>NC_091842.1:8440000-10940000 GCF_037783145.1 Equus przewalskii | reverse complement strand
ACTGTTTGTGTACGGCCCGTGAGCTAACAGTGGTTTTTACATTTTTAAAGGGAAGAGGAGGAGGAGGAAGAGGAGAAGGAAGGGGTGGAGGGGGAGAAGCGACAGCCGCAGCAGCTGGCTACAAAGCCAAAAACATTGACTATCTGACCCTTGGCTGAAAAAGTTGGGCAATTGCTGGGCTAGACAGGGAGGGCCAGGAGGGGAGATGTCCGCTGGTCCAGGTGCTGATTATTGGTTACCATCACCTTAGGGACAAGGCATACAGGCACCCCCGCCTGTGTCCTCCTCCCTGTGTTTACCAGTGAGGGTATAGAGAAGGCACAGCGATTGATCTGACTGATGTTGGGAGCAACAGCAAAAGTAATGTGGATGATATCAGTAGAGTATGACCATGGATGAAAACCAATAGGACAGAGTCCACCTGGGCCCTGAATGCAAGGGCATATGGTCGAACGGGAGACCAGGTGAAAAGGGCTGAACTTATCCCTGGGAGTTCCTACTAAGTTCGTTAGCAATATGAAATGGCTACTGTAATAAAGTAAGATTTAAAGAGCTAATTTCATTTTGAGCTACATCACAGAATTATGAGATCTAGAACAAGAGCCAATCCTTGGGTTTACAGCTTTCAGCCACACTTGGAGTACGGATCCATCTTACCATGCTCCAAAGAGTCTGCCGGCACTGAATAATGCGTTCAGCTCTGGGCACCCCATTCTAAGAGGAATGTGGATAAAGTGGGCATGTGCGAAGGAGACCAGCTAGGATGGTGAACCACAGAAGGCTGGGTAAGAGGACAGAAGTCAGGGAATGTGGTGGTGGAGAGGAGCGATGGGGAAGAAAGGGCACACAGGTCTCCAGATACCTCAATTCCTAACACCTGTGAAATGGAAGGCCTCAGGGCTGGAAGGGGACCCTTGAGTGAGAATTCAAGGAAGCCAGGTTCTGTATTCAGCATCTCCCCAACTGGAAACAATCCCAATGTCCTTCCACTTGGACCCAGATCAACAAACTGTGGTCGAGCCACACCACGGAAGGCTACTCAGCCATAAAAAGGAATAAACTACTGATTCAAGCCAACAATATGGATGACTCTTACATTATGTGAAAGAAGTCAGACTCAAAAGGTCACATACTACATAATTCCATTTACATGACATTCTGGAGAAGTCAGAACTATAGAAATAAACAGATCAGTCATTGCCAGGGGCTGGGGGAAGGGGTGATTACAAAGGGCCATGAAGGAATTTTGGGAGTGATGGACTTATTCTAAATCTTGATTGTTTGGAGGTTACCTAATTGTACGTGCCTGTCAAAACTCACAGAACTGTATGCTAACCATGGTGAACTCTTGTTGCTGTTAGTGCTGCTGAGTCCATTCCGACTCCTAGTGACCCTGCGGACAGCAAAGCAGAACCCTGCCCGGTCTTTTCGTGCCATCCTCTCACCTTGCACTGCTGTACCAGACGATGCTCCCCTGCTACTCATAGGGTTTTCATGGCCAATTTTTTCAGAAGTGGTGGCCAGGTCCTTCTTCCTAGTCTGTCTGAGTCTGGAAGCTCCACTGGAACCTGTCCACCATGGGTGACCCTGCTGGTATTTTAAAATACCAATGGCATAGCTTTCAGCATCACAGCAACACATAACCGCCACAGTCTAACAACCAACAGACAGGTGATGTGGCTCCCTGACTGGGACACGAATGCGGGCCACAGTGGTGAGAGCACTGAATCTTAACCATGGGCTGGCCTGGTGAACTTGACTGAGTGTGAATTATGTCTCAACACACCTGGCTTTAAAAATAATGAAGCCAGGTTCAGTGAGAGGTGGACAAGGAGACCTGGGGTGGTGGGCACGGATGCGTGGCCCAGGATGGAGGTGTTCAGTCACGGGAGCAGAGTTTACACAAGATGCTTTTTAAGACCCTGTGACCCTAGGATTCACGGACATCACAATTTGCCTCACCTCTCTTAAAGTTGATTCGTTCAACCAGATTTTGCGCCTGACACTGCTCTAGGCACCGGGGATGCAGCGGTGAACAAAACAAAGCTCTTATGGGACTTGCACTCTAGCGGATAGAGGCGGACAATCAACAAAGCAACAAGCAAGTACAGTGTATCAGATGGTGATCAGTGCTCACAGGAGAAAAACGATGCAAAAAAGGGAACTGGGAGTGTGGGGCAGGACAGCTGCAATTTTATATGTGATGGCCAAAGATGGCCTCCCCAGTGAGGTCACATTGGAGCAGAGCCCTGAAGGGAGTGAGGGAGGGAGCCGTGTGGATATCAGGGAACAGTATTTCAGTCCAAGGGAACAGCAAGCCAAAGTCCTGAGGCAAGAGTGTGGCTGGCGTGTTTGAGGAAGAGCAAGAAGCTTGGCAGGGCTGGAGCCGAGTGAGAGGAGGGCAGGAAGCAGCCAGATCGTGCAGGGCCTTGTCGGCCACTGTAGGAACTCTGAGCAGAGGAGTAACAGGGTCTGACTCTTTCTTTAAAGTATTCCTCTGGCCACTGTATTGACAACAGTAGGAGGAAGCTGGGGTGACAGCGAGGAGACTGTTACAACAATCCAGAGTGGACAGGCAGTGGACCAGGGTTGTGGTGGTGGTGGAAGGGGGGGAAACGGAGAGGGTCTGGACAGATTCTGAAGGCAGTGCTGCGCAATGTGCTGACGGTTTGGATGTGGAGTGTGAGAAAAAGAGAGGAATCAAAGACAGAAGCAAGGAATGCAGATTTTTTGCCTTAGCAACTGAAGGATGAAACTACCATTTACGGGACAGGGAAGGGGGGGAGGCGGGATTGTGGGGGAAGCGGGAACGTGGTTCAGATGTAATTAAGACTCAGGTGCCTGCTGGGCATCCTTCGAGCTGGACCTCCCAGGAAGGCGGGGAGAGGGCCAGGCTGCACACAGAGATTTGGGAGTTATCAGGTTAGAGGCGGATAGAGCCACGAGGCTGAGACCACTAGGACGAGAGGCATTAAAAAGGAGAAGAGGCCCAGATGGAGCCTGGAACATTCCAACCAAGTCGGGGAGATGAGGAGGAACTGAAGAGACTGAGAAGCAGCAGCCAGCGAGGCAGAAGGAGACCCGAGGGCGTGGCGTTCCCTCTCTCCATGAAGAAAGTCGTTCAGTCAGAGGGAGCTGTCAACTGTGTCAAACCCTGCAGAAGGGGCAGGGAGAGGGGGACTGAGAACGGGCCACAGCGCATGACAAGGATGGCACTGGTGACCTGGCCAGAGCCGCTGCAGGTGAGTAATGGAGGCAAAAGCCCGTGGGGGGAGGGGTGAGAGAGGGTGGGAGGAGAAGCGGGGGGAGACAGGAGATAGTCTGGACAGAATAGACGTCCCCACTCCCAGGGCCTGGGGGTCAGCGGGGGGATGTGGGACACAGGAACAGCTCCTCATCTCTCCCCTGCCCCCCAGGGCGTCCCCCCGTGTCCCCATTTGGAACGGCAGCTCCATGGCTGGTTCTCCTTCCGCAGACAGGGCCAGGTGGACGAGGAGGACAGACACACGGAATCTTTCCAGGCTCAGACGAACGGCTGCAAACAACTGAAGATAGTAGTGGGCAATGAATTCCCTCCACGTGAAAAGAAAACTGATTTTCATTCATCGGTTTGAACCTCTGCCAAGTCACAAATAAATAGGAAATAAGTCCTATAAAAAAAAATTGCTCTCAGAGTTCTTGCCAGAGACAAATACCTATCTTTCCTTCTCTGAAAACTGTCCAAGATGCTTGTAAACCCCGAGAAAAACTCTCTCCCTTTCTACACAAGACCCCTCTCCATCCGCCCCCCCATTACCAGTCCCAGGGTTCCTCTTATTCTGTGAGACCAAGTGAGAGAGCCGGGCGAGCAGTCCCACTTCTGGAATGTTCTTCCACACACTTTCAAACCTCTGGGGGGCCCTCCCTGGTCAACTCCCCCCTCACCGCTGTGCATCCCTCCTACTCTTTTCTGTCACCACGCTGGGAGACCCCCATCCCCAAAGCTCCCCAGAACTTTTACCACAGGTTCCAAACCAGACCATCGGGCACGCGAGCGACCGTTACAGAAAGGGGGAATCCCATCCTGACCTGGAGAAGATGCCAACAAGCTCAGTCTTACTGGCCCTCCTCATTTATCATTACTCCTGCTCAAGAGTCCCCTTCAGCCAGGTCATCCTGTCACATCCTTAGGCAAAGGTCACATTTGCCTATACTTTTGTCCCCCAACCTAAAACCCCATGCGCATGTCACCCACTGACATGAATAGCCCAGTTCTCATGTGGCTCTTGGAGCCTCTCCTTTCCCCCTGCACACAAGCTATCTCTCCCCACAAGACAACTTCGATGACAACACTCACGGTGACCACACATGCCTTCAGAAGGCCCTGGAATGCAGGGCATGAGGACTAGATACTTAGACACTGGGTCCCAGGGAATAGGACAAGCTGGCCTCTCTCCCCTGTCCCCCATCTTCGGGGGCCATGGCTTCGGAAAGGCACCCCTCCCTTATAGTTCTGCTTTCCTGTCACAAAGGAAGCCTCGGTTCTGCTTCCCAAGCAACCTGAACGCCAGTGCCACGTACACAGGTGTCGCACCGAGAACTCATCAGCATCACTCTTTGGGCAAGTCACTGCTAGAAAGGGAGGCCCAGGGCACGCCCATCAGACATATCCTCATCATCCAGTATCGCCTGGCCAGGCTGGAGTGGCCTTTTGCAACGCCCTGGCCTTCCAGAGAGACCGCTGGTGTGCAGAGTTGAAACCTGCGCCGACTCTTCCTGAACCACCAGGACTGCCCAACTTCCTCCCCTCCCTCCCCTCCGCACGCCCTCCACACTCTACACTCCCCAGACATCTAACTGGGAGCTCACTTTTGCGTCTTTTCTTTTAGTAAAACAGAGCAACTTTTCTCTGACTATCTCAAGACACAGGGGAGGTGGTGCCTCACTGACAGCTGGTTCCTGAGCATACTAACCACCCTTTCTTTACCGGCTCTGTGCGCCTCCCAGGTCCCTTTCCTAACAGCGTCTCCGTCTGTCAAATGAATGAGTCAGGAGCAACTTGTCATCTCCAGACAATGCCAAGGCCCGCCACTTCTCCCCCCAAACATCCTTCGGACCTTTATTTTTTGTGCTGTTTCTACAGCAAATACCTCCATCTTACACCCACATACTATATAACTGGCCCTCTACCTCTCGTCTCCACAAATGACCCCAAGAACTGGCCCCATGAGTTCTCGCAGTAGAGGAACCTGGAGCAGCTCGGACCGTGTGGGATCTCCAGCTGGGCGTCAGCAACACCCCTCTCCATTCGGCGGCTTCGCTTTCTTGCTCCAGAAGGTGGTCTTCACACAGCTCTGATCCAATTTTCATGAAATACAGTTTAGAAATAAATAGAATCCCATTTACACAGTGGGTGGCTACGCAAGGATATCTTCTTTGACTCTAGCAAAGAATGCTGTAACATTAAACATTCCCAATTTACCTGTTTGGCTCATTCAAATGCGTAAATACCAGGTTTGCTTGAATAATCACAACAATCGCGTTTCTCATTTATTGTCCGACCCTGCAGAGTCTTCAAAGAGCTTTCACGTGCAGCCTTACTGATGCTGAGAAAACGATGTGAGGGAGGCAGGGGACACTTTATGAACAAGAAGGCACAGAGAAGTCAAGCCACACAGCTGGGCTGCTGCCTGTCCTTCTCAATCAGGCACATGCTCTACATTCTACTATTCAGATGGTTACAACTGAACTCTTAGCCAAAGCCAACTCGTTTCCTCCACCTCTGCCCTGACCTCAGCACACGTTATCTTGAAGGCAGATTCCTCTGATCTTATAAAAATTCCAACCTGCCCTACTGGAGGTACATAATTTTTGGGTTTAGTGAGAACCAAAAGGAGAAAGTTTTTCAGAAAACTGACCATGGTTTTCTGGAAAACCACGTCTACCTTCTCCTATTGAAGAGACTGTCCACCATCCACTACCTCCACACAAGGCAACTTTCTATTATTTCCACACAAGCAGGTTCTCGTTTTAGTTGCTTGCACACTTTCTACCATGCCCCCATAATGCACGGCTGTGCTTTCTTGGAGGGACCCAATGCAGTTTAAAGGGAAACAGAGCTGGGGTGGTGGCCCTGGGAAGCCCAAGTTCACTGCAGGCAGACACTCTGGAGAGCACCTGAACAAAACTCACAGGCAGTGGCCCCAGGCCCTTGGTCTCGTCTAAGATATCAGCAGGATGGATGATGTACTGAGAGGGGCTATTTCTGAGCCCTAAACTGCAGCCTCCAGACAAATCAGCCGGTCCTGTAAGAGTCTATGGCCAAATTTACCCCAGCCATCTTCTGCAAAGAGGGGGATGCTCGCCCAGCCTGTCAGTTCGGCAGAGTGTAAGCTCAGAGGTGGGAAGGGTAAACGGCACAACGCTGTCTCTTTGGTCAGTGGTTCTCAAACCTGGCTGTGCGTGAATATCACTGAGAACCTGACCTTGCACCCCAAGTCCCCGTTCACTCACCCCTAACAGACTCCTTTTCTCCACCCCAAGACTGGACTCACTGGGTCTGGGAAGCAGCCACTGCCCATCACATTCTAATTCTGGTTGTGTTTCAGGAGAAGATTCTATGTCAGCGTCTCAGAAAAAACTCACCTAAAGGAAAAGCAGGAGTGAAGAGGAGGAAGAATGAGGCAAAGAGAACAGGAATATAAAGACTGTAGAAAATGGAAAGTGAAGAGATTTCCTCAGCTCAGACAAGCATACCTTGATTCAAGTAAACATAAATTTGGAGGGGGAATGTGAATTGACACTAAGGACAAATGAGGAGACGGTTATTCATTTTACAAAAGAATTTGGCATCAGATTCCTTTAAATAGCAATCTCTGTTAGTACATTTAAAATAGGATTCCGTTTATGGAAGTGTGATTTATACAAAATCACATCTGTTACATAAAGCTCAGAAAAGGCGCTCTCCTCCCATGTAGTCTGGCTAACTATAGAGCCGGCTGAGTGCAGATGGTCACCTAGTTTCTTCCCAAAGACACCCAGCCCTGCTCTGTCACCCATTTCTACATTTTACCTGATCATGGTTAACAGACTCAGGGGCCACCCCATTCTCCTCTGGGCTTCCCTAAACTCAGAGAACAGCTGCTGAGTCCTCTTCACGCGCACTCATTCGTTCCACCATATTTCCTGAAGGCTCATCAGGCACTGGGCACTCCCCACCCGTCCTCTCAGTCAGGCACACGCTCTACATTCTACTAGTTAGATGGTTATACGTGAACTCTTAGCCAAAGCCAACTTGTTTAGGGAGCTGTAAAAAAAATGACATCTCTGGTCCTGTGGATCTTATATTCTAGTGAGAAAGAGAGGAAAGAAATAAATAAAATGTACGGGGTGTGAGATGGTGACAGGTACTATGGAAGAAAAATAAGGCTGGGGCTGGGGCACACCAGGCTGGTCTTAAAACCTTCCACAGGGTCAGCAGGGAAGGCTGTACTAGAAGGCACAGAAGGACACGTGGAAGTGAGGAAGAAGCCTGGCAGACACCTGGGGGAAGAACTCCGGGTGGAGGAGCAGGGAGAGCCCAGCTGGCAGGTGCGAGTAACAATTAGCAGTTAGGCGTGGCTGGAGTGGAGACGTCAGGGGTGGGACCTCACAAGGGACCTTGTGGCCACTGTAAGGACCAGCCTTTGTTCTGAGCAAGACAGGAGCCACTGGGAGGTTTTGTGCAAAGAGGTGACATGATTTGACTCACTTTTTCAGAGGACCCCTCTGGCTGCTCTGCTAAGATTGCAGGGACAAGCATGGGAACAGAGATGACAATTAAGATGCGGCTGGATGAATTCAGGCCAGAGGTGATGGTGGCTCAGACCAGGCTGGTAGTGGTGGAGGTGCTGAGATGTGGTCGGATTCGGACACATTTTGAAGGCAGAGCTGACGGGATTTGCTGACGTTTTGGACACAGGGTGTGCAGAAGGAAGCAGTCAAGGATGGCACCAAGATTATTTGTCAGAGCAACTCAAGGGATCAAGGTGCCATTAACAAGATGGAGAGAACCATGGAAGGAGGTTTGGGGCAGGGGATAGGAGCTTGTTTTCAGACGTGTTAAATAGGAGATGTCCAATGGAGGTACGAACGAGCGTGGGATGTACAGTGTGCAATTCCGACGAGGTTCGAGCTACCCATATCAATTTGGCAGTCATCAGCACAGAGCTGGAATTTAAGATCAGCAAGGACTGAATACAGATGAGAAGTGTGGGGACAGCCTGGGGACCCCCAACATTCAACACAGAGGGATGGGAGGAAATGAGGAGTGGACACAGAAAAGAAACAGCCCAGGAGGCAGGAGAAAGTGGCATCCTGAGAACCACATGAAGAAATGTATTTCAGCTAGAGGTGAGCGACTGTGCTGAACGCTGCTGAGAGCAAGCAGGATGAGAGCTGAACGCTGACCAACGGACTGAACGCCGCGGGACCTTTACCAGGGCTGTGGGTAGAGAGGAAGCGGGAGAGCCTGATGGGGATTCACGAGAGAAAGGCAGGGAAGAGAGCTGGAGGCAGCAAGCGCTGGCTTGCAAGGGGCAGAGAAAGAAGAAGGCGGGGTCTAGGTTTCCTTGTTTTAAATGGGAGAAATTACATCACGTGTGTGTAGATGTGAGGGGAGACAAGGGAGTCTCTGGAACAGAGAAGGTGTCTAGCGCACAACAGGAGGTGACCACCCCGGTAGTGTAACGGGCCAGGTCACAGATATGGACGCACGTGTGGGCAGACGCGCTGGCAAGAGCTCATGCAAGCTTTCTGGGGATTGCATCTCTTTTCACTGCGAAACAGGAAGCAAGGTCAAGGGCTGAGAGTGAAGGTAGGGGAGGAGAGGCATGAAGTATTGTCTAGGAAAGTGGTGGGCTACCCGGGCGAGGGGAGTGCACGGGCCGGCCACGGAGCAGCACCGAAGGCCCATTCCACTGTGACCTGAAGAAAGACATGAACCAACCCTCTGCCTCCTCCTCTCCAGGCCAATTCTCCCCCACCCCTTTACTCTGCCTCATACCAACTCTCCTCCTCCTGCTCATTGCCTTCCCAGCTTTCAAACAGCTTGGACTTCGAAGGAATCAACATTCAGATACACTTGGTCACTGTGGCGTCCTTGTTCTCCAACAAGGCCTTTCAGGAAGGAGATGGAATGGACTGGTGCTGGCTTTGGGAAGGCAGGCGCCAGGGTCTTGGAGTAGACATTCGCATGTTGGGGGGAGCGGGGTGTGGGGTGAGGACAGGAGTCCAGGGGAAGCAGAGGAAGTCTAAGGCAAAATATCCAGACTCCCTCTCAGTTCTTCTCTCAGTTTCCTTCCTTCTCTCCTCCCCTCCCCCTTCTTCCTTTTGGATTCCGATTTCCGCATCTAAGACAGACTGAACAGTCTCCACCTTACTGTGCTTCAGGCTCTAATTCTCTAACTCAACCTCTCTGGGCCTGCAACGGAGCCCAGATTCATCTGCGCACGTTATTTCATTTAACCCTCACGGTAACACTGGGCCTGCTCCCTCCCTTGACGAGATCGGGGAACTGAGACTCAGAACGGTTAACTGACTTGCCCAGTGGGTGGTGATTCGGCTGGTAAGCAGGAGGGCCAGGATTTGAATGAAGATCTCACTCCAGGTTCAGGCCCACCCAACCCAGCTCCACCCTTCCAGGCCCGGGGAGGCTCCTTCTGACTCATTTCCACTGAGAGAACACACGGGTCAACGTCAAGCCCTATGTTCCAGGAAGTGAAGTCCTTCAAAGCACAGGCCTCCCCGATCTCAGGACAGAGCCAAAGAGAAAAGCGGAGTGAGCAGCGCACGCCCTGGTCACCCTCGAGAGGCCATGGAATGTTCCAGCTGGCAGGGAGAAGCCCTGACGGGTATTTCCTGCGCCGGACCTAGCGGGTAGTAACAAGCTGGGAGGATCTGATAAGAAGTTTTCTAAAGTGGACAGAGGGGTGGCTGCTAATTCCGGAGGTGGATTTCATCATCAGCTGTGGGGCGGTGATGTGACTTCCTCAGAAAGCAGAGCAGCCAGGAACTCTCACTTCTGTTTCTTGAAGGGTGAAAGGGCCCTTCCTTAAGGGAGGAGCCGTGGGTTTAAAATAAGTGTAGGGGTGTGGAGGGAGGCACCCAAAGGGCCCCAGGCCTTTTGGCAGGCCAAAAGTCACCCCAGACCCCAGGCACGGTGAACCCCCACTGGGCGTCCAGGCCTGACATCCCACTGGTTTCTGGGCTGCCAGCTCCTGGGGGTCACAACATGGCCAGACCTCTCTTCTAAAGAACAGCTCCAACTGCGCTACAAATGTCCAGGGGCTCACCATGGCACCCCATGCCTTTGCATCATGCCACCCCTATAACCTAGATTAACCACCCTCCCCAAACCATCTCCATTTATTTAAGTCCTGCCATTAGTTAGTCAGTCATGGTTTTATTCATTCACTAAATTCACCCACCAAACATACATTGAGCACCCATGTATCAAGTGCTATATAACTCGAGCTACTAAGTTAACTTGAGTAAGACCCAAGTCCTGGCTTCAAGGAGTACGGTCTAGATGGGGAGCAAGATGGAGGCACTGTGTGCACAGCCAGTTCGAGAAGAGATACTGGTGAGTGCAGACTGCAGGGGGGCCTAGGGGTGGGCTCTACCCAAGGCTGAAGGGTCGGCTATGGCTACCCATCCCTAGAGGAAGAGCCGGCCTGAGCAGGGCCCTGCAGGAGCATTCCGGTGGAGAAGCCAGCGCCAAGGCACAGAAGTGGGGGCCAGTGCCCAACATGGGGCCTGGAGAGCTGTCAGTGTTGCTGGAGTGTGAAAAGCAAAGAAGAGGCCAGGCCTAGAGAGCCCAGTTTACAGAGTCATAGGGCAACAGAAGAGAGGACAGCCCGAGCAACCTGCCCCTGGATGTACCACTTGGCTCAAAACGCATCAATAAAAAGAATTCTTAAAAGCCAAAACCTTAAAGCCCAAGTCCTTGAAGCATAAAGCAGTGAATGGATAGATGCTCTTAGATGTGTGTACAAGGATGTCACCTCAACAGTGGGAAATGGATACAGCTAAACGTCTATTAACAGGGGACAGACGACAACGAAAGGATACATAGTCTGTACTCACCTGGAAATACAGTAATAATTGCCAACAGTTACTGAATGCTTGCCACCCACCAGGCAATGGTCTAAGCATCTGACATACACACTAACACGTCTACCCTCACAACAACCCTATTAGAGGGTACTGGAATTATCCCCACCCTACAAGAGGGAAACCCTGGCACTGGGAGCCCCCCATAACCTGCCCAGGTGAGTAAGTGATAGAGACAGAATTTGAACCCCAGAACCCAGACCCTTGACCACTCTGACACACTGTTTCTAGATCTACAGCAGAGTGAAGGCTAAAACACAAGTTTGCAAAACTGTAGTACGGCACGGCCCCATTTTGTTTCAATGTGTGCATATTTGTCTATGTGTATAGCCTTGGATTTGGTTGAAACAAGTGAAAATTTGGCCATTTTTGACTTATAAAAACAGTGGTTTCATATGGTTCAACCTAACACATGTGCATGTGTGCAAACACATATACACACACAAAAAAGTCTGGAAGGATCTATACCAAATTGTTAGCAGTAGTGATGGATGGTGGGAGTATGCCTGATCTTTATTTCTTTACACGTTTTCATATTTTTCGAAAAATAGCAAAGTTAAACGTTTTCCTGTGGATTACCTGTTTCCTCATGGCAGCTACTGAGGACCACAGCTCTGTGATATTAAAATGTACCCACGGCGCAGGAGCACCGGCCCCCCAAAACTATAGCATCGGAGGCCAGTATGCTCATGCCTGTCTCCCCCGGGGGGCTGAGAAGCCAAAGCGTGGGCAAAAAGCTGCCATAGGAAGAGCCCAGAATTCAAAGGGAGGAGTCCGACCAGCTGTGTGACCTCTCCGAGCCTCAGTTTCTTCACCTTGAACATGACAGTAGAAATCATGCTTTTCTGAGAATCAAATGAGATATGAACCAAAGTGCTCTGCCACCCCACCGGCATTCCAGTTGATGTCACCTGGGTAGGGCTGAGGGGGTCTCCTAAACTGCTGACAGCACCACGTCCACACCCTGGACCATGGCCCGAGAACCGCTCATTTGACAGTTGGCTCCCTTAATGGAGATTTGCTGGAAACAAAAGGCAGTATCTTCCCTCCAACATCCATTAACTCTGGAAGGAACTGAGGAGCTTCCAGTGCTCTCTATAAAGTACAGCTGACTCCCGGATCCCAAGTTGAATGGACTGCAGGAAGTCAGCAAAGGGGAGCTGGGGCACAGGGCAAGTGTCCTGAGGTCGAGATTCAGGCATCTCTCAGCAGCCACCCAGGGACGGCAGTGGGATGCACAGCTTTAGCCAGACAGTAAGCCACCAACAGACCATGACCAGGGGTCCCAGCGTGCACCAGCAGCCGAGGAAAATCCCTTTAGGAATGATTGGGCCACCCCTCCTGAAGAATTATCCAAGTATCCTCAGGGCAACTGTAGCCACTTCTGCCTCTCCATTCCCTCTCCTGGATCACTTACCACCTTCCAACAGCCTACACAACTTACTCACTCATTTTAATTGTTCCAGTATACCCCCCACCCCCACCCCACCCCAATACACACAGGAGGTCAGCTCCACTAGGCAAGGATCTTTGTTTGGTTCACTGAAGCACCCCAAGTGCTCAGAACAGCCCCTGGCATAGGGAGGGTATTCCATGTAGATATTTTCTGAATAAATGAATGAATGAATGGCCTAACTGAAATGTCACCGTCCCCAACCCACTTCCTATACCACTGGCAGAATTAATTATTCCCACCTCTGAGTTTCTACAGAAGTTTCCCCGAATCTCTAACACGACACTTATCACACTATGTTATAATTATTTGTCTCCTCCACCTCCTTGAAGGCAGGAGCCTTGAAATTTCCCCATTCTCTTTTATATTCTCTGTGCCCTGCAGAGGACCTCAGCGCTTACTGACTCAGGGAACAATCTTGACATATGTACAGGACAAAAAGGACAACGGCCAGGACCCTGGCTGACCCCAGTGGGAACATCTCTGTCAGGCACCAAGACTGCCGAAGTGGATCTTTGAGCTGGTGGGGCAGAGAAGACCACTTTCCAAAGAATCCAGTCTGGGAGAAATTCAGCAAGAGCAAGCAATTTTAGGCCCCAGAAAATGAGGCTGAACTTAGGGCTCCAAAGAGAGGTCATAATGGAAAGTTAATGAAATGTTCATTTCAAAAACACTTTCTCCCAACCCACGGTTTGTGGCCCCCATGCTTCTCTTGGTCCCACTGAGGACCATCTCCAGCCCTGGGACCAGAAGGAGGTGTAAGCCTGCTGGCCAGAACAGCACATCCAACTGACTGTCGAGGGGAGACGGCCTCGTTTACTGGTGGTACTGGACACTTGCTGGTTATTATTAACTTGGGCCTCACAGCCTGCACCCACTCATCTCTCCTCTCATTCCTCTGGCCCTGATCCTAACAAACCTACTCAACATCCGTTCGCTTGCATATGGCGCTACCCTTACCTGGGATGTCCTGTCCTCTCAACACTCCATCAGCCATTCATTCAGCACCTACTGTGTGTGTTGAGTTTTCATCAGTGAAATCGCTGCTCTTCTTCAAAACACATCTTAAACACCACCTCTTCCAGGAAGCCCTGAGGCATAAAAGGATTTGGATCCCCTGTCCTGGGAGCTTTGTTAGTCCCACGAAGGCAGGGACTGCACCTGCTCTTCTAGCACAAACCGCACGTGGCTCCTGAAGACAGCACGGACTCATGACCCTGTGCTTTGGCGTATGTGGTTCTCTCTGCCTGAATGCTCTTACTTTCCCTACCCCCTGGGGGTGGGGGGCTCCCTCCCATTCCTCCAGCCTTCTCATTGAGGCCCCTCCTCTAGTGCCAGGTCATTAATCCCACCCTCTCCCATGCTAGCACATCCCTCAAAGGGACTCTGTTCTGTGCCTTTTATCACATGTACCGTAATGACTTATAACATGTCTGATTGCCCTACTAGACTGAGCTCACCCAGCAGAGGGGTCATTCTGAAAGAAGGAACGATCTATCCCTTCACCTAAAGTTTTAAGACTTTATTTGTTGCTTAAGTGAATCAGCAAAAATATTCATAATTATAGCCACGGCTTACTAAACCCCTCTCGTGTGCCAAGAACTTTAAATAGAACATCTCAACACCCCACAGGTCCGCAGACACCAATCCAGCAGGAAGCTGATGCACAGCGAGGTCAGCTAACTTGTCCACAGTCCTAGAGTGGCAAGTGGTGGCATCAGGATTTAGCCCCTGGCCCATGTGACTCCAAAGCCCCAGGTCAGCATCCAGGGAGGTGTCAGGACACAGAAGACGCTCCCTCATCCCCCGTGTGCAGGGGGTGGTGCCGTGGAGTCCAGCTGGCCCCCATTCACATTTACAAATATGTCTCCTACCCTCTAACCCTGTCCTACTTGCCCACAGAAAGCACCTCCAGATCAAAGACTTGTTAGCACTTCAGGGAATCTAAAGGAGTCATGGGGATTTTTTCTTTCTTCTTAAAAGACCTACGGCTTAATTTCTCCGGGGCCCTGGGCAGCATGAATTTTGTCTGGCTGCTGGAATCCTTCGGCTCAGGGGCAGCTGCCAGACCACATGCCTGCCTGGCTTTGGACTGGGACCTCTCAGGCAAGAAAGGAGACAAAGGTGGAGCGGAAACAGCCCCTGGACGTGCTCTTTAAGAAAATCACCCAGCTGTGCGTGTGTTGGGGGGAGTGGAGGAGGAAGACAGAGGGGAGGGAGGGTCGCTGGTGAGCTCAGCTGTCTAAAACTTACATTTGCATCTGAACTTAGCCCCCAACAGCAGGGTGACTTGGAGGGGTCTCAGAGGACATTAAATCCTGCTTCTCAAGGCTCTTTTGAGGTAGAAAATAATCCAGGTGAGATTATCTGACAGACAGTAGTCTGTCAACTAAAGTGTCATCCCACTCAATGCATTTCAAGAGAATCTCTGTCTCCCTCTCGACTCTAAGCCTTTCGACGGACGACTCAGCCATCCTCAGCTCTGCATCCCTCACACCGTAACATCCACACTCAGGGGCCTGCGCATAAAGTGGGTATTCAATGTGTGTCTGAATTGCACTCAACCTCATCTTGGTAGGATAAAATCTCAGTGACCAGTGACAATAAGAGAGAGCAATCGTATGATAAATCAAAACCTCTTTTTTCCTCAGCATTTTTTTAAGATTGGCACCTGAGCTAACATCTGTTGCCAAACCTTTCTTCTTCTTCTTCTTCTTCTCCTCCCCAAAGCCCCCCAGTACATAGTTACATATTCTAGTTGTAGGTCCTTTTGGCTCTGCTATGTGCCGCCCCAGCATGGCTTCATGAGCGGTGCCATGTCTGTGCCCAGGATCCAAACCAGTGAAATCCTGAGCTGCCGAAGTGGAGTGTGCAAACTTAACCACTCGGCCACGGGGCCGGCCCCCCCTAAGCATTTTTAAAGGAGGGAAATAACAGGTTTCCTTTCCCACTGGCCCTTGGCTGAGGCCAATGTCACCTCTGCTCCCTGCCCTTACTCCAAGGGCTGGTTGGAGAAGGCGGCTGATCCACGATGCTCGGCTGAGTTTTAGAAACCATGGCGGGTGATGCAAAAAAGCCAGAAGACGGGGACTCACTCCTCCGGAACGGCTCCCCAGTGTGACAACGAGCTGCCTTTCCCACGTGGCCAGCCACACCAGACCTCAGCCATAGAACTCACAGGTCTCTGAGGGCTGTCCCAAAGCCTGAGGGCTGAGCCAGAGTCTCCAGGTTGGCAAGGACCCAGAGCCCATGCTCCTCCAGGGTCCCTGAGCAGCCCCAGGGGCCACCTCTCCCTCTTCAGGGAGTTGATTCTGCCATAGGAGGGCTCTGCTGTGGGGAAGACCTGGTCAGCCAAAATCTGCCATCTCCTGAAAACAAACCCCACCTTCCACAGCCACGCGGAGTATGGACACTACCTCTTCCCCTCAGCAGCCCTCAGTGAGTCAAGAGAGTGATCGGCCCCCTTGGGTCCTCTGTGGGCTGAACTACTCACCTGACGAGGCCGACACCCCCTCACCTCCTCTGCACATCGTCCCCAGGTTAGAGGCCTCAAACCTTTTTTCACTCCGACCACAGTAAAAAGGACATTTTACAAGGCCAGTCCTTGTGTACACGTGTGTACACAACAAAACCAGCTTCATGAACTAATGCTTACCTCCCACGTGGCACACACTTGGATGTTTCCTAATCTATTTCACTCTCAAATGCAGGCTGCAATCCACTAAACCGATTTTGTGACCCAGAGCTGAAAACACTGCTCTAGTTTGACCGAGCAAGTTATCTAGGTCCAGCTTTAACTGATTATTCAGCTCAGACACTAAGTGGGAGGATGCCTTCCTTTGCACGCAGCTATGAGCTGATGTGAGCTGTGAGCAGAGTCCTTGGCACCATTCTACACAGGGTTCTCCCCGGCTCGGCATTTCCTTCCACCGCGCCCCTCCTCAAGCCAGCAAGTACCCACGCACACCGGCAGTGACAGCAGGCTGACATGAAGCTTTTTCCTGCCCCAGCATCAGTATCACTTACGCAGAATACCTGAAATGCTTTTCTCCATTCCTCCCATCTTTCTGCTGTGTAGGCTGGAAGATCCGAGGGGTCAAGTGTCTCGCATTTGAGCAGCTACGATTTGTTAAGAAACTCAGAGTTTTAAAAACAGCTGTAGGTGACTAACGAGGCGCAGTCTGCATACACCTGGGCGCTAATTCCCTCTCCCTGGTCTTCCCCCCAAAGGGACCCAGAGCCCACCTCCAGCTCATCGATTTAGATTACCTTGTGTCCATTCTAGAATCTAGTAACTGCATCTTTTTCCTTACCCTTTATTTACTTTGTCACCATAGCATACATTTTGGTCACCAGGAGAAGTGGGTACAAGATCTGGTCCCACCACTTGCAGGGGACCAGGACTTCACTTTTCTGAACTCCAGTTTTCTTATCTGTAAAATGTAGCTAATTATTTCTGCTCTACCTTCCTTACAGGGTTGTGGTGATCATGAATAGGCATGAAAATGCTTTGCAAACTGTCAAGCACTGTGGAAATACATATTGTTACATGAACTATATGTTCTTTTGTAATAAATGACAGGGATGACTGCTCCCCAAATTACAGCACTGTGCACTCCCTGTGTTCAGTCAAGGCACAGACTCCATCATCAACCTCCAAAAGGCATCTGTACTTTGCCCCTGAGTGCGGGGTTAAACTAGCGCTCCCTTAGGCAGATATCTCATGTCATCAAAAATTCATTGGTCACAGCAGCTGGTAAATCCACTGTTCCCCTCACTGTCATTTGTACCTTCATTCAGAAGGATAACCAGACCTGGGAGAATTGGTCCCAAGGGCAGTCAACTGAAATACAGCCTACGCTCAGCTCTTCATGCCAATCAAGAAAATAAAGCGGGGGTGTGTGTGTGTGTGCGCGCGCGTGTGTGCATGTGAGGGGGAGGGAGCTCAGAGGCATCTTAGACGAAACTTCGGAGACATTCACAACAGTCACCACGTACGGAGGACTGACTATGCCAGAATTATTTCCAACCTTCACTAGGATGCTCAAGGCTGGTACTATTGTTGTCATTTCACAGATGAGGCTAAGAGGTTAAGAAACTTGCTCAAAAGCATGCAGGGAGTCAGGTGAACTATAATTTGCTTTTTTCTCATTCAGCGATAAGCAAGAGAAACCTCCAAGGCTGATGTTGGGCTCTGCCAAGGATGTGGCTGAAACACTGGGTGTGAGGTCGACCCTGGAGCCAAGGGCCCCCAGAATGAGGACTTCAAACCAGAGAAGGGGCTTTCACGGTCAGAATGGAAAGTAACTCGGGCCTTCTGCAGGAATGGGAAGCAGGTGCCAATCCCTGGGGGGTGGAGGGTTCTCCTTGCGACACAGTCCAGAGTCTGTGCTCTTTACAAAGAGCAGAGGACAATTGTTTCTGAGCTAGGAGCTTGGCTGCTCAATGATTAATGAGAATCGAATATCACTTTTGTTTGGACCCCAAGCTAAAAGAGGAAAGAGGCGATACCTGTGCCTCTCCTCTGCCCAGAATTCTCCAGAGGTTTCTCGGTGCCTACAGACCAAGGTTGGGAAATGCTGGCTGGCACTCAAGACCTTTCTGGTCTGGCCCCAACCAATGATCTCAACATTTCCTCAAACCTCTGTCCCAGTCGGACGTCCTCAGCCTCCGCCACGAGCTCTGCCCATTCCTCTTCCTGTGACTCTCCCCACAGGCAATGCCCTCACTGCTCTCAAAATTGCCAACTCCACCCGGCCCTGAAGAGCCAGCCTCGGGCTCCTCCTCCTTCTGAACTCTGCAGCCCGGCCCTTCCACGGACCTCCATAGCCCATGGGGCTGTGGCCTTCTGATGGGGGCTTCCACTGACAGCTGTCAGCTTGGACCACTTCTCTCTGACCCTTCACCTAGATGCTAAGCGCTATGTTTCTTTGCATCTTTCACACAGCACTTGCTGTAGAAATGACAGGAATTCAATAAATGCTGATGAGTCAATGAGGAGATGGACGGAGGGAGGTGGTAGTGTCAGAAGTGACCCAGATCTCAAAAGACAGAAGTCCCTGAATCCTATGAGCTGGTCCTTTGGAAGGAACCTGAGCTCAGGGCCAGAAGGAAGCTCAGAGGTGATGTGGCTCAGGTTCCCTGTTGCCCCCACCATAATCCAGGCAGGTGACTCCGGTCTTGCTAAGACCCCTCTAGGAAAGGGCCCAGCTGCTGCTCAGTTTCCCACCTCCCCGCCCCAATGGCTGAATAGAAGATTTTTGTGAGGTAGTTCTAATAGTAATAGTTTCTTTTTTAAAAGAAAATGAACTTTCATGGCATATAAATAGGGAATGGTGGTCCAGCCTCTCAGCATACCAGGTCACATGAAGACGGGAGCCAGTGAGGCCCTCACCCCAGCCCCCAGCCCCAGGTCAGTCTGAGACTGGTTTCCAGCCATGGGAAGGAATCACTCTCACCTACCATCTGCTCCCCATCCCACTGGCCCCTACCCAAGATAGAATGGCAAAGGCCGGCAGGGCCAGGAGCTCACCTGCCTTCTCCACGAAGATGGTTACTTCAAAAAGGCACTCTCTGGAGAAAACCAGCCTGATTCTGTACAAGATGAACATGAAATTCCAGTACCTTCTCTTCCCTAAGGGAGAGGCAGACCCAGACCGGCCTCTCCCCAGACACACAGACACACCCCAACCCAGCTCCTTTGGTCTGAAGCCCTGGGGCCCCCACGAAGCACAGAACATCGGGGCATCTCTGGGGCATCTCTCCAGCCTGACACACAGGCCCTTAAAGGCTATGAGGCTGGTGTGGAGGGGCACCCTGGTCTAAAGCTGAGGTCAAGGTGGTAGTGATCCCAAGGGAACCGTTAAGTCTTTCTTCACAGTGGGAGCCAACTGGGACCCCAGGGAAAACCCGCAGTTCCCAGGCCTCCAAGCGCTCCCAGAGACCCCCTCCCTTCAGAGTCCCCCAAACCACATCTTGCTATCCTCAAGCATCCAGCTTGAGGGCTGTTCCTTATCAATCAGTGCACTGCAGCTCCTACTGCAGCTCCTACTGTGTTCCTCCGGGTGGAGGGATGCCCCGGGGGAGGGAGCAGCCCCCTTCAGGGACTCAGATGCTGAGGAGGCAAAGGTGCTGGCTGCTCCCCAGACCAAGGCAGCCGGGTCTTACAAGTGGTAAATCTACGCCCAAAATTCCATTCCTGCCCCTTCACCTGCCAGGATGGTTAAAGCCCTGGCTCCCCTGCCGCCCTTCCAGGCCGCCCACCTGTGCCCCCCTGCCCACGGGCTCGGTCCAAAAATCTTCTCATAAATCTCAAATAGGTGTCCGAGCGGGGGCTCCTCAGGGGTAGGACGAGCCCTCCTCCCGCTGCCCTGCCCTCCCACCACCAGGCTGGCTTCCTAAACTGGGAGGTGAGCTGTACAGCCCTCTCCTTGGAGTCTAGCGAGCTCTCCCAGGCAGCCCTGGCGGCAGCGCGGCGGGAAACCGGGAGCCCCATCCCTGTCCGCCAGCCGCCTCCGGAATCCTGGCCCGGCTCCCTCCTCCAGCACGCCTGCAGTTGGGGCCAACAGGCAGGATCAACAATCCAGAAACTTTCAATGGATCAAGCGGACTGGCGTGGGGGGGTGAGGGGGCGGGGGCGACTCCAGGGCTGAGCCCCAGCTCTTCACTTACCATCTTGCTCACATCCATGACCGAGGCTGCAGGGCACCCCCCACCCCTTGAGATCCCGCTTCCCCCAAATGCTGCTCCCGGCTAATTCAGCCCCGATGGTGCCATGCTGCGGGGAAGGCGGCCGGCAGGGCCCCCGCGGACCGGGGAAGGCGGCGGCGGCGGCGGCAGGACCGAGGCTGGACCGGAGAAAGGAAGGGGAGGGGGAGGGGACGGGAGGGGGAGGGGGCCGAGCGCGGAGCCGCAGCGCGCACCGGGGGCGGGGGAGGCGCGGCCCCGCGGGCGCACCGGCGCGGCCGAGCCCCCGGGGGGCTGGGGAATCCCGAAATCCGCTGGGGGCGCCGCGGTGGGGGGGTGGCGCGGGGGCCCCGCGGTCGGGGGCGGGGACCGATGGACGGATTCCCGGGGCCGGAGCCTGGGGCCCGGGCGGGCGCGCGGCGAGGGTGTGATTTGAATAACAAAAGGTCGCTTCTCCCCGAGCCCCGGCGGCCGGGATCGCCGAGCCGGCAGCGAGGCGGCGGGGCCCGCCAGGAAGTGTGAGTGTGTGTGTGTGAGTGTGCGCGCGCGTGTGCGCGTTTGGGTGGTGGGATCGGTGGGACTCAGGAAGTGAGCGGGGGAGGCGGCTGAAAAGGAGGGAGAGCTGGGGGGCGCCGCGAGCCGACATTCCAGTGGGGGCAGGGGGTCCGCTCGGCCCCTCCCCACTTGGCTTCGCTGGACAAAGGCGGAATTCAGAGCCAGTTGTTGGCCTCCCGCGGCTAATCCGGAGGGGACGCCCAGATGAGGCTGGGGTCTCCAAACAGATGGGCGAATAGAAGGAAGTAGAACAGGTATCCCCAGGAGGCCCTGAGGCCCCCCGCAAGTGAGCCAGAGCCCAGCCCTTCCTTGCGAGAGGGAAAGTGGCTTCTAAATGATGTCTGCCCTGAGCGCCGAGCTCCTTTCTCTCCAGCCGGAATCCCTGAATCTCCATTCCTTCCTCAATGCCTCCACCGCCCTTAGAGAAATGGGAGGCAGTCGCTCCGCTCCGCAGGAGATGCAGCTGATGGCGCAAAGGGGCTCCCGCCAAATGCTCTTTTGGGACACAGTCTCCAGAAAAAGCCTGGGTGCCCAAGCCTATGGCTTCCACACAGGCTGCCTCAAATCCTCAGATGCGCAGGAAGGTTTTGGTCACAGCTGAGTCAGCAGGGACCTGAGTCCACTTATACCAACCCTGCTTTACACAGAGGGCAGTGAGTCCAGGTCACACACCTGGCACGGACTGGGGGCAGGAGAAACCTCAGTAAGGACAGTGCAGCCCAAGCTGGAAAGAGCTTCCCGTGCTGCCACAGAGCATCCAGCTTCTAAAATCCTTTCCAGCGAACACGTGATGGGACCCAGCCACAGCCCTGGTGCTCTGGACCCACACCACAGGCCGAGAATGCAGCACTGGCAAGCCCCCCATCCTGGCCCCCTGGCCTGCTGGGCAGACCTAGCCAGCCCCTTCCCCTTCTCTCTGAGTGCTCAATCTATGAAATAGAGACTCTTTCTCTGCCTCCCTCCTAGGGGGATGTGAGAACACCATGCTATAAAAGATGTAAAAGCTGAGTACAGGAATGTAAGGGGCTTTTGTGGTGTTGGCTATTTCCATTTCCCGGCTCTGGAGCCCAGGAAAGGGTCCCTCAGCTTCAGGTCTCTCTGTCTAACCCTGACTGACGCCCCTCCCAGGGCTGCCCCTGGCAAGCCCAGCTTCTCCTGTGCTGTGCCCCAGCCAGGAAAGTCAGGAGGGCTGCCCTGGGCTGTCCTGGTGTGCTGGGCTCCCACTGTCCCTTCTACCAACTCATGTCCTTAAGAGTGAACCCAAGGGCAGTGGGAGGCAGAAGGGAAGCATGCCCCCTTGTCCTCATCCTCCAACACTGACACCCAACGGAGAGCAAAGCCGGGGGAACTAGCCTGAGTCACTCAATGCAGAAATAAGTTTGGGATTATCTGCTGCTTGATGAAATGTACCACCATGTTTTTTTCTAAAAAAAAAGATGGATAGATTCTATATGTTTAAAAAATATTATGAACACTTAGGTCTGGGGTTCATCAACAGATCAACGTCTCCTACTAGGTCTTGGCACCTCAGCTGGCAAAGCCCGTTTTCTCATTGCTAAAAGGGAGATAGTGACACCCACTTTGCACACAGGTGGTAAAGGTCGAATGAAAGAACTTTCCCAAAGCCCACTTTTAGTAGGCTGAACAATGGCCCCCAAAGATATCAGGTCCTAATCCTTGGAACCTATAAATACTGCCTTATATGGCAAAGACCGTGCACACATGATTAAGGATTCTGAGACAGGAAGATGATCCTGCATGATCCAGGGGGACCTAGGAGCAATCACATGACTCCTTATAGAGGGAGCTCAGACTCAGAAGAGGCACGACCGACCGTGCACCACAAGGGCAGACTGGAGGGATGGAGCCATAAGCTGAGAAATGCTGGCAGCCACGAGCAGCTGGAACAGGCAAGGAACAGGGAAGGAGCAAACAGCTTCTTAAGAGATTGGGCTTCTCTGCCTTGGTTAACCATGACCTGCTGGGCCCGCCCAGCACACAAACACCTTTGGGAGCCTGCCTTTCCTACCATTCCTCTTGGGGAGATAGGTTCAGATTTCGAGAAGAGGTGATGAGGAAGGGCCTGCCTGGGGAGTCCCCATTCCAGAGTGGTTGTGCCATGAAACATCCCATGGTCTCAGGTCATTAAGGAAAGACATTTCTAGCTATAACCACCACTGAGGCAAGCAATTTGAAACATACAAGATCACCATGAAACACACATGATCTGGGGCTGTGGGCCCCAGAAGGGGGAGCCTCTTTTGAATAAATTGGACAGAAAGAGAAACTGAGTCCAGAAATAAGAATGCCGTGGCCCTCAGGCTGCTACTGCGTCCTTTCTGCACCAGCTCCAGGCCACTATATGTGAGAGCCCACTGGACATCTCCAACTCGGAGCGGGGGTGGTCTCAGTCTTATGGGCACCTCATACTCAAGGAGTCTAATGACAAAATTTTCTTTTCCCTCTGTTTTCACATTCTGTTCCCTCTCCTTTGTTTTCTATCTCAACTAGTGGCTCCACCTCCACTTAGTTGCTGGAGCTAGAAACTTCAAAGTCAACCTTACTTCTTCCATTGACAACCCCCCACTCCTACTTCATCTAATCAGGCCCCAAAACCATGCAATTCTTTCTAGCAAATAGCTTCCAATCTGTGTCTTTCCTCCCAATACAGACTGCTCCTGCGCTGGCTAAGACTTTCAACAACGGCCTCCTGATGGCCTCCCTGCCTCCAATCTCTTCTTAATTCATCTTCCACACATCTAATTGCGACTCCCGACTGACCCATGGTGCATTACCACTCCAGGTCCTTATGAATCTGGCCTCATCTCCCTCCATTCTAGTCTGCCTTCTCCCATCCTCCCTGCTCCACCCCATCAGCGAAGTCCTGGCCCATCAAATTGCTCACGAGAGCTCAGGATGCTCCTGGAATGCCCTTCCCGCTTTCTCAGCTTGGAAGATTCTTTCTCACCCTTCAGGATCCATCTCAGATGTCACCTTCTCTGTGAAGCCATCCCTGACCCATCCAGACATAGCGGGTCACTCAGGAGACCCTTGCTATAATAGACAGCCCCTGGGTTTGGCCTGCATCACTCTGGGATGGATGGTCCATGCCCTGGGCTCTCCCTGCTCACCTGTGAGCTCCCTCAGGTAGAGGCTGGGCTTCACTAGCCCTGCATCCTGAGTGCCCCGCCCCTTGCTAACCTGCCCCAGGGCTCTTTTCAGCGGGATTCCACACCCACATCTCTGCTCCACCTTTAACATCAACTAAAAAGTACAGAATGGACGCTCGAGGCCTGTACAGGAGGTGCAGAGGACCTGTCCTGGTAGAGGGTGACACCTACTGGAGAACCGTGATTCTGCAGCCGAGCCCTACAAATAGCACACTTAACTCAAGCGGGACCTTACAGAGTACCTTACAGGCTGAGATTCCATTCATTCCCAGTAACAAGGTTTGAACTAAACAGTACTCCCTACAAAGGCCTTATGTGCTGTATGTTACTATGTTATCACTAACACTTAGCATATGCAGAGGGCTGCAAAGTTTACAAAATGTCTTTTTGTCCATTATCTCATTGGATCCTTAAAAATCTGGGTAAGGCAGACAGAATGGGTATTATTATTCCACCATCTATTTTTCAGGTGAGGTGTTGTAGAAGAAAGAGTGTAGACTGAAGCCTGGGGAAGGCAATGAGATGGGAGGGAGGTCCTAAGGTGCTTTAACTTAGCTTATAGTATTCGCATATTTGCAACGGAGAACAGGATGAAATATTATTACTTGCATAATAACGATGGATATTAAAGAAGAAAGAAAGTGTAGGCCCTAGAGTCAGACAGATCTCAAGTTGAATTCTGGCTGCGTTACGTTCTCGTTCCTTTGCCTCTCTGAATTTCAATTTACTCACCTGAAAAGTTGGGCTAATAAGTATTATGCCTCCCAGGGTTGATGTGGGAATTAAGCAAACCAATGCATAGAAGGCACATGGCACAGTGGGAGGCTGGCCCCAGGCTCAGCTCGACACACTTGGTCTCCATTTACTTGGTGGCTAGTTCCTGAAAAGTCCTGGATAATTTTTTTTAAAGCTTAAATCATACAAAAGAAGGATAAAAAGCCAAAGATGACAGTAGTCACTCTGATTAAAATGACAGTAAACATGAATAGGTTTATAGGGAGAAAAAATAAGTAACTAAAGCCACTGACCTAACCGGCTGAGCTGCAGGGACATCAGCCGACAACCACTAGCTGAGTGGCTCCTAATCTTCCCATGGGCATCTCTGCAAGCAGAGCCTTGGCCGGGCTACTGAGATCCCAGCGCAGCCCGTGGTCCTATTGGCTCCATCACAGAGTATTCCCACTGGGCTTTCCTTGGGCAGAATGTGGCCTTTTCAAGGAGTCACTTTGACTCCAGTGGGAAGAGCCTTCTGCCACCTCCCTTTCAGGGGCATGATTACATATAAAAGCTGGAAAAAAAACAACAACAACAACACAAAAAACTCAAGAAACACAAGAGTTCCTAGATGTAGAGTGTATCTCAGAATGCCTGAAGGGTACCACATCACATCTAAGTGGGAAAGTGGGTGCTGCTGGGGGAGAGGGGGCACTTGTGTCCTGCTATGAATAATAACTGATACTAATAACAGATAGGTAATAGCTGATTATTGAGTTCTTAACATGTGCCAGACACTATGACAAGCACTTGACAAGTATTGTTTCTTTTGGTCCCCGCAAAAACCCTGTATACTAAGTCTTACTATTATTATCCTTATTTTACAGAGAAGGAACTGAAGCCCAGGGAGGTTAAGTGACTTTCCCAGGGTCCCACAGCTAATAGGCAGGGGAGCCAGGGTTGAAGGCAGGCAGTGTATTGCAGGGGCCCGACTCGGAGCCCCCACTTTGGGATCATGCTAAGCTGTGCTGTGCAGCGCCCCACGCATCTGGCACTGTCCTGCCCGTGCGGTACCTGTTCTCACCCGCGTCGGCAGGCAGTTTAAACTATGTTAGCATTAGAGTGTATTTTTATTTATGGGGTTGCTCTTCATTCTAAAACCTTGTGAATTAATTGTGAGTATGCTGAATTCCACTGCCTTCTCTTCCTTCCCCTGAGTGATGTGCATAGATTCCCAGATCCAGGTACTGGGCACCTGTAATTCCAATGCAGGGCCTGCTAGCTGCCACTTGGACCTCAATCCCATCCCCTCTCCCTGGGCTGAGTGTGCTGCTGTACTATAGGCTTATCTGCTGTGGGTATTTGAGGATGGGCCCTAAGAAATGACTCCTTAGAGGATGTGGAGAGAAGGGAACCCTCGTACACTGCTGGTGGGAGTGCAAACTGGTGCAGCCACTATGGAAAGCAGGATGGAGATTCCTCAAAAAATTAAGAATAGATCTACCATATGATCCAGCTATCCCACTGCTGGGTATTTATCCAAAGAACTTGAAAACGCAAAGGCATAAAGATACCTGCACCCCTATGTTCATTGCAGCATTGTACACAATAGCCAAGACTTGGAAGCAACCTACGTGCCCATCAAGGGACAAATGGATAAAGAAGATGTGGTATATACACACAATGGAATGCTACTCAGCCATAAGAAATGATGAAATCTGGCCATTTGTGACAACATGGATGGACCTTGAGGGTATTATGCTGAGTGAAATAAGTCAGAGGAAGAAAGTCAAATAGTATGATCTCACTCATAAGTGGAAGATAAAAACACCAACAAACAATCACATAGAGACAGAGATTGGATTGGTGGTTACCAGAGGGGAAGGGGGAGGGAGGAGGGTGAAAGGGGTGATTAGGCACATGTGTGGTGATGGACTGTAATTAGTCTTTGGGTGGCGAACATGCTATAATCTACAAGAAATCGAAATATAATGATGTACATCTGAAATTTACGTAATGTTATAAACCAATGTTACTGCAATAAAGAATAATAAAAAAAGAAATGATTCCTTAAGTAATTTAAACATTTCTCTGAACACAGTTTTCATCATTAACACACTACACAGGCCTATATTTTAGAGAAACCTGGCATTGTTCCAGGTATCCCAAATTCTAAAGCTGAAGTTAAAATAAATATTGACCATAAACACCAGACAGAAAGAAAATGATTGCAGCTTAGGCAGGAAGCTGTACAATGAAT
The DNA here is from genome assembly GCF_037783145.1 of Equus przewalskii. Classification (NCBI taxonomy): domain Eukaryota; kingdom Metazoa; phylum Chordata; class Mammalia; order Perissodactyla; family Equidae; genus Equus; species Equus przewalskii. The sequence goes on along the minus strand of NC_091842.1, from coordinate 10,913,032 downwards.
GAGATTCTAGGACATGACCGAGAAAATCCCACAGCCACAGGGGAACGAGGTGAAGTAAGATAAGCAGAGAACGCAGATGGGAGACCCCAGAGTTAAGAAAGTGCTAGAAAGGAGAGTGAACTGCTAGGTAGGGACTAAAATTGCCACTGTGGGTTACAGACAGCTTCAGCTTCCATCTCAACATTTTCCTAGGCAAAACTGTTCAGACGGAACCACTGGGAAGTCTTTCTCTTGACCTCTTGGAGCATACCTCTAATTTTATGCAGAATCCTAGTTATTTGCTTTTAAAATGCGAAATTCATTTTATGGGAACCTCTCACCAGTATCCAGGTACTGGTGACATGGAAACAGTAAAATGTGAAGCTGAGTGACTCTCCTGGGGAAACCCCAGGCTGGTAGGGGCAGTTGGTGGAACAGAGGTTCCCCACCTGGACATGCCTACCGAGTTCTGATCTCAGCCTTCTGAGTTTCCACAGCTGCCCCCAGAAGCCTCATCCTTGGTGGTCCTGAAGGGCCAGGTGAGTCACCTGATCAGAGTCCTGGGCTCACGCCACAGCCAGGTGCCTGCGGGAACCCCTGGCTTCCCTGTTGATGGGCCACCAGCTCTCCTCTCACCTAGACCAGCCACACGTGTATTGATATTCACAAGACAGCCCAAACAGCAGCATCTCCAAATCTCTACTGTCAGCACTGGGCAGGCACAGTGCCACCAAATCCTTGCAAGGGCTCTGGCCTGGCCTCCAAGCAGTCATTCAATGAAGACTTAGCTACTGAAGTGTGGACACAGTGATGTGTTGTTGAGCCTGCATTAACCCTAATAAACCTCTGTGCCGTGCTTTGCCCATCACAAGGTGCACAGGAGCAAGGAACTCACCTGTAATGTGCCAGGCACCAGACCCGATGCTCTGCCTATGCTGTCCTGTCTAATCTTCCCAAGCTCACGCTGCTCTCTCTACAGATGTGGATGCTGAGCCACAGAGAGACTAGTGACTTCCCAAGGTCCCATAGAGAGTGGTTACTACAGGTCGTCTGCCTGCAGGTTCCCTGCTTTCCCTCTGTATCCACGGTCCACCTTCCCAGGGGGAAACTCGGGCACAGCAGGGGCTTGGATCACTGTCACCTGACAGTCAGTCAGCCTGCTAGAAGTGTGGCCACAGAAGCCTCTCCATCAGCTGGGATGTGTCAGCCCCAGGACACTCTCTAGGCACCAGCTGGGGATGTCAAAGCTGCCCCTGGGGAGCCTCGGGAGCAGCAACATAAATGAGTAATGAGATGAGGCCTGAAGTGCCACTTGGAGCCAGGAAAGGTCAAGTGTTCTGCAATCATCAGGCCCCCTCCAGGACCAAGGGCTTTCCAGGGGATACCCAGGAGCCCAGGAGTGCAGCCGACTAGAGAAGGTACCTGGAAATATACCCCCCTGGTCAGGGAAAGGGCTGGGGGTCTCCTAAGAGGAAGGGCCAGCAGTCTGGGGTGCACCCCTCATTCTGGAACACTTATGTGCATGAACCCGTGGGCCTTAGCCCCGGTTTTATCATCCATACACCTTGAAATCTAGAATTCTGTTCTAGTCCTGCCTACCAGTGGAAATGCCTCTAGGATTTCGGCTGCTGCAGCTGCTAAGCCATCCCAGAAACGTGCTTCTTTCAGAGGCATGGATACACAGAGAGGGTGGATGAGTGGGCAGATGACAGTTCCAAATGGAGAAAACCAGAAGTGCTCCCAGAGTTCTCAGGCAATTCAGGAGGACGAGACGGGCCGGGCAGTGCAGGGCTGCTCCCAGGCCCCTGCTGGTCCTGGTGGGCAGCTGGCTTGTCTGCACAGACAGGGATGGCCCCAGGCCCCCATTTAGAGAAGCGCCATGGGCACCTGCCCATGCCACTTTACTCCTGTGGGGTCCCAAGAGAGCAGCATGTGGACAGAGCTGTGAAGGGAGATGTGTGGTGGGAAAGACTAGGGCGTGTGCAGGAAGACCGGGCAGCAGGGGTGACCACAATGGGCAGTGTGGCCAAGTGTGACCAAGTGGAACAGGCCAAGCGCGGCTGTACGGAAGCAGAGACATCTCACTGAGCAGACGCATGGGAGGGAGGGGGAGTTCCTGCTAGAAACTTGGGCTCTGCCATGGAGGCAAGAGAAAGCCAGGCAGGCTGCTGTGTGGGAAGACCCACACAGGGACATGAGAGAAAGCAGGACTACACTCCTCTTAACATCTGGAGCTCAGGCTGAGGCTGGCGGAGCACTGGTGAGGGTGGAGGGGAGTCACGTGGTAGAGGGCAGGCCAGGTGATGCTCCTATGGTCCCCCTAGCCCATGGATTCTCATGCTCAGCTGTGTCTGAGGCCAGCCGCTGGGAGTGGTGCCTGGGAGGTTCTGGAGGGGAGCCAGACTGGAAGCCGCGGCGGTCAGGGCGAGGCAGGAAGGCAGGAGCCTGAATCGGGGCCAGGGCTTCAAGAAGTGAGCAAGGGGAGAGACAAGCCAGCCACAGGGATGAAGGAGGGGCAGAGGAAGACCTTGGTTCCAAGGACGAGAACCCGGCTCAGGCCAGGCCCAGGTGAGGGCTGCAGAGCTCTCAGAGGATGGACCATTTTGCTGGCGATGGGCTAAGGGGAAGTTTTGTTTTTAACCCTTTTGGACCTTAAGTGCAACTTTCAAACTGATCCTTTCCCTTCAATATCTTTAGGGACACTTTTTAATGAAGTCCTAGAAAAGCGCTTTTCGAACGCTTCTTGCCCTTAGAATGTGGCCTAAGCCATCAGCATCACCATCAACAGCACAGCATCCCTCCACATTATTTACCAAGCCCCCGTGATGTAGGACGTGGTGCCAGGAAATCAGAAGTTAGGAAGCAAGGCAGAGGGTGGAGGGAAACGGTGGCTGTCGTTGCCAGCGGTGGCTCTCTGCCCCAGCTGCACACTGTAGTCACCTGGGAAACCTGGGCCCGGCCCCAGGAATGCTGATGTAAGTGGCATGGGGACAGCCTGGGCATCAGCATTTTAAAGCTCCCCTGGGAGATGCTGGTGTGCAGCCAAGACTGGGAACAACTGGATGACTGCAGCTGGGGCTCAGGAACCCCTGCCCCACGCCTCGCTGCAGCCCAGGGGTGCAGGAGATGAAGAAACGAAGCACCTCCCTTACCACTTCTCCTACACTGGGAATTTCTGAGCCTCCACTTGGAATTTTCCATCCCTTAACCAAAGGCTCAGTGTAAGGGGGGACCTCGGAACCCTCTCCCCCGGTAGACTTCTTTTCTCTCTTTACACTGCCATTCCACACCCCCCCAGACCATATTAAACATGGGTGTCCGTGGGTCCTCTTCACACATTTGACATCACGGGGGAAAGACAGACCCCCTGGCTGAGTGACACAGAAATGCCTAGTGTGCCCCTAGAACCCATATCGACTCTGCAAGAGAGACCCACTGAGCAAGAAAGATGGCCTGGTCTCAGGACACCGCTCTCAGCCGGTGGGTCTAGGCAGCAAAGATCCGCTGGGTTTCTAAAGCCTCTCCAGGCAGGCTGTGGGTGGCCAGTGGGGGTGAGGGGGCCTGTTAGAGGCACCGAGACAGACGGGAGCCACTCAGCCAAGCCCCTTAGTCAGCAGATGGCCTGGAAACCTCGACTCAGGAGGCCCAGGCTGCCAGAGCTCTCTGCCCCTGCCCTTCCGGCTCCTCCCTGGAGGCAGGAATTTGGGGGCATCCTCAAACGGCCCAGCCCAGAAGCTGCCAGCCTCTCACTCGGAGGAATTTTTCCACTGCTTCTCCCCAGGAGGTCAACTACTGGAATGTGTCTCTGCCCAGTTATCAAATAAGCAAAGACCTGTCCCAGGGGCGTGGACCAGGGCAGGGGCTATCAACTCAGGGATGTCTGTAGTGACCAAGCGCCGGCATTTCCGCACTGGAGAGGCGGCAGCCAGACTAATTCCATGTTATTACAGCCTTACAGGAAGCCAGCCTGGCCCAGCTGTCAACCAGCAGCAATTTATGGGCCTTGGGGGCAGAGGGAGGAAGAAGAGGGAAAAGAAAGGAAAACACAGTCCTCCTCCCCCCCAAAAAATTGATCCTGAGTTATTTTTAGGTGCTTATTCATCCCACACATTTCTTTTTAAACGCCGCGACATGGGCTCTGTACAAAAGCCAGTTAGCAGGAGGAGCTGCTCACACAGGCACGATGGGGCGGGGGCACCTCTGAGCACTGGGCTTGCGTGAGAAGGAGGAGTGAGAGGGTCTTCAAGGACCCTCCTCACAGTAAAAGCAGCCCAGGATTCTGAAGGCAGAGTAGGGGGGCCGAATGAAGAGAGGCTTTGAAATCAGAGTCCCCAGTTCATGTCCTCCCTCCAGCCTTCTCTTGCTGTACAGCCTTGGGCAGGTCACTGGGAAAGTCAGATGAGACCCTGGGCTGGAACCCTGGCCATGTGTGGCTTTGGGCAAGTCACTCAACCTCTCTGTGCCTCAATTTTCCCATCTGCAAAACAAGTCCAGTTAATGTACGTAAAACCCTTTGGAAAATTGCCTGGCCTGCCTAGTGTTATGTAAGAATTGGCTATAGTTTCTATTATAGCACCATACATATGTTAATTATACTGTCATTTAAAGTAGTGTATGGAGTAGGATAGAATATGAAGCCACAGAAGGCCTGAGGTGGAAAAGAGGTAAAATTACAGAAAGGTGTATCCACAACCCAACGCCTGCCAAGGATGGGCGTGGAAGAGGCTCTGCCTCCCTTGGGTGTGAAGGCTGAGACGTAGCCCCTCCTCCTGTAAGCAGGGGAACACCCACTCTTGGGTATTCTGCAAATGGAGGCTCACAGCTCCGCTCACAGGAGGTGCTCAGTGACGCCAGTTGACACTGAAATCACCTATCCTAGTGTGATGGCTACTTTGATGGGTCAACTTGACTGGGTCACAGGGTGCTCAGATATTTGGCTAAACATTATATCCAGGAGTGTCTGTGAGGGTGTTTCGGATGAGATCAGCATTTGCATCGGTGGACTGGGTGCAGAGGAAGGCCTCCCCAGCGTGGTGAGCACCATCCTGCGTCGAGGGCCTGAAGAGGACACAAAGGCAGAGGAAGGGAGAGTTCAGCTCTCTCTGCCTGACAGCTGCAGCTGGGACCTTGGTCTTCTTCCCGGCTGGGGACTTACACCAATGGCTCCCCCAGTTCTCAGGCCTTGGGACTCAGACTGAATTACACCACCGGCTCTCCTGGGGTCTTAGCTCGCAGATGGCAGCATGAGTCAGTTCCCTATCATCAATCAATCAATCTGTGTGCGTGTGTGCGTGTGTGTTGTTTCTCTGGCTGCCCACTGAGTCAGATCCAGACCCCTCTAGAATCTAGCCTTTCCCTGCCAGCAACACTCCTCTCTGCACGGGCCCCCCTCGACCCGCCCCCTCCCCAACACCCGCCTGCCCCCTGGCTGCTCCTCTGCCCTCGACACCCTGTACATATTAACCCAGCCCTTACTGGGTTCCATCTCCCTTCTGTTCCATCCAGTAAACCTTTATTGAGTGTCTACTGTATGCATGGCACCGGGTTAAGTGCTGTGACTACTGAGACAAATGAAGCCAGGGTCTCAGGCCCCCAATCACTTTAAGACAATGTGGAGGTTACCTGCATAAGAAGATGGTGCAGGTGCCCAGGGAGCACCAAGGAGGGGCTGGGGGAAGGTGGGGGAAGGAGCAAGAGGCCAGGGACATCTTCCTGCAGGAAGTGACATACAAAGGTGTTCCAAGCAGATTCAGCAGGGCCCCTGTGGCAGAGGACTTGCGGGGGGGGCACCAGGAGAGGAGCTGGAATTCCCAAAGCCCTCACTGCCTACCACCCTCGTGCAGCTGGCCCCGGTCAAAGTGGTCTGAGGCCCACTCTTTCCAGGTCTGTGCACCTCCCTCAGGGCTGCTCCTTCCTCTCTCAAGTCCTCCCAGGCTGAGCACCCCACAGGCCTCAGCAGAGCCTCTAGGGTCAGAGTCCACTCTGTCATGGCATCATGGTCTTAGGGGGTAAGATGCTGGGGACAGCAGTCTCCTCACCTCCAGACCCCCCACCTGCCACCTCAGGGGTCATTCAGAAACAGGCCAGGTTACCTCCTTAAAAACCCCAAGAGGTCCCCATGCACAGCTTTCAAGAGGGACCCCAAGGGCCTTCCTCTGGCTTGTTGCCTCCCCCCAAGCCTCGTCTCACATCACTCCTGCCACAGGGCCTTTGCCTCAGCCGGCCCCTCTCCCTACAAGGCCACCTCTTTCCTTTTCTCTGCATCCCTTCCCCTGGCAGAGAAACACACCCCTGCTTATCACTTCTGTGGAGTCTTCCCAGGCTGGCTTGGTCTCCCCATGGCACGCCGTGCACATCTCTAGCTCTGGTGGGAATACTTGGGCCGGCTGACCCTTTGAGGGCAGGAACCTGCTCTCATTCCAAGCCCAGCCCTCTTCCAAACTTCAGGTGAGGTCCTTGAAGCGTATGTATGGGAAAAATTCCGCCATTACTAAATATACTGACATCACTAGAGGTGACAATCCCTTTAATAAATGGCGATAGTATAGAGGCAACACTTACTTCACGTTCTAGAGAAAAGATTGGTAAATAACATATACATATATATATATATATATATATATATATATATATATATGTTAATTGTATTCAGTAGAACACATGATTTCACTATTATAGTCATGTGCCGTATAACGACGTTTTGGTCAATGATGACTGCACATACGACAGTGGTTCCATAAGATCAGTACCATATGGCCTAGGTGTGTAGTGGGCTATGCTATCTAGGTGTGTGTAAGTATACCCTATGATGTTTGCACAATGACAAATTGCCTAAGTGATGCATTTCTCATAACGTATCCCCATCATTAAGTGAGCATCACTATAAAGACTTGGGGAAAAAAAACCACCGTGACCTCATTAAGCTAAGGAATTCCTGCCCCTCCCCCAGGCTGGGGTCACCTCTACTCTGAAAATCCCACTGGCAATGAAACACTTGATAAGGTTGTTGCCCACACCTGTCAGACCCCCCCCACGTCACGCCTCACACACACACTAGTAGTATCACGTGAGCCATCTTACTCTCTGTGAGCTACAGTTTTCTCTGCCCGTAAGATGGGTATGAAAAATATTGCTTTTACAAGAGGTTGTTTTAAGGATCAAGTGAAAAATAACATATGTGAAAGTACTTAGGAAAGTATTAGTGCCCATAAAATTTCCTGAGCTCCTAAAAGTTTCCTTTAAAGCTAAGTTTATTAATAAATAATAAAATCTGTCCTTGTGGGTGTAACAGGTTTTATTACGTAAAGTCTCTTGCCAATCCTTGCCCCATCAGCCTTGCTGCACCTCCCTTTGCCTGGCTCCTAGGATCTACCCAACTAGCGTCTTGGTAGGGCAAGGATTCTGGCTCTCTCATGCATTGCTGCATGACCTAGACCGAGGTCCTGCCTCCCTGGGCCCATTTTGTGGAAATGATCAAGGGATGTGGAGAGGGTTAAATGAGATGATTGACATCCAGTGCATGGGACGTGTGCTCAGTGGCCATGAGCTCCTGGGCCACCTTGGAGGGCTCCTGGGAGGCAGGGCTCAATGACCAAACCAGATAAGCAGACCTCTGTCTCCCAGTGGGGCCAAAGTGGGGCCAAGGTGTCAGTTGGCACCATTCCTAGTTAGATCTGGTGTTGCCGAGAGGCTGGTGGCAGTCTTACTCCCTCTCTTCCCTAAACACCTCTAAGAAGAGGCCTGGGGGCCACGGCTCTCTTATGTTTCCTGGGGATGGCAGTGGGGGGAATCTCTGGAATCTTTTCTCTCTCCTCCTCCCACAAAGGAATTCCTAAAAAAGGCTCCCCTCATGGAGTTTCAAGCTCCTTGACTTGCAAAGTACCTGGCCTGTTCTTTGTTTTACATTTTAAAGTCCATTTTTCTCCTTAAAGATGGAGACACCTCCTTAAAATACAAGCTCTCCACCAGCATTTCTTGCTGTGTTTTTAAAAGGTCTAGAGCTGGTACCAAAAGAATGGGAAAGGAGTTGGACTTGCTGTTGGACCAATGAGTGAGGATGAGGCCAGGGCCTTTTTCTCTGTCTTGTTCATGGCTGAATCCCAGCCTCCAGCCAGTGCCTGGCACAGAGAAGCCACTCAATTAACAGTGATTGAATGAATGAATGCATGCAAGAAATCGTTTAACCGATGTGCCAGGCCCTATTTGAGTTCTGGGGCATACACGGGGGGCTCTGCAATCCCCAACGTTGGTGGGTACCTTTGGCTCTAGCAAAGGGCTTTTGCACCCAGATCTCAAGTCTCCACACCCTGTGAATCAGGAGTGCAATCGCCTTTTACAGATGAGCTAAATGAGACACAGAGAAATGAAGGGCTTGTCTAAGAAACAGAACTCGTGTCTCTTGGATTCATTCACCAACATCATGGCTGCAGGGTCTTTCCACTGAACCTCATTGCTTCTTGCTGTGCTGTTACACAGTAGGGACAATCTCGATCTTCCAGTGGTCTGGAGTTCATCTGTCCATCCACCCACCCAACCAGGCCAACCTTTGCTTGGTACCACCATGTGCCAGGTTCTGAGCTTGGCTCCAGGGGAGGTGGGAATGTGGGCAGGCGAATGCAAAAATGGAGTAAGATCAGGTCTCAGGGATGGTTCTTTCTGCTAATAACGCAGGAGATACAACACCTCTGCGGCCACTGTGGAAAAGAGTTTGGCAGCTCCTCAAAAAGTTAAACATAGATTACCATATGACCCAACAGTTCCACTCTAGGTATATATATACCCAAGAGAACTGAAAACAGGGACTTAAACAGATACTGTACATCAGCGTTCACAACAGCATTATTCACAACAGCCAAACGGTGGAAGCAACCCAAGTGTCCATCCACAGATGAACGGATAAATAAAATGTAGTGTATACAGCCAATGGAATATCACTCAGCTAAAAAAGAAATGAAATTCTGATACATGATACAATGTGGATGAATCCTGAAAACTTAAGCGAAGTGAAATAAGCCAGACACAAAAGGACAAATACTGTATGATTCCACTTATTTGAAATATCTAGAATATGCAAATTCATAGAGACAGAAAGTAGATTAGATGTTACCAGGGGACGGGGTCAGAGGGGAAAAGGGAGCTATTGCATAGTGGGTACAGGGTTTCAGTGTGGGCTAATGAAAACTTTGGAAATACTGGTGACAGTTGCACAACATTATGAATGTGGTTAATGCCACAGAACTGTACACTTAAAAATGGTTAAAATGGAAAATTTTATGTTATGCATATTTACCACAATTTTTTTAAAAGGACAAACACAGGGCCAGCCCTATGGTGTAGTGGTTAAAATCGGTGGTCTCTGCTTCGCCAGCCCAGGTTCATGGGTTCACATTGCAGGCACAGACCTACCACTCATTAGCCATGCTGTGGCGGCGACCCACATATAAAGTGGAAGAAGATCGGCACGGATAATCTTCAGGGCTAATCTTCCCCAGCAAAAAAATAATAAAAATAAATAAAAGGACAAACACACACAAAATATGATAGCTATAGTACAGGTGTAGACATGAATCAGTGAAACAGAACAGCAAGTCTAAAAACAAAGCAGACTATTCAGGCGGTCCCAACACAATGGGAAGTTCTCACGGTGCAGGGTGCCAAACATAAAACAGCAAAACTGCAAACTGAGAATAAAATATAGAAAAATCTGTTTATAACTTTAGCAATGAAAAGACCTTCTTATGCAAAAAACAAAATGATGACATCATAAAGGAAAACATTTTTCCTGTGTCAGGACAGTCATTGAACTGGACAATCTGGCAGGATCTAATAAAATTTCAAATACCCATAAATGCACATATCCTCTAACTCCTGGGCATCTATCCCAGAGAAACGCTCCCATGAGCCACGTTCCAGGGCATTCCCTGAAGGATTGTTCCCAAGGAAAAAGCGGAAACAACTTAAATGTTCCCACAATAGCAGAAAGTGGAAACAAACAAGGGCACTTCAATTCTAAGGAATACTATGCGGTAGTTAAAAAGAATGAGGTTGGTCTAAAAATACTAACAAAGAAAATTAAAAAAGAACAAGACACCCTGGATCACTCCAAATGGATTTACTTGCTTACCAGTCTCTTCCTCATTTTCAAAGGATTCTGCAGGTGGAGCACATCAGGGTGATGCCATTTGAAGAGACACCAGACTTGAGATAAAGGCTTGCAATGTCCCACCCCAGCAGCTAAACTCTGAGGGAGGGAAAATCAGGACGGGGGCAGCTGGGGCTAGGGTATTGGTATTCATGCACGTAGTAGGGGCCAAGAGAGGGAAAGAAGCAGGAAAAAACCTATAAAAACAGCAGGAAAGCAAGCTAAGGCAAGAAGGTGTGAAGTTCAGAGTCCATACCAAATGCAGGAAAACTCCAACCACTGGCCAGTCCTTTACCGGCAGAGACACAGGAAGCCACACCAACATGTCCTCAGACGCTGCTTTAGGTTATTTTATCTCCTACTTCTAGCCAGTCCCAGGGGTGAAACTGCAGGTCATTCATGGAGGGCAGCTTGCAAATGGCTTTTCCCCAAATGCCAAAGCCTGCAAAAATGGTTGGCTTTGGTCTCACTGGGTGTCCTAGTGTCCCCACTCTGGTGCCCACCCCACTCCCCTTCCTTCAGCTCCTTCCCCTCTCTGGAAGGGGCGGGGCCCCACATCTTCTGAGGATCTAGGATCATATTTCAATCTCACAATTACTGTAATTAGAAAGGTAAGCAATGTGCCCAAGATCGTGCAACTAACAAGGATGGAGGCCAGGATCAGCGTCAGAACCTGGGTCTGTTGACATCTACAGAGCATGCTCTTCCCCTTAGCTGAGCACTCACTATAGGCAAGAGTGTCTGCTGAGAGCTCCAAGGGGTGTAAAATTAGTCAAGTCCTCATCTCAAGACAGCCTGTGACTGGTGAGGAATATGAGCGAGAGCACATGGGAAATTGACTGTAATCCCATTCAGTTGGTAAGAGAAGCATTACCAGAATGTGACAGGGGTCAAGAGTGGGGAGAGAACACAACAGGTAGAGAAAGACCGTGAAGACAAGGAATGCTGTTTGTTTGGGGCACGTCCAGAAAGCAGCAAAACATGTGGTTTGCTGGGCCCCTTCCAACCCTTTCCATTGTGCCCTAAGGAATCCCTCATGCTACTACCCCCCCCGCCAAAGCAAACAACAACAAAAAACCAACAATATCACCAAACCAACACAAAGCTCCCCATCCTCTGAATCTTCTCAGCACCCTCTCTCTCCATCCCCTTGTTTATTATTACAGATAATGGAGAAAGTGCAAAGAAGAGAAGAGACCAAGGACAGAGCCTCAGAGAAAGCCTCTGTCTGGGATGGAAGGAGTGGCCTGTGCAGGAAGCCGAGGAAGCAGACAATGCGGGAGGAGAAGACAAGGACTGGGGACTGCCCTAAAAGGAAGCGGACGTGGTCAAATCCTGCAGGAGGAGAACCAGGCGGGGGGGCGTGGAAAGGCACGTGAGGCGCTGGTAGGTCTCTCAGGCCATGTGAGGAGCAGCTGCAGCAGAGTGACTTGGCCCCGAGTCAGCCCGCGTGATGTTGAGCGACTGGTGAGGGGGAAGAGAGAGGCAGTGAAGTGGGCTTCTCTTTGGGAAAGGCTGAGAATCTCAGGGATTTCCTAAGGGGATGGAACAATCCCAAGAAGGCAGCGGGGTGTTTAAGGATGGGGAAGATTTGCACATGCGCGTAGGCAGAAGGGATGGAATGGAGAGGGACTGAAACAGAAGAGAGATGGATGGTTGAAGAGGAGATGGGCTCAGAAGAACAAGTGGGTGAATGCGCCACCATCAGGGGAGGGGAGGGGCTGCATCCAATGACATCATGGTGGATGAATTCAGAAACGGAGAGGAGGCTCGAATTGGAGGGTCTCCATCTTTTCAATAAGGCTGAGTTACCTCTGGAGAGGAAGGAAGGAAGAACCAGGACAAAGTGGTGTCCTGGAAGCTAAGGTGGGAAAAGGGTTTTCAGATAGTAATGGGTGGATGGTGAAGGGGGGAGTCACTGAGTATCGAATCTTCTTTTAAGAGCGTAAAAGGAAAGGACAGAGGGAGGCACCCTGAGGAAGAGGCAGGGTAGGACAGAGGATTTTAAAGATTGGGGGACCATGGCCATGTTCATAGGCTGAGAGGACGGATGGGAGGGGAAATTGCTGAAGACACAAGAGAACGGGGTAGACGACAGAGCAACGTCTCAGGGACACCAGTACAGCCAAGATGCCAGCAGCGTCCTGCAGCCTCACCACACTGGTGACACCACCAGGCTTCCTCGGGGAAAATGCCCACCTCTCCTCCAGGAACTGCTGCAAAGCCCCAGATGCCCACCCGATATTTGCATGCCTGCTATTTTTGGATGTAAATACAGGATTTTACACTTATCCTAATGACACTTCATAAATTGTCTTTATGACCATCTGTTCTGGTACAATGACCAAGAAAACATTAAACTCAGTCTGTGGTTTGCCAAGTTCCTTTCCAGTTCAGCTGTGTGCCAGGTACGTGCCAGGCTGCGTGAAGAACAAGACGCAGTCCTTGCTCTCAAGATGCCTATAGCGCAGTAGGGGGGGCAATAATAAATCACATTAATATAGTTTCAATATCATGGCAAGTGCTATGAAGGAAGGAAGCGGGGCGCCCCCAATGCCCCAGGACTGGCTGTGGCACAGCAAAGCGGGGCCCAAGTGGTGGCATGCGTTCCACATTCTACAGAGTCACACAGCTCCCCACCAGCTTCCGCAGAGGCAGCCAGACCGCCAGACTGCTCAACAAGCCACTTAGGTTGTGCAGGATGCTAGGATTGCCCAGGGGAGGGGGTCTCACAGACCCAGCCTGGGGCTCGGGGGCGATGATGCCTGAACTGAGTTTTGAATGAGCAGTAGCCGTCCTGGTGAAGCAGGATGGTAAGTGTGTTCTCGGAAGAAGTGGGATAGGTGTGTGGCAGGGTGGTGTCACGTGGACATAAAGTCCAAGGCAAGGAGTGCTGGCAGGTAAGTCTGGAGAGCTGGACAATCAAGAGCCACAGAGGAGATGGCCTGCGTGACAAGACTATCCTGAAGGTCTGGACTCGAATGGGATGGGGAAACTTTTCCAAGTTATAGGTGCCCCCTCACCAACCAGGAGATTCCCTACATGCTGCTCTTTCCCCCGAAATATAGCAGACGAGACCGACTGATGGAGGAGGAAGGTGGTGAGTGAAGGGTGTTTGGCAGGGGTCATGAGCAGGTCCGAGTTTTAGAGGCACCGCCAGCAGCTGTGCAGAGGACAGCTCCGAGGATGGCCAGGTTGAAAACAGAGACCAGTGAGGAGGCTGCTGCAATGGTCCAGGCATGAAATAGCAGGCCTGACCCTGAGCAGTGAAGGACGGAAAGAGAGGAGAGAACAGAGCAGGATATATCTAGGAGGGAAACCCCAGCAGGACATGGTAATGGACAGGGCGGGAATGCAGAGTACGAGGGCAGCTAACTTGTAGTTTTCTGACTCGGGTAATTCACACAGCAATGGTCCTGCTAAGGCAAGATGGGATGCGCTCCCAGCACAGAGGCGGTGTCAGCTTCAGACAAGAGGAGAGACACCTTGCATGTGAACACGCAGGAGGTGGAATGGATGGGTTTGAGTTCGCGTACATTTAAATGTCTGGTGGTAGGAAGCAGAGACCATTTGCACCTGGTGACTTTGGTTTCCCGTGTGAAGCAGAAGACAAGTGAGCAAAGAAGGATGAGCCCTGAGGAGCAGGAAGGTCAAAACAGTCACCGCTGAGAAAGAGGTGAGGCACCGAAGAGGATCACCGAGCAGGACTGGAGGCCCAGGTGCATGTGGAAGCCACTTTGTCTTTTGATTTTGTTTATGGTATCTTTTCTTGTACTAAAGTGTTTAATTTTTATATAGCCAAATCTATCAACTATTCCTTTATAGCTCCTAGGTTTCATGGAATGCTTTAAAAAGCCTGCCCCCTTATATGGCAGTTTGAAATAAACAAACAAAACAACAACAAAAAAACAAGGCAGGGCCATATGTGATGATATAAAAAATATCCATATATGATATGGATAATATATATATTAAGTGAAATAGCTCAGCAAGTCCACATCGATGATATCCTCGCAGACATACAGACAGTCTCAGGAAGATCAAACAGACTGTAAGGGGCCTGCCTCTGGGGAGGTGACTGGTTGGAGTGGATATTACAGAAGTCAGAGGGCAAAGGATGAGAAGGGATATGAGCAAGATGGACTGAAGGCAAGGACCCACTGGCCAATGGGAGAGAGAGCAGAGATGTTTCATACACAGAGCAGTTCCTGACCTCAAGAACAGAGATCACCAGGGATCAGAGGAGAGTACATACGACAAACCATATTTTGTACTAAGGTTTGTAATAAACCTATTTTGCACTAAGCACAAAAAGGTTAAGTAGCATTCACCAGGGTACACAGCTAACAGGGCATTGCATTCTGGAGCCAGGGCCTAATTAACCTTCACCGTTATGCTATGCCACTTCTCACAACATCATACGACATGGAAAAGCAGGACACCAAACTGCTTACAGTGTGAGCACAATTTTGTACAAAAAAAAATTATAAATATATATGCGTGTGTGTCTATATATATGTGTACGTGTGTGTGTATATATATATTTATAAGTAGTATATTTATTGGCAGACACTGGAAAGAAATACATCAAAATATTAATAGTAGTTATCTGAGTGGGATTTTAAAAAATATTTTTAGGGTTTCTACAATTAGCATTAACATTATTAACACAAAAAAGTGTTATTTAAAATAACCACTGGAATGGGCAAGCATTAAACACATTTCACAAAAATAGACTTCCTGGAAAAAGATACCTTGGCAACATACCCTGAGAATTTGAATAAACAAAAAAGCATCCTGCTTGATTCATAGGGTCATAGTGGAAAGATCATGAGATTTAGAAGACCTGGGTTCAGGATACTTGGAAAAGCATTACCTCCCTAAGCCTTTCCTTATATAAAACCAGTGTGAGAATAATCAAACTTGCTTCACATGGTGGTTGTAGAAACCAAGCGAGACATTGCAGATGAAGAAAATTCTATCAACCAATTAAACCATGTTAGTTTAACACTATTGTTCATTGGACCTTTTACTCATTTATTAATGCATTGGCACATACCCAATTCAAAATTGAACTATGATTGTAAAACTCAGTGCCAATTCATGCCTAATCACTTTGATTTCATAAAACAGACATTCCATCAAAATTAGGCTGTGGCTTGTATTACTGAGCCATAACAATAGGACGAATATCCCAAGTTTCCCCTATTCCAACTCAAAAACCACTGTGAGGACAATCCTGGACTAGTTCCCTGACAAGCAGCCCTCGGCCTCAGTCCCAGGGCTCCAGGATCTCCCGGGAAGCCAGGGCCATGTTCTCTGCTTGCCCACAGCTATTTGAAGCTCTCAGGCATCCTCTGCCCACAATGGCTCATAACCCTTTCTGGACCAAACCAAAGACAGACTCAGTTTTCTAAAATGCCTATCCCTGTGTCCACATCCCTTCTTTCCTCTTGCCTCAATGTTGGGAGGTGTCCCTCTTCCTCTTGAGGCCAGCTTCTCCAAAGGATTCTTGTCCTGAGCCTTCCTGTCTTTTAAAGCCACCATCCCCTTGGGCTCAGAGCACCACTGGCTCACCCCTAGACTAGACTGCAACAACCTCCCAGTTTCCACTCTCAGCCACCTAGCGCCTAGCCCTACACGCAGTCAGAATAACCTTTTTGTAAAAGTTCAGCTGTAATTCAGATACCATAGAATTCACCACTTTGCGTTCTCATCAGCAAAGGACGAGGGTTCCAATTTCCTTGATGGGCCCAAGGAGGATGATGGCTTTAAAACTAACCTATGTTTCCTTCTAAGAGTTATATAGCTTTGGCTCTGACATTTAGGGCTTTGATCTATTTGGAGTTCATCTTCGTATAAAGTGTGAGGTAGGGCTCCAACTTCATCTTTTGCCTACGGATATCCAGTTGTCCTAACACCATTTCTTGAAAAGACTATTCTCTCCCCATTGCATGGTCTTGGTGCCCCTGTCAAAAACCAACTGACCACAGATATATGGATATATTTTTGGACACTCGATTCCATTCCACTGACCTGTTTCTATCCTTATGCCACTGCCACACTAGCTTGATTAACGTAGCTTTGTAGTAAGTTCCAAAATTGGGAAGATTGGACCCACCAACTTTGTTCTTCTTTTTCAAGATTGCTTTGGCAATTTGGTTGAATTTCCACATGAATTTTAGTGTCAGCTTGTCTATTTCTGCAAATAGGCAGTTGAAATTTTGATAAGGGTTGCCTTGAATCTGTCAATCACCCAGGGGAATATTGCCATGTTAATAATATTAAGTCTTCTGACCCACAAACAGGAGCTGTCTCTCCTTTATTTAGGCCTTCTTTAATTTTTTTCAACAATGTTTTATAGTTTTCAGTATACAGCTCTTGAATATCTTTGGTTAAATTTATTCCTAAGTATTTATTCTTTTTGATGCTATTAGAAATGGAACTATATTCTTAATTTCAATTTTGGATTTTTCATAGTGTATAGAAATAGAACTGATTTTTAAAATGTTGATCTGGTATCCTGCAACCTCACTTGACTCAATTTATTAGGCCTAATTGATTTTTTTTTGATCGTTGTAGTTGGACTCTTTCTATATATATAAAGTCACGTCATCAACCAATGGAGATAGCTTCATTTCTTCTGTGCCAGTCTGGATGCCTTTATTTCTTTTTCTTGCCTAACTGCCCTGTGAGGCCCTCCAGCACAATCTTGAATGAAGTGGTGAGAGCCGACATCCTTGTTTTGTTCCTGATCTTAGGGGGAAAACTTCAGTCTTTCACTATTAAGTATGATGTTAACTGTAGGTTTTTTGTAGATGCCTTTTATCAGGCTGAAGAATGTCTTATTTTCTCCTTCATTTTTGAAGGATAGTTTTACCAAATACAGAATTCTTGGTTGGCAGGTCCTTTTCTCCTTTCATCAACCCACTGCCTTCTGGCCTCCATTGGTGTTTTTTTGTTTGTCTGTTTTAGTGAGAAATCAGCTGTTAATCTTATTGAGGATCCTTTGTACATGAGTCACTTTTGCTATTTTCTCTGTCTCTGGCTTTTGATAGTGTGATTACGATGTGTCTAGGTGGCGATCTCTTTGAATTTATCCTACAAGGAGTTTGTTGAGTTTCTTAGATGTGTAGATTAATGTTTTCTCATCAAGTTTGCCACGTTTTGGTCACCATTTCTTCAAATATTCTTTGTGCCCCTTTCTCTCTCTTCTCTTTTTGGGACTTCCATTATGCGTATGTTGGTCTGCTTCATGGTCTCCCACAGGTC
Source organism: Equus przewalskii (assembly GCF_037783145.1). Classification (NCBI taxonomy): domain Eukaryota; kingdom Metazoa; phylum Chordata; class Mammalia; order Perissodactyla; family Equidae; genus Equus; species Equus przewalskii. Next base: position 10,895,640 of record NC_091842.1, on the reverse strand, counting down.
TCTGTCCAACAAGTTCATTCATCTTCATTCTTTTTCTTTCTGTTCTGCAGACCAGATAATCAAAGTTCGCTGGTTCTTTCATTTTTCCTTCTTCTTCTCCCTAAACAGTACATAGTTGTATATTCTAGTTGTGAGTGCCTCTGGTTGTGACATGTGGGACGCCACCACAGCATGGCCTGATGAGTGGTGCCATGTCTGCACCCAGAATCCGAACCAGTGAAACCCATGGCTGCCGAAGTAGAGCGTGCAAACTTGACCACTTGGCCATGGGGCTGGCCCCTGATTCTTTCTTTTGTCTGCTCAAATCAGCTGTTGAGACACTCCAGTGAGTTTTTTGTTTGAGCTATTGTTTCAATTCCACAGTTTTCTTTTTGGTTCCTTTTTATAATTTCTATTGATTGTCTCTATTTGAGATTCCATTTTCATACTTTCCTTTCATTCTTTAGATACGGCTTCCTTTAGATCTTTGAACATATTTAAAATAGCTGATTTAAAGTATTTGTCTAGTAATTCCAACTTCTGGGCTTACTCAGGGACAGTTTCTATTAATTGCTTTTTTCCCTGTGTACGGATCATATTTTCTTATTATTTCTTTGCATCTTTCATAATTTTTGTTGAAAACTTGACTTTTCAAATAATATAATGTGGCAACTCCGGAAACTGGATTCTATTCCCTCCGTAGGGTTTGTTGTTCTTGCTGCTTATTGTAGTTAGTTGTTTGTTTAATGACTTTCCTGAACCAATTCTATAAAGTCTGCATTCTATTTCATGAGTGACCACTGAAGTCTTTGCTCAGTTAACTTAGTGGTCAGTTAATGATTAAACAGAGATATCCTTAACCTCCTGGAACCAATAAATCTCCCCGTCTTTGCTGCAGGGCCCTGTGTGCGTGTTGGGGCATACCTTCACCACTCAGCCAGGCCGTTTCTAAGTCTGTCTCAGCTTTCACGTCCTGCTTGCACAGAGCTGCAAGGTCAGTCAGAAGTGAGAGATTATTGCCTTTTCAAGTCTTTTCTGAACACACACACAGCCAATACATGTGCATAGCCTTCTGGATTCCAGGAATATGTCAGAGCTTTTAAAAGCCCCCTATACACATCCCATTCCTCCCATCCCATCCCATCCCCATCCTTTTAAGCCTTATGTTAGTCTATTGTTTACCCCAACTGTAGTCCATCGCCTCAGGCAGCTGTGATGTTAAAATATTTAACAAATGTCCCTGGTGAAAGGCTTTTAGCACTGGGACAGTTTACGTAAGGTCAAAAAAGGACAAGCCTTCCAAGTGAGGTCTTCAAGGGAACTACTGGAAAGGTCAAATAATGACTGTTCTATATGATCTGGATGCTGCCTAACTCTCTAAGTTCATTTCCTACCCCTCTCTGCCTCACTTACTCTGCTTCAGCTACTCTGGCATTCTTGCATTTTCTTGAACAAGCTTGTTCATGCCTCAGGGCCTTTGAACATACTGTTTTCTCTACCTGAAAAACTCTTTCCCTCGTGATCTCTGCTTGGCTGGTTCCATCACTCCATTATGGTCTGTGATTAAACAGTACTTCACCAAAGAGGTTTTCCAACAATCCTCTCCTTATAACCTCCTCTCATCTAACCCCCACCTCCAACACTTGCTATTCTATTTTTCAATAGTATTTATCACAATCTGGCATATACATGCACTTGTTATTGTCTGATTTCCCGGTTGGAACTCAAGTTCTATGAGGATGAACTCTAACTTGCATTGTATCCCCACTTCAAAAGCAGTACCTGGATCTCCTAATAAATACTTGCTTAAAAATGAAGTAGCTCCGGGGCTGGCCCCGTGGCCGAGTGGTTAAGTTCGCGCGCTCCGCTGCAGGCGGCCCAGTGTTTCGTTGGTTCGAATCCTGGGCGCGGACATGGCACTGCTCATCAGACCACGCTGAGGCAGCGTCCCACATGCCACAACTAGAAGGAGCCACAACAAAGAATATACAACTATGTACCGGGGGGCTTTGGGGAGAAAAAGGAAAAAAATAAAATCTTTAAAAAAAAAAAAAAAAATGAAGTAGCTCCTAGGATGGACTTGTATTGTGTCAGCTTAGCTAAACTGGACTATACTTCCCAGAACTCCTTTCCATATATATAGTTCCAAGTCAGAATGAGACATTTTGCCCAAGATTGGAAGGCAGCCACGTAGGAGCAGCCTTCGTCCTTTATGCTCAGGAAGTTGATGCAGGACACCAAGCACAGTTGTAGCTCATGCACAGTGTCACTTGTCTGCTGGGTCATCTGGTCGGCATGGAGCAGCAGCCAGGCCTGCAGCTCCTTCAGCTCTAGCTTCTCCAACTCCTGGGCCAGGCACATGGTGAGCTCTGTGACAAAGAACACCGGTAGTCTTCATGACACCATCATTATCGAAGTTGGAGGAATGGAATCAGTGAGAAATCAATATGGGTTCCAAACCATCCCTAGTTACAGCTCAGCCTCCAAGGTTCCAGCTTTCTCTTGCTTCCCCTACATCACGTCCCTGTTCCATTCCCAGCTGTCTCCCTATGGCCTTCAAAGTCCAGCACCAGACATGGAGACAACAACTCCACACGGACAGGGTAACGGGCTCCCACAACTGCACAAGGTCAAATCTTTATAATAGATCCCTTACTACACATATCTCCCAGTGGCTCTGCTTCTCTGACTGAACTAACTGAACACCCACTCTGTCCTGTAACTTCAACCATTCTCTATTAGTTTGTTCCCATCTGATGTTTTAAAAAGGTCCCTAACTTAAAAAAAAATCCCTCCCCAACGTCACACACCCCGCTCCCTTTCCCAATCAAACTTCTTCAAAGCCCTATATGCACTCGCTGTCTGCATTTCACAAACTCCCCTTGCTCTTGCTGGGTCAACAACAATCTCCATTTGCAAAACCCAAAGAACACTTGCTTTAGTTCCCATCTAACTAGAGCCCAGGTTCTCAGCAGCGTCTTCCAGGGCCAAGTACTCTGACCTCCATGAAACTCTCTTCCCCTGGCCTCCATGGCATTGGGCTTTTCCGGTTTCCCTCCCTTCTCTATTCATTTTCATTTCCTTGGCTGACTTCTCCACCTGTGTGTTAAATACCGGGGTCCTTGGGACAGACACAAACCCCCTTCGTCCTCTGTTTTTTTCCTTTGGCGGTTTACTCCACCCCCATGCCTCCAATTACCACCCATACGCCAATGTAACTTCCATCTCTCTGACCTCCAGATCTTCTTAGCAATGTCCACAGTGACCTCAGACTTAACATGTCCCCAAGCCACCCGACTGTCCCTGCAAATCTGATGACACCATTGTGCTTCCGACTGTGGCCAAAGCCAGAACTCTGAGAATAATCCTGGACTACGCTCCCTCTCACATCTAATCAACTACCAAGTCTTGGCAACTCTCTTTTAAATGTCCCCATCCACTTCACTCCATCTCTGTGGTCTCCACCCTCATCCTCCTAACTGATCCCCTCCATCTCATTCTTCACAATGAGGCCTCTCTTACATCCACCCTGCTATTTCATTCAAATATTTATGGGGTCACGACTATGTGCCAGAAGGATCTTTAAAAAGTGCAGATGCAATCATGATGTTCCTCCGTCTCAAACCCTTGGAAGGTTTTCCATTGTCCTTAGGATAAAAGAGAACACTCTCAACAGGGCCTCAAGGACCCGTGCATCTGTCCTCACCAATTCATCCCCAACTTAAGCCCCCTACCTCCCTGTCTGCCCTGCAGGCCCTCACCATTCCTGGAATGAGCAGCATCTTCTCTGCCTTCTTGCAGTTGCACCCTCTGCCTGGAATGTTCCTCTTGGCCTCCTCTCCCAGCCAATTCCTGCTCTTCCTTCAGCTATTGGCCTGAACCTCCCTTCCTACCACGCCCAGACCAGGAGGGTTCACCTATTATTCATCCCCACAGCGCCTGCTCGTCTTTACAGAAACAGCATGCCCGTCATCACATGTTGAACATCTGTCCACCCACCAGACTCATGAAGGTGGCACCTGGCCCTGTCTTGTCCACTCACCATATGTGCCAGCAGGGCTGGCACAACGCCTGCTCATGGCAAGCAATCAATAAATGCCTGTTAAATAAATAAGTTTAAAAGGTTTAAAAGCTATTTATCTGGGCCAACAACCTCATTTTACAGACACAAAACAAAAACAAACAAACGAACAAAAAACTAGCCCAGAGGGAATTCCTATTTCCCAGGAGACAAGAGTCTTATTGGCTTAGGCAGGCCTTTGGCCCTGGAATGCTTAAAGAGGCATTGATAGATAGACACAGACATACATGCACACACGCGCACTCCAAAACACAGCTGACAAAAGTCACAAACAGGAGCACACTGCTCTGACCATGTCCCCAGACTGCTGGCCTGCAGGGATTTTGCTGCTAATCCATTCCTGCTCTGCTGGTCAGGCAAGGGCACGGTACTATGGGAGGGGGCACTCTATCCAAGGACTTTGGGGGTGAGGCTGGAGGATCTAATGAGCTCCAAGAACAAACATCGGTATTCATCATTCACTTGAGATTTATGAAGGACCTGGGAGGTGCTGAGGCCCTGGATAGGGGCACTGCAGAGAAAATCCAAGCAAGTTCGACCAAATGAGCTGTAAAGGTCCCTGTTGACCCCTAAAGGCCGTTCCTGTGAGTCACCTGGGCAGGCAGTGATCTGAGCAAGAGTGAGGAAGATGCTGTTGGTAGCTGTGTAAGCGTTGGAGAGGTGGCCTGCCAGGAAGCAAAGGCTTCCACTCCAGCTTGCGAGAGAGATACACACGACAGCAGGATGTGTGTGTGCGTGCATGTGGATGCACGCGTGCGTGTGTGTGGATGCTCCTCAGAGAAGCTGGAGGGGTAAGAGGAAAACCAGCTTGGAGGAAGAAATGAGACCACTTGGGGGCCCCACTTTTCCGGCACGAAGGAGAGAGGCATCTTGAAGCTCTAAGCCTCTGGAAGGGCAGCTGGTGGAGGTCCAGAGGTCATGGGCATCTGCGTGCCCACCCCCCACCCCCACCCCTGTCCTCACCACCTGGTGTTGTGGAAAGAAGAGCACCTGTTGCCTATTTGTTAAAGGGTCTGTTCTGGTCTCTGAAGTTCACCATGGAAAAACTAGAAACAATTGAACATTTGTACAGCACTTGACAGTTTATGTAACACTTTCACGTGCATTATTCCATAATAGGAGGCAGCGTCGCTTAGGTCAAATCCCAGCTCTGCAGCCAACCAGCTACATGAACTTGAACAAACTATGTAGTTCTGCGAGCCTCAGTGTCCCTACCTCTCAGTTAGGGTCTGAGGTCAGCTCTCACTGCCTCGGGGGTCGGTGATTAGATGCAGTAAATCTGCGTCTGGCACCAAAGGCACTCTATATACGTCGCTGATGTTTATTATTATTATTTAGCCTTCCTAACAACTTTGCAAACAGGTATTATTATTATCCCCATGTTCCACTTGAGGAAACTGAGGCAGAGAGGGGTTAAGTGATTCCCTGGGAGTCTCACAGGTACGCGCTACGGTGCTACCCCTTCCAGAGCCCCACAGCGACATGACTGGTACGAGGGTTTCAAAGAGGTTTCCTGGTATGTGAGTGTAGGGCAGAGTTAAAGGTGGAAGACCACGGGCCACACGTTTCCAGGGGCCAGCAGGCTAGAGCCAGACGACAGGCCCAAAGCTGGCTGCCCAATACTGGCTATGCTCCCCAACAGGGGTGCTGCCCTGGGGTCCCCTCCATCCTTTGCCACACAGGGGAGTGGCAGAGCTGACCCTCTGGCCTCCCGAATGTGGACAGGACAGATGACCAGAAGGGAGCTGTGAGCTGGGCTGGCAGGGCAGAGACCCGGGCGGGCTGGCTCTGTGCTTTCAGGTCTGCACTCCCTGAGCTGCGAACTCCAGCTTCCCTCAGCCCTGCCCCGCCCAGGCTGCTGCTCTCCTGCCCTTTCATCAAGCACAGTTTCTCTAAGAAGTTCCCACTACCATCCACTCTGAACACTCGGCGTCTGCTTGCAGCCCTCTCCACCACCCCAGCTGCTCGCTTGGTTGCCATAACTCACTGCCAAGTTCAAAGACCTCCTTCCAGGGCTAGATGTTCCTCCCGGAAGTTCTGGTCTTCCACACCCTGTCTGTCTCAATTCTCCTGTTCCCGCAGCCCCTGAATGAGCCCCTCTTCATCTACAGACCCCTCAAAAGTGGGTGCTCCCCAGAGAGCTGCTCTTGGCTCCTGCCTGCTTGTCACCCCCAAATCATCATTCCCACCACCACCCCTCCTCTTTGCTCCAAGCCTATTTTTCTCTCCCTTTTCCTTTAACTTCAATCATACAGAAAAGTAAAGAAAAATCCAATGACACCCATATACTCATTAACCAGCATCACAAATATCAACTTTCTGCCTATTTGGCAGAGTGGAAGCTCCTTGGGCATCCTTCTCCGACTCCATTCCATTCCCTTGCTCCCCAAATGTAACTACCATCCTGAATTTGGTGTTTATCATTCTCCCGCAGGTTTTTACATTTACTCACATGTGCTGTTTTTCATGTTTTCAAACTGTATATAAATGGCAGTACCATTTCTGCTACTTGCCCTTTTTTCTTACACCCTAATGGGAAGCTGAACTTCCACTGCTTCTTTTGTGTGTCCAGCATTTATAGTTTTTCAGAGCTGTCTGTATTGATAGAGTATAAACCACTGATCAGGATCCCACTGTACCAATTAACTTGGCCATTCTCATGTAGACAGACACGTAGGTGGTTTCCAACGTTTTATAATTACAAACAGATTATTCAGTGTTTCAGTAGATAATCCTGTTTACACGTCCTCGGACGCATGCCTAAGAGCAAAACTTCTGGTCTCAAGGGATGTACCTTTTAAACTCTATTTCCAAACTGATCTCCACAGTAGGGACAAAGTCCACGCTCAGCACCAGGAAAGGGTGCCCCACTGGCTCCATCTACTTGTCGGCATTCTTGTTCTGAGACTTTGAGATTTTTGCCAATCTAATGGGTGTGAAACGGTCTTTCATATGCTTGTCGGCAGTTCACATTTCCTCTTCCCTGGGATGCCTATTTATGTCTTTGCCCACTTTTCATTGGGCTGCCTTCCCCTTTCACATAGATTTGTACTAGTTCTTTATATCTTACTAATTCTTTGTCAGCTTTCTGTATCACAATATCTGCTTCAACCTGCGGGCTGTCTTTTTATTTACAATGGCATCTTTTGTTGACAAAGTTGACAATTTTATCCATGTTTTCCTTTATTTTTGTGCTTTTGGTGTCATATTTAAGAATTTTTTCCTTACTCTAAGATCATAAAGATATTCTCTCATATTTTCCTCTAAAAGTTTTCAAGTTTTGGTTTTCACAGTTAGGTCTTTAATACACTTGGAATTTATTTATTTTTTATTTTACTTTTTTTTTTTTTTTTTTTGGTGAGGAAGATTGGCCCTGAGCTAACATCTGTGCCAATCTTCCTCTATTTTGCATGTGGGACGCCACCACAGCATGGCTTGATGAGCCGTGTACAGGTCTGTGCCTGGGATCCAAACCAGCAAACCCCAGGACGCCAAAGTGGAGCATGTGAACTTAGCCACTACACCAACCAGGCCGGCCCCTGGAATTTATTTTTAGTTAAGGTAAAAAGAAAGATCCTAACTTTATTTTTCCCCATGGAAAACCAGTTGCTTCAGCATCACTTATTGAAGAAGCCATCTTCACTTGGGTTCCTCCAGAAGAAGGATTCAAGAGGAAATCATTTATTCGGGAGGGGCCCTGGCAACCTGGAAGCGGATCTGGAAGGTGAGATAGGAATTTCTCTTACCATCCATGAGCGTGTCCTTGCATCTGAAAGGATATTTGTTCTCTTTCTAGCTAGCATTTCTAAGTGTTTGTGGCAACACGGTTCTGGTCCCCCAGAAGGCTGGAACCCAAAGTCTCCAGGGGCCCCATGACCTCTCCCCCAGGAGTCCAGCTGGCGCCTCACAGAAACAGAGGCCGGCTCTGCTGGTGCCTCTAGTCTGCTCCCTCCATGCAAAGCCTTTAAATCTCGGATGACACACACATAATCTGGGCCCAACTTTCCTTCCCAGGCCCCTTTCCCCTGTGCCTCCTCCTTCCCAACCCACAGCCCCAAACTCCGCTGTTCCCAGAATCCGGCCCTCTTTCATGCTTCTGAGCCTTTTTCCATTTAATGTTTTCTTCATTGAACTTTTTCTCTGGTGCCCTTGGCTGTTAACCTTCTTCAAGGCATAGCTCATGCGTTGCCTCCTCTGTGAGCTTCTCCTCCCCACTCAGGAAGAGTCCTTCGCTTCCTTCCTGGGGTCCCTGCAGCATCCCGACACACCCCGGCTGGTACACTCACTCTGCCTGCTGATGAGTCTTGCCCCTCCACTAAACTACGGGCAAAACTGGGGTCTTTCCCACATCCTGGACCCAACGTGGCACCTGCCCATGCCGCTCGTGCCCCAGTGTGTGTGCCACAATCCTGGGAGGTGCCGAACCCACCAGGGTTTCCTTCCCTCGGGCAGGGCAGGAGCGTGCAGAACTTTCTGTGATCGGAAAGTGAGACCTCCCCCACCACATAAACAGAAGGTCCTCAGCCCGCAATGAGGGGCCAAGGCTGAGCGGCCGCAGGGAATGTGGAGTCCGGGCTCCAAAAGGGAACCCATCGTGCTGTGTCTGCAGGAGTAGGGGAAGAGGAGCTCTTGGCAGAGACCCTCAAGGAGTAAACGGCTGGAAGGCGGCCAAGTGCAGCCCGGATAAGAGGGAGCTGGGTGGAGGACAGATCTGCTTGGCTGCCCCTCCGGATGAGGGCACCAGGGACACAAAACTCCCCTGTCAGGCCCTCCACACAAATCCTCCGCTCAGTTCTCCCAGGCCTGGCCCCACGCCCGCCGCCAGCAGCTGCGTCCCTCCTTCCCTCCCTCCGCGGGCTTTGGTCCTCTCCCGGGGACAGCTGCATCACACCAGCCAGTGGGAGGTGGTTCACCACAGGCCTCCCAGCTCTAGCTCCTAATAGCAACCTTCAAATCGCTGGGGCCTCCCCAGGAGCCAGCAGCAGAGTGCCCCCATGGCACCTGGGGGTCCCCGACTTGAGTGACAAGCAAAGAACTACTGTTTCCAGCTGACCGGGGGCTCTCTTCAAGGCCCCCTTCATCCTCTCCGAGGTCCCCTTGCTAAGCTCCACACTGTGGCCATGCCCACGACCCCTGTCGTCCCTCTGCAGAGCTTTCTGGACAGCCTGCAGGCAACCCAGACAGTAAGATGACAAAGCAAACGAGCAGAGTGAATGCCTGACAAGAAGCACAAAGCAGACTTTTATTTTTTAAAAAAGCAATACCAACTCATTGTAGAAAGTTATTTACACATGTATATATGCATGTATGTATGAATATATGTATATATATACATACATGAATGTTCAATACAAATAGCATTTTTGGCTGAGTCCTGGCATTTGGTGGCAGTCATCTGCGTCAGTTTCCACGAGGAGCCCATGCCACAAACCACGAGAACAAACAGGGGGTGACGAGTGTCAACGAAACGAGCGCTCAGGTATCCCAGGCCTGGCTGTCAGGAGGGAGATGTCAAGTGAGTGGGTGTGACAGGTGCATGGAGCGCGCCATCAGGAAATTTGAAAATAGCCTCATCCTTTGCTATGCACACATGGAAGATGGTCTGGAACCCTGATGGGTTTTCTTTGGTCTTGAATGTGAACTCCCTGGGGTAAGGGACTCCTTGAATTTTGTGTCCTTGGTCCCTGGTGCAAAACAGGTACTAGTGAGCGAGAATAAATTTCTTACATTTTGCATTTCCCAGCATGCTCAGCAAAGAGTCAGATGCCCCAGCCCTAGTAAAGGCAGAAGGCTTTACTTAAATAATCCCATGGGGAAAGCAAGAGCCCAGCAGAAGCTGTAGCCTCTGCTTTCGGATCATCCTTCCCACCCAGGTGATGGAGTTCTGGGAAAACTGTCCTGAGACGGGTCGGATAATTGTGCAGCGCCTAAGGAGAGGGGATATTTTTGATTAGTTAATATTCCACCACACAAAGGTAACATTTTTACTTATTTCCTTTTTCTTCCTATGGTTTCTTTTTTTCTTTACTTCTGCCGATAAATAAAACCTTTAATAAAACGTGGTTAGACCATATTGCAGATAAAATTTTAATGTTAACTTCCCTAGAATTCCAGAATTTCACATTATTCAAAACAATATAAATATAGTTTTACATGATTGCATAATATTGCATCCTATGGAGGCATTCATTCATTCAACAGCTACTCATTTTATTCCTACTATGTGCCAGGCATTTTTCGAGCACTGGTTGTATCAGAAATTACTCATCCACCTTCTGTTAAATGCCTAGGATCTTCACAGTTTTTCACTATTAAACCAACACTGTGATAAACATCTTCGTATGGAAGTGGGTTTTGTATATTTCAAGTTATCTTCTTAGGATAGATTCTTAGAAGTCGAATTATTGGGTCCAAGAATAATAACATTTTTCAGATTCTTGACACATTGTGCCAAACTGCTGTCCAAAAAGTTACACCAATTTGTACTTTCTTTATCAGAAGAGTGTCTGTTTTGTACATCCTGATATTATTCCGTTTTGTCACTAGAAAAAAAATGTAGAAATAGCTTATCAGGCTAATTTTTATTTTTTACTTACTAATTTTCCTTGTGTTTGTGAATTATTTTCTTCCTTTGTGAGTCATCTATTCATGTCCAGTTATCTACTGGAGTCTGTGTCTGACTTAGAGGATTGTGTAAATTCTTTATATACCCACAATATTTACTTTACCACTTTGAAAAACATACTACCTTTTTTTTATATCTATGATTTTTATCCTTTTACTAATTTTAATTTTTTAATGATCATCAAAATCATACATGAATATAGTTTAAAAATCAAGTGGTAACACTATCAAGAAAGTGAAAAGATAACTCACAGAATGGGAGAAAATATTTGCAAATCATACATCTGACTGGAGTCTAGTATCCAGAATATATAAAGAACACTTACAACTCAGCAACAAAAACAATCCAATTAAAAAATAGGTAAAGGACATGAGCAAACATTTATCTAAAGAAAATACACAAGGGGCTGGCCTTGTGGTGCAGCGGTTAAGTTCGCATGCTCCACTTCAGCAGCCTGGGGTTCGCTGGTTCGGATCCTGCATGCAGACCTACACACTGCTTATCAAGCGATGTGGTGGCAGGCATCCCACCTATAAACCGGAGGAAGATGGGCATGGATGTTAGCTCAGGGCCAATCTTCCTCAGCAAAAAAAGAGGAGGATTGGTGGTAGATGTTAGCTCAGGGCTCATCTTCCTCAAAAAAAAAAAGAAAAGAAAAGACACAAATGGCTAATAAGCGCATGAAAAGATGTTCAATGTCATTAGTCATTAGGGAAATACAAGTCAAAACCACAATGAGATACCACTTCACACCCACTAAGGTGGCTATAATTAAAAAAAAAAAGAAGAAGAAAATAACAGGTGTTGGCAAGGATGTGGAACTACTGGAGCCCTCATCCACTGCTGGTGGGAATGTAAAACAGTGTAGCCTCAGTGGAAAATGGTTTGGTAATTCCTCAAAAAGTTAAACAGAGAATTACCATACGACCCAGCAATTCCCCTCCTAGGTATACATCCCAAAGGAACCGAAAACAGGTATTCAAACAAATACGTGAACACGAATGTCCAGAGCATCACTATTCACAACAGCTAAAAAGGGGAAACCATCCAAATGCCCTGCAGTTAATGAATGGATAAACAAAGGTGTGCTATCCACGCAACAGAATGTTACTCATTCAGCCCTAAAGAGGAATGAAGCACTGATACATGCTCTAACATGGACGAACCTCAGAAACAGTCCGCCAAGTGAAAGGAGCCAACATAAAAGCTCACAGATTGTAGGACTCCAATGGTATTAAATGTCCAGAATGGGTAAACCCATAGAGACAGAGAGCCAGGAGCTGGGGGATGGAGGAACAAAGACTGAGGAAGGGGGGGACTCCCCATTGGGTATGCAGTCTCTTTTTTGGGGGGTGGGGGTTGGGGGGATGAAAATGTCTTGGAACTGGAGAGAGGCAGTGGTTGTACAACCTTGTGGATGTGCTAAACACCAGTAAATTGTCCACTTTCAAATGGCTCACGGTTAATTTTATGTTACGTGAATTTTACCTCAATAAAAAAACAGCCAAGAGGTAGGTCAGCTTCCAACAAGCTGTCACTTGTCACCCTCCCAAAGGCACTCTTGCTTTTGACCTCTTTTTCCCTTCTAGCAGGTAGGAACAAATTTGATTATTTCCAATTAATGTGTTCACACTGCTATTTCTTCTTTTATTAATTTTAAATGCTACCTAATGACTTCCTATTATGACAGATAAGACATAATTCCCTTAGATATCCAAACACCTCTCTTTCTTCCTCTTCTCAACACAGTCATACAAATATTTCAGTTAAGTAATCAGTGTTTAAACTATGACCAAATAAATGTCATTCAGCACAGAGCCGAGTGGAAAACTATGATCACATTTCCAATCTTGTTCAATTTTTTGTTTCCTCTGGAGTTAATAATCCCTTTGTTATTTTCTTGGCATAATTTTCTACATACACATTCTGAGATTTCCCAAATACCCTACTGCGTCAGATATTCTGTGGGGTGCCCACTTTCCAGGACGCACCCCCGGGTGCCCTTGCCTGTACCGGATCCACTCTGCCTGAATCTCACGTCCTCCTCTTCCTCTGGTCTCGCTGAAGTGCGTCCTCCAGTAAAAAGGATTCACACAGAGAAATTTTCTTTGCATCCTAGCTAACCTGGAAATATCTTTGTTCTGCTTTCACACTTTATTAGTCATTTGGCTATGTACGAAATAAGAGATTGAAAATCATTTTCCCGCACAATGCTGAAGGCACGCAACTCCTAGCATCCAGTGTCGCTCTTGAAAACTTCAGCAGCATCCAATCCTCGTTCCTTAACTACTGCCTGCTTTTCCTCTCTGGAAGCCTGGAGAATGCCCTCATCAACCCCGGTCTTCTAAAATTTCACAGTGCTGTGTCTTTTGTCATTTTTTGTGCGGGGCACTTGCGGCCTGCAGATGAGTTCCTTAATTTCCTCATCTCTTTTGCCTCCATTTCTCTTTCCGGAACTTTAAACATTTTGATATTGAACCTTTCGGATTGATTCTCCATGTCTCTTCTCTGTACTTTCCAACTCCTGTTCTTTTTGCCACTTTGTGAGAGATTGCCTTGACTTTATCTCCTCTACCTTCGACTGCCCTCTTGAACTCCGTGAGAATACTATTGGAAGTTTCAAAGTTTTCTTCTGAACTTGCATTGTCTTTGTTTCTTACAGATGGCTTTTTCCTGATTGTTTACTTAAAGCTCTTTTGTTTATGCAGAGGCTCTCCTGGCCTTAAACATCAGCTGATCCTTGGTTAGCTGCTTATATTAGTGGCGAGGCTCTAAAAAGTTCATTGGAACTTCAGTGTGGAAGTCCCAGTGGTGGAGCTCATCGACTGGCAAATTTCATTTTAGGGAGAGTGGGTGGGGAGCCAACCCTCTCACAGGGGCCTCCAAGAGATCTGGATGTGGAGGGTTTTGCTCTGAGACCTTGGGTTTCTCCAGAGAAGCATCTCCTGATTGCCTGCCTGGGAGGGGAATGTACTTGGTTCATCTGGATGGAGTGAAGGTTCCAGACTCATCCCCTTGTTTTCAGCACTGCGATACCCCACCCTCTGCCACATGGAGTTTCTAAGTTAGGAGCTCCCCCGGGTCAGTTTCTCCAATCTGGTCCACAGCTGCAGGATAAATGCCTGTCTGCTGGAATGCGGGGGGGGGGGGGGGGCCAGTTCATGCAGACTGATATCCTCTCCTCTAGATTTCAGTCTTGCCTTCCCCCACCCCCAGCTCCCACCATGATGCCTCCAAGCTCACGCCCGTCTGGGCCCAGCAGAGCATATTTGCTCGCCTCCTGTCAGCATCTTTTCAATTCTTTCCAAAATGCATTGAAATATCTCATTGGATAACGATCCTGTTCCCATTCTTTGTCCTCGTGGGTCTTTATCATTCTTCTTCCTTTCCTCTTATCATGGCACATCTTGGGAGATAAAGGTGTATAACCAATCTGCTACTTTAGCTGGAGTCCTTTCCTGTGCTTTGACATATGAAGGCTTTTAAGGGTTGAATTATGTCCCCCCAAAAAGATATGTTGAAGTCCTCACCCCCAGTACCTCAGGATGGGACCTTATTTAGAAATAGCGTTGTTGCTGGTTTAGTTAGTTGAGATGAGGTCATACTGGAGTAGGTTGGGCCCTTAACATGACTGGTGTCCTTATAAGTAAGAAACACACGTGGAGAATCCCGCACGAAGATGGAGACAGAGGTGGGAGTGACGCGCCTACAAGCTAAGGAACACCAAGGATTGCCAGCAACAACCAGAAACTAGAGGAAGCAAGGAAAGATTCTTTTCGGTGGGTTTCAGAGGGAACACAGCCCTGCAAACAGCTTAACTTTGCCCTCCTGGCCTCCGGAACAGTGAGACAGTAAATCTCGGCTGCTTTAAGCCACCCAGCGTATGGCACGTTATTACAGCGGCCTGAGGAAACGAACACAGAGACCTTAACTTTTTGCGATCACCTAAGTTAATGTTTTTTTCACTGTGATATTTTTGACCGCTTTAAAACTCAGAGGTCCTCTCCTACCCCAAAATGCTTCCTTCTACCTTCTTCTAGGGTTTTTTATTTTTTTAATGGTTTGATTTTTTTCCTCCCTCAAATTTAACTTTTTAATCTATCTGGAATTTATCTAGGCATGCGGCCTGAGGCGAGAATCTAAAACATCCTCTTCTCCTCCCAAACAGCTACCCAAATGAGCCTCACCCAATTTATCAGATGATCTTTCCATTCCCGCTGACCGTGAGGTCACCTCTGTCATGTAATCAATTTACATGTGGATAAAAGCATGTTTCTGGGCTATTTATTCTATTTTACTGAGCTGTTTATTCTTAAGCCATTAATTAAGTCACTGTTTTAATCATTAAAATGTGTTTTGATATTTAGTAGGGCAAGTTTCGCCTCACTACAATCTTCTGCAAAGTTTTTAAGTTATTCTCACTTATTTATCCTTCCAGATAAGTTTTAGAAAAACTTAAGGTCCAAAATAAATCCTATTGGCGTTTTGGTTACAAATGGGATAAATATAAATTACACCAGGAAGAGCTGACATCTCTACAAATCCCATAGTTTCGATTGGAAACAACATACATCTCTCCATTAATTCATCCGCTTCACACCTCTCAGGAGAGGTTTATAATTTTCATCAGGGCTCCTCTGTCTAAAATACCCCCCACGTCACTCCTTATCTCTTTACCCTACTTTGCATTTATAACATTCACCATTATAAGAAGAAGAAAAGCAGTGAATATTTAGGGGGCTTTAGACGCCAGGCACTGTTGGGAGCCCTTTAATAAGTATCAGCTCACTAAATCCTTGCAATAATCTGAGTCAGTACCTATTGTTTCACTAATAATAATAGTATATTATATTATTTAACAATAATAATTATTATTGTTGAACAAGAGCTAAGAATAATAAGTGTCATTGTTGATTAGTGAAACAGCAATCATATTACTTCGACAATCCAAGTCAGTATACATGAAAAAACTGAGGTACAGAGAGATAACTAGTTCAAGGTCATCACAGAAGAGCCAGCTTTCAAACCCAGGCAGTTTTACCCCCGAGCCCATGGTTTTATCTAAAAATCAGTATTTTTACTATTCGACTGTAAAAAGGAATGAGGAAGCCTTTTATATGCTGCTATAAAACAACTGCCAAGATATTTGGTTCGGTGAAAAAGCAAGACTCTGAACTATCATTCGTATCAAAGTGGGGACAAGGGTACTGTCCCAATCTATTCATATTTGCTTGCATATGAAAATAAAATATTCGGATGGGCACCACAAGAAATTAGGAGATGAGTGGCATAGCGGTCAAGTTCACACGCTCTGCTTTGGTGGCCCAGGGTTCACGGGTTCAGATCTTGGGCACAGATCTATGCACCATTCGTCAAGACATGCGTGGCGGCGTGCCACATACAACATAGGGGAACACTGGCACAGATGTTAGCTCAGGGCTAATCTTCCTCACCAAAAAGAAACAAGAAAGAAAAAAACAAATTAGGAGATGAATGGTTCTCTCTTGGAGTACAGCAGGAACTAGGCAGTAGGGGGACAGGAGTGAGAGGCAGGCTTTTCATTTTTTTTAACCAAGTGAATGCATTACCTATTCAAAAATTAAATAAATTTTTTATTTAAAATAAAATACATAACAGACGCTCAGAAAATATAGTTTGAGTGAACGACTGGAAATTTCACAGATTCTTACAAAGGTATATTGTGGTCTTGTTCCCTTGGTGAACAGGATCTGTTTTCTATTATACTTTCAAGCTGACTGCTGATACGTAGGAAAACATCCTATTGCTTTTTATGTATCTCACTCCCAGCACTTTGATTCCTCGTACTGAACTTGCTTATTAATTCTCTTTTCTGTGACTCTCCTGGGTGTTCAGTGGCCAGCAGGGGCCTGGGCTGGTTCCATAAATGCATCCGGGCAGGTGGGGGATGGAAATGGGGAATGACGAGGACTGTGGTGAAGGAAAGAGTGTGTCTCCACAGAAAGACATTAAGTTCCAATTTTTGAAAAACACCACGTGGGCCAAGCAAAACAAGCCCACAAAGAATCCAGCCCTCAGACGCCAGTCTGCGGCCTCTGCTCGCAGGAGTCCCTGTTCACCCACACGCTCCCCACCCAGCCTTCAGCTACCCCCCTCTGCCCTCGGAAGCCTTCCTCCAGGCCCGCCTGTCCCCGGAAGGCTCCCTGGCGCCTCCAGTCTCCTCGGAGCTTCTCTTCTCTGTGGCTGTCAGCTTTAGAATCACTGCGAGCCACACTGTGGCCCTGCGTTCTTTGATAAGCCACTTGAGACAGTGAATCCTGCCTCCCTGGGCTCGTCCCACTGTCTGGCATCCTCTGCTTCCGTGGGTAGTGGACTGCAGTGACAATTCAGTCCACCCGTTCTTGCTCGGGTCTAGGAGCAACTTGGACTCAGCAACCATGTCTGGCTCATCCCTGACTGCTCGCGCCTGGTGCTGCGGGCGCTCTGGAAACCTTATCTGCTGAATGATGAACGCTGCCAGGGCAGGTCTGCTGGGCGGGCGTTCCAACCAGCCCACTTGTCCAGAACCCTGACAGAACTCTCTGTAGGACAAGCCAAAGAGGACAACAGAACCCCTGCCCTCGAGGGACCCGGCAGAGCCGCTGTGAGCACAGGATCTGGTTTTCACACCTGACACTCAGAGCAAGCCCTCGGAAAGACTTTTGTTGGCTGACTGACACGGAGCTTGCCATCCACATAGCCACCCAAAATACAGCCACAGCAGAGACAGAAGACAACATACGAGGAACACCAACAAGAAGGGGCTCAGCACAGGTGGTGAAAAACGTCTCGCAGGGCTTCATGACCCTGGTAGGGAGCATCCACGTAGCCCCTCACTGAGATAGGAATACTCTTTTTTTTTTTTTTTTTCCTGAGGAAGATTCGCCCTGAGCTAAGATCCATTGCCAATCCTCCTCTTTTTTTGCCTGGGGAAGATTAGCCCTGAGCTAACATTTGTGCCAACCTTCCTCCATGTTTTTGTATGTGCGACACCACCATGGCATTGCTGGTGAGTGGAGTAACCTGCGAACCCGGGCCCCTGAAGCAGAATGCGTGGCACTTTAACCACTCGGCCACAGGGCTGGGCCTGAGATGTGAACACTCTTATTCCTGAATGAGAATGATGGCTGCCACCTCTCCCAGGACTATGAGAACACTCACATTTCCTTCTTGCAAAAACTCTACCGTGTATAGTTGTCCTCTGTTAAGAGCTGAGGAAACGGAGCCCAGGAGAAGGTAAGTGAGTTGCCCAAGATGACACAGGGAATATGCCTTGCAGCCAGACCTGGAACACTGATCCTTGATTCCACCCCCAGTGCTCTTTCCTGAGAGCTTCCAGGTATGAGTCCTGAAGAGAAGTGGCCGCGGTTTGAACGACCTGACCTACAGAGAAGCAGCCCGGGGCTAATGCTGCCCCACTGCCCTGTGGGGGAGGCCGGGGACCAATGGTAAGTAAGACAGACTCTTCCTGTGCTCTTGGAACCCCCAGGCTGGCAACGGTGGGGAAGGGAGACAGATATGAAACCCGAAAACAAAGAAATGACAAGATGATCCTACTCAGTGGTAAGTGTTGTGAAGAAAACACAATGAGCTGATGAGATAGAGAGTGGGCGTGTACCTTGTTAGGGGAGTCATAACTCACCCTTGAAAGAGGTGGCAGTTGGGCAGAGAACATACAGCAGACACAGAGTTTCTAAGATGGGAGGAAGAGAGGCAGAAAGGCCAAGAGGCTGAAGCATAGTGAGCAAGACGAGGCTGGTGAGGCATCAGGGGCAGTTTATAGTTAACTTAATGAATGTGGATTTTATTCCAAGTGATTAAGAAGCCACTGGAAGGTTTTAAGCAAGGCAGTGAAATAATCTGATTTATTATTTTTTCAAGATCTCTCTGGCTGCTTTGCAGAGGACTAAGACTTGGGAACAGAGAGCAGACTGAGCTGTCACACATGAGAGCTCTCCCACATGATATGCAGACATGCTAGAAAAAAATTTTTTTAAATATCATTAACATGTAGATGAACTTGAAAGCATCTTCAGGTATGAGAAAGCTACTGCAGCAAATGAGATCTGAAGCCACAGGCTACAGGACAAACAAACCAGATATACGATATGAGGGACCAAAGTAGAGGCCACTAACTGTATGATCTAGATCTGAACTCCTGGCCAAAGCCACAAGCCCCAGACCTGTTGTGGGGAGACTAGAGAAGCCAGGGTCTCTGGCCTGGGCTGCATGTATGAGAAGGTCCCCCGCTACTCATGCAGTGTGGAAGCCCTGTCCTGGAAAACCAAGGAAGCTTGACCTGGAACCAGTAAGCCCTGTAGGGCCGAGCAGAGACAACCATAAAACTGTCCCAATGGACATGTTCATAAGACAAGGCACATGCAGGACCCCACAGAAAACAATCTCCCCCAAAGAGGATCCCAGAGACAAAAACAACAAAAGATATAAGGAAAATCAAATGCTATGCAAAGAGCAGATTCAACAAAGAGAATGAAATACTACAGGGACTGTAAATAATAGTACCCCGAAAGGGACTTTAAAATAAGAATGTTTAAAATATTCAAAAAGATGATGGAAGAAATAAAAACCATATAGCAAAACTAAGACATTGTGGAAAAAGAGCAAGTGAATTTTGAAAAGAACCAAATAGAAATTCTAGAAATCAAAGAGTAGATTTAGACACAACTAAAGAGAGAATCAGTGAATAGGAAGATATATCTGAGGAAATCACCTAGAATAAAAACATGAGGGAAAAAGAAACAGGAAAAATGAAAAAGAAATTAAATAAAATGGAGAACAGAATGAGAAATTCCATTATGCAGTTAAGAGGATTTACAAAGGGGAGAGTAGTGAAAAAAAAATCAGAGGTAAGAACCAAAGAGATAATGGCTGAGAATTTTCCAGAATTAAAGTAAAGGTTAAAACAAATCCCAAGAAAAACACACTAAAACACCCAGTGCACATAATGCACCACATTAAAAGAAAAGAATTTTGAAAGCTATCAAAGAGAAAAGGTAGATTATCCACAAGGGATTGACAATTACACAAACAAGTGCCTGAAGACAACAGGATAACAGCTTCAAAATGCTGAAGAAGAAGAACGAATTGCATGGGGAGAAGGCAGCAGGATTCTAACCCTGTTCCATCTGTTATTCCACCTCCACCTTTTATCCCAGCAGCTCAGGTAGCAGAAGGGGAGTGCCCAGGATGCTGGCTTTGGGAAGGGTCTCACATGGTACCCATGGGCACCTGGCCCCGCCCCTGCCCCACTGTGTCCACAGGCACTGCTTGCAGCAAGACGACAAGAAGGAAAGTCAATTCTGCTGGATAGGCACTAAGGAGAAACCGCTAAAAGATCAGTAAATAGGCATCTAATCTGGCCACGGAAAAAATGGAATCTTAGGCAAAAAAGGCAATAGGAAAGGATAAATCTTCTGACCAAAAGAGTCTCAACAAAAGAGGAAAAGCAAAAGAAAAGGGGCAGAGGAGGACCAGCAAGCAGAGATTCAAGAACACTTAACAGCAGAAACAGAACCTAAAAACGAGCATATTTCAGGCCCCGGGGCAGTGGAACATGAGGCAGTCTCAGACCAGTCTGAGCAGGGATTCTTTCACACCCTTTCTCCCACAATTCTAAGCAGTTTCATCTGTTTGGAAATGCATGTTTTCTAGAGTCCCAGAGACATATTTTTAAGAAGCATGGAATTCTACCCTATCCTATGCTTTAATACATCTTTAAATAAGTACAAACGCCTTTTTAAGAGGTAAAATCATGTGCAGTTAATTTCAATAAAAACAGAAATTAGAGGAATCTTGGATTAAGGGAAGTTTTGTTGGATGTAAACTTAACATTCCATGGATTGTGAGGAGCATAATAAAAAATCCTCTAAAATACACAGAGTCCAAATGACACAGTCACTTTAAATGGCCCATCTTTCACAGTCATGCTTTTCCCTACTATTGTTGTCTCTGTGTCTTCCATACAGTCTTTCGTTTCCTTATCAGAATTGCACACTATCTGTGGCAATATCCTGCAAAGGAAGGTCCAGAATTTCCCAAAACCTGTTAACGCGTCATGGATATAATGCGTAAGATAACACATCCTGTGTCATCAGGACATTCCTCACAAAACGCGTAAGAGTTAGCAACATTTGAAGATTCTGAGCTCTGGTGTCCTCTACTTGTGGATAAATTGTCTCCAAATTTTAAGCTGGAATGGGGGTTAAGTAATTCTTCAGCGATGGATTGCAGCTACATTGCATAGAATTTTTAATATGAGCACGAATTCACAACGTTTGTGTACTGACCACCAAACAAGCACTAATAAAATCTTGGTTATAACAGAGAAAAAAAAAAGATGGTGAAATGTAGACATCTTCAGACACACAAAGACTAAGATAGTTCACAGCACAGAGCTTCTTACAGAAAGAGCTACAAAGTTTCTCTCCCAAAGAGATAGAAGTTCAGCCCCAAAGAAAGTTCAGAAGAACTCCCAGCAGAGTCCTATTTATATTCTAGAAGGAACATTTGAGAAACAAAAACGGCAACAGCCCAAAGTCTTATATTGACATTATCCTGACCATTCAATGAGCCCAAGGTGGAGGCCAGAGGAGAGAGTAGGTGGGAAGCCATCGGCCCCCACAAAAGCCACCCACCCCTATGAAAGCCCACCCCCGTGCACGCCATCGTGACCAGCACGAGCAGAATTTCAGTCCGGACCTCTCTCTAAGGCATGAACTGTTTCCTGGCCTCTGCATCAGCTGCTCGATTTTCAGTGGTAAAGAGCCCAGGGCCCCATTCCACTCTTTCTTTCACCTTGGTCACCTGCTGCTCGTCAACCAGCACTCAGAAGAGAATGATGCGAGGTGGGCTCCCCCACCACCTGCCCCCTGCTGGTCCTGGGGCTGGAGCAGAGCAGATCTTATGGGTACTTCCCTGAGCACCGCTCTCCTGGGCTTGGCAGGCAGGGCACACTCGTCTGAGGTCACTCTCCAGGGCAGGAGGCATTTTTAAATAGAGCTGAGAAGGAATGATCAAGAAATGACTGCCTGGCAACAGAAATCTAAACCCCAAGGCCCAAGCTGGTGAAAAACATCTGGTGATTCCATAATTAAGACACTGACACCACACCATCGTGCTGCTCCCTGTGGGCCCACAGAAAATCTGGTGTAACTTCACTCTTCTTTCCAGAAAAAAAAAGTTATTTTCTTCTCTGTTCAGACATAACATCATCAACACAGCTCTTTAAATATCTGTGCTGGGAGGCTATATTTAGTGACTATCTGGCCCTTAAAATGAGCCTGATTTCCTGTGGCAAAAAGTTCTCAGCAAGGAGAGAGGCCCAGAGAATTCTCAAGCACTGACGAACAACTTTAAAGCTTGTGTAAGAAAAGCAGTTAAACTGCTTTTTCTGGGTAGGTGACTGGCACCCAAGATAGGGGAGAAAGATCATAATAAAGGGTGTGTTTGGTCTGAACACTTCCAAAGTCATCATGGAGAACAGGGTGACATGGGCAACCACCTGGGCCAATAACCATATGTGGCACACAGCCCTCACTCAGAGAGGCAGGAGGGCATCTGTTTACCACTCACTCATTTATTCATTCACCCACTCCCTCATTCGCTCACCCACCCATTCACTCACTCACCCACCCACTCATTCGCTCACCCATTCATTCGCTCACTCACTCACCCACTCATCCACTCACTCATTCACTCACTGGCTCACTCATTCACTCACTCATTCATTCGCTCACTCACTCATTCACTCACTCGCTCACTCACTTCCTCGCTCACCCACTCTTTCACTCACCCACTCATTCACTCACTCACTCACCCACTCAGTCACCCACTCACTCATTCACTCACCTCCTCACTCACTCACCTGCTCACTTATTCACTCACTCACCTGCTCACTCCTTCATTCACTCACCCACTCATTCATCTGCTCACTCACTCATTTACTCACTCACCCACTCACTCCACCTGCACCAGAAATCTAAAGCCTGTGCAAAGCCCTGTGGTCTACTGGAGCTCTAGGTCCTGGAGCAACCAAGGCACATAAACCATGGGACTTAGGCCATCCCTAGAAAGGGCCCATGGAGGGGCACAAAGTGAGTGCTACAGGGAACCTGCAGGGTGGCGGGACTGGGGCCATTCGGGCAGGCGTGAGGGGGAGGGGAAACACCACCAGCACTGGCCACTGCTCTGGACCCTCTCCTTCCACCCACCCAATGAGCCCAGACGTCCGTACATTATCCCGTGTTAGAGATGAGCAACTTTCCCAAAATCCCCACAAGATAATAAGTAACAAGCTGGAGCTGGACCAAAGATTGCCCCACTGCAAAGCGCCTGCCCACGAGTCCCAGGCCCACTGCAGCAGGTGAGGCTGACGGGCGCCTGCCAGACTGCCACCAATGTCCCACTCCACTTCCGCCTCCGAGACCTGGGCACACGGAGCAGCTCCCCCTGGGTGGGCACCAGCCTCCTCCCTCCTCTGATGCAGCCCGCACTATTCACACTGTCCCTTCTCAGAAAGCCCTGTCCCGTTCCTCTGTGTGTGCGCGTCCCCAGTGTCCCCAGGATGACCCAAGGGAGTGAGGGAATGCACATTTACTAACCCAAGAGTTTGCCAAGAAACGTGCATTCTTTTTATTTTTAACATTTTAGTTTGAGATAATTTTAGACTTTCAGAAGAATTGCAAAAATAGTACAGAGTTCCCGTACACGCTTTGCCCAGCTTATATTAACTAACATCTTACATAACCACAGAAAAATTGTCAGAACTGAGAAATTAACCTTGGTGCAGTGCCATTAACGACACTACAGAATTAATTTGGATTTCTCCAGTTTGTCTACCACTGTCTGCTTGCTGGGCCAGGATCCCACCTTGCATTAACAGTCGTGCCTCCCTAGCCTGCGCCAGTCTGTGACAGCTCTTTAGTCTTTCCTGGTCTTCTCTGACATTGACATCTTTGAAGAATACTGGGTGGTTATTTTGTAGAACGTCCCTGAGTTTGGGTTTGTCTGATGTTTTCCTCACAATCAGAGTGAGGTTATGTACTTTTGGCAAGAAAAGCACACAGGTGATGTGCCTGCCTCTGTGAATCATGTCAGGGGCCATTCATCTGAATACTATGTCTTGCTGAGTGTCTCTGGATCCCCAGGGCCACCCGTGAGACAGGTGCCAGCATCCACAGGCAGGCCCCCGCGTGCAGGTCACAGTCCAGGAAAGCACCTCCTGAGATCTCCCGCTAATTCTTCCTGTGGTTCTGCACACCACCCTCTGGAACAGGGCACCGGAACCCGGGGACTTCCCAGTGTGTGTCCTCGTCCAGATGATCCTTCATTCAGGCCCAGCAGGGAGCAGTGACACCAGGAGACCAGGACCCATTCATTTACTTACTCAAAAGCGACGTGCCTGCTCTGTGCCAAATAGTACACTAGCCCCCAAAACTTACGAGTTACTAAGTCCTAGTAAGAGAATACTAAGAGCTGATATTCTGAGCACTCACTCCATGTAAGGCAATGTGTGGAGCATTTTTTCATGCATTTTGTCATTTAATCCTTTCAACAGCCCTATGATGTAGGCATTTTTATTACTGTAGATGCTCTTCCAACGGATCTCTACTTTATCAATTGAGATTCACCTATGCCTGCCAGCATCGCTGTAAAGCAGCCTGCGTGGGACCCACGCTGGGTGAACTGTCCAGCTCTAAAGTCCACGCTCATCACCTCTGCAGAGTCTTGGGGCACAACCTGGACCAGACACCAGGCTGGACCTGCCTCAAATTTGGGCACTGACTTGCAGTATGTCCCTGGGTAAGTTATTTATTTTTTTCCTAATCCTCACTTTCCTCTAGGAAACTGGACTGAATCAGAGCCACACCTCAGATAATGACAGGAACCAAGGAGGTAAGGTCAATGCATGAAGCAGCCTGGAAGACAACAGGGGGTGGTGGAGACTGTGGAAAATCAAAGTGTTTATGCCTTGGCTACAGGTTTCAGGTTTATTTTTAAAATTCAAAGAAACGTCGGTGGCTGTCAGCTTGCAGTCACTTACTCAAGAAGCTCTCCTATCCCTTCCAGCTCTAACATTCTCTAAGTCAAATAGATTTAGTAGTTTGGGCCACAAGTTTACAGCAATGGCAGCCTATTCAGACCCTCCACGTGGCCTTTGACTCAGTGTCAAAAGTCAGAGAGTCAAAAGTTTTTTCTGGAAAATTATTTTTGTTATATGCTACAACCTAGGCCTAACTGGCTAATACTGGGAAGGCCAGGATCAGAAAACACTCCCAAAGTTGTGCAGTGCTCAACGTGTGCAGATGTACCCGGCAGTCCTAAGCAGAAGGCAGCAGATGGGGCATGGGTAGAAGTGACCAATTGCAAAGGCTTCTCACTAGGTAAGTTTTCTAAGTGAGTGACTTTGGGAAGCCAGTTCTTTAGGGGGGCATAGGCCCATTTGACTAATGCAGAAGTTATCCATTAAAACTAAGCACAGCCAGGGTCATCCAAAAGGAAGGGTCTCAGAGAGAGCGAAAGTCAAATATAACTCAGCGTCAAAGCTGAGAAGGAGGAGGGCAAAGCTGGAGTAATAAGCTCCAGGTGTTATTAAAAGGCAGGCAACTCTGGCAGGGCTGCCACGTTAGCAAACGCGCTTCTACGGAATCACCAATTCCCTAAGCCTTTGGGGAGATCGCATGCAATCCCCCTCATCTCACAGACCCTGACTGAAGACCTCGGGAAAGGCGGGGCCAGGGCAGGGCAGAGACAACCACAGCCAGGAGAAGCAGCGTTTCCCGATTCTTCATCCAGCGCCCCGGGAGCTCCAGGCTGCTGTGCAGCAAAGCCTAGGAATCCCGGGACGTTCCAGACCACCATCGTGGGCCTGAGTAAGCATCAGGACCCAGCAGGCCCACCCTGAGGGGGCCATCCGCTCATTCCCACCTCTGCTTCCTGACTTTAAGTCAGCTCTCTTTCTAGCAGAGACACCGCCATGATCCTATAGCAACACTGGGATTTCCCACCTGCCTTTTTTAATAGACAGCACAACACTCGATCAAAAACACATCTTTTTAAGGTTAAGTAAATTATATCTGTGATCCTCGAACTTGGAATTGCACCAAAGAACTCCATGGCCCAGCAGGAAAGAATGTTTTGAACAGGCTGCTGAATTGTTTTTCCAGGATAAAACTTCTGTGAGTAAGTGCCAAGCGTGGAAATCCGATGTTTCATCTATGGCCACAATAAGCACGGATGAAATAACCAGGGTCCCTCTAGATTTAAAAGGGCGGCCTGTCTGCGCAGCGAGGCGTGGGCTCCATTAGGCCTTCTTGCCCTGGGGCAGGAGTTACCTGTTATCATCCTGTACCAGGCTTTATCGCTGCCGCAATAAATGACCACAAATTTAGCAGCTTAAAACAACGCCCATTTATCAGCTCACAGGTCTGTAGGTCAGAAGGCCAACAGGGTCTCACCCGGCTAAAATCAAGGTGTCAGCAGGGCTGCAGTCCTTACTGGAGGCTCTGGGAAAAATTCACGTCCAAGCTCATTCCGGCTGATGGCACAATGAGATTCCTTGTAGTCAAAGACCTGAGGTCCCTGTATCCTTGCTGGCTGCCAGCCAGAGGCCTCCCTTGGGACCCTGCACGTGGACCCCACATCTCAAAGCCAGCAACGGCATGTTGAATCCTCCTCACACTTGGAATCTCTGCCGCATCTTTCCACCACCTGCAGCCACAGTGGTTCCCTGTTTGGAAGGGCCTGTGCCATTAGATTGGGTCCACCGGGAGAACCCAGGCTGCGCTCCCTAGTCTTAAGGTCCTTAATGACATGTGCAAAGTCCCCTTGACCATGTAATGTAACATATGCACAAGTGGATACATTGACGGGGTGGGGGTGGTGGGGGTGCACTGTTCTCCCTTCCACATCCCATTTCACACTTCTGAGCCGCACAAGGAACACCCAGCAGCCGCCCTGGGTGCATCAATCAGGAATACTGGCTCCCAGTCCGTGGCTCCAGGTGTCCCATGACTGGACATGGAAGCTGCTCTCCATAAATACGTCCCTCCCACTGATTTCTCCACTCCTAAAACACACTCACCTTTATCCTACCAGCGTTGCCAAAACTTCTGTTTCAGTCTAACGTGATACAGATCAAATACCTTCAGCTCAGTGTCGGGCACCTGCCTCCAAGTGGGAACTGGGCCTATTCCATTTTCTGTTATAGCAACAACCACATGCAATCAGGTCCTTAATATGCATCTTTAGTTCCCTCAACAAACATGTACTGAGGTCCTACTGGGTGTCGAGCACTGTGCTGGGGCTGGAGAGGCCCACAAAGAAGGCTAAGCCACTGGGAAGCTCAGAGTCCACTAGGGCACAGACACCCAGATAAACACATTAACGACACAGAAGCACACAGGACTACCACCAAATAAATCTGCCTGGAAGCGTGCGGGGAAACTTCCCAGAGGAGGGGCCATCGGAGGTGGGACTGAACGGATGAAGACAAGTTGGGCAGGTGGATAAAGCAGGAGAGGCAGTCTTGGCAGAAAAAAAATGATGCCACCTGGAAAAACAGAGAGGCGTGAAGCAGGGGGCTGTTCCGGGAGAGCACTAAGGGGCTTGGTGCGCTGGGGTGCAGGGGAGGGGCAGGACACGAAGGCTGGCAAAGTTGGCTCATGCCATGCCAATGAGCTTGGTCTCAGCTCAGAATAATGCATAAGAGAGGTTTTCAAAACATGGAGTGATGCACACACATGTGGCTTTGAAAACAGAACTCTGACAGCCAAGGAGAAGGTAGGTCTCACGAGGGTAGGGACGGGGGGGCAGGAAGGCCAATTGGGCCATGCAAGAAAGAGTTCAGGCTTGAGATGAAGGCCTGAACTAAGGCAGACGCAGTGGGTGGAGAAGTGGGAGCAAAATGGAGAGCCATCAAGGAGGGAAACAGTAGGACTCTGTGACTGGCTGCAGGGGTGCAGAATAGAGGGGCGTCAGAGATGACTGGGAAAATGTCAGCTTGAATGGCCAGGGATGGCCTATAAACTGAGATTCTCCAAAACCAAGAAGTAAGGAGAATGAGCAAGTTCGTGGCAGGAGACAGAGCTCAGGTTTAGGTGTCAGGGGTTTCTGATCAGCAGCAATGGGCCCAGACTGTACAGGGAGGTCCCATCCTGGCATAAGGATCTCAAAGGAAGCGGGAGATCTCAAGCCACTTCCAAGCATGAGACAAGGAGTTGACATTCCACAGGAATTCCCAAGAACCACCCACAGTGATGTCAGAGAGCTGGTCTCTTCAGGGGCCTCCTGCTGGTTCCAATCGTGCTCACGTGGACCCAGATTCAGGCTTTGCTCATTGGGGTTCACAGTTCAGAACTGGGACCAAAACTGGCTGATGCTCATTCAGTCCTTTATTCAAATATCTTACCTTCATTCCAGAAGCCCTTATCAAGAGTCACTCAGGGCCAGACACTGCACTAGGAAACCGAGGTTACAAAGAAGAATAAGGGACTCAAGACAGATTTTTTGAATGCCTACCATGTGCCAAGCCTTGAGAGGTGGAGCCCCAGGCTGACCTGTTACTCCCACGGAAGTTGCCCTGGATCTTGCTCAGAGAAGAAACCACACAGCTCATGCCCATGTGTCTCTTTCGGAAGGATTATGAAAAATGGAGGGAAGAATACAGCACCAGTCAAGACATGCCAAGGAAAACCAAACAAGAAGGCATTTGCTTTCAGTCCAATATGGGAGAGAGGGCACAGGGCAGATGAGTAAGACATAGTAACACACAGCGACCGCCTGACCTGAGAACTGTCACTGTGGGCTGGCCCCAGGGACCACACCAGATAGAATCCCAAAGATCAAGTGTTAGAAGGTCAGTGTTTCTGCCATGTTTCCACGTGCCATGCTCCAAGCTCCCAGACTCTCCCAGTGGCTCATCCTACATGACTTGATCTAAATCTTTAGAACAGGAGCCCAGCCTGAGGTTATGTGTTCCAGAAGTCTACCACCTGGGTCTCAGGTTTTATTCGAATGTGCTCCTTTTGAGCCTGGAGACACACTTTCTTCTCCCATTCTCTCCTAGGAAAACTTTCACCACCTAATCTATTTTGTATTTAACAGACATCCTGAGCCTTAGCTGGTGTGAAGCCCTCTGCTAGACACTGGGGAGCTCGCTAAAAGATGAATGAGGGACGGAGGGCCCGGCTGCCTCCCAGGAAGGGAGACACAAGACGCAAATGAATGGAACCCAGGGCAACACAGTAGGTGTGGGGAAGGAGAGGTGTCACCTTCATGGCTGCATGTTAGAGCAGTGCTCGGAATACGCCGCTGGTGTACGCACGATTCATTCGTCAGGTCTCGGCCAGCATCGGCCAGGGCGGCTGTGTCTGGAAGAGCTCTCAAAGGGTGGCTGTGTCAGTGGCAGGTTCTCAGCCTCCTCCAGACCCTGTCTCCTACTTCCTGGGAAGAGGTTTTTTCAACCTTTTTTTGTTTTGAAATATAATATAAATGCAGAAAATAACACAAAACCGAAATGTACAGCTTAATGAATTCTCATGAACTACCACCCAGGCCAATAAACAGACGGATGGCAGGACTTCCGAAATTCCCCTTGCACACCCTCACAATCACTAACGCCCCTGAACCCAGGATAATCTTCATCTAGATTTTTACGGTAATCACTCTTTTTTCTTTACAGTTTTACCATCTAAGTAAGCACCCCTAAACCCTAGTTTTGCTTTGCCTGTTTTTTGGACTTAAGATAAATGGAAGCTTACAGAAGGTGTCCTCTTGGGTCTGCCTTTTTTTCCCTCCACATTACGTCTATAAGATTCACCCATGCTGTGACCATAACTATAGTTTATCCCTTTTCCTTGTACAGTATTCCAACGAGAGACTATATCACAATTTATTTATCCAGCTATTGTCAATGGGCTTTTGGATTATTTCCAGTCTGGGATTATACAAAATATGATTATGAATATTCTTTTAAATATCTTCTGGTGCCTGTGTAGGATTTCTGTTGGGTGTAGCTAGCAGTGGAATGGCTAGGTTATTGAGTACACAGATCTTCGATCGTAGGATAATACCAGACTGTTTTCCAATGTGGTTGCACAGTGTGCAGCCCCATCAGCAGTGCATGAGCATTTTCATTGCTTCACACCCTTGCCAACACTTGGCACTGTCAGCTTTTTTTTTTTTTTCCACTTTTATTTCAGCCATCCTAATCCGCATATAGTGGTATCTCATTGTCCTTTTAATTTGCATTTCCCTGACTACTAATGAAGTTGCACCCTTTTCAAATGTGTATTGGCCATTTGTTTATCCTCTTTTGTGACATTCCTCCTGCCTATTTTTCTGTTAGGTTGTCCTTTTATTTCTTTTACATTTAAGTTTTTTACATATTCTGGATACAGGCCCTTTGGTGGTTATTCATGTCACAAAAATCATTTTCTGGGAGGAATTTCAAATGTCCAAATAAGTCAATGGAAAAAGACTTAGAAACAAAAATCTCTGTACCTTTTCTAAGTTACCAGTCCCACACCAGGCTTCAGCTTTGAAGAGAGATAAGCTTTGAAGGAGTCACAGCTTTGAGAGGAACACACACACTTTGTGATCAGACCCCCAGGTTCAAGCCTTGACTCTGCCACCTCCTGAAGGCTCTTAGGCAAGTCACTTAAGTTCTCTGAGCCTCAGTGTCCACACTTGAAAACTGACCATAATCATCTATTGCACAATTGTTCTGTGGCTTAACAGAGGTTATGTGTAAAGGTGCTTTATAAACTGCAAACAGTGTTAGCTATTGTTAAATCAGAAAAACTCAGCCACACCGGCTTCCTGAATGGTCCAGAGCAGCTTCCTGAGCTGTCTTACAGCACTAACAGCAGAGGCGGCAGCAGCGACCTTTCAGAGCCAAGAAAATCCCTGCACTCTCTTCCACTGTCTGAGCCAGAGGACACCTTAGATCCCCATGCCTCTCCCCACGGTGTCAGACTGCACTGCCCACAGCTGGGAACAGGGCTCCTCCCTGCCTGCCCAGGCAGGAAAACAGGAAGCAGCCCCCACCCTGCCAGGAGGTGGGGCTAACAAGTTCCCTCTCCTAGGTGGGCATCTCTCCAGGCCATCAACCTTCCTGGATGCAGGAGAGGCACTGGCCGCCGGCCCAACGTACCACCGCACCAGGCTGGGCCCTGCGCCCCACCCGGGTCTCCTCTGCGCTGTCCTGAGGTAGTGGAATAAGCGGGCCAATGGATGGAGAGTGTAAAGCGGTCCTCATCAGCGCCTCACAGGCAAGGAACCCCTTCAGTGCCCAAGTGGAGCTGGGAATCTGGTCTCCTGGGCCACGCGGACACTCCCCATCCCTCCCTAAGGTGTGGCGCCAGCCTTTCATGAGACCCACATCACTGGTATCTGGGCCTCATTCCACACACGGGGGGCCCTTGGACCCTCTTTTCGAGAGCAGTTGAGAGCTCAGAAGAAATGCGGGTCCTTCTTACATGCTAAGGAAGCCTACTACAGGAGTTTTATGAACTAAAATATTTGAGAGCTGGAAAGACCCTCAGAAATCTCTTCCAGCCTCCTCGTTTGAAATGAGAAATTCAGTAGCAGAGGCAGGTTCTCCCCTCTCCAGGGAGCCTCCCCTATTACCCTGGACTCATCCTAACGGCCCTTACGCCCTGCTGCAAACTCCAGCAGGCACACAGGCCACGGCCGTCAGCCACATCCAGGTGACACGGACAGTTGCTCTCCCTTCCTGGTAATATCCTCCAGCTCAGAAAGTCCCACCCAAAGCAGAAAGAAGCCCTGGGAAGGCCAAGACCACATTTTGAGAATGCTCATACACTGTTCTGAACTTTACAGAAATTCAAATAACTGACCTTGAGCCCTAATTCTCTTTCTAGATTCCGCGGGCTCTCTCCTAACTGGGTTCCCCGGCCTAGCTCTCAGGAATGGGTGGGGGCTTCCACGGTACCTGGTACACAGGCCTGCCACACGGGGCAGGCACTTAGTAAGAATTCATTATTGGAAGAATCAAACGAGACCGAGGGAGAATCTCCAAAACGTACAAAAGAGAAGGATTTTGCAAGCAGAGGCCTGCCCGCACATCCTCTGAGGCTGCACATTCACACATTCGGCAGGCAGGCCCCGGCGCCTGCCGCATGTGAGGCCCGCTTGGCATGGAGACCCAGCCCCTGCCCCCAGGAGCTTACAGTCTGGACAGGAAGCCAAGACGTGGGCTTGGAGGACGGAGAGAGACATGCAGGAGCTAAGGGCCTCTGCTCACTTGAATCCACACATGATCTAGCAGGAAGCAGACCGCGGGGCTGTCCAGTTGGGGGATGCCGTGTAAGTTAGGGACTGAAAAGGACAGGGACTAGGACCCTGGTGGTGTCACATCATACAGGGCCTCTAGGGAGCCAGCACAGGTTCCTGAAAAAAGGGAGTTCCAGAAGCAGCATTGGGCTTTAGAGACAATCCATCTGGCACCAGGCTATTTGCGGGGCAGGGACGATGGGATTACAACGATGCAGGCAAGAGGCAGCGAGGGCAGGAACGGGGAGAAGTAAGGAAGAGAAACATCACAGAACAGAACGTGGCTGTGAGGTTACGGAGGGCGGGAGGACGCAGGGAGGTGATGCCAGGGAGATGATGGGGACCAGTGAGCCCCGAACACGGCCATTCAGAGGCTGGGGGGCCCATGTTGGGTTTGGGGCATGTGTGGTTTATCCAGGGGCAGATGTCAAATGGGAAGTGGTCACACAGACCGAGAAGTCAGGAGGCAGATGTGGGGAGCTGGCGTCCTGGTGGTGAGAACAGAAACCATCGGATGGAGGTGAGGGCAGAGGAAGCGGACAGGAGGCAAAAGCGAAGTGGGGTGAAGATAGCACCTGGGGACCCCAACCACTAGGGGGAGGAAGGAAGAAGAGAGCTGGAGGGGCCAGGCAGCGACACGGGGATGGCGATCGTGTAAAGGTTTGGCTCCCAGCGCTGACACTTATTTACTTGAGAACTTTGAGTTACTTATTAACTTTGAGCTACTTAGCCTCAATTTCCTCATCTACAAAACAGGGAGTATAATTTGTAAGTTTGCTGTAGGAATTGAGAGCGGTGGCTTGTGTAAGGTCTTTACCACTTATACAGAGTAAGTGCGGTGAATGTTGGCTATTCTCATCGGTATTGGTGGGAGGAGACCAGAAGGGTACAAATCCATGGACCCAAAGAAAGCTCTCAGTGTCCTTTCTACATTCTCAACACCAACTAGGGGTACAGCACCTTCTACGTCAGAAGCCATTCCTGCGCAGCCAGGGTGGAGAAACATGGATCCCTCTGGTGCAACCCTAAAATTTTTCAGCTGGTGAGGTGAAGGCTGAGCATCTGATGAAGATCCTGAGCAAGACGGTAGAAACAGCCCCTGACTTAAACATGGAGAAGAGGACTTGACCACCTGATTTTGAAGCCTTGACTTCTCTGTTGACTCGCTGTGTGAGCTTGGACAAGTCACTTGGCCTCTCTGAGCCTGAGGTATTAAATAGGATAATGGATATAAATCACTTAACATGTTCCTAGTACCCAGGAGGCTCTCGATAAATATTTGCTTCTATCTCCTCCTCCTCTCTAGAACCCAGGTCTCCTGGCTCTTCCCAGCACATGATTTGTTAGGATGCTGTACTCTGTGGTGGGCTCCACCCGAAGAGAATGTGGCTCTCTGAGGATCCTTCTGTGCGTCCAGAGCCCCATCCTCTCCTCTGATCCTAGCATTCACCTGCCACAGAGCAGAGCTGCTTAAGCCTCGGTGAGCACAGGACCAGCGGGGTCTGGCTGAAACGCAGGCTCTGAGTCAGCAGGTCCGTACCGCTAACGGCTCCAGCGATGCGGGAGCCGCAGGTCCTCTGTCCTCCCTGGAGGGGAGCCCCGCAGTGGCCGGTCCACCTCCCTGCTGACTCACGAGCTCCTCTGGGGCTGGTCTCTATCTTACTCATCTCTGCGTCCCCTCCACCGTCTGTGCTCACTAAACGAGTGCTGAAAAAATAAACAAACCATAGAGAAAACCATCTTCCGGCTCAGGAAATACAGACAGCGTATTTTGTTTGCGAGTGGCAGCTGTCCTGGTTCATTCCAGAATCGCCTCTTGGCGATCGTGAGTGGTGCGTGGGAGGAGCCAAGATCTGGAACCTGGAGTCCCGGGTTTGAATCCTGACCCTTCCACTCGCCACCCGGTGGCTGGGCAAGTGACCAGCTCTTATCCACAAACTGAGGGTGACCTTACCCACCCCCGTGCAGCCCAAACAGGCTTTATGAACTGTAAAGTGCTCCAGGCAAGGTGTCATTAGGACAGCAGCTCTTTTGACGGCAAGAACTACTTTTCATCTCCCTAGAGGCTGGAGGTTGCCGGTGATGGGCTGGGTGGGGGACACACCAGGGGTCTGGTTGGAGATGGGGTTGCGGCAGGCGGGTCAGGGGTCCCCACTCTGGCTGGGACAGTGGCCGTGTGAAGTGTGACGATGATGCCAGGATTGTTAAGGACGGAAAGCTGCCTGGAGGAGGCTGGCAGGAGTGAGGGGACTAGCTGGTCTGAGGGCACAGGCAGCCGGGATACTGGCCTGACCAGAAGGCAGGCAGAGAAATGAGAGTCCTTGACGGGCATGGGCAGGGCTCCTGGCTGGGACTGTAGGAGGCCAGGCTGGACCAGGAGGGAACGTGGGGCCAAGAGGGAAACACGTCAAGTAATTACAGATGTGCCCTGGAGCCGAGTGACCCACCCAGGCCAGGGCCCGCCTGATGGAACCAACCAGTCATTTTCTCCCCTCGACTACAGCCAGTTCACCAGTAACACAAGCCTCAGGCGTCCGGGGACACAGGCAAGAACAAGACACAGTCCTGCCCTCAAGAAGCTCGTCGTTAATGAGAGCGACACAGAGAAATGGTGACCAGACAAGGTAGCACGTGCGAGGAGGCCAGGGGTGGGGTGGCCAGCTCTGCCCCTGCCTCCGCCTCGGCCAGGGAGTCCCCTCCATGCTGGCCTCCCACCTTTCCTTACGCCATTCCGGATCCCTGCGATGCCCCAGCCCCCAGCTCCCTCAGCAAGTGCTAACTCCTGCCGAAAGGCAGGGGTCAGCCCTGGGTGAGGGCTCCCAACCTTGTGCCACCCCATGGCCTGCACTTTCTGCACGGCTCTTGGCAATTATCCCATTCCCTAGGGACACGTCTGTCCCCTGACTGAAGAGTTCATCACAGCCTGCACGAATACTACACTCGTGCTTTCTTGGGTCTCGCTCCCCAGTCAGATTATAGCAACGATCAATCACTGTACAAAATGCCTCCGTGCCTATTGTTTAATTTAATCCCCAAAATAAACCTGCCAGGTAAGTACTATCTTTATTTTACAGTAAGGAAACCGAGGCTTAGAAAGGTTAGACAACTTGCCCGAGGCCACACAGCCTATCCATATGTCCACCTGTACAACTCACCAACCTCTTCAACCAATGCCCCTCCTGTGCCCAGTACTCAGAGGCAACACAAGGCAGTGGTTAAAGGCTGGGACCGCTTCCAGCTGTGTGACCTTGAGCGAGTTACTTGACCTCTCTGTGCCTCAATTTCCTCTAGGTAAGATGTGACTGATACCCACCTCATTGGTCCTCATGGAGATTAAAGAAGGTAATGAAGAAAGTAATTAGAACAGTTGCAAACCCAATAATTAGTTACAATTATCATTCTACTGATTCTCATGGTCTCTTAACTCATTAAAATTTTTTTCTAACTTATTTTTATACCTTCTAATACATTTCATAGACAGTCATGAAAAAAATTCTGCAGGTTGACTAAAGCTAAGTTTTAGGATTGTTCTCTTTTGTTTTTCTTCACTCTCCTATCCCCTAACAGTTTCAACAACAGAAGACTCTCTTTTCCTGATCAAGTCGACCCCCTCTCTCCCCCCACCCCAGACCACTAGATCAAACGCGGCCCATTACCAGCGTCTCACTGAATGTAAAACACCGGGAGACACTGACCCAGACTCTCCTTGCGGGCTGTCCCTGAATAGCGAGGGGACGTGCAGACATGGATGGAGACTGTCACAAACCTAATTTCCATCACTATAATGGGTCAGTCTTATGCATATTTCTCTATTGCTCCAGTTTTTGCTCATTTGAGACTCTAGAAGGAATAAGTTATCACAAAGCAACACCTATTTATTTTTCTTTTCCATTAAGAAAAAGAAAAACATTCACACCATTTCCTGGAACAAGAAGCCTCGTGTGACCAGGCAGCCAGGCGAGGCAGTAACACCCGTGGCAGACGGGCAGAAGGAAAGCTTCCTTTTCAGTGGTCCAGGCCACAAAGCCAGAGAACAAGCCTCACACTCAGCTGGACGCCAACGGCCATCTCTCCCATCCTGCCTGGGGTAGGATGACCCAGGGAGGGGACACTCCCAAATTTACATCACCCAGACACACCTGCGACAGGACAGGCCGGCCAGAGGCGTCTGGAAAGAGAAGAGGATGAAGTCCCCAGGGGTGAAAAGCTTTAATCTTTGCAAGATTCCATATATAGAACACTCCGACAGGTCGTTATAATCTTTTCTATCCAAAACCCCAAAACTCTTCCCTCACGCTGTCCCGCATTTCGGGGAGAAGCAGAACGCAGCAGGGGAACCGGCCTCTGGCAGTGGCGGCCCAGCTGGGTCTCCAAAGCTTCCACTCCGAGCCAGAGGACAGAACGAATCTGCCCGGCGGACTCTGGCACTGGGATTAAAACAAGTGCTGTGCCCTTTCAAACGGATTTTGCACACGAACGAGCTGATGCACACCAGAAACGTGTCAGCTTTATTCAGTCAAATCGATACACCAGGCACGAAAACTCGGAGGTAAAAATGGATTGTGGCTGTTTGTTGATGACACTGAGGAATTTTGGCCCCCAGCCCTGGCCGGACAAATAGGGCAGTCTGCCTATTAGCTGTCAGGCATATCTTGGGGGATGGAACCAAAACCCCAAGCTGGGGCTCTGGGCACCCCTGGGCAGCTCATCCTGACCAGCGGCTGGCTGTCCGGCCAAGCGCCTCCATTCCTGCCCCGGGCCGGCCCCCTCCTCCAGCCCCCAGTCACTTTCCAGGCTCGGCCACACTTCGCATTTCCTACATTCCTTCTCACCGCTCAGACCCCTTCGGCCCGGCCCGGGGAGGCCGACGGCTGGGGTGGTGTGAGCCAAGCAAGAGGCACCAGGAAGGGGGGTGCTCGGCGTGGGGGGAATGTCAGTGCAACCGAGAAGCGATCGCGAGGGGAGGAAGGGGCTCCCCATCCTTCACATCCCCAACCCAGCGCCCCACTCTCCGCCGCCACACTTGCGTCTCCGACTGGCCCCCCAGTGCGCTTTCCCTTCCATTCGGCCCCTTTTCGGTGTCTTTCCCTCTCACCTCTCCCGTGACCCCTGCCCAGTCCCGCCGGGACCAGCCACCCTCGGTCGCGCCGCCCTGATCACGCCAGCTCCTCGGAGCCGCCCTGCCCTTTTCCCCAGGCCAGCTGGGATGCCCGGGTCCCCGACCTTCCCAGGATCGCCTCGACCTGAGCACCAGATGCACCCTCCCGCCCCCCTTGCCCCGTCCTCCCCTGGGCCTGCAAGACCCTTATTCCCTTCAAAGCCCCTCCGGGAGACTGCATCTCTCCTGGTGCCCCAGCCGTGCATATCCCGGGGTACCCCGGTCCTCACCTGAGTTCGCTCGAAGCTCTCCCGCTCGGCCGCTTCCATCCCCGTGCCCACCCCGCGCCGGCTCAGCACCTTGGGCAGGGGGTTGGGCACCTGCTTCATGGAGCTGGCCATCCGGTCCATGTCGCCGCGCAGAGCCGACTCAGGGGCCCTCGGCCGCCCCGGGATCCCCACGGCGCAGCCCGCCCCGCCCCACCCGCTGGGATCCGGCGCTAACGGGACGGCCCCCGCCTCCCATTGGCTGCGAGCGCTGCTACTCTCCGGAGGCCCCGCCCCGCCCAGAGGCTTCCCCGCCCGCCCCCGCCCCGCCGGAGCCCCTCGGCGCGCCCCGCCCGGCTGGGCCCTGGGGACCGCGAGGCGCGCCGTGACCGGCCCGGAGGCCCGTCCATCACCGGGGGCGGGGCCTGGGGCTGCCCTGACCTGCCCCCGCCGCCCGGCGCGCCGCTCTCCGCGCCCCCGCCCGCGTCCGCCCCCTCCCCGCGCGCCGCGCTCTGGGGCTGCTGGGGGCGCTGCGCCGTCCCGGCGTGGTGGGCGGGGGTCACGCTGGCCCGGGCGGCGCGCCTCCCGCAGGGAGCCCGGGCCTGCCTGCGAATAGCCTGTTTACAGTTTTCGTGCCGGGGATGAGAGAGCGCGGGGTGGACCGGCTCGGCGGTCGGAGCCCCGGGAAGCGCTGCGCCCAGGCCCGGCGCCCGCAGGCAGGGCCCGCGTCTGCCAGACCTGGCGGCCGTGGGGGGCTCCCCGATTTCCTCCCTCATCCTGGCCCTGCCCTGAATCCCTGCCCGTCCCCTTTGGAATCCTCGCAGAGCTGGGAGCGCTGGGCCGGGTCAGTGGGTACCTCCCGGCACCTTCTTTGCAAACCCCTCATTGTCTGGACCCGGCCAGAACGTATTCGTTAGCAGAAAGCCGTATAGACACTTGTTTATCCACGGCTCTGGGCCAACCCTCCTTTCCTGCTCAGAAGTCAGCCGAGGTGCCGACAGGCGGAGGGAAGTGTGATCCTCAGCGGAGATGCTGAAGAAAGAAGTTTTCTATTCAATTTTGGTGTTAAAAAAATGTTTTGCAACTCAAAGAAAGGCATTAAAAAATTTTAAGAGCTTTTTGTAAAAATTCACACACTCAATAGAGAAATGAAACGGGTGAGCCTTTGCGGGCACTAGGGAGCCACCGAAGGCTTTTGCGCAGACCTGTGCTTTGCCGGGCTGGCCCTGTGTGGGCGGGATTGTGGGCAGACAGGGAGGGAGGGCACTAACGGGGAGACTCCAGCAGTAGCTGAGAGACCAGGAGGGGCTACCCGGGAGTGGAGAGGAGAAAGTTTCCTCCTGTGGGAGGTTGTGTGAGGAGGCGTGGACAAAGGGAATGCGGAGAGGGAGGAGGCAGTGATGGGGCCTGAATTTCTGGAGAGGAGGGATTGATTGACAATGTGATGGAAGGGAATTGCCCTGAGACTTCATTTGCATAGCAAGCACGCTGGTTTCACCGTTACTTAAACTGAGGGCCGCGTTGGGGAGTGTTTGGGGACCGTGATGGGTGTGTGAGTCGGAGCTGCAGCGGGAAAGGAATTGCACCCTGGAAGGGCTAATTGAATTGAAGAAGGAACTATGTGCAAAATTGTGACCTGGAATAAGGGGATCAGCCAGGGAGGGCAAAGCACCCAGGGATTAGAACAGTGGGAAGCTGTTACCAGCCCTAGACCTGAGGGGACACGGGGAGGGCGCTGTACCGGAGCCAGTCGGAGCTCTAGTCGTGAGAGGGGAGGCACCTGATAAGGGCTGTGGCCTTAAGTAGAAAACCAGTCCCTGGGAGAGCCTGATCCCTCTCCCGTTCTCTGATTTCCTACTAGTGCCTCCCATTGGCCAAACCCAGCGGGAAGGAGGGCAAGGAGGATGCGTGAGTCCTGCTCCCACCCCTCCTTCCGGGCACAGAGCCGAGTA
Source organism: Equus przewalskii (assembly GCF_037783145.1). Lineage (NCBI taxonomy): Eukaryota > Metazoa > Chordata > Mammalia > Perissodactyla > Equidae > Equus > Equus przewalskii. The sequence goes on along the minus strand of NC_091842.1, from coordinate 10,856,306 downwards.
GAGAAGAGTGGAGGCTGGACCTAGAGCGGCCAACGGAGGTTTCCAGCAAGGGCTACAAGGAAAACAAACGAGGTTCATCAGAATATTACCCCTGTGTGCCCATTTTTTGTCCGGCCCCCACCCCACGCTTTGGACCCAGCTTAAGAGTGATTTATGATCCTTTTCCCAGAGTTTATGGTTTCAATAAACACGGGCCCTTTAACCAGGGATTAAGGGATCAGCCTACTTCTTATTAGAATAAACCCGCCTAGGAATCAGGAATTCGTGGTTTGGAGACACCCTTTGGAGAAAGACTCAACGAATTACCTTCCTCTGTGAAACTCGGAAATAAATAAAAATAAGGATTTCCCACTTGCTGCAGCAGCAAAAATTCTTTGCCAAGGGCTGAGGGAAACTCTCCTCCAGGATGTAAACTACAGGACTCTACTCGCCTCCTTCAGCTGCCCGGCTTCCAGACATGGAATCCTGATCTCTGGGAAGCCGCAGTGGGATGTGTGCGATTGCCTGCCTCTCCGTAATGTAAATATTCCTACACCACACCTAGTTTGGATCTGACTTTGCATCTGGTATGAGGATAGGTAAGCTGATCACACTATTTCTACAGGTTTCTGGAGGCCAGGTACACGTTTTAGTAGTTTTAATGAGATATAACAATATACACTGAACTGCATATATTTAAAGTATAAAATTTGATGAGTTTTGACATATATACACCCATGAACCCACCAAAAAATCAAGGTCATAAACATATCCATCACCCCCCAGGGGTTTCCTCTGCCCCTTTGTAATTCATCCTTTTCTCCTCCCAAATCCCTATGCTTAGACAACTTTTTTGTTTTTTTTTTTTTGGTTAGGAAGATTGGCTCTGAGCTAACATCTGTGCCAGTCTCCCTCTATTTTGTATGTCGGTCACTGCTACAGCATGGCGTGATGAGTGGTGTAGGTCCGTGCCCAGGATCTGAACCCACAAAACTGGGCTGCCAAAGTGGAGCCTGCCGAACTTAACCATTATGCCACCCAGCCAGCCCCTGCTTAGGCAACTATTGATCTGCTTTCTGCCACTATAGGTTAGTTGCTTTTTCTAAAATTTTATATAAATTTATATAAATACAGGATGTAATTCTCTTTGGTGTGGCTTTTTTCACTAATAGTTACTTTGAAATTTATGTATGTTGTTATATATATCAGTGGTTTGTTCCTTTTCATTGCTGAGTAGTATTCCAGTGTATGGATGGTCTCCAATTTGTTTATGCATTTATCCACCTGCTCATGGACATTTAGATTCTTTCTAGTTTTTGACTATTACCAAAAAATCCCTGCTATGAACAGTCACGTATAAGTCTTTCTATGAACATATGTTTTTGTTTCTCTTGGGTGAATACCTAGGACTGAATATCTGGGTTGTGTGGTAGATTAATGTTTAACTTTTCAGGAAATTGCCAAATTGTTTTCCAGAATGGTTGAGCTATTTTACATTCCTACCATCAGTGTACAAGAGTTCCATTTGTTTCACATCCTCGTCAACACTTGGTATAGTCAGTCTTTTTAATTTTAGCCATTCTAGTGAGTGTGTGGTTATATCTCATTGGTGTTTAAGTTTGCATTTCCCCAGTAACTAATGATGTTGAGTGTTTTTCAGATGTTTATTTGACATCTGTATATTCTCTTTGGTAAAGTGTTTACTTAAATCTTTTGCCCATTTATAAAAACATTTTATATTGAAGTAATATAGACTTATAGAAGAGTTGCAAGACAGTACAAAGAGTCTGCATATACCCTTCCCCTAGCTTCTTCTATAACCCATGTTAGCATCTTACATGACCAGGGCGCAATTTTTAAAACCAAGAAATTAACACTGGTACAGCACTATTAACTGCAGACTTTGAATTTCACCGTCTACTAATGTCTTTATTCTGTCCTAGGACCCAATCTAGCATTGTACGTGTCTTTAGTTGTCACGTTTTCTTAGTCTCCAATCTGTGACGTTCCTCAGTCTTTCCTCATCTTTTATGACATTGACACTTTTGAATAGTACTGACCACATATTCTGTAGACAGTGCCTTAATTTGAGCTTACCTGATGTTTCTCTTGATTGGATTGATGTTATGAATTTCTGGAAAAAATACCTTCTCATCACATTCTCTATCAGGGGTGCATACTGTCGATGTGTCTTGTTACTGATGATGTTAAGTTCCATACTTGGTTAAGGTGCTGTCTATCATGTTTCTCCACTATAACATTACTATTTTGCCATTTGTAATTAATAAAAGTTTGGGGCAGATACTTTGAGACTATGCAAATATCCTGTTTCTCCTTAAAATTTTTTGCCCATCTTTTAATTGGGTTGTTTGTCTTCTTATTGAACTCCTAAGTGAGTTTAGCAAAGCGGCAGGAGTCAGAGTCAGTATAAAAAATTTGATTGTATTTCTACACACCAGCAATTAACAATCAGAAATTGAAATTTAAAAAACAATGCCATTTACAATAGCATCAAAAATATGAAGTACTTGCGGATAAATTTGACAAAAGATGGAAAGACATATGCACTGAAAACTATAAAACATTGCTGACAGAAAGTGAAGATTTAAATAATAGAGAGATGTACCATGTTCATGATCTGAGACTGAATTTTGTTAAGATGCCAGTTCTCCCAAAATTGACCTATAGATTCAATGCAGTTCTGATCAAAATTCCGGCAAACGTTTTTTGTAGAAACTATTAAGATGATTCTAAAATTTACATGAAAAGAACATAGAACATCCAAAACAACTTTGAAGAAGAACACATTTCAAGTACTTTCATTATAAGATCAAGACTTATTCTGAAGCTACAGTAATCAAAGCAGTGTAGTATTGATGAAAAGGTGGATATGTCAATCAGTAGAACAGATTAGAGTCCAGAGACAGACCTGCGAATATATGGTCAATTGATTTTCCGCAATGGTGCAGGCAATGCAATGGAAGAAAGAAAATCTTTCAACAAATGCTGCTAGAACAATTGGATAACCATATGCCAAAAAAAAAAAAAGAACCTCAATCCTTTCCTCACACCATATACGAAAATTAACTTAAAATGGGTCATAGACCTAAGTGTAAAAACTGATACCATAAAACTTATAAAAGAAAATAAGAGAAAATCTTGGTGACCTTGGGTTTGGCAACGAGTTCTCAAATACAACACCAAAGGCATGAAGCATAAAAGGGGGAAAAATCAATAAATAGGACTTCATCAAAATTAAAACTTTTGGTCTTCAAAAGAATGCTATGAAAATGAAAAGCAAGGCACGAAATCGGAAAGATATTTCCAAATCATTTATCCAACAAAGGACTTACATTTAGAATATACCAGGTATACATTTTTTAAAAAATTATTTTATTGAGGTCATACTGGTTTATAACATTGTGTAATGTGAGGTGTACATTATCATATATCAGTTTCTGTAAAGACTGCATCGTGCTCACCACCAGTAGTCTAGTTTTTATCTGTCACCATACATATGTGCCCCTTTACCCCTTTCTCCCACCCCGCACCCACTTCCCCTCTGGTAACCGCTAATCTATTTTCCATATCCATGTGTTTATCTTCTACACATGAGTGAAAGCATATGGTGTTTGTCTTTGTCTGGCTTCTTTCACTTAGCATAAGACCCTCAAGGTCCATCCATGTTGTTGTGAATGGGCTGATTTTTTCTTTTTTATGGCTGAGTAGTATTCCATTGTATATATATACCACGTCTTCTTTATCCAGTCATCAGTCAATGGGCAGTTGGGTTGCTTCCACGTCTTGGCTGTTGTGACTAATGCTGCAATGAACATAGGGGTGCATAAGTCTCTTTGAATTGTTGATTTCAAGTTATTTGCATAAATACCCAGTAGTGGGATAGCTGGGTTGTATGGTATTTCTATTTTTAATTTTTTCAGAAATCTCCATATTGTTTTCCATAGTGGCTGCACCAGTTTGCATTCCCACCAGCAGTGTGTGAGGGTTCCCTTTTCTCCACATCCTCTCCAACGTTATTTTTTGTCTTGTTAGTGATAGCCATTCTGATGGGTGTGAGGTGATATCTCATTGTAGTTTTGATTTGCATTTCCCTAATAATTAGTGATGTTGAGCATCTTTTCATGTGCCTGTTGACCATCTGTATCTCTTCTTTGGAAAAATGTCTGTTCATATCCTCTGTGCATTTTTTGATTGGGTTGTTTATTTTTGTTGTTGTTGAGTTGTATGCATTCTTTATATATTTTGGAAGTTAACCACTTGTCAGATATACGATTTGCAAATATTTTCCCCCACTTGGTGGGTGGTCTTTTCATTTTGTTCCTGGTTTCCTTTGCCTTGCAGAAGCTTCTTAGTCTGATGTAGTCCTACGTGTTTATTTTTTCCTTGGTTTCCCCTGCCTGAGTAGACATGGTATTCAAAAAGGTGCTGCTAAGACTGATGTCAAAGGGTGCACTGCCTATATTTTCTTCTAGGAGTTTTATGGTTTCAGGTCTTACATTCAAGTCTTTAGTCCATTCTGAGTTAATTTTTGTGTGTGGTGTAAGATAATGGTCTACTTTAGTTCTTTTGCATGTGGCTGTCCAGTTTCCCCAACACCATTTATTGAAGAGAACTTTACTTCTCCATTGTATGTTCTTGGCTCCTTTGTCAAAAATTAGCTGTCTATAGATGTGTGGTCCTATTTCTGGGCTTTCAATTCTGTTCCATTGATCTGTGAGTCTGTTTTTGTGCCGGTACCATGCTGTTTTGATTGCTAGAGCTTTGTAGTATACTTCGAAGTCAAGTATGAAGTCTGATGCCTCCAGCTTTGTTCTTTTTTCTCAGGATTGGTTTGGCTATTCGGGGTCTTTTGTTGTTCCATACAAATTTTAGGGTTGTCCATCTATTTCCATGAAGAATGTCGTTGGGATTCTGATTGAGATTGCATTGAATCTGTAGATTGCTTTAGGTAATATAGACATTCTAACCATGTTTATTCTTCCAATCCGTGAGCATGGAATATCTTTCCATTTCTTTATGTCTTCTTCAATTTCTTTCAATAATGTCTTATAGTTTTCAGAGTATACATCTTTCACCTCCTTGATTAAATTTATTCCTAGATATTTTATTCTTTTTGTTGTCATTGTAAATAGGATTGTATTCTTAACTTCTCTTTCTGCTATTTTGTCATTAAAGTATAGAAATGCAACTGATTTTTTTTTTAAAGATTTTATTTTTTTCCTTTTTCTCCCCAAAGCCCCCCGGTACATAGTTGTATATTCTTCGTTGTGGGTCCTTCTAGTTGTGGCATGTGGGACGCTGCCTCAGCGTGGTTTGATGAGCAGTGCCATGTCCGTGCCCAGGATTCGAACCAACGAAACACTGGGCCGCCTGCAGTGGAGCGCGCGAACTTAACCACTCGGCCACGGGGCCAGCCCCGAAATGCAACTGATTTTTGTAGATTGATTTTGTACCCTGAAACTTTGCTGTAGTTGTTGATTATTTCTAATAGTTTTATGATGGATTCTTTAGAATTTTCTATATATAGAATCATGTCATCCACAGACAGCAAGAATTTTACTTCTTCCTTTCCAATTTGGATACCTTTTATTTCTTTCTCTTGCCTAATTGCTCTGGACAAAACCTCCAGTACTATGTTGAATAAGAGTGGTATGGGGCCGGCCCGATGGCGCAGTGGTTAAGTTCGCATGTTATGCTTCTCGGCAGCCCGGGGTTCACCAGTTCAGACACTGGGTGCAGACATGGCACTGCTTGGCAAAAGCTGTGCTGTGGTAGGCGTCCCACGTATAAAGTAGAGGAAGATGGGCATGGATGTTAGCTCAGGGCCAGTCTTCCTCAGAAAAAGAGGAGGATTGGCAGTAGTTAGCTCAGGGCTAATCTTGCTCCAAAAAAAAAAAAGACTAGTGAGAGCAGGCACACTTGTCTTGTTCCTGTTCTCCGAGGGATGGTGTCAGTTTTTCCCCATTGAGTATGGTGTTAGCTGTGGCTTTGTCATATATGGCCTTTATTATGTTGAAGTACTTTCCTTCTATACCCATTTTATTGAGAGTTTTTATCATAAATGGATGTTGGATCTTGTCAAATGCTTTCTCTGCATCTATTGAGGTCATCATGTGGTTTTTATTCCTCATTTTGTTAATGAGGTGTATCACATTGATTGATTTGTGGATGTTGAACTATGCCCATGTCCCTGGTATAAATCCCACTTGATCATGGTGTATGATCCTTTTAATGTATTGCTGTATTAGATTTGACTATATATATATATATATTTTTTTTTTGGGGGGGAGGAAGATTGGCCCTGAGCTAACATGCGTGTCCATCTTCCTCTGTTTTATATGTAGGAGGCCACCACAGTATGTCTTGATGAGTGGTGTATAGGTCCGTGCCCAGGATCCAAACCTGCGAACCCAGGCCGCTGAAGCAGAGCATGCAAACCTAACCACTATGCCACCAGCCTGGCCCCAATGGTTTGCTATTATTTGTCAAGGATTTTTGCATCTATGTTCATTGGCAATATTGGCCTGTAATTTTCCTTCTTTGTGTTGTCCTTGTCTGGTTTTGGTATCAGGGTAATGTTGGCCTCGTAGAATGAGTTAGGAAGTCTTCCATCTTCTTCAATTTTTTTTGCAATAGTTTGAGAAGGATAGGTATTAATTCTTTGAATGTTTGGTAGAATTCTCCAGAGAAGCCATCTGGCCTGGATTTTTGTTTTTTGGGAGGGTTTTGATTACTGTTTCTATCTCTACTGGTGATGGGTCTATTCAGATTCTCTATTTCTTATTGATTCAGTTTTGGGATGTTGTATGAGTCTAATAATTTACCCATTTCTTCTAGGTTATCCAGTTTGTTAGCATATAGTTTTTCATAGTATTTCTCTTATAATTCTTTGTATTTCTGTGATATCCATTGTAATTTCTCCTCTTTTTTCTTTTTTGCTGAGGAAGATTTTCCCTGAGCTAACATCTGTTGCCAGTCTTCCTCCACTTTGCATGTGGGTTGCTGCCACAGCATCACTGCCGACTAGTAATGTAGGTCTGTGCCCAGGAGCTGAACCCAGGCCACTGAAGCAGAGTGTGCTGAATTCACCCAAGACCCACAGGGTCTGCTACACCTCTTTCATTTTCAATCTTATTTATTTGCACATTCTCTCTTTTTTTCTTAGTCAGTCTGGCTGATGGTTTGTCAGTTTTGTTTATTTGCTCAAAGAATCAGCTCTTAATTTCATCGATCCTTTCTATTGTTTTTTTTAATGTCTATTTCATTTATTTCTGCTCTAATTTTTATTATTTCCTTCCTTCTGCTGACTTTGGGTTTTGTTCTTTTTCTAGTTCTGTTAGGTGTAGTTTAAGAATCCCTGCTTGTTTCTTGTTGGTTGAGGTAGGCCTGTATTATTATAAATTTCCCTCTTAGTGCCACCTTTACTGCATCTTATAAGAGTTAGTATGTCGTGTTTTCATTTTAGTTTGTCTCCAGGTATTTTTTGATTTCTCTTTTGATTTCTTCATTGATTCAATCAGTAACACCATGATCAGTAGCATGTTATTTGATCTCCACATATTTGTGACTTTCCATGCTTTTTTCTTGTAGTTGATTTCTAGTTTCATAGCATTGTGATATGAAAAGATATTTGATATGATTTCAATCTTCTTAAATTTATTGAGGCTTATCTTGTTTTCCAACATATGGTCTGTCTTTGAGAATGTTCCATGTGCACTTGAGAAGAATGTGTATTCTGTTGTTGTTGGATGGAACGTTCTATATATATCTGTTAAAGTCCATTTGGTCTAGTGTTTCATTTAAGGCCACTGTTTCCTTGTTGACATTCTATCTGGCGATCTATCCATTGATCTAAGTGGGGTGTTGAGCTCCCCTACTGTTATTGTGTTGCTGTCAATTTCTCCCTTTAGGTCTGTTAGTGGTTGCTTTATGTACTTTGGTGCTCCTGTTTTAGATGAATATATATTCATAAGCATTATGTCGTTTTGGTGAAATGTCCCTTTTATCATTATATACTGCCCCTCTTTGTCTCTCATTGTCCTTTTTATCTTGAAGTCTGCTTTGTCTGACATAAGTATGGCAACACTTGCTTTCTTTTGCTTGACTATTTCTTGGAGTATTGTCTTCCATCCCTTCACTCTGAGCCTGTGTTTGTCTTTAGAGCTGAGATGTGTTTCCTGGAGACAGCATATTGTTGGGTCTTGTTTTTCAATCCATCCAGGCACTCTGTGTCTTTAGATTGGAGAATTCAATCCATTTATATTTAGAGTGATTATTGATATAAGAGGGCTTAATAGTGCCATTTTACCTCTTGTTTTCTGGTTGTTTTCTATTTCTATTGTTTCTTTTCCCTTCTATTTCTGACTGCCATTTCAGTTTGGTGATTTTCTATGATGGTTTTCTCAGTTTTCTCTTTATTTATGACTTGTGGCTCTGCTCTGATTTTTTGTTTAGTGGTTACCATGAGGTTTGTATAAAAGATCTCATAGATGAGATAGTCCATTTTCTGATAGCCTCTTGTCTCCATTAGCCTAAGCAGGTTCCATCCCTCTCCTGTTCCCCTTCTAAGATATTGTCACAAATTATTCTGTTTTGTGTTGTGAGTTTGTGATTAAAGTGAAGTGTTTATAGTTATTTTTGCTGCTTTCCTTCTCTTTATCTTTTATGTTATAATAGTTTCCTAACCTATTCTGAGGTAGAATTGTAATTTTCTCATTTTGTCTATTTGTCTCCTTGCTCAAAGCTTTGTAAAACTTTGGTTTTTTGTTTCAGGGAGGAGTTCGTTATTTCTTGTAAGGTGGGTCAAATGGTAATGAACTCCCTCAGCTTTTGTTTGTCTGGGAAAACTTTTATTTCTCCATCATATCTGAAGGATAGTTTAACTGGATAGAGTATTCTTGGCTGAAATTTTTTGTTTTTCAGTACTTTGAACATAACATTCCATTCTCTCCTCACCTGTAAGGTTTCTGCTGAGAAATCCACTGAAAGCCTGATAGGGGTTCCTTTGTAGGTTATTTTCTTCTGCCTTCTTTTTCTCTTTATCATTGACTTTTGCCAGTTTTAATATATGCCTTGGAGAAGGTCTTTTTGCATTGATGTAATTAGGAGTTCTATTGGCTTCATGTACTTGTAAGTCCAGTTCTTTCCCCAGGCTTGGGAAGTTCTCAGCTATTATTTCTTTGAACAAGCTCTCTGCTCCTTTCTCCTCTTCTCCTTCTTAGATACCTATAATCCTTATGTTGCTTTTCCTAATTGAGTCAGATATTTCTTGACTCAATGAAGAATTTCTTCATTTTTTAAAAATCTTAGTTCTCTCCTCTCCTCCATCTGAAGCATTTCTATATTTCTATCCTCTGAGTCACTAATTCTGTCCTCCATAACATCTGCTGTATCTTATATGGTTTCTAGATTATTTTTTTATCTCATTAATTGTGCTCTTCACATCCAGAATTTCTGTTTGGTTTTTTTTTAGAGCTTCAGTCTCTTTGATGAAGTGTTCCTTCTGCTCATTAATTTTATTCCTGAGCTCACCAAACTGTCTTTCTGAGTTTTCTTGTAACTTGTTGAGTTTCTTTATGACAACTATTTTGAATTCTCTGTCATTTAGATTGCAAACTTCTGTGACTTCTGGATTGGTTTCTGGAGACTTGTCATTTTTGTTTTCCTCTGAAGTGTTACTATAGCTCTTCATGGTGTTTGATAAATTGATCCTTTGCTGATGCATCTGTGGTAGTATCAGGTCACAGATTCCACCTGCAACCACTGGGGTGGGGGCAGAAGCTGTATTTTCTAATTGCACTCTGTCTGCTGGTAGTTGTGCCAGTAGAGCCACTTGGCATTTGCGTGGGCTGGCCACAGCCTCTTGGCAGGTTGTGCTCATGTGAGTAGGGCCTCTGCACTTGGTGAGCAGTTTGCAGACCACAGGCGGGGTGTCTGTGCTCTGCCAGCAGGTCACTCTCATGCTGGGCCACTGTGCTCAGCAAGGGACCAACTGAGCTGCTGCACCAGGAGGAAGGGGTGCTTTCTCTTGTGTTGGTCAGTGCTGCACTCATGGGCAGTTCAACTGAGCTGCAGTACTAGGCTGGAGGGGCGCCTGTGCGAGGGCTGAGTTGCCACCACTCAGTGGGGAGTGTTACCACAGGCAGGGCCATGATGGCATGGTGAGCACTTCTGCAGACCAAGATACAACTCTCAAAGCACTCACACATGGGCCAGGCTGCCCCTATCCCCACTTACAGTCGTGCCTGGCCAGCCACTGTGGGAGGATCTGCAAAATGGCTCACTGACACTGGGGAGGAGGAGGAGTGCAGTCACCCCATTCCATTGCTTCTCAGGGATCCAGTCCACCCACCTTCAGATGTATGGCTGCATGGATCTCTCAGGCATCCTGTTGTGCTGTGTAGGGAATCCTCTGCTGGTTAATGGATGTCCGTTTAGTTGTGACTTAGAGGGGAGAGACAAAGGGAACAACTCACTCTGCCATGAAGCTAATGTCATTCCCCCAGGTATACATTTTTAAAGTTTACTTGGTTTGGGTTTTGGATTGTCCACAGAGATCAGGATGATTTTGGTACAAGAGCACCACATAGAGGACCACAAAGGGGATTTACAGGGACAGGGATCTGCGTCTGAGCCTCTGCTCCACTGAATTTTCATTGCAGGTTCTTGGGCAAGTTACTTAATGCTCTGAGGCTCTTACCCAACCGTAAAGCAGGAAGATAGTAATGCAAGCTTTCATCCATTCAGCAGACATTGCTGAGTGCCAACTCTGGAGGAAGCACAATCCTACTCAGGCTATAAGTTTACTGCTTGGTCGTGGATGCATGTCCTACACAAGGAGGCAAGTGCTAGAGTAGAGGAATGAGAGTGGCATGTTTCTCCAAATATTTGGGGGATTAAACAAGAATAGGATCCCATTCATGCAAAATTCTCTCTCTATATGTGTACATGAATACAGAATAAAAAAAAGGATAGAGTTAGGTCTATATTTATTGAATCATAGGGATGTCCATGATAAATTGTCAAGTGGAAAAGCAGGAAGATGCAAAGTAGTGTGTATAGAATGATTCTACTTTGGTAAAAACCAGCCAACAAACTTCCCATATAGCTGTATAGATGCTTTCGTGTGTGAATGAACACAGAAAAGGGGGTGAAAGGATATAATCCAGGCTCCACAGGGTAGAGGTAGGGTTATATAGAGAGGGAGATTATTGCTTCCGTATATCTGTTAATTGAAAAAATGAAAGTAAGAAAGTTTAAACATAATAGTTGATAAACACAGAAACAACAAAAACACATCCCAAGAAGAGGTTTGCATGTTGGTTAAGACACACTCTTAGCTTATTACTAGCTGGTGCATGGTGTGAGCTCTAAGACTGAAAGCTTCCCTTTAGTTATGTAGGAATGACTGATTTGTAAATAAAGGCTTTGCCAGGTCCTGAAATGTTCATGCCAGTACTCAAACTGTTAAGAGTGTGCTTGGGGCAGGGGGGAGTCACAACAGATCGGAAAGAAGGGTGGTGACCAGTAAGGGGCAGCAGACCCCACCAGGCTCTAGACCCTGGTAAGTGCTCCACACCTCACCAGGGCAGATAAGCTGGAATGGAGTGCCTCTCCTGGTTGAATCAGGAGCTAAGGCAGAACCTGAAACAGGAACCAGGGGCCGTGTCAAGTCAGGAGCCAGGGAGACAGGAACTAAGCCAAAATGGGAAGCCAAGCCAAAGCCAGATAGGCAGCCTGCAGGCCAGGAGTGGGCAGACAGCATTGAACTGACCCCAGTGATGGACCAGGGTCGAGTATCTGCAGGGTAAGCTGGTCTCATCCTGCACTAGCTAAATAATGCCATCGACCAAGATGAGGAATACTTTGAGGGAAAGGTAAGTTCATTTGTGGACACACCAAGGATCTCATGCCACACAGAGATGTCCATCAGGCTATGGGAACATCACGGGGGCTGTCAGAGCTGTGATGTAAGTTGAGTGTCACCCTCCCAGAGATGGCAGGAGAAGCTGTGGGCCTGGATGAGAGAAGAGAGGAGGATCAAGACAGAAACTTGGAGCAAGCCACACACTGGGAGAAAACATTTGCAAAACATTTATCCAACAAAAGACGTGTATTTAGAATATACCAAGCATACATTTTTAAAGTTTACCTGGTTGTAAATTATTCACACAAGTCAGGATGACTAAGGAACAAGAGGACAGCGTAGGACACCAAGTCCAGGATTTGCAATGACAGGGATCTGGGCCTGAGCTTCAGCCCCACTGTGTTTAGTGATCACTCGGGCAAGTGATAAGAAGCATCCACAAGAAATGGTCAAGGAAAAGAAGCTAACGGAGACTGAGGAGATGAGGTAGAGACTGAGGAAATGAAGAATGAGAGCTAGAAGGGAGGCCAGCAGATTGCAATGTCGTGGAGCCCAGGCAGGAGAGCATTGCAAGGAAAAGGGTGGCTTTCTTTTTGAGAGTCAAAGAATGGAGAGAGGTCAGGGAAGGACGACTGGGGATGAGACCTAGAAAGAGGAAGTGTATGCCTCTGACAGAGCAGTTGAAATAAATGTATGGAGGCTGCAAAGCTCAGGTGTCCCCAAGGTTTGATGATTCGCTAGGACTCAGGGAACTCACTGCGAGCTGTTGTATTCATGTCACAGTTTATTACAGCAAAAGGATAAAGGATACAGATTAAAATCTGCCAAGAGAAGAGTCCCAGAGGGTTCCACACAAAGAGCTCTCAGTCACCCCCTCCTGGTGAAGTCACAGACAGCGCTAACTTCTCCCAGCATTGACAGGTGACAACATGCCAACCAGGGAAGCTCCCCCAAGCCTGTGTGCAGAGTTTTATTGAGGCTTCATCACATAGACATGGCGGCCATGTGTGTGGCTGACCTTTAGTCTCCAGCCCCTCCAAAGGTCAAGGGGATACTGCGTGGCCCAAAGCCTCCGTGACAAATCACATTGTCAGATTGTCCAGTGTGGCCAGGCCCCCAGGTAAACAAAGACCCTCTTATCAGGCAGGTCATTCCAAGGGCTTCGAGATCTCCTCCCAGGAGCTGAAGGCAAAGGCCAGACCTCTCTTTGGGCGAGGTCAATTCTTTACTACATAGATGCTGGATTACATTGAGTTGAGAAGCGAATTAAATATGAGCCGGGGAAGTAGTCGCTGTGGCACTATTCCAAAACATGTTCCAGGAAAAACAAAGGTAAAGGGCTCCATGGAAAAACGGGGAGGAGCAGATAAATGGAAAGATAAGGAGGGGCTGCCGGGCTGCAGGATTCAGGGACAGTGCAGAGATAGTCCAGGGCCATGAGAGAGACGATGGGCTGGAAGAATCTTGATTGTGTCCAGAGAGGACTGAGTTTGGGAGAGGAATTCTACAGCGAGGGTGAGGCTCCCCGTCTGGTGGTAAGATTCTGAAGTGGGACAGGGTGTCTCTTCCTAGAGAGGTAGAAGCAAGGAATTGAGTGGTGGGAGTTGATAGGGCTGTGAGAGGCCAGAGCAAAATTAGAAGCAAAGTTGCAGTTGCCTGAAGGGAGAAATCTGTGAACAGGGGTGTGGCAGGGTACTATTTTGAGAGACGTCCCTGAGGTCCTCCCGAAGGATTCCCTTTCCCTCTGCCCCTTACCCAGTGGCGTTTACTGCCTCAGGGGATGAGATATACTGCAGAAAAGCAGAAGAAATGCTGTGGGGTTGCAGAAGCCTAGGGTTTGGGTTTCAAAAGCCTGGAAGGGCACAGCTACGCCGTAAACAATGGATTGGGAAGAAGGGCAGACGGGTCAGGCTATGCCATTCCCAGACCAGAGAAAGTTCTCTGACCAGGGGTCTGGGGAGAGCCAGGAGGCGTGCAGATTGCTTAGACAATGGTCTGGTTCTTGCAAATGGGCTCTTTATCCTGGCTGCCCAGGCTGAGTCCTGGGGTTGGAGGGGCTTCTGATGCAAACCACAGAGAGTTCTGGAGAATCTGGTGGAGAGGGAATCCACATTCTCCTTTTCCTGGGTGGGTCCCAGTGCAGCATGAAGGTCCTGGAGACCCCCTGAGCTGGCAGGGAGAGACCCGAGAGAGCCCCCGGAGCCCCATGTGCTCCAGCTTGGTGCAGGGAGCCCCTGAAGATTTCCCGTGAACCCAAGAGCTGTGGGCTGTGGCCCAGGGAGCTGGCAGACCCGGAAAGGTGGACATGGAATGAACTGAAGGGACCAGGCTCTGAGGGCAGGGAGGCCACAAGGACTTCTCAGGGGTGTCAGTGTGGACGGACCATGACAATCAAGGGCCTAATGTCCTCCCCCCCCCCCCCAGCCCCAATTCCTTGGCACTGTAAGCGCCCCCTGGAGAAAGTCACCAAGAGGCCCTGAACTGCTGGAGATGAGTTCTGCCCTCTGGAAGGCCAGGAGCTCAAAGGAGAACTCCAGCTCAGTTATGGAAAAACAAAGCACGTTTCTTATACATCTGACTGCGAACTGTCCAGTCTGGATACCTAAGACTTATCGATCTGCGAAGGACTGATTTCTGTTGCAGTGTTCGGACCAAACTGCCATTAGTGTTGGCCCAGGATTCCGTTTTTCAATGCCCTATCAGTTTTTCTTTCTTTCTTTTTAATTTGCAAAAGGATTTTTTAAATTAGGGTGTAATTGACATGAAACATTATATTAGTTTCAGATGTACAACATAATGATATTCGTATATATTGTGAAATGATCACCACAATAAGTCTGGTTAACACCCATCACCATACATAGTTAGAATTTTTTTCTTGTGATGAGAGCTTTTAAGACTTACTCTCTTAGCAACTTTCAAATATGCAAGACAGCATTATCTATAGTCGCTGTGCTGTACATTACATCCTCATAACTTATTTATTTTATGACGGGAAGTTTATACCTTTTGATTCCCTTCACCCATTTTGTTCCCCCCCACTTCCACCCTCTGCCTCGGGCAACCACCAATCTGTTCTTTGTGTCTACGAGCTGGGGTGTTTGTGGGTTTTTTATGGATTTCATGTATAAGTGAGATCATATGGTATTTGTCTTTCTTTGTCTAAGTTTATTTCACTTAGCATAATGCCCTCAAGGTCCATACATGTTGTTGCAAATGGCAAAATTTCATTCTTTTTTGTGGCTGAATAATATTCCATTGAATACATATACCACATTTTTCTTTAGCCATTCATCCATCGATGGACACTTAGGTGGTTTCCATATCTTGGCTATTATAAATAATGCCACGATGAACGTGGAGGTGCATATATCTTTTCAAGTTAGTGTTTTCATTTTCTTTAGATAAATACCCAGAAGAGGAATTACTGGATCATATGGTAGTTCTATTTTTTTTTAAATTTTTTTTTGCTGAGGAAGATTTGCCTTGAGCTAACATCTGTTGCCAATCTCCTCTTTTTGCTGAGGAAGTTTTGCTCTGAGCTAACATCTGTTGCCAATCTTCCTCTTTTTGTATGTGAGCCGCCACCACAGTATGGTCAATGACAAGTGGTGTAGGTCCACGCCTGGGAACCAAACCTGGGCCACTGAAGCAGAGCGTGCTGAACTTAACCACTAGGCCACCGGGGCTGGCCCGGGTAGCTGTATTTTTGATTTTTGAGGAAGCTCCATGCTGTTTCCCATAGTGGCTGCATCAATTTACATTCCCACAACAGTGCACAAGGGTTCCCTTTTCTCCACATCCTCACCAACACTTGTTATTTCTTGTCTTTTTGATGATAGCCATTCCAACAGGTGTGAAGCAATATCTCACTGTGGTTTCGATTTGCATTTCCCTGATGATTAGCGATGCTGAGCAGCTTTTCATGTGCCCGTTGGCCATCTGTATGTCTTCTTTGGAAAAATGTCTATTTGGATCCTCTATTTTTCACTCAGATTGTTTGGAGTTTTTTGCTATTGAGTGGTATGAGTTCTTTGTTTTGGATATTAACCCGTTATCAGATATATGATTTACAAATATTTTCTCTCACGTAGTAGTTGCCTTTTCACTTTGTCGATGGCTTTCCTTTGCTGTGCGGAAGCATTTTAGTTTGATGTGGTCCCACTCATTTATTTTTGCTCTTTGTTGCCTTTGCTTTTGGTGTCAAATCCAAACACTCACCACCAACAGTGGTCAGGGAGCTGACTGCCTATGTTTTCTCCTAGGACTTTTATGGTTCAGGTCTTACATTCAATTCTTTCATCCATTTTGAGTTAATTTTTGTCTTTGGTGCAAGATAGTTTTGATGTAGGAGAGGCCAGTTTTCCCAACACCATTTATTGAAGAGACTGTCTTTTCCCCATTATATATTCTTGGCTTCTTTGTTGTAAATTGACCACATATGCATGGATTTATTTCTAGGCTGTCTCTTCTGTTCCATTGATCTATGTGTCTGTTTTTGATACCTACCATACTGTTTTGATTAATATATCTTTGTAATATAGTTTGAAATAAGGGAGCATGATGCCTCCAGCTTTGTTCTCCTTTCTCAAGATTACTTTGATTATTCAGGGTCTTTTGTGGTTCCATAAAAATCTTAGGATTGTTTGTTCTATTTCTGTGAAAAATGCCGTTGGAATTTTGATAGAGATTGCGTTGAATCTGTAGATTGCTTTGGGTAGTGTGGATAAGTTTGCTTGATGATGAGGAAACACAGACTTTCTTGAATAATACTTTTTCTCTGTAGTTTCTAGCTGTCTCTAACCAATGAAACAGGTTGCAAAGATCATTTTTGGGAAGGATGGTAGGAGCCAGCCAGACTCCCGCAGCAGAGAGCAAAAGAGGGTGGAGGCCCTGTGAGTGGAGTGTGGGGCTTCTGTAGGCAGCAGGAGACTGCCCCATAGTGGGTGGCAGGGCATATGGGAAAGAGGGCCAAAGGCAATCTGAGTTCTCAATTACGCCTCGTGATGAAGCAAGGTCCCCTAAAAAACCCATTTCCTTGAAAGACCCTTTGTCCTTCCCAGGGCCACATCTGCGTCTTCCTGAACATGCAACAGGGCCTAGGAATGGGCTATTATGAGCTGAATTATGGACCCTCAAATTCATATGTTGAAGTCCTAACCCCAAGTCCTTCAGAATGTGGCTGTATTTGGAGATAGTGTCTTTGGAGCGGTAATTAAGTTAAATGAGGTCATTAGAATGAGCCCTAATCCACTATGACAGGTGTCCTTATAAGAAGAGGAGATTAGGACACAGACACACAGAAGGAAGACCATGTGAGGACACAGGGAGAGGGCGACCATCCCCCAGCCAAGGACAGAGGTCCCAGAAGGAACCAGCCCTGCTGACACCTTGATCTCGGACTTCCAGCCTCCAGAATCGTGAGAAAGTAAGTTTCTGTTGCTTAAGCCACCTGGTCTGTGGCACTTTGTCATGGCAGCCCAAGCACACTGAGATGCTTCCCACCCACAACCTTAACCCTCTCCCTCTAATGCGAGGCTCTCACCTCCTCTTCCAGGACTTACACACCTCTGTAAATATACTCAGTTGAGAAACACAGGAGAGCAGAACTTTGCTTGTATTTCCATCTTGCCACTTGTCCTGTGTCTCCAGTCCCATCTCCCATTCATTCACTGAATGTCTCTGGCTGATTTTGTGCGGGGCACAAGGACGTCACAGGCAAAGGAACGGACGTGGTCCCCGCCTACGTGGAGATTTGAGTCTGGTGACAAGACATTGTTAGCCTGACACATAATACCATAGACACACAAATGCCATGGATTCAAAAACAGGGTGAATCGCTTGAAGCAGAAAGGTGTAGAGGGAGGAGCAAGAGCTTTGGAGTCAGACACAGCTGGGTTCTAACCTTCCATTCTTGCCTGTTTTTCATCAGTTACATATTTAATGACCAATTACTATCCGTGTCCAGAGACATAGAACATATACGGTCCACAGAAGATACCATCCTTGCCCTTAAGTACTAGTCAGAAAATGTTCTTAGGCTCCGGCACATAACTTATAACTGTGTCAGTTTCCAGTGATGAAGAAATACTGGCCGAGTGCCTACTATCTGTTGGTCTGCAGTGGGTCCAGATATGAATGAGAAAAGCAACGGTATCATAGAGCTTTGGTGGCAAAAAAATAATAATAGTAATTCTGGCTAATTCAAACACAAGGGAATTTATAGGAAGACTATCTGGCAGGACTAGTTACACAATTTGGAGAGGCTGGTGCAAAATGCAAATACAGGGCCACTTGTTCAGAAAGGATTATGAATTTCAAGACAACAACAGCAGAGCATTAAACCAAATGTGGGAACCTTCCAAGTGCAAGATGTTGTGCAACTGCACACATAGGTCACACGTCCGTGAAGCAACGCCAGCCCTGCAGTTAGAGCAGAACAGGCAGGAGAATTAGGCTTGTAAATGAGGGAACCGTGGCAACTCCCAAGGACTCATACAGTGATTTTAAAATATGTTCACAAAATCTTTAATACTCCTCCATTCAAGGCGTGGAGCCTAGTTTTCCTCTCCTTGAAAGTGGGCTGGACATAGTGACTCGCTTCTAATGTAGAGAACAAAGCAGAAGTGACAGTCTGTGACTTCAGAGACCAGGTCATAAAAGACACTGCAGCTTGTTTGGAGGAGGGTCAGCTGCCATGTCATGAGGACCCTCAAGCAGCCTAGGGAGAGGCCCACATGGAAGGAACTCAGGAACCCTGCCATCAGCCACGTATGTGACTGAGTCATCATGGGAGCTGATCCTACAGCCACAGTCAAGCCTTCAGATGACTGCGGCTCCTGCCGGCCCACTGAATGAAACCACATGAGAAACCCTAAGCTGCTAACACCTGGCTAAGCTATTCCCAAACTCCTGACTGTGGGATAATAAATGTTTATTGTTTCAGTCACTACGTTTTGGGGCAATTTGTTACACAGCAGTAGATAACCAATACAGCGCAGAAGCTGGAGTCACAGGAAATGTCTTGTAGTAGAAACTGTTGGGTGGATCCATCCATTCCTTCTTCAGCCTTCACTCACTTGCTCAAGATTCAAAACCTTGGGAGAGAGTATCTGAGCTTAGGTCAGGCTGAGGAGGACAGTGAGAGGAAGGGTGGCGTCCCTTCGGCAGTTTTCTGTTTGAATGGGCAGGCACTTGGGTTTCCCCTTCCTCCACGGCTGTCCCTACTGAGAGAGGAACGAGGAAAGAGCCCAGGTTCAACAGGAGTCTGCTACTTCTGCTTAGGGCACTCAAATTCTTAACACAGGAAAGAGGAACTCACAAGAAAGGTGGCCAGTGAGGGTCAGAGGAGAGCTCTTGCTTTCCTGAGTCTGTGGGATGCGAGATGCTGCCTGCCCTTAAAGGAGTTGCAGACATCAGTAGCAGAGAAAGAAGGAGATGGTGGGTCTGGAATCTTCTCAGCGCCCAGTGTACCAGGCAGCTGGCCACTTCTCCTTGGACAGTGAGGCTGTGAAGCCAGGGAAAGTGCAGACTGTGGCATCAGCTGACCTGGCGCCAAGTGCCAGACCCACTTGCTAACCATACACTGATCACTTCACCTTTCCGATGCCCAACTTCCTTATCTGTAAAATGGAGATTGAACTAATTCCTACCTCAGCAAACTGTTGGATCCAAGAAAATAATGCTGTCTTTTTCTTTTTTCCCTTTAAAAAATTTTATTTTTATCAAAGTTGTAATGTATAGATACATTACATATACATGTAATGTATAGTTGTAATGTATAATGCATATTTTTAAATATCAAATACTTCTCTAAGCCTAATAACCAAAAAAAGCAGTCTTCTTCTTTTCCTTCTTCTCCTCTCCTCTCCTCCTATCATTTCCCAGAGGCAGCCACTTTCAATTCAGTGTCCCTTGGAAGCTCCAGGAATTCTAGAAACATTTTATTTGAATTTCATTTAAATATTTTTTTGGAGGAAGATTGGCCCTGAGCTAACATCCACTGCCAATCTTCCTCTTTTTGCTGAGGAAGACTGGCCCTGAGCTAACATCTGTACCCATCTTCCTCTGCTTTACACGTGGGACACCTACCACAGCATGGCTTGATGAGCGGTGCCATGTCTGCACCCGGGATCCGAACCAGTGAACCCCAGGCTGCCAAAGCGGAAGGTGTACACTTAACTGCTGTGCCACAGGGCCTGCCCCTTAAATGATATATTTTTAACCCTTTAAAAAGCAATGACCCAAGCGACACCTCACCAAAATATGTTATAAAACAAATTTTGACATACAGGAGATTATTGATTGATTTTATAACTTCACGTCTTTTTTTCTTTTTTTAAAGATTTTATTTTTTTCCTTTTTCTCCCCAAAGCCCCCCGGTACATAGTTGTATGTTCTTTGTTGTGGGTCCTTCTAGTTGCGGCGTTTGGGACGCTGCTTCAGCGTGGTTTGATGAGCAGTGCCATGTCCACGCCCAGGATTCGAACCAACGAAACACTGGGCCACCTGCAGTGAAGCGCACAAACTTAAGCACTCGGCCACAGGGCCAGCCCCTTCACTTCTAAACTTGAAATTATAAATGTCAGTTTTACTTGGTTTTCACATTGTGGTTCTGTAAAAGATTTTATTTGAAAAAAGTTTCCCTAATTACAAAAAAAAAAGATTTGAAAACCTCTGAGACGATGGTTTTGAAAATGCTTCATATACTATTAGACACCGAGGAGAACATCCTGGCCCTCAGAGAGTGGGGAGCAGCATCTGCAGGGCATCCAGGCGCTCTGAAGAGTGTGGCATGAGTCCCCCGCCCTGGGGACCTCTGATCCAACGCACCTGAGACCCTCCTGCCAGAAGTTAGAATCCAGCTGTGCCACCAAATCCTGGAATTCAAGACCTCCCATCTCCAGGCGTGCCCATCTCCCGTTCCAGGCCCCTTACTCTCCACTAACAGGGATTGAGAGGGATCCGATCTTCCCTGAGTCCATTTTGGCTTCCCTGGGCATCAAGACCCTCCAGGGCCAGCAGGGAGTCTTGCCCACTAGGAAAAACCCAGCTCCCCTGATGCATCTCGTCAAGAGAGGCCCAGAGAGCCCTGCACAGTGGGGGTAAATCCACCCTCCCCCGGCAGAGATCAAGCGTGAGATCCACACAGGGAACCAAACCACACCTCCAGGGCTCTTCCTCGCCATCCAGGGGTCAGCAGAGGGCCTGCGTGCTCTGGGTAACCGGCTGCCCACCTACCCCCTTCCTGGCCTTGCCCCACCATCTGCCTTGACTGCACAGGACTCACCTCCTTGGGCCTCTCATCCTTGTTACGTCAGCAGCCCTGAGAAGCCCAGACCCCCAGGTCACACCTCTCCTCTCTGCTCTAATCCCCACACAGCTCCATCCATGCCCATCTTGTCCCCACCTCCTACCTCCCCCCAGTTCTAGAAACCCCTCTACTGTATACTCTGGAACTCATGTCTGTCAGCAGCAAAACTCCTTATCCCCTCGCCCTTCGCTCACCTTCCCGCTAATGAAAGCTGGGTCTCTGCTCAGGCTGCTGTTTTGCAGCTGTCTTGGAGGGGGGGGGGGTCTCTTTCTCCCAGGCCCTACCGCTGGGAGCGGGGTAGGTGTCTTCCCGGCTCCTCAGGGGTGCTTCCACACTATCCTCCCTGCCTCTCTCCTTCACACCCTCAGCCTCCACTCTTGTGTCATCAGCTACACCGCGCAGCACTCCTCACTGCTGGTGCCATTTACTGCCCTGCCGCGGTCACCCTGCCTCACTTCCTGATTGTAGTAATCATGTCTTTCACTCTCTGATGCTTTGCCATCTTGGTACCTAGCTGACCCTGGAGGGATTACGCCTCCCCTGGTTAGCTAACTCCCAGAGACAGCAAATAACTCACCTGCGAGCACCTTTCGCATACAAACCAACCGAGTCCGCACTCTAACCACCTCCTTTATGGAGCTTTCACACCATGGGCCACTACCCCCCTGCCCTAATCGCCCACCACCAGAAAACTGGGGACAGTCCCTAAGTCCCAGAGCCCACTAAATATTCAAACTAGCCAATCCCAAACCTGCTTACTCTGTCTCACCCATTCCTTCCCACAGAAACCACAACAAAGGTTCTTGCCCATGTTTCCCCCGCTCCCTGTGCCTCCTGACCGACCTGGTGCTTCCCCGTGTGGCCCTGTGTGGTGTGGCGTGCCCCTCCTCTTGGGATCTGTGAGTATAACAAACCATCTCTTCAATGTAGTCATCTCCTGATCTATTGGTCTTGCCATACCTGAATTATAATAAAACCTGCATTTTAAGACGTTGATGACTTTAGCTTCCTGGCTCACTGCCACTCCTGCCAACATCCCGTCCTGATTCCTGGTGATTGCCATATGAACAAAGATGATCTTTCCACGCCCCGGCCTCTCAGTTCCTTGTCTGCCACCCAGTCTCAGCCACGCAATCCCAAGTTCATACCCTTAACCTCATAGGTATCAATCACCCAATTTTGTGCTTTCCTCTCACTGGCTACCACCTTCCTCCTCTAGCACTTGGACTCCAATTCACCAGGGCTTGTGGTCCTTTGAATATGTCACCTTTTCGTTGCCTCCTCCCCCCGTCTCCCATTTCTCTTAGTAAGAGCCAAAGTCCTGGCAATAAGCCACAAGGCCCTACAGACTTTGTCCCCCATTATCTCTCCGACATCACGTGCGACTCCTCCTTCTCTCCTCTTTCCTTACACATCTCCTCTGACAAGCCAGGCACACTGCTACCTTGGGCCCTTTGCACTACCATTGCCGTGTTCTGGAACATTCTCCTTCAGATACCTGCAGGCTCATGCCCTCCCCTCCTTCAAGTCTGCTCAGATGGCATCTTCTCGATGCGGCTTTTCCTGACCCCCGACTCCCTGAACTCCTTACCTCGTTCGATTTCTTTCCGAGCTCTTACCGCCTCCTACCACACTCTCTAGTTTCCTTGCTTATTATGCTTGTTGCTTATCGTCTGGCTCCTGTGCTAAAATGTGATCTTGTGAGGACAGAGAATATTCTTCTTCACCGCTGGATCCTCGGCAGCTGGAAGAGGGCTTTGCATATACTCCGTGCTCAATAAATAGTTATTTAATGAACGAACGGAATATTAGCACCTGAGAGGAGCCAGAGAGCATCTCGTCCAACTTCCTCATTGTAACAATGATAAAAATGACAAGAGAAGCAGCAACAGCCGCTGCCGTTTGTCGGTCGCTTGCTGTGTCTCAGGCACTGTGCCCTCGCTTTTTATGCTGACTTCAGTTAGTCCTCAGGCGGCCTCAAGAGCTTGGTGTCACCACAGTTTCCGTGTTATTGGTAAGGAAGCGGGCTGATGGAGGGTTCAGGTGCAGGGATTTAACTCACATCCTCACATTAATAAGTGGTGGTGCCGGGATCCAAGCCCAGGCAGCCTGAGTCCAGGCCCGTGCCCTCTTGTGCCCCGTGCAGAGCATGTGTGCGGAAGGGCTCTGTAGGAGAAAACTGGTTCACACGTGAGGGGAATTATCATCGCATAGGACACTGGGGCTCAGGAACCCGCTTGGTGCGGAGACACCCTTAATGAAGCACCTTGAATTTGCTGGGGTTGCTGGTTGGGAGCAGGGCGGGGAAGGGATGAGGCAGCAACCCTCTACCCCAGGGCAGGTGGGATGGCCTAGTAGAGCCAGCTCCTGGTGCCTCCCAGCCTGAGCCGTCTCAGCCCTAATGCATTCGGTGGAAGCCTGATGCCCCAGGAGAGCCTTAATGGACCCATGGAGTCATAGCTTCAGCTGAAACAGTGGATTAATAATGGAGGAGGCAAGGTCATTAACAAGCAGAGCAGGGAGGTAGAGGAAAGGAAAAGAGTGTTTGACTTATAAGGATCCAACCCCATTCTGGCCAATCCTTAGCTTCCTTCTCCCCAACCACAGCCTCTCTCTTCTCTGTCCCAGGGTCCCAGTGTCTACGGAGCCCCAAATCCATTGATAGTCTGGGTTCCTCACCTGCCAAGAATCCACGTCACCTGGGTTCCTTACCCCCAGCTTCCATCCCCCCTCAGAGCACATTGGAATGTGGGCGTGGGGGGTGGAGAGGATTCGTTGAAGGGCAGGAGCAAGTTTATTTAGAAAAAGCTTCCCAGCCATTCTAAGATGCTTCTCCCTCTTCCCCGGGTCCACTGAGAGCCACTGCTGTGGCGCTCTGGCTTTTTCTCCTTCCTTTCTTCATCCACTACACTGGTATTAAGAGTTTACTTCCTTCATCCAATAGACAGTGCGTCAGACATGGGCACTAGATCAAAGATGTGTTAGATTACTCAGAGGGGAAGCGTAACAGAAGCAGTGAATTTTAGAATAGAATCAAAGCACGTGAGCCCTGGAGAGGACCCTGGTGGGGACAGCGGCCTCTGCATTTGAGCCCTGGGTGGCTCAGGAGTTCATCTCTCCCCATGCCTCCTGTCCTGCCTGCTTGGGGCCCTGGGCACTTCTCACGTGGACTGTGTGGTGGTCTCCCTGCCTTTTTAAAAGAACTATATTTTATGGTGGTAAGATACACATGACATAAAATTTAGCATTTAAGCCATTTTAAGTGTACAGTTCAGTGGCACTAAGTGCATTCACAGTGTTGTTTGACCATCACCACTATCCATTTCCAGAACTTTTCTATCAAACCAAGCAGAAACTCTATACCCATTAAACAGGAATTCTCCCCTCCTCCCTTCCTCCTACCCCCTCGGTACCTCTGTTCTACTTTCTGTCTCTATGAATTTGCCTGTTCTAGGTACCTCTTATAAGTGGAATCACATAATATTTGTCCTTTGGAGTCTGGCTTCTTTCATTTAGCATAATGTTCTCAAGATTCATCCACGTTGTAGTGTGTATCAGCATGTGTCCTTTTGAAGGCTGAGTAGTATTCCATTGTGAGGATAGTCCATGTTTTGGCTGTCCATTCGGATTTGGGTTGTTTCCACCTTTTGGCTGTTGTGGATGAGGCTGCTGTGAACATGGGTGTATCCCTGCCTTTGACTGTGTCCCCAGCCTGTTTGCCATACAAATGTCAGGCATGATTTCCTAAAACACAGATTTGATTGTTTACGTTCCTGCTTAAAGTCCATAAAGGGCTCCCTGCTGCTGACACAGTTGAGTCCAGACACCCTGGCATGAGCGTAGGAGGCCTTTCATAATTCAGCTCCCCTCCCACCTTTCCCCCGCTTTGCTCTTTCTGGCTCTCCAAATGCACTCTGCCCTTCCCGGCCTCCCATGCCGCTGCGTGGAATGCCCTTCTCTGCTTGCAGAAGCTCTGCTCGTCTGCCGAGACCCAGCCTGAACACCTGGCCTTCTTGGGCCCTGAAAGTGAGTGAACCCCACCCTCTGCCTCTGAGATTGGAGAGAAGGGATTAGAATTCTCACCTCTGCCACTCATTAGCTGGGTGACTTTGGGAAAGTTTCTTAACTGCTCAATCTCTTTCCTCATCCCTAAGATGTCTCACTGAAAGATATTTTTCAGAAAAAGGCAAAATCATGGCTCTCATGCAGGTATAAAAATGAACACATGTTAAAGATTTTATTTACTCATCATGAGGGAACCAGGCAGATGTTACAACTGGTTCAAAAGAGAATCTGAAAAACCTACACTTTTATAGATCAGGAATATTGAAATGAATGTGCAAACAGAGGCAAACTGGTTTTTCCACAGAGAAGAGAAGTGAACCTCCATCAAATGGTATAGAATCCAAAAGTCTATCGGTCACCTACACCTTACAGAGAAGTGAAGTAGTTCCCACAAACTCAGAATCTGATAAAGCAGGTGGCATGCTATCGATAACGCATGGCTGTCTCTACTTGACCTTGGTCCCCACTCCTATTTGTTTTTCCTTTCCTTCTGGGCATGAGGAAGACTGACCTTCCAGGTGCGTTTGTGGTTGACTGACGCCTTGTAGCTGGATCTTCACGATGAATTATGAGTGGAACTGACAGGTGTCACTATGGGCCACCACATTCAGCTGCTGGTTCAGAGTCATTTCCCCCCTGCCACTGCAATCATGAAAGCGTGGTCTGTTGGCCTGGATCTCTGAG
Source organism: Equus przewalskii (assembly GCF_037783145.1). Lineage (NCBI taxonomy): Eukaryota > Metazoa > Chordata > Mammalia > Perissodactyla > Equidae > Equus > Equus przewalskii. Next base: position 10,830,378 of record NC_091842.1, on the reverse strand, counting down.
TGACTATGTGAGCAAAGCTTCCTGTCCACCCACGTTGGACGTGTCGTATGAGTGGGACATAAACTGAGGTTTGGCCTTATTTGTTCCACAGCAAAACTTAACCTATCCTGACTGATCTCAAAGGAAATTGTGACAAAAGCTCATTCTGCAGGGCCTGGCACATAAAAGTAACCCCAAAGTCACTGCTCTTTCCTCCCCCCACATTCTACCGTAAGACTGATTACATCACATCGTAATAATGTATTACAGTGTCCATATTTCCTGCTAGAACATGAGTGCCACAAGGCTGGGGACCATGATTTGTCAGCCTTTGTATTCTCAAATAGCATCTGACCATTGGTGGTTCCTAGTAAATATTTGCTGAATGAATAAATCAGGTATTTATTGAATTCGAGCTCTGCGGCTTGAGCTAGTTTTAAATTTTTAGAACCTTAGATTTTTTTTTTAATTTTTTTTTTTTTAAGATTTTATTTTTTCCTTTTTCTCCCCAAAGCCCCCCGGTACATAGTTGTGTATTCTTCGTTGTGGGTTCTTCTAGTTGTGGCATGTGGGACGCTGCCTCAGCGTGGTCTGATGAGCAGTGCCATGTCCGTGCCCAGGATTCGAACTGACGAAACACTGGGCCGCCTGCAGCAGAGCGCGCGAACTTAACCACTCGGCCACGGGGCCAGCCCCCCTTAGATTTTTTTTTTAATCTATAAATTGGAGTGAAATTTATAATGGAGCTGTAAGAAGTGAAAAAAAAAATCATGGGGATGTGGGAGTACTTTATTGAGTTTAAAATTATGCACAAATGAGAGGGACTGTTATAAATTAAAGAAACCAAGGCCGCCAAAGTAGGAGTGGCTGAGCTCAAGCCAGGACTCAAACTTGAGATTTTTGAGACTTAAAGGTCCAGAGTTGAAGAGGTCCTGAGAGGCCCTTCAGAAGTCTCCTGGGGGGCGGCCACCACATGGGTCTCCTGGGTCCTGCGCATGTATGCAGCTCCTTTTTTGACCAAATGGAACTGGAGGGAGAGTGACTCACTCTGACGTCAGTGACTCAGCAGGGAGGGTTGGTGTCTCATGAGATTCCCAGCAGCCTGGGACAAGCCTGAAAGGCCTTGGAGAGCCAGTGACCGTGGGACAGAGCGAAGACGCCAACCCCTGACAGTCACCTTGGGAGCATATGCTACCCAAGTAGCCCAGGATTTCTCTCAAGGGACCAAGAGATTTGTTTGTTTCCCAATTGGTAAAGAGTAGAAGAGGATTTCTCTGCTGTTCTGGTCTGAGGGCAGAGATTTCCAATTCTGTAGATGACCAGTGGGGTCATGTTATCGTAATCGGTGTGAGGAAGTGGACAAAACCACAGGATGTGGATTAAGAGGAACTGGTGATGGCTCACATCCCACCGCTCACAGAAGTGTGACGTCAGACCCACCACTCCGTGTCTCTACCTCTGTTTCCTTGAAGATGGAAATCCTTCTGTCTTACTTACCTCTCAAGATTGAGGAACACTCTAGATGTGTTTTATAAAAGATAAGGCAACACTACGTAAATGTTAGTTATTTTGACAATCCTTATCTCATTGCACTGTACAAATTGCGCTGTAATTACTTGTTAACACATCAGCTCTCTGTTAGACCATGAACTCCTAGGAATCAGGGAAAGTTTTACCACTTTTACAACTCCCGCCCCTAGCACCTAGTAGAGTGTCTAGCACAGTGAAGATGAATGGTTGTGCAATCAACGAAAAGAAAAGAGGAATGAATGGGAAGAACCAAGTGCTGTGTGGATGAGGATGTTTTTACTGCAATTGCTTCTCCCTTACCAAACCCTGCGCATATTTCTGGACCAGCCCCACCTCCTTCAGGAAGCCTTGCACAGCTAGATCTGCACCCACTTGTCTCTCTTTTAGATTGCTCATGAGCATGCTTTCATGCACTGAGGGAGTTCAGGAGCTCTAAGGAACCCTGAATATCGATTCCAACCTCCTTGTTTTGTGACGAAGAAACTGAGCCCCAAGCAGACGATGTCTCTAGTCAAACTCACACAGGTCTCTTATCTTATAGAGGGTCTTAACTGCTTTGTGTGTATTTCATTTCTCCCCTCCCAGCGCCACCCCCAGCCCCCCACTGCTGAACCGTACCGTCCAAAGATTGAACTAAGTCTTCCTTTTCTCATATTTCTCCCTGGACTTCCTCTCCCAATGCCTGCAGGTGACCCTGGATCTCAGGTAGATCCTCAGTAAAGACATCGTAGAATAGACTGCTGTAAATTGACCAGTTGTCAGGAGAGAGGTAATAAGAGTCCTTAAAAGATGGTAGGAGACTGTTGCCATCTGCTGGTAAGGATGTGGAACTACAGATAAAGGTCCATCTTACTGACCGACCCATCAATTCCGATTTGGTCCAGCAGGCTTGCGTGTTTTCTCCTCTTCCTGTGCACATACCACTCCGACTCAGAGTTGAGCCTGGGCAAAGCATATCTGGCAACATTCATCTTTGGTTGCATAGTCCATTAACGTTTGCTGTGTCTTTCATTTGTGCAAAGATACTTAGACTTCACCCCTGACCTCAAGGAGCCTGCAGTCTGATAGGGAGCTAAGAGCATCAATAAATATATTACACTTGTAAACAAGTATCATAGATGGGGGACAAAATATGCTAGAGTCCTTCAGAGGCGGGGGGCGGGGGCTGCTGCTGTTTGGGAACGTGGAAGGAATCACCGAGACCCCACGGAAAACATGATCATGATGTTCTCATCAAATGGAAGAGGCATTTTGCCATTTGGGGTCTAGTTTGGTGAGTAGAGTTTTGGCAGGGAGAGACTGCGAGTGGAGAGGAGATGTTCCAGCGGAGGAAACAGCATTCAGGAGATGTAAGGAAATTACCACTTGAAGGCCTGAAGTGAGCTAGGGGTTGTCTCATTATTCAGGAAAGCATAGAGTGGCCCAATGTGTTTATGGAGTGAGTGGTGGGTGATAGATTGGAAAAGTAGGCTGGGGCCTGGTCCAGGGAAGCAGATGTTGTCAGTGCCTGACTCATATGCCCTCGGGCCTTGCCACTGTATCCCAGTCTGCCAGCATCTGCCTCTCTTTGAGGGCCCGCTCTACCCTCATACACAGCAGGCAGGAAGTGCACACCCCAACCCCAGCAGCTGTCAGCCCATGACTGATTGGAATCAGTATTAAATACCCCTACTCCCTTGCCCCTTGAGTCGGGCTAACTCTGAGACATACGTTCGACCTTTATTTTCCAGAGGTCCCCAACAAGATTAAGCTCAGTTGCCCACAGTGGTGACTTGCCTAGTAATACACCCATATTGGCTGCTTTCCCTTCCCTGTCATGCTTTCTCATTTCCTATTGGTGTCTCCTGAGATCACTTCCAAAATATGTTATGTACACTTAAATTCTTATCTCAAGGCCTTTTTCTGGGGAAACTCAATCTGAAACATCATGCAAGACCTGGGATACGAAGTTAATAAGGTTGGACTTTGACTAATAAGTTCTTCCTCAATGCAAAGTCATACCAGCCATTACTCACAGATAGTGTCTTCTAAACTGCCATCCTCTCCACATTCTCTCTTGTGGCTGTGGGGTCGCTATGCAGTGACCCAAGATTGCATATGTCCCAATCTCTGCCTTCACTTTCAAGATCCAGCTCAGCCAAGTGGAACGCTGCATTTTTGCATCTACTATTGGTCACAAATTCCCAAGATTCCTTCTTATATCATTTCCTTTCTGTTTAAAGAACTTTCTTTAGCCATTCTTTTAAGGCAGGGAGCCAGGACTTTCACCCCGACCTGGAAGTAATAAGGTATCCCTTCCTACTATAGATGGATGAAATAGACCAGTTAAAAGACAAAGATTGGCAGAATAGATTTTTTAAAAAAATGTTCCAACTATATGCTGTCTGTCTATTAGAAACTCACTTCAAATATAATGTTATAAATAGGTTAAAAGTAGAAGGATGGAAAAAGATATAGCATGCAAATATTAATCAAAAGAAAGTATTTGTGGCTATGTTAATATCAGATAAAGTAGACTTCAGAGCAAAGAAAATTACCAGGGACGGAGAGAGACATTGCATAATGGAAACAGGGTCAATCCAACAAAAGACATAGCAATCCTAAATGTGTGTACACCAAACAACAACGCTGCAAGATATGTGAAGTGAAAACTGGTGGGAATGAAAGGAGAAATAGACAAATCCACAATTATACTTGGATTCCTCAACACCCCTCTGTCAGCAACTGACAGAGCAGCTAGACAGAAAATCAGCAAAGATGTAGAAGAACTCAACAGCACCATCAACCAATAGGATTTAATTGACGTTCACAGAACAGTCCACTCAGCAACAGCAGAATGCATATTCCTTTCAAGCGCCCGAGGAGCATACACCAAGGTACATCATGTATTCTGGGCCATAAAACAAACCTCAAATTGAAAAGAGTTGAAATCATACAGAATGTGTCCTCTGACCACACTGGAATAAAACTATAAATCAATAACAGAAAGATAACAGACAAATCTCCAAACACTTAGAAACTAAACAACAAACTTAAAATAATCCATGGGTCAAAGAGGAAGCCTCAAAGGAAATTTTAAAAATACACTGAATTGAATGAAAATGAAACTGCAACATATTAAAATGTGTGAGATGCAGCTAAAGCAGTGCTGAGAGGGAAACTGATAGCACTAAATGCTGACATTAGAAAAAAGGAAAAGTCTCAAGTCAGTAATCTAAGCTCCTACCTTAAGATGGCAGAAAAATAAAAGCAGGATAAACCCAAAGCAAACAAAAAGGGAGAAATTATAAGGAGCAGAAATCAATAAAAATTGAAAACGGAAAAACAATACATCAGAGAAACCAAAGGCTGGTTCTTTGAACAGATCAATACAATTGACAAACCTCTAGCAAGAACGACAAAGGAAAAAAAAAAGAAAAGACACAGTTATAAAAATCAGGAAGAAAATGGAGAGAAAACTATAGACCCTGCCATCTTCAAATAAGGAAACACCAGGAACATAGCTACACACGTGAATTCAACAGCTTAGGTGAAATGAACCAGGTCCTCAAAAAACACAAACTAGCACAACTCATTCAATATAAAGTAGATAATTTGAATAGCCCTGTAACTATTAAGGAAATTAAATATGTAATTTAATACTCCCAAAAAGGAAACCTCCAGGCCCAGATGTTTTCACTGGAGAATTTTACCAAATGTTTAAAGAGGAGTTAATATCAACTCTGCACAGTCTCTTACAGAAAGTAGAAATGGAGGGAGCTCTTCCCGATTAATTTTATTTAGAAATACCCTGATACCAAAACCAAACAAAGACACTACCAAAAAAAGAGAGAGAGAGAAAACTACAGACCAATATATCTCATGAATATAGACGCAGAAATGCTTAACAAAATCTCGCAAATAGAGCTCAGCAATAGAGAGAGAATTATACACCACAAGCGAGGTTTATTCCAGGGATGCAACACTGGCTCAGTGTTTGAAAATCAACCCAGGTAGTCCACCATGTTAACAGCTGAAAGAAGAAAACCCATGTAATCATATTGATGCAGAAAAGCGTGTGACAAAATTGATCACCTATTCATGATAAAAACTCTCAAAAATAGGAATAGAGGGGAACTTCCTCAACTAAATACTTTTTTAAGTCTACAAAAAAAGAAAAAGAAAGAAAGGAGAACACTACAACTAACATCATACTTAATGGCGAAAGACTGAATGCTTTCTCCCTGAGATTGGGAACAAAACAAGGCTGGCCACTCTCACCACGCTTACTCAACATCGTACGTGAAGTTCTAGCCAGTGCAAGAAGACAAGAAAAGGAAATGGCATACAGATCAAAAGGGAAGAAATAAAACGGTCCCTCTTTGCAGTTGACACAATTGTTCCTTTAAGAAATTCCAAGGAATCTACAAAAAGAACTCCTAGAAATAATAAGTGAGTTCATTAAGGTCTCAGAAAACAAGATCAACGTACAAAAATCAGTTGTACCCACTTTTATATATAAAAGTGCCATAGATAAAATTATCTTAAAAGGAATCAAATACCTAAACATAAGAGCAAAAACTCTAAAGCTCTTAGAAGAAAATATAAGTATAAATATTCATGAACTTGGACTAGGCAATGACTTCTTAGATATGACACTAAAAGCACAAGGGACCAAAGAAAGAATAGATAAATTGGACTTCATAAAAATTAAAAACTTTTGTGCCTCGAGTGAGCACCATCAAGAAGGTGAAAAGACAACCCAGGGAATGGGAGAAAATATTTGCACATCATATATCTAATAAGGGTCTAGTATCCAGAATATATAAAGACTTCTTACAGCTGAGCAATGAAAAGACAAAAGTCAAAGAATTTGAATAGGCATTTCTCCAAAGAAGATACACGAATGGTCAAGCACGTGAAAAGATGTTCAACGTCACTCGTTATAAGGGACACGCAAAAGAAAACCACAATGAGATACTACTTCATGTCTGACTAAGATGTCTGTCATCAAAAAGACAGACAAGAACAAATGTTGGCCAGGATGTGGAGAAGCTGGCATCCTCCTGCGTTGCTGGCGGGAATGTGACCTGGTGCAGCTGCTGTGGGAAACAGTTCGGCAGTTTCTCAAAAAGTTAAAGGCAGAGGCACCATACACCCAGCAATTTCATCCCTATGGATATACACCCACAAGAAATGAAAACACATGTTCGCTCGTAAACCTGTACACCAAGGTACAGTATTCTTCATAATAGCTGAAAAGTGGAGACAATCCAAATATCCTTCAACTAATGAATGAATAGACAAAAGGTGGGATAAGCCACACAATAGATTATTATTCAGCCATAAAAATGAAGTTCTGACCCAGGCTGCAACAAGGATGAACCTTGAAAACATTGTGCCAAGTGAAAGAAGCCAGATGCGAAAGGCCACATACGATTCCTTTTATATGAAGTGTCCGGAATAGGGAAATCCATTGAGACAGAAGCAGATTAGTGGTTGCCAGGGCTGGGGGGAGGGGAGAATATGGAGAGACTCCTAATAGGAATAGGGTTCCTTTCCGGGATGATGAATATATTCTGGAATTAGTAGCAATGATGGTTACACAACCTAGTGAATATACTAAAAATCACCTTAAAATGGTGAATTTTATGGTGTGTGAATGGTATCTCAGTAAAAATAAAATTTAAAAATTGATTGTATTTATGGAACAGATGGGGCAGAAATATCCCTGCACAAGAACTGAATTGCAAAAACTATTCAATGGAGGAGGAGTCTGTTCAATAAACGATGCTGGGACAACTGCATACCATAGGGAAATAAACAAACAAATAAACATCGACCTAAAGCTCGCACCTATATGAAAATTAACCCAAAATGTGCCATAGACTTAAATGTAAAGATAAAACTATAAAACTTTTAGGAGAAAACATAGAAAAACATCTTTGGGACCTAAGACTTGGTGAAGAGTTCTCAGGGATGGCGCCAAAACCATGATCCATAAGAGGAAAAAAAATCAATAAATTAGACTTCATCAAAATAAATCTTTTGCTCTGTGAAGATCTTGTGAAGATGAAAAGACAAACTATAGACTGGGAAAAAATATTTGCAAACCACGGATCTGACAAAGGACTCATGTCAAAACTCAGCGGTGAAAACAAGCAATTTACTTAGAAAATAGACCAAAAACACAAGACATTTCACCAAAGATGATCCATGGATGGCAAATAAGCACATGAAAAGACATTGTATATCACTAGGCATTAGGGAAATGGAAATTAAGACCACGACGAGATATCGCTATGTACCTATTAGAACAGCTAAAATCATAGTGGCACAAGTCACTCTGGAAAATAGCTTGGCAGTTTCTTAAAAAACTAAACACATATCTACTCTAGGACCCAGCCATTGTGTTCCTGGGCATTCATCTCAGAGAAATGAAAACTCATGTCCATGAAAAAAACCTGTATGTATGTGATTGTTCTTAGCGGCTCTATAGGTAATAGCCCCAGGCTGAAATCCCACAAGTGGGAAATGGTTAAATAAACTGTGGTGCGTCATAGCATGGAACACTGTTCGTCAGTGAAAAACAATGGATTATTCACGTGCACCACATCTTGGATGGATCTCAAGGGCATTGTGTGAAGTTAAAAAAGCCGATCTCGAAAGGTCATGTACTATATGATTCCATTTATATAACATTGAAATGACGAAATTACCGAGAAGGGGAACAGATTAGTGGTTGCTAGGGGTTAAGGATGGTGGCGGAGGGGAGACATAACCGTAAAGAGTCAACACTAGTGAGATCTTTGTGGTGACGGAATAGTTCTGTATCTGGTTTATAATGGTGGCTACATGAATCTACACGTGACAAAGTGACAGAACTATACTCACACTTCATACCAATGTCTATTTCCTGGTTTTGATATCGTATTATAATTACATGAGATGTAACTATCAGGGGACACTGGGTAGAGGGTACACCCGGCCTCTCTGTACTATTTCTGCAACTTCCTGTGAATCTATAATTATTTTTCAAAAACCCCTTTAGGTGATGTGGACACAGGCATCCTAGGGGTGGCAGGTAGATAATATGCATGTTTATTAATTAATACCTTGTGAGAAAACACTGCCAAATATGGAGGCATTTCATGTACCCAGCACCAACAGGCTACGAGGTGTTGCACAGAATGCAATTTTCCACATACATAAACTTCTCTCTCTAAGTAATAATAACACGTTTAATGGGCATTTGCCAAAATGTATTGAAATTATCCTTGTTTTTTTGCACAAACAAAACCATAAGACCTAACTCAATACCATTCAAACTCTGAATTCAGACTCTGGGGCTCTGCCAGGGTGTCAGTCGCAAATATTGACTCGGTTTCTTTTCTTTGAAGGAAACTCAGGTTTTATTGAATAAGAATGTTCATGAGCAAATCAAATCTTTATGAAAAACCTTTATTAAAGAAAAGTCTGAAGGAAAAAACTCCCTCCCCCGCCCCCCCCAGCCCATGAAGTCTCTTGTTGAAGAAGTTCTTCAGGCTCTGCCAAGGGCAGCAGAGCCAAGAGCAGGATCCAGCTGTCCTTGGGCTGGAAATTTGGCAGTCACAACTGATGCCGGGCTCTCAGTAAAGAAACGTATCTTTGCACCCATTTTTCCTTTGGCCGTGCACAGACTTTCTGGCCTTTTTTGGTGGTGAATCTGGGGAGAAGAGATGCAGACAGTCAATAATGAGAACTTTCACCTCCTGGAAATGGATGGAAAGGGAGGGGAGCTGCCTGCCTGTCTTCTCGTCTTGCCGCACCCCTGTCACACTGTCCCTGCTCCCTCTTCTGATTCTTGCTCTCTCTCCTCTCCGCTAGCCTGCTTTCCCCTGGAAACCATGTTTCCAGACCCACCTCCCCCTGGAAACTTAACAGCGCTAGTCCAAAACGTGTAACCTGTACCGTGCCTCTTAACTCTTCCTCCCACCCCTTTTTTTTGGTGAGGAAGATTGGCCCTGAGCTAACATCTCTTGCCAGTCTTCCTCCTTTTTGCTTGAGGAAGATTGTCACTGAGCTAACATCTGTGCCAATCTTCCTCTATTTTTTGTATGTGGGATGCTGCCACAGCATGGCTTGATGAGTAGTGTTTAGGTCTGTACCTGGAATCCAAACCCACGAACCCTGGGCCACTGAAGTGGAGTGCATGAACTCAACCACTGTGCCACCGGGCTGGCCCCAACTCTTTCCTTTTAACATAGCAGCTTTATTTAGATATAATTCACACACCATGCAATTCATCCATTTAAGTGTATAATTATAATTCAGAGACTTTTAGTCTATCTGTGGACGATGCAGTCATCACCATTGTCAATTTTAGAACATTTGTATCACCCCAAAAAGGAACCTCATATCCATCACAACACTTAATTCTTAACCACATTGTCGTGGTTGTTTGCCACAGCTGCTTATAGATAGTTCCTGTGTTCCTGACGACGCTGTGAGCTCATGAAGCCTGGGAGTCGCTGTTGGTGGCCCTGAATCTCCCCCAGCCTTGTGCACCCTGAGAGCACTCAGAAGGGACAAGAGCCCAGGTTGGGGTGCTCTGGCTGGGAGCGCTTTGCAGGGCCCAGCAGTGTTCACAGGGCTCTCAGGCAGGCTCTGCATATGCAGGGAGAGGAGCCAAAGGATGAGAAAACAAGGGAGAGGAAGCACTTTGTGGACGTTTGAAAGCATGGCTGCCATTCCTTTGACATCATTCCCATTGACAGAGGCGGGGCTATGTCCCTTTCCCTTGAATTTAGGCCAGCCTTGGGGACTGGCTGACTAATAGAATGTGGTAAAGTGATGCTATGTGACTTCATAGGCTAAGTCACGGAAGGTTGTGGAGCTTCTGCCTGGTTCACTGGAGCACTTATGCTGGATCCTTGAACCACCTTGTAAGGAGTCCTACCACCCCAGGTCGCCATACTGTAAGGAAGCCCAAACTAGCCCAACAGAGAGACCTCAGAGAGAGGCCCCAAAGAGAGAGAGATGCCGCCAGTCCCCAGCTGCTCTGGCTCCAGCACCTTCTGACTTCAACCACATGAGAGATGCCAAGCCAGAACCATCCAGCCAAGGCATTCTGGAATTCCTCATCCACAGAGACCAGGAGAGATAAGAAAATGATGGTTGTCATATTGAGCCACTAGGTTTTGGGGTGGTTCCCTATGCAGCCATGGATAACTGATAGCAGCCTCTCACCCTCCTCTTACAAATGAGGAAAGCTGACTTGTCCGAGGTCACACAGCTGTGTAAGTGACAGAGCCCCTGCTTTGAGCCCAGCTCATGAGGGGCTCTTTGCCAGCTGTTGGTTAAGTGTTGATGTCCATAAAGCTCCAGAAAGCCAGTCAAGACACAAAAGAGAAGACCCAGGGCATCCTGAGCTCTGGAGCGCCCCCCTCCATATCTGGGCACTTGAGTGCCTATTTCCCATCCTTAACTGTCTCAAAAGGATGACATTCAGGTTTGTCCAGGGAGTCCCTTCCCTCTCCTTCTGCACTGTTCTCCGAGGCTCAAGCACCCCATGTCCTCGGGAGCAGTGACCGGCCCCTCCTCCTGTATGTGCACTTAAGAGGAGCTTCCATTTGTGAGATGCTTACTGTGTGCAGGTGTAGTGCTAAATGCCTTGCATATATTATCTCATTTAGTCCTGCCGGGGACTCTGTATGTCCTCTCTCCTGTTACCAACGAGCCCGGCATGACCTGGATCCTGTCTACATGTCTGCCTTGTTGTGACACGCTCACCCTCCTCCCACCCACTTGCTGTGCCCTGCCCCCTGCACCCATGCTCCTCCTGCCCCATACACCTGGGCCACCCCCACTTATCCTGAGGGTCTCGGTGTAAACGTGACTTCCTCCAGGAGACCCTCTGGACACCAAGTGAGGTCTTCCTGTGACTGTGATGAAGGGTGGCAGAATATACTGTCCCAAAATATGCCACTTTGGCCTAAGGATTATTTTGAGCTAAAGACATTTTAAAAAAACAAACAGGAGGTGCGAGAAGGGTGTTCTGATCTCCCCTTTTCTTCCTGAAAGCAGGAGATAAAACACCCATGTTTTATGAAAAATGTCCTCCCTGGGCAAGAAGGAAAGAAATATTCTCACCTCCAGAGACGGTCAAGGCCAAGAGAATTCTGTACAAAGAGATCTTGTTAAAATAACTCTTACCCTTTAGCACCCCCATAAGTTTTAGTTACTTTTCCACAGCTGCCTCTCTTTGTTCAACCTGCTATAAAAGCACTTAGATTTTGCCTCTTCTTTGGGTCTTCATTTTCCTATGCTGGCTCCCATGTACACGTAAAAGTCTGTAATGTTTTCTCCTGTTGATCTGTCTTATGTTAATTTAACTCTCAGGCCCAGCTGGAGACCCTAAGAGGGTTGCCTCCCTACCTGACGAGCTCCCTCCTGCTCTCTTTCTGCTGCCTCCTTCAAGCACCCATCACAACCGGGATGAACTATTCTGTGCAAACGTCTTTTGTCACCCTCGTTCTGACGCTAGATGCAAGGTCTGTAGGGCTGCCTTGTTCTCTCTTTCATACCAAGCACCTACCACAGTGCCTGGCATGTGCCTGGCACATAGTAGGAAAGTCAGGAAATGGAAGCTCAGGGCCACACTTGTTAGTGGCAGAGACAGGGTGACAACCCTCAGCTTCCCACCCGAGGCCTCTCCTGGCACTGTGGGATCTGCCCAGCATCCACCCAGTTATGTGACTGGGAGAGACCCTGAAAACTCAAACGACAAATACTCACATCACAGCCTGCTGGGAGCAGCTGCTCCTGGTGAATTCGTAGGTACGCACCCATTTCCAGGGAAGGACCTTGTCGCCGTATTGGAAGCAGCAGAGCTTAGCCACATCACTGCCAGCTAAGAAACAGGGAGAGGAAAGAGCTTGGAGATGCCCCATTACTTCCACTCCCAGTCAGCCGGGAAGGGAGTAGGACAGCTACATACGTGTGGCAGCTCCGCGATGGACACTCAGCATGAAAACCAGGAGAGCTAAGGGGGCCACAGGGAAGCTCTTCATGGTGCTGCAAGCCGAGCCCTTCCCAAGCCTTCTCCCCAGTTCCCCCTGTCTCAACCAGACTCCCTTTTATGGGCTAACCCGTCCCTCAAGATAATTCCAGAGAATTTTGCGGTCGAGCACAAAAGCTGCTCTTTTGACCCTTCAATGGAGGAGTAACCTGACACCCAAAAGAAAGAGAAAGTGAGAATGGGCCATCTGGGGCAAGCAAGGAGCCAGCACCACACATACCTCTGGCCCAGTGTTATCTGAGTCAACACTTCCTCGTGTGAAAACACAGTCAGAGGAAATCGTAATTCCAGTGAACTGATCTAAGTATGGTATGACCCAATTGGTTGCTCCAGAGAGATTTCTGGCTCTTGGGCAAAATTTTCTTTGCTTTCTACCTTATCTCTTAGTGAGGCCTGGACAGTCTCAGCACATGCATATGGAGCAGCCCGTCCATGACAAGGGACATTCGAGGAGGATGCTCCAGGCATAAGGCCTTCTTGCGTTCTTAGTGCCACACATGACCCGGCACATGGTGCCAGCGCTGCTTGGGGACACTTGGAGCCATCTCACCTGATTTAGAGCATCCCAAACTGGAGAGAACATCACAATGGCCCAGAGCTTGACAAAAATACACAATTGCTGACCCTGATTTGCACCTTCTGGGTCAGGCTCTTTGGGAGGAGGACCCAGGAATTTATATTTTAGCCAGATTTTACTAAAATGGGGAAAGCGAATTCTAGAAGACGGCAGTGACTTCTGCCACGAGACTTAGGGAGGGGAAGACTGGGACCTTCAGATCCATGGTCCATGACCCTGCGCTCAGTCGTTGCCACCCCCTGACGTGCCCCTGGGCTTTAAACATTTGAGTTTAAGGTTAAAAAAAGAAAAGGTGACTAACCATCTAGAACCATAGAATTTTTCAGGGACCTTAAATCTCATCTAGTCCAACCCTTTAAAACACCCTGCCAGAGTCATCCGGACTGTTCTGACTACTCCAAGTGACGGAGAACTCATCACTGAACTTGTCCCAACCCAAGACAGCTCTGACTGTGACAAAGTTCTTTCAAGTTATGTTTAAAATTTGGCTGAAATCTATATTCCCATTGCTTCTACATAATCGCCCAGAGGTACAGAAAAATGCCTGGTTTTTCTTCTGGAAGGTGAGGCCATTGAGATTGGGGCAGATTTGAAGACCATTGTTCTAGTTTGGATTCTTCCAGAATAGGTCCTAAGATAAGGATCCCAGTGCAAGTAATTCATGAGGGAGGTGATTCCAGGAGACACCAGTAGAGGAGCGGAGAGCAAGGTGGAGAAAGGAAGGCACCAGTGAGGGGTGACAATCAAGCAGGTTACCGCCAGGGGCAGCTGAAGCTCAGTTCCACGGGGGGCGGGGGGGGGGGGGGACGGGGGGCTGGTTCTGGGAGCTTGTGCAGAAGAAGCCTGAGTTGGCCCAGGGGTGGGTGAGGAAGTGGGGATATTTACTCCCCAGTCCTCTGCATGTCCCTGGTTGAAGGCTGTGTTCCTCACTCGCAGTTTGTCCTCTGAGCAGGCTGAGCGTGCTCTGTGATCAGAGAAAGACCCCTCGGGCAGAGCCGAGGACATCCTCAATAAGCAGCCTTTGGCTCCCAGAAGTGAAGATGAGGGTATGTTGGCGGGGTCCCAAGGGGCACCTGCTACAACCATCATCAAGTTTGCCCCGGAATGTTCTCTTCTTCGGGCTAACCTCGTCTATGCCGTCAACTGGCCCCACACCATCCTAATGGCCACGGTCACATACCAGTTTCAACTTCAGTGAACAGCTACATTGTGCTGGGGACCCAAATGTTTCATGAATGGGACAAAATAACTGCTAATCATAAGGGTTGATAAATAGCTGATAAATTAAACTATACTAAAATTTGAACCTTTTATTCATTAGAAAACAGCAGTAAGAGAGTGAAAAGGCAATCTTTGAGGTGGGAGATTGTTGCAATACATCTGTACTGGGTTGAACAGTGTCCTCCCGAAATTCACGTCAAACCAGAACTTCCAAGTATGACCTTATTTGGAAAATAGCGTCTTTGCGGCTATAATTGTTAAAAGGAGGTCCTTTGGATTAGGATGGGCTCTTGTGATATTGTGACTTATAATAAGAAATATATTTTTGGTCTGCATCCCCTGGCACACAGCTCCTAAAACTCTTGTAATTTTCTAAGCAATAAAAGCCATAGGAGCATCTTTTTTTTTTTCTTTTTTATCCTTTGTTCTTTTGTCCTCAATTCATGAAATAGCTCCAGGGCAATAAAGGTGAAGGGACTGCCTTGTTATTCATAACAAGTCCCTTTCAACAAGGCCTGAGTTCATATTGATGAGGTGATTTTTGGAAAGCCCCTAGATAGTCACAGGATGGGGGCTGGCTGCCAAGGGAAACAACCATTTGATGAGAGGATTGGAACTTTCAGCCCCACCCCCTTATCAAAGGGAGGAGGGGATGGAGGTTGAATTAATCCCCAATGGCCAGTGATTTAATTAATTACACTTACTTAATGAAGCCTCCATAAAAACCCGAAAAGAAGGGAGTTTGGAGAACTTCTGGGCTGGTGAACACGAGGAGGTGCTGGGAGGGTGGAAGCTCCCTTTCCACCCCTTACCCTATGCATCTCTTCCATCTCACTGTTCCTGAGTTGTATCCCTTATAATAAATTGGTGAGCTAGTAAATAAATCTAGATTTCCTGAATTCTATAAGCCACTCTAGCAAATTATCAATTCCCAGGAGGAGGTCGTGGGAACTTCTGATCTACAGCTGATCGGTCAGAAGCCTAGGTGACAACCTAGACTTGCAATTAGCATCTGAAGTGGGGGCAGTCTTGTGGCACTGAGCCTTTAGCCTGTGGGATCTGATGCTATCTCCAGGTAGATAATGTCAGAACTGAGTTAAATTGTAGGATTCTCAGCTGCTGTCTGACAATTGCTGGGTGTGAGGAAAACCCTCCCACATCTGGTGTAAGAAGTGTGGATCGAGAGTATGGTGTTGTAGGGAGTAGATAGACAATGGAAGCTCTAAGGCCCTTTCAGCTCTAAATCCAGTGACTGGTGTCCTTCTAAGAAGGCCATGTGAGGACATGGAGTCACACAGGGAACAAGGCCATGTGAGGACGCAGGCAGAGATTGGATGATGCAGCTGCAAGCCCAAGAATGCGCAGATTGCAGAGACCCACCAAAAGATTGGAAGAGGCAAGGAAGGATTCTTCCCGGGAGCCTTCAGAGGGAGGCTGGCCCTCCCGACACCTTGATTTCGGACTTCTAGCCTCCAGAACCATGAGAGAATAAATTTCTGTGGGTTTAAGCCACTCAGTTGTGATACTCTCTTATGAAGCCCGAAGAAACTCATATAACATGTACCTGTAAAAGGGCTACAATTCAGAATATGCGAAGGACACCATAAATCAACAAAAAAGGACAGACAACACAATAGAAAAATGGCTGAAAATTAAACACTTCACCAAAGAGGAAACCCAAATGATGAATAAAAAGCGGCTTAATATTAGTCATCAGAGAAATGCCAACTTAAACCACAGCGCCATACTACTCCCACATCCACCAGAATGGCTAAGATGAAAAAGATGGAAAATACCGAATGTTAGTGAGGATGTGACGCCCTGGGAACTCGCAGCCCGAAGGCAGGAGTGGAGGACGATTGGCAGTGTTTACTAAAGCTGAACGTACGCATGTGCCATTATCCCCAATCCCACGCCTAGGTGTATGTTCATCAGAAAGGTGTGCCTGTGTTCACCAAAGACATTGTTCCCATCAGCCCATCCTGGAAACTGCTCACACATCTGTCAGCAGTAGAATGGAAAGTAAATCATGGTTTATTAACATAGTACAATACCATACAACAGTGAGAACGAGCTCTGATTGCACGTAACCATGTACGCGTATCTCATGACCTAATGCTGAGGAAAGGAAGCCAAACATGAAAGAGCAATATTGTAGGATTCTATGTATGTAAAATACCAGGCAAGCAGAATGAACCTAGAAGGACGGAAGTCAGAACAGTGGCTCCTCTCCGGCAGTAGCGCCTGGACGGGAGGCCCACAGGGAGCTGAGGGGGGTGGGCGTGCTCTAGTCCTTAATCTGGGTGTTGGTACACCCTTCCCTTGTGAAAACACATTGAGCTGTTCTCTTAGGATTTGTGCACTTTTCTGTATGTGAATTATATTTTAATAAATTAGTAATGGGAAGGAAATTACATGGTGAAGAAAATAAAACAAATAACTCCAGTTAAGGAAATGTTTCATCAGAGCTGAAATGTTTCAACATCAAATGTTTCATCTTTCCCTCTTCCCTCCTTTGTACTCCGAATGTTCCTCACTTCAAGGAACAATGCAGACTGGCTGTCACGTCAGCGCTCATCCTGTCTGCGCTGTTTCTGCTCCCTCCTTCCAAACCCTGCCTCTCCCCAACCTGGCACAGCCCCTACCAAGAGTCGTGCGTGGCTCAGCTTCAACTTCCAGACTCCCTGCTGGCTCTCCAGAGATTGTCTGTGCTGCCACGGTGCCTGGAATCTGGGGTGCCCCTGGGAGGCCAAGTGAAGAGCTCTTCTTAGCTTAAATCAGTGTGTCTGCAAAAACCCTATTTCCAGGTAAGTTCCCACTCTGTGGTTCTGGGTGGACATGAGTTTGGGGGGATATGATTCAACCCAGTACAGATGTGTTGCCAAAATGTTCTCCCACTCTCTTGTTGCTGTCTTCTAATGAATAAAAGTTCCGAATTTTAATGTAGTCCAATGTATCAACTTCCTCCCTTTACAGTTAGTAATTATTGTGTTTCTGAGACATTTGCGTCCCTCCAGCCAAGGAACAAGTCTACAAATGGGTTTCTGCTGAAACTCCTCCTCCGTGGTACTTGCGCACCAGGGACCTCTGGCCAGGGCCTCGAGTGTGTCCCTAATGCCAGCGCCTCACTGGTGGCCCTGGATCCTGCTCTGTTCCCACTAGCCCCTTCTCCATGGCTGAAGCCCCTGCCCCCTAACCCCGGCTTGCTGGCTGGGCCCCCACCATGTATGTATGGGTCTCTCAGAACCCCCCATCTCACCTGGTTCCCAAAGTCTGGACTGTCATCTGCATTTCCCGCTGCTAGAGACACTCTTCCAGAATCGGGCCTACTATTCTGTTGTCACGGGCATGGGCTCAGACAGCCTGGCTTCTCTCTGTAGGCTCACCTTCCTTAGCTGAGTTGCTTCTCCCCTTGTTATGGACCGAATTGTGTTCCCCCCAAATTCAAGCCCTACCCCCCCAATGTGACTATCTTGGAAGATAGGGCCTTTAAAGAGGTGATTAAGGTTAAATGAAGTCATAGCGTAGGGCCCTGATCTTGTAGGACGGGTGTCCTAATGAGAAGACAAAGAGACACCAGGGATGCCTGCATACAGAGGAAAGGCCACGTGAGGACACAGTGAGAAGGGGCTATCTGCAAGCCAAGGAGAGAGGCCTCACCGGAAACCGACCCTGCCAGCACCTTGATCTTGGACTTCCAGCCTCCAGAACGATGGAGAAATAAATGTTTGTTGTTTAGGCCACTGGGTCTGTGGTGTTTCGTTATGGCGGCCCGAGCTGACAGACACAGCCTCACCCCCTGGCTTCCCTGCCCCTCCCTTGTGTCTAGGGCTGGATTCTCCCAGAAGCAGATCCTGAGACATGGATTTGAGTGCAAACAATATATCTGGGAGGACACGGTGGGAAATACCAACAGGGGAGTGGGAGAGTGAGACAGAGAAAGGAAGGCAGCCAATAAAGAAAAGATGCCTGATCAAGCAGGTTACCACTGTGGGCAACCGGGGCGCAGTCCCACTGGAGACCTCTGGACGTGAACCAGAGTTGCTGTACCGAGGGCCAAGGAAGCGGGCATTCATCCTCCACCTCCCGTCGTCACAGCCGAGGACATTGGGACCGCCCTGTGCATGGGAGCCCTCAGGCAGAGGACCTCAGGTACATGCAGATGGAGGATGGAAGGAACAATGAGAATGAGAGGATGGGTGCTGAGGGAATGTGGGCTGGGCACCCCAGTGTCGACTACATGTGGACTCGTGGGGAGTGACAGAATAGCCTTCCAGTGGGGACAGAATGCCTCATTCTCTGTCTGCAAAGACTCCACCCTCTGGGCCTGTGACCCATGTCATCTGCTCCGGGAAGCTTTCCTCCATCCTCCCTTCTGAGCTGGATCGGGTGGCCCTCCTCCGCTCCCAGAGAACATTGTACAGACAGCATCATCATCCCTTTTCACACTCATCAGCTTACAGGTCTGCCTTCCTTCCTGGATGGGGAGTTCTTTTCATTCATCCCTTCACTGACTCCTTCTTTCAATATTTTCTGTGCTCTCTGCACTGTACTGGATGCTGAGATGAGAGGTAAACGACACAGGAGATCCTTGCTGTCAGGAAGTGTATATTCGAGCAGAGGGAATAGACATCAAGCAGAAAGGGATTACCCAATAAATTATCAATTATATCTGGGCATGTGCTCTGATGCAGAAACACAGGGAGCTTCGAGGATCTATATTGAGGGAATCTGAACCAGGCTAGGGGGTCAGAAAAGGCCTTTACCTTTGCACTTAACCTTGAAGGACCACATGCCGGTTCCTCTCCATTTGGACGCTCCCCCTGCAAGTCATCATCCTCATCCGTCCTCTGTGCCCTGCCCGCTGCTTGGGGGATGACCTCCACGGACTGCATCTTCAAGCTTCCTGGCCCTCTGGCTGCCTCCTGGCTTCTGCTTGTCCTGCTCCATCTCTGCCTGGCCGTAGGTCTGGCAGTGGTCTGTGTTGCTCCACGGACCCAGCTCCTGTGGGGCAACCCCTTTGCCCCAGCTCTAGCTCCCTCTAGCTCTGGGGCTCCGTAACATTGTTCTTGCCCATGCCCTTCATGCCTAGGTGGTCACAGCTCCCCGCTGCTGTTAGTCTTTGGGGGGCTTCACCATCCCTCGGGTGCTTCTGAAGCCTGCTGCCCGTCTCTGTACACACTCCTTTCATTAAAGTCTCTTTTTCTAGACCTTTTTCCATCTGCCACATGTTTCCTACTGAGACTCTGACCAAGAAAAGACAACTAAACTAACAATATAGAAAGAGCATTCCGGGGAGAGTGAATGGCATGTGCAAGGGCCCCGTGGCAGGAGGCGGCAGGGCATATTCTAGGAACTGAAGGAAAGGCAGCAGTCGAAGCTTCCCGAGCTTCATGGTGAATCCCCTCCGACTCTGCCCCACTGTCTCCTCCATGGGGCGTGTCAAGCATTTTCTTCTTTACCCTAAATGCAATGAAGAGACAGTAAGGAGTTTTCGGCAGGGGAGTAACAAGGTTAGAAGAGTCACTTATAAAGGTTCCCCTGGCTGCTGTAAGAAGGATGCACTAGAGACAGACAAGGGGGGATGTGGAAGACCAGCAAGAAGGCTCCTTGTTCGGTGGTTACCAGGGAAAAGGGGGGGTGGGGGGAGGGCACAAAGGGGGAAGTGGTGTACCCACAACATGACTATCAAAAATGTACAACTGAAATCTCACAAGGTTGTAATCTATCATAACATTAATAAAAAAAAAAAAAAAGAAGGCTCCTTGTTGTCTTCACAACTCTCCAGGACAGTATCTGGAACCCGTTCATTTCACAAATGTTTGTTGAGTTCTTACCAGGTGTCCAGGGCTCCGGAGGTGCGTGATGGAAGGAACCTGCCCTGCCCTGACCCAAGCTGAGTGAACCGAAATGCACGCCTATCTGTTGCCCCCAGGAGACTTAACCATCAGGGAGCAAGGAGAGGCCAGAGGGAGGCACAGTGTGTTCAGAGGATTTCCCCAGCACTGGGCAGCTTCCCAGGAGGAAGGTGGTGTCCTGGTTTGGGTCTCATAGAAGCAGGGTGGAATCAAATAAGAAAAATACATTCCCTGGAATCGGAAAAAGACAACCCTTTTTGTTTGTTACCAGTTGCTCCATTTATGCTCATAGCGTTCTCTGAGGGAGGTTTTCTTAATCTGCTTCTCGTCAAGGGAAACTGAGGCCCAGAGAGAGAGGAGGTGATTTATTCAAGGTGACACAGCTAGGAGGTGGCAGAGCCAACGTTCAAAGCCTGCTCTGTCTCATGCCTCTGCCCTGTCCTGCCTCTGAATGTCTTAGGGTCCTGTCCCCTGTCCCCCTTCCCTGAGAAAGGGCCTGGAGGTTCGCTTGTGTCATGCTCTGTCCTGGAGCCCAAAGTACTCTGCAGTTAAGTAAAGGGGGCCGGCCCCGTGGCCGAGTGGTTAAGTTCGCGTGCTCTACTTCGGCGGCCCAGGTTTCGCCAGTTCGAATCCTGGGCGAGGACATGGCACCGCTGATTAAGCCATGCTGAGGCGGTGTCCCACATGCCACAACTAGAAGGATCCACAACTAAAAATACACAACTGTGTACCAGGGGGCTTTGGGAGAAAAAGGAAAAATAAAATCTTACAAAAAAAAACCGTAAAGATATCAGAGCAAAAGGCAAATAACAGCTGGCCAGATAAGCCGAGGCTGCGTGGGGTGGCAGACTTTCCTGAGCCAACACAAAGGGGAAAAGACAATCAGCTCCATGTGTCACAGCATCCAGAGCATAGAGCCAAACCGCTGACTGCCTGGGGACGTGCGACGCCCGCGGATTCTGAGTCCCAGGAGAAGTCTCTCCAGGGGACCCTCAGAAAGGGTCACTGGGCAACGCTGTGACCAGACCCCACGGCATCCCGACAAGAGCTGACATTCCACAGGGCTTGTCATTCCTCAGAAGTTAGAAAGCCAGAAGAATGATGAGATTTCCAGGGAAAGCCAGTCACAGATTATTTTCATGGAATCAGGAAATGTGGAGGCCAAAAGCCATATGTGACAGTGGTTGTTCCCCTTGGCAAAAAAGAAGCGATGAGACTGGATATGGGATTGGGTAGGAGTCAATGGGGGGCTAGAGGGTCTGGGATCCTTTCGCTGTCCCATCTGGGCGGAGCATTCGAGGAGTCTGAGTCGACCGTGCCCATGCGTGGTCAACGATGGAAAGATTTGCCCTGAAGCCTCCGTGTGACCCAGGCGGAGTGCTGGATGGAAAGACCCAGGCCTGCAGCTTGATGCAGAGGAAAACTTCATGTGTCCTGGAGGGGTTTCCTGGGAATCGTCAGGCCCGTAATTCTGAGAAGTTAGAAAACGACCCTTTTAATAAAGAAGTTTGGCCTAGAGAAATAAAGTCTTGGAGTTCTTTGGAACAAAACCTTTATGAGGGTTGAGACCTAGAGCTCGAGTAGGGTTTCAGCAGTTCAGACAGCAAAACATTTTCCTCTGCCAGAGAAGCCTCGTGCCAGCAACCTCTCCCCGCAGGCCTGCTTCTAAGAAGGAAAAGTGGGGATGGGGAAGGAGAGAGGAAGTGCCTCTCTGGAGAACTGAGCCGCTGCGGGCACAGCCAGCCAGGACTCCACTGTCACACGGCTGTGGAGAAGCGCTGTCCTCCCAGGAGATGGATGGAGCCTTGCTGAGCTCAGTGGGTAGGCTGGCTGGTGGGACAGAGGAGGAAATCCAGGGAGGAGAGGAAGAGGGAAGAGGTGAGATAGGAGAGGAGGCAGAGAGGATGACGATCTGAGAAGTTCAAGGATTTTGAGCCAGTGTAAGACTTTATGACGTCCTCACCTTTGTTTAGGCACTCCAGCTGCCACCTGGAAGGAAAGAGACCGGAACTCAGCTCATCAGCTGAGCCAGCCCATGGGCATGGGGTCCAGAGTCAGACACTCACCCCAGCCCAGTGCTTCCCTCCTGGCCCCCTTCCGGCCGGTGCAGCCAAGGTCCCTCTCTACTCCCCAGTCCCTTATCTACACATGTGGAAGATAAAGTCTGTCAGCCCTGGCTGGACATCACAATCACCTGGACTATTTTTTTTTATTTGAGATATAATTGACGTATAACATAGTATTAGTTTCAGGTGTACAACATAATGATTTGATATATGTATGTATCGCAAAATGATCACCACGATAGGTTTAGTTAAAATCCATCTCCACATACAGTTACAATTTTTTTTCTTGTGATGAGAACTTTTAAGATCTACTCTCTCAGCAACTTTCAAACACACAATACGCTATCGTTAACTATAGTCACCATACGTTACATTCCCGGGACGTATTTATTTTACAACTGGAAGTGTGTGGCTTTTGACCACTTCCGCCCATTTTACTCACCCTCAAATTCCTTGCCTCTGGCAACCACCCCTCTTTCTCTGTATCTAGGAATTCAGGTTTTCATTTTCATTTTTTTGCGTGTTTTAGATTCCACATACAAGTGAGATTGTAAGGTTTTTGTCTTTCTCTGTCTGACTTATTTCACTTAGCATAATGCCCTCAAAGTCCATCCATGTTGTTGCAAATGACAAGATTTCATTCTTTTTTGTAGCTGAATAATATTCCATTGTGCATATATACCATATCTTCTCTATCCCGTCATCCATCGATGGACACTTCGTTTGTTTCCACGTCTTTGCTATTGTAAATAATGCTGCAATGCACATCGGGGCACAGATATCTTTTCGAGTTAGTGTTTTCATTTCCTTCAGTGAAATACCCAGAAGTGGAATTGCTGGATCAAATGGTAGTTCTAATTTTTTGAGGAACCCCCATACTGTTTTCCATAGTGGCTGCACCAATTTGGGCAACTTTTTCAAGAATGCCTGTTTCTGGGCCCCATCCCAGCAGAGTTGGAGTCGTCATAATTGGGGCTGGGCCTGGGAATCTGCATTTTAATGCTTCACAGCTGATTCTGAAGCCCAGCCAGGGTTGAGAACAGCTGTCCTGTGTCTCTCCCTCATTCCTGCCCCCACCCCTTGGGTGCAAGGACTCACCTGTGCTCTCTGCCTCTTCTACTCGTGGCTTATGATTGTACCTTTGGATACACCAGCCATGTGCTTACGACAGAGCTTTTAGTTCAATTTTGATGAGTCATATGACAGGTTCTGCCGGGGTGGAGGGCCCTCCCAAACACAGGCCAACTTTGGCTTAACGTGGCCACAGACTTGAGCCCAGTCCCTCCCTGACCATAGCCAACTCCCAGCACCTCTTCCATCTCCAGTTGTCTCCTTCCCAAGGTAGCTTGAAAAAGAGTAGGTCACTCAGTGCATGTGACATCATACTGGTGGCCTGCCCAGAAGCAGGGCAGGAATGTGTCACCTCTCCACACTCAGACTAGCCGTCCAGGTCCAAGGCTCATGTTCTAGAGCAAGGCCGGGCCAAGACTTCCGGTGGACAGTTCAGGTGCCCCAGCGGTCATCACTCCAATCAGTGCCTTCCTTCTCCAGAGGCATTTAGTGGCCCCAAGAGAAATGAGACAGGAGGAAGCAGGGGGCCCGGAGCCTGCTGGAATGGCCATAGAAGTGCCAGCTGGGTGCCCTGGCCACAGCAAGACCAGCAGTAGCTTCTCTGCCTCCCAGCTGAGCTTGGGCATGACCCCAGCTAACATCCATTGACTGCCTTCCATGTGCCAGCCATGGAGCTAAAGACTTCCCATGTGTTAATTGCTTTATTTCATCCTCACAGTTGACCCATGAAAGAGATAGTTCTATTATGCCCATTTTACAGATGAAGGAACCGAGGCTAGAGAGGTCAATTAGCTTCTTCCAGCGTCACACAGCCAGAAACTGAGGGTGCTGGGGTCAAATCCAGGTCCGTCTGACTCCCAGGTCCAAGTTATCTCTCCTTTATTTTTCGGTCATTTCAACTAGTTGACTTGGTTTGGGTTCTCCCAGAAACTGAGACACGAGTTCAAGAGTATGTAGCTTATTTAGGAGGCAGAGAGACACCAGCAAGGAGGGCAAGCAGCCAATAAGGGTGTGTGGTCAAGCCAGTTACTGACTGGGAAACCATTGGCGGCTGGAGTGGAACACAAGCCCCAGAGCTATCCCAAGCAAGGAGCAGGGACCTGGGGTGACTCTAGACCTATTCCCAACTGCCATTGGCTGAGGGCCGCCCTGGGGCTGGCACCTCTGTCCTGACAGAGCAGAGGAGCCTTTGGGATAAAACCCCCAGACACAGAGACGAGATACTGCTGCTGGTGGAGGCAGGCAGGAGCACGCTGAAGTGGTGTGGCCCGAGGGACAGTGGGTGGGCGGCACACTGCAGCTTCTGTCCGCTGGTTTTCATTGTAAAGAAGGATGAATGCACATAGTGAAAGTTCAGACACGGCAGAAAAGTACTCATAAAGATGCGTCTCCTCTATCCCAGACTCCCAGTCTGACCTGCCACAAGCAACCACTCTTGACAGTTTGTGTGTCCATCAGGTTGCTGATTGTACGTACAAATACCTTTTTTGCACGAATAGGATCGTACAGTGCCTGCCCTTCTGCGCTTTGCTTTTTTTTTTTTTGCTTACAAACATATCTTGGCCGAGTTCCCTATAAATGGACAAATAGGTTGCTGCTAGATTTCTACAACCACGGATGGCGCTGCAGTAAACATGCTTGTGCACGTGCCTCTGTGCGCACGTGTAGGACACAGTCCTGGACGTGGAATTGCTGGGTCAACAGGTGTGTGTGTTTAGCAGTTTAACAAACACTGCCAGACCGTCCCCCAAAAAGGCCGGTCCAGTAGACACTCCCGCCAGCAGCAGAACGGAGCACCAGCTTCTCCAGGTTCTCAGAGGCTCTGCCCTCCCTGCCACCTGCTTCAGTTGGCTTCCCTGTGGAAATCAACAAAGACCAGCCAGATGAGAACACGCAAAGGCCCTTTATTCAGAGCTTGCTCTAGCCGGGGAGTCAGCCACCATCCTTGCGTTTGGCAGAGAGTCACAGGTGGGCCGGGGGGCAGGAAGAGCTTCAGAGTGGACGAAAGGGAAGGTGCGGCTGTGCTATGGTTGGAGGTGGTTGGCACAGGAAGCTGGAGGTGGGTTAACTAGAAGCAAACATCTCTTGTGATTGATTCGGGAGTGTATTTGGCTTTCTCTGATTAGTCCTGAGTTGGAAAAGGGGGAAAAAGAGGAAGCCGGTAGTCACTGACCAGGTCGTGACGGCTCTGGGCTGGTTGCTGCCGAGGCTGTAGGTCAGAGTTCTCTTGTCCTCGATGGTCTGGCCATTGTCTGTCTGCATTGCAGTCTCTCATCCCTGAATGCTTCAGCTCTCTTCCCTCCTTAGAAATACAGTGGTCCCTTGGTATCCATGGGAGATTGGTTCCAGGACCTCCATGGATACCAAAATCCTCAGACGCTGAAGTCCCTCATATAAAATGGTGTAGGATTTGAACGCCACATATGTACACCCTCCTGTATACTTCAAATCATCTCGAGATTACTTATAATACCTAAGACAGTATAAATGCTATGTAAACTGTTGTTATACTCTATCTTTTAGGGAATAATGACGAGAAAAAAGAGTCTACGTGTTCAGTATAGACACAAGCATCTAGGCCTTTCGATCGACAATTGGTTCTGTGCACAGATTTTTGGGACCCCTCTCCCTGGTCTAGCAAGCACAGGCAAATCTAGCAAGCAAACTGCAGAGGCTGGAAGTCAGTACAGTAAAAATCCACGCTGTCCTCTGCTGCAGCCGTGCAGTCCATCTTCAGCCTGTGTTACAATGACCTCGCGATCCCGTGCCCCAGGACTGCAGACGCCAGCTGGAGACATCGGCAACACGAGGAGATAAAGGGGAGCTCGCCCTCATGGTTCCCAGCTGCATTTCTTGGAAATTGAGGGAATAGATAATGACCGTGGGCCTTGCTTCCCACCGTGCATAGATAACGTCAGCATCTCTGAACTCATTTGACGTAGAACCAATAAATTCTTGTTTATGTTACCTTCAATGTAAAATCTAGAGAAAAGCGCAGACGTACTCTATCTCTCTTTTTTTTTTGATGTATACGAAATCTAGTCATAAGTTTCTTTATTTTCCTCCTCCCTGCATGTACCCTGTTTGTGAAAGAGATATAAGCTGCACTTACACACACACTCCTCGGAGCACTTCCTCAGAGAACTCTGTTGGACTGTTTCCTGGGATTTGAATTCCTCCCCTTGAACATCAAATCGACTCCAGCTTAGCCAGACTCTTTCTTTCAGTTGACAGTCCCAGCCGAGGTTGCTGAACCTGCAGACGTGGAGGGCCGACTGTCCGCTCTTCTTTCCGGAGTAAAATCTCAGTCATCACTCAGACACCAACTCTGCAGAGGATTTCTGCAGGCTTCCTCCCACAACAGGAGGTCCCCTCCTTTGTCTTGTTGAACACTACTCTATTCCGCTCCATATTGGAGTTACAAGCACTTTAATAGCTGCTGTACGTGGAGTGTCTCCTGCCAGGCCTTTCTGTGACCTGCAGACTCTGTACCTGAAGGCCTGGTTTGAACGGTGGAAGGTTGCTCTGCCCGCACCCGCAGCAAAACCGGCCCTCCCCACACCGGCAATGACCGATGGAGACGGGGCATAATGCTGAGGGTTGGGAGGGATGTCTCACACCACTTCCCAGCAGATGGGGCTCTAATTCCCCGCTGCTTGACAACACACTCTTGTTGGCTGCCCTCCTTGCCTTGCGTTACCTCCCCACTCTATTGGTGTTATTCTTTGTAGCTTTCACATATAATATTTGCACTCAAATCTTTGTTTCAGGGTCTGCTTCTGGGGAAAACCCAGACAAACTTGAAAGGTCTCATATCCCCATTTTACAGATGAGGGAAATGAGGCTCAGAGAGGTTAAGTGACATATTTCAAGGTCATGCAGCTTATAGGATTGGTATTAAACCCATATTGCTCTTGATTTGTGAGTGTGTGTGTGTGCTACTTTTCTCCCTAATTCTTTGAAGCTAGAGACCATCTTATATAATTTGATAGCCTCCTGATGCCTATAAAAGCTCATTATGCACTAATGTGCTCTGTTGAAATTCTTTAAAAATTTAATTGAAAACAGGTTTGCGTGTGTGTTTTTCCAAGTTCACCACAAGACTCCCAAGAGCAGGCCAAGGACATTCCAGGGTTGCCCTGGGCTCATGCTGCCTTCATCCCCTCCAACCCTTGGATGGGCAACTCAGGACGCTCTCTGAGGCACATACTCCATTGTTTACACTCCAACCCTGCCGCCTATGGGAGATGAGAGCAGCAAGACACAGACACCTTCAGAGGAGAAATCACATTTTACTTGGATTGTTACTTGAGAACAGTAAATATGTCTACATTCTTGACATACAAATCACACAGTAGCCCACGCTAGGGAAGAAAGGCTGGGGTCCTTCTCCCCCCGCCCAGTCCCCATCCTATCCTCCCTTCACAAAAATGTGGGGAGGACCAGCTTTAAAGGCATAACAGGTCTTTGTCCCCAAAGCAACATGGAGCGAGCCATGCCACCAAGCGGGACATCTCCTAGAAGCCATATCTTCACACAGGAATTGAGCTATCCAGGCTGGCTCTTCATCCTGAGCCTCCATGTCCGTTTTGTTAATCGTATCCCATGAGAAGTGTTCAAGGGGGCCAGGATCTGGCAGTGAATACAGAAAAGGGGCCCTCTACTTTTGTTGGGTTTGTATTCACTTGGAATGCTGAAATTGGGACAAGGCTGGAGCATCCCAACATGCTAAAGAGCTGTAGCTGTTGGCAGGTCATCCATCCCAAGACAGACAGACAGACAACCCATAGGCAAGAGGAGCGGGCCCATAGAAGCCAGCATCAGGCTAAGGTGCAAGCGAGTGTGTCTGCAGGTTGACCTCACGCACTGATGGAGCCTGGAAGTCAGAGAAGGACCAGCTCCAGCTCAAGAGGAGGACAGAGGGCTACCATTGCCCTCCTTCCAGGACCTTCTCCCTGAGCTCAGGGAAGGTAAGGGGCCCAGGATGCTTGGAGCCATTGCTCAGCCCCCAGGGGCAGGCCTCCCGTGCCTTGGGTTTTTTACAGAATGGATACAACCCCTGAGAGTAATGCTAAGGAATAGAAACATTAGCTGTTCCCCCCATGACTGCTGGCTCACCAGGCCCCCAAGCAGCCTGGCGAGGAGAGCAAGGCCCGGGCGGTGGCTAGGTGGCGGTGCTGTTGGCAGGGTGTCTCTAGACAGCGACTGTGGTGCTCATGGCCCTGGTCCCAGTGGAGGCCTTCTTATTCTTGGCAGCCAGATTCTTCACGTACCTCTTGACCCACCGCTGCCTGGGGTCGCCACAGAACTTCTGGCCCTTCCTGGTGGTGAAGCTGTGGGAAGAGTGACAGGGGCACATCTGAGACCTGACAAGGAGCTTGGACCACTCCACTTTGTGAAGAAGTGGGTGTGGAAGCCCACAGAGGACAAGCTTCTTCCCTGGCCTGGTAGCAAGTTACTGCCACGCTGTCTTCTCTCTGCGGTCTGCCTCTCTGCTTCAGAGCTCCTACTCAGCAACTTCCCTGTCAGACGGGGGAGGCACAGCCTTGCTTTTAGATAACACTGGAACTGAAGGGAGAGACATAATCTCTACCCACAGAGAGGAGAGGAGAGGAGAAAATGCGTTACAAACCCCCAAGAAAAAAGGCAAATGCCTCCAGTCCACCTGTGCACACTATGCAAGGATGCGTCACCGATAAGGATGCTGGAGCTAGAACAGGGAAGTGGGATGCCCTCTTCCAAGTCAGCTCTGAGCTGGAGGTGCCACACTCTGGAACTGGGTCTGGTGCTGATTGGGGAAAATTACTAATGATACTAACATCACCTTTGTATGCCATGCCACTGTTTACAAAGTGAGTTCCCACTTGCTGCCTTGTGTGAGAGACAGCTATGAATTATTTGGCATCCCAGGTGACCTTTAGCAGGTCCCCTTTTTGAGCCTGAGTTGTCCTCTGTAAAGTGGGGACAATCGGATTTAGCTCATAGGATGGTTGAGAGGGTTAGTTAAGATAATGTTATATGCCCCGAATGGTGCCTAGGGTATATTTGGTGCTTAAAAAATGATTGTTGACTCTGAATCCTCCTGCTATTCTTATGGGAGAGGAAGCTGAGGCCCAGAGACGTTAGATGACTTCCCGGGGATCACAGAGCCGGGTCCTCCTATCTTACTCCTCAGTGACCCTGGAGGCTCATTTCTCCCTGCTCCTCTCCCATCAGGTATCTGGGGAGAAATAGTTACTTACAGCACTCCTGCCATGGGGCAGACGCTCCCGTTGGACAGCTGGTAGCTTACCACTCGGCTCTCAGGAATTTTCTTGGAGATGAAGGACATGCAGCAGAAAGAGGGGATGTGCGCAGACCCTAAAATATAGGGAGAGGGAAGAGCCATGGTCTTTCCCAGCATGCCCTAGGCTCTGGGCTTTGGATATGGAGTCTGTCCCCTGCGCTAAACGCCTCCAGCCCAATCACAGGCCTGCCCCCGACACAGCATTCTCCTCCAGCTCCGGGCTGGTCGGTCCTCTACCCTCCACTGTGCTATCCCAGCCATGCCCTCGGGATGGCCATCCTGCCCGAGAGAGCCGGGCTGGTGCTGGAGGTCTTACCTGCAGGGGCAATGTGGTGGGCACACAGGGCCAGGAGCAGGAGGCCAGCTATGACAGTCGCAGGGCCTGCCATGTCCTGGAGAGCAGAGGAGGCAGCTCAGGGCTCGAAGCTGGGGTGCAGGAGGAGAGGGGCTGGGGACAAGGGGCCCAGTTCCTCACAGAGTGCCCTAAGCTCCCTCTGCCCTTTATAGGGGCAGCTAGGAGGAACAGGCACTGAAATAGCCTTCCCCCGACCCCACCCCAGGCTTCCTTGAAAGTCCAAGAGGCTGCAGGTCTGCCAAGGGGAAGTTGTTGCCCAGTTGAGTCACGGGTTGGTTGGGCATTCTAAGAAAGGGTGAGAGGAGGGGCCCTGCGCCTAGGCAAAGTTCAAAAGTGTTGGCTGTAGAGTCAGAAGGCTATGCTGTTCATTCCCTGCGGGCTCCTGAGGAAGTCACTCACCTCTCTGAGCCTCACTTTCTTCAGCTGAAAATGGCTAACGTCGTCCTATGTCCTTCCTTCCATTCATTCATTCATTCATTCACCCACTCTTATTAGGCATGTGCTGTGTGCCAGGCTTCTAGTGGGGAGACAAGTAAGTGATCAGGTGTGCATCATAAACGATTACAGGTGCTGACACAGTGGGCACAGAGCAAAGCACATACTGTCATTGTCCGTCCAGGTCCCTCAGACCCCTTTATCGTGATTGTGCACAACGGCTCTCGGTGGTTTGCATTCCGGCCCTCAGCTGCAGGAGCTGCCCAGGCTGCAGGCTCTCGAAAGTGCGAAGTGCCTGGAAACTTACATGCTCAGGGCAGCCCTTGAGCAACGTTTGCTGGAGGGATACAGGCTCCAGGTCCAGCGTGAGTGGCACTGCTGCCTGAGTTCCTGATGGGGTCCAGCCACTCACTCTTTGTGCTGCAAGACTTTGCCGCCCCCTTCCCTTCCGGGTCTGCTCCCCTCTCCCCCACGCTGGTTTCCCCTGGAAGCATTTCCTAATAAGCCACTTTCCCATGAATCCTCAAATCCTCATCTCAGGGTCTGCTTTGGGAACCTCAACCTAAGACAAGCAGTGTGTGAGGGGGCGTGGGGAATATAGGACGAACCGGCCCGTTCTGCTGAGAGGAGCGTCGGGGATGCACTCGGAGTTGACAGTTGTGCTGCGTTTTGGAGGAAGGAAGGCAGTAGTAACCAGGCTGGGGCTTCGGAAATCATAGTGATCAGTCTACTTGTGAGGGACTGACGTGACTTTGTCAGACTAAGTGGGACATGGCACACACCTCACTCAGCACCCCCATTCCAGGATCCCAGGCTGGGACTCTGTTTAGAGACTTTTGTCACTGCTGCTTCCATTCCCCACAACCCCCCATCTTCTCTATTCCACTTCTCATGGAAACACTTGGCCTTCTCTGACTTCTCTACTCTGGCCTGCTATGGCATCAGGAACATGTGGGGGAGCACAGTGGCACACATCACCTGGATGATGGCTCATTGTGCATCTGTGTCTCCTGCTTGACCATGAACACCTTGAGATCAATGTCTCGTTTCCACTCTTACCAGGTCCTGAGCAGATCACCTGTCCCATGGCCAGTGTTTGTAGAATGAATATACAATAGACCAACTCTGAATCACTCCTCTGGACCAGGGACTCCCATGGAGTCTCCGCCCAGCATGACTGGGGTCAGCATGTACACAGGGGAGCCAGTAGGCAGGTCCTTTGATGGGGGCAAGACCAGCAGCACTTGTCTCCTCATTGCCCTTCTTTATGGAGTGAAAAATGCTGAGCGCCCCACTCGGCTCCTCAGTGGCTTTGCACCTCACCAGGCAGCAGTAGGAGTCCTTGCCAGAGTATGGGGAGCATTAAATGAAGAACGCTTTATACTTGTTGGGGCTTTTCATGATTCCATTTTGCAACATCTTGTTCTAGCTTTTGCTCCTCGACAGTTCAGAGGGGATAGCCTGTTGTCTGTGTGGGTTTTATGATTCAGTGGGTGCTGGGAGTGAGGGGTGACAGGAGAAGGAAGTGGAGAAGGAAGAGAACCAGGCAGAGGCAGCAGGCAGCAGAAGAATGAGCACAGGGCTGCGCAGAGTGGGACGTGCTTGCTGTCTGCATGTTGCAACCAGAGTAGGGTGGCAGAAGGGCATCCGGTGGAGAGTTTGGGGTGGGGCGCCTCACCCTGATTAGTAACACCTATTAGGGGCTTTTCCACAGTCCTTTAAAAAAAACACCCAGTCTTGATGCTCTATCCAAGGAAGTAGATAAAGCAGGGATTACGAACCCCACTTTACAAAGGGAAAAACTGAAATCTACTGAGGGTGAGAGACTGGACACCATCATGGAGCCACTTATCCCAGCACCCAAAATGGGAACCTACGCCCTTCCTGCCTGAAGGGGTGAAATCCAACAGCCAGAGCCATTATTTAAAGTAAGAATGGGAGGAGAAGTTTCTGGGGAAGCCAATTAGAAAGGGAGGAGATAAATAGAAAGAGAAAGAGGAGGAAGAGGAGGGCAGGGGGAGGAAGGAGAGGGCAAGACAGCAGGTATAGAGAGAGCAGACTTGGGGAGGGGAGATGGAGAGGAAAGAGGAGAAGGGGGGCAGTGTGATGCCCTGGACCCCGCCCCCCCAACTCCAGCTCAGGCCCTGCCCCT
This sequence comes from Equus przewalskii, assembly GCF_037783145.1. Taxonomy (NCBI): domain Eukaryota; kingdom Metazoa; phylum Chordata; class Mammalia; order Perissodactyla; family Equidae; genus Equus; species Equus przewalskii. The sequence goes on along the minus strand of NC_091842.1, from coordinate 10,797,810 downwards.
CGCCCAGCAGCAGTGGATTCTCTACCTGAAGAGCAGGATGTTGGCCAGATCTGTGTTTCCCCAAGTGTGGCAGCCACAACGCCACGGGTGATACAACAATGGGTATATTTCATGTTAATTTAGATATAGCTTGTTATGGTTCCCATCTATGATAAGGAGTTTTATATTTATGGTAGTGATATATGATTTTCCAAAAGTAAAAAATATGCGTTGACCAAAGAATTAAATAAATAAATAAAGTAAGTAAGTAAGTAACAGGACAAATGGAAGCCACCTCTACAAAAATTGTGACAACAGCCCAAGAACAGCTGAAGTCTGGGAAACTGTGGCCAAGGTGCCCTCTGAGGCCTTTCCTCTGCCACGTTCCATGCACCAATGAAGCAGGTCCTGGAGAGAAGGAAGGAGAGGGCTGGGGGCCCAGTGAGCACCTGGGGGAAGAGGAGAAGGCGAGAAACGCCGAGCTGTGCCTGGCAATGAGCAGGGAGCAGCAGTCCTGCTTGTGCAGAACGACAGCAGTGGTGGCTGTCCTGGTTGCCTCCCGGGTGAGCCACACCGTGGACAATGATGTAGCACAGAACCCACAGCTGTGTGACCCTGGGCCAAGGGGCCATAGCCAAGGGGCTGAGGGGACTCCAAGACACATCCTGATGAGAAACGACTGGAAGAAGTGGGCGCTTAGCTTGGATAAGGAATGACTTCAAATACCTGAAAACATGTCCCAGAAAAGGAGAACTGGCCTTGATGGACCCAAATAGTACAAAAGTAGACCCCAGACAAAGGGTTGTGAAGTTGGGGGGCTGGGGGTCGGGCAGGAGAGGCAGCAGTGGAGCAGAGCCTGGCTTGGGTATGAAATTGCTAAGTACTTTAGATCCCTCATCTCCATGAAATATCCCCACTTTACATACAAGGAAACTGAGGCTGAGAGGTCAGGGAAGGGTAGAGATGGCCTTTGAACTGAGTTCCGTCTGAATTCAAGGTTCATGTGATGCCTCTCACCAATGGAGCTTGCCTTGATCCTGTGGGCAGCCAGGCCACCCACTGTTTTAGGTGCAGAGTTAACGAGGTCAGATTTGTGGTCTAGTGACATGATTGGATCCACTGGCAGGTGTGGTAGGAAGGGCCTGGAGGCATGGAGGCTGACTGGGAGGTTATTGTAGCCGCCTAGGGGAGGGGCAATGAGGGACTGGGGCAGGGGCCAGGAAGCATTTAATTTGGCTGCACTTCACACATTAGATATACGTGGTGGAGAGTGAGATGCAGAATCCAAGGTGCCCCCTCCCAGGATGCCATCCGCGCCCCTGCATTCCAGATTGTGGGTGAGAAGCACCTGCAGGTTTCCTAAGACCCACTTCTTGGAAGTCATCCCAGAACCCACATTTTTAAGCCTCTCTCTAAACCCTGAGAAGACTGGCCAGTAGCTATGGCCCAGTAGGAGCATCTTCTAGATTTGAAAGTCACCTGCCAGGATTGAAATCTTAGCTTTAGCTGTGAGACCAATGTTACTTAACTTCTTCATACCGTAGCGTTCGTGTCCTCACCTATAAAATGAGAAAAAATGACAATATCTACCCTGTGGGTTATGATGAGGATTGAACGAGAAGATTCGTGTCAAGTGTTTAGCTCTCTGTCTGGCATAGATCAAGTGCTCCCCAAAGGGTGGTCATTCTTGGTTTTATTGTTTTGTTACAACGAGTTTTTCACAAGCTGATGAGCTAACTAATCCATGAGCTTTTCCATGAGCTTTAATACATTATTGCATTTAATCTGCTCTTTATAGTAATGGCCTTGTAGAGAAGATGTTATTAATTACGTTGACCAGAGAAGTGAAGTAACTTGCTTGTGGTCACATAGTCCTGGACTTCAACTCCAGTTTGCAGTCCAAACCTGAGCCACCATACAGGGTGTTAAAAATATGGAGGTAGTGAGGGAGAGAAAGGCTAAGAAAGGGAGGGAAAATGGACAAACTGATCCTAAAATTCATCTGGAAATGTAAGGAACCCAGAATAGCCAAGACAATTTTGGGAAAAAAAAAGAACAGAGTTGGAGGACTAACACTTCTGGACCAGAACTTACTTCAAACTAAAATAATCAAATCAGTTTGGTACTCGCATAAAGCTAGACATATAGATCAATGGAATAGAATTAAGAGTCTAGAAGTAAAGCTTCAATAAATTTTTGGCAAAGATGTCAAGGCCATTCATGGAAAAGAATGATCTTTTCAACAGACGATGCTGGAATAACTGGATATCCACATGCAAAAGACAGAAATTAGACCCTTACCTCACACCATATACAAAAATTGTCAATCTATTGTAAGAGCTAAAGCTGTGAAACTCTTACAAGTAAACATAGGTGCAAATCTTCATGACCTTGGGTTAAATAAGAGTTTCTTTGATATGACACCAAAAGCATAAGCAAGCAAAGAAAAAATAGATAAATTGGACTTCATTAAAATTAAAAACTTTTGTGAATCAAAGGACACCACTGAGAAAGTGAAAAGCCAACCTACGTAATGGGAGAAAATATTTGGAAATCATCTGATAATTCTAGTCTCCAGAATATATAAAAGAACTCTGACAACCCCACAATAAAAAGACAAATAACCCAATTTAAAAACAAGCAAAGAATTTGACTAGACATTTCTCCAAAGAAGATACACAAATGGCCAATAAGCACATGAAAAGATGTTCAACATCATTAACGCTTAGGGAAATTCAATCAAAACCACAATGAGATATCATTTCACACTCACTAAGATAGCTATTTAAAAAAACGAAAATAACAAGCGTTGGCAAGAAAATGCACACCCTCATACATTGATGGTGGGACTACAACATGGTGTAACCACTGTGGAAAAGTTTGGCAGTTCCACAAAAAGTTGAACATAGAGTTACAATGTAATCCAGCAATTCCACTCCTACCCAAGAGAACTGAAAACATAGGTTCACTCAGAAACTTGCACATGAATGTTCATAGCAGCATTATTCACAGTAGCCAAAAAGTGGAAATGACCTAAGTGGAAACCGATGAATGGATAAACAAAGATAGTGTATCTATACAATCGAATTTTATTCAATCACAAAAATGAATGAAGTGCTGATAGATGCATTATGTTAAATGACAGACGTCAGACTCAAAAGACCAGATATCATATGATTCCATTTATAAGAAATGTTCAGAATAGGCTAGCAGCTATATTTGTTCCTTCTTTGGGCTAGAAGATGTCACATCACATATAGAAGCTCTGACTCAACTTACTCAACAAGCCCTTAGTGATAGTCAAGCAGGCATAGCCTTATAAATACTGAAGTGTCTTTAAATGAGAAAGGCTGTCTTTCAAAATAAAATGCCTTTAGACGGGGTGACGTCAGCAACATGGCAGAGTGAGTGGTTCCCTTTGTGTCTCCTCCTTGGAACTACAACTAAATGGACATTCATTGATCAACAGAGGATACTCACACAGCACCTCAGCATGCCTGAGAGACCTGTGCAGCTATACATCAGAAGGTGGATGGACTACACCTGGGAAGGAGGTGGAGCTAGGTGAGAAATCTCTGTCCTCCAGACAGCCCAGTACCCACGAGTGACTGCTCTCTCAGCTGAAGCACTCATAACACCGCCGCAGCCCAGAGGGTGGGCCTGAACCTTGGCACAACTATGAAAAAGCTTACAGTCCCACTGCAGTGCCAGGGAGTGATTCACGCTTAGACCCAGTGGAGAGGCCCCACCCACCAAGCACAAAGGCTGATGCAACATAGAAATAGATGCAGTGCAGCTGCAAGTCCATACAAACAAACCCCTGGCTGCTTTAAATGCCCATAGCTCTGCTGTGGCCTCAAAGGGGGAAGTGAGGCCCAGCAGGACCATGGGAGCAGGTAGGAACAACCCTGAGCCCCAGCATGATTAATCCTTGGTCCAGTGGGAAAACTCATGGTCCCACCACTGCCCCAGGGAGAGATTTGTCTTGGTCCTAGTGGAGAGGCCCCGCCCACCAAGCACAAAGGCTGGTGCAACTTAGGAGCAGATGCCATGCAGCTAGGAGTCTGGTCAAACAAACACCCGGCTGCCTTAAATGCCCACAGCTCTGCTGTGGCCCTGAAGGGGGAGATGAGACCCAGCAGGACCATGGGAGCAGGCAGTAACAAACCTGAGCCCCAGCGTGATTGCTCCTTGGTCCAGTGGGAAAACTCACGGTCCCACCACTGCCCCAGGGAGAGACTCAGCTCAGTCCCAGTAAGGAGGCCCCACCCATCAAGCACAAAGGCTGGTGCTCCCTGGGAGCAGATGGCAGTGTATCTGTGGCCTAGGCGAAAGTGCCTGGCTACCAGAAATGTCCACAGTATCACAGCAACCCCAATGGGGCAGTATGACTGGCAGGACTGTGGGAGCAGGTGGCAGCAGCTCTGAGCCCCTGTGTGATCACTCTCTCGAGCAGTGGGAGAGTCCACAATCCCACCACAGTCCCAGGGAGTGCTGCTAGCTCAGACCCAGTGGGGAGGCCCCACCCACCAAGCACAACAGCTGGTACAACCCAGGACCAGACAGCAGCAGAGCTGTGAGTCCAGGAGAACAAGTTCCCATCCACCTCAAAAGCCCATAACACTGCTGTGGTCCCTAAGGGGGAAGTGCATCTCTGTGAAGGTCTGTGGGAGCAGGTGGAAGCAACCTGGAGCCCCCATGTGATTGCTCCCACAGTTGGTGGGAGACCCCACAGGGCTGCTGCCATCCCAAGGAGTGGCCCAGGCTCAGACAGGAACAGCTGATGCAGATCTTGGTGGGTGCAGATTACACAGCTCCTGCCCCGAAGGCTCCAGTGGCAGCAAGTGGAAGCTGCAACCAAATTCTATCTCTATGCAGAGGCACAAATCCATGCCATTAAGCAGTATGAAAAAATATATTAAATCTCCAAAACAGAAGGAAAATGACAAGTACCCAGAAATCAATCTTGAAGACATAGAAATCTATAACCTAAATGACAAAGAATTCAAAATAGCTATCATTAGAAAACTCAAAGGGTTAAAAGAGAATACAGATAGACAATTCAACAAGTTCAGGAGCTACTTCACAAAAGCTTGAAACTATAAAGAAGAACCAATCAGAAATGTTGGAGATGAAAAACACAGTGGATGAGATAAGAAGGATATGGACTCCCTGAACAGTAGAGCTGATACTATGGAGGACTGAATTAGCAGTCCAGAGGACAGGAATATAGAAATGCGTCAGATAAAGGAGGAGAGAGAACTAAGACTAAAAAGAAATGAAGAAACTTTCTGAGAAATATCTCACTCAATTAGGAAATGCAACATGAGAATTATAGGTATCCCAGAGGGAGAAGAGAAGGAGAATGGACCAGAAAGCTTGCTCAAAATAGAATGGACTTAGATATTCTAACAGCAGCCCAAGGTGGTACATGTGCAATCATTCAAACTAAATGCTGTGTTTTTATACCTGATGAATCTTCCAATGTGTCATCTCTGCCAAAGCACATGAAAAAACAGGTGAATGCCTTAAGTGATCCTACACCCAGTCTCGATTTTTTTGTTTGGCTCCCCTTCAGGCATTGGTTCCCTTTTTTTGAATCTGGATTGCAATTCCTGTTTCTATCACTCCTTGGAATTCTTCTATTAGTCAATATTCAAACTAATTGCTATTTTCTTTACTCAGTGTTGTAAGACTGGTATGTAGGCGGGAGTAATGATTGCTCAGCGACTTGAGGTGATTGACCAATCTTACAACCCTGGACAAATTTCCTTTTCTGATAAAGAGTATGCCTAAGAACTCACTTTAAAACTAATCTTTTCAAATATTGAGTTGTCATCCTTGTTACTGTACCTGTTATATAATTGTAAACAATGTAAGCATAAGGAGTCACATAAAAGCACATGTACATTGTTTGTGCAAAAACCTAAAATTAATTGAAAAACCTATGAAATGCTCCCTCTGTTAATATATATCTCTATGCTTGTCCACTATATCCAACTATTCCCCCAATGCAGATAACTGGGCAGATCAATAAGATGAAAGCCAAGACCGAGGGACGTGATGGACCCAGGGCAGGCAGCAACCACCCTGCCATCAAGGGACAATGTTTTGATCATCAATGCTTCCTATCAAAAGGTTATTGATCAAAAGGGGAAAAATGATGAATAAATGAGAAGCAATGGGCTATATTGGAGTATATGAGGAAACCATTTGGTTTAAAACTAATTCAGCCTGACTTTGTCTTTCTAGAGAGGTCTGATGTGGCCTGTTGAGAATGCATTGAGATGTATCTGCTTTAAACACTTTCAATATTCCAAAGACAAGAATGATGCCCTTACAGATGGCGTGCAGCTTCCCCCCATGTCAGCATTTCTTTAAGGATAAGTGTCTTCTGGAAACTAAGGATTACTTACCCACCCGCTGTGCACACCTTGTGACCACTGACCTGCTGTGCCAACAAAAGTGTCCCGTGACCATTGTAAAAGAGACACTCCTGTCATATGCACTGTAGGCTCTTTGTCCCAAGATGGTATACAACCACTCTGCACACCCCACTTCTTTGGTTCCCTTTCTTCCTTGGGGAAGGAAGCCCCTGGGCTATATATAGTCCTCAGACCTGGTTCATATAATTAACTCACGCCACTTTTGATGTATAGGTTGATTATGGATTATTTGCATCAACATTTCTTGGCATCATGATTAGTGGCTGCCTGGGACTGAGCATAGGAGGGGGATGGGGGTACGGAGTTTCTTTTTGGGGTGATGGAAATGTTCTAGAACCAGACTGTAGTGCGGGTTGTACAAATTGTAAATAAACCACTCAACTGTACACTTTAAAGGGGTTAAAATAATGAATTTTATATTATGTGGATTTTATCTCAATTAAAAGTTAAATAAAAAAAGAAAGAGAGAGAAGAAGCTGAGGACACTTGCAAAATGTTCAAATGGGGGGCGCCTTAATGACTTTATTAAGGCCACGTCCAGTCTCAAAGACCTCACCTGCTTCCCTCACGTGGCCTGACTTTTACCCACAGTCTGCTTTAATAGACTGGAACCTGAAAGGGCACCAGCAGGTGGAGAGCAGTGGGTTTTCCCCTAGCTCTCCCCTACTCTGGGCACTCTTCCTGGCAAGCAGACAGAAAAGGAACCTTCCTTCAGTGGGTCCCATGGCAGAGTCCTTGGAGAGCTGAAGCTTCAGGGCCCCTTTCTCTCTCTTTTTCTTCCCTCATGGCCCTCCTCAGACCCCAGTGCTTCTATATTCCCTCTGTCTCTTCTCATATCAAAACCTGCTACTCAATAGGAAGGCGATAAAAGGCATTCACTCTATACATACGTGACTGATGAGAATATACAATAAGAGCTTCTGGTTTCCTAGGCCTTTGCAAATGAGGGCGACAGGAGCCAGGTCTCTCGCTCTTGGAGAAGGGCATTGAAAATATGCAAAAGGGGAAGGAGAGAATGAACCCAAGCATGCGGGATTGGAAGCAGAGGAGCAGACAATCAGAGGTATCATCATCTAGAAGCAAGGACACGCCAGCAGCAACAAGCATACCGAGCAAAAACATTCCTCCTTCAAGAAATGGATGATTCTAGTCCCGGGGAGGAGAAAGTAGAACCTGGATGTCTTTTTGTGCCAGAAAGCAAGAAAGTGCTCAAAGAATCATGGGGATGTGTCAAAATGACACAGGAATCAGCTAGTAGGAGCTCACACTGGCCAAATTTGAGATAGTTTGACCAGTAATAGTGACAGTGATGGAGTGAATGAAGTAAGAATCCATAAGCCAATAAACAAATGTGTTTTGGGTTGAATTGTGATCCCCTCAAAAAAATTAATTTTGGAGTCCTAACCCCAGTACCTTAGAATGTGACCTTATTTGGAGATACGGTCTTCACAGAGATACTCAGGTTAAAATGAGGTCATTAGGGTGCACCCTAACCCGATATAACTGGTGTCCTTGTAGAAAAGGGAACTTTGGACACAGACAGATATCCACATAAGGAAGACAATGAGAAGACACACAGGGAGAAGATAGACTCTTACAAACCAAGGAGAGAGGCCTGGATCGGAACTGACCCTGCTGACACCTTGACCTCGAACTCTTAGCCTCTAGAACTGTGAGAAAGTAAATTTCTGTTGTTTAAGGCCCCTAGTCTGTGGTACTTTGTTATGGCGGCCAGAGCAGACTAGCAGGAGAAGAGAAAGCTCTACCCTATGGTAGAATGCCAACTAATAAACAGAGAAGAAATGATGGAGCTAGAAAACCATGCAGGGATGTGAAAACTAGTGGGTGAAACTGCCATGAGAAAGGGGATATTGACATAGTCTCAGAGTATCTCCCTACAAATTACAGAGAGAAAATTAGTAACTTGATAGTGGAGAAACCCGGGAGACAAATTTTTTAAAAACCACGTGAGTCTTCCTAGTAAGGTTTGAAACTGAATTGAGGGTCATGAGAGGAGAAGTGATGGTATATTGCAAAGTTCTATTCCCAGACCTGCAAAACACTAGCTGTATGAACTTGAGTGAGTCACTCACTTCTCCCAAGCTTCGATTTCCTCATCTATGAAATCGAGGAGTGGGGGGAGGGTGGACATTCAAAATTATGGATATGGAGCTTTTAGTAAACTTCAAAGCACAGTGCACCCACAAGTCTCCACCATCTAGCAGGAATCGGCCTTAAGCTGGAGGAATTAAGCCCATTTCAGGCATTCGACAGCGGAGAAGCAAATCTGGATTCAGAACATGGGGCCTTTCTGGGCCCCTAAAATTGGACTTTGAGGCGGTCTGGCTCTGCTGGCTCTTGAATGGACTTTCAAGAAGAAGGAAAATGACTTGGAAGATAGGACCAACAATATTGGGGTTGTCCTTTTCTTGGGACCTCGGACTGGGTGATGATAGCAGTTTCAAAATCCTTCCCAGATAGATGAAGTGGATGTGTCGCAAGGAGTTGAAAAATTTCTCCCTTCTTGCCCTTCTAGTCTGATATAGATAATTGACAATTACCCTCTAAATAATGCCCCCTTTGCTGAACTGTAAATGCATTTTTTGGTAGGGATAACAAATCTCTCACATAAACCCACTAATAAAACTTAATCAAACTAGTCATCCGTCCATCCATCCATCCATCCACTCACTGAACACTGCTGTCCGCCAGGTGCCCTGCTCAACCCAGGTATAGCAAAGGAAACTATACCCAGGTGCTCCCCTTGGGCAACTCATACTGAGCCATAAGAGACAAAGCAATTATGATACAGGTGGTAAGTGCCCAAATGGAGGACGTATACCTGGCCACACTGGAGAGCAGGAGGTCAGAGAAAATTTCCTGGAAGGGGCGCCTCCTGAGCTAAGTAAGGCTGATCGAGGTAGAGATAGGCAGGCTGACCTGGTAGAGAGGAGTGTTCCAGGCCCTGGAGGCCACAGGTAAGAAGTCAAGGAGGAGGGGGTGAATTGATCAGGTCTGGAGTTTTACAGAAATCTCTCTGGCTGCAGGTAACCAGAGCAAAGGGACTGTTGTGAAGGTTGTGGTAGGGATCCAGGAGGGGGAGGTGGTGGCAGTGGGGTAGAAAAAAAGGGATGGATTTGAGAACTGCTCGGGAAGTGGACTCGCCAGGATGTGGTGCCCTGTTAGTTGAGGAAGGAGAAGGAGGTGACCAGACTAACACTCAGGTTTCAAACTTGGGTGCATGTGTAGGGGTGGGGCCATTCATGGAAGAGAAGAATCCACCAGGGGAAGCAGGTCTGGGTGAAAACTATTTGGGGCTGTTGGGTTCAGAGTACTGGGAGTTCTAATAGAGCTTTCTAGTATGTGGCACGCGAGGCTTTAGGAAGAGTTCCAGACATCCAATAAATTATTAAAGCCAGAAGGCCCTTAGGGAGTCTCACCTATCCCAACATTTGCAAATGGGGACCGGAGGTGCAGAGGGATTGCATAGGTCTAAATGCCCCCACCCAGCCCAAGCCCCAGACACTGACAGCATAGCACCATGGCACTGGTGTTCTGGGTTTGAGCCTTGCCCCTACTTGCTCTTTTGGTGGCCCCAGGCCAGGTATTCAACTTCTCTGAAGCCTGGCCCATTTGCTACAAGATGGGGCTATGAAAGCCCACCTCCCAGGATGGCAGAGGATCTTGAGTCTCAGCCAGGGACTTCATCCCAGGCCTGCCTCGTACGACTTGACGAATCACCGACAGACCAGACCAGCATCCCTTCAGCCGTTCCCTTAATACACTCCTTGGCTCCTCTGAACTCTTACCTGATCCTCTTCTTATCCCCGTTCCGCAGGTGAGAAAAATCAAGGTCATAGAGGTTAAATGACTTGCTCAAGACCCCACAGCCATGATGCAGCAGGGCTGGTCCTACATTTTTCTGGTGCCCTTGCCATGGTGCCAGGCAGACCCACTCTGTTGTGTGGTGCCGATTCCAACACACTGAGTCCCCTTCCTCAGTAGCTCCCAAATCCATCACTTCCTGTCAACTCTCACTGCCACCACCTTCACTCAGGCTTCATCAGCTCCTTCCTGGATTCCTGCTCCAGCCTCCTAACTGAAGGTGGCTGAAGATGGACAGGGTGTCTGGGTTTGGAAGAGAGGGAGACAGCAGGAAGGTTCCAGGAGGAAGATGGGTGTTGAGCTGAACACAGGGGACTCAGGAGAGCCAGCCTGGGGTGTCACTGTCACCTGTGGTACCCTCCCCCATTGCTACCAAACACATACACACAGTCCCCGAAGACTGGGAGCAGGGAGTGGTCCTGGGGACCACTTACCTGGAGATGACAAAGTGACAGCCTCAGCACCAAGTGCAGAAATGTTTCCCCTCACTGATCAGATCTGGGTGGCAGGGAGAACGGGAGGAGAGGAGGGGCCTCCCGGGCAGGGAAGGGAGCCTCCTGCACATCTCACTTTTGCTTGGCTTCGAAATTCAGGAGCCCAAGGTTCACAAGGACCTGTGAGAAGTTGGCTTCATGGCAACAGGCAGATCTTGACAGAGGCAGATGCAGGGGGTGGGCGGCCGTCCTTGTCAGGAGAGCACAGTGAGTCCATTGTCAGGATGGACTTCTCCCCCACATAGCCTAAGCCCGGTCCTGGAAGGAGCATGGCCCTGGGTGGGCAGGGCGGGACAGGCAGCAGCTATAAAGCCCCTGGCTCTTTGGTCTGATGGGAAGGCTTCCCAGAATTCACTGTTACAGGAACAGGAAGGCACAGATAGTGGCTGAACTTGAGGGCACTATTAACCAGCTGGCCCAGGCTGGGTGGCAAACAGGGACAGCTGTAGCCCAAAGGGGCCTAGGGGATTCCCTTGTATGTCTCAGTGTCATTCCTAGATTGCCTAGATGTTGGAGGCCCACGGGGAACATAAGTGGAGGTCAGGAGGTAAAGTTCAAGGGAGGAAGACATCTGCAGTAGGCGAACTCATCTAGACACAGATCTGATCACCTGGGATGATGGTGAAATCCCCACCAAAGGGGGCATGCAAGCACCCCTTGGCAGAGCTCCGAGTAGGAAATGGAAGCTTCAGATGAGGGAGTTCTATCCAGGCCTGGGGTTCTGGGATCCAGGGAAGGACCCATTTCAGACTCAATGCCATTAGAGCTCAGAATCCACCAGAGAGATAAACACGTAAACAAATAGTTCCAATATAGCAAGACGTGGCATGAGGAGAAGAGGGATTAAGATCATGGGCTTTAGAGGCAATTAGGCCTGGGTTCAGATCCTGGCTGTATCAGCCTCGGTTTTGTCACCTGTGAAATGGGGATGAAACTCTCTGCTTCCCAGGGGTATGATGAGCAGAGAGTGAACCCCTGTACCTAATGCTCTGGGCATGGTGCCTGGCCTGCAATAAATGTTAACGAGGGGTAGTCACTGCTAGTGACAGGCAACTGCCAGGTCCAAAGTGCTCTAGGAGCGCAAAGGAAGACAAGCTCTGTGTGGGGGATCAGGGAAGCTTCAGAGAAGGACGGCCAGGAGCTCCAGGGAGACAAGGGGTCAAGGACATTCCAGGCCAAGGGGAAGAGCATGGGCAGGGGGAAGCCTGGTGAGCAGCAGGGTGTGGATGATTTCCAGAAGGTGACGGAAAGAGGTAAGGTTGAGAGGTTAGGGGCAGGGGCAGGAATAGCACACGGTACCTCATGTGTCCTGCCCCAAATGCAACTAGTGTATCCTTCCTTACCGTTCAGAGAAAGCACCATTGTCCCCATCCTCATATCTAATAATGTCTCTAGTTTTGTTGACTCTACCTATTTAACAACTCCCAGACCCATCTGTTCCTTTTCAACCCCATTCCACTGCCTTCCAATTTGCCTCCTTCCAATCTGTTCTGTACATAGATGCATGAATGCAAACCAGCCCTGGTCACTCCCGTGCCTAAAATTCTTCACTAGTTCCCCATTCACCAGCAACCAAATTTCATCCATTCTTTCATTGTCTCCATAATTTTTACCATTTCTTCCCACCACCCAATCTATTAGACACTTAATCGTTTTTTAAAAATTGACTTCACTCAAAAATATCCGTGAAGTCACAGACTTAGTGTACTGGCTGTATTTTTTCCAATACACGTTAAAGTAAACCCACAAGTATTAAAGTAAACCAGGATGTGTGTGTGTGTGTGTGTGTGTGTGTGTGTGTGTATCAGTTTGTTGTAGAAACTGTCTATGATCTGCCCATATCCTCTTGTCCTTGTCAGTTCCGGGCATGTTGGGCTGACTTCCAACTGCCGCCACCTGGCTGGCTCTCTCCCATGGAGCCAAGGTGACCTGCTGGGGAGGGAACTCAGGAAGTCCATGTGGAAGAGGCTGAAACAAACACCAGTGATTATCAGCAAACACCTTGGCAGGTCTTGGTCAACAGACAGGTAAGATGGGGCCAGTGACATGCTGGTAAATGTTTAACAACTGACTCCGTGAGGAAAGCTCTGATTTGTAGCATTTGCTGATTTCCGTGATGTAAATACTTCTTTTTTTTTTTAGAAGATTGGCACCTGGGCTAACAACTGTTGCCAATCTTCCTTTTTTTTTCCCAAAGATTGGCACCTGGGCTAACAACTATTGCCAATCTTTTTTTTTTTTTTTCTGCTTTATCTCCCCAAACCACCCCCGGCCCCCATACACAGTTGTATATCTCAGTTGCACGTCTTTCTAGTTGCGGGATGTGGGACGCCGCCTCAACGTGGCCTGACGAGCGGTGCCATGTTCCCGCCCAGGATCCGAACCCTGGGCCGCCGCAGCGGAGCACGCAAACTTAACCGCTCAGCCATGGAGCTGGCCCCCGTAAATACTTCTAATGTGGCTGATTTCAAGCTTTCAACCTGATGTCGCTGAAAGTGGAGTTGGGAAGAGAGGCTACAGTCAGCTCTCCCAGGTTGATGGGAACCGGCTTTGGCATACCACTGGTTGGAGCCCAGGATAAGGACTTAGCGGGGGTCATGGTCCTTAAGTTCTGGGAGATGCAAGGAAGGAAAAGGATGGTGTTGAGAGGGAGGTTGGAAGATATTTACTAACCAGAGGCTCACTGAAAGCAGGTGGGTGCAGGAGGAGGGAAGGCCTCTGAGCATGTGCACAAGGGTTCTTCTGATGGGCCACAGCTGAGGAGGCCAAGCTTTAGGAAAACAAAGAGTCCCAGGGCAGAAGGGGACGGGTAACTCTAAACAGCCGGTTTTCTTGTCCTGCCTGAAAGCCAAGGAAGGATCAGATTCTGCTGATCCATAAAATCTGGGGGCTGAGGACCCCACTAAAAGGAGAAGTGAAAGGGCTTCCTTCCTGAAGCACTGGCACAGCTGGATTTCTTCTCTAAGACAGAAAAACCTGGGGCTGGAGCCACAGAACCTGGCTCCTTCACTGGGCTGCCCGAGGATGTTGAAGGTCTGGGTCTGGAGTCAGACACACTCCTCCCATTTACTTGACCCCAAAACTTATGGGATTGGTTGGAATAGTTGAGATACTTCCAGGGCCCCACGAGACAGTGTGTGGCAGGGAAGCCCTGTGCACTGGAGGGCTCCCTGGAGCTGGAGCCCTGACTCTGCCCTTTAGGAGGGTGTGGACTTGGCCTGCAGTTCCTCCTCCATCCACTGGCACCAATGGTGCTTGATTGTCCCACCTTCTAGAGTTATTGGGAGGCTCAAATGAGAGAGAGTCACAGGCACTTTGCAAACTGCAAAGCATTGAGCAGAAATGAGCGATGGAATGATAGTGATGTCTCATCACCCAAGACCCCTGGGAATCAGCTCCTGCTCATTTGCTCAGTGGCTCAGGCCATAAAGAAAGTCCAGGGTGAGCTGGGTAGTTAGTTACCCAATGAGTTTTGGGAGGCTGGGGGAGGTGAGGTCTAAAGGAGCCCCTGGGGGAGGTGGGAAGCACCAAGACTGACAATGGGAGGGGAGGGGAGAGGAGTCTCAACACCAATCCTCCTACTGTGCCCTTGAACCATCTCTGCCCTCAGGAGGCTTATAATCTCGCTAGGGAGACAAGGTACACAAGAAAGCCCACTTTGCTCATCCTGGTTTCTGCCCTTACAAGGAATGATCTCCTCATGGACACAGTCTCTCAGAAAATGACAACTCCAATAGGGGAAGCTGTCTATGCAGCATGAGTGATTCTGACTATTTTGCAATCTTTGAGCGACATGGGAAGATACTGGATAGAAAGTTGATAGACCTAGATTCTGATTCCAGCTCTGCTGCTAACTAGCTGAGCAAGCAAGTCATTAACTCTCCCTGGGCCTCAGTTTTTCCACCCGTAAGATGGAGGTAGTGATCACCACTCTACATGCCAGCCCAAAAGCAATGTCAACAACTTAGCTGAGTTAGTGGATGTGAGAGGAGACTCCCATTCAGATATGAAGGCTGATGGGTGCTTATTGGTTGGACCATAGACCTGGATCTTTAGGAAGGAATGAAGAACATCAAGAATGGTACGTATGTGGCTAAAGATGAAAGACAATCTTTTTTCTTTTAATTTATTAAAAATGTATGTGACTGCTTACAGCAAGACTGGAAACATTTTAGTGTGGGGCTTATTACATACGCAGATGTAATACATATGGTAGCTCTAACACAAAGAATGAGATCTATATGGTCACGAGGTTCTTAGAGTTTACATCAAATGCTACAACATTGCCTCTCTGTAGACTGGGAAATGTTAATGATGTATGTTGCATTCCTTAGAGTAACCGCTAAAGAGGTAACGTGAAGAGATATAGCAAAAGAGCCAATAGATAAATTAAAAAGAAATTCTAAAATAAATATGCAATTAACTCAAAAGAAGACAGGAAAGTAGGAATATGAGAACATAAAACAAAACCAAAACAAACTAAAGGACAGGACAAACAGAAGCCAAATAAAATAGCAGACCTAAACCCAATTATATTAGTGACTACATTAAATGTTAATGGACTTGTGTCAGGGCTCCAAGACCATCTCTACATCCAGAGATTCACTAGAAGGATTCAGGACTCAGCATATAGTTGTACACATGGCTAAGATCTATAACACTGATGTATTAAAAATGCACAGCTGGATTATAAGGAAAAAATACTCAGGTGGAGTCTAGAGAAATCTACATGTAGGCTTCCTTGTGCTCTCTCCCTCCAATGAGGAATCGCACTTTTCCTCCAGCCATAACAATGCAGCAACACGTCTGTGTGGTCCTGCCCAGGGAAGCCCAGTAGAGACTCAGTGCCTAAGATTTTTATTGGAGGCTGGCCAGGTAGGCACCCTCTGCCTAACACATACCAAAATTCCAGACTCCCAGAAAGAAGCAGGTGTTGAGCATAAACCATATTGTTTTTAGAAATGTTTTGGGCACAGTGAATCAACCTTATCAGTTCACTGTTGACTGGGAACACTCCAAGAGCCAAATTCCCAGATGCCAGACAAGGCCAAAGTTGCAAGTAGGCCTTTCTAAGGCTAGGTTTCAGGTCTGCTATGTTAACTCTTTTAGCACAGGACTAAAACTGCAATTAAAAAGCAGAGATTGTCAGACTGGATAAAAGAATAATACCCCACCACATGCTGTCTACAAAAGATGCATTTTAAATATAAAGACACAGATAGGCTCAAAATAAATGGATGGGAAAAGACATGTTATATAAATATAAGGAGGGGGACAGTTCATAATAATTCGTAAGGAAGACATAACAATTATAAATATGTATGCATCTAATAATAGAGCTTAAAGATACATGAAGCAAAAACTGCCAGAATTAAAGGAAGAAATAGACAAATCCACAATCATAGCTGGAGACTCTAATACAGCTCTCTCAGTAATTGATAGAATAAATAGATAAAAATTAGTAAGGACTTATAGAACACTATATCTGACAAACACAGAATACACATTTTTTTCCAAAAGAACATAATATGGCCACTGAGATACAACATATGCTTAGCCAATGGCTCAATATATTTCAAAAAATTTAAATGTTAAAGAATACGTCCTTTGACCACAATGGAATTAAATTAAAACCAGTAACAGTAACATACCTAGGAAAACATATTTGGAAATTAAACAACACATTTCTAAATAATCCATGCTTCAAAGAAGGAATTACAGGGGAAATTAGAAAGGATTTTGAATTGGATAATAATGAAAATACAATATATCAAAAGTTGTGGGATGCAGCTAAAGCAATGCTTAGAGGAAAATGTATAGTTTTTAATGCTTATATTATGAGAGAGAGAGAGAGAGAAAGAAAAACCTAAAATCAGTGATGCAAGTTTTCATCTTTAGAAGCTAGAAGAAGAACACCATGATCAACCCAAAGTAAGCAAAAGGAAGGAAATAGTAAAGAAAAGAGCAAAAATTAATCAAATAGAAAATAAACAGTGCTCCCTTCTGCAGCACATTTATTAAAATGGGAACAATACAAAGAAGATCAGCATAGCCCCTGCACAAGGATGACACACAAATTCATGAAGTGATCCACATTTTGGGAGAAATCCACCAAAGGCAAAAAATAAACATAGAGCAAATTAACAGAGCCAAAACTTGTTTGTTTGAAAGATTAGCAAAATTGATGAAATCCTAGGTAGATGGATAAAGAAAAATAGAGGGGTTCTCCGTACAAATTCTTTTTTAATTAATTTATTTTTATTTTTTATTGTGGTAACATTGGTTTATAATATTATATAAGTTTCAGGTGTACATCATTATATTTCAATTTCTGTGTAGATTACATCATGTTCATCACCCAAAGACTAATTACAATCCATCACCACACACATGTGCCTAATCTCCCTACAAATTCACATTAAAAAGATAAGGAAAATAACCAATGAGTCAGAGAAGACATCATAAATTAGAAAACACTCTGAGATGAATGAAAATGAAGACACTGCATAATAAAACTTATGGGATGCAGCTAAAGCATTGCTTAATGGGAAATTTATATCTATAGATGCCTACATTTAAACAAAAGAGAGATTTATCTCAAATCAATAACCTAAACTTCAACCTTAAGAAACTAGAAAAAGGAGAGCAAATTAAACACAAAGCAAGTAGAGGAAGAAAATAACAATGAATAGAGCAGAAAATGGAAAAGAGAATAGAAAAAAACCAATGAAACCAAAAGATGTTTCTTTAAAAAGATCAACAAAATTGGCAAAGTTTTAGCTGGACTGACCAAGAGAAAAGGATCAGTAAAATTGGGAATGAAAGAAGGGATATTACTACCCACCCTACATAAATAAAAAGGATCATAAGGAAATACTATGAATAACTATATGCCAACAAAATAGATAACTTAGGTGTAATAGACAAATTCCTAGAATGACACAAACCACCAAAATTGACTCAAGAATAATTTGAAACTCTGAATACACTTATAACAAGTAAAGAGATTGAATTAGTAATCAAAACCCATCCACAAAGAAAAGCCCAGGCCCAGACAGCTTCACCGGTGAATTCTATCAAACATTCAAAGAACAATTAATACCAATCCTTAACAAACTTTTCTAAAAAATAGAAAAGGAGGAAACACTTCAGAACTCAATCTATGAGGCCAGTATTACCCTGATACCAAAACCAGACGGAAATATCACAAGAAAAGAAAACTGCATACCAGTACCTCTTATGAATACAGATGCAAAGATTCTCATTAAAATACGAACAAACTGAATCTAGCAGCATGTAAAAATTATTAGACACACCATGACCAAGTAGGATTTATCCCAAGAATGCAAGGTTGGCTTAACATATAAAATACAATCAATATAATACACCATATCATTAGAATAAATAGCAAAAATCACATGATCATCTCAATAGGTACAGAAAAAGCATTTGACAAAATTCAAAATCCCTTCATGATAAAAACACTCAAAAACTAAGCATATAGTTCCTCAATCTGATAAAGGGCATCTACAAACAACCCACAGCTAACAACTTACTTAACAATGAAAGGCTGAATGCTTTCTGCCCGAGATCAGGAAGAACACAAGGATGTCTACTCTCATCACTTCTATTCAACATTTTACTGGAGGTTCTAGCCAGGAAAATCGGGCAAGAAAAAGAAATAAAAGACTTTCCAGGCTGGAAAGGAAGAAATAAAACTATTTCTATTTGTGGATTGCATAATATTATGTATAGAAAATCCTTCTTAATAATACACACATACACACACAATTAGAGCTAATAAATGCGTTCAGTAAGGTTGCAGGAAACAAGAACAATATGAAAAAAAGTTGTATGTCTACACACTAGGGATGAACAATCTGAAAATGAAATTAAGAAATAATTCCATTTACTGTAGCAGTAAAAAGAATAAAATGACCAGAAATAAATTTAACCAAAGAGGTGAAAGAATTGTGTACTTTCTATGGAAACTATGAAAGGAATTAAATAAGATTTAACTAAATGGAAAAACATTCCATGTTCATGTGTTGAGAGACTTATTATTAAGATGGCAATACTCCCCAAGCTGATCTTCAGATTCAGTGCAATCCCTAGCAGAATGCCAGCTGATTTTTTTGCAGAAACTGACAAGCTGACTCTAAAATTCATATGAAAATTCAGAGGACCCAGAATAGCCAAAACAATCTTGAAAAAGAAGAACAAAGTTGGAGGACTAACCACTTCCCTATTTCAAAATTTATTATAAATGAAAGTAATCAAAGCAGTTTGGTACTGGCATAAGGACAGACATAGAGATCAGTGGAATAGAATTGTGAGTCCAGGAATAAACCTTCACATTT
This sequence comes from Equus przewalskii, assembly GCF_037783145.1. Taxonomy (NCBI): domain Eukaryota; kingdom Metazoa; phylum Chordata; class Mammalia; order Perissodactyla; family Equidae; genus Equus; species Equus przewalskii. The sequence goes on along the minus strand of NC_091842.1, from coordinate 10,778,646 downwards.
ACAGTCAAGTGACTTTTGACAAGAGTGCCAAGTCCATTCAATAAGAAAGAATAGTCTTTTTAACAGATGATGGTGGGACAACTGGATATCCACAAAGAAAAGATAGAAATTGAACACTTACCTCACAGTATATACAAAAATGAACCCCAAATGGACCAGAGGCCTAAATGTAAGAACTAAAACTAGGGGCTGGCCTTGTGGCCAAGTGGTTATGTTCACACGCTCTGCTTCAGTAGCCTAGGGTTTCACCGGTTTGCATCCTGGGCACGGACCTAGCATCGCTCATCAAGCCATGCTGAAGTGGCATCCTACATAGCACAACTAGAAGGACCCACAACTAGAATATACAACTATGTTCTGGGGGGCTTTGGGGAGAAGAAGGAAAAAAAAGAGCTAAACTATAAAACATGGGAAGCAAACATAGGGATAAATCTTCATGACCTTAGATTTGGTAATGGATTCTTAGATATGACATGAAAAGCACAAGCAGCCACAGAGAAAACAGATAGATTGAACTTCACTGACATTCAAAATTTTGTGCTGCAAAGGATGTCTTCAAGAAAGTGGAAAGACAGTCCACAGAAAGGAATAAAATATTTGCAAGTCATATATCTGATAAGGGACTTTTATCTCGAATATGTAAGGAACTCTCATAACTCAATTATAAGAAGACAGATAATCCACCTAAAAATAGACAAAGAATCTGAATAGACATTTCTCTAAAGAAGATATTCAAATGGCCAATAAGCATGTGAAAAGATGCTCAACATAACTAGTCATGAGAGAAATGCAATTCAAAACCACAATGAGATAGCACTTTATACCCGCTATAATCAAAAAGACAGATAATAATAATAAGTGTTGTGAGGCTATGGAAAAACGGGAACCTTCATGCAGTGCTGCTAGGAATGCAAAATGGTGTAGCTGCTTTGGAAAATAGTCTGGCAGTTCCTTAAAAGATTTAACATGCAGCCCAGAAATTTTGCTCCAAGGTATATATCCAAGAGAAACGGGGATATATGTCCACACAAAAGTTTGTACATAAATGTTCATAGCAGCATTCTTCATAACAGCCAAAAAGAGGGAACAACCCAAATATCCATCAACTGATAAACGGATAAATAAAATGTAGTATATCTATGCAGTGGAATATTATTCAGCGACAAAAAGAAAAGAAGTACTGATACATGCTACGTGGATGAATCTGGAAAATATTACACTAAGTAAAAGGAACCAGGGGCCGGCCGGTGGCAAAGCAGTTGGGTGCACACATTCTGCTTCTGCGGCCCAGGGTTCGCCAGTTCAGATCCTGGGTGCAAACATGGCATCACTTGGCAGGTCATGCTGTGGTAGGTGTCCCACATATAAAGTAGAAGAAGATGGGCACAGATGTTAGCTCAGGGCCAGTCTTCCTCAGCAAAAAGGGGATTGGCAGCAGACGTTGGCTCAGGGCTAATCTTCCTCAAAAAAAAAAAAAAAAAAAAAAAAGGAACCAGTCACAAAGGATCACATATTGTATGAGTCTACTTAAGTGAAATGTTCTAAATAGAAAATATCTATAGAGACAGAAAGTATATGTGGGGGTGAGTGGAAGGGAAGTGGAGGGAAAAGGGGAGTGATTGCTAATAGTACAGATTTTGGGGGGGGGTGATGAAAATGTTCTAAAAGTTATTGTGATAATAGTCACATAACTTTGTGAATATACTAAAAACCATTGAATCGTGCCTTTTAAATAGGTGAATTCTGTGGTATGGAAACATATCTCAATAAAGCTGTTATTAAAAAAGTAAGGGAAAAGAAAAAAAGAGAGAAAGCTCAGATAAACAAAATTAGAAATGAAAGAGGAGAAATAACAACAGACACCACAGAACTACAACAGATTATAAGAGAATACTACGAAAAACTATATGTCAACAAAATGAATAATCTAGAGAAAATGGATAAATTCTTAGACTCTTACAACCTCCCAAATCAGAATCAAGAAGAAACAGACAATCTGAATAGACCAATCACAAGAAAAGAGATTGATAGTAATCAAAAGCATCCCAAAGAATAAAACCCCAGGACCAGAAGGCATACCTGGAGAATTCCATCAAACTTTCAGAGAGGATGTAATACCTGTCCTTCTCAAGCTATTCCAAAAAATTAGGGAAGATAGAATGCTTCCTAACACATTCTATGAGGCTGATATCACTCTGATACCAAAGCCTGACAAAGACAACACAAAAAAGGAAAACTACAGGCCAATATCACTGATGAACATAGAAGCAAAAATCCTCAACAAAATATTGGCAACCCAAATACAGCAATACATCAAAAGGATCATACATCATGATCAAGTGGGATTATACTAGAGACACAGGGATGGTTCAACATCCGCAAATCAATCAACGTGATACACCACATTCACAAAATGAGGAATAAAAACCACATGATCATCTCAATAGATGCAGAGAAAGCATTTGACAAGATCCAGCAGCCATTTATGATAAAACTCTTGACAAAATGGGGATAGAGGGAAATTACCTCGACATAATAAAAGCCATACGTGACAAACCCACAGCCAACATCACATTCAATGGGCAAGGACTGAACGCCATCCTCCTGAGAACAGGAACAAGAAAAGGATGCCCACTATCACCACTCTTATTCAACATAGTACTGGAGGTTTTGGCCAGAGCAGTCAGGCAAGGGAAAGCAATAAAAGGAATTCAAAGAGAGAGAAAGAAGCGAAACTCTCGCTATTGCAGACGACATGATCTTATATATAGAAAACCCCAAAGAAGACATTGGAAAACTAATAGAAATAATTAACAACTACAGTAAAGTTGCAGGGTACAAAATCAACTTACAAAAATCAGTTGCTTTTCTATACTTCAATAACAAACTTAGAGAAAGAGAACTCAAGAATACAATTCCATTTACAATCGCAACTAAAAGAATAAAGTACCTAGGAATAAATTTAACCAAGGAGGTGAGGGACTCATACAATGAAATCTATAATACATTACTGAAAGAAATTGATAAAGACATAAAGAGATGGAAAGAGATTCCATGCACATGGATTGGAAGAATAAACATAGTTAAAATGTCCATACTACCAGGGGCTGGCCCCGTGGCCAAGTGGTTGAGTTCGCGCTTTCCGCTGCAGGCGGCCCAGTGTTTCGTTGGTTCGAATCCTGGGCGCGGACATGGCACTGCTCATCAGACCACGCTGAGGCAGCGTCTCACATGCCACAACTAGAAGGACCCACAACGAAGAATATACAACTATGTACCGGGGGGCTTTGGGGAGAAAAAGGAAAAAATAAAATCTTAAAAAAAAAAAAATGTCCATACTACCCAAAGCAATCTACAGATTCAATGCAATCCCAATCAGAATCCCAACAACATTCTTCATGGAAATAGAACAAAGAATTCTAAAATTCATTTGGGGCAACCAAAGATCCCAAATTGCTAAGGCCATCCTGAGAAAAAAGAATGAAGCTGGAGGTATCACAATCCCTGACTTCAAAATGTACTACAAAGCCGTAGTGATCAAAACAGTGTGGTACTGGTACAAAAACAGGCACACGGATCAATGGAACAGAACTGAAAGCCCAGAAATAAAAGTGCACATCTACAGACAACTAATCTCAAAAAAGCTGCCAAGAACATACAATGGAGAAAAGACAGTCTCTTCAATAAATGGTGTTGGGAAAACTGGACAGCCACATGCAAAAGAATGAAGGTAGACCAATATCTCATGCCATACAAAAAAATAAACTCAAAATGGATTGAAGACTTGAAGATAAGTCTTGAAACCATAAAACTCCTGGAAGATAATATAAGTAGTACACTCTTTGATATTAAACTAAAAAGGATCTTTTCAAATACCATGTCTTCTCAGACAAGGGAAACAAAACAAAAAATAAACAAGTAGGAGTTCGTCAGACTAAAGAGCTTCTGCAAGGCAAAAGAAACTAGAATCAAAACAAAGAGACAAGCTACCAACTGGGAGAAAATATTTGCAAATCATAACAAGGGGTTAATCTCCATAATGTATAAGGAAATCACACAACTGAACAATAAAAAAACAACCCAATCAAAAAATGGGCAGAGGAGATTAACAGACACTTTTCCAAAGAAGATATACAGATGGCCAATAAACACATGAAAAGATGTTCAACATCACTAATCATCAGGGAAATGCAAATCAAAACTACACCACGATACCACTCATGCCTATTAAAATGGCTATAATCACCGCCTAAAAATAACAAATGTTGGAGAGGGTGTGGAGAGAAGGGAACCCTCATACACTGCTGGTGGGAATGCAAACTGGTGCAGCCACTACAGAAAACAGTATGGAGATTCCTCAAAAAACTAAAAATAGAACTACCATACAATCCAGTTATCCCACTACTGGGTATATACCCAAACAATTTGAAATCAACAATCCAAAATAACATATGTACCCCTATGTTCATTGCAGCTCTATTCACAATAGCCAAGACACGGAAACAATCCAAGTGCCCATCAACTGATGATTGGATAAAGAAGATGTGGTATATATATGCACACACACAGACAATGGAATACTACTCAGCCATAAAAGAACCAAATTCATCCCATTTGCAACAACACGGAAGGACCTGGAAGGAATTACGCTAAGTGACATAAACCAGAATGAGAAAGACAAATACTAGATGATTTCACTCATATGCAGAAGGGGGTGAAGGGTAGCACTTATGTGGTGACAGTCAAGAAATAATATATAACTGAAATCTCTCATTGATGTAAACAATTATGAATTCAATTAAAAATAAGATTTAAGAAAAGTAAAGGAATATTATGAGCAATTTGGAAAAATATTCGACAACTTAGATGAAATGAACAAATTTCTTGAAAAATAAAACTTGCCAAAATGGACACAAGATGCAACCAGAAAATCTGATTATTTTTGCATCTATTAAATAGATTGAATTCATTATCAAAAACCTTTCCATAAAGAAAACTCAGGCCTAGATGGTTTCACTGAAGAATTCTAGCAAATATTTAAGTAAGAAAAAGGAAGATTTACATAAACTTTTAAGAAATAAAGGAGGAAAGAATTTTTCCCAACTCATTTTATGAGGCCAGCATAACCCTGGTACTCTGATAAAACTTGGCAAAGAAAGAAGAAATTATAGATTAATGTTCTTCATGAATGTGGATGTAAAAATTCTTAATAAGAGATTAGCAAATTGAATCCAGCAGTATATAAATATATAAATGGAATTCAAGGTTTAACATTTGAAAATGAACAGTGTAATTCACCACATTAACAGAAAAATTATATGATCATTTCACTAGACCGAAAAACGCACATGACAAAATTCTATTGAATATATTATGATATATCATATATAATGAGTCACATATATATATATATATATATATATATGAATCATAAAAATTCTCAGCTAATTAGAAATAAAACTTCCTCAATCCGATAAAGGACATTTACCAAAAACCTACAGCTAACATCATCTTAATGGTGAAAGACTGAATGCTTTTCTGCCTGAGATTAGGAATAAGACAAAAATTCCATTCCCTTTATTCCTATTTGACATTGTCCCGGAGATGCTACACAGCGCAACAGGGCAAGAGAAAGAAATAAAAAGCATATGACTCAGAAATAAATAAATAAAATCCTCTCTATTCATATAATATGATTGTTTATGTAGAAAATCTCAAGCATCTATAAAATAACTACTAGAATTAATAAGAAATTTTAGCAGGGTTAGAGGATACAAAATCAATACACCATAATCAATGTATTTTCCATACACTAGCAAAGAATAATTTGAAATTAAAAATTCAATTTCTACAATACTGTCAAAATTAAATTATTAGGATAAATTTGACCAAAGATATGTAAGACCTGAACATTGAAAACTATTTTAAAAATGGCTGAATGAAATTAGAGAAGACCTCAATAAATGGAAGGCTCAATATTATTAAGATGTCAGTTCTTCCCAAATTGATCTAAGGATTCCCACTCATGAAGCTAGAAGACTTTTTTGTAGAAACTAACAAGTTGAATCTAAAATTTACATGAAAACGCAAAATACTTAGAATAGCAAAACAATCTTGAGAAAGAACGTTAAAGGACTTACACTACCTGACTTCAGGGTTTACTATAAAACTACAGTGAAAAAGGCAGTGTGGTAGTGATATACAGATAATCATATAAATCCAAGGAACAGACCAGAGCACCTGAAACATATATACACTTAAATGGTCGATTGATTTTCGACAAATTTGCCAAAGAAATCCAAAAGGAAAAAGAATATCTTTTCAACAAATGTGTAGAACAATTGAATATCCATAAGAAAAAAGTGAACCCCGAAATCTTACTCACACCATACACAAGAATTAATCCAAGGTGGATCATATACCTATATAAAAAAGCTAAAACTACAAGGCTTACAGGAGAAAACACAGTAAAAATATCTTCACGACCTGGGGTAGACAAAGCACTCATTCTTAGACAGAACACACAAAGCAATAACCTTAAAAGAATAAAATATGTGTTAGATTTCATCAAAATTAAAAACTTCTGGCCAGTTATCTCAATAAAACTGGGGAAAAAATCAAGCACAACAACAATAAAATTGAAAACTTCAGCTCATCAAAAGACGCCATTAAGATAATGTATAGGCAAGCTGCAGAATAGGAGAAAATAATCACAAATTTTATAACTGAAAAAGGACTTGTATCCAAAATATATTAAGAACTCCTACAAATCAATATTTAAAGGGACAAACAGACAATTTTTAAATGATTCAAACATCTGAACAGACATTTCAAAATGAAAGTTATTAATAATGAATGAGCACATGAAAAACAGCTCAATATCATTAGTCATCAAGGAAATGCAAATTAAAACAATCCTCGGATGCCCCTACATGCCCCGAGCAGAATACCAACAACATCAAATTTCAGTGAGGAGATAGGGCAACTGGAACTCCAATATATTGCTGGTAGGGATTTAGAAGGGTAAAAGACGTTGGAAAAGAGTCTGGCAGTTTCACAAAAATAATCGTCCACGTACTCTATGATCCAGCAATTCCACTTTTAGGTGTTTACTGAAGGGAAATGAAAACATATGTTAATAATATGACTTATACAAGAAAGTGTGTATCAGCTTTATTTAAGGTAGTGAAAAACTGCAAACAACCCAAATGTTCACCGTGAGGAGAAGAGATAAACAAATTGTGCTCTATTCATACAATGAAATACTGCTCAGTGCTAAAAAATGAAAAACTACTGATGCAAATACAACCACACGCACGAATCCCCAAAACATTATGCTGAGTGGAAGAAACCTTATATCAGAGTTTTTCATTTGTATGAAGTTCTAGAATAGGCTTTTCTATACCGGAAAAAAATCAGAACAGTGCTTGCCTCTTGGAGAGTGGGCATAGGAAACCATAAACTATTAAAGAAATGCATGCTGTGGTGTGTACAGGTGAGGAGTAGTGGTGTCTGAGACTTATTTTGAAATGCCTCAAAAAATAAGATGGACGGACAGATGAATAGATGGATGGATAGATGGAGAGTTATGTGATGGAGCAACTATAGTAAAATGTCAAAAAAAAAAAGGGTGGAATCTAGGTGCTTGGTATTTGGATGTTCACTGCACATCTTTTCAATTTTTCTTTACGTTTGAAATTTTTCATAATAAAATCTCAGGAAGACAACATAAAATTTAAAAATAAAATAAAGCAAAAGCTGAGGGAATTCATTGCCAGCAGGCCCCACTCAAGAAATTCTAAGGAAGTTTTTCAAGCTGAAATATTATGAATAAAGCTAATAACAGATGTGTAAGACTTCAAGTTGACTCCTTTGAAATATGGTGTTGGAGGAGAGCTCTACGGATACCCTGGACTGCCAGAAAGATGATCAAGTGGGTCCCAGAACAAATTAAGCCTGAACTATCACCAGAGGCAAAAACAATAAAACTGAGGCTGTCTTACTTTGAGAAGGCATCAAGAGAAGGCAGGATTCTTTGGAAAAGAATATAACGCCGGGAAAAGTGAAGGCGGCAGGAGAAGACGAAGACCAAATATGAGGTGAATTGACTCTGTTAAGGGAGCCAAAGGCATGAGTCTACAGAAGCTGAGTAGGATTGTGGAGGACAGGACATTGTGGACATCACTCATTCATAGTGTCGCCAGGAGTCAGAGCTGACTTGATGGCAGGTGACAACAAGACCTCTACGTTGAAACTGAAAAATACTGCTCAGAGAAAGCAAGTAAGACCTGAATAAACAGAAAGAAAATACATGTTCATGGATAAAGACTCAGTATTGTTTAGGTTAGCAATTGATAAATAACAAGATAACCCCAAACCCAGTAACTTAAAAAAACAACAATTATTTATTTGTTCACAATTCTGCATTTCAGGCAGGGCTTAGTGGGGAAACTTGTTTCCACTCCCCATGGTATCAGCTGGGATGGCTTAACTGGGACAAGAGTATCTACTTCCACAATGGCCTCACCCATATGGCTGGGAGTTAGAGCTGGACTGTGAGCCAGGGCCCTCTGTTCTCCTCCACATGGTCTCTCCATGAGGCTCAGTTGAGCTTCTTAGAGCCTTGCAGTCTCAACATAATTCAGTGGTTTACGAGTTGGCAAGCTTTGCCCAGCATGAGCATTACAAGAGGACAAAGCCCAATGTGTACACAATTGTCAGACATCTGCTTGTATCACGCTTGCTAGTGTCCTATTTGGCCAAAGACAGTCCTATGGCCAAGCCCAGAATCAATGTGAAAGTGAATACAAGGATGTGAATACCAAGAGACATGGTTTACCATCAAAGTAGCAGTCTACCACAGTTCACCTTCTGACCGTTAATGCTTCTTTTCTCTCCCACATGCAAAACACTCAACCCTTCCTCCCAAAACCCTGTTTAATCACGGCATCAGGTTGAGGCTTAAAAACTAAGATCGCATCTCCTAAATTATGGTTGCAGATGAGGCTCCTGGTGCAGCTCCTCTCTATCTGAAACAAATTATCTCTTCCCACACACCCAACATAAATGATGAGGCAGAGATAGGAAAACTAAAAGACACACCCAGATCACATAATCCCAATGTTACTTAACAATTTCAGGGCATGAAAAAAAGAAGGAAAATTCCAAGTTTGTTTTATGCAGTGAATATTACATCAATTCAAAAGATTGCACACACCAAAAAAAACTACAGACTAATCTTGCTTATAAATATCATTGCAAAAAATTTTAAATTAAATGTCAACAAACAGAATTCAACAGCACATGATTTATTATGATCAAATGAAGTTTATTCAATGCATGCCAGCACCTTAGCTATTCAATATTCAGTAATGCTGAATTAAGGTTCAGTTCTCAGAAATCCATTAATTCAATCCATCATATTAATACTGCCAAGGAGAAAAACCTATAATCATCTCCAGAGATACCAAAAAGAGCATCTGACAAAATTCAATACCCATTTTAAAAATACTCAATAAAAAGGACTTGATTAACTTTGTAAATATGATCCTATATCATGTCAGGCCCAAAACCAGCATCTTACTTAAAAAGGAAAACTTACACTAAAGTTGGAAATAAGGATGCTCACTTTTCCAATACTATTTAACATTGTGTTGGAAATATTTAACCAAAGCAATTAAACAAGAAAAGGCAATTAGGGGGGCTGGCCCTGTGGCCAAGTGGTTAAGTTCGCGCGCTCTGCTGCAGGTGGCCCTGTGTTTCGTTGGTTCGAATCCTGGGCGTGGACATGGCACTGCTCATCAAACCACGCTGAGGCAGAGTCCCACATGCCATGACTAGAAGGACCCACAATGAAGAATATACAACTATGTACTGGGGGGCTTTGGGGAGAAAAAGGGAAAAAAAAAAGAAAAAGAAAAGGCAATTAGGAAAAAAGAAAGAGATACAACCTTTTTTTCAGATAATATGATAATATGATTATATATCTGGAAAACCTAAAAAATCATTGGAAAAAATAAAGCCTAAAGTTTAGTTAATAGTTATGTACTCATATCAGTTTCTTAGTTTTGACAAAGGTCCCAATGAAACATAAGACATTAACAATGGGTGAAATTGGGTGAGAAGTTCAGGGAAACTCTTTGTATGATCTTTGCAACTTTTCTGTAAATCTAACTGTTCCAAAATTAAAAGTTTATTATTTCTTTTTTTAAAAAAGACAGTAGTTTGGGTGTATATCCCAAGTAGACTATAGCATAAGGACAAAATGGACTGCAAAAAGAAAATTAAACTATGTTCAGTAATCATAGTATTAGTAATAGTTTTGGCATTGTTATTATGAAGCTATTTTATATGCTCACATAGACACACATAGTAGGATAAAGTAGGTATATAAGTATGATAACGTCATTAGAACCAAGATTTTCAACATAAGTGAAAAAATACAAATATTAAATGAAAGAAGTTAAGTAAAAAAAAAACCCATAACCTTAAATTTGTGTTGGAAATATAAGTATGATTATATGATATATTTTCTCTTTTAAAAGGAAATACAGAATGATTCCAACTATATGACATTCCAGGAAAGGCAAAAGGATGGAGACAGATAAAAGATCTGTGGTTGCTAGGGGTTCAGGGGGAGGGAGGGAGGCGTGAGCAGATGGAACACAAGGGATTTTTAGGACAATGGAGCTATTCTTTATGATACTGTAATCGTGGGCATGTGTCATTACACATTTGTCAAAACCCATAGAATGGACAACACAAAGAGTGAACCCTAATATAAACTATGGATTTAGTTAATAATGATGTATCAATATTGGTTCATCGACTGTAACAAATGTACCACATTAATGCAAGACATAAATAATAGAGAAACTGTGTGTGTGGTTGCGGGAGAGGGAGTTTATCGAAACTGTCTGTACTTTTCTGTCAATTTTTCTGTAAATCTAAAATGGCTCTAAAAAAGAAATTTGTTAATTTTTAAAAAAATAAAAACAGACATCAGCAACATGGCAGAGTGAGCTGTTCCCTTTATTTCTCCCCCTTCAAATTGCAACTATGTGGACATTCATTGATCAGCAGGAGATATCCACACAGCACAACAGGACGCCTGAGAGACTCGCACAGCTATACATCTGAAGGTGGATGGGCTGCCCCCAGGGAGGTGGTGGACATAGGCGAGCACTCTCCAGCCCCCCAGCAGCCCTGTGCATGTGTGCAATAGTTCTCCCAGCTGGAGCACCCACAGTACTGCTGTGACCCTGAGGTTGGCAGCACTCCTTGGCATGACTGTGGGAACAGGTGACAGCAGCCCAGAGCCCCCTAGTGATCAGTTTCCCATCTGGTGGGAGAGCCCACAGTGCTGCCATGGTCCCAGGGAGCAGCCCAGGCTCAGAGCCAGTGGGGAGGCACTGCCCACCAAGTACAATGTCGGGTGTGACCTAGTAAGAGGCAGTAGCAGATCTGTTCACCTAGGTGAACGACTTCCCAGTTGCCAAGAATGCCCATAGTACCACTGTGGCCACAAAGATGGCAGCATGCCTAGGTTGGGACTGTGGGAACAGGAAGTGGCAGCCCTGAGCCCCCATGTGATTGCTTTCCCATTCAGTGGGAGAGCCCACAGTGTCACCACAGTCCCAAGAAGTGGCCCAAGCTCAGACAGGCATAGCTGCCAGGGATCATGGCAGGCTCAGAATACACAGCTCATGCCCCCTCCAGTGGTGGCAGGTGGAATCTGTGACCAGATGCTATCACTATGTGAAGGCACAAATCCATACCATCAAATAGTATGAAGACGTATATTAATACTCCAGACCAGAAGGAAAAAGACAAACACCCAGAAATCAATCCTGAAGGCACAGAAATTTACAATCTAAATGACAGAGAATTCAAAATATTACAAGAAAACTCAGAAAAACAATTTGATGAAACAAGGAATAAAATTAATGAGCAGAGGGAATTCTTCACAAAAGAGATTGAAACTATAAAGAAAAACCAATCAGAAATGTTGGAGATAAAAACAAAATGAATGAGATAAAGAAAAGTCTGGAGTCATTAAATAACAGAGCTGATATTATGAAGGACAGAATTCGCAATTTAGAGGACAGAAATATAGAAATGCTTCAGATGGAGGAGGAGAGAGAACTAAGACGAAAAATAAATGAAGAAATTCTCTGAAAAGTATCTGACTCAATTAAAAAATGAAACATAAGGATTATAAGTATTCCAGAGGAAGAAGGGAGGGAGAAAGAAGCAGAGAGTTTGTTCAGAGGAATAATAGCTGAGAACTTCCCAAAAGTGGAGGAGCTGTACATGTAAATGAAGCCAACAGAACTCCTAATTATATCAATGTAAAAAGACCTTCTCCAAGGCACATATTAGTAAAGCCGGCAAAAGTCAATGACAAATAAAGAATATTAAGCTCAGCAAGATGGAAGAAAATAATCTACAAGTGAACCACTATCAAACCTTCAGTGGATTTCTCAGCAGAAACACTACAGGGTAGGAGAGAATGGAATGAAACATTCAAAATTCTGAAAGAGAAAAACTTTCAGCCAAGAATGCTATATCCTGTGAAAATATCCTTCAGATATGATGGAGAAATAAAAACTTTCCCAGATAAACAAAAGCTGAGGAAGTTCATTGCCACAACACCCCCCTACAAGATTCGATCAAGAAGGTGCTCATACCTCAAAAAAAAGAAGAAAGGGTTTACAAAGCCTTGAGCAAGGAGATAAATCAGCAGACAAAATCAGAAAATTGCAACTCTGTCTCAGAACAGATTAGCAAGCAATTATAACTCTAAAGATAAAGGCAGAGAAAACATCAAAAACAAATTCAATCACTTCATTTTAACCACAAATTCACAACACAAACAGAATAAGTTGTGACAACCACAACTTAAAAGGGGAAGAGGAATGGGATGAAACCTGCTTAGACTAACGAAATAAGAGGCTATTAGAGAATGGACTGTCTCATCTATGAGATCTTTTATAGAAACCTCACAGTAACCACTAAACAAAAAAATCATAATAGGGACACAAATGATAAATGAAGAGAAAACTGAGAAAACCATCACAGAAAACTACCAAACGGAATTGGCAGTCTGAAATACATGGGACGAGAAACAAGGGAAATACAGAACAACTGGAAAACAAGTGACAAAATGGCAACATTAAGCCCTCTATAACAATAATCACTCTAAATGTAAATGGATTGAATTCTCCAATCAAAAGACACAGAGTGACTGGATGGATTAAAAAACAAGACCCAGCAACACACCGCCTCCAAAAAACATGTCTCAGCTCTAAAGACAAACACAGGTTCAGAGTGAAGGGATAGAAGATGACACTCCAAGCTAATGGCAAACAAAATAAAGCAGGTGTTGCCATACTTATATCAGACAACATAGACTTCAAGATAAAAAAGGCCATGAGAGACAAAGAGGGGCAGTATATAATGATAAAAGAGACATTCCACCAAGAGGACATAAGATTTATGAATATATATGCACCTAACACAGGAGCACCAAAGTACACAAAGTAACTATTAACTGACGTAAAAGGAGATATTAACAGCAACACAATAATAGTAGGGGACCTTAACACCCCACTTACATCAATGGATAGATCATTCAGACAGTAAGTCAACAGGTAACAGTGGAACTAAATGAAAAACTAGACCAGATGGACTTAATAGACATATATAGAACACTCCACCCAAAAACAGCAGAACACACATTCTTCTCAAGAGCACATGGAACATTCTCAAAGATAGACCATATGTTGGGAAACAAGGCAAGCTCAATAAATTTAAGAAGATTGAAATCACATGAATCATCTTTTCTGACCATAATGTTACAAAACTAGAAATCAACTACAAGAAAAAAACTGGGAAAGGGACAAAGTCGTGGAGACTAAACAACACGCTACTGAACAACAAACGGATCATTGAATAAATTAAAGGAGAAATCAAATATTATCTAGAGACAAATGAGAATGAAAAAACACCATATCGACTCATATGAGATGCAGCAAAAGCAGTCTTAAGATGGAAATTCATAGCAATACAGGCCCACCTTAACAAATAAGAAACATCTCAAATAAGCAATCTTAAACTACACCTAATAGAATGAGAAAAAGAAGAATAAACAAAGCCCAAAGTCAACAGGAGAGAAATAATAAAAATTAGAGCAGAAATAAATGAAATTGAAACCAAAAAAACAGTAGAAAGGATCAATGAAACTAAGAGCTGTTTCTTTGAGAAGACAAACAAAATTGAGAAACCTTTAGCCAGACTCAATAAGGAAAAAAGAGAGAAGACTCAAATAAATAAAATTAGAAGTCAAAGAGCAGAAATTAGAACAAATGCCACAGAAATACAAAGGATTATAAGAGAATACTATGAAAAACTATATGCCAACAAATTGGACAATGTAGAAGAAATGGATAAATTCTTACACTCATACAACATCCCAAAACTGAATCAAGAAGAAATAAAGACTCTGAATAGACCAATCACAAGTAAAGAGATTGAAATAGTAATAAAAAATCTCCCAAAAAATAAAAGTCCAGGACCAGATGGCTTCTCTGGAGAAGTCTACCAAACATTCAAAGAAGATTTAACTTCTATCCTTCTCAAACTATTCCAAAAAATTGAAAAAATGGAGCACTGCTTAGTACATTTTACGAGCCCAACATCACCCTGATCCCAAAGCCAGAAAAGGACAACACAAAGAAGGAAAATTACAGGCCAACATTGCTGATGAACATAGATGCAAAAACTCTCAACAAAATATTGGCAAACTGAATACAGCAATACATTAAAAGGATAATACACCATGATCAAGTGGGATTTATATCAGGGACACAACGATAGTTCAACATGCCCAAATCAATCAATGTGATACACCAGATTAACAAAATGAGGAATAAAAACCACATGATAATCTCAATAGATGCAGAGAAAGCATTTGACAAGATCCATCATCCATTCATGATAAAAACTCTCAATAAACTGGGTATAGAAGGGAAGTACCTCAACATGATAAAAGCCATATACGACAAACCCACAGCCAACATCATACTTAATGGTGAAAAACTGAAAGCCATCCCTCAGAGAACAAGAACAAGACAAGGGTGCCCACTCTTATTCAACATAGAACTGGAGGTTTTGGCCAGAGCAAGTAGGCAAGAAAAAGAAATAAAAGGTATCCAAATTGGTAACGAAGAAGTGAAACTCTTGCTGTTTGCAGACAACATGATTTTATATACAGAAAACCCTAAAGAATCCATTGGAAAACTATTAGAAATAATCAACAACTACAGCAAAGTTGCAGGGTACAAAATCAACTTAGAAAAATAAGTTTCATTTCTGTACTCTAATGATGAACTAGCAGGAAGAGAACTCAAGGATACAATCACATTTACAATCACAACAAAAATAATAAAATATCTAGGAATAAATTTAACCAAGGAGGTGAAAGACCTATACAATAAAACCTATAAGACATCATTGAAAGAAATCAATGGTTACATAAAGAAATGGAAAGATATTCCGTTAACATGGATTGGAAGAATAAACATAGTTAAATGTCCATACTACCTAAAGCAATCTACACATTCAATGCAATCTCAATCGGACTCCCAATGACATTCTTTATAGAAATAGAACAAAGAATCCTAAAATTCGTATGGGGCAACAAAAGGCCCCAAAGAGCTAAAGCAATCCTGAGAAAAAAGAACAAAGCTGGAGGCAGCACAATCCCTGACTTTAAAATATACTACAAAGCTATAGTAATCAAAACAGCATGGTTCTGGTGCAAAAATGGACACACAGATCAATGGAACAGAATCGAAAGCCCAGAAATAAAACCACACATCTACGGACAGTTAATCTTCAACAAAGGAGCTGAGAACATACAATGGAGAAAAGAAAGTCTCTTTAATAAATGGTGTTGGGAAAACTGGACAGCCACATGCAAAAGAATGAAAGTAGACCACTATCTTTCATCATACACAAAAATTAACTCAGAATGGATTAAAGGTGTAAGGTAAGATGTGAAACCATAAAACTCCTGGAAGAAAACGTAGGTAGTACTCTCTTTGGCATTAGTCTTAGAAGGATCTTTTCATCAGACTAAAGAGATTCTGAAAGGCAAAGAAAATCAGGAACAAAATTAAAAGACAACCCACCAACTGTGAGAAAATATTTGCAAATCATATATCCGACAAGGGGTTAATCTCCAAAATATATAAAGAACTCAACAAGAAAAAAGCCCAAACAATTCAGTCAAAACGGGCAGAGGATATGAACAGACATTTTTCCAGAGAAGATATACAGATGGCCAACAGGCACACAGAGATGTTCAACATCACTAATCGTTAGGGAACTACAAATCAAAACTACAATGAGATATCACCTTACTCTTGTTAGAACGGCTGTAATTACCAAGACAAAAAACAGCAAATGTTGGAGAGGGTTTGGAGAAGAGGGAACCCTCATACACCGCTGGTGGGAGTGCAAACTGGTGCAGCCACTGTGGAAAACAGTATGGAGATTTCTCAAAAAACTAAAAATAGAACTACCATACGACCCAGCTAGCCCACTACTGAAAGAACTTGAAATCAACGATTCAAAGAGACTTGTGCCCCACTACGTTCATTGCAGCATTATTCACAATAGCCAAGATGTGGAAGCAACCCACGTGCCCATCAGCTGATGAACGGATAAAGAAGACGTGGTATATATATATATATACAATGGAATACACTCAGCCATAAAAAAGACAAAATCATCCCATTTGCAACAACACGGATGGACCTTGAGGGTATTATGTTCAGCGAAATAAGCCAGACAGAGAAAGACAAACACTGTGGAAGATATGTGGAAGATAAACTAACACACGGGCAAAGACAACAGATTAGTGGTTACCAGAGGGGATGAGGTTGGGGGAGTGGGCATAAGAGGTAAAGGGGCTCATATATATGGTGACTGACAAATAATAATGAACACCTGAAATTTCACAGTGTTATAAACTATTATGACTTCAATAAAATTTTTTAAAAATCAAAACAAAAACAAAAGGCAACAGAATGATGAAAAAAATTCTGGCTAGTGGTAACTGGGTGGGATGAGGGGAGGCAGGAGACGGTAGGAGAGGAGCACGAACTCAAGTAGACACCTTAAACGTTGTGGCAATGCTCCAGTTTTTAAGGTGCGCAGAGGTTCCCAGATGTTCAATTTATGAGTTTACATTCGAGTGAGCGGGAGCTCTATCTTGCAGTCTGTTATCCTCACTCACGGAGGTTCAACCGACGAGAATGAGCAGGAACGGTGGCGGAGGCCCCTGAACCTGAACAATCATAGTCAGACTTTACAACCTATGGCAACTGGTGGAGAAGGTCAGGCCATCTGGGAAAAAGTCTGAGTTGTGAACCAACCAATTTTTGTTTTTAAATAGACTTTATTTTCAGAGCAGTTTTAGGTTCACAGCAAAATTGAGGAGAAGACACCAAGATTTCCTGTGTACTTCCTCCCCCGACATAGGCATAGCCTCCTCCATTATCCTTACCTCCCAAGCGGCATGTTTGTTACAATTGAACCAACATGGGCTCATCATTATCACCCAGAGACCACAGTGTACGTGAGGGTTGACTTTTGGTGGACCAAGCAATTTTAAAAAACAGTTTTGTTGCTTTCAAGTACCTCCGTCTCATTGATGACAAGGATAAAGAGCAGTGGGTGTGGCTGCGTCAGAGTATTCATTCTCACCCCTTCCAAAGACTTGCAAACCTATAATCGTGGGATTTTATGATTCTTCATACTCCCCCTTGCACCATTATGTACATAAATAAGAAAAATAACTGTATGACATTTTAAAAATTGTTTTAGCTTTTAGAAATCTTTAATATTTAAAAACAAAGTCTAAAAGATTTTGACCAGAGCCAACGGAAGAGTGTCAAGCCATTTACTGAGATGGAGAAGAAAATCAAAACAAAACAAAATCTTTGATACAGTCAAAAGAAAATATATAATGTATAATTTATGAAGCTGATAATAATCATAGCTGTTTGTATATAGCTTTTGAAATATGTATTAGGCCCAAGGAATACCACACAACTGTTCTACAAGTAATGATCTTATTCTTTGAAAAAGAAATACCTATTTCCTACCTCTGTCCACTGAAAAGTCCTAGAAACAATGACCATTATGTAGCAATGAGTACCCCTAATGCCCAGATGGTGGTCTCTAAATATGATTTCCCACTCAAGAAACCAGGAAACTTTGGAGAAAATGGCTTATTTCAGTTCTGGAGTAGGAAATGTCCAAGAGAAGCAAAGAGGCAATCAAACATAACTGAGGTTGTTGGGGCTGGCCCAGTGGCACAGTGGTTAAGTTCACGCACTCTGCTTGTTCAGCCTGGGCAGCCAGTTCGAATCCTGGGCGTGGACCTACACACCGCTCATCAAGCCATGCTGTGGTGGCATCCCACATACAAAATAGAGGAAGATTGGCACAGATGTTAGCTCAGGGCCAATCTTCCTCAAGCAAAAAGAGGAGGATTAGCAACAGATATTAGCTCAGGGCCAACCTTCCTCACCAATAAATAAATAAATAAATACATAAATAAACAAAAGATGACTGAGGTTGTGTCAAAGGGACTCAGGAGCCAATGTGAAGAGGCCGCCCCTGACCAAAGACTGGACAATTTGAAACTTATCAAAAGGTAATACCTGCAATGGATTAAAACAAAAAATATCTTAAAATTGGTGAGTTCATAATAATATTTAAAAAATAAGACATTGGTCACTGTATTAGTTTCCTAGGGCTGCCATAACAAAGTGCCTCAAACTGGGTGGCCCGAAAGAACAGAAATGTATTGTGTCACAGTTTGGAGGCCAGAAGTTGAAAATCAAGGTGTCGGCAGGGCCACGATCCATCTGAAACCCTCAGGGGAGAATCCTTCCTTGCCTCTTCTTGCTTCTGGTATTTGCTGGCCATCCTTGGCATTCCTTGGCCTGTAGGAGCATCACTGCTCCCATCGTCACGTGGTAATCTTCTCCCTGTGGGTCTCTCTCCTCTTCCTCCTATAAGGACCCCACTCACATGGGATTGAGTGCCTGCCCTACTCCGGGATGACATCGTCTTAACTAAATACATCTGCAATGACCCTATTTCCAAAAATCTCACATTCTCAGGTACTGAGGGTTAGAACTTTCACATATCTTTTTAGGGGACACAATCAACCCATAGCAGTCATTTTTAGGGGATCTTAAAGAACTAACTCATTCTGAAAACTAAATAAAGGGAAAGAATCAAGTGATCAACCTGGCTTTCCTGTACAAACTGTGTCTCAGGACAACCAAGTAGTGGGCAGGGGAAAGTCTTCCTCTAAGAAGAATTTCATCTAACAGATAAAAAAGAAACAATGGGATTGAAATATCACATTCTTCAAACTCCTAATGAAATAATGGACCCAGGCAATGATCATTTCTGTCCACTACTACAAAAAGACAGAGAGAAAAAGGGACATTAGATGCCTCCCAATGGAAAGACACAATACCCCCATGCAGTAGTCTTTGCAAAACAATTGAACCTGAATCAGACCAAACCTCTAATCGCAAGTTTCCTAGAAATACTGGGGTTGAGGAATGTGTTAAATAACACCCTGGGGATGCAATCAGCAATGTAGGAACTCTACAAGACCAACAACCCAGTTTCCTCAAATGAAAAATTCCAAGGGGAGAAACATACCAACTGTAAAAAAAAATATTTATTATGGAGTTATTGGGGAAATTTGAACGTGGAATGATGAATAATTTTTAGTTGTAATAACGGTATTGTGGTTATGTTTTAAAAGAGAATCCTTATATTTTTCACGTACGTACTGAAATATTTGCAGCTGAAATGAAGTGATATGTGATCTGGGATTTGCCTCAAAATAATACAGAAGGGAGGGAGAGAGAAGCGAGGGAGACACATGTATGAGGAACGACTCGCCATGAACTGATGATTGCTGAGCTGAATGACGAGTTAATGGAAGTTCACTGTAATATTCTCTCTGCTTTTTTATATGTTTAAAATATTCTATAACACAAAGTGGGATAAAAGCAATATACTATTTCATGATAAAAATATTCTAAAAATAAACAATATGGAAATAGATATTTTGTAGATATCACAAATGGCTGCTTATGACTTGAGAGAAGATTTCTAATGATGGCCTCATATACAGTTTCAGAAAGTGCTCTATTTAAAACCTGACACGACTTAAATATCATGCACTCTGGACCCTCTGGTGAACAAATCAAGATGTTGCTCTAGATACACATGAGTTGGAGTAAAATCATTTCATGAAAGGTGAGAATGGGAGAAGCAGTATTCTTAATCAGTATATTATTTCCTATAATAGGTGCAAATACGTGAAAATTAAATATTGTAAGAAAGACAGAGATTTAAGAAACATTGCAACTGAGTGTGTGTGTCATCCTAGTTGGGGTCTCCTTGGAACAAACCAACTGTAAAAAGACATTTTTGAGACAATTGGGGAAATTGAACACATACTGGGTATTAGGTGATACTCAAAAATTATTGTTGATTTTGAAAGACGTCATAATGGTATTATGGTTATATTACCCACAAAAAGGCCTTATTTATTAGAGACATAAACTGAAGCATCTATGGGTGAAATGATGTGTTGTCTGGGATTTGCTTTAAAATAATACCAAAAATGGAGGTGGAAGAGTAATGAAACAATCAGTAAAATGTTGATCACGGTTGAAACCAGGTGATGAACGCATCCTTTGCTTGAAATTTTCCACTGTAAAAAGTTTTTAAAAAAATAAAAACTAATACATTTGATCATAATCATTAATCATCATCATCAAATATAATTATTTGATCATAATTGGCACTATGATGGTATTATACTGGGACTAAATAATATCCACAACCTGCCTTGGCCCCTTTTTGTGTCTTCTTGTCACAAGCTCTTCCAGGAGATGTGTGCACAAAAGAAGCACAGAAAGATAAGTATCTCAGCCTTGATCTCAAATCTCAGCGTAGAACCCAGGGGAATGGCTCGGCATGGCTTCCTCGAGCGCATTAGCCCTCAAGAACCTCAAGCCCAAACAACCCTTCATTAGGCTGCTTGGTTTTTTTCAATGGCCAAATCTGAATTCAGCCAACTATTCCTCCAAGAAGACAAAAGCCACTCCTGGAGTAACAGAGTCATTGCCACAATGTCCAGGGTGAAGATGGCCTCAGATGTTGCCCCAATCTTCCTGGGCTTGGCTGCCACATGAGAGGCAGAGAGTGAAGATGTTATATTCTGGAAAATGATTAACTGATTCAACCAGGGACTATGACATATGTTTACATAGGTAATTATCTGATGCCTGAAATTTGCTTCAAAATAATATGGGAGGTGATGAAAAGAATGGAAAATAACGAGTGCTGGCAAGGATGTGGAGCAATTAGAACCTGGATTGTTGGTTCCAATGCATTGCTGGGAACGTAAAATGGTACAGCCACTACGGAAAACAGTTCGTCAGTTCCTGAAAACACTCAGCATAGAATTACCCCATGACCCAGTGTGTTAAGCATATCTTTTTATCTTTTCTATTTTGATGCTTTGACATCTGGGACCTTGCTGACCCTGGAGAGACTGTCCCTCCCAGGGTTAGCTAATTCCTAGAGATAACAAACAACTCATCTGGCCTGTCAGTGGGCCTTTCACATGCAAACTGACCAATCCAGAGCTCATACCCCCCAACCACCTCCTTTATCAGGCTCTCACACTCCAGGCCCCATCCCCTGCCCTAATCACCCCACGGCCAGGTACCATGCAACTAAGGGCAGCCCGTGTGATCCAAAGCCCCCTGGAATTACTCAAACCAGCCAAGCCTAACCCTGTTTATGCTGCCTTGTCTGTTCCTTCCCACAGAAATAATAGCAGAGGCTCTTGCCCTTGTTTTCCCCCCTCCCTCTGCCTCCTGACCAACCCTGGTGCTTCCTTGTGTGGCCCTTCATGATGTGTTGTGCCTCCTGTTTCTAGGGATATGTGAGTATTAGAAACTTCCTTCATAACAGTGATTTCCATGTCTGAATGTCTTACCATACCTGATTAGATCAAATTCCAGTTACCTTTAAAATACCCAGCAATTCTACTTGTAGATATATACCCAAAAGAATTGAACGCAGGCACTCAAACTAACACTTGTACAAGAATGTTCATAACAACATTATTCAAAATAGCCAGAGGGTGGAAAAAATCCAAATGTCCATCAAGGGAGGAATAGATAAAGAGATTATAGGACATACATAAAATGGAGTATTATTCAGCCATAAAAAGGAATAATGTGCTAATATATGCTATCAACATGGATGGACCTTGAACACATTATACTAAGTGAAAGAAGCCCGACACAGAGGGTCACATATTGTATGAAATATCCAGAAAAGTAAATCTACGGCAACAGCAAGCAGAGTAGTGGTTGTCAAGGGCTGGTGGGAGGAACTAATTCTTGATGAGTATATGTTTTTTTCGGGGTATGATGAAAATGTTTTGAAACTAGACAGAAGTAGTGGTTGTACAACATTGTGAATGTACTAAATGCCACTGAATTGTCCACTTTAAAATGGTTTATTTTATATTATGTGACTTTTACCTCAATTAAAGAAGAGGAAAATAATAATACAGGCTGGGGCTGGCCCCGTGGCCGAGTGGTTAAGTTCCCGCGCTCCGCTGCAGGTGGCCCAGTGTTTCGTTGGTTCGAATCCTGGGCGTGGACATGGCACTGCTCGTCAAACCACGCTGAGGCAGCATCCCACATACCACAACTAGAAGGACCCACAACGAAGAATATACAACCATGTACGGGGGGGCTTTGGGGAGAAAAAGAAAAAAAAATAATAATAATAATAATACAGGAGAGAAAAAGTGGGTGGGGTATAAAGGAAACAAGATTGGCCAGGTGTTGATAATTATTGAAGCTGGCGATGGATACTTGGCATTTCACTATACTCCTCTCTTGACTTGTATATGTGTTTAAAATGTTCCATAATAGAAGGGTCTGTGTGTGTGTGTGCATGCATGTGTATGTGTGTGGAGGAGGGTTCCAGTAATAATAAGGACACTGGTGTCAAAGATTCAGGGGAAGATTTGAAAAAAAAATTAGTGTCATGAAGCCAGAGAGTGGAAAATTCAATATTCGTAAATTAACAAATTGTTATCTATTACACGTGAGTTAAAAAATGAATATATACCAAAGTTAATATGTACAATATTATAAATATACTATTACAAATAGGCATCTGCCTCCCTAAAAGTTTAAATACTCAAGTTGGAAAAAAACTTTATTTTAGATTTCTTCAGAAGAAGTGTTGTCTTTGTGATCTTCTTATATTCCAGCGTGTGAAGTATATTTATGTAGCAAACAAGAGAATCAAGCCTTTAGAAAGGCATCGTCATTCCTGGATCAGGGCTACAGCCCCCTCACTTCAGCAGAGCCTGTGCAACATTTGGTGCCTTACGAGTCCCACCAAGCCACTTGGCTCCAGGTCCTTGCCCACCAACCACCTCACTTTACCAACTTGGTTTCCATGTTGAATAATTCTGATCTTCTGTCCACAAAAAAGGTAAGTCCAAGACCTTTCCAAATAAAGTCACGTTATTTTTGTTAAATCCCCAAATGAGATTTACTCAGAGTCTACTTTGCCCATGCTGGGACCCAGGTCCCCTCACATTTGCCATCTCTTATTTCTGCATGTCCCCCAAGGTTCTGCTTCTCATGGGCTCAAGGTGAATTTCTGGTTCTTCCCCTCTGGCCTTCTGACCACACCTGTCTCCTGTGAGATGACCATGCCCAGGGCACACATCTTTTCTGACAGTGGTCTTCACTGCTCCTGCCTCTCTGACTCCTAGAGAAGGCACCAGTCAACCTTTGATACCATATATCCCTTAATTCCCCACAGCACAGCCGAGATCAGACTTTAACATCCGACAAGAGTAAACTGCACATTAATAGATAACAACCCACAGCAGGGTCAGCAAACTTGTTTTTGTAAAATGATAAATAAATTAGATATTGCAGGCAACATATAGACTCTATCACATATTCTTCTTTGTTGTTTGAACAACCGTTTAAACATACAAAACCATTCTTAAGTCCTTGGGCTGCACACAATGGGCTGGGCATCAATTTGGCTCACAGGCCATAATCTGCAGACCCTGGTCCAGACCCTCCCAGTTGAGTCCTGGAAGGGGCTGCAATCGGAGTCCACAAATGCCAATCCACCCACAGGATCCCTTCCAACACTGTTCCTGCCCAACTCCCAGCCTCAGCCCTAACACTAGGAGTCCATGTCTGCAGAAACTACCTGTGAAAGTCATGATGCTCAGAGAAACAGAACCAATAAGATATGTAGAGATAGAGATAGAGATTTATTTTAAGGAACTGGCTCACGTGATTGTGGGTGCTGACAAGTCAAAAATCTATAGTGATACTGACCCTGATATCAGTTTCCCCACATTAAACCCAGTATATATGGGGTTAAAACCAAAACACTCTTTCCCTGCTTACTCGCTGGCTTCCTGGCTCCAGAATCCACTATCCTCCATGGAGACAGACACCGCCAAGGACAAGCACCTGGATGCATTATCTCCTTCCTGCAAAGAGACATGGGCTGGTGGGAAAGCTGCTGACCAGCAAGGTCATGGGCCCCCTCCTCTCTGCAAGTAGTCTCAAGACCAAAGACAGGCTGGTGGGAAAGCTCCAACTAGCAAGGCCATATGCTCCCCCTCTCCTACCTAAAACCCCAAATAAAAACCCTTCCTTTTAGCTTTTTGGGGAGTTTGGGATTTCAGCATTAGCTGCCCTCTCTCCTTGCTTAGCACTGTGCAATAATAAAATTCCTACTTTCTTCCACTACACCTGGTGTCAGAGATTGGCTTGCTGTGCAACGCGTGAGCGAACTCACTTCAGGTTCGATATCAATAGGACAAGATGGCAGGCTGAAAATTCAGGTAAGAGTTGATGTCACAGTCTTGAGTCCAGACGCCACAGGGTAGCAGACTGGAAAGTTGGGGGGGGGAGGGATTTCTATGTTAGTCTTGAGGAGGAGAATTCCGTCTTCTTCAGGAACCCTCAGTCTTTGCTCTTAAGGCTGTCAACTGACTGATGAGCCTTATCCACATTATAGAGGGTAAGACGCTTTACTCAAAGTCTACTGATTTAAATGTTAAACATGTCTAAAAAATACCTTCACAGCAACATCTAGACTGGTGATTGACCCAACAACTGAGCACCTTAACTCAGGCAAGTTGACACACAAAATGAACCATCCCCTTGCCTGTGCCTCAGAATCCCGGAGGCCAGGAGAGAGAGAGAGAAGACTTTCACTTTCCCTTCACTCTGAGACCTGTCTCCCATGCCTCATTCATTGTCCAAGGATTGGCCTCTCTCCAGGATCACTTACAGGGAAATTTCCCCTCCTTTCAGGGGAAACACAACTCCCACCCACAGAGATAAAGGACACTTCCCTAGTGCTGAGTCAGGATGATGAGAATCGAATTCTAGTTTCAGTTCAGCTACTAACCCACTGTGCAACCTGGTTTTGCACCAGCTCCAGGCCTCCTGCTGACCACAGGACCCAATACACAGCAGAACCCTGTAGGACAAAGCAGAAGTTCAACAGATACTTGTTAGGCCACCTTAGCTTTAGGAAGCCTTATCTGATCATAAAATACCTTTATTTCCCCCAGGCCAGGCCTCCCTGCACCTCTTTTGCCCCCAGCTTCGTGTCATAGTGTTTGTATTTGGACCCAAAGAGCAGTACTCGAGTGTTTGCAGCTTGGACCCAAAGCTGAAAGTTAGTTTCCAGCTGAGTAATGAGAACTTACCACTGATGAGTGTCTACCGCATGCCAGACACTGTAAAAGTTCTATCTAACCCTCAAAACAGCCCATAAACAAGAAAGAGGCCATGGTTCCCATGTTGCCATTCCCAGGGGCCAGCACTGGGACAGGAAGCACCCCTCTCAGAGGGGGACGTAATCAGGAAGACCAATTTACATTTCCAAACCAGGACAGTAACTCTTCTTAAATGTTTCCCCCGGTAGAGGGGACTCCACCAATTTCCCATGATATTAGCTTGTCATGTGTGTCATCACTTAACGATTCTGTAATACAAGAGAACAGTCATCCCACAGATGAAGCAAGCCAACATTCCTAAGATCCAGGACACTGCTTGCAGCTTCAAAAGACTAATTTTTCCAGACTCTACTTGTTCCAAACCAACAAATAAACATTCACACTTGACAACCCTTGAGATATGTTCAGATATGCTAGTCCCTGCATCCTGCTTCTCCAGTCCTTCAGCCTTTCCTCATGTCAAGTCATCTCAAGCTCTCATCTCACCCATCTTGTCAGCTCCTCCCAGAACTCACCCTATTCAGTGGTTCTCAATGGTGGCTGCTCATTGGACTCACCCAGGAAGCTTTGATAAATACTGAAGCTTAAGAAAGTTTGAGGAGAAACAGGATATTTGTATGGTCCTCAAGTATCTCCTCCAAGACTGTATTAAGTATAAAGAGAAAAATAGCAACTTAACACTGGAGAATCCCAGAAGACACCACTTTAACCAAAAGATCAAGGTGAATCTTGATTTTATTAGGAAAAAACATCCAGGAGTCTTTCTTCCTGTGAGTGTCCTTTACAATCACATGGGACATTTCACTTCTGACACTTCCGGTCACCAAATATGTGGAGAGTTTCCCCCACCAAGCAATTCTGTGTGACACCAGCTGAGTGTCCTACAATTTAACTCGGTTGTCCCTGGAGTTGGCATCAGACCCCACAGCTTAGGGGCTCAATCCCACAAGACTTCCCCCCACTTCAGATGCCAATCATGCATGGTAGGTCCTCAGGTTACTCACAACTTCTGTCCAACTTGGCTACAAATCGGATGTCCCCATGACCTCCTCCCCCTTTGGTTCGATTAAAGTGCTAGAGTGGCTCATAGAACTCAGAGAAATGCTTACTTACCTTTACCAATTTATTATATAATAAGGGATATGATAAAGGATGCAAAAGACAGCCAAATGAGGAGATCCGGGAGGGTCCCAAGCACAGGAGATTCTGTCTCCTTGGAGTTGGGGTATGTCACCCTCCTGGTACTTGGATGTGTTCACTAACCTAGAAGCTCTCTGAACCCCATACTTTTGGAATTTTATGGAGGCTTCCTCATGTAGGCATGATCAATTATTAACTCCATTTCCAGACCTTCTCCCTTCTCAAAAGAATAGAGGGTGGGGCTGAAAATTCCAAGCTTCTAATCATGGCTTGGTCTTTCCAGTGACCAGCCCTCATCCAGGAGTCCAGCAAGAGTCACCTCATTAGAAAAGGAAATATTCCTTTTACCCAAGAAATTACAAGGGTTTCAAGAGTTCTATGCCAGGAACGAGGGGCAGAGAGCAATACATACTTTCTATAATCTCACAAAGATGTATTGACATCATGAATCCTCTCATACAACGCACTGAGAAGGACACAAGTTCACCACTATGGTATCCTTGACAAAAATGTGTAACTTCAATCTAATTATGAAAGAACAAATTGACAGATGTTTTACAAAATAACTGTCCAGCACTCTTCAGAAGCGTCAAGGTCATGAACGGCAAAGAAGAATGGAGGACCTGTCCCAGAGTGGAGAAGGCTAAGGAGACATGACCGTTAAATACAAAGTGGGATCCTAGACAGGATCCTGGGTCAGAGAAAGGACAATAGTGGAAAAACCGGTGGAATCTGAATAAGGTCTATCATCGTTATTACTAGTACCAGCGCCAATGGTACCAATAGTACTGTACCAGTGTTCATTTCTTAGCCTTGGTCATTGGGCTGTAGTTATGCAAGACACCAACATACAGGGAAGCTGGGTGAAGGGTGTATGGGAGTTTTCTGTACTATTTTTGCAACTCTTCTGTAATTCTAAACAAATTTATTTTAAGTTTAAAAAATACTGATGCCTGAGCCCCTCTCCCAGAGATTCTGATTGGTCTAGTGCATGGCCTGGGCATCCAGAATTGAAAGCTCCCTGGTGATTCTAATGTGTAGCTAGGGTTGAGAACCATTGTGCTGGTTTGTCTGTCTATCACAGAGTGTAATTTTCAGAACCAAACACCATAGTCCACGTGTGGTCTGACAGGAACACAAGAGGACTCTCATCTCCTTCCTTCTGGACACTGGACCTTTATTAACGCTGCCTGGAGCCCAGTAGCTTCCTTTAAAGTCACAGACTTTAGCCACCCACAGCTTCTTCTTTTCTAAAACCTCTGAGTCTTTCTTCACAGGCTGGCCTGCTGGGCCACGCCTCTCCTTTCCTGGACTTGTACAAGGTTTTATAGGCTGAATCCTGAATATTTAGTCTTCTCAGATTTGGCCCTTTGCTCCAGCCTGTCAGGATCCTGAATGCCTCCTGCCACATTCTCTCCTCTCCCACCCCCTAGATTTGGGCACACACTCTTGAAAATGACACAAGTGACAGCATTGGACAGGCGGAGAGAGCCCTACAGCCCATCCCCAGATGTCCTGGTTAGCATCTGTCTGATTGCCTCTGTTAGGGGCCTGGGCTTGTGGTTCCGAGGGGCAAAGCTGGCCAATCAAGGAAGTTATCCAAATTGTTCAGGACTAGGAAGGGCCAGAGGAAAAGTAGGAGCCAGGTCCTCAGAGAGGACCAAAGATCCAACCAGGGAAGCTATGTATTGTCACCAAGGTCAAGGGAAGGAGAAGACAAGAGGCTGGAAGGCATGCAGATCCTGAAACAAAGAGGACAGCAAGAGCGATGATGGGAATAGAGTGGGGGCCAGGCTGAACTGCCTCCAATTTCCCATTGTGCCAGCCGCCAAGCCTTGCCCATATCATGCCCTCTGCCTGGATCGCTGTTTCTCCTGAGGGCCATTGTGAACCCCTATCCTTCTCTTAAGACACTGCTTAAGTGTCATCTCTTCTGCGAAGCCTTCCCCATCTTTCACAGGTAGAACTGGGGGAGAACGGAAGGAAGGGGAAAACTGCTCCTCTCTTGGAACTGGGAATCAGTTGAATCCTTGATCCAAATCTGGAGAAGCCTGGAGTGGTTCAGGGAGCAGAAGGATGAACCGTGCCTGGCCTCGAGGAGAAGGGCAGAAACAAGGTGGTTGTGGCCCATGAAGGGCACGCCTAGTTAGGACGCATCACACAGGCGTCTGACTATGAGCCCCTGGAGGACAGAGCCTCGTTATCATCGTCTTCCCGGCCAGTGCTGAGCCCAGAGTAGCGCTCCATGACCCCGCCTCTCCTCATCGCCGGTTGGCCATTCTTGAATGATCCATTGACCAACCTGAAGGTAACAGCACTCTGCTGGGTGAACAGCTCTGCAGAACAATGGATTCTGAATCCAAATGTATCTCAGCAGTTAGAACAGTGGAGTGGAACAGCTACAATGACTTATAACATGGAGGTTTGGAAAGACCTAAATCTGAGCCGGTAAACCCAATCGAGTGCTCAGAAATCGTGGCTGAACTGCAGCTCCTGTGACATAACTCAGGAATGCGGCTGATTACAGGCAAGGGGAGTCAATGACACAACAAGGTGCCTGCCACAGCTGTCATGGCCTGTAACTGCAAGGCTGGGGGGACAAGGTTCTGAGTAAGGAGACTTTGGCCATGGTCTGCTCTGTTTACATAGCCCAGGCTGCACCTGGAGTGGGCCGTTCAGTCTAGATGCTGTCCTATGAGAGGGACGTGTTGCCAAGCTTGAACCGCCCATAAAAACCACTTGTAATCCCACTACCTAGAGGCAGCTCCTGTTTATGTGCGGCCTATGTCCTCATAGTCTTTCAGATATATCATATATAGGAGCTTATGCTGCATACAAAGTTTCATATTTTGCCAATTCCACCTAATATTATAACACAAACATTTCCTAATGTCATTAAAAATTATTTGGTAAACATATTTTTAACAGCTTAATTGAGATATAATTCACGTACCATACAATTTATCTGTTTAAATCGTACAATTCTATGGCTTTTAGTGTACTCACAAGGTTTTGAAATCACCACCACAATCAACTTTAGAACCTTTTCATCACCCCAAAAAGGAAACCCACACCCGTTAGCAGTCACTCCCCATTACTCCATACCTCCAACCCCTGGCAACCACTAATCTACTTTCTGTTACGGATTTG
The DNA here is from genome assembly GCF_037783145.1 of Equus przewalskii. Taxonomy (NCBI): domain Eukaryota; kingdom Metazoa; phylum Chordata; class Mammalia; order Perissodactyla; family Equidae; genus Equus; species Equus przewalskii. The sequence continues at coordinate 10,748,423 of NC_091842.1, read as the reverse complement.
CCTGTTCTGCACATTTCATATAAATGGAATCATACAGTATATGGCCTTTAGTGACTGGCTTCTTTCACTTAGCATAATTTTTTCAAGGTTCAGCCATGTTGTAACATGTATCAGTACTTTGTTCCTTTTTAAGGCTGAATAATATTCCATTGTGTGGATATTCCACATTTCTTTATCCATCCATCAGTTGATGGACATTGGGTTATTTCTACCTTTTTGCTATTATGAATAGTGCTGCTGTGAACACCCTGGTACAAGTTTTTCCATGGACATATATTTTCACTTGTCTTAGGTTGATAAACATAATTTTAAACTACAGCATAATATTGTGTGCAGCTATTTCATACTGGACTGTAAACACATAACCATTTCACTAACCTTAGAGATAAATTTTGGATTCTTTCTGCCTTACAAACAATTCTGTGATGAATAATGTTGCACGTGAAGCCTTGCTGATGTTTTGGGTTATTTTCTGTGTAAACGCGATTAACAAGGCGGATTGTGTTTAGAGGAGAGTGACCAGGATCGAGACTGGATTTCAAATCCACGCATTGTAATAACTTACAGTTACGTGACACTTTACATTTTATGAAACACTTATCTCTTTCTCTCTTTTGAAGATATACAAAAAACATGGGGATATTTAACCTGAAGAAGACGAGATTTAGAGGGTCATAATCTTCGTCTGTAAGTACCCGAATGGCCGCCATTTGAAAGGCAAGAGACTAATTTTACACAGTTCCAAAGGACAGGCTCTGCTCACTGTTGGCCAAGCCTCTTGGGATTGGACTTTTTCTCCCAGCCCTGCCATACAGTGGGCAGCCTTTGCATATCTTGGTGCTTCTGCTTGTAATTCAGAGTAGACCTTGGGGGCCTCCTATGAAATAAAGATGGGTTCTGTCTGTGAAAGAGGATTTGTAACTCTTTAGTAAGAGAGCTCAATCTAAAGTTGGGCTGTCAGCAGAGATGAGGTTTACCACAGAGCTGACTGCTAGCAAGAAGGGAACATTTTGGTCTGGGGACTTGTCCAGGGATTGAGGTAGGGGCATGTGTGTGCGTGTGTTGAGAAATTTGGCTGCAGCTGGAGAGGAGGCAGAGGAAGTTGGGCTAAAATGTGTACAAGAAGTTGTGGCTGGGGTCCAGTTAGACTGAGGGCTTGTTTCTTTGGAAGGCACAGGGAACATTGACCTAGGGTGGCACTTGGCAACATCGCAGAAAGAGATTCTCTAGGTCAACGTGTGCTCACTGTTGTTGAAGACATGTCAATCACTGAGAGATACGAACCTCCTGTCAGCACTGGGACATGGGAACAGAAGAACATTTGCCCTAAATTTGTTAATGTTTGCCCGAAGAAGATGATTTTTAACTTAATTAGCATATATTTTAATAAGCAGTTCTAAAATGTCCCTGGGCATACCTTGCAAAAGTTTCCTACCTGGGATTGGGGGGAAACTCCTTGACTTCCAGACCTACCCCCAGTACTCACCAACATACAATGTGGAGTAGGAAATGTTAACCACAGCAAACACTCCCAAGTAGGGGGAAGATGGAAGGCTGCCTACCAGCAATTGGGCAAAATTACTTGACTGGATCTTGGTTCTGTCTCTGGAAATGACTCCCTGTGGTTCTTGGGTCCACTATTTGGGAGGCTCTATCTGTACCATTATTCCCAGTGGCCACATCTGAAGCAGGCATGGGACCGTATGTTCTCCACGGAGGCTGAGCAGCTTTCTCAGCTTGCTTCCTGCCTGCAGAATGTTGGGGGATCCAAGGGTTATTTCAAGTATTGAAATACACTGTTTCTTTTAGTTCAGATTAACGGGTTTTTTTAGCACTACAACTTTCTCAAAAATTTAGTTGGCTTTACGAATATTTGTCAAACGCAACCAATAGAAAACAACTCATACTAGCAAAATTCTGCTTTCCCATTTCTTTACCCAAAGCCAAAAACTCGTTAGCTAAATTATCTTCCTTCCAAGTTATCTCAGGTGATAATTTTAACAAAGGCTTTGCCATTGCATGACATGGACTGCCATTTTTCCAACTTCCAACGATAGTGCCCTCATAATCCACCACCTGGCCCCAAAGCCAATGCCACTTACTCTAGATTTTCATACTTCCAGGTACCAATTTTTGTATAGGCCAGTGTTCACTATTATGCTACAATAACCACCCCTAAATGTCAGTGGCTTACAAAATAAAATAAAGGTTTATTTCTTGCTCACTTTACATGTTATTCTAGAGTTTGCCCCAGCTATGCTCACAGGTCCCAGACTGGCAGAGCAACTCATATTGGGGACAAATCAAGATCATGGCAGAGAAAAAGGACAAAAAGCAACGGTGGGAGCATGCATTGGGTCTTAGGACTTCTTCCGGGAAGCGGCACCTGTCACTTCTACTCACGGGTTTGTTAGCCATATTAAATAAATGATCAAGTCTGACTTTAGTGGGAGTGGGGGGAATCATCTCACGAGGCGGACAGTGAATATTTGGAACAATAATACAATCTACCACAGAGGCAGCTAACAGACCCCTCTTTCTCACCTGAGTCCCGAACTAAGACATAAAACAAATGAGCCCACATGTGGACAGTCAAAATGACTCCTTTATTACTAATATAGGCTAGACTGGAGGATGGCAGCTTGGTGTGAGAGCCAAAATGGGCCTGCTAATAAAAAGCCCGCACTTTAAAAGCTTCCTGCCCAGCCGCTGCGTTGCCGAATGGGGCAGGCCTGTAGACACCAGCTCTCAGCACATTGGAGGAGGGTGCAGGATGGATGGAGACCTGGTTTCTCCTCCCACACTTTCCAGGCAAATAAGTTATTCCAAATTCCCTGAAACAGAGTGAGTGCACAGACAGAGGAAGGCCAGGAGCGTAATGCTCATAAACTCCAGCCACCGGGAAAGAAACTTCAGGAGTGAGGAGTGAAGTGAGTATCTTTCAGATGAGGAAACTGAGGTCAGTGAAGACCAATAACTTGCTTGAGTCCCAGGTGGGCAGCTGAGTGCCACCCAACTCTGAAGAGGAAGGGGTGGCTCTCTACTTAGAGATCAGGGTGCACTCCATGGAGAGGAATCTGCGATCCGGGTAGAAAGATTAAGGTTTGAGGAACATTTTCTGTGTACCTTCCTGTACCCTTCTTGGTCTGCTGATTTCATCTAAATCTTCTCTTTGCGTTTAGTGAGCAGGAACGGTGGTAGACCCTACCCCCATTCCAAGCCTCAGGACGGTCGTTCAGGAAACCATAGAATCAGTAAAAATTGCTTGACTGAATAAGAACAGGCTTTCGGGGACTTACTAGGCCTGCTTTACAGGCCCAGAAGGCCTGAATCCCAGGCCCTTGGAGGCAAGGATGGGATGTAAGCCCTTGTCTTATTCCATGCAGTGTTCCTCCCCCTACCTCACACCGCCTGTCTCCCCCGGAGAGGGGCCTTGGATGTCTCAGTGCACCCGTCCCTCTCCCCAGTCCTCTGAGGCAGGGGATGGCTGCCCAGACGGATGCAATCACACATCGGGAGCCAAGGCCAGGCCCACCCATGCAGGGTTCCCGATGACGGGTCTTTGCCTTTCATCAGGCTGTGATTCCTTCCATGCAGCAAAGCCCACAGACAGAAGAGGTAAGAAATCACAGACGTGCAATCCCAGGATTTGAGGCCCGAAGAAGCAGGCCAGGAACAAGTTGGTGGTCCAAACCCCTTCCCAAATTCTCCCCAAATCTGCCCCCAAGTCGGAGCTAACAAGACCGTGCGTCAACCTGATCCTTCAGGACTCCTGTTTCCCACCTCTGCTCGTGTTTTCTCTCCTGAGGCATCCCCAGGAGTGGGGTCGGAGTCTGTTGCCAGAGCAACCGGAGTGGCATTCCCTCAGATTCATTTTTTCAGATTCCCTCTGTGTTCTCGGCTTTCCTCACTCTTGCTGCCAAAAGAATGCAAACCGTGTCATCCTTCTGCTTCCTTTTCTCTCCTTATCTTGTTTCTTTCTCCAAGGTTTGAATCTCTCGCAGCAAGATCACGTTGATCTCTATCATTTCCTGCAGTCTACTCACTTATGTCTCTTTATTCCTCTTGCCAGTCTGGATGCCTTTGCCATCTTCTGGATAACAGACTCTTGGATTTCTCCCTCAGGTCCATACTTCCCAGCGGTGAGGACTCTGTAGTTCGTTTCTGACCCACAAGCACTCGCAGGTGCGTTTGAGCCCCGTCTGTTCTTTGCGGAGATTGATCTGGCTCCAGTGGGGGGTCAATAATAGTGGCTATTATTTATTGACCTCTCACTTTGCCAGGTGTCTTACACATATTACTTCTAATGTTTTGAGGGAAGCTTTACTGTACCCATTTTGCAGCTGAGAACATTAAGTCTCAGAGGATTAAGCCAGGTCTCCAGCCAATGAGTGGCAAAGTCAGGATTCAACCCCACATCTATATGGCTCCAACTTCTGCGTCCTTCCTGTGTCCCCTCCAGGAAGGAGCCAGAGGTAGGGAGGCCACTTGGGAAACCACTGGGGATGACCGAGGCCAAAATGAGGACAGTACATGGGGAATTTAGACGTACGTCTGCAGGAATGTAGAGTCCGTGTTGGCTGGTGATCCCGGGGAGGGACAGGCATGGGTGGGGAGTAATTGCAGTAAATATTTTTGTCTAGTACTTTATAAAACACTGCTCCAAACGTGAACTTGTTTGTTCCTCTTCACAGATTTGGGAAGTACAGCAAATCCTATCCTCCCCTTAAATTCAGGTATTCTGACTCAAAAGCTGAGGCATCCTTGCCCTCTTACTCCCCGGCCTGCATCACAAACTCTAAGGAATAAACTCTGGGACAGAGATTTGACTCTCGGGTGTGGTGTAATTTAGGGTGAGTAGCAATGGCAGCTATAACAGGGTGGGCAGGACATTTTCCATTCTCCAGACACACCCTCCACCCTTCTCCATCCTTCTCTGTGGAGTAGGCTGACCTTTACGCACAGGAGGCTCCCTGGCCCTCTGGCTTAAGGAGACTTGACCAATGGAAGGCACTAGCAAGCTGGCTCATCCTTCTACTGGTACAGCCACTCTCATCAGGGCCAGGAGTGACTCCTCCCCTTGCCCCTTCACTCCTAGGCAGTGTCATGGCGGTCACTCATTCCCAGCCCTGGGGACTGCCCCATCCCTACCTCACTCGCACCGTATTTATAGTCCCTTCAGTAAGTTCCCCTCAAGGGCCCATTTTGCACGTGTGTGCCATCTGATTGCTTCAGGGCCTCGATGAGACGGATAAACCTGTAAATCTCAGTGGCGTGACCCAATGAAAGGTTATCTCTTGCTCGTGTCACAATCCATTGTGGGTCTGTGTGTGCGATATACATATATCTCTCTCTATAAATGTATTCTTCCCGCACATGTGTAGAGACTCTGGGAAGGAGACAGAGGAAGTTGGGTCAGAATGTACAAGAGAGAAGTTGTGGGTGGAGGATGGTCTGTCTAGTCAGACCAAGGGTTTGTTTCTCTGGAAAGCATAGGGTACACTGACCTCTGTCAACAGTTGATCTCATCTCCGAAATGACTCTCCAGGTCAAAGCGCACTCAATGTAATGGAAGGCTTGTCATTCACCAAGAAATAGAAACATCTTGTCAGGACTGGGCCATGGAAATGAACGAGCAGTTGTGCAACGGTGGCAATGCTTGAGCAAAGAAAATAATTTTGACTTAATTATCATTTACTTTAGGACACAGCTACTAAGCAAAAGGCATTGTACTGGACTTTCTGGGAGGTACACATTTGATCCAGATATAGGGTCTACTCTCAAGAAACTTGACATTTCCTCACATTTAAAATTTATGTTTAAAGTCACACGCAGTAAAATTCATTCTTTTTGGTATATGCTTCTATCAGGTTTTTAGTTTATATTTTAATTTGTATTTCTTTGTGCATATTTTTTATGGAGATATAACTCACATACCATAAATATCACTGATTTAAGGTATAGTCATGTGTTGCTTAACGACAGGGACACGTTCTGAGAAATGCATTGTTAGGCAATTTCGTCGTTGTGCGCACATCATAGAGTATTTACACAAGCTGAGATGGTATAGCCTACTACACGCCTAGGCTAAATGATACTAATTGTATGGGCCACCGTCATATATGTGGTCCGTCATTGACTGAAACATTGTTATGTGGCGCATGACTGTATATTCAGAGTTATGCCACCATCAACACTAACTTTAGAACATTTTTATCCCCCCCAACAAAGAGACCCGTACCTATTAACACTCACTCCTCACTCCCCTTTCCTCTCACTCCAGGGCAACCACTAACATATTTTCTGTCTCTATGGATTTGCCTACTCCGGATATTTCATATAAATGGATTCGTACAATATGTGCTCCTTTCAGACTTGTTTCTTTCACTTAGCACAATGTTTTCAAGGTTTATCCATGTTATAGCACTTTTCAGTACTTCATTCTTTTTTATGGCTGAATATTTCGTTGTACGTATAGACCACATTTTGTCTACCCATTCATCAGTTGATGAGTTCTTTCCTATTTTGGGCTATTACGAATAATGCTGCTATACACATTCCTGTACAAGTTTTTGTTGAACACCTGTTTTCAATTTTCTTGGGTGCATACATAAGATTAGAATTGCTGAGTCATATGATAATTCTATGTATAACTTTTTGAAGAACTGCCACTGTTTTCCACAGTTGCTTTACCATTTTACTTTCTCTCCAGCAGTGTACAAGGGTTCTAACTTCTCCACATCCTTGCTAATACTTTGCTTTCTGGGTTTTTTTCCTGAGGAAGACTGGCCGTGAGCTAACATCTGTGCCCGTCTTCCTCTACTTTATACGTAGGATGCCTGCCACAGCATGGTTTGACAAGCAGTGCCATGTCTGCACCCAGGATCCGAACCAGTGAACCCTGGGCTGCTGAAGTGGAATGTGCAAGTTTAACTACTGCGCCACCAGGGTGAGCCCCCCAATTTTTTTATTATAGCCATCCTAGTAGTGTGAAGATGTATCACAATATGGTTTTACTATGCATTTCCCAAATGATTAATCATGTTGAGCATGTGCTTATTGGCCATTTGTATATCTTCTTTGGAGAAATGTCCATTCAAATCCTTTGCCCTTTTTAATTGGTTTGTCTTTTTATTGTTGAATTATAAAAACTCTTTATATATTCTGGATACTAGGCCCTTATCAGATATGTGATTTACAAACACTTCTCTCATTCTGTGAGTTGTCGTTTCATTTTTTTGATAGTGTCCTTTGACACATAAAGGTTCTTAATTTTGATGAAGTCCAATTTATCTATATTTCCTTTGGTTCCTTGTGTTTTTGGTGTCAAAACTAAGAAACAATTGCCTAATCAAAGGTCACAAAGATTTACACCCATATTTCCTTCAAAGAGTTTTCTCCCATTCTGTGAGTTGTCTTTTCACTCTCTTGATAGTGTCCTTTGATGCACGAAAGTTTTTAATTTTGATGAAGTTCAATGTATCTATTTTTTATTTTATTGCCTGTGCTTTTGGTGTTATATCCAAGAAATCATTGCCAAATTCAATTTCATGAAGATTTTCCCCCATGTTTTCTTCTAAGAGTTTTATAATTTTAGGGTTTTGATCCATTTTGAGCTAATTTTTGTATACGATAAAGATCCAACTTTATTCTTTAGCATATGGATATCCAGCTTTCCCAGCACCATTTGTTGAAAAGATTACCTTTTCCCCATAGAAAGGCATCCATCATGGATCTTGGCACTTCTGTTGAAAATCGATTGACCATAGATGTGAGGGCTTATTTCTCAGCTCTCTATTCTATTACAGTGGTCCGTATGCCTGTCGTTATGCCAGTACCGGCTCAGGGCCAGTCTTCCTCACTGAAACAAACAAACAAAGAAACCAAAATGATTTCTATTGCTACCCTAATCTTGTTCTCCTCCTAGTTTTCCCCAGGTCTTCACGGGGTACCATAATTGATGTAGGAGTTCCCCTTGGTTTCTCCCTTTGTCTTAGTCTGCACACCCATACCATCAGCCATCTCCTAGGCTCCAGATTCCCTTCCAGTTCCCTCCTCTCCCTCCACCTCCACTGCTACTGCCTGTGTCCAGCCACTGTCCTCTCTCTCCAGGACCCTGCACCACCTAATGACGGGACTCCTTGTTTTCACTCTCTTTTTGGTTTCATTTTTAATATTTTTATTTGTATTCAAGCATTTCACCAAATGGCCAACAATCACCAGAGAAGCTGCTCACTATCATTAGTCATCATGGAAACGCAAATGCAAACCAGAATGCGCACAAACCCATACCAACAAAGCTGTGAGGCAACTGGAGCTCCTATTTGCTGCTGGTGGGAATATAAAAGAGCACATCCACTTTAGACTTCTACTACAACTAAACTTAGGTTGTCGCAGGTTGCAGTCTCCGGGAAGCACAGTCTGAGGGTGGGGTTAGCATTATTGGGGGAGCGCTCTTGGGATCAGCGCCATTGGAAGGGAAGGAACAGGACTGAGGAGAGAAACTGGGGTATAACACAGTCTCCGTGGAGGCCTCAGCCAACCCCAGGACAGTTTGAAACGGCAATGATCCTTCAGCGTTGTCACACGTTGGGGTGAGGGGTGGGCCTTTATGCCCCAAAGCTTACAGTCATTTAATGTGGGCCGCCCAGAAAAGAGCTGTGACCTCAGGTGAGGCAGCTCTCTTTAAGTGAGGCTATCATCATAGGGTCCCAATGGTTGAGCACTTTCTGCTGGTAGCATGCCCAGCAGCTGGAAAAACAAGGGCTTCATTTTTAAAGGGTGCTCTGAACAGTACATCACAGAGTCCATCACACACACCTAGCCTCAACTCCTGGATAACCTAAAAATACCCAGTGCATATATATATACACACACACAAACCAGGCCCAAGAATGCTCATAGAAGCTTCGCTCATAATAGCCAAAAAAAAAAAAAAGAGAGAAAGAAAACAATCCAAATGTTCATGAACAGGAAGCTGGATAAATACATTGTAATATATTCGCACAACACAATACTTACACACAGCGGTAATAATAATAGAGCAAACTACTGCTACTTAGAACGATGCAGATGAATCTCATAGACAACACAGTGTGTAAGAGAAACCAAGCATAAAGGCACACTATATGATTCTGTCTGTATAAAGTTCAAGAAGAGACAAAATGAATCCATGATAACAGCAGTCAGAATAAAAGTTACCGGAGGATGAGGGTGGGGGCCCGGGGGTGGGGTGGGAGAAGAGCGTAAACCAAAAAAGGGCAGCAGGGGACCTAAGGGATGCTGGAAATTCTCTTCATCTGGGTGGAAGTCACATGGGATACAGATATAGATATAGATGTTAAAACTTGCCAATTATATTTAATATTAACACTTTATATGTTAGATATGCCTTCATAAAAAAATAACTGAGTAAAAACTTTTTATCAATTTTATTTACTTCTTAAAATAGTATTACATGCACATATGTCAGTCCACGTGGGCAGCTATGACAAAACACCCCAGACTTGGGGGCTTGAACAAGAGATACTTATTTCTCACCGTTCTGGCCACCGGAAGTCCAGGATCAAGGTGCTGGCAGGTTCTGTCCTGGTGAGGGCTCTCTTCCTGGCTTGCAGAGGGCCGCCTCCTCGCTGTGTCCTCACAGGCCAGAGAGAAAGGAAGCTCTGGTCTCTCTTCTTGTTCTTATGACACTAATCCCATCGTGGGGGCCCCACCCTCCCGACCTCATCTAAACCTAATGACCTCCCAAAGGCACCACCTCCAAAAACCATCACCTCTGGGGTTAGGGCTTTGACATACGGATTTGGGAGGGACACAGTCAGTCTATAACAATATGGTTCAAAATTTATATTGTACAAAAGAATTTACAAAAAAGGATATTCTCCCAGACCTGTTCCCCAGCTGCTCAGTTCCTCTCCCTAGAAGCCTCAGAATTATTCTATGCAGAGTAAGGCATTTTGATCTTTCTACCTCTTTACATTTATGGTAGCACGTTATATCCACTGTTGTTAACCTGGTTTCTCCCACTCAAAAATATATTTTCGGCATCATTCAATATTGATAGATCGCTTTCTCAGTTTTCTGTTTTGTTGATTTTGTTTTTAACACTGTAGAGTATTCCTTTGAAGGGATGTGGTAGAATTTATTAGTCATTCTCACACTGTTGGACATCTGGGTTTTGTCCAGTCATTTAATTTACTATTGCAATCAACACTGCAATGAAGAGTTTTTTGCATAAGACATTTTCCATTTATGCAAGTATTTCTGTAGGTTAAAATCGTGGCCAAGTGGTTAAGTTTGAGCGCTCTGCTTCGGCAGCCCAGGGTTTCGCCAGTTCGGATCTTGAGATTGGACGTAGCACTGCTCGTCAAGCCATGCTGAGGCAGCGTCCCACACGCCACAACTAGAAGGACCCATAACTAAAATGTACAACTATGTACTGGGGGGCTTTAGGGAGAAGAAGAAGAAGAAGAAAAAAGAAGATTGCCAACAGATGTCAGCTCAGGTGCCAATCTTTAAAAAAAAAAAAGAAAGAAAACAGAAAAATACGATCTTTTAAAAAAAATCCTAAAAGTGGAATTGCTACATCAAAGATATGTGCATTAGTCATTTTGAAAGGTATTGCCAAATTTCCTGCTACAGAAACTGTACCAATTTTGAATCCCTTCTGCAATGTAACCAGCGCTCATCCCTACCTCCCCAGCTTCTAAATGGGGCGTGACGCTTCGAGCTTAACCCCTCCAAGCTTCCCGGTGTCTTGGAATCATATCCACATTCCTCACAGCAGCCTGCGAGGACTTGCGCTATATCGCTCCCGCCTGCCTCACTTTCCACGCCCGAGTGAAGCAAAGCGTTTGGAGAGATCCAAGAGGATCATTGTAGACACCGGGATTCCGGCCTGACCGGGTGGGAACTGGCATCCTATCCCGGGGGGCATGTGTGCTTAGGCAGTGGGCCTTGCTGCTGGGCGCCCCATCCTGTGAGTGTGGGAAAAGAGAACTGGGGAGAGATGGCATGGCAAACGAATGCCACGGAAGGCTGCAGTTACATTACCTCGCGGGGGGGCGCGTACCGTCCAGGATTTTGGACCTAAGGAGGCTACTCAGCTGATTAAAGCCATCCGCCTGGATGTGAGCCGCTTCTCAGGACAGCCAGCAAGGGGCAGTATTCTGCTTCGGGATGGGGTCTTTTCTCCATCAGACTAGAGGGACCCCGCGCCGAGCTGTCCACCAGGGGGCAGTAAGGACATGGCTTGGAGGCTGAGAGCGGCTAAAAGAAGCTGCCATCCTCAGGGGACTGAGGAGGGAAGAGAGGAAAGTGCGGGCCAATAAGGAGCCGCGCGGCTCAGTGGACTCCGGCCCGAAAGGCTGGGTGGGACCACTCGGGGGGGCCGAAGGACCTGATGTCCTGTTCCCCCGGAACGCCCGTGGGGATGGGCGAGGTTCTGTCCCCACCCTACCCCCGCCCTCCGGAGTCCTGCAGACGTGCCCTGGGGGCGGCGGGTCAGTGAAGTGGTTGGCACTGGTCCGAGAGCTGTCTCAGCTGTGCAAAGTGCGACATCTGCGACTTGTTTATCACCTCCTCAAACCCTCCACTCACCACCGCCTCTTCTTCCCCACACAGAGAGAGACACCAGCTGTGTAAAGGAGCGACTGACAAGTACTTCTGAGCACCGGCTGTGTGCTGGGCTCTATTCTACGGGTAGGGGACATAGCAGGTCTCTGCCCTCAGAGTACCTATGGTCTAGTAAGACTGACAAGCAGACAAGTAAAGACACAAATAGGAGAGAGAATTCGAGACTGTGACAAGTGCACTGAAAGAAGTAACAGGGCGAGGTGGTGTGGGAAGGCCCTTCTGAGGAAGCAGCATGTGAGCCAGAGACCTGCTGGCTGAGAAGAAGGCCACCACAGTAAGAGCCAGGAGAAGAATGTTTCAGCAGAGGGAAGAGCACGTACAAAGGCCCTGAGGTGAGAAGAACCTTAGCCTGTTTGAAAAACAGAAAGGAGACCAGTGTAGTGAGTAAGGGTATGTATTCGTTTCCTATTGCTGCTGTAACAAATTTCTGCAAACTTAGTGGCTTAAAACAGCACAAATTTACCACCTCACATCCATTAGGATGGCTACTATCAAAAAAAAAAAAAAAAAGGAAACAAGTATGGATGAGGATGTGGCAAAACTGGAACGCTTGCACATTGTGGGTAGGAATGTAAAATAGTACAGCTGCTGTGGAAAACAGTATGGCAGTTCCTCAAAAAATTAAAAATAGAACTACCATATGATTCCGCTATTCCGCTTCTGTATATATACCCAACAAAGTGCACAGCAGGATCTCAAAGGGATATTTGTACATCCATGTTCTTAGCGGCATCATTTACAGCAGCCAAAAGGTGGAAGCAACCCAAGTGGCCCTCCACGGATGAATGGATAAAGGCAATGTGGTTTATCCATACAATGGATTATTAAGCAGCCTTAAAAAGGAAGGCAATTCTGACACATGCTACAACACAGATGAACCTTAAAGACATTGTTAAGTAAAATAAATCAATCACAAAAAGACAATGATGTATGATGCCACTTATATAACGCCTCCAGGCTAGTCAAATTCATAGAAACAGAAAACAGAATGGTGATTGCCAGGGGCTGAGGGAGTGGGGAATGGGGAAGTTTTGTTTAACGGGTATAGAGTTTCAGTTTTACAAGATGAAAAGAGTTCCAGAGATGGACGGTGGTGATGGTGGCACAACCTTATGAATGCTCTTAACGCCACTGAACTGTACACTTAAAAATGGTTAAGATGGTAGATGTTATGCGTATTTTCCAAAAATAAAAAAATCGGGGGAATCCCCCCTCACAAATTGATAATATTACAGTTCTGGAGGTTAGAAGTCCAAAATGCGCGCTGGCCCCATGGCCAAGTGGTTAAGTTCACGCGCTCCGCTTGGGCGGCCCAGGGTTTTGCTGGTTCGGATCCTGGGTGTGGACATGGCACCGCTTGTCAGGCCACGCTAAGGCAGTGTCCCACATGCCACAACTAGAAGGACCCACAACTAAAAAAAATGTACAACTACATACTGGGGTGGGGGGATTGAAGGGGAAACAAAAGAAGATTGGCAACAGATGTTAGCTCAGGTGCCAATCTTTAAAAAAAGAAGAAGAAGTCCAAAATGAATTTTACAGGGCTAAAATCAAGGTGTTCACAGAGCTCTAGTCCTTCTAGATGGTCTAGGGAAGAATCTGTTTCCTTGTCTTTTCCAGCATCTAGAGGCTGCCTCATTCCTTGGCTGGTGGCCCTTGCCTCCATCTTCAAAGCACAGAGCTCCAACCTCTGCTTCTGTCATCACATCATCTTCCCTCCCTCTCACCCTCCTGGCTCCTTAAAAGGACTCTCATGATTCCATTGTACCCACTCAGATAATCCAGGATAATCTCCCCATCTCAAGACCCTTAACAATCACACCTGCAAACTCCCTTTTGCTACATAAGGTAACATATACGTAGGTTCCGGGCATTAGGACATGGACATCTTTGGGGGCCACTATTCCGTCTCCCACAGGGAGTGTAGGGTGATGAGATGAGGAAGATTAGCATGGAACAGAACACGCGGGATGGACCCAGGCTCATAAATTGTAACAAGAGCAGCAACACCTTCTGAGTTACTTAAAAACAAAACAAAACAACAACAACAACAAAACCCTACCTTCTGGGCAAAGAATGGGTTGGAGGTAGAGCTTGTCAACTGAAATAAAGAGTCTGGGTGATATTAGCAAAGGAGTTTATTCAATAATCAGCCTCAGAAATTTAACCCTGGGAAAGAAGTTCAACAGAGTGCTCCGATGGAACTGCTGCGAGGGATGTGAGTTCAAGTGCAGCTAATATCTCTTTCACAAACGGTGCATGTGCAGGGAAAAGGAAAAAGAACTTACAACCAGATATCCTACATGTCCAAAAAGGGAGAGGGCATATCTGGGTTTTCCTCTAGATTATACATTGAAGGTAACGTAAACAAGAATTCCTTGGTTCTACATCAAACAAGTTCAGAGATGCTGAGGTTATCTATGAGTGGAGGGAGGCAAGGACCAGGGTCATTATTTATTCCCTCAATCTCCAAGAAATGCAGCTGTGGATGCAGGAGCTGGGTACCCTTTATCTCTTCCTGTTGCGGATGTCTCCAGCTGACGTCTTCCGAATGAGGCATGGTGTTGCAAGGTCATTCAGACACAGGCTGAAGATGGCCTGCATAGCTGCTGCACAGGACAGCGTGGATTTTATTGTACTGACTTCAAGCCTATGCAGTTTGCTTGCTAGATTCGGCTGTTGGACCAGGGAGAGGGGTCTCAAAAATCTGTCCAGAGGATGACAGTATTTGCTCATGGATTTGATCTCGAAATGTCCATACCATTGTGTGTGCACTCCCTGGGAAGTTACCTGTCCCCCAGATTCCAAGTCTGGCACGTGGAGAATCAGACACTCCCCAAGTAGGAAGAGGACGCCTGGTAAAACTGTAGAGTGGTGTCTCCGGGTAACATATTTGAGGCTGGAAATCTCTTTGTGGATCAAGGGTGAAGCAAATAGGACAAAGGTGATTCATAGTCCAGCGGTGCCATATCCCCATGCCCGCCTGCTGAAGAAGACTCTGCTTTGCTCATTCCAGTTCTCTATCCCCTGAGCTTAAGAGAGGGTTTTAGGGTTTTTTGGAGGCATAATTGGAAAAAATGAAGAAAGGGAAGCAGAATCAAAGACGGGAGACCATTAGGTGCTCTCTGCATTAGAGTATTAGAGTACACGGTCCTTGGCTGCAGGCTCTGTGAAGCCACCACAGTGCTCACTCTGCAGGGAGAGCAAATTCAATTATCCACGACCCTCTGGTAAATAGAAAATGTATCAACACTCCATATGCATTTGTGTTTGTTTATGGAGCCTTAGAATTAAGGATCCAAAGAGACTTTAAAAGGCATCTACTTCCACCTCCAACCTATGCTCGAATATCTCTTCAATATTCTCATCAAGTCACCAGATAGCCTCTGCTTGCACACTTCTAGTATCAGGGAGATCACCACCCATCAAGGTTCCGTGGATGAACAACCCAAACTGTCAGAAAGTTCTTTCTTAAGTCAAGTGTGTCTTCCTGTCATTTCCGTCTTTTTGCCTCAGCTCTCCCCTTGGGGGTCACACAGAGTAGATCTACTGCCTCTCCTCAAGAAAAGCCCTTCAGACAGGTACAGCCAGGGGCCAGGACCCCGGAAGCTTCTTCAGGGAAGTCTCTGTGGTCCCTTTAATTGTTTCTCATCAGACATGATTTGAAGTCCCCTCTCCCCCTCCCAATCCTGGTCACTTTTTGTTGGACAAGCTCCAATTTTCTAGATCCTTTTTCAAAGAGTGTATCTGCAAGTAGACCCAGAACTCCTGGCATGGCCTGACTGGCACAGGGGAGATGAGACCACCACCCCGTTCCTCTCTCCAAGGCCCAGACTTCTGTTCCAGCAGCCCAAGTTCCCATTTGCTATTTTTGGCAGCGCCACCTCATTCCTGATTCATTCCTTGCTTCCTGTTGAGTAAAACCCTAATTAATTTTCGTGTCCACTGCTGCATCATAAGCCACATTAGTTTAAATGTGCGCAGTATTCATTTAAATATGTCCCATTGCTTTATATTCAGATCTGAAAAATTATGTGGTTATATTTCAGCACTAAACAGAAGAGTTCAAAAGAATCTCAGGTTCTCTTCCAGAGGTTCACGGGGACACAGGCACTGGCAGAACTACAGAGAGGAGGTCCGAGAACAATCTGAATGTCCAGCACAGAGAGTGAAGCATTTTTTGTTTGTCAGTAGTCTGTGCGGCCTCAAGTCAAATTTACATACAGGGAGTAGTAGGCACTATATTAGAGGGAAATAGTGAAAGGGGCAGAAAATTGGGACCTAGCAAAACCCGATTCGAATCCTAGTCCTACCACTTCCCACTGGTGGCCTTGGGCAAGTTTCCCCACCTTCTGGAGCATCTATAATAGGGGAAACAATATTCCAATTGTCTACCTTAAACAGCTGTCCTTTCGCAAGGCACTTTTCAAATTCGAAATGCGGAAATAGACCTTGATTATTAAGGTGAATACACATTCCTAACACTTTGCTGCCTTCAATAGAGTCCCTTCCTCGTCTCCCGCCCCTTCCTCTCCGATCCAGCCACCGAAGGCTGCCCCAGCTGGACCCAGCCAAATCCAGGTCACAGCAGCGAGGGGGTGGACCAGAGTTCTAATTCTGTCTTTGCCATTTAACTGAACTACCCAGGGACCTCCCCAGACCTCAGTTTCCTCATCGGTATAATGGGGATCAACACAGATAGTGGAGGTGTGTGTGTGTGAACGGGCTCCGTAAACCGCAAGGCACAATCAGCATTAGGTATCTACAGCGGAGACGATGAAATCCAAGCCCTACTCGCTAGAGCGGCACCCACCCGGGACGCCGGGGGACCCAAGGACGAGCTGCCAGGAGCCGCGGGGCCGATCCTTCCCCGCCTACGCGCGGGGGAGGGTGATCAGCGCGACCGCATTGGGCAGCTCGCCGCGGGGCGGGGCCTCGGGGAGGCGGGGCTTCCGGCCGCCGCCTCCGCTGTTGCCAGGGGAGACAGCCGCAGGGAGGCGGAAGGAGCCGAGGACCGGCGGGTGGCGAGCGGGCGCGGGAGCCGGCGCCAGAGCGATGGCGGCCATGGCGGTCTCGGAGCCCGGGCTTCGCAGCTGGTCCCTGTGCCCCGAGGTGCCGTCCGCCACCTTCTTCACCGCGCTGCTCTCGCTGCTGGTGTCCGGGCCCCGCCTGTTCCTGCTGCAGCCGCCCCTGGCGCCCTCGGGCCTCTCGCTGCGGTCCGAGGCCCTGCGCAACTGGCAAGGTGAGCAGGGGCGGGGCCGGGGTGCTAGCCCTCTTTCTCCGACCTCGCCGGGCCCCGGGCTCCGGACCCCCAGTACCCGCGCCATCAGGCCTCGCCCCCAACCTCTCCGTCCATCGTTCTCCCCATCCGGAGGACCAGCCCCATAGTCCACGTCTTTGTCTCTCCAGAGCCCCGTCGTCGTCGTCACCGTAATCCTTCCCCACCCGAATTTGTTCCCTTCCCTGTCTCCACACAAGGCCCCCACATCCATTCGCTAGCGAACTGGTTTCGTTCACCCATGCTCACTCTCCAAGGAGAAGGATTTTTGTTCTCCCCCTCCCTTGTCACAAACACACCCACGTCTGCTTTAGGGCCTAACCCCCACTGGAAAAAATTTCTCGCGCCTTCGTGAAGACGCTTAAGCTTTATCTGTAGTTCCCCCTCTAAGCATCTTAGGGTTTAGAATTTCTTCTGCTTCCTCGGTTGGTATCTTAATCCTGACTCCGATTCCCAGCTCATGGGAGGAGGGGGTATCTTGTGCCTTTGGGAGAGGTGTTTGTTTTCTCAGGGAGAGAAATTTTACAGATCGATTAAGTATAAATATCTGCTCATAAAAGACATTCCTAGTCTCTGTTTCTTCCCCATTTTCTGGGGAAGAAAATGGGAAATTTGTATAGCTCTTGCTGTTTTGCAAAGCACACTCACCTGCTTTAATCTCATTCAGTTCTCACGATGATCCCATGACGTAGGCTTTGTTATTGCCCATTATTTAGATGAAAGTGAAGCTTAATGCGAAGAGTCTCAGAGCTGTTCAGTCATACAATTGGACGGGAACCCAGATTTTTCTTTTTATTGTGTGATGTTTTGAAACTGGAGCCTTGGGGTATGTAATCCCCGAATCACGTAGAGTTGCTGCTAGAGTCTTCACATTTATACTTGGAATTTTGGTTTTGGAAGTACTCAACAAGTGGTCGAGTACTCTCAGACAATGAAGGCTTATAGAGATGGCCTGACTGAGTATATGGTTCACAGCCTGCCTCCCTGCTCAAATCTAAAACTCCCCCCACCCCCGTACACACAGCACATCTGTCCTCATAGACAGATGCAAATGCCAGCCTAAACTGAGCTCTCTTTTTTTTTTTCTTACTTCACAGCTTCTCTGAGTGTGGGGTTCATGGGCATGTGAGTATCGGACTCATAAGAGACCTTTGAAGGCCTCAAGTGTAGTCCTCTTACTTTACAAGGAGGAGACTGAAGCCGACAGGGCTGGTGGCTTGCTTGAGCTCAGCCAGCTTGGACGTAAGAGGGCCAGGAATCCCCTCCAAGCCTTGAGGCTCTCAGGTCCAGTGTAACTGCTGCTTCACTGGTCCATCTCCTTCAGTTTAGTGTTTTGACCTGCAGGGATGTAAAAGTACGTAAGAGATGACTGCTTCTAGAAAAATAGAAATGAGAGTGTTTGCTGTCTTACTCCACGGAAACATCGCTCTACCTGTAAGAGTGGATGAGCACTTTCAAGGAAGACTTCTGAGTTCTATATCGATATTATTAGTGATAGTTTTGTAATCTTTATAGGCGCAAAATAATTCATGGTCCCTTTTTTCTTCCTCTGAACAGCCACTATGGAAGGAGAGGTCAGGATTACAGCCGAGGAGACTGGCACAAAGAGTGTTAAGTGACACCCACTCAGTCCACCCTGAAGCTGTTACAATTAATTAACCCTCAAACTGTCTGGTGAGATAGGTCAGTATTAAAACCAAAAAAAGGGTTGTAAAGCACATTGTAAATTCAAAGACCATCCCATGCTAAAAAGTGTTATTTTTTTCCCATATGGAAGCCAGTCACTGATAAGACTTGCTCCAGGTCCGGGAAAGACCAAGAGTTAGATATTCACACCTCTACTTTGAGTCCTGGGTCCTTCATTGTTGCCTCCCACTGCTTGTCATGGCTCCTGACTGATTTTCACTGGCACTGAGAGCCAGCGACTGCCCCCTTCCTAGGTGGGTTGTAACCTGGCTTTCCCTCCTTGGAGCAGCCCACCATCAGGCCTCTAACGCAGCTCCCTCTGCAGTTTACAGGCTGGTGACCTACATCTTTGTCTATGAGAATCCAGTCTCCCTGCTCTGTGGTGCTATCATCATCTGGCGCTTTGCTGGCAATTTTGAGAGAACCGTGGGCACTGTCCGCCACTGCTTCTTCACCGTGATCTTCGCCATCTTCTCCGCTATCATCTTCCTGTCGTTTGAAGCTGTGTCATCACTGTCAAAGCTGGGGGAGGTGGAGGATGCCAGAGGTTTCACTCCAGTGGCTTTTGCCATGCTGGGAGTCAACTCTGTCCGCTCTCGGGTGAGGAGGGCCCTGGTGTTTGGCATGGTCGTGCCCTCAATGCTGGTGCCGTGGCTCCTGCTGTGTGCCTCCTGGCTCATTCCCCAGACCTCTTTCCTCAGTAATGTCTGTGGACTTGGAATTGGGCTAACGTGTATCCTTTCTAGAAGGGAATTGTAGAAGGATAACGTGCCAAAGGGTAAACCAAGTTGGAGGGTCTCAGGAGTGAAGTAGACAGAGCTGTGGGCTCAGATGTAGGTTATCTGGGTTCTAGCTTCCGCTTTGAAAACCACGTGGCCTTGGGCTGGTCATTTCCCTTCTCTAGGCCAGAATTTCCTCATATGGAAAGTGTCAACAGAGCTATTTCCTCATGTCAGCTTAGCACTGTCAGTTAGTGAAATATTCTGATTTGGTTTTTTTCCTTGCAGACTGAGTTGTAAACCTACATTTGACTAATTATGATAAGAATTTTCCTTGGAAGAATGTGAAGTACCCATGAACTGGAGATGTTCCATGAAAGGAATAGGAAACATGTTTGTTTATTCGTTTTTGTTTGATTTAGTCATTTTCTCAGAAAAAAAAATTTTTTAAGATAGGCTCTTACCATATGGGTGGTTAAAAGCTTAGGCTAAGCCTTACATCCCTTGTATAAATATTCTGGCAATGAGGGGGTGGGAATTCTAAAATACAATGTGGGTTACTTTTTAAACGTCAGAATTGATAATGTTGGGGGTTGGACAAGGTACGTTCCTAAAATCTCTTTCAATTTGTGATTCTGTAAGCTATTAGAGTAGGTAGTGTGTAAATATACATTGATAACATTGCTCTTATTTATCTTATTTTTCAATTTTGATTTCGTTTATTTTAAACCTTTTTTTCTACTATGAAAATTTAAAACTATAAACTCGTCTGTAAGTACTACTTTAGTTGCATCCCACAAATTTTATAAGTTGTGTTTTCATTATCACTCAGTTAAAAGTATTTTCTAGTTTTCCTTGGGATTTCTTCTTTGATACAAGGGTTATTTATAAATGAGTTGCTTAATTTGTAAGTGTGTGGTGACTTACCAGATTTCTTTTTGTCATTGATTTCTAATTTCAATTCAAGTGTCAAAGAACATTCTTTGTAAGACTGCAGTCTTTTTACGTTGTTTCTGGCGCAGTATTGGTATATCTTGGTGAATGTTCTGTGTGTAGTTGGAGAGAATGTGCCTTCTGCAGCTCATAGGTATAATGTTTAACATATGTCAGTTAGGTCAAGGTGTTGATGTATTCAAGCCTTATAACTTGCTCTATCAATTACTGAGAGGACTGTCAAGATCTCCAGCGAAAATTGTGGATTTGTCTATTTTTTCCTTTCAGTTCTTCTCAGTGTTTACTTCAGGTGTTTGGAACCTCTGTTATTGGATGCATACACATTTAGGATTGTTATGTCATCTTAATGAATTCACCCTTTATCGTTATGAAATTGCCCCTTTTACTCTGATAATAGTCTTTGCCCTAAAGTCTTCATTGTCTGATATTAATATAGTTACTCCAGCTTTCTTAAAATTAGGATTTACATGGTATATATTTTTCCATTCTTGTGTTTTTAACATGTTTGTGTCTTTATATTTAAAGCATATTGCTGGTAGGTGGCATATAGTTGGTCCTTCAATCTGGCAATCTCTGCCTTGTAAATGGCATGTTTAGCCCATTTACATTTAGTGTAATTATTGATATGGTTGAAGTTAAGTCTCCCAGCTTGCTGTTTGTTTTTAATTTGTCCCACATGTTCTTTGTTCCTTTTTATCTCCTTTCCTGCCTTCAGTTTGCATGTTTTTTTAGTATTTCATTTTATCTTCTCTGTTTGCTTATTAACTGTTCCTCTTTGTTTTATTTTGTAGTGGTTGCTGTAGAGTTTATAATATGCATTTTTAGTTTATCACAGACAACTTTCAGATAATATAACACTTTGTATATAATGTAAGAATCTCATAGCATTGTTTTTCCATTTTTCTTCTTTCCATCCTTTGTGTTATTGTTGTCATACATTGTATTTTCACATATATTTTAAGCCTCACAATACATTGCTATTACTTTTGTCTTAAACAGTCAATTATATGTTTTTTAATTAAAAAGCAACATTTACCCACATATTTACCATTTCTAGTTCTACTCTTTCTTTTGTGTAGATCCAAGTTTCCATCTGGTATCATTTTCCTAAAGCCTGAAGAACTTTCTTTAGCATTTCTTGTACAGTGGGTATGCTGGTGTCAACTTCTCTCAGTTTTTGGTTCCCTGAAAATGCCTTTATTTCACTAAATAGAGAATTCTAGCCTTCTGTGATCTCCTTTCACTTTTAAAGATGTCATTGCATTACTTCTACTTTATGTTGTTTCTAATGAGAAATCACTAGTTGTTTTTATTGTTTCCCATTATTTATTGTTTTTCTCTGGCTCCTTTCACAATTTTTTCTTTATCATTGGTTTTCAGCTATTTAATTGTCATGTGCCTTAGGGTGGTTTTCTTTGTGTTTACCTTGCTTGGAGTTCATTGATCTTGAATCTGTAAGTTTAGTTTTTATTGAATCTGAAAAAGCAATTGTCATTATTTCTTTGAGTATTTTTTCTATTCTCTTTTTCTCTTCTTCTTTTAGGATGCTAGTTACACATATGTTAGACTACTCGATATTCTTCAGTGGGTCACTGAGGCTCTCTTTATGTTTTATTTTTTAGCTTCTTTCTCCTCTGCATTTCAGTTTGTATAATTTCTATCACACTGCCTTCAAGTTCAATGATCTTTCCTTCTGCAGTGTCTACTCTGCTGTTAAACCCATCCAGTTTTTTATTTCTCATGTATGTTTTAGCTCAAGAGGTTCCATTTGGTTCTTTTTTATAGTTTTCATTTCCGTATTGAGATTCTTTATCTGTTCCTTCATGATGTTTGTGTTTTCCTTTAAACACGTATACTTACACCTTTATAATAGCTGTTTTAAATTACTTCTCTATTGAAGCCATCATCTCTCTCATTTCTGGATCTGTTTCTTTTGACCATTTTCTTCCTGATTATAGACCACGTTTTCTTGTTTTGTCACTTGTCTTGTAATTTTTTATTTGATGCTAGACATTGTGAATTCTGTGTTATTGAGGGCTGAGTTTTTTTGTTTTCACTTAAAGAGTGTTTTGGGTGTGTGTGTGATACGCAGTTAATGTACTTGTTAAGGCATTGCCTTTTTGGAGGTCTCTTCTGAAGGCCCCGGGTGTTCAGTGAGGTCTCTTTACTCTGTCTGGTTAGAATGTGAGTGTGTCGCTCCCCTGAGTGAGCTCCAGTAGTTGTTAGGCTTACAGCTCCCTGATAGTTGTTATTTCCTAAGTAGCTATTCTTTGCTAGGCTTGAGGAGTCTCCCCCTACGTGTGTGCATGTTAGTATTCAGCCAAAGTCTCAGAACCCCTGTGCACATTTCTGGAGCTCCTTCTCTGAGCAGCTCACTCTTCTCCATTACTCTGACCTGTAAATCCCAGGCACTTTTGCCTCTCTGAATTCTGTCTCTCCAGCTCAGCAAAAAATGCTATATACTCTGCTTCGATTCCCCTTCCTGTGCTGTAGTTAGGAAAGTGCCTCCAGGCAGAAACCCAGCTTGATCTTGAGGCTCAGTTCATTTGTTTCCCTTTTCTTAGGTATCACAGTCTGGCAGTGTTTGTTGTCCAATATTTATAAAATATTATAGTTAGTTATGGTGGGAGGACTAGTCTAGAATTATTACTTCTTCGGAATCAGAATCAGAACATATTCTTGAGCTCATTCTGAAGTCATCAGCCGTGACAACTTTTGACTTCCTTATAGCATTGGGTATCACCTGGAATCAACATTTGGAAATATACTGCCCTCCCTGAAAGAATTTAGAAATATGCAGGGGCATCTTTGGTTATCTCATGACTAATGAGATGCTACTGCCATTTAGTGGCTGGTGGCCAGGTGCTAAATGTCCCACAATGAGTGACACAGTCTAGACTAGCAAAGAATTGTCTTGCTAAAATGCCAGTAGCATTCCAGTTGGGAACACTGCTTCCAGGAACAGCTTTCTCTTGCGCTTCCCTACAGCCTTCTCTCCACCACCACTCCCCTTCCAGCTGTTGCTATTCACAAGGTAGGTTCAGCGTACACACCACTTCCTTAGATAAAGAAAGCCTTCTCACTCTCCCTAAACTAGGTTAGGATCCCCAACATGGTCTTCCATAGATAAGCTTTTGCTTATCCCCACTTATTCTACCCCAGTTACTGATTCCTTGTCTGGAACTTATTACTCATTCCTTAGTTTCTGGTATACACTAGATGTTCTATAGATATTTGTTGGAAGGATGGATGGACGGATGCAGGCTGAATCTTTGACTTCTTAGGCGGTGGTGGGTTGACACAAGTCAGATGACCAGAGTGCCATCACGTCATGGGGGCTCGTGACACTGTGAGACTAATGCTGCCAGAGCGGCCCTCATGAAGCTCATTTGGCCACATTGAGGCAAAGTGCCTTCTATTTGGGACAAAAAGTGCAAAATGATGTCAGTCCTCCTGAGAAGGTATTAGGACAGCCTCCTGCCTCATCCCACTGCAAGGACCAAGGTGTGTGCTGCCTCATGACTGTGCTTGCAGGGATTAGAGCAGCTCAGGAGAGAGGCTAGGTTGGCATGGGGGAAGGTGAAGTGTTAGCACCTCTCTGCCCTTCCCTCTTGCTGGGTCATATTCCCTCTGAGGTACGGTGGATGGAAACTCAACTCTTGGTTTCCCCTGAGCTTGAAGCTTCAGTCCGAGTTTCTGTGGAAGGAGCGCCAGTGGCCCTGCAGAATAAATGGGGGACTTGTGTTCTGTGGGGAGTGTTCAGCCCTCCCTTTGACTGCCTCCAGTTTCCCTTAATGTGCCGACCTCAGATGGCCTCACGTACTGCTATTCCATCGACCTCTCAGAGCGAGTGGCACTGAAGCTAGACCAGAAGTTCCCCTTTAGCCTGATGAGGAGGATTTCGGTGTTCAAGTACGTCTCGGGCTCTTCAGCGGAAAGAAGGGCAGCCCACAGCCGCAAGTAAGTTCCGGAACTCTTAAATCTTATTCTTAAAGTGCTTTTAGGGCCTGTAGAGGCTGTGACTGGTTCGGTGTCATCGGGGAAAAGAGTAGGGTTTGGGCAGCCCTGGGCCCGGAAAATCTATGTGCAGATGTCTTCTGAGCACTCTAGATTCTGCCCACCTGCATGTGGAGTAGGCACCGAGCAGGAATGGGAGAGGGAAGGCATCTGAAGCACTTGTGCGTAATCCTGAGTGACTTGTGGCAGACTGGGAGCGAGTGGCCCTGTGCCGCGTCCTTCTGGCCCTCAGCACTGACAGGCACTCCGTGCACATCAGATTGGGCTCCGGCCTATGGCACTGGTAAGCAGCACAGACAGGGCACACGGCTGACCAAGTGCCTTGGGAAGTGGCACAGCTGGGCCTGAGAGAGCGGTTTGCTTGGCCACCCAGCAAGAGGAGGTGAGGTTTACTGTTTTCCAGTCCAGGCTCAATAACTCTCAATGGAAAGTGCTAGGCACGTGGCCTCATGTAGCCTCACTCCTTCCTTTTAGAGAGGAGGCCCAACGAGGACAAGAGTCCTTCTCCAGGTAACAGAGAAGCAGGAGAGCCCAGTCTCGAACCAAGTCTCCTGCTTCCATGTCCTCCCCACTCCCTGTCCACTGTTCCACACTGCCGGCCTCTCATGTCCTTCCCTGGTTTTTGTCCATGCTGAGGCTCCACAGCGAAGGAGGTTTTCTTTTCTTCACCAGTCCGTCCCAGAGAAAGGACTCGCTGTGAAGTCAGGGTGCTCTCAGCGGCCCTTTGGCCTGCAGCCAGCGGTGGAGTCAGTGCTGCCCTCCGAGCTGGCCTGCATGCAGGGTTTTGGTTGAATTGGATGTTGCTCCTTGTAGCCAATTTCAGCTGGTGGGTGCTCCCAGCCCTCACTGGCTCAGGCCCTTTGACCCTTTCTCAAGGCAGGGACGGGTACTGGGAAAATAGACATGCGGACTCACCCATTGTGCCTTGGGCCGGTCCTTCCTAGAGGCTAAATGTGTGGGAGGCGGTTTAGTTTAGAATTAGTGTAGTGTGGCCTTTTGGCTTTTCATTGTTCTCACAGAATCTAGAGAGGACGTAAGGGGTCCACAGATGCAAACTCCCACCCTGTGAAGGAAACCCCTCTAAAACAGCCGAGGGTGGTCACCTGGCCTTAATTCACCCCCGCTGGTGATGGGCCTCACTCTCCAGGGGGCCCCTGCTGAGAAAGTTCTTCCACACTGAGTGCGGTCGCCTCTGTGTAACTGAGACATGTGGTACCACGTCTGATCCTGCTTCACCATAACATGCAGATGTAGGGGTAGGTGATGGCCCTCTCAGTTCCTTCCGTGTTCCTCACGTGGTGTGGTGTTCAAGCCCTCGTTATCCTGGCCCGCTCAAGGCACTTGGAACAGAACATGATGTTCCAGAAGGCCTGAGGACAGGCCACAGGCAGTGTTACAACACATGTTTGTTTTGTTGATTGACAGGCTATCTGGACAGCTTCAATTCCCTGGAGGCTCTTGTCGAGCTTCTGGGTAAGCCCAAACCTCTATGTTTTTAAAAATCCCCGGAGCACTGTTAGAGTGTCCTGTATATGTACTTAAGCAGCTGATTTGTAAGGTCAGATTTTGATTGAAAGCTATACAGGGTCAGTCCAGTCAGCCAACAGAAACATCAGTGGTGTTCACTCATTCTCCATATTTGGAACTTTGCACAAAAGTTCGGAGGATAAACCCTTAGAATGTGTCTCCATTCATAGTTTTAGTCACATGTGTCTGTGGTGGGATCTTTAACCTCAGCACAGGCAGCCCCCCAACGTCTGTCGTGTCGGCTCCTGCCAGCCAGGACTTGGAGCTGTGACTCTTCATTCCTGAAGTCACAGGTAGAAAGTCTCACCGTGGTCACAGCCTGGGCCCAAGCCCTGTGTTATGCCACTAGGGCCCCTGCCCTCGCACCCACAGAGGTGGATCCATTCTCATTGGGTAGAATTGCTGAGCCAGCCACCAACACACTGACGCTGTGACCTGGTCCCCATTGCCCCCTCCAGGTTACAAACTGCTGTGTGTAGGTTCCACGTCAGGTGGTCTGCTGCTGGCCGGGGGGTGGGCCCTGCGCTCTCTGGGCATCTGTTTTCTGTTCAGTTGAGATTAGCCTTTTTCCCCACTTGATCCTTACAGCTTGTTCCAGAAAATGCCCAAAGCGTGTTGTAACATAAAGCAGTACAGCGACCCCAAGCTTTTCTCATGTGGAACGACAGCTGGGGGTGCTGTGCCTTGGCATGACTAGCTGAATGACCGTTTTCTCTCCTGTTCCTTTCCAGGCTGAACCCTGTACCTGGCTCCTACCCTTCGCAGAGTGGCCACCCTCACCTGACCCCGAGCCACCCTGTCGCCCAGATGCAGCATGCCAGTGGCCAGAAACTAGCCTCCTGGCCAGCCTGTGCTCCTGGGCACATGCCCAGCCTGCCTCCATACCAGCCTGCCTCCGGCCTGTGTTACGTGCAGAACCACTTTGGCACAGTCCCTAACTCCTCTGGTGTCTACCCGGCTTCTGCGGGTGCCTCCCTGGGGGTCCAGCCCCCCGCCCCCCTCAACTGCCCTGGCACAGTGTATTCTGGGGCCCTGGCCGCTCCAGCGGCTGCAGGCTCCAAGGAGTGCTCGAGAGTCCTGATCCCCTGACAGGGAGTTTCCAGGGCAGCTGTCTCACGTCTTGGCCTTCTGAAGAAGGTCCTCTCTGAGCTAAGATTTTCTTGACAGTTATTTATTGAACACCTCTGTGTGCCAGGCTCTGTCTTGAGTATTTTGATATGTGTCCCTATTTCAGTCTCATTCATCCTCACGATGCCTTTGTGAAGTACCGTTTATTGCCCCAGTTTACAGATGCAGAAAGCGAGGCACTCTGATTACATAATGTCAGGTAGCCCTGTGGTGGCACAGCTGGAGTTCTTGGAGAGCTCTTCCCACCCGCTGTCCTGCCCCTCAGAGGACACCTGGGAGAAGAGGACTTTGGTTGTCAGTGGCTGCCAGTAGTTAATTCCAGCTCTGTACTTCCTTCCTGCCATTGTGCATAATGCTCTTGGTTATATAGTGTCGGCGTGTCTGTGTCTGCCCTTCAGGAGCTCCAGCTGGTGTGCTCAGCAGTCCCCAGGCCTGTGTAGTGTTTCTCCCCCGCAGTGACCTCCCCACCTGGACTTCTGCCCCAGAAGCGGTGAGACGGGCCCCTGTGAGCCACAGCAGCATGCTGATGGGTCCTTAGTGTTGATGACCTTTGTATAAAGAAACAGCGTCGAACCTGCCCTCGGTGTGTGGTCTCTCTGTGGTCTGGCTGGGGAGTGAAGAGAGTGTCATTTGGGCAGTGGTGATGCGGAGTGTGTTGGCCAAGAGGAGAGGTGTGTCAGGGTTGAGTCGGGCAAACGGCCTCCGCCCAGTGGGGATCTGACGTGGGGAGTGAGGCGCACAGATGCTGAGCTGAAAGGGCAACAGGAAGCTGTGGCAGCCCTGAGATGGGCAGCAGCAGGAAGCCACCACTGCCCCTAGGGAACAGGGCTATTCCCAGAGCTCCAAGCTGGTCCTGCCACGAGAAGGGCTGCCTGGCAGGACATTATACCAAGGAGTGGCACGGGTGCTGGCAGCAATGGCACCTGAGGCAAGGGTTAGGGAGAAGGTCTCTGGCTCCCTCTGCCTGTCATCTGATCAACCGCCGTCTTCCACTGGCCAAACGAACCAGAAGCCCAGTGGCAAGTGAGCCCAGGAAATGGAGCTTGGGGAGGTTGGCCCCCCTGATGGAGGGCAGGACAAGGATGGGAATGTGACTGAGCCGACAGGCACCTGACCAGCCTGAGGAGAGCTCATGCCTTTTGATCAGCCATCGGCTGGAAGTCCTCACAGTGGGCTCACGTCGAGAGAGCACGCCAACTTGCAGGTGTTTTCACAGACATCCCAACACACGGCCTTCATTGCTCCAGTAGCTGGATGGCCTACTCTGGGCTGGCTTTTTGATGGGTCTTGGGTATTAAAGGTGACTAAGACACACAATCTCCCCAGCCTGGGGCGGGTGGGGCAGTGACAGGCCCAGTGGGGTGGGGGATGAGGCTTAGAGAGTGACTCCTGAGCTGGATTTTGAAGCAGGATTTGCCAGCCACAGAGCTGGGGGCCCAATCTGCAGCTGAGATTCATCTTCAGTCACAGAACAAGTCTGGGAGGGCCTGGCCTGGGGTCTCTGACCACAGCCACACCTGGCACCTCTCCTATATTGTCACTTGGTGAGCATAGGCTGCTGTGTCTCCCTTAGACATTTTCCCTTCACTCCAGTCCCAGGCCTCTACCCAGAAACAGGTGAGAGGGCTACCCACTCCCAGTGTGGCAGAGTCACGTCCCTTGTGTCTGGCCTCCCTGCGTGGGCTGTCTGGCCGGAGCTGCAGAGGCCATGGGCTGTGGGGATGGTCAGGCTGGTAGGCCCTCTGCCAGGTCCCTGAGTAGCAGAGCCATGAGGGGCCTCCGGGGGTTCAGTCCAGTCATCTCCTCCACCCCTGTTTCACTAACGGGGTACCAGGGAGGCAGGAGGGGTCTGGCAGGGCAGCCAGGAGCAGCTCCTGACTCGGGTATCTGCAGCAACTGCCGCTCTGACACTGGTGAGTCTTATTCTGGTGGTTCCTCTGGACTTTCCTTGGTCTGGCCGTAGCTGGCAGCCTGGAGCCAGGTCAGAGGGGGATGCTTCTCCCCACAAGAGGCGTGTTAGAGGACATGGAGGGGATCCCAAGCCCTCCCCCATTTGCCTGTCAATCATCCACTAGTGTGTCCCACTGAGTGTGTGCCAAGCCTCAGGCTGGGGCTAGGGACTGAGATGAAAGTATGCTTCAGGAGCACAGAGAACTCCAACACAGGGCTGGCGCTCAATAAATATTTGCTAATGAATGAATGAACAGGTGATGCCTGCCCTTGGGGAGCTCAGTCTAGGGGGAAAATGGAGAAATAAAGAATTGTAATTTAGCAATGCTTTTCAGGGGCTCAGAGTGTTGCCACCCAAGGGGCATTGTCTGCTTGCTGCAAGACATGCCAATAGGAGGCAAGGTGCTAGGAGAGAAAGGGTTTTTTATTACAGCTTGCTAGCAAGAGGGAAGATGGCCGACTTATGTCTGAAAGAACCATCTTATAGAACAAAGACTTACAGGCCAGTTATACATGGGGCTGGTCTCCAAGTGAGGGAGGTGGCTGGTCCGAGTGGGACCTCCATCTGATCTGCCAGTGGGGAAAGACATCTGGTCTTAGTTCCTGTTAGTCTTTTGTTTTACTGGATATGCATCAGGGACCCTGGGATGCCCTATGCCCTGATCTTTCAGTTGTCATTGATGATGGCTGTCAGCACAGACTCTGCCCCGGGTCATCACATTCCTAAAGAACTCAAAAGAACAAAGTTAGCAACTTATAGCAGCTGGAAGAGACCATAAAACCCACAAGAGCCTGTAAATCCCTCAAAGACAGACCCTTACTTATCTGGGCAAATTAAAGCAAAGATTCAAAGGGGCTGGTGAGCCTGGGTTAGTTAATCAGAAGTCATTCAAAGGTACAGTATGGTTTCTTTTCTACAGTATGGCTTCCCTTATGTCAACCTTGTGTTGAGCAGGTATCAAGAGGAGGCCCCAGCCCAGTTAAGAGACTTGGAAAGCTGGGGATCAGTCTGACACCAAACACAAACCCTTCAGCGGAGAGAGAGGGGCTTTGGTGAAGGGGCAGAGGGAGGCACTAACCATGTCCTCTGGCAGTTGTCAGGAGAATGAAGAGTATGGCACATTCAGCATAAAGGAAAGTCATGTCCTGCATGCCAGAAACTTTGCTCCTATCCCCAGGCAAGACAGGACCTACTGCAGCCAAAGAAGCTTCCAGACTTTGTCCAGTTTCCCTGCTTCATCAGCAGGGGGCAGCAGAGAAGCCGAGTGGTACCATGGCAGCGTCTACAAACCTTCCCTGGGGCAGGCTGTGCTCCCCAGCCTTGGAGGTACAGGAGGAAAAAGGTCCCCTCCTGTCCTCCGTGGAACACACCTGTCCTCCCAGGGACACACATCCTGTGAGGAAGTCAGATTTGCAGATAACTGATGCAGACTTAGTGAGCCAAGGAGTTGAAAGAAAGGTTTCTTGGACTCTCAAGGTCTGGAGGTAGTGCTCCTTTATTCAGAGAATTGCATGGAGTAGCATGGGGACAGGACCCATGGGCAGTGAACTGCAATGGGTTGAGGGCAGGGCTAAATTTATAAGGCATAGGTATGTGAGTTATTTCTTTACAAGACAAGGGAAAGATCATGTGAAAAACCATTAAAATGGTATTAGTGCAGGTGGGGTGTGGTTATCAGGTTGTCCTATAACTTTGGATATGAATCAGGTTGGATCAGGTCAGGATGGCCTATGCTTCCCAGAGGATACTATAGATCAGTATGTAGGCCAGGACGCCTTGGGCTTCTCTCCCTGGGACAGCCTTGATTCTCATCAATAACCACAACACAAGACAATGACTGCCAGTAAACTCAACCCTGTGGGGCTTTGTTCCTTCACATACCTGTTCACTCATTCCCTCTCTCATTTAACAAACACTTTGTGAGCCAGTGCAAGGCTCTAGGGATGTGAAGATGGAAAGAAGTGGCCCTGTCTTGGATGCACTCATAGTTCATTCAGGGAGACATGCTATGTGGAGTGAGAGGGAGAGAGGAGACCACCTGGGAGGGTCAGAGAAGGGACTTCAGGAGGAGGAGAGTTAATCATGCAAGGACAGGGCAAGGAGGGCAGAGAGTGACAGCGTGAGCAAAGACAGGAAGATAGGGTGAGTAGCGGGGTGGAAAATGTGAGCATGGAGGCTGGGAGGGCCGGTAGGAAAGAGATGGTTGCAGTAGCCCAAGCTGGAAGTGCTGAGAGCCAGGCCAGAGGCCCTGGCAGTGCACTCTAGAAATGGAGCTCAGAGCACAAGGCGACTTTGTGGGGTCACACCAAGCATGTGGCCAAGCTGAGAGTGTGCACACAGCTTTCCCACTTAAGTCCAGTCTCCTGTCCTGCCTGAAGGTGCCTGCTGCTCTCAGTGAGTGGACGAGGGCCCAGAGTAGGGTTGGAGGCAGGACAATCCTATAGGATGAGGTTCCCCGAATCATGGAGTGTGTGGAAGAGGAGAGCTAGCTTCAGAGTTGGGTTCTGGACCCTTGGGCTCCTGAGGCCCACAGAGGCATCTCCTCTGGCCTCTATCCCAAGATGTTTCCCGAGCTCTGATATGCTGGTGCATGCCTGGACAACTGCCAGCTGCAAGAGCAGCACCCCGACTTGGACCTGCAGCTTGGCTCCTAAGGGCCCTCCATATCATCTCCAGATCACAGGATGCCTGAGACCTTGCTCCATGGTTCTGTTTTGAGCCTAGAGCCCCTCCCCAAGAAAGGTCTCCAAAGGCTTGCCTGCCAACCCTGCTCTTGAGCTATGGCCAGAACCTTCCAAGGCTTTCTCCTTAATGGAGCTCCTCCTCCTGGGGGCCTAGCTACAGCCCCCCAGGCACCAAGGGCCAGGTGGGCTGCCCAGTGAAGTGGCTCTAGGATAGCTCAGGGCTTCCCAGTGCCCAGGGCAGTTGGAACCCTGCAGGGTCTGTTTGTGTGCACACATACACACCCACACCCTACACAGGCACATATAAACACATGACATTTTGAACTCACAAGTCTGGGCCCTCACCCACACTTCAAGTTCAAACAGGTAGATGCTGTAGGGGAGGAAGAATTATTCCTCTACCTTCTAGGTCTTTCTGGCTTGTCTAGGAATTAAATTGACATGAGACAGAATAACAGGAGAAATAACAGGAGAAAATCAAAGTTTAATAGCATGTATACATGGAAGAGACACAGGAACACTGAGTAACTCACCAAAATGGCCAAAGCCACCACCTTAAATACCATCTTCAGCTAAAGACAAAGGAGGATATTGGGGGTAGTGGTTTGGGACTTCAAAGGAGATGAAGGCAATTTATATGGAGATGGAAAAGCAAGCGTTTGATAAACAAATGTTTCCTGAGCCATCTGTAGACAACAAGATCTGAAAGAGAACTCTGATAAAAATGGGCTCAGCAAGGATCCTCCCAGTCTATTCTACCCAAAGTTATCTATGGTGATAACTCCTTCCAGGGACAGGCCTTCTACCTTAAATTCTTTTAGGGAGTTGAGGAAAGGTCAAAGTTTCTTTCAGAGTCTTTTGCCCTTAAAAATAATCAAGCCAAAGAGACACATTTTCGCATAGCTAATTCTGATCCTCCCGCCTTTGAAGCTTGAAGAAGTTTCACAGTCCAGAAGCTGGGTTGGTAGATTGTACCATCTCATTAAACACATCTCTTAGTCCTGATAATAGATCAGTCCACTTAAATTCATTTCAAACAGTGATGTAGGTAGGCTCCCATAGTTAGGCCTATATCATGTAAGCAAGCAACTAGGTATTTAATAAGAAACATTTCTATGGAAACAAAAAGAAAAACAAGGTTAATGGTTGGAGCAAATTATAAACTAGGAGACAACCCAGGAGACAACCAGGCAAGATTTCTAGATGTCAGGGTCAAAGCATCTTTTGCAGTTTAAAATGTCTCTGATGATGTCATTGTGTGTTCATGTGTCTTTTGAGTAGTTTACATATCAATTGGCTGCTATTGTGGTGATCTCTCTTAAGTTTATATCAAGTTGTCCAGCTTCAGTTTGCAGGGCTTCAGGAACAAGCGTGATTTCAGTTCTTAATGATTTCAAATGAAAATGATGGAAAAATTGCAAATGTTAGTTTGGAGACTTGTAGCTAGATATGTCAGGAGACTACAAGAATTCAGGATCCAGTCTAGTTTACACATAGAAAACAAAAACCTCAAAGACAATTAATAGAACTAGAATCTAATGTCTACAAATGAACACTATAGTTTCTACTGAAACATAATTTCTCTCTCTAAACTCATCATCATTTTTACCAAAGGATCACCAAATTAAGACTAATTGGCATGTAAAATAAGTCCAGTTTCAATAAACTTAGCCCAGTTATTTACATAAGTACAGCAAGAATAGCAATTGATCATATAGGCTCTTTCAAATCTGTTTTGCTGGAACTTTTTATAAGGAATCTCAGATTGAAGGCCTCTCGAGGCCAGGAAAACAAAGCCAAAGACTTGTCATCAGACTCTGCCTGCAATACCTATTGACTTGGATGAATTCCTCTCTTCTTGAGATTCCCAAAATATCCTGAGATTCTTTGCATCTGCCAAGGAAGCGACCTTCTTTACTCACCTGGTAAGGTGGCTGGGAACCCTGTAAGCAAGATACTAGGTCAATATTTCCGAGTGCCTTTATTTGTTTCATAAAGTCAATCTTTGTCCCTTAGCTGTCTGGTCAGATCTAAGTCTATGCATGTTTTTCTGAAATATGACATTCCACTCAAAGCTTTAGTAATATAACCAACATTTCTAACTGTGTCCTGTTGTAAGAAGAATAGATTCTTATTGAACTTATAAGCTCATGGCAAATAAGTGTATTGCCATGAAAATAAGATACTCACTTACTAAAAGTTTGCAAATTCTGGAGGGATCAGGTAGGGAGAAAAAGATAAATGTTTCAATTCTGCTTACAAAGGTATAATTTATGAAATTGCTCTAAGTCATAGTTAGCTTAAGAGAAAAGAGAAAAACTTTTCCTTAAATCTGAAAAAACAAAACATTAAAAAATCAGCAATATTTCAAATGAAAATTCATAAAAATTATAATTGTCCTCATCAGTTCATTCAGTCCCATGAAATCAACTCTTGATCTTGATCTTTTTTTTTTTTTTAAAGATTTTATTTTTTCCTTTTTCTCCCCAAAGCCCCCCGGTACATAGTTGTGTATTCTTCGTTGTGGGTTCCTCTAGTTGTGGCATGTGGGACGCTGCCTCAGCGTGGTCTGACGAGCAGTGCCATGTCCGCGCCCAGGATTTGAACCGACGAAACACTGGGCCACCTGCAGCGGAGCGCGCGAACTTAACCACTCGGCCACGGGGCCAGCCCCCGATCTTGATCTTTTATTAACAGTTTCTTGAATTCATCAGTTTCTCCATTAGAGTTCTGTAACTTCTTACCCAGTTTAGTTTTATGACCTGAAGGTTTGTCAGAAATCTGTATTCTAGGGTAAGTGTCAGAGCCCTTTCCGTGAACCTTTCTGAAGATGAAACATATCTGCAAAAGCAGAGTAAAACAAAACTGTCTCAAAATGACAAAAGAGTTAAAAATGGCAATTGACAGAGAAATTTGGTTATTTTTGTGACATATAACACTTTAAGACAATAAGTAGAATTATGACTGACAATCAGGATAAATCAGAATTTTAGGAATGTTATATAATTTTTAAAACAATAAAATTAATAACATTTACCCACACAATATCATAGGTCCCTATAAAACAATGCTTTGTTATCCATTTAACCTTGGTGACAAAGATTTTCAGGTGAATGCAGAGAATTAAATAGCTGTAAGAAAAATGTTAGCACATGGGATTAAAGTCCTGGTAAAAACAGCATAGGAAATTTATTTTGATAAAACGTAAAATCCCTACACTTCTGGTAGACTACTCAAAAGGAAAACAATCCATAATCTCTCTATCAAGAGCAGACTAAAAATTCAAGAAGATTATCCTTTTAAGAGAGAGAACCAAATTCTAATTTTGCACCAGCTTACTTTTGACCTTAAAATTCATTTACTTAATTAAATTCATTTTAATCTTAGCAAACTCGACCATGCACGAAGCTCTTAGTTTTTATTTTACAAACCTTTTAACAAACAAAAAGTCTCCGTTTTTTATACCTTTTTTTAAACCAAAAACATACATCTTAGTTTTCTTGAATACTAAGACGTTTTCCTATTAAATTTTGGTAGCTTTATTCACATATTAATTAGAATTCTTAACCCTTGCAGACCTTTTTTTAGTGAAAATGAAGAAGTAAGCAATTATAAACTGTCTTTTACATCAGTATTTTGTGGCTTGGCAAGTTTACAAATACTTTTTATAATTTCTAGAAACACGCTACTTCCTAGTACAATCCTTTAATAAAACACAAGACCTGTTTACTAATGGACCCAAACATACTTTAGTTTCTCTGCAATAAGCCAAAGTAGATAAACTTATATTTAATAATTAACATCTAATATTTTATCTTATTTGGAAATGACCTAAATATTTAATTTTCCATCATTTAATTTAATGTAGCAAAACTTCAAAGTTTCAAATTACCAAAGAGATTTTGGAAGGTATTTTAAATACACATGCCATAAAATATACTTGTTGCTAAAAGTTTATCTACAATTCTTATCTCATTTAAATCTAAATCATTTGCTCCCAACAATTATGTTTATATTACCCACAAAAACTTCATGAGACATTAGACAAAATTAGCTTATCATTTTAAGTTATTATTTTGCTGACAGATTTTTAACAGGATAACATGAGCTTATTTGGCTAGTAAACCCAGGCTCCGTGTCTGCATCATATCCAATGCTGATAACTCTGAGGAGTCCATTTCAATCTACATGTCTATTTGAATCAAACCAACAAACTTAAGCTTTTGTTTACCAAAGATTATTTCATATCATGTTAACTTGAAAGACATTCAGGTTAGTTTCTATTACATTTAGAAATAATTTATGTGAGCACTTACTTTAAGCCAATTAAACAGAGTTCTCTTAGAAATTATTCCATCCAGAGGCAAAATATCACACATATATAACATACATATAGACACACATACACAGACTCCACAGCTATTGTTTTAAAACTAGGATAATGCACCACACCTCTAAAAGTCTGCACAAAGTGTTTAACAAAGGCCCTCTTTCTAAGTGTACAATTTAACCCTGGGCCAACTTACCTTATAGGGGGTGGGGCCTTTATTAGCATCTATAATACCATGAGAGGAAGCTGAGACCCCAAATTTAATTAAGGCTAGTCATTATTTCTTTGTATTTCCTTTTTAATTTGGGCATTTCATGGGTGCCAATAAAACAATTATGATAAGAACTCTCTAAAAATGTTTCCAATTTAGAAGTTTCTCCAATTTAAATGATCCATCATCTGGCCATTCACGAGTAGGATCTTAATAGCAACTCGAACCAATAAGCCTGGGCTGGCCTGGTGGTGTAGTGGTTAAGTACTTAAGCTCTGCTTCGGTGGCCCAGGGTTTGAGGGTTCAGATTCCTGGCACAGACCAAGCACTGCTCATCAAACCATGATGTGGCAGTGCCCCACATACAAAATAGAGGAAGATTGGCACAGGTGTTAACTCAGTGACGATCTTCCTCAAGCAAGAAGAGGAAGATTGGCAAGAGATATTGGCTTAAGACCAATCTTCCTCACCAAAAAACCCAAACAAACCAACAAACAAAAACCAATAAGCCTTGTATGACTTAACCATGGACACAAGAGATGTCCCCAAAAGAGAGTGCAAAAGAAGCAGCCCTCACAAGATCCACAAAGTCCACCCCCAAAAATAGTCTAAGAAAGCAAAGCCCTTCATTGCACATGCAGTGCTGCGCTAGCAAGCAGCAAAGGTTGAGACAACAAAGGCCCCTTACAAAAGAAATTGAGTCCCCTTGTGACAAACCCATCTGAGAGCTGATACAGCCAGACAAAGAGACTTCATCTTGGAGCCCCAGTCTATTCGACTGGCTGCCAAAATGCATCCTCCAGATGGTGGAGACCAGAAAGGTCACAAAGCCAAGCTCTCAAGACATAGAACAAGAGGAAAGAAAAAAACCTCATCTGATAAGCACATTAACAGCTTTGGCTAAGCCTTGGGTCTCTTGGAGCCAGAATAATACCTAGGAGGGAGGGGCCATGGAGTTGGGAATTGTGTGTGTTTTACAGAGTATCCCGTTGCAGGGACATTTTCTTGAGGTTGGTGGGGGATCTGTGCCATTTTACCCTGTTCTGTGATCAACTTATTCTATCAAGGGAGTCTTCTTGGGGTGGTGAGCACCCTAATGGTTCTTAACTGCTCGACCCATGCCTGCTAAATTTCTGGCCTCTTTGGCTTCCAGCATGGCCCTTGGTGACAGCTTTCACCTTATGCACATATTCCAGGACAACAGGATTATAGAGATGCCTGCATCTTGCCCAATAATTTTTCCTTTGTATGACGAGTGACAGAAAAGACAAAGACAAGGAAAAATAGTGACCATCTCTGGGAGGCAAAGGATCAATAAATCAATGAGTACTCAAACCAAATTTCCCAGAGTCACTGAGTCTGAGAAGCTAGCTTCACCAATATTTTCTCTTGCAAACCTACATTTAGAAAAGGAAACTCACAAGGGCCAGCCCGGTGGTTTAGTGGTTGGGTTCACATGCTCCACTTTGGGTGCCCAGGGTTCACAGGTTCAGACCCCAGGCACAGACCTACACACTGCTCATCAAGCCATGCTGTGGTGGTATCCCACATACAAAACAGAGGAAGATTGGCACAGATGTGACAAACAGAAATGGAAAGCAGTAGTATATATTGGAGTATATGAGGAAGCCATTTGGTGTAAACCTAATTCAGCCTGACTTTGTTTTTCCAAAAGGGCCTGACATGGCCATCAAACATGCATTGTATATCTGCTTTAAACATTTACTATGGCAAGAGCAAATGCCCTTACGATTAAGGTGCAACTTCCCCCACATTGGCATTTCCTTAGGGATAAGCATCTTTCTTTAGACTAGGAACTGATTGCTGTGCTCACCTTTGACCACCCAGCTCACCTGTGACCACCTAGCTCAAGACAACAGACCTGCTTCCTGCTGCACCTGCCGAGACAGCAGACCCACTACCTGCTGTGTCCATCAATCACTGTGCCCACAGAGCAGTCTTGTGACTACTATAAAAGGGACATTTCAATCATATGTGAAACATCCTCTTTGGGGGTATATAACCACTCTGTACACCCCACTTCTTTGGTGCCCTTTCTTCCTTTGGGAAAAAAGGTCCCAGGCCATGGACCTCATATTTTAGCTCAGAATAAACTCTCCAAAATTTTCATTTATAGATTGGTTATGGATTATTTTTGTCGACAGATGTTAGCTCAGGGACAATATTCCTCAAGCAAAAAGAGGAAACTCATGACTCTTGCTTCCACTGGACCCTGCAGGCAGAGATCCAAGAGACTGACGTGATAAGAACATTTACCTCCTACCGGCTCTTGTCGGGGTCCCAGATCTTTCAGCTGCAGTAGTCCAGGAGCAAGCAGCATCCACCCAGCGAAGTTTTATCGCATTCTCGTTGCCAAATTATAAGGAAGGAAGAACGATTCCTCTGCCCTCTAGGTCCTTCTGGCTGGTCTAAGAACTAAATTGACATGAGACAGAATAACAGGAGAAAATCAAAGAAAGCTTTATAATATGTATACGTGGGAGAAACCCAGGAAAACTGAGTAACTCAACAAAATGGCTGAGCTGCCAGCTTAAATACCATCTTCAGCTAAAGACAAAGGAGGATGTTGGGGGTAGTTGTTTGGGACTTCAAACGGGAGAAAGGCGATTTACATAGAGATGGAAAAGCAAATGTTTGCTAAACAAGCATTTGCTGAGCCATCTATAGGCAATGAGACCCGAAAGAGAACTTTGATAAAAATGGACTCAGCAAGGATCTTCCCAGTCTATTCTACCCAGAGTTGTCTATGGTGATAACTCCTTCCAGGGACAGGCCTTCTATCTTAAATTCTTTTAGGTAGTTAGGGGGAAGGTCAAAGTTTCTTTCAGTCTTTTGTCCTTAAAAATAATCAAGCCAGGGGCCAGCCCAGTGGCACATCGGTTAAGTTCACACGTTCTGCTTCAGCAGCCCAGGGTTCGCCAGTTCGGATCCCGGGTGTGGACACGGCACCACTTGGCATGCCATGCTGTGGTAGGCGTCCCACATATAAAGTAGAGGAAGATGGGCATGGATGTTAGCTCAGGGCCAGTCTTCCTCAGCAAAAAGAGGAGGATTGGCAGCAGTTAGCTCAGGGCTAATATTCCTCAAAAAAATATAAAAAAATTTAAAAAAATAATCAAGCCAAAGAGACAGATTTGGGGGGGCCCAATCCTGATCCCCCACCCCTACATCCCCAATTTCATCTCCCACCACCTGCTTGCCCTTCCCCCCACACGATGTGCTGCTGGCACTGTGTGAGATGACCAGACAGCTGGCAGGAAGTTTCTGGAAATGAGTGAAATGTTCAGGAGCAGATGTAGCCACTTGTGGCCCTTGAAGAGCAGGGCAACAGGAAAGTCCTCTGGGCCTGAACCTTGCCTTCCATCTGCCCATCACACACTGCCTGGGATTCCCCCATCAGAGGGCCATTCCTACTGGAAAGATACTGCATCCAACCTCGCACTGTCCTCAAGATCATGAGGCCCAGAGAGGGGAAGTTACTTGAGTAAGGACACACAGAGAATCTATGACAAAGCCAGCACAGAACCCAGATCTCCTGACTCTTGTCTTGGCTCCACTGTTCTGACCAATGTGTGGATGAGTGGCTGACAGACACCTGGGATCAGGCCCAGGCCCAGGCAGGGGCTCTCATCTGGTTCAGCTGAGCCCACGCAGGTGCGCTTACTCCAGGAGCCTAGGCATGAGTCTGGGGCCCTGGTGCTCCCAGGGCGTCCTGAGTCCCTCTTTAATCAGACTCTCTTGTGGATGGGGGTGGCGTTGGCCTGTGGTAGTATTCCAAATCCTCCCAGGGTGGTTGGGAACTCTGGAGAGAGACCAGGAACCGGGACAAGAGCAGGTGAGACCCCTCTCCCATCAGGCTGGGCCAGGCCCTGAAGGCAGGACACACAAGACCCCCGCCCGGCCCCATCTGCAGCCTGGGCTCTCCCTGGGGAGAGGAGAGCAGAAAGGACCCCCTCCTGGGGCTGCATGAGGCCAACCTCCACCCGTAGTTCCCCTTGCCAGGACCAGACCCCCTCCACTCAGCGTCCTAAAGGGAGATTTCAGGGGATGTTTTACCGGCACAGGAGAGATGCTCTCCCCTATGAACCTCAGCCCTGCCCCTTGCCCCAGGCAGGGACGTATGCCCTGTACCCTTGGCAGAGCCAGGCCTCACCCAGGAAGAAGCAGATCAGGGTGATAAGGAAAGTCGAAGCTGCAGGGTGGCCCAACCCAGCAGAGGACGTGCCACCTGGGCTGTGACATGGAGTGTGGCTTGGGGAGCAATCAGCCTCTCCCCAGGGGCCCACCCTGTCAGTGCAGCAGCCTCCTGGCCCAGCTTCAGTCATCTCCAGGATCTTCCAAGCCACCCTGTACCCTTTGATCAGTGTTGTGGGTTGAGTGGTGTCCCCCCAAAAAGATAGGCTGAAGTCCTGACTGATGCCTGTGAATGTGACTTTATTTGGAAATAGCATCTTTACAGATGCAGTCCAGTTAAGATGAAGTCATACTGGATTAGGGGGCGTCCTAAATCCAACCACTAGTGTCCTTATAAGGCCACATGAAGACACAGGGTCACAGACATGTGCAGGGAGAAGACAGCCATGTGAGGACAGAGGCAGACATTGGAGCTATGTGTCTACAAGCCAAGGGATGCCAAAGATTGCCAGAAGCCACCAGAAGCTGGGAAGGGGAAAGAAGGATTCCTTCCTAGGGCCTTCAGTGGAAGCATGGCCTTGATTTTGGACTTCTAGTCTCCAGCACTATGAGAGAATACATCTCTGTGTTTTAGGCCACCCACTTTGTCACAGCACCCCTAGGAAGTCAATACAGGCAAGTTCATCTTCCCAAATGGCTACATTTGGCACTTCGCCGTCCTGCTCAGAGCCTCTGGGAGCTCCCACTGCCAGCTGCACCCAGCACTCAAGGCCCCTCTAACCCCACTCCACTCTTTGCCATCTCTCCACCAGCAACCTTGTTGGCTCCGTGCACCCTGTTCTCATTCAGTGGGAGGGAAAGAAGGAAAGGAAGAGAAGAGAAATGAAATTATAAACTTGGGTGACAGGAGTCACTGCTGGAAATCAGAAGGCTGTGTTGACGAAAATAATCCATAACCAATCTACAAATGAAAATTTGAGTGAGTTTATTCTGAGCTGAAATCTGAGGACCATGACCCGGGGCCTTTCTTCCCGAAGGTAGAAGGGGCACCAAAGAAGTGGGGTGCACAGAGTGGTTATATACCCCCAGAGAGGATGTTTCATATAGGATTGAAATGTCCCTTTTACAATAGTCGCGAGACTGCTCTGTCGGCACAGCGATTGATGAAACAGCAGGTAGGTCTGCTGTCTCGGTGAACACAGCAGGGTGGCAAGTCTGTTGTCTCCAGCTGAGTGGTCACAGGTGAGCTGGGTGGTCAAAGGTGAGTGCAGCAATCAGTTCCTAGACTGAGGAAAGATGCTTATCTCTAAGGGAATGCCAATGTGGGGGGAAGTTGCACCTTTATCTCAAGGGCCTTTGTTCTTGCCATAGGAAATATCTAAAGCAGCTATACAATGGGTGCTCGACAACCACAGTCAGGCCCTTTTGGAAAAAACAAAGTCAGGCCGAATTAGGTTTATACCAAATGGCTTCCTCATATACTCCAATATATCCTATTGCTTGCCATTTTTATTTGTCATTTTCCCCTTTTGATCTCTAATCTTTTGATAGAAAGCATTAATGATCAAAATATTGTCCCTCGGCACCAGGGTGGTTGCTGCCTGCCCTGGGTCCATCATGTCCCTCGGTGCTAGGCTTTTATCTCATTATTTGCCTAGTCATCCACGTTGGGGGGAAATAGTGGACAAGCATGGAGTTATATATATTAACAGAGGAAGCATTTCATATGTCATGTAATTTCCAATTAATTTTAGGTTGTTGCACAAACATTGTATATGTG
This sequence comes from Equus przewalskii, assembly GCF_037783145.1. Classification (NCBI taxonomy): domain Eukaryota; kingdom Metazoa; phylum Chordata; class Mammalia; order Perissodactyla; family Equidae; genus Equus; species Equus przewalskii. Next base: position 10,706,366 of record NC_091842.1, on the reverse strand, counting down.
CTTTTCTATGACACTTCACATTTACATTGCATATGATCATAGAGCAAGTACAGTAACAATAATAATTAAACATATTTGAAAGGATTGGTCTGAAATGAATTCTTAGTCATAGTCCCTATCAGAAAAGGAAATTTGTCCAGGGTTATAAGACGGATCGACCATCTCAAGCCATAGAGCAATCATTACTTTAGTTTGTATGCTACTCTTACAACACTGAGTAAAGAAAACAACAATTAGTTTGAATATTATGACCAGTACAAGGATTCCAATAAGTAATAGAAATAGGAATTCCAATCCGGATCGAAAAAGGGAACTGATACTGAAAAGGGAGCCAACCAAACAAATCAAAACTGGGTGTAGGATCGCATAAGGCATCCACCTGCTTCTTCATGTGCTTTAACAGAGATGACGCATTGGAAGATTCATCACGTATAAAAGCACAGCATTCAGTCTGAATGACTGTATATGTACCACCTTGGGATGCAGTAAGAATATCTAAAGCCATTCTGTTTTGAAGGACAGCCCTTCTCGTTACAGACATTTCGGTATTTGAATAAGGTTATTCCTGCTTGACTATCATTAAGGGCTTCTTGAGTAAATTTAGTCAGAGCTTCCATATGTAATAATGACACATTTTAACTGCAAAGAAGAAGCACATATAGCTGAAAATATAGCCATACCAGTGTAACAATGAACAAGCCCATCTGGCCTTAACAGAGGCAGATTGACATCAGGTTTTAACTCAGCCTGACTCCTTCCCTGCTTTTAAAGGAAACTCAGGGTGCAGTGTCTTAGCCATCCAGGCAGTAGCCAAGGCGAAAGATTTGTTCCACATAACCACTGAGTTCCATTAGGTGTCACTCGATAAATGCCTGGCCTTCAAGACCACTCTGTTCCAAATTAATCACTTTCTTTAAGTATAATAATATTCCAAACAAATTATAAAATAGGTATACAGTTTAAGCATAACAAACGTTTAAATGAGGAGATATAAGGTTGAGAATACAGGCCTGGTCCGGAGTCTTGGGACAGCTGTCTACAATAGATGCCATCTTCTTCTCTTCCTGGTTTGGTCCTTTCCAACAGGGCTGTATAGAGTCTTATGTTTGATGTCTTTTTCAATAAACAAATTCTCCAGGTTATAGTCCAAGATCCTTAAGTTCTGGGAATTCTCTGTGAAAGAATCAGCTACCAATCTTTCATTTCTTTTCAGCACATCAATACGACCACGACAACAATGTAATACATCCCTTAAGCAAAGCTGGTTCATATATTTCTTCATCCCATTGCATAGGCTGTTTCATTATTTCAAAAGGAGACAGCTGATGTTTACAAAAAGTATAGATCTAAGATTAAGGAGCACTAACACAAGAGCTTTCGGCCGTGAGAGATTAAATGCTTCTGAAAGCTTGCCAACTAAGTTCTGGTTGTGCCATTAGTTCTTTTTACCGGTCCTGAGGATCGAGGATGGTAAGCGCAGTGGAAATGCTGCAATATTGGCCAAACATTACAAATAGATTTGAGTTCCCAGTCACTGTATAACTCAGGAGGAATTCCTCAAACAGGAATTTATTCTTTTCAATAATAATTTACCTAAAGCCATCGCTCTTCTGTAAGGAGAAACCTCAAAACAATGTGAGAACATACAGATCATTACAAGACATATTTATCCTTGAGAGGGTGGCATTTGTACAAAGTCCAATTGTCATACCTCAAAAGGTCCCTTAGGAAGGGAAAGTGGCCTTGTGACTCGTGAAGTGGCTTCTCTGGATTATGCTTAGGGCATATAGCACAACAAGCAGAGGCTATATGAGCCACTGGGAGAAAGTTTCCAAAAGTATTGTTTTTCTCTTTTGTTGCAACCTATATATATATATATATTACTTTTCTTCTTCCGTGGTGATTTCTTAAGCCTGTAGAAAGAAATCTTTTTACTGGGTTAACAGAGTTAACAGAAAGTAGCAGGCATTCTTGAGGCTGGACAGCATATCCAGCTTGATAACATCCTCACTTATCGTTTAAGTAAGACCCATTTGTAAACCAAATTAAACAATAGAATGCAGTCGTGGTCTTCTCCTCTTGTGATGCTGGAAGCAAGGTAACAAGGTTAATGGTTGGAGCAAATTATAAACTACTTCCTGAGTCCAGGGAACAGGCAGTCAGGAAGGCTTCTAGATGTCACAGTCAAAGCATCTTTTGCAGCTTGAAAGGTCTCTGATGATGTCATCGGGCATTCAGGTATCTTTCTGAGTGGCTTACAGCTTACACAGCAACAGACAGGAATCTCTCTTAAGTTTCTATCAAGTCGTTGAGCTTCCATTTGCAAGGTTTCAGGAAAAAGAGCAGGTCAATTCTCAATGATTCCAAATGAAAATGAGGTAAAAAAAAATTGAAAACATTCGTTTGGAGATTTGTAACCAGGTATTTCAGTAGAAGAATTCAGGATGCAGTCCAGCTCACAGGTAGAAAAAGCCTCAAAGACAATTAACAGAACTAGGATCTAATATCTACAAATGTGCATTATAGTTTTACACTGAAACATAACTCTTCTCTCTAAAATGACCCTCATTTTTACCAAAGATAGCCAAATTAAGACTAATTGGTTTGCAATATAAGTTTATTTTCAAGAAACTTGGCCCAATTATTTTCATAAGTGCAGCAAGAATAGCAATTGATCATATAGGCTCTTAAATCTGCTTTGCTGGAATTTTTTAATGAGGAATCTCAGATTGAACCTTAAAGACTTCTCGAGGCCAGGAAAGCCACGCCAAGGATTTGTGCCATCAGGCCTTGCCTGCAATACCTTAGATTTGGGTGAATTTCTCTCCTACCTTGAGATTCCCCGGAATATTTCGAGGTTTATTGCACCTGCCGGATAAGCAAGCTTCCTTACTTACCAGGTAAGATTGCTGGAATGTCTCTCTGTAAAGCAAGGTACCAGGCCCATATTTCCAAGTGGCTTTATTTTCAGAAAGTCAACATTATGCCTCAAGGGCAGTGTTGTCATATCTGAGTCTGTATGTTTCTCTCAAATATGACATTCCAGTCAAAGCTTTGGTAAGATAACAAACGTGCCTTGGGCTGGGCAGTCACAAATGAGCGCTGCAATCGGTTCCCAGCCTAAAGAAAGATACTTGGTCTTTAAGGAGATGCCAACGTTGGGGGGGGGAGGGAAGTTGCACCTTTATCTCAAGGGCCTTCGCTCTTGCCACATGGAATCTCTAAAGCAGATATACAATGCATGCTCAATGGCCTTGGTCAGGCCCTTTTGGAAAAACAAGGTCAGGCCGAATTAGGTTTACACAAAATGGCTTCCTCATATACTCCAATATATCCTATTACTTGCCATTTTTATTTGCCATTTTCCCCTTTGATCTCTAATCTTTTGATAGAAAGCATTGATGATCAAAATATTGTCCCTCGGCACCAGGGTGGTTGCTGCCTGCCCTGGGTCCATCACGTCCCTCAGTGCTAGGGTTATATCTCATTTATTTGCCTAGTTGTCCATGTTGGGGGAAATAGTGGACAAGCATAAGTTATATATACTAACAGAGGAAGCATTTCACGTGTCATGTAATTTCCAATTAATTTTAGGTTGTTGCACACTGTATATGTGCTTTTCTACGACACTTCACATTTACATTGTATATGATTATAGAACAAGCACAGTAACAATAATAACTCAGCATTTTTAAAAGGATTGGTCTGAAATGAATTCTTAGCCATAGTCCCTATCAGAAAAGGAAATTTGTCCAGGGTTATAAGACAGATCAACCATCTCAAGCCGTCGAGCAATCATTACTCTAGTTTGTATGCTACTCTTACAACACTGAGTAAAGAAAACAACAATTAGTTTGAATATTATGACTAGTACAAGAATTCCAAGAAGTAGTAGAAATAGGATTTCTAATCTGGATCGGAAAAGGGAACTGATAGGGGAAGGGAGCTAACCAAACAATTCAAGACTGGGTGTCAGATCGCATAAGGCATCCACTTGCTTCTTCATGTGCTTCAGCAGAGATGACACATTGGAAGATTCATCAGGTGTAAAAGCACAGCATCCAGTCTGAATGATTGTATATGTACCACCTTGGGATGCAGTAAGAATATCTAAAGCCATTCTGTTTTGAAGGACAGCCCCTCTCATTACAGACATTTCGGCATTTGAATAAGGCTATTCCTGCTTGACTATCATTAAGGGCTTCTTGAGTAAATTTAGCCAGAGCTTCCATATGTAATAATGACATCTTTTAGCCCCAAAGAAGAAGCACATGTAGCTGCAAATATAGCCATACCAGTGTAACACCGAACAAGCCCATCTGGCCTTAAAGAGAGGGAGGTTGGCAACAGGTTTTAACTCAGCCTGACTCCTTCCCTGCTTTTAAAAGAAACTCAGCGTGCAGTGTTTTAGCCATCCAGGCAGTAGCCAAGGCCAAAGATTTGTTCCACATAACCACTGAGTTCCATTAGGAGTCACTCGATAAATGCCTGGCCTTCAAGACCACTCTGTTCCAAATTAATCACTTTAAGTATGATAGCATTTCAAACAAATTATAAAATAGGCATACAGTTTAAGCATAACAAATGTTTAAATGAGGAGATACAAGGTTAGGAATACAGGCCTGGTCCGGAGTCTTGGGACAGCTGTCTACAACAGATGCCGTCTTCTTCTCCTCCTGGTTTGGTCCTTTTCAACAGGGCTGCAAACAGTCTTATTTGATGTCTCTTTCAATAAATAAATTCTTCAGGTTACAGTCCCAGATCCTTAAGTTCTGGGAGCTCTGTGGAAGAATCAGCTACCAATCTTTCATTTTACTTTAAGTACCTCAATAAGACCGTGACAGCAATGTAATATATCCCTTAAGGAAAGCTGGTTCATATATTTCTTCATCTAATTGCATAGGCTGTTTTATTATTATTTCAAAATGAGACAGCCGATGTTTACAAAAAGTAGAGAACTAAGATTAAGGAGCACTAACACAAGAGCTTTTGGCCGTGAGAGATTAAATGCTTCTGAAAGCTTGCCAATTAAGTTCTAGTTGTGCCATTAGTTTACCAGTCCTGAGGATCGAGGATGGTAAGCGCAGTGGAAATGCTGCAATATTGGCCAAACATTACAAATAGATTTGAGTTCCCCAGTCACTGTGTAACTCAGGAGGAATTCCCCAAACAGGAATTATTCTCTCTAATAGCAATTTACCTACTGTTAAAGCCGTTGCTCTTCTGCAAGGAAAGGCCTCAATCCAATGTGAAAGCATGCAAATCATCACCAAGATGTATTTATACCCTTGAGATGGTGGCATTTGGACAAAGTCCAATTGCCATACCTCAAAGGGTCCCTTAGGAAGGGGAAAGTGGCCTTGTGACCCATGGAGTGGGTTTTTCCCCATAAAATCATCTTTTCAGGTGCCCAATGGGTTACTTGGTGTATATGCTGGAGCAGTGGCAATTGTGCTCCAATAGGTACTATGGGTTTCTTACTGGGCCCGAACCACAACTGTGAGGGGGTGTCAAAAATTCCACCTTTTGACTGCCATATCTGTTTCTCTTGTTCCATGGCAACTTCTTGAGCCTGTAGAAGGAAATCTTTTACTGGGTTAGCAGAGCTAATGGGAAGCAGCAGGCATTCTTGAGGCTGGACAGCATATCCAGCTTGATAACATCCTCACTTATCGTTTAAGTAAGACCCATTTGTAAACCAAATTAAACAATAGAATGCAGTCGTGGTCTTCTCCTCTTGTGATGTTGGAAGCAAGGTAACAAGGTTAATGGTTGGAGCAAATCATAAACTACTTCCTGAGTCCAGGGAACAGGCAGTCAGGAAGGCTTCTAGATGTCACAGTCAAAGCATCGTTTGCAGCTTGAAAGGTCTCTGATGATGTCATCGGGCATTCAGGTATCTTTCTGAGTGGCTTACAGCTTACACAGCAACAGACAGGAATCTCTCTTAAGTTTCTATCAAGTCGTTCAGCTTCCGTTTGCAAGGTTTCAGGAAAAAGAGCAGCTCAATTCTCAATGATTCCAAATGAAAATGAGGTAAAAATTGAAAACATTCGTTTGGAGATTTGTAACCAGGTATTTCAGTAGAAGAATTCAGGATGCAGTCCAGCTCACAGGTAGAAAAAGCCTCAAAGACAATTAACAGAACTAGGATCTAATAGCTACAAATGTGCATTATAGTTTTACGCTGAAACATAACTCTTCTCTCTAAAATGACCCTCATTTTTACCAAAGCTAGTCAAATTAAGACTAATTGGTTTGCAATATAAGTTTATTTTCAAGAAACTTGGCCCAATTATTTTCATAAGTGCAGCAAGAATAGCAATTGACCATATAGGTCTTAAATCTGCTTTTGCTGGAATTTTTTTATGAGGAATCTCAGATTGAACCTTAAAGACTTCTCGAGGCCAGGAAAGCCACGCCAAGGATTTGTGCCATCAGGCCTTGCCTGCAATACCTTAGATTTGGGTGAATTTCTCTCCTACCTTGAGATTCCCCGGAATATTTCGAGGTTTATTGCACCTGCCGGATAAGCAAGCTTCCTTACTTACCAGGTAAGATTGCTGGAATGTCTCTCTGTAAAGCAAGGTACCAGGCCCGTATTTCCAAGTGGCTTTATTTTCAGAAAGTCAACTTTATTCCTCAAGGGCAGTGTTGTCATATCTGAGTCTGTATGTTTCTCTCAAATATGACATTCCAGTCAAAGCTTTGGTAAGACAACAAACGTGTCCTGTTATAAGGAGAACAGATTCTTATTGAACTTATGCAAATAACTATAATGCTGTGAAATAACCATACTCACTCACTCACTAAGTTTCCAAACTCTGGAGGGATCAAGTAGGGAGAAAAAGATAAATGTTTCAGTTTTGCTCACAAAGGTATAATTTCACCAAATTGCCAAAAGTCGTAGTTAGGATAAGAGAAAAGAGAAAAAGATTTTCTTAAATCGGAGAAAACAAAGCAAAACATCAAAAAATCAACAATATTTCAAATAACAGTCACAAAAATTATAATCATCCTCAGTTCATTCGGTCCTGTATAAGCGGTTCTGGATCTTAATCTTCTGTTAGCAGTTTTATGGGGTCATCAGTTTCTCCATTAGATTTCTGTAATTTCTTACCCAGTTCAGTTCTGTGATCTCAAAGTTTGTCAGAAACCTGTATTCCAGAGTAAGTGTCAGAGTCCTTTCCATGAATTCCTCTGAAGATGAGACATATTTGCAAAAGCAAAAAGCATCAGAGTAAAACAACTGACTGTAAACAACAAAAGACTTAAAAATGACAATTGACAGAGAGACTTATTATTCCTGTGATATACAACACCTTAAACTAATAATTGGAATTATGGCTGATAGCCAGGACAGATCAGAATTTTAGGAATGTTATATAATTTTCAAAACACTTATATCAGTAACATTTACCCACATAATACCAACTAAGAAAGATTATCATCACTTATCTGACAATGCTTCCAATGTAATTTAACAGGCCAAATAAGCCTAATTAGTTTAGAATCTTCCACCTTATAGGAAGAGAGAGAAAATTTCTCTGTGAAGTCTCAGGGGCCCTCTGAAAATCCTCAGAGAAATTCTCCTCCTTCATTCAGGTCAAAGGAAAACCTTTATTTAGGACTTGACTACTGTTTGAGGGAGAAGCCTATCAAAAATATCAAAAGATTTTTAAAAACTTATTTAAACAACATCAAGAGGTTACTGACCTTGTCATTGTAAAACAAGGGTCAATGAAACAATGCTTCATAATATTTAACCAAAATGACAACAGCAAAAAGACCTTAATAGAGACACCTGTCTTTTATCTTAACAAAACATAGATCTTCTGTAAACTCACTCAGAAGGAAAAACCTTTTATAATCTCTTTATCAAGAGCAGACTAAGAGTTTAAGAAAGTTATCCTTTCAAGAGAGAAAGCCAAATTCTAATTTTTGTACCAGTTTACTTTTTCATATTAAAACCCATTTACTTAATTAGATTCGTTTCAATCTTAACCAACTAGACCAGGTACAAAACTCTTTTCTGACTTTCTCTCACACAAACCTTCTATAGCTTTCTTTTTGCTTTCAGAATTTGTCCCATGTCTTGATTCTTTCTTCTTTTTTTTCCCGCCTAGTACTTTAGGACAAATTTATCTTTCTTAACCAACCAAGCAAAATATTTCCATTCTTTATGCCTTCTTTACTGAAAACTTACACCTTACTTTCCTTGAATATAAATACATTTTCCTTATTAACTTCTAATAGCTTTAATCACATATATTACAACTCTTTAACCTTTAACGGACTGTAGTAAACACTAAAATGGTAAGCAATTACGAATTGTCTTTTATATCAGCATTCTAAACACTTTTCATAATTTCTAGAAACATGCCACACTTTACAGTAAAAGACCCAAAGACTTTTAGCCTCTCTGCAATAAGAAGGCAAAAGTAGATAAACTTAGATATGTTTAACAATAATGTTTCCGTGCTCTATCCAATCCAAAAATGACCCAGATATTCAGATTTTTTATCATTTCACTTAACTTGGCAAAACTCAAGATTGTTACCAAAAAGAATTTTGAAGCTGTTTTTTTTTTTCCAAGTATACAGACCATAAAAGTTATTTTACCCAGTTTTATCTATTTAAATCATTTGTTTCCAACAATTATGTTCAGATTACCTACGAAAACCTCACGAGACATTAGACAAAACTGGTCACCATTTAAAGCTATTATTTTGCTGACGAATGTAACAGACAACGTGAGCTTATTTGACTAGTAAACCCAGGCTGCATGCCTGCATCACATCCAAATGCTGACAACTCTTGAGGACATGCCTTTTCAATCAAACCAATGACTTAAACTTTCATTAACCAAAGATTAACCTTTATCATGTTAACTTGAAAGACATTTGGGTTAAAACTTTTTGTAAGCGCTTACTTTAAGTCAATGGAATAGAGCTCTTTAGAAATTGTACCATCTGGAGGTAAAGTATCACATGTTCGTAACATGTGTAGACACACACAGACAGACATATAGACCTTAGATTTCTGTTCTCATAGCAGACTGCGGTGGAAAAACTTCTTTTCCTAGTTTTTTTCCCCTCTTTCTCTCTTTCTTTCTTTCTTTTGGCCTTAGCAATCTGGCTTGGGATTCCCCTTTGTTAAGCAATTGCAGTCACAGTATGAAGCCAACCTGAGTCCGGAGGAGAGGCTGCGCATTCAGGAACTGATCGGGCTTTTTAAAAGCTCGATTTCCCGCTTCTCTTTTAATTTTGTTTTGTTTAAGGCCCTAACAACTTCTAAGGACAGTGTCGTGGGTCAGAAAGTGTGCTGCTTGTGAGTGTTACTCCCTGTAGAAAGGTCGTAAACACTCTCTTATGTGCCTCGCTTTCTCCTCCGGCGATCTAAAACCACCGTGGGTCTCGGAGCGTCGGGTGACCAGCCCTTATGTGCGCATCCCCGGACGAGCCTGTAATTAATTACCGTGAATGAGAGTGGAGTTCCCTATGGGACCTGACAAATAAAAATGGAAAGTAATAGCATATATTGGAGTATATGAGGAGGGCATTTTGTGTAAACCTAATTCGGCCTGACCTTGTTTTTCCAAAAGGGCCTGACCAAGGCCGTTGAGCATGCATTGTATATCTGCTTTAGAGATTCCATGTGGCAAGAGCAAAGGCCCTTGAGATAAAGGTGCAACTTCTCTCCCCCTCCCAACGTTGGCATCTCCTTAAAGACCAAGCATCTTTCTTTAGGCTGGGAACCGATTGCAGCCCTCATCTGTGACCGCCCAGCCCGAGGCAACACACCTGCCACCCCACGGTGTTCACTGAGACAGCAGACCTATCTGCCGTTTCCATCAATCGCTCTGCTGACAGAGCGGCCTCGTGACTATTGTAAAAGGGACGTTTCAGTCACATGTGAAACATACTCTTTGAGGGTATATAACCACCCTGTATACCCCCACTTCTTTGGAGTGCTCTGTTCCTTTGTGGAAGGACTCTCCCGGGTTACAATCCTCAGATTTAAGCTCAGAATAAACTCACCCAAATTTTCATTTATAGATTGGTTATGGATTATTTTCATTGACAGTTCTTGGCATAGTCGTGGCAGGATTTCAGAGAAACCCACCAAAGGCCACCTGCAATGTACACTGAGCTGGCATTCGGTACCAATAAGGACCCATTGAGCCCCCTGGATCACTGCATTCTTCAGGTGACCCTGGTGAGTTCTCCTGAAACCCGGACCTCCTTACTTTAAGTTGACGGTCCAAGAGTTTATATGAGCTAGGTAAGGTCTTAAGACTAGAGGTTTTTAAGGGGTACCGGTACATACCCTAGGCAAGAGGAACCTAGGAGTAATTTGCTAGGCCAGAGGGAGCCTAGAGGGAAGTTCCTAGGCAAAGGAGCCTAGAGGGAAGTTCCTAGGTCACAGGAGCCTAGAGGAACTTGGGAGTGAATGGAGAAGGCTGACGTTTTTAATTTGGCTTTAAATTGGAAAGAATTGTGTTTATAAAGTCTGAACAAACTGCTTGATAGAGAAATGAGAGACTGAACATGTTCAGCTCTGAAGAAAAGGGACACTTGCTCCTCCCGGCCTTTACCAAAAGGTGTCCTTAGGCGACTAAGGACTTCAGCGGGAGTGTCAGAGGATCACTCCTCGCGACGTGCAGTGGTCCCATAGGGAACTCCACTCATTCACGGTAATTAATTACAGGCTCGTCTGGGGACGCGCACATAAGGGCTGGTCACCTGCGCTCAGAGCCCCACAGTGGTTTTAGACTGCCAGGGGAGAAACCGAGGCACGTAAGAGAGTGTTTACGACCTTTCTATAGGGAGTAACACTCACAAGCAGCACACTTTCTGACCCACGACACTGTCCTTAGACGTTGTTCAGACTTTATTATTAGAAAAAAAAAAACAGACAAGCAAAAAGAAAATGGGGAACCATGCTTCTAAAGCCGGCCAGCTCCCGGATGGACAACCTCCCACTGGCACTCCAGCTGGTTTCATGTATAATGCATATGGAAACAATGCATGCAAGTATTTAACAAAGTGGGAAGGATTAACTAAGAATGACTTAAGTCTTAAATGGCCAAAGTGGGGAACGTTCGATATCTCAAAGCTACCGTATTTGCGCACACAAGTAGAAAGAGCCGGCTCTAAAACTAAAGCAAAAGAATGGGAAGCTTATTATCATTGGCATGTAGAGGCTTCAAAACGTAATAACGATAAAATGAATTCTTTACAGGAGACTAACCGTAAATTGGCAGAGACTGTATCTGAATTAAAAAAGGATGAGAAGTCAGAGACCGTCCCACCCCGCTTATCCCTTCCATCTCCCCTGCAGCTGCCTTTGGAATCTCAGAGCTCATCTCCTTCTTCTCCCTCAGCACCCTTACAATTTCTAAAGAGCTCTATTCCATTGACTTAAAGTAAGCGCTTACAAAAAGCTTTTCTGAATAGAACTAACCCAAATGTCTTTAAAGTTTATGGTATGAATTAGGGCTGCCCCAGTGAGAGAAGCCCAGGGCATCCTCACCTACATACCGATCTATATGATCAGATTCATATCTAAAGTTGTACCACCACACAATAACTGATGAGGATTTTAGGCTGGTTAATTTTAAAACTGCAGATGAGAAGCAGGCTCCGAGGAGCAGAGTTTGCTTGCCCTTTGAGAGACATTTGCATTTGTGAAGGAAATCTCCATGCCTTCCCCTCTGCACCAGGAGGAAGGGGGGATGGCCTTATCTCTGGAAACTCTTAATGGGGGAGGCAAGGACTTAAGTTGGTTACTGTCTGGCAACCTCATGTAACTGATTTAGGGTGGTGGCTTCTGGCCTTTACTTAATCCGATTTGATTCTTATCTAAAAGTTGTGGGACCACCCAATGCCAGACCCCACCTGCACTGACACCATTTTAACTTTTCACGTGTTCTTTCCTTTGTCTTGTAAAGAGATGGCTCACATACCTATGCCTTAAATTTAGCCTGACTCTCCACCCATGTCGGCAGCAGTAGCGGGGGCAGCAGCAGCTCCTCCTGCCTGTGGGTCCTGTCCCCATGCAGCAGCAGCAGAAGCTCTGACTGCCCATGGGTCCTGTCCCTACTACTGCCAGATCTTGAAAGTCCAAGAAATCTTTCTTTCGACTTCTCGGCTCACCGACCCCACATCAATAACCAGACCCCATCTGCGCTGAAATCATCATCCCTTGCTACAGGAACCCCAATGGGGGGATTTTCAAGGTAATGGCTCCTTTTCTTTCATCTCTCTTAGAGTTACAATGGCCGTTTTCGTCTCCTTTTGAGCTTTGCAACCGGGAAACAAAGAAATCTTTAAAGAGTCAAAAGTTCCACCCCTGGGAGCCCCGACTTTGGGATTCTGGGCCTGATCACCCCAGCAACCCTAAGTGGGGTGCCCTCTCTTGACGCTTGACTCATTGAGTATTTTAGTCACCTACTGAGTCAGTTATGAGGGTAGGAGACCTGTGATTTATTCTGTGAACTGTCCTGCTGGGGTTGTGTGCCCTGCACAGGAGCTGTTGTGTGACTCTTATCTTGATAACTCTCTGGAACAGGCCATGAGGGCGAGGTTTGATATCTTCTTTTCCTTTCTTTGTCTGTTTTGCTCATCATCTCTTCTGTTGTCACCAAGTCGAGGTTAAGTTCAGGCTGGACCTGACCAGAACCTGGACCTTCTGTAAAATTGAAAACTTGAGGGGTTTCTCTGTGCCTTTATGAGGCAGTTGGACAGGTAGATCAACCTAGAACGTCATTCAAGTTACAATCCAGTTTCTGGGAAATGAGAGCAACTGTCCTTAGAAAATCCTTGCAAGATTAGAAATACAGCTCTAGAGGCAGTTCAGATTCCACCCAGTGCATTTATCTCGAAAAGGATTATCATCTCCCCTCTCCAGGAACTACTACCTAGCCCATCACTAATTCCTAAGACTGAAGAAAAAAAAAGGGGGGGGGGAAGGAAAAACAGCTTCCAAATTCTTTTTGGTAGCAATCTTGAGTTCTGTTGAGTTAAGTGATAAAAATCTGAGTATCGGGGTAATTTTTGGATTGGATAGAACACAAACGTTTCTAAACATCTAAGTTTGTCTACTTTTGGCTTTTTATTGCAAAGATGCTAAAAGTCTTTGGGTCTTTTACTGTAAAGTGACGTGTTCCTAGAAATTATGAAAAGTATTTAGATTGCTGATATAAAAGACAGCTCATAATTGCTTACCTTTTAGTGATTACTATGGTCTGTTAAAGGTTAAAAAGTTCTATATGCGATTAAAGCTACTAGAAATTAATAAGGAAAATATATTTATACTCAAGGAAAGTAAGGTGTAAGTTTTCAGTAAAGAAGGTATAAAGAATGGAAATATTTTGTTTGGTTGGTTAAGAAAGATAAATTTGTCCTAAAATACTAGGAGGAATAAAAATAAAAATAAAAAGACATGGGACAAATTCTGAATGCAAAAGAAAGTTACAGAAGGTTTGTGTAAGAGAAATTCTGAAAGAGTTTTGTACCTGGTCTAGTTGGTTAAGATTGAAACGAATCTAATTAAGTAAATGGGTTTTAATATGAAAAAGTAAACTGGTACAAAAATTAGAATTTGGCTTTCTCTCTTGAAAGGATAACTTTCTTAAACTCTTAGTCTGCTCTTGATAAAGAGATTATAAAAGGTTTTTCCTTCTAAGTGAGTTTACAAAAGATCTATGTTTTGCTGTATCTATGTTTATGTTTCCTAGGTGCAAAAAGACAGAGGTCTGTCTATTAAGGTTTGTTTTGCTGTTGGTACCTAAGCATTGTTTCACAGTGAGCGTTGTTTAAATAAGTGTTTTAAAAACCTTTTGATATTTTTGACAAGCTGCTCTCTCAAAAAAAAAAATTCAAGTCCTAAATAAAGGTTTTCCTTTGACCTGAATGAAGGAGGAGAATTTCTCTGAGGATTTTCAGAGGGCCCCTGGGACTTCACAGAGAAATTTTCTCTCTCTTCCTATAAGGTGGAAGATTCTAAACTAATTAGGCTTATTTGGCCTGTTAAATTACATTGGAAGCATTGTCAGATAAGTGATGATAATCTTTCTTAGTTGGTATTATGTGGGTAAATGTTACTGATATAAGTGTTTTGAAAATTATATAACATTCCTAAAATTCTGATCTGTCCTGGCTATCAGCCATAATTCCAATTATTAGTTTAAGGTGTTGTATATCACAGAAATAATAAGTTTCTCTGTCAATTGTCATTTTTAAGTCTTTTGTTGTTTACAGTCAGTTGTTTTACTCTGATGCTTTTTGCTTTTGCAAATATGTCTCATCTTCAGAGGAATTCATGGAAAGGACTCTGACACTTACTCTGGAATACAGGTTTCTGACAAACTTTGAGATCACAGAACTGAACTGGGTAAGAAATTACAGAAATCTAATGGAGAAACTGATGACCCCATAAAACTGCTAACAGAAGACTAAGATCAAGAACCGGTTATACAGGACCGAGTGAACTGGGGATGATTATAATTTTTGTGACTGTTATTTGAAATATTGTTGATTTTTTGATGTTTTTGCTTTGTTTTCTCCGATTTAAGAAAATCTTTTTCTCTTTTCTCTTATCCTAACTACGACTTTTGGCAATTTGGTGAAATTATACCTTTGTGAGCAAAACTGAAACATTTATCTTTTTCTCCCTACTTGATCCCTCCAGAGTTTGGAAACTTAGTGAGTGAGTGAGTATGGTTATTTCACAGCATTATAGTTATTTGCATAAGTTCAATAAGAATCTGTTCTCCTTATAACAGGACACGTTTGTTGTCTTACCAAAGCTTTGACTGGAATGTCATATTTGAGAGAAACATACAGACTCAGATATGACAACACTGCCCTTGAGGAATAAGGTTGACTTTCTGAAAATAAAGCCACTTGGAAATACGGGCCTGGTACCTTGCTTTACAGAGAGACATTCCAGCAATCTTACCTGGTAAGTAAGGAAGCTTGCTTATCCGGCAGGTGCAATAAACCTCGAAATATTCCGGGGAATCTCAAGGTAGGAGAGAAATTCACCCAAATCTAAGGTATTGCAGGCAAGGCCTGATGGCACAAATCCTTGGCGTGGCTTTCCTGGCCTCGAGAAGTCTTTAAGGTTCAATCTGAGATTCCTCATAAAAAAATTCCAGCAAAAGCAGATTTAAGACCTATATGGTCAATTGCTATTCTTGCTGCACTTATGAAAATAATTGGGCCAAGTTTCTTGAAAATAAACTTATATTGCAAACCAATTAGTCTTAATTTGACTAGCTTTGGTAAAAATGAGGGTGATTTTAGAGAGAAGAGTTATGTTTCAGTGTAAAACTATAATGCACATTTGTAGATATTAGATCCTAGTTCTGTTAATTGTCTTTGAGGCTTTTTCTACCTGTGAGCTGGACTGCATCCTGAATTCTTCTACTGAAATACCTGGTTACAAATCTCCAAACGAATGTTTTCAATTTTTACCTCATTTTCATTTGGAATCATTGAGAATTGAGCTGCTCTTTTTCCTGAAACCTTGCAAACGGAAGCTGAACGACTTGATAGAAACTTAAGAGAGATTCCTGTCTGTTGCTGTGTAAGCTGTAAGCCACTCAGAAAGATACCTGAATGCCCGATGACATCATCAGAGACCTTTCAAGCTGCAAAAGATGCTTTGACTGTGACATCTAGAAGCCTTCCTGACTGCCTGTTCCCTGGACTCAGGAAGTAGTTTATAATTTGCTCCAACCATTAACCTTGTTACCTTGCTTCCAACATCACAAGAGGAGAAGACCACGACTGCATTCTATTGTTTAATTTGGTTTACAAATGGGTCTTACTTAAACGATAAGTGAGGATGTTATCAAGCTGGATATGCTGTCCAGCCTCAAGAATGCCTGCTGCTTCCCATTAGCTCTGCTAACCCAGTAAAAGATTTCCTTCTACAGGCTCAAGAAATTGCCATGGAACAAGAGAAACAGATATGGCAGTCAAATGGTGGAATTTTTGACTCCCCCTCGCAGTTGTGGTTCGGGCCCAGTAAGAAACGCATAGTACCTATTGGAGCACAATTGCCACTGCTCCAGCATATACACCAAGTAACCCATTGGGCACCTGAAAAGATGATTTTATGGGGAAAAACCCACTCCATGGGTCACAAGGCCACTTTCCCCTTCCTAAGGGACCCTTTGAGGTATGGCAATTGGACTTTGTCCAAATGCCACCATCTCAAGGGTATAAATACATCTTGGTGATGATTTGCATGCTTTCACATTGGATTGAGGCCTTTCCTTGCAGAAGAGCAACGGCTTTAACAGTAGGTAAATTGCTATTAGAGAGAATAATTCCTGTTTGGGGAATTCCTCCTGAGTTACACAGTGACTGGGGAACTCAAATCTATTTGTAATGTTTGGCCAATATTGCAGCATTTCCACTGCGCTTACCATCCTCGATCCTCAGGACTGGTAAACTAATGGCACAACTAGAACTTAATTGGCAAGCTTTCAGAAGCATTTAATCTCTCACGGCCAAAAGCTCTTGTGTTAGTGCTCCTTAATCTTAGTTCTCTACTTTTTGTAAACATCGGCTGTCTCATTTTGAAATAATAATAAAACAGCCTATGCAATTAGATGAAGAAATATATGAACCAGCTTTCCTTAAGGGATATATTACATTGTTGTCACGGTCTTATTGAGGTACTTAAAGTAAAATGAAAGATTGGTAGCTGATTCTTCCACAGAGCTCCCAGAACTTAAGGATCTGGGACTGTAACCTGAAGAATTTATTTATTGAAAGAGACATCAAATAAGACTGTTTGCAGCCCTGTTGAAAAGGACCAAACCAGGAGGAGAAGAAGACGGCATCTGTTGTAGACAGCTGTCCCAAGACTCCGGACCAGGCCTGTATTCCTAACCTTGTATCTCCTCATTTAAACATTTGTTATGCTTAAACTGTATGCCTATTTTATAATTTGTTTGAAATGCTATCATACTTAAAGTGATTAAATTGGAACAGAGTGGTCTTGAAGGCCAGGCATTTATCGAGTGACTCCTAATGGAACTCAGTGGTTATGTGGAACAAATCTTTGGCCTTGGCTACTGCCTGGATGGCTAAAACACTGCACGCTGAGTTTCTTTTAAAAGCAGGGAAGGAGTCAGGCTGAGTTAAAACCTGTTGCCAACCTCCCTCTCTTTAAGGCCAGATGGGCTTGTTCGGTGTTACACTGGTATGGCTATATTTGCAGCTACATGTGCTTCTTCTTTGGGGCTAAAAGATGTCATTATTACATATGGAAGCTCTGGCTAAATTTACTCAAGAAGCCCTTAATGATAGTCAAGCAGGAATAGCCTTATTCAAATGCCGAAATGTCTGTAATGAGAGGGGCTGTCCTTCAAAACAGAATGGCTTTAGATATTCTTACTGCATCCCAAGGTGGTACATATACAATCATTCAGACTGGATGCTGTGCTTTTACACCTGATGAATCTTCCAATGTGTCATCTCTGCTGAAGCACATGAAGAAGCAAGTGGATGCCTTATGCGATCTGACACCCAGTCTTGAATTGTTTGGTTAGCTCCCTTCCCCTATCAGTTCCCTTTTCCGATCCAGATTAGAAATCCTATTTCTACTACTTCTTGGAATTCTTGTACTAGTCATAATATTCAAACTAATTGTTGTTTTCTTTACTCAGTGTTGTAAGAGTAGCATACAAACTAGAGTAATGATTGCTCGACGGCTTGAGATGGTTGATCTGTCTTATAACCCTGGACAAATTTCCTTTTCTGATAGGGACTATGGCTAAGAATTCATTTCAGACCAATCCTTTTAAAAATGCTGTGTTATTATTGTTACTGTGCTTGTTCTATAATCATATACAATGTAAATGTGAAGTGTCGTAGAAAAGCACATATACAGTGTGCAACAACCTAAAATTAATTGGAAATTACATGACACATGAAATGCTTCCTCTGTTAGTATATATAACTTATGCTTGTCCACTATTTCCCCCAACATGGACAACTAGGCAAATAAATGAGATATAACCCTAGCACTGAGGGACGTGATGGACCCAGGGCAGGCAGCAACCACCCTGGTGCCGAGGGACAATATTTTGATCATCAATGCTTTCTATCAAAAGATTAGAGATCAAAGGGGAAAATGGCAAATAAAAATGGCAAGTAATAGGATATATTGGAGTATATGAGGAAGCCATTTTGTGTAAACCTAATTCGGCCTGACCTTGTTTTTCCAAAAGGGCCTGACCAAGGCCATTGAGCATGCATTGTATATCTGCTTTAGAGATTCCATGTGGCAAGAGCGAAGGCCCTTGAGATAAAGGTGCAACTTCCCTCCCCCCCCCCCCAACGTTGGCATCTCCTTAAAGACCAAGCATCTTTCTTTAGGCTGGGAACCGATTGCAGTGCTCATTTGTGACCGCCCAGCCCGAGGCAACACACCTGCCACCCCACGGTGTTCACTGAGACAGCAGACCTATCTGCCGTTTCCATCAATCGCTGTGCTGACAGAGCGGCCTCGTGACTATTGTAAAAGGGACGTTTCAGTCACATGTGAAACATACTCTTTGAGGGTATATAACCACCCTGTATACCCCCACTTCTTTGGAGTGCTCTGTTCCTTTGTGGAAGGACTCTCCCAGGTTATAATCCTCAGATTTAAGCTCAGAATAAACTCACCCAAATTTTCATTTATAGATTGGTTATGGATTATTTTCATCGACAGACCACTGCACGTTGTGAGGATTGATCCTCTGACACTCCTGCTGAGGTCCTTAGTCACCTAAGGACACCTTTTGGTAAAGGCCGGGAGGAGCAAGTGTCCCTTTTCTTCGGAGTTGAACACGTTCAGTCTCTCATTTCTCTATCAAGCTGTTTGTTCAGACTTTATACACACAATTCTTTCCAATTTAAAGCCAAATTAAAAATGTCAGCCTTCCCCATTCACTCCCAAGTTCCTCTAGGCTCCTCCTGCGTAGGAATTTCCCTCTAGGCTCCCTCTGGCCTAGCAAATTCCTCCTAGGTTCCTGTTACCTAGGGTATGTACTGGTACCCCTTAAGACACCTAGTCTTAAGATCTTACCCAGCTCATATAAACTCTTGGACCGTCAACTTAAAGTAAGCAGGTCCGGGTTTCAGGAGAACTCACCAGGGTCACCTGAAGACTGCAGTGATCCAAGGGGCTCAATGGGCCCTTATTGGTACCGAATACCAGTTCAGTGTAGATTCCAGGTGGCCTCTGGTGGGTTTCTCTGAAATCGTGCTGTGACTATGCCAAGAACTGTCAATGAAAATAATCCATAACCAATCTATAAATGAAAATTTGGGTGAGTTTATTCTGAGCTGAAATCTGAGGACCATGGCCCTGGGCCTTTCTTCCCGAAGAAAGAAAGGGCACCAAAGAAGTGGGGTGCACAGAGTGGTTATATACCCCCAGAGAGGATGTTTCATATAGGATTGAAATGTCCCTTTTACAATAGTCGCGAGACTGCTCTGTTGCCACAGCGATTGATGAAACAGCAGGTAGGTCTGCTGTCTCGGTGGACACAGCAGGGTGGCAAGTCTGTTGTCTCCAGCTGAGTGGTCACAGGTGAGCTGGGTGGTCAAAGGTGAGTGCAGCAATCAGTTCCTAGACTGAGGAAAGATGCTTATCCCTAAGGGAATGCCAATGTGGGGGGAAGTTGCACCTTTATCTCAAGGGCCTTTGTTCTTGCCATAGGAAATAGCTAAAGCAGATATACAACGCGTGCTCAACAGCCACAGTCAGACCCTTTTGTAAAAAACAAAGTCAGGCCGAATTAGGTTTATACCAAATGGCTTCCTCATATACTCCAATATATCCTATTGCTTGCCATTTTTATTTGTTAGCTGGAAGAGGGAGGTGGTCTGCAGGCAGGGGCGCAGGGGGGACGTGACACGTAGGCCAGTTTGATTTTACAGTCACAAGAGGCACATTGGCAGAGGTGGCCTGAGGCATCGGGAAGAGATAATGTTAGAATCCAGAGCTGGAGAATATAAATAAGGGTCTTCAGCCCTCGCCCCCATCCCCCAGGCCTGAGACTGAAGAAGAGAGACAGAGAAAGAGAGAGAGCGAGCTGCAGAGCTGCCTCCGGGAAGGCCAGAATTGACCTCGAGGCCCAAGGGAGGAGCTCTGAGCAGAAGACAGAGGGGGAGCTCCAAGGCTCCAGCAGCCTCCCCCCGCCTGTGAGGGCAATCACCCAACTTCGCTGAGCCTCCGGTCCTTATCTGGAAAGAGGGAGAGCTGTGCCTGCCGCACAGAGGGAGGTCGTATATGTAACCGAGAGGGCAGGGTGAAGCCCCTGCTTCTTTTTAGTGTTTAACCCGGGGCAGGCATGCAGGCTCCCTGAGCTTCCTGTCCTTCCCCGTCCCCCCCCCCCGCCCCACCCGCGATGGAAAGTGTAATCCCCGCCTTTAGGGAGGTTGTCAGCAGTAGAGCAAGGCACAGAGGTGCCGGACGTGATGTGAACTCAATAAATGCAGCTTCCGTGGGTGTGAAAGTTGGTAAGACTGTAGCAAATTGTACCAATTTGCCGTGGCCTTTTCCGGGGAGGTGTCTGTCAACTGCACCATCGACTCCTCCCTGAGGACAGGGACTCTAGGCTGGGGCCCTCATCACGAAGCCTGGCATTCACTAGTCCACTGAACACCTACTGAGCACGTCCCGTGTGCCAGGCTCCATTCCAGGTGTGGGGACACAGCCACGAGCAAGGCAGCCAAGACTGCCTTCGAAGAGCATAACAATCTCTGCATGTGTGTCGAGGGAGGGGGGAGGGAGAGACGATGAGCAAATAGACAAAGAAGAAAAACCTGAGCTAGTGGTAAGCATGGTGCAGAGCATTAAAACGGGACGACAAGACATAGAGAGTGGTGACTTTAATCAGGGAAGGCCTCCCGGAGGAGGGGGCTTTTCTGCTGGGACCTGATGAAATCCAGGGAGCAGCCACGGCAGGATCAGGGCAAAGGAAGAGCAGTCAAGGTGGACAGAGGAACGAGAGCAGAGGGCCCAGTGGGAATGGGCCAGGCGTGATCAAGGAGTAAGGGGTGATGCACACAGAAGGTGCCCAATCAATGCTGTTGCCCTAGGAATCTGCACGAGGCCGCCTGGGCTCAGGAGACCACACTCGAGCTCACGGTTTGGTGCTCTGAGCTCAGATGACCTGTTTACCCGGCCCACAAGGAGCTCAGAGTCAAGGGCCATCGATCCTGGGAGCCTGGGCCCTGCCAATGCCCACCCTCACCCCTTCACTCCTTCATTCATTCATTCCCTCACCAAATAGTTACCGAGCGCCTGCTACATGCTGGACCTCACAGCAGGGCCTGGGGACACAAAGACAGCCAGGCCTGGTCCCAGCACAGTCTGGTAAGGGAGACAGAACCCACAGTGATCCCAGGAGGCACCAGCTCTGGGAGGGACATCTGCTCACCCCCTGCAGAGCACAGAAGAGGGAGCAGCCAGCCCTCAGGACCCGGGGAAGATGTCCCAGAGGACGTGCTCCCTGAACCTGGCCTCTCCAGAATGGAACGTGGAGAAGGGCGTGCCAGCATGTGCCCAGATGGATGTGTTCAGCCTGGCTAGACCAGAAAGTGGGGTGTGGAAAGAGCCACGGGATCCGCAAGGAGAGATGGGCGTGGAGAGGCCACAAGGGCCGGGGTGGGAAGGGCCCTGAGGGCCAGCCTGAGGAGCCTGGGCTGGATCCTGTGGGCGGTGGAGACCACCGTGAGGTTTCCCTGCTTGTTTCCTGTGCAGGGGTCTGAGGGGAGCGCACAAATTCACCCAGTGACAGAGCCTGAGCTAATCCCAGGGCTCAGGGGACTCGAGGAGGACATTTAGGGACAGGCAGAGCTGGCCCTTCCCGGTGCCTGAAACCTCTGCCGATGCACGTGGGCGCCTCCGCCCCATGCCGGCCACAGGGGCATTCCTGTGGTTGGTGGAGAAGGAATGGAAAACCCTTGAGCCTCCTGTTTGTTCTCTGTTATTTTCACTCCCAGGTGTTTCAAGCCCTTTTGTTAACTCTCAGGGCTCCAGGTGCACAGAAAGTTTACCTGCCATTGGAGGTGAGGTGGGGTGTACTCCAACTCCCCAAGGGAAGGATGGAGCCCAGATGTCCTGCTTCCAGGATCCCACCTGCCCCGAGCTCTTCCCCTCTCTGCCGTGAGGAAGTGGGCAGAAGACAGGAGGTTTCTCTCTGCCCTCACATCCCGAGGAGGAAAGCTCTCTGCCATCTTGGCCACGGGTGCTGGGATGGCACTGAGCCATGTCCCTCCCCATCCTGTAAGAGAAGACAGCTGGCCTGAACTGCAGGTGTCAAATCCCACTAAGCTGGTATCCCTTCTCCATACCGAGATGCAGGGAGGGAGGAAAAGAGGGACCGGAACTCTCCGGGGGCCTAAGGGAGAGGGTGGTAGGTCCCAGTAACAGCACCCCATCAGTCCTCCGTCCCTGGAGGAACCCAGAAGTGGACAGAGGAGTAACTGAGTGTGTGTGGGTGTGACAGTTTGGGCGGGTTGAGAGCAGATGCACCGCTGTGTGCATTCAACATGGGAGCGGGGGGATAAGTTCCAGGGGCAGGTGACACAGCACGGGCACCTGCCTATTGGATATTTCTCCATTGGAGGCCCTTCCGAGGCTGGTTGGACCTAGGGGCACTGAAGGAGGTGCTGGCAAGGGCCTTTGAGCCCCTCTGGTCCAGAGAGGAAAGAAGTCTTTCCTGAGGCTGCACAGGACGTGGATGCAAATCCCACACATCACATCCCATTCCGCCTAGACTCTTTCTCCCTCGAGTGAGGACTGCCCTGGCCTGTGTCAGCCTCGGCCTGGCCTCTCCTGCCAACGTGGCTCAGTCCCTCTTGGTGTCCAGAAGCCATCGGGGATGTTTGGAGTGGAACTGTCTGCTGGAGTCTAGCCTTGAGCCCTCATGCTGAATCCCAGTTCCGACGGAAGAAGCCTGGGCCTCCCTGCAGGCCCCCAGCCCCTCCCTTCCCAAGGGTGCCAGGCCCTCCTGGTGGCTTCTGCACCTGGGAGAGGCTCAGCTTTCCTGAGAACCCAGATCTGGCTGGGAGTCGGGTTACGGCAGGCCACAGGGAGAAGGAGGCTGGAGCTCAGGTTGCTGCCCGCCTGCCCGGGAGGTGCCAGGTGGCATTAGGTAACAGCTCCAGCCCTCTCCAGCTGTAAGGTGCCTTACGGGGGGGGGGGGGGGGGCCAGGAAGGCATCTCTGATGAGGGGACCATTAAACTGACACCTGAAGGAAGTCAGGGAGTGAACCATGCAGACATCTGGGGGAGCCACCTCCAGACAGACAGTGCAGCAGGTGCAAAGGC
This sequence comes from Equus przewalskii, assembly GCF_037783145.1. NCBI lineage: Eukaryota > Metazoa > Chordata > Mammalia > Perissodactyla > Equidae > Equus > Equus przewalskii. Next base: position 10,683,014 of record NC_091842.1, on the reverse strand, counting down.
CCTGAGCAGGGGGCATGCTCAACATGCAGTCCTAGGTTCAAGTGCTCAATAGGGAAGAACAGGTCACTTCTTTAGCCAGGAGCCCAGGCTGGGAGCCAGTCCTTTGGTGGCCTGCAGGGGCCTGGGCCCTGCTACCGCATCCCCTGACAGATGGGCACTGATGGGAGGGAGAGTCAGCTGAGGCATGAGGAAAGACCCAGGCTTCACCTTTGCCCTGCTGTCCCGGCTGTGTGACCTTGGGCAGGGTTCTTCCTCCGTCTGCGCCTCCCCTGCTTTATTCTCATGGCATCTCCCGCCACCTGACTTCTTATGCAAGAACTCTTCCCCCACTAGAGCGTGAGTTCCATCAGATCAGAGCTTTTGTTTTGTTCACAACTCTACCCCCAATGCCCAGAACAGTTCAGGTTCTCCCTGTCATTGCACATGGCAGGCACTGAACAAATATTTGCTCAACAAACGTGGTGACTCATTGAATCACTCGAATGCCCCTCTGGAGTAGGGGTTACTTTCATCCCAACTTCATAGAGCAAACTGAGACACAGAGAAGCAAAGGAAAGCATCAAGGGTCCTGCAACGCAGAGGTGAGGACTGAACTGAGGTGGCAGAATGCCAGAGCTCAGCCTCCTGACCATGATGCCAGCCTGCTGGGGTGCAGCCAGGTCCATTGCACGGCAGCGTGGGGCGCAGGGAGTGTCATGCTCAGCTGGGAACGCAGTTCCTGGGCCCACAGGCAGGCCTGGGGTGGCCAGTGTCCAGCCTTCCAAGCCCTTCTTGAGGGTTCTGCTGGCCCTCCTGGCCTCATCCCTCCTTTGCAGTGAGAGCCCAGCAGCGCTGTCTCCTTGAGCAGAGAGGTGCTGGGCCCAGATGGGGACACAGACAGACAAAGGGAAGGTCCCAGGGAAAGGTCCAGAAGGCCCCGTGTGCAGCTGCTCACGGCAGAGGGTCAGCTTCCAGCACAGGTCAGGGGCAACTGGAAAGATGAGCAGGGGTGCTGGGTGCCTGAAGCTCCCTCTGCAGACGAGCCTTGGCGCGGGAAGCGTGTGTGTGCATGTGTGTGTGCGCGTGTGTGCGTGTGCGTGTGTGCGTGTGCGTGTGTGTGTGTGCGCGCGCGTGTGTGCGTGTGTGTGTGTGTGTGTGTGTTTTCCTCTGGGAGGAGGAAAAGGAGGTAGACCAGAGCGGGCTGAGCATTGGAGAGGGAGGGAGCACAGGGCACTGCCTGCTCCCTGGTGGAGGGAGCCCGGCATGCGCACGAGGAGGCCTGCTTTTCAAAGTGACCTTGGGCAAGTCACTTGGCCTCCCAGCCCAGTTCATTGGGCTGCAAAGTGAAGATCCTGCTGCCACCTCGGAGGGCTTCTGGGAACCGCGTGGGCTGGTGCAGCGGCATAGCGGGGCCTCTCTGAAGATAAACGGCTGCTTGGGAGACGGTGGGTTCCCGTCACTGAGGTGCGCAGAGGAGGGGCACTGTGGAGGGCTGAATGTGACGAGCTATAGGGTCCAGGCATCTGGTCTTCTCTGCCCTGGGATCAGGAAAGATGTGGGGGGACGGGGCGCAGATCACAGGGCCCAAGGTCCCCCGGGAGCCCTCAGTCCCCCTGCAGGCTGAGGGGGTCAGGGCCAGCGGGAACGGAAACGAGCTGCCAGATAGGGGAGGGACTGTCCCTCCACACCCAGCCAGGACTCCAGGCTTGGCTGTCACCCCTCTCCCACCAGAGATGACCTGGGTATGGCCCCACTGCCCCATGAAGAGTCCCCTTTTGCCCACCCTGGGCATCACTGAACTGCAGGCTCCATGATGAAAACATGCCTGGCCACGCCCAGCCTGGGCTGATTTCCCAAAATATCGCCACCACTCTCGTGTGCACGTACTGGGATCCGCATATTGCAATAACACCCTGAAATAATAAAGGTTATCATATAGCCCCCATTTCAAAGAGGAGAAAACTGAGGCCTCGAGGGAGAGTGTGACTTCCCTAGGCTTACCCAGCTAGTGTCGTTGGGGTTTGAATCCAGCTCCGTCTGAACCTGAGGCTGCTCCTCACTCAGAGGACAGCCAGGTTCGGCCTCTGCCTGACATTCAAGGCCTTTCCCAGTGTCAGCCTGCCTTGCTCACATTCTCTGTCACTTTTTGTAGTTGTTAGTGCCATTGAGTCTATTCCGACTCCTAGTGACCCTGTGGACAGCAGAGCGGAACCCTGCCCGGTCTTTTTGTGCCATCCCCTCACCTTCCAGCACTGTACCAGACGATGCTCCCCTGCTGTTCATGGGGTTTTCACGGCCAATTTTTCCACAAATGGTGGCCAGGTCCTTCTTCCTAGTCTGTCCTAGCCTGGAAGCTCCGCTGAATCCTGTCCACCATGAATCACCCCGCTGGTGTTTGAAATACCGGCGGCATAGCTTTCAGCACCACAGCAACACACAGCTGCCACAGTGTGACACCCGACAGACGGGTGGTGTGGTTCCCTGACCAGGACAGGGCCTCAGCGTTGAGAGCACCGAGTCTTCAGCACTAGACCACCATCTTGCTCCCCGCCCCTGTTCAAATGCTCTACTCCAGAAAGCTAGTCTCCACGTCTCCAGTCTATTGTGCAAGCAAGTCCCCTGTGTAAGACAGCTTCTGGGTCTTCATCATATCCCGCCCCATCTTCAGGGACCCAATCCTCTCCCCCTCCTCCAGGAAGCCTTCCCTGTACTCCCAGCCCACAGCGCTCAGTTACTCCTCCCCTCTTTGAACCCCAGGGTATTGGGTCCCAGATTCTTTGTGGGATCTAGTCTAGATTTTGTTCCTCAAAGTGTGGTCCCTGGACAGCAGTATCAGCATCACCTGGAGAGAAACGGATGATCTTGGGCCCACCCTAGACCTGAGAGTCAGATTCTGCGTGTTAATGAGATCCCCAGTTGACTGGCGCTCACGTTAAAGCCTGAGAAGAGCTGCTCCAGAGACCAGAAGACCATTAAGTCTCTGAGAATTAGGGCAGAATTGGGGTGGTCACAGTCTGCCTGGGCCTCATCCATATACTGGGCATTTCTCCAGACGCTAGGCTTCTGTCTATTCCTTGCTGTCCGAGCTACGCCTGGAGCCAGCCTGTCTCCTCTCCTCCCTCACGGCCCTGTGCCGGAGTCCCATCCTTTGTGGGCTGTGCTTCCCTGGGGGCTCTGGAAGGGCAGGTAGAGGACGGGACAGTGGTGTCAGCAGCCCTTGCCTCCCCAGGGACCTGTGGATCATTGCTCAGGAGCAAGTGCACCACTCTTCTCCTCCCTGGTCCCCTGTTCAGGGCTCTCCTGGCATTCGCTGGGTCCCTGAGGACGTTCCTGCAGATGACTAGAGAGTGCAGCCCACCCTGGACCAGCAGGTATGTACACAGGAAGGGGGCCACTCGAAAAGAATGCCATCACTCTCTCTGACGCCTTTGCCCCCAGCTGGCCATGGAGGGGACAGCTGGGCGTTACCATCCTCTTCTTATGAGGAGAAAGCCAGATGCCCAGAGATGAGACATACGAGTTGGGAATCAGATCTTCTCCTTTTGCCCCATGGAGCCCTGTCTGTTCGGGTCTGGGGTCCTCAGAGACAGAAGCAAAGATCTGGATAGCATCCTATCTGGTCTATCTGGTCTCCCCTCTGCAGCTTGCCTGCACCTCATCCCCCATCCCTGTCCCCTGTCATCAGTGGGCAACGGAATGATGGGAACACAAGAGAAAAGCCACAGCTCTTCCCAGTCCACACCCTTTCAATGCCTCCATCACCCCCACCCCACCCCACCTTCACATTGCCCAGTGCCCACTCCCCTCTTCTTTCTTGCCGAAAGAACTCTGGTTTTCTCTGGAGCTGCAATGTTCCCAGCCCCAGCAATTCTTTAGGATTGGTCTAATCCAGTCATGATAATCCTATAGTCAACTTTTCCAGCCTCTCTTGCAATTAGATGTTGCCATATGACCCAGTTATGCCCAATAAGACATATGAGTGTGTCCCATATAATATTTGGGACATACTTGTAGTAAAAAAGATTTCTTGTTGACCTTAAATTCACATTTCACTGGGCATCCTGTATTTTTATTTGCTAAATCTACTTAGAGCTGTTTTCCGCAAGGTGCCCTCACTTGTGTTGAGGGGCCCTGCAGTGGGCATGGATGGGGGTGCGCCTGTCCAAGAGGAGAGAGGCTATTCCTGGGGCCCGAGCTTGGGCAAAATGGGATGGGATGACTCTGGGGGCCTTGCTGGCTTTCTGGCTCCAGAATAAGTAAGAATGAAGCTGGTGATGGGGCCGGCCCAGTGGCATAGTGGTTAAGTTCGAGCGCTTCACTTCGGCAGCCTGAGGTTCACGGGTTTGGATCCCGGACACGGGCCTATACACCGCTCATCAAGCCATGCTGGGATGGCATCCCACATACAAAATAGAGGAAGAGTGGCACAGCTGTTACCTCAGGGTGAATCTTCCTCAAGCAAAAAGAGGGAGATTGGCAACAGATGTTAGCTCAGGGCCAATCTTCCTCACTGAGAAAAAAAAAAAGAATGCAGCTGGTGAGGAGCCCCAGGGGGCCACTGCCAGGAGGGCCGGCGGGGTATATGGAGGTGCTGGGAGCAATGAATCAGACTTTGTGGAAGGGCAGTGCCGAGGCCAGGCCCTTCATGTCCTCTGGCAGAGGCAAACATGGAGACCTCCCCCCAGTGGCCTATAGGTTGGAAGAACTGATGAGTTGGTGTCTGTTCCGCCTGTCCCCTGTGCCAGGGCCTCTCACACAACCCACAGCACCTCCTGTCCTGCTCAGCAGGCTGCGAGGTGTCTGCCTGTCTCCCTTGCTGACCCCTAAGTCCCTTGAGGGGTGCACAGACCCCCGCCTGGCACAGGGTGAAGAGCTCTGTAAAGGAACGTGGATCTTGAAGCCAAGGTGAGGGGTACAGCACTCCCTTCCTTCAGCAGCAACTAAGGAAGCTCCTGTGCTGCCTTCCTTCCCATGCGGTTCTTAGAGGACAGAAGCAGGCGCTGGATCCCTGCCCTCAAGGGCTCCTAGGCCTGGCCCTGAGCTGCAGAAAGGAGAGGAACCTGTGTTTCCTGAAAGCCACTGAATCAGGGGGCTGACTCAGGCTGGCCTTGCAGGACACTGTAAATGCCAGAGGCACCATCCATCCTCAATCTGTCCAGCTGCACGGCCAGCTCCAGAGGGACGCAGCCCAGAGTCACCCCCCTGGAGAGGTCAACACCGGGGACTTAGGCTGGCGGCCGGCTGGGAGACTGGGGCAAGCCGCTCAGCACGGTTCCTGGGGCTGGGCTCTCCAGCCTTTGCACCCCGCCAACCAGGCCCCAGGCTGTGCCAAGGACCCACTGTGTGCTCAGGCAGGCTGTGGAGCCCCCCACAGCCTGGAAGCAGACCTGCTTCTGATTCAGGCCCTGCCGCTGACAAACTGTATAATCTTGAGCAAGTCACTCCCCCTCTAGGAGCCTCGTTTCCGCCTCTGTAAAACAGGAATTCTAACCACCTCCTGGGGCTGGTTGCAGCAATAAAGTTTGTTTATGGGAAAATGGTCTGTGAGCTATAAAGAGAGGTGGATGGAGGCACGGCCCAGGTGGCTGGGGAGTGATAATAATAATCCTCGTTCACTCCAGGAAAGACAGTTAGGGGAATAAGACCTTGGTGGTCTAGGTCGCTGTATTAGTTATCTATTGCTGCAAAAACAGCAGACATAAATGCTACGTTTAAGTAACAAATATTTACTATCTCACTGTGTTGGTGGATCAGAAATTTGGGAGCAGCTTAGCCAGGTGGTTCTGCTCTAGGTCTCTCTTGAGATTACAGCCAAGCTGTCGACTGGGGCTGCAGTCATCTGAAGGCTCGACTGGAGCCAGAGGCTCTGCTTCCATGATGGCTTACTCACATGGCTGTTGGTGGGAGAGCCCAGTGCGTGGCTGGCTGTCGGCAGAAAGCCCCAGTCCTGTACCACACAGGGCTCTCCGGGAGGCTGCTTGAGTGTTTCCACGATGTGCCAGCTGGCTTTTCCCAGAGCTGGTGACCTAAGAGAGAGTAAGGCAGAAGTTACAACATCTTTTATGATCTGGCTTTGGGAGTCACATATCATCGTTTCTGCGTATTCTGTTGGTCACATAGGCCCGTCCTGATACAGCATGGGAGGGGACCACACAGTGGTGTGACTGGCAGGGGGTGGGATCACTGGGGGTCATCCCGGAGTCTGGCTACCACAGTCCCCCACTGCAAGACTTACACAGCCACCCCTCCTCCCTCACACACCAGGAACCCGGCCGCTACCTTCCTCTCCTCTGTCACCCTCACTCTCTCCCTTGGTCACTGAGGCCCTACAATGTAGGGCCTGTTCCTTCTCACTGCCCCCACCTAGTACACTCCTTGTCACTTCTCTCCTGAATACCCAGGCTCTTCTAATCCAAAATGTACCCATTGCATAAACCCTTCCCTGGCTCCCCAACACACGCAGACTCCTGAGGCACACAGCCCCATACTGGCCTCCTCCTACTCCCCCCCAGCCCTTGCTCGTCACCCCCAGTGGGCCTAACTTGAGTGTCACCAGATATTCTCTAAGCAAGCTACACCCCTTCACTGGCCTTGTGACCTCTGTCTGGAACACGTTCTTTTTGTCTGTCCATAAAACTCCTTGGCATCCTGCAAGTGCCACCTCCCAGAACCCTTCTCATACTGCCCAGGACAGTTAGTCCGTCCCTGCCCAGAAATCCTCAGTCTCTGCTCACAAGCTTGTAACCATCAAATTACCTGCCACTCCATCTCTTCAGAACTATGAACTTCCACGGGGCAGGCACAGAGCCTGGCTCATCTCGGGGTCCCGGGTCAGAACAAAGCCAGGGCTAGGCACGTGGCTGGGTGTTCTGCTGACTGATGATGAGGGCGATGCAGGTGGGGTTGGGGAGAAGATCAGGTAGGATACACTCCCCTGCAAGTAACAGAACCCTCATCTGAATTGGGTTAATGAACGAGGACATTTGTTATTTCACATGGCAAGCAGTCCAGAGGCAGGTGGACGGCTGGCATGGTGTGACCCGTGGTTCAGGAACCCTCTGCTCTACGGTCCTCACCATTGGCTTCATCCGCGGGCCAGTCCCCCTCACAGACACAAGACAGCGTTCTGGGTGTCACAACAGAATATGACAATATCCAGTGACAGAAAGGGGCCATTTCCTCTAGTATCTTTCCCTTGGGAGCCAGGAGTCCCTCCCCTGCAGCCTCCCAGCAGACCTCCCCTCCTGTTTCCTTGGTCAGAACCGGGTCATTTGTCACTCCTATGCCAATCACCACTGAGGCGATCACCTGGGCACAGGGGCTGTCGGGAGTCAACCAGCAGGACTTGGAGGGAGACACACCCTGACAGTGAGAGCATAGTGGGGGACATTCATGGATGGAGGTGGGAAACTGGGCGAGGCCTTAGGCCTGTCTGGATCAGGCAAGGTGAGATGTTAAAGAAATAAAGTTGCTAAGATGTTTGGACTGATTTCCAGAAACCTCATTGTCCTAGTCACCTTTTTGTCCATTCATTCACTCATTCATTCATTCAAATAGTGATTGATTACCCATGCAGTAGGTCCCATGTCAATCCTATGAACTGAGTATTATTATTTCTATCTTAGAGATGAAGAAACTGAGGCTCAGAAGTGGCATAACCCATTCAAGGTCCGCAGCGTAGGTGAGAATTGTCATATCTGTCTGGCTGCTGATGGGGAGCCCCCCAAGAGAAGACCACAGGGCGCTGGGGAGGTCATGTGTCCCGAATGGGCCTCACCCCCCTGGCCCTGCTTTCAGCCCCACAGGAAGCCTGGGCTTGGCTGGATGGGCTTCTGTGCTGTTTGAAGGGTGAGGGCCACGGCCAGGGCACAGGCTGTTCTGAAACCAGCTCCAGCCTCACCCTGCTGTCTTAGGTGCCTGGCAGCAACACTCAGGGTGGTGACATTTCTCAGGTACAGTTACTCTGGGCCACACCCCTAATCCCTCACACCACACCTCTCCGCCCCATAAAAGGCCACCACGGAGCTCAAGCCCTGGGACAGCCCTCAGCACTGGACGTGCCCCGGCTGATCGGCCAGCTGCCCAGGTGGGTGCCTCCTCAGCACCGGGTCAGGGCAGGATGGTGGGGTGGGGGTGGGGACCAGAGGCTGAGCACTAGGAGGTGGCAGTCCTGCTGCCCCCATCCTTGGCCCTCAGCAGGAAGCCTGGTTCAGGGCAAGGAGGGCAGAGAGCAGGCTGGCTGCACCTGGCAGGTCAACAGGAACTGAGACCTGAGGGCATCTGGGGGCGGGATAACCAGAGCCAGGCCTCGGTGAGGGGGCAGAGTAGCTGGCAGACTATGCCATGCCCTCTGTCCTGTGGCTCTCTGGGGGTGGGGGAGGGGGAGGAGGAGGGAGCTGCTGTGGGGCCCACCCCCACCTGTGCCTGGCCTGGTGGTGTAGCGGGAAAAGTCCTGGATGGGGATACTGAACCAAGGGCTCTAGTCCCAGCCCTGCCATTGATTTACTGTGTGACCTTGAGCAAACGCTTCCACCTCTCTGGACTGAGTTTTTTCCTCTGTAAAATGAGGAGGCTGCACGTGATGATCTTGAAGCTTCCCCTGGGCTGACCATCTCTGCTTTAAGTGTGTGGGGGAACGAGATGTTGGGGCCCCTCCCTCTCCCATCCTCCACCTCACCTGCTCTCACTCTCATCCCATCTGGTAGCCATTTCCAATTTCCAGTCCTGAGTCCCCAAGCCAAGGACTGGTGACTCTGGGTAATTTTCCAAGGCCTTGTGGGGCACCAGGCTTTATGGTCACCTCTCTCCCCAGGAGGCAGGCCAGGGAGGCACTGTCGGCTGAGAGAAGTGGAGTGGAGTACTCAAGGCCGCACAGCTGTGGCGGCATGGGGCCAGCCTGTCGGGAGCAGTGCTTGCTGAACATTTCCAGTGGGCCTGGGGTGGGGCGGTGGGGGCTCCAGTGGGTGCTAGCCCAGCTGTAGGGCATGGGGTGGAGTCCCTGGAGAAGGACCCCTAATTTCTCTGGCTCTGTGCTTCCTGGACCACCTGAAGGGTGAAAATGCTTATAAAAATGTGCGCAGATTCCTGCCCCTGGCCTCCTGGATGGGGCTCCCGGGCGTGGTGCCTGGGGATTCCTCTGCTTAAAGAAGTTTGGAAAGCACTTCTCTGGATGACCTGGGAATGGGGGATGTTGGGGGAGACTGAGTCTGTCCTGCAAGCAGGCCTACAGAGATGATAAGGTGCCGATGGCAGCCTGGAGGCTCCCAGACTCTCCATGGGTGGGTGCCAACAGCCACCTGCAACTGGAGACCCCAAGGCACCTGGCTTAGGCCAGGAGTGAGGGTGTTCTCTAGAGACTGTTTAAAAAGGAGAGGAGGATGACCTCGACAAAGGAGACGCCCTCTTCAAACCGAGAGTGTGGACAGCCACGTGCAAGCCGGGCAGCCTGGGCAAGGACAGACTCTATAGGTCTCTTTCCTTCCCACACCAAACACTAATCTCTCTTGAAAAACATGTTCTGGGGAATGAGGCCAGAGCTGTTTTAATTTCCTGAGCTACAGCATCATCTTTTTCTCTTGGCAGACTTGGCGGAGCCAATGTCACCAAAATGATTAAAATACTCCTGTCACCGTCCCGCAGATCTGCCTGATCCGGTTTCCTTCCTTGTGGGACATGAACTTCCAGAAGCAAAGCATTTCTTGCAGGTCCCGGTGAGCTGCCTCTGGGGTGAAAAGTCTCTCTGAGCCCAATTATGGGCAAAGCCCCTCCTCCAGAAATGCATTGAGGGCCATTTTGGAAAGAATCTTGTGAAAAATAATCCTGAAAACCAAAAACAGTGATTGGTGACAAGGGGTCGTTTCACTATCTTTTATGAGGGGGCTAGTCCTCAGAACTCGTTGGTTCTCCCACATGCAGAATGCTAAGCTGGGATGCCCTCTGCCACTCTCCCCTCCCGTTGGGGACGATCAATTAGTGGCCCTCACACCCTGGCTCCAAGCATTCCTTTTTAGGAATCAGAGAATATAATGATATCTTGGCAGATATTTTCCCCTTCATGTAACCCTCAAATCAGCTTTGGAAAGTGGGCAGGCTCACCCTCATTTTACAAATGGGAAACTGAGGCCCAGAGACAGGGACAAATTGTCCGGGGTAGAGGCAGATTTCCATGAAGCTGAAGTTGCTTAAACTCCAGGATCCCCGTTTGCTGAAAACAATAATATATATGAAAATGATCACTGTGTCGATGAAAAGTAATCCATAACCAATCTATAAATGAAAATTTGGGTGAGTTTATTCTGAGCTTAAATCTGAGGATTATAACCTGGGAGAGTCCTTCCACAAAGGAACAGAGCACTCCAAAGAAGTGGGGGTATACATGGTGGTTATATACCCTCAAAGAGTATGTTTCACATGTGACTGAAATGTCCCTTTTACAATAGTCACGAAGCTGCTCTGTCAGCACAGTGATTGATGGAAACAGAACGCCGCAGGGTGGCAGGTGTGTTGCCTCGGGCTGGGTGGTCACAGATGAGTGCTGCAATCCGTTCCCAGCCTAAAGAAAGATGCTTGGTCTTTAAGGAGATGCCAACATTGGGAGGGGGAGAGAAGTTGCACCTTTATCTCAAGGGCCTTTGTTCTTGCCATAGGGAATCTCTAAAGCAGATATACAATGCATGCTCAACGGCCTCGGTCAGGCCCTTTTGGAAAGACAAGGTCAGGCCGAATTAGGTTTGCACAAAATGGCTTCCTCATATACTCCAATATATCCTATTACTTGTCATTTTTATTTGTCATTTTCCCCTTTTGATCTCTAATCTTTTGATAGAAAGCATCGATGACAAAATATTGTCCCTCGGCACCAGGGTGGTTGCTGCCTGCCCTGGGTCCATCATGTCCCTCGGTGCTAGGGTTTTATCTCATTTATTTGCCTAGTCGACCACGTTGGGGGGAAATAGTGTACAAGCATAGAGTTAGATATATATATTAACAGAGGAAGCATTTCATATGTCATGTAGTTTCCAATTAATTTTAGATTGTTGCACAAACATTGTATATGTGCTTTTCTACGACACTTCACATTTACATTGCATATGATTATAGAACAAGCACAGTAACAATAATAACTCAGCATTTTTAAAAGGATTGGTCTGAAATGAATTCTTAGTCATAGTCCCCATCAGAAAAGGAAATTTGTCCAGGGTTATAAGACAGATCAACCATCTCAAGCCATAGAGCAATCATTACTCTAGTTTGTATGCTACTCTTACAACACTGAGTAAAGAAAACAACAATTAGTTTGAATATTATGACTAGTACAAGAATTCCAAGAAGTAGTAGAAATAGGAATTCCAATCTGGATCGGAAAAGGGAACTGATAGGGGAAGGGAGCTAACCAAACAATTCAAGACTGGGTGTCAGATCGCATAAGGCATCCACTTGCTTCTTCATGTGCTTCAGCAGAGATGACACATTGGAAGATTCATCAGGTGTAAAAGCACAGCATCCAGTCTGAATGACTGTATATGTACCACCTTGGGATGCGGTAAGACTTTAGATAAGCCATTCTGTTTTGAAGGACAGCCCCTCTCATTACAGACATTTCGGCATTTGAATAAGGCTATTCCTGCTTGACTATCATTAAGGGCTTCTTGAGTAAATTTAGTCAGAGCTTTCATATGTAATAATGACATCTTTTAGCCCCAAAGAAGAAGTAAATATAGCTGCAAATATAGCCATACCAGTGTAACACTGAACAAGCCCATCTGGCCTTAAAGAGAGGGAGGTTGGCAACAGGTTTTAACTCAGCCTGACTCCTTCCCTGCTTTTAAAGGAAACTCAGGGTGCAGTGTTTTAGCCATCCAGGCAGTAGCCAAGGCCAAAGATTTGTTCCACATAACCATTGAGTTCCATTGGGAGTCATTCGATAAATGCCTGGCCCTCAAAACCAGTCTGTTCCAAATTAATCACTTTCTTTAAGTATAATAATATTCCAAACAAATTATAAAATAGTATACAGTTTAAGCATAACAAATGTTTAAATGAAGAGATATAAGGTTGGGAATACAGGCCTGGTCCGGAGTCTTGGGACAGCTGTCTGCAACAGACGTCGTCTTCTTCTCCTCCTGGTATGCTCCTTTTCAACAGGGCTACAAACAGTCTTATTTGATGTCTCTTTCAATAAATAAATTCTTCAGGTTACAGTCCAAGGTCCTTAAGTTCTGGGAATTCTCTGTGAAAGAATCAGCTACCAATTTTTCATTTCTTTTAAGTGCCTCAATGAGACCTTGACAATAATGTAAAATGTCTCCTTTAAGTAAAGTTGGTTCATACATTCCTTCGTTTAATTGCATAGGCCGTCCGGTTATTATCTCGAAAGGAGACAGTTGATGTTTACCAAAGGGTGTAGATCTAAGATTGAGGAGCGCTAGTGGAGAGCCTTCGGCCGTGAGAGATTAAATGCTTCTGAAAGTTTTGCCAATTGAGTTTTGATTGTGCCGTTGGTTCTTTTTACCAATCCTGAGGATCGAGGATGGTAAGCACCGTAGAAATGCTGCAATATTTGCCAAACATTACAAATAGATTTGAGTTCCTAGTCACTGTGTAACTGGGGAGGAATTCCTGAAACAGGAATTCAATATTTTCGATAATAATGTACCTAAAGCCATTGCTCTTCTGCAAGGAAAAGCCTCAAAACAATGTGAGAACATGCAAATCATTACCAAGATGTATTTATATCCTTGAGATGGTGGCATTTGGACAAAGTCCAATTGCCATACCTCAAAGGGTCCCTTAGGAAGGGGAAAGTGGCCTTGTGACCCATGGAGTGGGTTTTTCCCCATAAAATCATCTTTTCAGGTGCCCAATGGGTTACTTGGTGTATATGCTGGAGCAGTGGCAATTGTGCTCCAATAGGTACTATGGGTTTCTTACTGGGCCCGAACCACAACTGCGAGGGGGTGTCAAAAGTTCCCCCTTTTGACTGTCATCTGTTTCTCTTGTTCCGTGGCAATTTCTTGAGGCTGTAGAAGGAAATCTTTTACTGGGTTAGCAGAGCTAATGCGAAGCAGCAGGCATTCTTGAGGCTGGACAGCATACCCAACTTGATAACTGCCATCCTTGTTTAGCATTTAAGTAAGACCCATTTGTAAACCAAAATAAACAATAGAATGCAGTCATGGTCTTCTCTCCCTTGTGATGTTGGAAGCAAGGTAACAAGGTTAATGATTGGAGCAAATTGTAAACTAGTTCCTGAGACCAGGAGGCAGCCAGTCAAGAAGACTTCTTGATGTCAGAGTCAAAGCATCTTTTGCAGCTCGAAATGTCTCTGATGATGTCATCGGGCATTCAGGTATCTTTCTGAGTGGCTTACAGCTTACACAGCAACAGATAGGAATCTCTCTTAAGTTTCTATCAAGTCGTTCAGCTTCCGTTTGCAAGGTTTCAGGAAAAAGAGCAGCTCAATTCTCAATGATTCCAAATGAAAATGAGGTAAAAATTGAAAGCATTCGTTTGGAGATTTGTAACCAGGTATTTCAGTAGAAGAATTCAGGATGCAGTCCAGCTCACAGATAGAAAAAGCCTCAAAGACAATTAACAGAACTAGGATCTAATATCTACAAATGTGCATTATAGTTTTACACTGAAACATAATTCTTCTCTCTAAAATCACCCTCATTTCTACCAAAGCTAGTCAAATTAAGACTAATTGGTTTACAAAATAAGTTTATTTTCAAGAAACTTGGCCCAATTATTTTCATAAGTGCAGCAAGAATAGCAATTGATCATATAGGCTCTTAAATCTGCTTTGCTGGAATTTTTTTACTGAGGAATCTCAGATTGAACCTTAAAGACTTCTCAAGGCCAGGAAAGCCACGCCAAGGATTTGTGCCATCAGGCCTTGACTGCAATACCTTAGATTTGCGTGAATTTCTCTCCTTTCTTGAGATTCCCTGGAATATTTCGAGGCTCATTGCACCTGCCGGATAAGCAAGCTTCCTTACTTACCAGGTAAGATTGCTGGAATGTCTCTCTGTAAAGCAAGGTACCAGGCCCATATTTCCAAGTGGCTTTATTTCCAGAAAGTCAACCTTATTCCTCAAGGGCAGTATTGTCATATCTGAGTGTGTACGTTTCTCTCAAATATGACATTCCAGTCAAAGTTTTCATAAGATAACAAATGTCCTATTATAAGGAGAACAAATTCTTATTGAACTTATGCAAATAACTATATTGCCACGAAATAACCATACTCACTCACAAAGAGTTTCCAAATTCTGGAGTGATCAGGTAGGGAGAAAAAGATAAATGTTTTAGTTCTGCTCATAAAGTTATAATTTCATTGAATTGCTATAAGGCATAGTTAGCATAAAAGAAAAGAGAAGAAGATTTCCTTAAATCTGAGAAAACAAAACAACACAGCAAAAACAATATTTCAAACAAAAGTCATAAAAAAATTATAATCATCCCCAGTTCACTCGGTCCTGTATAAGCGGTTCTTGATCTTAATCTTCTGTTAACAGTTTTATGGGGTCATCAGTTTCTCCATTAGATTTCTGTAATTTCTTACCCAGTTCAGTTCTATGTTCTCAAAGTTTATAAAAAACCTGTATTCCAGAGTAAGTGTCAGAGTCCTTTCCATGAATTCCTCTGAAGATGAGACATATTTGCAAAAGCAAAAAGCATCAGAGTAAAACAACTGACTGTAAACAACAAAAGACTTAAAAATGACAATTGACAGAGAAACTTATTATTTCTGTGATATACAACACCTTAAACTAATAATTGGAATTATGGCTGACAGCCAGGACAGATCAGAATTTTAGGAATGTTATATAATTTTCAAAACACTTATATCAGTAACATTTACCCACATAATACCAACTAAGAAAGATTATCATCACTTATCTGACAATGCTTCCAATGTAATTTAACAGACCAAATAAGCCTAATTAGTTTAGAATCTTTCACCTTATAGGAAGAGAGAGCAAATTTCTCTGTGAAGTCCCAGGGGCCCTCTGAAAATCCTCAGAGAAATTCTCCTCCTTCATTCAGGTCAAAAGAAAGCCTTTATTCAGGATTTGAATATTTTAGAGGGAGCAGCTTGTCAAAAATATCAAAAGGTTTTTAAAACACTTATTTAAACAACGCTCACTGTGAAACAATGCTTAGGTACCAACAGCAAAACAAACCTTAATAGACAGACCTCTGTCTTTTTGCACCTAGGAAACATAAACATAGATACAAAAAAAATAGATCTTTTGTAAACTCACTTAGAAGGAAAAACCTTTTATAATCTCTTTATCAAGAGCAGACTAAGAGTTTAAGAAAGTTATCCTTTTAAGAGAGAAAGCCAAATTCTAATTTTTGTACCAGTTTACTTTTTCATATTAAAACCCATCTACTTAATTAGATTCGTTTCAATCTTAACCGACTTGACCAGGTACAAAACTCTTTCAGAATTTCTCTTACACAAACCTTCTGTAACTTTCTTTTGCATTCAGAATTTGTCCCATGTCTTTTTATTTTTATTTTTATTCCTCCTAGTACTTTAGGACAAATTTATCTTTCTTAACCAACCAAACAAAATATTTCCATTCTTTATACCTTCTTTACTGAAAACTTACACCTTACTTTCCTTGAGTATAAATACATTTTCCTTATTAATTTCTAGTAGCTTTAATCGCATATAGAACTTTTTAACCTTTAACAGACCATAGTAAACACTAAAAGGTAAGCAATTATGAGCTGTCTTTTATATCAGCATTCTAAATACTTTTCATAATTTCTAGGAACACGTCACTTTACAGTAAAAGACCCAAGGACTTTTAGCATCTCTGCAATAAAAAACCAAAAGCAGATAAACTTAGATGTTTAGCAACGTTTGTGTTCTATCCAATCCAAAAATGACCCAGATACTCAGATTTTTATCACTTGACTTAGCAGAACTCAAGATTGTTACCAAAAAGAATTTGGGAGCTGTTTTTTTCTTACCCCCCCTTCCCTTTTTTGTATTTTTCTTCAGTCTTAGGAATTTGTGATGGGCTAGGTAGTAGTTCCTGGAGAGGAGAGATGATAATCCTTTTCGAGATAAATGCACTGGGTGGAATCTGAACTGCCTCTAGAGCTGTATTTCTAGTCTTGCAAGGATTTTCCAAGGACAGTTGCTCTTGATTTCCCAGAAACTGGATTGTAACTTGAATGACATTCTAGGTTGATCTACCTGTCCAACTGCATTATAAGGGACAGAGAAACCCCTCAAGTTTTCTCGCAGCTGGAATTTCTGGGGCATAACCCATCCAATTGAAAGTGTTCCTAATTAGTTAGAATGCACCCGAGCAGTGAGTCTCTGGGGATGCTTAGGGTGTTCCCCATGGCGGTAAAGCCAGTGTCCAACTGACAGTGGATTGGAGAAGGATGCAGAGTCCTATTGCGGGTGTTGACATAGTTATAAGATTTAGTCAAGTCTCGCTCAGCCTGGGCACTTTGTCTCCGAGCCAGCACTGTTGAGGCAGGGAAGCAGGAGGCAAAGGCCCGGAACTGGCTGGAGGCTGGGGCTCCCAGCACCAGGTTTGAGAGTTAAATCCCTGGCAAAAGGCTTATTTTTTCAATTTTACAGAAGGTCAAGTTTCTGCTCAGGTCCAGCCTGAACTTAACCTCGACTTGGTGACAACAAAGGAGGTGATGAACAAGACAGACAAAGAAAGGAAAAGAAGAGATCAGACCTCACCCTCATGGACTCTTCCAGAGGGTTATCAAGATAAGAGTCACACAACAGTTCCCGTGCTGGGGCACACAACTCCAGCAGGACAGTTCACAGAATGAATCACAGGTCTCCTACCCTCACAGCAGACTCAGTAGGTGATTAAAATACTCAGTGAGTCAACCGTCAAGAGAGGGCACCCCCACTTAGGGTTGCTGGGGTGATCAGGCCCAGAAACCCAAAGTTGGGGCTCCCAGGGTGGAGCCTTTTACTCTTTAAAGATTTCTTTGTTTGCCAGTTGCAAAGCTCAAAAGGAGACAAAAGTGGCCATTGCAACTCCAAGAGAGACAAAAGAAACAGGCCCATTACCTTGAAAATCCCCCCTGAACTTAGGACAGCGTCCTACCCATCGTTCCTACTGTGGGGTTCCTATAGCAAGGGGTGATGGGGGCGTCCCCAGGCATTGCATCCCTTGTATATCTTCCCTGTTATGCCTGGCAGTAACAGGTGCCTGGTGAACATCTTTCCTATTCTGCCTGGCAGCATAGGCCTGGTGAATGGTCCCCGAGAGAAAAGGAGAAAGAAAAGGAGCCATTACCTTGAAAATCCCCCCATTGGGGTTCCTGTAGCAAGGGATGATGGGGGCATCCCTTGAACATCTTCCCTATTCTGCCTGGCAGTAAGAGGTGCCTGGTGAATGGTCCCCAGGATAAAAGGATAGAGAAAAACAGTGAGGAATTTTCCGCCAGTCTGGGGGACATTCTACCCAATTGCAGCCTGGAGCCATTCTCCCAAAGGTTAGAGTTTGGTACTTTCCTTGAACTGGAGTCCTGACTGGGACTTTCTCACAGTTCAGAGCGTGGTCAGGTGCCATGGGAGGGATCCCAATCCAGCCTTAGGAAAAGAAACCTTCCACGGGAGTCTTGGAGATTGGCGACCATCCTAATGACTTAAGTGGCTGACCCATGCCCATGTAAAATTTGTCTATTAGAGACAGAGTCAAGAAGGAGTGGATTAATTCATTCTTCATCACCCTGAGGCTTAAGGTATTGATTCTCTTCAAGCTGAATGCCACAATTTGCCCCATAGAGTAGCCATGGGCAGCAAATGTGGATTCATACAGCCGTCCAAGAAAGTTCCCGATGGAGAAGTGAATTTAGATCCATCCTTGAAAACGAGAAAGGCACAAGGAAAAAAGGGCACTTACCAGAACTCGAGCTCACAAGCCGATGAAGCAAATTCCCCGTATGGGCCACCAGAAATGATGTGGGAACGGTGAGCCGAGGAGTCGAAAGAAAGATTTCTTGGACTCTCAAGATCTGGCAGTAGTGCTCTTTTTATTTAGAGAATAGTGTAGAATAGCATGGGGACAGGACCCATAGGCAGTCAGAGCTCCTGCTGCTGCTGCATGGGGACAGGACCCATGGGCAGTCAGAGCTCCTGCTGCTGCTGCATGGGGACAGGACCCATGGGCAGTCAGAGCTTCTGCTGCTGCTGCATGGGGACAGGACCCATGAGCAGTCAGAGCTCCTGCTGCTGCCCTGAGTTGAGGGTTAGGGCTAATTTTATAAGGCATGGGTATGTGACTTATTTTTACTGGAAAAAGAAAAGATGATGTAAAAAGTCATTAAATGATTTCAGTGCAGATGGGGTCTGGTTATTGTGCGGTCATATAACTTTTAGATACGAATCTGGCCATATAGATCGGCATGTAGGTGAGGATGCCCTGGGCTTCTCTCCCTGGGGCAGCCATAACTCATACCATAAAAAAATCCACCGGGTCATATAGTTTGGCATGTTGGCCAGGTCACCTTGGGCTGCTCTAGCTGGGGCAGCCTTAATCCACATCAACAGGTCTCCTACCCTCATAACTGACTCAGTAGGTGACTAAAATACTCAATGAGACAACCGTCAGGAGAGGGCACCCCACTTAGGGTTGCTGGGGTGATCAGGCCCAGAAACCCAAAGTTGGGGCTCCCAGGGGTGGAGTCTTTGACTCTTTAAAGATTTCTTTGTTTCCTGGTTGCAAAGCTCAAAAGGAGACGAAAATGGCCATTGTAACTCTAAGAGAGAAGGAAGAAAAGTAGCCATTACCTTGAAAATCCCCCCAGGGGGGTTCCCGTAGCAAGGGATGATGATTTCAGTGGTTTTGATGCAGGGTCGGTGAGCCAAGGAGTCGAAAGAAAGATTTCTTGGACTCTCGAGATCTGGCAGTAGTGCTCTTTTATTTAGAGAATGGTGTGGAATAGCATGGGGACAGGACCCACGGGCAGGAGGAGCTGCTGCTGCCCCCACTACTGCTACCGACATGGGTGGAGAGTCAGGCTAAATTTAAGGCATAGGTATGTGAGCCATCTCTTTACAAGACAAAGGAAAGAACACGTGAAAAGTTAAAATGGTGTCAGTGCAGGTGGGGTCTGGCCATTGGGTGGTCCCACAACTTTTAGATAAGAATCAAATCGGATTAAGTAAAGGCCAGAAGCCACCACCCTAAATCAGTTACATGAGGTTGCCAGACAGTAACCAACTTAAGTCCTTGCCTTCCCCATTAAGAGTTTCCAGAGATAAGGCCATCCCCTCTTCCTCCTGGTGCAGAGGGGAAGGCATGGAGATTTCCTTCACAAATGCAAATGTCTCTCAAAGGGCAAGCAAACTCTGCTCCTCGGAGCCTGCTTCTCATCTGCAGTTTTAAAATTAACCAGCCTAAAATCCTCATCAGTTATTGTGTGGTGGTACAACTTTAGATATGAATCTGATCATATAGATCGGTATGTAGGTGAGGATGCCCTGGGCTTCTCTCACTGGGGCAGCCCTAATTCATACCATAAACTTTAAAGACATTTGGGTTAGTTCTATTCAGAAAAGCTTTTTGTAAGCGCTTACTTTAAGTCAATGGAATAGAGCTCTTTAGAAATTGTAAGGGTGCTGAGGGAGAAGGAGATGAGCTCTGAGATTCCAAAGGCAGCTGCAGGGGAGATGGAAGGGATAAGCGGGGTGGGACGGTCTCTGACTTCTCATCCTTTTTTAATTCAGATACAGTCTCTGCCAATTTACGGTTAGTCTCCTGTAAAGAATTCATTTTATCGTTATTACGTTTTGAAGCCTCTACATGCCAATGATAATAAGCTTCCCATTCTTTTGCTTTAGTTTTAGAGCCGGCTCTTTCTACTTGTGTGCGCAAATACGGTAGCTTTGAGATATCGAACGTTCCCCACTTTGGCCATTTAAGACTTAAGTCATTCTTAGTTAATCCTTCCCATTTTGTTAAATACTTGCATGCATTGTTTCCATATGCATTATACATGAAACCGGCTGGAGTGCTAGTGGGAGGTTGTCCATCTGAGAGCTGGCCGGCTTTAGAAGCAAGGTTTCCCATTTTCTTTTTGCTTGTCTGTTTTTTTTTTTCTAATAATAAAGTCTGAACAACTTCTAAGGACAGTGTCGTGGGTCAGAAAGTGTGCTGCTTGTGAGTGTTACTCCCTATAGAAAGGTCGTAAACACTCTCTTACGTGCCTCGGTTTCTCCCCTGGCAGTCTAAAACCACTGTGGGGCTCTGAGCGCGGGTGACCAGCCCTTATGTGCGCGTCCCCGGACGAGCCTGTAATTAATTACCGTGAATGAGTGGAGTTCCCTATGGGACCACTGCACGTTGCGAGGATTGATCCTCTGACACTCCCACTGAGGTCCTTAGTCGCCTAAAGACGCCTTTTGGTAAAGGCCGGGAGGAGCAAGTGTCCCTTTTCTTTGGAGCTGAACACGTTCAGTCTCTCATTTCTCTATCAAGCAGTTTGTTCAGACTTTATAAACACAATTCTTTCCAATTTAAAGCCAAATTAAAAACGTCAGCCTTCTCCATTCACTCCCAAGTTCCTCTAGGCTCCTCTGACCTAGGAACTTCCCTCTAGGCTCCTCTGGCCTAGCAAATTCCTCCTAGGTTCCTCTTGCCTAGGGTATGTACCGGTACCTCTCAAACCTCTAGTCTTAAGACCTTACCTAGCTCATATAAACTCTTGGACCATCAACTTAAAATAAGGAGGTCCGAGTTTCAGGAGAACTCACCAAGGTCACCTGAAGAATGCAGTGATCCAGGGGGCTCAATGGGTCCTTATTGGTACCGAATGCCAGCTCAGTGTAGATTCCAGGTGGCCTCCGGTGGGTTTCTCTGAAATCCTGCTGTGACTATGCCAAGAACTGTCAATGAAAATAATCCATAACCAATCTATAAATGAAAATTTGGGTGAGTTTATTCTGAGCTTAAATCTGAGGATTGTAACCCGGGAGAGTCTTTCCACAAAGGAACAGAGCACTCCAAAGAAGTGGGGGTATACAGGGTGGTTATATACCCTCAAAGAGTATGTTTCACATATGATTGAAATGTCCCTTTTACAATAGTCACGAGGCCGCTCTGTCAGCAGAGCGATTGATGGAACCGGCAGATAGGTCTGCTGTCTCAGTGAACACTGCTGGGTGGCAGGTATGTTGCCTCAGGCTGGGTGGTCACATATGAGCACTGCAATCGGTTCCCACCCTAAAGAAAGATGCTTAGTCTTTAAGGAGAGGGAAGTTGCACCTTTATCTCAAGGGCCTTTGCTCTTGCCGTAGGGAATCTCCAAAGCAGATATACAATGCATGCTCAACGGCCTCGGTCAGGCCCTTTTGGAAAGACAAGGTCAGGCCGAATTAGGTTTACACAAAATGCCTTCCTCATATACTCCAATATATCCTATTACTTGCCATTTTTATTTGTCACCTGAAAACGCCATGAGTGAGTTTTAACTTTTCTATCATTACAAACCATCCATCTGTGGGTTTATTCAACAAAAATGAATCAAGTTCTGAGTAATTTTATTCTTGATAGTCATATTTGTAATATCGTGTTCTTTTTCTTGAAGGGGGTCCCGATACGCATCAGCCCCCCAAACCTGCTCTGCTCCTGCCAGGATCTCTGAGGTACTCAGTGGCCGGATGGAGGCTCCGAGTCATCCGTGCTTCCTTCTGCCTCCTCCGGTCCTTCCTCCTGCCTCTCTCCACTCCCACCCCGCCCTTGTTCCTCCTCTCCTCGAGGTAATCGTTTGGTATGTGCTACCTGCCTTGTTCATCTGCAGAGGCGGGTGGTAGATTCATGGGAAATGATTGGCATAGACGTCCTTACTTCACATCACACCTTAGAGATAAGCCTTTAATCTCTGCTAGAAGAGATTAGGCTAACTCATACTGTAGAAGGGGGAAATTACACAGAGATGTGTATCAGCTTATTCAAAGGGAAACTTAAGCCAGTCAGAGATTTCCTAGATGAGTGGGCTGCCTGAGAAGGCAGTGATGGCCCCACCATGGGCTCTGTGCAAAAAAAGGCTGGACGCCATGAGCTGCTGAAGAAGTGATTCCAAATGTGGGGAGGGGCGTGTTCAGGCAGATGCTGTGTGAGATGGGACCCTGAGAGTCCATGGGGGCAGAAGCATGGCAAGAGCCCAACCTAGCATGTAGGTGAGCTAGATCTCAGGATCGGGGTTTGGGCAGGAAGGGGAGTGGAAGCCTGCATGGCCTCAGCCAGAGGGCATTATGTCAGCTCAGCGTTGCCACATTTGGGGCAGGTGGTTGTCACCAGCTCTGCTCTTCCTGACTCTACTGCCGGCTCTTTTCTGCTCCCATGTGAGGCTCTGATTTCTCCCTGCGTGTGTCATTGTGCTCAGCCTCTGACCCTGCTGGATGCAGTGTAAGATATCTCCATGGGCCTAGGTTTCTCCGGTCAGACCCCAGGAAGCACAATGTCTGCTCATTCTCTTATCACAGGTGCCCCAGAGGCAGAATTTGACCCAGGAAGGGACCTGAGAGTCCAACCCCTTTGTAACCTGTCAGCCAGTCTGCGCACCAGGGCAGCACAGAGCCTCAGTTTTCTCATCTGTAATATGAGAACAATAGTACCCATTGTTTGGGATCGCATGAGCTTTTAACCAGATCTGTGGTTCTCAACCTTCGTCCTACATCAGCATCACCTGGGGGCTTCTTTTGAAACACAGATTTCAGGGCCCCCTCGCCCCCAGGGTTTCTGATTCCCAAGTTTACTAGCTTGGGACAGGGCCTGACATTTGTCATTTCTAACAAACTCCCAGGTGTGTTGATGCTCCTGATTCGGGTACCACACTTTGAGAATCACTGAACTAGACCAGTAGGTTCTCGACGGTGAGTTGGTCAGGAGATCACCAGCCCCTCAAGGCCAGGGACCAGCTCTAACCCACTTCTGTCTCTGCTAAGTGACTGCTCATGCCCTGGATGCACTCAAGAAGTGCTGTTTGGCCAGAGGAACATTAATGGAAGCCAAACAGGCTCCTCCTCAGAGGCCCTTTCACAATGCTTGTCAGTGGGTTCTGGTTACCATGGCGACAGCTGCTAGCAGCCAGGCGATTGGGGAACATAATCATGGGGCTTTCTGCATGAGGAGAGTGGGCAAAGATCATGGCCTAGCTGCACGTGGACAAGAATGTGGACGGGGGAAGGGAAGGAGAGAGGCTGTGGCTTTCCAAGCCTCCCCCTTACAGGACACCCTCACGTTAGCTCTGAGGCTCGCCCTAGCTCCTCTGTGCAAATCTAGGAAGGATTTAAACTTTGGTTGCATGACAGAGAAAAGAACAAAGAGATGGGGGTGTGTGGGGATATAGGGAGTAGGAAAGAGGAAGGGATCCTGGGCCCAGAGAACCACTGTGCCACTTCACACACACTTTAAGCCCTTTAACTCTCACCCAGACCCTAAGGGGCCATGTGACAAGGGCCCACCAGACCCACACGAGGTCACACAGCTGGCTGGGCCTTGGTGTCCAGGTGTGCTATTGCCAAAGGCCATGTTTGCTCTTTCATTTCAGGCCTGCCTTTTTGAAGTCATTGAACTTTGGACGTGGTTAGAGGGACCTAGGGGTGCGGTGGTGGCCCGGAGGCAGTGAGGCAGCGCTGGGGAAATTTCTTTAACATCTCAGGGGACCAGGCCACTCATCATCAGGGCTCCACCCTTCACAGCAGCCCCTCCTCTTTATCTGCTTTCATGTTTGGATCCATCTGAGCCATGCTGTGGACACCCCGTCCCCACCCCAGTTCTGGCCAAGTCAATCCCACAAGGCAGTGGTTTGCATATTCCAGTGCGGATAAGAATGAAGATTATTTAAAATGTCAATTTCTGTCTTGCCTCCAGAGATTCTGACCAGAGATTCTGTGGGTAAGGACGCCCTAGGAATTGGCAGTTTTAACAGGCCCCATTATGATTCTGATGTAGGTAGTTCACTGACTGCCCTTTGAGACATGCAGGGCCTCCGCCATCCCCTTTCACGGTCCCTTCTGGAAGCCCGCAGGTTTGCGTCCAGGACCCCAGCTGCCCCTGCCCCTGCCTTCTCTCAGCTGTTGCTTGAGAACAATTCATCTAGTTCCCATATCACCACCCACAGACAGCGTATCCACAGCTGCCCACACCTGGCCAGCTCACCCTGTCTCCAGCAGCGCCACACACATCTGGCTTAGCAAGCTCAGCAGCCTGGCCCTCCACTCTGTTTTATAAGAACCTGGCCCGTGACCAGCCGGGAGGTCTGAGCCAGGAGGCTTTAAGCAGGCTGAGCCACCTGTCCCTGACATCAGAAAGGAACTGGGATGTCTGGGCCCCTTTGTAAAAGAGATTTGGGCAGAGAAGCAGCCCATCTGTGGAGAAAGAACTGACTTTGGGGTGCATCGGCCAGATGGGGCTGCCCCATTTCTCTGCTTCAGTTTCCTCGTCTGTAAAGATGAGGGAAGATGACCAGGGGCTCATTGAAGGACTTCAGGAAGTTCGGGGTCCTCCGAGGCGTGAGGTTTGGCCAGGGGCTTAGAGGTCAGGAGGTGTGTCTTCAGGCTCCTCCCTCATCCCTGGCAATAAGGCTCACCTGGGTACCTGCCTTCCATCCTGCTGTCACACATCCATCCTTTGATCATCACCATGAACCCAGAACCCCTGGGAGAAGTGGGCAAGGACAGAATTCTCCCGCCCCCCTAACCTGGCCAATTTTGCCGATAAGGAAACTGATTTCTTATCCAGGGAGGGAAACAAAGAGACTTGGCCAAGGCCACACATCTTGTTAGCAGTGGAAGTGGAATTTGGACCCTGATCTCCAGATGGAGTTTCCGTGCTTCGGTGACTACCTCATCCCTGACCTCATAGGTATCAGAGTGAACACAGCCCTGTGGAATCAGGAAATCTGCAAGCACATTTCCCCTGCACTCTCACTGAAACCTCCCCAGGGAAAGGGCCAGGGCAGTGCTTAGTTCAAAGGGCGTAGAGGGCCACTGGGGGCGCTTCAGACACCAGCCAGAGAGCTGGTGTGACATCTGTCATTTTTGAGAAGGAAGGGGGCTTACATCAGTTTATCACCCACGTCCCTCTGTGTCTGTGGAGGATGTCACCCCAGCTTCTCTGAGCACCCAGCTGATCTGGGACCCTCCTTGTTTTCTTATGAGAGGACACGTCAGCCCCCTTTCAGGCAGCTTGCAGTGACTTCCTGCTGAGGCAGGGTGTTGCGTAGCACGACCTTGGAGATTCTTTTTTTTCTGAATGCTCTTTGGTGAGGAAGATTAGCCCTGAGCTAACATCTGTTGCCAATCTTCCTCTTTTTTTTTTTTTTCTCCCAAAGCCCCAGTTCATAGTTGTATATCCTAGTTGTAGGTAATTCTAGCTCTTCTATGTGGGACGCTGCCACAGCATGGCTTGATGAGCGGTGCTAGGTCTGTGCCCAGGATCCAAACAGATGAACCCTGGCTGTTGAACTGGAGAGCACGAATTTAACCACTCAGCCACAGGGCCAGCTCCACCTTGGAGATTCTTTAATGCTTGTGAAGGAGAAAGGCTGAGTCAGAGGGTACAGGGACGAGTCAGGCCTGCTGGAACAGGGGCCCTGAGAGGCTGAGGCTGGAGCCCCCAGCAGAAGGGGCTGCCCTGGGTGTGAGTGCGGGAGCCTGCACCAGCTTGGGGAGTGGTACCACTCCAAGGACAGAGCTGAGCAGAGACCCCAGGGTCTGGGTGGGTGCCCCTGGGAAGCCAGGCTGTTCACACTGAGGAGAATCTTGGCGGGGCAGGGAGTGGGGGTGAGGAGGGTGTGGGACTGGACTGCCTGCCGCAGAGAAAGGCCCCCTATCCTGGTGGCCCCCCACCTCTCCCTTAGAAGATCACACCTTCCCGATGAGTTCTTAATGCAGCAGCACCTGCACCTCCACCAGGACAAACCTTCTTCCATTCTGTTCAGTGGTGATAGCCCCCAAAACCCAACAAAGCAGGCCCATGGACAGGCCATAAAGCCTTGTCCAGTAATGACCACAGGCCAGTCCCCTAGCTCCCTCTCAGCCCAGCCTAGGTTCTGTAACTCCAGCCCATCCTGCCTGGAGTCCCTGCCCCTTGGACCCTTACTCCCTTTCACCCAAGCCCGAGCTCCTTAACTCCAGCGCACCTTTTCTGGATCCTCTGTGGCTCATCCAGCAAATGCCTCCTGCTGCCTGCGTTTGGCAGGACTTGGGGGTGGGGAGACAGAGAGAGGAGACACAGACCCGCCCCCAAGTGACTCCAGATCAACAGGAGACCAATACTCTGGAGACAGGATGTAAAGTAAGAAGTACTCCGGGCCCTGGAGGGCTGGACAGCAGTAAGGGAGCCATCACTCTGGAGGCATCAGTGCATCTTTCTGGAGGTGGGAGCACTGGTAGGATATGGACACATAAACATGAGTAAGAACGACATTCCTGATGGCTCAGAGGAATAAAAGTGCACAGCATGTATGAGAATTTGTCCAGTTTCACTGGAGTGCAGAGTTTGTAGAGGGAAGTTATGAAGATCAAGCCGGAAAGAGGTTAGGGCCAGATTTTGAATGCCCTGGCACTCAGACTGACGAGACCCATTCATTCCACAAGCTTTGGTTGTGCATCTGCCATGAGAACTGAAACACAGACAGAGGAGTTCAGCCTCTGTCCTTGCCAGTAACCAGTCTGGATGGGGGCAGGGAGTTTTCTAAGAACCCTGGAGGAGGTCTCTGGAAAAAGCTTGATACACCAGATCCATAGAGAGATAGAGGATGTTTCTTTTAAATCGTGCCAGGAAAAAAAAGAACTTCCAGAAAGTTCCAGCAGCACAGGAAAAGCCCAGTAATCACAGTATGGTTGGCTCGGCTGTGTACATCCTATACAATGTTACAACAATGTCAATGTTGCTATTTGACTTGACTTTTAGATCCAAGCCATGGGCAAAGCAAAGAACACACATGTAGAATGTAAATGTTATCAAGCTCACTAATGAAAATGTGGAGGTTCAGAGGGCAGAGGTTGGGAGGCAGAAGTGGGGGTGCAGAGCAAAGGGAAGGGCTAGGATGCTGAGAACTCACGGTACAGCAGAAAGAGAGACTGCCTGCAGTGGGTGGATCAAGAAATAAAGGTCCAAGGCCGTTAAATCAATTATAAAGATGACTAACAGAGAACGTAAAGTAGGTTTATAAATAACTACGTCGAAAGATATAGGCAGGGGAGGCGGGCTGTGGTTTTAATGACCTGAAACATCATTAACAGGACTTAAGAGGTAACACCTAAAATATAGGACAACAGCCAGCCACGCAAACATTTATTTACCAGCATGGAAATAAGGACCAGAAGAAAGTGCTAAACAAGGGAAGAACTCATTCTCTCTGGGCAGTGAAGATGAGGAGAAACGGAGGGGCATTGGCAGGAAGCTGTTGTCTGTAACCCCACACATGTAGAATTTTGATTTAAGAAAAATGAAGTATATAGTTACTATTCTTTAGGTATTGGGAGCCAGTAAAAGAGTTGGTTCTTTGCCTAGTGACAAGGTTGCTTGGGTATTAAAAAAAGTATTTAGGTATTCAACTTAGAAAAGTAAAACATTTGTAAGGCACAAAATGTGAAAGATACCAAGGACACACAGTAAAGGCTCACTTCGCCCCGGTCCCAATTTCCCCAGTTCTCTAGAGACAACCAAAGTTATCTTTTTTTTTTTTTCCTTTTCAGAGAGGTCATGTACATACAACCAAATACATATACGCAGGACGTACATTCTTCTTCCACATTTCCTTGCAGCAATGTTTTTTAGCAACACTAATGGTAGCATTCTAGACCTACTGCTCATCACCTTACTTTTTTTTAATCAATTTATCTCAGAGATTGTTCTGGATCAGAAATGAGCCTCCTTGGTTGTCTTTTTTATAGCTGGATGATATTCACGTATGGATGTGGCAACAATAAATGACAGTGTCTATTTCCACACAGCTCCACCAACAGTGTGCCATCAAACTTTGGAAGTTTGTCATCATGCCACAGGGGAAAAATGGTATCTCACCAAGTTTTAATTTGCATTTCTTTTATGTGCTGGGTTGCAAAATTTTTCATATGGTTGAGAGTCATTTGTATTTCTTTTTTTTTTTTTTTGATTGGCACCTGGGCTAACAACTGTTGCCAATCTTTTTTTTTTTTTTCTGCTTTATCTCCCCCAACCCCCCCTGTACACAGTTGTATATCTTAGTTGCATGTCCTTCTAGTTGTGGGGTGTGGCACACCGCCTCAAAGTGGCCTGACGAACGGTGCCATGTCCGTGCCCAGGATCCGAACCCTGGGCCGCTGCAGCGGAGCGTGCAAACTTAACCACTCGGCCATGAAGCCGGCCCCTGTATTTCTTTTTCTGTGAACTGATGGTTCATATCTTTTGTCCATTTATGTTAATTAGTTATTTTTTTTTTGGTGAGGAAGATTCACCCTGAGCTAACATCTGTTGACAATCTTCCTGGGTTTTTTTTGCTTG
Organism: Equus przewalskii; assembly: GCF_037783145.1. NCBI lineage: Eukaryota > Metazoa > Chordata > Mammalia > Perissodactyla > Equidae > Equus > Equus przewalskii. Next base: position 10,654,536 of record NC_091842.1, on the reverse strand, counting down.
AGGAAGATTAGCCCTGAGCTAACATCTGTGCCAATCTTCCTCTACTTTTTATATGTGGGATGCCTCCACAGCATGGCTGATGAGTGGGGTAGGTCCGCACCAGGATCTGAACCTGTGAATCTGTGGCTGCTGAAGCAGTGTGCTGAACTTTAACCACTTGGCCACAGGGCTGGTCCGTTAATTAGTTTTTAAAATTAATTAATTAGGGACTCTTTATTAAGGCTCTAGTCCTTTGATTATTAATAACTGCAAATATTCCTCCTGGTTTGTCATTTGCCTTTTGATTTTACCTGCAGGTCTTTGTTACACATCAAGTTGTCATTTTTATGTAGGCAGATTTCTTAATCTTCTCATTTATGGCTTCTGGGATTTGTACCATAACTCAGAAAGGCTTTTTGGAGATTATTAACACAAATTCTCCCATGGTTTCTTACAGGAGTTTTCCTTTTTCTTCTTTTTTTTAAAATCACTTAAATCTTCTATCTGGTGTTTAAGATTCGGGGCTTTCACTGCCATGGCCTGGGTTTGTGTCCCCGTCAGGGAACCACACCACCTGTCTTGTTGGTTGTCATATTGTGATGGCTGCGTGTTGCCGTGATGCTGAAAGCTGTGCCACCAAGATCTCAAATACCAGTGGCATCACCCATGGTGGACAGGTTTCAGCAGAGCTTCCAGACTCAGACAGACTAGGAAGAAGGACCTGACCACCAGTTCTGAAATAATTGGCCATGAAAACCCTAAGAATAACAGCAGAGCATCTTCCGACACAGCACTGGACAGTGAGAGGATGGCACAAAAAGACTGGGCAGAGTTCCTCTCTGCTGTACACAGGGTTGCAAGGAGTTGGAATCAACTCAACAGCACTAACAACGAAACCTTCATGTATTAGGAATTTATATTAGTGTCAGATGTGAGGTGTGTATCCAACTTAGTTTTTTTCCCCGCTGGCTAATGAGAGTGTGTCTTGAGGAGGGAGGGTAAAGGGCCAGGAAGGTAGAGCAGAGAGCAGAGCACTGTCTGACCAGTTACCACGGCAGAGGGTGTAGAAGAAACTGAAGGTGGCATGCACAGTCTGGAACTGCTGAGATAATCCAGGTGAAAGGTGAGCTCAGGTGGGCGTGCACTAGGGCAGGAGCAGCAGGAAAGGTGAGGTCGGGGTGGAGCTGGAGATGGAATCCATCAGACTCAGTTACTCCTTCAATGGGAAAAACAAAAGGCCCCCGGTAAGAATCCTCTAAGACTAGTTTTCAAAGCATTCGGTCGTTGGTTAGTTGGTCTCGTTTTTAAAGACGGAGAACGGGCTCTGAATGAAGTGAGTTGCCCACTGTTCCAAAAGGAATTCGCAGCAGATCCTGTAATAATAACAGTAATAATAATAATGACAATGACTTACATTTCTAGAGCACTTACTATCGCACTAAGCTAAATCCTTTAGGATCGAGTTATATCACCAAATCCCCGTGACCCTATAACGTACGAGCCATGGGAGGAGGCAGAGGTGGGATTCTAACTCCGGACCAAGGCAGCCAGACTTTTCAAAGCCCAGACGCCTTCTGCCCCTCCCCGCGTCTTCGGTCCAGTCCTCGACCCCTGCCTGGTCACTGTCCGCCCCCTGCCCGAGTAGGCCTGCATTCCAATCCACGCCCTCCGCGTTCAGGCTGGAGGGACCCGGGGCCCTCTGCGCACCCAGCCTCGCCATTTTCAAGGGAGAGGGGTGAGAGCCGTGGAGGAGAAAAAGCCACCAACACACGCGAGCGGTAGGAAGCCAGACGGCGCGGCGCACAGCCACCGCCCCGCGGGGCCCCAAGGGAGGGCGGGCAGCCGGCTCCGGGCAAAGCACGTCGGGGACGGGAGGAGCCGCCAGCGCCGGCGCTCCCCTCCCATCTGCAACGCGGTGCCGGGTTCTCAAGCCCGGCGGCTGAGCCGGCAGGCGAGGGGGCGTGGCCGGTCGGGCTGTACCAAGAGCACAGACTCGCAGGGGGGAGGCCTGGCCCCGGGGGCGTGCGCGCTGCCCGGTTGAGCGGGGCGGCGCCCCGACGGCCACGCCCCCACCCCCGCGGCCCGCGCGGTGGTGGTAGCGTCCCAGTGGTTCGGGCCTGCGTCCTGCTCAGGTGCCGGCAGAGCTGCCGGGCCGCCAGCGGTGAGTGGGCGAGTACGCGGGCGCGGGGCTGGCGAGGTAGGGGCGCCGGGGCTTCGGGTGCGGGGGCTGTGAGGCCAGACGACTTCTGGCGGCATCCGCCGCCCGGGACCTGGGCGCTGGAGCGGGCTCTCAGGCCGAGTCGCTGCGTGTCTCACCCGACGCTCGCGCGGAAAGCGCGGCTCCCACCTCGGCCCTTCCCCTCCACCTGACCTCTCGCGGCGGCTTGAGGGTAGTTGTTTGCACGGCTCAGCACGCCCGATGGGCCCTTCGGCCGAGGATTGGGTCTCGGCGTCAGGGGGTTCCGGCTCCAGTCCCCGCGCTCCCACCCTCAGGCTGAGCCCCCTTCCCTCTCCGAGCCTCAGTTTCCCCATCTGTACGATATGCCTCAGGAGGCGGCCAGTTGTTGGGATAACTCACGTAGGAGGCTCTCGATGAATGCGAATGGGGCCGGAGTCTCACCCTGCAGCATCAGGTGGGCTCAGTCGAGGGCTTAGGGGAGCCCGCCAGCCCGGCCTCTCCGGGAATCCCTCTGCGTGCTGGCGAGGCCGCGGTACCCTTGGGGGGCAGTGCCCCTCGCAGGCAGGTGCTTTGGCAGCCGCGGCGACAGGTCGTTGGCCGGGCTCAGCTGGGCAGCCGTGACATCCTTAGCTCCTGGGAGCAATTGGGTAAGAGGTCGAGGTCTTGTAGGCGGTGGGGAGGGTTGCTTCAGGGTACTTGACCTCGGCTTTTTGCTTTTCATTTAAGGCTAGTCACCCTTGTGTAGGCTGGTGACCAATGCTGAGGAGTTTGGGGCCGTCTCCATGAATGTGCCTGCTGTCTCTCTTAGACCCATAAACTGCAGCCTTCCCTCTGAGCTTGGCCAACCTAGAGAATAGTGCTAGCAAGGGAGACGGGGGAGGAGTGGGTGGTCCTGGGCTTGAATCTTGGCACCTTGGCAGGACACTTAACTTCTTTGAGCCTCTGTTTCCTCCTCAGTAGCAGAGTGATACAGCTCATTTTGCTGCCGCGCAGGGTCGATGTTCTGAGGATCAAAACAACAAGGTCCTGGAGGGTGACATTGAGAACTGTAACATTGCTTTAAGCTGAGCGGTTAACTAACCCTCTGGTCTCCAGTGTCCTCACTGTGCAAAGCTGGAATTCCTCCGGCCCTCTCTCCTGTTGGGGGAGAAGACATTGATACATTAACCACTCACAAGTTCTGCCCACACAGATCCCCTTTGGATGGTTGTGGGCTGGCGTGATCAGAGAAAGATCCCAAAGTCCCAGCTAGGAAAGCAGTGTACCTAGGAGGGATCACTTTCTTGTCTTTGTGTCCCTCTAGGGAGCTCTCTTTTCCTTTTGAGAGAGTGGTCAGTTATGAGCTTCTCAGGATTTTCATGCCCCTGCTGTGGGAAACTGTTTCCTTGGGCAGTTAGTGATCATTGTCTCAAGTGGCCAAATAGCGGGTCTGCATTTCAGAGAATGGAATGTTAGCTTGCAGTTGTGTTGCTGAAAGCTTCGGAGTGATCTTAACTGCACAGTTCTTCAGATCTAGCACTTGAAACAATAACAGGGAGGTTTAGGATGAAAGGAACCCCAGGGATGTACATCATCACCTGGGAGGAGCGGCATTGCCCGCAGCCAGCAAGAGTAAGGCAGGTGAATACTCCTGGGCAGTGTGAGTATATAAACAGCCACAGGAGATGTGGGTTGCCTGACAAACCTGAAAGTTTAGGACCTGCCGGTGACACTGGGTCCATCCTTGCCTCACCCCTTGAAAATCAGGATCTGAGTTAGATATGTCCGTGTGTCCTTAGGAGAAAGACTATCTATCTGAAGTCAGAAGTGCTCGGCAAATCCAGAACTTTCGCTTGTGACACCCACGGAACGTTTCGAGTTCATAAGAGTTCAGCTCTTAAGCAACTTTTTTTTTTCCCCCTGATAGAAGCTTCTGTAGTTGTAAGACCTTTCATGGTTCCAGAGGGCACAGCTGCCAGTGCAGTATCTCTGCTTCCCAGGGCTTTCGGCGGGAGTAGGGAGGGTCAGCAACCTGAGTTCAGGCTGGCACTAGCACCGTGTGCCTTTTGACAAACCACCCCCAGGCCCGTGGGCCTCAGTTTAATGCTTTGGGATTTAACTTTTTATTATATGTCAGATTCATTTAAAGTTTAAAATCAGAAAAAAGTGAAATGGAGAAATGACTTTTTATGAAAATGTGTTTTTTCTGTTTACAAAAATATCAAGTGCTCTTTGTTTAAAAAAAAACTGTTACAGAAATATGTAATATAGACAATGAACATCCCTCATAGCCCTACACGGAGACAGAAAATCACCGTTAGTGGTGTGTATATATTCTCCAGTTATTTTTCTTCCCAAATAAAAACATTTATTATGTACCTTGTTTTTTGCTTGTAACAACAGAAATTTTTAACTCAACTTTAGACACAAAACTAGTGATACTGTTCTGAAGCTTGCTTTTTATTACTTAACATGATGTCTTTCTATCTCACTATGTAAAGATCTACCTCATTTGTTTTTTTCAACCTCATTCTTTTTAAAAATGACGGGGCCAGCCTGGCAGTGCAGCGGTTAAGCTCACACGTTCTGCTTCGGCGGCCCGGGGTTCACCAGTTTGCATCCCGGGTGTGGACATGGCACCGCTTGTCAAGCCATGCTGCAGCATACCTCACAAATAGAAAGTAGAGGAAGATGGGCACAGATGTTAGCTCAGGACTAATCTTCCTCAAAAAAAATTTAAATAAATAAAAATAAAAATGACAGAAGATTCTAGTAACCCGTATTATTGAAAAAAGTTTATGTCGTTTGCAGCTCTTTGCTATTATGAATTCTTCTGCAGTCAGCAGCAGTTCTTTATCTTTGTGCAATTGGGCAAGTGTTTTTGCATAATGAATTCCTAGGTGTGGAAGACCTGGAACAATGTTTGTGAGCTTTTCAGTGTATTTGTTTAACAGATATTGACTACCACGACATCCCAGGCACTATTTGAGGTGTAGAGGGGATTAAAGTAAACACAACACACAACCCCCCCCGTGGATCTGATGTTCTAGTAGGGGAGACAAAAAACACTCATGGTTTGTGAAATGGTGATCGATAATTTGGGTTTAACTTTCTATTATAGACAGGGTCATTTAAAAATGCAAATCCTAAAAGAATGTGAAATGGAGAAATGGCTTTTTGTAAAAATGTATTTTTTAAAAAAGTGCTCATTATTTTTAAAAAAAAGGCTGTTGTAGAAATACGCATTATCAACAGTGAACGTCCTTCACAGCCTTACGCTGAGACATTTTCTCAGTGGAGATAAATCATGCAGAGGAGTGTGTATGTGTTTGTAGAAATGGTGTGACTTTAAATGTCAATAGATAGTGCCAAACTCCCCTCCAAAAATGGTATCTTGTTATGTTCCCACCAGCAGAGACTCATCATTTTTAAATTCAGAATTTTAAGACCTGTTGTGAAGACTAGCTGCTAATGGCAGAGGTGCTTTTAATTCAGGAAAATTTATGCCAGACTCTGTGTGTGCTAAGTTTGTAATAAACATACACCTGTGTGCATGTACATACACACACATCATATATATATATATATATATATATATATTTTTTTTTTTTTTTTTTTAAGTTTTTCTGATGACCCCAAAAGGTTGGTGTTTCCATGCCCTCTCCACAGCTGGGAGGCCACATCAGAAACAAAATCACTTGCTCCAGGCTGTGAGGGCGAATCTGAGGCCTCACCCAGGGCCATCTGCTTCCAGAGCCCTCACTCCTTTTTGTGCTGTGTTATCTCATTTTCTGACGGTGGAGGATTGTTGTATGTTTTGTTTTTCTTTTACTTTTGGTGGATGGAAGGGAAATCTCCTAATATATATATAATTACTTAATAATATGATTGTTCCTCCTCGCTTTCAGTACCACAAAGCACAAGTAAGTATGTCTTGTATGTCTCATTGTACGTTTCATTATAGTGTAAGGAACATAATGAAGTGAGGATCTTACAGAGAGATAGACAATGCCAGTTCTTCTATTATTATTCTTATTATGTAGCCTACAGAACAAAACTTGTTTTCCTGTGCAGTTCTGTTATCTGGCATTTGGTGGAAATTTGGACTCGCCGCGCGGGAGGGGAGAAGCTCCCAGGTCAGAGGTAGCTTACCAACTTATGCAGGCATTGGCCCATTCCACACCTTACCTTCTCCATCCATGTAGTGGGGGAAAGACTCCCTGCTCCCCCTACCTCCTGTGTTTATTTCTCAGCAGTTAGTTCTCCCTGTTCTTGGCAATGTTTCCATCTCTGTGGAATGACACTTAAGAAACACATGTTGGGCCCTCAGGGTCTACGCTTCAGTGTGTAGGGCCTGATTCTGGCACTTGAGAACTCTGACAGGGAGGGGAACAAGCAGAGAGGTGAACAACACGGCAGAGAGTGTTGAGTTCATTCTTGAGATAATGTGTGAAAGGTGCCTATTTTTGGTGCTGAGCCTGGTATGCGCTGGGGAGCACTCAGGACAAGCTGCCTTGTTGTGGGGGATCATGCAAGGCTCCATAGAAGTGGTGACATTGGAGTTGGGTCTTGGAGAGTAAGTAGGGATTCCCTGAGCCCACCAGTGCACACCCCCTCTGGGAGTGTAGGGTGCAGGTTGCATGAGGCCTGGAAGTGGTTGGGGCTTACCTGAAGGGGTCTCATGAACCATACCAGGTGGTGGGGATGCTGTTCCATAGGTTGGTGATGTGACTGGCACAGAGCAGTGTTTTCTTGTATTAGATTTTCAGCTTTCTTGCTGCCCACTGTCCTCTCTGGGTGAACTCGTCATTTAGCAATCTCACTCTGACAAAATCTGTATCATTCTGGTTTAGAGCTCTATGTCTTAGGAGTGTTTTTCCTTCCCCAACCCCCTTTCCAAGTGAGGTGTTTGTATTAGTTGGGTATCTGTTGGGATGTGAGTGTGTGTGAAGTTGGAGGAGTCCCATGGGGCAAACCGTGGCTCCTTGCGAGCTGATGGCTCCTGGTCGTTGAGGCCACTGGAGCCAATTCATCAGCCTCTGTTTTGCCTGATGCTGGTTGGTGTGGCAACTCCGTTAACACTTGGGTGTGTTGTGGACAAAGCGCCTAGGGACCTGGTCCTTCTTCTGTGTGGAAAACTTCTGGTATAGGGGGCTTACTTATTTCGCTTATAAAGAGGTGACTGTGGTGGGGGGAAATTGAAGAATTATCCTTTAATTGGAGCGCAGGAGGGCGAGGCATTCTGATCTCCTTTGCATAGTTTCTGTACACAGCTGAGAGAACTGTTTGCGTGCTTCCCAGAAGTTAGTCAGTTTCAAGAATGTAGTGATGGCCCACACTGTGGTGCCGTCAGCCATGGACTGTTTCTCAGAGAACTAGATTCTTTAGACACATCCTGCAGTAGGCAAATGGAATGGAAGGAGCTGGTGTTAGTCCCCCTGGTTGTCATACAGGAGGAAGATGGACCCTGAGGGGGACGATGGGACTTACGTGATTTACCTCTAGGTGAAATTTATGAATCATGTTTTGTCATTTCTTTTTATCTCCCCTAGTTTTATCTTCAGTGCCTTTTCTTGTGGCCCTGCCCACCCCACCCTGTTGGCCGGGTTCAGCCTCCACATCCCCTCTTGCTTTGGTGCTTGTATAAGAGTGCCATGATCTTGCGAGCCTTTGATCCTAGGACACACATCATCATTGCACTGGGTAGGCTGGGTCTGTACAAAGGTTTGAGGTCTGGGCAGGAACACATGAACTTCTGCTCACCTTCTCTGAACCCAGAGATGTTGACTGTGTATCTGTAGGTCATTTGGGGTTGGTTTTCAACACAGCAAACAGGGGTGGTGGTTCTTGAGTGCACGGAATATATTAACCAATTGTGCCCAGCTGCTTTCAGGGGTGGGGTTTGGGTTGGGACACATTCCAGGCATGGGAAAGTTTTCCATCAGGGATCTGTGGTCTTGTGAAGAAGGGCATTTGTTGGTTTCAGTTTTTCAAAGCCTTTGTGACTGTTTAAGAAACCACATGTGTTACGAGCACATGTTGGGTGCAGTCCCTTTTGTAATGTGATTTGCAAACTCTAAAATGTTGTTTAAAACCACAGCAGTGATGAAAAAGCCCCATCCGGCCTACCTGAAACCCCCACCAGCAAGGTCTCTACCCACGTTAGTGACCTTCCAATCTTCCTGATTTCTGAAGCTCTAAGGACAAAAGACATTTTTCCCCTTTTCCCTCATCTTTATTCTGGGTTTCGGCCACCATGCGGTCCTGTCCACTTTTAGTCTTTGAATCTCTTCCCACTGCTTTGCCCTTTTCACTGCCTCTGTGCTAGCCCCCTGATTGGCCTCTCTGAGTCCATAATTCTTCCTCCCCAGCACTTCTCAAGATCTGTCCATGGTACCATTGCTAGATTATCTCCAAGCCCTCCTTTATCACCCCTCCTTTGCACAAGAATTTAGAGTTGCTCTCTCTTAGTGTTCTGTGGGTTTTTTTCCTTCTCCATCTACCTCCATAAAGGATATGGAAGTGGCTTATAATAAAGGGAGTCTAATTCTCCCTCTCCCTAACAGCAATGTGGTTGGAATAGAATGTGGATTCAGTGAGGAGAGGGAACTTCCTCATCATTTCTGTAAGTGTGTAAGCCAGTGCATAGAGCGGCGCCAGGCGTAAGGTAGTCACTCAGTAAGTACTAACTGGATGATCAGAGGGATAAATGGATGACTGAAAGATCATGGCTTCTTTCTCCCAAGTGGACTGCTAAGCTTTCTCCTGCGTATTCACTGAGGCCAGATGTCACTATTGGGTCTGATCTGTATTTTTCAAGATTATTCTAAGGTGCAATATGAACTTTTTGTAGGATTTTAGTTTTTCATCCAGGTATGAAATTTTAAATGTTTCAGGTTCCTCCTGCAGTTGATAGTTTGTTCAATAGTTAATCATTTTCTAATTGAAGAAGAGAAAGAACTTGGGTAACCCCCCCATAGTATTCTGTCTTTCTAAATGTTTCTAAATCAGAAAACATGCCAAAAACATGAATAAATTTTATTTTTAAAATTCTAATGAAATGAATAAAAGGGATCTAGTCTAACCCTTGAGTGTATGCCAGGTCCTGTGCTGGGTATTTTATATTTCATGTGATGATCACAACACTGAGAGGATGGTCAGTGAGGGGACTGAGGCTGAGTGATAAGTAAGGTGCCCAGGGTGTCATGGTGTGTGGGTGGCATATCTGGGATTTGAACTAAGGTCTGTCTACGTGCAAGGCTCATGTTCTTTCATGGCTCAGCTGGGTTTTAAGTTTATTGAATGCCAAGGCCCATACTCTCTTTAGCAAACCAAAACCTATGGAAAGAACTAGTATTTGAGAGGAGGACCCTGGGAAGCAGGTAATTGTACCAAAAGACAGTCAAGGGAAGCTATTGTGATTGAGCTCAGAGCTTCCTGGAAGACAAGGCAAAGAAGGATGAGATTGCACAACAAATCTTATGGAAAAAAGGAAGCAGATGAGTTTATCACAAGAAACACTTTTCCCTGGGCCTGCACGCAAGGTCCATTGAATAAGACAGTGCGCAGCAGCCTCCGTACTCCGCAGGTGTTTATAGAGTACCTCGTGGGTACCAGGCCCTCTGGGGGGTACTGAGACTGCACTTGTGTGTGCAACAGACTGACAGGATGATGATGACTTAGGCTAGAGTGGAGGGAATGTTCTAAAGAACAGAGGAGCATGACCCACAGGTAGACCTTTCTGGGACCCACTCGGGTGAAGGCAGAAAAGTTCAGGCTCTGTTATAATACTGTAAGGGCAGATCTTTGAGGGGATGGGAGCAAGACAATAGAATCAGAGGGATGTATTTTGTCAGGCAGGGGTAAAGCCGGAGAATCTGGGAGAGTGAGTGGGAAGAGACCCTTTGCCAGAGGTGGGAGGCAGACAGTCCATAGTGGAGGTCCTGAGGTTCTTAGCACGTCCCATGCACAGTGTCCTGCCATTTTGTTGTGAAAGTTGAAAAGCCTACCTTGGCTTCTTGCATCTTAGTGGTGACCATAGACAGATCTGGGAGTTCTCAGGAGGCAGCACAAGTTCTGGTCAGATGCTCCTGGTTGAAGGGCCAACATGCTCTTCCAAGTGTGGAGTGATGACTCTGGTCTCGGAGATTTTGTTAATTCAGTCATTCAGCAAATATGTATTGAGCACCATGCCAGGCCTGTTGAACAGTGCAGAAATGCAAGATAGCCCCAGCCAGACACCAGCCTCTACCGTGTCTCCAGTTGTTTTTGTCACGTGCCCTTAAGTCAGCTCTGACTCTTGGTGACCCTGTGAATGAGTGATGTCCACGATGCCCTGTCCTCAGCAGCCCTACTGAGCTCCTGTAGACTCATGCCTATGGCTTCCTTTATGGAGTCAATCCATCTCATGTTTGGTCTTCTTTTCTTTTCTTGATGCCTTCTACTTTTCCCACCATAAGAATCCTGGCTTCTCATGAGGTACCCAAAGGAGGACAGCCTCTGTTATATCACTGTTGCCTCCAGCGATTGTTCAAGGCTTAATTTGCTCTAGGACCCACTCGTCCATCTTTCTGGCAGTCCAGGGCATCCACTGAGCTCTCCTCCAACACCATCTTTCAAATGAATCCGTTTTGCTCCTGCCAGACTTCCTCACTGTCTAGCTTTCACACCCATACATAGTAATTAGGAATATGAGGGTGTGGATAATCTTGACTTTGGTCTCTAATGACACTTCCTTGCACTTGGTGATCTTTCCTATTTCTTTCATTGCTGCCCTTGCAAGTCTCAGTCGTCTCTTGATTTCTTGGCTGCAGTCTCCATTTAAATTGATGGCGGAACCAAGAGAAACAAAATCTTTAACAATTTCAATGTCTTCATGTTGACATTAAAGTTGTATAGTTCTTACTTAGTCATGATCTTTGTCTTCTTAATGTTCAAATGCAGTCCTGCTTTGGCCTTTTCTTCTTCCACTTTCTCCAGAAGTTGTTTCAAGTCATTGCTGCTTTCTGCCAGAGAGGTGATGTCATCTGCCTTTCTTAGATTGTTGATATTTCTTCCATCAGTTTCACTTCTCCTTCATCTGAGTCTAGCCCAGATTTCATGTGATACATTCTGCATGCACGTTAAACAGATAAGGAGATAAAATGCCCCCTTGTCTGACACCTTTGCCTGTAGGAAACTGTTCTGTCTCTCCGTATTCTGCCCTGATAGTGGCTTCTTGTCTGCCATACAGGGTACCATCAGGACCATCAAGTGCAGAGGTGCGCCTGTTTCTTTCAGAGCAGCCCATGGATTTCATGGTCCACACAGTCAAAGGCTTTCCTAGAGTCTGTGAAACATAGCCTGACTTTCTGGAATTCTTTGGAGCACTCCAAGAGCCAATGAATAATCACAGGTAGATCTCATGGGCCTCCATTTTCAAGATGCAGCTTGCACAGCAGGCATTTCCTGCTCCCTGGAAGGTAAAAGCCTTTGCTGCAGCACCTTGAGCATCACTTCACTTGCCTGGGAGATGAGAGCAGTGGTCCTGTAGGTACTGCGCTGCTTGGCATCTCTGTTCTTGGGCATTGGGATGTGTTTGAACGCTTTCAGTCTGTAGGCCATTGTTTTGTTTTCCATATTTGTTGGCATATCCTTGTTAGGATTTTGACAGATTCAGTCTCTGTGGCTTGAAATAACTCCATCTACCCCTGGTGACTTATTTCTCCTCACTATGTTCAGGGCAACTATCACTTCACTTTCTAGAATTACACGTTCTTCCTCGTAGAAATCTTCCTCAAAGGCGTCTGTCATTCTTTTGTCTCTTCTGCCTAGATCTTCAGTGTCCCGATTCCACTTTCCCTTCACTTCCTCCTGCTCAGATAGTGTGCTTCTTGGTTGTTCAGCAGTGCTTATCTAGGTTTAAATTTCCTGTTGATTTCTTGAACCTTCTGGAAGAGACCTCTTTTCCTTTCTGTGGTTCTCTTCTATCTCTGTATTGGCCACTAGAGTGGTCCCCTTTATCTCTTTCTGATAGGCCCTGAAAAGCTACATTCAGGATTCAAACCCTGCTTTTGTCACCTTTTACTTTGCTCCTCGCCTCTCCTTAACAATTTTTAGTATCTCTTCTCTCCTCCATCTCAATGTTTTTCTTTCTGCTTCAGGCGCTGGCTTTTCATATTCTTCCTTAATGATATTTCTGGTCTCACCCCACAGTTGTTCTGCTTCTCAGTCAGTTAAGTTTATCAATGCAAATTTGGTTTTTATGTGGACTTTAAATTCATTGGGAGTGTTGTTTATGTTCTATTTTAGCACTAGGATTCTTTTAGTGCTCTTCTTCAGCTGTGCTCTGCTGTTTGATGTTAGCAGTTCGTTATCAGGACCTCAATCTTCTCCTGGTCTTGTTCTGGCAGAGAATACAGCCTCTTCATCTCCTGCTTCCAGTTATGTGGTTTATCTGATTTCTGTATCGGCATCTGGCGATGTCCATGTCGACAGTCGTCTGTTCAGTTGCTGGAAGCACATATTTGTTGGCATTGCAGAAATCCGTGAGGCAGTCTCCTGCCATTTCTGACCCCTAGTCCAAATTTTCTGATGATATTTGATTCTGCTTTTGCATTCTAGTCACCTATCATTGAGCGTATCTTGTCTTGGTGTATGATCAGTTTCTTCTTGGATATTTGCATAAAATCTTCCGGTTTTGTCTTCTTCAGCATCTTTGGTTGGAGCACAGACTCACACATGGTTGTGTTAATAGGTCTTCCCAGAAGTCTGACTGATGCTATTAGAGCCCTAATTGCTTGTGCCTCCATATTAGAGCCACTCGTTTCTTCTGAGTTTGTCATTTCTGTAGTAGAACACTTTGTAGTCATCTAACTGAAGGTGTCCCATTCTCATCCATTTTAGTTGGCTAATGCCGAGCACTGTGATATTTAAACGTTCCATTTCTTGCTTTACAATTTCCATTTACCTTGGTTCCTGCTTCTCACATTCCGTGTTCCCGTTGTACTTGTTGTTCAGCATCGGACTTTCGTCTTTGTCTGTTTCAGCCGCTGGACATCCTTCGGGCCTTAATCTGGTTGTGTCATCAGCAGCAGTGCTATTCATACTTGGTCTTTGCTCTTAGCCAGGAGCCGCTTGAGTGTCTTCCAACCTGGGGCAGGGGAGTCTCATCTTCTAGCACTATCTCATATTTCATTTTGGACTGTCTCATCATAGGGTTTTCAAGGTAAAAAAAAAAAATTTTTAAAACAAGAGGAAAACACAGCAGTGGTTTTCCAATGCCCTCTGCTGCACTCTGTGCATCCAGACCACACGTGCTCAGGTCCATGGTGTCTCAATCACCCATCACCTGCGAAAGGTAGGCGCCCCTGTGGCATGTCTCCAGGGGTTATTTAATTTTGAGCAATGCTGTCACCTAATGGTACAGCCACGCAATGGTACAGGGACTGCAAAATAACCCCAGGTCATTCAGTGAAGCAACTTCTATCTATAACTTTGCCTTGTTCTAAAAAGGTTTTGAAGGACATGCAGATGGATGATAGAGTGGCTCTGATGCCAGCCACTCTGTCATCTTGCTGTGGCCAAGGTTCCTTTTGTCTGGGTTTGAACCCTGTTCCACTGTTTATCAACTCCCTGACTTGAACAAGGTGCTTTAATCTCTGTGATGATTACAGCTCTGTACCTGACAGGACTGTCACAAGGATGAAACGAAATAGTAGAGTGTCATGATGTAAATGCTTCATATATGTTCATTGTTGTTGCAATTGGTATTTATTTAGAAAAAATAAATAGAAGAGGCAAATAGAAACTGAGGGAGGGGCACCTAGGGTTAAGGATAGTCTGTGGCTGCGAGAGGCTCTTTGCATTTGTTCAGCTTCCTGATGTCCAGAGGGAAGAGGGGAAGACAGATCCAGAATGAGGAGTGGCTGTTGATGAGCCCAAGATTTCTTTTTGCGGCAATGAAAATGTTCTGGAATTAGCCATGATGACTGCACAGTGGGTGAATGTCCTGAAAGTCACTGAATTGTACACTTTAAAGTGATGAATTTTACAGTGTGTGAGTAATATCTCCCTTTTAGAAATCTGGCTCATAGGTCGTGAGTCCTTGAGCAGCTGACCTCCCTCCAGCTCTGCCACCAGCTCCCCACCACCTCGAGTGAGGCCTGCACACCTGCAGCACACGCATTCTCTGCTCACTGCCTACTTCTGTGCCCCTACATTTCTTAGCCCTCTTGAAGTTAACCTCAGCTAACGATCTGTGAGAGGGCGTGACATGTGTCGCTTCTGGCCTGAAGCATTTAAACGCTGGGGCTGATCCCTCCCCGAGTCTTCTCCCTATCACAGCAGTCCTGGAATTTATCCATTGAGGTGGTGGAGTCACAAGGAAAAAGCTGCTTAAACTACTGAGTCCTTTTACGGAAGCCAGGAGCCTAGCAGAGTCACCTTGCCTACACAGATGTTGCATAAAGTTGTGCATTAAGCCACTTGGGAAGTGGGTCAGTTCTCGGAGGACACGTTTTCCCAGTACTGTGGCCTAGAGAAATGTCCTCATTGCCCCTCCTGCCTGTGTGATGTGGTGGGCATCTTTTCTAACAGGAAGCCACAGCAGGTGCAGGTGTGTCCCCACAGCTTGCTGTGGCCAAGTGTCTGCCAGAGGGAGATTAAACCGTCAGCCTCAGGAGCATCTCTCGTGACCCAGTGTACCTATCCTGAGCGCAGCCTGGTGTAATGTCAGGCCAGCACCAAAGGATTTTGTCTTCCTGCTCCCTAAGAGAACGTGGTCGGGGCAATAAGAAACCGTCAAGAGCTACTGGTTTACCGCTGATGGACAGTCCTGTAAATGGTGTAATATTTGTCAGTGCTTTTATAGACATCACAAGACAGTCTTCTGTCACCGTGGCATCTGATTATTACTGACCTGTCCCTGTCATTGTGAGTTTTTAATAACCCTCCTCCCCAAATCCTGCAACTTAAAAGCATGATATGAACCCACAGACACAGACCACAGAGATGACCTACAGGTGGTGCTCAATACACATTTGATTGGCACCAGCCTTTAATGTGTGGCGGTGGCCTAATGTCAAGGTGAAATGCAGGCAAAGCTGGGGGAGACAAAACAATGCCATCTGAGGCCTGAGCCCAAATCCGGCCTGACCTCTTGATAAAGTCTGACCTTTCAAGACGTGGATGCCCACCTCTGTCAGATGGTCTTTCTTCAGTAGTCTTGCTTCCTGTCAGCTCATGGGAAGAGTGAGTCTGAAGCCACTTGTCAGACAGAAGGAAGGCACTGCCTAGGACCTGCTCTGCCCATAGCAGCCTTATGTGGCTACTGGTCCTTGCTGCCCAGCAGAAGCTCAGGTTTTGCTGAATGGCACAGCTTTCTGCTGGCTGAACCTGGGGTGACTGGCCAGCACAACAACCGACTGGGACCGTGTGAGCCAGGAGGTGGGCCACACCCTTTCTTGTCTGTGGGTAGCAAACAATAGCTAGGGTTGCACCAAGAAGTGGCAGAAAGGGGCTCACAAGGCCCTTAAATCTCCCTCTTTGAGTAGCTGGCATTTGTGGTATTCTTGCCCCAAATTCATAACCTCACTCCAATCATGAGAAAACATCTGTCGAACCCAAACTGAAGGGCATTCTGCTAAATAACTGTCCAGTAGGTTCTGAGAGTAATTTGCTCAGCCCTTAGGTCTTTGACTCTGTGTCTGTAAAATGGGTGAAATAATACTTATCTAAACAGGTTTATCATACGAATCAAAAGAAGGAGCTTGTGTAAAGTGCCTAGCATGCTGCTTGGCACACAGTAGGTGTTGAGTCAATGTTCGTTCCTGTTGCCTCCTCCTGCCCACTAAGCTGGCAGTGCACGCTGTGCTGAATAGGGCTGCGTAGGCCTTTCTCTCTCCCGCAATTCTGAATGCTTGTTTTTTGAGAACCAATGGTACTGACCTTTGTTTCTTGGAGTTTATGAGGAATCCAGGTCATCAGACATTTAGCCAACACTTCCTAGAGGCATACAAAGATGAATAAGACATAATTCTTTTCTTCCTTTTTTTTTTTGACTGAGGAAGGTTGGCCCTGAGCCACCCTCTGTTGCCAATCTTTCTCTTTTTGCTTGAGAAAGATTCATCCTGAGCTAACATCTATGCCAATCTTCCTCTGTTTTGTTTGTGGGTCGCTGCCACAGCATGCTGCCAGTGAGTGGTGTAGGTCTGCGCCTAGGAACTAAACCATGGCCACCAAAATGGAGTGCACCGAACTTAACCGCTAGGCCATGGGGCTGGCCCCTAAGACATAATTCTTGATCTTCCAAGGAGTTCATAATCAGATGAGAGAAGTGGACATGGAAGTAACTGTGTATAATACAAGGCAGATGCTGCCACATGCCGTAACTGAGCATGATTAGGAAGTAGGAAGGGCAGATTTTATGGGGGAAGTGGCACTTGAGTTAATCCTTGCAGATATAGCTTTGATGGCTACAGACAGAGAGGGAAGGACATCCTTAGGACAGACGGAACAGTGAAGCAAAAACAGACAGCAGTGTGTATAAGATGTGTCTAGGGAAGCTGATAAGAAGTCCCTGCAATAAGGAGGCTACTGGATTTTTTTCCTAACTTCTTATTTTTAACCAATTTTTGACTTACTGAAAAATTGCAAAAATGGCACAAAGAGTTGCCTTATATTTCTCACCCAGTTTCCCCTGATGTTAACATTTTACATAATTATAATACAATTATCAAGAACAGGAAGTTAACATTGGTACAGTATCATTAACCTAGGGGTCACAAAGTTTTTCTGTAAAGGGCCAGATAGTAAATACTTTAGTCTTTGTGAGCCGTAAGGTCTCTGTCACAACTACCCAACATTCTTGTTTTAGCAAGAAAGCAGCCATAGATAATCTGTAAATGGACGAGCATGGCTGTCTTCTAATAAAACTTTATTTTCGAAAACAGTCAGCAGACTGGGCTTGGCCTAAGGGCCAGAGTTTGCAACCTCTGAGCTAAACTACACCCTTACTAGAATTTCATCAGTTTTTCCAGTAATGTCTTCTTTCTGTTCCAGGATCCTGTCCTGCTTTGTGTTTACTCGTTACGTCTCCTTGGTCTCCTCAAGTCTGTGACAGTTCCTTCGCCTTTCCTAAACCTTGATGCTTTGGGAGAGTACCAGTCAGTTATTTGGTAGAATGCCCCTCAGTTTGGGGCCAACTGATGTTTTCTCATGATTGGAGTGAGGTTATGCATTTGTGGCAGGAATACCGCCAAATGGTGTTGTGCCCTTCTCAGTGTGTTGTCTCAAGGGGTTTATTAGTAGCGATGTCTACCTTGATCTCTTGGTTACGTTGGTGTCTGCAGGGTTTCTCCACTGTAAAGTTACTATTTTTCCCTTTGTAATTAAGAAGTATCTGGGGGGAGATACCTTGAGACTCCGCAAATCCTGTCTCTCCAGGGATTTTTGCCTGCTGGTTTTAGCATGCCCATTGTAGATCTTATCTGCAACAGTTATTACTGTGGTATTTGTCTATGGTAATTCTCTATTTCCCTCTTTCCTTCTACATTTATTAGTTGGAATTCTACCATAAGGAGGAGCTGTTCCTTCTCTCCCATTTATGTATTTATTTGATTATATCAGTATGGACTCATGGATATTTATTTATTCTATGGTTAAAAGTCCAGTACTCTACTAGCAGCGAACAATCCAAAGAGGAAATTAAGAAAACAGTTTCATTTATAATAGCATCAAAAAGAATAAAATACTTTGGAATAAATATAAACAAAGAGATGCAAGACTTTTACACTGAAAACTGCAAAAACATTGCTGAAAGAAAATAAAGAAGACCGAAATAAACAGAAAGACGTTCTGTGTCCGTAGATTGTAAGACTTACGATTGTTAAGGTGGTGTTACCCCCCAGAGCAATTTACAGAGTCCTCAAAATCCCAGTGGCTTTTTATGCTCACGTGCAAAAACTGATCTTAAAATTTCTATGGAATTGCGTGGAACCCCATAGCCAAAACACTCTTGAAAAAGAAGAACAAAATTGGAGGACTCATACCTCCTGATTTCAACATTTACTACAAAGCCACACTAATTAAGACAGTGGTGGTACTGTCGTAAGGATAGACATATAGGTCAATGGAATAGAACTGAGAATCCAGAAATAAACTCATACATCTGTGGTTAAATGATTTTTGACAAGGGTGCCAAGACCATTCAATAGGGAAAGAATAGTCTCTTCAGCAAATGGTGCTGGGATAACTGGATATCCACACACAGAAGAATGAAGAGGGACTCTTACCTTACACTGTGTACCAAAATCAAGATCCACAAAGACCTAAATGTGAGAGCTAAAATTATAAGACTCTTAGAAGAAAACATGGGGGTAAATCTTCGTGACCTTGGATTTGGCAGTGCTTTCTTAGATAAGACACCAAAATCACAACAAAAGAAAAATTAGATAAATTGGACTGTTATGGACTGAATATTTGTGTCCCCCTAAAATTGATATGTTGAAATCCTAACCCCAAATGTGATAGTATTAGGTCAGAGGAGTAGTACCTTTTGGGAGGTAACTAGGTCATGGTGTGGAGCCCTCATGAATGGGATTAGTGCCCTTCTAAGAAGAGACGCGAGAGCTTGCTTCTTCTCCCTGCTCTCTGCTACATGAGGATGCAAGAAAGCAGCTGTCTACAGGCCAGGCAGCAGGCTGTCTCCAGACACTGGATCTACTGGCGCCTTGATCTTAGACTTTGCAGCCTCCAGAACTGTGAGAAATAAATGTTGTTTAAGCTGCCTACTTTATGGTATTTGTTACAGCAGCCCAAGCTAAGACATGGACTTCATCAAAATTAAAAACTTTTGTGCATCAAAGGACACTGTCAAGAGAGTGAAAAGACAACCCACAAAATGGGAAAAAGTATTTCAAATTATATGTCTCATAAGGGTCTAGTATCTAGAATATATAAAGAACTCTTATAGCTCAACAACAATAAGGAAAAACCCAACTGAAAAATGAGCAAAGGACCTGAATAGATATTTTTTCACATAAGACATACAAATGGCCAACAGGCACATGAGAAGATGCTCAGCATCCTTGGTCGTTAGGGAAGTGCAGATCAAGTGCAAATTTCAAGCACAGTGAGATCCCACTTCACACCGCGAGGATGGCTGTTTAAAGCCAAACAGGACCAGAAAACAACTCCTGCCGGTTCGAATGTGGAGAAATTGGAGCCCTTGTACGTTGCCGTTGAGAGTGTAAGTGGTGCATTCGCTGTGGAAAACAGTTTGGCATTTCCTCAGTACGTTTGGCATAGGATTACCATGTGACCCAGCAGTTCCACTTCTAGTTGTATACCCAAGAGAATCGAAGAGAGGTACTCCAACAAGTACTTGTACGTGAATGTAGCAGCATTATTTATAATATCCAAAAATTGGAAACAACCCAAATATCCATCACATGATGAATGGCTAAAATATGGTCTGTCGATACAATGGAATATTATTCATCCATAAAAAAGAATGAAGGGCTGATATGTACCACTACGTGGACAAGCCTCGAACATGTTATGTTAAGTGAAAGAAGCCCGTCACAAAGGAACACATATGAGATGTCTGTCATAGACAAATTCACAGAGCCAGAAAGTAGATGAGTGGCTGCCGGGAGCTAGGCAATGAGGAGTGACTGCTTAATGGCTACAGTGTTTCCTTTTGGGGTGATGAAAAACTTCTGGAACAAGATAGTGGTGATGGTCGCACAATATTTTCAATGTATTTAACACCACTGCACTGTACACTTTGAAACAATAAAATGGTAAATTTTATGTTACGTGTATTTTACCACAATAAAAAAATAACTTTAGAGACGAATACCCCCCCACACACACAGGAAAATACAATAATAGCATTATTTATTCGTTGTGTCAGTTTTTCTGGCTTTAGCCATTAGGAACTCCTGCCAGCTGTCTCCTGGTTCTCGCAGGAGCCCCCTCTTTGTCTGAGCATTTCCCTAATTGGCTGCACCACAAGATGTCCCAGGCTCGTCTTTTCTTTTCCACGCCTCAGCCCCGGAATCAGCCCTTTCCTTAAGAGGCCCTGGTTCCTTTGATTGGAGAACGGGGTTTAGAAACAAGATCTGGGTGCTAAGTGACACTCTTATTTTTGATCTGCTTCTGCCCCGAAGTGCCCAAGTCGGAGAGAGAAGTGAGCCAGCGTTCTTTGAGCGTCTGCCAGTGTCCTGTGCAGGTTTACCCATGTTATCCTCCCGAGAGCCCTTCTGGAGTTATTGGGGATGTGATACTCCAGCTTAGATAGGAAAGCAGCTGAGAGGCGTTGAGTTGGGTTTGCCCCAAGTCATAGAACAAGTGGCAGAGCAGTTTGTGAATTTGTTTTTTTAAGCTATGACCCCACTTTCTCTTCATACCCTTTTTTTTTTTTTTTTTGAGGAAGATTAGCCCTGAGCTAACTGCTGCCAGTCCTCCTCTTTTTGCTGAGGAAGACTGGCCCTGAGCTAACATCCATGCCCATCTTCCTCTACTTTATACATGGGACGCCTGCCACAGCATGGTGTGCCAAGTGGTGCCATGTCTGCACCGGGGATCCGAACCGGCAAACCGCGGGCCACCGAAGCAGAACGTGCGCACTTAACCACTGCACCACTGGGCTGGCCCAACCCTTCATACCCTTCTCTACACTCTCTCCCCACCGCTCTCTCCCCTGCCGTTTTGTGTCTCTTTCCATCAAGAAGCCCCACTAACCACTTTGGCTCACGCCAGCCTCACCCAGCCGTGAACTGGCACTGGCCGTCTGTACTGTTCTGTTCGTTTTGGCAAGGAAGTAACCGTGTGTCTTGTCTCTTTCTGCCGGAAGGGCGGAGGACATCCCTGACTTAGTGGTCCAGCTGGCATGGTGCTGGGCACGTGGCACACTGGGTGGATGTGGAAGAGCCACTCTGCTGAGTGGAGGGTTCCTTCTCAAGACAATGTCACTTCGAGCAGTCGTTTTCAACATCACTGTCAGTAGTTCTCTGAGACTTTGCAGAATGTTTCCACAAGCATCGTTTGTACAAAAGCCAAACAAGGATTAACACCCCTTGTTGGCTAAGGCTTGGCGAGGAGAAGCGCTTTGCTGAGGTGGTGGTGAAGCCGACTCCCAAATTTGGGTCTTTGAGCTCCCGCCGAGTCCCAGACCCTTTCACCAGATGCTCTGCCCCAGTTTTTCTACTGATATTGCTTTGTGATCCAGTGGACTAGAGAGGAATCAGGACAATGTGGCTCTTTTGCTCCCCTCAGTGTTGCGACCCTTCTCTGTGAAAACACTTCTAGTTAGAAAAGTCATGATTTTAGTTAAAATTCAGATATTACTTTTGGAAAGTAACCTTGGTTTCCTTTGATATGACTGAAAGGTAGGAATTCCAGAGTCAACAGATGATGATGAAGTAGTTACTTCCTTTCTTCAGGGGGTGTTAGAATGGGGGCATTTGGAAATTTGACGGAATCCCATCACTGTGAAGGAATAAATGAAGAGTAGTGGGTTTTGTTTGTTTTGTTTTGTTTTCCTGCTGAAATGGTTTCGCGCAAGTACTGGCTACTCTTGACGCCAGAACAGACACATGAGCTGGGATAAAGGTGCCGTCGTTTTCCCGTTCCGCCCGGTGGAGTTCGCAGAGACCGGGCTGCTGCCGTCTGCCAAAGGTGGGAACGCTGCGACAGAGGAGCCCTGGCTTTGCAGGAGTCGAGTCTAACCTATGTGTTCTGAAAGGCCAGAAGAGCTGTCCCTGCGCCTTCTAGATCATTCCAGGCCTTCCGAGCACTCTTCTGTGCCTGCCCTTTGCCCTTCCTGTTGTCTTCTGTCTTCCTCACGGTAGCTTCTGGGGCCTTTGTCCACTCCCTGCCCTCCACCACTTTAGTGAGGGGGCCTTATATTGCATGGGCCATAAAGTGACCTGACCTAGACATAAAAGAAGGCTTTCCTGTTGGAAGTCAAGGTGAGCTGATCAAGAACGGTTGAAAGACGATACATTCAAACTCGACGTGCTCCTGTTGGCTGGGGGGCACTGCGGAGGGAGGGGTGCTGGTCCCTCCAGTTCCTGCTCAGCCTGAGGCACGTCTCTGGGCAAGTCCTCTGAATCGGTCGTGTTCCCTGAACGACAGGATTGGACAGACTCTAGCAGTTCTAGACCTCAGAACCCAGACCCTCACTTTCCCCGCAGAAAAGGTTGGGTTTCCCCAGAGCTTGTGGATTTCTCCAGATTGTATTTCTCTAAACTCTTAAGGAAATCCAGGAGCTTTTGGGAGTCACCTAGACGAGCTCCCAGGGAACAGAGCTGAAGTATTCTGCCACTTACCTGCGTTCTCCTGGTTTGAGCACACCCAGTATGCCATGCACAAAACGGAACAATAGTTAACAGCTTTCTTTCTTACACAGGTGTCGTACCAGCACATTGATTGTCTTGAAATATAATCCCAGCGGCAGCTCCTGTGAGGTGGGTAGCATTACCTCTATTTTATAAATGAAGAAACTGAGGCCCAGAGAGATTTCAAGATCCCTGTATGTGTGTGTGTGTAAATGTTATCACGATGGAAGGACTTTAAACCTGTGATCTGGTTTCAGAGGCAAAATGTGTGTAAGTGATTATTGAAATGTGCTTCCCCAGGACTCTGATTCTTGCTTTCCATGTCACCCACTGCCCTGCCTTGACAGTCTCCCCTCCAGCCCCCACAACCGGAAGGGCTCACGGGACTGAGGAGCAGGTAATGCATGACTCACGACACATAGAGAGCTAAGAGGTGGACCGTGTATGTCCCAGGCTGTGGTGCTCAGGTTGGTGTGTGCTTGTGACCCTGACAGCACCTCCCACTGCACACCTTTCCCACTTTATACCACAGCGGGTCTTATTGACCGGGAATCCTTTTCATCGCTGACACGGCCTGTCTGATCTATGCATCCATCTCTCCAGTTTCTTCTGTTTGCCCGTCCTTCTGGGACACAGGCGTCATGGCCTCCCTGGAGTGTTTATTGATTCTTGCAGTATTTAGGGGGTTTTTTGGCTTGTTTCCCTCACAGGCTTCTGTGAGCACAGTGCTTTGTGGAGTAGCTCCCTTCTGTGCAGGTTAGCCAAAGGTCTTACGGAGGGAAAGCTGCAGAGAAATGGTGAAAATAAATTTCTTTTTTTGGGAAATAATTTGATGATAAGTTAGGAGCCTTAAAAATATTTATTCCCTTTGACTCGGAAATATTTCTAAGATAAATTCAGAAACTCTATTTTAAGGAAATAATCAGAGGTGCACAAAGATTACCTTGAAAAGAGATCAAGCATCATGTTTATCATGGCATCATTCATAATAGTGAAAATATTCAGTAAACAACTCAATATTCATAGGCTGGAATAACATTTTAGAGTTTATAATATTCACAATTTAATAAATGAAAAGAGCAGGACAAGATTATATGAGTATAAAACCAATAATATTAAAAATAAGTATTTTGTGAGATACACATAAAAAACCGTATAGAACAAAAACAAATAGTAGGTGTTTGGATTATGTTTCCTTTATATTTTTAAATTTAGCGTAGTTTCTTCAATAATCATGTGTATTTTTACCTTTGTGTTTTGAAATAGTTTGGTTTACAGAAAAGTTGAAAAAATAGTGCAAAGAATTCTTTGCATTCAGATTCCCCAAATATTAGCGTTTTACCATATTTACTTTATCATTTTCTCTCTCTATATATATGTATATTTTTTAACATTTTTTTCCTGACCTACTTGAGAATAAGTTGCAGACATGGCGCTCATTTACCCCTAAGTACTTCAGTGTATATTTTCTAAAATTCAAGGATATATTCTTACATA
Organism: Equus przewalskii; assembly: GCF_037783145.1. Classification (NCBI taxonomy): domain Eukaryota; kingdom Metazoa; phylum Chordata; class Mammalia; order Perissodactyla; family Equidae; genus Equus; species Equus przewalskii. Next base: position 10,630,578 of record NC_091842.1, on the reverse strand, counting down.
ACCGTAGCACAATAATCAACATCAGAAAATTAACATTGATAGACTATGTTGTCTAAATGTAGAGTTTATTCAGATTTTGCCACTAATGTCTTTTATAGCAGAAGAAAAATCTTTTTTCTCCCCCTGGTCCAGGATTTAACTGGAACCACTCTTTAGAGGTGGAACTAGTCTCCTTTGATCTGGAGCAGGTCCTTAGTCTGTCTTGGTCTTTTATGACCTTGACATTTTTCAAAAGGTCAGGCCATTTCTTTGTAGAATGCCCCTCAGTGTGGGTTTGTCTGATGTTTTAAGATTCAGATTATGTATTTTTGGCAGAACATCACAGAAATGGCATTGTGTCCTTAGAGTGCCTTATCAGGTGGCAGGAGATGTCACTTTGCCCCAATATTGGAACTGCTAAGTTGATCACTTGGTTATGCGGTGTCAGCCAAGTTCTCCACTGAGAAGTTCTGTTTTTCCCTATGTGATCAGATGTTTCTCATCAGACTTTCACCCACAAGTTTCAGCATTCGCGATTGTTGTCTGAAACAGTTATGACTGTGGGGTTTGCCGACTGGTGACTTTCTTGGTCCTTCATTCCTCCTCCATTGTTAGTGGCTACTGCACAGAAGAAATTTCCCTTCTCGCCTATGTATTTATTTATTCATTTATGTACTTATATCGCTGTTGACTCGTGTTATTCTTTTATCCTATGGATTATAATTTGTCACTGTTATTTATTTTGATGCTCAAATTGTCCCAGATTTGGCCAATGAGAACCCCTTCGGGTATACTCCTATGTCCTTTTGACATGTCCCTGTCATTCTTCAAGCCCTCCCTTACTCTTTGGCACAGCAAGGTGATCCACATTCATTCATTCCTTTTCCTGCCCCAGTTCTGGAGTCAGCCATTTCTCCAAGGAGCCCTGGTTCCTTTACATGGAAAATGGTGTTAGAAACCAAGATCTGGATGCTACATGACTCCTTGCTACTGAGATATTGTTACTTCTTGGCCCTCTCAGCAGACAAAACTAGGAAATACACACAAACAGATGCATTTCTATATCTGTCTTTATATCTTAAAAATCCATTGTGCATACTGATGCCTCCAGTTTCGGTCCAACACCACAGCATTTATTCCGCCTTCTCTCTTTCCGTATTGTTAACTCCCTTCTTCAACAGAAGAAATCCAGCTCCCATGATTTATGTTTAATTTCAGAAATAACACATGAATACCAGCCGTCTCATTATAGAAGGACAGACAAAGCAAAGGTTCCTCTATTTTGTACGTGGGATGCCTGCACAGCGTGGCTGATGAGTGGAGCAGGTCCGCACCTGGGATCCAAACCCATGAACCCAGGCCACCGAAGCGGAGCACATGGAACTTTAACCACTTGGCCATAGGGCCAGCCCATCTAATTATTTTGTGGGATTTTTTTGGTGAGGAAGATTGGCCCTGAGCTACCATCTGTTGCCAATCATCTTCTTTTTGCTTGAGGAAGATTGTCCCTGAGCTAACATCCATGCCAATCTTCCTCTACTTTTTTGTGTGGGATACTGCGACAGCATGGCTTGATGAGTGGTATATAAGTCTGTACCCAGGATCCAAACCCATGAACCCTAGGCTGTTGAAGTGAAGTGCGTGAACTTAACCACTACACCACTGGGCCAGCCCCCCGCCGCCATCTATTTATTTTTTAACTACTGCATAGCATTCTAGTGTTTGGAATTGAAAACATAAGCACCCGATTTGGGGCTGTTACAAGCAGCATTGCAGCCGACGTGTGCTGGGCCCAGTGAGAGGCACATTCCAAGAAGAGAACCACTGGACCCAAGGGCTTGGGCATTCTTTTCTCCATAAGAAAACAGCGTTAAAAATATTTTTTTGATTAGGTAAGTAACACATACTCATGTTTAAAAAAAAAGTAAATAGTGCATAAAGAAGACAGAAGTGGGAAAAAATTAAGATCTCACTCTTGAGATAATGTTTTGTGATGATCCTTTTTTCATATCATCTTATACATAAATACATACATAAATACGTATACGTACATAAATATTTTTGTGTGATAGATTCACCAGTGAAGCTGCCTGCTCCTGGTGTTCATTTTTGGTGAAGGCTTTAACTACTAATTTGAATCCTTTTCGAGAACTCTTCAGGTTATCTGTTTTTCTTGGGTGAGCTCTAGCAGTTTGTGTCTATTAAGAAATTTGTCCATTTCCTCTAAGTTATCAAATATTGGCATAATTTCCCATTCATCCTTTTAATGTCTGTAGAATCTAATGATGTCCCCTCTTTCGTTCTCTATATTGGTAATTAATGTCTTCTTTTCTTTTTTTCCTGATCAGTCTGGCTAGAGGTTGATCCTATTTGAAGACAACATATGTATCAAGAGTTATAAAAATCCAAATCTAGTTGAGAACTTAAGGACTTTTTTTAAAGAGAAAAGCTTTTTGTTTAAGATGCTTTTATTAATATCGTTGAGGAAGGAACTCAGAATGGACTTCAGAAACAGACACACACTTTGATTTGAGCTCCACCACTCACCAGCTGTGTGTCCTCACAAACCACTTGGACTGATGTAGCGTTGATCGCATCGTTGAAGAGTAACTCCAGTGCAGGGCGGCTGAGACATTAAGAGACACTGGAAAAGTGCCAGGCCCGGTGCCTGCTTAGAGCGGGCAGCCACTGCCACCCTTGTTTGGAAAGTGAGAAGCTGGAAACAGCCCTGCTAAGATTGGGGCTTTGTGGAGTACCCCCCGTTTCCCCGGGGCGTGTTATTCACTTCTTCCTCTTTGTACGCATTTAGTTTATTCCATTTCTCACATTTCGCTGCAGTGTTTTCTGTGTTTCCTGGACCAGACTGTGAACCTCTGCATAGCAGGTCATGTTTTTCTCATCTTTTCTCCCTTGTGCTCATATATGTTTAAGGGATCAAAAATATTTTAATAAACGAAGAATTGGGAGGTAATTAAGTAAATAATGGTGCATCAAATCAGTGGGCTATTGGGCAAAGAAAATATATGGTATAGATATATATAAAATACAATATAAAATCATTATAAAGGCTCCTCCAGCAACATGAAAAAACGTTTTACAAAATAGAATACATTTTATCTGCTTTCTCTGGGACTGTTTGTACGTGTGTGTGTAGTATATTTGTGTATGGAAAAAATGAAGGAAGATGCTAGAGAGAAAGCAGTTCTGTGGATGGTCAGCTTCTGGCCTGACTTGCCATGCTTCAGCACAAACATCTGAGCAGGCTGAGGCTAGGCCAGGAGGTGGTGAGTCCCCTGTCCCTGGAGGCTGTTTCGACAGAGGCTGGAGTCACTGGGCACAAATGGCGCCTGGGCTGAGTCCTTCCTCTTGGAACCGGAAGGAGCAGTGCGAGTCCCATCAGGGAGCAGCATCTTGTGTCTGTGCGGAATGAGCTGGGTTTGAAAAGATGTGATACAGACATGATAGTGGTGTGCTTCGAGCAGGAGGTTCACTTACTCCTGAAGATGCTCCGTTAAAGCTGAAAGCCCGCCTCCGTGGGAAGCACAGACTGTTCTTGGGTCCAGTTTTTCAGTCGAAAGAGGTAGCACTTCTCCCTTCCTGTCTTTTTCAGAGGTCTGCCCTGAGCCCCCTTTCCTCCTTCTCCTCCCTGAGTCCTCAGGGTGTGCCGTGGGGTCACGTATCACTGTGTCCGTTGTCTGCCTTTGCTTTCTCCAGCTCTCGTTTAACATGACCTAGAATTCTGTGTGTGTGTGTTTCAAGGTTCAGTGAAAGAGATCCAGGAATTAGTATTTAAGTATTAACTCCAGTCAGAGACCTGGAGTATCCCCCTAGCGTTGTCACCCGTCCACCAGTTTAATGAACGTTAATTTGGTGGGTGTGTGTCCCAGGTCCCCAGGGTGGCAGGCACTCTCTCTGTCAGTGAACCTAGAATACTCAGCTTTCTGTTGACATAACTCGAGTGATAAGGGCCACTCCTTGCAGCACCTCACTCCCTCTCCAAATACCGGTGTCAGAAAGTTCTTGGACAACGTGTAAATCTCTGTCCTCTGTTGCCAGGGCCTCTCCCTCTTCTGTTTGCTCACTGCCCAAAGAAGGGTCTGAATCTTTCCTTTAGGGTAAACTTCTCCAGTCTGTCCTGTTTCTCATGTGGCATGGTTTGGGGACTGCCGCATCCTGGGGACTCTTTCTGGCTGAGTTCCAGCTTGTCTTGGATGCTGAGTGTGGAGCCCATTTGAAACTCTATGAATGAGCCCTCAGTGCACATTCACTTTTGGGAGGCCATATCGGCACTGGCCCACCCCATTCCCAGTTCTGTAAAAGGGGCAGGGGCATCATCGTGTGTCCCGTAAGCTTGCCGTGGGGATGTGCCATGTGACCATGCCCTGCCTGGGGCGGAGTTCTGATTGCTCTCTGGGGGTTCTCATCACGCTGTCACTCCTTATTCCTGCTGTTGCGGTAGAGGCAGCAGCAGACACCAGAACTGGTCTGCCTAGAACTTGAGTAAACTAAGGCAAGTCCTCTGGCTTTCTGTTTTCCAGATTTGTGTTCAAAATGACTTGAGGCAAAGGAGTGGTCAGCAGGATGACCCAGTATGAACTTGCGTTAGAAAACTCCAGTCCTTCCTCCTGTGTCTCTCCTTTACTCTCACACTACTCCGCCTTCACAACACTTAGGACACCACGTGTGTAGGGATTTCCCCCACCAAGCAATTTTCTGTGACACCAGCTCGGTGTCTTACGGTTTAACTCAATTCAGACACTCTACCCAGAGGTAGCATCAGATCCTGCAGGTTAAGGACTCAGTCCCACAAGACTACTCCCACTTCGGATGCCAATTGCAAGTCCAGGATGTCACCTGTGCTTCTGACCAATGGGCTATAAGTGGGGATTCCCACAACCCCCTCCCTAGGTTTGGTTAATTTGCTAAAGCAGCTCAAAGAATTCGGGAAAAGAGTTAGGTTTACCAGTGTATTAAAGGATGTGATAAAGGATACAGATGAACAGCCAGATGAAGAGATACCTAGGGCGAGGTCTGGGCGGGTCCTTAGCACAGGAGCTTCTGTCCCCAGGGAGTTGGGGTGTGTCACCCCCCCAGTGTGTGGATGGGTTCACCAACCTGGAAACTCCCAGAACCACATACTATTGGGGTTTTATGGAGGCTTCCTCATGTGGGCGTGATCAGTTTCCATTTCCAGCACTTCTCCCTTCTCAAAAGACTAGGGAGCAGGCCTGAAAGTTCCAAGCTTCTCATCGTGACTTGGTCTTTCTGGTGACCAGCCCTCATCCAGCAGCCATCCAAGAGCCTGCCAAGAGTTGCATCATTAAAACAAAAGACAGTCCTATCACCCAGAAAATTAGAAGGATTTTAGGAGCTCTGTGCCAGGAACTGGGGACAGAGACCAATATATGTGTTTTCTGTTATCTCTCAGAACTCCTTTGAAGTATCTTGTGCACATAAATTGCCCTGTGCTAACTTTTAATAGTGTTACTAAGTTGTACCCACAAAATGCCCTGGAGCACGTGGCCGGGGACTTCGGGAAGCTGTGGGTTCACCCCACTTGGAGTTCAGGCCAGGTGGCCGAGGGCCCCGAGAGGCTGATAGGAACAAGCCCACATGGCTCTCCACGACCAGCTGCAGTTCAGTGCTCAGCCCCCTTGGGCTTTGTCAGCTTGATTTGTGCTGAGTAATGCTAGCTCCTCTGCCTGCTTCTGGCCGAGTCATGCTTTCACAGATCCACTTTTCCTGGCTGCCTTCCTCTTTCACATAATTGCATCAGGCACAATGACAGTCACATGTCTCTAGACCACACCCATAGGCCCTCTATGTGAGGGAGATGTCATCAGCTGGGGTCATTGACCTGAGTGTGTTCTAGTCTAGGATGCGTGGTCGAGGTCCATGACAGTATTGACAGGTATTGATGTTGTGAGTGTAAGCTCCATTGCTCAGGGTTACACCTTATGGCATAGTTCTGATGATGCCACACTCTTACTGTGTCATCACGGCTGCCCAGGGCCCAAAGACCTTAGACACATAGAGGGCTCCTGGACCCTTCGTACGCTGGTCTCGGTCTCTTAAATGTTCATCTCTTACTCACCACCCTTACACCCACACCCACAAATGCCTCCCATCGTACCCAACTCAAGTCACACCAGATTCTGAGGCTACTGCTCTTTCTTGGTTTAGGCCTTAGTGCATGCTTTGCCAGTCTGGAACTTCTCTCATCTCCCTTATCTGGCTGGTGGACCCTGCTCAGTTTTCGTGACCCAGCTCAGATGTGGGCCCCTGGGTGCACCTTCCTTGACTGTTCCGCACCATCTTCTTCTTCCTCAGAGCTCTATATTTTCCCCACGCCTGGCCTCCCCATGGCCTTGTAACTGTTGGGATATGCCTATGAATGACAGCTATGAGTTGGCACTCTCTGTCCCCCACCAGCATGGTGGCAGAGGAAGCCTGATAGAAGATTCAAATAAGATTCAGAATGTTATAATACCCCAAATGTACAGGATACTATCAAAAATCACTCACCATACTAAGAACTAGGAAAATCTCAACTTGAATGAATAAAGGCAATTAACAGACGCCAACATCAAGATAGCACAGATGCTGGAATCATGCAAGATATAGAGAAGAGCACAAGAGACATCTTGGAACTGGAAAATATAATCATGAAACGAAAACCCTCAGTGGATGGCTTCACAGCCAAATGGAGAAGACAGAGGACCTTGAAAAAGAGTGACCTTGAAGATAGAACAGGAGAAATTACGCAATCTAAACAGCAGAGAGAAACTGGCCTGATACAGCTCAACAGAGCCTCGGGGACTTGTGGGACTCGTAACAAAACACAGGCATCATAGTCCCAGAGGAGAGGAGAAAGCGGGTGGGGCTGAGAAAGTATTGGAAGAAGTAATGGCTGAAAAGTTCTCAAACTTACAGGTTCAAGAAGCTAAGTGAACCTCAAGAGGATAAACCCCCAAACCCAGAAAAATCCACACCTGCCCTGTCTCAGTGTGGATGATAAACTTTGTGGACACTCCAGCTGGAAGGGAATCTGTTCCGGTTCCTCTTCTGAGCACTGCTTTGAGCAAGTGCCTTGGAAAGGTACTTTCCCCTGAGGGTCTCTCCGTCTCTGGAGGATGAGTTACTAGGCAAGAATAGGCTTTGTTTCCTTGAATGTCTTCCCTCATTTTGAAGCCACTAACCCTGGACAGAGGTGTGTGAACCTGAGCAGACTGTTGCCACTGCAGCTGAGGGACAGATGCCAAACCCTCATCTGGGCTGTGGCAAGGTGACAGTCACTTTTTGCTGCTGGGTGATCTGCATGCCAAAGGGGCTGACTAAGTCACTTACTGGCTTCCTTCCTGCCTGTTGCTGCTTCAGGTGCCTGGCTCACCCACATGTCAGTGCTGGGTTGGTTGATCAATCGTGTTTACTGCCCAGAAGTTGTGTACAGTAAATGCAAAGCCACAGATGCTTCCTGGAGGATGATGTTGTGAACGTCAGATGGAGAAAGGGCCCTCTGTTCTTACCTTATTTGCCCTCTCAGAAGCTGGCGAAGCTTCTAGCTGTGCGTCTGGCCTGGCGGCCAGCAATTTGTCCACCCTGTTTTGTAGTGTCCTGGGCTGCCTGCCGACTCCGGCACCAGGACTGGAGTTGCTGCCCTTGGCCCGCAGCATCGGCCAGAACTGGCCAGCTGTTGAAATTCAGGAGGAGTAACATCTGTCTAAATATCTATCTGTATCCCCTTTTCTTTATGTATGTTGTCTTTTATAAGAAAAATGAAAATGAATGTACAGACTAATTTGCAATAAAAGATCAAAGATCAGATCTGCTCTGTTGGAGGTAGGGGACACCTACTTGGGTGGCTTTTGGATGTACCCCTTTTTCTGAGCCTAATTCCACAGATGAGGACATCAAAGCCTCCTGCCCATAAGGGATTTGCCCGGAGTCTCAGCCAGCTGGTGGCGGGGCTGTAGCAAGAGCCTGGTCTAGTTGAGAAATTACTCTCTCTATTTTCTCGTTTGCATTTCATCTTTTTTTTTTTCCTGTTGTCGAGAAATGTTGCGTTTGGCCCCAGGAACCCTGTGCTGTCCAGTGTTCCTCTTTCCCACTAAATGTGGAAAGAAGAACCGACTCACAGATTAAAGACCCTTCCAGGGCAGAAAGATCACACAGGGCTCCCCAAGTCTCCTTGGAGTACCACTGGGGACCTCAGACAGACAGACTGTCTCGTGGTCACCCTGCCCCACCTGAAATGAAGGACACTCATCAGGCAGGACATCCAGAACTTTCCCATCAAGGTATTTCACACAGCAGAGGAGAACGATTATGTCGCGGAGTTTTGGTTCCCAGACTGTGCCGAGGTGCCTCAGGGCGCCACGGCAGCCCCCAGCAGGGCCTAATTTTCCAGCGCAGTGAAAGTCCCCATCTGTCCGCATTAGCACTGGCTTGTGGTGGTTCACAGTTTCGACATTAGAGCTTCCACATTCCTTTTGATGACTTAGTGTCTTTGCAAAGCTGGGGTTTCAGTGATTCTTTGGACCGACCTCCTTCATAAATGGAACTTCATTTCCTTGGGCCACGGGATACCATGAATATTTTACTGAGATACTAGGGGCTCCACGAGCTGAGGAAATTTGAGAACCTCTGTCTTGAGGATTGCCAAATGAGCACAGTACCAGCCCTAATTTCTTTTAAGTCTGCACGCTTCATGTTATTGGCCCATGCGGATTTTGCACTCTGTGTGTCATAATGTGTTCACTGGCACCCTTCACTCATTTCCTGGGTGGTATTGAGCACTGAATTCTGTGCCAAGCACTGTGCCAGGGAAATGTGGCCCATGGAAGGGGCGGTCGAGCTGAGGTCTGTGGACGGAGTAGGAAGCCACTTGTGGAAGAGGTGCAGGCTGGAGAGATGGCTGGATGTTTTGCGTGTGCTTCAGTGTGAAAATGCGGGTCTAAGTCTTCGCAGTGTCTGTGGCTTCTGCCCCAGGATCGTTGCCCCCGCCCTAGACGGGGAGGAAGCCTGGGGTTAAGGCTTTTCCTCCCAGGCTGGCTTCCTTCTTGCCAGCCTGCCAGCCCTTCCTTCCCACCACGGGCCGGGTACGGAGGTGCCTAGGAGACCCAGACCGTTCCGTCAAGAGCTCACGGCAGAGCAGGAGAGACACGTGTCTAAGAAGTCTTCCTACTTAGACGGGTGCTGAGCGCAGCCCTCCCCTGGGAGGTGGGGGCCCTTCCTAGTTTTGCCACTCCAGTGATCTGCTTACCTCGTGGAGCCTCCGAGGCCCCTGGTAGACCAAGGCCTTGGGTAAAATGATCACCAGGTCCTTTCCACTGCTCCTCCGTACTCTCGCCTGTCTCAAGTCTTATGCCTCAGAGTCAGAGCTGCTGGGGACTTTCTCAGTTCTGTTGGGACCCGAGGTCTGCGGGCAGGCGGTGTCCACCGTGCTGTGGGGGACCCCAGGGCCTGAGCCCCACCCCTCCCTGCTGCAGGGAGTCAGTCGTATTCCCAGTGGGCAGCGCCTGGTCGTGTCCGCAGTGGCGCAGGAGTCCGTGGCGTCCTTACTGTGAACTCGGGGGAGGCCGCGGTGCTGAAGGAAGCGTAAGAGCTGGGGTAGAGCACGCGTGGGGATGGAGGACGTAGCCTCACCACCTGGGGGGTTGTCACGATGTGTCTGCCAGGCCCTGCCAATCCAGCTGTCCAGAGTCCTATGTTCATTTATTCAACAAGTTGACATTACGTGCTCATTATCTGCCAGGCTGTGAAGAAAGTCAGGTCCCTGCCCTTGTGGGCTGACCCTGTAGTCAGGGAGATGGCCAGTGGGAAAAAATGTGTAATATTATGATCAGTGCTGGGCAGGGGCAAGAGGTGGGAGAGTGACCAGATACTATAGCGAAGCAGAGTCTCTCTGAGATGGTGACATCTGAGCAGAGACCTGAACGAAGTAACAGAGAGAACCTTACAGACAACTAGAAGAGAGTCCAGCCAGCAGCATTAACATTTGCAAAGGCCCTGAGGCAGGAACAGGCCTGGAGACTAGAGGAGTGGCAACGAGGCCAATGTGGCTGGTGAGGCGTGGGGAAAGGGAGGGCAGTAAGCAACATGGTGGGAGTCGTATCCAGAGGGCAGATCATGTGGGGCTTATAGGCCAGGTAAGGACTTTAGTTTTTCGCTAAATATGACATGAAGCCATCTGAGGGTCTTGATTAGGGGGGTGACGTGATCTGACTAACTTTTTACAGGTTCCTTCTGGCTCCTGTGTGGAGAACAGCCCATTAGGAGTCAGCTGCAGGGGCCTGGGTGGCTTGAACCAAACGTTCTTAGAAAGAATGGGGTTGTGTGCATGCCGCCCTACAGCCTCCCTTGCCCTCCCGCACACCGTCACCTTAGAAACCGCCTGCCGGCATGAGCTTTCTCTTCTGAGGTGTGTGGTCGGCTTGTCCACGAACACCCGTTTAACTTCCTGGGCTTTAGTAAAGGAAAGGGGCCGGGCGACAGTGGGGCGGGGGCAGACGTCCACTGACTGCTGCCTTGTGAGGGCCCCCCGCTGGGGCCTTTGCTCTGTCTGCAGAGCCCTGATCGCAGCCCCCAGCTGGTTCCAGCCGGGCTCCAAGTGTCTGCACCTCATGATTCTGTGGGACGAGTCCTTCCATACTGCGTCCCAGCAGGTCCTCCCCATGGTTTTGTGAGAGCCTGACAGAAGGCTTGTGGACACGACAGACGACACTGACAGGGCTGGACAGAAAGACATGACTGACACTGAATAAATATGAAATGTGTTCATAAGTTAAGACTTAAATATAAACAGAAATCTCTCTGTGGGGACTAGAATTAAATTTGTCCTTGAAGGTCAAACATCAAAAAAGGTAAGTCGAGATGCTCTCAGGAACTCGGCCACTAGAAAAGCCCCTCAGATTAATGAGAAAACAAAGAAGCAAGCTTGAGGGCCCGTTCTGAATGGCCTGCTCCCAACAGGCTGTGGAACAGTCGGGCTAACGCCCGGAGCCCAGAGCTCTTAACGTCAGGGTACCCTAGCTGCTGGGGCCCGGCCCTGGGGTTTCCTGGAGGCAGTGGCAGCTAACGCAAGTTAATGTGAAGCAATCTCCGGTTGCCTCAGTCGCCGTGATATGATGTGGTGACTAAGGCATTTCTGACTGAGGCTGGGAACCACGGTTGTGAAAGCAACCCAGTTTCAGGTACTCCCACTTTGCCCTTTGCTGACTCATATCAGCTCTACTCACTTGCCGGGTTTCAGTGGTGGAAGGACCCCTTGAGCATCTTTCAGGGGAACTAACGAGGTTGGCGTGTGGGGAGTCCCCAAGACCCGCCTCTGGTTCAGTGATTCACCAGAACTCACAGAACTCAGAAGAGCGTTTAGGGTTTGTCGTGGCAGGATACAGACTAAAATCGGCAAAGGAAAAGGCTACAGGGGGTGGAGTCCAAAGAAACCAGGCACAAGCTTCCAGGTGTCCTCTCCCAAAGGAGTCATACGGCAGTGCTTCATTCTCCCAGCAGTGCGTATGAAGTATTTCCTACCAGGGAAGCTCACTCGAGCCTTGGTGTCCAGGGTTTTTACTGGGAGTTGGTCTTGTAGGCGTGGAGTGCCCACGTCTCTAAACTTACCTACTCAGTCTCCAGCACCCCAGAAGTTGAACTGATACGGTGTGACTCAGAGCCCCAGGCATTCACCCTAAATGACAACGTTAGCATAAACTGTGTGCGTGGCCCAAGGTCTCAGGTATACAGAGACACTCTTATCAGGCAGCATATTCCAAGGGCTAACAGATTATTTCCCAGGTGCCACCCAAGGGCCAGTCCTGAAGTCCTTTGGAATATGCAGGGTGTCGGGCAACCCAGGCCTGCCATATGGCTGGGGAAAGGGTTTGTGGTGAAGTGGGCCCCTCTCTCGTGTGGAACCAGCCCCTCTGCTGTGTCCTCGTGGGCTGAGGATGCTCCGTGGTACTGGGTGTCTGTGGCTCCCATTCTTTCTGTTTGCAGGGGCCCATTCCTGGCTCCAGCCGTAGCCGTCACACAAGGTACACCCTGGGCTGCGCCAACACCCTGAGGGCTACTCACTGTTTTAGTTCCCATCCAAGGCTGCAGCTGCATCTTGGCGGGGTCCTTGCTGAGCCAGCAGCTCCTGCCCCCGGTGCTTTGCCTGTTGCTGCAGCCCTTGAGGCACTGAGACCCCGCTGAAGCTCGCGGGGCTCCCCAGCAGGCCTCAGGTGGACCCTGCTCCTCCCTGCTGACGTCTGTCATTTCTCTCTCTCGACAGTTTTGTGATCAAGATGGGGGACTCCAACATGGACGCCAGCGCGCCCACGTCTGAGACAGTGGCTGAAGAAGTCTCTCTTTTCAGCATGATGGACATGTTTCTGTTCTCACTCATTGTGGGTCTCCTGACCTACTGGTTCCTCTTCAGAAAGAAAAAAGATGAAATCCCCGAGTTCACCAAAATTCAAACAACGTAAGTGATGCTGCGCATCCTCCCTCTTTCTCTGCCTTCTAGGGCGTGTCTGTCAGTCCAGGCAGGGTTCTGTACTGGGGCCTCGGTCAGGAGCAGCCAGCCAAGAGAGGCATAAGCTTCCTTACAGCATTTTGGGTTGAGTTTTGGAATTTGCCTGATTAGTAGATTATGCTTCACGTCTACCATAAATAATCCCTAATGTTTACACAGCACTTTACAGTGTACAAGATCCTTTTATATCTGTTCCTATTTGATTTTCCCGGGGACCATTCAGAGTAGAAGGCCCCACTTCACAGATAGATAACCTGCAGCTCGGGGATGTTAAAGGCGCTGCCAAAGGTCACGTGCACAGGGCAGAGCTGGAGCTGGCACCCGGTTAATATTTTGCTCCAGGCCTGCGATCTTTCCATTTTGTAACCAGATGGAATCCTAGAAATGCTGTTTGCACAGGCCCGTATAGCCCGGCAGCTACTGCTCTTGCAGTTTCCCTTCAGTCCTGTCCATTACGGACAAGGAGACGGTGGCAGTTTGGTACTAATATGTGTTTATGACCTAACCTTTGGCTCCTTTCTCTTTGGAACTGAAGAGAGCAACCTTAAGCTTAGAGCTTTGGGGAGTGACAGCGTCAGAGGAAACTTGCTCTCCTCTACTCAAGACTCAACTCTGCACACTTCTGTGAGGATGCGACCAGAAGGGTGGGGAGTGTTCCCCACACCAAGAAATTCTCCAACTCTCTGGACGCCAACTGGGTCTGACACTATCTACCTGGAGTTAGCATCAGATCCCATAGGTTAAGGGCTCCATCCCACAAGACTGCCCAGTCTCTCTCCCCACACCGCCCCCCCCCCACACCCCCGACTCCTTCAGAAACCCGTCACAAGTCCAGGGTCACCTGTGCTTCTGACCAGCCTGCTATAAATCAGAGGTTCCCATAACCCGCTCCTCGGCTTTGATTAATTTGCTAGAGCAGCTCACAGAACTCAGGAAAATAGTTTACTTACTAGGTTATCGGTTTATTATAAAAGGTTATAACTCAGGACCAGCCAGATGGAAGAGATGCACAGGGCAAGGGATTGGGAAGGGGCACGAAGCTTCCATGCCCTCTCCGGGCCTGCCACCCTCCCAGCACTGCCACTGCTCAGCAGCCCTCTCTAACCGCCCCCCTCCTTTTGGGTTTTTATGGAAGCTTCTACATAGGCATGCTCGATTAAGTCACTGGCCACTGGGGATGAATTCACCTTCCACCCCACTCCCCCTTCCCCCAGAGGTCAGGGATGAGCTGAAAGTTTCAACTCTCTCATCACAGGTTCGTTCCCTTGGCTACCAGCCCTATGCTTAGAGCCTTTCCAAAAGTCACTTTATTAACATAAACTCCAGTGTGGTTGAGAGGGACTTGTTCTGAATGACAGAGATGCCTTTATTGCCCTTATGACTTAGGAAATTACAAGGGTTTTAGGAGCTGGTGCTAGGAACAGGTCAAAGACCAAGTATGTATTTCTTACTATAAGTCACAATATCACAGACAGCATCCAGCTTGTCTTTACGAACCCTGTTTTTATTTTATTGATTTTTTTAACCTTCCATAAAGCTTCCGTTTTACAAAGTTTAAGAAGGTGAATTAGTTTAAAGAAAAATACTAAGGAAGTAAGAGTAAAATGGTTTTTGGTTTGAACAAATGATGATGAGGATGTGACTGGCTTCCCTGTCTCCTCGACATTGATTCCGTGTCGTTCCTGCAACCAGCTCATGTTCTGGCCTTTACTGTGGGCTGTGTTTTACCCCCAACTCAGACTCCAGAGGCCTGCAGGCGGCTTTGAGTGGGGACAAGGCCACGTCCCGTGCTGAGAGAGCCCCAGGGCCAGGCCCACCCTCGGGAAGCTCCTGGAATTCCCCAGGAGCGGGGCTCAAGTGCAGAGCATGGGGCCGTATTCGGGCCAGAATTCCTGGGCTGGGCGGGGTCAGCATTTGGGTTCATGTCAGCTTCTAATTCCCTCTTCAGTTTCACTGACCGTTTTCTCTCCTGAAAAAATTACAGTGTTTGAACTTGAAAGCAAATATTCAGGGACTACAATCCTTGTGCCAGTGACAGGGCATTAGTTTTACGTTTTAAAAACTCAGCAGATACTGACTGAGGCCCTCCAGAGCCCCGATAGCCACGGGTAGAGGAGATGAAGTCGCGTGTTCGTCAAGCTTGCGGTCTAGTGCTGGGCAGGTCCTGGGCGAGACCCTTAACCTCACTCTGCCTCAGTTTCCTCATCTGCTAAATGGAGGCAGTGGGACCCTGACCTCATGGGCTCCTGTGAGTATTACATGTGGTGATGTTCGTGACGTCACCCAGCGCCGTTCCTGGCCGTGGTCGCTGCTTCGTGTTTGTGTCCGAATATATTTTATGCCAAGCACTAGTCAGGTGCCACAAGAATGCAAAGAAGGTGTTGACCTTAAAGAAGCCGAGAAGTCTGGACGGTGAAGGGACGTTTAAAAATGGTTTAGGAAATGCTTTCACGGGCGTCCTTTAATCAGGGCCCCTCTGCCACGGCACCGTGCGCCAGGCGGGGGGCCTCGTCACTCTCATGGACAGGCGGGCACCTGTAGAGCCAGGCCCGAGACACAGGCCCCAGGAGCTCCAGCCGAGAAGGCCTTAATTCCCCCTGGTAGGGGGCGAGAAGGTATGCTGCTGGAGGTGGCCGTGTGCAGGTCCTTGAGGGTGGTGCCACAGCCCGAGGCCAGGAGGCTTTGCCAGCTGAGGGCCAGAGGGAGGACGGGCAGGTGAGCTGGAGTCCAGCCTGTTCCAGCAGGCTGATCCGATAGGGGCATTTCTGGTTGGGAATGTGTTTTTTGGTGCAAAAGTGTGGGACTCAAGATAAGGGCGCCAGTCAGGTCTCAGTTCACAGTGGCCCTGGGTTTCCTCAGCTGTCAAATGCAGGTGTCCCCCACTCCCGCCCTGAGCGAGGACTGCGTGTGCTGTGGGAGCGTGTGCAGCCGCCCTTTCCCTGTCACCTCTCTGGCCTTGCAGGATGGACTTAACACGAAACTCCTAGACGTGGGAGCACTTGTATTTTGTGGCTTCTGATGGTTTCTCTTTGCCAGGATGCAGAAAATGTATTTCCCTCCTCATAATCATAACCTTTTAACAGCGTGGTGTCCTACACCCTGCAAGCCCCTCCTCATCCTCGTCATCTCATGGTGAAGACGTGCTGTGGCGGGGGTGACAGCCACACTGTACAGGCGACATTTACACTGCAGAGATTAAGTTCCGGCCCTAAAGCTGGCTGACTGAGATTTGGATCCTGACTCCACCACGTTTTAGCCATGTGACATTTGCCGTTACTTAATCTTTTGAAGTCTGTGCCCTCAACTGTAAATTGGAGATAATAACAGTACTAACTTCATAGGGCCTTAAAAGTTAAATGACCTAATCCGTCGCAGAGCTCTTTGCCCAGGGCCTGGTGCCTGCTGAGCCCTGAAGTGGTATGGATTATTACTTTCATCCTGATTATTAGTATCATCTCCAGTCTCTTACCAGAGCACTTCAAGAAGACGTTATTACCCCATTTTGAAGATGAGGAAACTGAGGCGTTTGTGACTGAGGGGTTTGCCCGAGGCCACCTAACTTGTATGTAGCAGGGCCAGCTTTTGAAGCCAGATCTTCCATCTCCACAACCCACGCTTTCCCCACTTTGCCTCAGTCTCTTAAGATGTCGTTACTGTCCCTATTTCATAGATGAAAGAACTGCGACTCAGAGCTGATACAGCCAGACCTGGCCCTCCCACTGTAAGTCCCACGTCAGTGTCCCTGACCGCTTAGATTTCCAGTGAGCACAGGTCATTCCTGCCACAGCCCAGAACGTCCCCTACCCACCAGGTCAGAGGGGAACGCTAGGGCTCAGTGTGGGCTCCACAGGTGATCCTGGGCTGTGTCAGGAATTCTCACCAGGACTTCTGGTGGCTTCTAGAACTGGTGTTGTAAGGCCTTTAGCGCCTTAGCCACCTGGGACACTGTGTCCAAACCCTCGGCCATGGATTTTTTTTAAAAAAACCAAACCAACAGGACCAACTGTAGTCTGACCAGCACGCACTTTGAATAGCAGAGAGGCCCAGGAAACATCTGCAGTCCCCCGAGTCAGGTCTTCTAGGCAAGGGGATCCGGAAGGAGCCCCTGTGTGCACAGGTGACTCTCCCCAGGTGTGCTGGCCTCCAGGGCCCCCGCTACCAATCTAGATTTGGCTTCCAGAACCTCAGGAGCTCGGGTGCTGTCTCTGCTGCCACTGGCCGTGAGTGGCTGACAAAGGTGCCACCTGTGGACCCTTTTAGAGACAGCGTCCTAGAGCCTGGAGCTTGCTCTCTGGGCCCAGATGAGCATCAGTCCAGGAGGACACTCAAGATGGTCTTTGCCCTCCGGGGTGAGGGTGGGAGAGGGTTTGATAGGGCAGTCCGAGCAGACTTTGCCCGGACTCTCCTTCCTGGCGCACTTGCAGCTCAGGGTGTGTGTTCAGCATGGGGTGGGGCCGGGGGTGAGGAAAAGGCAAGTTGGAGCGCGATTGGAGGATGTTCTGTAGAGCAACAAAATGATCAGACCCCGGTTTCAAAAGGGCCCCGTGTGGGCTGCATGGGGATTGATCAAGGGTTGTCAGGAGGCAGGAGACAGGTTAAGTGGGTGTTCCAGGAAGTGGTCCAGAGAGAGATGATGCAGCCTGAGAGGAGAGTCCTGAGGGCCGAGGACAGTGAAGCCCTGTTGATGGGACCTGGGGCCTGGTTGGGCCTGGAGGACTGGACAGTTGAACCTGGACAGTTGAAGGAGAGCCCGAGTAAGGCACACAGGCTCGGGAGCAGGTCTGGGGAGGGGCGGGAGACTTAGCACGTGGAACTGGAGGATTGCTCTATGTGGGGCAAGGGAGTGGAGCGAAACCCAAATTTAAGAGATTTGGACCCTTTGCAAGCAGCAGGGGATGGGGGCGACCTAAGAAAAGAGAGATCGAGGCTGTTAGGAAGACAGTGACATTTTTCTTAATTTTTTTTAAGGCTGAGCGTGAGCTGTGGTTAGCAGGGTTAAGCCACTTACCACCCCTTCCCTTGTCTCTGGACCTCAGGGCTGACCTGGAGAGATGAGGAGCAAGAGACTAGGAGGCTCAGAGGGCAGGCCCGTTCTAGAAGGCCTCCACGCTGCTCATAAACTTTTTACTGAAGGATGTAACACGCAAACGGAAGAGTCCACAATCATAAGCGCACGGTTTGATTATGTCACAAAATGAACCTACACACGTAACCAGCACCCAGGTCAACAGACAGCCCCTCGGCCCCCTCCGGTCACACTGCCCCCATCACCACTGTCCTGACTTCTCGTGACATGCGAGAGTGTTGTCTGTCCTAGAACGTGTATTCTGGGGGTTCCCCATGTTGTGTGTAGTCGCGTGTTCCTTCTCATTGCTGCATAGCATTCCGTTGTGTGAACAAACCATGATTTACTTATCCTGATGGTCACGGATGGTTAGATTGTTTCCAGCCTGGAGTACTATTACGAACGGTACTGCAGTGAACATTCTAGAATGTGTGTTTTGGTTCGCATGTGGGTGTATTTCTGTTAGGTATTTGCTGTGAAGTGGAATGGGGGGTCCTTGGGCAGGCTCGTGTGCAGCTCCCTTGGAGCACAGGGGGTTTCGGTTGCTTCCCATCCTCACTAAGGCTTATTTCTGTCAACTTTTTTATTTTAGTCATTCCAAGGGTATCCTGTTTTAATTTGCATTTCTCTGATGACCAAGGACCTTTTCGTATGCTCATTGGCCATTTAGAGATCTTTTGTGAGGGTCTGCCCCCTTTTCTCTGTTGGGTTATCTCCCGGCCTTGTTGATTTGTCAGGGTTTTTTATGATCCGAGTCCTTTGTTAGATTAATGCATTGCAAATATCATCTCCCTTCTGGAGCTTGCCTTTTTACTCCCTAAATAGTGTCTTTTGATGATCAGAAGTTTACTTGACTTAAACTTAGTCCAATTTGCAACTTTTTGGTTGACCTTAACCTTTACAGTTGATGGTTTTGTCTCCAGTTTAAGAAATCTATATTTATCTTAAGGTCATGAAGAAGTTCTGTGTTTTCTTCTGAAAGCTTCATGGTTGTAGCTTTTAAACTTAGCTCTGCCACCCAGCTGAAATGGATTTGGCGTTGGCGAATGGTGTGAGGTGCTTCAGAACTCATTTTTTTTCTTTATCCCCTCAGCCCAGCACCATTTATTGAAAAAGGTCACGCTTTCCCCACTGCACTTCAGTGTCACTTGATATGAATCAGGTGACTATATATAAGGGAGTCGATGTCTAGACTCTATTCTGTACTATCGATCTGTTTACTGTCCTTTCACCATTCCCACACTGTTCTATGATTTTATAGTAACTCTTGACTTGACACCTGGTGGGCTAAGTCCTACAGCTTTTGTCAACGAAAATAATCCATGACCAATCTATAAATGAAAATTTGGGTGAGTTTATTCTGAGTTTAAATCTGAGGATTAAACCCGGGAGAGTCTTTCCACAAAGGAACAGAGCACTCCAAAGAAGTAGGGGTATACAGGGTGGTTATATACTCTCAAAGAGTATGTTTCACATATGATTGAAATGTCCCTTTTACACTAGTCACGAGGCTGCTCTGTCAGCACAGCGATTGATGGAAACGGCAGATAGGTCTGCTGTCTCCGTGAACACCGTGGGGTGGCAGGTGTGTTGCCTCGGGCTGGGCGGTCACAGATGAGGGCTGCAATCGGTTTCCAGCCTAAAGAAAGATGCTTGGTCTTTAAGGGGATGCCAGTGTTGGGAGGGGGAGAGAAGTTGCACCTTTATCTCAAGGGTCTTTGCTCTTGCCATAGGGAATCTCTAAAGCAGATATACAATGCATGCTCAACGGCCTTGGTCAGCCCCTTTTGGAAAGACAAGGTCAGGCCGAATTAGGTTTACACAAAATGGCTTCCTCATATACTCCAATATATCCTATTACTTGCCATCTTTATTTGTCACTTTGTTCTCTTTTAAGATTCTCTGGGCTTTTGGGGGCCCTTGACATTTCCTTATCGCTTTTAGAATCAGCTTGTCAGTGTCCACCAAAACCAAACCAATTTTACAGAACCTGTTGGGATTTTATCTGGGATTGGTCAAATCTGTACGTTAGTTGGCATCTTACAACATTGAGCCTTCTAATCTACAAGCATGGTTTTATCGCCCAGGGGAAGTCTTTTGAACTGTGTGTGACAGCAATTAAAGACTTGTGAAGGGGGAGCAGTTACAAGCAGCACATTCTCTTAATAATAGTTTTAAAAGTGGCTCTTTCATATCCACCTGGCTCCCCGCCCCTCGCCCCAGCCTTCACTCAGCTTGTGCCTCTGGACAGAGCATTCCTCACCAGGGCAGCTTCTGATCTAAGGGAGCCCTGGGGGAATGATGGCTCCCACAGGAGTCTGGAGCTCCAGGACTCCTCTGTGTCCCCGCATGTGATGACACTCTGCGCGGAGCACCTCTCTCGTTGAGTGGGAAATTCTTTGTATTTCTGCCTCCTATAGAGCAGAGCGCGGGCCCGTTCCCGCCTGGGTCCCTAGCTTGGTGCAGAGCTTGTCAGAGTGAAGCTCCCCAGGGAATGGCTGTTGGATTAATAAATGCTCGATCTGTATGTGAGGCTGCCTCTAGGGCAAACTGGCCCACGGGCTGCGTTTGGCTTACACAGTATTTTAAAGTTTTCTAATTAGAACATTGAAAGGGCTGTCAATTTCACATAAAAACCCAGACTTACAGCCTCTTTTGAAAAGAATCAGAGGATCTGGCCACACCGGGCCCACAGTGATGCCTGCCAGCAGTGGCTGGACCCGAGCAGTGGCCACCCTGCTCAACCGGGCCTGCCCCCGTCCCGCCCAGCCGGCACAGGCCACCGTGCCTCTCCTCTGCCACACGCACATGATGCCTGTCCACCCTGGGAAGCACTGGGGGCCTTCACTGCACCCTGCTTCACTTCTGGTGCCTGAGAGTACTTTAAAGCAAAATAAAGCTTTTTATTATGGAACGTTTCAAATAAACACCAAAACATAAATAGGAGAGTGAACTCATTGCACCCATCATCCAGTTTTAACATTATGCACTTCTGGCCAGTCTTGTTCCCCTCCCCTCCCCACTGCTGCTGGATTATCTGAAAGCCATACTCAGAAATCATATCATTTCATAGGAAATTGGAAATATCTCCTATGAAATTATGAACATCTAGAAATATTTCAGTCCTGTAAAATTTAAGGATTCCTCTTTTTAAACATAACACACGGCCATCCTCAGACTCCTGAAAGTCAGCAGAGAGCTGCAGTAGCATCAGATACTCAGTTAGCATTTGGTCATAGTTCCCTGACTGATACAGTTTTTTTAACAGTTTTTAAAAAATTCAGGATCTAAACAAGACCCATGCATTGCAGTTAATTAATCAATCTTATAAGTCTCTTATAAGTCTGTCACGGCTAGTTTTCTGTTCTTGGCCCCTGTCTGTGGAGATAGCTGCTATTTTTTATTTAAGCTCAAGCGAACCAGATTGTTTTTAACAAAGGCAGCTCTTCCAAACCATCGACTTTCTGCCATGAGGCTCTGGGGCTGCTTTGCCCATGGTGGAGAAATCTGGGTCCACTTCGTGGAGCCATTTTCCCATGGTAGAATACTCAAAGCCGAACCCTATCCTGTTCCAGCCAGCCTGCTGCCCAGCTCTGCGGCCATCCCACAGCGTTTCTCAGCTCTTAGCCCCTCTCTGATGGTGGCTGCCTGTTACCCTGGGGTTGGAGAACTTGGCCCCCACACACACCAGGCTCTGGAAGGGGGCCACTCAAAAGCAGCTGCCCCATGTGTCCCCAAGGATGGGAGAAAGTCCCAGAAGAAATCAGTTCTGCTGTGCAGGAAATTAAATTTGAGTTGTTGCAGTTTTCAGAACTCCTTCTGAGTTTTGCCTGGGACTGGAGACAAAATGAATCACACCAGGACCTCTTGGTTCATCTCTATCCAGATGACTCAGGGCTGCAGGCCACCCTCCCTTTCGTCCTCCTCACACGCAGGCTCCTGCTCCCAATTTAGGAGTGGAGAGCCCTAATTGGAAGCTTTTGTGCTCCTTTCGGGAGCCGCATGGTCTCTGGGCCCGAGCCTGGCCAGCGCTGCCCCTTCCGATGGGCGGGCTGTCCTTGGGTTCTTAGGAGGATGCTCCTTCAGAGGAAACGCGTGATGGGAGGGCGAGCTGTGCACACTGCACTCCCGGGTGACATCGGCCAAGACCCCGTGTCTTAGGCGCTATTGCGCACAGTTCTTTTGTGGGGACGAAGACGGGAACCAGATCTAATTTAATATGATCCTGAGGCGCCCTGGCAGCGGGATCAATCTGGCTTCCTTTATGGAGAAACGGCCCTGCCATAGCAACCTGCACAACTGCCTTTGAGTGTCTAGAGAGCTTTATTCAGCGGACATGACTTCCTTTTTTTTTTTTTTATGGGAAAGAGGGAGGATGTGGGGAGAAAGTGCTGTCATATAAACAGTTACCAAGGAGACCCGAGTCGGGGTTGGAAAGGTTTTCTCCTTCCCTTGGTCCATACAGCAGCAGGAGGAGGGGTGTGTGCCCAAACGCAGAGGCTCACGGGAGGTTTCAGCCTTGAGTCCTGATTCCTCCCTGCTGGGACCGCCAGATGTTGCCGCGTTCTCAGGCTCCTGGGGACGGATGCAGGCTGGGGCCCGGCCGAGGTTCTGAGAGGCCTGGGCTGGCTGGAGCACTCTGAGTTCACAGCCTGGTTTGCTGGCCCTGCCAGCCCCGCGGAGAGGATGGATGGAACCCCACTTCCCAGTCACTGGCCCCCTGCCTGTTTCCAGGAGAGAGCTGTAACCTGCCTTTTTCCTTAAGTTCTGGAGCTGGGAGTGAGAGCCCATGGGGTGCATGTACTCATCTCCGAGGGACGAGCCCACCCTGAGAAGGTCAGTTCCAGATAGTGTCCCTGGCTGCAGACTGCCTGATGCCCCGCGGACAGGGGGGCACCTGGTGCCCAGACTCACCCATGGATGGAACTTCTTCCCGGGCAGGGACGGCCTCGAGGTATGAAGAGGGCACTGTGTGTGGCGTTACGAGCAGAGTCGGGGGCAGTCCCCGGGGGCTCAGCTGGGACTGGAAACCAGGAAGGCTCCAGTCACCGACTCCCCTGCCTGTGAAAGATCAGGTTCCATGTCCAAATGCCGGTGGGAAGCTGTTGGGTTGGGTGAAGCCAGTTGAGGGCACTCAGGTGTGGCCGCACCTGTGCTGAGCAGCTGACCTGCTGCTCTGAGCCTGGCAGCAGGGCTCTGGGTGGGGCTGGGGAGGCAGGTCCCACTGCCCCCTGCCGACCAGGTATAACCAGTGGGACCAGGAGGAAGCTGCTTGAGTCAGGGTGGTGACTAGAGGCCCGGGATCTTCCTTCGTCTCCTCGGGTTTCCCTTTCCCCATGGACCACGGTCTGCCCTGGACCTTTGAAAGCCATTCTGAGCTGAGGGAGAGGGTGGGCATGTTCCTCCTTTCCCCAGGGGCTGAAGCCAACAAAGGGCCTGGTGCTGGCCTCCGGAAGTGCTCGGGCTTCTCGGGCTTCTTGGGAGAACCCTTCCTCTGGGGCGGGGAGGGCTGGCATGTCTTGCCTGTCCTGTGGCGTTCCCAGCTAGAGCTGCACTCCCCACTGGCTGCATGGGCCTCATCCAGGAGCCATTCGGCTGCCGGTTTCCATGGCTTTCTCTCTTGGGAGGCGTTTTCTGTCCCTGAGAATAGAGCCCAGCTCTTCCCAGAGGCTTTTCTTGGTTTCTTGAGCCAGAGTGCCTGCTCCCTTAGAAGCCCGGGGCGTGGATGTCTGATCCATCCGTTTGGTCTTAGCATGTGCCACCTTGTACCATGGGGCATCTTTGAAATCACAGAGTGACCCAAACAGCTTTCTTCTAGAGAACACCCTCTTTGTCCCTGAGAGTTAAGTGAGTTCTGGGTGCCGTGCAAGGCTCTGAGGAGGCTGCAGAAGCCAAGATGGGGGTTTTCAATAAGAGGGATTCGCGGTCTCGAGAAGCCACAACTTCTCCAGTCACAGGCCTGTTTGGTGGCAGAACCAGGCTTTGACCCGAGTCTCTGCTCCTGCTGTGCGGCCCCTCGCCTCCCCCATGCAGCTCCTCGGAGCCTGTCTCCCCAGCCTTGGAAGCCCTTGGAAGGTCGAGGCGGCCTCATTTCATCTCATGCCCTCGGGGCTGGCACAGTGCCCACCCCACCCAGGCTGGAAGTGTCACCTGTAGATGGAGGAAGAGCAGCCTGGCACTCACTGGGTGGTGGCGGGGCCTCTTGTCACTTGTCTTCAGCAAGTCCTCAAATCCATTCTTTAGATATGCATCTTCTATGGAGACCTCTGTCCTTTGTGAAGAGACCGGGGTTGGCTTTTCAGTTGAACTCAGACCCTCTCAGGTGGGTAGAGAAGCCCTCTGAAGGCCTTCTCAGGCCACCTGCCAGCCTTCTGGTGGGAAGAGGACTCAGGCCCACCCCAGAAGCCGATAGAACGCCGTGTGCTGAGTGTCCTCCAAATCATTAAACCCAGGGCTCTAATCGAGTAATGAGAATACACTGAGTCACATGCCTGTGTGCTGCGTTGAAGGTGGTGACAAAACACCTTCTTTTTGAGTGGCAATGAAAGGTGCTCTGATGAGGAAATTGAGCGTCGCGTCTTAAGGGGTAAGCGGAAGTTTGTGAGAGAGGGTTAGCGGAAGGACATTCAAGGCAAAGGCAGCAGTGGGTCCAGAGGCACAGAGGAGCCACGGGAAATGGCGAGTAGGTCAGTGTGGCCCCGAGCGTTTGGAAGGTGGACGGTGGGAGATGGGGCCTGGGCTGTGCGAGATAAATTCTGACCCGCTGCTTCCCGATGTCTTATTTAGAATATCTTCTCTGGTAGGGGTCTGGACTTGAGACTCAGCCATTTTCATTGTCCTCAGCGGAGCCTTGAGAATCAATCTATAGCCACACACAACATTCTTACAATAAAAAGAAATTTTTATTTTATTGCAGAAGCATTACATGTATATTGTAGGGAAAAACGGGTAGGGGAGTTGACAATAGAAATTAGCAAAAAAAGGAAAAAGAAAGACTCATAATCGCTAGGCCCTAGGAGAGAACAGCTCGACCCTGTCAGCGTATGTCCTTTTATACCTTACCTTTTAAACAGAACGGGGTCACGGCCTCCATATTCTTTTGTAACCTGCTTTTTCTACTTAACAAACAGCGTATCAAGAGCTTCTTGTGATGGCAGCAGGTGACAACCTGCACACTTCTGTTTAGTAGTGAAGAGCGTGCGTCCCATGGCTCCACGTATCCCACACAGCCTCTCCCTCATTTTTAGACATTTGAGTTGCCCCTCTTTTTTAACTATAAAATGTATTTTTAATTTTAAACATCGGGGAAGCCATTTCACCCACTATCCTAACCTTTGGATGTTCTCTCTCAAGATGCTGGTGTGTTTCTCTTCAGGCCTTTTTTCTATGAACAATTAACAGCAGGCATTCCGTTTTTTATGGACACAGATTCTTGTTTTCCTCCTGGCAGTCGTATGTGATACCCTGGGAGAGGCCGAGCGTGAGGGAAGATGTGTTTACTACCTCGGGGGCGCAACCGAAGCTGGCTTTTCACCTGGCTTTGCATCGTCATTCTACATTTCTACCAGAGTTTCTGCTGTGGGGCATCCACGCACAGTGGACTGGCAGGAGTTGAGAAACTAAGAAGAGTTCCATATACGAATATTCCAAAAACTCAAGCCTAGCCCTTTTTAGGCATTTAGTTCATTTTCAGTTTTTAATTGAGGTAAAATTCACACCCCTTAAAATTCACCGTTTTGACCATTTTAATTGCAAAAGTGCAATTCAGTGGCTTTTAGTACAGTCACAATGTCGTACAACCATCATCACCATCTAATTCAAAACATTTTCATCACCCCAAAGGGAAGCACTGTGCCCGTTAAGCAGTCACTGCCCATCCCCATCCCCCAGCCCCTGGCACCACTGGTCTACCTTCTGTCTCTGTGGATTGCCTCTTGCAGACATGTCATAGGAGTGGAAATTGCATAGTTTTGTACCTGCCTTTTTTTCTCATGACGTTTCATCAGAAACATTTGTTCAGGTTGCTGCTGGTTTCCTTAAAGATGAGTTTAAATTTACATTGATGTTTAGTGGGTAATATGTCTCATGACTCAGGACTCAGAAGGTCCACCATGGTAGAGGTCACATCGTTGTGCACCTCGCTTTCTTCTTCTCTGTGTGTGTTGGAGAGCGTGCATGTCAGCGCAGAGGGAGGTGGTGTTCCAGTTTAGGCCGCACATCGACTAGAGGGGCAGTGACAACATGGCTGTTCGTGGCTGGGCATGGACAGAAGTTGGACATGTGGGCTGACATGCCCACACACAAGACCCCTTTGGAGTGCAGGATGGAGCTGGGAGTGGGAAGAGAGAGGGGCAGGCCTGAGGGCCTCCCTCCATGCCCTTGCTCTGGCCCTGCTGATGTTGGGATGGGCCTGTCCGGGGGATGTGGGGGTGCTGGGGAGTTGCGGGGAGGGCCTGCCTGAGTCCCTGTGGGGCTGGGCCTTTGCCGGGTGGGAAAGTCTGGGCAGCCAGCCACCATCTGCCTCCCTTCTGCCACTGATGGGGCCCTCCAGCACGGAGGAGAGGAGAAGCTGGAGTGGCTGAGGCAGGCACTGGACCTCGCCTCCCATGGGGCCCCATGTGTGACATTACTTAACACTAAGGCCCTGAAAATAACTTGGTCTTGAACCTACCAACCTAGTGAAAAACCCAGCGGGGGCTTAAACATGAAACTTCTGATATCTTTATATTCATAAAATTATGTGTCTAACAGCTTTACAGAGGTATCCTTAAAAGAAACCCTCACTTATATAAATTTTCCCACAGATTCCAGAGCTCTACTAGCCCTGAAGGACGTGACTTGTGATGCGTGTGCTTATATGTGTGAGTGAGTGGGGTGGGCACTGGCACTCCACTCCACTCTAATACGCTTTTCTCTGCACGGGAGGCCATGGATGCAGTGGAAAGAGCCAAGACCTGGAGTCAGACTGGTATTGGGTCCTTGCCTGACCACTTACTGGCCACATGACCAGGCACAAGGGCTGCCTGCCACTGGACCTCTGTGAAACTCATTCATTCTCTCTGTGCGGTGGGGTGGGCCTGCATTGTGACAGGGGCTTTCCTAGATCCAACGTCATGTAACCTTGCCTGCGCCCCCCCCATCACCGACATGCAGCCCAGAGCCCACAGTGCCCCTGGCTGGCCTTACTGACCAGTGTGTAGACCCCGTGGCCGCAGGCTGAGGGCAGAAGGGAGTCTGTGAGCTCTAGATGGCATCCAGGGAGCTTCCATCCCACTTCTGATCCCAGCCTGCCCCGCACACAGCCCACTCTGGGCCCCTTCTTCCCTCATCGAGTTCCTTTCTCCCCAGCTCTGATGCCATTCGTGGCCCATCCACATTTCATGCAAAACGCAACCCCATCACTGGGCTTGTCTGAATTGGAAACTGGGTTACTCTTGGCCACTCTGTGAAAACGATTTGCTGAGTAAATAAATGGCGCGAGTGTAGAGGAGGTCAGCCATCAGGTAACTGTTGGCAAACTGCAGGAGTCCGCAGCACCTTTCTGTGTACACCTGCTGCCGCTCCTCCGTACCGCACGCTTTCATACAAGGACTTCGTGGCTCCCTCTGGCTTTCCAGAGGCCCTTTGTCCCTAGGCTGCAGTCTGGCAGGTGAGGTGCCCAGGCAAGTGGCTGTAGCTTCTTCCCAGCGGCAGCCCCCCGTTAGGGAGAGTCTGCGTCGTGCGGGGTGCTGTTCCGGGTCCTTTGCGTACTTTCTTTTCATTTAATCTTTGCAGAAACCTCTGACGTGGGGTTTGTTATTCCCATTTTCTAGTTGAGGAGCAATGCAGTCCTGGTTCACGTTCACTCAGTTGCAAGTTGGCAGGCTGGGGATGGCACCCTGCTCCACCCCCTCCGCCTCTTGGCCTCCCACGCCTGCCCCAGAGTCTTGGCAGAAGGAGAAAGTGGGTTTTGGAAGTAAATTCTATGTATGTGTATATGAAGTTTAAGTATAAACTTTTAATTGAAATATAATATCTACAGAAAGGTGCATACTGATCAGTGATCCTCGCCATGTGAACAAGTGGTGTTTACCCCCCTGCTGGCCCTTCCCCACCCCAGGGGTCACCACTGTCCTGGCTCCAGTCCCCATAGATTAGTTTGCCTGTTTGGTACCTAAGCGGGGCCTTGGGGATGGAGCTGGGGTCTCTTGGGTCTGTGTGGAGGCGATGGCATGACAGATCTCAGAGGGCCATCATGGAGGGAGTATCAGGCGAGCCTGGGGACAGCTTCTGAAGGGACTTGGGTACCTCTGTCATGTGAGTCGTGGGAGTGATTGAAGGTTTCAGAGTAGAGCAGGGCAGCGGTATGGGCACAACCATATTCAGGAGACTCCTGGCTGCCGTGTGAGGTGGGGAGTGGAGGTGAGACAAGGCTGTGGGGACCGCTGGCTGTAGCTGGTGAGGGGTGGGGAGTGAAGTCTATGACCCGTCTTTGTTCTCGTCTGTCTGGGGCCTGGAAGTCCTGGCTCTGCAAGGTGTTGATGTCTCAAGAGCCTTTGGATTTCCTGCAGGGGCCACAGGGAGGAGGCCTGGGAGCCCCGGTCCTGCCTGTCCAGCCGGGCAGTGGACCAGAGGCAGCTGCTGGCGTGGTCACCGGGGAGTGGCATGGGGCAGAGCTGGGATGCCCCTCAATGCTGCCACCTGCACCCCATGCCCATTGGACACTTTTGTTTTTCAGGACGACCTCTGTGAAAGACAGCAGCTTCGTGGAAAAGATGAAGAAGACGGTGAGTGTTGTCTGCGCTCCTCCCAGTGGTCTCGGCCCTGGACATGGCGGAGTCAAGCAGAAGCCCGGCTTCACTGGACAGGAGCGGGGCGGGAACCCAGGCCCAGCCCCCTCGTGCGTCCATTCTCCTCTAACCAGAGCCCCGAAGCTGCTCTGCTCTTGCTGCACAGTTCCCTTTCTTTCTTGACTGCTTACTTCTTGAACAAGCCGAACCGTAAGAGGAGACCCTCCCTCTCACTCAGGATGCTGTCCCAGCTGCTGCCTCCCTCCCGGTCCAGGCTCTGTCCACAAGCAGACGTAACCCTCACGTAGCCGTGGTCGTGGCACAGCTACAATTTTATCTCTGTTTGTCCTTATTTATTTAAGTATTAAATTTTCTGAAAATCCATTCACATGGAGCATTCCAAAACATAAACTATTCCGTGGAAAGCTCTCTCCTATTCCTGCCGCTTATCACTGTTCTTCGTACTTTATGGCTCCTTCTAGAGCTTCTTTATGTGCAAGAAAAAAAACCAAATAGAGGTTCTTATTTTACACTTTTTAAACACAAAAGGTGGGGAGCCGGCCCGGTGGTGCATCAGTTAAGTGCACACATTCTGCTTCAGTGGCCCAGGGTTCGCCAGTTCGGATCCTGGGTGCGGACATGGCACTGCTTGGCAAGTCATGCTGTGGCAGGCGTCCCATATATAAAGTAGAGGAACGTGGGCACAGATGTGAGCTCAGGGCCAGTCTTCCTCAGCAAAAAGAGGAGGATTGGCAGCAGATGTTAGTCCAGGGCTAATCTTCCTCAAAAGAAAAAAAAAAAACACAAACGGTGGCACATTACATAGACTGTTATAGAGCATACTTTTTTTTTTCGCTTAATGATCGGTCTTGGAGATCCTCCCTGTGCAATTCAGAGACGCCACCCTTGTTCTTGATGATAGCTGCATGGTGCTTCCATTATGTGGCCATAAGGACCGTAATTTGTTTAAACCCTGCTGTGTTGATGGGCATTTGGAATATTTGGAATCTTTAGCTCTTACAAATAATGCTGCTGTGAATATGTAGATTAACTTGCACATTTGCAAATGCAGTCAAATCCCAGAAGTGGAATTGTTGGATGAAAAGGTGTATGCATTTGTAGTTGTGTTGGAAGCTGCCAAGTTGCCCCCACAAGGGTGACACCAGGGCACACTCATAGCAATATGTGAGAAAACCTGTTCCCCCATAGCCTTGCCAACAGAGTGGATTATCAAAGTTTGGGGTTTTACCACTTTTCTAGGTTAAAAAAAAGATCTCTCTTTGTAGTTCTAATTTGCATTTTTCCTATGATTTAGTTTAAGCAGATTCTCATATGTCAAGATGGCAGTTATTAATTTTTTTTTTATAGATTCTCTATTCAAATCTTCTACCCACTTTTCCGTTGGGATGATCTTTCTTGAGGAACTCCTTAAAATTATTAGGGAGATTCACCCTTTGTCTGTGATATGAGCTAGAAATATTTTTCCCAGTTAATAGTTTGTCTTTTGACTTGGCTTCTGTGTGTGTCTGCTTGTTTGTTTTGCCGTGTGAAAGTTACACAGTCTGCTTTAGGATTCTTTGTTTTTATTGACTTCCTGGACTTGGGGTCATCATCTGAAAGGCCTTCCCCACTCTGAAGAGATAAAGGAACTCTTCCATGTTTTCTTCTAGTACTTTGATGGTTTTGTTTTTCAATTTAAAATTCATGTTATTGGGAATTCATCTTGGCTGAAGATGTAAGGTATGGATCCAACGCTACTTTTTGCGCACAGCTGTCTAAATTCCGTGTAAGAGAGTCCATCTTTTCCCCACTGATTTTATCACATACATAATTCCCGTGTGTATTTGGGTCTGTTTCTGTATTTTCCTCTTCTAATACTGAGCCCTCTTTTGACTCTAAGTAACTGTTTATCTCCTTTTTGTTTTTGTGGAGTTGCCTGTTCTGGACATTCTGTCTGTAGAGAATCATACGACATGAGGCCTTTGTGTTGGAGTCTTGCTCTCAGCATATTGTCTTCAAGTTTCATCCATGTAGTGTGTGTCAGCATTTCATTTCCTTTTATTGCCACATAATGTTCCAGTAGATGGATTCATATTTATTTTTCCACATGACTTTTAAGAGTGATTTGTTGAGGAAGAAAGAGCTGTTCAGATTCTTAGGATCGTGTTACGTTCTGTGTTGACACAGGGAGAACCGACATCTTGGGTGAGTCTTCCTGGGCAAGATGAGGGCGCCTTCCCTTTGGTTGAGTCCTTTATTGCTCAGTAGCTTCTTGCGTGTTTCTTGTAAGGTTTACTTCTAGCTACTTGGTATATTTTGATGCTACCGTGAATACTTTACTATTTTATATCCTTTTTTTTCCCTTAACCTGATATCATAAACATTTTCTTCTTGATTAAGTAGTTTTTATAGTGACTAATTTAAAATACCTTTCTAAATGATTTATAGAAAACTCAGGAAATGTAAAAGGTATGAGAGCTCTTTGTAATGCAGCTCTTTATTTTGTCCTCTGTACCTGTATCAGTTTGAGCTCAGTGTAAAAACCGGAGCCCGCTCTCGGGACTTGCGACACTGGAAGACTCTGCCGAGAACCTCGTGTCCACGTAAAGGGACCGGAAGGTGGCCTGTGCCCCACTTCCACCTTCCAGATCTTGCAAAGCACATCCGATTGGCTGGGCCTAATCTGCTGCATCCCTAGCTGCAAGGGAGTCTGGGGAATAGAATTTGGGCTTTTCAGTAGCTGCTGTAGAAGGCACAGTAGGAGAGTGGAATGAAGAGCATCTGAGCCAGTCCAATGGGTACCTCTCTCTATTGTCTAGATTTCTGTAAAGAATATGTACTACTTTTATAACCATCCAGAAAAACTCAGAAACTCACCGATAATTCCCCATTTGGAGACTCTTGGTATATTTCATGCCAGTCTTTCTCCTTTGCACATTTGTGTATAAACAAAAACAAAAATACACACACACACACACACACACGCACACATACATACGTGTGTGGGTATATAACAAAATTGGATTATACTATACATACTATTTGGTCACCTTTTTTTTTTTTTAAAGATTTTATTTTTCCTTTTTCTTCCCAAAGCCCCCCTGGTACATAGTTGTGTATTTTTAGTTGTGGGTCCTTCTAGTTGTGGCATATGGGACACCACCTCAGCATGGCTTGACGAGCGGTGCCATGTCTGCGCCCAGGATTTGAACCGGCAAAACCCTGGGCCACCAAAGCGGAATGCGAGAACTTAACCACTCGGCCACGGGGCCGGCCCCACCTTCTTTTTTTAACTAAGCATTATGTTGTGTTTTGTCGCATGTCATTTAAAAATCTGTCCACAGTGTGACCTTGAGCAGCTGCCTGGTAAGATTACCTTCACAGCTCCAGCTGGAGTCCTCTGGTGGCCTCTGCCCCCATCCACCATGGTAGCTGTGGCCAGGAGATGCCAGCCCCTGAGTAACTTACAAAGGACTTGAAGCAGGAAGGGAGGAGGGTGCCCTTGAGGGGCCCTGCCTGCCTGGCCTGCCCCTGTGGTCACCTGGAGTCTCTGGTGAAGCCTGTCGCTCTTGGCCCCTCACTGACCCCATGTGTCTGGCCTTCCCCAGGGCAGGAACATCATCGTGTTCTATGGCTCCCAGACGGGGACCGCCGAGGAGTTTGCCAACCGCCTGTCCAAGGACGCCCACCGCTATGGAATGCGGGGCATGGCAGCAGACCCCGAAGAGTATGACTTGGTGAGCTCTCGCCACACCCTGGCGCCTTCCTGCTGGCTCCTCCAGCAGCATTAAGGAAGGCGTCTCTGGATAGTGGAAACAGTTACAGGGCTGTCCCCAGTTTTAAGGACCTTGAGAACACCTGGCTCAGGTGTGCACGCGTGAGCTCCCAGCACTGCTCATGCTCAGCCCATGGTGCTCTCCACGCCGTGGGCTTTCCGAGCGCTGGGAGATGTGAGCAGAAGGGACTCAGTAGGTTGGGAGTGGCTTGGAATATGAAAGGGTCTCGGCGGGTCCAGAGAAGAACTGTTTCCCATCTCTCTGTCCAGCCCCACCCTGGGCTGCAGCCGCAGGGGAGCCGCATCGAGGAGTCAGGGGATGTGGGCCCTGATCCTGCTCTGCCCTGACTGCCCCTGAGGGCCTTCCCCGCCTGGTCTGCAGAGGATGGATAGGGCGTTAGATAAGCCGTCTCTGGGACTCTTTAGCAGGGCTTTGAAATGAGGCTGTTAGTAACTCGTGTGTCTGGACCAGAGCAGGAGCCGGGACAGGGCGGGACCCGAGGGAAGCGTGTAGCCAGGGAGGGGCCAGCAGAGCCGGAGAACTGGGGGAAAGGCCCTCAGTTTGGAGCTGCGGGATACGCCCTCCTCCTGTCAGCCATCCTCAACAGGCCACTCTGTGGGCCACCGCAGGACTCTCTGCAGGACTGAGTCCCGACTTCCTGGCCCGTCTCTCAGTGCTGTGGGGGCAGGCTCGCCTCGCTTACTCTCCTCCTGGCCCTGGCTCCTTCCCCCGACGTGGTTGTAGCTCTCCAAAATGCAAGAAGCTTCCAGCAGTCTGCTCGCCTGTTTCTGGGTCCGGAAAGCTAATGACAGCCATGCCACCAGCTCCAGGTGGAGGCAGTGGACAGGGAAGGGGAGCCGGGCTTTAGGCACCTGGGAGGGGAGGGAGAGGGCCGGCAGGGATCAGGTCTGGGAACAAGTCCCCGGGAGCTGCCGTCCTGCTTCTCCCTCGTGCGGTCCTTGCCCGTCACCAGCCGGGCTGTTCCCACAGCTCCAACCACATGACGGACGTGCTTTCCCTCAGAACCACTCTCTCCTGAGCGGCAGCTGCTTCCTGCCTGTGCCCCTCCATCTCCCAAACCAAACCGTCCTCCGCCTGCTCCACCCCTCTGCCTTCGGCACTGCCTCCCGTCCATCTCCGGACTGGGTTTCGAGTTGGGGGACAGTGGTTAGGAAGGACTACTGAACCCAGGCCCTGCTGTGCCCCCGGGACTTTGTGGGACGATGAGGTTCTCCCACAGTGGCCCAGGGCCTGACGCACAGGGAACTGCGTTCTAGTGCCAGCTGGTGGCCCGGAACGTGGCCTGCTCCTGCCTGGCAGCACCCCAGGCCTTCACACCTGTTATTTTGTGCCTGCTGTTCCCTTTTCTCTGGAAATGCACGCCCTCCACTCGAACGCTCGTCTGCATCCTGTCAGGTTCAGACCTGCCCGAGAGCAGGTTCAATGATGGTTGCTGGGCCCGGCCCTGCTCTTGTCTCTTCAGGCCGACCTGGGCAGCCTTTCAGAGATAGAGAACTCCCTGGCAGTGTTCTGCATGGCCACCTACGGCGAGGGGGACCCCACTGACAATGCCCAGGACTTCTATGACTGGCTCCAGGAGGCGGACGTGGACCTCTCTGGAGTCAAGTATGCGGTGAGTCACCTGTCTTTCCTCCAGTGCCTCCCTGGGGGTTGTGGCAGCCTGCAGCGCCTCCCCTGGGCCTCCCCTGTGTCCAAGAGG
This sequence comes from Equus przewalskii, assembly GCF_037783145.1. Taxonomy (NCBI): domain Eukaryota; kingdom Metazoa; phylum Chordata; class Mammalia; order Perissodactyla; family Equidae; genus Equus; species Equus przewalskii. Next base: position 10,596,755 of record NC_091842.1, on the reverse strand, counting down.
AAACCCTCCAGCTGTCACCTTGTTCTGATCAGCCAGGGCAGGCCAAGGTGCCAGGACAGGGGGGCCTGGTGGGGAGCCCGTGGGCTCGTGGGGCAACCCTCTCTTCTGCCCTGGGCCCTACCAGTAAGAGAGCTTCTCCTCCCATGTCCCAAGCCCCACTTTGCTCCAGGGAGCACTTGTTGCTGGAGACTAAAGTCAAGAAAGGTGTGGCCGGATGGCCAAGATTTGGCTGGGCAAGGAGAGTAGGGCAGGGAGGGTGAATTGCCCCTGCTGGCCACCCAGGGTTGAGGCTTAGAGGCTGGCTGCAGAGGGAGCCCTGGGCTGCAGGTCACTGAAACAAAGCCATGTCCAGGGGCCAGAGGTGGCCCACCTCACAGTGCAAGGCGTCTGGCAGGTACTGAGGCCTGCGGGTGCTGCCCAGCGGCTTGGCCGGCACTGAGAGAAACACCCCCAACTGCTAGCTGGGCCTCAGACCCCGCCCCTCTGTCCACACAGGTGTTCGGCCTTGGGAACAAGACCTACGAGCACTTCAATGCCATGGGCAAGTATGTGGACAAGCGGCTGGAGCAGCTCGGTGCCCAGAGGATCTTTGAGCTGGGGTTGGGCGACGATGACGGAAAGTGAGTGTCCCCCACCCAGCCCTGCATGCCGACCCCCAACTCCGGAGTCCCCCGACCCTGGCTGTCAGAGGTCAGGAGCCACAGAGTTGGGGCTTGGTGTGGCACATGAGGGGAGTGCAAAGCCATGGTGTCCACTAAATCTCCGTGACACGCATCACCAAGGGCAGGGAAAGGAGTGCCCTCACCACCCCCCAGCCCCTGCTCAGTGTTCTTTGCGTTTCCACATCCTCTTGGCCTGCCCAGCTCACAGAGAAGCCACCCCCAGTTAGCACAGACCCTCTAGATCCTTCCTGATGCCTTGGGTTACATCACTGGGCAGACCAGAGTGAAGTGAGCCCTTGAGCTCTGGAGGCTGCTGAGGGAGGGTCCAAGCTGGCCTGGCAGCCCCCTGGCGCCCAGGCTTTGGGGAAGCCAGCCCATCGCAGGTCTTGCTGCCCCGACCGGCTCATCCCTCTCTCCCCAGCCTGGAGGAGGATTTCATCACGTGGCGAGAGCAGTTCTGGCCAGCCGTGTGTGAACACTTTGGGGTGGAAGCCACAGGAGAGGAGTCCAGGTGAGTGTGTGCCCGCACACAGGGCAGGACGCCCTGGGCGAGGGCCGCGAGGGTGGGAGGCCAGGGGGCAGCATCTGGCGGAAGATCAGTCAGAGTGCGGGAGGGTCTCAGGTCCTGGGCCGAAGTGATGGAGTCTGGGCAGGGCTTTCCTTACCTTTCCTAGAATCGCCTCGAAGCCTGCTGACCCCCAGGCCTCCCTTGGCTCCATGCCAGCTCCCCTCCTTGCTCTCCTGCTTCCCATCCTCATGCATCTCCCATCTGCCCGTCATATCTGGTCCTCAGCTCCCTGCGGCATGCACCGTCTTCTCACAGTCTCACTCCGAGGCAGCCTCCCTCCCTGGGGACAGACCCCTGCCACCTCCCAGCCTCCCCTCACCCCCGGTCTCCCCTTTCCAGCATTCGCCAGTATGAGCTGCTGGTGCACACAGACATAGACGCAGCCAAGGTGTACGTGGGTGAGATGGGCCGCCTGAAGAGCTATGAGACCCAGAAACCGTGAGTAGAGAACGTGGCGGGGCCAGGCCTGTGGCCCTCGGAACACCCCGTCTCAGGGGCCTGGGGATGGGAAGCAACTGGCAGTCCCACGTGTCCCCGCAGGACCGTTCCTCCCAGACCCCATCTCGTGGGGCATCCTTATCTCCACCCTTGTCCAGGAGTGGGCATGGGTGGGGGCGCCACGTTTTCATCTCCACTGCGCAGGAGGGGGCCTGAGCCCAGAGGGGAGAGACGGGAGGCTGCTCTGTGCTCAGGGCCCCGAGGACCCCGCCCTGCCCAGCGGACCCTCATCCAGGGCCCGGCCTTGAGGAGACTGGCCCTTGCGCAGTTTGTACTTAATTTGCTTTGACATTGTACTCGGAATATCCCGGGGTTGGGCGGGGTGGTGGTGCCCACCAGGTCCTGGACCAGGACGTAGTGAGTTCGGCTCTGGGTCCAGGGTGAACTTTAGCAGAAGGTTTCACTTCCTTAAATCTGCCTCAACATAGGGCTTGTTCCTTTCCTGGGGCCCTGACTTGCCTTCCCCTGGATGCTGCCCAGACTCCTGCTGGAGCCGCCCAGGACTGTCCCCCCCGTACCCCTGGGATTCAAGACCACAGCCCAGCTTTAGTCAGTCCTGCTGTACCTGTGACAGGAAGCGCCAACATTCAGTGACCTTATGGAGTAAAAGTTTATCTCCTGTTCCTGTCACAGTCCAGGGCACGTAAGGGAGGGAGCTCTGCTCCACACCGTCACTTGGGGACCCCAGACACCTTCTGTCTTGGGAGCCGTCTTCAAGGGCCCGGTCCTCCTCTGCACTCAGACCACCAGTGGGTACAGAGTGTGGAAGGTCTCCCAGGTTTTTAGGGCCCAGCCTGTTTCCTTATGTGTCAGTGGGACACTGATAACCTAGCTCTGCCCACTTTGTGGTGTTGCTGGGAGCACTGCCCTGGATTGCACTGGGAGAACCCTTTACATAATTGGCGAGGTTTCTTCGTAGCCCTTAAACGCCAGCTCTGAGGTTCCTATGTTCCATGAAAGCTGAAGGTCCCTTGGGGGTGGGGGATTCAGATGCAAGACCTGGCCAATCACTGAGCTGCTTTCCTCCCCACCCAGCCCCTTTGATGCCAAGAATCCATTCTTGGCCGTAGTCACCACCAACCGGAAGCTGAACCAGGGAACTGAGCGCCACCTCATGCACCTGGAATTAGACATCTCAGATTCCAAAATCAGGTACCAGCTGCTGCCACCCCTCCCCTGAACCTTCACTCGAGCCTCCTGATCTGGGTGCAGAGCCCCTTCCACCCTCCTGAACCTCACATCTCCCCCCAGGTATGAATCCGGGGACCATGTGGCCGTTTACCCGGCCAATGACTCTGCCCTGGTCAACCAGCTTGGCGAGATCCTGGGTGCCGACCTGGACGTCATCATGTCCCTAAACAATCTCGATGGTGAGTCCTAGAATCCAGCGCACCCCCCTCCCTGCCTGGCCCAAGGCAGCTGGTAGGAATGGCCCTTGGCAAGTCCCAGAGGTTGAACTTTCGTGCTCAGGCCTGAGCTCTGGTGCCTAGAGGCCCTAACGGTGATGGTTCTGGAGCAAACTCAGAGGGCAGGGGGCAAAGGTAGCTGTTAGGTCTGCCTGTCTCCCTTGGGGTCCCCCCATCCCTGCACTGGCAGCCCCTTGAGGGAGGGAGGGGTGCCCAGAGACAGAGCTAGTCCCGACTGCCCACCCAGCCCCCATGTCCTGTGGAGAAGAGGGGATTGCAGACCAGGGCCCTGGTCCTTAGTTCTGGCTCTACCATGACTAGCCACTGAGGGCCCGGGGCTGCCCTCTCCCTCTCCAGGGCCTCCGGCTCCTCCCCTGTACACCCGGGGATCAGAGTGAGCAACTGACAGCCCTCAGGTCCATCCCAGGCACTTGGAGTGCAGGAGGCACTAGCATGGGACAGGGCTTCCCCAGGCCGCTTAGGGCTGCCACCTGAGCCGCTCTGTGAGCCCTGTGGGGCCCCCACTCTCCACTGACCTGGGGCCCAGCTCCACCTGGCCCTGCCTCACTCACTGTGGTCCTCGGGGATCCCAGCCTGGGCTGCTCCCTCAGCAGTTCCAGAGGCAGCCCTTGAGAGGACCGGCACCCGAGGCGACTGACTTATATCAGAATTTGCCATGCAAACACGACGTGGAAGCCCAGAGGGTACACATGTGGGCCGTTCTCTCACTCTGTGGGGCATGTTCCTTGTGCCTTCAAAGACGGGACCTTGCTAGGAGAGGCTGTGCTGCTCACTCTCCCCCAGGAGAATCGGAGCCCCTATGGGTCCTCTACTGCCAAGAGCTGCAGAGAGAGGGCCACGGAGGCAGACGCGCAGCTTTAAAAAGGATGTGCTCACACACCCTGTGTGCCCTGGAGTGCAAGGCCTGAGCCCTGGCTTCTGGGCCCGGCTCAAGAGGGTTCTGGGTGCTGGGAACACCTGCTTCTTGGTCTGGGTGCTGGCTATGTGAGCATGTTCAGTTCATGAAAATCCACCAAGCCATACACGTGTGACTTGTACACTTTACATAGGTCATACTTCAGTACGTTCAAGCCCCTCCAGACAGACCCAGACCCCTAAACGCTGAGCCTCTGTCCTAGGCCAGGCCCTCTCCACGTGTCCTCGGCAGTTCTCCGGTGGCTCATTTGTGCCCAGGAATAAACAAGCCCACAGTCACGCCTCTAAGACACGGAGCTGCGTCTTGCTTGGTCCCGGGCTCAGCTCCACTGGAACCTGACTATGGGGAGGGGCTCAGTAGAGCCGGCTTGTTGGTGGGTGGCAGTGGACGGGCCCAGCAAGGGCTGGCACTGGGCCTGTGCCGGTGGCTGGCGTGTACAGGACGCCTCTCCAAGAGCTCGGCCTCTGGGTGCCCCATGTATAGACCTCCACGTGTGTCCAAGCACAAAAATGACTGGAGGTGAACCTGCCATCAGAGGTGAGGGCCTCAGTATTGGCATCTCACAGTCATGAGCCTGGGGCCCCCACAGTGGACCAGGCCCAGCCCACGGTCAGACAGGACACACTTGGGGAGCTCTGCCTCTTCTGCCCTCTGAGCAGCTCTCGGCAGGCAAAGGGCCCCCCACAGGGGCTCAGCTTCTCCTGGAGTGGGGACAGTGAGCGCCAGGCCTCCCCCAGCAATGCCCGCCTCTGTGGAGGACTGCCTGTCAGGCCTGAGCTTTGCCCCAGGGCCAAGGAAGCACCAGAAAGAGCTGGCCTCGCTTCCAGTGCCAGCTGGGCCACCTGCTTCCTGCAGAGCAGACCTGGGGCTTCGCCCACCGCATCCGGGGTGGTGGCCACTAACCCCAAATCCTGCCTTCTCTCCCCCTGCAGAGGAGTCCAACAAGAAACACCCGTTCCCCTGCCCCACCTCCTACCGGACGGCCCTCACCTACTATCTGGATATCACCAACCCGCCGCGCACCAACGTGCTCTACGAGCTGGCCCAGTACGCCTCGGAGCCCTTCGAGCAGGAGCAGTTGCGCAAAATGGCCTCCTCCTCAGGCGAGGGCAAGGTAAGCCTACCTCTCCCGTCCCCAGAACCCAGAGTGCCACCACGGCAGCCCTGGGCTGCAGCTCCCAGCCATTCTCCAAGCCTGTTTTGGGCCCAACTTCAGCCCTGTTGCCCCCTGTGCCTCTGGGTCCCCTCGCCCGTGTCTCACCCGCATTCTGTCTTCCTCAGGAGTTGTACTTGACCTGGGTCGTGGAGGCCCGGAGGCACATCCTGGCCATCCTGCAGGACTACCCGTCCCTGCGGCCCCCCATCGACCACCTTTGTGAGCTGCTGCCTCGGCTCCAGGCCCGCTACTACTCCATCGCCTCATCCTCCAAGGTGGGGGTGCCGGCGCTGCTGTCAGCCCTGGGCTCGAGGCCCGGCCCACGCATGGAAGGCACAGCATTGGCTCCTTCGGGGTGCACAGGTGCCCTGAGCCACGGCCCAGCTCTGCCCCAAATGCCTGGGCAGTCAGCTCGAGAGTCCCCGAGCTGTGCATCCAGTAGGCTGGACTATAAGACTGCAGACTGCTCTCAGCCCCGGTGCCCAGAACCCATCAGGGACGCTGCTGGGAAGGGGCTGAGGCGGCTTGGGTGCCTCAGAGGGTGTGAACAGGTCCCGAGCAGGGCCCCCATGCCGAGGCAGCTCAGGGGACAGGGTGGCAGGAGAGGGAAGGGGCCTCGGGCAAGGCTACTGCGCTCACTCCTGACCCCCTAACCAGGTCCACCCCAACTCCGTGCACATTTGTGCCGTGGCTGTGGAGTATGAAACCAAGACTGGCCGCATCAACAAAGGTGTGGCCACCACCTGGCTGCGGGCCAAGGAGCCCGCCAAGGAGAATGGCCGCCGGGCCCTGGTGCCCATGTTTGTGCGCAAGTCCCAGTTCCGCCTGCCATTCAAGGCCACCACGCCCGTCATCATGGTGGGCCCTGGCACTGGGATTGCCCCCTTCATAGGCTTCATCCAGGAGCGGGCCTGGCTGCAGCAGCAGGGTGAGTGTGTGGGCCCGGAGGCGGGGACAGGGACGGCATGGGGTCAGGCCAGGTCCACGACTAACCCTGGCTGCTGCCGCCCCAGGCAAGGAGGTGGGGGAGACGCTGCTCTACTACGGCTGCCGCCGGTCGGATGAAGACTACCTGTACCGCGACGAGCTGGCCCAGTTCCACAGGGACGGCTCCCTCACCCAGCTCAACGTGGCCTTCTCCCGGGAGCAGGCCCACAAGGTGAGGCCGTGGGCAGGCCGCTCAAGGGGGCTGGGGGGCTGTGGGCCAGCCCTCCTCACGGGCACCCTCCGCCCCCAGGTCTATGTGCAGCACTTACTGAAAAGGGACAAGGAGCACCTGTGGAAGCTGATCCATGAGGGAGGCGCCCACATCTACGTCTGCGGGTGAGTGAGGGCAGTGGAAGGGGGGGCCCTGCCTGCCTGTCTGGGGGCCCCTGGCCCAGCCCCCAGTGTCACCTCCTTCCTGCCCCCAGGGATGCTCGGAACATGGCGAGGGATGTGCAGAACACGTTCTACGACATCGTGGCCGAGCTGGGGACCATGGAGCATGCCCAGGCTGTGGACTACATCAAGAAGCTGATGACCAAGGGCCGCTACTCGCTGGACGTGTGGAGCTAGGAGTGACCCAGCCCAGTCTTGCTCTACCCTCTCACTCTATAGACTCGCCTGCCCATGTAATCACTTTCCTTACTCCCTTCTGCTGGTCTCCCGGGCAGTTCCTGCTGGGCCTTGCCACCAGAGGCAGGCCCAGTGACAGACTGTTCTGGGCCCACGATGTGCCCTCCAGAGCCCCCCAGCCCCAGGGCACGTGGCCAGGGGTGACCGGGCCCGCACTTTGTGAACACCTCAGGCCCAGTGGCTATACAAAAGGGGCTCCTCTCTCAGCTGAGCTGGGGCCTGCCCCTTCCACGTGATTTTCAATGAGTGTAAATAATTTTAAATAACTTCTGGCCCTTAGAATAAAGTTCTGTTTTCTGTATTTGCGTTGAGTGGATCTGGGGCCTCCACCTGGGTTTAGTTAGACCTACGCAGAGAGACCAACAGCTCTGGAGCCCCAAGAACCCAGGGTGGCACAGAGAGCCACCGAGCCCCTGCCATATGGAGAACACACCTGGAGCCACCACTGTGCCTCTCCCTTTATTGAGGCCGCTGGCCCCAGCTCCCCGCAGGGCTGGGGCCCAGGTCTTCCTCTCCAGCATAACGTTAGGGGCCCACAGAGCCCACAAAATCCAGGGGAGAGCAGAAGAGACCCTCCCGGATGAGGGAAGCCCCCCACTCCCTCAACATATGGGGTACAGAAGCCCTTCCGGGCCGGGGTGCCATAGGGAGCCGAGCCTGCAGGCAGGGGAAGGCCCAGCCTCATTCTTTCTTGTTCCCGTGCCGCTGACTGTGGAATTTCTGGTGCACAACCCGCAGGGTGGTGAAGAAATTGCCGAGGAAGAGGAGGAGGAAGGGGAGGCCGCACATGAGCACCTAGGGGAGGAATCTTGGTTAGGACAGGGGCCGGGCCATGGCCCCCCCTCCCCCCCCCAGCGCCTTTTCCAGGGGCCCTGGCTCACCTGCCACTCCTTGCACTCAGGGTCCCGGGCCAGGCTGAACAACGTCAGCGCGTTAAAAAGCTGCCAGAACTGGGAGAGAGGGGAGTTTACACAGTAGAATGCAGTTGCTACTCAAGCCAGAGCAGGGGATGGACAGCCACGTGGACGGGGACATGCACAGAAACTTACCTGTCCAAAGAAAAGAAAGGGCAGCAAGAAGGTGAGGCCCCGCCACATCCAGGACTGGAAGCCCTCTGCAGGGAAGGAGGGACAGAGCAGAGAACAACCAAGGACAGATGTCACCTGACCCGGGTCGAGAGGAGAGGACTCCGCCTTCCCAGCAGCCTTGTCAGGATCCTAGAGGGCGGCCATGCCGACTCACCCACAGTGAGGTCCATGGTGTGCCTCTCGCCCAGGGCCCGCAGGCGGTACAGACAGCCGCTCTGGTAGTAATACTGCAGGAACTGCACAAAACCTGGGGAGAGCGGCGTCAGGACTGGGCTGGAGCCCAGAGTCCTCTCCCCAGCCCTCCCTGCCGACGAGTGCTGAGCCGACCAGGGACCCCGAGACACTCACTCTGGTACATGGAGAAGGACAGGAACTGGTTCCGGAACTTCTGATACATGAGGCCATCAGGCCTAAGGCAGAAGGAAGAGGAAGGTGGAGAGCTTGGGGGGCGCCATCTCTGTGTCCCGCCCCGGGGCCCTGGGAGCCAAGCTGGGCCACTCACCATGTCAACATGACTCCTGACAGGAACGTAGACACGTAATGATGGAAAACCCACCAGCCTTTGATCCTGTATCAGGAAGCCACTGTCACTCCTGTCCCCTCAGCCCCCAGGATTGGTGCTCGGGGACAAGGATGGGGCTGAGATGGGAAGAAAGCAGTACCCCCAGTTCCTCCTCCTCAGAGGGCCACGGCATCCCCGCAACTTTCTCGGGTAGCTCCAGTGCCCCCACCCACCTCAGGAGCCAGGGTCAGCCCCGCCCTCACCCACCGGGAGCCGTTGTTGATGAGGATGCTCTCTCGGATGGTCAGGGTGCAGTAATACCAGACCAGAAGGAAGTTGAAGGTAGCGTCTGTCACCCTGGGGAGGGGTACAGAGCGTTGGTGCCAGAGCTGGAGAGGGCGCAGGGTCCAGCCCCAAGCAGTGGGACACCCACCTGGAGTTGAGGAGGAAGCGGCAGGTGAAGGAGATGAGGATGAGGATGATGGTGAGGTAGAGCTTGAACTTCTCGTACTCGTCTTTGTAGGCGAACCTGGGGTGGGCACACGCTCATGGGACAGTCTGAAGTGCTGGTGGCGCCCACCCTCGCCTCCGCCCAAGGAGAGAGGCTCCTGCTCTGGACACACTTCTGTGGGTGGCATGGAACCAGCACGGGGGAGCAGTCCCTGAACCCCAAGGCTTAGCCAGGGAAGCTGGGGCAGAATGGAAAGGACCCGGGAGAGCAGGGTTGAGACCCAGCCCACTACAAATTACTTAGCCTGCTTGCTCAGGAGGGTCACGTTGACGTTGCCCAGAACCAGGCTCAGGTACAACCTATTGGGGGGAGGTGGAGGGGAGAGACCAGGTGAGGAGAGGCTCTGACTGAGAGGGAAGCCAAAGGACACAGAGCCCGCCAGGTGGGCCAGGCCTGGCCAAGATCCGGGTCACCACCCCACCCAGCCTTCCCATGGCCTTGGCTTTGAGTTCTGACCTTGGGGATGTACAGACCAACTGCGTGGGAAACACTGATGCCCGGCCTTTCTCCCTGCCTGCTCCCAAATCCTGCTCCAGGGCACACTGACCTCCCCTCCCTCCCTCCTCTGCCCCCAAGCTCCCCCACCTCAGGGCCTCAAGGGCAGCCTGGCTCTCCCCCCACCCCTCGGAAGCTGTGCCCACATCTCAGATCGCCTGGGCAGTGGACTCAACGCCCCTGTGCATGATCACCATCTATCACCTACCCTACAGTTCCTGCCACTTCGAGCACCCTCAGCCCTGAGTTCACTGCAGCAACCCACGTCCGCAGCCACCCCAGGACCTCCTCCCAACCCAGAATGGCCTCCTCAGAAGCTGGTTGTATTCTGACCCCAAGCGCCCACCTGCCAGGACCATTCCACCACTTGGACCCTCCCCTCCCTGAGGCTTCCAGGCCCTCCTGACTGCTCTCCTTTCCTGAGCCAGCTGAGTCCCCACACCCTCCTTCACATGTCAACCACTTTCTTGCCAACCCCGTGACTCCCAGCTCCTTGCACTGCCATCACACCCACCAACAAAGCTCATCTCTTCCTTCTCTGCCAGGGAAACTCTGAGAGGTGACCCGAAAGTCAGCCATGTACAGGCAGCTGCACCCACACAGGGGCTCTTGTTCACACTCAAGCCACATGGACCAGCTCAGAGTGGTTAGGGGACTTGCCCAAGGGTGCAAAGGGACTCGGGCACGGCGGGACTCCAACCAGGTTGCCAGGCTGCCTCTCCCCATCGCCGCTAGCTCCCTATCCCATTCCCAGCGATGGCCTCATCCAACCCTCTCCTGCAAACCCTCCATCCCGTGTCCCTCCAGCAGCCAACATCTCCCCGCCTGCCGCCTCCCATCCCAAAGAGGAAGGGCCTGGCCCAGCCCAGCCCATCTCCCCAGGGACTTCCCTCCATCGCTTAGCACCCCTTTCCTGGGTCTCTCCCCTCTGCTGGCCCCACCTCTCAGCAGTAGAGATGCCCAAGTCTTTCCTGTGTGCAAACAAACCTAAACACACACCTACACATGCCCCGAAACCCTCGTGCCAAGTTTTAGTGACCAGTTTCTAGTTACTAGTTTCTGCTTCCACTCACAGCCAAGTTTCTGAAGAGTGGCCTAAACTTGGCTGCCTGCTCGGCTCTCCTGTCATCCCCAACATCCACTTCCACCAACACCATCCTGGGTCAGCCCAACTTCCAGTGAAACATTTCCCCTTCCTTATGACATTCGACCCCGCTGGGCCGTCTGATCTGAGGCCACTGACCACGCCTTCTTTCCTTGCCTTGTGGGACATGCTCTCTCCCTGTTGCACTCTCCCACTGCCTGCAGTCTCTGCTGGATGTTTTTCGCTCAGCCTAGGGTCCTGCCCTGTCCCCTGCCCATCCTCCTGGGTGACTAGGGCTGATCTAAGTGCATATCTGACCTGTCACTGTCCCCCGCCTACCGGGCTGAGGCAAACTCTGCAGCCTGGCTCCCCCTGTGGTCTTACTGTGACCTCTCACCTCCCATGCTGAGCTCTGGCCATCACCTTCCTGTGTCTGCCCCGCTCACCCCTTTATTCTTTACACTTGGCTCAGGCACCACTCACTCCAGGAGGCTCTCTCTGACCTCCTGGGCTGGGTTAGGGGCCTCACTGGGCTCCCCCATTCCCCGTATACCCCCACAAAGCACTCATCGTGGCGAGCCATCACTGTCGCTCGGGCTGTCTCCCCTGACATGGGGCTGTGCCCGAGTGCTCAGCCAGAGTGGGTCCAGGGAGCTTTGCTGACTGAACAACCAAGCAGAGGAAGACAGGGCTTCAGGCCTCTCTCCCAGGAGTGGCTGTGAACTGAGCTTGGGCGAGGGGTCTCACCCATTCTTCTTGGGCAAATAGGCCTCCATGTCGAAGAAGAGACCTTGGCGCTCCTTGATCTGGTTCTCCAGCTCCTGGGCGGCCTCCTCAGCCCCCGACGGGAGGGAAGATTTGCATCTGCAGGTGGGGCCAGAAGCCTGAGTCAGAGCAGGAGACACCAGGTATCACACCTGACACGGGTGGGGCAGGAGGGCAAACGGGAGAAGCCATGCCCAGGTTCGCTCCAGGAGTCAGCACCAGCCGTCCACCCCACCAGACCAGCCACCTACTCCCAGCCCAAGGCTAGGGCGGTATGCGGGAGCTTGAGGGGGGGGTCCTAACTTCTTCAGGAGGAGGACCAGCTCCTGGAGCCGTTTCTTCTGTCGAGTGATGGAGCCGGTACAGCTGTTCTGCAGCTTGGTCAGCTCCTCCAGCTTCAGGCGGTACAGCCGGTGGGTCTCCTGGGGACCGGGTTGGGGGAAGGCTTGGGCTGACTGTGAAGCCCCTGAGCCAGAGCCTGCTGGGCAGGAACGCCCCCAGGGCTCCTTGAGAGGGTCTGAGCAGGAAAGGAGGCAGCCAGCTGTGCCAGCCCAGGGACCTCCCTGAGGGTGCTCTCTCCCCAAGGCAGGCAAGGAGATAGGGTTCTTCTTGCAAGCCCAGAAGCCCCCGCGGCACCCCTCTCCCAGAAACAGGCTAGTTCCCTGAAGGTTTTCTCAGCCTCAACCCATCTACTAGTTGTTCCTCTGCTCTCTCCCTACCCTGAGTCTGGACTCCAGGCCCACAGGTCCACCTTCTGGACCAGGCAGGCTGCCTGAAGCCACCCCTGCCCTCTCAGACCCTCCTGCCCAGCCAGCCTGCAAGAGCGGGGGGCAGTTGAATGTATCCAAGATGCCCTCTGCTCCAGCACTCCCAGAATCTTGCTTCCAGCTTAAAGGTCATCAGGCTTCCGCCCTTGGACTTCCTGCTATAAGGCTAGCCCCTCTACCCCTCCCCCAGCACCTTTGGCCTAAGGCTTCCCAGAGCACTTTGCCCTGGTGGGTGAATCTCGAGAAGCAGCCTGGAGATTGGGCAAGGGGCGGTGTGAGGAAGATGAGGCAGGGGCCGAGGCCAGGACAGTGGTGGCCAGGTGGGGAGACTTGGTCTGCTCTGCCCAGGACTCTGGGCAGCAGCGCTAACCGCAGCAGGCGTGGCCAGGCCAGGGGGCAGCTGGGCTTCAATGCGGACAGGAAGGGACTGGCACCAGACCAGGAGAGGCAAGCCCTGATCAAGTGCCCAGCTGGCCTGGGCTCTACCTTGTCTGGGTCTTGTTTCTCATGCCCAGGAAGAGCCACCACACCCCCTCAGAACCCAGCTTGTGCCACCTCTGCCCACCCAAGCCACCACCATCTCCTGTCGCCGGGGGGCCAGCAGCTTCCTCCTCCCTGGCCTTCCCCCAGAACAGCACAGTGGCCCATACGAGTGAGGTGCAGACAATCCTCCCGTGGCTCCCCACTGGCCTCAGAGAGACCCCAGTCCCGGCCAGGCCCCTGAGGTTCCTGCAGAGTCTGGCCAGCCCACTTCGCCCCTCCTTCTCTGTGCAGCAGCCACATGGTCCTGTCTTCGTGGGCGCTGTCCTTCATCCTGGACCGGCCAGGCCCGGCCCCCATCCAGGCCGGGACTTCACCTCACCACCACTTCCCCTGGCCGCACTGAGCCCAGACCGCTGCCCGAGGGCGGGGACGCGCTGCTCGCGGCTCCGGCCGGTCGGCGCCCACGGCACGCCGGCTGAGCGACCGCCCCAAGACTGGGCCGGGCCAGCTCTGACTCCGGCGGCCGCTCTCCAAGGCCCCGGCGAGAGGCCCGAGTCCGCCTGGCGCAGTGGGGTCCCGCCGGGGTCGCGGCGGCCGCGCGGCAGAAGGGCGCCGCGACCGGACACTCATCTGGGGCCGAGAAGAGGGTCCAGCCGGCGACACCGGGACCCGGGGCCTCGCCGCCCTCGGGAACGACGCCAGGGTCCCCGACCCCTGACCCCGAGCTCCCCGCTGCCTGACCTGGGGCTGCCCGACCCTTGACCTCGAGCCAGACAGACGAAGCTGGAGACCAATGGGCGCCCGCATTGGCGCTCACCTGGATGCTCTGGAAGTCCTGCTGAAGCTCCTCCCAGTCCCGCAGGCAGTCGCCCAGCGGGCCCGGGGGCGGGGGCTGCATGGCTGCCGGGCCACGCGCCGGACAAGCCGCGACTGGAGGACAGCGCCGCAACCTCCGCGGTCCGAGGAGCCCCCGCCTCCGCCGCCACCCCCGCCCGCTTCCGGGCTCGCGCCGCCGCGACCACCAATAGGAAAAGGCCTCGAGCCGCGAACGCGCTGGTCCCGCCCTCCGCCTGAGCCAATCAGCGCCCGGGGCGGCCCCGGGGCGGGGCCACGTGTGCCTAAGGCCGCTAGCCTCTCTACTCCCCGCCCCGCTACTCCCCGCCCGGGCTGGGGCGGTGGCGGCCCATCTCTCGGCTGCACGGGTCGCGCCAACCCCTTGGTGCAGCTGGCGGTGCCCTTGCCCGTCAGGCTGGAAGTAAACCAAGGCCCAGGGAGGTGACACCTGCCTCAAACACTTTCGCCCTTGGGAAGCGGCGCCTCTGCGGGGACGGGATTACGAGCCTCTTCTCTCGCCTGGATTTTTATAGCAGCCACCTTACTGTCTCTCTGCCTCAGGCTCACCGCTACTGTCCCTTCACACAGCCACCAGACGGCCCTTCCTAAAACAGAAGACTAATCCCCACCATGTCCCTGCCCAAAACTTTCCAACGGCTCTGCCCTGCCTACCAGGAGCTCCCTAACCGACAGCCGTTGCTCTGCAGCCATCCCTAGGCTCTGTCCCAGCTCAGACCCCGAATAAAGCCCGTGCTGCCTGAAAAGCCCTTACCCCTCTGGCAAAAACCCACTCCTTGAGGACTTGGGCTTCCGTTTGAGGCGGGCAGGGGATGAGGCAAGGCTGTGGGCTTGTGCCAGGAGCCTCTCAGAGCCGTGGAGCCTGGGGCCAGGGCCTAGGCTGGGGCTGGGGGTTCTCCACTCATGGGCGAGTACTGTGACACCCCCTATGGACCAGCACAAGGTGGGAACCCCTGGAGCTCCCCCCAAGCAGCCTCCAAGTCATGGGGGCACATGGGGCAGCTGCTCTGGCAGCCTTCCAGAGGCAGCCTCAGGAGTGCAGTGGGCGGGGTGAGTGCAATGCAGTGGGGGTGGTCCAGAATGCCCCAGGGATGGGGGCAGTCGCTGAGTCCGAGCAGACTGCACCTGCTGTGTGGTGTGAAGGAGGAGCCTGGGAAGAACCACTGCAGGAGGCTGACATGAGGTTCCGGGCAGCAGAGGCCTTCTCCTTCCACAGCAACCTGGTTACTGCCTTTGGCCCACTATACACAACATGCCCCCAACCAAGGTTCTTCAGGACCCATAGCTGGGCCACAGAGAAGATCAGTAGAGATCCTTGATGTCTGTGACCAAGTCTCCAAGGACGATCTTCTCCCACTCCAACAGCTGAGTCACCAAGCCCTGATTTGGACACATGTTGTTTTGGCACTTCTTGACATAGGCCCAGGACCTCTGTGAATGCAAGAAAAGAAAGCAGACTTCAGGATTGCACCTGGGCCCTTTCCACCTCCATCAGAGCCAGCTCAGGAAGGACAGGAGGCACTCATCCAGGGGCCAGCAACGTGGCTTAAGGGCCGGACACAGAAACAGCAGCAGCTTGGGATTAATACATTAGGGCAAGGAGTCTTCAGAGCTGGCTCTGCCTTGGGCAAGTCCCTCTATACCTCTGCTTCTCAATGTGGACACAGAAGTCCTTCTTGTTTCAGATGGTTCCTGTGAAGACTGAGGCAGCGTGTGTGAACCCTCGCAAGGCAGGAAAGCGGCTTGCCCAAGCCTGACACGCAGTGCAGCCTCAGCAAAGGTTTGTGTTGTGAGTGGGTAAATTAATGGAAAGAGGAAGAGAACCACAGGCAAATTCTCTGAAGAAGGAAAATCAAAGCTCCCTTCTTTCAGGCATCCAGCCTAAAATGCAGGAAGGGTTGTTACATGAAGGAAGGTGACAGGCTGGTCTCCATCTGGATTGAGGACAGAGGAAAAAGGAAAAGGCAAACGTGGTGTCTCAACAAACTAGGAATCGAAGGAAACGACCTCAAAATAATAAAGGTCATATATGAAAGCATATAACATCATACTCAGTGTGAAAGTCTGAAAGCTTTCCCTCTAAGATCAGGAACAAGGCAAAGATGCTCGCTTTTACCACTTCTATTCAACACTGTATTAGAAGTCCTAACTCGAGCAATTAGGCAAAAAAAGAAAGAAAGAAAAGGCATCCAAATTGGAAAGGAAGTAGTAAAATGATCTCTGTTTGCCGATGGCATGATCTTATAAGTAGAAAACCTTAAAGATAGACCAAAAAGACCTATTGTTATTAGTTAGAACTAATAAAGGAATTCAGCAAAGCTGCAAGATACAAAATCAGTCAAAATCCATTGCATATCTGTACACTAACAATGAACAATCTGAAAAGGAAATTAAGAAAATCCCATTTACAACAGCATCAAAATGAATAAAATACTTAGGAATAAACTTATCCATGGAGGCAGAAGACTTGTACCCTGAAAACTACAAAATGTTGCTGAAAGAAATTAAAGAAGACATAAATAAGAGGAACGTCCCATGGACACGGATTGGAAGACAATATTGTTAAGATGTCAATACCACCCAAAGTGAACTATCGATTTGATGCAATCTCTATCAAAATCCTAACAGCATTTCTGCAGAACTAGAAAAACCCGTCCTAAAATTCATATGGAATCTCAAGGGATCCCCTAATAGCCAAAACAATCTTGAAAAAAGAAGAACAAAGTTGGAATTCTCACACTTCCCAATTTCAAGCCTTTGAAGTTATTACAAACCTATAGTAATCAAAATGGTACAGTACTGACATAAAGACAGACATTTAAACCAATGGAATAGAACAGAAAGCCCAGAAATAAATCCTCACATATCTGGTCAAATGGTTTCAACGAGGGTGCCAAAACATTCAATGGAGAAAGGACAGTGTTTTCAACAAATGGTACTGGGAAACTGGATATCCACATGCAAAACAGCGAAGTTGGATCCTTACCTTATACCATGTACAAAATTAACTCAAAAGGATTGAAGATCTAAGCGTAAGAGCTAAGACTATAAAACTCTTAGAATAAAACATAAGGGAAAAGCTTCATGACATTGAATTTGGCAATGATTTCTTGCATAAGTCACCAAAAGCACAAGCAATAAAAGAAAAAATAGACAAATTGAACTATATCAAAATTAAAAACTTCTGTGCACCAAAAGACACAATCAGGGGCCGGTCCCGTGGCCAAGTGGTTAAGTTTGTGCCCTCTGCTTCAGCGGCTCGGGGTTTTGCCAGTTTGGATCCCGGGCATGGACATGGCACCACTCATCAGGCCATGCTGAGGTGGCATCCCACATCGCACAACAAGAGGCACTCACAACTGGAATATACAACTATGTACTGGGGGGCTTTGAGGAGAAGAAGAAGAAAAAATAAAAGAAGCTTGGCAACAGATGTAACAGATGTTAGCTCAGGTGTCAATCTTCAAAAGAGAAAAAGATACAATCAACAGAGTAAAAAGGCAAGCCACAGAATGGGAGGAAACATTTGTAAATCATATATCTGATTTATATCCAGATATATATCCAGGTGTTAATATGAATAATATATAAGGAACTCCTAAAGCTCAACAACAAAAAACAAACAACTCAATTAAAAAATGGGCAAAGGACTTGAACAGACATTTCTCCAAAGAAGATATACAAATTGCCAATAAGCTCATAAAAATATTTGCTCAACATCACTAATCATTAGGGAAATTCAAATTAAAACTACACAAAGATACCACCTCACCCCCATTAGGATGGTTACCATCAAATAAACAGAAAACAAGAAGCACTGGCAAGGATGTAGAGAAAGTGGAACTCTTGTGCACTGTTGGTGGGAATATAAAATGGTACAGCCACTGTGGAAAACAGCATGGAGATTCCTCAAAAAATTAAAAATAGAATTACTGTATGACCCAACAATTCCACTTCTGGGTATATACCCAAATGAATTGAAAGCAGGGTCTCAAAGAGACGTTTATACATCCATATTCATAGCGGCGTTGTTCACAGTAGCTAAAACATGGAAGCGACCTAAGTATCCATCAATGGATGAATGGATAAGCAAAATGTTGTATATATATATATATATATATATATATATATATATATATATATATATACAAGGGAGTATTATTCAGCCTTAACAAGGAAGGAAATTCTGACATGTGCTGCAACATGAATGAACCCTGAGGGCATTATGTAAGGTGAAATAAGCCAGTCACAAAAGGACAAATGCTGTGTGATCCACCTATATGAGGTACCTAGAAGAGTCAAAATCATAGAGCCAGAAAGCAGAATGGTGGTCGCTGGGGTAGGGGAGAATGGAGATTTATTGTTTAATAGGTACAGGCATTCCTCAGAGATATTGTGGGTTCAGTTCCAGACCACTGAAATAAAGTGAGTATCACAAAAAAGCAAGTCTCATGATTTTTTTTGGTTTCCCAGTGCATATAAAAGTTATGTTTACACTGTATTGTAATCTATTAAGTGTACAATAGCATTATGTCTGAAAACACAATATACATACCTTAATTAAAAAATACTTTATTACTAAAAAATACTAACCATCACCTGAGCCTTCAGCATGTCATAATCTTTTTGCTGGTGGGGGGTCTTGTGAAAACACAGTCTCTGTGAAGCACAATAAAGTGAAGGACAATAAAACGAGGTATACCTGTAGAGGGTTTCAATTCTACAAGATGAAAAGAGTTATGAGGATGGATGGTGGTGACGGCTGCACAACAGCGTGAATGTGTTTAACACCACTCAACTGCACACTTAAAACACGGTTAAGATGGTCCATTTTATGTTAGGTGTATTTTAACACAATAAAAAAGAGAGGGAGAGAAAAACTACAATGAGATACCACTTCATAGCCATTAGGATGGCTACTATTAAACAAACAGAAAATAAGGGGCTAGCCCTGTGGCCAAATGCTTAAAGTTCCACATGCTCCACTTCGGCAGCCCAGGTTCATGGGTTCAGATCCCCAGGTATGAACCTGTTCCACTCATTAGCCAGGCTGTGGAGGCACCCCACATACAAAATGGAGGAAGAGTGGCACAGATGTTAGCTCAGGGATAATGTTCCTCAAGCCAAAAAAAGAGGAAGACTGGCAACAGATGTCAGCTCAGAGCAAATCTTCCTTACCAAAAAAAAAAAAAAAAAAAGAACAAGTGTTGCACAACAAGTGTAGGCACAATTTGGAAACTTATGCGCTGTCGGTAGGAATGTTAAATGGTGCAGCTGTGATGGAAAACAGTATAGTGGTTCCACAGAAAAGTAAAAATAGAATTACCATATGATCCAGCAATTCCACTCCGGGTATGGACCCAAAACAATTAAAAGCAGGTGCCTAGTGGGGCTTGTATTCATGGTTCAACAGGACAGTAGCAAACAAAGTAACAGTTCTTAACTGTCTATTACCCCAAGGCTCAGTGCAGAAGGAGCAAACAGAAACTTCCATTTTCCAGTCTTCCCCTGAAAGACGTATATTTGCCCACTTTAAAAGCTGCTGCTTGAGGGTCTGGCGTCCAAGCAGGCTGAATCAAGGTACAGACTGAGATTCTCTCCTCTGGGACAGTGACAAGTTTTGGCACACCCTCCACTACCAGGAGCCACTAAGTACAAAGTAGGCTGCTTGCACAACCAAAAAGGTTTGAGAGACAACCAAGAACTAGGGAAGGGCTAAACAATAAGGTTCATCTCCAGGCCACTCCTTCAAGACTGAGAGGTGGCTGTCTTATCTAATGTATAGAAACCAACAGAGAGAGTCAAAGAAAATGAAGAAACAAAGGAATATGTTCCAAACAAAAGAACAAGATAAAACCTCATGGGGCCAGCCCCGTGGCACAGTGGTTAAGTGTGCACGTTATGCTTCGGCAGCCCAGGGTTCGTCAGTTCAGATCCCAGGTGCGGACATGGCACCACTTGGTAAGCCATGCTGTGGTAGGCATCCCACATATAAACTGGAGGAAGAGGGGCACGGATGTTAGCTCAGGGCCAGTCTTCCTCAGCAAAAAGAGGAGGACTGGCAGAAGTTAGCTCAGGGCTAATCTTCCTCAAATAAATAAATAGTTAATTAATTTTTTTAAAAAAAGATAAAACCTCAGAAAAACATCTTGATGAAATAGAGATACATGATTTACCTGATAAAGAGTTCAAAATAACGTCATAAAGATGCTCATTGGGGTCAGGAGAATAATGCATGAACAAAGTAACAATTTCAACTAAGAGACAGAAAATATAAGAAAGTACCAAACAAAAATTACAGAACTGAAGAATACAATAACTGAACTAAAAAAAATACAATAGAAGGATTCAACAGCAGACTAGATGAAGTGGAAGAAAAGATTAGTGAACTCAAAGACAGGGCAGTGGGACTCATCCAATCAGCAGAAAAAGAAAGCGAAAAAGAGAGAAGATAGGGGCCAGCCCCATGGCCTAGTGGTTAGGCTTGGCATGCTTCACTTTGGCAGCCCAGGTTCAGTTCCTGGGCACAGATGTACACCACTTGTCAGCGGCCATGCTGTGGCAGCAACCCACAGACAAAATAGAGGAAGACTGGCACAGATATTAGCTCAGGGCAAATCTTCCTCAGCAAAAAGAAAAGAAAAGAAAAGGAAAAGAGTGAAGATAGCTTAAAGGACTTATGGGACAACATCAAGAGGATCAATATTCACAGTACAGGGATCCCAGAAGAAGAAGATAGAAAGAAAGGGGCATGAAACTTATTTCAAGAAATAAAGGCTGAAAATTTCCCTAACCTGGGGAAGGAAACAGATATCTAGATCCAGAAAGATCCAGGAAGTTTCAAACAAGATGAACCCAAAGAGATATACACCAAGACATATTGTAATTAAATTGTCAAAAGTTAATGACAAGGAGAGACTCTTAAAAGCAGCAAGAGAAAAACAACTTGTTACATACAAGGGAACCCCCATATGACCATCAGCAAATTTTCAGCAGAAACTTTGCAGGCCTGAAGGAACTGGCACAGTATATTAAAAAAATTGATAACCGAGAATACTCCACCTAGAAAAGTTGTCCTTCAGAATTGAAGAAGAGCTAAAGAGTTTTCCAGACAAGCAAAAGCTGAAGGAGTTCCTCAGCACCAGACTGGCATTACAAGAAATTTTAAAGGGATTTCTTTAAGCTGAAATGAAAGGGCACTAATTAGTAACAGGAAAACATATGAAAGTATAAATCTCACTGGTAAAGGTAAATATATAGTAAAATTCAGAATACTGGTGGGTTAATCACTTATATATCTAGTATGAAGATTGAAAGACACAAATACTAAAAATATCTATAACTACAATAATTTGTTAATGGATACACAAGATAAAAAGATATAAAATGTGAAATCAAAACCATAAAATGGTGGGAGGAGTAAAAATGTAAAGCTTCAGAATGCACTTGAACTTAAGTTGTTAGCAACTTAAAACAGCCTATTATAAATATAAGTTGTTTTATGTAAGCCTCATGGTAACCACATAGCAAAAACCTATAGTAAATATACAAAAGAGAAAGAGAAAGGAATCTAAGCACACCAATATAGAAAATCATCAAATCACAAAGGAAGAGAGCAAGAGAGGAAGAAAAGAACAAAGGAATTACAAAACAGCCAGAAAAACAATCAACAAAATGGCATTAAGTCTATACTAGTCAATAATTACCTTAAATGTAAAGGAACTAAATTCTTCAATCAAAAGACATAGAGTGGCTAAATGCTTAAAAAAGGAAGATCCATTCATATACTATCTAAAAGACTCACTTCAGATGTAAAAATACACACAGACTGAAAGTGAAAGGATGGAAAAAGATATTCCATGCAAATGGAAACTAAAAGCTGGCTGAGGTAGCTTTACCTACATCAAACAAAAGAGACTTTGAGACAGAGACAAAGAAGGTCATTATATAATGACAAACAGGTCAATCCAACAAGAGGACATTACACTGGAGCATCTAAAGATATAAGGCAAATATTAACAGACCTAAATGGAGAAATAGACAGCAATACGACAATAGTAGGAGACTTTACTACCCCGACTTTCATCAATAGATAGATCATCCAGACAGAAAATCAATAAGGAAACTTCGGACATAAACTACATGTTAAGCCAGATGGCCTTAACAGATGTTTACAGAATATTCCAGCCAATAGCAGCAGAATACACATTCTTCTTTTTTTTTTTTTTTTTTAAAGATTGGCACCTGGACTAACGACTGTTGCCAATCTTTCTTTTTTTTTTTTTTTCTGCTTTATCTCCCCAACCCTCCCCCGCCGTACATAGTTGTAGATCTTAGTTGCAGGTCCTTCTACTTGTGGGATGTGGGACGCTGCCTCAATGTGGCCTGACGAGCAGTGCCATGTCCGTGCCCAGGATCCGAACCCTGGGCCACGGCAGCGGAGCACGCGAACTTAACCACTCAGCCACGGAGCTGGCCCCTACACATTCTTCTTAAGTGCACATGGAACATTCTCCAGGATAGATCATGTGTTAGGCTATGAAACGAGTCTTATAAATTTAAAAAGATTGACATCATATCAAGCATCTTTTCTGATCACAATGGTATGAAACTAGAAATCAATTACAAGAAGAAAATTGGAAAATTTACAAATATGTGGAGATTAAACAACATGCTACTGAACGACCAATGGGTCAAAGAAGAAACCAAAAGAGAAATCAAAAAATATCTTGAGACAAATGAAAATGGAAATACAACATACCAAACTCATGGGATGCAGCAAAGGCAGTACTAAGAGGGAAATTCATAGAAATACACACCTACACCTACATTAAGAAACAAAAAAGATCTCAAATAAGCAATTTAACTGTACAGCTCAAGGATCTAGAAAAAAAACAAACTAAGCCAAAAGTTAATAGAAGGAAGGAAATAACAAAGATCAGAGCAGAAATAAATGAAAGAGAGACTAAAAAGACAATAGAGAAGATCAATGAAAATAAGAGCTGTTTTTTTGAAAAGATAAACAAAATAGACAAATCTTTAGCTAGACTCACCAAAAAGAGAGAGAGAGAGACAGAGAGAGAGAGAGGGGATTCAAACAAATGATATCATAAATGAAAGAGGAGATGCTACAACTATACCAAAGAAATACAAAGGACCATAAGAGATTACTATGAACAATTGTATGCCAACAAATTGTACAACCTAGAAAAAATGGATAAATTCCTAGAAACAGACAACCTACCAAGACTGAGTCAGGAAGAAAGAGAAAATCTGAACAGACCAATTACTAGCAAAGAGAATTAAATCAGTAATCAAAAACTTCCCCCAAAATGAAAGTCCAGACCAGATAGCTTCACTGGTGAATTATACGAGACGTTTAAAGAAGAATTACTATCCATCTTTCTCAAATTCCTCCAATAAAATAGAAGAGGGAACACTCCAAACTTATTCTACAAGGCCAGCATTACCCTGATACCAAAACCAGACAAGGACACTACAAGAAAAGAAAATTACAGGCCAATATCCCCAATGAACATACATGTAAATATCCTCAACAAAATCTTAGCAACCCAAATGCAATACATTAAAGTGATCATACACCACAATCAAATGGGATTTATTCCAGGGATTCAAGGATGGTTCAACATCTGCAAATCAATCAATGTGATACAGCACACTAACAAAATGAAGGATAAAAATTATATGATCATCTCAGTAGATGCAGAAAAAGCATTTGACAAAATTCAACATCCATTTACGATAAAAACTCTCAACAAAGTGGGTATAGAAGGAATGTACCTCAAGATAGTAAAGGCCATATATGACAAACCCACAGATAACATCATACTCAATGGTGAAAAGCTGAAAGATTAGGAACAAGACAAGGATGCTCACACTCACCACATTTATTCAACATAGTATTGCAAGTCCTAGACAGAGTAATCAGGCAAGAAAAAGAAATAAAAGGCATCTAAACAGGAAAAGAATAAGTAAAACTACCTCCCTTTGTAGATGACATATATATATATATAGAAAACCCTAACGACTTCATCAAAAAACTGTTAGAACTAATAAACAAATTCAGTAAAGTTCCAGGATACAAAAATCAGTCATGTTTCTATATACTAATAACAAACTATCAGAGAAATGAAGAAAACAATCCTATTTGCAATTGCATCAAAAAGAATAAAATATTAAGAATAAATTTAACCAAAGTGGTAAAAGACCTGTATACTGAAACTATAAGGCATTGATGAAAGAAACTGAATAAGACACAAATAAATGGAAAGATACTCTCTGTTCATGGATTGGAAGAATTAACATTGTTAAAATGTCCATACAGCCCAAAGCAATCTACAGATTCAATATAATCCCTATCAAAATTCTAACGGCATTTTTCACAGAAATAGAACAAACAATCCTAAAATTTGTATGGAACCACAAAAGACCCCAAATAGCCAACGCGATCTTTGTTCAATCTCCTGAAAGAACAAAGCTGAAAGCATCATGCTCTCTGGTTTCAAACTATATTATAAAGCTATAGTAATCAAAGTTGTGGTATTGGCATAAAAATATACACATAGATCAATGGAACAGAATAGAGGGTACAGAAATAAACCCATGCATATATGGTCAATTGATTTACAACAAAGGAGCCAAGAATATACAATGGGAAAAGGACAGTCTCTTCAATAAATGGAGTTGGGAAAACTGGACAGCCACATGCAAAAGAAAGAAACTGGACCACTATCTTACCCCGTACATAAAAATCAACTCAAAATCGGGGCCAGCCCTGTGGCTGAGTGGTTAAGTTCGTGTGCTCCTCTGCAGGCAGCCCAGTGTTTTGTTGGTTTGAATCCTGGGCGTGGACACGGCACCGCTCCTTGAGCCACGCTGAGGCGGCATCCAACATACCACAACTAGAAGGACTCACAACTAAGAATACACAACTATGTACCTGGGGGCTTTGGGGAGAAAAAGGAAAAAAATAAAATCTTAAAAAAAAAAAAATCAACTCAAAATGGATTAAAAGCTTGAATGTAATACCTGAAACCATGAAGCTCCCAGAAGAGAACAGGCAGTAAGCTCCCTGACATTGGTCTTGGCGATGATTTTTTGGATTTGACACCAAAAGCAAAGGCAACAAGAACAAAAATAAACAAGTGGGACCACATCAAACTAAAAAGCTTCTGCATAGCAAAAGAAGCCATCGACAAAATGAAAAGGCAACCTACTGCATGGGAGAAAATATTTTTAAATCATATATCTGATAAGGGGTTAATATCCAAAATATAAAGAACTCATACAACTCAACAGCAGAAAAACAAAAAACAATCCAATGAAAAAAAGGGCAGAGGATCTGAATAGACATTTTTCCAAAGAAGATATGCAGATGGCCAACAGGTACACAAAATGGTGCTCAACATTACTAATCGTCAGGGAAACGCAAATCAAAACCACAATGAGATATTACCTCACACCCTGTTAGAATGACTATTATCAGAAAGGTAAGAAATAACAAGCGTTGGAAAGGATGTGGGGGAAAGGGAACCCTTGTACACTGTTGGTGGCAATGTAATTGGGTGCAACCACCATGGAAAACAGTATGGAGGTTCCTCAAAAAATTAAAAATACAGAACTACCATATGATCCAGCAAATCCACTTCTGAGTATTTATTCAAAGGAAATGAAAACACTAACTCAAAAAGATATCTGCATCCCTATGTTCATTGCAGCATTGTTTACAGTAGCCAAGACATGGAAACAACCCCCTGATGGATGCCCACTGATGGATGAATGGGTAAAGAAGATGTGGCAGTATATATATATTATATATATATATATATATATATATAGTGGAATACTATTCAGCCATGAAAAATAAGAAAATCTCGCCATTTGTGACAACATGGATGGATCTTGAGGGCATTATGCCAAGTGAAATAAATCAGAGAAAAATAAATACCATATGATCTCACTTATATGTGGAATCTAAAACAAAAAACAACCCTGAACTCATCCACACAGAGTACACAGTGATGGTTGTCAGAGGTGGGGCTGGGGGGTGAGTGAAAAGGGTGAAGCCAGTTAAAAGATACAAGCTTTCAGTTACAAAATAAATAAGTTCTAGGGTTGTAATGTACGGCATGGTGACTATAGTTAATAATACTGTATTGTATATATTTTTTTTTTTTGAGGAAGATTAGTCCTGAGCTAACTACCGCCAATCCTCCTCTTTTTGCTGAGGCAAGGAAGGCTTCTCCCCTGCAGGTTTCAGATGGACTGTGGTCCCGCCAACACTTTGATTTTGGACTTCTGGCCTCCAAACTGTGAGACAATAAATTTCTGTTCTTTGGGGCCACCCAGTTTGTGGTACTTTGTTATGGCAGCCCTAGGAAACTAACACAGTGACCAATGTTTTATTTTTTAAATATTCTTAGGAACTCACCAATTTTAAGATTTTTTTTTCAGGAAGATTAGCCCTGAGCTAACTGCTGCCAGTCCTCCTCTTTTTGCTGAGGAAGACTGGCCCTGAGCTAACATCCATGCCCATCTTCCTCTACTTGATACATGGGACGCCTACCACAGCATGGCTTGCCAAGTGGTGCCATGTCCGCACCCAGAATCCAAACCGGCAAACCCTGGGCAGCCGAGCAGCAGAACGTGCAAACTTAACCGCTGTGCCACCGGGCTGGCCCCTGTATTATATATTTGAAAGCTGCTAAGAGAGTAGATCTTAAAAGTTCTCCTCATAAGAAAAAAATGTATAACTATGTGTGGTGATAGATGTTAACATTGTGGTGATCATTTTGCAATATGTACATCTATTTAATCATTATATTGTACACTTGAAACTAATATGTTATATGTCAATTATACATCAATAAAAAATATGTAAAGCAGAAAAAAAAGAATTGAAAGCAGGATCTCAAAGAGATATTTGTACATCCATGTTCACAGCAGCACTAGTCACAATAGACAAAAGGTGGAAGTAATCCAAGTGTCCATCAACAGATAAACAAAGTGTGGTATATACATGGTATGTAGGTATATACAATGGTATGTACCCAACAGAGCATCAATAGATGCGAGGCAAAAACTGTTAGAACTGCAAGGAGAAATAGATGAATCCATTATTATAGTTGGAGACTTCATCACCTCCCTATCAGTAATAGACAGATAGAGTAGGCAGAAAATCAGTAAGGCCATAGCTGAACTCAACAGCATCATTAATTAACTGGATATAATTGACATCTATAGAATATTTCATCCAAGGACAGAATACATATTCTTCTCAAGTTCACCAAGATGAATGTTCATGTAAATCAATCATATAAGCTTCCATCTTAGGAAACTAAAAATAGAAGAGTAAATTAAATTCAAAGTAAGCAGAAGAAAAAATATAGAGCAGAAATCAATGAAATCGAACACAGAAAATCAATAGAGAAAATCAGTGAAAAAAGCTGGGTCTTTGAAAAGACCAATATAATTGATAAGCCTCTAGCCAGGGCTAAGAAAAGAAGAGAGAAGACACAAATTACTAATATCAAAAATGAAAAAGAGGACAACATTACAGATCCCAGGGACACTGAAAAGATAATAAAGGAATACTGTGAACAACTTTATGCCCACACTGAATCTAGATGAAATGGACCAATTCCTTGAAAGACACAATCTGCCAAAACTCACACAAGAACACATAATCTGAATAGGCCTATATCTATTAAAGAAATTGAATCAATAAAAAAATAATCTTCCAAAGCAGAAAGCACCAGGCCCAGATGGGTTCACTGGTGAATTCTACATACAATGGAATATTATTCAGCCTCAAAAAGGAAGGACATTCTGACACATGCTATACCATGGATGAACCTTGAGGACATTATGCTGAGTGAAACAAGCTACTCACAAAAGGACAAATGCTGTGTGATTCCACTTATATGAGGGACCTAGCAAGCCAAATAGAGACAGAAAGTAGAACAGCTGGTGCCAGGGGCTGGGGGAGTGAGAAATGAGGAGTTGTTGTGTAATGGGTACAGAGTTTCAGTTTTGCAAGACGAAAAGAGTTCTGGAGATTGGTTGCACATCCATGTAAATGTACTTTACACTGCTGAATTGTACACTTAAAAATGGCTAAGATGGTAAATTTTATATTACATGCGTTTTGCCAAAGTTTTTTAAAAAATAGAATACAGCAGTGCCAGGGGCAGATCTGTGCAGTGACAAGGTTTACTAAGTCCTGGCCAGATCAGAGCAGGCCCTTGAGGACCGCCACAAACAGCCTCGCACACCCATCCACACACCCCACTTCCAGCCCACCAAGCATCCCCTGGGACGCACAGCAAATGCAGAAGGCAGGAAGGACAGGCCTTATTCTGCCTACTGAGGAAACAGAAAGGCAAAGGGACATGCTCAGGCCGCTCTTGGTAAAGGGCAGCACCCAGCCCGTGGCCTCATTCTTCAGACTGCAAGGCCAGCACTCTCCCTGCCGCCTTAGGTCCTGTTGAAAGCCCAGATTCTCAAGCGGAGCCATCTGGCTTTGGATTCTAGCTCTGCCACTTACAGCTGTGGGGCCCCGGGCAAGTTACCCAGCTTCTATATGCCTCCTGCCAAACGGGGATAATAGCATGTCATGGGGTCATTGTATTCTTACTACATATGGAGTACTCAAAACAGCCTGGCATGTGGGAAGCACTCTGCCAGCGTTAGCTATTATAGTGTCTCAAGAGTTGGTTTCTGTTTTTTCCCTGAAGATCTTTAAGGGACAAAGCCACTCCCAGCAGTTTAAAGACACTGAAATTGACCTCTTAAGGGATTGCTGGCTCTGGGATCCCACACAACGTTGTGCCAAAGCTTTGAAAGCCCAGGACAAGGATGGGTCTGGGTGCCAGGTTCTTATCGGCTCTCTCCTCAACCTCCCACCCTTGGCCTTGGTGCCCCCAGGAGCTGAGCTAGGACCATAAACCCCAGGAGGCAGTGTGGAGTTTGGCCCATCAGTGGCCCATACCATGGGCTCTGCTCATCATAGCTGAGCTGACAACAACCATGGACACAGCACTCGCAGTGCGCTGAGGAGGACCCTGAGGACCACACAGACAGTGAGATGCAGGCACGTCTCTGCAGACCCCTGACAGCAGCAGAGCTGAGCCCGGGTCAACCTGAGTCAGTGATCCAGGGTAACCCTTGGCAGCAGGCAAAGCTAACCGCCACACAAGACTCGCTCCGTCTGGAGAGGACCCAACAAGGTCACAGTGGCAGTCCTTCCCACCCACAGTTCCAGGAGCTAGGCCGCTTTTCTGGCTAAGTCATGTAGATGGTATCTCTGGGCAGAGTGGCAGGAACAGGACTTCTCTGCAGATGAGACAAAGATTGCTACTCCAGGAAGGGAGAGTCAAGTTCTGAGAGCAGGGTCGTCTAGACCTCGGGGGCCCAAGTGCCTCTCCACCACTGACCAGGATGACCATACCCAGATGTCCCTTACCCTCACTGCCGGAGCTGTGCATCTCCCTGCAGGGGCCAGTAAAGGTCGGGGTACCCATCGCAGTGGAGGCCAGCCCTCGCTGCTGGGGAACTTAGAGGAGCCGAGTGGGAGAAGGGACTTCCTCTCTTTGCTCTCACCTCGGCCAACTTGAAGCAGCTGAGACCTCTGCTTTTGATGCTGCCAGAGAGAGGGCTGTGATTTGCTTGTCAGGGCCGGGAAACATCACTAAATGTCAGAGTTGGAGGGCTCCAAAGACCTTTTTGTGCCCCAGCCTCCCTGTGAGCAATGAGGAAACCCAGGGCCACAGGAGGGCAGGGGCAAGATGAAGACGGCCAGACTGGCCCCGTTCAAACTCCGGGGGAGCTCAAATCCCAGACACCCCCTCCCCCTGGCCCAGATCCCTACAGGCAGGTGAGCTCGGCCTGGCCCACCTTCCGCTAGCTCTGGGCCTCCTCTGCAAACCAGCTCAACAAGGCAGCGACGGAGAGGCCCCTTCTAGGACAGAGCCCATTCCTGGAGAGGGGGCTGGAGAGGCACCTCTGCAGGAGCGACAGCGCAGCCCCCACCCCCACTCCAGTTTATCAGCAACACCACCTCCTCCCCAGTGCACACCAAATACTCCTCAAGCAGTCAGGGACCCCAGTGCAAGGGCCCCTGACAATTCACCTTGGATGAGGGGAGAGAACAGCGATCAAGGCCCCTGATTCTGCATCCAGACTCTTCTTTTTTTTAATGGTGGTAAAATACACACAACACAAGATTTACCATTTTAACCATTTTACATTTACAGTTCAATAGCATAAAGTACATTCACCATATTGTGCAACCATCACCACCGTCCATCTCCAGAACTTTTTCATCTTCCCAAACTATGACTCCCTATCTTTTAAACAATGACTCTCTATTCCCCCTGCCCCCAGCCCCTTGCATCCACCATCCTACTGTCTACGAATTTGCCTGCTCCAGGTACCTCATACAAGTAGAATCACACAGGATTTGTCTTTCTGCGGGACTGGCTTATTTCACTCAGCGTAATGTCCTCAAGGTTCATCCATGTTGTGGCATGTGTCAGATTTCCTTCCTTTTTAAGGCTGAATAGTATTCCATTGTATGCATATACCATTCATTTATTATCCATTCATCTGTCAATAGACATTCGGGTTACTCCCACCTCTTGGCTATTGTGAAGAATGCTGCTATGAACACAGTATACAAATAACTGTTTGTGCCCTTGTTTTCACTTCTTTGGGGTATATACCCAGAAGTGGGATTGCTGGATATCCAAGACTCTTTCTAGCCTGCAATATCACCTGCAAAGAGCACACTGGGTCAACATCCGAAACCACCAGCAATGGGCTCTGACCATGGCCACTCTTTGTCCCTCCCCTTTCTCCAAACACACCCCTGGGGACATGTGGGAGCCTTCTGGGTCCTACACAAGCCCTCTGAAATCATGTACAAACCGTGCCAGGCAAGGTATCCCCCCCACCGGTCCCTGCTTCCCCCATTCTGGGCCCTGCACTCCTTGAGGGTAAAGGAAGACTGTTGGAGTGCGTGTGCCCTGGGCCCTGCCAGCACTGCAATTCTATGACTCCAAGCAGCAGCTAAAATGTACCTCCCTTGGAGAACCCTGGACAAACGCTGGTGGACAGACTGACAGCAGTGAGAGACATGGAGATGGTGCTGCTGGCTGCAGCCTTGCCCGGCCTGTGTCGCTGGGCTGCTCCCTGTGCCCAGCCTTAGCCTCTAACCTGGACTGTTGGGACCTAGGCCTTGAGTGCAATGCGCTGGGTAAAGCCCTGAACTTGGAGCTCCCCTCTCTGATCGTTCCCTCTTCCCTTCCCCCAATTAGGGCTCTGAGGTAGTCCTGGGGCCCCATTCCTTCCGGATCCAGCTCTGTCTCCACCTCCTGGAGGAGGCTGTTGGCCAAGCCTGGACCAGAGAATGCATACCTTCAAGGTCTGCTCATTCCGGTGCATGAGATAAGCCAAGATGGCAGCACAGCTGCGACTGATGCCCAGGGTGGAAAAGACCAGGATGACAGAGCCAAGCTCAAGGTGAATTTCTGCAAAAGGAAGGAAAGATGGGGAGCCGTGCATGGCCCTCTTCCCTGTGGACCTGAGTTGCTGTAAGACAACTGGCTTCAGCGGGCCTATGGTCCAAGACTGGGCTCAGAACCAGCACACCATGGTCTAGGCAAGTTACATGACATCTCTAGGACACCGCTTCATCACCTGGCAAATGGGGATCTTCAGACCCAGCTGGAAGATCAAGAGAATCACACCAGGGCATTCAGCATGATCACGCAAAGGCCTCTTCTTGGCTCTGCAGTCTTCCAGCCCAGGAAGCTCTGCTACCAGTTGGCCTCCCCAGGTAGGGATGAGAGGATCATCCCACAAGGGCACTTGGGTGCCGACAGAGGCAGCGTAGCAGGGGTGTGAATCCGGCTCTGCCACTCACTGGCTGTGGGCTTGGGCATGTTATTCTAAAACAGTTTCCTCATCTGGAAAATGGGAGAACAGTATACGACCTACCTCACAAGGCTTTGTACTGAGCTTAGCCCAGTGCCAGGCACAGGAATGTTAGCCGTAACCACACCTAACAATGCCCCGGAGGCCGTGAGTCCCGCCCACTTAGGGGTGGGGAGGAAGTCTAATTGGCATCCTAGGATGGTCTGGTAACCCCAAGAACCAAAGATAAGCATACCAAGTGCAGGATCACAGACTCAGAGATGACTAAGGCCAACAGCCTCATAGTACAGATAAGGAAACTGAGGCACAGAGCAGTTAAGGACAGCCCAGAGCCACCCAGTGAGGTGGGCTGGAGTGGGGCCTCTGTACTGCAGGCCTCTGCCATCCCAGGATGGGACACGCGGCATGTCTCTCTCTCAGCTCCTAGTCAAGTGACAGCTGCAACGTCCTTGGGCCAAAACGCCCTTCTCTGGCCCCTCTTGTGGGGGCTCAGGCTGCGGGTTGCGTTGGTGCTGAGCAGGCAGTCATAGGGCGGGGCCTCTAACCTGACTCAAACTCGCTCTCTCCGGGGTCCTGCTCTCCATGGGCAATCCTGAGCCCTGGGAAGGACTGAAAACACCCACTCTCAGTGAGACAAGCGAATGGCAGGCACTGCTGTGCGTGTGGCAGGAGGACAGAGGGGCACTGGGCGCGCTGGGGATCATGGAAGTCAGAGCAGAAGGGTTCTGGACTCTTCCACCCCACCCCGCTGACCAGACAGAAGGCAAAGATGGAGTGAGATTCACCTCCAGGTCCCCAGAGCAGGACTCCATGAACATATGCACCCATGGTGGGCCAACACCCTCATTCCACAACAGGCCAAGATGCACAGCAAGGACAGGGCTGGCGCTTGGCCAGGCCCCAAAAGGCACAGTGGTCCAGCCAGGGCCAGTACACCAGGCACTCAACCCACAGCCTGGTGCTCTCATTTGGCCCCACTGCCCCCAAGGTAAACACGTGGCTGTGCATATTGCACAGGGCCTCAGGGAGGCGGGTTTGTCCACACCTGGCCGGGCATGTGCTGGGCCCTACTCTTTCTCTCCTGAGTGCTGGAGTGGAAATCAGGAATAGGCACAGGCCAGTTGCAGCCTGGTTAGATAATGCTCCTTACCAACAAAGTGACAGACGTGGCGTAAAAAGGGGGAAATGTTGGCTTCCGGGGAATCTTCTATCTGGATATGCAGCAGCTTGTCAGCGTCACCTGTGAAACTAAACAGAAGAAAAGTGTAGGTGACCGGGCAGACTCACGCACAGCCCTCTCAACTCTACAGATGCACGGCACTGGGAATCTTGTGTAAACGAGTGATACTTAATCTAAAAGAATCAACAGTATTTCCACTTACAACGGCCCTGTCTCCATGGAGACATTGACATGTGCTTTGATTTTCAAATCCTTCTGAATTTTAGGGTCGCAGGCTTGCCTGAAATTGCCCAGGTAGATCTTGCCTGGCATTATTTCAACAGGATATGGCTGAAATGCATCCAGTTCCTGAGGTAAGGAAGGAGAAAGACTGCTAAGTATAATATGCACATGATACACAATATAATATAATACTCCCCAGGGAGGGAGTTGTTCTGGTTTTTTGTTTTTGAAGGGGTCTCTTGAAACGTGGCTCAGCAAACAAGCTTAGAAAGATAATCCAGGACAGTGAACGAGACTGAGATCTGGGCATTCGAAGAGACTGGCAAGCAGTAACTTGCATGCGGAGTTGGAGGGCTGGCATGACAGAAGGACAGAGCCACAGCATCACGTGCAGCGCGCTGAATCTGAACACTGACATCCCACCGCTCTCCACGGCTCCTGTTTGCACTTTGCCAGGTGCACAAGGGTTGGGGCCAAGCATCCCACGGCCCAGAACTGCGTAAGCCCAGGGTGTGTCTAGCTGGGGGAGGGGCAGGGGGAGAAGGGATAGCCTTTTCATTATACTTGGAAGCCACCAGAATTTAAACACCTTAAAAAAAAACCAAACAGCAAAACTACTCACACAGAGCCTATTTGTCATTAGGAAATGAGTTCTGAGGAAGAGAGGCAGGGAGAACAGGACATCACTTAAATGGAAGTGTACGGAATTCCAGGTCCAAATTATAATAAGAAAAATTTTGGTTTCTTTGAAAAACAAAGGAATAAAGAGAAGGATTATTTCTACATTTGCCAAAGCGCATTCTCAGAAACACAAGTCCCTCACAATGCACTGTGAGAAAAGGGCTCAGGGAACCAGGTACTGACGGCAAGCAGCAGCTGTGACAGACCCTCTCAGGCACTCACAATGCACACGAGCAGTTAAAGGCCAAGAAAGTCCCGCTGTAAAGAAACCCACTAACTGCTCACTATGGAAAACACCACGGAGTCCCCTCAAAAAATTAAAAATGGAACTCCCGGATGGCAACTAAACTCTCAGTGGTAGACACAATGTAGTCTATACAGAAGCTGAAATAGAATGATGTACACTTGAAATTTACATAATGTTACTTCAATTAAAACAAAATAGAACTACCATATGATCCAGCCATCCCACTTCTTGCTATTTATCCAAAGGAAATTAAAGGAAATCACTATTTCAAAGAAATATCTGCACCTCCATGTTCACTACAGCATTATTCACAGTTGCCAAGACATAGAAAAAACTAAGCATCCATCAACAGATAAGTGGGTAAAGGAGCTGTGGTGCATATACACAGCGGAATGTTGTTCATTCATGAGAAAGAAGGAGATGCTGCCACTTATGACAACACGGATGGACCCTGAGGGCGTTAGGGTAAGTGAAATAGGTCAGACAGAGAAATACAAATACTGCAAGTTCTCATTTATACGTGGAATCAGAAAAAGCCAAGGGCCGGCCCCATGGCCGAGTGGTTAATCCGCACGCTCTGCTGCAGTGGCCCAGTTTCACCGGTTCGGATCCTGGGGGCAGACCTGGCACAGGTTATTTGAGGCGGTATCCCACATAACACAGCTAGAAGGACCCACAACTAAAATATACAACTATGTACTGGGGGGATTTGGGGAGAAAAAAAGCAGGAAAAAAAAAAGCCAAACTCATGGAAACAGTAGAATGGTAGTTGCCAGGGGCTGGGGTGGGGGGTGGGAACAGGGTGATGTTGGTCAAAGGATACAAACTTCCAGATATAAGACAAATAAGTTCTGGGGATCTAACGTACAACATGGTGACTGTAGTTAACAATACTGTATTGTATACTTGAAATTTGCTAAAAGTAGATCTTAAATGTTTTTTACCACACACACAAAACAACGGTAATTATGTAAGGTGATAGATATGTTAATTAACCTTATGGTGGTAATCCTTTCAAAATATACACATGTATCAAATCAACATGTTGCACACCTTAAATTTCCACAACGTTATATGTCAATTATATCTCAATAGAACTGGAGGGAAAAAATTACAAAATTTGATTGTTCCAAGGAAAGATTATTAGAGTGCCAATCAAGTGGTTAGAGAAAATTCTCATCAAATAATAAAACTAATCTTATAAACTATTTGGAAAACAGCCAGAAAAGCATGCCAGTCTAAGATTGTTCTCAAAGCGTGCCTCCAGGGAACTAGAAGCTGGGGGAAATGTTCCTAATGATTCCTGGGGTGACCTCTTGCAGCTCGGATGTCTGTAATAAAACAGTGGCTACATATTTATTGTTGGCATGGATTGAAAACTTACTTGCGATATTTGGTAAAGTAAAATATAGGTATAACCTCAAAAAAAAAAATCCACTAACATTGTCTAAACTAATGTTTCCAATACAACCTGTTCAGAGAGCCCTTTTCTCCCATCAGTATTCCATGGAACCCATGTAATTTCAAAGGTCAAACCCAGTTCTAAAACTCCTCTGGCTCCAACCCTGACTCAGAAATAACATCTTAAGTACCTCAGGCCACTCTGCTGTCCACTTCAGTCCTTCCGAGCCTTCTGGCCTCAGCACATCTCCCCTCAGTGAACCCACTACAAGCTCCCATTCTTCCCAAGTTATCAGCTCAAAAGCCTTTACCAAAGAGCAGACACCAAACTGAGCCAATCTTCAAGTTTATGCGAGGGACTAGGACCCTTCCACCTGCAGGCAGGCCTGCTGCTTACAGATGTGGCCCAAAGTGTCCCCCAGAGCTTGCGCTGACCCCACCCAGGCCACTCAGCCTGCTGGAGCCACATGAAATCCTCCTCATTTCAATTGAACAAGCTCACGAAACACCCATCACAAATCTGTCAACTCTATTCCTGATGCTTTCACACCAGCTTCCCTTCCTGTGGTTGTACAGCTGTGGGGAAGAGGGTGTGGCATGGGTAAAAACACACTGAGCTGTAAAGAGCAAGCGCAGGGGAATTCTAGATGACAATTTTGACCACACACTGACAAACCTAAAAGAAATAGGTATCTCTTGGAGCCAGCCCAGTGGCACAGCAGTTAAGTTCACATGTTCCGCTTCAGCACCCTGGGGTTCCTGGTGCAGATCCTGGGTGCAGACCTATACACTGCTCATCAAGCCATGCTGTGGCAGGTGTCCCACATGTAAAGTAGAGGACGATGGGCCCGGAAGTTAGCTCAGGGCCCGTCTTCCTCAGCAAAAAGAGGAGGATTGGTGGCAAATGTTAGCTCAGGGCTAATCTTCCTCAAAAAAAAAAAAAAGAAAAAGAAATAGGTATCTCAAATCAACACGTCCAAACTGAGCCCACTGCCTTCCCCCTACCACTGCCTCCTCCTTCCATGTCCCCATCTCAGTAAGCCACACCACTGGCCACCTGTCGCCCACACCTAAACCACGGCATTATCCTAGACTCCTTCCTCTCCCATGCCCCTCCCCCATGTCTAATCAATGCCACTTCCTAAATATGTCCTGAACCTGTCCTCTCCTCTCATCGCTGCCTCTGGCAGGTCTCCCCAGATCCACTCTGCCTGCACCGATCTGCTCTCCACGCTGCAACCAGAGTTGATCTTTCTCAAATGCAATCTGACCACGCCACCTCTCGACTTAAAGCCGTTCAGCGGCTCGCCATCGTCTGTCAGTGTGGCCTTCACACATGTGTT
The DNA here is from genome assembly GCF_037783145.1 of Equus przewalskii. Lineage (NCBI taxonomy): Eukaryota > Metazoa > Chordata > Mammalia > Perissodactyla > Equidae > Equus > Equus przewalskii. Next base: position 10,560,335 of record NC_091842.1, on the reverse strand, counting down.
AGTCACAGCGCCCCTCTGCTCAAGGCGAGGTCTTCTTTAAGGGATGCCACGTATAAAACAGAGGAAATTAGAGGTTGCTCTGTCTAAGGTGGAGAGGCTGTCTTGGAGCCCAAATTCTGTCCCTCCATCTCCCTCATAGGAGGAGTTTCTTGGGGAGCAGTAGGGACGCCCCCACTTTACAGCGTGTCAGACATGTAACGGGAGGGCAGAGGGGCTTCCACTCTTGCTGGCGAATTAGTAACAAAGGTCCCAAAGTGGGGAGAGGCAAATACTAGGCACCCACATTCTAAAGGGGCCACAAACAACCAGGGCAGAACTCAGTCAATCCAGCCACCAGCCACCCTGTTCCTGTATACATGAGAAGACCAGGGCCGAGGGCAAGTCACAGGTGTACACACATCGAAACTGAGCAAACTGTACATTTTCCACATATGCAGTTCACCCCATGTCAACTACCCCTTACTAAATCTTAAAAAAAAAGGGGGGGATGAATTATCAGCAGTGTAATGTTTGCAGAGAAGTACTCGCTCTGCATACTGCAAAGCCAGTAAGGGGGTGCTCCTCCGGGAGCAAGGAAGAGAGGCCGGCAGGATGGGGAGACAGGCTGTACACCCATCCAGATGAAAATCATAGTGCAGTTACCTCCGTGGAAGGAGGGGAGGCAGACATGAATACCCTGGACTTGGGAACATGCACCACCTCAGACATGAATCTTTGCCTTTTAATCCAGGCTGGCAGGAGCAGCCGAGCCAGCAAGGCAAGGAGGGCCTGCAGTGAAGTCGGCCTGGGCCCCTCCCCCACTGTCACACTCCCTTGCGGCTCGGCTCATTCTGGGATGCCGATGAAGGATTGTGGATGCAGTAGGGGGTCCTGGGCTACTAAGGAGGGAAAGGGAATTGGGGGTCCACCTGGCATGAAGCCTCAGCTGGCTCACTCTGAAGGATCCTTGGTAACAGACTGGGCCCCTGAAAACCAGCAGCAAAGGCCACCAGCAGCGCATTGAACCAGGCTGGGCCAGAGTGAGAGCAAGGCACTTCCCCACCACTGACGGCAGCCAGTCACACAAGACAGGCCCAGCTCTGGACCCCCAGCATCAAAGGGGCCAGGCCCAGGAGAAGGGAAGAGGGGAGACATCCCTGAAGCTAACACACATCCCTCGCCACTCCCAGCCCCCCGGCAAATGGAAGGCTGCCCAGCTCTGGGGGATGGGAGGAGATGAGCTCTGGTTCAGATTTGCGGTTGGAATGTTAAACTGCCCTACTTGTAGTGAACTGATTGTTTTTACTCCCTTCTAAAAATTTATTTCAAAAATACACAAAAGTAGAGAGAACAGTAATAATAAACCCCTGGATCTATCACCTCTCTGCAAACATTATCAACTAATGGCCAATTTTGTTTCATCAATGCCCCCATTGCCTTCCCAACCCACCACAGATTATTTTGAAGAAATTCCAGGCATCATATCATTTTACCCATAAATATTTCATTATGTATCTCTAAAAGATAGGGACTCATATTTTTAAAAACTAACCATAATAATGTCATCACAACCTAAAAAGACATATAGCAATAATTCTTACCATCATCAAATATCCAGTTAATATGCACATTTCCCCAATCGTTTTATAATACGACTAGATTGCAATTTTTCATAACTGAAAGTGGCCAGAAAGCATGGAGTCTGCCTAAGGTGTTGCCAAGGGCAAGAATGAGAGGACAGCTGAAGGTAGCTGTTGGAAGAAATGAACACCTGCTGGTCACGTTGCACTGCGTTCAGACTCTTCAACGCACCAGATACCGCACAGCATCCCCCAGGGACTGCTCCCCACCTGCCAGTCATGGCCACGCAATGACTGCCTTCCACGCGCCCCCAGGGTTCTCTTCCTCACACGCTCCTCCTCCTTAGGTTTGGCTCCAGGAAGGAAGTGCCTCTCCTCTGGGCTCCAGACCCCTGGTGTCCCCCCTGCCTCCCCTATTAGACAAGAACTTCTCATAAGCAAGGACTGCTACCTCACCCTTTTGTTGTATCCTCTGGACCCAGCCAGGGTTGTGGGACCAGACAGCTAAGAATGGAGAGGCAGCCTTGAATCATGAGGCCCCTGCCTGTCTGACTTTGCCTACGGCACACCATCCAGAACTCTGCCTGGGATCCCTGCCCTCTAAGTGGGCCCCATCTCTTAAACACCACATTGGCTTTTGCCTGACTCTGGCGATGATAAATTCATCATACTGGACTAGACTTCCTGGCTGCCCCAAGTTCATTTCCCAAGCGCAGGCTTTGACATCTCTTCCATCTTTTCCCTGCTGTCTGCCTCATTCTCCTCTTTCTCCTACCCTGGCCCCACTGCTTGGCCCCAGGGGAAGCCCACCCTCCCCTCTGAGCCTGTCTGCGCTCGGCACCCTGCCTTACCTGCGGCATCCAGATGATCTTCTGCGTCCGGAAGAAGTGGTACATGGCCGAGAAACGCTCATAGCCCCCCTTCAGGATACGGACAGGGTGGCGGGTGAGGTGGGTCAGGGCTTTGCCACACTTAATGGCGGCTCCGAGAACCGGTCCTAAGAGTGGAGATCAAAGAGATGAATGTCCTCTGAGTGCTCACCATTTGTCTATGGCTCCAGCGGACGGCCACTTTATTCTGAAAAGCAATTATCGAGGAAGCTGAAGCAAATATAGAGACGAGTGTTACAATTAAAACTTAAAAAGCAACTTACCACCAAGTAAGCTATCTTTTTTTTCTGTAAACTCTGAGATTATATATATATATCTCCACATTGTTGTAAGGAAGGACGATTTAACATAAGGGAAATATATATTGTATGTATATATCATATATTACATTTATATTGTATATTGTGTATTATACAGCACATGTATATCATATATTATATACCACACAATTCACCTATTTAAAGTGCATAAACTAAATGGTTTCTGGTATATTTACAGAGTTGTGTAACCATTACCACAATCAATTTTAGAACATTTTCACCACCCCACAAAGAAACCCTGTACCGGTTAGAGGGTTTCACTCCTCATTTCCCTCCAAACACCCAGCTCTAGGCAATCACTAACCTAACTCTTCTCTATGGGTTTACCTAGTCTGGACATTTCATATAAATGGAATCATACAATATGTGGCATTTTGTATCTGGCTTTTTCCTCTACATAATATTTTCAAAGTTCATGCATATTGTAGCATATATCAGTATTCCATACTTTTTTACGGCTGAATAACACTCCATGGTGTGGATCAACACCTTTTATTTATCCATTCATCTGTTGACGGACATTTGGGTTGTTTCCACGTTTTGGCTGTTGGAAATAATGCTGCTATGAACATTCGTGTGCAAGGTTTTATGTGCACATGTCTTCCTTTCTCTTGGGTACATACCTAGGAGTGGAATTTCTGGACCATATGGTACCTCTACGTTCAACTTTTTGAGGAAACGCCAAACTGTTTCCCACAGCAATTGCACCATTTTACGTTCCGACCAGCAGTACATGAGGGTTGCAATTTCTCCACAGCCTCATCGACACTTGATATTATCTGCCTTTTTGATTATGGCCATTCTAGCAGGTGTGAAGTGGTATCTCATCATGGTCTTGACATCAATTTAATCTCTTTTTTTTGAGGAAGATTAGCCCTGAGCTGACTTCTGCCAATCCTCCTCTTTTTGCTGAGGAAGACTGGCCCTGAGCTAACATCTGTGCCCACCTTCCTCTACTTTATATGTGGGACGCCTGCCACAGCATGGCTGGCCAAGTGGTGCCATGTCCGCACTGGGATCTGAACCGGTGAACCCCAGGCCACCAAAGCGGAACGTGCCAAATTCACCGCTGTGCCGCCGGGCTAGTCCTGACATCAATTTAATCTTAAACGCCTTCACTGATCTGCAGAATCACTATTAGATTGTATGCACCCTAGATATATATGACAGGAAGGATGCAAAATTAAGGCCAAGCCGAACTACCCTGAGGCCAGGATCCGGCTCATAAGAGAAACACTGTGCAGCAGACTCTGGAGAGCCAGCGGCAAGGAGGAAGGGAAGGGCACGGACCCTGACTTCTATATTGAACCTTTGTCCAGGGAGAGAAGGCCAATTTCAGCAGGGGCTGCTAAGGACATAAATGGCCTGAGATGCTTCAGAGAGGCTATATTTGCAAGAAGAGCCAGGAGTCAACAGCCAGGCCAGGAGGCAACCTGTAACTGGCAAGACAGGAGCCAAAGCCCACCCCAGAGGGCCAGGCTTGGCAGCCAGGGAGGCTTGAGCAAGAGCCTGAACAATGACCGGTGGGGTCAGAGGACCCAGGTGAGTTGGGCAGAGAGTCCCAGGCCACAATGCTGCTGCCTTTAAGCCAGACAGCTGCTCCCCGCCAAAGTCACACGACCCGCTGGAGGCTTATTCACACTCAGGAGTGATGGGGTCAGGGCTGGAGGAAGGTCAGTTTCCAGGGGACAATTAGAGACTCTGGCGGAAAGCCATGAGAACATCCCAGGGCCCAGGCTATCCAGCCAAGGAGGTAACGGGGTTAAGATTTTTTGAAACATTAAATCTGTTCATTTTTATTCCCACTAATCCTGAGTTCTCCATTGACACGAGGTTTCCCACACTTGGAACGGGGCGCCCACTGCTTCAGGGGGCGGGGGGCATCACCAGGAACAAGGGGGTCGCCACTCAGCTGGGTATGTTAAATTATTTTCGGTCCTTACAGACAATTGTCTTGAAAGTGAAGCCTTGCTGAGAGGAGGAAAAGAATCCCCGAATTCCCAAGCTTCCCTTCACAGTTGGTGTGAATGCCCGGCCCAGGGATCTCCCCCCACACATATCAAGAGCCCAGCTCAGGGCTCCATACCCCAAATGTCACAAGGAAGGACAATTTCTCATCAGGGAAATGTCTCTCATACAAGAAGGGGTTGCCCTCTGCTGCTCAAAGGAGCTTGGAGACAGAGTCCGAGGGCCAAGACAAGGGAAGACACTTGTTGGGTTCTTAAGAAGAGACCCAGCTGAGGCGGTAGAAACACATGGGCTGGAGGGGGAGCTGAAAATAGCTTGTGCCCCATTCTCCGCCAGGATTCTGAGGCACCCCCCAGCGGAGGTGTGGAGTGGTTAACCTAACGCTGGAGACCAACGTAATGCCGGAAGGAAGACACAGCAGGCCCAGGGGTCAGCAGCACCTGTGGACGGTCAGGTAGGGGGGTAGGAGGGGATGGGGCTGAGGCCCCAGGAGCCATCGCCACGCACTGCCAGCTGGAGGGAACCGCTCACGTCTTACACTAGCTGTGGACATTTTGGCCACGACACAGCAAGGACAGAGGCCGCAGAGACTGAGCTGCACCTCACCCAGAGGCCCACAGGAAAGGACGACACAGAGCCGGACACCTGAATCTGGGATGCGATGAAGGCTCCCTCCACACTCACATTTCCCTGGGGGTCTGGGAGGCAGGTGCTTAACAGCGGAAGGGAGAAGGGAGTGGAGAGAAAAACCTTGAAGTGGTCTTTTACCCAAAAGACTCTGCATTTACCTGAAAGATGCCATTTTAAAGGAGAAAAGTTGCCTCGAGTGGGCTAGGTGTACACGTGTGTGGTTTCCTGTTTTGTTGTGTTGTTGTTTTGTGGTTGTGGCTTCCTACCGAGAATGGAGACTCCACAGCACAGTGAGGTCACTTATATAACACAGAGGGGGTTATCTTTATTGACCACCATTTCCTAGGGTTTCAGCGTCCCGCTATCATCCTAGAATTGCAAACCCGAGCCCAATAGGATGAGTTTAGGGAAGAGGGGACAATTTCCTGGCTAAGGACCTCCTGGGAATATTGGTTTTATTAAAGGTGGAAGCCTAGCGCCACCCAGTGACCACTGGTATGAATGCCCTGGCCCATGGAACCACCCACACATATGACTGAGCCACAGCAGCAGAGCCCCATGCCAATGGCACATGGTGTCAGTCCAAAACCAGAGGCTGGATGGAGAATGCAACAGAGTCTCAGTGAAGCCGATTAGAACTGACCACATTTTTTTTTTCCTCAGGAAGATTCGCCCTGAGCTACCATCCATACCAATCTTCTCTATTTTTCAGTATGTGGGCCGCCAGTGCAGAATGGCTACAAACCAAGCGGTGTAGATCTGTGCCCAGGAACTGAACCCAGGCCATCAAAGCGGAGCATGCTGAACTTAACCACTAGGCCACTGGGGCTGGCCCAAGAACTGACCACATTTTGCTCCAACTAGGAGCTGGCATGACTGCATTGTTCCCCACCATCACTATCCAGGCCTTCGGAGACTGACAGAGCCAAACTGCCCAGGTTTGAATCCTGGCCCCACCACTTGCTAGGTGTAGTGGTTTAAAAAAAAGCCCACAAATTCTTTCAAATGCCTCCCTTTAAAAGGTCGAGCCTAATTCCCGTCTCCCTGAGGGTAAGCTATACTCAGTGACCTCCTTCTAATGAACAGAACGTGGCAGAGGTGACTGTGTCTAAGGCCCAAGACTAGATCATAAAAAGCAGGCGGCTTCCCCTCGTTCTCCCTCTCTCAGATCGTTCACTCCAGGAGAAACTAGCTGCCATGCTGTGAGGACGGCAGCCTCGCTGATGTCTTGACTACAAACTCAGGACAGATCCTGTACCAGAATCTTCCAGTCAAGCTACTCCTGAATTCTGGACCCACAGAAACTATGAGATAATTAATGTTTGCCGTATTAAGCTACATTGTGGGGGTAATTTGTTTGGGGGTAGTTTGTTACGCAGCAATAGACAACTCATTCACTAGGTATGGGACTTCAGATGAGTCACTTTTCTGGGCCCCAATTTCCCCATCTATAAATTTGGGCTGTTACCTATCAGGAGACAATTCTCCACGGTCTCTCACATTTCCACATATCCTTTGAGCAAAGGCACTGGTTTTTCAAGGACATTTACATAACAAATAGCCTTGGAAGACAGAGACAGTTTCTCCCTCCAGAGCCAAGGGCCACCAGGCTTTCTGCCCATTATGAAAGATTCAGGTCCCCTAAGCTCAGAATTCTCCTATAATACAACACACTGCGTGGATAGATATTACTTGGCCCTCTTCATGTCACCCTGTGAGAACTGGGATGTGGGGCATCAGGGCAGGAAAATGATGACACTCTGTCTAGTTTTACGGTTCTGAGTAATAAAGTCCTTTGTCTCTGACCCAGGAGCCTCATGTCTTCTGCCAGAATCTATGAAACTGACTGACTCACTTGTCGTCTTGCGAGGACGAACAGCCTCAGATCCTTCCCGGTTCTCGACATCACCGTCCTCACAGGCTGTTCTGCAGATGGCATGAGGTGACCCGGGCAGAGCACTCAGCATGGCTGCTGGCACGTGGCAAAGTGTCTGACCGCCGTTAACTATTATTCTTGCTGCTGTTGTAAGGACTCACCTTCTCTGCTCTCATCAGAGACGTCATCATCACTGCTGTGTCTTAAGATCTCCAGGAAGCTGGTGTTGTTATCGTACACCACACAGTATTTCACGCACTCCAGATCCACAGACTCCGGGATAAGATATTCATTTGCCTTCTAAAGAAACCACGAGAGAATCCTGTTGACAGGTCAGTTCAGCTGAGCAAATATTCCCTGAGCACCAGCACCAGGAGGACTGTGCCTCTTCCCCTGACTACACACACAGGCACAGAAGCACCGAGAGTGCACTGGAGAGTCTGCTAAATTCCAAGGATCTTTCACACCCACATCCCTGCTGCAAAAAGCTGACCCTGGGTCACTGGACCAGAGGTAAGTGCCTGGCCAAAGAACGGCTGGTCCACGGACCGGCACGCAGCCTGTTAGGTGCCCCAGCACAAGCGCTATCAGAGAGGCCGTGGCGAACCGAACTAACAGTATCCTCACTCCGGGGGAGAGTGGTTGGCAGTGGGGGCCAGATCCAAAATCCCCCATAAAGAGGGCAATAAGTAGAAGGCTTGAATAAGCAGAAGTCACGAGGCCAAATGGAAGCTCAAATGGAAGCCCTGTGAGAGCGGGAACTTTTGTCCGTTTTCAGTCACCTACGTGTCCCGAGCTTCCGGAACACTGCCTGGCAAATGATAGGCCTTAAACATAGTTAAAGGAAGGACTGGGCAAACAGGAGCCATGTGGTCTCGAGGAGTAGCTGGGGAGTGGCTGAGTTGCCATGATGGCAGACCGCAGCGGCAGGACACAGATGCCTTCTGCCAAGGAGGTGATGAGCTCTCGCAGCATCCTAACTGCCCAGCATCCCAAAGAGTGTCCCAGAGCTCAGGGAGGCCTGGCTGGGCAGTGGCTAAGAGGTTAGTCTTCACTTGTTCGCAAGGCTTCCTGAAAGCCCCCACTATTCAGGGGCACCTGAGCCTGACTGTGTCCCTGGCGCCCTGGTCTGGCTGACATGGAGGCTCTGACAGAGGACAGGTGTACACCTACTCTACCACAGGCAGTGAGGGAACACCCATGGAGGCACAGACCAGGGAAGTTCTCTGGGACTCAACGGGGAGAAACCATACTAGTCTAAAGGAATTAGGAGACAGATGGCGCTCTGAGCAGGACTTAGATGGGGGAGGGTGAGGATGAGGAAAGGGGCATTCTGGGTGTGAAAACCATGAGCAAAGGAGAAGGTGGGAATAGCTCACAGAGGCTGGAGCTGGTGGGGGAGCAGGAGAGATGTAGCTGGACATTCATCCGTCTGTTTGATAAACATTCATTGAGGACCCACTTTGCGCTTACACTGCGCTAGGTTCTGGAATACAGAGACTCAAAAAAGAAAAGGGAAATGGCTAAGTTGGCCTGGAGGACTCAGAGAGGCCGCACGGAGAGGCCACCCAAGGCAGGAAGCATTTGAGATGAGACTGCAGGGGCGAGTGGGAACTTACCACATGGACAAGAGCTGGGGGAGTGTTCGAGGCAGAAGGAACAGCTTCCAATCATTCATTTTCATCAACAAATAGGTACTGAGCACCTACCAGATGCCAGGGACCAGATTGAGCATCTGGGCTACAATGACGCACTGCCAGGGTTAGCAAGGACCTGAGAGAGAAGAGACCCTGGGGGTGGGGGTTGGGGGGCGGGGAATGACTGCATGCAGGGCTCTGTCTTCTTAAAAAGCTGGAATGGACAAAGGAAGTTGGGAAGGGGGGAGCAGAGAGCTTCCATCTTTGGGTTATAATAACTATCTCTATGGTTTATTGTCTGTTCCCTGAGTGGAACAGAAGCTCATGAGGGCAGAGGCAATGAATGAAGGGCATCTTGTATTCTGTTTTATCCCCCAGGATCTGGAACAGTGCCCGGGATGTCAAGGACTTAAATCAATATTTGCTTAATGAAGCTGTTGACCATGATGAGGGTGGGGTGGGGTGTGGACACTTTAGGGAGTGTATGAGAAGTGGGGAGACCCTCGTAATGGATGCATAGGGGCGGTCCTGCCTCTGCTGCCCACAGTGTCCAACAGCAGGTGCCGCCTCCTGGATCTTGGAGACAATCTCCCATCCTCCCCACCTCCTGTGGGGTAGCCAGGCTGCCCCAGATTCTGACTCTGCTGGTATACCTTCTTCACTCGACGGGCCGTAATCACATGGCTTTCATCATACTCCCGTTTGGAACGCACATCTGAAAGGGAAAAGTATTGAACTAATAACTGTATTTGCAAAGGAGAACATGACCAAATTACTTAGAGTACTCACATCATCATCAAGATATATTTGTTTGGCAGTTAGGTGACAGGGACCGACAGTATAAATTCAAGGTGTGTAGTTTCACTGCTCTGGGCTACCCACATGACTCCCTTGCCCCATCATACCACACACCTCCTTCAAGGGTGTTGAGACTTTGAGTCTTTGATTTAGGGAGAATTTTCTCTGAGGTCCAATAAAGCAGGGAGGGAAGAAATCAAAGCCAGACTGAGCTCATCCTAAATGCCCCTTGTAATTTTAGACCCAAACACAGACTGTAGAAGCTAGAAGCTGAGGTTCTAACGCCCCTGCTAGGACAGAAGATGTGGTATTGTTGCTCCTCAAAGATGGGAGGAACGTGGAGCAGGAATTGAGGCTTACACATAAATCCTGAAAAGGACCGTTATCCCAAATATCCAAACAATTTTCAAAATTCAACAATAGGAAAATAAACAACCCAATTAAAAAACGGGCAAAAGATATGAACAGACACCTTACCAAAGAAGATATACAGATGGCATATATGCATATGAAAAGAAGTTCGACATCACATGTCACTAGGGAATTGCAAATTAAAACAACAATGAAATCTCTCTCTCATCTATAAGAATGTTGAAAATCCAAAATACTGACAACACCAAATGCTGGTGAGATGGGGAACAACAGGACTCTCATTCATTGCTGATGGAAACGCAAAATGGTACAGCCACTTTGGAAGACAGTGTGGCTATTTCTAACAAAACTATACATACTCTTCTTAGCAATCGTGCTCCTTGGTATTCACCTAAATGGGTTGAAAATTTATGAACACACAAAAACCTACACACAGATGTTTATAGCAGTTTTATAATTGTCAAAACTTGGGAGCAACCAAGTTGTCCTTCAGTAGGTGAATGGATAAACAAACTGTGGTACACCCAGACAACAGAATATTGCTCAGTGCTAAAAACAAAAGAGCTATCAAGCCATGCAAAGACACAGAGGAAAGTTAAATGCATGCTACTAAGTGAGAGAAGCCAATCTGAAAAGGCTACATACTGTTTGCCTCCAACTCTGTGACATTCCTGGAAAGGCAAAACTGTGGAGACAGTGAAAAGACCAGTGTTACCATGGGTTGGGGGAAGGAGGGAGGAATAGATGGAGCAGAAAGGGTTTTTAGGGAAGTGAAACTACTCTGTATGATACTATAGTGATGGATACATGTCATTAAACATCTGTCAAAACCCACAGCATGTGAAATACTGAGTGATGTAAACTGTGGGCTTTGAGTGATAATGACGTGTCAGTGCACGCTCATTAACTTTAACAAAGATACCACTCTGGGGTGGAGGGAGGCCGGCCCCACGGCGTAGCAGTTAAGCTCACATGCTCCACTTCGCCAGTTTGTATCCCGGGTTTGGATCCCTAGCGTGGACATACACACCACCTATTAGGCCATGCTGTGGCAGGTGTCCCACATATAAAGTAGAGGAAGATGGGCACGGGTGTTAGCTCATGGCCAGTCTTCCTCCTCAAACATAAATAAATAGATAAATATATGCCCCACTCCAATTTGGGATGAGAATCGTGGGAGGGCCTGTGCTTGCATGGGGGAAGGGAGTATATGGGAGCTCTCTGTACTTGCTGCTCAATTTTGCTGTGAACCTAAAACTGCTCTAAAAAATAAAGTCCCTTTTAAAAAAAGATATAAGAAAGCACTAACCACAAAAGAAAATATGGATAAATCTAATCCTACTAAATTAAGAATCTTTGGGGGCTGGCTCTGTGGCTGAGCGGTTAAGTTCTCGTGCTCTGTTTCAGTGGCCCAGGGTTTTGCTGGTTCGGATCCTTGGAGCAGACACGGCACCGCTCATCAAGCCCTGCTGAGGCAGCGTCCTACATGCCACGACTAGAAGGACCCACAGAAAAGAAAGTAAAAGGGCAAGCCATAGAGTGAGAGAAAATATCTGTAACACAAATAACTAACAGAAGACCTATATCCAGAATACATAAAGAACTCATACATCAATGGGGGAAAAGAACTTCAGATATCTGAAGATATCTTTATTTTAAGATACCTTAAGAAACAGCTCAAGGCCGCACCCCCAGGATGACCACAGCCCCCCGTAAAGTGCCTGCCTGAGAAAACTCAAGGGGGCCACTGTCTGTTCCAGCAACATCTGAAGATGGGGCCCATCTCCCAGCCTCTGCAGAGGGGAGGAGCCTAACTTTGATGAGCGCCACTTAGCAAGCCCAGACGGGTTTCACATGGACCAACCCCCTCCCCTGTTTATAATTTTTCCCTTCCCTGACTCTACTGAGCCCCTGCTCACCCCCTCCCGCCTCCCTCACTCTCCCTTTAAAATGCCCAGTCTTCTCTGTGCAAATTGAACTGAAGTTCAGTTCACACTGGACTCTTTTCCCTATTGCAATAGAATATTACCGATTAAAATCTGTCCTCACCACTTTACTAGTGTCTGGCTTCGTTTCTCTTTGACACTATTTAGCAACAAGAATGAACAAACTACAGCATAGCCACATCCAACAACATGAGTGAATCTTAATAATATAATCTTGAGCAAAAGAAGTCTGATACATAGTCTGCATGGCTCGAAAACAAGTGAAACTAAGCACAGTATATTGTAAGCTCATTTCATTTATTTATATAGATGCGAAAATCTGAAATGAATAGTAAGCCAAATCTAACAGTGTGCAGAAAAAATAATGTATCATGATCTAGTAGGAGCTATGTAATACTAGAAAACCACATATTAAAGGAGGAAAATTGTATGTTCATTTCCATAGATGCAGAAAAATTTCAATTCATATCATGGAAAAAAGTTCTTAGTAAATTAGGAATATAAGGCAACTTCCTTAACTCAATGAGTACCTTACTAAATATCTACAGCAAACATCATACTGACTGGTAAAGCGAGAAACAAGTCCAATGCTCACTATGCTCCTCTTTAGCATGGTATTGGAGGGCAAAGGGTACAGCAATGTAGTAAGATAAGAAAAAATTAAGTGTATAAGAATTGAAACAGAAGACATAAAACTGTCATCATAAACAGAGAAATATGACGGTCTATGTAGAAAATCCAAGAGAATTACAAACAATTAGAATTAGTCAGAGAGCACACCAAGGTTGCTAGATACAATATCAACATAAAAAAAATCAATAATGGTCTGTAAAAGTGGAGAAAAAAAATGTTTCAAAAGAGGAAAAGCCTTGTAATAATGCTTCAATATTCCAAGTGTCCACCAGAACCCACAAAAGAGCAACAGAGACTAAAGAGATGGATGTGCACACAGGAAATAATTCAGAAAAGTCCTGTAAAACCACGAAAAGCTACAGGAAGACAGAAGCTGAAGCCCATCCCTTAAATGATCCTGTGAATGAGGAAGAACCTGGGACAAAAAAGAAAAAGAAGGTAGAAAATAAATCCAAAAATGGTCAGGGAGTGCCAAAGGGGGACAGCAAAGAAGAAGAGAATAAGAAGCAAAATACTTACATGAAAAAAAGTACAAAGATGAAAAGTAAATCAAATAAAAGCAGCAAGCCAGCTCGGAAGGGGCCTGCTCAGGTAGGTGGGGCCTGCTCAGGTGGGAGGGGCCTGCTCAGGTGGGTGGGGCCTGCTCAGGTGGGAGGGGCCTGCTCAGGTGGGAGGGGCCTGCTCAGGTGGGTGGGGCCTGCTCAGGTGGGAGGGGCCTGCTCAGGAGGGGAGGGGCCTGCTCAGGTGGGAGGGGCCTGCTCAGGTGGGAGGGGCCTGCTCAGGTGGGAGGGGCCTGCTCAGGAGGGAGGGGCCTGCTCAGGTGGGAGGGGCCTGCTCAGGTGGGAGGGGCCTGCTCAGGTAGGTGGGGCCTGCTCAGGTGGGTGGGGCCTGCTCTGGTGGGAGGGGCCTGCTCAGGTGGGAGGGGCCTGCTCAGGTAGGTGGGGCCTGCTCAGGTGGGAGGGGCCTGCTCTGGTGGGAGGGGCCTGCTCAAGTGGGAGGGGCCTGCTCAGGAGGGAGGGGCCTGCTCAGGTGGGAGGGGCCTGCTCAGGTGGGAGGGGCCTGCTCAGGTGTGATAGGCCTCCTCAGGTGGAACCGCCTCCTCTCATGGAGCTTCCTCTTCACATGGAGGCACAAGGTTTCCTTCCCAAAAAGATAATACAGTCATGTGTTGCTTAACGACGGGTACATTCTGAGAAATGCATCATTAGGTGATTTTGTCATTGTGTGAACATCACAGAATGTCCTTACACAAACATACATGGTATAGCCTAGTAAACACCTAGGCTGTGTGGCACTAATCTTACGGGTCCAGGGTCCTACATGCAGTCCATCATGGATCAAAACACCATCACGCGGCACATGACGATAAAAAGGAAAAGTCCAACGTGCGGAGTGAATCTAAAGGAAAGTGCAGCAGCTAAAGGAGAGTGCAGGTGCCCAGGAGCTCTTACCACATCACCACCACCGTCCAAGGAAAGCTGAAAAGAAGAGGAGTCAAAAGACCAAGAGCTAATCTCCAAAGGGAAGGAAACAGAGAGGCCCCTCTTCAGGAAGCAGAAGCAGAAGAGGCAGAGAAGAGTCAGCTGGTCTTGATGCTAGTATGGAGGAACCCACAGTATTTCATCCTCTGCATAAAACCTGAACATGCCAGAGGGTGAAAGCTCAGGTGGCAAACGTCAGGCTGACGCTATGCTTTGTGAAAAGGAAAGGGACAGCGATCCAAACACAGAAAAGCATCTCCAGGTAACGACTGGGCAGCGCGAGAACCAGTTTCCTTCCTCCACCAATAGAAAAGGGTGGAGCAGGGCCCCACCTGCCCTGGCATCACCTCCTGCTACCATTGCAGTACATCAGTCTCAGGAAACCAGTGAAGACGAAGGCATCCATGGTCATGGCGGAAGTGACCTAAGGGACAATATGTCAGGGGGTAGCGACGATTCTGGCCTGAATGGGGCCCGGCTGGTTGCACAAGAAACTAGTAGAAAAAATGCAAGGAGGTCTTGGCAGTCAAGTGGCTGAGGGAGATTTTGTGTCTATCTTCTGTGCTCGTTCTTTTAGAAAGGAACGACATTACAGCAAACACTTCAATCAATCGCCATTCGGTTAACATACACTTCCTTGAAAAGGCAGCTAAAGGGCAGGAATAATTAACCTTTGGCCAAGGCTTCAGTTCTTAGTCTGTAAGATCTCTTACCTTTTATATTCATCCACACTGAAAGACAACCTTTTCTTTTTAAGACTGCTTTAACGTCCAATGTTGATTTTTGAGTTGTATTCTTTTCCTTAGGACATTATGTATACCTATTGATTGTTGTACGAATTTTAGCAAATCCAAGGGAGTTAGTATACTAAACCGGTAGACACCCACTCTGTTAGCCGAAGTGTTTAATGGAAACGAGAAGGCCAAGATGGTATAACAGCCTTCTATCGCTTTGTCCAGCTACAACTCGCTAGTTTGTTCCCTTTGTCTCTCTTCCTGCTTCACTTTAGTTTACTCTTAGTTTTGTTACTGAACCAGGTTCGTTTTTACCCGCCGCCCAGAAAGCCAAACACCGAGATGACGAGATTGCAGCCGAGAGAGAGTTTACTCACAAGGTAGCCATGGGAGGAAGCGAGAGCATGAGCCTCAAATTCGCTTCCCCGAAAATAGGGACTCAGGGATATTTGTGGGATGGGGGGCAAGGTGGTCTGAAATGTGGAGAGAGGTGATTGGAGGTGAGGAGAGGTGAGGTAATTGATGATCTGTGCAGGCGTAGTCAGACCCCATGCCTCTTCATAGCACCCATGTTCACAAAATGGCGGCGTGAGCATGATGTGAGGGTGGAGTTTTTAGCCTCTTGACATCAAAAGGTCACCTATCGGACATCTGCGGACATCTGCGAGGACCCAGTTGATGAGCTGGTGGTCTCAACTGGCCTGAAGTGGACAAGGAGTTCTAATTCCTGAGAAACAGCTCACACACCCATTCCCATGGTGACCCAGACTCCAGGAAGATGTTATCTATAGAACCTAGGCGGAGTCAGATAGCATAGTGCCAAACAGCACAGTTAATAATGGGCGGGTGAGCACCTAAAAGCTATAATCAGTAGTCGCAAAAAAGAAAAAAAGAACTTTAGTTCCTAGCTACTCAATCATCCATAGCTCACTCTCTGCTGGTTTCAGTTTCTTGTTTAGCTGTATAAAAACTGGCAAACTTTATTAATTACTTGAAGAATTTGCCTGCTTTATATATATGCTAGCACTTTAAAAATTGTTTTGAGAGATGATAGACATTTAAATTGAAGAAAAATTCTCCCAACAATCGACATTCTATCAGTCAAGGTATTTACTTCCTGAGTTTTGATCAATATTTCTTATCTGTGTATGTTAGTCATCATTAAAACAGTGACTTTGATGTGTGTTTTTTTTAAATTTTGGTCCTTTAATGGCTTTAGATGTTGCACATTGTTGTTTTAACCCATGAAGTTAACGCTTTTCTAGAAATATCATTTGTGTTGAACAGTAACACTTTAAACATATATATGTACATGTTTATTTTGGTCTCTGGAGAGACGCTTTTATGTTTCTTTGCAAAAGAGCAGTTTTCTAACAACATGCTACTGAACAGCCCGAGGGCCAATGAAGACATCAAAAGACAAATGAAAAGGGCAGTTTTCTTTGCTACAATTGTCTTTTTGCAGAATATTAGTGTGTTCAAGTTTGTAAGCAAATGAAACATGCAGGTTCAATCCACAGATTTTGATTTTCACATCTTGTTTATGATGAGTATTTTAGGCTGGTTACTTTTAAAACTGCAGATGAGAGGCAGGCTCTGAGGAGCAGAGTTTGCTTGCCTTTTGTTAGGAGGTATTTACATTTGTGGGGGAAACCCCCATCTGTGGGGGTGCCTCACTCTCTGTGCCAGGAAGAAGGGAGATGACCTTGTCTCTAGAAACTCTTAATCAATGCCAAAGGCAAGAACTTAAATTGGTTACTGTCTGGCAACCTCATGTAACTGATTTAGGGTGGTGGCTTCTGGCCTTTACTTAATCCGATTTGATTGTTATCTAAAAGTTGTGGGACCACCCAATGGCCAGACCCCACCTGCACTGACACCATTTTAACATTTTTACATGTTCTTTCCTTTGTCTTGTAAAGAGATGGCTCACATACCTATGCCTTAAAATTAGCCTGACTCTCCACTCATGTTTGCAGCAGAAGCGGCGGCGGCAGCACCTCCTCCTGCCCGTGGGCCCTGTCCCCACACAGCAGCCTGACTGCCCATGGGTCCTGTTCCCATGCTATTCCACACTATTCTCTAAATAAAAGAGCACTACTGCCAGATCTTGAGAGTCCAAGAAATCTTTCTTTCGACTCCTCAGCTCACCGACCCCGCATCAATCTCTATGCCAGAATCTATATTTCATATGTTATTTATTTTGAATGGACACAGTAAATTCACAGTTCTCAGTTTTGATTTTGCAATAAATCAACCACGGGCTCTATATTGAATGGATTTTTATCTCAAATACCAACCATCAGTCTTTTTCTTTGAATTGTTTTGGTACAGTTCCTTCCTAAATGACAGTGTTAAATCATATATTTGAGAAAAGCCTTTTTTCACAGATGGCCGGTGTCCATATAGCTACTCAACTGAATAAAGAATTCTAAGTGATATCTGGAAACTGCAAACCCGGAATGAGCAGACATGGTATTCCTTCAAATTATACAGAATACCACTTGTGAGATTCCAAAGCCACAGACAGCCCTTACACAACAAACTAGTGGGTGTCGTGGCTGTCCCATGACAGCCTCTCTCCACAGGTGAGGCCTCAAATGAATTGTGTCTATCCTGTGATTCACCCCAGGGGGGCACTTTGTATGAAAAAGAGTAGGTACTCCCAAACTCTTCTGCAGCTTCTCTGGCCAGTCATCAAAGAATACAAAAGAACCTAATATAGGATTTTTGGCAATTCTTGCTGATAATAGTAATTCATTGCAGTAAAATAAAGTATGACCCCAACAGGGAATCTTGAACAATTCTGACCTCCCAGGGTCTATTCTGAAGTAATCACTTTATATTTTATTTATTTTCTTCTATGTGATGATCACTTCCAGGCAGGTTTTAGATTTTGGCAGTACAACATGAAAGATTAGGAAAAGCATTGATGAAGTATAAGCGGAAAACGTGTCAAAAAGCTGAGAGTGAATTTGAGTTGAGACAGTTAAGACGTTAATCTGAGAGTTAAATTTCAGTTAAGAAATAAAAGACTCGAAGGCCAAAGATTTAAAGAAGCAGAAGATTCCCCCAAGACCCGAGGAGTAAGTTGTGTGATAACGGTGTGTGTTTGGGGTTGTGGGGGATCAGAATTGGCCACCCCAAAATGTGTCTCTTTGCCTTGCCTTGATTATTTTTAAGAACAAAAGACTCTGAAAGAAACTGACCCTCCCTCTAACTGCCTAAAAGAAATTCAAGATAAAAGGCCTGTCCCACAGCTAACTCTGGGTATCAGTAGACTGGGAGGGTCCTTGCCAAATCCATTTTTATCAA
The DNA here is from genome assembly GCF_037783145.1 of Equus przewalskii. Classification (NCBI taxonomy): domain Eukaryota; kingdom Metazoa; phylum Chordata; class Mammalia; order Perissodactyla; family Equidae; genus Equus; species Equus przewalskii. Next base: position 10,542,176 of record NC_091842.1, on the reverse strand, counting down.
AGTTCTGTCTACCAAACTTTTGCTTTTCCATTTCCATGTGAATTGCCTGCCTCCCCTTTGAAGTCCCAAACCACTACCCCCAACATCCTCCTTTGTCTTTAGCTGACGACGACATTTAAGCTGGCAACTCAGCCATTTTGTTGAGTTACTCGGCTTTCCTGGGTCTCTCCCACGTATAGATATTATAAAGCTTTGTTTGATTTTTGATTTTCTCTTGTTATTCTGTCTCATGTCAATTTAATTCACAAGACCAGCCTGAAGGACCTAGAGTGGGTAGAGGAAATGATCTTCCTCTCCTACAGAGTGCACAAATGGGAATTAGGAAGTGATGTTGAATTCTAGGCTGACAATCATCCTCAACAAGAAGATCAAGCTGCAAATACTTAGGTTTTAAAACTGAAGTTACAAAGCTAGTTAAATCTTTCTAACAACTAGCTTTAATGTTCATGGGCACATTTTACGAAAGTTACCTTTAACATTAATATATAAAAAGAATCATCTTAAGCACAGAAGAAATTTTAGTGGATTCTTTCATACTGCTCATACCACAAAGAAAAAAAATTACTTCATGGGGAATTCAACTAATTTCTAGTTTATTTTTTAAGACTAGAAAACTAAAAACAAAAATACAAAGAAAACTAAAACCTCTTATTTTTAAAAAATCACCTTTTTTCAGGAATCTCCACAAACTAGTGGGTGTGCTGGCTGTCCCTAAGACAGCCTTTTTCTACAGGTGAAGTTTCAAATGAATTGCAACTATCCTGGTACAGCAATGGGGGCACTTGGTCTAAAAACACTGTAAAAACATTCCACTCTATAAAAATATTTTACTGGAAATAGAGCAGGACTTAAGAACTTTATTTCAGAAAACAAGGCCTTGATTGTCAGGCCTATATTAAGTTCTGAACCTTAATGCTATATATTTGTACTTATTAAAAACTCTATCAATGAAAAGTATGCTAGTAATATGAACTTTTAGTCCAGTTGGGAGTTCTTCCATTTGACAAATGTGGTATTTGCATAGAACTGTTTGCACCTTTTTTATTTTTCAGTTTCCCCCACTACTGGACAGAATTAAAGCTAGAAGTTTCTCTTTTGATAACGGTACAAAAAATGAACACGTTATTTGTAAATTGATGTTTTGTAACTACTGATAAACTTAGAATACTAGAATAAAATACTGGAATAAGCCTAATCCTAGGTAGTCTAATGAAAATGGATCACTTTTAACTATCTTTTCAATCTATATTCACATTGCTTTTCAAGACATTTTAAGATATATTTTTTTCCTCTTTTTTCACAGCTGCTTCTTCTGTTGGGGGCTATGTTTGCTTTTCCTTTCTTTTTTTTTTTTTTTTTTTGAGGTATAATTTACAAGGGGCTACATTTTTTGATAAGGTTTCTTATCCAAAAGAAGACTGGATGTTTTGCTCTTGTCTCCCAAGAAGGGCCATTTTATTCTCTAGAGTAATTTCTAAAGTCATGTGGTCTTCACCTTGGGGACTATTTTGCATATGACTGCATATGATACAAATGGCAATGCAGGCAGACATCACCACATGCCCCCCAGGGATGCTGACTATGGAAGGAATACCTTGCCTACAGTGTAATATCAGTTCTGGACTGAAAAGCTGATGAAGAAACTCAGTTTTCTTTTTTGCATAAATCAGGAAAACTTACAGCTAGTATGCCATGTCTCCTTACTGACCTCAGCAGATGAGTTGAGCTGATGGTGTTACTTGAGATTCGAGAAATTATCTGAATGTTGGCTTGTGTAGGTTCATATCTACGTGCAATATTAACTAAATCAGAGAACTTTTACAGTTTCACGGCTGCATAGGCTGCCCTGTCCCCCATTCCATGTCCCCCATTCCACATCCATTCGTTACTGAACTTCATCAACAGGCATGGAAAGGTTACAATGTTTTCTTACACCAATTTTGTAAACACTTACAGTACAATACATGTTACTTTTCTGAGGCAAACCAAAGGTAAACTTCTCAAGGTTCTTGCTGCCTGCTATAGTAGCATTTGATGGAGTTATCTTTGACTTATTTGTAGCAGATGAAGAATAAACTAGATTACAAAACCTTTTTTCAAATCTTAAACCATGTACCAAGTTTTTGGTCCAAATTATGTCAGATAAAGGTAAACTTAAATTGCATTCTATTAACCAATATGAGTGTAACTCTGTAAGCACAGTTACGTTGAAATAAAGTTTTAAGAAGCAAAAAAGAAAAACATCAATAATGCTTCTACATACCGGCAATTAGAAAATAACTAATTAGAAAATATAATTAAAATGAATAGCATCAAGACCATTGGCTGTGTATACAGAAAGAAAATAAAATAAGATTCCTACCTAAAACCACATCTAAAAGTAAATTCCAGATGGACTGATGTCTTAAATGTGAAAAGAAAATCTTTCAAAAGAAAACAGAGGAGTAGTTTTATGACATTAAAGTTTGTAAAGATTTCTCAATTAGGCTTGCACAGGGAAACATAAACCTTAAAGGAAAATATTGATCAATGTGGCCACAGCCATTTAAAAACAGCTATATAATAAAAGTCATCATAAAACATGATTTAAAATAAGCCAAAGATCTTATTTGCTAAGACTAAACACACATGCCCTTTGACCTAGCAATCCTACCCCAAGGAATAAACTCAACAGGAAGGTGTGCACACGTGCAGCAAGAGACATGCTCAAACATGTTCACAGAATCATTATTTGTAATAGCCAAAAACTGAAAATAACCCGAATGTCTACCAAAAGTAGAATGGATGAATTGTGACATATTCACAGAATGGAATGCCAGAAAGCAGTGAAAAGGAAGGAACAGCTATATACAACCACCTGGATGAATTTCACAAACACAATGGAGAACAAAAGAAGCCAGACACAAAAAAGAAGCCCCTATATGATAGCATTTATATAAAATTCAAACACCAGGCAAAACTACCCTATAGGCGTGTATGCTTAGGTGGGAAGATCATAAGGGAAAGCAAGGAGTGCAGGACAGTGGCTACCTCTGGATGGGGAGCAATAGGTAGTGACAGGAGGACCACATAAAAGGCCTTCCGGGGGCCAATATTCTCTCTTGATCTGGGTGGTAGTTCCATGGATGTTTGCTTTATGATAAATCATTAAGCTCAAAATTTCTATTTTTACTATGTTTCTTTAAGTGTGTTATGTTTCACAAGGAAAGAAGATCTAAAAAACTCTAAAGAGTACAAGAAGATATTTGCAACAAGTGTAAATGACAAGGATTAGTGTTCAGAGTATATAAAGAATTCTTACAAATCAGTAAGAAAAAAGACAAATGACCCAACAGAAACAAGGAAGAAACACGAATAGGTACTTCACAGAAGAGGAAACCAGAATGGCCAATAAATGCATGAAAAGATGCTCAACCTTATTAGCAATTAGGAAATGAAAATTAAAACATCATAATACAAAAGAGGATTCTGGGAAGATGGCAGAGTAGGAAGCACCAGGAATCTGTCTCCCCTCCTAGATGCCAATTTCACTGGCAGAATCTGTCTGATGTAACTATTTCAGAACTCTGGAGTCTAGTGAAGGCTTGCAATTTCCAGGGAAAGGCCTGGACAGTAAATTGCAGTTAATATTGGTCAATTTCAGCTCTCAGCACAGTAGCAGCTCCCCACCCCCTACCTCCAGCCCCACGGCAGGCAGCTGTGCATATGTTCCTGGAGAAGGTTGCACATGGCTTGCAGAAGCCAGTTTGCAAAATGTACACTGTCCTCTAAGTATCAGAGATCTGTCCCCTGATTGCTCATTGATGCTTCTGTTCACAGAGGTACAGTCAAAGAGGTGGGTGGACATTGTTGCTGCACCTCCACACATTGTTGCAAGCCCTTCCCCTTCTGGCTGAAGTGATTTCCAGGGAATTTAAAGGGCTGGTGATCCTCTTATCCCTCCTTCATTTTTCTCTTTTTCCCTTTTTTGGAACCAGACGTTAAAAACTAGAACATTTAAAAACAAATTCACATATAGGGAAAATCAGAAAACAGCTGCATATGCCCAGGGAAAAGCACAGGCTTGAAAAAGACCTGGAACGACCTTAAGTTTACAGCTCAGGCTGATCCTCACCACAGAGACAGCCTACATCAATCAAAAAACCAAAAACATTACACACAAAAAATAATACAAAACGGCAAACCCTGGGGAAGGAGGAGAATCTGATTTCTAGAGTTACCACATCATTAGATTCAAATGTCCAGTTTTCAACAACAGAAAAAAATCACAAGGCATACAAAGAAATAGGAAAGTATGGCCCATTCAAAGGAAAAAGATCAATCAACAGAAACTGTCCCTGAGAAAGATCTGATGGTAGGTCTAGTAGACAAAGACTTTAAAACACTTCTCTTTAAGATGTTCAAAAAACTAAAGGAACACACAGAGAAAGTCAAGAAAATGAAGTATGAACAAAATGGAAATATCAATAAAGAGATAGAAAACCTTTAAAAAATGTACAGCTGAAAAGTATAATAACTGAAATAATAAATTGATTAGAGGAATTCAAAGGCAGATTTGAGGAGGGAGAAGAAAGAATCAGCAAACTTGAAGATAGGACAATGGAAATTATTGAGTTTGAAGAATAGAAAGAAAAAAGATTGAAGAAACATAAATAAAGCATAAGGGACGTGTGGGGCAAGATAAAGTGGACCAATGTGTGCATTGTGGTAGTCCCAGAAGCAGGAAAGAGAAAGGGGCAGAGAGAATATTTGAAGAAATAATGACTGAAAACTTCCCAAATTTGACGAGAGATATGAACATAAACATCCAAGAAGCTCAACTAACTCCAAGTAAAATGAACTCAAAGAGACCCACTCCAAGACCCATTATAACCAAACTTTCAAAAGACAAAGAGAGAATCTTGAAAGCAAGAGAGAAGCAACTCATCACACACAAAGGCTCCTCAATAAGATTCTGAGCAGATTTCTCATCTGAAACATTGGAGGCCAGAAGACAGTGGGCTGATATATTGAAGCGCTCAAACAAAAAACCTGTCAACCAAGAATCCTATATCTGGTAAAACTGTCCTTTCAAAAGCGAGGGAGAAATTAAGACATTCCCAGATAAGCAAAAGCTGAGGGAGTTTGTTACCACTAGACCCTACAAGAAATGTTCAAGGGAGTCCTGCAAGGTGAAATGAAAGGACACTGAACAGTAATTTGAAGCTGTATAAAGAAATAAAGATCTCAACAAAGGTAAATATATGGTCAACTATAAAAGCTAGTATTATTGTCACAACAGTTTGTGACTCCACTTTGTGTTTTCTACATGATTTAAGAGACTAATATTTTTTAATTAATTATTAATTTAAAAGCTACTATTATTGTTAACTTCAGTTTGTAACTATACATTTTGTTTCTTATATAATTTAAGAGATTAATATATTTAAAAGAATTATGAGCTTATGTTTTTGAGCACACAATGTATAAAGGTATAATTTTGTGACATCAACAGCTGAAAGGGGTGGGGACACATCTGTAAAGGAGCAGAGTTTTGTACGCTATTGAAGTTAATCTGGATAAATTCAAATTAGAGTGCTATAACTTTAGGGTGTTGCATGTAATACCCATGGTAACCTCAAAGAACATAACTAGAGTATATACACAAAAGGAAATGAGAAATAATTTAAACATTTCACTACAAAAAAATCAATCAAACACAAAAGTAGACAGTAATGCAGGAAACAAAGGACAAAAAAGCTATAAGGCATATAGAAAACAAACAGCAAAATGACAGAACTAAGTCCCTCCTTATTAGTAATTACTTCAAATGTAAATGGATTAAACTCTCCCATCAAAAGAAAGAGATTAGATAAAAACAGATGATCCAACTATATGCTGTTTACAAGAGACTCATTTTATATCCCAAAACACAAATAGACAGCAAATGAAAGGATCAAAAAAGATATTCCATGCAAATAGCAACCAAAAGAGTGCAGGGGTGATTAAACTAATATCAGAGAAAATCGATTTTAAATAAAAAAACCTTAGAAGAGACAAAGAAGGACATGATATATTAATAAAAGATTTGATACAGCAATAAGATATAGCAATTGTAAACACTTACACACCTAATGACAGACCATTGAAATACAAGAAGCAAAAACTGACAGAACTGAAGGGAGAAATAGACAGTGCCACAATAATAGTTGGAGACTTCAATACTCTACTTGTAATAATGGCTGGAACAACCAGACAGAAGATAAGTAAGGAAACAGACAACAAACAACACAACAGACCAACTAGATCCAACAGACGCATACGGAACACTCTACCCCACAACAGCAGCATACAAAGGGACATGGGACATTTTCCAGGATAGGCCATATGCTGGGAGACAAATTAAGGCTCAATAGATTTAAAAAGATAGCTATCATACAAAGTATCTTCTCTGACCACAATGGGATAGAGTTAGAAATCAATAACACAAGTAAAACGGGAAAATTCACAAATTTGTAAAAGTTAAACAACACACTCTTAAACAACCAATGGATCAAAGAAGAAACCACGAAGGAAATTAGAAAATACTTAGGAACTGGATGAAAATGAAAGCACAACATACCAAAACTTATGGGACACAGCAAAAGCAGTGCTAATGAGGAAATTTATAGCTATAAATGCTTACATTAAAAAACAAGAACGATCTCAGATTAACAATATAAGTGCACAACTTAAGGAACTAAAAAAAGGATAACAAACTAAACCCAAAGCTAGCAGAAGGAAGGAAATAATAAAGATTAGAGCAAAGATAAATGAAATAGAGAACAGAAAAACAACAGAGAAAAAAGCAATAAAGCCAAAAGTTGGTTATTTGAAAAGATAAACAAAATTGACAAACCTTTAGCTAGATGAACTAAGAAAAACAGAGAGAAGACTCCAATTACTAAAATCAGAAATGAAAAGGGGGACATTATTACTGGTTCTACAGAAACAAAAAGGATTATAAGAAAGTACTATGAACAATTATATGCCAACAAATTGGATAACCTAGATGAAATGGACAAATTCCTAGAAACACAAAACCTACCCACACTAAATCATGAAGAAATAGAAAATCTGAGGAGACGTAAAGCTAGTAAGGAGACTGAATCAGTAATCAAAAATTGCCTGACAAAGAAAAGCCCTGCACAGACCACTTTAACACTCTACTTAGGAAACTGGATCTTTACAGGGTGTACATTCACAGGGAAGGGTATAGTATTATAATTCACATATATACTCTCCTACCAGCAGAGTTGACCCAAAGCAGAATTATAAGTCAAGTACAGTATGTGCACTGAAGCTTTTCTCTGGTCTGTAGCCTCTGCAGTCCAGTACCCAGACAGGGCCTTTCCCATATCTAATCAACCAACAGCTGCTGTCAAGAAAGGATCTCATCCATCACTCCTTGGGAATATAACACTTTAATTCAGACTATCACTTATTGTCTTGAAAAATGAAGACAAACCTCTTGAAATTTCTGACCTAAATGTCTATTCATTCTCACAGAGAAAAACTTCACGTGTTTATTAAAATATAATTGATTTTTTTAAACTAAAAAAAAAGCCTTGGACCTGATGGATTCACTGCTGAATTCTACCAAACATTTAAAGAAGAATTAATACCAATCCTTCTCAAATTTTTCCAAAAATTTGAAGAGAAGAGAACACTCCCTAGTTCATTCCGTAAGGACAGCATTACCCTGATACTATAGTCAAACAAAGACACTACAATAAAAGAAAACTAGAGATCAATATCTCTCATGACCATTGATGTAAAAACAGTCAACAAAATGCTAGCAAAACAATTCAGCAACATATTAAAAGCATTATACATGGGGCCAGCCCCATGGCCGAGTGGTTAAGTTCGCGTAGTCCACTTTGGTGGCCCAAGGTTTCGCTGGTTCAGATCCTGGGTGCAGACATAGCACCACTCATCAGGCCACGATGAGGTGGCATCCCACATGCCACAACTAGAAGGACCCACAATTAAAATATGCAACTATGTACCGCGGGGCTTTGGGGAGAAAAAGGAAAAATAAAATCTTTAAAAAAAAAAAAGGATTATACAACATGATCAAGTGGGATTTATTCCTAGAAGCCAAGGATGGTTAAACATATGAAAGTTAATCAATGTAATATACCACTTTAACAGAATGAAGGGGAAAAATTCATGATTATCTCAATTGATGCAGAAAAAGCATTTTAAAAAATTCAATACACTTTCATGATAAAAACACTCAACAAACTAGGAATAGAAGGAAACTACCTCAACATAATAAAAGCTATATATGAAAAACCCACAGTGAACTTATACTGAATGGTGAAAGACTGCAAGCTTTTCTTCTAAGATCAGGAATAAGACAAAGATGCCCACTTTTACCACTTCTATTTAACAGAGTACTGGAAGTTCTGGCCAGAGTAATTAGGCAAGAAAAAGAAATAAAGGGTATCCAAATTGGAAAGGAAGAAGCAAAATCATCTCAGTCTCAGATGATATGCTCGCATATGTAAAAACCCTAAAGATTCCACACAAAAGACCTGTTATAAGTAATAAATCAAGTCAGCAAAGTTGCAGGACATGAGGTCAATATACAAAAATCAGTTGTTTTTCTATACACTAACAACGAACAATCTGAAAATGAAATTAAGGAAACAATTCCATTTCCAATATCAAAAAGAATAAAATACTTACAAATAAACTTAACCAAGGAGATGAAGGACTTGTACTCTGGAAACTATAAAATATTGCTAAAAGAAATTAAAGAAGAGAAAAATAAATGGAAAAACAGTCCATGTTCATGTATTAGAAGACTTGATATTGTTGAGATGTCAATACTACCCAAAGCAATCTACAGATTCAGTGCAATCCCTATCAATATCCCAATGACATTTTTTTGCAGAAATAGAAAAACCCATCCTAAAATTCATACGCAATGTCAAGGGACCATAAATAGGAAAGTCTTTTCAACAAATGGTGCTGGGAAAACTGGATATCCACAAGCAAAAGAACGAAGTTGACCCCTTTAACACCACCTACAAAAATTAACTCAAAATGGATCAAAGACCTAAATATAAGGCCTAAAAGTATAAAACTCTTGGAAGAAAACAAACATAGGGCAAAAGCTTCATGACACTGGATTTGGCAATGATTTCCTGGATATGACACCAAAGGCATAGGCAACAAAAGAAAAAATAGACAAATTGAACTTTATGAAAATTTTAAAATCCTCTACTTCAAAAGACAATATCAACAGAGTAAAACGCAACCCAGAGAATGAGAGAAAATATTTGAAAGTCATATGTCTGACAAGGATTAATACCCAGAATATACAGAGAACTCCTAAAACTCAACAATAAAAAAAAAATCTCAATTCAAAAATCAGCAAAGGACTTGAACAGACATTGCTCCAAAGAAGATACACAAATGGCCAATAAGGACATGAAAAGATGTTCAACATCACTAATCACTAGGTAACTACAAATCAAAACCACAATAAGATATCACCTCACATCCATTAGGACAATTACTATTTAAAAAAAAACAAAAAACAGAAAATAACAAGTATTGACAAAGATGTGGAGAACTTGGAACCCTGTCTACTATTGATGGGAGTGTAAAATGGTACAGCCACTGTGGAAAACACTATGGCGGTTCCTCAAAAAATTAAAAAGAGAACTGCCATATGATCCAGCGATTCCACATCTGGGTGTATCCAAAAGAATTGAAAGCAGGGTCTCAGAGATATTTTGTACACCCATGTTCACAACAGCATCATTCACAATAGCTAAAAGGCAGAAGCAACTCAAGTGTCCATCAATGGATGAATGGATAAGCAAAATGTAGTAAATACATACAACGGAATATTATTCAGTCTTAAAAAGGAAGGAAATTTTGACACATGCTATATCTTGGATGAACCTTGAGGACATTATACAAAGTGAAATAAGCCAGTCAACAAAAGAATAAATACTGTGTGGTCCACTTATATGAGGTCCCAAGAGTAGGCTAGCAGTGGTCTAGTGGTTAAGATTTGGCGCTCTCACCATCACAGCTCAGGTTCGTTTTCTGGCCAGAGAACCACACTACCCATCTGTTGCTTGTCATACTGTGGTGGCTGCGTGTTGCTGTGATGCAGAAAGCTATCCCACCTGTATTTCAAATACCAGTGGGGTCACCCATGGTGGACAAGTTTCAGCAGAGCTTGCAGACCAAGAAAGACTAGGAAGAAGGACCTGGCCATCCACTCCCCAAAAAACTGGCCATGAAAACCCTATGAATAACAATGGAGCCCTGTCTGGTATAGCACCAGAAGATGAGAGGATGGCACGACAAGACCAGGCAGGGTTCCACTCTGCTACACACAGGATGCCTAGGAGTTGGAATCAACTCAACAGCACTAGTAACAAGAGCAGTTAAAATTATAGAAACAGAAAGTAGAGTGGTGGTTGCCAGGGCTGGTGCGAGGGGAGAACAGGGAGTTATTGTTTGATGGGTATAGAGTTTCAGTTTTACAAGATGAAAAGAGCTATGGAGATGATGGTGGTGATAGCAGCACAACATTATGAATGTATTTAACACCACTGAACTGTACATTTAAAAAGGTTTAAGATGGAAATGTTTATGTTATGTGTACTTTATCACAATTTTTTTAATTGGGGGAAAAAACATCATGATACAGGTCACACCAATTAGACTGCAAAAAATATTTTTTCCTCCTTCTTCTCCCCAAAGCCCCCCAGTACATAGTTGTATCTTCTAGTTGTGAGTGCCTCTGGTTGTGCTGTGTGGGATGCCACCTCAGCATGGCCTGATGAGTGGTGCCATGTCTGTGCCCAGGATCTGAACCAGGGAAACCCTGGGCCACTGAAGCAGAGCGCACGAACTTAACCACTCAGCCAGCAGGCTGGCCCTGATTGCAAAAATTTTAAATGCTGACAAAACCAGGTACTGATAGGAATGTTTCTTACACTGCTGATGGGAGTTTAAACTGACAGAATCTTTTTGGAGGGCAATTTGACAATCATGTAGTGAAACTGAATTTGCAACTGGCAATTCCATTTCTAGGTAGGGAACCTGAAGAAATTCTTGCCCACGAGTAAGGAGAGATGCACACAGTTGTTCAATGCAGCACTGTTCAGAATAGCAACACAATGCAAGCAACACATTGCAATCAATAAGGAATGGATACAGAGTCCACCTAACAGTTAAAATAAATAAATTAGATCTCCACATTTAGACAGGAACGGGATCTCAAAAATATGGTTTTAAGCAAAAGAAAAAGCAAGTTGCAGGATGATTGGACATTACGGTATAGTTGTGTAAATGCTTCAACCACACATTATTTTGGGATGCCTGCACAGGAAGTGAAAATGTGAAATGAATAGTCACCAATTCATTTCTTTTTTCTGCAAATAGTTACTGAGCACTTCCTATATGCCAGCCACTGGAAATAACTGTGGTAAACTAGACCTGCCCTCAGGACGCTTACAGTCTAGCACGGAATGGAGCACTGGACAAAAAAACACATTACAAGTAGGAAAAGCACCGCATTCAGCGTACAGAAGCAGTCATCTTTGGCAGGGAAAGGAACGGGACCAGGATGGGGTACAAACAGAGGCGTACATCTATGTGTGTAACATTGTATTCGTTATGTTAAATCTGAGTGGTGGGTACTTGAGTGTTTACTAGTGTTACCATATATTTGTTAGATGTTTAAAATATTTCACTAAAAACAATAACAAGAGGACTCAGAACACGAGTCTTCCAGGAACTTCTCTTCCAGATTTAATCTGGGATGATTTCCAAGTATGTGACAGTTAGCAGCAATTTTAAGCCACGCTTACTGAGTCTAACAATTTTCTAAAGTCATTTATTTCCCCCATCCCCAAAAGTTTGTTCATTCATCAAAAATGTTTGAAGGACACTGTCCGCAACATATTTTTTTGAAATACTTACCCAATAAACAGAGATAGTTGGGTTCAGTCAATCTGGATAGTTTTGTGACCTGATTCAAGATGTTGTAAAGCTCTATTGGTTCACACAAAACCAAATCAGCCATCCTGTTGGGAAGAGTCAATAATGTGCAAGCTTAGTACCTCTTTCCATTTTAAACAAATGGCCGCAAAGTAAGATACTGAATTAAATTCTTTCTTAAAACACCTTTACGTGAAGATGAAAGTGATCAAGAAAGCTTCAAAAATTTGTAGTGAAATGTGTGCAGGGGAGAACAAAATCTGGAACATATCTGAGCCATAGAAATACCAAGTGGGCTGTAAAACACTCACCAATTCATTTGTTCTCTCACCAAATAATTACCAAGTGCCTGCCATATGTCAGGCACTGGAAACAGCTATGGGAAACTAGACTTGCCCTCATGACAGTTACAATTCAGCATGGAATGCAGACACTGGACACAAAATGCATGACACAAGGGAAAAGCACTGTCAACAAGTCAGCATCAAGGGTCAGAGGAGGAGCTAGGAGGATGGCCTCGCCCAGTTAGGGCGATCAGAGAAGGGCTGTCTGAGATGGGACTGCTAAGCTGAGATAGGAGGCTAGACTAGACAGCCAGGTGGAAGAGGGATAGCGGGTGAAGGAGCAGGAAAGAACATTCGGTATCTGAGAGAGGTCGGGGAGCCTGGTGTGGCGACAGCAGGGAGAGAGTGGTGAGTGAAGACCCTGAGGAGACCGACACAAGTCCCCTCGTGAGGGGCCTATCAGGATGAGGATAAGGATCACAATGGTCAACATGGGGTGGAGACTCGCTGCCGTGCATTGACAGAACTGCCTGGCAGGCCTGGGCTCTGGCCCTGATGGCAGGGCTGTCTCTGGTGCCCCAGGGACACTGAGGGGGAAGGCTGGGCCTGTGCAGCAGCTTCCTGCAGGGGCAGGGGCTACAAGGAGTTGCCCAGCAGACCTCTGGAGGCCAACAGGGACCAGGTGGGGAGAAGCTGAGTCCAGCGGTAATCTTGCTCACAACAGTTAGGGTCCACTTCAGAGTCACCAGTACGATGCTCCCGGGAGAGGCCACCCCGTGGACACAGGCCCTGGATCCTTCTCACCTCCTCAAGACTTCGGTTCTCAGCCTACCCTCCGTCACCAATTCCAGCCTCCACACGGATCATTCCTGCCGGCATGCAAACACCCACTACTGTACCTGTCGCTGTTCGCCTTTACAGCAAGGCTTCTCAAAAGCCTAGTGTTGACCCACTGCCTCCGCTTCCTCACCTCCAAACTCTAAAGGTCCAAATCCTGGCTCTGCCACTATCGGCTGCCTGACGTTGGGGAGTAATTAGCCTCTCTGTGCCTCAGTTTCCACCCCTGTAAAACAGGGGTAATAATAGTATTGCCACTTCTGTAAAATAAGGATTAATGAAATTACAGACGTAAGGCATTCTGAGCAGGGAGGAAACACTCAGTAATTGTTGGCTATTGGCACAACCTTCTCCCCTGGAGCTTCTAACCCCATCAAACCACAGAAACTGCTCTTCTCAAGGTCATCAACAAAGTCCATCTTGCCTAAGCCATTAGTCACTTCTCTCTGGGCTCAAACAAAGGCGTCTCTTAGCAGCATTTAGCCCAGTTGAGCACTCGTCCTTCCCCAACACTCTCTAGGCTTCCATCCCGCTTCTCAGACTGTTCCTGCTCAGTCTTCTTTGCAGGAGGCTCTGTTCTTCACAGAAGAAGGCCCCTTGGACAGAGCCATCTTTTCTTCTCTATCCACACTCTCACTCTAGGACAGGACTTCCCAACCTCAGCACCGCTGACATTTGGGGCCAGATAATTCTTTGTTGTAGGGAGCTGACCTGTGCATTGCAGGATGCTGAGCAGCATCCCTGGCCTCTACTCAGTAGATACCAGTAGCAAACATTCCCCCACCCAGTTGTAACAACCAAAAATGTTTCCAGGCATTGCCAAATGTCCCCTGAAAGAAAAGGGCAAAGTCACTGCTAGTTAAGAACCACCACTCTAAGATCTTGAGTCTAGGTGCTTCGTCTAGCCCCTTGAATATACCACTTGTTTACCAATGAGTCCCAAACTGCAGCCCCAGCTCGAGCTCTCCACTGGGCACCCAACTCCACTGGGATGCCTGACGGGCATCTCAAATATAATATGGCCAGAACAGAACTTTTAATCCACACAGCCCCACATCTCCAATAATGGTTTGTCCTGTAGTCTTCTCAGTCTCAATAAACAGCATCATTATCCACCTAGTCACTCAACTCCACATCCCTAATCCCTCTGCCCCTCGGCCCCTCACATCCAATCTATTAGCTCTACTATCTAAATATATTCCAAATGCATGCATTTCTCTCCACCTCTAGGGCTAACATCCTAGACCAAGTACGATCTTCTCTCTCCTGATGATATAACACTTCCCAACAGGACTTCTTGCCTCTTGCTTTCTCCCTACAGTCTAATCTTCACATGGTGGTCAGGGCGATCTCTCAGAATATGAGTTTCTTTGTCTTTGCCCCACTTGCTGTTATCTGACATTATCAGGCTCATTCGTTTGCTTGTTTTATCAGCAGTCTCCCCCCACCGGAACGTACAGGTCATAAGGGCTGGGATCCTGTCCTTCTTGTTCACTGCTGTATCCCCACCCAGGGCCCGGGATTTTCGGGGCAGAGTAGTGCTCTGTTTTGAATTAATAAATTGTTAGTCACCATTCCTGCCTTCACCAACGGGGCCATCTTGACTTGATGCCATACATATAGATGCCACAGTTAGATTTCTCCTTAGGACCTCCCCACCCCCACCCCAGTCAGCTCCCAGGTCCTGTGCCTCCAAAAGCCATGTCTAGGCCATTTTGGAAGTGGTAACAGGATGGACTCTGTGTCTAGTCCCACAACTTTGTTAAGCTAACCCAACAGCTGGCTCCTAACCTACCTGGTCTGTGGCTCCGGGCCCACCCTGGAGCTCCCAGCTACTTTCCCCCATTACAAGCTCCATCTCTTCATTCACCAGCTGAGGGACTGTCTCCGGGCATCCAGGTACAAACCAACCAGCCCCAGGGATCAACTCCTTCAGACCTCCCTCCTTCCCAAAAGGGGCACTCTCCCTGGTCAAGCAAGACAGCCGCTCACCTGCCGGGAAAGTGCAGAAGGGGGAGAGCAGTGCCTGAAGCTCACAGCGTGGCTCCTGTGAGTGAGAGGAGGGGCATGGCTAGTCAGGAGGACTGAGCACCAACGTCCCTCCCAGCGCCACTCTGAACTCTGCAGGGTTTAAGACGTCTTAGCTACACCGTTCGGGCCCTAAGAATATTTTGATACTGAGCTTTTACATAAAACCATTAAACCAACATTGATGAGTTTTTGCCCAAAGCATTTTCCTTAGTGAATTCCATTAACCCACTTTACTTCCTTATTTGATTTTATTTCATAGTTAACCAATTCCAATTTTTTCCCTTTCAATTTTGTTTAGCCAAAATTATTTTTGCCAAGACCAAGTCTTTTTTGTGTGTGAATCTTACAATAAAGATTTGATTCCTTAATCAGATTTTTAGCGTATCAGGCTTCACTGAGTATGGTTTCTCCCGCTGAGTTCCATTCATATTGATTATTTCTAACAAGTCTCCTTTTCCTAGTGACTGCTCAAAACAGTGGTGTCAAAATGGTAAGTTTAAGACATCCCCCTTTGGACTCTCAGCACAGCACAGCTCTTCATAAGAGAGTTTCCGGGCAGTTAATGTGATAGTTCTTGCAGGGGAATGGGCAGGCAGGTGGGAAGAGGGGTCAGAGAGAGCACCTCTGGGGGTCTAGCTTGATGGGGCGAGAGACAGATTGATCCTAAGAAGTGACCAGTCTGAGAAATTCACACAACTTTCCGGGTGGCAAGCAGACCCACTTACGCTGTCAGGAGAGCAGGGTGCCGACACAGTCCTTGTCCCTGCACACTGGCCACCCACCAGCAGGAAGGGTCTTTACCCTTCCAGTGATGGCCCAGCCTTTCTTCAAACCAGGGAGCTAGTTTGTGGCTCTCTCTCCCAGTCAGCACAGGGCTGTCTGGAGACAGGTGGACTGGTGAGCTCAGATCCAGTGAGAGCACGTGTCTGTATCTGGGGAAAACTGCCAGTTGGGAAGGGGTGTTTCATTAGGGGTAGGCATAGCCTGAGACTAAGAGGGAAACAGACCAAACCCAGCCCTTCTTGCCTCCCTGTGCCTGACCAAGGCCTGGAGCCTTCCATTCTCACTGACACCATTGCTGTCAGAGGAGTTCCAGGACACTGAGAGCTCTGTCTAGCGTTCAGCCCCAGTCAGTCTCGGGGGACACAAGTGATGGGATTTGCTTCCAGTGGGTAAGATGAGCCAGACCATCAGCTTCCCTTTGGGCTCCTGGCTCAGGCTGAGCAGGGACCAGAGGACTGCACAGATACAAGTCGGGGGCCACAGCCAACTTCACTATGCCCTGGTTCTCTGCGGGGAACTGAGGCTGTACTAGGATGACCAAGGCTTAAAAGCAGTGACAGGCATCAGTGCCGTCACCTGTAAACTGAGGCAGTGATACACACTGGGAAGGTGGAGGGATGTTATGTTGAGACAACTGACATAAATTGCCCAGCACTCGGCCTGGCATTGAGCAGGAGGTTAGGAAACAGATGTTCCTTTACTCCTACCTTTCTTTTCTCTTTGCAACTCCATCTAGGAGCCTCTGATAGCTACAAGTCCAGCAGACATAAAGCACCATGCAGAGAATCTCAGGACAAAGACCGGAGCAGGAGCTGGCCAAGTTTATAAGCAAGGGGAGCCTATGGTGTGGCCTGGGGGCCAGGATCCTAAGGGACCTGGTACAGTCTTTCCTCGATTCCGGCCTGACGTGTTCTTTGTGGCCTTAACCTTGACAAAGCTAGAAGACATAGTCCCTGGCCAGAAGTGGTCCTGAAATGTGTCTCTTAGTTCAGAGGGGCGCCAGGTCCGACTGTTAGCGATCGCTAGTATCTCTGTATTTTGGAAGCAACAGGTATGGGCCAGAGGCCTAGACCAGCTGCCCACATCCCTGTCCCTTGTCTTCTATCTTGCTTTCACTTCCATGTTCCCAAACCTAGGCCCACTACACCCTTGAGAGGTACCCTAGTGGTCCTGTGAGGGGGACAGGCCTACCCACGCAGCAAGTCAGCTGTCAGAGGTAGGAACTGCAACAGTCTCCCAAAGGCCATGACCACCACGTCTGGTCTCACCTCCTCCAACTCTGCCTCCAGCACATGCTTCTCCTCCGCTCCTTGACTGGGCCTAGGCCCCACCCTCTGTTCCTCTGACACGGGACCTTTGCCCCGACCAGGCTCACAGCTTTGCCCTCACTTCCCTGACCTCTGGCTGGCCTCAGGACTGAAGGCTCTGCTCCTGACTTAGATCCGCCTCCCTCGGCACCTCTCTGGTCTTGGGAGTGCCTTGCCAGCAGCTTCTGGCTGCCTCTGCTGTCGCCAGTCTCCCACCTCCTAGTTGTTGGGCTGGAATGTATGTTGGAGAGCCAAATCCTTTGACTTCCAGCAGGTATGGGCCACAACTAAAAGTGAAAGCTATTTATCTAAATACAGTTCTGGCTTAAAACACGTCCCCATTTTCCAATACCCTAGAGCACACAGAGGCAAATAAACTCCCATCCAAGGTGGAATGATTACCACCTTTCTGACTCTTCATTTTAGCTCAAGAACCTGAAAGGAAAGATCCAAAATACTTGACTTGAGGTATGACTGTAGGGTTGAAGAGAACATAGGTTAGCATATAATACATGTACCCAACAGCAAAAATCTGATAGTACATGACCGTGGCCTAAGCCTATTGTAGGGTAAAAAATGGTCTGTGGATATGGATGTGTGGGGCTTGTGTATATGTGAGAGTGGGGCAACGAGGCTGTCAATGCATTTGTATATTTGTATATAAAAATATACATTGAAGAACAGGCAAAACGAATCTATAGTGATAGAAATCAGGAAGTAGCTGTTTGGAGAGACTAATGGAAAGGAGCATGAGGGAACTTTCTAGAATAATGAAAATGTTCTATAGTTTGTTTTGGGTGGTGGTCGCAAGGGTGTAAACTGTCAAAACCATCTAATTGAACACTTAAGATCTGTATACTGTATTACATGTAAACTATATGGCAATAAAAAATAAAAATACGTCCCCTGTGTAGAGCCATGTCTTCATGTGTTCAAGGATGTGAATATGCAGGGGTGTATGTGGATGTGAGTTTGTGTGTGTAGCCCCACCTGTAAGTCCATGAGCTTGGCGTGGGGTCTGGGCTGTAGGACATCATGAGGACTTGGGCACACAGAAAGTACCCATTGCAGAATTTCATCTTGGCCCCATAGCCACCAGCTAATCCCTTTGTCATCATTCGTCATCTGCCCAGTACTTCGCCAGTGGCTACTAGTTACCCAAACCTCCTCAAGTCTCCCTGGGTGTCCCCTGGTCTCCCTCTCGGTCTCTCAGCATCTCAAAGCTCTTCCCCTCTATTAGCATCTCTCGCTCCGATTTCAAACATGCACAAGTCTTAGCTTTCTTGAACAATTCATGCAACCAGAAAGAAAACTCCTAGAATAGCTTGGTCTCTACCCTCCGAAGCTTGCGTGGGCATAGAGGCTGGTGGTGGGCCCAGCCTGGAAAAGTGTGAGGCTGAACAGCTGTTAGCAAAGCAAGGAGAGGCAGCTGCATCTGAAACAACCTGCACTCCCAGAATTTGTTGGGGCAAAAGACGCATAAGTATTTCCTGTAGACCAGATGTGGGCCAGGCAGGAGGAAGGACCAATCAGACCATCTTAGAGAGACTTTGCCCAAGAGGGCCCCTTGCAGGGACCACCAGGACCAATTGCAGGCAGTGGGGGATTCCAGAACCAGGGGCTGAGGGAGCAACTGAAAGCAGCAAGACTGAGGTGTAACCACCTAGGTCTGGGGAGATACAGGTAGGAGAGACCCACTGCATGGAGGATGGAGTCAGCTACAAACCGTCCTCAAGGTCAGAGAATATTAACACCAGATGACAAAGGTGTCCTACCCGTCTCTCTACTCTTTTTTTTTTTTTTTTTTTGAGGAAGATTAGCCCTGAGCTACCTGCTGCCAATCCTCCTCTTTTTGCTGAGGAAGACTGGCCCTGAGCTAACATCCATGCCCATCCTCCTCCACTTTATATGTGGGATGCCTACCACAGCATGGCTTGCCAAGCAGTGCCATGTCCACACCTGAGATCCGAACTGGCGAACCCAGGGCTGCTGACGTGGAACGTACGAACTTAACTGCTGCACCACCGGGCTGGCCCCCATCATCTCTCTACTCTTACAACCCCCCTCCACCAACACTGATGGGTCTGAAGCTTCAGTGCGCCTGGTGGGAAGGGGGGGATGAGGAAGCAAGATGGAGAAATAGAGAAGTCAATCAGTCTCCTCTCCAAAGGTGGGAGCCTAAAGGAAGTTCGAGAGGGAAAGGGCATACACTTTACCTTTGAGTTAAGTTCAGAGTTTTGCTCGTTTAGGTGAACTGGACATTTAGGCTATTGCACTAAGTCTGTCCTGGTGACCAGATGTAATCCAAGGGCAAGGAAAGATTTCAAGAAAGAGAAGAGATGAAGACAAAGCTGTTTTACGATCGTACTCTGCTTCTTGATTGCTGCCCTGCACGTTCAGTATAACAGCTACACGTGCAACACAGAGCATGGTGCCTGGCGCAGAGCCAGTGCTTGATGCAGCAGCTGTTAAGACAGTTATGAACAATCTTGGGATTTAAAGGGAAGCAGCTAGAAGCTGAAAGCAAGGACAGCTTTTCCAATAGGCAAGTTGTTTGGGGTGGCCAGAGTAGAGGACTTGGGAGGTAGCGATTCCTTGTCATGGAGATGCTGACAGGGGTTGACTGACTTGGCAGGGATGGGGAGATGGAGCCCAGATGTGGGAGCAACCTGAGAATCTGTGAATCTAGTTTCTCTCTTATGGCCTCAACTCTCCCCTCTACAGGGATGACGTCAGCCCTGGCCTTTCCTCAGTTTCAATCCCACCTTTCCTCTTGGGAGTAACCCCCCATCTGTCCACTGATATTTCCATGTGGACAACTCACCATCACTTCCAATTCAGCCCACCTAAAACGGAGCTCTTGATTTTTCTCTCCAGCCAGTTCTCCTTCCACACGGCCCCCAAGTTCCCTGTTTCTGTACATATATACTTCTTCCAGCCTGATTTTCCACATCCCTTTCATGCATTTCTTAAACCCAAATGAGCATAAACTCTTAAATCTTTCCTTGAGACCCCCTCATCAGCCCCACCCTCTCCTTGTCTGCGACCACCATCATAACTCAAGATCTTTATCATCTCATACAACAGCCTCCTGACAATCTTCCTGCGCTCCACACTTTTCCCTGGAATCCTTAGCATGCCTTAGCAAGGTCAGTCTAATCTTCCTCAAATGCGGTTCTGGTGGCATCATAAAAGCCTTTGATAAACACATACTTCCCAAGGAATAAAGTACAGACTTTTCAGCTAACATTCACAGGTCTTGCGCAATCTGGTTTTTCCAACCTGCTTTTTCCAGTCTTATCTAAAACTGTTCAACTCACTCAAAATTCAGAGACCCACTCTCAGCCTGGTCACGTATTGGACAACAAAGATAGAGAGGAAAGCCATACATGACCACAAGCTGCTCTCTGGTTCTAGTGATAAGATACAGGGGTAAATAATTAACCAGAGAACACAGTCAATGATAAAATAAAGGATACTGCTAGTCCTCATGTCCCCATCCCAACAGAAAAGTGTCCCCTGAATAAAGGCCTAGGCTTTCCTACCTCCAGGTTTTTCTTGGGACTCTCCCCCTCCCCACCAAGTACCCCTCCTTTGAGAATTCCCTTGCCCAGGCGAGGATCTCTCCCTCCTCTGGAGTTGAACGGTTCGACTGAGTAACTCCTACTCTACTCATGTCTCAGCTTAGACGCTTCATCCTCTGGAGGTCCTCTCTCACATGGTCCCCACCTGCGCCCCAAATGGGTTAGATGCACCTCCTGTGTCCCCACAGCACGTCGTAATTCTCCTAGTGTTGCCCATATCATGCTGCTTGCAGTTTACCTGTCTCCCCCACTACACCCTGAGCTCCTTGAAGGTAGTAATTGTGCGGATCTTTTTCACAGTTGATTATCCAGCACCAAGATTGGGTTGGCACATCTTAGAAGCTCAATAAACAAGCGGGAGGGAGGGAATAGTAAGCCAGTCACCACTCACGCCCTTCTCCTGTTCCCTTTACATCTGTCCTTTTACACTCCTGCTTCCCTAACCACCGTTCCCAAGCAGGCTGAGTCATTGGTCCTCCCACTGGCTTTGTACATTCCCATCAAGGGAGTGACTTCTCGCATTCTCTATTTGTCCCACTTGACTCTGAACTTTTTGGGTCAAGGAACTCTATGCCCAGAAAACAGTAGGGGGGAAGGGATGAAGCTTGTAATTTAGTTTGTAAATTTAAATGATAAGCTCCTTATAAGCAGGAACTAAATGCTTACTTTCTGTCTGGGTAAGCTTTGAACAAATCCACTGAACCAATTTCCTCATCCCTAAAGCAGAAACAGTGTGCCCGTGCTCACAGCATTACTGGGCGGACCGGAGTAGGGCGCAGGCGACTGCGCAAGTTAGAACCTGGATACCTGCTTCCTCCTCTGTAACACAGGACTGCTCTCCTGTAAGCCGCACGGCAGTGCCCAGCGCTAAGTCAGTGCTCGGTGGCAGCATCTCAGCAGCGCTGCCTCTAAAGCTTTGTAAACCGCAACGAAGGCCCACCGCACCTCGAGGGACCACGGCACGGCGAGCGGAACCAGCGAGGGTGTGAGCAAGGCAGCGCACAGGAGCGACGGATCGGAGGAGCTCCCATCCTCCCGCCCCATCCCCGGGACTCTCAACTTCCCCCCTCCACACCCCCTTTCCTTTCCAGAGCTTTCCTGAGCTCGGGGCCCCCTCCCGCCTCCAGGGGCACGACGGGATGGGTTTGGCTGAGGCCAGGGGCTAGGACCGCACCCCCTCTGCCGGGCCTGCTCCGCGACCTTGGCCGATCTCCTTATCAGAGCCTCTGGCTAGGGCCGCACCTGGAAAATGGCTCCTCTAAGGCTCTGCTAGCCTAAACCCGTCCTCTTCCGCCTCGAACGCAGGATGTCCCTCCCACACGGGCCGCACGGAACACGACGCGCGCTAGGACCCAACCCCAGACTGCACTCCCACCGAGCGGGCCACCTTCCTCCTCTACGGCCCGGAAGTGGCCGTGTTACCGCGACATCTGGGAGGTGGAGGTGGGGCCGGAAGCCGGGACAGTCTCGCGAGGCCAGGCGGAGCGGAGCCCGGAGGCCTTGGGGAGTGTGGAGGTCGTTGGAGTCATCTGTGTGCTGCCAGCTCGTTCGCTTGCCGGTCCGCGCCCCGCCCGCCCCAGCCATGCTCTCCGCCTTCGCCCGGCCCGCCGGCGCCGCTCTCCGCCGGAGCCTCAGCACCTCAGCCCAGGTAGGCCCCCGGCCTGGGCCACGTGTCTTCCCGGCTCGAGAGCAGCCCTGAGTCCCGGGCCCGCCTGGACCGCAGGGCCGCCGAGTTCTGGTCGGCGGCTGTGGCGCCCTGCGCCGACCCTGACACCGGGCGGGGAGTGCGGAGAGAAACCCGGGGGAGGGGCAGGTAGCTCAGCTCCAGGGCGGTGCGCCTCTCCGAGCCCCCCAGCTCGCCCCCGGGGCCCCCAGGGGGCCTGCGCTCCAAGGTTGAGAAGCCAGGGCTCTAGGGCCGAAAGTGATTTCCGTTTTTATGCAACTTTCCAGAGTGCTTTGTGTGAGCAGCCTCGTTCTTCTTGCAGCATCCGTACAAACAATGTGTAATTATTAACTCTGTAGTCCAGATAGACTGAGGTACCAGGGCAGAGAACTGGTCCAAGGTTACACCGTCATTTGGCCGGAGGATTAACAGTTGTGCCCGCAGTGGCTTTTGGATCACCAAGCCTCCTAGGAGTCTGAAGACTCTTCCTCCTCTTAAGGACTTTTTTGAGGGATTCTTCCAGCTGCGGGCGGCCTGGGCCTGCCCCCAGGTGTTGTAACAGTGCAGGACTTGGTCTGGGAGTACTTAACCCCAAGCTATTTTTAGCCATCTTTTTCTAGGACAGTGGTTCTCAAACTCCTGTGTGTGGGAATCACCTGAAAGTTAATGAGGAACAGAGGCCCAGACTCACTGAAGAAGGGATGGACCTGGGCCTTTCTGTTTTTGCCGAGTGCCCCGAGTGATTCTAGTACAACCAGTTTGAGCACCCAGGAGATGCCCACGTTGCCTCTTCAGTACCGCACCCAAAAGGGAGGTGATTATTAAAGGAGATTCCAAATTTCTTATTTAGCTTCCGTCCGTCAGATCAGTTTCCTGTGGATTCGATTCATTTGAAAAATAAATATACAGATAAGTACATTGCGTATGCGTGCTTGCCAAGAACTCTGCTGGCTGCAGCAGGGGATGCCACGATGAGTAAGAAGCACTTGAGATAGGCCAAAATGAGTGAACTTAGCACAGGAAGCTTGATGCCAAGGAGTAGGGGAGGGGAACTGACCAAAGGTAGAACAGTGGGATTTGCTCACATGACTTGCTGAGGGGGAGGGGTATGAGAGGAATGTGGAGGACACCAAGGCTTTGAGCTCTGAAATTGCTCTTGGCTGACATGGGAAAGACGGCTGGAAGAGAGTGGGCGGGTGGGCAGGCGGGCAACATCAGGAGCTCAGTTTGCGAGATTTGGAGTTTAAAATGCCTGTTGGACATACGAGTGGGGATCTTGAGAAGGCAGTTGAATAAGTTAGAAGATGAGCTTGAGCCAAACGGTACATTGGTCTAGAGACTTTGGGTCCTGTATCCTTATCAGCAAAAATGTATTGAGCACACGACCTCAATATATTTATTTGTACTTACATGTAGTAATGTACTAACAATATATATCTTATGACAAACAAAAAATAGAAATCTAGAAAGAAAGCATAATAGACCTACATTGTAGAGCAAACTTGCAAATGAAGGAACTGTTACTATATATCCATTTTCAAAACAGTTGCTAGGTGTTGTGCTGTTCACAACCGCTCCTCAGCTCAGAAAAGGTCAGCAAGTTTGGAGACAGCTGTTACAAAGAGATCTTGAGCTAACCCCTGTAAAACAAAGATTGTCGTCTCGTTGTAAAGATTCCACGACTTATGGACTGTGTTTTTATAAATATTAACTGAGTTGATGAAATCTTGTAATATACAAACGATAACATCACCTCAACACACTGAAAGCGAGAGAATGAGAGAGGTCAGCTCCCTGATGCCCCCCCAGTGTTGTGTTCGTCTTATGTATCATATGGAACTTATTCACTTGAGGACCCTTGTGAGGGCACCAGGTCAGTGTGCTGCTTGGTAGAGTTTAATTCATTATTAGATAAAAATAACACAAATTTTGACATTTTCATCCCCCAACCTCGTGGAATTGTCTAGTGCCCCCTGCGTGGGAACCACTGCCCCAGTCAGGTTTGGAGATGGAGCTGAGGACCTCAGTGAGATGATGGAATGGGAATGGAAATCAGGGGCAGGTTGGGAAGATGTTTGAGATGCCAAGTCCTTCATGTCCTAACTGGGTGTCTCTAATAAAGGAAGAGGGAGAAAATGGCTCTAAAAGTTTGAATTTGGGAGAACATAGGTACTACCGGGGGACAGAGTTGGGAGAGGTAGAGAAGATAAATTTATTTACACGCTTGGGTTTGTGGGTCCATTGGAGTGCCTAACAGAACTGGGCATGTGGAGCTGGAATTTGGGAATCCTTAGGATTGGGGACAAGATGTGGGAGTGGTAATTGAAGATCTGGAAGTGGGTGAGATTGCCAGACCTCGGGTTCTGGGTTGGTCTGGCTGATTAAGTTTTCTGCGAAGTCAGGGCTCCACCTTTAAAGCACCAACTAAAAAGAAACACAAAAAGAACAACTGCATTCAAATCTTAGTTGTAGTATGTGCTTTTAGAGTTTAACTTCCTTCAGCAGGTTACACTGCCTGGGGGTTTTTTGGTGAGTTTGATTTGGGGTTTGGATAACCGAGGTCCATTATGACTGGCCTCGGTTGCTATGGAGTACAGTGTGCAGTGAGAGTGGAAGGACCCAGGGTGGACGGCTGCCCGAGATGACCACACACGGTGCTTTGAGTTCTTGTGTATGCTGTTTTCTCTCTTGCTCTCCTCCTCCCTGGGCAGCTGCCTGCCTGCCTGCCGGGAAGAATTTCCCCTTTTTATTTGGACATTTAGGTTAGAAGCGGGCTCTCCGAGGTTGGCTGGAATTTTGGCTAGGCTTGCGTGAGATCTAGCCGGGAAGAGTGCCTTTTGTATAACGGGAGTGAGCTTTAGGGCAGGGCTTCGAATAGATCTGTTTTCCCTAAGACTTCCCCTTTTTTAAGTCCAAATAATTCGAGTCAAATTGCCTGTTGGGCTTGTATCCCAGCTTCATCACTTGCTGTCTTTGTGGACTTAAGCACGTTCACAACCTGTATGCTTCAGTTCCTCATCTGTAAAATGGATCTGTTAATACTACTTAACAGAGTTGTGCAAACTAAATAAGGAAGAACTTAGCTCAGTGCCTGCCGCAGGACAGACCCTGGTAAGTGGCCAGCTGTTACTGTTTTGTTTCCAGTGTTCCCTGTAAATGAAGTTGCCGATGACTTGAATTTTTCAGGTAAGGTATTACTGTATTATAAATTCTGCCCCTCGTAGGAAAGGTCACCAAGAAGCAGTCGTTGAATTGGTTGTTAAAAGTGGCTGGGTGAGGGTGGCCTGAGGTGCTAGTTGATCACCACCCTTCAGGGACTCCTTCCGCCCACCCAGTAAATGCTGACATTCATAGGGTTCTGTCCCCAGTGCTCTTTTCACTGTGTCTTCCCTTTTGTGCCTTGTCTGCATCCAGGGCGTCCATTAATCCCAGTGCGGACACTAATGACTCCATATCTAGCCCTTTGTCCAGGGACCAACTGGGCGCATGTGTGTGTCTGGATGTTTCAGGTTGTTCAAACTCAACATGCAAAACTGAATTCATTATCTTTTCTCCCAAACCCCTTACTCCTCCTCACTTCCCTCTGTTGCTTAAAGGCAGTGCTGTCTACTCAAGCCAGGAAATTATTACCCCGGATTTCTGTCTCTACTCACCATTTGGAAGGAAGAAGCATGGGATGGGGGCGACTTAAGTCTGTTGATCCTGTTTCTCAAATCACTCCTAACCCACCCATTCTCCTTGCTGCTGCTGCTGCCGTTGCCCACCCTTGAATCATGCTCGGACGGTTGCGGTAGTCCCTCTGCTTCCATTACCTGTAGATTTCCATCCATCTTCCGGTCTGCCTCAAATCTTTCTAAAACACAGATCTGGTCATGTTCTTCCCAGCTTTTGAGGCACTTCAGTGGTTCCCCATTGCCTACAAGGAGCAGATAGACTGTTTGGCCCTCAGCTCTTGCCCTGCCCCTTCCTTCCTCTAAAATATCCAGCAATGCTACAGCCATCAAGAACTATTGGCACCACTTCACCTCCGTGGGCCATTCTGTCCATATCTCCTGCCCCCACCATCCACCTGGTAAAGGCCTCATGCTTCAACCCTTCCACAGTTTATTCTTTTCTTCGAGCTGCTGCTCTTCCTAGTGTCTGTCTCTGTCGCACTTGTCACACTAGGTGCTGTTTCTTCAGTTTACAGGTCTTATCATTGGTGCTAGCAAGTCAGTCTGGCATGGCAGAGGTAGGAAGTTGGTGTCTGGTGAATTGTAGGTGAGCCTTAAAGGATGAATAGGCAGCCTCTTTAGAAAGCAGTCTGGCAGCTTCTCGAAAGGTTAAACATGGAGTTGCCACGTGACTCACCACTTCCATTCCTCAGTGTATACCGAGAGAAGTGAAAGCATGTCTACACAAGAGCTTGTACAGGAAAGTTCATAGCAGCACTATTCGCCAGAGCCAAAAGCTAGAAACAACCCAGGTGTCCACCAGCTGATGATCGGATAAACAAAAGGTGGTATATCTCTACGGTGAATGTTATTCGGCCGTAGAAAGAAACGGAGAACTGCTACAGCTACAACACGGATGAACCTTGAAAACGTTACGCTAAGTGAAGGAAGCCAACACAAAAGGCCACATATTGTGTGATTCCATCGATATGTGAAATATCCACAATAGGCAAAGGCACATCCACAGAGACAAAGTCGGTTAGTGGTTGCCAGGGGTTGTAGGGAAATCGGAAGTGACTGCTCTGGGTGTGGAGTTTCTTTATGGGGTGATGTTGTACAACGCTGTGAACATGCTAAAAACCATTGGGTTGTACATTTTAAATGAGCGAATTGTGTAGTATGGGAGATACAGCTCAGTGAAGCTGTTTTTGAAAAATGTGTGGGGGGCTGGCCCCATGGCCGAGTGGTTAAGTTCGCGTGCTCCGCTGCAGGCGGCCCAGTGTTTCGTTGGTTCGAATCCTGGGCGCAGACATGGCACTGCTCATCAAACCACGCTGAAGCAGCGTCCCACATGCCACAACTAGGAGGACCCACAACAAAGAATATACAACTATGTACCGGGCGGCTTTGGGGAGAAAGAGGAAAAAAAATAAAATCTTTAAAAAATGCATGGGTTTAGGTGATGACCACTTGTTAGATGTACTTAGCTGTGAAGTGGCTGTTGAAAGTCAAGTGTTTTGACTTTACTTCCTGTAAGTTGACCAATAAACTGATACACGTTCTTCTAGCTCTGGCCTTTTAGATGTTAGTGAGATAGTCTAGTCCCTTTGGACCCCTACTCCAGGGGACTAGTGACTTCACTGACTGTGTCGCTTCTTCAGCTGCCCCAGCTGACATGCCCAGGCCCAGCTGCTCCTTGGGCTTCTGCTTAGCTTGGTGTTGAGCAGTGGTGATTCTCAAACTTTGGCCTGGGTCAGAATCACCTGGCAAACTCAGTAAAAGGCCTAAGCCGTCTCCTACTTCAAGGAACCTGGCCCTCTGCGGCCTTCGTTAGCTCAGCAGGTGATTCTGATGGACTCTGGAGTCTGGGAACTGCTGTGGGGTGCGGGTGCCTGAGGCTGCAGATCGTTCTTACCTGGCAGGGAAGGAGCCTTTTCAAAATACACATCCCCCCTCATCCTGCTTTGGGCTCCAGCCAAGATTGTGCCGCCTGGATGCAGTCTTCCCTGCCTCCGATCCCCAGACAGTTGGTTGCCCTCCGCCCCCTTCTGCACGCATGACTTCTGCTAAGCCCCTTTCCCTCCACCCATGCATTTCCTTCCTTGTCGCCTGCAGAACTGGCAGGGGTCTTCATTCCTGCAACTCCTAGTACAGTGACAGCACTGTGGCTAGGCACTCAGTAAACGTCTGTTTATAGTTTTTAAAACTGAGGATGGAAGGTAAGGCTGCTTTTAGCCATCCAGCTGCCTGAGTAAAGCTTGTTCATCTTTGGAGCGTGTAGGAGTATGACCCTGACTGTCCCAACATCTGTAGACGTTGAGTTCCCTCATTTTCCTGAGGCAAGCCTATAAATTGCAGAAGGAAGCTGGACCTTTGCACTGGTAGAAATTCGACAATTATGATGTCTTCCTTTGACACCCCTGCAGTCAGAGGCCCAGTGCAGTATTTTGCAGGATATAGCGTGAATTCGTTTAATGCTAATTCAACCTAAGAGTCTTTTCTTGTGCTTCTTTTTAGAACAATGCGAAAGTAGCTGTGCTAGGGGCTTCTGGAGGAATTGGGCAGCCCCTTTCGCTTCTCCTGAAGAACAGCCCCCTGGTGAGCCGCCTGACCCTCTACGATATTGCTCACACACCTGGAGTGGCCGCAGATCTGAGCCACATTGAGACCAGAGCAACTGTGAAAGGTACTGGGCATGCTGACCTTGGAGAACTTAATCTCCTCACCGGTAGACCAGGATCCAAGTTTAGAGGAAGATTCTTTGAAGAAACTAGTTGAGAGACTTGAAGTTTCCATGTTCATTTTAGAATTAAATTTTACAAACGACTACACTTTTTTGGACTTGAATCTGTAAAAATGTAAATAGCAGTGTCTTTCAGAAACAAAGATGATCGAAGCTTCCCATTTTTCACTTTTTCTAATTGGAAAAGTAATATGAGGCTGGGGAGGGGCACCGGTCAGGAACCTTCTGCAGGGACTTGGGGGCAGTAGAAACACTGTTCCGGTTGCCTTCCTGTTAAGTAAATATAGGTGTGTTATCCAAGAAATATTTCTTCATTATATATAATTATATATCCTGCTTAAACCTTCACACTATAGCAACATTTTTCCACATGTCCGAATTCTTGGTAAAATGATTTTTTTAAGCTGTACTGTAATTTATCACTTCTTTATTTTCATCCCCATACTGTCCACCGTTGGGCGGTGTCCTGTTTTGCTCTGCTATAAATATAAACACACAAACTGTGATAAACATCCTCATCTTTCCATCTTAGGAACTGAAAGCAGAATTAGTAGCACAGGTGTTTTAAAGCTTGTACTACAAAGTCAAAGTTGCCGTCCAGAAAGTTTGCGCTGCTTTCTGTCTCCACCGACCGTGTAGGAAGGCGCTGCCTGGCGCTGTCGGCACACGTCCTCGGCCGGCGTGACCCGCTCAGGAGGCCGCCTGTCCAGTCAGGTGTTCACGTGCCTCCCATAGTCCCTCCGAATCGTTTGGGCTGTACGTTTGATTTCTGAAAGCTGCCATCAGGAAAAAGTCAAAATCAAAGCAGATTTCGGTCATTGGAGCAAATTTCCCTGAAATCTTTGAAAATAGACCTTTTTTCCCCTCAGGGGACAGGAGTAAACAAAATAAATTCTCATATTAGAGTGCTCATTGATCGGCACAGGGGTCTTTTGTGGCCTTCAGCGTGCCTTCCTGATCTGGCCTGAGATGCAGCTTTTGTTCCGATGACCCTGAAACGGAGAAGCAGCTCTTCTAACTGGGAGCTGAGAAGGACTTACAGGTGCCAGCGAGGCAGATGAAGACAGGCAGCTGACTGGGTTTTGCGGCAGGTTAATCCACTCTGAAGCGGGGGCCTGGGCAAGTGGAGGCTGGAGGAAAGGAGAGCGAGACTCGTCAGGCTCGGGGCGGTAGTCCAGGAAAGGAATCGCTTCATGGGTGGGCCTTGAGGTTGAGGCCCATGGTCAGCATTGAACCTGGGGGGCATTCCTTCTCGGGCTCTGTCCCCACAGACGTGCCAGCCTCTCCGGGTCAGAAAAAGTGAAGTTGCTCCTATGGGGGTTTTTTCTAGGCTACCTGGGACCTGAGCAGCTGCCAGACTGCCTGAAAGGTTGCGATGTGGTGGTCATCCCGGCTGGAGTCCCGAGAAAACCAGGTGTGTGTTTGAAAGCCTTGCCTAGCATCTCCCTGCAAGTCAGGCAAGGAGGTGGTTTCACGTTAAAATATGGATCTAGTCAGATCCCTCCGCTGCAGACAAAATTCCAAAGGTTCCCCAGTGCCTATAGGATAAAGGTCGGCTCTCTTCCTGGTCTGGCGTTTAAAGCCGTCCTGTGTCTGCTGTGTTTCTGCCCGCGCAGTCCTCTCTGTGCCTGTGCGTGCTTTTTCTCCGTGGAGTGCCTTTTCCTCCACCTGTCTCCACCCTGGGAATTCTTACTGATCCCTCGCATGTCATCCCCGTTGCGCTCCCCACGCTCCACCCCAAAGACCTCTGTTTTGGCACTGGTCACACTGGCCTGTCCCGTACAAGAGAGATTTACTTGAAACAGGGACCCTGTCTCGCTCATGTTTGAATTTCCTGTACCAACAAACACACAGCACTTGGCACATACTTAGAAATTCATCCTGTGCTTTGTGAGCATCTTGAATTGGATCATTCTCAGGCATGACGCGAGATGACCTGTTCAACACCAATGCCACGATTGTGGCCACCCTGACTGCTGCCTGTGCCCAGCATTGCCCCGAGGCCATGGTCTGCATCATTTCAAATCCGGTGAGTGCTGCTGGCAGCTGGGCTGCCGAAAGCTCACAGTTAGCAAAAGTGTGCAAATGTGCTTCTGGGGAGAATAATCAGATTAATGTGCCGAGCTGGATAAATTGGATGAACTAAGGGTGAGTTTTAACCTGGGTTTCCTACCAACTGTGTGCCTTTGGGCAAATCACTTCCCCTCTCTGTGTCCTAGTTTCTCCACCTGGAAAATAAGTCCATTCTAAGGCTCCTCTCAGCTGTGATTGTGGCAGCCCGTGAACTCCTCTTACTGTGTTCTTGGAGCGTGCAGTTCCTGGGCCCCCACCGTCCCCTTTCTTCTCACGCTTACGCACATGATCTCATACACAGCCGCCCAGGCCCTGCACGCTCCCTGAGAGGAAGCTGTGGCCCCCATGCCTGCTCTAGCAGCGCCTGGGGCTGCGTCCACAGCAGCCCTCCATTCCTGCCTCCTGGTGGACTCGGGATTCTCGCCTCTGAGTACAAGAAGGATCTGGGGGAAAGTGCAGTGACGGTGATCAGTGCCCATATCTTGTGCCCGTGGCCTCTGAGGAGAGGCTCCTGCCTTCCCCAGGCTTCCCCAAGCCAGCTCATCTTTAGGGGCGACTGTCAGAAGTAGAAGGGGTGCTGCTTTTGCTGGGGAGCTGGCTAACTAGTGCTGTTTTGTATTGTGTACCAGCCATCGTGTTAGCACTTGCCAGATGATAAGTCACTTCCCCTTCACACCACCTCGTGAGGTAGCTTTCTCCCACATTTACAGATAAACCACTCCTGGGGAGTTGGGGTCACTTGCCCAGGGTTACAGCAGAATGGCAGCTGGGACCTGACCCTAGGCCAGCTGAGCTGTTAGCCCTCTCTGTGCTCTTTTCTTTTCCGGAATGAATGGCTGTTCAGGTGTAAGCCCCAGCTGGAGCAGAAGGTGCCCTTGGGCACCATCATCATCCTTTTAAATTGATAGTCGAAGGGTCACATACATATTTGAACTGTTGACTCAGACACCCCCAAGGGGAAGAGAGTCTGCTGCAGCGAAGAGTTTCTTTGTTGATGTGGAGGGGAAAGAAGCACTCTTCCAGGGGCCGGCCCTGCGCCCGAATGGTTAAGTTCACGCACTCTGCTGCAGCGGCCCAGGGTTTCACCGGTTCGGATCCTGGGCACGGACATGGCACCGCTCATCAAGCCACGCTGAGGTGGCGTCCCACGTGCCACAACTAGAAAGACCCACAACTAAAAATACATAACTATGTACCAGGACTCTTGGGGAGAAAAAGGAAAAATAAAATCTTTTTTTGTTTGTTTTGTTTTTTTTTAATTTATTTTATTTTTCCTTTTTCTCCCAAAGCCCCCCAGTACATAGTTGTGTAGTTTTTTTTTAGTGGTGGGTCCTTCCAGTTGTGGCATGCGGGACGCCGCCTCACTGTGGCCCGACGAGCAGTGCCACATCCGCGCCCAGGACTCGAACCGGCAAAAAACCCTGGGCTGTCGAAGCAGAGCACATGAACTCAACCACTCAGCCACGGGGCCAGCCCCAGAAAAATAAAATCTTTGAAGGAAAAAAAGGAAGCACTCTTCCAGAACATGAGTCCGCCCACTATGACCTGTTCTATCGTGAGGATGGCTTGCCTGTGACAGAGTAATCAGACAGGGCAATTTAGTTCTGCGCCTTAGGACTTGCCAGTGGTCTGGAGAAAAGATTTCTCCTTTTGTTTCATGGCTTTGTTATCAGAATGCAGGGCAAATTATGCCTCTCTTGGATTTACTAGGTTAACTCCACCATCCCAATCACAGCGGAAGTTTTCAAGAAACATGGAGTATACAACCCCGATAAAATCTTCGGGGTGACAACCCTGGACATTGTCAGAGCCAACACTTTTGTTGCAGAACTGAAGGTAAGAGCTGCATCGGGCGTCTTTGCTTTTACCTTTCTGGACTTCTCTGACCACCCTGGGCTCCCTTATAGCCATAGAAGACACCAGGCCACTTACAGGTCACTTGTAACTTGGGAGTTTTAAATGTCTGTGTAGCTTGCCTGCTGGCTCTCAGGTTTTCTTGGGGAATCCAACAGCAGGCCCCTGCGGGTTGAAACCGTGGCTGCCTTCTGTCTCAGCTCAGCTGACTCTCTCTTACTTCTCCCTGGTGCATTAGGGGTCCAGGCACATCGATGGGGACGTCTGTTTGTGTGTGTCTCCTATTAGACAGTGAGTTTCTGGAAAGCAGGGGCTCTGTCTGTCTGTGCCTGTGTCCCTGGTGACCAGCACAGTGCCTTGGCATGTAGGCCCTGCTGTGAGCTCCCTACTCCAGTAACTTGGTCCTGCTGAGTCTACCCATCCTTGAGGCTGGGCCTGCCTTCCTGGGGAAGGCTGGTTCCTGACTCAGGGCTGCTCTCGTCAGCATTTGGGGAAGGTAGCATCGTTTGGGGACTGCTCACCTCCCTCTCAGAACTCCCACCAGATTCCCTTTTTGACCATCTTAAGAAATACCTGGTTCACAGATTCTTGGGGGCGTCATGCCTCCGGTTTAACAAATGAGTCAGCCTCTCTTAGCCAGCCTGATAACAAACTGTGGTGTTTTGACCACTTACAACTTAGTTTTGTTCGTTCGCGACCACTGTGGGTTGACAGACTTCTCACCCCTGTGTCTTCTGGAATTGTTTCGAATTTTGCTCTGAAATGAGGGAAAGGGAATTTGCTTCGTACTCTGTGACAGAGTGCGGGGCCATGAGTCTGCACTTGCGTGTTGGGAATGACATTAGCTATGGGAAAGAGGACCATCATCCTCTGATTCTGAGAAGACACCAGACTGATGGGGACCACTGGGGGACCCTACAAGGAGGCGGTTTTCAGCTCATTATAAAGGGAAAACCACAGTGACCTCACCAGATGACGAGTTACTCCTCGCTGTACATGTTCAAACTGAAGGTAGGCCGTGTGGGGGCCGGTGCTGGGAGGTCCAAGCACGGCTGGAGTTGGACCGTCTCTTCTGATTTCTTTGTTTTGTTCTGAGTTCTGTGGATTTTTCCAGTATTGCTTTAGGTGGATATGACATGTTTTATACTCAAAGAGCCTGTTAAAAACTAATCAAGCTTCACACTTTGGTGACCAGGGTTTGGATCCGGCTCGAGTCCATGTTCCTGTCATTGGCGGCCACGCTGGGAAGACCATCATCCCCGTCATCTCTCAGGTCTGTATGTTCCCTCCAAGAAGCCGTAAGCTCACGGCTTTAAGAGGTTCCACTTTGAGGTGCTCAGGACAGACCGACAAAGATCTAACCATCTACTGTGTTTTGAAAGGAGTCCTGCTAGCCCTACCCCAGTCATCTGGGGGTGTCTTGACTGGCCTATCTGGCTGTGGTCAGGCTCCAGCATTTCAGGGGTCCCCTGTGGTCCAGCTATGGGAATGAGTGGGATCAGAAGATGCTCAAAGCGGCCAGTTCAGGCACACAGCGAAAACTGGTAGAAACATCACTGAATTCCTGGTTAGGTCAGAACAGGCAAAGCTGCTTTGTTTAAAAATTAGTAGAGACAAGGTGAAAACGTATAAAGTAGAGGAAGATGGGCATGGATGTTAGCTCAGGGCCAGTCTTTCTCAGCAAAAAGAGGAGGATTGGCAGCAGATGTTAGCTCAGTGCTAATCTTCCTCAAAAAAAAAAAAACTTAAAAAAAAAAAATGAGTAGAGACAAGGTAAACGCTGAGCATAAGATATATCAGATCACCCTCACAACCCTGAGAATAATGCCCTGAGAAGAACACAGAGTGTGTGGTATTCTTGCCAAAAACGCATAACCTTACAAGAGAATCCCGGGGAAACACCTTACAGCAGGTTGATGGACATTCTACAAAACGAGTGATCAGTCCTCTTGCCAGATGTCACAAAGGCCAGGGGACACTGGGGATCTGTTAGAGAGTAGACTAAGGCAAAAAAAACTGGTATCTGTTCCTAGATAGGAGCCCAGAACAGAAAAGGGACAGTGGTGGAAAAGTTGCACTTTTATGAATTTTTGAAAATTTGAATAAGGTCTGTAGTAATGTACCAATATTCATTTCCTGTTCTTCACAATTGCACTGTGGTTATGTAAGATGTTAACAGTAGTGTAAGCTGGCGGGGGCGGGTCTTTGTACTGTTTTCTCTAAGTCTGAAATTAGTCCAAAATATAAGTAGTTCTTTAACAATGAGTAGGGAACTCGCTCCACCTCCTAACAGAGTTTTCTCTTTGAAGAAAAGGTCTTGGTGTCTCCTGTAGTGGTGAGGAGAGTGTGGGCTGTGGGAATGGTGACAAATGCTGACGTGGTCCCTGTGGCTTGGCTTGCAGTGCACTCCCAAGGTGGACTTTCCGCAGGACCAGCTGACAACCCTCATCGGACGGATCCAGGAGGCCGGCACCGAGGTGGTGAAGGCTAAGGCTGGAGCAGGTGGGTTCCTAGAGGCAGCCGCGGGTGGGGGGGTGCTGACGCCCGTTAGAGTTCAGAGGTGAGGACTCGCCAGGTCCTGGGCAAGGAGCGGATCCTTTTCTAAGTTTCCTACTCGTTCACGTGGTCAGAGGCAGCCCGGCCGGCTTGTGGAGTGGAGCAGTGTTTGAGGTTAGCTGAGCTAAAGCCATGCCATTCATGAGTTTGTAAAAGTAGGGCATGCTGACCTTGGTTCTCGACAACTAAAGCTGCAGGTTTTGCAGGTACTTTGTTCAGCTGGCGGGGTGGGCTCACCTGGACTTTACGGTCACAGTGCTAGCTTGGCTAACCTTCCCGTGTCTTAGGCTCTGCCACCCTGTCCATGGCGTATGCTGGAGCCCGGTTTGTCTTCTCCCTCGTGGATGCGATGAACGGAAAGGAAGGAGTTGTCGAATGTTCCTTTGTTAAGTCTCAAGAAACGGACTGTCCCTATTTCTCCACGCCATTACTGCTGGGGGTACGTATCCTGAGGCTGGGCCGCTTGACTGTGGAAGAAGCAGAGTTCTCTGTATTTACCACTCAGGAGCGCGGCCCTGCCCGTTTGCTCCAGATTTCCTTTGTGCAGTAACTGTGTCTCACTGCCTGCCGTGTGCTTGGGTTTTTGAGGGTGGAAGCACACACATCACAGAATTCAGAGCAGGGAGAAACCTCAGACCTGGGGTTGGAACCTCCCGCACGTGAATCTCGTTCCGCATGGATCTGACAGCTGATCAGCAGCAGCTGCGTGGCTGTTTCCTGAGGAGACACCGGTTCCTTTTCCAGGCAGCCCCCTGACTGGCAGCTCTGGAGGAGAAGCTTCCCTCCACTGGCCTGCGTGCCGTCTCCCTGTAGCTTGGACTTGCTGGGCCTTGTTCTAACCTCAGGGCCTGCCAAGCCTGGCTCTCCTCCCAGGCGGCCTGGAGCTGGTGCACAACTTAGACTTTCCAGTTCAGGCGTTCCTGGTTCCTTGCCACTTACCCTACTGGTTTTCCTTCTCGGAATGTGCTGTAGATTGCCCCCTTGAAACTGTGGCATCTAGGACAGAGCCATTTGGTCACATTGCTGGCTTCAGCCAGGCTGTTTTGGGGCAACTGTCTGGTCTGGTTGACTCTCACTGAGTGATCACCGAGCAGGAACCCCTAGGTCTCGCTCACACACTCTCAGTCAAGCCAGGTTTCCATTTCTTATGTGTGGGCAGCTGCTGAAGTCAGGCAAATGTGTGGCTGCCTTCATCTCATTCCCAGAAAGAAACAGTCGAGTGGCTTGCTGAGCCACTCAGAGGCCCTTCCCACAGACACTGTGATGTTCAAAGATCCATAATTTATGGCCCTGGGCCTGGGGGGTCCGTGTGGAGGAGAGGTGGGCACTAAACAGATTACTTCAGTAACCGTTTCAGCACAGGTGTGTGTAGACTCGGAGGGGGCGGCCTGGAAGCCGAGGCTGCTGTTGGAGCACAAACAGGGCTCAGCTGTGGTGACAGTGCCAAGACACCTGTTCTTTTCTTGATGTCAGAGCTCACCTCCGTAATTACACTGGATTCAGGGGGATATGAGAACGTTTCTTCAGTCCTTTACCAACTTGAGAAAGAGACTAGAACCAAAAGTCTGCTCTGTGTCAGGGAGAATAACATTAACGCTGCTGATGACCGAGTACTTTATGTGCCGAGTCGCCAGCGTCTGTTCTCCCAGCCTCCTCCGAGGTAGAGAGTCCGCTCACTTTATGGATAGGGTAGCAGAGCACGGAAGCGGTTGTCCTGAGTGCGCGCACAGTGCTGAGGGAGCCCAGTCCCAGCCCACCGCTGACAACCTGCGGGCCGGCACAGGTGTCTCTGCTCCCTCAGCCGCCTGCGCAGCAGCCGTGGGCGTGGAGAGCAGGCAGAGCTGATGGAGTTACAAGGTGGGTTTCTGTAGCAAACTCATTCACGGAAACTTCATTGTAAAATTTCACTGCCTCTCCTCTCTCCTTCAGAAAAAGGGCATCGAGAAGAATCTAGGCCTTGGCAAACTCTCCTCTTTCGAAGAGAAGATGATAGCCGAGGCCCTTCCTGAGCTGAAAGCCTCAATCAAGAAAGGAGAAGAGTTTGTAAAGAGCATGAAATGAGAAAGCAGCTGATGAGCAGCCGTTTCCCTAACTTATTAAGGCGTCATGTCATGTAAAGCCATTTCAGACCCCTTTGTATTTCACTTTGCTTCCATGATGAGTGTTGTATTACTGTCACCGTCCCTTCCAGATCTCGGGCGGTCCGCTGGTGCGTCAATAAAAGCAGGCTCTGGTTTTCTTTTTCAAGGTCTCTCCAGAAAGACTGTGCTTTCTCCCCTGTTAGAGCTGACTTCACAGTGTGTCTGCGCCTCTTTCATCATGAGTCAGAACTAGGTGTTATTTAAACATGAGACTGAAGCGTGATGGTTTCATCAGTAGCTTCAGGAAAGTCTAAAATATTCATCCGTGAGCGCTCCTCCCGCTCTTCTCTTTGCCCCATTGCATCTCAGGTGTGCACACCGAGAAGGGCTGGCTCGGGCCCGGTCCTCATGGTGTCCCTTCACCCGCACGGGTGGTGGCTCGGTGGCTGAGGCCAGGCCGCCGTTTTCTGTCCCTAGTTGTGTGTGGTATTTTCCAGCTGAGCAGACAGCACTGTCCTCTACGTTAAAGCTGCGTTGGCCCGCTCTGAATTTCCTCCTCTTCAGATCGAGCACTGGTGTTCAGTGACAGTGACTTCCCATAGCCAGAATTGTGAGGAAAGCTGGGGTGGGGACAGGAGCAACCAAAATCAGCTGCTGTGGCAGGGCTGAGGACACAGGTGGCGGCGTGTCTTCATCAGTGGCCTGAAAGGGACTTCACTGTGTTCGCCAGGCTTAGGTAAGTGTGGGAGTTAGAGGGAGACCTGACTCCCGGTAGTGTCGGGCTCAAACTGCTCCCCTGAAGCCATGGCCTCAAGTGGAAACAGCTCCATAGCTGAGAAAAAACTTCCTAGCAACAGATGACCTTCCATTGACAGGTGAGAGGGTAGGTGGGGCTGGAGCTACACTCAATGGTGGACACTCATTTATCTATAGTGGCTTTTTTTAAAACTAAAACTGAAATGGATTTTATCAAGTATGGCATCGTTGTTTTCTTATACTACTTAAGTAATACATGTTCATGGTTTAAAACCTAAAATGTAGCCAAAAAATAAAGCAGGAAATAATCACTGGCAATAGTATTTGTCCTCTTAACTTCGCGTATTTCATGAGTTGAGAGAATGCTTCATGTGCCATTTGGCAGTCTGTTCTTCTGGTTTTCTGTTACTAACACATGCGCACACCCAGTTTAGCTGTTTGTAAACCATTTTGGTACGGCTCATGATTCTGTGGGTTGGAGGTTCTGCTCCGCAGGTGCGGGGCCTGGCCGGACGGTGGCGGGCGCGTGGCTGGTGTCCGGGGCTGCGGTACAGCATGGCGGGCGGATTTCTTCCTTGATGGCTCCCGGCTCCTAAAAGGGCAAAAGCAGAAGCCAGGCATTAAGACTTAGGCTCAGAACCGGCACAGCATCACTTCTGGCACGTCTTGTGGTTAAAGGTCACAAGGCCAGCCCAGGGGCGGTGGGAGGGGACTGACCACACAAGGGCCTGAGCACCAGGAGGCCTGGTTCTCTGGGAGCCAGCTTTGGACATTACCTGCCCCACACGATCCATTTACAAGCGTGTGTTTTCCCATATCACTTTTTTAATAGCTGGGTAATGCTTGGGATGAACACACTCTAAAATTGCTTCCTCTGTTGGATAACTAGGTGGTTGAGGTTTTCACTGCTGCAGAGCGTGGCTCTGGACATCATTGTGCTTTTGGACTAGTCTTGGTGGTTCTGTGGGGGAAGCACTGTGCCCGCTCTGTTTGGGGCGCGTTTGCTCTTTCAGGGGATCCTTGCAGTGCCCTGGCAGGCAGGACCTGGTACAGCTCACTCAAAGCAGGTGGTCTTGGTTCAGGATGATCTGTGCCCATCATAGGCCAGTGGTTACCACACGGGGCCTCCCAAAGAGGTCCCACTGCTTAAAATGCAGGCTCCTGTCCCCGCCCCTCGGCAGTTCTGATCTAGCAGTCCAGGAGGGAGGACCAACACCCTAAAATATTACAGATTCTTCCAGATCATGCGGAGGAGGCTGCAGGTGGTCACCACGCTTGACACTGGCTCCCCCAGAGCTCTTTTCACTGTTTAAGCCTCCTGCCTTTCAGGACTTACAGACAAGTCAGGGACATGAGAAAAACACAGATAAAGTCCTGCAGGACTCAGGAGAGAACAAGGTTATTTCTGGATGTCTTGCAGAGGCAAGGATCAGAGAAGATTGCCCCATCAAGGTAGCCAGGAGGGAGGGGGAGGTGGTGGCAGTGGAGCTGGCCCTGCAGGCTGTGTGGGATTCCAGCCAGCGGGAGGACAGGATATGCACGTCAGGCCGCCAGGTGTGTTGGAGGAATGGCGAAGTGTTTGCTTTGCAGCACAGGGCCCACGACAAGGGGAGTGAGGCCATTCTGGGGGTGTTGGGTGCCAGGCTGAAGAGCTTGGATCTCACCCTGTGGATGGTGGGAACAGGGAGGATGTCAAAGGTGCTGAGCAGGGTGGTGACAGGATCCTAGGGTGGGGCTTGTTACCAAGCAGAGTGTGACTCAGGATCTGGGGTGGGCCCAGGTGATGCCATGCTGCAGGCCACACTAAGTAGGAAAGATGTGGCAACAGACCAGAGGATGCTCCCCAGCAGAAGGGCTGAGGGCTCAAAATGGGGTGGCACTTTGGGAGGGGGATGACGGGGATGTGGAGAAAAGACAGTACTCCCAGCCCCTTTTCCTCTACGCTGAAGTCCATCAGCCACTTAGCAGCACGGATTAAATAGCAGCGCCCCCGCTTTCAAGCTCCAATTATCCGCCTCCCAGGCCGAGAGCTGGCTGCCATCCCTGCCTTCTGGTCGCCTCCTGACGCACAACTCCTGACCCCCTCAGCGAGGAACAAAAGCCCAGGGATTGAGTGTATGGTGTTAATGACCATAATGAGCT
This sequence comes from Equus przewalskii, assembly GCF_037783145.1. Taxonomy (NCBI): domain Eukaryota; kingdom Metazoa; phylum Chordata; class Mammalia; order Perissodactyla; family Equidae; genus Equus; species Equus przewalskii. The sequence continues at coordinate 10,501,835 of NC_091842.1, read as the reverse complement.
GGCTGAGGCCTTTGCTGGGGGAAACCAAGAACCAGTCTTTAGAGAGCAGAGAGGAGCTGGTGTGGAAGCAGCGGGGCACCCACGACGAGGTAATTAGACGGCGCATGAACTGGTCCTGCAAAGGAGCTGCCGCTGAAGTCCCGGGTAGACATAGCCAAGTTGGGTAATTATGAGGAAAGTGGAGTATTGCGTCCTCGCTGCGAAGCCAGCGGGCTGAACAGCTTAACCTAGAATGACCCTGACCCACGTCAGGAGGGACTGGTGTGTGGCAGGCCAAACCTCCTCTGCAGTTCTGCCGAGTTGCCTGCAGAGGGAGCTGGAGGCCGCTGCTGCCAAGTGACTCCTTGGCCCTGCCTAGGCCGGGCGGAGTGAGGAGCAGCGTTCCAGCCCAGAGCCACCCCTGCCCTGTCTGGTCTCTGCTCCCTCTGATGGCAAGGGACAGCTGCCTTCAGACAGGGACGATGCAGGTGGGAGTGAGTCCAGGGAGGGCGGGGAATCAGCTCCTGGGTTTGGAGGCAGGACCCAGAGACACAATATCAGTGCAATGGGGTCCAGGGGGAGTGGGTCTGGGAAGAAAACACCCCCCACCCTTCAGCCTTGCTCAAGAGACTCAGGCCATGCTGCACAAGATGAGGGCAGAGCAGCGTGAAGGATAACTTCCCACTTCCACTAGCCAGGTAACCTTGGGCTCCTCCATGTGTAGACAGCAAGGCAGGCCACTCCCTCCGGCAGCCCAGGGTGGGCAGAGCTATTAGGTGACCGAGAGGGAAGGCACCGGGCCCGCAGGGGCCTGAGACCTGCAGGCGCTGTGGGTGTCCTCAGTAGCTCCTCCATCGCACCCTGCAGGGGACCGGGCCTGGGGCCTCTGTGTGCTTGCAGCTTGGCCTTCCAGAGGCGTGCTTTCCAGACGTCTCCAGTTTCTCATCCTCTAGGGCTTGAGATGGATCTCCTCAATTAACCCACTTTAGGAGGCCGCCCGTGTCCTCCCCCGCCTGCCTGCCTGCCGTCCTGCGCCTGTGGGCTCACTGCTGGGGGCCAACTTCTGAGAGCCACCTAGCTGACCAACCAGAAATGTGTTCTTCTTTCCTCCCCTTCACTTTCTTCTAGATGCTTAATTCAATTTCCTCATGAAGTCGAATAGGGTCACCCAGAACCAGATGCCAAAAGTAGGGCCCGTGGGTTGATGATCAGCCGGCTGGCAGCAGTATAGCTGATCTGGTTATGAAATCACTACCTGAACCGACTGGTCAACAGCTGCTGCCCAGGCTGCTGGCCCCACCCCTGGGGCCCCCTGGACCTGCCCATCATAAAGGGGTGACACCTGGCAGTGTGGCACCTCCCAAATCGGTTCACCAGGACCAGAGTGCTTCCGATGGTAAATATTTTAATACGGAAGTCCCCGTCTCTGTGGGGGATACATTCTGAGACCCCCAGTGGATGCCTGAAACCAAGGATAGTACCAAGCTCTACATACACTACGTTTTTTCCTATACGTACATACCTAGGATAAAGCTTAATTTATAAATTAGGCACAGGAAGAGATTCGCAACAATAACTGATAATAAAGTTGGCTTTGGGGCCATTATTAAGTAAAATAAGGGTGACTTGAACACAAGCACTGTGATACCGTGACCGTTGATCTGATAACCGAGACGGCTGCTAAGTGACTCAGGCGGGGGGAGCGTCAACAGCCTGGATCCGCTGGACAGAGAGATGAGTCACGTCCCGGGCGGGATGGAGTGGGACGGCAAGGGATTTCGTCACGCTACTCAGAACAGCGTGCACTGTAAAACTTATGAATTGTTTATTTCTGGATTTTCCATATAATATTTTCGGACCATGGTTGACCATGGGTAACTGAAAACACAGAAGGAGAAACCATGGATGAAGGGGGAACTAGTGTCCCACAGTGGAACAGGGCCCCTTCTGCAGAGGAACCGGAGAGCGGGCCCAGAGAACAAACTCCCCACCCAGCACGGTGACCCACGTTGCTGACCCCCAGCTGAGCTTCAGCCAGAGGGGAGGGTCCAGGTGCTGCTTTCCCAGCAGTCTCACCTACCCCATCTCCCTCCCCATGGCCAAGGCTAGTAAATGAAGTGCTGACGTGACTCGAAAGGCTCTCCACAGCCTATTAAATGAGAACAAATGTGTATCGTATGATTCCATGTACAGCAAAAAAAAAAAAAAAAATCAACAAAATTCCCCCAAAGCTATGTATATTTGAATGTAAGTGCATAGAAAGAGATCTTGAAGGAATGCCCGCCAGGTGGCATGGCGTTCACTTCTAGAATGGAGAGGGAGCTGCCTTTGGCGTGTGTGCTCTATGTGGGGTGCTCTCAGCTTTCCGCTCTCTATACTTGTGTTATGAGTTGAACTTGTCCCTAAAAATTCATATGTTGAAGTCCCAACTCCCAGTTCCTCATAATGTGACCTTATTGGAAATCAGGTCATTGCAGATACGATTCACACTGGAGTAGGGTGGGCCCCTAATCCAGAATGACTGGTGTCCTTATAGAAAGAGGGAATTTGGACACAGACATGCGCACAAGGAGATCATCATGTGAGGATGAAGGCAGAGATGGGGTGAGGCGTCTACAAGCCAAGGACCTCCAAATATGGCCAGCAAACCGCCAGAAGCCCAGAGAGAGGCTGGGACAGTCCCCCTGGGAGCCCCGGGAAGAAGGTAACACGGCCGCCGCCCTGATCTCGGGCTTGTGGCCTCCAGCTCTGTGAGACAATAAGCCACTCAGTTTGTAGTAGGTTGTTCCAGCAGCCCCGGTAAACACATACAATTTGTACAGTTCAATATTGCACAGTGAGAAATCCCTCCTAACAGAGGTCAGAATGCACAATGAGTGTTACTTATGAAATTAAAAATCAAACACGTGAGGCTGGCCCCGTGGCTGAGTGGTTAAGTTCACATGCTCTGCTTCGGCGGCCCAGGGTTTCACCAGTTCGGATCCTGGGCGCAGATATGGCACCGCTCATCAGGCCATGCTGAGGCGGCGTCCCACATAGCACAACCAGAAGGACCCACAACTAAAATATACAACTATGTACTGGGGGGATTTGGGGAGAAAAAAACGGAGGAAAAATTAAAAAAAGAAGATTGGCAACAGTTGTTAGCTCAGGTGACAATCTTTAAAGAAGAAGAAAAAAAATCAAACATGTATCTTTCCATAGCATGTGATTGAGCTGACCCCACACTCCAGCGCCACTCCCTGAGTTCACACATGGGTCTTGTCGCTTAATGCAGCAGCTACCCATTACCGCTCTTCTCTGGATCAGGTGACTTGCCCAAGCTCACACAGCTTGAGTGACAGTGCGGCACGGGAGCCCTGGCTGCTGGGCCCCGAGCCCATTGCCCTTTGCACTTCTCTGGGTGCTGCGCCCACTCCCAGGCTCCGGCCCCTAATCTATCCCGCGTTTATCAGCTGTGGTGGGCGCCGAGGCACATGGGGTGTGTGGGAAGAGCCCCTAGACTTGGAGTCAAACAGCCCTGGATTCAAATCCTGGCTCTGCCACATACACCTGATAACCTTGAGTGGAGCGTCATCCACTTGCTGAGTCTCAGTTTCCTCATCTATGAGCTCATGAAAAGCCCTTTACAAACTGTAAGGAGCTGTGCACCAGAGAATTGTAATGTCTCAGGTACCCTAACCCTATGTCATCTTTTGCCTAAAACAGGGCCAACTTTTCCTGGCAGCCCCTGGAAAGCCCTACTGACTAAGCATCCCCTGGCTGTGTAAGTGGTGTCACCTGTCCAGGCCGTGAGCACTTTTCCCCCTCTCTCACGTCTGCTGAGCGCTCACTACCTCCCAAGCCGCCTTATGGGAGGCAGAATAACGGCCCCAAAGATGTCCATGTCCTAAGACCTGGAACCTGTGACTGTGTTATCCTCCACGGCAGAGGGACTTTTGTGGCTGTGATTACATTAAAGGTTTTAGGATGAGGAGAGTCTCCTGGGTTATCTGGGTGGGCCTGATGTAATTACGATAGTCCTTATAAAAGGGGGGCAGGAGGGTCAGACTCAGAGGAGGAGATGTGGGACAGAAGCAGGCCAGGCAGAGGAAGAGAGGAAGATTTGAAGATGTTATGCTGGGAGCCTTGAAGATGGAGTGAGGGGCCACGAGCCAAGGAATACAGGCAGCCTCCAGAAAGGCAGCCAAGGAAACAGGTTCTCCGCTCGAGCCTCCAAAAGGAACGCAGCCCTTGATTTTAGAACTTCTGACCTCCAGAACTGTTAGAGAATGACTTTATGCTGTTGTAAGCCACTAAGTTTGTAGTAATTGTTACAGCAGCCATAGGAAACTGGTACGCGCCTCCTAGGTATTTTGTAGGCATGTTCCCTTTAATCCTCATCGCGACCCTCTAAAGGGGGTACAATTAGCATCTCCGTTCTACCACCAAGAGAACTGATGCCCAGAGAGTTTGAGTAACCTGCTCGAGGTCACACAGCAGGTAAAGGGAGCTGGGATTTGAACGCAGGCAGTCTGGCTACAGAGCTTTCCTCCTTCAGCAAGGTGCCCGCAGCCTGTGCGGGGCGGTGCCTCAGACATCGCGTCATCTCCCAATAGCTCCCTCTACCGCTGAGCAGACCCTCCCTGCACGTGGGTTGGTCCTGTCTCTTGAAAACAGACCCTGGGATTTCTTGGGTTCCTGGTTCACTGAGCTTTGATGTCTTATGTGCTTCTGGAGAGAGAATTAAGGGCGGGGGGAGGCAGAATCTTGGTAGCACTCCATAGGGGATTGGGGGTCATTGACCCCAGATCAGGAGCCTTAATGGAAGGGGCCAGCCCTTCACAGAGGGTCTGGCCTGCCCCCAGGGAGTCACAGCCACTGCCACTGCCCAGCCACTCTCAAAAGCCTGACAGAGAAGCGCCGCCCTGCTCCCCCTTCCCACCCCGTGTGTGTCTGTCTGTGGGGGTGGGGGTGGGACTGGCAGATCACGCGGAGCCTTCTCCCCATTTTAGAGCCATTTCTCATTCTCCCCAGCTGGCAACCCAGCCCAGTGGGACGGCTCTGCTAGGAGGCTCGGCAAGTCCCTCTTTCCTTCTCTTGGCCCCCTCCCCACTTCCCAGGAGCCCCAAGCCGGCCTGGTCCCTCTTAGGCGAGGCAGCAGCCAGGCTGCCTCATCCCCCGGACCTGAGCCCTCCGTCGCTCGAAGCCCCCTCTTCCCTTCGCCACCAGCCCAGCTCCACTGCCAACCCCACCTCCGTCGCCTAAAAATAACTCCTCTCGGCCCTGCTCTCCTCCCTCCCTCCCTCCTGGGCTCCTGCCGGTGTTAATGTTCTCCCAGCCAGCCCAGAGCCTCGCACCAGGCAGACCGGCGGTAATTAGGTTAACTCCCCTCCTGCCAGGGCCAGGTGGGGGCGACTGGAAATGCTCCTTTCACGGCTCGGGTGATTCTGTGTCAGTGGTGTGGTGTGTGGGGGGTCTGTGTGATGTGTGGTGTGTGATGTGTGGTGTGTGATGTGTGTATGGTGTGTGTGTGTTGTAGTGCGTGTGTGGGGTGCGTGGGGGGTGCTGGGGGCCGGCACTGCGAGCTCTGGAGCAGATGCCGATGTTTCTGGGCTGGGCTCAGGGGAAAGATGTGGCTCAGGAAGCCGGTGGGGTGGCGGTGGGATCCTCGAGCCCCCCTGCTGCCCGTTTGGAGCAAACCAGGAAGTGCCTATTTGCAGAGCATCTCGTCCTCACCAGAACCTTCCACATGTACCGCAGTGTGCTGTGAGGAGGCCTCGGTCACAGACGGGAAAGCCCGTCCCAGGGGGAGCCCAGCGCAGCTTTGGCCTCCTCGAGGGGACACTTCTCTGTGCCAGGCACCTCTTGGCACGGGCATGATGTGGGGACAATTAGCAAACTGAGGCTCAAGTCAAGTGACCTCGCCAGCCCAGCCGTGGTTGGGGGCAGGACCTGAGGCCTCACTGAGACCGAGCAGACCCCAGCCCGGGCACTCTCCACGGGGAGGGCAGGTCCTCGGCGTGCTGCTGGGGACCACGGACTGTCCCAGCAGCTTTGGTGGAGGACATGGAGGAGGCGGCAGGGGACACGCTGGCCACACGCTGGAGGTCCTGGCACGGAGGCAGAGCCCAGGCCTCTCCAAGGGGCCCCGACTTGGGCACACTTATTATGACGTGTGTCTATGTGTTAGAAACCAGCAGGTGGTGCCTGCCACATCTGGGGCAGCACTGCTCACACAGGCTGAGGACAAACAGGAGCTGGTCGAAAGAAAGAGCTCACTAGCAGTCCGGGAGATGCTGCAGGAGCAAAAACGTGGAGATGGACCACGAATTGCCGAACTTTCAGTGGCATTGTGCTACGTCACAAATTTGACTCCGTGCTTCCCAGTGAACGGAAACTTCCAGAAGGAAGAGTCCAACAGGGCTGGAGTAGTCTGGAAGGACAGCTTGGAAGATGAGGCTGCTGAGGGCCAACAAGAGGTCACCTCACTCCAGACCCCAGACCTCCTCCCCATTCCCCCGGCCTCCAAGGCTGTGGAGCCTTGAGCAAATTACTTACCTTCCCTGGGCCTCAGCTTCCTCACTAGTAAAATGGAGGTGATAATGCCCATTCCCAGGCCTGCTGAGAGGATTAAGCGTGCAAAGTCCACAACACCCAGTAGGCACTCAATAAATGGTGACAGTCCTTGTGATTTTCCTCATTTGGAGGTCAGGGCCCTCCTGTGGCTCCTAGGGATGCTCCAGGCTTGGCTTGACGTGGGGCTGCTGGGAGGAGGGCTCTGGCTGGGCCGTGGGAGCCAGAGATAAAGCAGCAGGGGTCCAAGGGGCGGTCACAGGCATAGCAGATGCCCAGGGCCTCGGCGCCCCTCCACAGGGCTGGCCAGCACAGGCTTTGACTGAGCTCGCCTCCGCTCGAGAGCAAATTCAGCCTGCCAGGCTCCCTGGAGGAGTAATTAAAGCACGGCCGGAGGGCAGAAAGAGGCCCTGCTGCCAGTGGGTTAGGAGGCTTTTTGGTCGTGTGCAGTGAAATGCACCATATTTACACCAGTCGCTGTGTGTGTGCAGACACACACGCAGGCCTTTTCCAGGGAGCCCGGCTCCCTCTGTGTCCCACACAGACAGCCTGTGCAAGCCATGCGCCTCCCCCTACAACAGCCGATGGAGAGGGCAGGCTGAGCTCGGTCCAGTGCAAGCTTCCTGGAGCTCCCACGGGGCTCTGCCTCCCAGCCCTGCTCCCAGCTCTCTCTGGGGGCCGCCCCAGCTGGGGCAGGGCCTGGGCCCCGGCAGAGACCTGCAAGAACTCGAAGTTTCTGTTCTTTCTCATAAGCCAGGGGTTCCGCAGCTCGAAGCGGGCTTCTATGTCCACTGGACAGTTGGGAAAGGCCTCATGGAAGAGGTGGGCCTGGGTTACAGCCCACGAAGGAACCCTCAGTTAACCCACTCCTGCCCCTGGGGGCTTGGGGGTCCGGGTCTCTGTGGGTGTGCCTCTCCCACAGGCAGGCCCTCTCTCGCCATCCCTGCCCCAGGGTCTGATGTGTTGGTGCATTTATTTGTGTGTGGCTGCACGTGTGTGGGGCCCATGTTGATGCGAGAGTGTGTGTGTGCTGTGCATGTCAGGAGTTGTGTGATGTGGTGTGTGTGTGAGGTTTGGGCCATACAGGTGTAGAGGAGATAAAAATGTGTTCATGAGTGTGTGTACGTGGGTGAGTAGATATGGAGTATGTATGTGGCATGCATATGAGGCACGGCTATGGGACATGTGTATGGGGTGTGTCTATGGAGCATGAAGGACATGGGGGCCATGATGTGGCATGTGTATGGGACTCAGTGCACGTGGCATGTATATGAGAGATGTGTGAGATGTGTGTGAGTGGTGCACGTGTGCCATGTGGACGTGTGTAATGGGTTCAGGTGACTAGAATCTATTCTGCTGGCAGACGGATGGCAGAGATGAAACTGGGTCACATCCTCCAAGACAGCCTCAGCTGCCGTCTCTGCAGCCGCCCCCATACCCCTCCACCTCCATCCAGCCCCACCCCCTCTCCCCAAGTGCCCTGTCCTGTTCAGAACACGTGGACCCAGGTGTGGAGCTCCAGGCCTCCATGGAGAGCTTGCTGCACACTCCTTGGGGGTGAGGGTCCCTAGGCCAGGGCACCTGGCCAGGGGGAAGGCCTGGATGCTTCCTGGACCTGGACACAGTAGGTGCCCAGTGTGGGATAGAGGGACGATGGGTGGTGGGTGACGGACTATGGTGACCTGCCAGTGAAAGAGAGAAGACATACATCTCAGGACCGCAGTGCCGGGTGAAGGGGCGGGGCTGCCCTCTGCCCCCTGCCCCACCTGTGCTCCTCCTTTGTCCCCCTGCTGACATTCTCCCCTTGTTTCCACCCTGTCTTCTTTCACTCTTTTTCTGTCCTTACCTTAACCTTCTCTCTTCTGGGCACTTAAAAAAAATTTCTTGAAATACAATATACTTAAAGAAAGTGTAGAAATCACCCTTATACAGCTCAGTGGATTTTCACAATTGAACACTCCCGTGTACCCAGCACCCAGATCAAGAAACAGGAATTCCCACCTCTGCCTGTGCCCTTCCTGGTCCCCACTCCCAAGGATGCCCACTATTCTGACTTCTGACACTGGAGATTAGTTTTGTCTAATTAGTCGTTTTTAACCCCAACACCTGAGTCCCTCCCCCAACCCAGGAGCAACATGAACTCCTTCCTGAATGTGAGAGGTGAGGAGAAAGTTGTGAGGTCATGCTGTCTGTCCCCCCTGCTGGCCCTCACCCCGGATGCCTGTCGAGGGTCCCCACAGCCCCCGTCTGAGTGTTTCAGGGCTGAGTTCCACAGCCTGACAGTGAATAACTAGCTTATGTGAGTGTGCTAGCGAGGGCAACACCAGCTACCATAACAAAGAAACTCTAAAATTCCAGTAGCTTATCACTACCTCTTGTTTCTCATTTATTAATAGTCCTATACTGATGTTCCTTGTCGGCAGGCAGCTCTCCTCCACGCTATGATACAGGGACCCAGGCTCCTTCCGTCTTGTGGCTCCCTCTCTCCTCCCCTGGGCCCCAGAGTCTTGTGGATCCTGCCAGCAGATGGAAGAAGAGAGGGCATCCCTGCTTCTTAGGTGCCTCTTCCAGGGAAATGTCATTTCCGCCTGCATTCCGTTAGTGAGAATTAGTCACATGGTCTATCTACATGCAAGGAATGCTGGGAGACGTAGTCCTTGGATGCGCATTCATGTCCCATTGACAACTGTCCACTCTGGAAGGATAATATGAACATTTGGTGGGCATCTCCAGCACAGTGGGCTTCAGGGGGAGAGAGAGCCCAGAGGACACAGTCTGTTTGCTCCTGCCTCTACCTTGCCTGGAGGGCAGAGTTCATTGACTCAATGCCTCATTCACTTATCCACTTGAGTGACTTCTCATTCATTCACTCATTTCCAAATTTATTCACTCATTCTTACCCCCACACCCTTTATGCACGCTATATGCATTCATCTGTGCACACATATCCATACACACATCTACACCTCCTATACACCTCTAAGACCCATTCAAGGCCTAAGGGGCAGAGTAGCTGGGCCAGCCGGAGTCACACACGCACCATGTGGACAGCTCAAGGAAGTCCAGGTTCTGGGGTCCCAAAAGGTCCAGGGGGAAAGGGGAACATACTGAGGAGGCAGGGAATTGGCAACCTGGTTCTGGGTGGTCCGTCCCTCCCACAGGGCCCACGTCCAAGGGCCTGAGTGGGTTCCAGGAGGAGGCGGAAGAGGAGCTGTGTGCCCTGGTCAGGGCAGGGGCCAGAGCCCCAGGCCCAGGGAGGAAAAATAAGACTGTGCACAGCTCTGAGGCCAGTGGTTCAGGTGTCAAGCTTGGCTTGGGGTCACACAGATCGTGGCTCAAGTCATTGCTCAGGTCACCTATGGACTGAGTGGCTATGGGAAGCTCTGAAACTCTCTGATCCTCAGTGTCCTCATCTACAAGAGGGGACAATAGTCTCCAGCTTATGGGCTCATTGTGAGGATTAGAGGTAACGAGAATGAACACAATTGCTGGGATACAGCCATGTTCAAAGTGTGGGTCCCTCTCACTCCTGAGCCCAGGTTGAGTGGGACCTGGGTCTGTGGGGGACCTGATTCCAAGTCTCCTGAGTGAGTTAGGCCTAGGCTGCTGAGACAGCCCCCCAACTCCAGCCCAGGATGGCCTTGGGCCAGTGTCGGGAACTGAACCACTGGGACACAGTTATGAAGACTGGCTGGGGAGGAGGTTCCTTGAAAAGCTCTAAGGCAGAAGCAGGCCGAGCCCGCAGCCTCAGAACGCAGCCTCCTCTCCTCCTCTCCTACACCACTTTCCTTATCCCAACAAAAGGTGTTTTTGTTTTGCTTTGTTTTGTTTTTTTGGGGAGGAAGATTGGCCCTGAGCTAACATCTGTTGCCAATCTTCCTCTTTTTTGTTTTCTCCCCAAAGCCCCAATAAATAGTTAAATATCCTAGTTGTAGGTCATTCCAGTTCTTCTACGTGGGATGCCACCACACCATGGCTTGATGAGTGGTGCATAGGTCTGCACACAGGATCCAAACCTGCAAGCCCCAGGCCACCAAAGCGGAGCACAGGATCTCGCCACTCAGCCATGGGGCCAGCCCCCCAGGAAAAGCTTATTTCCTTCACACTCCCGCATCCAGGGATTTGCACTCTCCAAAAGGACCCTAGTGAGAGCAATGCTTAACCCAGGGCAAAGGCCCCTTATGGTAGATTTACAAGGGAAGGAGAGGAGAGCAAGAGGCCGGAGGGAGGAGGGGAGGGCAGGGGAGGCGAGCCGGGGCTGCTGCCGCCTCCGCTCATTTTTTATTAAAGATGTGCTTCAAGGTCAGCCCTGCCCGCCTGCCACAAGGGACTCCTCAATTTCCCAGGCTCTGCAGTGAGGGCGAGAGAGTGATGTGCTGGGAGGAGGGGAAGGGAAAGCAGAGGAAGAGGCCTGGGGGGCCAGGCAGGGAGGCACAGAAAGAAAGAGGCCGTGTGGTCCCTGAACGCAGTGTTGACCCAGCAGAGTGCGACAGGGAAGGGAGCAAGGAGAGAGAAAGGACCCCAGCAGGGAACCGCTGATGGGTTGGGCCAGGGGCAAAGAATGAACAGGAAGGGTATCGGGATGGGGGAGGGACCAGGATGCCCAGGTTTTGTCATTTTCCAGATAAAAGACATCAGAACATCACTGGCCTTTCCCTGTATCACAGATGAGCTGCAAGCTATGACCATGAGAAGATCTAGAATAATTAGGAAGGAGCACAACCCCTCAGTGACAAGTATCAATAGCCCCACTTTACAGATGAGGAAACTGAGGCTCAGTGAGGCCTCAGTCACTTTCCTGCATGCACACAGCTGGTTAGCAGCAAGTCTGGGCTTCGGGCCTGGGTCTGACTCCAGACCCCACTGCTCCCACTGGACCAGTCACACCCTCCCCACCCTTTGGGCCCAGCTCAAGACTCTCCCTCCAAGTACACCTCCTAGATTGCTCCAGTAGCCCCCTGAGAGCCCAAGTCCAGACAGTCTTAGAAGACATTTTAGGCACCAGGACCCCGCCCCACTCTCGCCTGCACAGAGAGGGCAGTAACAAGGTCTTCGGAGACCCCAGGCCCACAGCCAGCCAGGCAAGCACCAGGCACACATTCATTTTCACTTGTTGGAGAGTCAACAAGTCCAGGTGGCCTCAGACTGTCACCTCTTGTCTATGTGCCCTGGGTGGCTTTACACAAGCTCCCCTGGAGTTGAGCTTCAAAGACTGTTTTTGTCTTTCAGTTCCAGACCTTTCTCTCCAGTAAGAACAGGATCGTGCAATCAAAAAACATCCACCGTGTGCCTGGTGCAGTCTCTTTGGAAATGCCTGCTGGCTGCTCATGCTTAAATCCTGCCATCCTTCTGTGGCATACCCATGTGTCTCACAGAAGTGTCAGTGTGTGCTGGGGGGAGGTGGGCGAAGGAGAGGGGCTGGCTAATGACAGTGGGGTGAGCGTGGGTTGACAGCATCTAAGCCTATGGCGACAGGCCGTGATGCATGCTGGGCAAAGGAACAGCCCAGGGAATGAGGAGCAGGAACTCTAGGCAGATGAGGGCCATAGCATTGGGTCTTCAAGTTCAGGAGAATGATCGTGGGTCTACCCCAAAGAGCGTGACTCAGTAGGTATGGCAGATTAAAGATGGCCACCAATTCCTTGCCCCTTCTCCCATCAAGAGTTGGGATCTGTGTCTCCCACCTTTGGCTATAAGCAAGAAAGCACTATTTCATTTTTTTTTATTTTTTGTTTGCTGAGGGAGATTAGCCCTGAGCTAACACCTGTGCCAATCTTCATCTACTTTGCATGTGGGTCACCACCATAGCATGGCCACCGACAAGTGGTGTAGGTCCACACCTGGGAACCAAACCCGGGCCGCCAAAGCAGAGCACACCAAACTTAACCACTAGGCTACGGTGCCGGCCCCAAGAAAGCACTATTTTAAATGGCATAGTCTGTAATTGCTTTGACCAATAGAAAATGGGGGATAGTGGGGCCGGCCCCATGGCCGAGTAGTTAAGTTTGCACACTCCACTTTGGTGGCTCAGGGCTTCCCTGGTTTGGATGCTGGGCGTTGACCTAGCACCGCTCATCAGGCCATGCTGAGGAAGCGTCCCACTTAGCACAACCAGAAGGACATACAACTAGAATATACAACTATGTACTGGGGGGCTTTGGGGAGAAGAAGGGGGAAAAAAAACATTGGCAATAGATGTTAGCGCAGGGCCAATCTTAAGAAAAAAAGAAAGAAAGAAAATGGGGAAGTGATGTCACGCCTTCTGAGCCTAGACCTTAAGAGATTGACAGCTTCTACCTCCTCTCTTTGGAGCACTTGCTCTCAGAGGCCTGAGCTACCATGGAAGAAGTCTGCAGACTCTGCTGGAGACAGCGCATGGAGAGGCCTGAGGTTACCTGGACAAGAGACGTAGAGCTGAGCCCAGCCCTGCAGCAATCCCCAGCAGGGCCCCGGACAGGTAACTGAAGGTGTCCTGGACCTTCCAGTCCACAGCCCATCCATCAGCTGAAAACCACCAAGGGACCGCATTTATGTCTCATGGAGCCAAAGAACCACCTAGCCAAGCCCTGCCCAAATTTCTGACCCACAAACCACATAATAAAACGGTGGTTGTTTTGGAGTATTTGTTACGCAGCAGTAGGTAACCATCAGAGCAGGTCTGAGAAAAGTCTCCAACACCAACACTTTCAACTTCAGGTGGTTCTGATGCAGAGGATCGAGGAAACACGTTGGGAAGCACCAGAAGAGAGGGGCTGACTCCAAGGCCAAGTGCCCCAGGTCTACAGCCCATCATACAGGGAGGTAAATGGAAAGAGACAAGGCAGAGCCAGAGAGAAAGGGAGCAGAGTCGACTGGGGGATGGAGAGGCAAAAACAGGTGAAAGGGAGGACAGAGAACAGCTTTGAGACAGACAGAAAACCAGACAACTCAACTCAACAAGTGGTGATTCTTGCCTCCTCCGTGCTGGTGTGGAAGATGCAGAGACAGGGGTGACCCAGCCCCGCATCTTGGAGTTCATGTTCTAGACACAGGATGGCACAGAGTGAGGGTGGCAGAGACAGGGAAGAATAAGACAGAAAGGGCAGGGCTAATTCTGAGGTCAAGGCCACCAGAAGCCACTCTCTGGGCCTGGGAGCTCCCGCCTGACCTGATCACAGGATCCTTCCTGCTCTTGCCTCTGAGCATGAGGCCCCTGGAAGGGCTGATCAGGCATTGGGGGTGGGGGATGGGGGCACCTGGAAGGGGAGTTCACCATGGAGCTGAGTGTTGAAGGACAGGGAAGTGAGAAGAGGTGCTGCAGTAGGGAGAACAGCAAAAACAAAGGCCAGTGGGGGTACAGGGGTTGGTGGGGGAGGAGACAGAGGAGGTGGGCAATGCCAAATTTAGTGACAGATTGAAGGCAAGTGAGTCTGGCTCCCGGATGGGAAAGCATGAATCTGTCCCAGGTGGAGGGGTCTGAATCAGACACTGGCTCCGCTGTCTACTTTGGAAAGGCTCATTCATGGCACTATTGTTCTCATGATATGAATGGCAGAATGTAAGACACAAAATTTTGGCTAATGAGGTTGGACAGAAAATGGATTGAGAAAACATCAAGGGAAATATTTAGATATTCAATCAACAAATATTTATTGAGCATCTACTATGAGCTGGAACTGGGATACAGCAGGGAACAGAGTCCTCATGGAGCTCAAGGTCTAGAATATGAAGACAGAAAAAAACACAAGTGGATGAGTAATATGACCAGTGGTCATAAGATGAAAACAAGGGAGGGCACTCCACAGAAGATAGACAAATGGCCAACAAGCACACGAAAAGATGCTCAGCATCACTTGTCATCAGGGAAATGCAAACCAAAACCAAAATGAGACATGACTTCACACTTATTAGGATGACTATTATTTTTTAAGAAACAGAAAACAAGTGTTGACAAGGATGTGGAGAAATTGGAACCCTTGTGCATTGGTGGTAGGAATTAGAATGATTTAGCCACTATGGAAAACAGTATGGCAGTTCCTCAAAAAATTAAACATAGAATTATGATATAATCCAGTTATTCCTCCTCTGGGTATATACCCAAAAGAATTGAAAGCAGGGACTCAAACCTATTTGAACACCCATGTTCCCAGCAGCGTTATTCACAATAGCCAGGAAGTGGAAACAAACCAAAGGTCCATTGGTAGACGAATGGATGAACAAAATGTGGTCTATCCATACGATGGAATATCATTCAGCCTTAAAGAGGAAAGAAGTTCGGACACAATCGACAACATGGATGAATCTTCAGGACATTATGCCAAGTGAAATAAGCCAGACACAAAAAGGTAACTATTGTATGATTCCACTTACATGAGGTACCTAGAGCAGCCAAATGCATAGAGACAGAGAGGAGAACGGAGGTTGCCGGGGGCTGGGGGGACAGGAATGGGGAGTCAGTGTCTAATAGCAGCCCACCCCTCTCCCCCACCCCAATGAAAAAAGTTATGAGGATGGATGGTGGTGATGGCTGAAGAACAATGCGAATGTGTTTAACACCACTCAACTGCACACTTAAAGTGGCTAAGAAGGTAAATATTATGTTATGTGTATTTTACCACATTTTTTTTAAAAAAAGGGTAAGAGGGAAAAATAGTGCCGGGTGGGGAGACACTATTTCATATGGGGAGGTCTTGGAAGGGTTCATTGATCACATGCTATCCGAGCAGAGATGTATGTTCCAGCGGAGAGTGGATGGGGAGGGGGGAGGCACCAGGCAGGCAACGAGGACCAAGGCCTGGGCCAGGCAGACGCTCTGGGTGTGAGAGGAACGGTTCCAGACGGTGGAAGGTCTGCAGGGAGAAGGGGCAACTGGAAGGCTCAGGGGACGCCCAGGGCTCTGGCTTAGAGTCTGGACTTGACAGAGACATGGGTCAGGGACCCAGGATGAAGCAGACAGCACCTCCAAAGGTTTAAGTGAGGAGAGCTTGATGAAGGGACTGTGGACAGAGGTGCAGGCAAGGACACGAGAACAGACCAACGAGGGCTAGAGAGGCACCCAGAGACTTATAACAACGGGAGCCATTACCACCTCTGAAGGGCCACAGGGAGGAAACCCAATGCCAGAGATTCGTCAGAAGAACTGGAGCCATAGATGAGGGGCCACTGGACCAGAGCTGGACAGGACTTCAGAGGGGAATATATACCTAACTTCTCTCTCCTCCCACCCTTCCTTCTCCTGGTGATGCTTCCCCTTGGATGGAGCCAACCAAAAGTCAAGGACAAGGGAACCTGTGTAGTCAGTCTGCAGATGTCAGCCTCCCGAGGCCCAGAGCAGGGCAGAGAGCAGACCCAGAGGGGCGAGCAGAGAAACCCTGCACAGATGGTGATGCCCTTTGTTGAAAAGAGGAACAAAAGAGGAGATCTTTTTGGAAAATTAGCAGGCTGGTAGGGAAACCAAGGCAGAGGTCTATTCCTTGGAGCCAGGGCAAGGGAGTACAAGAGCTGAGAGGGCTTCTGGGGCTGAGACTGCCCAGGCCTCCAGGGCTCCCCCCGCCCTCCGTGTAATAGAACAGAGGACCAGGGACGGCGGGGGAGGTTTGCCAGCAGCCAGCTTGCAGGACCCTCAGCAGATGAGGAGAGGGCAGGAGGTGTGCCCAGTGGGGGCGAAGTGTTGCCAGGTACTAGTCCCAAACAGAGTTGAGACCAGGGCTGGTCAGGAACCAAATCATTGTGGCGAGGTATCATAAAGCCGACTTGACTTCATTTAAGGAATGGGCTTTCCTCAGAAAGGATGGTGTGTCCCTGCACCTCCTGTGGCCTCCTCTGCCCCCTCCACACCCAGCCCTGGCTCCCCAGGCAAGGAGAGGCCTGTGGGCCCTCCAGAGGGCACTCTCCCAGCCCTTGATCTGCCTACTCCCTGCTCTGCCTTGGGAGGCCCAGCCAGGCAAAGGGGGCAGCGTGTCCCTGGCAGGGGAAGCAAGCACATTGGTGCTAGGCCAGCCCAAGGCCCCAGCAGATGAAATATTCATGCAGCCAGAAGGCAGGAGACTAACAGAGGACTCGCCCCTGGGGCTATGGGGCTGTGGTAATGGCGGCAGCAGCCGCAGCCCACCCCTCTCCCCCACCCCGAGCTTTGTTCTGCAGACTGGGATGGGCCTGCAGATCCAGGATCCCAACCACTCTCTCTCCATGTCTCTAACACATACACCACACACATACACACACACACACTATACCAACACTCCAAAGGCACACATAGGTGAAGAAATTTGGGGGGAAAGAGAGGGAAAGGGAGGGGAGGAGAGCACACACAGACACAGATTCCAGACACGGATACAGAAACAGATGCACATAGATGCACATATATACAGATGGACACACACACACATAAACCCGCACAGACTCACATCAAACATATACTTGATCCACGGATGACTCTCAGGATCACACAAATGTCTTCTTAAAATCTGTGCTCCGGGCACCTCACTTGCCTCATTCTACTCCTGGCCCAGCTCAGGCCTCCTCTGGCACTTCCAGTCCCGCTCGCTTCCTGAGACACCCACGTGGACACCACTGGTGGCTCCAAGCAAAGGCCTCCATGTTCCTGGCTTCCACTACAGAAAGGTCTCTGGGCTTCCAAAGCCCCTTCTAGAGCCTGCCCCCACCCCTGAGTTTCCTCCACACAACCCATTCACTGTTCAGTCAAGGGAAGGGAGGCAGGAGTTACAGGAGGGACAGACCACCCAAGGTCACAAAAAGAGTAATCCAAGGGTGACTTGAACTCAGGACTCCGGACACCGAATCCGGAGTCACCAAAGGTCCAGCGAGTCCATTCTCAAAATCTCTCGCCGTTGGGCTGTCCCCCACCACCTCGCCTAGCCTCGGTCCGGCCACAAGAGGCACGATGAAAGGGACGTCCTGGGCGTGTCTCCCAGCAGGATCTGGCCCTCTTAAACACCCGCTGCCCGGACAGTGTCCTGGCGACGACTCAGGATACCGAGTTCCACTCCCAGCTGCAAATTAATAAGCTCCCTCGCCCCAGGAGCCTCCTGGGACTGGCGTGGCCCCACCCGCAAGGCGTGGAACAAATGTCGCCGCGGTGGAGAGCCCTTCCGCGACGCGTGGGTCCCCTGCCTCCGCTCGCGGTGGGGACCTCCACGCCTGCGGAGGGCGCTGTGGGCGCCGAGCCGCTCTGGCCGGCGGGCGGGCAGGGAGGCGCCTCCATGGTGGTGCGCTGTCCAGCATTTCAGCAATCGGCGGCGGCGGCGCCCGCGGGGAGACGGAGGGCGCGGGGCCGCGGGGGCCGCGGAGCTGCCCTGCCGAGCAGAGCCGAGGAGGCGGCCCGGAGGCGGCCCGGACAAGCGGGGCCGGAGGGCCTGGCTCCAGCGCCCTTCGGAGTGCGGCGATCAGCGGCGAGGTGAGAGCCCCCGGTGGGGCGGGGGCATTTCCCAGAGGGGCTGGGGCTGGGTTGAACCTTGGGCCTCCCCAGCCGGGCCAGGGCCCAGGGTTCACAGAGCCCGGAGCAGAGGTTAGGTGTTAGGGGACTGCTACAGTGTATGGTAGAGGGTGCGAGTCACCTAGGGAACAGAGATTAGGAACGTTGTTCATTTTGCTGAGAGGGATGGAGAAAGTGAGAACCCTGCCGGGTCATGGGCAGGACTGCCCTGGGTAAAACGACCATGGCCTGGCCCATGAGGATGCAAGGGAGGCCCCCAACTGCAGTCCAATTGCCCTCCCCCAACTGAGGAGAAGGACTTGCTCCCTAGGGAAGGGAGAGACCAATGCAGGGACCCTGTGGAGATGCTGCTCACTCGGAGGGGTGGAGGGAAGAGGCCCCCTCCTGAATGCTGGGCTTCTGTCCAGCAGGAGGTGGCAGCACAGGGGACAGTCTGGCCCCTTTTCCAGCTGCCCAAGTGCCCCTGGGAGGCAGGAGCTGGCAATGAGAACTGGGTCTCACACAGGATGGCATTTACTCTCACACTAGGAAGACGATAGAGGACACAGAAGAGAAAATAGCCACTAGGAGTTTAGGGGGCTTTTCTGTGGCCTCTCTGGATGCCCAGGGAGAGTTTCTGGAGCTCAGAGTGGGCCCAGCCCCAGAGCAAATTCCTGGTAAAAAGGAGAAATGAAAGAAGAGACGCAGCCTCTGCCTTGCATCCTCCTCCCCCTCCCTCCCAGGGCTCCTGCCTGGACAGTTGAAGCCTCCTGCAGTTCCTGCTCCTGGCAGCAGGTCCACTGTGGGGATGGATTTGGGGTAGAGCAAGAGAAGGGCACCCAGGTCCGTCCTGGTACTCCAATGCCTGTGCTCCATCCCAGCCATAACTTCTTACTCCCCTTACTCACTCACCCACTTCTGGCATCAGGGGGCCTGGGCTGGTCTTTTGTCCTGTGTCAAGAGAAAAGGCAAATGCTTTGATGGACAGCAGGGCAGGGGCTGGAGAATTTCTCCATCCAGGGGCCTCCTTAAGGTCATGGCCCCGGCATGTGCCAGATTCTTCCCCTACCAGAAATAGGATCAAGCTGGCTAAGAAATTGCTCCCACACAATACCAGTTTTTGATTTCTTAACTTTGTGCCCCATCCCACTCTCCTGTGAGGGGTGGAGGAGGAATTCTTGAAGAATGAATAGAGTTGACTGGATTTTAAGAGGTGATGGTGGGTGCAGTAAGGAGTTGTGGACTCTGAAGTCTGAGAGACTCAGGTTCAAATCTAAGCTATGTGACTTTGGGTAAGACACTCAACCTTTCTGAGCCTGTTTCCCAATCTGTACAACGGGTACAGGGCTAACGGCATCTACTTTGCTGTTCAAAGAAGTAATCCAGATAGTGGATAGGAAACTACTTTGAAACTATAAAATACTGGGCAAGTGTTAGTAAATTGTACGTCAGTAAGAGTTTCTTAAGGAGGAGCTGGATAAAGGTGGGAAAGTTTTCAGCATTGTTTGAAGCGCATCTTTGTCTTCCCAGAGGTGGTGGACATTGGCTGAGGGCCTCCTACCAGGCTCCGTGCTAGGCACAATGCTATAGCTAGCTCAGTTAATCCTCACAAAAACTTCACAGGGAAGCCATCATTGTCCCTATTTCACAGCTGAGAAACAAGACTTGAGTGACTTTCCCAAGGTCATGAAGCCATCCAAGCTGTCTTCCCTGGGGCAGGAGTGGAGCTGATGACCTGTCTCAGCCCCTTGATATCAAGGCCCAGTCAAATGCCAGTTTCTGGATTCATGATGCCAGCTGTCCAGGTGGGAAGCCTGAGGCATATGGGTGACGGTGAGCAGTGCAGTGAGGAGCTGACTCCCCCAAGGTCACTGGGATATTTGGAGGTAGAATGTGCTTTGAACTGGCCAGCTGGGTGCCCCCCACTGTAACCCACCCCCACCACTGTCCCACATGCCAGAGGGGGAGTCTGGGTCTTGCAGGCCCATCTGCTCACGGCTGCACCCACTTCTCACCTCGTCTGCCTGCCAGCCTCTTGCTGACCTCAGCAAGCCGGTGACTGCCTGTTCCTTTCTCAGCGGTTAGCCCTCAGCCCCTGAGATGGGGCCATGGTCACAAGCAACTGCCAGCATTGCTGGGGTCAGCCTCTCCTGCTCACTTTTCTCTTCCTCTGCCCACTGCTTACTGCCCACAGGGGCAGAATCGTGGCTCCTCCTGCCTCAGCCGCCAGCGGGGGGCTCTGCGGAGAAGACTGGGGGGAGCCCAACCTCTCTTCCTCAGCTCCTGCGCACGCTCTGAGCCCTGCCGTGGACCTTCACTTCCAGTATCTCATTTCATCCTCAAGGAAACTTGTGCCAAAGGTGCCGCTGTCTCCCTTTCACAGAGGAGCAAAACGAGGCCTGGAAGTGAGGTGACTTTCCCAAGGTCACAGAGCAAGGTCTGGGTGCAAACCTAGCCCACTACCTCAGGGGCCCAGTGTGGCTTCCACAGCACCACTCCATGCTCAGTCCTCCAGGCTCTCATGAGGGAGGTCACTCAGGGCTCTGTGGGCCAGTGGGGGGTGTGGAGTGGCATGTGGTGGAGGTAACTAAAGGGCTCTGGGACGAGAATCCAAGGCCTTTCTTTCTGGGCCCGGCTCTGACTCTGGCTCCTTGTGTGACCTTGAGCAACTCCCTTCCTGTCTTTGGGCCTCGGTGTCCTCAACCATAAACTGATGGGGTTTGACTGGATGACTCCCCAAAGGCCTTGCCAGCACCAAGACTTTAAGATCGCTCTGCTTTATAAATCTGTGTGTCAGGAAGCCTGTGGTTCCATTGACAGAGGTAGAAGTCACCTCCAATGTTTCAAGGTGTGATTTATTATTTGGAGCTGAGGTTTAAAATTCACCCATCCTTCCCACCTTCAAACTTGGGGTCTTAACTCAAGGGGGAAAATATGACCTGGAGAGGCCTCCAGGACAAGCTCACGTGGAGATCCTGGGGCTCTTTGGTGGCTCAGGATTTGAGGCAACCTGCAGGAAACTGAAGATGCCCTCCACACACCTCCCAGAGTTGTTCACCACAGTCCAGGAGGCCCCCAGGACACACGTGCGCGGGTGCCCTATCCCACGCTGTGCGCCCTAGCAGAGGTGTGGTGATGGAGGCTTATTCATGGAGTCCTGGGGAGACGGAGGGATTTTGTAGCTTACGCTCTGAAGAGAGGACACAGGGCCCTGCAGAGGGAGTGGGTTGGTATGGCGACTGGTCCAGGCTTGCCAAGGAGGAGCAGCCAGACGAGAAATGGAGAAGTTCCTTCTCAATTCCAATACCTGGGCTCAGGGAAAGGGTGGGGAGCTCAGAGAGGTGGAAGGGCTGAATGAAGAGAGAAAGGATCCATGAGGAGCACTCAGTGGGGGGGGGGGGGCGGGCAGAGAGGAAGCGGGTTGGGGAGAGAGAGTGCTCAGTGAGGGGAGAGATTGATCTGTGAGAGGGCAGGAGGCCCAGAAGAGCAGAGGCACCTGTGACAGGGAGGGACTTGTTAGCAACAATGACAGACCCCAGCCTGGCCCAGCCTAGGTCTTCACCATGGCTCAGTGCCTGCTGAGACCTCTGGGTTCCTGCCCCTTCACCTTCTTCCAGGTGATGAGCACGGGAGGGTGACAGCCCATCCCCAGAGGCCAAGGCCCATTGACTCATGTCATCCAGAACGGGGCTCTGAGGGGGCCTGGGCAGGTGAAGGGGGTTCAGGCTGTCCAGACTGACTACTGGCCTGGGAGGAAGGCCTAGGTGACCTTGTGTGCCTTGGCTCCGGAGCAGCCCCCAGCCCTCAGGGACTCCCCCACCCCATAGCCCAAAGCCGCCAGCCCACCGTCTGCGATGCTGCTTCCTCGGCAGCCAGCCTGGCCTCAGCCTCCTGCCGCCCCCGCCTGGCCTCCTGCCCACTGCAGAGGCTGCTGTGCCAGCTGGAGCCGGCGGGCAGTGCCACAGCTCCCTCAGCATCCTGCCGGGGCCTGGCAGGGCTATGAGGCGGCCTGGGCCCAGTGAACCGGACCCTGGGGTACGGGCAGCTTGCGGAGCTGGGAGCTCTGGGCCTGCCCATTTCCAGCTTTGAGCATGGCCTGTGGCTCTGAGACCCCTCCTCACACTGAGCCCCATTCCCACCACCACTCCCCAGGACTCCCCAGGATAGAGACAGGTAAAAGTAAGTTTCATTGAATCCTTTGGATTTGAAGAATGGCACATCTTCATTGTATAAGACTTGGGAAATAGAGAAACTGAGGAGAAAATAAAAATCGTCTGTAGTCCCACCGCCCAGAGATAGCTGCTGTGAACACGGCGAGGGTATTTCCGCCCGGGGTTTTGTCCATGTGTTCGTAGACGCCCAGCATTAAATAGCTGCGAATATGCTGTCGGGGGAAGTTGGCATCCTATTTTTTCCCCCTATTGTGAGAATTCTCTAATGTCTTTGGAGATTCTTCAAAAGCCATCCTTTTAATGGCCATACTGGTGGAACTGCTCCCAGGGAGCCAGTGAGAGCTGTGGGGAGAACCTTGCCCCTCCCCTGCCCTCTTGGGTGAGGCACACCTTTGGGGTCTGCTGGCTGTGGATTTCCCTTGGAGAGGATGGCTTTGCGGCCCGTGACAGGGTAAACCAGGGACTGAGGTGGGCCTGCTTCCTCCGCACAACCCTCTGCCAGGGACAGAGGTGGGGAGGGCCAAAGCTGCCAGGGGAGGGGGAGCATGAGAGAGTCATCCGCCCGCTGGGAGGGCGAGAACGTGGATCCAGCAGGACCTGAGAAGAAAGAGCTCAGAACTGGGAATCAAGCCACTGCCAATCTCCTGGGCTCCAATCACATCTAGGCCCCAACTTCCACAGTCAGGTCTCTTTCCTCCTCTGCAAAGGGGGCGTAATAACACCTGTCTCCAGGTGTGCTATGAGAAGTGACTCAGGGAATGGGGCTGAAAGCACTGAGCGAGGATAAAACCCAGTGCACTCCCAGAGACGGCTGCCATTTGAGTGTTTGAGACCACAGAGTCAACATCTACTGAGCGCCTCCTGTTTTCCAGGCAGAGTGTGAACAGTGAGGACTCTAAGGGGAATCAGACACCGACCCTGACCTTGAGGAGCTCCCAGACTAGCGGGAGGGGAGGTGTGAGGGAACTGACAGTGACATCCTGTTGAGGTTCTGCTGGGATTAAGATGCCCACAGCCATGTGGGCAGCCAGAGGAGGCTTCTGGAAGAGGGACATTTAAGTTGGGCCTTGGAGAATGACAGGGAAGGTGCCAGACAGAAGGCAGAGGCATGGCACTCTAGAGAATAGTGTGGGCAATGACACATCCTGTGACCTAAGGGGATGATGAATGATCTGACATCGCCACAGCACAGGGGCGTGCCTGGGAACAGAGGGCAGCCCAGGGGGAGTGGAGGGCCGGGTCAGGTCTTGAAGGACCTTGAAAACCACTGTAAGAGCTGGGAATTTATTTGGGAAACAATGGGAGTCATGGAAGAGACCAGGGAGGAGGCGATGGCACCGTGGAAGAGGGGACACAGGTACCGGAGACATGCCTCAGGGTGATTTGACAGGGGTGTCTGTGCACGTGCTCCAGGCTAGGTTCACCCAGGGAGAAAGGAAGACCCGTGGGGAGGGGCAAGGGCAGGATGAGAGATGGGGCAGCCTGCCCTCCGTGTCCATCCTAGCTGCTGGCACAGCCCTCAGTATCAGAGAGACCCCAGGTTGGGGGAGTGGGCTTCAGGACTGGCAGAGGAACCCAGCCACCCCTTCTCCAAAAAGGGTGCCAGAGGGGGCTCCTGGGATGGTAGGGAAGCTGGGACTCTTGGCAGGTCCTGCCTCCAGGCAGTCCTGTCTCCCTTCCCTGTCTGGCGCAGTTTGACATATGCTTTTGGGTCCTTGTGATCCATTCATTTTTGTCCCCAGGACGCCTCCCTTCTCTGCTTCCTGAATTCTCTCTTCCTCTGTCCCCTGCTTCTCAGACATCAGAAAGCAGAGATGGTCATTCTTTCATTCATCAAATATTTGCTCAGCAGCTCTTCTGAACTGAAACGCTCAGTTATCCTCGTGATCCCCAAGCCCTGTGCTGGGCACTGGGGAGAGGGAGGAGCTGCCCTCAGCCTGGTGGGGAGCGAGGCCCACACACTGGTGGATGTTTGGGGTTGGGATGTGGGTTATGTGGGAGCATCCTGAGGGCTGCTGAGCACTGGGAGGGTGTGGGGTGGGGTTGCCTCCCTGGTTGACTTTGGAGCCAGCTTCACAGATGGACCTTATAGGATGAGTGCAGGCTTGCAGGGGGAAGAAAAAGAGGAAGGGCATTTCTGGGAGAGGGAACAGCATGAGCAGAGATAGGGAGGAGGAGAGAGCTCTGGGCACTTGGAGAAAGTGTGGCTGGAGAGCTGGGGCCTGAGCCAAGGGGCAGAGGACCAAGCTGGAGAGGCAGGCCTCATAAGGGGCCTTGGTGACAGTCGAGAGAGGCTGGCCTTCTGTGGGCAGCAGAGAAACCAAAGGATGTTTCCAGCAGGTAAGCACCGGCCAGAGCTGTTTCAGGAAGGTCACCCCCAAAGGGCGAGCGTGACTTGGACAGATGGAGAGAACAGGGGGGCCTGTGGGGTGCTTTCAGGACATGGGTCATATGGCCTGGGGCCTCTCCCACTGGGGCTCTGCTCCTCCCAACCTGGGACACCCAGAACCACTGCAGCTGTGGTCTCTAGGGGCAGAGTACCTGCCTTGGTATTTCCAGAAGAGTCTATGAAAAGTAAATTCCTGGGACCCACCCATTCAGAGTCTGAGTGTAGGGCCTGAGGGTCTGTCCATGCTAGAGCTGAGAACTAGTGCCTTGTGGCTTTGCACATGCCCTTTGTCCCTCATCCTCTCTCTCCTTGAGCTTCAGCCTCTGCTCGCCTCTTCTGTGCAACATCTTGCTCTCTCCTCCCTCCGCATTCCTCCAAGTGCCCTGTGCTGCCCCATCTCAGCACCGTTTACACTCTATCCTGCCCGGTCGTTTACCCTCTCTCTCCCCCAGTAATCCTCAGGAACTCACCTGGCATTTCCCCCATGCTGGGCACTGCTCTGAGGGCTGCAAGTGTACCAACTCATTCAGCCGCACACATCCTATGAAGGAGCCAGGTCACAGCAGAGGATACTGAGGCACAGAGAGCTTAATAATGTCACCAGCATCGCTCAGCTAAGACGTGGTAGAACCACAGAGGCTGCACTGTTCTGTGATGCCCTAGACGAGGAGCTCTTTGAGGGCAGGGACCCCGTGTTATTCGTTGTTGCAGGTCCCACTGCAAGCACAGGGCCTGGCATATGGGAGGTGCTCGGTTTCCACGTCTGTCAGATTGGCTTAAGGGTGACAGTTCTTTCCAGGGCTGCTCTGCAGCTTGGGGAAGCCCATGGCCCTGATGGGTGCTGTAAGCTGTGAGGTGCACGGTCTGGGGTGGGGACGGTGGCAGTGGAGGCAGGAGCTCCTCTCTGGGATCTTAGTGGGGAACAGTTTCCCAGACAGGAGGCCTTTCTCTCTTCTCTGCTGTGCTGAGGTTCCACTTCTCCCACAGAATTCAGACCCTCTCACCCCTGGACATGGTCTTGCGGAGGGCTTGTGGCTGGGGTTGGACTGGACGCCCTGGTGACAATTCTGGGGCTGATGGTAGAGCAAGGTGGAGGCTCAGAGAGGCCACAGCTGCATGAGCAGCAACCGAACCCAATCTGACCTTATGGGGCTTGCCACTTCCCAGAGCAAGGAGGGCACCCCCACTGCCATTCCTGCCTCGCACCCACAATCCCCGAGGAGCCGTAGGTTATTGTCAATGATGTTGTTAATTAACTGCTTAATTAACTATTTAGGCTAATCAGATTAATTGACATTAATTGGCTACCATTTGTCAAGGACCCTACAAAGCTGTGCCTCTCAGAGTTGAAGTGTGTGACTGGAGCTGGGCAGGGGAGGCGGGGAGGAGCTGTCACTGTGCTGTGGAGCTGGGGGAGCAGGTGGCAGGCAGTGGCAGGACCAGGAGCCCCAGGACTGCTGCCCAGGGACTGTGCCCCTCCCGGCGGTTCTCCAGGCTGGGCCCTTGGACCCCTGAGTTCTGGCTCTTCACACTTTGGGAAGCGTATCACCCCTTTCTCTCCCTTAGTTGCTTAAAAAAAGGTCTGATGAGGGCCCAGAGGGACCAGCGACTTTCCATCCCCAAGAGCTGTGAAGACCTTGGAGGGGAGAGACCTTAAAATCCTAAACCAGCCATGATATAAGTAGGTCACCACGTAACAACCGCTAGGATGAAGCACACATATGCAGTTTAAAAAAGGAGGGAGCGTGGGGGGAGGATGAGCAGTATAGGGTAGATAAAATATGCAAAATATTAAACTGTGATGAAATGATCAATTTGCATTATTTAGTCAATTACAGCCCCCAAAATCCACAGTACATTTTTATGCCTGTTTCAAAACACAACTTACAGTTTTAAATTATAGCACTTGAAACAAAAAAGAAAAAACTACTATGAAATGCATCCTACGTTTTGGAAAAAGAAAAAAAAAGCCAACCCACTCAAAACTGGGAGTGTGAATTTGTCTTCAGAGCCATTCTCCCGAGACTAAATGGCTCCCACATCTCGTCCAAAGCTGGGCTGGAAGTTTGGTAGCCTGGTCTCATCCTGACTTTTTCTCTGACCCCCTGAAGATCCCTTCCCTTCTCTGGTGACTCCCTGGCCTGTCTTCCTGAGAGAGTGCTTACATGGGGCAGAGCAGGTGTGGATTTCAAGTATTCTGGAGATGAATACAAATGTGAGGGAGGAAAAGGGGTCCATTGGGGGGAAAGTCAAGCTCCCAGAACGAGGGGCACCTCCTGCACAGGAGGAGAGGCTCCCGCTTTGGTGACAGAGAGCTCTAGCTTAGTAAGAGAAGGCTGAAGAATGAATGTGGGGTCTCTCCCTTTCCTGCCCGATCCTGCAGCCCCTGGGGGAGGAAGGACCAGAAGAGACTGGAGGCTGTTGCCTAGCAACGAGAGGCGCATCTGGATCGATGGGAATGGCAGTTGAGGTTCCAGCCCCCAGCCCGGCTCTCTCTTTGATCTCACCCAGCCCAGCAGAAACCTGGGGGGGATGCCCAGGGCAGCTGCCTGATTAGAGCTGAGTCAATAGAGGGAATTTTCCATAATGAGATTGTGTGGGCAGTGGAGGCAGCCGCCCCTGGCTTCTCCCATCACTCTCCCCATTGGGTGGAAGGGGCTTATCTGTCTGTCCAGAACATACCCTTCCTGCTGATAGGGGCTAGGGAGGCACATCACCACCCAAGTTTGATTCTTCTCAGTCTTGGACCGCCAGGGACCCAGAGCCTAGCCCTACCCTGGCCCCAGCCTTCGGACACTTCATCCAGATAGAGAAACTGAAGCCCCAAAAGGAAAAGAGATCTGGTCAGACGGTTTCTAGCCCATCTCACCCTTCCTCAGCCCCACTGCCAGCTGTAAGCCTGAGAGGGTCTGCTCCTGGCAGGGAGAAGGAGGTGAAGGGGTGAGGGAAGCTGATGAAAGCAGAAGGGCTCCTCTGATTTCACTCTAGGGTCAGCCTCAGAGGCCAGCTTGGGACAGACCTGGGAGAGCATGGAGTCCTGACACACAGGTCGCTCTCCCTAGGACACTTTGCCAAGGCCATCTGGCTGGGACCCTCCCCAGGACACAGAGATCACCACCTCCCTAGCAGCCCATGCCATAAGTGACAGCTCAGCCATGAAAAGGTTCTTTCTCAGGCTCCCCACTCCCCAGTTCTCCACTCCAGCTCAGGCAGCCACAGGGTGAAAGGCTGAAAAGCTGCAGCTCCCGGGCCAGCGAGGGCCCCATGGAGAAGCAGAGCGGGCTGGTGTGGCAAGGGTTCCTTTGTTCCACTGCAGTGTAGGAAGAGGAGACCACGTGTTAGTTTGGTATCAGTACTGGTCTATACAGGTCTGCCTACTGGGTTGAACTGGTGTGTACTATTTTCAGTGAGCAGTCCTGCATGTTCTACCCTATTCCACTGGCCTATCATACTGGTCTGCATCGGTCTGTGGGTTCCCACTGTCCTCTGTTGCTGGATCCAGTCTGAAGTCCTGGTTCAGGCTCTCCGTGGCCTGTCCTGAGCTTCATCAGTCTGCACTGATCTTCCCCAGCCTATATTGCCTGATCTGTGGGCCCCTCTGTAGGGAGCAGACAGCTGAGGCCTCCTTGTCCTGGGGAGCTGCCACCCAGATCCCAGCCTCTGCTCTGGGAATCCAAATCAGAGCCAACAGGAACAGGGACACGGGCCCTGGGTGCCAGGCGAGTCTTTCCTATCCATTCAAAGACAGAGCTGCACTCCAGGGCTTACAAAGTATATGACGATGTGACCCACACAGGTGTCAACACGCACATGGTCTAGACATACTGAGAGTGGTAACCAGGGACCTTGTCCACTGAGGTCCCCAGGGCTGGAGCTAGTGAAAAACAAGTAGTGAGCTTTCAATCAGCTCAAACACAGGCTGAATTTCAACATGTGTTCGCAGATGGCTGCTTTGTGCCAAGCTCTGTGCTGGGCACAAGGGACACAAAAATGCACGCAACCCAGTCACTGCCCGTGGAGAGCCCTCACTAGGCCAGGGAGTGCACAGTCGCAATAGAATAAGGTAGGCAGTGAGAATGGTAACCAGAGGGTCAGGCTCTGGGAGCACAGCAGAGATGTGTCCCCCAGAGGTCAGGGAAGGCTTCACGGAGGAGGTGATGCTTGAACAGAGTCTTGCAGGATGAACGGAGAGGAAGGGCGTTCTAGGCGCAGGGAGCAGCATGGGCCAGTGTGTTCTCGGGCGGAGCAGAGTGCCATGTGTTCGAGATGCAGAGCGGTCTGGACAGGCTGCCCAGGACCCAGGTGCCAGCTAAGCTGCCTGGGCTTTCTCCCGCGGACAGTGGGTTTGCCCTCCCTCCCTGGCCTGCCTGGACACCCCATCTCAGCCCTGGGAACTTGTCCAGCCCCACGGCCTCCGCTGCAACCACAGGCTGAGAGTGCAAGGAAGGGGACAGCTCGCAGCCCTGTCCAGGGACAGCTGGGCCCAATGCAGGGCCGGATGGCGGAGGGCAGGAGCGGGCCCGCGAGGGCTGTGGCGCAGGCCTCCTCCCCTCAACCCAGCCAGACCCAGCCTGGGGGTTCTGGTCACGGCCTTCCTCTGGCTCCAGCAGGGGCGGCAGGAAGCTGGGCTGCTGAATAATTGAAAAGAAGGCTTTCAACCTCCTCCCTGCCTCCCTGCAGCATCTTCTCGAGGGTTGGGTAACAAACAGCGGTGCCAGGCCTCCCGAGAGAGACTCCAAGGAGGCAGGGAAGAAGCTCCCTCTGCTAACTCTCTCACTGCTGGCTGCCCCAGTGCCTTTCTCCCAGCAAGTACTGGTCTCTACTGGTTGGTATCTGTGAAAAATGACCTACGCGTCTTCACCAGTTGGTACTGATTTGGAATGCACACTGTCTACCGGATCCGTTCTGATGGACGCTGATTTATGTTTCTTACTGATGAACTCATGTGGTTTAGCCTGGTTGGCGGTGTTTGTGGGTAATACTGACGGTTAACACTTATACATAGAACTTACTACCGGGCGCTGCACTGTACATATGTTAATGCCTTCACCCCTCAGGGGTTACTTATTTTAACCCCATTTTACAAATGAGGAAACTGAGCACAGACGTTAAGTCACTTAAGGGCACATAGGAAGTGATTTGAACCCGGGCTGGCTCTTCTGCCACTTGCCGATCTGTACAAGTCTGTCCTGGTTAATGTGGACTAGCCTGTCCCTTAAGGTCAGACCTTTCTCCAAAGGGCAGGGGTCACCAAAAGTGAGGGCCCAAGGCAGCAAGAGAACTCTTTCCAAAATGCAAATCTGACTGTGACTTCCCAGCTCCTCGGCCTTCACTGGTTCCCTATTGCCTACAGATTCCAGCCCTAGCTCCCCAGTCCCCTCCTGTCCCATGGTGCTCAGCTGTGCACAAGCCCATGCTCTTCCATCTCTCTTCCCTCATCTCTCAGCCTCATCTCTGTGGCTGACCCTAGAGTGAAATCAGAGGAGCCCTTGTGCTTTCATCAGCTTCCCACGTGCTCCACACTGTTCCCAAGACATCCTTGCTCCCTTTCTTTATCCCACCAGCTCCTACATACACTTCAAGATCTTCCTTCCAGGGGCCAGCCCCGTGGCCGAGTGGTTAAGTTCGTGTGCTCTGCTTTGGCAGCCCAGGGTTTCGCCAGTTCGGATCCCGGGTGCGGACACGGTACCGCTCATCAAGCCATGCTGAGGCGGCATGCCACATGCCACAACTAGAAGGACCCACAACTAAAAATACACAACTATGTACCAGGGGACTTTGGGGAGAAAAAGGAAAAATAAATCTTTAAAAAAAAAAGATCTTTCCTCCAGGAAGACCTCCCAGCTATGCTCCCCTCCACACACACCAACTTAGTTGAGGTCTCTACCATGTCCCCCATCCCAGCCCTTATCTTGCTACTTTGCTGGTATCAGTCCTTCTCCCCCTGCATTCTCTCGTCTTCTGGTGGGCCCCAGAGTGACCACTCACTGACTAACTGTGATATGAATGAGTGACCCACCCCTAAAGCTGAGGGGCTATCTCCCGGTCCTGTGGTCCCTACCCCTCAGCCCCACCCTCTTGGTCAGGGAGCATCGGGAGGGCTTCCAGTTTGTTCTAGCTACTGCTTGATTACCTTTGCCCCCTCTCCATGCTCTTGCTCACAGGCTGGAGGTCTGAAGAAGGGTCCCCACAAGGAAGGGAAGGGTTGACAAGAGAGCCCCCTCCCTACAGTGCTCCAGAGGACACGTTGGTGCTGTAGGTGCAGGCTGGCTTCACTGCCCAGGACTGGGGCAGGGTGGGGGCATGCCTAGATTCCTTGTACACAATGGAGATCGGTTTTCTTTTCCAGCTTGATAAAATGTCTTTTCAAACCTTTGTTGTTGTATACTCGTTCTGCAAAACCCAGACTTAGTTTCACAACCTAAGTACCTGGTTTCATGTGTGTTTGTCAGTTTCATCACGTTTCTGACAGTTACAAAGATTTTTTTCCTCCAGGAAACTCAGGAGGCACATCCCTCCCCACCCCCTCTCCTCACACTCGGCTTTTTCTCTGGAAAGACTCACTCTGTGTTTGCAGCCCCCACCCTCATGGGAAGCATCCCACGCCACCCTGGCCCTCTTAGTCCCCGGTCCCTGGACCCTGCCATGCCCTTCCTCTCAGCCTGTGCTGTCTGTGCCTGGACTCCTCCTTCCTTACATAGAGAAGACTCATCCTTCAAAGGGCCAATTCAAACACCATTGCCTTTGTGAAGCTTTCCCTGACCACTGCAGGTGAAAGTAGACCCTCTCTGGTCTCTTTTTTGCCTCCCCCCCCCCACCCCCGGAACGGGGCAGGGGTTGGAATTCAAGATCTGTATTCATAACAAGCTTGTCACTGAAAGAATGAACGACCCCACCATGCTGTGAGGTAGGGAGTATTGTCTCCATTTTATAGAAGAGAAAATCGAGGCTCAGGGAGGTTTAATAAGTTTCTGTGGTCACCCAGGCAGAAGTTGTGAAGCCTAATTCAAGCTCAAGTCTTCTGGCTCCAAATTCAGTGCTCTTCGTCCACCCTCCACTTTCCTGGGCCAGTAGGAGACAGCAGAAAGACTTTAGTGGCAAGAAGGTAGTTAAATTGTGTGTGACTGTGGATTGAGAGGTTACTTGAAGCTGTGGGGATCTGTACCTTTGAGGGTGTGCAGGCCCTGAGTCCTAGCGTTGTCACTGGGGGAATGAGTGTCTGGCAGGCAGGGCAGGGAAGGAGCCCTCAGGGGAATGGGTGCTGCCCCCCCGCGCGAGAAAGGCTTCTGAACCGGCAGCAAACGGGGCCACGGGTTGGCGCCGTGGGTGCTGTCCATGGTGCTGGAGGCCGAGGCGCCGCGAGAGATGGGGAGGGGCGGAGTTTGCCAGGGAGGCGAGGGGAAAGTGGCCCAGGTCATCCCTCCATCCCTGGGGTGGAATGACACCCACCCCATGCCCTGGGCTCTGGCCTCTGCCCTCTCCTTCTCCCTCCACAGTCAACAACCTTGTTCACTCTCAGGTTTCAGTCGCCAGCTACATAATGGCAACTCCCAAATCTCAGCCTCCTGAGCACCAGACCCATGATCTAAGGATTCCTGGGCATCTTCCCCTGGATGTCTAGGGACTCCTTGCACCCACCACGTCCAAAAGAGGACAGTCACCACCGATATAATAATAATAACGACCACCGGTACCACTGATGAGACCTTCATTGCATGCTGGGCCCTGTGGTAGCATTTCACATTTATTAGTTCTTTACAACAAATCTATGAGGAGGGTGCTATTATTAGTCCCATTTTACAGGCAAAAAAATTGAGGCACAGAGTTTAAGTCTCATGACAAAAGTCACACAGCTCATGAGTTCCCGAAGAGCGTGGCGCTGTGTCGCCGTCAAACCAGGGTTCCCCAGGCAGGGCCCAGCCTCCCCCTCAGACATATATGTGGTCCACATCTCCCTCTCCCCAGACCTAGCCAGATCACTACTGGCCTGAGCATCCTACCCCTCTATGCCCCAGGGTGAGTGACGATCTCATTAGCTGAGAGGCCTCTGTACCTGTCAGCAGACTGGACCCTGCTGTACAGATGGGCTGTTTCACCTTCAATTAATCTCTACCTGCAGGGCTGGACTTGCAGTTCCAGCAGCCAGACTGTGCTCCATCCTGCCCTTGGCCGGGGCTCCTTAAGGGACTCGCACTTGAGTCTGGGAGAGGGAGGCAAACCCAGGGACTCAGCCATGAGGCTTGGAAGTCAGGGCTCTGGTCCTTTAGCCACTTCCTGGCTGGCAGAAGAGGAGATGCTCCCCTGTCTGCTGGCTAAATTAGAGCTTCGTGACTTAATCTGCACATGGCTTTGGCCAGCTCAGCATCTGGGCCTACCCTTGGGACCTGACCCAGTGCTGGGGACAGCCTCAGGGCTGAGCTCTGGGGGTGGCTGGTGTGGGTCCGGCCACCGACTAAGTCAGCAGGAAGGGGGCGGGCTGAAGGATTGGTAGTATATATATGTAGTTAGTATTACCTAGATTTCCAGAATAGGAAAGGACATGTGGCATCTTTGAGTCCAACCCCCTCATTGTCCAGTGGAGAAATAAGGGTCCAGAGATGAGGAGAGACTTTCTCAGGGTCTCACAGCCAATTAGCAGTAGAGAAATTTTCTGCTCTCATTGCTGCTCATGAAGTGTCAATGTCCCCAAAGACTTTAAAAATTAAGGTCAGGGGGCCGGCCCCATGGCCGAGTGGTTAGGTTCGCACACTCCACCGCAGCGGCCCAAGGTCTCACCAGTTCGGATCCTGGGCGTGGGCATGGCACCGCTCGTCAGGCCACACTGGGGTGGTGTCCCACATGCCACAACCAGAAGGACCCACAACTAAAAAATATACAACTATGTACAGGGGGGATTTGGGGAGAAAAAGAAGAAAGAAAAAAAAGATTGGCAACAGTTGTTAGCTCAGGTGCCAATCTTTAAGAAAAAAAAAAGTTAAGGTCAGGGTTAGGGCTCTAGAGTCCATTGCCTGCTCGACCCCAGCAAGCTCCCCACTCTCAACGTACCTCCACAGTTCCCTCCATGTTCTCCATCACAGTAAATGGCTGCACCATCCACCTGGTCACCCAAGCCAGGGAGAAACCCAACGTCATCCAACATGCTTCCCCCGCCCCCCGCTGCCACCCCCACAACCAGTCAGTCACAGTCCTGCCAAGCCTGTCCATTTATTTCTTGAATCGTGGTCCAGGCATCACCTGCTCTGGTGTCCCC
Organism: Equus przewalskii; assembly: GCF_037783145.1. NCBI lineage: Eukaryota > Metazoa > Chordata > Mammalia > Perissodactyla > Equidae > Equus > Equus przewalskii. The sequence goes on along the minus strand of NC_091842.1, from coordinate 10,468,077 downwards.
ATCTCTGGCCCCTTCCCACCCCTTCTGGGGAACCTGCCCCGATCGACCAGGCAGAGCTGCAGACCTTTCTCAGATTCTCTTTTCTCACACTACACTCTGATACCTTTTGGTCTCCCAGACCAGCGTGTGAGCTCCTAGAGGGCCAAACGGGGTCTTCTCCATCTCCAAATCCCCAGCCTTTCATAGGGTGGAGCCCAGAATAGATGCTGGGTGTTTGTTGAGTGAATATAGTGTCTCTCTCCTGTTGGAACAGTTCTTATAATGGGGAATTCCCGCCTTCTGGGATGAACTGAAGTGTTTGGGTTTTTTTTTAAGTTTTGATTGCTGGGGGAAAAATCCTTTCTTGGGCTTCACTGAAGTCCACTCTAGACGACTTCCCTGCAGAGGTCCTGGCTTTCTTCTGGAACCACTCAGATTGGCTAGGTCCTTGCTCCTCTCAGTGTGGTCCAAGGACCAGCAGCATCGGGGTCACTTGGGAACTTCTTAGAAATGCAAATTCTCAGACACCACCCCAGATCTACTGAATCAGAAACTCTGGGGGTTGAGCCGAGTCATCTGTGTTTTAACAAGCCCTCCAGATGACACTGATACCTAATAAAACTGGAGAACCGCTGCTCTAGACACCAGCTCCCAATTGCTTGTCCATGGATAGTCTGTATCAGGATCACTCGGGGAATAATAACAATTTCACCCCCAGAGATCTTGGATTCAGTAGGTCTGGGGTGGGTCTCAGGTAGGATTGACATAGAAAATATAAGACACCCAGTTAAATTTGAATTTCAGATAAACAATGAATTTTTTTTAGTATAAGGATGTCCTAAATACGAAATTCATGAAATTCAAATTTAATTTAACTATGCATCCTGTATTTTTATTTGCCAAATCTGGCAACGCTACCTACTTCTAACAAGCTTCCTAGCAGATTCAGCTAGGTTTGGCCTAAATCCTCGACAATCCTTCAAGTATTTGAAGATAGGGATTCTGAATGTCTGTATATTCTTATCATCTCCCCATTCTAGATATTGTATTTTTGTTGATGGAGCCTAAGATAACATGCACTTTTGGCAGCCACATTATGATACTGACTCCAATTGAGTCTGTGACCATTGAAAACTCCTAAGTCCTTCCTAAATATTCTGCTTCTAAACTACGTCTATCCCTTCCAATTTTAGAAAGTTAGTTTGGGACTCAGCTTCAGAATGAGACATTTCTCACCATCCTGTTTCACCTTCTTAGATTCCATCTTTCCAGTCAATTCAGCCCTTTTAGATTCTGACTCTATTTATGAGCCTTCCAAGGTGCCATCCTCAGTGAATCTGGTCATCAGGTGATCAACGTTCCATCGGTCAAGGTGAACATGTTGGATCAGACATGGGTGAGGAGAGTGCCCTATGGTCCTCCACTCAACACCTCCATCTAACGTGACATTGACCCATTAATCAGCTCCCTTCCAGCATAGGCCAACCTATCCACTAATCACAACCATGCAGAACTAGTTCCCCAGCACAGTGTCTCTCTCTCCCTCTGAAATCTCACAAGGATTCTGTAAAAGACAACGTCGGATGCCTTGCAGGGAGGCCCTGTGCCCGCAGTAACTCCCCAGTCTGCTGGCCCAGCCACCCCAACTTGGACAGAAGTGGGAATGGTGTGCAATGACTCGTTCTTAGGAGCCCGGCCCCTCCTCTAGGGGTTCAGGGGTCATCTTTTTAATAATCTGCCTCAGGTTCCTGCCTGGTGCTGTCCAAGTCACTAGGTGAAGCTGGTAGATCCCACCAGCTGTCCCAGTGAATCCATACTGCATCTGTCCCCTGCGCCCTCTCACTCCCTCCCTTCCTCCTCAGTCAATCCTGAAGGATGGTCCTCAGCAGCCTAGCAATCTTACCCAGGCATTCTCCGAGTGCTGGGGATAGAATTTCTCAGGGTCTGGAGATCTGAGTGCGCTCAGAACTGCTCCCACCAGCTTCCCCTCCCTTGCCCTCAAGGACCTCAGGCCAAGTTCTAGGCTGGGAGCCTTGCTGGTGTCAGAGGGGTAGCATGCAGAGCAGCATCACTCAAGTCCTGGCCCCATGGGCCCTTGCTGGGGCCTGAGCACCTTCTCCCCACACTGTCAGCATGCCTCCTGCATTGCCAGGTGCTGGGTAGGCTCTGGGGAGCCAGAATGAAGGGACCCTCCTCTCCTCCAAGAGTTCATGGTCCAAAACAGGGGTAAGATGCAAGCAACAAGTTGAACCTCAGTATCTAAAGAGGTGAGGACAAAAGCTGTGGGAGCACAAGGAGGGAATGACTCATCCTTCCTCAGAGGCATGCCCAGCTTCCCAGAAGAGGTGATATTTGGGCTGAAACCTCTAGGTGGAGAGGAGGGAAAACAGAGTTCCAGCATAGGAGCATCTCATGGGCAAAGGCACAAAGGAGTGAGAAGTGTCTGGGTACAGATGACCAAGGCTGAGAGGCTGGATGTTGGTTGAAGGATGAGATGTAGCAGGGGATGAAGCTGCAAGACAGCCTAGGGCAAAATACAAAGGGGTCTTGCAGGCTGTATTAACGACTGTGCCAGGCAGTGCTCTATCCTACCTCCCATTGTAATAGTCTTCTCTTGCTCACTTCCTATGCATTGAGCCCTACCTGCCCAGGCACTTTGCTGGCACTTGGAGTTGAAAGCTAAACTGCCCCTAGCCCAGAGGGAACCAGACCTGTGAGCCCTCAGTGACCACAGTGAGTGGTGAGAGCCCTGGGAGGGTGGCACCAGCCAGAGGGCCAAGGGAGGTCTTCCAGAAGGTGGTGATGCCTACGAGCAGTGACTTTGAGGACACATAGGAGGCAGGAGAAGAGTGTCCCAGGGGAAGAGAGCAGCAATTGGAAAATCCTGGAAGCAAGAGAGATGGAGAATCTGTGTAGGAGTCAGGGGTGGGGAGGGGTACGGCTAGACCAGAAGGCACACCACGTCAAGACTTTAAGCCAAGGTGATGGAAGCCACTAGAGGCTATTAATCAGGGCATGACACAGTCTGATTTGCTCCTGGATCCATCTCCCAGGTTACTGATGGAGCAGGACGGAGAGGGCAGGAGGGCCAGCAGGATGCTGAGTCAATAGACCAGAGTGAGGGGCTTGGATTGAGGTAGTGACTGGAGGAGAGCAAGCCGATAAATGTGAGTGATGTTGAGAAGACGGGATGAGGGGCCAAACTTGGTGACAGATAAGCTGCAGTGGGCCAGGGCAACAGGCATCTAAAGCTCCACACATGTCCTGGGCTCAGGTAACCAACAGCCGGAAGGGCCACCCCTGAGCCAAGCACCGTGGTCAAGGCAGGTGGGCAGCAGGGCTCCCAGACTCTGTGTGAGGCCTGGTGAGTGGGTGATGCTTGTGGGGCACCCCAGGAGAAGCCCTGCCAGAGCTGAGGTGCAGGGCTAGGCTAGGACAGAGGCGGGAAGCCAGCAGAGTTCACGGGTGGAAAGAGAGGTTAGGACAGCTTTGGTCTGTAAACCCCCCAAAACCCTCCTCTCCTGAAGAGTCTGGAAGATGCTGCCAGACACAGGTAGGGATCAGAGGCTCAGGGAGGGTCATTGATGTCCTCAGGGTCACACAGCAAAGAGTGGAGGAGCCTGGCCTAGAACCCAGGGACTTGGGCTTTAGGGGGATGGACATATGAAAGGAGCTTATGTTCTCATCACCACTGTCACTGCCTCTCACTCTGTACCCTTCAGAGCCTCCTGTGCCTCTCGTGGTCCCCCTCTCTCTTCTCTGCCTTCCAGTCTTGGTGGCTCTGACCATCCTCCACCCCATCACTCTGAGCCAGTGTGTGTTGAGTGAGGGGAGTGTTGTTGGGGGGCTGCGTTGCAGGGAAGGCCCCATCCGGGATGCCCAGACATGCCCATCCCTTCTTCTCTTCCCACCTCCCTCCACCCCTTCCCTCCCTCCAATCCCACTCCCTGGGAAGGAGGCCTCTCTGTTGCTTAGCAACTGGCAGAGCCTTGGAGAAAGGAAATGGAAATAGCTCAGGAGGTGCCTCCCTTCTGTTAAGATAGTTCCTTGGTGTGTATGTGTGTGTGTGCACACGTGTGCGAGCCCATGCTCTAATTTGGGTCTAGCGTGGAGCCAAGGCTTCTTACCTCCCAGGTTGTGCTGACACCCACATCACCCTGAGCCTGCAGGAGGATGTGGCTGTCTGGAAAGCTAATGTCAGTGCCACTTTTGGTCACATCCTCAGAAGCCGTGTTTCAGAACAAAGGAGGGGACAGACTGGTGGGCTTCCGTCTGAATCAGGCCCCCCCTGGAATGTTGGCTTTGGAGAAGTTGGACAGATCAAAGTGGAAACCAAAAACTGCATCCGTGGTGGGAATGGACGGGAGCCCAGAGAAGGCTCCATCTTCTCATTTCTGGGGGCTGCCCTGGGAGCAGACACAGAGGCAGGAGCATGTGGAGTCTGTGACCCCACAGGCCAGAGTCAGGACGACGGGTGTTTGGGGGAAGAAGGCATTTAAACTGAGCCTGTAGGAAAAAGAAAAATAAAACTAAAAATTGTCCCAGAGACCCATCTGGTTGCCCCGTAGTTGCAAGCAGCTGTGTAGCAGGGGCTGGGCGCTCAGGCCCGGGAATTGGTACAGGCAGAGAGGGCTGCCCTAGCGGGTTACCAGGTCCCTGGAGATGAAGCTAAGCGCCCTCAGGGGCCATCAAGTCCAGCCTGCACCCACCCACCTTACAGATGGGGAAAGCCCAGGGTCCAATTCCCGCTCGTGCCCTGAGGTGTGACCCAAAGGTGCGAATGGGCCGGCAGCCCCTCTGCAGCAGGAGAGGAAGCGGATTAGAGCCGTGAGTGGGCCTTTAAAGCTCCAGGATTAACCCGCGCAGAGAGGAGCTTAGCAGGTGACCGAGAAGTGACCATCCCGCCTGGTGTCCATGTCTGTCCCACAGGGCCGAGGCCAGCGGCTCCGGGGCCAGCCGCCATGTCCTCCAGCGTGAACAACGGGGCGGCCAGCATGCCGTCGCCGCCCGACGCTGCCAACGGCTTCCCGCAGCCCGGCGCCTCCTCCGGGACCTGGCCGCGGGCCGAGGAGGAGCTGCGCGCCGCGGAGCCGGGCCTGGTGAAGCGTGCGCACCGCGAGATCCTGGACCACGAGCGCAAGCGGCGCGTAGAGCTCAAGTGCATGGAGCTGCAGGAGATGATGGAGGAGCAGGGGTGAGCCAAGCGGGGTTGGCCGGCGGGGGCGGGGCCGGGCGCGCTGGGACCCGGGAGCCAGTCAGGCAAAGGGCCAGAGTCTGAACCAGCGGGGTAGAACCATGGCAAGCCCCGCTGAACTTTGTTTATTCAACCAAAAAGCTGTCTTGAACGTCGGCTCTTTGTCAAACTCTGAACTGGGCTCAGATTCACAGAAACCAAGGAGACACAGTCCATGCCTTCCAGAAACATCTTGTCCTCTTGGGGAGAGAGGCATGTCAACATCAATGACAGCGCAAGGCCTCAGTTTCCCCTTCTATAAAATGAGAGGCTCAGGCTGCCGGGTCTCTGCCAAGCAGGTGCCGCAGCCAGGCAGGAAAGCACAGTGGCTCCTTGCTCTGTGGGAGGGCCGCGTGTGGTTTCAGCAGAGAACTCCCAGCCGGCAGCCACACCCACGAGCTTAGGTTCACTCTGTCTAGTTCAGAACCAGCCAGAGAGGCACACAAGTGTGCCAGACACTGTGCTGGGCAATTCTGGGCCCCAGAGCCGGACTGGAGTCACTTCCTCAAAGACGGCCCCCGCTCCCCTGCTCCCTCCCCATCTCAGAAGGAAAACGAGTATGTTAAGGACCAACTCCGCCATAAGACAGATCAGAATTGTGGTTGTAGGACAGAACAGGGGAGGGCCAAGTGCTTCAGGAGCTCAGAGGAGAGATTCTGAGAGAAGACATTTGAGTGGGCTTTGAAGGGTGAGTAGGAGTTCATCAGGCTGAGAAGGACAGGTTGTGTCTTGCTCAGTCAGTAAGGATTTAGGGACCTCCCCTGAAAGTCCAGAGGAGACAGGACAGCTCTCACACATAGAGCTAGAGGCAAAGAAACGAAGAACAAAGGCTTCCCATTTGTGCAGCTCCAAGGAAAGCTGGTGGTCCCAAGGCTCCTTCTTGCATCTACCCTGAGTACTCTGAAACCAGCGGGCTGGCTGTTAAGAGAGTCAAAGTGGGGAGCAGGTCTGGCTCATCAGACTGGCCCTGTCAGTGAGCTGAGAAATCAGAAATGCCCAGAGCAGTGGGGCCCGGAGCCGCATCATGGCAGACAGCCTGTGCACAGCGGTCCTTCCAAGCTGCACCTTTGTCAGTCCCTCCAGGCCTCCTGGGCTTCCCAGGAAGCAGCCAAGACATGGCTCACAGTCCCTGTGGAGCCTGGGAAGACACTGAGGCCGCGACAGAGACAGTCACCTGCTGAAGGCCATCAGGAAGGCAGGGCCAAGGCTAGGCCTGGATCCAGGGCCCCCAAAGGGTTGCCAGGCAGGGCCACTTGTAAGAAAAAGACTAAGGCACAGGGACTTGGTGTTCACCTCCAGCTGGGGACCAGGTAGGGGTGGGGAGGTCCCTGCAGAGAAGGATGGATGGATGGAAGGCTGCTGAAGATAGATGAAAGGAGGCCTCCAGCTGGTGGTGAGAACAGGTTTGATGAGCTGTGGAAGTGGGCAGAGGAAATGAGATCCCCAGGGGCAGAGTTGAGTAGGGGCTGAGAGGGGAGTGTCCTCCTGCAGAGAGAACCCCAGACCGTAATGATACCTGCAAATCCTGCTGAGTTGGGCGACTCCAGGAGTGAAGGGAGTGTGGGCAGGTGGGCGTGGTTGGGGGACAGGAGGGATAACTGGGACAGAAGAGGGCCAGCCTTCTGTGCTTTGTTCTCAGAAACTGCCCCCTTCCCCTGATGGAGCCCCACCCCTTCCTGAGCCCCCTTCCCCTCACTGAGCCCTCTCCTCCTCACAGGAACCTTCCTTCTGAAAGCCCTCCCCCTCGCAGAGCCCCATGGTTTCTGGGAAGCTCTAAGGCCCCTCCCTCACGGCACCTCCCTCCCTCCTCAAGCCTCCTCCCCCTGGCTGAATCTCCTCCTCTTCCAGAAGCCCCTCACTGCTCCCAGGGGGATCATTATCAGATGAGGGCAGCCACAAGCAGAGGGAGACGGCATATGGCCATGTCCTTGGTGTCAGTCCCCCGGCGTCAAGGACCCATGCCTCTGGGAAGGCCCCACTAGGTCTCCAGATGTTCACTCAGGGCCCCTTCCCCAGCCAAGCCCTGGCTGGAGGTGGTCCTCAGGCTGGAATCCCCACAAATTACCATCCCCCTCCCCTCCCTACCCCTTAGCAGCAGACTGATCAGTGGAGGCACAGCCACTCTGAAACCCAACAATCCAGGCTTCCAGCCCTGGCCTGGGACCTTGGGCAAGCCACAGTTACTCGCCTATAAAGTAGAGAGTTGTTCTGAGTCCTGTGGACTAAGGCACATACAGGGCTCCCCCGCCCCCAGCCAGTCCCCAGAAAGTGCTCCACAAACACAAGGGACCCTTGCCCTATTCTAAAATCCAGTCATTAATATCCATTTCTAGAAACACTGGTTCATTCACATTTATTTACCAGGTTCTGAGGCATTTGACAAATATTCCCACTAGTCACAGGAACACACATTCTTTGGCCCCATTAAAAAGCAATCCCTCCCTTAATATTGATGGATGGCAGGCTAATTCACTGCTGATTGATGCTGCATTTGGAGTCACCTTCCCGGGCAGCCTCTGCGTGTAGCCGGCAATCACGATGGGGGCAGGGACGGAGGCCCCAGCCGGCCGGGTGCGATGCCGGACAGCTCCCACCCCGGCTCTGGGACGGCTGGGCTTGCAGCTCTGAGCCTCTCCCTGTCCGTCTCTTCACCTGTAAAATAAATAGGAAGAGGAAGGCCACCCCGCCCCCCTCAGAGCTGCGGTGAAGTTCAAATTAACAACCAAGGAAGCAATTAGCTAGGAAGTGCTGGGTCCCGGCAAAGACAGGCAGAATTAAACATTTTCCACTCTGGGGACCTCTTTTAAAATGCAGCCTCCCCCTACCCCAGCCCCAGAGGGCAAGCCAGGAAGTCCGCAAAGCAACAAGGAATTTGGCACGTCCTTCCCACAGAGCGGAGTGGGGAGGAGGGAGCCAGACTGGCTGGGTGAGCATCTGAGCCAGGAGTCTGGGGCGCGGAGACAGACATCACTGCCCTCCCTATCCCCCTCTCCCGTCCAAGGCCTTGACTTTTGGCCAGCCAGGCTCCTCCCTGGTCTTCCGCTGGCAGGCACTGCCGCCTCCATCACTACAGCCTCCGTCTCTGTCTCAGACTTTGCCTCCTGGGAAAGCAGAGAGAAGGGACGCAGGTGACTCTCGGCCTGGGACCACGTTCACCTGGCGGGGATCTGGGGTGGAAAAAGGCAGGAAGCCTGGGATGCCTAGATCCTCTGTCCCCACTGCTCTGGGACAAGTAATCCTCCATCAATACCATTTATTGAGCACCTACTGTATGCCAGGCATGTGCAAAGTGCTTTATATGCATCATCTCCCTTAACCCTTATGACAACCGTGCAAGGCAGGTTACTAGCCCATTTCACAGATGTAGAGGCTAAGGCTGAGAGAAGTGTATGGACTCGTCCAAGGTCACAGAGCTGGAATGTGGGGGTGCCAGGATTCAAACACAGAACTGCTGGGCTCTGCTGCCTCTCCCCACAATCACTGTCCCATGTGACCTCAGCTGAGGCTTGACCTCAAGAGATATGAGGGGAGGGGAGACTCAGAGGTGGTGGTCGCACTTGAGACTGCTATGCCCAATAACCAGATGTCATCCCTAGGTCCCAATTTTCTCCCAGCAAGATGCCCTGGGGCATAGAGGGGTCCTCCCCAAGCCTCTGTGTCTGTACACCCCAGCATCTCCAGCCCCCAATGGCAGATGCTGGAGTTAGTCAACTTGCCTTAGAGCTGCCGGCTCTGGGATGAGACATAAGTTCCTGCACATGTCCTGCTCCAGGTCTTCATGAAACTGAGCTTGACTCTCCCCTCCCAGCCTCTCATGCTCCATAAGACTCCAGGCATGGGGGCTTGGAGCCTGGCCTGAAGCCCTTCCACCCATCTGGAGATCTGGCCCAGTCTTGGTCTTGGGCCATCTCCTCCCCAACCCCACCAGGCCCAGGGCCCCATGCCAATGGCCCAGCCAGCCTATGTCTCCCTCCCAGGGGTCTAGGAGTCAGGGGCTGGGCAGTCTTGAAGGGCCTGTGCTGTTTGTGCTGATGTCAATAACAAGCTGGTCTCCTGGGGAGAAGGTAAGATGAGAGCAGTTCCTCTGTGCCTCCACTGCTCAGAAAGGGGCCATCACCCCTTCTTCCTGGGCACCAGGCCAGCCCAGCTGACCGAGGGCTCTGCACTGCCTAACAAGCAAGATCAAGGGACCTCTGGCCAAATGCCTGAGCCTGAGGCTAAATAGGGCCTGAGGCGGACACTTATGAGCCAAGACACAGAGCTTGGTGACACTGGGTTAGAGGTGTCAGCACAGCATGGCCTGAGCCACACACATACCCACCCCTGTGGTGAGGGTGGGGGGTTGGAAGAGACGAGCCCCTCCCCCTGCCGGGCAAGTTTCAATCCTCCCTATGGTGGGCCACACGGTGCCTGAACCTGCAAAGGGACAGACCTTAGCGGGGGGTCAGGGGACACCTGGTTAAGGAGCAGGGAGTGCTCCTCATCTAACCCCATGAAATATTCAACCAGTCCTAGTTCTGACTTCACCATCTCTGCGGGAACCCCTGCAGTAGCCCAATGCCAGCCTCTCTGCCTCCAGGTCCCTCTCCTCCAGCCACGCGGCCACCAGACCCACCTTTCCAAAATGAAAATCCAACCTTCAAACTCTTCGTTGCCCCTCCATCACCAGTCACTTATTTGTCAAAAAATGTTGGATGCCACATGTGGCAGGCAAGGTGTCAGATGCTGGGGACACAATGGCCATCCAGACAGATAAGGTCCCTGCCGTCAGGGAACTCCCAGGCCAGCGCAGGATACACAGGAGCCAACAGATACTGACTAGCACATGAACCACCTGCCAGGATCCAGGAGGGACAGGTTGCTATGGAAACACACACGTTCGCACCTCACCTGGTCAGGGGCATCCGTCCTGCTGTAAACATGCAGTGAGTCATATCTTTGTGCTCAGCCATGATTATTTCCACTGGGTAAACCTGGAAGTTAATTTCTGAGTCAAAGGATGTGTTGATTTTTTTAAGGCTTTTGAAAAGAATTGCCAAATTGCTCTCCAAAAAGGCTGAGTCAATCCGCAAGTGCTTGCTGAAGGAGGGGAGGGAATGAGGGAGGCGCAAAGGAGGCAGACAAGAGATGGGGCCCCTGAGAGGGAACAACATACCATTTTCATGGACAGGCTGAGTGGGGAGGGCTGGGCTGCTGTGTGGACAGAGAGTGGATGGTGAGCGGATGACAGAGACATGATGGGACCCCCGTTCCCATTTTGCCACCATGTGTTCTGTAGAGGAGAATGACCGACCTGCAGCCCAGGAAGGGGAAAGAGGGGGTCTAGGAGCCTAAGATCCATTCGGTGTCAGACACTGGACACCTGCTGCATGCCAGGCACAGGACAAGGGGCTGGACAAGCATAGACCTCCCCCCACACCGCCCCCCACCCAGGGTGGCAGCATGGACACAGGCTGGAGGGGAAACGCCAGAGGAGGTGGGAGGCCTGGGCAGCAGCTGTCACAGTCGTGCAGTGAGAGAGAAGGACAATTGACCCCAGGGTGTGGGAGCAAGGATGAGGAGCCAGACCAGGCTCAGGGAGGGAAGGAGAGGGGAGGAGAGAAATCAGGAGCTTCCAGTCAAGGCCCAGACTTCATCCACCCACCCCACCCCCACACACACACAAACCAGGAGGCAATGGATCTATGTATGATCCTGGGCAACCACTGGGCAGCCTTGACCTTGCAGAGGTGGGGATACTCTGAGGACGTCCCAAGGCTATTGGGGATCAGATGTGCCTGAGGCCAGGAGGGCAGAAGATTCTCACTTCTGCCCTAAAATGTCTCCAGAGAGTGACTGCAGCCTGGATGCGGGAGAGAGGCCGGCCTGAGGGTGGAGGAGGGCCAGGAGGAAGGGCACAGCCTCCCCTCGTAGGTTTCCCCACCTCTGGGTACTCTTCCTAAAAAGAAAAAGGTTATTTGTTTGTTTGACTGGTTGTTCATTTGTTTGTGTAGTTGGTTGGTTGGCTGGTTTGGTGCAAAATGGGTAGGTCTTGAGCATCCCCAGTGCTGAGAGCCTTGCTCAGTGGTGTAACTGTGGACAGGTCATTGCAAGCTGGAAAGTGCCCTCGGGAGGGCGACAGGCAGAGAGGGAACCACAGGCAAGAGAGCAGCCCTCACCTTCCCTGTGCCCCCACAGGTACTCAGAGGAGGAGACCCGGCAGAAGGTCAGGACTTTCCGGCAGATGCTGATGGAGAAGGAAGGAATGCTCACCAGGGAGGACCGGCCTGGGGGCCACATGTGAGTGCTCACCTTTGTAGGGGCAGGGGAGGGAGAGGGTGCAGGCTCAAGCAGCAGCAGAGTGCCAGAGGGGCCTTTTCAAGTGCTCCCTCTGCGGGCTGGAGGGCACAAGGAAGAGGAGGAGGAGGAGAGGGCATGGGCCCTGTCCACAGAAGCTCTGGCCTGGCTCAGGCACAAGGCAGGGGCCACTGGGCGCCCGGGCATCACTGAAGGACCCCAACTCCCTGCCACCCCATGTTCTATCTATGGTCCAGCAGCAGGGGAGGCAGCCCAGATCTCAGCTCAGGGAATCCTGAGGTGAAAACCAGGAAACTCAGAATTGTTCTGACCCCAGCATTGTCACAGGCTGACAGTATGACCCCAGGCTAGTCCCTCTGCCCCAATCATTACCACCTGTAAAATGGGCTCCAGAGGAAGCACATACTCTGGAAAGGAAGAGCCAACACACCAAATGCCATTGGTAACTTGGCCAAAGGCTTGTCAGGCAAAGATGGCAAGGCTCTGTGAGGGTCCCATCTGGGCCCTGTCCTCGGACAGGAAGCGCACATGTGCTGTGGCCCCCCCGGTGGGCTTTGGATCAGACAGGGAAGTCATCTGGAGACGGACTTGGTCTCAGAGTGAGGAGAACTGGGAACTGCTGAAAACCACACACAGTGGAGCAGGCTGCTGTGGGAGGGCGGGGCAGCCTGTCGGTGCGAGCGTCCAGGCCTGGCTGGATGGCAGGCAGTGTGCGCTCAGGGAGCCTTGTCGAATCCACTCAGATGGGCCTTTCCCTTGCTAAGCCTGTTTCCCTGCCCAGTTCTGGCATCCCGTGTTTCTCCAGCTGGAAGTGAAACTGAGGCTGGGTGAGAGGTTACGGTGATTGCGGGTCATTTCCTCTGGAGTAGGACTAGTCTGGGGAGCGGGCATCTTGCTGAGGCCCTAAATCCCTGTCACCTTTACTCACACAAAAATAAAATGAAGACAGCGCCTTTGGAGAGATTTCCTGTTGCTGTTGTCTTAAGGCAAACAGCATCGCAGGAGCAGACGGCCCTCGATGGGCAGCAGGGAAGCATTTTCCGAAGACCTTCTGGACTGCTGGGGGCTCCAAGGGTAGGGGAGTCCCACCCTACCCCACTTAAACCTCCCCTCTGGCTCTGGTTGGAGCAAAAGCAGAGTCAGGGCAGCCCCAGCTGTGTGGAGGCCTCATGGGTGATCTGGGGGAGCCAGGCTCAGCTGGCCTGCTCTCTCCTCCCCCTTGGTGGGAAGAGCTGATGCCACCATCACCTCCTTCTCTGCAGCCTTCCAGAACTCACAGCATTCCTCAGCAACTCCTGCACCTTCCCCCTCAGTGATGCCCAGCTGGTTCCCCCAAGAGCAGGGCCAGCCCCTCTATTCCTTCTCAAACCTCCGACAACCAGATCCTCCCGCTGCTGCCGGCACCACCTCCAAACCCAGGAGGTCCTGGCTGTCTGACCAAACCTCCCCAGAGCTCCTCTGGAAAATCAGCCGCCCTTTCCTCTTCCATCCTCTGGACTCTACCTGCCCCTTCTCCGGGCCCTTCCAGCGAGAACCACCCACTCCAGCTCAAGCCTGCCATTCTTCACTCTCCCAGGCTCCTTCCTCTTCATCTAATTCCTGTCCTTCCTCAACTCTGCTTTCCCCTCTGGCTCCCAGGCCACAGTTTCCTCTCCTTTATCAAGCAAATTTCTGTAGAGTGTGTGGCACGCATTGTCTCCACTTCCTCAAGCCATGGAGATCTGACTTCCGCTCCCAAGACTCCCGTGACCTGTTCTCCCATGGCCACCAGAGTCCTACTTTGCATGCCCCGTGCTTCTCTGCAGGCCTGCCCTCTTTCTGGTACATGCCACCATCGGAAACCTGCTTTTCCTCCTGGCTTCCAAGATGCACTTCTCAGAGTTTCTTCCCGCCCCTCTGATGGCTTCTGCTCTCTCCCTCATTCCTGTCCACTTCCCAGATGTTGGTTCCTCCAGGGTTCTCGTGTCCTCAAGTCTCTTCCTCACATTTGCCTCCCCTCTTCTCCCTGGAGGATCTCGTCCATTCCCCTGCTGGAACTCTCTCCTCTTAGTGAATGACTCTCGAGTCTTTTCCGGTAGTCTTCTCTTGATCTTGAATGATCTTCTCTTTCCTTGAATGAATGAATGATGCATTTAAGAACCAGAACACCCTGGGAAATATGCCATGGAGAGGTTGCAGTGTCCATCATCATAAGAAAAGTCCTTGAGGGTTTGTGCCCTGTGCTAACCCTGTGCTGGTGCTATGAGGGGGAGGAGGAGAGAAAGACATGTGCCCTGTTCTCTGGGTGGAACCACAAACCTCCAACCTGAAACCAGGAATTACTGGCAGCTCTCAACAAGAAAAAACAACACAGTCACTTGAACTGTTTATCCTTCAGGCCCTGCCCATGTTCAGTAGGGGAAGAGAGAGAAAAAGAGAGGCTAGAGTGGTCAGTCAGAAAGAGTTCCTTAGAAGAGGCAGTGTCTGGAAGACTCGGCGGCCAGTCTCCCAGCTCTGCTCTGGAGGCAGGGGCACTATAGACCTGGCGGAATCCTGGGGTCCCACTAGAATGTTAGCTCCTTGAAGGCAAGATCTGTAACACTTTTGTTTACTGCCGTATTTCTGGTGCCTAGAACAGTGCAGCTTGCCTAATTTTCCCTGAAGCCTCAGTTTCCTCCTTTACACAGGGGAGGGGTTGGATCAGAGGCTTCTTCTAGCTCAGGCAGCCTAAAATAATGTGAAAATACCACTCTCAACAGCGCGGCAAGCTAAGGAGGCTGAGGCAGCCTGGATTACTCCCGGGCTAAGAGGAGCTGTTTGTGGTGCTGAACCCAAGGCCCAAGGCGGAGAGGTGACCGAGGGCTGGCGACAGCTGGTTGTGTGCTTTCCGGTCGACCTGGTGTCTGACTGGGTCTTCACTTCTTAGCTCAGAGTGTCGGGTAGTGGAGGGATGGTGTGGGCTCTGGCATCAGACATCCCACGTGTCTAAACCTCCAAGTTCAACGTTAACCCCTGGGCTCTGGATCCCAGCTCCACCACACCCCAGCAGTGTGACTTGGGCAGGTCCTTGACTTCTCTGGGCCTCCACCCCTTCATTTATAAAGTGGAGATGTCAGCACCTATCTCACAGGATTGTTGAGGAAATTAAATGTGGCAGTGAATGTAAGCGTGAGGAACAGTGGCTCGCACAGCAGACATACATCGCTACTGAATGATCACCACCACCATCTCAGTCAGCTTGGGCTGCTATAACAAAGTGCCATAGACTGGGTGACTTATCAACAACAGAAATCTCTTTCTCACAGTTCTGGAGGCTGGAAATCCAGGATCCTGGTGCCAGCATGGTCGGACTCTGGTGAGAGCCCTCTCCCAGGTTGCAGACGACTACCCTCTTGTAACCTCACATGAGGTAAAGCTAGCGAGCTCTCACATCTCTTCTTATAAGGGCACTAGTTCCATTCATGAGGGCTCCACCGCATGACCTGATTACCTCCCAAAGGCCCCACCTCCAAAGGCATCACATTGGGATTAAAGTTTTAACATATGAATCGGGGGAGGGAACACAAACATTCAGTCCACAACAACGGTCATCCTCATGATCACTTGCCTGGCAATGGTACTAAACTGATCTTCACTTACTCCTCTGCCTGGCTGCCTCCACCCTCTCTGCCAACTGTAGGGTTCTCTTGGGAGTCTCTGAAGCCCTCTGACCACTGGGCAGCCCCTGTGCTCACGCCTCTGGCTTCTTAGCGCTGAAACCCACCCCCCTCATAGAATGGCATTTTGAGACATGGAGAAATTCAATGCCCTCTTAGAATGAGATGACAGGACCAGAGCCAGCTGAATGGCTCCACCATAGGAGGAGGGGGTGGGGGTTGTCTGATTTTAACCCTCCATGTACTATAAGAGCCATGACACCTCCCACTCAGGAAAGAGTCTCAACAGAAGCAGGGCCACTCCCAGGGCTTTTTGTCCCCAGGCATCATCTTTCCTTTAGTTAATCAGCTATTTTGAATGACAGAGTCCTCTCCAGTCTGCCCTCCATCCTGGTTACTAGAACATCATATTGCTGTAGTGTCTGGATGTGATCCCAAAGATGGCAGGAGCCAGTGGAAAGTTTTCAAGAGGTGTGATGTGGTCAGACAGGTGATGGGGACTTTTCCCTTTGGAAAGTGGATCTGATGAGTGAAACTGCAGAACAGTGGGGCAGCTGGTACTCTGATCTGGCGGAGAGGTGATAGTGAGCAGGAGTGAGGTCCCAGAGACACTGAGAGAAGACACGCTTTTGTCCTTGGAAACTGACTGATGTAGAGAGTCTTATTTTGCCCCCGAAACCCCCTGAGGTTCCCCACCATCCATACAATCAAGTCTGGACTCCCTGGATGGCATTCCAGGCTCTCTAGATCCAGCCTGGTCTCTCACTTCCAGCATCACACAGCAGCCACCCCGACCCACTGGCAGTTCCCAGCTATGTCCTGCACATTCTCATTTCCACACCTTTGCTCAGACTGGCCCTCAGCCTGAAACACCCTAGCCCCTTCTGTGCAGATCCAAATACACCCCATCATCCAAGGCTGCCTCTAAAAATCACTTTACCCATATTCCAGGACAAAAGTAAAATCTTCTCCTCTTTGGCATATATACAATGTTTTCTTTACTTGTGGCTGCTATCTGTTCTTTTTTTTAAAAAAAAAAAGATTTTATTTTTTCCTTTTTATCCCCAAAGCCCCCCGGTACATGGTTGTATATTTTTAGTTGTGGGTCCTTCTAGTTGTGGCATGTGGGATGCCGCCTCAGCATGGCTTGATGAGCGGTGCCATGTCCGTGCCCAGGATCCGAACCGGCGAAACCCTGGGCTGCCACAGCAGAGTGCAGGAATTTAACCACTTGGCCACAGGGCCAGCCCCATGTTCTCTCTTTTTTTTTTTCCACTTTAACAGACAACTTTTAAGAATGATTATTTTCATAGTTACATAATATAACACAATGTTTGGGAGAGAGGGTTCATGGAAAACAATATTCATAAGTTACTTCCTAACACAGTGAGCAAATTCCAGTCTTTTTTTTCTATGCATCTAATTTTATCCTTAGTGTGACCTCTCTATGCCTCATTATTTTACGTATAAGATGGGACTATTAATGATAGTACCCATGTCAGAGGCTTGTTCTGAGCATTAAACGATTAAATGAGATAAATATACATAAAGTGCTTAGAAAGTGCCCAGACCTGCGTTAGTTATTATTATCATACATACTGTGCCATATTTTTACCCTGCACCATGAGGAGCTAGGACAGAGGCCCCAGGCCTGACGCATCCCTGTTCCTGCCACCACCCCACCCCCACCCCAGCCGGCCCTTGGTAGGTCTGGCATGAGGGCTGAGTGATGAGCAGAGAGGGCAGCCCTGTCCCTGGCGTCCTGCCCTTCCTCTGTCTGGACTCATTCATCTGTCAATTGGCCATTAGGCTCCTGGCTAATGGGAAACAGAGCCCGTTAATTAGCAAAGCCACGGGCATGAAGAAGAGCACGTGATGGGCGGTCTTTACCCAGGTCGGAGTTCTGCCCATGGTGGCCGCTCCAACACGTGTCCCAGACGTTCTTGGTCCCTCTGTAGTGCACTCTGTTGGGGCCTGCCTTGGTCAGCTCTGTGTGGCTCAGTTTCTTCTGTCACAGAGGAGTCGTGCCTCCCCTGCCTATTCCACAGACGTGACGAGGAGTAAACTACATCACAGATATGAACTTAAGAGCAGGAGACATTGAACAAACCTAGTCTTCAGTGCACACAGCCTCACCTTGTCTACAAAGCAGGGAGGGGTGGCCGAGCTAACACCCACAGCGGGGAAGCCCAGCTGATTCAAGGGCTGGCCTGTTTGCAGAGGAATTTTCAAGGCCAACCGCATTGCTGAACTTACATCTTTTACTCAAAGGTCCTAAAACCATACGGGATGTTCTTTTCCCTCTCTGGGCCTCAGTTTCCTCATCTGTAAAATGGGGGGGGGGTGCAATTTCTCTAAGTCAGGAAGTGACTCTGAATGGGCTGTGGAGAGTATTTAGACATTAGAGGACCTTAGTGTTAGTGGTCTTACCAGCCAGGAAGGGCAGGATAGGAGAACCCAGGGTTCTGGCCCATGCCTGTCTTTCAATGCTCCCCGCAGACAAGATCCCAAGTAAACCTCCCAGAAGGGACTGGACAGTGACAGAGGCCAGATGCTCAGTGAGGGAGGGTGGGGCAGAGGGGGAGCTCTGTCGTTAGGAGGCAAGAAAGGATTCCTGCAGAAGGCGGAGCCCAAACAAAGCTATTTTATGTTGTAAATAACCTCCATCATTTCTGTGTCAGGATAAACGGAAGCTCCTTCCACCCACTGGCTCTCCCACACAATGTTGGAGGGACCCTTAAGTTTTGCTAAAGACTGTGTTTTATGTGTCAGGCATTTGTGTGGCTGAGGGCTGTGTGGGGGGTGACGGCCCGGGGAGGGTGGGGGGCTGGACAGGCCCGGGAGTTGGAGATTTCAGAGACAGGAGGCAGGAGGCTCCAGGAAGAGGAGCGTGGGGAAGAGCAGAGAGATTTGAAGGAAGGGATGTGGGGGAGTTTGGCTCTTTGGGGGCAAGGAGAATGACAGGAGCCTCGCCTCCATCACACCAGAAAAACCTTCCTGCCACCTGTGCGACTTCCAGCTGCCAGGGCCAGGCTGGCATCTGAGAATTGAATGGCATTCTTGAGATTGGCCTCAAGGCTGGCCAGTCATGTCAGATTCGGGGGACATTCTCTTTTGTTTTAAATACAAAATCAGTCTTCAAAGAGCCGATTAGTGGGTCTCTGCTGGAAATTTGTCCCTGACAACTGTCACCTTGTAGCTGTGGTCTGCCTTTCTTGCTCCGTCTCCCTTTCATGGGTCACAACCGCCTTTCTCCCAGGAAGAGAAGGTGTTGGTGTGTGAGAGTCTGACAGAGGTCCCTCTGTCTAAGGATGGCAACCATGTGTGGGACAACAGTCACAGGCCAGGCCTCCTGTCAGGAGCTTCATAGACAGACGCTTCCTTAATCCTGGCCTCAAAGCTAGGATATTCTTTTCCTCCGTGGGTAGATAAGGACCTCGAGGCTCAGGGAGCATGGTCATGCCTGGACTCAGACCTGTCTGTGTGACTGCAAAGCTCATGTCCCATCCTTACTGCTCCGCCGCCCACGCCCCGGCCTCCCTGGCTCTGGGCCGGGAAAGCGCCAGCCAGGTGAACAGCACCCAGCAGTGAGGGCAGTTCTGCTGAAACCAGGGCTGAGGCTCCATCTGGGAGGGGCACCGTCTGAGCCAGATGGAATGAAAAATGGAAGATGGGGGTGGGGGGCACCACCCTGGAGCCGTTATCCTGGAGCTAGGCCTTTGCGGGTCACTTCTGGGCTTGTGCAATAAAAAAAAGAAATTGCACAGCGCTGTTACCTCAGCGAATTCTCCCCCAGCCCTATAACACAGTCCTCACTCTCATCTCGGAGAAGAGGCTCAGAGAGTGGCATGGCAGGCAGCAGGTCACACAGTGACTCAGGGACAGTGCATGATGAGGGCACACGTGCAGCTTCAAACTCAAGCTCCTGCCTGAAGCCCAGGCACTTTTAGGAAACAAGCACCACTCCGCAAAGTGCCAGCAGGGAGCAAACATCTGTGGCAGAGATGGCTGGGGGCTCCTGAGCCAGCCGGATGTGGGGACAGGACGTGGCGGTCCCTGCTGAGCCAGGGGAAGAGCTCTGCAAGATGGATGGGGCGCAGCGGAGGCGGCAGAGGGCTGAGGCCCGAGACACCGCCACCCGGCAGTGATTGATGACAGCGGGGCCATGACAGCGGGGCCGCGGGACAGGAGCAGCTCTGGAGGCTGCAAGGAGGAGAGGAGGAAGGCTATGAATATTTCAGAGATGTCCTGGGGCAGGGGGCTCAGGGACTAGGACAGCTGGGTTAAGGAAAGACACCTTTCAGAGAGGGGGGCTCAGTGAGGGCAAGGGAGCTGGGGAGGGGGAGTGGAGCGCAATGACTGGGACGAAGGGACAAAGAATCAGTGCCGGGAGGGGACTCAGTGAAGGGAGGGGCCTCGCTAAGGAGGAGGAGGCTCCCTGGAAGGGTGAGAACTTAGAAGGGGTGAGGGCCAAGTGAGGAGCGAGGGCCGGCGCTCTTTTTTCTCTTTTGTAAAATACGGCGCGGCGCCGTTGAGTCTGGGGGGCCTGGAAGAGAGGCTCCCCATTGGGTTCCCCAAATCCCCGCCTGAGCCTGGAGGGGTCGCGGCGTAGACCCCGCCGCCGCCAGCCCCTCCCCGCCCCGCTCGACCTGTGGGCGCCGCGCTGGGAAAGGGCGGCGGGGAGGGCGGGCCGCCGGGACAGGTGGTGAGCCGTCCTGTCGCCGGCAGCGTGGTGGAGACCCCGCGGCTGACCGAGGGCGCCGAGCCGGGCCTGGAGTACGCCCCCTTGGACGAGGACGACGGCCCGGTGGACTGCGACTGCCCGGCCGCCTGCTACCGCGGGCACCGGGGGTACAGGTCAGCGCCCCCCGCGGTTGGGGGGGGGCCTTGGGGACAGTGCCGCCCCTCCCACTTCACCGCCGCTCCCCGCGCTTCTCACCCAGGACCAAGCACTGGTCCAGCAGCTCGGTGTCGCCGCCTCCAAAGAAGAAGAAGAAAAAGAAAGGCGGCCACCGGAGAAGCCGGTGAGCGCCTCCTACCCGGCGGGAGGCCGCGGGAGGGGCGCGGTGGGGCCCCCAGGTGCCCACCCCTCTTCTGGCATTCGTGGGCTCCGCCCCTCGCTGAGCCGCTCTGCCCTTATTGAATCCGTCCCCCTCACTGTGCTGCCCCCCGCGAAGTGCCCTTCCCCTAAAAGAACTCAACCTCGCTCCTCCCCCCTCACTCAGCCCCTCCCCTTCCTCAAGCCCCCTCCCCACATTGAGGCCCCCCATTGACACTCATCCGCCCCAGAACTGGACACACTGATGTGGCCCCTGTGTTACCCCACCTGCTAGGAGTCCCCCTGCACCACCCCACCAGCTGTGGGGCACCCACCACCTCGAGTGGGAGTGGCCTGGGGAGGAGGGGTTTGGCTGGGTCTCAGCTGTGGTTCTCCATCTTTCCGCCCCTCTTCCCCTTCCCTGAGTGAGACCCTGGTGAATGTCTGGGGCCCCAACTAACCCCGTCCAACTATCTGTCTGTCCTTTCTCCCCTGGCCCTCAGCAAAAAGAGGAGACTAGACTCAGAGTGCAGGTCAGTGATGAAGGCGGGCAGGGACCTGGTGGGGCTGGGGGCACATCTGCGGGTGGGAGAGACTCCAAGGCCATCCCCCAGAGGGCAGGAGGCCTGCCACCTCAAGGTCTGGACCCTGGACACCGCTAACGTGCCAGCTTTTCCCCACAGAGGCCAGAAATCCCACCCTTGGAGCCTCTAACTTTTGGGTTTGAAGCAGTCTTTGCTTAAATGCCAAGGCGTCTGAAAGATCCCCTTAGGCACCTTGCCCATCCCTGGGGCCTTGGTTCCCTCTGTACCACGGGCAGTTGGCTTCATGGCCTGGAATCCCCTTTCCAGCTTCGATGCCCCAGGCACGCAGGCTTCCCCAGCCATTTCCCGCTGCCCCTCCCTCTCGGGGGCCCCAGATCACTAGAGCCCCGCTTCTGTGTCCGCAGCTGTGGGAGCGCCTCACCTCTGCGCAAGAAGAAGAAAAGCGTGAGGAAGCACCGCAGAGACAGGTACCCTCCCCCCCGCTCCCCGCCCCCCCCGGGGCTTCGTCTCACCCCTGTGGGGCCCTGGACCAGGGCTCTGCACATCCGTGCCCCCAGGCCACCCCAGGTGGGCTCAAGAGAACCCTTTTATGACCCTACAGGTCTGATTCTGGGTCCCGGAGGAAGAGACGGCACAGGTGAGTGGTGCCCTGCGAGATGTGGACAGAAGCTAGCGCCCCCTGCAGGGACCAAGGCCCAAAAGAAGCCATGATGGGAGGGGGTTTGTGAGGGTCCTGCCCTGCTCCATCCTCCCACTCCAGGGACTCCTTCCCAGAGCCAGGCAGGGCACAGAGAGAGGGGGGAGGAGGAGCAAGGCCAATTATTGGCAATTCTTGTCTGCCTCATGAGTCAGCCTTGATGTGAGGGCCCCAAGAATTTCCAAACATGGTAGTTCTGGTGTCCAAGGGGTATGTCTGTGGACATGTCAGTGGGAAAGACAGAAGCATCAGGACCTCGAATTCGGAGGGAAAGGGCGTGCCAGACAGAAGAAAGGCTCAGTGGGTAGGAGACAGGGTGGGCTGGCTGTGGCTGGAGGTGGGGTTTCTGGGGGCAGGTGCCAGCCCCCAGGAGGACCAACTACCAGGCTACAGAGCTGGCCCCCAACCAAGCGAGGCTGGGAGCCAGCCTGGGGCCCTGAGCAGGACAGTAACTTGTTCAGGATGGAGTGAGGGAGGGGAGAGGAGGAGGAGAAAGGCAGGAACTCAGGGGCAGGGGTGGGGAAAGTAGAAAACTAAGCATAGAGGGAAGGAAGATGGGGGACAGTTGCATCCCCACTGTTGGCATGGTAACCAGAACCCCTCTCAGCAGCCCTGAGGAGGGGCAGAGTCCTCAGTCCCATTCCTGCAGTGGGAATTTGCCCATGTCCACTTCCCAAGTGGGGAAGGAGGAGCCTAAATAAACTCCTAAATCCTGGCCCTCCAATTTCCCCAATTTCCCATCTCCTCTCCACCTCCCACCCCTCACCCACCGCCCCACCCGGTTCTCATGGGCCAGTGTGGGCCCCTACTGCCCCCCAGTGGTCACCATCAGCTTGCACAGATCCTCTGACCAACGACCCTCAGTCCTGGGAAGGACCTAGAGGTGAGCCAGGGCCAGACCAGCTCCCCGACGGGAGACTGAGGCCCAAAGCAGGCAGCATGGGTTCCAGAGCCCAAACTTTTGACCTCCCGGCCTGCCCCCCACCCATTCTGCTCCTGTGAGACATGCATTCCTGTGGGGCCGGCCCAGTGGCACAGCAGTTAAGTTCACATGTTCCACTTCAGCGGCCGGGGGTTTACTGGTTCAGATCCCCGGTGCAGACCCACACACTGCTTATCAAGCCGTGCTGTGGCAGGCATCCCACATATAAAGTAGAAGAAGATGGGCATGGATGTTAGCTCAGGGTCAGTCTTCCTCAGCAAAAAGAGGATTGGCAGATGTTAGCTCAGAGCTAATCCTCCTCAAAAAAAGGAAAAGAAGGAAAATACATTCCTTTGTTTCTTAGCATCAGCTCATATTTGGTCAGAGGAGGCATCTGTCCAGGCCTAGAATGCTAGAGCTGGAATCTGGTGGCATCGGGGAGGGTGGGGCTGAGAACCCTGCAGGGCCCAGGGGTGAGGTGAGACCTTCGAGGCTTAATGAGAAACTTCTCGATTCTTTTGTCAGAGGCAGAAGGAGCTGGGCTATGGGCCTACTCCGGAGACCTGGATGGGAGGGGATGCGATGGGATGGATGAGCAGCTTTGGGGCAGCCCTGGATGGGAGTCAGAGGAGTAAACCCAAAAGCAAAGCGATCGTGCCCAAGGGGAAGCATTTCTTTCCTAAAGCCCTGGTGAGCTGACCCGGGGCAGGCCACAGTCTCAGAGGACAGAGAAGCAGGAAGCCTGCACTCTGCCAGAGCCCCATCTGAGGGGACCTGGAGCACACAGGACACAAAGGAGGTGTGAAGGGGCCACTCCCACCGTGGTGACTCATCAGAGGGCCCCGTCCCAAGACCAATTCCAGAAGGACAAGCAAGGCACCCTTCCTTCTGGGGCCGTGGCCACATTACCTTTGGCACTGCCAGAGGGAGCAGCAGGTGGGGCCCAGGCAGGAGGTGACTAGGAGCCAGGACTTTAGGAGAAGGAAGGAACAGGCGTGGCCAAGTGAAAAGGACCAAGGCAGTGGGGTGGCGTGGGCAAGTCGACTCCAGCAGGGGGCTCAGGTCCCAGAGAGGAAAGAATCTCAGATCCATACCTGGGCACAGCCTGGCTCCAGGGCTGGGAGGCCCCACCCTGCCCCTCCCTGGCTCAGGCCATGCTGTCACACGCTGTGTCACCGTAGCCTCTGCTTTCTGCAGATCTCGAAGCCCTAAGAGCAAAAGAAAAGAGAAGAACAAAGAGAGGAAGAGGTGAGCTCCCTTCCCCACTCTCTAGCCTCTTCCCCCTCCCCTCCCCCCAGCAAATCTGGCCTTCTAGAATCCCAGAATCAGGCCCTTAGAGATAGTTCATTTTGTCACTCCCACCCAGATGGGAAAATTCATACCCAGAGAGGAAGCCAAGGGCCCCGTGAGGCAGTGGCAGAGCTAGAGCTGGAACCAGGTCTCTCACCTCCCAGGCCAGGGGCCTTTCAAGCTCAGTCCTTGTGACTCCCTCCATGTCCCTCCCCCCACTCCAGTCACAAGAGCACCGGCTGAGGGGCAGTGAGGTCGTGGGGGCCTGGGGCTGCCTAGAGAAAAGGGCGCCTTTTCCTAATTCCAACAAATGACCCAGGTGGACTAGCTGGGCCCCTTCTGTAGGAGACTGTGGAGGGAGGGGTTGGTCAGCAGTGGTTTCCTTCAGGCCTTCACAGGGATCCCCCGCGGGGAGGTGGGCAGAACTTAGGTACTGGCTGATTTCTCTCCCAGGCCACACGCGGAGTCGCCAGGCCGCAGGTCCCATCGCCACAGCAGCGGCAGCTCCCACAGCCCCTCACTCTCCTCCCACTACAGTGATTCCAGATCACCCAGCAGGTAGGCCCTGGGCGGCAGGAACGCTCAAGATGTGGCTGAGCTGGGCTTTCTGCTGGGGGAAGGGACTTGCAGATTGAACACCCCCAAGGGCTGGAGACGGGCTGGTGGACAGAATAGCAATTCATCAGCGGGTAGAAGTTTACCAGGGGTGTGCTGGTGCCCACCTGGAACTGGGCGAGGAAGAGCTGCGGCCCTGCCCGAAGGCCCCCCCACCCCCAGACGCTGAAGCGGAAATCCGCCGTGTGAGGGCTGCGCCTCGCTCTCTCTGTGGAAGGGTTTCCCAGCCCAGTGAGGGGGTGAGTGGGGCGCTGCCGTTCCCGCCGGGCGGCGGCTGCTTGTAGAGGGGGCGTCCCACGCCGGCTTCCCTCTGTCCTCTGCCTCCCAGGCTGAGCCCCAAGCACCGAGACGACGGGCGGAAGACGGGCAGCCAGCGGTCCAGTGGGAGCCGGTCGCCTTCCCCGTCGGGCGGCAGCGGATGGGGGTCGCCCCAGCAGAACGGCGGCGGCAGGCAGCGGAGCGGAGCGCACGGCGGCCGCCCCGGCTCGGCGCACAGCCCGCCCCATGTACGTACGCTTCGCTTTGCAGAGGGTTCCCGCGCCGCGCGGGCTGCGCCGGGCTGGGTCAGCCGTGCCGGGTCGGGGCAGGGTCGCCTCTCGGCAGGGGGCAAGAAGAGGGCAGTGAGTGTGTAACGGGGGCGGGGCCGCTTCCCCCACTTCATGCGCCCTCCCTGCACGGAGAGGGCCCAGGAGTGCTCGGGTGTTGCGCCCACCTGGCCCTTAGTGTCAGGGTGCCGGGGGTGGGGGTGGGGGGCCTGCAGGCTTGGGCCACCCTTGATGTTGGCAAACTGAAGGCCAGAGAAGGTTGCCCATGGGGCACTCAGCCAGTTTGGTAAAGAACTGGAGAGGAACCAAGGTCTCCTGCCTCCCTCCCCCCAGGCATATTGGGGTGGGAGGGGGCCTGGACATTGGTTGGGTTACAGTCAGGAACAGGATTCAAGAGACGGGCTCTCCCCTGGGCATCACTTGGGTCCTGAGCCTCCCTCTCCCCACCAAGCCCTTTCCCCCTCTCTGAGTGCCCTGCCTCCCTCAACCTCTTCCTTAGCCTCCTCCCCCTCTCTCAGATCCCTCACCCGCCTCAGTCCCCTCGCAGCCACAGAGCTGCATTTCTAAAGTCCCTGCCCCCAGGAGAGTCTGTCGTTTCCTAGGCACTGCCCATGCTCGGACAGGTGTCTCAGACCTGCAGGTTCCGCTTCCTACGGCCCATCCTTCCTAAAGCACCTCCCAGGGCACCATCGTTCCCTCAGAGACTCCACACCCACACCATCCCAAAACTGTCCCCGCCCATCCTCCAGGAGGGGCACAGACTCCTTGAGACCCACAGGCGTGTGTGGTGATGGTAGGAGCTGGCAGAGCACACAGGCTTCTCAGCCTTTCCCTGGTGGATGGGCTGGGCCAGGGAGGGGGCTCTCCCAGGCCCCAGGGGAAGCCCACATCCCCTTTTGTCTGTTGATCTAGAGGGCAGGGTAGAGCCCCCGGAGGGAGAGGGGGCTGCAGTACTGGCAGGGGCACTAGGTGGGCACAGGGGACTTGGGGTGCAGATCTGCAGGCTGCCCCAGAAGCCTCAGAAGGAAGGGGGCTGCCCCTCCCCAGACCTCAGGTCTCAGCAGCAGACGTGTTCGTGTTGGTCAGTTCCATTTTGAGTTTTGGCTGTTTCCTTTCACTCCCTTTCTTTTCTCAAACACCCCTACTCCCACCGCCTCAGTGAGGAAAGCCAGAGGCAGCTGACAAAAGCCTCTTGGTCTCCAGGTTAATTTTTATTTAAGGACATTACCTGTCTGGAGAGACTGCCCCACCCAGACAGGGTGCCAGGCTCCTGAGCTCCAGGCTCCCGAGCTCCCAGGGGCCTGGTTGGGCCATGTGGAGATCACACCAGGTTCCTGGATCTGTCTCAGGGGTGAGAGAAGTCTCACAGCGGTAGCTGAGGGTGCCCAGGACAGGGACTGGTGCCATCAGCCCCAGAGATGATGCCCAACCTGAGCAAACCCAGAAAGGAGCATCGCCACCAGCCCCTCCATGGGCACAGTGCCCCAGACCCCTTCTCATAGAAGCTTCACAGCTTCCGAGAGACACAGAAACGCAGGTTCTCTCAGCCAGGACAGAAAGGAGACCCCTTCCCACTTGTGGATCCCTCCCCCGCCCTCAAGGCCAGAGCAATACCCCCCAAGGGCCCTGGGCATATATGTAGAAAAAATGGGCACAGCAACTAGATAGACCCCAGGAGAGAGCAGTCAGGGGAGGCAGCCCAGCCTCCAGCCTCGGGGCAGCACCCCAGTCTGTTTCCCTCCAAAATGGGGCTCCTTTGGGCACAGCCCTGGGAGTTTTCTAGGAGACAGCACTTTGTCACTCCTTTCACAAAGCGTGGTCCCCGGATCCTCCCCTACCCTTTGGGCCCTGGGACTCTGGGTCTTGAGAACATCCCAGGCTGCTCACCCACACCCGGCTCCCCTCTGCCTGCCAGGCCTTTCTGAGGAGCGGAATGAGGCTACTTCTGGCTCGCCTCCGCCTCCAGGGAGGTGATGGGGGCCAGGGTCACAGGCTTTGCCATTCACCAAAAACGTCTTTGGGAAAAAGTATACAGGGGCGGGAGGGGGATTCTTGGACGCTACCTTTGAAAAACAGAGAGAGAAACAAACGGAACAAAGGCAAAGCTCACCGTTTTTAACCCCGTCTATGTTTTTGTTTGTTTTTTTAGCCTCCCATTTGAAACGTGGTAATATTGTGATTCCATTTCTCATTTAGCGGCAAGGGGAGAGGGTGGGAAAGTTTATATAACTTTTCTTGTTATTTTGTTTCTGTTTGTATTTCCTTTTCCTTTCTTTTTTCTTTTTGCCTTTTGTAATGTACAGAAATGCAAACTCTCTCTCTGGGGTTTTTTCTCTCTTCTGTGTTGTCCTAGAATTTTGCTTTTGTGCGTGTTCCTGTGGGAACCTCTCCTCCTAAGGCAGATGGTTTTGAATCTCCAGTGAACATTAAGCATATACATATCTATCTATACTTATTTTTTTTCCTTTGTAATCAGAATTTAAAAGGGAAGGTAACTCCTAAAAAATGCCTCCCACGCCAACAGCGTCTGCCAGCTCTGCGGCCACAGCCAGCCCTCCCTCAGCCCGGACACACACTCGGAGCTGCTGCAGCTTTTAAATTAACAAAAGGGGTGCAGACCACAGGCTCAGTCTTTAAGGAACCTTGGAGAGAGGCTGGGAGACCCAGGGAGGGGGAGGACCTTGTCCCAGGTCACTTGGGCAGCTTCCTGGAGCAATGAGCTTCCTGTGTCTCCTCAGTTCTGTCTAATAGAAGATGGCATGATGGGAACAAGCTGCTCAGCACCTTCCGTTGCCAGGCCTCAGATCCTTAGGGGGCCCTGGAGGAGGGAACTGAAGACACTTGAGAGAGTTTAACTCAGGTCAGGGCTTCAAAGCCAGACACTCTGAGGCAAGGGACTGGAGGCAAGAGGCAAGTCCATCCTGGTCTTGATACTGAGGCCAGCTGGCTCCTGACACATCTCTTAGTTGTTCCATCTCAGGCCAGGACTGAACCCCCAAGGGATTTCTGGGCAGCTCAGAGAGGTCAGATGACCAGCTCAAAGTAACACAGCTTTTTAGAGGTGGATCCAAAGGGAGACCCCAGCCTTCTAACCCTAAGACCCCCAGCCACAGCCCAGATGTGGAGAGGGTGGTCAATGGAAAGCCCACCCCAGGAGCCCTGAACGGGGGAGGAGGACTTGGGAGGTAGATGCTAGTTGTCTCCGCTCCTGCCTTCCCCCTGGGGAGCCCTCCAGATGTCTACAGCATGCCCTCAGCTCTCTGAGCTCCCCAGCGCTGGGACCTGCCTACGCGGAGACCAGGGTTGAGGTGGGCACACATTACACAAGCCGACTCTATATGATGGCTGCTTCAGCGGCTCAGGGAGCCCTAAGCCCTCACACTTGTGGGGAAATGAATGGTGAGGCACACAGAGGGAAGGGAGCTGCTCAAGGTCACATGAGGTGGGATGGAAGCGTAAGATACTGAGCCTGAGACCTCAAGGGAAATGGCCTTCCATCCCTGTTCGCCTGCTCCCTTCCGCCCCCAGGAGCACAGAATGGTGCTAGCCTTGCTCTCCCCAGCACGTGGGCCAGAAAGGGTGTGCAGGGTTTGTAGGCTCAGAAGTAAGGCCACTTACTCCTTGGCTCCACCTGTTGCTAGCACTGGAAGTGTCAAGGGAAGCCCGACTGTTTGGTGAGGGTGGCAGAGAAGGTCCGTGGGCAAGGCCCCTGGACTCTCTCCGGCTCTGGCTCAAATCTCATCACGAGATGGGCAGCCTTGGGGAACCCCAAGAAGAGGTGCCCAACGCACTCCCTGACCTGCCTCATCCCAGGCCTCCCCCGGGGAAAGAGCTCCCACCCCCAGGAAGGAGAGTGAGGCAGGCAGACAGGAAGGGACCACTCGGTATTTCTCCCAGGATGAAGCCAGAAGGCAGGAGGGATGAATGTTGCTAAAATGATGCCAAAGCCGGAAGGAAAGGGAGTGGGGTTGAATGAGGCAGGATCAATCCAACAAATTGAATCCGCGGTTGCCTTCCCTTTTAAATGCGTGGGTCCCCCTTGCCCCCGTCCACTCTGACTGGCCTTGTTTAAACAGCTTTCTCTCTTCTTTCTGTCTGGGTCCACCTTTCTCTCTGTCCCTGCCTGTCTCTCTCCGTTCCCTTCTGTCTTTCTGTTTCTCTCTCCCTGTCTATTTCTCTCTCTCTCTGTTTCTCCATGTGTCGTCTCTTTCTCTCTCCGTCTCCCTCTTCTGACATGGACCCCTCTCCCCATGCTGCCAGCCCCTCCTTAGCCCACCCTGTGGTTCTGCTTCCATCAGCTGCTTCCTGCATGCCTTCCGGAGGTTTTCTGTGTTTTAAAGAGTTAAGGAAAGCTTGGCTACTGGAGCCTGTGGGTAAATTTAAAAAGCAAACCGAAATGGCTGCGCAGGAGCCCCCTCCCATCCCTGGGACTAGACCCAAAGCCACACTGGCTGCCCTCGTGCCAATTCAGAGGGGGTGCGCAGCTTAGAGTCACTGTCTTTCCCCGATTCTGCATTCCCAATGCGGAGACCTTCTTTTCTTTTTTATTATTGCATTCCTGTCCCTGACCGCTGAGAAGGTAGGTACCCGGCTCAGCTGTGCGCTCGCTCGCTCCCATCTTCAGATAAGCCCGGCCACTCTGCTTGGTTTGAATGTGGTTTTCTCTCTCTCTCTCTCTCTTTCTCTCTCTCTTTCAATCTTGCTCTGGTTGGTTTTCTCCCCCTCCCTTTTCTTTCTTTATTTTAGTGACTACTCATTTGTAACTTGCATTTTCTCCAAATGAGCTACAAAGCTGTGTTTCCTGGTTTGTCGTTTGGTTTTCTTGACTTTCCCTGACAACTTTTCTGGTTCATTCTTCCCTCCTTTCCACCTTCCCCACTCCTTCTCCACCCCTACCCCCTGACCTCCTTCACTTCCTCTCTTTCTCATTTTGTTGTCTGAATGCATTTTTGTGTGGTTTAGCATTCCAAGTTTGTGTTTCTTTCGCTGTGGTTGAGCCGATCTGTTGTCTGGAATAGCTGCTAAGGCCCTCACCCCTGCTGGCCCCTGGGGCCCACCTGGGCGCTAAGCAGTGGTGGAGGGGCCTGTGCTGGGTCTCTTGGCCTCCAGATGCTGGAGGGAGTTCTGGCTGAGGTCAGGCCTGAGGAAAGAGCCCCATCCCACCCTCTGGGGCCTCCTGGGCCCCCGTGGGTCCTGCTCTTGCAGCAGGCCAAGCTTTAGGGTGGGCGCTGGGGCCACAGCTGGCACCAGGGCTGAGTCTCACAGCTCCATCTTTGGGGTGTAATGGTAGTTGAACTTCAAGGGGGATGTGAGCTGGCTAGGAGCAGGCAGTGGACTTAAAGGGCCTACTTAGCAAAGTCTCTGTGGGGCAATCTGGGAGATGGAGAGGATCTCAGCTCACCTACCCCCTGCCTGGACCACCCAACCTGGACAGGGCCTCCCTCAGTCCCCCAGCATCCTTCCATCTTCCAAATTTGAGCTTAATGTGGTCCCTCAGTGCCGGATGATCCAGAAGGGACAGTCAGTAGGAGTCAGGGTCCCCCAAGGTGTCGAGGCAGAACCAGGCCTAGGTCCCTGGACTTGTGACTTGCAGCCCAGTGCTCCTCCAGCCACACTAAGGGTACACATCAGAAGTAGGTCCTCAGGGACCCCCGCCTCCCCAGCCTTGCCCTTTAAACTGTTTCCTGTCCTATCTGGGAGCAGCTACAGAAGTTTGACATCCCGACCCTGTGAGGCGTCCATCCTCAGCCTTAAAAAGAGAAGGCCCAGCTGTTCACACTCCACTCCCCTCCTATTGACGCCAGGCGCAGGTCCTGGGGAGCTCACCCCCTCAGAATATTCCTCAGCCCTGGGGAGTGCTGGGAGGGCAGACAAGGAAATTGTGCAGGGAGGGAGAAAGCACTGCTGGTCTGACGGAGGAGACTGTGTCCCAGCCTAATGGGGGGAGTGGAGGCCCCACCCTCAAGGAGTGCCTGATGTGACCAGGGCCCCAGAAATGGGATCCTCAAGTGCTGCATAGAGGGGGTGGTTGTCCCAGACGCTCACTTGGTCTTGTCCTTAAGAACACCAGCATCCGCTAGCACACTGTCACCTCCTCCTCTCTTCTCATTCTTTCCCCTCAAAAATCTCTTACCTAAGCAAAAGAAAAGGTGTCAGGTAGCAGGTGGTACCAAGGAGCAGAGGGGTTCCTGGGAGCAGGGCTCAGGGGCCGGCTAATCCCTCATTCACTCACTCACTCACTCACTCACTCATTCATTCATTCACGCACACACTAAGCAAGCATCCGCTGAGCACGCCCCTGGGCCAGGGCCCATGATGGGTGTCCGTGCCAGGGAAGAGGTGGGCAGACCTGGGCTCACGGCCCCACCTGCCAGACTGGAGGACTGAGAGGGGCAAAGTTGAACCATGGATGGGAAGGTCTTGCTGGTCATGGCAGCCCCAGCCTGAGCACAGCCTGGCACAGTCCATACTGAAGGAAGGAACAAGGGTCTGAGGGCTCATAGAGGAGCGCATCTGACTCAGTGCGAGGCTCAAGAGAGGCTTCCTGGAGGCAGTGGCCTTGAGCTGAGGGTAGAGGTGATAGGCATTAGCCAGGCTGCGGGGTGTGGGGGGGCAGAAGGAGGAGAGGAGAGGAGTTCCAGGCAAGAGGGACAGGAGTCACAAAGAGCAGGCTTTTGGAGGAGATGTTTGGCGGTCCCTGGCCACCCCAGTCCTGTCTGGTGATGAAGTTCCTGGGCTTGGATCTCCCTCAGTTCCTGGGAAGACTAAGATCCAGCCAAGCAGAGGACGAGGCTCACCCTCTGGCAGGATCGTGGGACCTTTCCTGGAAGCCTTCTGGAGGGATAGGTGGACAAGGCCGTGAGATTGGCCCTAGGGAGGTTCTACCTGTCACCCTGCCCAGCAGTGCCTTCCTCCCATCGTCCGCCTTCCTGGCACTTGGGGGACGCCCCATGGGGCCCAAGGTCTTCCTGCACTGCTCTGACCCTGTCAGTCTGCGAGGGGACAGTGAGTTGTACTCTGAAAAAGACCTCTCAGCCCCCGTACAGGCCCACCCAGCAAAGACCCTAGTCGTCCCCATTTTATCAATGGGGAAACTGAGGCCCCCAGAGTCAGGTCACATCCTTAAAGGTCTCAGGGCTGATTCCAGAGTGTTCCACTTTGCCAAGTACTATCATCTTGGGCTATGGCAGCCAGTTGGCTTGCAGGAGGTGAGAGGGAAGTGAGGAAGGGCTTGGACTTCAAGACATGCCAGGCAGGAAGCCTCTAGATCAACACAGCGGCTTGGACCTCCGTGGTTGGGGGCCGCACCAGGATGGGTGGGCATCCACCCAATCAGACCTTTTTTGTTTCTTACACTCCCAGCCCTACAGTGGGAAGTAGAGAGGGCCCTGCAATGCCTGTGGGAAGGAACCTCAAGGCTCTGGGTCTGCTTCCCCCACTGCTGGCCTCTTCCCTGGAGGCAGAAGTAGCTAGCTCCAATCCAGAGTCCGGGGTGGAGCCAGGATTCACATCCAGGACCTGATTCCCCAGTTTAGCATTCTGCCCGCTTGCCTCGCTGCCCCCACCCACCAAAGCAAAGGCTTCCGGAAGGCGGGCTCCAGCGTCTCCTTGGTTGCTACGCATTGGCTTCCAGGGGTCCCCCACTTCCCACCTGGTACCACTTTATACTCTTTGACAACCCAGGGGACAGGAAAGAAACAGGCAATCTGAGGAACCTGGAGACATCTCTGTCGTTTGCCTCCTCTGGAGGGAAAAGGATGCTGGATGACAGAACCCAGTGCTGGGGGCTTGGGAGCTGTGAGGCACTGGCCACCTGCTGGGGTGGAGGGGGTATGTGTTAGGGGACCCAAGGGTCTCCTAGTGATGTCTGTTGAGAATGGAACTGCCATCTCAGAGGGGTCATGGCTGAAGAGCCCAGCTTTCATCTCTCCTTAGCCTAGGGGGAGGGGTGAGCTGGTGATCAGGAGATCTGGGTGCTCAGACCGGCACGTGGGTACCCAGCGATATCCATTCTGCCCACCCATGCCTGCCTCTGCCCCAAAAGGAAACACCAGGCTCTCCCAGGAGGTATCCATGGCCCATCTGGCTCTGGCCAGCTGCTCTCACCAGCTGTGGCTGGTGCTCACTGCTCACAAAGCCGGCTGTGCCTTTCCACCAATGGGGCTGACTTCTTGACTCTACCTCCATACCCAGGCTGGAGCCAGGCTTGCACAGAGTGGCCTTGGCACAACCCTGCCCCCTGCAGGAAACACCCAGGTCCGTGCCAAGGAAACCACCCTCCTTCCAGTCCCTGGCAGCAAGGTACCCTGAGGGGTGGCAGCTGGTTTTGTTCTTTCATTCCAAAAAGGCTGCTGAAAGAGCTTGTCCCGGACCCTGCCCCTCCCCGAGGACTCCCTGGCTTGGCCCTGGCCCTGGCCTTCGTGAGGGCATTCCTCCTTCCTCTGCAAACGGCATTGAGGCCCTACTAGATGCCAAGTTCTGTGATAAAAACTGAGGTTACAGAGCTGAATCCACCCCAAAATCTGCCCTGGAGATGTTCAAAGTCAAATTGGTGCTGGTGACTGGGGGGGCAGGGGGAACGGGACAGACTTATAAACAGACAAGTGTACTCAACAACTCTCTGGAGGGTGGGGGGTTGGGGGGGGGTCAAGGGACCTGCAGAAAATTCTAGAATATTTGCTCTGGCAGGGCCATCAGGAATTCTCTCACTTTGTGGATGGGAAAACTGAGGCCTGAATGTGAGAGTGACTTGGACAAGGTCACTCAGTGAGGTAGCAGCAGGCTCTCAGATCCCTGATTCCCAGCCAGGGCCCTTTCCACGGTACCAGGTACCCTTTCTGGTTTTCTGTGCCCCCACTCCCATCCTTGTGTTCGAACTCCGCTTTTGGAAAAACATTTGACTTCTCTATCCAGTGGTCACCCAAGAGGTGCCTGCTCAGGCCCAACGAGCCGGGCGCTGCCAGTCCTTCCTCCAGAGGCGGTGTGGCCTCCTCTCGGCCTAGAATGGGGTGGTTGCGTTTCTCTCTCTCTCTCTCTATCTCTCTTGCATTTTTGTGAATCTAATGATGAACTTACGCTACCACACTTTTCCCTTCTCTTACACATCTTACCTACTAAAGGAGGAAGTGCCACTTTATTGGTAAGTGGACGTTAACCAAGAGGGACTTAAAAATCAGAACTTAAAAAAAAAAAAGAAAGAAAAAGAAAAGAGAGAAACAGAAAGACAGTCGGGTGCTACTGACAGCTCCACAGGTCTCTGCAGGGCCGGAAAACAAAGAAAGAAAAATGTTAACAGAAAAATGTCAGTTCCCCAGGAGTTCAGACATTGTTTTTGATTTTGGTATCTAATGACATTTGTGGATTTTGTTTTTTATTTCTGTTTTTCCTCCCTTTCTTCCGTTCAGTTTTGAGTTCAGTTGTCCCGCCCCGCCCCCACCCCCATCTGTGTGCCGTGTGCCCCCTCCATCCCTCACCCACCCCCACGCGCTGGGGGGCCTGGCCTGGTGGGCTGGCCCTGGCCTGGCCTCCCCGTGCCCGCCCTCTCTCTTCTCTCCGCCGGGATCGTCCGTCCCATCGGGGGGCAATGCCAGCCCCCGAACCCGTCCTGGAGCCCCCTCCCTTTCTGCCCCCTCCCCCCACCGCTCCGTCCCTCTTGTGTTTTGCATGCCGAGAACCTTGCATGAGCTGCACTGTTGAGGCCAGAAGGTGGACACTCAGGAGAGGCAGAGGCAGGGCAGGCGCGGGGAACCGTGTGTGCGATGCTCCGGGACTGGCAGCCCCCGGCCCGGGCCCGGTGAAAGCCCCCTCTCTTTCTCTCCCCCCACCCCACCCGTCCGCTCTCTCCCCCTCCATCTCTTGCTCCTTTTCTTGGTCTGTCCTCTTTCTCTCTCTCTTCATCTCTCCTCTTTTCCTCTGTCTCTGTCTGCTGCTTCTCTAACTTCTGTCTCTTTCCTCCCTCTCTCTCTGCATTCGCGATCTCCTCTCTCTTCTGTCTCTGCTTCCATCTCTGTCTCCCTCGCCGCCCCCTCCGTGCCCTCTCTGCCTCTCTCCCCGCCAGAAGCCCAGCTCGCCCTCGCCCAGGGCCCGCGACCAGGCGGAGGCGGGCGCAGCCACGCCGCCCGCGCGGGGCAAGGAGAGCCCGAGCCCGCGCTCGGCGCCGTCGTCGCAGGGCAGAGGAGGCCGCGCGGCGGGCGGGCCGGCCAGGCGGCGGCGGCGGCGGCGGCGGAGGCGGCGGCGGCGCTCGCGGTCCTCTGCGTCCGCGCCCCGCCGCAGGGGCCGCCGGCGCGCCCGGCCCGCACCGCCCAGGGGTTCGTCGCGCTCGCTCAGCAGGGCCCGCTCCAGCAGCGACTCGGGCGGCGGCGGCGGCGCCCCCGGGCCCGGGCCCGAGCCCGGCTCCGAGCGAGGCCACGGCGGGCACGCGAAACGGTGAGCGCGCTCCGCCCTGGGAGATGGGGCCCCCTCCCGGCACTGAGCACTGTCCCGGCCCCGGGGAACACCCTCCCCCCACCGACTCCTTCCCCCCACTGATCGCTCCCCCCACCAACCTCCAGGGAGAACCCTTCCCCCCCCACCGACCCCTCCCACTGATCACGCCCCCCACCAACCTCCAGGAAGCACCCTCCCTACACCGACCCCTCCCCCACCATCGATCACTCCCCACACATAACGAGCCCTCTCTTCCCCTCGCTGATCACTCTCGCCCCAACAGAGTTTCTCATCCCGATCGATCCTTCTCCGCCCCCCCCAGCCCCTCATCCCCACCAAGGAACATCCTTCTCCTCCTGACTCTCCTCCCCCGTTACACTCACACACAACCTCCACCCCCTCACTAACCCTTCCCTTCCTCCATAAACTTCTCCCATAGAACCCTTCCCCTCTTGAATCCCTTCCCCTCCACTGAGCCCCCTCTCTCCCCAGCTGAGCCCCCTCCCTGTCCCCGGGGCCCCCTCTCCCCACTCTGTCCCGCTCCTTCACTGAACCCCCTCTCTCCCCAGCTGAGCTCCCTCCCTGTTCCCGGGGTCCCCTCTCCCCCTACTAAGCCCCCTTTCTCCCCAGCTGAGTCCCCTGTCGCCATGCCCTCCTCCAGGCCCAAGGAGAGGCCCCCGCGCGCCCGGCCGGCCAGCAACTCCCCGTCCCCGGGCGCGCACGGCCGGCACGGCGGCCCTGAGGAGAAGAGCTCGTCGCGCAGCCCGGGCCCGCACCCCCGCTCGTGGAGCTCCAGCCGCTCGCCCTCCAAGTCCCGCTCGCGCTCCGCGGAGAAGAGGGCCCGCAGCCCCAGCCGCTCGCCGTCGCCCAAGAAACCGCCGGGCCGGTGAGTGCGGGCCCGGGTGGCGGCGGGGCCTGGCGGGGGCTCTGGTGCGCGCGGCGGTGGGGCCGGCCGGGGCGCCTCTCTCACCTTGGCCGGGCCCGCAGGGACAAGGACGGCGAGGGCCGCGCGAGGCACGCCGAGGCCGAGGCCGCCCGCGCCCGGCGCCGCTCCCGCAGCTACTCGCCCATCCGCAAGCGGCGCCGGGACTCGCCCAGCTTCATGGAGCCGCGGCGCATCACCAGGTATGGAGAGGCCTGGGCCAGCCGCAGGGACCCCGGGGTGCAGGGAGGGGTGGGGCTGACGGAGAGGAAGGGGGATTCAGTGAAGGGAAGGGGGCCCAGGGAGGACACAGGCCAGCACTGAGGTGCTGGGGACCGGTGGGTCTCAGAGATGGAGGACGGAGGTTCATCGAGCGGAAGGAGAGAGGCCTCAAGAAGGGAAGGGTCCCCCGTGGGGGCCTGAAGGCCCATGGAGGCGAGGGGCTCTGTACTTGGGTCTGGGTGGGCAGCAGCAGGCATGGAGTTCAGCTCTGGACGATTCCAGCCATCTCTCCTGGCTCCCCTCCCGCCCTCCTTCCCTCCCCACATTCATCTCCTGGCAATGACGTCTCCTTTTCTCCTTCATCTCAAGGTCCAGCCTGCCGAGTAGCCTGTGGCCAGCCTGGGGGCCAGGCGGACCCCCTCTCCACAGGCTGCAGGGGAGATGCCCATGTGAGCTGATCTGGCTCTGTTCAGCTGTCCGTCCGTCTGTCTGCCTCTCCTTTTCTCACTAACCTCCCAGCCCCCTGGGGAGTTTGGAGGAGGAGGCACCAGCAGCCTGGTCTCTAGCATGGTGTGGGAGAAACGTCCCTCCCACTTTCCCCTCACGATCCAGTGGGGCTGTGCCCAAAGTGTGGCTGACATGGCAGAAGCCATGATCAGAGCATCTCTGCCAGAACTGGAGGATCTGGGCCTGGGTCTCCAAGGGAGATTATAGTCTGCATCACACTGAAATCCCTAGACCCATGACATGGGGTAGAGGGCCACAGGCAAAATTCTGAGCCTAGCTCTGCCACAGCCTTGTGAGATCGACGTGCCTCTCTGTGTCTTGGTTCTCATGTCCGAACAAGGAGCAGGTCTCCTTGAGCATCTTTTCAGCTCTGACATGGTCTGATTCTCAAACTAGCCCTTCCTAGTCCTTGATGGTCCAGAACACCAAGGGAGGAGAGGGCATTACCTCCTCTCGGCACCCCCAGAGCTAGAGGCCAGACCCCCAGGCTTGCGACACCACCCCCAAGACAGGTCACACACCCCACCTGTATGCGGTGGGGGGGTCCTAAGACAGCCGGACCCCCAGACCTTCCACCTGGCACCCACCTCAGCCCCTCTCCCAGGCTGCCTCCTCCTCCCACTAACGTACACCTGTTTTGTTCCTCAGAATTAACCCCACGCCATGGGGCATTGTCGCCCCCTTAACCACTCTCTTTTCTTTTCTCCGGGTCACAGCTTCCTGGCTTCAAACTAACTCCGGGCCGGCGGGAGGTAGCTGAGTGAGGAGAGGGGGCCGGGCCGTGGGCATGGGCAGCAGTGGCCGGGGGTCTCCTCCTTGTTCCCTCCGAGTCACCTGAAAAACCCAAACCCTCGATTCTATGGGGGACAGAGAAGCAGGGCTGGGCACTATCCACAAACCCTTCCATGCACAGAAGCTACTGCTTAGCGTAGTTAATGTGAGTTGTCAATAGTTTAAAGTTTCACTCATACCACAAATATTTATTGAGCATCTACTCAGATCAAGCAGAGACTTGGTCCCCTTTTCCTGCAGACAAGTGAGGAGGAACAAAATGGTCGACATGAAATTGGCAAATAACCACTGACTGTCCAGTCTTGTTTGGGCAGGGGCACTACAAGGTCAAGGCTCGGGGGAAACTGAGGCAGGGAAGCCCTGGCCACTGCTGGGGAGGGGCTGGGGGCCTGAGCGAGGGCCCACCGGGCAGAGCTCAGGGCTCTGGATGACCTGTAATCGGCTTCTCCTTCCCGGCAGTGCCCGGAAGCGTCCCATCCCCTACTACCGGCCCAGCCCCTCATCCTCCTCCAGCTGCCTGAGCAGCGACTACTCAAGCCGCAGCCCCAGCCGCAGCCCCAGCCCCGGCCACAGCCACAGCCACGGAAGCTACAGCAGCCGCAGTCGTGGGACCCGCAGCCGCACTCGCAGCCCCTCCCGGACCCCCAGTCCCAGCTACCACAGCCGGAGCAGCTCAGAGAGCGGGGGCTTCTGAGCCCAGACACACACAGCTTGGTGCCCCCTGGCACATGGAGAGGCGAGGAGTCAGGTCCCAGGACCGAGAGGGGCCTGCTCCCCACTGCTACAAAGAGGTCCCGGGGCCAGGGAAGACCTTGAGGGTGGGTGCCCTGCAGACAAAGAGGAGCTGGGTTCTGCTGCTTCTAGAGGGTCCCCACCCCCACCTCCTGCCTGCCCACCGTGTCCAGGGAACAAAGAGCCGTTACGAACACAGGGATCCCCTGTCCCCGCTGCCTGCTTGATGCCAGCTCACCAGGCCAGAGACCTCAGCTCAGTGGACCCAGGGACGCCTCTGAAGGTGCCAGACCTGGGAGCCTCCCATACCCACTCCACAGGGTCCTCGGCTCCTCTCTGTCATTGGGCAGACAAGGAGGTGGGACAGCAAGCGGGATCTAAGTTAGACGGAAAGAAGAATGGCCTAACCCTTGGTGCACCACCATCCAGGCTGGGGAGCTGCTTCCTTCTGAGCTGGCCACAGGAGGACCCTGGCTGAGGGCTGGAGGCTGGTCCCACAGCCTCCCCTGGCCCAGGAGTACCCAGACTAGGTGGGCCCCTAAACCCCAGCCTGAAGGATCAGGGAGCTCCCTCTTGGTCCCACCTCTCCTCTCCAGGCCAGGCTCTCTCCTCCAGCCCTCACGCCATGCACTGGGCCAAGGCCACACCAGCCTGGCCTTCTGCGTGATACGAGGTGGAACACACAGACCACAACTGCATCTGACCCTGAGATCAAAAGGGGTTCAGGTCAGGAGGTGGAAGAGAGGAGGGGCAGAGGAGCCTGTGAGGAGAGGGAAAGCAATGTAGTCTGATGACCCAGCAGGCCCCGGTGTCCCTGTGTCTGGGTCGTGGGCCAGATGGCAGGACAGGGTCACAGGCATAGGATAATGTGTGCTTCAGGGCGTGCCCAAGGGAGCACTTCCTCCTCGTGGTTTGGTGGGGAGGTGGCCAGCCAAGGCTTCCCAGGGAGGGGTGCTACAGCCCTTCGGAGAAAGGGTAGGATCTAGACTGAGGGCCTTGGCCTGGGACATCAACAGGGAAGCAGTGGCCCTAGCCCTCTTCTGCTGCTCCCAGCCCCCTCCTCCCGGGGCCCTCAGGGATCTCACAAAGTCTTCCTTGGCCCTACGGGGCAGATGCCCTGGGCTCCGGTGGGGGGAGGGGTCTGGGGTCTTGTCCGGGTTCCTTTCTCTATCTCCCCCTCCCTCTTTCTCCGCGGTGCGGATAAAAATTGGACTCCAATAAAATACTCGGTGCCCGGATGGCAGGTGGTGAGACCAGGCCTCTGTGGATTTGGGCACCTGGAGAGTTGGGGAAGGTGCGGGGTCCTCAGGTCCTTCCCCCCCCCGAGAAATGAGAAGGGCTCAGACTCCTCAGGACCGCAGAGAGAAGAGCTGGCACCCTGGAACCAGAGCCCAGTGCATCCATCGCCCTGCCTCCGTGCCTGAGTCTGCAGCACCTGCAGCTCGGTGAGGAGGAAAACAGGGACCTAAGAAGAACTTCCTTCCAGCCTGGAGACCCTGTGGGCTTCGAACACCCCCACCCCCCAACCCCCACAGCCCGCCCGGCTTCAGCAGTGGATGAGGCGGGGGCAGAGAGTGGAGGCACAGGCCAACACAGGACCCTGCCTACAGGTGGGGTGTCCAGAGCCACTAGAACACAGCTTGGAGCATCCTGTGGCTGTGAATCTGGGCTCCCACCCTTCCAGCTGTGGGACACACAGGACTAGAGGAAGCTAAAAGGAAATACTGTCCCGAGAGTGCTGGGCTCAGGGACTGGCAGAGAGGGAGCATTGGAGAAGTGGCCACTTAAGGAAAACACCGTGTGTCTGGCCCTGGCTGGGCACTAGGATGGGGACAGGAGAGGGAGAGTTTAGAGTGGTAGATTTTAACCTTGTTTTGAATCTACTGCTCTTAGGGAATCTGATGAAGGTTGGGAACCCGTTCCCCAGAAGAAGGTGCACGTGCCCACAATATGGCGTGCAATTTTGGCTCTCAAACCCTGAAGACTTTACGGACCTGCAAGTTAAGAACCCTGGTCCACCTCTGCTGAGGGGGCAGCTGACATGTCCAGGGCTCTGATCTGTGTGAGTTGTGCTATAGGACATGTCCTTGGTCTGGTCTGGTGGGGACAGCACGTGACCCCACTCCAGTTTCTTTTCCCTCAGACTGGAAGGGGTACCTGAGGGAGCCTTTGGCCAGTGGCTGTTTCCACTCTGCTGAGGGAGCTGTTCAAGGAAGCACCCCTCATCTCTAACCCTTTATACAAGTTCAGCAAAACTGGGCCTCAGGCAAGCGGTTGGGGCTACAGGGAGAGCAGACTTGGCCCTGCTCTGGAGATGCCACCTCTTGGACAGGGGGCATGAAACATACCCAGAGGTGGGTATAGAAATTCAGCCTTTCTCACAGTGAGCCCATAGAGGCTCCCTCTGCTGGCCCATTCCGTT
Source organism: Equus przewalskii (assembly GCF_037783145.1). NCBI lineage: Eukaryota > Metazoa > Chordata > Mammalia > Perissodactyla > Equidae > Equus > Equus przewalskii. The sequence continues at coordinate 10,427,259 of NC_091842.1, read as the reverse complement.
CCCTAACTGCCCAGCCTGACTGCCTTCTGCTCCACACCCACAACCAGGCTGCCCCCAGCCGGTGCCACTTCTTCCCTTTCTGGCCCAACAACCCTCAGACCCCTCACCTGGTCCCCTCCCATGCCCGCCTCCTCACTAGCTGGCCAGCCTCGGTCTTGCCCCTCCAAACCAACCCACTATATCTAAAATGCAAATCTGACCATTCATTTGCTCATTCCACACATACTTATTATGTTATATAACTATATATTATTATTGCACACATACTTTCTACGTGCCAGGCACAGTCCCTGGTTCTGAGGACACAGTATTGAATTAAGGAAATAGGACTCCCTGCCCTGTGGACCCTGCATCCTGTGACGGAGTCCATCAGCTCCTAGGGCTTGGAAGGCATTCCGAATGGCTCCACCTGGAACTGCCATCCTTTCCTCCTGCTAGCCTTCCAACCTCCTCCCATCACTGTCCCTATCTCCAGTACACCTCAGTCCAGCTGACCCTCCTCCCTGGGCCCCCATGCATGCCCCTCTCTACCTGCACAGGCTCAGGTGAGCTCATGGTTCAAGGCCCAGCTCAGGGCTGCCTACTCCAAGGAGCCTTCCTGATCCCCAGCTGCAGTGGCCACCCTCGCCTCTGGTTCCTGCAGCTCTGGGTCTGTTCCTGCCTTTAGGGCCCCAAGCTACTGTTCCAGTTATTTGTTGGCATGTCTATCTCTCCCTAAATCTGTGAGCTTCTGGAACCCAGGCCATGTCTTCTCGGTCTCTGCATCCCCAAAATAGGCACCCTTTAAATGTTTGTTGAATGAGTAAACGAGTGAACGAGGGAGCCAGGGTTCCAGTGGTTCCAGAAACCTTGAGGGAGGATGGGGACAAAGGCAAGGCATGGTGGCACAGCAAGACACTAGAGGGCGACAGAGAGAGGAAAAACTGCGGGTTGGTGGCTTGTCAGGAGGCACGAAACAGGCTGGACAGAGAGGAGAGCACCCTGCAGGGGCAGGGTCCGTCTCAGGCTGGAAGCCCGATGCTCTTGTCCTCAACACCCTCCCTGACTATTTGGGGAAGCGGCACCTACTCCCCGGGGAAGGATGGGGAGGATACCAGGCCTCTGTCCTTCCCACAGACTGAGGGTTCAGCCTCTGCTCTGTACCTTGGGAAAAGGGAAAAATACAACCAGGAAGGCAGGCAGGAAAACAGGAAACTGCAATTCTGCATCGGGTAGTGAGGAGGAGGAGATGGGGTGGGGGTGGGGGAACCTTGCCGGGACGTGGGCCTTTGGGGTACAGTAGGCCCTCTCCTGGTCTCTCCGCCAATGGGGGCCATGGGGACCCCCCCATCCTTTCCCTCCCAGCAGCCAGAAGGCTGGATAGGGCTTTCCTGTGTCCTGTTTCCCTTAATTGGTTTCCTGCGGCCCCAGCTGCAGGGGAGCAAGCCACAAGTGCCCTGTGCCCAGTTTGGGTGTCCCAGCTGGCGTCCCGCATCCCCTGCATCTCTGAGATGCTCTTGGAAGTCCCCCGGCCTCCCACTGGCCTCTCTTGGCTGAGGGCATACTCAGCAAAAGGGTCCCAAGTCCAGGCCCCTGCCCTTCCTCCTCCAGGACCCCTCCACCTGAGAAGGGCTCTCAGGACACCTAAGACATGAGGTGCTCCAGGCGCAGGGCCTCCCACCTCCACAGCACCACAGGGGATGCCACGTCTCCAGGTCCTCCCTCAGCCCTGCCTCCACTCACCATACACACCCGCTCCAGCAGCATTAGCGGGCAGAGCAGGCAGTGCAGGGGCCCTGGAGGGGGAAGGACAGTGCAGGAGAAACTGTTGATTCACGGTGCTGGAAGGAGCCTTAGAGAACATCCAGTCCAATGGTCTCATTGTACAGATGAAGAAAATGAGTCACGGGGGCCGGCTGCCAGCCAAGGTCACAGAGTGAGAGACATGCAGATCCCTAGACTCCCAAGCGAGAGAGATTCTTTCTGCCGGACAGTGGGGCAGGTGGGGCCGGAGGATGGATCCCCAGCCCTTCCACCTGGCCCCTCCTTGGCCCCCTCAGTGGTGATGGAGGCAAGGTGATCCCAAGGCCAGCCAGAAGCCAGAGGCCTAGGGGATTAAGCAAACTGGAGATGGAAATGGACTCCCCCGAGGGGCAGTGTCTAGATGCTTCCAGAAAGACCTGGTGCCCCCCCACCCCCATGTGCTCTAATTACTGCTGCCCACGTTTTTAGTTCCCAGCAGGCCCAGCGACTGGCACAATCCATCAGCTGTCAGGCCTCTCTGGGGAGCTGGGGCAGTTGCCTGAAGACTCTCCCACTTTCTTTGAGGTGGGGCAGTGAGGCAGGGACCGGCTCAGCGCACTTGGCAAAGATCTGCCGAGGGTGTGGCTATGTGGCCAAGGCCTTGGGCACACTGCCAGGCGAGGAGGCTGGTCTTAGGGCTGCTGCAGAGTACCCCATACTTTGGGGCTAGGGCTGTGGGGAGGGCCCCTTTGATTAACGAATCCCAGACCCTGCAGGGCCCACCTTCCCCCACCCCCCATGGCTTCTGGGAAATACCTGGGGGTGGACTTGTCCTCTTAATCCCAGAAACACTACGCCTGGCAGCTCAGTGCCTGAATGCTAGAGTGGAAGATTGTTAAAGAATACCTGGCCAGGCGGGCAGGTGGGGCTGACGTCAGCCCTTGCTCCTCTTTCCAAGCCCTGTGCCTGGATGCAGGGGTGCAACCTCCTGGAAGAAAGGCACCTGGGCAGGGCTGGAGGGACCCCAGAGAGCCTGGTCCAATCCTCCCAGTCCCCACAGGCAACTTTTGGCTGCACACCTCACCCTGAGCCTACAGCCCTCCCTGGACTGCCTGGGAAGTCTCTCCCCTGCCCAGAGACCAGGAGGCCTCATGAGAGACTTGGCCATTCTATAAAGCGCATACAACTGGGCAGTTCTCACTAGTCTAAGTCTCAACATGCACAACGAAAGGCCCTCTTCCCTTAATAATGATGGACACTTCCTGAGCACAGGGCACTTCACACTTATTATTGCATCTGAGATTCACCACCACCCCACAAGATGAGCGTGTTAACAGTCACGTTTTGCAGATGGGGACCTGGGGGTTCAGAGAGGTCACAGGCCAGTGAACACCAGCACCCAGGTTCAAGCCCAGCCTGTCTAACCCCAAAACCCAGTTCCTCCCACCCCCACCCCCTCTTACCACCACCAGAGCCACCCTTGTTCCCTACCTCGTGATTGGCAGGGTGATCTAAGAGTCCCTCAAGAACTGCCCCTTGGAGGACGGATGCAAATTCTCGGTTCTGCCTTCCCACCCACTGTGGGCAGTGTGCCAGGAGGGGTTGCACCCCGGGTTGCACAACTTCCCCTGGCTGGGGCAGCAGGAATGGATCCTCCCCACCCTGGTTTCAGGCAAGATGAAGGGAGCTATGAAAGGAGCTTGTGTCTCAAAGTGCTGGCAGCCAGCCAGGCCGGCCCCCACCCAAAGCGTCGCTGGGCCTGGCAGGGCCACACTTGAAAGCATCCATGACCACACCTGACAGCTCCCTCTAGGGTGGGGCACCTGGGCTCCAGTCTGGGCCAAGGTGGGCAGGAAGGGGCGGACGAGGGCCCCCCAGGCTCCTGACCTCACCTCGACTTTATAGAGCTGGGCATGGGTGGGGCTGGGAGTGCCAGGGAGCAAAGGCCTGGGGCTTCCCGAAGCTGAGACCCTTGGGGAGCGGCCAGTAGCTCCCAACTGAGACCCACTGGGCTCATGACATGATCCAGCAAGGGAGGTAAGGCAGAGGGTAGGGGTCCTGTCTGCCTCCCACCCTTGGTCCACCAGAGCCCCAGGAGCTCAGAGGCCTTTCCAGAGGTGACCTCAGATTCATGGGCCAGCCCCAGCTCCTTCCTGATGGGGAGCAGGTGGGTAAGAAAGAAAAGCATCCAGGAGCTCTCTCTCGAAGAGGAAACTGAGGCCCAGAGAGGGCATGAGACTTGTTGCTACCCCTGGCTCATCGAGGTGAGTGGTCTGGAGTCTGGCTTCCAGCCCCTCAGGTATCCTGGGCAGTGCAAGGCCCCCTGCAGAACTGGCAGGAGGTCAGCCCCAGCCCAGCCCCGGAAGAGGGACAGCAAGCAGAGTGGGCCTCGGAAAGAGAGGAACTGGGGGACTGCACGGTTGGACCCCAAAAGTGTGAGCCCTGGGCACTAGAGAGGCAAGAGGCTTACTCTGCTAGTGTCCCAGTGGAGACAGTGGGCAAGTCACTTAATCTCTCTGAGCCTGTTCCCTCATCTAAAAAGGAGGGATCATAGGCCATAAGTCGGGAGAAGGAAGGCTCGACCGGGTCATGCCTGTGAAGGCAGGGGAGAGAGAACGTCAAGATTATGGTGGGAGCTGGGGGCAGTGCCCTCTCCCAGAGTTGGGAGATAGAGGCCTGGATCCCAAGGTGATCAGAGAGAGGAGGGGAGGTCACCACCTGGAGCCCCCTCTCCCTTTGTGCCACCGCAATCATCAACAGCAAAGGAGCTTTGAGATCCTAATCTGCAAAAAGGGAAACTGAGGCCTAGAGAAAAGGGGCCTTGCCCCGCATCACAGGGGGAGTCAATGGCAAAGCCCAGACTGGAGTCAAGGTTGCTGCACTTCAGTTCCCAGTGCAGGGCTCCTCCAGGAAGGACACATACAATGGGGAGACGAGAACCTCCTCCTGACCTCTCTCAGCACTGAGCCCCGGGACACGCACCTGCACCAGCCCCCCTGGAGGGAACAGAGAAAATGGCCAGACCCACACGACCACTGCCATTGCAACAGGGGCACACACACATTCTCCCTCCTCCTCCCTGCCTTCCATTTCAGGTTGATGATACTAACAGTAAACAATAATTACCATGCACCAGGCCCTGGACTGAAGTCTTTACTTGCATGAAGTTGCTGAATCCTCACACCAACCCAAAGATGTAAGCATTATCATCACCATCATCGTCTCCATTTGCCAGATGGGGAAACTAAGGCACCCAGTGTCTAACTTGCACAAGTTCCTCCAATTAGTGGCAGAAGCAGTCTGGCTCCAGAGCCCACAGTCCCAACAATCATACCAGCCTGCTCCTTAACATATTATTTCACAGACAACCTGGGGTTCAAATCCTGGCTCTGCCACTTTCTAGCTGCGTGGCCTGGGAATAGGTAGCCCAACGTCTCTCCACTTTGTCCTTCTAGACAAAAGGATGGGACTGTCCACAGTCGGCCGCCCAGCGCTTTAGCGCCCAGGCCTGCGAGCGTCCAGCAGTGGGCACTGCACCAGCATCGGTGCTCCAGTCATTTGTTTTCCTGAGCAAGAGAAGGTTCCAGATGTGGGCCGGGCCTTCCTCGCCCCGCCCCCGCCGGGGTATGCAGGGGGAGGAATGCGGGGGAGGGGCTGCCCCCAGCCCGTCATTGCCTTTAATAGAGACCTGAAACACCGCCTGCTAAAAATACCCGGCTGGAGGCCCATAAAAGCGCCGCAGGCCCGGAGCCGCGCACTTCTCCGAGCCACAGCACAGCCGGACGCGCAGAGCTGAGCCGGGATGACCGAGCGCCGCGTGCCCTTCTCGCTCCTGCGGAGCCCCAGCTGGGACCCTTTTCGCGACTGGTACCCGGCCCAGAGCCGCCTCTTCGACCAGGCCTTCGGGCTGCCCCGGATGCCTGAAGAGTGGGCAGAGTGGTTCCGGCACGGCGGCTGGCCTGGCTACGTGCGTTCGCTGCCCGGGGTGGCGATCGAGGGCCCCGCCGCGGTGGCCGTGCCCGGGCCCGCCTACAGCCGCGCGCTCAGCCGGCAGCTGAGCAGCGGCGTCTCGGAGATCCGGCAGACGGCCGACCGCTGGCGCGTGTCCCTGGACGTCAACCACTTCGCCCCCGAGGAGCTGACCGTCAAGACCAAGGACGGCGTGGTGGAGATCACTGGTGAGCCCCCCGCCCCGCGGGGACGAAGCTGGCGGGGTGGGGGTGGGACGTGGGCGAGAGGCCTGGGCCGGGAAAACTTAGCCAAGGACTGCTGGCCAGAGCCGTGGGGGGGGCCCAGCCTCCGCACGCTGCCCCCTGGCCTGTGCCCCCTGCTCTAGAATGGGGTCTGCGGTAGTTCCTAAAGGTCTCTTCGGCCCTAAAAACGCGCTATTAAGGGAAGAAACGCCCCTTTCCGGGGTGAACCCCCAGCCCCACCCCCAAATGATCGGGTCTGGGGCCTACCCGCGCACCCGGCCTGCGGCCAGTGTGGAGAGGACGTTATCCCCGGCGCTGTCCCTGACCCTAGCTCGGGTCTGCGGAAGGGGCGTGTGCACAATCTTGGCGCCGCGCCCCAGCCCCCTCCTGAACTTTCCAGAAGCTTCTCAGGGCCCAGGACAGTCCTGGGGCCCCCAAATTCCGTAGTCAGTCTTCCTCCTCCATGAATCCCGGCCCCGGGGTGGGGCAGGCTTGGTGGTGGGCGGGCCTGCGAGGCGGCCTCTTCCTGAAAGCTTTGCTCTCCCTCCCCTTCCAGGCAAGCACGAAGAGAGGCAGGACGAGCACGGCTACATCTCTCGGTGCTTCACCCGAAAATACTCGTGAGTCCTAGTACCAGATCGTGGGGTGGGGGCCGGAGGAGGGTGCAGTGACAGACCGGTGTGTAACTCCTGTCCTTGCTCTCTGCATGTCCAGGCTGCCCCCAGGTGTGGACCCCACCCTGGTCTCCTCCTCCCTGTCCCCCGAGGGCACTCTGACCATCGAGGCCCCGATGCCCAAGTCAGCCACCCAGTCGGCGGAGATCACCATCCCTGTCACCTTCGAGGCGCGTGCTCAGCTGGGGGGCCCAGAAGCTGGGAAGTCGGAACAGCCTGGAGCCAAGTAAAGGCCTTAGCCCTGCTGCCCACCCTCAGTAGCGACCACTGACCATCCCCACCTGCCAGCCTGTATACTCTTTTGATACGTTTACCTTCTGTTTTTCTCAAATAAAGCTTGAAGCACCTGCCTGCCCCTGCCTCAGACCCTGGTGTTTGTGGAGGCCTAGGGGTTGCTGCCATTTGCTGGCTCACACGTTCATCATCTTTGCTGAGGGCCTGCTGTGTGCCAAGCCCCAAGCTGGGCCCTGTGGCTACAGTGGTGTCCCTCACAGGGCCAGGTGTGGGAGCGGGGAGACCAGGAGAGGCGCCTGGCCCAGGCTTTGACACTCAGGGGCACCCAGGCTGGGGTCAGGTGACAGGAAGGGGGACAGAGCAGGGCTGAGGGAGGGAGCTTCCTGGGAGCTTGGAGTCCCTTACGGCCTTCATTATCCTTCCAGAGAGGGGCAGGACCACGTGGATGACTTTCTGAGGGAAGTTTCTGAGGGGAGGTGGGCCTTGTCGAAGGACCCGTTCCCCCATGCCCATGCCTGCAGGGTGGGACCTGGGCTCTCAGGCCGAGGGCGGCCTACAGAGAGTGAGGGCACTGTGGCCTTGATTTTGGAGGAAGACAGGCAAAGTCCTAATGAGGAAGGTGGTCACTCCAGGAGGGCTGCCTTGAGTGGCCCAGGCAGGAACAGTTACACCCACCTTTGTCTGCCCTCCTTCTACCCAGCACCCTCTCATCTGACCCACGAGGGGTTCCGAGGGACCTGGGGGAGAGAGAAAGCAGACGGGGGCTTTGGAGCCCGGTCTCAAGTCCCCAGGATTTTGAGAGACCCCACCCTGCCACCATCAACAAGGTCCCAGAACCTGAGGCTGTGGTGAGACATGCCCCGGTTCTTTTCTAAGCCCACAGCCCTACTTTCCCAGGTCCCTGGGAGGAGCAGCACCCCGCAGGAAGGGCCTGGAGCACTCACACACACTACCCCCCCTCAGTGCCCAGCTTCTCCATTTCCACTCCCTGGTACGGGCTCCCTGTTGGGATACCACTATGTGGAGCGGGCGTAAAGCTAAAGCAGGCACCAGCCGTCGGAGGCCTCGCCGGACCTGGAGGGAGGCCAATGGGAAAATAAATACATGGAACAAGCTGGCAGCATGGGTCTGGGCCTGTCAAGCAGGGCGCTGCCCGGTCCACCAGCCCTTCCACCCTCATTTCCTGAGCTCCCATCTCCTAAATCTGTCACCCTTCTCCCCGACACACACATGCCCACGTCCCGGGGGCACAACCTCGAGCCAGCCCGTCCAGTTCTCACCCTCGCTCTGTTGGCCACTGGATGGCCCTGGCCTCCAGGGGCATGGCTGCATCCTCCAGCCTAGTCAGAGGGAGCCATAGCAAGGCTGCCAGCTCCTTCGCCGGTGCCCTTGAAGCGTGGGAAAGCTGGTCCCGAGCCTTTGACAAGGTGATCCTCTCGTCAGCCCTGCGGGGAGGTGCCGAGCCTTTGACCAGGTGATCCTCATGTCAGCCCTGCCAGGAGGTGCCGTTAGTCCTGCTTAACAGCTGGGAACACGGAGCCTCAGAGAAGTGAAGAGACTTCTGGTCCCGGGTCCACACAGCTGGTCCTGAAGTGGGCAGGGGAGGGCAGATTAACTCACACACAGCGCTGGGGAGAGAGAGGGGGTCTCCACAGTTTGAAGTCCTGCCCAGTGAGGCTTGGCAGAGCCTCAGGAGGAGGACAACAGGGATACAGCTGAGCCTGGGGACCAGGGCCACTCAAGGGGGACAGGCTGCCAAATGGCCTGGAAAGAGCTGCCAGAGGTCTCACACCCAGAGTCCAAGGCCGTGGCCTGGGGCAGACAGGGGTCAGTTGGTGCTACAGGAGTGGAGTCCAAGGGCAGCAGCTTTGAGGTCCTGGGGGCTCAGGCATCATCTGGGACACAGCTGGGGCATGGAGTAGGTGGGAGGGGACGAATTCAGTCCCTGCAAAGGAAGCAGGCCCCAGTCTCCAGTAGAAACTGAAATAGGAGTCAAGGAAACTCAGATGCCCTGTGGTTCATTGGCCTGTGCAGACGGCAGGAGGGGAGGCTAAGGGTGGGCTGGCCCTATGCCCAGAGCTCAGCTCAGAAGGCATGGGATGTGGGGCAGCACCTCTGGACAGAGTGGACAGGGCTGGCTGGCTCAGGTCTGCAGGTCTCCACTGGGAGGGGCTGGCAGTGAGCACTGGGAGACCTGATGAGTCCCCACGCCGCTGTGGTGGTGTAGGAGCAGTTCCAAGCCTCTGCAGGCCTTTCCCTGATTTTCAGTGGGTCCCCCTCAAAAGGCCTCTGATGTCCCTCAGGTCTACAGACTCAGACGCTGGCCTTAATTCAATGAATCTAGCATCTGGGCCCCTCTGCTCAGCTGAAGGGTGTCTGAGGGCCAGTGCTCCATGCTCCATGCTGATGACGAAGGCTCCCTCAAAGACATCAAGCCCCTGTGGCTGCTGCTCACCTGTCACCAGCTCCAGCTCCCCCAGGGGTCCATGGGGTACTCAAGCCACCCTCAGTTCCAGGCTGATCCCTGGGTGTCTCCTTTTCTCTCCCTCCCAGTTGTGAAACCTGCCCTTCCTGTTGGCACCTCCTCTGGGCCCAGCAACCAGCCAGTTGGTCCAAGTCCCTGCTCTCAAGGGGACAAGTGGAAGAAACAGCTCAGTGACAAAGCATTATGCCATAAGAGAGGGGCTGGGACATCCTGCGGGATCTCAGTGGAGAGGGAAAGAGGGCTTTCCAGAAGTGACCCTTGTGTGATAGGCGAGGAGGAATCGCATGGGCAAGGGCTGGAAGGCTGGCACCTTCAGGCTGGAGAAGCTCCAAGAGGAGAGGGCAAGTGAGGGAGGCAGGCAGGGCCCCGTCTTGGAAGGCACTGAAGGCCATGCTGAGTGCAGGCTACCAAGTCATCAAAGGGTTTAAGCTTCTCTAAGCTTTAGAAACAAGATCCAGACCTTAGAGGAGAGTGGCTGGGAGGGGCCAGCTGAGAGGCAGGGGTCAGTGTGCTGAGGTGTAGTAGGCATAGGTCCCACCAGGGGGAGGGGGAAAGGGGGTCCTGGCCAGGATGTGGCAGCAGCAGGCTCTGCAGTGTTGGGGGACAGACTGGAAGTGGGGGTCCAGGGTGGTGGTGGAAGGAGGGGATCTGCTGAGGTCGTGACTCCCTGCCTGGGGCTTGCTGACCTCACACTCTTGTAAGGTTGGGCAGACCCCACGCCCTGGCTGCTGGGGAGTAAATTGTTTCCAGATACCATCATCTTCCCTGCTACGGGATCGGCTCAGGGTTTGCCTGGCACAGACTGTCCGTGGTGCAGGTCAGGGAGCCAAAGCTGCCCAGAGAATGGCTGCAGAGGACCCCAGTGCTGGGTCCAAAGGGCTCGGCCAGAGCGCCTTCATGATGGGGGGAGGGGCAACCAAGCGAAGAAAGAAGTGGAGAGTCAGGCAGGACTGGAGCCTGCCCAGTCCCTGGCCATGGGGTTGACAGTTACACCCTGGATCCCCTGGTCTGTTGGCAGCCACTCAAGCCCTTGTCCCCACCCGGCAGAGCCCAGGACAGGGATCAGCCTGTAGAGGGTCCTATCTGCTGGCCTTACTTTGGACCTCCCCTGCACCTCTGTACTCTACCCCACCCCCACATGAACACAGTGGGACCTGGGAGTTTCGGACAGCCCCCGAGCTTAGGGCTGGGCCCTAGGCCCAGACTTGCACAGCAGCAACTGAGCTGGCAGCTCAGGACCAAAGCAGAGGAGAGGGAGGAGGCTGCGTGGTGAGGGCAGCTGGGCGAGCCTGGGCTGGTCTTAGTCGGAGTCTGGTACTGGGTGAAATGGGGGTCAAGCCTAGCCCTCCTGCTGCTCTCCCAGACAAGAGGCCCTGGGGAATGTGCCCAGGCTAAGGTGGCAGTGATTGGGTCAAGATGCAGCACCGGTGGTCCAGGGGCTGCCTCAGTGGAAGGACATCTACCCACCCCCGCCTCAGGGCTGAACAGGGCAGAATGTGCCTGGAAGGCTTCGATTAAAGAACGGATAGAGGTGGCAGGAGTAGCTCTGTGTTCTGGAAGACGCACTGGGCTGAGGCCAGCTCTGGGTCTGGGCCAGCTGTTTCCCTGTTGGAGGCATGGCCTGGGGTCCAGCCCTGATCTAGGCTCAGTGTCCATTCTGAGGGGCCTGGGTGGCCCCAGAGGCCCTTTCTGCCCTGACTGTCTGTTGGTGTTGTCGGCCCTATGCAGGATGGGAACCAAGGGGGAATCACAAAGACTGGCAGCTTCCCAGGGTCCCCTAACAATGGCAGGAAGGCCAAAGTCCCAGGGGTGCCCAGGGATACAAGGACAGCTCTATGCAGGACCAACAAGGGCCTGGCATGAGGAAGGCCTTCAGCCTTGGCCCTGACCCCAGGTGGGTCTGGGTAACCCTTTCTGTGCCACATGATCCCCCTCCACAAGAGAGATATAGGGAAGTCCTTTCAAAAGTCCCTTAGGGACAGCTGGGAGAGCCTGTGTTCAGGCTACAGAGACAATAGGACAGGGAGATTGAGAAGTTAATCAGGTGAATGGATGACCATAGAGGTCACTGAGCCCTCTCCCCACCCAGCGCCTCCCTCTGACTTCTCCCACCCCTTCAGCCCTGCTCCCCTTCTGAGCTCCCATCCTCCATGCTGGGTCTCCCTGTCCCTCTCTGATCCTCCATCTCCCTGACTTAGCCCTCCCCCATCACTGCACCCCTCTGGACACCAAGGTCCCTCTCCCACATGGTAACCTCCTCCTTTCTCAGAGGTCTCTCATTTTCTCTAAACCCCCACCCCCACCACTTCACTTTCTCGCTTCTTCCTGTCCTCTCCCTCTCTGAACCCCACCCCCATCTCTCTCTGAGCCCTGGTGGCTGAGCTATCCTTTTACAATGCCCTCAGTGGCCTTGTTAAAGATCCTGAAGACCCCTTCTCTAGGCCTCACCAGCCTGAAAGCCTTGAACCCCGGAAGGGACGCCCCAGGCCAATCCCTCAGCCTGGGTGGGAGGAAGGGCAGCTCTGAAAGAGGAGCACTCAGTCCCCACTAAGCAGGCAGCATAGCCTGCCAGCTCAGGCCTCAGGCTGTACTGGCCTCACCTGTGAAGGGGTTGGAGCAGTGCCAATGCTGAGACTGCCCGTGCAGGCACCCTGGGGCTGGGCCTCCCCATCCTCCCCTCCCCTCTCCCTGGGCCTAGATATGACAGTAAGTGACTGCCCCCTGGTGCTCTCCCAGAGACACCCAGATACCTGACACCACCCACCCCAGAACCTTTGAGAATCTCGGCCCAGGTCCTGCCAGGCCCAGAGCAGAAATGGGGGCAGGAGATCCAGTCGTGGAAAACACTGCCACCCCCCAGCCCCACACCTACCATGCCTTTGGCCACATTCGTCTCTGCTCTGGGCCTTGGTCTCCGAAAGCCCTCAAGCCCCCTGGAAGTTCCCTCCCGGAGGACCAGACTCACTCCTTTGACGGCCACCCCTGACTCTGCCTTTGCAGGCTCTGGCAGCCAAGGCTGGATCCCCGGCCCCTGCCCTGCCCTGCCCCATAGGTGTTTCTGTTTCTGTTACTAATCACAACCGGCATGTACTGGGCACCTGTAGCTGCCAGTCACTCCTTAGCTTATTCAATCCTCATAGCAACCGGGCACCGCTGAGAGGCAGCAGAGGATTGCGGTGACACTGGCAGCCTCTGGTGTCCAACTGCCTGGTCTCAAATCCCCGCTGGGGTCCATACTAGCCGTGGGACCGTGGGCAAGTTACTAAGCCTGTTTCTTCCTCGGCAAAATGAAGCTGATTATATGAATGAGTACATGTGAAGCCTGCAGAACAGTGCCAGGAGCACCCAAGCAATGCGAGGCATGTTTACGAGGTAGACTGTGTTATTCCCATTTTACAGACATGGAAACTAACCCTCTGAGAGTTCCTTAGAACTAGAGAAGTTTCACCACATAACTAGGACACGGTAGGATGGGAATTCAAATCTTGAGCTCTTAAGCTTTCTGCCACCGACAGCCTTTCATTTGGAAAATGACAGACACTGCTGAGTGATGGCAATGTCACCTTCTAAACAGTAGCCACACTGAAGCTGATCTTCAGTTGCTAAATCCTGGTGTGATTGTGCCTTGGGCAACCCATCTCCCCTCCTGGACCTCAGATTATTCAGCTCTAAGTGGGGAGATGGGAAGGGCAGAGACTGGGGTGTCTGCACTCGCTAACATTTCTCGGGGAGAGCCTTGGCCGGCCACCACTCATTTCAAAGTTAGAGGTGTCTCTCCAGGAGCGTGGGGGAGGAATAAGAACATGCGCAGGAGGAGGATGGGGCTGTGACTCAGGGCGCAGGCGCAGGTGAGGCTGGAGAGGTAGGTAGCGCCTAGTTGTGAAGGGCCTTGAATGCCAAAGAGATGCAGGGGCTGGCCCTACTGTCCTCTGGACACCAAGTCTGCCCCCTACCTCACCGCCCGGCCATGGGGCCAGCGTGGGAGGTGATGGTCCCTGACAGACCCAAGTCACCATCCCCCTTTGAGCCCTTCCAACTGTCGCGTGGCTCGGGCAAGCTGTACAGAGCCCTGGCTTCCTCTTGGCTGTGGGCATAATGCAACCTCCCGGGGCTGGTTTCAGGATGAGAGCCATGGAGGTAAGAAAGCATGGCAAACCTGCACAGGACAGCAGAGGTGGCGTCGCTCAGACGGGGAAACTGAGGGGCAGGCACCGGTCAAGGGCCCAGCAGGAGCCTGCGGCCTCGCCCTCCCAAACCAGCCCCTTCCACTGACCGGGGCGAAGGACAACGCCCCCTAAAGCGTTGTAAGGCCCTGCAGAGGCCAGACCACGTTACTCCGGGTGACGACGGCGCGCTCGGAGGGCGGAGACCGAGGAGAAAGGGGAGGGGACAGAAGGGAGGAGAATGCCTGCGGCGGGAGGGGGGCCGGGCGGCTGCGCAGGCAGACGCTGGCGCGGGGACCCGAGCCCTAGCAACAGGCCGGCCATTGGAGGGGCGGAGCAGGCTGGCCTGTGATTGGCTCTCGCCACTGCCCGCGAATGGAAGGCGGCTGCGTCCCCGCTCGGCTCACATCCGGGTGTCTGGCCTGTGTTGGAATCTGCGCGATCCCGGCTCGTGAGAGCCCCTAGTTAGTTTTTCCGAGCAGGGTCTCGTCCAGGCCTTACTGGGGCGCGTAGAGCCCGTGCAGGTCGGGACCCCAGGGACTTGGGGATGGGAGGCGACCAGAGAGAAACCCGAGGACGGAGCTCCCCGATGGGCTGGCGCTGGGGGCGGGCTGGGCTCGAGGGCGCTGCCGCCGTTCGGGGGCAGGGCCTGGGGCAGCCGGGCGGGCGGGGCTCCGTCCGTGCCGACCAGCTGCAGAGCCGGGCGGCGCCGCCGGGGGGCGGCAGAGGACGGCGCCACGGGAGACAGCCCCTAGGTGGGGCCGGGGCCCAGACCTGGGCCCGGAAGGATGCTGACCCCTCTCCTCACCCCAGGGCCCTGCGAACCATTTGGTAACCCAAGTAATGGCACAGGGGCGGCCTGACCCGTTGTCGCTGGTGCGTTCTTGGGTGCTGAAGCCCTGATGGATGTGCCAAGCCTGGGGTTTTTTCAGTTTTGTTTTCCTATCTAGGTTCATTTTTGCCCTGTCACTACTAGGCTAGAGAAATATAAATCCTGATTTCCCGCGGGAAGCAATTATTATTATTACTCTTTTTGCTTTCCCCGAGCAGTGGGACATAGTATGTGTTTGTTTGATCTCGGGACGGTATTTAGGCAGATGACATGGAAAGGGACTCACCCAAAATGCTTGCAGCCAGCCACAGCTGCTCATCCTTTATACCGGTTACCCAGCCCGAATTTCCTAAATCTATGTTGTCTCTATTTCAAATGCTATCTCCTAATTTAGGACAAGAATGCATTTTTCATTCTTAGTCTGCCCGCTACCCAACCCTCTCCAACCTAGAACTCTTCACTGAGGGACTACAGCATTCCCACAAGAAATGTGTTTTGTGTGTGTGTGAGGAAGATTGGCCCTGAGCTAACATCTGTTGCCAATCTTCCTTTTTTTTTTTTTTGCTTGAGTAAGATTGTCCGTGAACTAACATCTGTGTCAGTCTTCCTCTATTTTATGTGGGATCCCTCTACAGCGTGGCTTGAAGAGCGCCACTAGGTCCATGCCCAGGATCCAAACCTGCAAATCCTGGGCTGCCAAACCAGAGCACATGAACTGGCAGAGCTATGCCACCGGGCTGGCCCACATAAGGAATGTTTTAAAAACAGCAGTTTCCAAACTGAGCAGGCAAAAACACCTGTAAACGGTAATAACATAATACCTCCGTATTTGGGGAGGCAAAGACTTTTGGAGGGCAATTTGCTTTGATAACAAACCTAATGGAATCCATGATGAGCTTTCCATCAGGCTTGTAGGAAGTGACCAACCATAACCCCATCCGTAAAAGCTGGCTTGCCAAGAGAGTGCAAAGAGGTACAAAGTTTTGATGTCTCTTCTTGGCCCCTATTTAAGACCCAGTAAGGAGTAGGGTAATTTGTCCATTATGGTGGGAAGAACCAGTTCACACCAAGATTGTGGTAAGTCTAGATTCATTCTTCTAAGGCAGATTCACTAAGAAGGCAGCCCCTCAAACACACCTGCCTGTTTTGCCACCTCCCCCAGGCATAGAGGCAGAACAGCTGCAGACCACCAGGGGTCAGGAGGCCATGCGTGAAATGGCTTGCTGAATAGGAGCAAGAGCTGACTGAGCACCTATCTAGTACTTTGCCTATCTGGGGGAGGCAGGAGAGGGTTGTGAGGAGGCAAACACCCCAGCCTAGAAGAATCCAGTCAGAAATCAAGATGGTTCCCATGGGTGGCAGGCACTCCCCCTAGCCTGTTCAGAGCTGCATCTTTGTCCTTCTAGACTCAGGTACTAGGCCCTGGTGCTAGCTGTGGCTTAAGAAGACCTGATTCTGGGCGAGAGCCCTGGCCAGCCCCCATTCAATTCCCCGTGAACTGTTGAAAAGGCTGGATGGAGGGACAAAGCAAAATCCTTATGCAAGGCAAAACAGTGGGGTGGGGACAGGAATGGGGACAAATTAAATGACAGAGGAGGAAACAATTGGACAAATGCAGAATGAGGGATATTCTGTCTCAGACCACCAAGTACCCTGGTCTCTTGAAAAAAGTCAATGTCGTAAAAGAGAATAGGTGGAAGGAACAGAGGCTAAAGAAACCTAATAATGAAATCCAATTAATGAATTTTAATTTGATCACAGGGGGATGGTTAGAAAGAGCTATCAAAGGCATGGGGACAATTTGGGAACATCTGAATATGGGGCTATTAGGAAATTATTGTTGATTTCCTTACGTGTGATAACAATGTAGTGGTTATGGAAGAGAATGTCCTTATTATTAGAAGAAATATGAACACGGAGTAAAATGTGACACAGGAACTTAATTTCAAGGTTCCACAAGCCATAGAGAATGAGAAAGAAAACATGACAAGAGGTTAACTGCCCTACCAAGCAGCGGGTACTCGATTATCACTGTACCATTATCTTCAACTTTTGTGTTTGATATTTTTCTAAATAAAACGTTGGAGGGAAAGTGCCTCAATACCACCTAGCCACCCTTTAAACAGGGTTAAATCTAGTTCAAGAGGTACTTACTGGGACCACCAAATTTCCATTATCCATAGTTAAAATCACAAGGATCATGACTGGATCCCTTAGGATCCAAGAGTCATTCTATGCTCAAAAGCAGCAAAACTCCTTCCACCTCAAAGCCAGAGTCAAGTCTACTGTCTAAAACTGAGCCAGATTAGGAAGAATTAGAGAACTGTGGTTACCTCTAGGCAGAGGAAATGGGTGGCTGGGAAACAGGCATGGGAGAGAGTTACTGAGAAACTGGGGCTCACCCTACTGGCCAGAGAGTAAATATTTTAAGCTTCATGGGCAACCATACTGTGTCTCTTCGCACATTTTTTTTTTTTTTTTTGCTGAGGTAGAGTCACCCTGAGCTAACATCTGTTGCCAATCTTTCTCTTTTTGGAGCTGCCACCACAGCATGACCACTGACAGATTACTGGTGTAGGTCTACGCTTGGGAACTGAACCTGGGCTGCTGAAACAGAGCGTGGAACTTAACCACTAGGCCACCAGGGCTGGCCCGCCCTTTTGTATTTTTAACATGCATGCACTACCTACTCAAATAAAAACCAAAAAATCATAATGTTCCCCAAAGTTACTCCTATTGATTTTCCTCTCCCATACTATGGATAATTGAGTGCCATTTCAGAATATTACTTAAACTGGGAAATCCTGGTCCATCTGTCTTGCCAGGTGTAGATTAAGCATGAAGATGAGATACCAACAATCCTTGACCTGGTACTGAGGACTCTTGTCAGTGACCCAGCCACTCTCGCCACAACTCCTGCCCCACCACAGGTATCTGGTTCATTGGGGGCAGGGTTTGTGGCCATTCAGCTTCAACCACATTTATGCACACCAGAACTGGAAAATTCAAACCAGCAGGCTAATTAGCAAGCTGGTCTACCACATTCAAACGTTCTGATTAGGCTGGTGACGACTTATGTCACCTCCTAGAAACAGAGAACAGTGTTACCCAGCGGTTTTCAGGTTGTTTCTCCAAGCTTGCTTTGAGGACTGTGCACCCAGGAGGGAGCTGCCATTCTTAGCTATCAGATCAGCTGGTGAGTCAACACGCAGGTTCAGCTGACCAGCGCAGAGGCCAATGCATGTGGTAATTACACACAAATAGAGTAGGGGAAACTGCACTTGTCTGCACTGCACCTTATCTGCTACAGATGGTCCCCTGCCACTAAATCTCATTCGATTCCACCCACAAAGTGCTAGGAATGGAGAGCTCTGCTCTGTGTGCATGCCCAGAGCAGAGGGGATTATTCACTCTTTTATAATTACTCTCGTGCCCTACCAATCACCTTTATTTAATTGCTCCACTCAGTTATTTTTTAAGTTCTAGAGTCCGTTGAGGACGAGGACCTCTGTCATTGGTGCCTAATCCAGGGCACCATTCAGTTCCTGAATTAGGAGAACTTTCTTTTTTTTTTTTGAGGAAGATTAGCCCTGAGCTAACATCTGCTGCCAATCCTCCTCCTTCTGGTGAAGAAGACTGGCCCTGAGCTAACATCCGTGCCCATCTTCCTCTACTTTATATGCGGGACGCCTGCCACAGCATGGCTTGACAAGCGGTGCCATGTCCGCACCTGGGATCTGAACCAGCGAAACCCTGGGCCGCCAAAGTGGAATGTGCACACTTAACCACTGTGCCACTGGGCCAGCCCCCAGAGAACTTCCTTAACCTCAGCTCTTTAGGGCTATTCTTTCCTAACTACCTGTCCTTGTGATGACAGATGTTTTTTCAAATACTTTGGCTCAAACACCAGACCACAACAAAGTGAATGCAGAAGCAGCTATGGGAGTCCAAATGATTTCTGCTAAGAGATCTGCAAAACTGTCAAACAATGCTACTCTTCTATTTTTTGTTTTGGAAAACAATCAGTTTCCATGAAATTCTTCTGTATCTTAACATGTAATGAGTTAAACAACTATTTTTAATTTCTGGTTTTTGATATACCCCATGTAAACAAAAGCTCTTTAAGAGTTGTGTAAAGGGGTCCTGAGATGAAAAAGTTTGAGAACCACTGCATTCAGGAACTCTTAAAACTGGGTAGAAACGCAGCGACAGCATTTTATCTCAAGAGAAACTTAAGTGTCTGTGGAAATCCTCTGAGCAAGTTCCAGTCGTCTTTTTTTTTTTTTTTTTTGCTGAGGAAGATTCACCCTAACATCGGGGCCAATTTCCCTCTCTTTTGTATGGGGGCTGCTGCCACCGCATGGGTGCCACTGAGTGGTGTAGGTCTGTGCCCAGGAACCAAATCTGGGCTGCCAAAGCAGTGTGTGCCAAACTTAACTACTTGGCCTTGGGGCTACCCCAGCCCCCAGCTTTTTTCTCCAAATTCCAGTCTTATGTCAAATTCCAGGCATTCGTAATGGGAAGTTACACCAAGGAACAAGAGTAATCATGGCAACTTCCAGGAGCTACCCTTCTCTCTGAAGAGCTCTGGTGAGCCTGTATTTTAAATAAACTTGACTGTTCTGACCTTGCCCACACCCGTACTTTCCTGTTGGCAAGACATCTGATTTGTCTCTGTGCCCTCCGTAACTCCCACAGTAAAACAGCTCAGTCCACTTGGGCTGCAGGTTGCCTGCTGCTCACTCGGGCAGAAGCAGCCTGGTGTGAGCAGGCAAAACTCAGAAGGACCGAAGCCTGGGGCTCCGATGTGGGTCCCAGGGAGCTGCAGGACCTTAGGCACACCTGTCACTTCCACTTCCACAGGTGTACTTGTAGCAGCATGCTTAGGGCGCTTCAGAGTGACAAGTGAGCCAACACAGGCGGATTCATTCAGTACATGGCAAAAACCTAGTCACACCAAGTGTTGTTCCTAAAATGTGAATTAAAATTACCCCCCAAATTAAAAAGCCATCCTCTTCTACTGCGCGAACCAATGCTCCCTCCCATTTGCTGGAGCATGCCCAAGCTGGTGGCAGAGGAAAACTTTTTGTCCAGGCATTCCTTCCTGTAGACAAATCTCTCCTCACAGCTGGTCATGGCAGAACCCCCCACACCTAGGGAGGCGTTCACGAGGTGGGCACATCCTGACAGCTGTCATCCGCAACGACGGGCTGTTGAGAGCTCGGCCCATCCCAACTAAGGCTGCTGACCACCTCAGAAGGACTAAAAGACCCAAGACAATTTGTTTAAGAACACTTTTAAGTGCAAAGAACCAGCTCATCTAAGACTTAGTGAGATCTCCAACAATACGGCGCACCTAACTGAGATGCCAAAGCAGGCACGGGACCCAGCCGGATTCAGACCCACACCTCCAAGGCTCAGTTTAGTAATCTGCCCAAGGACCAAAAGGAGCCATGGTTCAAACTCGGGCCTCCAGAGAGGCCTTCAGAGATCTAGGTGAAAGCGCTCATTCTGTGAGAAAGACTGGAGGCCCAAAAGGGGCAGTGAGTTTTCCAGGTCAGTAAACCCAGGTGTAGTTCCCAGATTCGGGTGCTTTCCAATATATACTGTCTTGCCCCTTCTTCCCTCGAATCCAAACTCATTCTTTGAGTGAGGGAGGAGGAATACCAATGTCCAATCGAAACTGTGAAAGCAAAGCAAAAATTAAAGTCATTAAATAAAACTAAGTAGCACTGACATCAGATCTGTAAGTTTATTTGCTCAATGTACGACAGCTACATAATGACTCACATTCATGATATTCCATCACTGAGGAAAACTGCTAAGAATGGTCCGTGTGTGAAATAATTCCTTAGAGAAACACGGAGTTGGAAAAATAATCACTGATTAGACCTTAAAAATAGTTCACTGCATAACATGACAAAAAGCACAAAGGCTCATTCAGAGAACATAGTCATTGTTCTCCTACACTGTAATAGTTATAATTTCACCATGACAAACACCAGACATTAAGATTAAGCTAACACTGGTGTTTCTTTTGCTCCCCCCCCCCACCCTTTAAAAACAAAATATATAACTGCATGTCACTATAGCAACATCCAAAACAGATCAATTTGTTACGATCACTATTTGGTAGAGCAAACTTTACCCCCAAAAGAAAAAATTAAATTAAAAAAACTTTAAAAAATTTGAAGACTTAATTTTTTGTCATAGGAATACATAACACCTACAGTATAAGTTAATAAATTTCAAGCTACTGTATAGAAATACAACACTAGCATGCACAATATTGTATCAATAGAGTAATGGAGGAGTAACCATTTCACTGGGGAGACAGTATCATAGGCAAGTGCATTTCTTTAAAAATAAAGAAAGAAAAGAAACCATTCAAGCTGCTTAAATATCAAGTCTCCCACTCCCTCTTCATTTTCAGCCCTCAGGTATGATTTTATCTTGCATTATTCTAAAAAGCAGCCAGAGCCAAAGCTGAAATTTAAAAGAAAAATAGGTTTTGTAATTCCAGTAAATCATTTCCAAATGCTACAAGGAAGGACACAACACTGCTCACGGGACATGAAGAGAAGTTAAGGAAAGCCCCACCTACCCCCCCAAATCTATTCCCATCCATGGCATTGACTGTAGGCCCCGATAACGGCACAAAAGCTGGTAAGCTTTCCTCTGTTAGTTCTTCTGGTAGGTTCAGGTAATTGGGACTTCTGCTCTAGCATGTGGAGGGAACCTTCTAAGGAAAGTCATGCTGGGCAAACTGTGCAATATTACAGAGTATCACCATCATTCTTCTATCTTCACTGTCACCTGGATCCTGTTAAATGTATTCACTTCATACTTGTAAGCCCAATTTTAGAATCAGCAAAAGCAACTGTCAGTTTTTCCTCAATTATCATTCATATCTCTCCTTGCCTGACTAAAACAAACAAAACAAGTCTGGTGTCGTTACCTATCTCGGGAGTTCACAGTTACTGATCTTATAAAAACGGCTGAACACACACTCAACAGGTCATGTTTTCAGACAGATTTATCCAAAACAAGAACGAAGGCCCCAAGGCTAACTGAAAACAAATTTGTGGAAATAGCAATGTAGTTTCTTTCCTTCAATTCCAAAATGTGCACTGATTGCACAAGAGACAAATGAATCTCCAACTTCTATGCTTCCATTAAAAAGAAAAAAACATATAGAAAAAGTTTTGGTCAAATAGGACTTAAGTATTTATTATCTGCTGATTTTAGTTTATCTTCCTACAACAATTACTTGGGGAAGGAGTGTCTTCAGGGAGGAAAAACTGACACACTTACAAGGCTCCCGAAATTGGACAGAATGTTTATGAATAGAGCTCTTCCTTCTGGATTTTTCCACCAGTAAGCTTCTAGCACCTGAATTTTCACACACTGCACCACCAACTTTCTCAAAATGATCTCCCAGCTTCTACAACCCATTAGCTTCTCTGAGAGCCATGAGCACAAGGTACAGTGGCGCACCTTAAGGTACACCCAACTGAGAGCCATCGGCGTAAGGTACAGTGGGGAAGACCCAAGTGAAGAGTGAGATGGCAGCGTAATCCCTGAGGAAGGAGCTGTGGCAGCTTAAAAATCAGGATTTCTCTGAAAATATCAACACAATAAATGACATACAGACCTGAATTTTCTCTATTTTTGTGGTGTTTAACGTTTCTATTAAAGTGATTACTAATTTTTGTGGTGATTTAAGTTGAGAGGAAAGAAGGACAAAAATCCCACAGCCACCTGCCAAGCACCTATTAACCAAAACCTAAAGTAGCTCTGATTCTCCTCAGGCAAGCCTTTTGGCCTAGGAGACAGATAACAGCAAAACCAACCTGGATAAGGCTGAATAAGGATGTAAAGCCAAAATAACTAGCAAAGAAAAATACACAATCGATGGCTTGATGTTACATATGGCTGTAATGTAGAAATACTGTAAACTGCAATTTAGTGTTAATACTGTCAACTAATCAGAGACTTCAGAAAACTGGCAAGGCCTAAATCACAAGGATAAATACACCTTATGTTCTAAGTCTGCCAGTTTGGGATTTAAACTATTCCATGTCTGGTAGAGTACGCCCTAAAAAAACTGCACAGCTAAAACAGATGAGATAGAAAGTACCCAAAACTTAAGACAAGAGCATATGTACATAAAAATCCTTACTGGAACCACAGAACTTATTGAATGAGGGCCATTCCATTTAAGTTTTCTTTTCATCTTAAACCCTATTACCTAGCAATAAGTTAAATTAAAGACAGACAGCTCCACTTGCATGAATCTACAGAACAGTCCATATGCCAGTGTGAGGCTGCTATTCCAATACCAGCACAGCTAGCCTGACTTTCCACTAGTGGTATTTTGGCAAAAATGTCAAAGAGGCGATCAAAGACAGGACAGGTCGTGGGTTTCTCCCTAGGAAGGTCAGCCCTCCCTTTCCCTCCCCCACCCGACCCCAACTCATGGGAAAAAAATAAAGACTGCAGTAGTAGCATCAGCGTGCGCTGCCAGTCCACCTGGGGGCCTTAATTGTTGCCTTCTCCACCATCGTCGTCTTGCTGATCGCTTGTCCAGAGCGTTAGGTTGTCACGGAGGAGCTGCATGATGAGAGTGGAGTCCTTGTAGGAGTCCTCGTTGAGAGTGTCGAGCTCAGCGATGGCGTCATCGAAAGCGGTCTTGGCCAAGTGGCATGCTTGCTCTGGGGCATTCTGGATCTCGTAGTAGAAAACGGAGTAGTTAAGAGCCAGGCCTAATCTAATGGGGTGAGTAGGCTGCATGTGCTCCTTGCTGATCTCATGGGCTTCGCTATAGGCCTTCTCAGATGACTCCACGACAGTTGCCCTTTTCTCTCCAGTGGCTACTTCAGCCAGGTAGCGATAATAGTCCCCTTTCATCTTCAGGTAAAACACTTTGCTCTCATACTGGGTCTCACTGCAATTCTTGATCAGGTAGTTATCCAGCAGGCTCAGCACATCCTGACAGACCGCTTCCAACTCCTTCTCTATTTTTTCACGGTAAGCACGGACCATCTCTATCTTCTTCTCATTGCCATCTGCAGAGGTCTTCTGCTCAATGCTACTAATGACCCTCCAGGAAGAACGGCGTGCCCCAACCACATTCTTGTAGGCCACAGAAAGGAGGTTTCTTTCTTCATTGGACAGCGGCTCATTCAGCTCTGTCACCTAATAGAGACAGAATAAAGAGTTGTTATGGTACAGATGATGTCAGTTGGGTTAATCATGTTTATGCCACTAAAACACAAACAGTGATTAACAGATAGAGAAGTCAGGCTATGGGGTTGTATGGAAGGCGGATGGAGGTGGAACAAGCAACAAAGAAGGAAAAAACTGCAGCCAGATCAATGGTGCCTGAACCCCTGCTTCCTCCCTAGAAGAGGACACATGCTTACCACATAGCTGTCCCATGAAAGAACTAGCAAGTCTAGCTCTTACATGAGAAATCAAATTTTGATCTAAATGGCAAAAAGTCCACAGTTCTATCATGTAACATTACATACATACCAATCCTGGGTATTTTAAGTCTAGATGGCTTATAAACCTCAACAGTTTTTTAAGAAAACAGAATGACAGTTGCCTTCTAATCTTGCCCTGTCTGCTAAGCTTGAGTCCCACTCCTTCTGGGTGAGAATATATTGAGTCAACTTCAGGATGACTTTTAAGAAACTAGGAGGCTTTTGTGCTCGTGTTTGATCATATGAATTATAAACCTCAGAAAGAAAGTCAAAATTGGGACCATGGGATTGAGTCTGACCACTGAGATGTTTTCGCCACTTGGGGAACTCGTATTCCTTAGTGTCTGACTGAACACAATTAGCAATACAAAAGATGGAGGGATGAGCTAGTACTTCGGAGCTGAGGTGGCCAACAGGGATTAACCTTCTTTCAATAAGGGCATTTCTAAAGGTTTCTATCTTCATCATCCCAAAGACTAATCACCTCAAGGAAACAAGCACCACCACACCAAGGTTCTACATTTTTATGACTACCAAACAACTGCTTATAATAAAGAAATTAAGTCATCACAACGCTACATTTGATTTATTTTACCTGATTTCTGTGATATCCGTCATATACCATTGTCTGATAACCACAGGAAACAGAAAATTTTACAAGAAGGCAAGAGCTCTGACTTTTCATTCCTATTGTGAGGCCACAATTTTACGTGTCTGGTAAACTCTCATATCCACGCCGCTGTATGCTAAGTCCATGGCTCAGTTACAACATCGGGAATCCCAGACCATTCACTATTTCCTAAGTCTTACATAAGACTAGACACTTCCTCACCTCATCCCCACATGTACCCAGTCATAACGTGTTAACTGCCAAAACTGCATACTTCTGCCCTTTGTTCTTCTGCCCCTGCCTAGAATACGTGTCAGTGTTCCTGCCTGGAAAATACTTTCACAGTGGTCAAAAACCAAGTTAATATTCATGTCCTCTATGAAATCTTTCCCATCTCTCCTCCTCCTACTCCCAGTCAAATTGGCTAAAGTCCTCACTCTCCCCGTGTAGATGAACCATAGCATCAACATAACATTATATTATTTATAGATGTGAAAGGCGGGGATATAATCCAAAAAGACATATCAAACCCTTTTGGGGTGGGTTAGGATACCAAGAGACTCTGTACGTATACCCCATTTCCATCCAGTACGTACCCCATTTTTTTTAAGCCTAAAGGATCTTTTTTTTTAACACTTTTTTTTTTTTTTGGTAAGGAAGATTGGCCTTGCAGGTAACAACTGTTGTCAATCTTCTTCTTCTTTGTTTCCCCCCAAAGCTCCAGTACATAATTGTATATCCTAGTCTAAGTCATTCTAGTTCTTACATGGGACGCCACCACAGCATGGTTTGATGAGGGGTGTACAGATCCACCCCCAGGATCCAAACTGGAGAACTCCGGGCCACCAAAGCGGAGCCCACAAACTTAACCACTCAGCCACAGTGCTGGCCCCTATACTCCACTTTTATAATCGAGGGGGAAGAGGAGGGTTATACTTAGTGAAACTGGTTGTGTAATTCAAATAGCATCTCTCAGAAATAATTAAATCACAATGTAAACCAAATCATACTTATTAGTTTACTGTAAGCAATTCAGTCTTTGAACTGATCATGCACTGCTTACTAATGCTCACAATAGCCAGTAAATGATAGACAGTCAAGTATCTCCTAAACTAGTAGTTTCCTAAATGAGTCGTTTTTCTTATGTTAACCTTTCACTATGCTTACCGATTTCCCACTATAATGCTAGAGGACAACAGTACCTCTACCAGACACAGGCTAGTGAAATAGACTGCAGTGTGGCAGAACGGGGGTTTGGTACCGCCGGGCTTCAGAGCAGAAGGAAACCAGGACAGAGGTGCTTTCTGCTCCATGACCCCCTACCCCACTCCCCTGTGGAAACTGCTTCTCCTGAATAACGAGGCTTATTATCTCATAGCCAATTTTTCATATATTCTAGGCTTTAAGACACTATTCTCAGCCCTGAGACCGCTGTCACTTCTATTGATTTCTGATGTATATTCAAATAACCCAGAAGACTGGGGTTTCCCCAGTCTCACCATTTGCAAAGTAACTTTGGGGGCAAACCAGTTCATCTCTCTGGGTCTTGATTTTCTTATCTGCAAAACAGAGATCTCTGCCTCTTTCATAACATTCTAAGTATATATCACACAAATGATAAAGCACTCCTGACAAAGTAAAGTGCTGTAGGGAGGTGGGCAATTACTCTTGAGAATATCTTGAACAATTTTCCTTCATTTTAATTCTCACACAGGAGGCCTCTAAATTTCTTACAGTAACAATCTCCTAGCTTATCTTCCTATTTCAACTATCTCTTCTCCATTTCATCCTGTTCTCTATTCTACGCTGAAACTTCCTTAGCTACCTTACATCACTTCCCTTCCATAAGCCTTAGTATCATATAGCCTGAAAATACTCCCCAGACTGGCTTTCAAACAAGCTGGGGCCTCTGCAGGCCTCGGGCACGCACACCATAGAACTGGAGCCCGCACTCACTGCCTGTGCAGACAGTGAAGACAGCCGCCTCTGGTGCAACTTGGCAACTGTCTCCAGTGCAAGAAGCCAGAGTGCCTGAGGCCACTGAGACTGAGTTCTGGCCTGTCCCCTAAATCATGTTATCCTTCTTTCAAGAGCCAGCAACTATTTAAGGTTCAAATTACCTCACCAGTATGCTATAGGGTGAGGTCTCCTCCCGCTGCAAAAGAAGTTCGGTGGCAGAGCCCAAAGGTAGCAAGCTGTGCTCGTGTAAAGTTTGCCTAGTTGCCTCACACCAACTGGAACCTGCAGATTATGAAATGCCAATGTCACCTTTAGATATACTAACTCAAGCACATTCGGAACATACCCAGATGTTCTCTGCCACTGAAAAACTAAGTTAGAGGGAAAAACTTTAAAAAGTCTGCTCAAAGGAAAGTGAGGTTTCTCTAAGAACTGTAAATCAGAATTTTTAAAAATCCTTAAGATCAAAATGGCTTGCATAAGAATTAATCTGTGATTTTTACATTAAAATAAAGTAGAGATCCCAACTATAGTAGTTTTAAAAGGTCAAAGGATAATTTTTTAAAAGGAAAAGAATTATTCCTCCAGTGTCCAAAAAAGATTTAAGCAAGATAGAATGGTTATTCAATGTGGGAAGATGTAAGAAATGTCTCACTTTGGAAGGGAGGGAACATTTTCAAAACAGTCACTGAATGGCTTCTAAGAATGCAACACTCACAAATAAAATCCCCCAAATTCACTGTCACGTCTGTTGGAAAACGTATAGTTTGTATTCTCCGGCACTGCACTTATAAGGTATATAAATAAAAACGTGTAGTTTGTCTTCTCTAGCATTGTGGTCTCCTTAAAAACAAACAAAACTAATCAACTCCTATGCTAACAGCTCAAGGCCAAATTTCTTTTAGCCAGAGAGCTATTAGCAAAAAGGTTAGAAAAATCTGTTATTCTCAGCCACAGGTTAAGAAACAAAACTCCCCAAAGCCCAGCTGCTAAGGAATCAGATCTTAACCAGCATCAACTGCTCTCCCCTAAGAGTTGAAGAGAAAAATCCTTCCTACCTAAGATTAGAAACCCTTGAGATTCTTGGAGAGCTATTTATGTGACTTTCCGACCCTAAGTCTTGGAGTACCAACTCATTCACAATTTCCTCAACTTATCTATCAAGAACCTTAAATTGTAATGAATGCAACTTCAAATGTTTAATTGTCTTAAATAAGATAAAACTTAAACTAAGTTTACTTTATTTAAAGGTATTTCTATCTTGCAGAATCTTGCGTACAAGTTACAAAGTAACAGTTATGGTGGTGAACAAAGGACACATTGATTTAAGAAAGCTGAAAATCGCCAAAGAATTTAAGTTCACATCCAAAAAACAGGAGGGATGAATAGGCGGAAAAAAGGATTTTTAGGGCAGTGAAATTATACTCCAGCATACTCTAATGATGGATACATGTCATTACACACTTGTCAAAACCCAGAGAATGCACACCACCAAAAGTGAACCCTAATATTAAGTATGGACTTTGGGTGATAATGACGTGCCAATGTAGGTCCATCGATTGTTCTAACAAAGGTACCACTGTGGGATATTGATAGTGGGGGAGGCTGTACATGTGTAGGGACAAGCAGTGTATGGAAACTGTGTTTTCCGCTCAATTTTGCTATGATCCTAAAACTGCTCTAAAAAATAGTCTATTAAAAAACAAACAAACAAAAACTAGCAGATGGGGCTGGCCCAGTGGTGTAGTGGTTAAGTTTGCGGTCTCTGCTTCAGCGGCCTGGGGTTCGCCAGTTTGGATCCTGAGCGTGGACTTATGCACCACTTGTCAAGCCATGCCGAGGCAGCATCCCACATATAAAATGGAGGAAGATGGGCATAGACGTTAGCTCAGGGCCAATCTTCCTCAGCAAAAAGAGGAGGATTGGCGGCAGATGTTAGCTCAAGGCTAATCTTTCTCAAAAAAACACAAAAAACAAAAACAAAACTAGCAGACATTAAGTATAACATTTGGCCTCACCATGCATTTTTTGTCCTCCTAGGTTTGGAATACTATTACCTGAAAGGGCCAAGAGGCCATGAAAAAAAAAAAATGCAGTGATTGCTATATATGAACACCCTACACCAAAAACATAAGAATAAGAAATAAGATGACAAGGTGCAAGATGGGCATCAGTGTCCACATAACGGACGGTGTCTATATACAGTGCAGGCAACAGAATAAACCACTACAAATATATGTGACACTGTTCTGCCTCAGTATAATTAATCGTGTATTCTAGAGATGACCTGTCCACTAAATAACTAAACAATTTTTAAATATGAAGTTAGGCCTTGCACATCAGAGAAAAATGCCTTAAACCTGAATTACAGTCTGTGCAGAAAAGAGTTAACAGAACAAGCTTGAGACTGCTATCTTTAGAGAGGTCTGCTTGCAAAGCTGACCCTTGGCTGGCATCTGAGAACTTGGGTTTTGGAAGGGTTCCCACCATTCCCAGCTAAGAATGGCTCAGTGTCCCTCAAACTGTTTGTGCAAACAATGTGGTTTATGCTAAACACTTGTTTTCCTTCTAGGAGTCTTGAGTTTGGTACGTGCTAAGCAGAAAGTGCCTATAGGAGCAGGCCCCAATAAAACCCTTGGGCCCCAAGTCCCTAAAGAGCCTCTCTGGGAGGCCACATTGCACACTTGCATCCTGAGAGTCCCCTGGGCGAGGACCCTTGGAAGCTTACGCCTGGTCTACTCAGACCTTCAGCCCAAGCAACTTGTCCCTTGGTTCATGTGGCTTTCTTTCACTGTAATAAATTATAGCCATGAGTAAAATTATATGCTGAGTCCTAGCAAATCACTGAACCTGGGGTTTGTCTTGGGGACCACCAACACGTATTCACTCTAGAAAACTGGATTATAACATGTCCCGTAAGGCGAAATGACAAGGAAAATATACTTAAAGGCCACTCATCAGATACTCCGTCAAGTGTTCACTGAGCATCTAGCATGTGCCACACTGCACCACACTGTACGGATGCTAGAAAATTTAGAGAGACATCCCCAAGGTGCTAGTTCACGGGAAGGAAACACAAACTTGTTCACATTATCAGTAACACAGATGTTCTTAAGGTAGCAAAACCACCCAGGAAGCTTAGAGGAGATTTTAACTAAGAAGTAACAAGATTAGGCAGGTTTTTAAAAACCAGCAGCAATCACCTGGATAAAAACTGTGCAGGAGGGGAACATGCCAGGAAGACAAACATCCCAGAAGAGTCATGAAACTTCCACGGCATATTCAGGGCCAAACTCAAGGTCTGAGAGATGAGAGGAGAGCTGGCTGAGAACCTGGGTTTTTCTGACAGCCACCCAAGTCCAGTTCTTTTCACAACTACCCTACAAGGTGGACATTATATTTATTTTACAGGTGTGATGTAGAGAAATGAAATGACTTTTTCTCAAAAATCAGACCACTAACATACAGCAGAGTAGGGACACAAACTGGGGCCCTCTGGCTTCAAATTCTGTGCTCTTTCTTCCATGCTGAGTCTCTGATGATGTAAACATTGCACACATCACAGAGAAATGGCTACTTTCTCTAATACATAAAGACGACATAAAAAGAATTTAAGATCAACCAGTAACAGAAAAAGGAGCAGGGGCCAGCCCCGTGGCCGAGTGCTCAAGTCCACGCACTCTACTTCAGCAGCCCAGGGTTTCGCCGGTTAGGATCCTGGGTGTGGACCTAGCACTGCTCGTCAGGCCATGCTGAGGCAGCGTCCCACGCAGCTCAACCAGAAGGACCTACAACTAGAATATACAACTATGTACTGGGGGCTTTGGGGAGAAGGAAAAGGGAAAAAAACCCAAAAATGAGCAAAACGAATGGACGGTTGAAGGAAAGGAAAACATAGGTAGAGCACACAACGTCATTCCTTATAAATGTTAATTTTTCTCCAATCAGACTGGCAAAACTTCAAATTTGATGACTCACTGTGAAACTGGTGTGGCTAAACAGGCACTCTCATCCACGGTGGAAACTAAACTGATAGGACCTTTATGGAGAGCAATTTGGAAATGACGGTCAAAATTACAAATACTCAAAAACTTTTTGATTCTGCAATTGCATTTCTAGAAATTGATTCACTGCATTATTTCTAACAGCTAAAGTCTGGAACCACCTAAATGGTCTTTGATGGGAGACTGGTTAGATTATGATACATCCATACAATAGGAATCCTAGATTGCCATTAAAAAAGTATTTGTAGGGGCCGGCCCAGTTGCATAATGGTTAAGTTTGCATGCTCTGCTTCAGCAGTCTAGGGTCCACAGGTTCGGATCCCAGGTGCAGGCCTACACACTGCTCATTAAGCCATGCTGTGGCACCATCCCACATAAAATAGAGGAAGACTGGCACAGATGTTAGCTCAGGGCCAATCTTCCTCGCCAAAAAAAAAGAAAGAAAGAAAAAGAAAAAAAAGAGAAAAAGAATCTGTATATTCTCTGTGTATTTCTAGAAGGGTCTGAAAAACAGAATGACTGGGAGGTACTCAATGTTGAGGTGGTCAAATTTGTACCTGTTACCAGTAGTACCTATTCAAACAAATCCTCTCCATAATTTACCATTAACCTTATCCACAATTAAAGCTTAAAGCTGTTTTGAAAAGCAGGTTTTCAAAAAGAGCCCCAGACGAATAGTTTTACATAAACAAGTTTACTAATGTGAATAACTCAAACCCACATCTGATGCTTTGTGCTTACCACCCCAACTATACCAAGAATGCCTTTTTTCCCTTATTTTAGTTGTAAAAAAATCTTTCATTTTATCTTTATATAGATTAGAGTTGCTATACAGAATATATACTATAGATTACGGCCCTCTTTCATCGTACCAAATACTAATTCTAATACTTTTCCAGTTTATTCCCAACATAATCATAAGTTTCCAAACATCACTTATCCTGTCCCAGGTATACTTCTTTCACTTGTATCATACTGCCTGGACAAGGAGAATGTTAACGCTCATAATGAGCATCTTTGTTTTGTTTTGAATTTAATGGAATATTTTCAGCGTTTCATTCTTAAATACTGACTCTTGGTTTAAAAGATACCTCTCATGTTAAGAAAGTATCCATCTATTCCATATTTTTTCTTGGGGCCGGCCCAGTGGTGCAGCAGTTAAGTTCACACGTTCTGCTTCTCAGCAGCCTGGGGTTTGCTGGTTCGGATCCCAGGTGCGGACATGGCACCGTTTGGCAAAAGCCATGCTGTGGCAGGCGTCCCACATATAAAGTAAAGGAAGATGGGCATGGATGCTAGCTCAGGGCCAGTCTTCCTCAGCAAAAAGAGGAGGATTGGCAGCAGTTAGCTCAGGGCTACTCTTCCTCAAAAAAAAAAAACCTTATTTGCAGTGTTACATTAACTTACGAAAATCAAATTATACTCAAATTCTACTGAGCTTTCAGTTAAAACCCTGTATCTCTTTTTCCCCATATGTGCTATTGTGAAGTGCCATCTGCACCAAACACAAAAAACAGTTGAATTTGGGGGCCAGGGTACAGGACTTTAAGCAAAAATAAGGACACTTTATTAGCCTAAAAAATTAGTTAAATTCAAATTACACAGGTTCTTACACAAACCCATATCAACTCCTTCATAATAATCTCCTCTTCCACAGCTTTTCTCTGCTTCTACAATTTCTCCTGGAATCAATGTCATGTTCACCTTCTTTGGGATTGTTACCTGGGTCCAGACCTCTGGTTCCACTTCCATTATCCAAGGTTATTCCCCCAAATTAATTATAAATAGTTCAGTTATCTTGATTTTGACAACTTATTCCCAAACCACACCTTGACCTCATTCAGAACCATTTACTTTTAAAATCAAACTCCTATAGGGGCTGGCCCCGTGGCCGAGTGGCCCAGTGTTTCGTTGGTTCGAATCCTGGGCGCAGACACGGCACTGCTCATCAAACCATGCTGAGGCAGCGTCCCGCATGCCACAACTAGAAGGACCCACAACGAAGAATATACAACTATGCACCGGGCGGCTTTGGGGAGAAAAAGGAAAAAATAAAATCTTAAAAAAAAAAAAAATCAAACTCCTATAACCTCCCATTTTACCAGTCTTCACTCTCACCTGCTGGCCTTGCTCTTGAGCCCCATGCTTTTTCTCTCAGCCCTGTCCCTGGAGGCTTTATTCCTTCTTTCCAAGGTTCGTCAAGATTCATCACTTCAATTATTTCTGCCTTAGTATACACTGTCCTACGTTTTGTCCTTCTCCTCCACCATTTCTAAAACACCCAAATGCACAATCAAGCCAACTACCCAGGCTTTCTACTCTCATACCCAAAATTTAGGCAAGGAGGGAGAGAGACAGAGGGAGACACTAACAAAAAACTATAGATTACAGCCACTACAAATTAAGCATTTCTTAACCTCAGTTGGGCCCTTGGCGCTCACTGCCTGGCAAGTCTCGCTTCTACCGCCTCTTTACAGAAGCAAGTGACCATGAGATGAGCCAATTTCAAGGCCCTTACTTAACAAACAACGGCACCCATCACTGCCTCCTCCCTGTAGACCAAACAAGGCGTTTCTTCCCCTCAATATATTCCCATCAGTCGTTCTCTTTCCTGTATTTTCCCTTCTACTCTCCTGCTCCTTCCCATCTACATACAGTCCAACTAAAGGATTAATATAAATAAATGATGCCTTTTAATCTCATCTTTCTTATTTCCTTCAAAATTAAGTTTCTGAAAATAAGTTTATATTTGTTACCATTTCTTCACATTTCATTCACTCTTTTACCCCAAGACCACTCTAACCACTCTAAAAAGCTGTAAACGTCTTCCTATTTCACATATCCACTGCTCTCTTATGTCTTCATCTTAAATCTTAATTCATAAAGTAATCTAACACTGTTGACTACACCCCCCCCCTTTTTTTTTTTGCTGAGGAAGATTTGCCCTGAGCTAACATCTGTTGCCAATCTTTTTTTATTTGCTTAACAAAGATTAGCCCTCAGGTAACATGTGAGCCAATCTTCCTCTATTTTGTATGTGGCATGCCACCACAGCATGGCTGATGAGTGGTGTAGGTCCACACCCAGGATCCAAACCCGTAAACCCAGGCCGTCAAAGTGAAGCGCACCAAACTTAACCACCATGCCACAGAGCTGGCCCCTACAATCCCTTTCTTGACACTCTCTTTATTAGCACTCTTTTCCAGTTTTCTGCATATATCACTATCTACTTAGTGTTTTCTTCCTCAGTTACCACATAAGCGCTATTCCCAGGGTTTCACATTTTGTCTTCAACTCTCCATTTTCCCTGGGTGACTTCACTATGCCTGGTTTTAACTTGCATGGGTATATAGAAGGCTCCCCTAGAAGGTCAGTTCTATGAGGACAGGGGATATTACTTTCTCCAGATCTTAGACCATACCCTGGCCCTTAGCAGGTCCTAAGTAAATATTTGTTTACTTAATGAATTAATAATAGGGAACATTGAGCGCTTACACTCTGCCAGGACTGTTCTAAGTGCTTTTCACATGTTAAATTGTAACCATGACATCTCTATTTACCTTCACTTAAATGTTTCCTCAAACTCAGCACGCCACAACTGAAATCATCGCTTCCATCATTTTTCCTTCCTCCCCTTTCTTGCTCTAGCTCCAGCCTTCAAATTCTCTCTCACACCTGCCCTCACTATCCTTGCCCAGGTACTCATCCCTTGAGACTAGACCCCTACTAATCGGTGTCCCTCCCTCTACCTCACTGCCCCATTCAATCTCCACATTGCTGCCAATGATCTCTCCAGACCAAAAATCAGATTATGATCCTCTTCTGCCTAAAATACTTCAATGACTCTCCATAGGTTATGCAGGAGCCCAAACTCCCAAGGCCCTTCATGAACTGGCCCCCATTTCCATCTTTTGACTCATTTCCAACTAGTCCCTCAAATGCACACGCTACTGCAGCATTCCGAGCACAGCCAATGGTGAACAAATAAACGAACCAGGCAACAGATTCTGCTCCTTGCACATCTTGAAGCTAAACATGCTGTTCCTTCTGCCTGGACAGTCCTTCCTCCAACAGTTCTCCCTCCCCTCCAGACTCCAAAGACACTGCTCCAGCATCGCTTTCTCTAGGAAATCTCCCCTCACGCCCAGTGTGACATCAGTGTCCTCTTTTGATCCCACAGCACTGAGCTTACTTCAATTTTTATGCGTGGAATGAATATTCTCACAAGTGTTCAATAATACCCCATCACAACTCTATCTTCCCTGTGTGACTGTGCATCAGTATCATTCACTTCTTTCACCTGCCTAGATCGTACACAAAATATTCAAATGAGCATCTTTTTTCTTCCTTTGTTTCAACCAAATCCCATCAAAACACTGTTTCCACACTCCAGTTTGTGAAATCCACACAAGACTACATTATTTTTGATGTACAGAAAGGTCACAGCTTCCCCCTATTTCTTTCAAGCGTGGTATACTCTTCCATTCAGTTCTGAGTGGCATCCTTTCACCTCTTGGCAATACCCATAAGACTCCAATGGCAGAAGTACAGTACTTACCTCCTGATGTTAAAAATCTGAAGTTCTCTCTTGATAAAATATACCACAATCACGGGAGTCAAATGTTTTATAAAAGAAACCAGATTACACTCATATTGGGTAAGATATCTTAGGACTGTCCTAACAGAAATTTGTTCTGTATTTAAACCTAGGCTACACAACGATCCTCTCAAAGACAACTAAGTGGGAAAATATTAAATATGCAGTAGTCTGAATGATTTTCAGTGCTTCTGCAAACAATGGGACATTTACTAAAACTAGCCAAAATAGATCAATTAATGAGACAACAGTTAAAAGATCAGAGGCTGGCCCCGTGGCCGAGTGGTTAAGTTCACGGGCTCCCCTTTGGCAGCCCAGGGTTTCACCGGTTCAAATCTTGGGCAAGGACATGGCACTGCTCATCAGGCCATGCTGAGGCAGTGTCCCACATGCCATAACTAGAAGGACCCACAACTAAAAATATACAACTACGTACCAGGGGGCTTTGGGGAGAAAAAGGAAAAAAAAAAAAAGATCAATAGTACCCAGATATACACTTTACTCCTTTTTTTTCTTTTGCTGAGGAAGATCAGCCCTGACCTAACATCTGCACCAATCTTCCTTTATTTTGTATGTGGGTCACCACCACAGCATGGCTTGATGAGTGGTGTAAGTCTGCACCTGGGATCCAGACCCACGAACCCAGGCTACTGAATCTGAGCATGCAGAACTTTAACCACTACATCATGGTGCCAGCCCCTATAAGAGAGCTTAGATTTAGCTTTTCAGCTCAAGCCTTAGGCAAATCACTTAAACGTTTCCACCTGTAAAATGGGAGCATCACTTAATAAAACTGCTGTGAAATTAAATGAGAAAAGTATACAAAGATGCTTCCCAAATGACAGTAAATGTCAAACTATATTCCATATTTTATCTAAGAGTGTGTAACTTAAAATCTTCTCTTCCCAAAAAGATTTTTGTCAGTGCAGAAATCTATAAACAGATGTCAAAAAAGTCATACCAAAAAGCACCATAGGGGGGCCAGCCCTGTGGCAGAGTGGTTGGGTTCCTGCGCTCTGCTTCAGCAGCCCGGGATTTTGCCAGTTCGGATCCTGGGCGCGGACATGGCACCGCTCATCAAGCCAGGCTGAGGTGGCATCCCACACAGCACAACCAGATGCACTCACAACTAGAATATACAACTATGTACCTGGGGGCTTGGAGAAAAGGAAAAAGAAAAGATTGGCAACAGACGTTAGCTCAGGTGCCAATCTCTAAAAAAAAAAACCAGTAGCCCAGGTTTTTCATTGTGTTCCAAATGCTGAGTTTAACTCATTAACATTGCACAGTAATGCTACGCTGCAACTCACTAACAGTACTGACTTGATTTTCACAAGAGATGGAAACACTTGCTAAATAAAAAGTTAGTCTTTAATCATTCTTTATTAAAAAATGAGTGCGTATGTGTATATATATCCAGTCAGATTAACAGACAAAAACAGGATCAAAATGTATGAGTACCGTAAGTCCAAAATAAGAACTAGTTATAATTATTTTTGAGAATCTACATGCTAGACAGAGTTCTAAATAAGTAATGTGAATAGAAGTGTATCTTATGCAAGTTTTAAATAAAATTCAATCCGTTACTAAAGCTTGAAGTTTACCATATTGTTTTCCCTTCCTCAGTAAATGGATCCTGTTCCAAAAATCTAAAGTTCTTTTCTGCAGACCCTTCAAGTGTTAAAAAAGTAAATGAAACAGCAGCATCCCCACCTAAACTCCTGATGCTAAACTGGTCAGCTGCACACTCCTGAGCGTGGATTCAGATCCAGGCTGTCCAGGCCCAGATGGCTGGTTTATATACTTCCTACCTATCTGTACATACACACACTCAGCAGTATAAGAGTATAAGTATACTCAGACTTTAAGGCAAAAATCATTTTTAAAAAATGTTTGGCAAGCAACAAAACCAATAAAAGCAAAACCTGTTAACTTACATCGTCCTCCACAAATCAATTTGCTTTTAGTTCTTCTATCAGATTAGTGATAAAAGTCACAAGAACTGAGAGAAGAATCCAACTTTGTTGTCCTTTCCAGGAAAAAAAGGCAGTAAAAAAGGAAGCGAAAACAGTCCTGTAATGATACAACTCGTCTCTTAACCTACAGACACTGTATCATCCTTCCTGTGCCCACTCATGACCCACCCAGCCTTTCACGCCCTCATGAGAGTAAAGGCTGATGGGAGGCAGCACGTGGATGTCAACTGAAAAAAAGCACTCCAGGGGCCAGCCCCGTGGCCGAATGGTTAAGTTCACACGCTCTGCTTTGCAGGCCCATGATGGTTTCGCTGGTTTGGATCCTGGGCGTGGACGTGACACCGCTCATAGGACCATGCTGAGGCAGCGTCCCACGTGCCACAACTGGAAGGACCCACAACTAAAATATACAACTGTGTACTGGGGGGATTTGGGCAGAAAAAGCAGAAAGAAAAAAAAAAGAAGATTGACAACAGTTGTTAGCTCAGGTGCCAATCTTAAAAAAAAAAATAAGCACTCCCCTTAAAATCAAAGAAAAATGAAATTACCTGCCATCTGGATTAAATGCTTTAAGGAAGAAAACTACACTTTGAAGTCGCCAAATCTGAACGTAAAGAGATCTTGTTCATAATCTGAGCATTTGTGGCAAATAAAGGGTAATTTTAGGTCCATAAAAAGCCATCTTCCAAGAAAGTATATCCCAAAGGGGCCAGAAGAGTAGGAAAGTACACAGATACAAGGTTGGTCAACATGCCGACAAATGGTGAAGCTGCTTACATGGGGGTCTATTTTACTATTCATCTCTATGTTGTGTATATTTGAAAGTCTCCATATCAGTTTTTGGGTTTTAGGGTAAACATTCCAACAAGAAAACCAGCAAAAGGGACATCTGCCACAAATAAGCTAACAGGCAAGCTTTCCCCCATTTCAACCTCTTTTTGTTTTTCTTCTTGGAGTAGAAAGGGCAATACGGTATGCTGAATTTTGAACCATGTTTATGTAATACCTAGTCAAATAATTACATTTTTCAAAACTTTTAAGAGACAATACCCAGTACTAGTGATAGTTTCAAGATCCTTAAAACTTATTCTTAGCTATTCCTTCAGCAGCTCCACTTTTGGGTCTGTGTCCTAATGTATAAACTGTGTTTGAGTTTTAGCCAAAGATATTTACGGCACTATTATTTATAAATATAAATTTGGAAAAGAGCCTAAAGGCTAAATAAAAGTATAATTAAATTACGACACAGCCACAGGATTATTCCGCCATTGAAAATACTAATGACAGAAGAAAATATCCTTGAAATAATGTCAAGTGAAAAAGGCAAGGTTAAAAGCCTAAACTCTGTAGAAAAAGACATGATGGAAATATCCCTACATGGGGAATGACTATGGCAATGATTTTTGTCATTTTCCCCCCAATTTTTCTAGCCTCTGAAAGGCCAGGCATTTTTGTCATCAGCAGTCTCAGCCTTCCCAAAACCAGACTCTTAGCAAATCACAGCATCCCAAAACTCAAAATATTCTAGAATATTCCCTGTCTGCTCACTTGTCCCTACTAGCCTTCCTTGCATCAGAACGTCCTTTTCTGCTGTTCTCATCCTCCTATCCTAATTCTTGCCGTTCTGGATTGGGACATTTTCAACCTCGCAAAAAAAAAAAAAAAAAACCTAGTGTAAAAAAAACCCTAGTGTAAAAAAAACCCTAGTGTCTAACCTTTAAAGTCTGTTTCTATCACACAGATGTAATTAGGAAGACCAGACGTAGGTCATACGTGCGAGCGGAGGATGACTCGAAAACAACATCTGTCCACTAGTCTACCCATGCCGGCAGGCCCTCATGGAAAGGATACCGGCAGGGAACAGGGATTATCTGCATGGCTACTACCCATGCTGAGTCTTCACTGCAGACACACTCACTACTTCAAGTTAGACTGCCACAAAAGGAGCACTGTACTGAACTAACGTGAAACAATGAAGCAATCCTGCCAAGAAAAAAAAAGTAAAGCCTACTTCTCCGTCCTTAAAATCCTGGCACCAGGGGCAACCTTATTTCCTACACCTAGGTTATTTAAATATGGCAGCTTAAGCGTAATATTAACAATTCCTTTCAGAAAGCTAAGGAAATTTAAATATCTCTTCAAAATAAACCTGCATTTTTAAAGCCTTCGTCTCGTTACCTCTCAGCCCTCTCTCACTTCTCTACACACCGCAGCTGCTCTTCACACTCAGCTCGTGGGGGAGGCTGGAGAAGGGATTCCTCTGGAGCTACTGTCATTATACATTCAGCTGCCCGCTGCTGTCACTGTCATTCCCAGCTCCGACAGCACTGCTCTACTAACAGAATTATTAAGAGGGGAAAGCTGACACTACACTGGGTCCTACTCACTAAGTTTGGCTTTAGAGCTCTCCAAAAATAAGATATCGCTCCAAAGGTTAAGAGGACAAGACCAACGAGTTTATCTAGAAATTTATTAACATTATGTTAAAAATCTGTATATGTAAGAGCACTCTCATTTCTATTTACCAATTCACAACCCAATTAATGCTAAGTGGCACAGTAACAGCAGTCAACTTAGGTAAAGAAAAATCTCCCTCTGTGGGACACACCCTTACAAGTGAAATGCTGATGAAAATTTGGCTTAGACTTCACCAGTTCTTTAAAAAGGAAGAAAAAAGACTCATGCAAAGTCTTTAAGATTTACAATTTTTATTGTTTCTGCAAAATCATGGGACCAAACCACTTATTTAACCACTTATCTTAAAATTAAAGCTTTCTTTTGGGAGTTTTTATTGATCACTTTTCATGTAACTATTTTTCTGCTATTCAAATTCATAAATTAGTAAAGTTAAAATTTCAAGGGTCTCTACAAGTGCCAGTTTAACGATAATACAGTTTGGTGGTGAACCAAAATGACAGCTGATCTCTAAAATGGAATTTGGTGAAGACAACAGGAAAATGAATATGAGAGGAAAGGCCACAAAGCAGCTGGCAGTGGTAGCCTTTATCACCTAAAAAGACAATAAATATAGCTTCCCAAAGCTATAGTTTCAAGTATTGGGTTAAGCACTAAGAAACAACTTAGAAAACAAGACAAAAGAAAAGATAGTGGTCTATACGTGATTTCTTCCCTTTGACTATTAAACATACAAAGTGGTCTTTGCTTTTCTTCCACATCCCCTGGACTGTGGCAGGACACAGGAATAACAGCCGTCTTGCCAGATAAAAGGATTAGGGTTGGTGACAGCAGAGGTGGGCAGCAGCTCCTGGCAGCCTCAGAAGCACTCTGGTAACCCAAACAACGTATTTAACACATCTTATTTACGGGAATCCCATCAGTTTAGAATGTCATGCTTCAATAGCTCACCACCCAGTGCCGCAGTGTCCACCAGGGGACAGCTGCCACCGCAGGGAAATCACTTATAACAAAGTCAGCCTTGGGGTGGAAAGCGAGTCATAATACAGACACCAGCAAAATTTCCATAATCTCCAAATAGTTAATAATCCGCTAGTTTCAGGTAAATTGTTCTTACTTATTTGGATGAGCATCATGTTTTGTAAGCTCTATAACTTTTTAAACGGAAATATAAACCTAGCTAAAATAACCCCTTTTTAAAATCTATGCTGAAAAGGTTCAGATGTTAGAAAACAAAGACAAAGGGACGGCGATTCCCATTGGCTGTGAGCTGTAGGGCACTTCATTACTGACACATTCCTGAATCAGTAATCAGGTTTTGAAATCTAGCCAGCTGCAGCCAGACCATCACCACTTGAAAATGGTTAGTTTACGTTATATGACTTTTACGTCAATAAAAACAAAATCATTTCTCCACTCTTCAATAATTTAGAGTTTAATTTAATAAACAAATAAGACTTCCCCCAAGTGCTATGGGATGAAATCCTCTGCAGTTAATCCAAAGGACTGTAATGAGGATGCACATTTACCATCTTTCATCTCAATGTAATTCAAAAGATACACAGGAGATTTTTTTTAAATAATTAGAAAAAACACTTAAATAGTCACTACAGTTCTTGCAAAAGATAACACACAAAAAGCAAACTGTTATCTGTATCCTTTCCACTCCAGAGAAGAGAACAATTGAAACCACATGACCCAGAATAATGGCTGGCAGAACTCCACCTCTGAAGAGTCTACAGAGGTGTCATTACTCCATTAGTGATAATGGCTATTGATCTGGCCTCCTGGAAGAGCTAACAGGAAAAACAGAGTATTTAAGATAGCAAGAATTTTAAAGTCTATCGATTCCACTAGAAAGACTTTTTTACATAATTAAGATAGCCTTTTGGCACCAATGCCCCCCATACACCCCTCAGTTAAATTGCTTAACCCAGTAACTTCAACAAAATTAGCAGCCCAGAACCTTTCCCCCGGAAGGCAAGTACCAGTAGCCTACTTAGAATAGTAACTTAAGAGGTTATTAAAATCCAAAGGACAGGACAGTACTATCTTAACAAGTAGGAGACCTCTAGGTGTTCACTCTCTCCTTAAATGCAAGATGACATATTTGTCTTAAAAGACTAAACTTCCCTCTTTCTTCCTTTTCAAAATACTGCATATTATTTCTATGCTGGTCATCCACATACAACTACCACTTGGCACAAGTCCCAACAGTGTTATTACTAGGATAACTTCATTGAATGCAAATAAATTTAATCCCTCTATCATCAGGATGATTTCAGCCTGAGAAAAGAGCTCACTTGAGTGGTAGGACTGAGTATTTTCTTTGTATCTGCCTGTATTTTCGAAATTCTCCAACAGAGGAAGAAACAAAGTTCTATAAGTTGTTACCATTTGGGGGCACCTACACATTTCTTATTTAATCCGCATAACTTTTCCAAGTAGATATTGATCCATTTTACAGATGAGGATAATGAGGGCCAGAGGAGAGCCTAACTCCTCAAAGTCACAGTAAAACAGGTTTGAAAAAGGTCTGCTTTATTTTATAAACTGTTCTTTCCTCTATACTCTGTCAGGGAGCAGAAGCATAAATATAGCAAAAGAGACCTTTTCCAAATCCCCACCTAAAGTGTTCTGTAACAGATTCTCATTCTCTAACATTTACTGAAAACGACCAAGTAGGAAGTCCTAATTTTTAAAGGTTTTTATTAAAACTTGCCAAATTACTAATTTGCAATAAATCTAAGCATACAGCCCGCCCCTGCACTATCATACAACATTCTTACTTAAAACGTCTATCTTTATTCCGTCATTGCCCAATTTTAATAGTGAGATTAATGCTTAAAAATAGGAATGTATCTTATAAACTTTCGTGAGAAAACTAGAAATAAGAAGGCAAATAGACATATCTAAAGGTCACTGATTTGCAAGTCTAACGTTAAATGCAATTCTTATTTTTTGGACCAATTCTTATCTGGTGGAAGATGAAGTGCTTAATTCCACCCAGCTAATCTGTTAATTTCTGCATTACCTTGGACAAATGCCATTTGCATACTCCCTACCAGCCCTTAGGTGCATTGCAGCCTCTGTGTCATTGTGTGTGACATCACTGGGTTGCTATGGTTATAGGTGCGAGGTCACTCGCTTTCCTGTGAACCTAGAAATATGGAAAAATTAGAATAGTCTAAATAACACAAACCAAAGATATTTTCAATACTGATATTAAAAGTGCAACTTACATCATTTGAGCCTTAAAGATAGTGACTGTGGCAATATGATAATACAGCAGTACTCCTAATTTCAGAACCAATTCTCTTCCTTAATGAGATAAAAACCTTTTTTGTTAATGTAGCTGGCTTAAATATAAAGGCATCGGCATCATCATCTTTTGGGAACCAGTAAAGTTATTCAAGTTATTCTGTAATTAGTTATTTTGTAAAAAGTTATTCTATAATTAATAATTACAAAACATCTATATTGCTTCGTTAAAAAGATTTAACATGCAAGGTACACTCCTACACCCACTTCACACTGGAGATGCATTTTAAAACCTTTGTTACATAAGGCAGAAAGTTAAATATTAAGATAGTGGGAGACCTAAATCATTAATTAATTTTCCACGTTTAACTGAATAATGCTCAAAAAGTCCCCCCTCCTCGAATATCAAACTGGTTGACAGCCCATCAGATAAATGTAGTGTTACTGACAAAATGGTGCAATACAGGCAGGAATCTGCATCCTGGACAAAATGCGACACCTGGAGATCAGTATTCGCTTTTCATCAGAATGAGGATGCGTTAGCTTTTTTTTCTTTAAAGCCTCAGATGTATCTAACAAAACAAATTAAAAAAAAAAAAAAGACTTTTGCCCCTTTAAAATAACTCCTCCCAGCCTCCACCCAGTCTAGGCTCTCTGCAATATGACAAATGCAGAATCTTCTGGAATGACTTGATACTGCCTCCCACCACCGCTTTGTTTGCAATATCAGAACAGAGAGAATATTTTTTCAACTTATAGGAATTTCAACAGATGTGTGCCTGTATTTTAAAAAGAAACAGCATATGTCACAAATTGAACCAGTCAGCTAAATTCACCACCTTTATTTTAAAGACAATACCTTACCCTTTTCAATACAAAAACGGGGGGGAAAATAGGGATGACATGTTGAGAACAATCAATGCAAACGCTAGCGAGACGAACGTTGCCCCTTTCCAAAAGCAAGAGAACTTCTTTTGGAGAACGGAGAAAGGGAAGCCTTTTGTTAAGAAAAACGTGAGCGAGGTGGTTTCGATTTTGCACCATTGAGCCCAGGTTTTCGGGAGACCCTACATTTTTCCCGGGGAGGTCCTAAAGGATCTGTCAGGAGAGGCAGTGGGGAAGAAAATGGGGGGGTGGGGGGGAGTATTAGAAAACCGGAGACCTGCTGAGTGAATGGGAAAGGCGCCGCCCAGACACCAGGGAGAGAAAGAGGAACCGCATCCATGCGGTCCCCCGCCCCCACGCCCAGGCTGGGAGGAGGGGAAGTGGGGCACAAAGGATGCGCACGGCCCCCGCTCAGGTCCCCGGCACGCCCGGAGACGCGGCGGCCGGAGACCCGGCTCCCGAGCCCAGCCCAGCCCTGCCAGACCCCGCCCCAGCCCGAGCCCGGGAAGGGCCGAGGAGGCAGCGGCGCCGCCCCGGGGGACGCTCGGGGAAAGGCTCTAGCGCTCTCGGGACCCTCCCCAGCCCCCTCGGTGGGTGAGCAAGGGCGGCCCACCCTGCAGTCGCGACGGGCGACTCGTCCCCGGGCCGTCCCAGCGAAGGCCCGCGTCCGCGAAGGGGCTGGGGCAAGGCGGGGGGAGGGGAAGAGAGACTCACGTTCTTCATGGCCGCGGCCATGTCGTCGTAGCGCTCCGCCTGCTCGGCCAGCCGGGCTTTCTGCACCAGTTGCTCGCGATCCACCATCTTCGGGGGCTGGGTCGGGCCGGGCGAGGAGACCTGGGCGGCCTGAAGGGCTTAGAGGGCAGCTGCGGCGCGGCTGGAGCCCGTGTGCCGGAGACACCGACCCACGAAGCGAGCGGCTGAGGCGACGGTGGGGACGCGAAGGCTGCGGCTCGAGCTGCGACCGCGGGACCGTGCGCGAGGCGGCTGCGGCTGCTGTGCGTGCCGCGGGCGGACAACCCCCTGCGGCCCC
Source organism: Equus przewalskii (assembly GCF_037783145.1). Classification (NCBI taxonomy): domain Eukaryota; kingdom Metazoa; phylum Chordata; class Mammalia; order Perissodactyla; family Equidae; genus Equus; species Equus przewalskii. The sequence continues at coordinate 10,382,731 of NC_091842.1, read as the reverse complement.
GCCCACGCCGCGTGACGCAGCCGGCCCCGCCCCCCGCCTGCGCACCCCGCCCAGGCCCCGCCCCGGCCCTTCCGCTTCTCCGGCCTCCCCTCCGCAGCGCAGCTCGCCACCGCCTTGTGGGCGTCCCTTCCTCCGCCGCTGCCCCTCAGCACTTCTCGTTCTTCATTTCATCCCAGTGGCTGCGCCCCAGCTTCTCCAGACGCGCCCCCGACCTGTCCCGCTGCAGACCCCCACCCTGCTAGGCCCCGGCGCGTGGGCCTTTGGGAGTTGTAGTTCATCCTCGCGTGGGGGTGATACGTTGAAAAGATCAAGGACAAAGGGGCGGTCAAGACTACATCTCCCAGTGGTCATAGCGCGCAGGCGGAGGAGGATGGGGGGGGCGTCTAACTTCGGAGCCGCTGGGGACCCCTGGCGGGGACCAAGGCTGCGTCAGTCCGGGCGAGTGCTGATTCACTGCCGCGCCCCATATTCTTTGAGAAATTACCAGGGGAAGGGGCCCCAGGGCGTCCGCCCTGGAGCCCCTTCCCCAGATATAGTAGCAGGCCATGAGGGGATTGGGGAGGGGGGCGCGACCGCTGTAGATCCAAACTGTCAGGGTGGTGCCCGCCCGCAGGATGGTTGAATTAAGGAGCTAAACCCTGGGGGACTGTCACCCTCCCATACAAGCTTCCAGCTCCCCATCCCTAGCTTGAGATTCTTGGACCTGAGGAGGTGAAAACATGGAAGGATAGATTCCACCGGGGTACTGGTTAATTTGCAGAAAGGATGTAGCTCCCTGCAGGCTGACCCCTGGGGAGCCTCTTCTTCCTCTCCAGGGTGGAGCGTTAAAGGTTCAATTCAGTTATCAGGAGCCTACCGTATGCCTAACACTGGGTTGTATTTGAAGGTTGACCAACCCTTCTCTGCCTTAGAACATACACACTGAGGTCAGACTGACAAATTCTTGCTCACACGCTTCCCTTTTTGACGTTCCATGTAGCTCACTCACCCTGTAGTTTTGAATGCACATTTTATTTACTTCATTTATTCGGCAGTTATCTATTGAGCCCTATGTTCTAAGCAACGGGGTACAGCTGCGAACAAAACAAAGAATCCCTACCCAAGAAAAGAGGCAAGATAAAGGTGAATATGTCGAGTACGTTAGAAAGTGATAAGGAGTGAAAAAATAAAGGAGATGAAGTGCTGTGTATGAGAACCCAGAATGAAGGCGTTTCTGTGAGGGAATATTCCAGGCTCTGCGCTGGGTGCTGGGGGAAGAGGGCACGGAACCCTGCCCTCGAGGAATTTAGAACGTGTTAAGTGCTGTTAAGTATTTTTTAAAATTCTTTCAGGCTGGATAGGAAGAGGTTCTGAAAAGCTTCTCCAGGGAGATTGGTGACATTTCCAGCCCAGCCCTGAAAAGACGTGTAGGATTTGAGAGCAGGCAGAGGGCACAGACAATGAGACTCAGAGGCAGGTTCCTATCAATATTTATTGATAGGCAAAGAATCCAATGTGTTTGTTGCCTGAAGGGATGTGTAATGGGGCTGCAGCCAGAACATGAGGAGCCCTGAATGGCAGGCAAGGGAGTGAAGTCTTCTGAAATAAATAGAAAGCCTGTGAGAGATTTTAACCAGGGCAGAAAATGAGATGTGCATTTTGTCTTCATCATCATCATTCATCATTGCCTCCTCAGTGCTTAGGACAGTGCCTGGCACACAGTAAATATGCAGAACATATGAAACAAAGAAATGGAAATAAACAAATGAATGCATGCACCTTAGGGAGACTACTTTGGCAAGAGAGGAAGAGATGGACTGAGGGAGGAGAAAGTCTAGAAATAGCTATCTTCTCCCCCTCCTCCAACATAGGCTGTAGCCCCTTTTCTCTTACTACACCACCCAGCCAAATGCAACCGTGCTGGTGAATAAACCCTCCCACTTCCTTCTGTCTCTTACATGAGTGTTCGCCAAGTCATTCCTCTTCCTTTCTCTTGATCCCTGCAGGCCAGGCTTAAACCATTCTGGCCTGGGCATCACGGGTCCGTGGGAATGAGCCCTTTACAGCCAACCCTGGCTGTCCACATGTAGATTAAGTGTGTTAACGATTCAGGCCCCAGATGCTAAATCTCGGGAACTTCCTGGCACATTTCAGGCTGCCTCTCTGACCTGCAGTCTCCACATGGAGGCTCCCCTCCAATGGTGCAGGGGAGAGCTGGCCCTGCCCTCCGTTCCCTTTTTGGTTTTTTTAAGACTCTAGGCTTAAAGCTGCAGCTGCCCAGCAGCCCCTGGCTGCTTAGAGGGCTGCTTCAGAGGCATGGTGACATTACACAGAGCAAATGGCTTAATATTCTGGCTTCCTCCTCCACTGCCTGGTACTACTGAAAGAAACCTGGAGCAGGGAGGCGGAGAACCAGCATTCTGGCTTCTGCCTCGCTCCCAACTCTATGTTCAAGGCCTGTCCCCTCTCTGGGTCTTAATTCCCCCACCTTTAAAGTGAGAAATTACACGAAATGAGCAGTAAGTGGTCCGCCCAGCTGTGACAGTCATAGTTCTAGATTCAGTATGTTCATCTTCTGAAATGGAAGGCTACTGGCATTCTTTAGCTGTGGAAACAGGGAATCTGTATCTGCAGACCTGGGAGATGCTTCCCTCCCAAGGATTCAGAGGCTCAGAATTGTCCCTGTTTTTCAGACCATGAAGCTGAGACACAGAGAGGCTGTGTGACCAGCTAAAGTTCACACACTAGTGACTGATAGAGGCTGAATTCAAACCCAGGCAGATCTTCTGGACTCCCAGGAGCTGGGGCACCCTTTCCAGCCCAGGCTATGAGGATCTACCCCTTGGCATCTGTTCAGGAAAAGAGATGACCTCTGGTGACTGGCCTCACACAAGGGCACTGGGCAGGCACCCTGTATGGCTAACCCTTCGCCCCATCTCCAGTGATGGAGGACGTGACCTTTAGATGCATCCTCTCTGGCTGAGTTGGCAGACAAGCAGGCCAGCCAGACACATTAGTGTCCTGCTGTTTCTGTACAGTCGTAAATCACTGCAGCCCCATCCCCTGGCTCCTGGCTTCCTCCTGCGGCTAGAAAGCTCCCTGATTGGTGTGGAGGCAGCAGCAGCAGCAGCAGCAGCAACTGCAGCATCTTCCAAAGCAGACCAGCAATGCTCCCCACCCTGTCCTCTGGGAACACTCCCTCGTCACTGCCCTAGCAGGCTGGGCTGCAGTAGGGCAGAGCACATAAGAGATTCAGAGGCAAAGGACAACAGAGAAATCCCAGTAGGGTGCTTCTCCTCCTGAGGATACTGGGGCAGTGAAGGAAGACTTTGCTGGGAGGTAGGACCCATAGGTTAAAGCCTGGACTTTGCTATTGATCTTGCTGGGTGGCCTTGAGTTAGTCACTTTACCTCTCTGGGCCTCAGACTGTGCATCTACAAAATAAAAGAATTGGATATATCCTTCTTAAGATCTTCCAGCTTGTAGCAACAGCCTTTCAACTGCCCCGCCTCAGTGTCTTCCCAGCCTCCCCAGTAAAAGGTGTGAAAGATCTTTCCAAATGTACATCCCATCTTCTCCCTCCTTTGCCTTGGGTCCACCATTAATGCCACTCCCATCATATATGCGCCAAAGTCCCTGCTCCTTAGGCTGGAATTCAAGGCCATTCCTGAGGGCTCCAGTCTACCTGTCCAGCTGCATCTCACACAGGGCATTCAACTGGCATTTCCCAACCACTCTTCCGACTCTGGGCCTTTTCAAAAGCTGTTCCTTCTGCGGGGAACTCCTACTCCCACCCCCATTCAACACTGCCCTCGTCATCTTTCAGACTCAGACACTGTGAATTGAACTGATCACTCCCCCTCAGTGCCCCCACCCCACACGCTCTCATGCTACGTGCTTACAGCATGGCGTCTACACCTTCCTAATGCACCTGTGTGTATGAGTCTGTCTTCCCCTAGGGTCCTACAAATGGATTCCTTGAAGACAGAGATCCATCAGAGTCACCTGAGTTCTTAGGGAAGTTTTATTCAATGAAAAAGATTCTGCTTCGAGAAAGGATCAACCTGGTGACGGTCTTTCCTCTTGAGGAAGACTTGACAGGTTTTGTCCCAAAACAAGCAGCCACGGCCAAGTTGTGGCAAAAACTCAGGAAGGCAGAACTATACACAATCCCAGGAGTAAACAGACCAGCCACACAGGATGGCCTTCAAGAGGATTTTAAAGAAGGGCCTGTTGACATGGGGCTGACGACCCACAGAAATTCTCCGTTCCGAGTACCTGGGGCTGACCACCCCTACCAAGCCAGCTTCCCTGAATCTAGGGCCTAACTCTCAGACTCCCTAAAACTGACTGGGCTGGAAAGAGGGAGAGATTGAAAAGTCTACTACAGCTTTACACTATAAGTTTTGCATTCCCTGAAAAAGAGCCAACTTCAAAATTTATCACACCAAGGGAATGTCTGTCACCATAAAAAATGGGCCATTGTCTCACAAAAAAAAAAAAACTATCCCCATTCTCAAGAGACTCAACGTTGCAGGCCAGAAGAGCCTGGGCTAGAATCTTCTCCCTTTTAAAACTCAGCTGCGTGAACTGCGGCCAACTGCTTCCCTAATCTGGACGGGATTCCCCATTGAATCTTAAAGAAAAATCTCTACCCTGTCCTCTGAACTGGACTGTGAAATGAATGCATTCTTTGACTTAGTAGAGGAAGGGTCTGAAGCAAATTTTTTTTTTTTTTTTTTTGAGGAAGATTAGCCCTGAGCTAACGTCTGCTGCCAATCCTCCTCTTTTTGCTGAGGAAGACTGGCCCTGAGCTAACATCCATGCCCACCTTCCTCTATTTTATATGTGGGACGCCTGCCACAGCATGGCTTGCCGAGCGGTGCCATGTCTGCACCCGGGAGCCAAACCGGTGAACCTTGGGTCGCCGAAGCAGAATGTGTGCGCTTAACCGCTGCGCCACCGCACCGGCCCCTGAAACCAATGTTTTGATGCTTGAACTCCAACACAGAGCAAATGACTCATGGGAGACCCCCGGTGATGGGGATGGTGGCAGCCTGCTGATCACAAAGAGGGAGGTAGGTGCAAGCTGCAGAGAGCCCACCAGTTTCAGCTCATTTGAAGGAAGCAATTTCTCCATCAGCCGGAGCTATCCAGGGATGGCATGGACTGAGTCTGGAGGGGATGGAATAGGAATCAGGGGTCAGGAACCAGCAGATAAGAAGGGCCACAAGACCAGCTACTCATAGGCGATGCTGAGCAGTGGTTCTCAACCTGACTGTGCGTCGCAGTCCTCCAGTTCCTGAGGAAAGCTTGTCTAGAAAACAGAGTCCTAGGACCAACATGCTGGGTCAGAATCTCCAGCAGTGGGGTCTAAGAACCTGTATGTTTTCAAAGCTCTCTGGAGGAGTCTTCCACCGACAGTGGTCTGCCAGGGTGACCTCAAAAGACTCTAGCAACTCTGAAGCAGGCTAGGTGGGGTTGCCTAGAGAGGAAGTGGAATGGCCATGAGGCCTTCTCAGAGCTGGCTGGAAGAGCTGGGGAACTGGCATTTTCTTCTGCTGGCCATTCTGCCGAGTGAGCCCAGCTCTAACGCTTCCAGAGTGCGAATCCCACTTGGTCATGTAATAGGAACGCTGGTGCTGACACAGCAGGCAGACGGGAGCTCAGGCTGCACCAGGGGACAAGCGGTGGACACAGACACTCAGCACCAACTCCTTGCTCAGAGCCTGGGGACAGGCAGGGGCAAAAGGCACCCGCTCCACGCCAAGCCTTGAGCGAATCAAAATGACTCAAGAGCATGGGGCCTGCACTGTCTTCCAGGTTTCAGAGCCAGCCGAATCCCTCCCTATCTTCTTGGAGTTTGGGGCGGGTAATTAGAGGGGACAGCAGAAGGACTCCTGTGCATCTAGCAGAGGAATCCCTTATGCAGCACCCCATCTCCTGGGTGTCAGTCCTTGCGAGCACACCTCCAGCCACAGGCAGTTACCATTCCCTGAGGTCCCCCTTCCTCTGTGGGACAGCACCCCCGTTCCCAGACCCTTCTGCCCTTTGTTCCTCATTCTACCTTCTGGTATTACAGAAAAGGAGAACTCTTCTCCCCAACAGCCTTTTCCATTTGAGGCCAGCACATGCGAAGCCCTTTTGTGTCCACGTTGGACAAGCTTCCCCAGGAGCGGAGAGGGGGTTTTAGCATGTGCTTTTCTCCATCCATAATGCCTGGTGCAGGAGGGAATGGAGAGATGGCCAAGATATGCGCTACTGAGCTCTTGACAAACCACCTCCCCACCCCTCCCACCCCCCACTGCCACTTCAGAAATGTGTGCCCAGAGGGTTCTATAAGGCCTAGGAGCATTTCATGACGAGTGGAGGTTTGGCCTCCAATCCCTGGGTACACACCCCCAACCTAGGCTGGGCTAGATGCCTATATCACTGGCTGCCTCAGGGTCTATAATCAATGCTTTATCCTCCTCCTCAGTCCATATCTCGGTTTCTACAACTCAGATGGCAAGGAAAGGCCAATAAGCGAGAAACAACAGCAGGACAAATGCATTTGCCCCATGCCCCCATAGACAGTAGAGAAGCCAAACATCGGATGAGGAATCCAAAGCACAGAGAGGTTAAGTAATCTGTCCAGGTCACACAGCTAGTAAGTGGAAGGGCTAGGTCATAAAGGAGGTTCATGAGTCTCCCATCCCTCATCCCACCATCCAGAAGCACCACCTCAGTAGAGGAAATTTCTTCTTCTTTCTTGGCCTCTTTTCAGAGCCAATGAAGGCAGGCCTGACTCCCTACACACAGCTGGGTTTATTTCTAACCTCTCCTGTGGGAGGATGCAGATAAAGCTGGGTAAGAGACGGGGACAGAGAGAGGAAGTGAATGACCCGCTCACTCATGTGAGTGGGAAGGAGTGTGGTCTCTAGGGGGATGAGGTAAAGCCAAGGCCCTCCTGGAGAAGCTGGAGGGACAGCAGTTTCCAAGTGTCCCGCCCAAGGCCATGGCCATCCATGCTGGATTCAGGGGCCTGGGACAGCAAACAGACCACTGAAGGCCTGGTTCCATGAGTGATTTGCTGAATAACTTAAACAAATTTCCTCCTTTGCAAAATGAGGAAACAATGATCCATCAGCTCAAAACAAGCCACTTGGGTTAATACTAAGATCTTCACATTCTCTGGCCTTCACTGAAATGATATAAACTCCAGTTATTCTGTGCAAATCAGAAGTGCTCAATGATATCAGGGGGGTTTCCTGGCTATCAGTGACATCATGGGCATTTCCTGGGTTCTAGGGATGGGGGAAGGGAGGATAAATAAAATGGGTAGTGAGAGACACCAAGGCTGGGAATCTCAGAATGGACCAGATGCCGCCCTTTGGATTCTTCAGCTAGGAAGGATGTCAGCAAGGGAGAGACGGGGTCAGATCTGCATTTTAGAGCAGTCACTTTTGCAGCTGGAGTAGAGGGTGGATTGGATGGGCAGACCAGAGGAAGGGAGACCATTTGGGAGGTTCCTGTAACAGCCCCTGGAGAGGTGGTGGGGGTTGGGTTAGGGCAGCAGTGGTGGCTGGGGGAGGAGGGAGATGCCCAGCATGACTCCTAAGAAAGTTGGTGGACAGGGACAGTCCCATTCTCCTACACAGAGCAGGTTTAAGGGAAAAATTATGGGTTCAGTTTGGAAAGTAATGAGTGTGAAAGGATATATCCAAGTGAGGTGCCCAGGTTGGGTCTGGACACAGAAATTTGAGTTCTCAGTGGGAGGCGGCCCCGTGGGTCTTAGAAGAGTATAAATGGGACGGGGGTGAGGTGTGGAGGTGGGCTAGCAAAGATGGGCTCAGAAGGAAACTTGGAGGAAGCACTGGGAAAACCAGGAGTCCATGTGACTCAGAGATCACAGAAGGAAGTGACCATCCAACGCTCGTGGTGCTCCACAGTGCCAAATGACTCTGGAAAACTCCTGTAAGGACAGAAAAGGAGGCCTTTTCATGAGTTAGGGCGTCTTTGTTGACCTTGGCAAGTGCAATTTTTGTGGAGCCCAACTATAGTGGTTCAGGATGGCAGGGGGTAGAGAGGCGACAAATTAGGATTTGGAGAAGACTGTTTTCATCAGTAATTTAAAGGCGAAGAAGCTGATATTGCTGGCAGCTCAGGGCAAAGGGAGGGTTTCATTTGTCTGGAAAAGGCTGGGGGTTGTTTAAATACTCAGGGGAAAGAGTCTGGAGAGAGAGAGGCTGGAAAGATGGGGGGCTGGAAGGGACACGTGGGTGAATTGAGGTAGGGGAGGTCAGGATCCCTGGAGGAGGGGTCAGCTGGGATGGAAGGACTTGTGAGTGGAGAGTAGGGAGGTTCCTGGGAACCTCTTTCTCTGAGGAGGAGAAGCTGAAGTCATCTGCTGAGTCATGGGAGGAGGAGGGGGGAGAGGCTGGCGAACAGGCGGAAGGTTTGAAGGAGCTTCTAGGGAGGGTGGGGGAGTGAGCTGGGGAAAGGCCAGCCATTTGAGAACCAGCTGGGCCTGGAGGCCATGCACACAGGGACCCCCATCTGCCCGGCCCTGTGGTTTTCTCCAGCAGCCCTCAGCAGGGTAGGCTGTGAACTGAGAAGGTTGAAGTCAGACGACCCAGAGCAGGCAGTGGTCAGCTATGGCCAAGGAACCAGGGGACAGGGAGTCCAGTATATCAAAGGAATGAGCGCTGGGATTGGCCAAGGACCCCGTGAGCTGGGGGAAACAGAGGCCAGGAGGGGAGCAGGGGCTGGAGGCCTTGGGGACACAGCAGAACAGTAGAGGGGTGCAGTGAAGTGGGGGTGCCAGAGGATCAGGAGAGTAGGGCATCATTCTGGGAGGCCCACCAAGACCCACAGAAAATTCTGGGGAGTAGACATGGGCTAGGGTGAGGCCCAATTTGAGGAGGTTCCCCTGAGAGGCTCCGGCGGAAGATGCTGTGTCCTGTGGATGCTGGAATCCCCCAGAATGAGGCAGGGCCTTGGGAAGGAGACAATCTACAAGCAGGGCCTGAAGTCCTCAGGAATGCCAACCAGAAACGGCGGTTTAGGCAAAGGGCAAGGCTGGAGCCCCAAGGGCGGGGTTTGCCCAAGGCGTCTGGAAGAAGCAGCGTGGTGGCAGGGCACCAAGTGGCTTGGACCTTCACATCTTTCAGTTCTGTCTGGCACAGTGGCCCTGCCACCATCACATCTTGCTCCCCTAACTGTGATCTCTGGCCCAGCACTTCCACCTCTAAGACGGGGACAACTCAGGCCTCTCGAGCTTCATAACGAGGGAAGAGGAAGCCAAGGACTTGAACAGATTAGGGCCTGACCACGGTATTCCCCTGCTTTGTCATTTTTTTATCCACTGGGTCATGCAGGTGGCTGAGGAGAGGCATCAGACGGAGTGGGGCAACCGTGATTCCTGAGGGACTAGATGCCTAGCGTTACTCCTGGAGCAGGGGAAAGGCCAGGGAGGAGGCCCTGAGGCAGACAAAGAGAACAGAGGAGAAAAGAGTAATGGTGGAGAGACAGATACACAGTGGTGGAGACACAGACACAGAGAGAGAGAGAGACAAGGATCCAACAGAGGGACAGACAGGAAGACAGACTGCCTGAGACAGAGACGGGGAGAGAAGGTGCTGAGCAGCCTGGCCAGGTGCCCATGGCTCATCCCAGAGCTGCTGGGCTGGACCCAATCAGTGCAAGATGGATCGCTGCTCTGGGAAGGCAGTGGCCTCCAGGCCAGGCAGCTGGGGCCTCTCTTCCATCTGCACGACCTGCTGCGGGAAGCTCCGCCAGCTGACCCTGTCTGCCCACAGCCAGACTGAGGAGTGGCTTCCTCAAGGGCAGCAGGAGGTCGGAGAAGGGGGCTGCTTTGAAGGCATGGACTCCCTCCCCCGCCCCTCTGCCTCTCACTAGCTGTGAGGTTTGGCAGCCACTGAGCTCCGCAGAGTCGTCATTCTCATGCTTTCAAATGGGAAGAACCACCCCAATCCTCAGTGATCCTGATCTTTTCCCCTCTCCACAGAGACAGGGACCTGGATAACCCGGCATTAAGGGTGCCCTTCAGGTCCAACAAGAACTTGGAGGTAACAGATGCCTTCTGTTCCCAGCACCCTTTGGGACAGTTCCAAAAATCTGGCCAAGCTGTTTGGGCTGAGAGTAGTAAGTCAGGAGAGTAGGTTGTGACCCCAGTGATAAAGGTCCCACCAATTAAGGAGTCCTATCCACCTCCCCTCTCCCCCAAACCTCAACACTGAGCCCTTATGCTGTGTGCCGAGCCCTGCCGCACCAGGAGGAAAGGACATATTCCATCGCTCTGTCCTCAGTGTCTAAGGGTTCTGACCCAGATGGTGGCCCTCCACAATGGGGCTGCAAGAGACCCTCCTGATCACGAAGGCCACCTGCAAACTGGCCTCATCCTGCCTCTCTGCCCATCATTTACCCCTTCATTCATTCAAACATTGAGTGCCTACAAATGCATAAAAGCTCGTAGGTGAGACAAATAATGACATGTGATGAGAGGGGTGAGCCCAGGATGCTGGGAGAGGACGTAGAAGGGACCCATCACCCTATCCCCACCTTTCCAAATTTGTGGTCTTCAACTCCAGCTTAAACACTCCCTCTTCCAGAAGGCTTCCCAGAACTTTTTTTTTTTTGAGGAAGATTAGCCCTGAGCTAACATCTGCTGCCAATCCTCCTCTTTTTGCTGAGGAAGACTGGCCCTGACCTAACATCCATGCCCATCCTCCTCTACCCTATATGTGGGACACCTACCACAGCATGGCTTGCCAAGCGGTGCCATGTCCATACCCGGGATCCAAACCAGCAAACCCCAGGCCGCCGAAGCGGAACGTGCGACTTAACTGCTGCACCACCGGGCCAGCCCCATCCCCGGAACTACTAGGAGTGATTTCTTCTTCTGCCTCTAAGCCCGTGACACTTCTTCTCCAAAGCCCCACACACTGGAGTCTTATACAAGAGCGGGGAATGTATATACATTCTATCTCTATAGAGTGTCTCCTCTTTGGGGCAGAGCCCAGGTCCCATTCATTCATCTTTGCATCTTCCAGAGCCCAGCACAGTAGCAGGGGATCATAGCTCAATGGATACATATTAGCTGTGTGTCTCTGAACCTCGATGGAGCTCAACAGATGCATAATAGTTCATGTCTTTAAGCCTCAGTCTCTTCACTTGTAGAGTGGGGATAATAATTTTCACTTCCTAGTGCGGCCAGATGGATCAAATGAGATAGTGCATGCAAAGTCCCCTGGCAAGCTAGAGGCTTTGCAGCTCTGCGCAGCCGTGGCTGTTGCTAATAATACAGCAATCTCGGGGCAGGAGTGGGACTCAGAGAGACAGGCAGCAGGCGCCCCTCTGTCTGCAGCTTCTCCTCCTGCCTGACAGTGGCAGAAGGGCTGTCCAAGCCTGAAACAAGCCAAATGTGGGCAGCCAGACTGCAGTAGGAAGAGAAGCCAGGGAGAATCTGGATACCCAGGTTCCAAGTCGGCCTCTAGCTCAGGCGAGGGACCCTGGGCAGGTGAGTCTCTTCTCTGAGCATCAGTTTCTCCATCTGCCAAATATGAAGAATGATCTCTGGCTGGCGAGCAGCAGAGATGAGGCGAAGCCCTGGTGAAAGGAAGAACACGTAGGAACCCCCTCGTCAGTGTCCAAATGGTGTGCAGTTGTGGAGTCACGGTGAGGTGTGCACCAAGCTCTCCGCAGCCGTCACCCCTTCCCTCCCACCCTCTGACTGGGTCAGACAGCAGCCCCTCTCCTTGGGAGACTAGGCATAACTTCTGGCCCAGAGTGGTGCTCAAATATTTGTTGAATGAGAGAATAAACAAATAAATAAATGGGGCCCCAGGGAAGGAGCCCCCTTTGGACAGGTCAGCAATTCAGCCTGTGCTCACTGTCTCTATACCACGTCCACCACGTCTATACCTCTATACCCCCGTCTCTATACCACCAGAGACCAAACCATCATCATCTCTCCCCTGCATTATTGCAGCAGTCTCCAAACTGGTGCCCCTGCTTCTGTCTTATCTCTTATCTCCCCTACCATCTATCTTTTCTCCACAGGATGCCCATTTTTAAAATTCAGATCTTATTATGTATCTCCTCTGCTTAAAATCCTCTAATTAGCTTCCTAGTACCCTCAGGATAATCTCCATTATCTTTAATGAGCCTACATGGCTCTCCTCCCATCTCAATCCACCATCTCCCAAACCTCTGTTCCAGCCATCTGATTCTCATTCCTTTCCTCTCATAAGGCCAGGCTCACTTTCCTCTCGTTAGAAGTTATTTTCTTCCAAAAGCGTTCCCTGGACCCACTCCCCAGACTAAGTTAGGGGTCCTTGCAACCAGCCCCTGAGCTAGCACTCTGTTCTTCCCCACTGCAACTCGCATCAGGCTTTGATGTTACCACTAGTCAGTCTCCCAACTACACTGTAAACCGTGGAGGAGCAAGGACCTGGTTTGCCCAGTAATGGGCCTTTTGACCCCTGTCTGACACAAGGAAGGGGCTCAAATCCTAGCTGAGCAGCTGAGTGAGCTGGAAAGGAAGAAAGACTTGCAAGGAGCAAGATAAACTGTAGTCCACCCAGACAAATCAAGAGCAGAGGCGGGGTGGGTGGAGAGCAGGGCAGGGCCAGCACGGGAGCCAGGGCACAAGGCCTTGACTACATGAGTTTGAGAAGCAAACCGCTGAGATCCGGAGACCACCCTCGCCGCCTTGTGTACATCGCAAAGGCCCTCAGGGTCAACTCCGGAGACGACAGGGTCCCCATCCTCAGCGTGACCCCGCATCCCCATGCCTTCGCTGGGGTGCCTCTACTCAGTCGGTTGTATTAAACCATCAGTCTAGTGCGCATGTCTGCGAGTGTCCGGGCCCACCCCTTGCTAATCCCACTTTTATAGAAAACTGACTTTACAATTTTAACAGGCCTCTGTACGTTAATCTTCCCCTCTGAGAACAAAAGTAAAGAGCCCAGCCCGCCCGATTCGGAGGCCAAGCGCCCTTGTAAACCGCAAATGGCTGCACAGACTAGAAGAGGTCGCCTTCACCCTAGGCTCTCGAGGGCCCTTCCAGAGCCTTCCTTCTTGTCCCCGCGTACGCCGCACCACAGCTCTGCAACCGAGGTCCAGCTAACCCCTCCCTTCCAGTGGCGAGCCCTGGACACTCCCAAAACCCCGGAGGGGCGCGCCGGGTAGGGCGGCTTCCAGGGGAGGAGTGGGCGTCTCCTTTGCCTTTGGCACCGCCCCGCCCACGCTCCTCAGTTTGCTGTGATTGGCCGTGCTATTCCCAGGCTCTCCAATCAGAAGGCTACTGTGGAGCCAGGAGTGGGGCTTCGGTTCCCACGCGAGATCGGCCCTAGCCTCCTCTACCCTGCGCGCCGTGCCCGCCCCGCCCCGCCCCGCCCGACGGCCGTGACTCAGCAGGAAGGCGTGACCGGACCGGGCCTGAAGGGCCGAGATACGCCACTCGTCCCGGTCCACGCGGCTGGGCCGGTGGAGCTGGGAGGAGGCTTTGCGGGCTGAGGTGGCAGTCCCAAGACCTGGTCCCTGATCTTTCTGTGTGACCCAGAAAAACTCTTGACCCTTCTCTGACCCTTGGCTCCCCTTCCCTACAGTGGAGATGAGGATAAACACCAGGGCGGTCATGAGACAGGATAGTACTAGTTAGTAGAAAGAGCGTAGGGCTCTTTGGAGTCTGACCGTTCAGGGTGCAAATCCTGCCCCCTAGTTAGCTAGCTGTGTGATCCTGGCCAATCCCTAAATCCTCATGTGTAAAATCAGAACGATTCACCTCCGCCTCTCAGTTTGGGACAGTGAAATGCGACAGTGGTACACAAATGGGGATGGGAAACAAAACGACTTAGTTTTGTAAGTGGCTGCAGAATTCCAATTAGGAGAGCCAGCTATGATTAGCAAAACAAAAATGGCAATTGTGGAAAGCTGGTCCTGGAGGCTAAGCAGTAAACAAGATAGCTAGACAGTTCTGCATAAGAAATGTGCAAGAGGGGCCGGCCTGGTGGCGCAGCAAAGTTCCCACATTCCGCTTCTTTGTGGCCCGGCCTTCGCCGGTTCGGATCGCGGGTGCGCACATGGCACTGCTTGGCACCGCCATGCTGTGGTAGGCGTCCCAGGTTTAAAGAAGAGGAAGATGGGCATGGATGTTAGCTCAGGGCCAGTCTTCCTCAGCAAAAAAAGAGGAGGACTGGCAGTAGTTAGCTCAGGGCTAATCTTCCTCAAATTAATTAATTAATTAATTAAAAAAAAAGAAATGTGCAAGATCCTGATTGAAAAATGGGCAATGGACTTAGAGACATTTCTCCAAAGAAGATATACAAATAGCCAATAAGAACAAGAAAAGATACTCAGTATAATTAGTTATTAATAGGGAAACAAACCAAAACCAGGAGTTAACACTTCACACCCACTAGGATGGCTAGAATTTTTTATAAAGGGAGGGAGGGGATAACAAAAGTCAGCAAGGATGTAGAGAATTGGAACCCTTGCGCATTGCAAGTGGGAATGTAAAATGGTACAACCACCATAGAAAACAGTTTGGCAGTTCTTCAGTGTTAACCATAGAATTACCATATGACCCAGCAAATTCCACTCCTGGGTAAATCCCTGGGAGAATTGAAAACAGAGTCTCAGATACTTGTACATGAATGTTCATAGCAGCATTATTCATTACAGCCAAAAGGTGGACACAGCCCAAGTGTCCATCAACAGATGACTGAATAAACACAGTTTGGTGAGTCCATACAAAGGACTATCACTTCACCATAAAAAGGAATGAAGTACTGATCCATGCTGCAATGCAGGTGAAACTTGAAAACGCTATGTTAAATGATAGAAGCCAGACACAAATGGCTACACATTGCATGATTCCAAGTCTATGAAATATCTAGAATAGGCAAATCCATAGAGACAGAAAGTAGATTAGTGGTTACCAGGGGCTGAGGGGAGTGGGGAATGGGGAGTAAGTGTTAATGTGTATGAATTTTTTGGGGGGATGGGGGTGATGAAATGTTCTGGAATTAGTGGTGATGGTTGCACAACCTGCGAATTTACTAAAAACCACTGAATTGTACAGTTTAAAAGAATGAATTTTACAGTATGTGAATTATCTCAATAAACCTGTTATTTTTTTTAAATAAAAGCAATGAGTTGGGCCACCTCAGTGCTGCAGCGCTTAAGTGCACACATTCCGCTTTGGCAGCCCCAGGGTTCACCGGTTCAGATCGCGGGTGCGGACATGGCACTGCTTGGCACGCCATGCTGTGGTAGGCATCCCACATATAAAGTGGAGGAGGATGGGCATGGATGTTAGCTCAGGGCCAGTCTTCCTCAGCAAAAAGAGGAGGATTGGCAGCAGTTAGCTCAGGGCTAATCTTCCTCCAAAAAAAAAAAAGCAATGAGCAAAAATGTGAGAGTCAGAGAGTTTGCAAACAAGGGAGGAGAAGGAAGGAGGTTACAGGAGAGAGGGAGAGTCCCCCCACTGGGGTAGGATATAAGGGCTGGAGTAGAGAAAATGAGTGAAAATTACCTGGGAATGTGTATGTGTGTGGTGATAGTGGTGGTGTATGTGAATGCACAAGGGCTTATTATTTTTTTATGATTTCATTTTTCCTTTTTCTCCCCAAAGCCCCCCGGTACATAATTGTGTATTTTTAGTTGTGGGTCCTTCTAGTTGTGGCATGTGTGACGCCACCTCAGCATGGCTTGATGAGCGGTGCCATGTCCATGCCCAGGATCCGAACCAGCAAAACCCTGAGCCGCTGAAGCAGAGCATGTGAATTTAACCACTTGGCCACAGGGCCGGCCCCTTTATTATTAATTAATTAATTAGTTAATTAATTTTGCTGAGGAAGATTCACCCTGAGCTAACATCTCCACCGATCTTCCTCTGTTTTGTATGTGGGTCGCTGCCAAAGCATGGCCACTGACAAGTGGTGTAGGTCAGTGCCTGGAAGCCAAACCCAAGCCACCAAAGCAGAGCACGCTGAACTTAACCACTAGGCCACAGGGCCAGCCCCCAAAAGGGCTTTTTAAAAACAGGGTGTCTGATTTTCAATTTTCAGTTGTTTCTTGGGTCCTTGCTCCAAATCATCAGCCAAGTCGGTTGCACACACAGCCTGGAATTGGTGGAACTTCAGGAGTGAAGGGCTTAGTCAGTGAACAGGAAAAAGGAGTCATGGAGGAGGCAAAAGCGGATGGGAGATTCACAAATCAGCAGGATCAGGGGTGCTCAGCAGAATCTACGCTCCCTAAGAACTCATGAGGTTTTGGGTAGGGATGCTGGGTTTCATGACTTTAATGGGAGATACCTGGCTGGGTCCTTTTAATTAAATCTGAAGAGGCAAGGCACACTCAGCAAGTTGAAGGAGGTGGGAGATATTCAAGAGGCTGACATCTGGGGCACCTGTATCACTTTCCAATGGATTCTCATCGCCCTTAGAGTAAAACTCCTGCTCCCCCAACAGCCTAGAAAGGCCTGAGCAGTCTGGCCCTTACCAGCTTTTCTGACTCAGCTCTTAGCACGCTCCTCTCTGCTCCAATCACAATGGCCTTCTCGCTGGTCCTTCTGCAGGCCAGGCTAAATCCCCACCGATGGGCCTGGAATGGTCTCCCCAAACCTTTTCATAGCCAAAAGGTTCATGGTCAGCTCCCTCTCCACTCAGGCCCAGGTCAAGCCTCACCTCCTCAGAGGGCTCTCTGACCACCCGCTCCCTACCACAACCCCTTGCTTTGTGTTCTTCATGGCACCAATCACTAGCTCAAATTCTCTGGGCTATTGATAGGTTCTATGGCGTATCATCGAGCTTCTCTTGAAAATCATCTCTGTGCTGTGCAAACGGGAACCTGGTCTAGACCTCTTCTTGCTCCTCAGCCCAAGATTCCAGCTCCGCCCTTGGCCCAACACACAGATGCTCCAGAAATATTTGCTCATATCCTCCATTCACTTGACAGATATGATTTGAACACCTTCTGTGCGTGAGTTCCTACGCACAAAGTTGGGCCCAACAGACCCAGACCCAATCCTCAAAGGCCCCCGGGCTAGTGGAAGATACCGTGAAGTCAGCAGTCTGCTGAGATGCAGGGGTGAGTGCTGTCTCTGGGGAGGTACAGGGTGTGATGCGGGCTCCTAGTCCAGACCGGGAGGGGGTGGTAGCAGCAAAGCCCTTCTGGAGAAAATGAAAGCTGAGATGTGAGGCTAAATAAGAGTTGACTCAAGGGAAGGAGGGAAGAGGGTGATGCGTATTCCAGGCAGAGAGAACAGCATGTGCAGAGGCCCGGTGGGAAGAGAGCCCAGACATTAGAGGAATTAGAAGTAGTTCAGCCTGGCTAGATCCTGGCAGCAAGTGGTGAGGGATGATGCCAAAAACACAGGCAGAGCCAGGCTGTGCCAGACCTTGTAAACTGAGCTAAGGAGTTGAGGAAGAGCACTGGGGAGCCATGGAAGGGGTTTAAGCAGGGGAGTGGCACCATCAGATTTGTAAACATTAGACGATTCACTGTTCTTGTGATGTGGGGAATAGGTTAGAGACAGGGAGACACTGAGGAAGCCATGATAAGAGATGTGGGGATGGAGAGAAGGGGACAGTTTCCAGCAGGGCCTGGGAGATAGAATCAATAGGATTTAGTGACTAGTTTTTTGGGGGTGGGGATTGTTGGAGATAACACCCAGGTTTCCAGCTTAAGCTATTGGTTGGTAGTGCTAGTTACTAAACAGAGAAACCCAAGTTCATGGGGAGGTGACAAAGTTCTGAGTGAGACAGGTTGAGTTTCAGGAGAGCACAGGACACTCAAATCAGCATTGGATTACTCTATGAGTTTCTTGAGGTCAGAAGCTCCGTCTTATTTATCTGTGTGTTCTCCATTCCAGTAGGCCCCGGCACAGGGAACAACAAATGTGCTGAATAAAACAGTGAGCAGATCCAGCCTTAATAACTGGCTGGAAAACAGGTTTCAGAAAACCCCACAGGACAGACAAAAATTGAGGAGGCTGAGAGTGTCAGCCAGGAGGGGCTGGGTTAGGCTGCGCAGTCGCAGTAGTTTACAACAACAAAGATGGATTCCTCCCTTCCTATGTCCATCTTGAGTCAACGGAGGCTTTGCTCCAGGTGGCCCTCACTCAGGGACACACATCGATGCAGCCTCCACCATCTGGAATGTCACTGGTCACCCTGAAGGAAGCGAAGTTGCCAAATTGGTCGGGTCCTTGACGGCCTCTGCCTAGGAGGAGAGACTTCCACACACATTTCACTGGCCGAAGCATGTCATAGGGCCATGCCTCACTTCCGGAGGGCAGGAAGTGCAAATCTACCAGGGGCCAGGAAAGGGAAGAACTAGGCATGTTGGTGACCAGTATTAACGGGCATCAAGAATCTTAGGTTCTAGTCCTGGGTCCACTGTGCAAACTCGGCCATTTCCTCTTGCTGAGCCTCAGTTGTTCCTGTCTGTAAAAAGGGACAATAATACTTCCCTCACAGAGCTGCTATCAGGGTTAATTGAGAGAGTGTGGATGAAAACACTTTGTTTAGAGGGGAAGGGAGTGTCCAGGGCTAGGAAGCTGTGACACTTCTCAGGATAATGGAGAGACACACTCAAATGCAGGTGTGGCTGGAGAGGCTGTGACCATGGGTGAAGCAGAATCTGAGTGTGCTGCACTCAAATTTGGGGGCTGCAGGGTGGCTGGAGCCCCTCTGTGCTGACTCCCTGAATTCTTAAGCATTTTCATTCCTTTCATTCCTCCAGTCCTCCTCCCTCCAGTGACACAGTGCGTCTCAGAGAGCTCTCTGACAAATGGAGACAAAGCCATTACTGCCAAGAGCTGATGGAGTTTGGAGCTAAAGTGTCTGCCTCACTCCTTGGCTGGGAGCCAGGACCCAGGCTTGGAGCCTGTGGGAGGCAGAAGTAATGGCCCCCCGAAGATGTCCACAGCCTAATCCGTGGAGCCTGTGAATTTGTTACCTTACACAGCTAAAGGGATTTCGCAGGTGTGATTAAATTAAGGACCTTGAGATGGGGGATTAGCCTGGATTACCCAGGTGGGCCTAATATAATCACAAGTGGCCTCAGAGGATGGAAGAGGGAGGCAGGAGTCAGAAAAGGAGATGAGATAATGGCAGCAGTGGTCAGAGTGATGCAACTGCTGGCTGGAAGGAGGTCATGGGCAGGCAGGGAACGCAGGCAGCTTCTAGAAGCTGGAAAAGGTAAGGAAACGGATTTTCCCCAAATCCTCCAGAAGGAACACCGCCCTGCCGAGACCTTGAATTTAGCCCAGGACCCATTTCAGACTAGTGACCTCGAGAACTGTAGGATAAGTTTGTGTCGTTTTAAGCCACTATATTTGTGGTAATTTGGTACAGCAGCTATAGGAAATTAGTACAAAGCCTGTACGCTGGACCTGGAGGGCAGAGGCTGGACCTAGAGAGTTGCTACTGGCAAGTCCCCCGCCCTGGGGCTGAGAGAGGCTCTGGCAGGATCCCCCACTTCCCTCTGCCCCTGGAGCTCCAGGTGAGGTGCCCCAGGAGCAGCCTGTGGGGAAGCCCCAAAGCTGCTTTGCTCTTCCTCAAATCCCTTTCTGCCTCCTATCGATTTTTCTCTTCTAGTGACTCCGGCACCTTGCCATGTGACCTTGAGCACACCCCTTCCTTTTGCAGAACCCAGATTTCTCTATGTGCAAAAGGCAAGCGGGGATGGGCTAGGGGACCTCTAGGGGCCTTCCAGGCCTGACACTGCGAGTCAGCATTTCCAGGATGTGTGGGCCTGCTGAGAGCTCTCTGACTGTGTTCTTGAACCACCCTCCACCTCCAAGCCTTTTCCTCCAGCAAGTCCTAACCAGAGTCTTTCCTGCTGCCACAAACGATGCACTTGTGCCCAAACACCGACCTCAGTTAAAAGACGGGGGGACAATGCTTTATTGACTTGGCACCTATGAACGGGTGGCTACAGGCCCCCAGGGTTCTTTGCTAGTGCAAAGTGGAGGCTCTGTGGTGGGGGCAGCATAAATCAGAGATGCTGTTCTAGCTGCAGGGAGGGGCCGCTGTCCCTGTCTTGGCCCCTCCAGTCCCCTTGTCCAGCCAAGCACCATCTGAGTCTGGGCCCTCATGGAGCAGGCCAGGGCAAGGACCCAGGTTCTTCTGCAGGCTCAGGCAGTCCAAGGTAAGAGCCGTAGGCCTCTCCTGCCTTCCCTCTTCTTGAAGATCCCAAGATGGGTAGGGGGAAGGGAGGGAATCCATTTACGGAGGGCTCCCGAATCTCTTGGACCGAGGTCTAGGAAGGCAGGGTCGAGGTGCTGTAACAGGAGCCCCACCAAGGAGGAGAATTAGGAATCATTCCCTTCCCTCGTTTTCTGTTTTGGCTGAGCAGAAAGTGGGAGCTTTCATTGAATTGGGCCTACAATAGCTGATGACAGGTGAGGTCACACAGTAAGTTGATGGAGTAGAGCCAGCCTCCTCTATACAGGACCACACTGTCTGAGCAGGCTCTCACCCAGGCAAGGGAGGGAAGGGCAGAGTGAACTGCAGTTGTCACAGGAGGAGGGCTTCCTGGAGGAAGAGGGGCAGGCCACAGTAGGCTCCCAGAAGAGGTGGTCTGCAGAGCAGGCTGGGTCACAATGGCCGGCACAGGACACTGGCATCCTCGCTGTGGTCACAGTTGTGGGCATCCCAGCGGATATGAGAGCAGAGCAGAAGGGCACTCTCGTCCCCACGGCACTTGACATTGTCCAGGAGGATGGGGCCTCGGCCTGGGCCAAAGTGGGCCTCGCCAGGAGCTGCCAGGGCCTGGCCACAGCCCAGCTGGCGGCACAGGACACTGGCTGCCCGCAGGTCCCAAGCATCATCACAAACAGTGCCCCATTGCTGCCCTAGGAAAAGTTCTACACGCCCCTCGCATCGGTGGGCTCCATTGGCCAGGCGTAGGTGCCCTGTGGGAGGACAAGGCCTGGGGCTGGAAGGGGCTGACCCATGCCAGGCCACTCCCAAGCTAGGCCAGGGAAGGGGTAGATAAAGGAGGCAAAGGGCGGTGGCCTGAGACAGAGCACCACCCTGGGAGCCACTGGAGGAGGGCAGACGAATGAGATTAAAATAGAATGGGCATCAGTCCAGACTCAGTCTCTGGACTGGAGGAACGTGTAAAAGACTTTGTGGGGTGCTGTGTGCATGCAGAGTGCTTCATATCTGCTCCCCCTTAGTCCTCTGTTCATAATCCCAGAACTTCAGCCCCAGGGCCGATCTCTGGAGATTGTGATTATTTCCCCTGCAAGTCATTGTCTCCCCTCGCCCTCTGGACTTCCTGGGTTAGAGTGAATTCTTTCATTTCTCTCCTCAGGACAGAAGCCCCATCCCCTCATTTTGGTCTCATCTCTAGAAATCTCTAGATTGGTCTAGCTTAAAATCCACTTCCCTCTTTCTGGACACCCTACCCCTATTAATAAGGTCTGAGATTAGCATAAAAGGACAAAGGTTCCAGGATCTGGCGAGCTGCGTTACCCCAGGCTGTGACCTCCCTCAACGCTGGTCCTTCACATCCTAATGCCTCTGCCTTCCTCCTGGGGCCTGTGGGCACCTACCGTCTCTGGGCCGAGGAGTGGGCACCCAGGTGGTCTCAGAACCGTCCTGCTGGACTTGCAGTCCTAGCTCCTCTGGGCCTGGCTCAGCAGGACAAAGAAACAGAAGTGGCTGTCACACTGGGGAACATGTTCCTTGAGGCCAGGTCACCTCCTACCTTCCCAAGGGAAGCCTGACCTAGGGACAGAGGGGCCTCACAGGACCCTGAAGAACTGCTCTCTGCCCCTTGGATCAGAAATGGGGTTGTTTCTTTCACCGTGGGACCCAGAGCAGAACCCTTTGTGGCCTACCCCTTTGTGGTCCGGGGCACCACACGAGGGTGAAGATGTTAATTCCCACACCAATTAGTGAAGAGAAGCATTTAAAAATGTGTCCGACTCTGCAAACGTCCCTTTCCATTGATTCCTCCCAAAGGTCAGACGCTTGCTCCCCGAAAGCTAATCAACCGTCTCTGCCTCTTAGAGCTTTGCGCGTCCTTGACTCGGCAAAGCACAAGTGCCGCGGCCCCGCCCTGTAAAGACTTTCGCACTCTATCCCGGGCCTTCGCTCTCTCCCCTCGGACTCCGCCCGTCACTGCCGCAGAGCGCGCGCCCTCCCGAGGCCCCGCCCCACCCTCTCCCTGCAGCTGGCTCTCCGTTCCCGGCCCCGCCCACGCTGCGCAGCCGCAGGGCGCGTCAATGGTCGGGCTCCGCCTCTCTCTGCGGACTGCGTCCTGTTCCGCCCGGCTCACGCTACAGTGCGGCAGAGCGCCGCGCGGCCCCGCCCATTCTTCAGAGCCTGCCTCGCCCCGCCCAGGTCTCAGTACGCGCCTGCGCGCGGCCACGCCCATTTCTCAGATCCTGCCTTACGCCGCCCGCGCCGCAGTACGTGCCTCCGCGTGGCCCCGCCCACTCCTCTGAGGCAGACGGGCCCCGCCCAGGCTGCAGTTAACGTTTCTGTGCGGTCCCGCCGCGGCCTCACCTGAGCAGAGCGCGCCCGCGTCCTCGTGGTGGCCGCAGTTGTGCTGGCCCCAGCCCAGGTGGAAGCAGTCGCCCAGGCGGGCCTCCGTGCCGGTGCAGCCCACGTTGTCCAGCAGCACAGGGCCGCGGCCGTAGCCGAAGTGGCCCAGGCCTGTGGCGCCCAGCGCAGGCCCGCAGCCCGCCTCGCGGCATGCCACGCGCGCATCCGCGAAGTCCCAGTCATCGTCGCAGACGGTGCCCCAGCCCCCGGCGTACATCACCTCCACGCGGCCGCGGCACGGGCCCGGGCCGCCCACCAGCCGCAGCCGCCTGCCTGCGGGGCGCACAGGCCCGCGGCCGAGGGTCTGGGCTGGGGCTGCCAGCTCTGGGGCAGAGTCCCAGCCCCAGCCTTTCCCACCCCGCTGTGGAACCCAGGCTCTGCCACTTACTTTTCTTCCCCAAGGCCCAGGCAGGTGTGGTGAACAGTGCCGTCTCCCTGGAAGGCAGGGCACCAACTCCTGTAGCTGCGGAGACAGGACATCTAGAATATTTGAAGGGAACAAGGAGGCCTTCCGGCCTGCAGCAGGGCACAGGGGCGCCTCCTGAGATCCCCAGCTGTACCACACCTGCACCCCACACTGAGCCTCCATCCTAGAGTCACCATGTTGCTTGGTGTGATGGGGGTCCTCAGAAACGGCAGGAATGAACCGAATCCTATTTCCAGCCATCATCCTAATTTCAATCCTAATGATACTTGGATCCCTAATTCCAACCTAATTCCTTCATTCACCGTTTATCTCAGCCATCTCACAAGGCTTCTCGATTTCCAACCTCAGCACCAATTCAAATTCTACTTCAGAGCTCTGAAGAAATCTCTTCCTACCTCCTCCCACCCTGCTGAACTTTTCAGAGCTCTGGATTTCATCCTTGCTCCATCTGCCCATCTGTTCTCTCACCCACCTCTTTACCATCTGGCCCAAAGTCCTGCTCCGCTAGTCAGGCCCCCCCTCCCTGGGGATCCAGAACAGCCTTCCCAATTCCCAGTTCCACCCACCTTGCCCCTACCCTTCCAGCCTCCTTACCCTCTGGCTGTGTGTGCCAGGCCCAGTCCTCTCTGGTGGCTGAGGGTGGCAGTGCTGCGAGAGTCGGGAGGCCCAGGACTAGAGCAAGAGGGAAGGGAGCAGGGTCAGAGGCCCAGGCTCTGGTTCCTAGTCAGCCCTGGGCTGCAGGGAAGGATGGGAGGGTCTCTCTGGAGAAAACAACAGGTTTTCTTTCCAGAGCTGGGGGCTCAGCCCCAGCTGGGGTCCAAGGAGGTCTCCCTACTTTGACAGTGGTTGTAATTTACTCGTGCTGCACAGGTGTGCACTTCACAGCTTATATAGGGCTTATGCAGACATGCTTTCATTTCTCTCCAGTGTTCTCAGAAGCCAAGTGTGTGTCCAAGATGGAGAGAGAGAGAAGGCCTTGCCAACGAGGGAGGGTTATGCTTGCGGAACAAGACTTATTATCCCTATCTTACAGAGAAAACAGGACTAGAAAGGGCAAGGGGCATGCCAGAGACCATGCAGCAAGGTTAGCCATGGCTTGGCCAGGGCTCACTGTGTGACCACGGGCAGGTAAGGCTCTGCCTTGCTGGGCCTCAGCTTTCCCATCTAAACTGGGGATGATTGTCCCTGGTTTGCTCTGTGGCACGGGCAAGCACTTTACATCCTGCGGAGCGACATTCATCTGTGAAGTGCCGTTATTGGCCCTATTATTCCTATTGCTCAGAAAACTTCTCCAAATGACAGAGGGGCTAGGTGCGGGGAAATACGTTTACGAGAGCAGCAGTGTTAGAAAGGGCTGTGCTGGGTAATTCTGGGGACATACCGGGGCTACAGTGAAAGAATTGTAGAGTATCTCTGGGGCAATTCTAGACTACTATTACTTTACTCTGAAGTACCCGATGAAGAGTACTTAGAAATTGCTGGAAAATTCCGGAAGCATTCTTGGGGTACGGCTAGATAATTCTGGAGTATTGGCAGAGCAATACTGCAGTATTCCATAGCTGTGGAGCTTACCACAGAGTACTGGGATTTTCTGAGGCATTTCTAAAGCAGTACCGAGACATTAAAAGTAATTTGGGACCTTCCTGGAGAGCTCTGGGAAGCACCAGGGCAGCCACCCGCCCCCAGAGCTCGCACCTGCGCAGAGCGCGCCGGCGTCCTCGTGGTGGCCGCAGTTGTGCACGCCCCAGCCCAGGCTCAGGCAGGCGGCCAAGCGGGGCTCGCCGCCCTCGCAGTGCACGTTGTCCAGCAGGATGTGCCCCGTGCCATAGCCGAAGAAGGCGTTGGTGGTGGCGGCCAGAGCGGCCCCGCAGCCCAGCTGGCGGCAGACTACGGCCGCGTCCGGTAGCCCCCAGTCGTCGTCACACACGGTGCCCCACAGGCCGCCATGGAGGATCTCCACTCGGCCCTGACACGGGCCCGCGCCCCCCACCAGGCGCACGCTGCCCTCACCTGGTGACGGGGTCAGGGAGCGTCTCCCACAGGGCTCTGCCTCCCATCTCCTCCAAAAGTGCGTCTAACTCAACACTTCCAAAATGCCCCAGGCCCTCCATGTACCCATGGTGCACGGTGCCCCGGGACCTAAAACCCAGGAGGAGCTGCTCACCCACTTTCCCCAGGGCACTACCTCCTCGCAGTTCAGATTGGGGGTGGTTTGTGGGATCAGGGGACAGATCGGCTTTGACTGTGTCACTTCCTACCTAAAACCAACCCTCCGCGTATGCCCGTGTCGATGCTCTCCTAACCGTCTAGGATGTATGGCTTCCTCATTTACTATTTCAATGGGGCAACTTTTCCTCCAGGAAGCCCTCCCTGATCTCTGACGGATGCGACCCTCTTCCTCCTCTGCTCTTCCTTGCCTTTTGACCTGTCTCTCTTTTAGGGTAGTTTTCATTTTCTCGTTCTACATCATTATCAGCATTTCTGTGCATATCTGACTCTCCCGTTAGATTAAGCTCCAGTCCCCACCTCTCTCACTTTCTCCGACCTTGTGCTTTTTTAAATCATCCCACAGGAATGAATCCTCTTTCCCCATCCAGACCATGCTGGGCCTCAGGGGCTGCAGAGGGCAGGGTGGGGAGGGGCAATGACCAAACTGGCCCATCGGTAATCCCTCTCTTCCTCCCACGAGGGGAGGGGCGGGGAACTCCTCCCTGGGTCCCTTTCCCCAGACCCCGGTGGTCCCCCACATCGCCCTTACTTACCTTTCCCATTCTGGGAAGTTGTAGAGGGTGCCTTACTGGTTAACACTTTCCTTGTTGGGGTCTGCGTGGGCAAAAATTCTGGGAAGGAAGCAGGGTAGAAGGGAGGAGATGCATGGATCTTTCTGTTCTCCATCCTCATTCCCACGGGTGTGTGAGGGGCAGGGCATGGACCCCTAAGGTACCTGCCCCTCAGGGCCTCTGGCCACACAAAGGGTCAAAGCCAGGAACCCTGGGGTATGAGAGGAGTCCTGGCAGCAGTAGCTTTCGAGGAGTTTGGTTTAGAGGAGTTCTTTGAGTCCTTAAAGCAGCATCACGTCACTTGAGAACTTGTTAGAAATACAAACTCTCAGGTGCCATCCCAGACCTGCAGAATCAGAAACTCTGGGATGGGGCCACAATCTGTGTTTTAATGATCCTTGCAGGGGATTTTCTTGAAAACCGGAACTACTGCTCTCAAGTCAAAGCCTCTCAGAGATTTCTGAGTTAGCTCTATACCAAGTGAACCTTATGGCCAGGGTTTACCCCAATCATCTGGTTTTAAAAATGGAGAGAGGGCTCTGCTGGAACAGTCAAGACCCCACATGGAAGCAGCAATACTGGTTCTCGGCTGAGATCACACAATGAGCCAGAAGCACCACTGGGGCCCAGGACTCCTGACAGCCCAGCTGAAGCTCTTCCCCAGCATCATGCAATGCAGCCACTGGCTTGGTCTTCTGCGTGGAACAGTCTTAATGCTGGGAAGTCCCTTCGTTTATCTAGCCTACAGCCCTGCTGCCTGCCACAGTCTGTCTGCCCTCCTGGGTCACAGGCCTCTGCTCACCATCGCACAAGACAGCCACGTCCTCATAGTGAAAGCAGTTGTGGACGCCCCAGCCTCTGCTGCCGCACTCGCTCAGCGCAGCTTCCTGCCCTCGGCATTCAATGTTGTCCAGCAGGATGGGGCCTCGACCCTGGCCAAAGGCGAGGGGCCGAGGCACCGGCAGCGCCGGACCACAGCCCAGCTGACGACACACCACATTAGCGTCCACCACGTCCCAGTCATCGTCGCAGACACTGCCCCAGGAGCCGCCATGCAGGACCTCCAGGCGCCCCTGGCACCGGCTCGGGCCCCCCACCAGCCTTAGCTCTGTGGAGAGGGTTGATCTGGCACCAGGGGGATGACCGGGCCCAACCTACAGGATGCTCACCTTGCCATGAAACCATGGGAGCTTTGGGAACAGACCCTTCTCGGCCTTGTTCCTCCCTTTCTGTAAAATGGGGAGACTGGTGCCACCCCTTTGGGGGTATCTAGGGTACTGGAGCACTACGTAGTCATTACTCCCTGAGCTCTTCTGTCTGAGCATCTGAGTACCTACCTGAGGGGCAGGGCTGGGGGAGGGACAGAGGGCCAGGGGCACCTACCTGGAAAGGGCAGTGGAGTAAGCTGTAGGGCGCTGGCTGGAACAGAGTGAGGAAGAGCATTGGCCCCTCTGCCCCCTCCCCTGGCTGCCTGGCCCCAGGAACACAGCCTCCCCTCCCGCCATGGTCCTCACCATTGTCCCACTCCTCTTCACTACCCGTGTTTCCCTGAAGCCCCATCTTCTCTTTCCCTGACTGTCCTAATTTGCCTTTCTTCACCCCTTGCCCACTGGGCCGTGGGCCACCGGAGAGGTCTGCCTGAGACATGGATCTGTTCATCCCACTCTACTGCTAATTTCCTCAAAAGCTCCCCATTTCCTGCAGGAGTCCTAGACCCTGAGCTTTCTCTACAGAGCCTTCTGGTATCTTCTGAGCAGCCTTACCTTACTTCTTAATCTCCCATCAATCTTGTCTCCAAGTCTTTAACCCTGCAGTCTTCTCTGCTTGAACCGTTCTGGCTCTCCCTGCTCCTTACAGCCCTGCGGGTCCTTCCAGCCCCAGCGTGGAGGCCCCTCCTCTGGGAAGCCTCAGCTGGAAGTGGTCTCTATTCCCTCTGAATCCCTGGGCACCATATACATGCCCCTTTCCGAGCCTTCTGCCTGGTGATGTGGGCCATGCATGTCTCATCTGGGTGTCCCCCACGGCCCCCTGCCCAGAGCCTGTGACTCAGCAGATGCTCAGGATCTCTGCCTTAAGTGTGTAAATTGCCTTTGGGATTCATTATGACTTCCCCCAAAAGATTTCCCTATGTAAGTCCTCTTGCTTCAGCTCTCATGTACGCATATGCCCAGCACTGTGCTCATTGCTTTATGTGGCCTGGCTCACTTAATCCTTGGGGCCACTTATGAGGGAGGTAGGATTTTACAGATGGGGGAACTTCAGGTGTAGTGAGGTTAGGCAACTTGCTGAAGGCCACGCAGCAAACAAAGGGTAGAGCACATGACCTGAGAGGTGGGGAGGAAACAGGGAAGCTGGCCTAGCATGGGAAAATGAAAACCCCGGAATAGCCCCTCCCTTGTGCACTTTCACATCCATTGCCTCATAGCATTCTTACAATAGCACTCTGAGGCGTGTACTAGTGTACCCATTTTACAGACGAAAAAACCAAGACTCAGTTTCTTCTTTCTTAAGTTAGGATAGTCATGGATTCCATCTGTTCTACCAGCTGCCTTTCCAACAGCCATTGGGGAGGCCACCCCCTTCCCTCCTTCCCTATTTCCAGTGTCCTCTAACCGCCCATACCCTGCGAACATTGAGCCCTCACTTCCAGGATCGAGCCCTCCCCTCCCCCAACTCAGACCCTTGGCTTTCATCATCCCTGGTTAGTTGTCAGAGCTGGAAAGAATGCTGGAAGCCACCTCATTTACAGACCACCTCCCACCATAATTTACAGCTGGGGAGACTGAAAGCCAGAAAGGGGAGGGACAGGTGAGGGGGAGAGCACTCACCCAGCGGCAAGAGGAAGAGGAAGGAGAGGGCTGGGGGGAGGAGGGGAGGGGTGGTGCTCCCGTCTCCTGGCCTCCACCCCCTGCTCTTCTCATCCAGCTGGGAACCAATGCACATCTCTGCTTCCTTTGGCGTCCAGCTGGTGGACGACCTTTCAGATGGTCCCATCAAGGGGCCCTGGAGGAGTCACAGCTGGAACATCTGGAATTCAAGATCTCAAGTCACTTCTTCCAGCTGGAAGGGCCCAGCGATAGATTCAGGGGGAAGTGACATTTCCGGATGGGTTTGGCATTCTGAGTGGAGGCAGCAGCGGGGGCAACAGCTGGGAGACCAGGAAGACAGGAGACGGGGGCAGGGAAACTTCTGAGGAATTAGGTTTGGCTGAAGCAAAGAGTGTGTGAAAGCAAGTGGTGGGGGATGATGTTGGAAGGTTGTCTTGGCCCAAACCAACACAGGCCCTCAAGGCTGTGCTAAGGGCTCCAAGTTTATCCTCCAGGGCAGCACATCCCAAAGCCTGGTGTTGGTGCCACTGGGGGCAACTCACATAATTTTAGGGGGAGATGGACATTTACTCTTTTCATTTATTTTTTTTTACAATGACTTCTATTTATGGCAAAGCATTCTGGTTTTCTATTTATTTGGAGCAATATAAAGTTTCCCTTTAAAGTTAATTTAAATCAGAAGAAATGAGTCAATTTGAAGAAAAAAATCAAGGAAATATAGTTCCCATGACTCAGGAATATGCAAAAATGAAGGGCTGGGAAAGTAAATGCCATTCGGGATGCTCTGCCCTTTAGGGGTGGGAAGCCCTTGAAGATTTTTTTTTAAAATTTTGGATTAAGGTATACAAACCAAAAAGTGCATAAATCATAAGTGCATAAATCTCAGGGAACATTCACGGCATAGCCAGCATCCCAGAAACACGCCCACATCCCCTTCTGGGCAGACTTCCAGCGGGAGTCTGATGCAGAGTGTGTGGACGATGATTGGAGGTGGCGGGGAGATGGGGGGCTGGTTTAGAGGATGATTCTGTTTGGGATATATTGAGAGTGAGGTGCCCGGGGACATGAGTGCCCCTCCCAGCCCGAACACACACTCACACACACATACACACCCATCTCTCCCTGGCTTTGCCTCGGTCCTGGCATACAAAGTCTGGTTGGGGAGAAGATGAAAACCTATCTGGATGTGGGCACAGGGTTTTCAATACCCCATTCATGGGGCCCCAGTACAGCCCCCAGTGGAATAATCAGCTTTTGTCTTCGCTGTGCCTAACTTGGGGACAGCTGGGAGATGGGAGTAGAGAGCTGTGAGGAGGGGGAAGCCAGGGTCCAGTCTTTGCTGAGAGGATGCATAGTGATCTGGGCCTGCCTCTGTCTCCAAGCCCTTGGGGCTACCCACCTCTCAGGCTACTGGGTTCAAATCTCAGACTTGCCCCCCAGGTCAGGTCAGACCCCACTATGTGAGTATGGGGACACACAGCTTCCAGGGAACCTGGCTGGGAATCCTCAAGTCCCCCCAACTCTCTCCTGCCACTCTGGCCCAGGAGTGAGGGAGAAGGACTCCCCCACCTTTTTTTTTTTTTTTTTTGCCGAGGAAGATTAGCTCTGAGCTAACATCTGTGCCAACCTTCCTCTATTTTGTATGTGGGTTGCCCCCTCAGCACGGCTGATGAATGGTGGTATAGATCCATGCCCAGGATCTGAACCTGTGAACCTGGGGCTCCCGAAGTGGAGCACCCCGAACTTAACTGCTACAACACTGGGCCAGCCCCAAGAAGGACCCTTGATCCAGACCCCCACTGACCTCAAGTCCCAGCTGCCCCAAGATCTCTCATTGGGCCTTGTGGAGCCTGCCTCACCTCCAGCTCCAGGATTGGCCCCCAAGCCAGCTCCTGCCTCACTTCCTGGGAACCTTGGCCAAAATGAGGCTTAACCAGGCCCTTCCCTCCATGAACTGTGGCTCTCTAAAGCTCTCATTCTCCCTCCCCGCCCTGCTCAGTGCACCTCTGCCCTGAACTGTCTCTTCACAGTGTGGGGCAGGCAGCAAAACACAGTGGTTAGAAACATCAGCTCCACCACCTGCTAGCTGTTTGAGCTCACCTCTCTCAGCCTTACTGTGCTCATCTGTAAAATGGCCTTAGTAATACACTTACCTCTAACAACCATTGCTAGATGAAATGAGCTAACATTTATAAAATGTTATAATTTATAAAATGGTGCCTGACCCACCATAAGTGAGGTAGCTGTTATTATTACTGTCTCCCCATCTAGACTGTGGACCCTCAAGAGCAGGGACCAGATCTTATTCAGCTGTAGCACCTGGCACAGGGTGGATATTCAGGAAATGTTTGTTGAATGACTGAATGAAGTTTAGGGCTGCAGAATCATAGAATGAAGCAGTCAGAAGGGGCCCGGGAGATCATCAAGGACGATTCCACATCTGAGCCCTGGAAAACTTGTCATATTTTCTTTCTTTCTTTCCCTCTCTCTCTCTCTCTATCTCTCTCTCTCTCTCTCTCTCTCCACACACACACACACACACACACACACATCAGCAAAAGTGAAGGATTCATACCTGGGGGAATGTTCTGGG
This sequence comes from Equus przewalskii, assembly GCF_037783145.1. Lineage (NCBI taxonomy): Eukaryota > Metazoa > Chordata > Mammalia > Perissodactyla > Equidae > Equus > Equus przewalskii. Next base: position 10,351,553 of record NC_091842.1, on the reverse strand, counting down.
CTCTTTCTGTCCCTTCTTCTACAGTCAATCCAAAGTCAAATCACTTTTTCTGCCTCTAAAAGTTTAGGAGGGGGAAGGATCCCCCAAATGGAAATCAACACAGACCTTTCTTCTTTTCTTCCCAAAGCTGGAAGGTGAGCAGAAGCAAAGTCCCTGTCCATGGAGCTGGCTGGTGGCCCCAGCCTGTGCCCACCCGACCTTAGGGGCAGAGGGAGGCAAAGGGAGGGTGGAGGTGGCCTGCGCGTCTGGAACTGCCGCAAAGAAGGGATACCCAGGCAGAGGAGGAGCTACGGCAGTGGGGGGCCGGCTGGGACTCTCAGGGCCAGGGAGCCCCTCCTCCTTCTCCTCCTCCCCCAGGGCTCAGGTTTCAGAGAGCCCAGGACAGGTCTCCACCCCTTTGCAGGGCAGCCAAGCATCCCTGATCTCCTAGGACAGCCCTGATCCAGCCCTTCGTCCTGTTGCCCAGGGGGGTCCCCTGCTCATGTCCTGACCCACATCCCACCTGGGGTTTTGGAAACACGGTCTCTGGAGTCAAGAGTGTGTGCCGTGGGCTTCCCACAGAGGCAGGGCCACTTATTTTGCTGCTGATTTTGCCTTTCTGTGGCTCCTCTTAAGTTCTGGTATCTTTTGGGCTTTTGTAGTTATAGGTGACAAGAAGTGGCATGTGGCTTATTCTGTGGTTTGTAGCATCAATAAAATGCAGTACTGGAATTTCCCACCTTCCAACTGGAACCACAGATTTTCGGAGCTGGAGGGGCCCCCAAGAGACCCCACCAGGTGCTTCCAAACCTGGCTGTGCATCCACATCACCCCTGGGAGCACTTCTAAAATATATACAGATTCCTGCTCCCACCACTTCTGCCCCCAAGATTCCGATCCAGCAGTTCAGGGATGGGGGCCCCCGAAAGTATATTTTTGAAAAGCTCCTGAGGATTAAATGAGTTTGGGGACCTGGGGTCTAGCCTGAGCTGTTTATGGTGCAGGTGGGAAGACTGAAGCCAAGAGAGGAAGACAGAGACACAGCCCGTGTGCCCTGCGGGACTCAGTTTCCTGACCCTCGGGCCTGATCTTGCTTCCCACTTCTCAGAAAAAGAAAACGGTGATGGGAAGTCTGCCATCACCCTGCTCCCAAACCTATACGTCCTCATGGGCCTGCACCCATCCCTCCTTTCTCCTGCCTCTTCCCTCCTCCCCTGGCCTGAGGAACCACTCCCCCATGGTCCACATCCCGTCTCCCTCTGCCTTTCCAGGGACCTCCCTCTCTCCATCTGCACATCTTCTCTCTTCCATGTTCAGCTGCTCTTTCCCAACTGGATTCTTCGCGAAGGGCTTCTAAGCATACCCTGGTCTCTGTCATTAAAAGCAACCAAGAGAAAATCCTTTCAACCTGTGTCTGGTGGGTCCTTAGGGTGGAAATGGCCAGGCCCTGGTATCCCTCCGGAGATCTGTCACTGGCCCAGGGATGCTGGGGATAGTGTGGCCTTGGCTCCGATGCTGCAGTAGACCTGGAAGGGGCTACACCTTGGAGTCTGTCCCCTGACGGCATTCCTCATGGCTCATCAGCAGGTTCTGTCTCCGCGGGAGATGTGAGCCGCACATCTCCACGGCTGCCACTGGATTCCTCTTCCCCCTCCAGCTAGTGGCCCACCTCTCTCCTCCCATCGCAGCCAAACTTCTCCAAAGAGTTGCCTGCACACACATCTCCATCTCCTTACCTCTCACTCACGGCTCAACTTGCTCCAGTCTGCCTTCGGTCCTCTCTACTCCACTGAGGCAAGTCTTCCTAAGGTCACCAGAGACCTCCATGTCATGAGATTCAAGGGACAGCTTTCATCCCTTGTTTTATCCCCTGAGCTCTGATAATGTAACCAAGAGAACCCATATGCATAGTCCTTGCTGTGTTGACGTGCATAACACACATCCCCCAGATGGCAATGGCTTACAGCAACAGTTCCTTTCCCGTGGTTCTGCACATCGGCTGTGCTAGCTCTACTTCAGGCCGTGGGTTGGGTTCAGGTCCGCTCTGTGTGCCTCTCATTCCAGGACCCAGGCTAAAGGAGCAGCAGTCCCCTGGGGCATGCTCCTCCTGTAGAGGAAGGCAGAAACCCCAAAGACCCGGCCAAACCATGCAGGCACATTTAAAACTGCTGCTTGGGTGTGGCATACATCCCATCTGCTCATTTCATCGTCTAAAGCAAGTCACATGGTCAAGCCTGTTATCCATCAGTGAGGCAGGGAAAGTGTGTCCCTCCCATAGAGGGGAGGAGGAGAGAGTGATGCACCAGAAACTAACAGAGGCTTAAACGATATCCGAATATCCAAACAGTATCTACCTCCGAGTCCTGGCAGGAGATCTAGAAATGGTATGACAGTCACGACTACTGAGGAGCCAGATCTCTTCTCTCTTGTTGCTCTGCCGTCCTCAACACAGGGCTTCCTTCTCACGATCTGAGATGGCTGCTCCAGCCTCCGCCCTCGTGCGTTTATTTCAGCCAGGGTATCACTTAGCTCTGGCTGCTGTCACAGAATACCACTGACTGGGCGGCTTAAACAACAAAAATTCATTTTCTCACAGTTCTGGAGGCTGGAAAGTTCAAGATCAAGGTTCTAGCAGGGTTTGGTTCCTGGTGAGACCCTCTTCCTGGCTTGCAGATGGCCACTTTCTCACTGTGTCCTCACGTGTGGGGGGAGAGCACTCTCTATCTTTTTATAAGGACACTAATCCTATGGGATCAGGGCCCCACCCTTATGACTTCATTTAACCTTATCCATATACAGTCACATGGGGGTTAGGGCTTCAAGATTATTTTGGAGGGACACATTCAGTCCATGACAGCCAATGAAAAGAGAAAGAAGGGAGGAATGAAGGGCTTGCCCCTTCCCCTAACAGGCACACCCACAATCCTTCTGCTCATATCTCATGGCTAGAACTTCTCACAGCCATAGCCCAGCTAAGAATTCTATTACTGTGTGAGAAGGGAGAGCAGATGCAGGGGGCAACTGCAGTTTCTGCATTGTCCTTGTATCACTTGATATCTCAGCAGCATTTGATACTCTCTCAGTTATGGTGTTTTGGGCTGCAAGTAATGGAAAACACAATCAAAGCCATTCAGAAAGGGGAGTTTTTACCTCACTTAACAAGAAGTCCAGAGGTAAAGCCATTTCAGGATTGGTTCATTCAGTGGAATGACATCATTAGGGACCCAGGTCCTTCCCATCAGTCTACTCTGCCATCATCAGCAAGGTGGCCCCTCCTCTCGGCTGGCTTCCCTCATGGCTCAAGATGGCGGCCTCAGTTCTGAGTATCTCACACATACGGCAATGTTCAGAGCCAGAAAAGGCGGAACGTCTCCATCCTATGTCCTATTTTAAAAGCTAGGAAGACTTTCCCAGAAAATTCCCAACAGACATCCTTTCAAGTCTCATTGGCCAGATCCAGTTATTTGCCCATGGCAAAGCATGCCTGGCAAGTGGAGGGGAGCCTTAGGCCTTCTCATCCATAACCCCTCTCTGAGAGATCCTGAACAAGCTCAAGGTACAATTTTTTTGGTTTTTAATATATTCACAGAGTTGTACAACCACCACCATTATCTATCCCATCACCCCAAAAAGAAACCCTTTGCCCATTAGCAGTCAATCCCTATTCCCCCCTCCACTAGCCCCTGGCAACCACTAATCTAATTTCTGTCTCTATGGATGTGGACATAGACATTTGGACAAATTTCTATGGATTTTTTCTGGACATTTAAGATAAATGGAATCCACAATATGTGGCCTTTTGTGTCCCACTCCTTTAACTTAGCATAGTTTTCAAGGTTCATTCATGTTGTAGCCTATATCAGTGCCTCATTCCTTTTTATGGCTGAGTAATATTCCACTGTATGGATATACCACATATATGAATTGATATATTCCTATCCAGACTCTATAAAGAACTCTCAAAATTCAACCTTTAAAAAATCAAACACTCCAAATACACAATGGGCAAGCCATAAAGAGACACTTCACCAAAGAGGACATATGGATGGCAAGTGAGCACATGAAAAGATGTTTGACATCAGTAGCCATTAGGGCGATTCAATTTAAGACCAGCATGTGACATCACCACACTCCTATCAGAAGGGCTAAGATAGGGGCTGGCCCCGTGGTCGAGTGGTTAAGTTCATGCACTCCGCTTCGGTGGCCCAGGGTTTCACTGGTTCAGATCCTGGGCGTGGACATGGCACTGCTCATCAGGCCATACTGAGGCTGCATCCCACATGTCACAACCAGAAGGACCCACAACTAATAATGTACAGCTATGTACTGGGGGGATTTGGGGAGAAAAAGCAGGAAAAAAAAGAAAGTTTGGCAACAGTTGTTAACTCAGGTGCCAGTCTTTAAAAAAAAAAGAAAAAGAAGGGCTAAGATAAAAATAGTGACAACACCAATTGCTAACAAGGATATGGAGAAACTGGATCCCTCATAGATTGCTGGTGGGAATGTGAAATGGCCCAGCTGCTCTGGAAAAGTTTGGCAGTTTCTTTAAAAATTAAACATACAACATGAGAAGATCCAAGATGGCGGCATGAGTAGTCTTCTTTGTCTCTTCCCCTTCGAATCTACAACTAATTGGACATTCATCGCTTAACAAAGGATATCCATATAGCATCTCAGGACACCTGAGAGACCCACGCTGCTATACATCGGAAGGCGGACGGACTTCCCTCCGGGAGGAGGTGGAGATAGGTGAAAACTCTCCGACCCCAACCCCCGAACAGCCTAGTACCTGCAAGTGACTTTCTTACAGCGGACCCCCCCAGAACATCGCCACACACCAAGGGCAGGAGGGAGCGCACACCAGAGGAGTAACGGTGGAAACAGGTGACCAGAGCCCTACCTAAGCCCCCCGCAATTACACCTAAGCCTGGAGGGAAGCTCCAGAGTTACACACCAGAGGCGGTGGGGAAAACCCTTACCCACCATTAGCGGAGAGGCTCTTCCCAGCATCCACAACACCAGGAGGCTCCCGGAGAGAATCCCAAACGGGGCGGTGACCCGCCGGCCCCACTGACCGGGCTTTCGCCTGGGCGGGGCTCGGGGCTACCGGAGATCTCCTGGGAGAGGACTGGGGCTGGGTGGGTAGCAGAGAGGCCCTGCCCGGCATCCACAACGTCGAATCCTAGGCAGGGCAGCAGCCGGCCAGCTACCACTGAACGCAAGGTCTCCGGCTATACCCCAGACAGGGCAAGGGGCTCCCTGAGATCCTAGAGGAGAGGATTGGGGCTGGGTAGAGTTCCAGCGATCCGGCTCTGTGGCCTGGGGGAAACTCTACAGTCTCACAGCAGCCTCAGCAATAGCCTCTGCACAGCACTAGTAGAGAGCACCCACCCAGCAACCACAAGGCTGGAAGACCCTGGGACAAAAGTAACATAGCTAGGCGAGCTAACCACAGACTGCAGAAGATGCCCATAGCTCTGCTGTGACCCATAGTGGACAAGTGAGATTTTGCGGTCACCGACAGTGACAGAGCTGCAAATATAAGTGATCCTGCCCCTGGCCGCAGGGAAAGCCCATAACACCACTGCAGACCCTAAGGAGGGAGCACATCTAGGTGGCCTGCAACAGTAGGCACCAGCAGCCTGAAGCCCCCCGTGACGGCCCCCACAGCTGAAGAGGGAACCCACAGGACCACTGTGACTACGAGGAGGGGCCCAGGCCCAGTTAGCAACAGCTGATAGGGTTCCTGGTTGGTGCAGTACAAACAGCTGTCCCCCCACCACACAAGTAGAAACAAGTGGAAGCAGTAACTAAACTCTATCTCTATGCGGAGGCACAAATCTACACCATCAAGCAATATGAAAAAATATATTAAATCTCCAGAACAGAAGCAAAATGACAAATACACAGAAAACAATCCCAAAGACAATGAAATATATAACCTAAATGATGATGACTTCAAAACAGCCATCATTAAAAAACTCAATGAGTTAAAAGAGAATTCAGATAGACAACTCAACGAGTTCAGGAGCTATGTCACAAAAGAGTTCGATACAATAAAGAAGAACCAAACATAAATACTGGAAATGAAGAACACAATAGAAGAGATTAAGAAGAATCTAGACGCACTGAACAGTAGGGCCGATAATATGGAGGAAAGAATTAGCAATTTGGAAGATAGGAATATAGAAATGCTGCAGGCAGAGGAGGAGGAGAGAGAACTAAGACTAAAAAGAAATGAAGAAACTCTCCGAGAATTATCTGATGCAGTTAGGAGATGCAATGTAAGGATTATAGGTATACCAGAGGGAGAAGAGAATGAGAAGGGGGCAGAAGGCCTGTTCAAAGAAATAATGGCTGAGAACTTCCCAAACCTGGGGAGAGAGATGGAACTTCATGTGACAGAAGCCAATAGATCTCCGAACTTTATCAATGCAAGAAGACCAACCCCGAGGCATATAGTAGTGAAACTGGCAAAAGTCAATGACAAGGAGGGCTGGCCCCATGGCCGAGTGGTTAAGTTCGCGTGCTCCGCTGCAGGCGGCCCAGTGTTTCGTCGGTTCGAATCCTGGGCGCGGACATGGCACTGCTCGTCAGACCACGCTGAGGCAGCGTCCCACATGCCACAACTAGAGGAACCCACAACGAAGAATACACAACTATGTACCGGGGGGCTTTGGGGAGAAAAAGGAAAAAATAAAATCTTTAAAAAAAAAAAAAGTCAATGACAAGGAGAGAATACTAAGGGCAGCCAGGCAGAAGAAATTAACCTACAAAGGGACCCCGATCAGGCTATCAGCAGATTTCTCAGCAGAAACTTTACAGGCTAGAAGAGAGTGGAACGATATATTCAAAAATCTGAAGGACAAAAACCTGCAGCCGAGAATTCTCTACCCAGCAAAAATATCCTTCAAATACGATGGAGAAATAAAAACTTTCCCAGATAAACAAAAATTAAGGGAATTCATTGCCACAAAACCTCCTCTTCAAGAAATGCTCAGGAAAACCCTCATTCCTGAAAAATCAAAAAAAGGAAAGGGGCTACAAAACCAAGAGCAGAGGAGATAAGTAGAAGGACAACAACAGAGAGTAGCAGCTCTCCATCAGAACAGACTAAACCATGGGATGAGAAACAAAGGAAATTGAAGAGAACCAGAAAACAAGACATAAAATGGCAGTGGTAGGCCCCCACATTTCAATAATCACTCTAAATGTAAATGGATTGAACTCCCCAATCAAAAGACACAGAGTGGCAGGATGGATCAAAGAACAAGACCCAACAATATGCTGCCTCCAGGAAACACACCTCAGCCCCAAAGACAAACACAGACTCAGAATGAAGGGATGGAAGACAATACTCCAAGCTAATAATGAACAAAAGAAAGCAGGTGTCGCTATACTAATATCAGACAAAGTAGACTTCAAAGCAAAACAGATAAAGAAAGACAAAGAGGGACAGTATATAATGATAAAAGGGACTCTCCACCAAGAAGACATAACACTTATAAATATATACGCACCCAACACAGGAGCACCAAAATTTGTAAAGCAACTCTTAACAGAACTAAAAGAAGACATCAACAACAATACAATAATAGGGGACCTCAACACACCATTAACACCAATGGATAGAACATCCAGACAGAAAATCAACAAGGAAATTATAGAATTAAATGAAAAGTTAGACCAGATGGACTTAATAGATATATATATAACACTTCATCCAAAAACAGCAGGTTACACATTCTTCTCAAGTGCGCATGGAACATTCTCAAGGATAGACCATGTTTTGGGAAACAAAGCAAGCATCAATAAATGCAAGAGAGTTGAAATAATATCAAGCATCTTTTCTGATCATAATGCTATGAAACTAGAAATCAACTACAAGAATAAAGCAGAGAAAAGTGCAAAAATGTGGAGACTAAACAACACGCTACTGAACAAACAATGGATTATTGAAGAAATTAAAGAAGAAATCAAATATTATCTGGAGACAAATGAAAATGAGAACACGTCATACCAAATCATTTGGGATGCAGCAAAGGCAGTCCTAAGAGGGAAATTCATTGCAATACAGGCTCACCTCACTAAACAAGAAAAAGCTCACATAAGCAACTTCAAACGCACCTAACAGAACTAGAAAAAGAAGAACAAACAAAGCCCAGAGTCAGTAGAAGGAGGGAAATAATAAAAACAAGAGCAGAAATAAACAATAATGAAACAAAAAAGACAGTAGAAAGGATCAATGAAACAAAGAGTTGGTTCTTCGAAAAAATTAACAAAATCGACAAACCCTTAGCCAGACTCACCAAGAAAAGAAGAGAGAAATCTCAAATAAATAAAATTAGGAATGAGAGAGGAGAAATCACAACAGATACCAAAGAAATACAAGGGATCATAAGAGAATACTATGAAAAACTATATGCCAACAAATTGAACAACCTAGAAAAAATGGACAAATTCCTAGACTCTTACAACCTTCCCAAACTGAACCAGGAAGAAATGGAGAATCTGAATAGGCCAATCACAAGTAAAGAAATAGAAACAGTAATCAAAAACCTCCCCAAAAATAAGAGTCCAGGACCAGATGGCTTCTCTGGAGAATTCTACCAAACATTCAAAGAAGATTTAATACCTATCCTTCTCAAACTATTCCAGAAAATTGAGGAAGATGGAGTACTCCCTAACATATTCTATGAAGCCAACATCACTCTGATCCTCAAACCTGACAAGGACAATACAAAGAAGGAAAACTACAGGCCGATATCACTGATGAACATAGATGCAAAAATCCTCAACAAAATTCTGGCAAACCGAATACAGCAATACATCAAAAAGATTATACACCATGATCAAGTGGGATTTATACCAGGGAGACAGGGATGGTTCAACATCCGCAAGTCAATCAACGTGATACACTACATTAACAAAATGAAAAACAAAAACCACATGATCATCTCAATAGATGCAGAGAAAGCATTCGACAAGATCCAACACCCATTTATGATAAAAACTCTCAATAAAATGGGTATAGAAGGAAAGTACCTCAACATAATAAAGGCCATATATGACAAACCCACAGCCAACATCATACTCAACGGACAAAAACTGAAAGCCATCCCTCTGAGGACAGGAACAAGACAAGGGTGCCCACTTTCACCACTCTTATTCAACATAGTACTGGAGGTGTTGGCCAGAGCAATTCGGCAGGAAAAAGAAATAAAAGGAATCCAAATAGGCAATGAAGAAGTAAAACTCTCGCTGTTTGCAGATGACATGATCTTATATATAGAAAACCCCAAAGAATCCTTAGGAAAACTATTAGAAACAATCAACAGCTACAGCAAAGTTGCAGGGTATAAAATCAACATACATAAATCAGTAGCATTTCTATACACTAACAATGGACTAACAGAAAAAGGACTCAAGAACTCAATCCCATTCACAATCACAACGAAAAGAATAAAATACCTTGGGATAAATTTAACCAAGGAAGTGAAAGATTTATACAATGAAAACTACAAGACTTTCTTGAAAGAAATTGACGACGACATAAAGAGATGGAAAGACATTCCATGCACATGGATTGGAAGAATAAACATAGTTAAAATGTCCATACTACCTAAAGCAATCTACAGGTTCAATGCTATCCCAATCAGATCCCAAGGACATTCTTTACAGAAATTGAACAAAGAATCCTAAAATTCATATGGGGCAACAAAAGACCCCGAATTGCTAAAGCAATCCTGAGAAAGAAGAACAAAGCGGGAGGCATCACAATCCCTGACTTCAAAGTATACTACAAAGCCACAGTAATCAAAACAGCATGGTGCTGGTACAAAAACAGGTGCACAGATCAATGGAACAGAATTGAAAGCCCAGAGATAAAACCATACATCTATGGACAGCTAATCTTTGACAAAGGAGCTGAAGGCCTACAATGGAGAAAAGAAAGTCTCTTCAACAAATGGTGCTGGGAAAACTGGAAAGCCACATGTAAAAGAATGAAAATTGACCATTCTTTCTCACCATTCACCAAAATAAACTCAAAATGGATCAAAGACCTAAAGATTAGGCCTGAACAATAAGTCTTCTAGAAGAGAATATAGGCAGTGCACTCTTTGACATCAGTTTCAAAAGAATCTTTTCGGACACCATAACCCCTCAGATGAGGGAAACAATAGAATAAACAAATGGGACTTCATCAGACTAAAGAGTTTCTTCAAGGCGAGGGAAAAGAGGATTGAAACAAAAAAACAGCCCACTAATTGGGAAAAAATATTTACGAGCTACTTATCCGACAAAGGATTAATCTCCATAATATACAAAGAACTCACACAGCTTAACAACAAAAAAACAAACAACCCGATCAAAAAATGGGCTGAGGACATGAACAGACATTTCTCCAAAGAAGATATAAGTATGGCCAATAGACACATGAAAAGATGCTCATCATCACTAATCATCAGGGAAATGCAAATCAAAACTACACTAAGATATCACCTTACACCCGTTAGATTGGCAAAAATATCCAAAACCAAGAGTCACAAATGTTGGAGAGGCTGTGGTGAAAAGGTAACCCTCATACATTGTTGGTGGGAATGCAAACTAGTGCAGCCACTAAGGAAAACAGTATGGAGATTTCTCAAAAAGTTAAAAATAGAAATACCCTATGACCCAGCTATCCCACTACTGGGTATCTATCCTAAGAACCTGAAATCAGCAATCCCAAGAATCACATGCACCCCTATGTTCATCGCAGCATTATTTACAATAGCCAAGACGTGGAACCAACCTAAATGCCCAGAAACTGACGACTGGATAAAGAAGATATGGTATATATACACAATGGAATACTACTCAGCCATAAAAAAGGACCAAATTGTTCCATTCGCATCAACATGGATGGACCTTGACGGTATTATGTTAAGCAAAATAAGCCAGACAGAGAAAGACGAACTCTATATGACTCCACTTATAGGTGGAAGTTAACATATAGACAAGGAGAACTGATCGGTGGTTACCAGGGAAAAGGGGGGGTGGGGGAGGGCACAAAGGGTGAAGTGGTGTACCCACAACATGACTAACAATAATGTACAACTGAAATCTCACAAGGTTGTAATCTATCATAATCTTAATAAAAAAAAAATTAAACATACGCTTACCCTGCGACCCAGCAGTTGTCCTCCTGGGCATTTATCCCAGCGAAATGAGACCTTATGTCTGCACAAAAACTTGTACATGAATGTTCATAGCAGCTTTATTTGTGATAGTCAAAACCTGGAAACAAGCAAAATATCTTCCAAGAGGTAAATGGTTAAAGAAACCATAGTACAGCCATTCTATGGAATAGAATTCCAAAGAATTCTCAGTGACAAAAAGGAACAAACTATTGATACATGCAACAATTGGACGGATCTCAAGGGCATTATGCGATGTGAAAAAGCTAATTTCAGGAGGTCACACTCTATATGATTGCATTTCTACAACAGTATCGGAATGACAAAATTACAGAGATGGAGAACAAAGTAGTGATGCCCAGGGTTTAGGGATTGTGGAGGAAAGGGAGGTGGGTGTGACTGTAAAGGGAGAGAACCAGAAAGATCTTTGTGGCGATAGGATAGTTCCATCTTGATTGACTCGATGGTTACAGGAATCTACCTATATGATAAAATGACAGAACTACACACATACATTGTATAAATGTCTCATTCCTGGTTTTGATATTGTACTACCATTTTGTAAGATGTAACCATTACAGGAAACCGGATGAAAGGTACAGGGGACCTCCCCATACACTTCTTTGCAACTTCCTGTGACTCTATAATTATTTCAAAATAAAACAAAAAAAGTCTTAGCTGATTGACAATAACAAAATAGACTTATATTTTAAAATCAAAGCAGGGGCCGGCCGGGTGGCGCAGCGGTTAATTTTGCACGTTCCTCTTCAATGGCCCGGGGTTCGCCGATTCGGATCCCCGGTGCAGACACGGCACCACTTGGCAAGCCATGTTGTGGTAGGCTATAAAGTATAGCCTATAAAGTAGAGGAAGATGGGCACAGATGTTAGCTCAGGGCCAGTCTTCCTCAGCAAAAAGAGGAGAATTGGCAGTAGTTACCTCAGGGCTAATCATCCTCAAAAAAATAAATAAATAGGGGCCAGCTCTGTGGCTGAGTGGTTAAGTTCGCGCACTCCGCTGCGGCGGCCCAGGGTTCGGATCCTGGGCGCGGACATGGCACCGCTCATCAGGCCATGTTGAGGTGGCGTCCCACATCCCACAACTAGAAGCACCAGCAACTAAGATATACAACTGTGTACAGGGGGGTTTGGGGAGATAAAGCAGGGGGAAAAAAAAGATTGGCAACAGTTGTTAGCCCAGGTGCCAATCCTTAAAAAAAAAAGAAGATTGGCAACAGTTGTTAGCCCAGGTGCCAATCTTAAAAAAAAAGACACTTCAACATCATGAAAATAAATAAATAAATAAATAAATAAAATCAAAGCAAATATTTTTAGTGCTTCAAATCATCACCTTGAGGTGTGAAAAATGGATTCCGACAAGTGGTTTCTCCTGGTATGAGACGCTGCCCGGCTTGGCTGGGGTGTAGGAGAATGCGGTGTCCAGTGTTTGAATGGATTTCCGCTGGGCTCCACATTCTGGAATGCCTTTCCCAAGTGGAGCACCTCTTCTGTCTTCAGCTCCCTGGGGGGACAGTGACACTCCAATGCTTTGATGATTCCATTTAGGGCAGTTATGAAAAGACCTCCTACTGCAATTCTCACAGCTTTCCCTATTCTCAGGAAATTTGTTGCATTAAGTCCGACAAAGCGCCTCAATCACGCTGTGTCTTGGTGTGTTTATCTAGGCAAGATGGCCGACGTGGGACTTCGCTGAAACCCGTGGTTGCAAAATGAAAGTCACATTGCGAAATGCATTTGCACGGTCATGAAATGCAAGTTTCACAGAACACGCGAAAGTGAAATCCAGAGGATAGAAGAGAAGTGCCAAAGATTTCCCCTTAGACTCACTGGCGCTTTATTGTTTGACCCTTCCACAGACAACTGCAGGGAGCATGTTGGTGAGTGGAGCACTGATGTTGAAGGAGAGTTTTGTGTGGCCGGTACCAGGGGCCATTATGTTTGACCAGCACTTTCTTTCAACAGCAGCCTAAGGGAAACATCCCAAGAGAAGGTGCTCTTGTACTCGGGAGCCAATGGCCCAGAGGAAGCTTCTGGCAGCAGCTGCCACATTCTGAGAATCAAGCAGACCCTACTGGCCAGAAACTGTTATATATATATATATATTTAATACAATATATATATTTTTTAAGATTTTGTTTTTCCTTTTTCTCCCCACAGGCCGCAGGTACATAGTTGTATATTTTTAGTTATGGGTCCTTCTCGTTGTGGCATGTGGGACACTGCCTCAGCATGGCCTGATGAGTGGTGTCATGTCTGCACCCAGGATCCAAACCGGCGAAACCCCGTACCTCCGAAGCAGAGCGTGCGAACTTAACCACTCAGCCACGGGGCCTGCCCCTTAATGCAATATTTTTTAAAATTTAATTTAATTTTTAACTGTGGTAAAATACATGTGCCAGAAAATTTACTGCCTTAACCAATGTTAAGAATGTTCACATTGTCGGGGCCAGCCGGTGGCCGAGTGGTTAAGTTCACGCACTCAGCTTCGGCGGCCCAGGGTTTTGCTGGTTCAGATCCAGGGCGCAGACATGGCACAGCTCATCAACCCATGCTGAGGCGGCATCCCACATACCACAACTAGAAGGACCCACAACTGAAAATACACAACTTTGTACCGGGGGGCTTTGGGAGAAAAAGGAAAAATAAAATCTTTTAAAAAACCCACAAAAAACCATGCTGAGGCAGCATCCCACACAGCACAACCAGAAGGACCTACAGCTAGAATATACAACCATGTACTGGGGGGCTTTGGGGAGAAAGAAAATAAAAGGAAAAAAGAAGAAGATTGGCAGCAGACGTTAGCTCGGGGGCCAATCTTTAAAAAAAAAAAAAAAAAGAATATTCACATTGTTCTGCAATAATGGATCTCCAGAACTTTTCCCTCTTCCAAATCTAAAACTCTGTACCCATTAAACAGTTCCCCATTCCCCCCTCCCTCCAGCCCCTGGCACCCACTATTCTACTTTCTGTCTCTATTTGACGTGCTAGGTAACTCATATAAGTGGAATCGTACGGCGTTGGTCCTCTCGTGCCTGGCTTACTTCACTCGGCATAATGTCTTCAAGGTTCATCCATGTTGTGGCAGCTGTCGGCATTTTCTTCCTTTTCAAAGCTGAATTATTCCATTGTATGGATAGACTACATTTTATTTATCTATTGAGGTCATTCTCCAGTCTTCTTTTTCTTGCATTCCACCATCGGCATCCATTCCACCAGCCAATCTTTTCAGCCTCAGCTTCAAAATATCTCCGGAGCCCAAGCTCTTCTCTCCTCCTGCATGTCAGTCTGCTGCAGACACTTCTCAGCTGGGATGATTTCGCCCCCTAGGGGGCACTTGGCAACTTCTGGAAACATTTTTGGTTATCGCAATTAGATAGATGCTGCTAAACATCCTACAATACACAGGACAGGCCTTCACAACAAAGAATTATCCATAGTGCCGAGGATGAGAAACTCTGCTGTAATATATGCCACCATCCTACCTCGCCTGGATTTCTGCAGTAGCCTAATTGGTCTCCTTGCTTCCATGCTTCCCCCTCTAGAGGTACTCTCTGCACCATGACCAGGTATCCTTTGAAAGGGAAATCACATCCTGCCACTCTCCTGCTCTCATCCTTGAGTGGCTCCCCATGCGAATGAGATCTAAAAGCCCACAATGCCCTTCGTGAATTGATCCCTGGCTACCTCTCTGAGCTCACCTCCGACCACTCCCTCTCTCATTCATTCTGCTTCAGCCACACTGGCCTCCTTGCCATTCCTTGAACATACCAAGCTTGCTCCTGCCTCAAGGTCTTTGCACTGGAGCTGTCATCCCCAGATAGTTGCACAACTCACCCCCTTACCTCATTCAAGGCTCTGCTCAAATGTCACCTCCTCAGAATGTCTTTTCCTGACCACTCTCTCCAAATTAGCAGTCTTCTCTACCCCCATGATCCTGTTTGAAAAGCCTGATGCTCCTGAAGTTCCAGTACCACGCCCTTGACTGTTGAAGGTGAACAGACAGTCTAAACACCAGCCAGTCAAGCACACACACAGCCTCTTGGAAAGTGCTCAAATGACATTTTGCTTCTGGTTCAAGAGACATAGTCTGTGTAGCTTGACCCCTGAGAAAGGCCCACAAGTATAGGACCTTTGACCTAGATCTCAGCATGGACAACATGGCCATACCCATAGCTGGAAGAGAATGTGCCCCACACAATAACCTGCTGGGTAGGAATACAATACGGATAACAATTCCCCCTTGCTGGATTAGCGTGGACATCAGGGATAGGGAGTATAAAGACCCAGCGTGGAGAGACAGGTCTGTCCATAAAAGGTTGTTGGGAACAAAATAGATTCAATCGCAGCATCTATGAAAAGTTTAAACACACATACCTTTTTTTTTCCTCCTCAAAGCCCCAGTATATAGTTGTATATCGTAGTTGTAGGTCATTCTAGTTCCCCTACGTGGGATGCTGCCACAGCATGGCTTGACGAGCGGTGCCATGTCCACACCCAGGATCTGAACCAGCAAAACCCTGGGCCGCCAAAGCGGAGCGCGTGAACTTAACCACTTGGCCATGGGGCTGGGCCCAAACACACATACCGTTGGAGCCACAAATTCACTTGCAAGAATTGATCCTACAGAAATATCCAGGAAGACATGTAAAGATAGATGTACAAGGAAGTCCTTGTTTGTAGAAGTGAAAAAATTGCAACCATCTGAATGTTCAGCAAGAGGACCTGGGCTGGATAAATTGCGGTAAGTGCATGTAACGGTGTTCTGTCCAACCATCAAAAAGAATGAGGTGATTTTCAGCATGAAAGATGTCCCCTACGCCTTACAATATGAAAAAGTAGGCTGCATAACAGATTGAATATGATCCACATTTTTAACTGTATTTTTAAAGTAAACCTTTTCTTTTGGAATAATTTTAGGCTTATAGAAAAGTTGCCAAAATACTACATGGAGTTTCTATGTATTCTTCACCTAGTTTCCCCTGCTGTTGACAGTCTTAGACAACCACGATACATTTGTCAAAATGGAGAAATTAACATTGGTACATTAACATTAACCAGACTCTGGGCTTTAATTGGATACTACCAGTTTTCCCACTAATGTCTTTTTTCTGTTGCAGGATCCAGTCCAGGGTACCACATTGCATTTAGTAAGTGTATTTTTAAATGATTTATGTGCATAGAAAAAAATGTCTGGAAGCGTTCTCCACAAACCGTTAACAATGGTGGGGGTGGGAGGGAGTGGATTGCATTTTTACTTTAGACGCTTCTTTATTTTTTAAGGTAATTTTAAACACTTTATAGTAAAAAGCCAAAATATTATACAAATATATCTGTTTTCCTTTGCTGTAATCTGTCACACACTCGCTCCAGTGGGCTGTAAATTTTGTAACCATTTGACATTTAATAATGAAATAGTGAAGAGTTTCCCACACACTCCAGGGCCCCTTTCTTTGTACACCCCTAAATTTCTTTTTACCTCACCTACTGCACCAAAAAAATGTGCCGAGTCTCAACCCACTGGGGTCCCTTCAGCTAAAGTCTGGCTACAGAATTAATGCAATGGCTGTAGGGTCAGTGGCGTGTGCAAATGTGTGTCTGGCAAATTCCGACTGCCCCACAACTTGTGACTATTCTTATTCTCTATCACACGCCAGCTATTTCTCTCCCCAGGGTGACACGCAGAAAGAAAAGTCCTATTTTTTAAGCACCTAGTGACTATCTGATATGAACTAGTTGGGGAGATGGGCATGGAAACCCTAACACTTGTTTGTATTAAGGTTATTCATCCGGGGCTGGCCCTGTGGCCAAGTGGTTATGTTTGCGCGCTCCGCTGCAGGCGGCCCAGTGTTTCGTTGGTTTGAATCCTGGGCGCGGACATGGCACTGCTCATCAAGCCACGCTGAGGCAGCGTCCCACATGCCACAACTAGAAGGACCCACAACGAAGAATATACAACTATGTACCACGTGGCTTTGGGGAGAAAAAGGAAAAAAATAATAAAATCTTTTAAAAAAAAAAAGGTTATTTATCCGGGTGTATCTCCCACACACATACGTGTTGGGTGTAATTAACTGTAATATAAAGTGTCAGAGGGACAGTAAGGTGTAGAGGCAAAAGAACAGGAAGTGGGATCCCCTAAATCTGGGATTAAATCTTGATTTGGGTCCTTGCTGGCTGTGTGACCTTGGGCACAACTTCTCTGGGAGCTAATTCACTCATCTGTAAAATGGGCCAATGACACTTCCCTAGATAGATATAAAGATTACGGTACTGGTGGATTATGAGTAAATGATAAATGATAGTTATTATTATAGGTATTTTTTGTCATTATTTATAAAAGTGCCCTAAAAAGACACCTTTCTTTTATGATTTGTGCTTTTGGGGGTGGATGGGAAAGGAGGTCATATTTATCAAATACCCTGCACCTCACTCTGCCCTAGCAGGTTATTTATTCTAGAAGTTTTATTTATTTTTTTATTTTTGGTGAGGAAGATTGGCCCTGAGCCAACACCTGTTGCCAATCTTCCCCTTTTTGCTTGAGGAAGATTGTTGCTGAGCTAACATCCATGCCAATCTTCCTCTGTTTTGTATGTGGGATGCTGCCACCGTGTGGCTTGATGAGCGGGGTGTAGGTCTGCACCCAGGATCTGAACCCGCAAACCCCAGGCTACCAAAGCGGAGCATGGGAAGTTAACCAGTACGCCACCAGGCTGGCCCCTCATTCTAGAAGTTTTAAAGTTTTGTTCTTTCCCATTCAGCTCTTTAATCTATCTAGAATTTATTTCTATGTTATGAAGCAGAAATCCAATTTTTTCCCATATGGATAGTATTTGTCACAGCTCCTTTTACTGAGTTATCCATCTGTCCCCTCTATCGTGTATCATATTTCCACATACGCAAACGGCTGTTTCTGGGCTCTCTTGTCTACAACACTGTTGTGTTTTTCATCCTAATGCCATCGTCCTTTAATTTCCATGCTCGATCATACATCTTAACATCTGTTAGGGTGTGTCTCTCACATTGTTCTTTTGTTTCAAAAGTCTTGGTTTCCTTGGCCCTTAGCCCTTCCATAGAAATTTTAGAATTAATTTGTCAAACTCCGCCCACATACACACGCACAAAACCTGTTAGGATTTTGATAGAAATTATAGATTAATTTTGGGAGAATTAATACTTCATGATACTGCACTTACCGTCCATGAATATGGTCTATCTCTCTGTATATTTAGGTGTTCTTTGAAGACTTTCAATAAAGTTTTGCACATTTTTCCTCAAAGATCTTACAGATCATTTTTCGTTTGTTATATGCCTACAAATATGGTATTTTGTTTCAGCAATTTCTTTTGGAACCTGGTTAACAGCCTTCTCATGAAAATGGATCTCGTTATCTTCTCTTTCACTTGGATGTAACCTAGAGAGGGTTTATTTTTAACTTTTTATTTTGAAATCCTGTTTACCCTCTACCCAGATTCATCAGAAATGAACATTTTGCTACATATGCTTTCTCTATCTCTGTATCTCTTTATATGTGTGTACATGTATGTGTATATATACACAGATATATGTATAAATCACACACATATGTGTACACGCATACATATATGCACATGCATGTGTGTATATCCACACACATACATACATCTAAACTATATATACACATACAGATTTTTTTCTAAACACTGGTCATCAATCCCTCACATCAGGAGGCACAGAATGTCAGTTTATCCCACTAATGGGATAATGTTTATTTCACTAATAGTTAACTTTGATAACTCGGCTAAAGTCATGCCCGCCCAGATTTATCCACTGTAAAGTAACCACTTATTCCTTTGTAATTCATAAAGAATCTTCAGGGAGAAAATTTGAGACTATGTATTCAAACTTCCATCGGCTAGTTTTGTTTTGTTTTTCTTTATTGTTTTCATTGTGGTAGAATATACCTAAGATTAACCATTCTAACCACTTTTAAGGGTACGGTTGAGTGGCATTCAGTACATTCACACTGTCGTGCAACATTGCCACCATCCATCTGCGAACTTTTCCCTGGCTTTATCAAGAAATGATTGACGTATAGCATTGTATAAGTTTATGGTGTGCGACGTGTTGATTTGATACTCATACATTGCAAAATGGTTCCCACGAAAGACTTAGCTGATGTCACTATCGTGACATCAACTAATTTGCAACATGCACTGATAATTCTGGCCTGAATCTATTTTACTACTATGATGATTGCAAATGGATATGTTCAAAATCTGTCACTCTACAATTATTAGGTGGCATCCTACCATAAGGAAGTTTCTCTTTTATGGGCAAACATTTCCCATTTATGTGTTTTTTGGTAAGTATTTCTCATCAGCATGAATGTTCATAGATTCTTATTTTATTCAATGTGTAGTCCTTATTGTCCTCATTCTTTTTTCTTCTTTTTCCTTTTTTTTTGCTGAGGAATATTTGCCCTGAGCTAACATCCGTGCCAGTCTTCCTCCATTTTGTATGTGGGTCACCACCGCAGCATGGCTGCCAACGATTGCTGTAGGTCTGCACCCAGGAACAGAACCAGGGCCACCAAAGCAGACCACGCTGAACTTAACCACTAGGCCTCAGGGCCAGCTCTTTGTCCTCTTTCATTTTGATGCACAATTGTCCCCAGTTTGGTCAGTGGGACTCCCCCCTATTCAATTTGGCACCTTTGTTCTTTTGACACATCCTCATCATTTTGGGAGCATTTTTTTGGTATAACATGATGTTCCAGATTCACCTTGTACTTTCCTGACTCTAGCCCTGGAACCAGCCATTTCTCCAAGGAGCCCTGGGTCCTGCTTTTAGAGAGGAATTGTATTTAGAAACCAGGATCAGGGCTCTAAGGAATTTTAAGGAAAATGTTCTGGGCTCACGGCTGAGCCTTTGGTGCATTCTGGCCACCAGGTGGCAGCACTTCTCAGAAAAATGCGAAAGACCCAGAATGTGAGCTGGTTTGGGTGGGTGCTACACTGGCCTCGCTCTCTACTGGGGATGTCTCTAATCCTCTTTCTGGAAAAGGGGAACACAGGCCCCCCACCACATACTCACCACCACCCCATGTGCATACAGATTCTCCCCACCAGTATATGCCTCACCCCCGCCTCACCAACTTCTTCATATCTTTTGTGTGTGTGAAGCCTCCTAAGGGGGCTTAGCTCCAAGGCAGAGAGGGAGAGGGGATGGATATGAGGCTTCAGGGAGGCCCTGATCTCTCCTTCCCAGCCCACCCCACCCTTCTCCCAGCACAATCAGCAAACACAGCTGTGGGTACCAAGTACAGAGGGCCCCTTCCCCAGTGGGCCCCCACTTCTAAGACAGCCTCTCCAGCTAGCTGTCCCTCAGGGGCCTCAGGCCATAGCTGCCTCCCTCCCTCTGGACCTGGCAGGCAAGAAACCCAGAGGGGAAGGCTTCCACAGGGGGAGGCCACCCAGGGGAGCTGGGAGCCTGAGCTCTGAGCTCTGGCCTGCTTCTCCGCTGGCTGCCTGTGCTCCACCTCACCCATGTTGATCAGGTCAAAGGAAGTTGTGGGGGTAATCTCTTCCCTCTATTTATTTTCCCACAAGCAAACTAGAGTATTTTCAAAAAGCAAAAACAAAAGAATACCGAGGGGGTATTTAAGCAACTTAAATTATGGTTCAATCACTTTAGAAGCCAGCATTTGCAAGCAAGGATACACTTCTGCCCCTAGGAATTAAGTGCCATTAATTTTTGGTATTCTTCCTTCCCTCCTGAAGGAGTTTCATCCGGGCCTGGTGCCGAGTAGGCCATGCGTAAATGCTGACCCTGTCAGGCTTTCCCCACTGTCTCCCGCCAGGACTGGTGCAGTAGCCTCCTGACTCTTGTCTCCAGCCCTAGCTCTTCCCAGACAGAGCTGGCCAGATCGTTCATCTGCTTCAGCACCCTTCCACAGCCTTCCTCGTCCAGAGAGCAAAGTCCAGCATCTCAGCTGGCTACCTTCATGATCCTGTCCCACCCACCTCCCCAGCCTCCTAAACTTCCAGTCTCATACCTGGGGACCTGAGGCTCCAGCCCCTCTGAGCTTCTGGGGTTTTCCCCTAAGCTCACCCAGTGCCCTTTCTACACCTCTGTTCACACACCTGCCTCTGCTCGAACTGACCTTTCCTCCTACCTCCCATAAGATTGGGCAGTAGTCCATAAAATTCTCTGGTTTCTTAATGATGCCTCCTCCTGTTTTCTCACATGGAATGAGCTCCCTGCCATCTCTGTTCAAATTCTCTCCATTCTTCAGTCAAGCCCTTTCTCCTGGTCTCCCCCATTGACCTGGGATAGCTTGTGGCTCCCTCGCTGGGCTGTGAGGGCAGGGCCAGCAAAGGGCGGACACGTGTGGTGGGAGTAGGACAAGGATGAAAAATTGACTGAGCAGGCTGCCAGCCCACATCTCGCAAATTTTAACACAAATACAAATCACTTGGGGAGAAAGCGAAACACCAGACTCTAACCCAGTCAGCCTGGGGTGGGGCTGAAAGTCTGCATTTCTAACAAGCTCCCAGGTGCTGCAGATGCTGCTGGCCCCGGGGGGCCACTTGGAGCAGCAAGGGCCTAGCCAACTGGATTGGCTGTGGAAGGGAGGCAGGTGGAGGCACACGTGTGAGTTGCCATGATCTGGGGTATAAGACGGCTGAGTGGCAGCTGCTTGGTGGTTACCGGTGGAGGTAACTTTGTAGATGCCATGGGGCTGAGCTATGGGCTCTTCGTCTGCCTTCTGCTCTGGGGAGGCACAGAGCTGTGCTACCCCCAGCCCATCCAGCAGGCTGGGACCCACCATCCCCATCCCATGCCATCTAAGCTGCCGGTGGTGGTGGAGTGTCTGGAGGCCCAGCTGGTGGTCACTGTCAGCAAAGACCTTTTTGGTACCGGGAAGCTCATCCAGTCTGCAGACCTCACCCTGGGCCCCAAGAACTGTGAGCCACTGGTCTCTATGGACACAGAAGATGTGGTCAGGTTTGAGGTCGCACTGCATGAGTGTGGCAACAGCGTGCAGGTGAGGCTTGGGCCCCCTCGGTGGCCCTGGCTTTGGTGGGAGGATATGGAAGGTGGCCAGTGATGGGGAGTGTGGATGCTTAGTGAGGGTGGGGCTGGGGTGGGTCCCTTTCACTTTGTCGGGAGTGAGGCGGGAAGCGCACCTGAGGCTTGAAGGTGGGCATTTGTGGGTTTCATGGGGGTGAATGGGGGGGGAGCTCTTGCCTCTATTTGCCAAAATTGGGTACGTGGGTTGGGGTCCAGGCCAGGCTCACCCCCACTCCTCAAGTGGGTTGGGAGGCACAGATATTCAGACTACAAGAAGGGGCCCTCCAGCAAGGCAGAGCTGGGCACAGATTGCCAGCTGGTCCATGATCCCCTGGAACAATCTCCTGTCACCCCACAGAAAGCCTGGCCTCCCCTCATGTCATCAGGCCCCCGCTCCTGCCTCCCTGACCCTGGACTCTTGGAGTCTCGGTAGCTCGGCTGGGACGGGGACAAGCTCGGCCCAGGAGCCCTCCAAGGAGCTCTGGTCTTGGGCGCCTTGTGACCTCCTGGCCCCTGTATCCCTGGGGAGAGGAGAGGGAGGCCAGAGGGCAGCAGGAGTTATTTTTAGGGAGTTATTCTAGCTGAGTACTAAAGTCACCTGGGGAACATTTAAAAATCCTGATTCCCATAGCCCCTACTAAATCGCAACAGAAGTGGGAGCCAGACATCAGTATCTTTCGTGTGTGTGAGGAAGATCAGCCCTGAGCTAAAGTCTGTGCCAATCTTCCTCTGTTTTGTATGTGGGATGCCACCACAGCCTGGCTTGATGAGGCAGGATGCGCGGTATGTAGGTCCACACCCGGGATCGGAACCGGCAAATCCCGGGCCACTGAAGTGGAGCGTGGGAATTGACCACTACAGCTGGCTCCCAGACATCAGTATCTTTAAGATCCCAGGTGACTCCAGCATGGAGCACGGCCTGGCCACTCCTGTCTCTGGTGGCAGCGTTTCCCAGTCTTGCCTGATAAGCATGGCCCAGGCTGGCTCCCTGTGCAGTCCCATGGGGCCCATGCTCTGTCTGATGCCCACTGTCCTGAAATTCTTAACTTTTGGACAGGGGGCCCCACATTTTCATTTGCACTGGGCCCCACAAATTATGCAGCTAGTCCGACTGGGGCACTCACTGATAGAAAGCTAGGACCTCCCCTCTGAAGATTGAGTGGTTGAGGCCTCCCAGCTAGTAGGGCCCAGGTGCCCTCCTGGGAAGCTGGACTGGAATGTGCAAATTGCCCCAATAGCACCAGCCTGGGCTCTTCCTGCTCCTTCGGTGAAATGGCTTGAGGATAAGTCAGACCGAAGGAGGGCAACTAAAGTGTTAACTGCTGTGGTGATGAAGTAAAGGTCCTGGAACTTTCTGGCTTCTTCCTGGGGACTTCTTAGCCCCAGGCTTCTCCTGAAAAAAGAAACTGTCTTGGGGTAGGGGTGGCAGCCTGAGAAGAGGAGCCTCTCGTCAGGTCCAGACCCCTGCCGCGATGTCAACACCTCAGGGTGGAACAGACTGAGGAGGAAGGTGGTACCTGGTCAGGCTCTCCATGGGTCACCGGCAGAGCAGGCTTTGTCTCCAGGGCCTGTGTTCTCTCCACCCCAGCGGGCTGCCGGTGATGCTGGCAGGGTTAACCCCACCCCTCCCCTTCAGGTGACTGAGGACGCCCTTGTGTACAGCACCTTCCTGCTCCACAACCCCCGCCCCGTGGGAAACCTGTCCATCCTGAGAACTAACCGCGCCGAGGTTCCCATCGAGTGTCGCTACCCCAGGTCAGTGTGGGACCAGGCCTGTTGCTGCCCGCACGTGGTGCAGAGGCCCCTCAGCAGCACGTTGGCCTCCTGGCAGAACGGCTGTGAGCAGGTGGAAGGGCTGTGGTCACTGCCCTCAGCCCCTGGTGGGAGTCGGGGGCCTGCTGAGTCTGCTGGGAGCCTCTGAAATGCACCAGGGCCTCAGCTGCCTGGGAGTGGAGGCTGCAGGGCTGTCCAGCCCGGGCCTCCCAGAGTTCAGAGTCTTTCACTAGTGCAGGGGTACGTTCCGGGCTCTGAACTTGGCTGTGGCAACCAGCAACTTACCTATGGCTTCTCCCAAGACACAGGTGCAGGCGGGGAAGAGCCTCAAGCCCTGAGCACTAAGCACGTGCCTGTGAACTTGAGCACTGAGATGGGAGGAGGGTGACTATGCCCAATGCCCGGCCCGGTGCTGGGCTGAGGGCAGTGCACAAGCCTCCATCCCTGCCTGCTCCTCCGGGAGGAGGTAGGGGAGATGGTGTTGATACCATGAGGGCACAAGGGGTAGCCTCATGCCTGGGGAGGGCTTCCCAAACAGATCCTGGGAGGGGACTCGGGGACAGGTGGTCTGGGCAGAGCCACTCACACCTGAGGAGGACAGCATGTCACTGATCGGGGCTGCAGCCTGGGGGCCTGGAGCTCAGGGCCTCATCAACAAGGAGGGGGACAGGTGGGTTCTAAAGGCCCATCAGATGCAGTGAAGGTGTTCAGGCTCACTCTTCAGTGAGTGCCCCTTCCGAGGACCAAGCAGAGTGGGTGAGGACTGTTTCTCAACTGAGAAGGTGAGCTGGTAGCTGGTGCAGAAGATGGATGAGAGCTGGTCCAGCTGGGAGACTGGGATGAGATGAGTTCTGACCTGCAGCAGCAGGGCTGGAGGGGGCCGACTTGAGGGAGTTAGGGGGAACTGGAAGAGCTCAGTGTCTGACCGTGTTGGGTGGAGGAGACGGAGGAGCCCAGGGCAAGATGCCCAGCTCGCCCTCTTACTGGCCGGGGAGGCCGAAGCTCTTCTAGGACCACGGCTGTCGCTCACATCAAACTAGCTCTGCCTGGGACTGAGCTGAGGACGCTGGCTCACCCGATGGCTGCAGACAGGGCAGGGTGGCCTGCCACGGGCTGGGAGGCTTAACCAAGCTCCAGCTACCCAAGGTCTGGATCTGAGCAGATGCATCACTTGGATGTAGCCTCTTCCATGGGACCCGGTGGGTTCAGCGGGGCAGACATCTGGAGACATCCACCTGCTCCCAAGGACCTTCCTGCCCCGGCTCAGGCTGTCTCAGTGGCTTCTCAAGAACCAGAGGCCTGTCTGCATTTATGTCTGAAGGACCTTGTCTAGGACTCGCCTCAAGGATCCTGAGTGGTGCAGAGACGGCCTGCTGCCTCAGGCCCCACACCTGAGCCTCCAGGTTAACCTTAATGAGGAGCAGATCTGGGTCTAGAAACTAACTCGATGTATCGGTCTTCACACTGCAGCCCAGGTGTCGTCATGGCTGGGTTGGTTGGACCCAGGTGTCGTCATGGCTGGGTTGGTTGGGCCTAGGTGTCGTCATGGCTGGGTTTGTTGGACCCAGGTGTCGTCATGGCTGGGTTGGTTGGGCCCACTCATAGATGTCGAGTTCAGGAGATCAAGGGACAGGCTCTGGCTTCAGGTATGTGTTCAACAGGCTTGGACCAGCTGCCTGGACAAGCCACACCTGAGGCTCTGCAATGAAGTAGAAATTAGACCCCCTCCAAGGTGGGGTCATATGGGGTGAGCCGGGCCAGTGTGGGCAGCCGCTGTTCTCTTCCCAGGCAGGGCAACGTGAGCAGCCAGGCCATCCTGCCCACGTGGGTGCCCTTCCAGACCACGATGTTCTCGGAGGAGAAGTTGGTTTTCTCTCTGCTCCTGATGGAAGGTAAGCAAGGAGGGCTGGCAAGGGGAGCTGACAGGGAGAGTTCTGGCAATCTTGCATCCCTGGCTGTGCCTTTCAGAGGACTGGGGCGCTGAGAAGAGGTCCCCCACCTTCCAGCTGGGAGAAATAGCCCACCTGCAGGCCGAAGTCCACACGGGCAGCCACGTGCCACTGCGACTGTTCGTGGACCACTGTGTGGCCACGCTGACACCAGACCGGAACGCGTCCCCTTATCACACCATCGTGGACTTCCACGGGTGAGGGCTGGGCTCCCTTTCTAGAGAACCTTTGTAACAACACGACCGTGCCACCTTCCTCAGCCTTTAACCCTATTCTTCACCTGTTCTCTTCACAGTTGTCTCGTGGATGGTCTCTCCGACGCCTCTTCTGCTTTCAAAGCCCCCAGACCCGGGCCAGAGACTCTCCAGTTCATGGTGGCTGTGTTCCACTTTGCTAATGACTCCAGAAACATGGTAATGGCTCTTTTTGATAGCTGGGAATAAGACTGAACCATAGGGAGGGCTCACCAGGCTTGCTCTCTGCTGCGGTCTTTCGCTAGCCGTCTCCTTAACAACTGGACAGCTCTGCCCCGTCCTAGCAACTCCACAAACTTACCAAGTAGATAAAGCCATGGGCTCTAGTGAGATCCTTAAGGAGAAGGCACAGGTGACTCAGAGCCCTAGGAAAGTAGGAAATCCATGTGGATGGAGTGTCAGGAGTCCCGGAAATAGAACAAACTAGGAGAAGAGGAACCCAGGAGATTCAGCTGACGGTCCCCATCTGAGCCAACAACCATGGCATCTGGGGACCAGGTCACTCATCCTGTCCTTGTCAGGGTCAGTAGGGCCAGAACCCAGATGATGGGTTTAGTAAAGGAATTGACAAAAGCAAGTGTCCACCTTCCTGGAGCTTTCTGGAAGTCAAGAAAGTGGGTATGAACTCTTACACAGGCTAGCCTCTCTAACTTCACCATAGGCTAGACCAGTGACTTTTTTTTTTTTTTTTAAACTTGAGTGCATCAGCCACCTGGAGGGCTTGTTGAAGGAGCTCGCTGGGCCCCACCCCCTGGGTTTGGTTGAGTAGGTCTGGAGTGGAGCCTAGAATCTGCATTCCTAAGTCTGCAGGTGCATGTTGTTTGGGGCCACCCTTTGAGAACCACTCAGCTAGAAAGCCCAGGTTGAAACTAAGGGGGGTGGAGGAGGAGGGAGCCACCATGTGGCCTGTTCCTGATGGCTGAGACGGGGACAGACAGGCAGGTCGAAGGACTGGCCTCTAGCCAGAAAGTGCCAGTAGAATCTTACAAATAAAACGTAGCTTTTAAACAAGTTCCCCAAGATAGGAGTGGGGGATGTTGAAGGCTGGAATCGCTGGTCAGGAAAAAATGATTAAAGCAGGCGTTTTCAGGTCTGGCTCTATACTAGTCACCTGGAAAGGTCAAAACTGATGCTTGCATATAATAATACCATACGTTTTCACTCAGTTGGGGTAGGGCCTAGCATCACCTTTTCCCAACATCTTATGAAAGTCTTCAAACATTAAGTTGAAAGAACTTGACAGCAAACACCTATGCACCTACTGTCTAGGTTCTACCATTAATTGTTTACTATCATCCATCTGCTAGTCTATCTTGTTTTACTTGGAAATGCATCAAAAATCACTTAAGCTCCCAGGTGGCTCTAGTAAGCAGCCAGATTTGCAAACCACCGAACCAGAGGCTCCTACGGCTGGGTGGCATTAAGAGACAAACTGGATTTGTAGAAGAGAACATCGTTGCTGCCTCGCCTCGCCCAGCAGTTCTGTCCTGAGAACAAGTTGCTTGATATAGACTGGTAGTCAACAGCAGGAGGAGCATGAATTGAAGCTATTGGTGACGTGTCCTGAAGCTTCAGATGGCAGGTCCTGGGTTGAATGGGGCTGGGGATAAAAGAACAGACTCGAAGAAAGGGCCCTGGTCCCCACATCAATGACCTTGGGTCCTAGGGTAGAGGATCCTGGTTGGGGTAGAGAGTTGACGTTGCCTTCAGAGGGTAATCCTGTGGGGAGGAGGAGGAATGGATGAGGTTTCATACAGGTGGTGGCCATCACCATGGGTGAAACTGGAGCTGGTATCTGCATGTCCAGGGATTGTAGGGGGAGTAACCAAGAGACCAGAGGACACTGCTGATCAATGGAAGGTAGCCTGAGCTCAGGGAGGGTTCTCCTTCAAAGGTGGGTGGGATGGCCTGGCTGACTCTTGCCATGGCACAAGGGAGAAGGAAGGCCCTTATTCAAAAGCTAACAGGGTGGGCCGACCCAGTGGCGCAGCGGTTAAGTGTGCATGTTCTGCTTTAGCGGCCCGGGGTTTGCCGATTCTGATCCTGGGTGCGGACGTGGCACAGCTTGGCATGCCATGCTGTGGTAGGCATCCCACATATAAAGTAGAGGAAGATGAGCACAGATGTTGGCTCAGGGCCAGTCTTCCTCAGCAAAAAGAGGATCGGCAGCAGTTAGCTCAGGGCTGATCTTCCTCAAAAAAAAAAAAAAACTAACAGGGAACCACCCTAGGGTCTTAGGCCCCAGTTAGCATCAGAAAAATGGGAAGAAGCTGAGGATAAAAGCAGTTGCCTTCCTGGAATAGGGAATCTAAAGGACCCTGAAGCCCTTCTCTGGTGGGGCAGATGGACGGCAGGTGGCCAGAAGCGTATCCTGGCCTGTTCAAGTTCCTGAAATGGTTTCCCTGTCTGCCGGTGCACTTGGCCACTAGGTGGTGGCCAAGATTTGTGGCTCTGCAGAAGGCTTGAGAGAGAAGGGGGTGGAACTTCATGCCCTGGCAGGGTCGGTAGGGGCCTGTGGAAGCCCTACCCAGTGTTTGAAGGGGAACCCCTGGCTGGGGATGCCTCTGCTAAGAGGACCCGGGCCCACCTAGGCCCTGGCTCTGTCAAAGTTCCCCCTATCCCAGGGGGCTGGATGGGAATTGGCCCCTATGGGCTTGATCCCTGGCTCTGTCCTGAGGTTCTGACTTAGTGGGACCAGGGCTGGGCATGTGAAGTGACAAGTCTGGAAAAGACTGGGGGGGATAGAGGTGATGGGTTCCAACTTAGAATCCAACTGGCTACTTGCTCTGAAGTTTGGGGCAGGTTAAACTCTGAACCTCTCTTGTCTAATCTCTAAAATGGCTCTTCCCACCCCAAAGGTTAAGGTTTATGTAAGAAGTGGCTTATTATAGTCAGTGGCACAGCCTAGAACTCTGCCTGGTCATAGCTGCTCTTACTTCCAGGTATATATCACCTGCCATCTGAAGGTCACTCTGGCTGACCATGTCCCAGACCAACTAAACAAAGCCTGTTCCTTCAGCAAGTCCTCGAATAGGTGAGACCAGATGGGACAGGGCTGGGGCAGAAAACCAAATCTGCCACCCTCGTGTCTATCCCCTCAAAGTGCGCATTATCAGCAACTGCTTCTTGCACGCAACATAGATGTCTAACCCTCGTCTTTCCCTCTCAGCTGGTCCCCAGTAGAAGGCCCTGCTGACATCTGTCAATGCTGTGGCAACGGTAGCTGTGGCACTCCGGGCCATTCCGGCACGCAGTCCCGCACAGTGAGACAGTGGCACAAGTCTGCTTCCCGCAATCGCAGGCACGGTAGGTCTTAGGACGGCCGCAGGGCTGTTGCTCTCACCTCAG
This sequence comes from Equus przewalskii, assembly GCF_037783145.1. NCBI lineage: Eukaryota > Metazoa > Chordata > Mammalia > Perissodactyla > Equidae > Equus > Equus przewalskii. The sequence goes on along the minus strand of NC_091842.1, from coordinate 10,321,998 downwards.
TCTTGGGTAGGGGGACATTCTTCTCCCTTGTCGCCTATTTAATGCTGCTCACCCCTAAGGGGATGCAGGCTGGGGCTTTCCTACATAAAAGTCTTGGGGCTAAGTGGGGGGGCCCTAAGCCTCCACCCAAGTGTCAGCCAGGGCAGCTCTGCTGTCATCCTGGGGTTCTGACCCACAATTGCGGGTAGGGGAGAATGCCGCTCTTAGAACAAAACCTTACCAGTCCAGCCCACAGAGGCCCAGCAAAACCCCTAAGCCGATTCCTGGTTAAGCGACTAAGGTGAGCCCTGGATGTCTTGTCTTCCAGTGACAGAAGAAGCAGACGTCACGGTGGGGCCGCTGATCTTCCTGGGAAAGGCCAGTGACCGTGCTGAGGAGGGGTCGACCTCTTCTCCCGCCTCCGTGATGCTGGGCCTAGGCCTGGCGGCAGTGGGATCCCTCACCCTGGCTACGGTTGGCCTGGGTCTCGCCAGGAGGCGCCGGGCCGCTTCCCACCCTGTGCTGTGCCCTGTGTCTGCTCCCCAATAAAAGAAGAAAGTGACCTCTGGGGTGGAGCGTAGTGGCTACTGGGAGGGGGGCAGACCGTAAAACAGCGCCATGGGTTCAGAAACCCAGTCTAAGTGCAGCTGTGCCTCTAGTGTCTACACAGTGGAGAGGCCAGACTGGCTTGTGAAGGCAAGCCAGCACTTTCCTGGCTTTGGGTAACACGTCCTTCCCGGGGGCAAGGCTCATCTTCCCAGGGGCAACAATAGTCCTGTGTCTCTAAGGGGCTGAGATGAAAGCTGTTGGGGCTGGTGGGGTCCACCCAACTTTTGCCCTAGCTTCTAGGCTGGCCAAGCGTCTTGCGTATCTCCGGGCCCAGTGGATCTGGCTCTGGGGGTGGTGGAAGGAAGGAAAGAACTTCTAGTCCCCTTCTCTAGGGGCAGCGGGCAGAAAGCCACATGTCCACATGCCAGAGGTCCAAGGGCCAGAGGGGACCGGGTCTAGGGTAGTGGTCTGAGCAGGGCTCACCTTGCAGAGGAGCACTTCTGAGGGTGGTGAGCGTGCTGTGGCCAAGTCACTCTGAGGTGGGTGCCTCGGCAGGGCTGGGACCTGCTTCGGGCTACCTGTCACCGAGGGGAGCTGCCTCTTGGCCTTTGCCACCTTCACGTCGGTCTCCCCACAGAGGCTGCTGTCCTCCCCCAGGTCCTGGCCACAGCCCCTGGGAGTGCTCAGCAAGGGAGTGAAGCCCACGGAGCTTGTGGCGCCCACTGCAGGGCAGGTGGTCAAGCTCCCTCTGCTAGCGCTGTGAAGGCCCTCACTGTGGCCTGGCCCTTAGCTGGCTCCAACCTCACCCAGACCCCACTTCTTACTGAGTGAAGGTCGTCTTCGCTGTGGAATCCCAGCTTTGCTAGTTACCTGCTGTGAGCCCAAGGGTCCTCAGAGGCAAAACAGGGCTGGAACCTTCTGGGCACAGTGGTTAGGCATAAACTGATCAGAGCCAAACGGCTCTCAAATACACGCAGAGCAAGGTTTTGTGTGATTCTGGGTCTGGGAGGTGCAGGAAGGCCCTTGACCTAAGGTCCTTGCCCCTCCAAGTGTGGCCTGTGAGCACCATTGGCATGACCTGGGGATTTGTGGGAAGGGCAGAGTTGAGGGTCCCACCCCAGACCTAAGCCTCTATGTCTTGACAAGATCCCCAGGTGACTCACACGTGTGTTGAAGTGTAGTGGGCCAGGGGATTTGCATCAAGAAGGAATCATGCCCCCAAAGCAGGTTATGGTGTGCTGCATGAGGCAGTAAAAGACTAGGGGTAGGAAGGGTGGGCTTCCTGGAGGTGGCGATCTTAGAGCAAATCTTCAAAGACCTAGCAGGTCCTAGCTGGACAAAATGGGGGAGATGAGTATGGAGGGAGGTGAGAATGGGGAGAACCTGTGCCCTGGGGCAGTGGAGGGCCTCGATGTCCAAAGAGGGGAGAGGGAAGCCTCAGGGCTGACGATGGCAACGTGGAAAGGACACTGAAGTGCTCTCATTGCCATGGATGGACCGTCCCCGTCAGGGAAATGAATTGGAGGAGCAGAGAAGGTAGCCTGGAGGCTGAGAGAAAGCCAGCCGGGCTCCCTGCCCTTGTCTGGCTTGCAGGTCACCTCATCTGTAAGATGGGGGTAACAGGTGACAAATACAAATCAATCAAATATATTGGAGTATATGAGGAAGCCATTTGGTGTAAACCTAATTCGGCCTGACTTTTTCCAAAGGGGCCTGGTATGGCCATTGAGCATGCATTGTATATCTGCTTTAAGCATTTCCTATGGCAAGAATGAATGCCCTTAAGATAAAAGTGCAACTCCCCACATACACATTGGCGTTTCCTTAAGGATAAGCATCTCTCCCAGGTTAGGAACTGATTGCTGTGCTCACCTGTGACCACCCAGCTCAGGACGACAGACCTGCCACCCTGTTGTATCCACTGAGACAGCAGACCCACTACCAGCGGCGTCCATCAATTGCTGTGCAGACAGAGCAGTCTTGTGACTATTGTAAAAGGGACATTTCAATCATGTGAAACATCCTCTTTGGGGGTATATAACCACTCTGTCGCCCCACTTCTTTGGTGCCCTTCCTTCCTTGGGGAAGGAAGGCCCTGGGCCACGGTCCTCACATTTAGGCTCAGAATAAAGTCACCCAAATTTCCGTTTATAGGTTGGTTATGGATTATTTTTGTTGACACAGGACTGTCTGGAGGTTGTGAGCAGGGCACTTGGTGGGCTCCTGGTCCATGCACAGGACTCTTGGGGCCAGATGGCCTGTCTCACCTCCCCCCACCAGCTCTACCCCGACTCTGTTTCCTCTCTTAGCATCGTCCTGCTTCAGATGGGGGAGTTCTTGACTTCAGGGTTATTGTGAGGACTAATGTGATACTTGGTACCCAACATGTGTTCAGTTGGAGCTGCTCTCTAAGCTAGGGCTACTCCCAAGACATCCTGGGGGACTGTCCCTGCCACAAACACGCCTCCATTATTTGCCCTCCTGTTCCCGGGTGTTGCAACATTCTGGAAACTCATCTCTCGTTCAGCTTCTGCTGTCCTCAGCAGAAAGAGGAAGTGGCTGTGTATGGTGTGGGGAGGAAGTGTGACTAGGACATGACCCTGAGTGTCAGCCCCAGGCAGTTCCAGATGGGCCTCAGCTCAGGCTGAACCTGGCCCCGGTCAGGGCAGGAGAGACAGCCGCCGGCAGTAACGTCACAGGGCCCTGCTTTCCGACCTCAAGGTGGAACTTGAGCAGGAAAGGGAGGGAGATGGCAGGCAGCCGAGGGTTGTCCCACTTTCTATCACCTCTCCCTGTTGTTTGGGGGAGCTTCCCATTATATCCTGTGCAACTCTCGGTGAATCAACACTTTGTGGGTTTAAAATTTTGCTTTTGTGCTTCCTGGTAGCCAGGGAAAAAAGGGAAATGAGGTATGTTAATGGACAATGGGGGGAAAATCATGATCATATAAATACAAAATGAAAATGTGTCAAACATCTTGTTTTAACTCATTCACTGAGGGAAACTGTAAGATGGAAAAAAACTGGTTCAAGGGAGAATTCAAAGACCAGACTTCTACAAAGCTAATCAGGAAAGGCAGAAGTGAATTTGCCGATAGATGCAAAAATGGCTTCTTCCATCGGGCAGAAGTCAATTGCATCTCTATACAGAAAAGAATCATTTGCAGTCATTTGCATGACTATCAGTTTTCTGCAATTCACAGAATTGCAAAATACCTTAGTCAAATACTAGGAAAGGCACCAATTTATGGACTCAGATAATCTGGGAAGGTGACAGCCAGGAATCTTTTTGCCCATTTCAGACTTTTTCCTGATAGTTGTTAGATTTGTCACGTATTTTTAGTAATAGATTCTAAGCAACTCCTAGGCTAGTGGAAGTTTTCAGAGGGAGGTAATACCAGCAGAAAGATAGCACTGCGTCTCCCAAGATAACATTGTGCCCTCAGCCCTAGGCTAGGAAGCCTGGCTTGTCCACACACCACAGCTGACCCCTTGAGCAATTCTAGATCCCAACCAGGGTGCCAGAGCATTAATTCACAACCAGAACAATAACTATGGATGAGGGGAACAGGCCCAGTGCGATTGCTGAGTGTTAAACTTCTCTGATGAGTGAACTGAGCGCACGTCAGTTAATTTCAGACCTGCAGCAAGGGAACTCGAAAGAAGGACGAGCCAGTTCCAAATGTGTTCCAAGGGGCCGGAACTTACACAAGGCAGTGCTGTTTCAGGAGGCTGCTTCACTCCTCAGGGCTGCAAAGCCATCACGCTTTTGTTGACTGTGTGGCTCACACCTGGGTCCGGAGCCGGCACCTTGCCCAGAGATGCCAGGTGCTGTCTCTTAATCAGAAATAATGAGCAAGGCAGCTGTGGCTTCTAATCAGCCAATCCCTCCAGCGTGTCAGATGGGGGCCAATTAGCAGAGGCACCAAGCAACAGAATTCTGCCTTCGCAAGCAAAACATCCAAAAGTGCTGAGCCCCTTCGCAGCGACACTGGACCCCAGCGTCTTACCTTTCCCCAGCTTTACATTGGTCTTTTCTTGCTCCTGGGTGAGCCGGGGCTGGTTCCAGGATTGGAACCTCCCGAAGCAGCAAGCCCTGACACCTGGAGTGGAGTTCAAGGACTTTTTTTTCAATCTAAGTTTCTTTGGCCACCACCACTCCCCACGGCCAACAGCCACATTCTTTCTTGGACCACGTCATTCATTCTCAGTCGCTTGGCCTCGAAGGCCTGTGGGCGGCACAGACTCCAGCCTTTGAGACATTAAAAAAAAAGGCTCCCCTTCTGGGGAGACCATTTAGGACACAGCCCCTGCGCACCCCGAGGCTTCGTGCCTTTGCACAAGGTACACCTAAGCTGCCCTACTGTGTGTGTGTGTGGCGGGGGGGCAACCTCACATTTTTCTAGTAGAAAAAAACGGCATGAGTACATAAGAAATTTTAAAAAATTCTCAGCTCATCCCCGTCCTTCTCGGAGCTTCTTAGGTTTCCTCCCAGAAACTTTCTATGCCTGCAAGCCTGGCTGTGCATTAAAAACAAACCCCAAAAACACAAATAGGTGCCCCTCTGCTCTGAAAGTTCCTTTTTTACTTGACAATAGATCTTGGCCACCTGTTCCATCAGCACCTGTGTCTTCCTCATTCTTTCTACCCAGTGTTCCCTGGTTACTTGCCCAGCCCGCCTCTGCAGGGCAGGTCAGCGGTTTTGGGTCTTTTCCTATGTATATTGGCTTAAAGTTCTGTTTGCAAGTGGCCAGTCCTGTTTTCCTCCTTTCCAGCTTCCTGAGGGACATCCTGCTGCAGCCTCAGAACACAGCGCACTCACTCTTTCCTGGCTAAAACCGAAGAGGCCGTGCCCCGCCCCCCGCCACTTGCTGCTGCCCTATTTTGCTCCCTTTCACGATCAGAACTCTTTATTTTTCCCAAATAAAAATAGTCTTTCTTTTCAGGTTATAAAAATGGAACTATTCATTGGGACACTCAAATGATACAGGAAAAGGATAAAGAAAGTGAAAAATCACCTGCTGTCCCCCTACCCCGAGCTGTTACCTACCGTGTGGGCTAGCATGCTTCAGACACACACAGCTGTGGGCAACCTTATGTAAGTGGCGTCATCCCACAGGAGTGGGTGTATCCTCTGCTGGCCCCTGCCCCCCGGCGCCCAGTGTATGGAACACAAAAGTTGTTCTTGAAAAAGTTGTCTACACTCCCAGACTGCATTCCTAGCCTTCACAACCACAGACATCTGCTCCAGCCCCTACCTCTCAATGGAAACCACTCTGTGGTCACCAATGGCCTCCCTGTACCTAAGTCAGAAGTTGGAGGCCTTTCTTTTTTTTCTCTTTTTTTGAGGAAGATTAGCCCTGAGCTAACATCTGCTGCCAATCCTCTTTTTGCTGAGGAAGACTGGCCCTGAGTTACCATCCGTGCCCATCTTCCTCTACTTTATATGTGGGACACCTACCACAGCATGGCTTGCTGAGCGGTGCCATGTCCGCACCTGGGATCTGAACTGGTGAACCCCGGACCTCTGAAGCAGAACGTGCAAACTTAACTGCTGCACCACGGGGCCAGCCCCTTGGGACCTTTCTTGAAGTCAGCTGTTTAACTGAAAAAATGAGCCCAGAACTGGGAGGCCCTCCCAGGGGACCAGCTGGTTGGGCCTCTCAGAAGTGTCTGTCAGCACTGAGCACTGCCTTCTGGGACATTCTCCTTGGTTCTCTGCCATCATGCTCACCCGATGTTCCCCAGTCCCGCCTCTCTCCAGACACTTCTATCTCTCACCTGTTCTTCGAGAGTCAGAGTTCCTCAGTCCTGGATTTCTCTTTCTCATCCTCTGTGGTCCTCTCAGATGAATTCATTGCCTGTGACTCCTGAATCCCTGTTTCTGGCCCAGATCTCTCGAGAATCTCACATCTGGATGTTCTTCCCGCTCTCCTACCTCACGCTCAACTTGTTGATGAACCCACCCCTTTTCTAATGTTCTCCATCTTGTGGAAGGGCACTCCCATGCACCCAGGTTGTGTCCTGCTTCCTGCCTCTGTGAAACTTCTCTACTCCAGCCTTTACCCTGGCTCCCACACTGGTCCCCAACCTTGGCAGCCCCAGGAAGCCTTCCCCGGAGCTCCTCCAGCTCGCTGTGCTTAGAGTCCTCCCCTCGGAAGAGCCTGGGCTCCAGAGCCTTTCCAGCCCAGCCTCCTCCATTGTTCTCTCCGAGGCTCTAGGTGTGTGTGCAGTGGGGTTTTTGGACAATAACTATTACTCCAGTGTTTGGCTGAGGGAAAAGGAAGCACTTAAGAAAATATGTTTTGGATGTTGAGAGGTTTCTCTAATGCATCAGACCATTTCCTCTGCAACCCCCTGGCAATGAGGCCAGTCACATGAGGGTGCTCAAATCTGGAGTTAGACACCACCTCGATTTAAAGACCAACTCTGCCAGTTGTCAACTGTGTGACTTTAGACACATTGCTTAAGCTCTGGGCCTCAGTATCCTCATCTTTAAAATGGGGATAATTTGGGCCAGCCCGGAGGTGCAGCAGTTAAGTTCGCACATTCCACTTTGGAGGCCTGGGGTTCACCGGTTCGGATCCCGGGTGTGGACATGGCACCGCTTGACATGCCATGCTGTGTCAGGCATCTCACATATAATGTAGAGGAAGATGGGCACAGATGTTAGCTCAGGGCCAGTCTTCCTCAGCAAAAAGAGGATTGGCAGCAGTTAGCTCAGGACTAATCTTCCTCAAAAAAAAAAAAGATTGAAAAAAGAAAAATAAAATAAAATGGGAATAATGATAGCACTGACCTCCTTGAGGGGATTCAATGAGGTGATGCATGGCAAGTGCATGGCATATGTTAGGTGCTCGAGGAATGTTACAGATGGTGTCAGTGCAAATAATCCATAACCAATCTATAAATGAAAATTTGGGTGAGTTTATTCTGAGCCAAAATGTGAGGACCATGGCCTGGGGCCTTTCTTCCCTGAGGAAGGAAGGGCACCAAAGAAGTGGGGTGGACAGAGAGGTTATATACCCTCAAAGAGGATGTTTCACATATGATTGAAATGTCCCTTTTACAATAGTCACGTGACTGCTCTGTCTGCACAGCAGGGTGGCAGTTCTGTTGTATTAAGGTGGGTGGTCACAGGTTGGCAGAGCAATCAGTTCCTAGCCTAAGGAAAGATGCTTATCCTTAAGGAAATGCCAATTTGGGGGGAAGGTGCACCTTTATTTTAAGGGCACTGATCTTGCCATAGGAAATGTTTAAAGCAGATATACAATGCCTGCTCAATGGCCATGTCAGGTTCTTTTAGAAAAACAAAGTCAGGCCGAATTAGGTTTACACCGAATGGCTTCTTCATACACTCCAATATATCCTATTGCTTGCCATTTCTATTTGTCAATGGTTATGGCTGAGAAAACTGCCACTTTCAGAGGGGAGGGGAAACGTTCCCATCCTAATCTGTAGCATTGCAGCCATCTAATATAAATCACAGGTAAAATGCTACCCTTCATTTCTCGAGGGAGGGCTGGCTCTGGGCGTAAGTGGGAGAACGTGACTCTGGTGCAGTCCTAGACTCAGGCCTGGGCCCTGTAAGTCAGCTCCTGGGCGGCAGACGCCTGGCCTAGGGCACTAAAGATGGCCTGATGCAGGCCCTCGTCCTTTCACGAACTTTGGGCGGGTTACTCCCCCTCTCGGGCCTCAGCTTCCTCTTCTATAAAACAAAGTGTTAGAACTGGATGATGGGGGAGGTCTCTTCTTCCAGCTCCAGCAGTCTAAATCTTCCTCAAATCCCTGATAAAGTATGAGTGACTTTAGATTACGTAAGGATACTTACCTAGACTCCAAGATTCAGAGGACTCTGAACCCCCTGAAACTGTATGCAATATTGTGTGCATGTTAGGGGCTGGCCCGGTGGCGCAGCAGTTAAGTTCACACATTCCGATTCGGTGGCCAGGGGTTCACCAGTTCAGATCCCGGGTGCGGACATGGCACTGCTTGGCAAACCATGTTGTGGCAGGTGTCCCACATATAAAGTAGAGGAAGATGGGCACGGATGGTAACTCAGGGCCAGTCTTTCTCAGCAAAAAGAGGAGGATTGGCAGCAGATGTTAGCTCAGAGCTAATCTTCCTCAAAAAAATAAACTAATTAATTAATTTTAAAAAAGATTGTGTGTGTGTGTAATGTGTGGGTACACGTGTGAATAGTTACAGCAAACGTTTTTCTGGGAGTAGCTATCTTGAGCTTTGTAAAGGAGGTCTGTGATCCCAAAAGATTAGTCACCAGCCTCGTTCAAGTCTTATCACCTTTGACCTGGATTACAGCAATAGCCTCCAAACTGGTTTCCTGGCTCTTTTCTCTCTCTTTAATTTATCCTACCCCACCACACAGGGTACCCTTCTAGAGTGCTATGCTGACCCTGTCATTCCCCTGCTAAACTCCTTCCATTGGCTCCAGTTGCCTAAATTCCTTGCATGGCATTTAAAGTTCATCATAATCTTACTCAGCCTTCTCCTCATACTCATATCCTGCCACACCCTAATCCATTTTCTCTGTCCTCATCCCCTCCATGTACCCTCTGTCCTGGCCACAAGGACAGCAATTTCACTGCTTCCTGAATGTTTCGGGCACTTTCCTAGCTCTCTTCCTCTGCAAGGGCTTCCCTGTACTCCATCTGTCAAACCTCTACATGGGCTTCAAAATCCAACTCGGGGGTCACCTCCTTTGTGACGTCTTTCTGACACTACCCCTGCCCCCCCATTAGGCACACCCTTCTGCGCTCCCACTTTTTAAAAATTTTTTCATTTTTTTATTTTTCCTCTTTCTCCCCAAAGGCCCCCCCGCCCCCGCCCTATACATAGTTGTGTATTTTTTTTTTAGTTGTGGGTCCTTCTAGTTGTGGGATGTGGGTTGCCGCCTCAGCATGGCCTGACCAGCAGTGCCATGTCCGCGCCCAAGATCAGAACGGGCGAAACCCTGGGCCGCCAAAGCAGAGCACAGGAACTTAACCACTCGGCCACAGGGCTGGCCCCCGTGCTCCCACTTCTTGATCACATTTATCCCACTATATTGTAATTGTGTGTTTAAATGTCTGTCAAGTAGATACGAAGCTCTCCCAGAAGAGAAAACAAGTTTCTGATTCACCTTTTAATCCCCAGTACCTAGCACGCGGCCTGGCACCATGTCTGTGACGGTAAAAACTATTTAAAATGAGTCGGCAAATTAACGAAAGAGTAAGTAACGAGTGAACAGGCTAAGAAAAATAGATACACCTGACTAGGTATGTGTCGAGTTCAGCCCCGCCCCCCGCCGCGCCACCGGAACTACATTTCCCAGAAGGCCCCGCGTCCTGAGCATGCGCACCGGGGCACAAGGAAGCTGCGACGCCGAGTTTCACTCGGGCTGCCTCCTCCTTAGAGTCAGAGCGGCAGCCGGAGCGGAGCCCAGGCCAAGCTCGAGCTGCTGCCCGAGCGCGGCGGTCTCCTCAGCCTGCCCCCTCGCCGTCCTCAGCCTCGGTGAGAGGGGCAGGCAGGCCACGGGCTCGTCGCCAGAGCTGGGGTCCCGAGGGCTCGGGGGAGACCGAGCCGAGCTGGGGCCGGAAGGGGGCGGGTGTGGGAGTGAGGGAGGGCTGGGCCGGGCCGAGGGGAGCCCCGGGGTGAGGTCCGGGGGGATTGTGAGGACTGGCCTCCAGGCTGGAGGTCCCGGAGGCGGGAGTTGGGGGAACTGGGAGGCGCTGGGAGCTCGGGGCAGGACTGGGTGCTGGGTGCGAGGGTGAGCGCTGGGGTGGAAGCCGAAGAGCTCTCAGGGGAGGGGCGCAGACCCCGAGTTTGGGTCTGTCGGGAGGCGTGCACCCTTCCCACAGGCCCCGGAGGAGGCGGTGGAGAGGTTTGCCACCGGGCTGCCTGGTTAGGGTGCGGGTTCTGCTGGGGTCTGCCTCCTGGTGGACGACTCGCTGGAGCCGGGGGCTGTACTTCAGAGGAGTTTGCCTCTGAACTCTGCTTCCCTCGTCTCCAGTAGGGTCCGCTTTCCAGGAAGCTGCTGTTCCTGAGGCCCGGGGTCACTTTTGGGGGGTCGTGGATGCTGAAGAGAACCTAGGAGACTTTTTCTGGAGCTCCCGTTTCATCCCGCCTTTCTCAGCCACCTACTGTCCTCCACACTGATTCCACTTCCCCAAGTGCCGGTGCCAGTGGAAAGTGTGTGTGCACGGACACTTAGACCCTTGAGAAACTCGGTATTTCTGCGTGCCATCCTAGCTCCTCTAGAGTTCTGTGAGGTGGACTTTCTGATAGCCAAAACCAGGCTTTACTTAAACCGTCAGGGTAACTGTAACTAGGCCTCTTCTTTATTTGCTGTGTGACCTTCGTCAGACTTTTACCCTCTCTGCTAATTTCCTGGGGACCTACACTGCAGACTGGCTTATGAAGTCCTTTTAGGCCTTTCTGTGAAAGGGCTGAGGTTTTTTTTAACTATCCCCTTGATTATTGTAGTGGGCAGAGGGAGGCTATTGTACTTCTGCTCTGCCCAGGCTGTTGAACAATAAATCTGGTGGTTTCCAGTCCCCAGCCGTAGCACACGGACCCAACATCTGTGCATTCGTTTTCACCAACTGCTGTTTCTCAATTTAAAACCTGACCATCTTCTTCCTTGTTGGCAAAGGTGCCTTGGAATTTGTGTTGCTGAGTCAGCAAGACTTTCAGATTTGCCCAGTTTTTGTTGTTTGCATTTTATATCAAGATGGGAACTCAAACAAGTCATTCCTCCTAAGGATCTGGTGTCTCCATCCAGAAGGGACAGTTTGTGCCGGCTCTCCAGAGAGAAAAGGTGAGAGCCACGGGGAGCTGACACGGCTGCCTCTCAATCTGGTTTTCATTAGATAAGGTGGGGACTGATGAGGGGGGAATGTGAGGTCTCCAGAATAAAGGTGAGCCGTGGGAGTTGATTGTTGATTGCCAACTCTCTCAAATAAATTCAAGTGGCTTCTTGCCAACGGCTTCTCCTGTTTAACCAGTCTTAGAAGATCCTTTCCACATGGTTTCCACTTTAACACATGCTTTTCGGGATGAAGGACATAGGTCATGGTTTCTGCATTTGAACTGGAAAGTTTTATTTCTTTTGTTACATGGACACAACAGGATGCCTCCTTTGCGTCAAGCCCCACGCTCAGTCCTGGGGGTAGAGAGATGAGGAACCAGAGCTCTGTCGTCTGGGAGCTCATTGCTTGGTGGAAAAGACAGATGAACCATAGATAGTGAGAAGGTGTTGTCAGTGGGATGTGTGTTGGGAGGTGGGGGACTCACAGGGCAGAGCCCCCACTCCTCCAAGAAGGGGTAGGAGGGAAGGTAGGAAGGTCAGAAAGGCTTCTGGAAGATGATAACTAAGGTGAGTTGTGAAGACAGAGTAGGACCCAGAAAGTGGGGGAGTAGGCTGGCAGAGGATTTGGCGTGCGCGGTGTCGTGAAGCTCCATGGCACTCGTGGGCCCCTGTAAGCAGCTCATGTGGCTGGAGCAACAAGGCTTGGGTGTAGGGTGGAGGAGGCTGGAAGGGGAGGCGAGGGCTGAGTGTGAGGGTTTTGCGGCCCACGCCAAGGCTCTGGGGCGCAGCGGATTTTAGCAGAATTCCACACTGGGCATTTTCAGTGAGCACACCGGCTGGAAAGTGGCGTGCATTCGATTGGATTGTTTTCTTTGTGACTATTCCTTCCATCGAGCCTGCCCCTGACACGGGGGTGGACGTGAGATTTTGCCCTCAGGTTCATAGTCTCGTTGAAGAGCTAGAATGGATATAGAGAACTGTAAGGGACCGACAGAATGCTGTGGAAGTTAGTAAGAGGTGTGTTCTTTCAGCTGGGCACCTCAAGGCATCGTGGAGGTGCTGTTTAAATTGGGCCTTGGAAGTATGGGTCAGGTGAGGATGGCGGTGGGCAAACCGGATGTATGTGAGGGTAGCGGGTCATCACTTCAACTCTGGGAGGGATCAAGAAGGGGGAGATGAAGATGCAAGAGTGTATTGAAGGGAAGTGCCCTGGCAAGTACTCTTGATAGGGAGGCATTGCAATGGGCTTTGAGTGTCAACCCAAGGAACTTGAACTTTGTCCCCGAAGTCCAGCACAGGTGTGGAGGAGACAGGGTCAGAGCAATACTTCAGGAAGCTCAGTCTTGCACCCGCCTCTGAGGTGGACTAGGAGAGACAAGAATTAGAGAGGCCAGTGGGAGAGAGGACTGAGCAAGGTCGCAGCCAGATGCTGGCCGCTGGGGCTGACGAGGTGAGGCGGGAGCAGAGAGGAAGCCGAGGCAGCTGTGGGGCTGTAGGGGAGAAGCTGAGGAGCGGGAATCCCAGGTTTTCTCCTAACTGCTTGGGGCAGAGTGGAGCCAGGGAATCTCGGAGGAAAAGGAGAGTTAGGAAGGGAGGGTGTTTGGCTTCAGACACGCACATGGTGCTCAGGGCACCAACAGGGGTGGGGCCGTGGACTAGGGAGAAAAGTCCTCATTCATTCCACACGCGCCTGCAGAAATCGGGGGCCAGGCCTAGGAGTACAAAGATGAAGGAAACGGTCTCTTTTGTGTGTTTGTTTTCATTTTTACCTCAGGTAGACAGAAATAGATTAATACACACTCATCGGTGGTCACGTGTGGCTTGCTTTTACTTATTTACTAAGTTATTTTTAGTGAATGTATTAAGCTCCTGCATTCCATCCACCCAAAACAAAAGCTATGGTCTTGAAACAAAATTTACATCTAATCATTTCATCTTTCCCCTGTTCCCACCTGAGATAACCATGGTCTCCTTGCTTTCATTTATATATAGTTTGGTACCTGTGTATTCTAAGGAAAGTAAAAAAATATATAGGTAAGATTTATCCATGTTATTGCATGGCATCTGGTTCATTTGTATTGACTACTGAGGAATATTCCATGGTGTGCACATGGTTTATGCGTCTGATCCTCGGTCCACGGGCACTTGGTGCTTTCTGGGTTTTTGCTATTGCGAGCGTGTTGCTGTGGACATTTGCATCCATGGTTCCTCTTGTACGTGTGCAGAAGTGTGCTTGGGTCTGAACTTCGGGGTGTTATTTTGCTGGGTCATAGGGTAAATAATGTTTGTAGATGTTGCCAGACTTTTCTGAGGTGGTCGTACCAATTTCCACTCCACCACCAGCAGAGTTTGGGACTTCCAGTTGCTCCACATTCTTCCCAAAATTTGCTGTATGTAAGCTTTTAAAATTTTTGCCAATCAAGTGGGTATAGAATGGATTCTTTGGAATCTTGATTTCTATGTCCCCGAGCCCTGACATTGAACATCTCTTCATAAGTTTATTGGCATATGTGTTTCCTGTGAAATATTTGTTCATGTCTTTCACCAAATTTTCTGTGGGTTTCCTGGTGCTTTTTTAAAAAAATTGGTTTGTAGGAGTTTTTTTTTTAGGATTGTATTTTTTTTTCCTTTTTCTCCCCAAGGCCCCCTGGTACACAGTTGTGTATTTTTAGTTGTGTGTCTTTCTAGTTGTGGCATGTGGGATGCCACCTCAGCATGGCTGCGCCCAGGACCTGAACCGGCGAAACCTTGGCCGAAGCAGAGTGCCCAAACTTGACCACTCGGCCGGGTCCCTCTTTTTTTTTTTTTTTTTTTAAAGATTGGCACCTGAGCTAACATCTGTTGCCAATCTTCTTTTTTTTCTCTTGTTCTCCCTAAAGTGTCTCCCCCACCCCCCGCCCCCGTACATAGTTGTATATTCTAGTTGTGGGTGCCTCTGGTTGTGCTGTGTGGGACACCGTCTCAGCGTGGCCTGACGAGCGATGCCGTGTCCACGCCCAGGATCCGAACCGACGAAACCCTGGGCTGCCAAAGCAGAGCGCGTGAACTTAACCACTCGGCCACGGGGCCAGCCCTGTAGGAGTTCTTTATATATTCTTGATTTTAATCCTTTGTGCTTATTCTAAATATCTGCTTCCAGCTTGTAACTTATCTTTATACTTTCTTTAAGGCATGTTTTGTTGAACAACCATACTTAATTTTAACATGATGAAATGTATTTTTTCATTTATGGTCAGTGTTGTGTGTCTTGTTCGAAAAATCTTTCCCTGATGGCCTAGCGGTTAAAGTTCGGCACACTCCGCTTCGGCACCCTGGGTTCGGTTCCTGGGCGTGGAGCCACACCACCTGTGTGTCAGTAGCTGTGATGTGGCGGCAGCTCCCGTAGAAGAACCAGAAGGACTTGCAATTAAAATATACAACTATGGGCTGGGGCATTGGGGAAAAAAAAAGTAGAGAGGAAGATTGGCAACAGATGTTAGCTCAGAGTGAATCTTTCCCAGCAAAAAAAAAAAAAAAAATCTTTTCCTGGCCATAATGCTTGCCTTTCAGGAACCTATGTCCTAGTGGAGGGGACGGTAGATCATTGCACTCAGAAGTCACTTGGTTGTTGGTTGTTACAAGTGCCACTTCTCCCTGTGGGTGTAGGAAACATTTCACAGGGCAGAGAGGCTCAAGCTGGGAATTAAGAAATAAGTAAGTGGACAGGTGGGATGGACACTCTCAGTGGGGGTGAGGGGCATGAAGAAGCCTGGCCAGTTCGGGGCCCTTCATGGAGTTGCTGATGGCTGGAGCAGAGAGTCGAGGGACTCAGGCAGGTATCTGAAGAAAGATTTGGGTGATCTGCATGCACGGGATTATGGAAGCTGTGGGAACAGGGAAAAGGGTCCAGGGGAAGTGTGCAGAGCTAGAGAGGTAGGCCAGGGCCCGATTTCCCCATACAGGGGGAGGTGTCGAGGCCTGGTCTGGCTCTGGGAAGCAGTTGGGGTGCCTGGGGGTGGCCCTGACAACATGCTATGTTTCATCCTCAGGTGCTGGGCAAAGACTGGCATGTCTGCAGAGGGCAGGGCGTGTTGTTGGGGAGGCTAGCCGGAGGCGTAAGCGCTCGCCCACTTTGTGATAGAGAAATGGGTTGAGAGAAGGATTTCTCAACTCGATGGCAGTGGGCGCGCTGTGATAGCTGTGGAGAGGCAGTAGGGCAGGGTTGGCACACCATGTGCTGTGGGCCAAATCCCGCCCCCAGCCTGTTTTTGTTAATAAAATTTTATTGGAACACAACTACTCTGGTTAGTTTACATGTTGTCTATGGCTGTTTTCACACTATAATGGCAGAGTCGCCTAGTTGCAACAGACGCTTTTTGTCCTGCAAAGCTTAAAATACGGTCACGTGCCACATAATGATGTTTCAGTCAACAACAGACCGCATATAAGACAGGGTTCCCTAAGATTGTAGTGGATCCTAGGTGTGTAGTCGGCTGTACCATCTAGGTTTGTGTAAGTACGCTCTGTGGTGTTCGCACAACCACAAAATCGCCTAACAGTGCATGTGTTTCTCAGAACGGATCCCCGTCGTGAGTGTGGACTTTCTGGCCCTTTACAGGAAGTGTTTGCTGACTGACCCCTGCCACGAGGAGTCATGGTAACTGTGGCAACCTGCAGAGGACGTCCCTGTCCTCGTGGTGGTTCAGCTCGTTGTTGCTGGCTGGGTAATGAATCTAGGTCAGGCCAGCAAATGTTGCCAACTTTTCTGGTTTTCAAGAGAAGCTGGAGATCTGGACTTTGTTTTTTGTTTTTTTTTTAATGGCAAATATTCCAAGTTTTAAACATTGGCTCAATTTTAAAAAACTGAAATTATGTTGGCAGACACACATCTGGCCTGCTGATCTGCCCAGTATCAGTTCACCCCTTCTGTCTTGGTGGACTCTGGAAACTGATTCGCATTTACATATACAGCTTATTCTTGGGCAAGTTGCTTATCTTCTTTTGCCTCACTTTTCTCATTTATAAAATTAGAGATTAACACCCGCCCCCTGGGATCATGAGGATTAAATGAGAACATGTATGAGGTACTTAGCACGCTGACTGGTGCATAGTAAGCTCTTTGTTGGTAGCCGTTGCTGTGCTCACTGCCAGTGCACCTGCCACTGCTGCCACAGTCCCCCTTTTGGCCCATGCATAGACCTGGGAAGGGGGCTCTGCCCTCGGACTACATGTGGGTGGTCGGGTTGCTCCTGGCGGAGAAGGAGCTGCAGGTTCTTGGTGCTGGTGGAGGATGTGCCCACAAGGGAATTGTAGGTTGCTGGAGCCCGCCCCCGGCCACCCTGTGGCTTCCTGAGCCCCGTTTGGAAGGTTCTGCCCTGACCTGCCCCTGGGGGGCTCAAGGCGGGCACCAGCTAGAAGACGAGTTGTCAGTTCCCTTCCAGCAGCCCAGTGTGCAAGGGACAAGTCGTGTGTTAGTTTCCTTCCGTCTCAGAGACCTAGTAAGTCCTGGGTGGCGTGGGCTTGAGCCAGTTCTCTCAAGACAAAAGGCCCATCTTGCAGTGCTCTACCTTGCAATGGTTTAGGCACCTGCATGGTCTGTTTTACGCATTTTCTTGGAGCCCAGGGATGGGGGATGCGTCTCTTGGCAGGGAGATGCTGTGGTACTTTGACAAGTCCTGTTATTAGTGAAACTCCCCTGGGGTAGTAGCAGCCGCTTAAAGTAATGATGGTGGAGCCGGCCCAGTGGTGCAGCAGTTAAGTTCACATGTTCCATTTCAGCGGCCCAGGGTTTGCTGGTTTGGATCCTGGGTGCAGACCTACACACCACTTGTCAAGCCATGCTGTGGCAGGCATCACACATAGAAAGGAGAGGAAGATGGGCATGGATGTTAGCTCAGGGCCAGTCTTCCTCAGCAAAAAAAAAAAAAGGGAGAAGGAAAAAAAAAAGGATTGGCAGTGGATGTTAGCTTACCCCCCAAAATTAATAAAAAATAATAAAGTGACAATGGTAGGTAACAGTGGTGGTGGTCGGGTTTATATTTATGATCTTTTAAAAGTGTTGGGCATTTTAAAGAGGTTTGTTTCCGATAACAGAAGTGATACTTTCTCACTTTAGAAAATGTGAAAAGTTCAGATATATAAGAAAGTTGAACAAAAGGTCTCCTATCGTTTCTCCACTCAAAGGCAGCCGTTGTTAACGTTTTGGTACATTTCTATTGAGTTTCCTCTGTGCTTCTCTTCTACCTGGATAAAATAGTGCCGTGGTGAATATGTCTGTATGTCAAAGTTTTTCTGTAATCTCCTTAAGTTAGATTCTTTACTGGGTCAAAGGAAGTGAACATTTTTAAACCTTTTGGTACATTACCAAACTGTTCTCTGGAAAGGTTTTATCCTTCCCAGCCGTGTGAAGTCTCAGTGTACTCTTCCCAGCGCTGAGTGTTGAAATTAAGTTATTTTTACTATTTTGATAGGCAAAAAATAATATTTCATTGTTTTAAATTTGTATTAAAAAGCGATTTCAGTAAAGGAGATGGTTTCTTGGATGTTCCTGTGCGGCCTTCCTCTTTCCCAGGTCCGTGGGGAGGCTTCCTGACGGTGCCGGGGGCCGCCTGCACTGTCAGGAGTCCTCGCAGGCCGTGCTGTAGTTAAGGTCATGCTCACCGTGTCACCTGCTTGGCATGGGGTGTGGAGTTTCAGGCCCAGGAAAGCGCCCGAAAGAGGCAGCTCAGGAAATAGGACTTGAAGTCACCTCCTGGTCTCACTGGTTTCCAATCCATGCTCCTCAAGACGTCTCTGTTCTGCAAAGATTAGGAATGGAGGCCACTTTTGTGTCGAAAAGAGCACCCGCACATTTCTGCATCTTACATATCAGTGGGTGGTGTGTGAACACATTTGGAGGAAAGTTCTGCTCATACAAGGCTGGAAAGCCCATCCCACTGCCTGAGTAGTAGAGCGTGGAGAAGGGGAGGTGACTGTCCTGAGGTCACCGAGCATGGGGGAGGCCGAGTGGAGGTGCCCCTCGCTGCGGCACAGGGGTGAGCTGGGCTCCTCTCTGCTCAGGACAGCTGGGGAGCACACTGCGGCAGCAGTGGGGACTGAAGGTAAATGGCCGGGCCCAGGCGGAGTCCAGGTTGTTACATATTTTGGTGGGCTCGGGAGTGTTGAAACGGGCTTCTCACTTGTTGGCAAGTTGATAATCTCTTGATCTGAGCACCGGTTTAGAAACCACACCTGGGGCCTTCTTCCCGGAGGCCGCAACTGCACCGGGACCCGTTTGGGTGGTTCTCCCTCCCCGAGGCCCACAGTTAGGCAGGATGATTTTCGCTGAGATTCTTGTGCCAGCTCAGACCTTGTTCTAAAGCTTTTCTAAATCCTCTGCAAATAGAAGGGCTCTTGGTGGGCACGTGCAACTTTTTTCTTCTGTGTGAAAATGGTTGGCTGGCGGCCTTCCTCTGTGCCTCAGAGCCACAGCGCTGGGCACAGGGCTTTGCAGCTATGTCTGACAGGAGAATGCAGGGGAAAGCAGGATGGTTTTCTCGTGGTCAAAGTTGTTGATATTTTAAAAAAAATAACTTTGTTCTGATCATGAAAGGTCATATGATCGTTGTAGAACATTTGCAAGTACAGAAAGAGCTAAAGAAAAATGATCCTAGAATTTAATCACTCCTATTAAGAGTGTACCTCCCAGCCGTTTAAAAATTTTTTTATATAAGATCGAAACAACACAGGCTTCATGGTTCCACAGACTGGCCGCCTGGCCTTGGGTAAGTTCTGAATTTCTTTTGGCCTCAGCTCCCTCGTTTGTAGAATGGGGATAGTCCCTACCTGCGAGGGCAGTTGAGGGTTGAGAGAACTGGATGACAAAAGCACCAGTGTGTGCCACATGGTAGGTGCTCAGTAAATGGCACACTCACCTGCCTGAGAGCATAGTGTGTCCAGTTACGCATTCTGTGTTAACTTGTGAGCATGATCTCAGGTCTGTAAGCCTTTTGCTAAACATTTTGCAGGGCTTGTATCTCCTCATTAGGATGTACCATAATTTATGAAGAATTCTCTTATTGTAAGATGTTTAGGTTGTCTCCTAATTGAGGCTTTTCTCCCTGGCCGATTATAATATAATTGTCATAATTAAGAACACCCTAAATAGCCGCCATTCTTAGGAGCCAAGACAAATTAGGTTTTTGAACTGCAGCTTCGTGATGGCAGAGGTTTTGCAGAGAATGGGCGCATTGACACAACTGCTGTGTGTGCATAATTGCTGTGTTCAAGTGGAACACCAGTGGGTGTTTCTGGGCATTGCACCAAACGTGCCCCAGGCCCCCAGAGCGGAAGGTTCTCCTTGCTTTCGTCCTCTGGGGGTTCAGACCCTCTGGGATATTGGGCATTTGAAGAGCCGCGGCCCCAGCTTAGGTCTGCCGCAGCTCTGCCCTCAGGAAGTTCCTGCTCCAATGGGGAGACATACTGAAACCAGTAAATACAGTCGTGTTTGGGTGAGCAGGTTATGCAGTGAAGACGCACTGGAGGGTGGAGTCAGCCCTTTCTGGTGGGTCAGAGGGCTCAGGAGAGGAGGTGGCTGAGTCTGAAAAAATGGCTGTTTGCTTGGGGGCTCAGGTGGAGAGAGGACAGGAGTCTGGACACATATACCAGCAGGATCAATGGCTGGGAGGCGAGAAATGGCTCCTAATCTTCTGGCATTTGCTGGATTTTGACAGGGCTGGATATAGGTACCAAGGGTGGAGGCCTTGGTATGAGTGGGGACCGTGGCCAGTCATGGGGGGGCTTGTACACCATGACCTCCTCATCTCTGGGTCTCCAGGACCCCGACAGGGCCTGGACCATGGTGGGCCCAGAGTCTGGGGGCTGAACGCTTTCATGAAAAGCTTTAGCTGAAGTTCTTGACTGTGTTTCGCAGGCTGTTTGGCAGAGCTCTGCGAGTTGGTTCATCTGGGGATGTGTGGGCATGCTGGGACATCTACATGCGCTGGTGTGTGGGAGGTCCCTGCTGCTTGAGGGATGAGTGACGCTGCCAGGAGGAAAGTCCGGACTCAGGAGTAGTTGGCTCCGAAGCCAGTCCTGTGATTTGTTCTTGGATGTGGCTACAGAGACTCCTAATTGCAGGCACTGAGTTAATAAGCCAACCAGCCATCCTGAGGGCATCCCAGGTCTAATCTTCCAGGGCTGGATATGGGCTTTTGTTGGATCAATTGGCAGCTCAGTGGCAGGCCTGCCACCCACAGGTGTGCTCAGGGTGATTGCAGGCCTGACTCATGGCCTGCGTTCTCATACTGTGTAGCCTGGGGCCGCCCGGGGCTGCCACTCCTCACCCAGGCTCGAAGGGTGGGTAGGTGTGGGGGGTGAGGGCAGGGAAAGGGAGGGAGGCCAAGGTGCTTGCTGAGCTTAAATACCATCCTCAAGATGATGCCACAGCAAGCGGAGCAAGGAAGCGGCGAGGTGACGCCAGAGCCCGTGCCTGCTCCTCTTCGCCGCTGCTCCAGCTCTCCCTCCCTTGGGGGGCAGCTGCCTGTGGCTTCTCACCGAAACCTTGATGGTGTCTGCAGTCCGAGGGACAGCAGCACAAGCTCAATCCCAGCCCTGTTACTTGCCACGTAAGCAAGCCATTGCAACTCCCTGGGCCTCTGCAAAAAGGATAAAATTCGATGTGTGTGCTTAAGGGGGTTGTGTGGTAATCAGAGCAGATGGTGTGACTAGGAACCTGTTGGCACCAGGGCCCTGCGAGGAGCTGAGGGGACTTGGGGCTTGAGATGAGGGTTCCTCTCTCCCTTCCTTCTTCTGCCCAAGTGGGGCCTGTAAGTGGAGCCTAAGGCAGAGCTCAGGCTGAGCCTTCCTCTCTAAGAAAATGGGCGTTAGAGCTAGATCGATCTGGGTTGGTTCTCTGTGCTGCCACTTAGCAGAATACTGTGACCTTCAATAAGACCTTGACTTCTTTGAGCCTTGGTTTCCTGTCCATAAAGTGGGAGAAGTACCATCTGTCAGTCTGTTAGGCTGAAATGAGACGGGTACATTTGGCGTCTGTCACTAAATGTTGGTCCTGTTCCTCTTGACTCTAGAGCTGGTGCTCCGGGGTACCACACGATGGAATGCGTTCGCAGACCTCTTTGCTCCTGCAGATAGCCGCAGAACATAGAATCATCCTCCACTTGCGTTCAGCCGTGTTTTGAACTGTGACCCTTATACATGACAGGGCTTGTGCTGGGCTTGGCGATACGGCTGTGGACAAGGCAGTCTCCTGGGTGGCTGCCATCTGGGGGGGCAGAGAGACATGGAACGTCATTGTACTTATGTGTGGATGGGCATTAGCCTTCTGGTTGGTGCGGCCAAGGAGAAGTTCATGTGCCGAGTGGCCGGGGAAGGGCTCCCTGAATGGCGCAGGCTGGGCTTGAAGGACGGTAGAGTTTCCAAGGGAAGAGGGAGGGGTGGAGTGACTGGGAGAAAGTCTCGGGAGATGAATGTAAGCTCTCTGGACCTGCCTGCTGGCCAGTGAGGCACAGGCACAGGGAGAGGGATGCAGAGAGGCCAGGGAGGGAGGGCTTTGGCATGCTGAGATTTTAATGTCCGCCTAGGGCATCCTTTGTGGTTAATGATGCCGCAAGGGGCAGCCTGGAGACCTGGGTGGAGCTAGGACCCATGCTTTGAGTCCCAGCTCTGCCACTGACCCCCTGGGTGTCCTTGAGCCTCTGGTTCTTTCTGACACAGTTTGTTCCCATCTGTAGCCTAGCAGGTGTTAATAAACAAACCAGCTTTGGGAACCGTAGAGCCCTCACACAGATCTCAGGGGTCATCATGGCCTTGGCCCACGAAGGATTTGGGGTGACTCATGAAAATACATACAGTATAAAAGGATACACATGTAGTAGTTGGGTCAGAGGGAAATTATTGGTAAAAAGACAAGCTGGGCTGATGATTAGGACCCAAAATTCACTCTACTGTATCTTCCTGAACATCCGCAGAGGTAGGTAGGCTGCTTGGTTGACTCTGAATTCTTTGTGGCTGACTGAGCAAAAAGCAGGATCAGGTACTTGCTTCACGATGCCCTTAAGGTGTTTGGAAAAAACCGACTGTGGAAGAGCATGATTTTTTCCCTGCTCTGAGGCCATCTCTGGCAGGGCCACTGTGTGTGTCGGTAACTGCTTGTCTGTCCTGTTTGCAGGTCTGCTGGAAGCACTGGGCGATGAACCCAAGACTCCAGCCCAGAGTGGTCTAAAGCTTTTTGGGAGGAGTCCTGGGGAAGATGGCCATGGCCCCAAGCCCTTCCCTGGCTCAGGTGTATGCCAGCCCCGTGGCAGTGGCCGTGTGGGAATGGCAGGACGGGCTGGGCACCTGGCATCCCTACAGTGCCACTGTCTGCAGCTACATCGAGCAGCAATTTGTCCAGCAGAAGGGCCAGCGCTTTGGCCTAGGGAGCCTGGCCCACAGCATCCCCTTAGGCCAAGCTGACCCCTCACTGGCCCCGTACATCATCGACCTCCCCAGCTGGACCCAGTTCCGCCAGGACACGGGTAAGACACTTCTTGCCTCTAGTACATGTCTGAACACCTGCTTTGGGGTGGGTGCCATGCTACGTGTCGGGGTTATAGAAGTGACTCTCAGAGCTTCGTCCTGTCCCTGAAATGCAGGCGATCGGGAGGCGGGTGCTGTGAGTGATGGCAGGTACCACACTGTATGCAATGTCCCCCTTAGTAGGAGAGCATGCCTTGGGAGCACAGTTAGAGGCCTTCCCAGCCCCTTTTCCCTTGTCTTCCAAACCAAAGATGCCTCTCTCTACCTGCAGAGATTCGAAGGCAAGCAGGCTGGCATGAAGGTAGTATGCCATGCTGATTAGGAGGGCCTGGTGCTGAATACTGCTCCACTGCACTGTAACTCTGTGTCCTGGGCAGGTTGCTTCACTCTCCTGTGTACCTGTGTTTGTTTTGTGTGTGTGTGTGTTTTTCGTCTTCTTGTCCCCAAAGCCCCCCAGTGCATAGTTGTATATTCTAGTTGTAGGTCCTTCTAGTTGTGCTGTTGGATGCCATCTCAGCATGGCTCGACAAGCGGTGCTAGGTCCGCACCCAGGATCCGAACCGGTGAAACCCTGGACCGCCAAAGTGGAGTGCGTGAACTTAACCGCTCGGCCATGAGGCTGGCCCCACTTTGTGTTTTGGTCAGTGTTACTGTGAATGGGGCCACCGGCTTCCTCCCGGTGCTATACCCTGTCCGTCTAACTCAGTGGTTCTCAACTGGGAGTGATTTTTGTCTCCCAGGGCGTTTGACAATGTTTGGAGGCATTTTTGATTATCGTGACTATGGTGGGGAGAGGTGCTACTGGCATCTAGGGGTGGAGGCCAGGGATGCTACTAAACATCCTACAATGTACAGGACTGGCCCCATGACAAAGAATTATTGGCCCAGGGGCTGGCCCCATGGCCGAGTGGTTAAGTTTGCAGGGATCAGCTTTTGGCAAGTGCTGTTGGAAGCATGGCCCAAAGTGGTCTTTTTTCTTTTTTTCCTCAATCTTCAGGTTTGGTTTATTAAGAATAATAGCTACCCATGGGGTGCTTCCCAGTAGTTGCTACTTGAGAAGTCGAAGGGAATGGCAGATCCATATAAAAGAATTATGTAACAATTATTGAGTTTTACGAGGTGGTAGAGACATAGGAAGTCCTTAAGGCATGATACATGAAAACGGCAGGAAGTTTCCAGTGTGGTCAGCAGCCACCTAAGTGCACGTGCTTGAAAGACTGGATGGGAAGAAAGGCCTTGCCATATAAACTGTGTGCCTTCCTTTTGGTGGTTGGGTTACAGGTGATTTAATTTTCTTTGTTCTCTTTTGTTTTCAGTTTTTTAAGTGGGGCTGTATAGGTTTCAGCATTAGAAATCTGAGGAGCTTCCTGGAGTCTGAGCCACAGCTGTTCTTTGTCCTAAGCTTCCAGCATCCCTGCCTCCTGGCGAGGATCGCAGCTACCCTTCTGCTGTTTGATCTCTTTGGGCCCCAGTTTCTTTACCTCGAGAGCTGTCTACCCTTCACCCAAAATTTGGGAAAAATAACCAATGCCAGCCTTTAGGTCAAATAACAACATGACCATAGATGCACTGTGATCATACTGGTTTATTTTGGTTGTGGGAAAATGAATTTTTAAACTCTCTTGGTTTTGGGGGGCTTGCAGATTAACCATTTATGTGTAAATATTCCTTTTAAAACAGGCACCATGCGGTCTGTGCGGAGACACCTGTTTCCCCAGCACTCAGCCCCTGGTCGGGGCATCATCTGGGAGTGGCTGAGTGACGACGGCTCCTGGACAGCGTATGAAGCCAGCGTCTGTGACTATCTGGAGCAGCAGGTGGCCAGGGGCAACCAGCTTGTGGACTTGGCCCCCCTGGGGTACAACTATACTGTCAACTACAGCACCCACACGCAGACCAACAAGACTTCGAGCTTCTGCCGTAGCGTGCGGCGCCAGGCAGGGCCCCCTTACCCGGTGACCACCATCATTGCTCCACCAGGCCACACAGGAGTCGCCTGCTCTTGCCATCAGTGCCTCAACAGCGGCAGAACTGGCCCCGTGTCGGGCCGCTACCGCCACTCCATGACCAACCTCCCCGCGTACCCTGTCTCCCAGCATCCCCACAGGACCGCCATTGCCTTTGGGGCCCACCAGGCCTTTGCCCCATACAACAAGCCCTCACTCTCTGGGGCCAGGTCTGCGCCCAGGCTGAACACCACCAACCCCTGGGGTGGGGTGCCGCCGCCCTCCCTGGGGAACCAGCCCCTCTACCGCTCCAGCCTCTCCCACCTGGGAGCGCAGCACCAGCCCCCAGCACCGTCCACTGCCAGTGGAGCCAGGTATCTTGCCTTATGGAGGGTTGTTTTGTCCACCCGCATGCCTTAGCAGGTTTGGGTTTCTGCTGTTACTTAGCTGGAAATTCTTGCCCAAATACCTGTCAGTCAACCTGCCTCCTTGGTCGTCCCTCCTGCGTCTCCTTGTGTGTTCAAAGGCCGTCCACGGCCTTGCGTCCCACAGAGCCTAGCTGACCTTTGTACTTGAGGGTTGGTAGTTGCCGTAGGGCTTAAACCCGGTAATGCCTTCATTCGCTCAGGAGAATCAGGCCCTCTGTGTGGAGCAGTTCATGGCCTTGTGGCTGTGCCTGTGTGCCGCATAGCTGGTGCCGTGTACCTGAGCACATTTCATTGGCTCCTCCTGTGTGCCAGGCCCTGAAGACACAGACATGAAAGATTCAGCCCCCTCCCTAAGCCCACGGTTAGGAAGGCTGTGAACCCAGTTTTGGTGCTTAAAAGTTGGTTGAAGAGAAAACAAAATGCCGAGTTAGGGGCAGTGGCAACAGGTGACACGGGACAGCCCCTGTGTTGGTGCAGTCCAGCCCAGAGCCCTCTGCACTTTGAGAAGGATGATAAAATAGGCCCCCTCCAGACCACATGGCACTTTGAAGTGAGAAAGCCCCTGGCATGGCCAGCATGTGTGTGTAGTGGGCTGCTCCCAGGTGCTCAGAGGCCCGTCACTGATGAGGTGCCTCATCACTGATCATTACTGGGAGTCTTGGGCCAGGAGAACATTCTGAGAATTCAGAGTGTTAGCTGGGATCGGGCTGATTTCTGAGAGAGGGTGACCTGGGCAGCAGGTGATGGGACATGTCGGCCTGTGGCTGCCCTGATCCCTAGGGAGTCAGTCATGTCTTGTTGATTTGAACCAACATCGGCCAGTCGGCATCGTGGTGCCGCCTCGCTCACCCAGCCCCAACCCTGCCTGCTTGACCACAGTGAGGGCTGAAGCTGCCCAGTGTGGCCAAGACCATTCTCAGCAGCTTCTTGGGCCTCTAGCATTTTTTCAAGCTAGGTTTCAGAGGACCCTGCCAGCTTCTGTAGGACACAGTGACAGCTGCCATTCACTGAGCACATATTATAGCTGGGCCCTGTTGAGCAGGCTGCGTGAGTGATTTCATGAATCCTCACGACGGCCGTGTGGTGGGTGTTGTCTTCAGCTTGCAGGTGAACACACTGAGGCTGGAGGTTGGCAGCACAGCCAACAAGTGGCAGAGCTGGAATTAAACCTAGGCCCCAGAGTGGGCTGTGGGGGACAATAGAGTTCTTGAAGCTCTCTCAGAGTCAGGGTGGGAGGGAGGCAGCAGGCGTCCTGGGGCTGAGTGTGGAGGAGTCCCGTAGACCGAGGGGCACGGGCCAGGCTGGGGCGGGCGTCTTCTGGGAGTCGAGGCGTGTGGATCGGCGATCTTTCTGGGAACTGGGAGCACAGGAGGTCTCCCTCGGGCCTTCCCTGTGGACCCTCATGTGGGCCTGAGCAGTCTGCGCTGTCCGGGCCCCCAGTGCTCCACGAGGCCTCTCTGAGAGAGGTGTGCTGTGGCTTTCTGCCCAGAGTGCTGCTCAGCAGGGCTGGAGCTGCTTCTCCTAGGTGGGCTTTGCCTCGCCTCCTGGGGCTTCTTAAGGGCTTACAAATTATCTTGAGGCAAATTTCTAGATAGTTCTAGAGCTGGGGTTCTGGGATTGAGCCAGGCGACTTAATGGGCTTTGTTGTTTTCTTCTGGTGTGGGGCTCTCCTTGGTCTCCCCTGATATTTCTCTGGGGTCTCCCCTCCCCACCCTGAGGGCCTGAGAGACTGCTGATGTGGGCTCTCCTGGCTCAGGCCAGGCAAGTTACAGAAGGGAGGGCGGGTGGGCCAGGCGGTGTTGCCTTTGCTGCTGGGCCATGCGTGTTGCTGCTTGCCCTGTGTTGTAAGCCAGGAGGGAACCAGGCCAGCTGGCTGTGCTAGTCGAAACAGCCTCAAAGGGGCCTGCCTCCTAAGGTGGGTGTTCATCTGCATCTCCTCCAGTTTTTCAGGAGCTGGGAGGGGTGGCCCTCACTTGCATGGGCCTATCCTTGCTTTGAAAAACAGGGTTTTCCCCTATCTAATTTGTAGTGGGGCCATCCTGAGTTAACCTGTCTCTGATGGGTGTTGTAGAGCCAGAGGGGGCTTAGTAAATACCTGACCTCTTAACCCAGCAGGGCTGGGAGGATTGACAACACTTGACACTTTGGTCTCCCTGGAGGCTGTGATAGAGTTCTCCAAGCCAGATGAACGGCAGGAGCATTAGGTGAAAGTTGCCATGTGGGAACGCAGTGGGGCGGGCAACGCCATGGGCTGGGGAGGCCCAGTAACTGACTGTATTTGCTGGTAGCCTCTTGAAATAACACTGGAGCGAGCGAAATCAAAATTTGTGGAAGTGTTGTGGTTTCAAATGGCTTCTTGCTCAATCTGGGTAAAATTCTGGCTGACTGATTTCCTTGGGCCCCGGGAGGCTCTCTCGGTAGACAGTAATACATCAAGAAGGTGCGTCATTTGTCACACAGCTGCAGGGCTTAAGTAAATTCCTGGTAGCTGAAGTTTTATCCCTTTAAGCACCAATATTTGTTTTGATGATGTTAGGTGGAAAACTTTCCAAAATGTGTCACGCACACTCTTGTCTTTAATAGAGGGTGTGCCGGCTTGTCGAGTATTTCGATGACTTGGGGTGATGGTTATGACCAGTGGCCTGTTGCAGTTTTGCTGTGGCTGAGCCTCAAGGCACTTTGCTCTGCACTAGAAGTGCCTCTCCCAGGTTGCTTTCTTCGGCCATGTTCTTGCTGCTGCTGCTCTCTAGCCTCTAAAAGTGCCCCCACCTCCCCCCCCCCCCCCACCGCCTGCCGTCAGCCTGGCTCTTTAGGCTGGAGTGATTGGAGACCTGGGCTTCAGGTGGGGCCCCGGGTCAGCTCTGTTCCTGGTCTACGTCTCTCTTCCCCTCGTAAGACTGAGGAGTGGGCCGAACAGTTCCTGAAGTTTCCTTTTGCTCTAATATCACTGTGCCTTTCAGGATGTAGTGAGGGCCCTTCAGCTCTCCTGTACCCACTTTGCTCCTCTGAGACCTGGGAAACAATGCACATTTGTGTCAGGCTGCAGATTGAGCCTCATGCCCGCCCTGAGGGCACACAGCCTTGTGTGGAACGGGCACTAGAAGTGGGGTCTCCAGGCTTCACACCTTCTGCTTCTTGTATTGCACAAGCTGTCACAGGTTCCCCAGGGCCAACCTGAACCAGAAACTGGGGGCGGCTGAGGAAGGCTTTGCATTTCCTTACTGCCCAGCCTCCCAGCTCTGCCCCTTGCCTGGGGCTGTCAAATCCTGTCTTCAGAGAGGCCCAGACATCCTCCTGTCTCATGTTCTCAGCTCCGTTTGGAAGCTCCTCCAAATGCTCCCAGACAGGAAAGCTAGGTAGGGCCTACTAGGTAGACCCAGAAGCTGGAGGTGGGCGGGGGTGCCTGAGGCAGTGACTGGAGAAATTCTCAAAGCAGGGCACTTCATGGGGCAAATGGTGCCTACATCGGGGAACACTGTGCTAGTCTGAGCCTTTGAGGACGGTGGAGGGGGCTTGGTAACCTCTGAGGTTCTGTCCACCCCTGAGAGGCCCTGTCTTAGGAACTGCTGGATGCTTTTACTGCTCATTCCTTCTGATCCAGGAACATATGGAGGAGGAACCCGGGATAAGTCACGAAGGAAGTGGCAGCATTGTGAGACTCCTGTGCAGAGCATACTGGTTCCTGGTCCCAGTTCCAGGCCGGGCTGCCATTTGGAAGCCTCACTCCCTGTCTGCTTTCTGCTCCAGTTCTTGGTGGTGGAACCTGAAACTAGGCCTTCTGCCTCAGATGCATGCCTTTCCCTGGCGAAAGAAGACCCCACTTCGTGGCCCCCTCCGGTGATGGCTAGCTCACTGAGTAGCCACCTAGTTTTGGGGAGTTGTAGAGCCAGGCTTCGGCTTCCCAGCTTCCTAGCTAAAGGCTCAAGCTCAGTGCTCCCTGTAGGGTTGGCTTGGGAGAGGAAGCGTGCCGGCAAGGGCTGTAGCTTCTCGAATTCCTTCACTTATAGAACCTGAGAATTGGAAAGACCATCAGAGATTATCTTCCTTTAAGAAAATGAAATGGAGAAACAGGCTCAGCAGGTGGAGGGACTTGCTCCAGATTAAGTAGTTTAGTGGGGCTGAAACCTTAGCCCAGGGGTGAAGGCCCAGCCTGCCTTCCACTGCATTTTCAGCACTCCAGATCCAGTTCCATCCTTCTCCTGGTGTTGAGAATAGTTGAGGAGGGCGAGAAGCTGCTATTTGAGTGACCTGGCCACACAGGTTATTCTCTTTCAGGTTGTTCACAGAAATAAAAACAGAACAACCTCTTTCTTCACTCGGACGAATACCGGAGCACTCGCTGTGCTCCAGACCCTGTGTGAGGCCCTGGCGGCTTCAGCACCAGCAGGGTATGAGGTTTTCTGGTTTGGATCAGAACCAGCCAGCTCCCTGTAGTTTCCACCCGTGGGCTCTGTGACCCATGGCTGGTCGTAGGGAAGGATCTGGGGCAGCTTCCAGAAGCAGTTGCTGTACCCAGGCAGGTTGTCGGGTTGCTGGCAGCTGGAAGAGTGGCACAGTGGACTGGAGCCATCCTTTATTTCCTGAGCACCTTCCCAGTTCCTGGCTCCAGCCTGGGCCCAGTGGAACAGAGGTGAACGCGCCCAGGCCCTGTCCTTGGGGAGCTGCAGTGTAGGGACTCCGTGGGAGGGTTCCCTAACCTTTCCCATTTCATCATCTGTCACGTGGGTAGGGATGCATTGGAGGACACAGGAATTGGCAGGGGGAGGAGGTGGCAGGCATCTCGGGCAGTCTACACCAACTGTTCTCCAGTGTGGAGCTCCCCCCAGCCATAACGGCAAGGATTTGTTACCATCTTAAAAATATAATGGCTTAAAACCAAACGAGTGACTCAAACATAGTCACTGTGGGAAGCAAGACCCTCAATAAAAAATAGTTCCCTTTATTTTGAACTAATTTTAGGTTTACTAAAAGGTTACAAAAATAGTACAGTTTCCCTGTCTCCCTCCCTCGACTTCTCACCTGTTAACATCTTTCATAATAAACACAATGCAGTGGTCAGAGCCAGAGAACTGCCATCGGTGCGATACGATTAGCTGAACCAAAGACTTCTTTCGATTCTCACCAGTTTTCCCGCTACTGTTCTCTGTCTGTTCCAGGATCCCACTTTGCATCTGGTTGTCATTTCTCCTCCTCCTTCTGTCAGTAACAGTTCCTCACTTTTGCTTCATCTTCCATAACCTTGACACCTTTGAACAGTTGCTTTGTCGAATGTTCCTTAATTTGGGCTTGTCGGTGTTTTCTCACGATTGGAGTGAGGTTACGCAGCCGTGGCAGGAACCACAAACATGGCGCTTGTCCTTCTCGGAGCATCGTTTCTTGGGCTTCCTGATGCTGACGGGTCATATTACTGGTGGTGTTGGTCCTGATCACTTGTTAGAGTGACTCCTGCCGGTTTCCCCTCTATGGGTACCGTGGAGCCCTTATTTGGATGAAGTTAGCGAGCTCAAAATTCTTCCGGGATTGTCTGCAGGGTCTCGGAATTGCCCAGGGCAACCTTGTTTGACAGTTAAAGCTTCCTTCTTTTTACAAGGAAGAGACTCGTGCCCCGCAGTGTTCTTCCTGTCACTGTCTTGTCCCCGCCTGCCCTTCCTTCCCCTCCCCAACACCTGGCCTGGAATGTGACTTTCATCACTTAATTTTCCCAGAGCAAGTGATGGGCCAGGCTCTGGGCTTAACATCTTAAGTATTCAGATTCTCTAAGGTAGTTTGGGTCTAAGAGTGGTGAAATTCACATTTCTTTGCTCCTCTTTCTAGATCCTTTTCTTCAGGGTCTTTAATTTAAAAAAAGAAAAGAAAAGCCCTCACTCACAGAAGCCATAGAAAGTGAGGCTGTGAGCTGCCTCGGCAGCACTGAGTTATTCCTGACTTGCTGTATTTCTCTGACTCTTGTTCCTGCCGAGTTGGCTGTGCATATTAAGTTCTGCTCTCTTTTCCCCCAGTGCCTCCCTCCCCAGCGGTCCCTTGCGCAGCCCTGGGAACGTCCCCACCACTGTGCCCGTGCAGATGCCGAAGCCCAGCAGGGTCCAGCAAGCCCTCGCAGGTAGGCACGCTGCTCCTGGCTTCCGGAACAGACTGTGTCCAGCAGGGCCTGGTAGGGTGGGGAGGACGTTGTGGGCGGGGGTCTTGTTATCCTCTGTGTTCTCATGGAAACCCAAAAGGGCTCCATGGGGGGCAGTACCTCTTTTTGGTGATGATGTACCCCTAGTGAGTGAGCCTGTGGTGCCCCCTACTTTGTCTCTCAAGAGGAGTCATGCCTGATGACTGTGGGTGCCCTGGTGTGGACCTCTCCCCATCCTTTAAATTTTTGCGTCACCTTGAATTAGGGTTCCAGAATTACTTTTCTGTCCTGAAATGCTTTAGGCGTTTCCCTTAAGGGGCCCTTTGGGGGACGCAGAGGACTATTTTGGCTAGAGTTATGCTTCAGATAGTGGCTTTTGTATCCAACTAGGTGTTTTGTTAACCATACGTCTTTGAACTGTTTTCAGAATTCCTTTTACAGGTGTTAGGGAGCCACTGAAAGTTACTTTTTAACTTGTAGGAAATATACAGTATGTAGAAAGATAGACTGAGGAGTGTGGTGAACCTCCATCCTTTAAAGGGAGCAAGGTAACCAGAGTCTGTGTGTCAGGTGGGTCACTGTGCTAGCACAGGGCACAGGAGGGACCAGGCCCAGGGCAGGGAGACCGATGTGGAGCCTGACTCCATGCTCAGGTGAGCCAGCTGAGGCCTGGTGGGGCTGGGGCCGGGGGCCAGAGGTGAGAGCTTGTGACCTGGTGCTTGGATTGGTTCTGAGCGAGGAGGAGTAGAATGAGGCCTGGTGCGCAGCTGCCCATGGCGCTGCTGTAACCGGTCACCATCACTGATGGGGATCACTAGGGCCTTCACATGTGTGTGAATTCTTTCATCCCAATAACAACTGTGTCAGGTAAGAGCTTTTATTCCCATTTTACGTTTGAAGAAATGAGGCTCAAAGAATTCCACAAACTTCCCAAGGTCAGCCAGCCAGTCGGTGGCAGAGCTAGGATTCAGCCCCAGGTCCTCTTGGCCTCAGAATCTGGGCTCTTCGTGGATACTCCTGAGTCTGGTGGGGTGCTGGCTGTGGTTGTAGACAGGCAGAGCTGTCCTGGGGCAGTGGGAGTTCAGATGTGCAGCTCAGAGGAGCAGGCTGGGGTGGCCTCTGCCCCCCGGGGAGCGTGTGAACTCAGAGGCCGCAGTGGGCCGCCGGGAAAAAGAGCCCTTGGAGGAAATGGAAGGACCAGTTAGAGAGGTGGTGGAAGGTGTGGGAGTGGGGCGGGAAAGCCCAGAGGGGAGCCCCTGCCCAGCGGGCTCTGTGGAGCCTGCTTCAGCTGCTCGGCCATCAGCCCTCTGCTGGGGCAGAGAGAACAGTGGGCAAAGATATGGTGACTAGAAAGCTCCTGCCCAGTGTAGGTCTTCTCGTGCCATAGGTGAGTGGGACCTGTGTGTGTATGCGCGTGTGTGCGGTGGTGATCTTGTTGGTGAAGGGTTGTGGGTGAGTAGGCCCGGCCACACATGATCCATGCAGCTCTGTGATCACTACGGCTTTAACACAAATGTTATAACATCCTCTCTCAGTGCATCACACAAGTGGTCTGCTATTGAGCAGCTCTGGCTCCCTTTCCTCCGCTCTTGAGGCTGAGGACCCTGTCCAAGCTGCGTCCAGGTTGTCCTCAGTGTCCCTGTCGCCTTGGCTCTCAGCAATCCTGGAGGTCACCACGTATTTTAACCTCCATTTTACTCATTGGGGAAACAGATTACAGAGGTTCAGGGTTTGGTCCCAGCTAGGAAAGACAAGGGATGGGAGCCTGTGGCCAGACACCGCCTCCCTGAATGCAAGGCTCTGGCTGGTACCTGTGGGTGGGCCCATTGGCTGGGGCACCGCTGAGAAGTGGTGTCTGGAGAGTGTCTGCTCAGCCTGGACCATGTTTATGAATCGAGGAATACACACGGCCACAGTGGGCAGAGCGCTGGGGCACAGGGTTTTGCAGGTGGGCTTACAAACAAGTGGTTGTGCCGGGGAGGGACTGTGTGCCCCTCTGCACTGGCGGAGGAGGAGATCCACAGGGGAGCCACCTCCAGGTCAGGCCCAGAGTGTCTCAGGTGACAGCTTTGCCAGCGGCGGCGTGGCCCACCCTCTCCTTTATGAGAGTGTGGTGGAATGGCTGCTGAGGCTGGCACCAGGTTCCCACCCCACGCGGGAGGAGGAGTCTCTGTGCTTTATGCCGCTGCTGCCCAGACCAGACCAGTCAGCCGGGGAGGAGTGTGCTGGTCGTGAAGCCAGCTTGGTAAGGCCAGAACCGAAGGAGGGTCAGCTTGGACCCGAACCCTGGTCGCTAGACAGAAGGCCGAGCCTTGGTGTCAGGGAGGGGCTGTTTGCGCAGCTGACTGTACAGGGACTCTGGGAGCTCTGACAGATCACGTGGGAATCCTCTCGGGAACGAAGGAAAGGCCGTAGCTGTCTGAGCTGTCAGAGTTACTTGGGGATGTTAGGAGTTTAGGGGGCTGTCCCTGAACCCTTGCTGTTGGGGAAGATGTGATGGCCCACTCTTACTGTCCCTCACATCCTGGCCACTGGACTCTGCTTTTGTAGAGTGTTGGGCGTGGGAGACTCACACTTTTCCTAAGAGGGCTGACCTGCTGCTCTGTAGCCTTCTAAGTTGAGACTTCTCCATCAGTGCCTTGGATTCATGGAAATGTGTCCTGCGTTGAAAAAGGCAGGAGCTGTGTTCATGCCGGCCTCTTGGGGGCTGATGTGGTGGCCTCAGGGATGTGTTTGTTCCCAGCAGACGGGTACTGTGCACCTCCTGTGACCAGGCTTTGCTCTAGGTGCTCAGTGGAAATGGGAGACAGTCACAGAACAGATAGGCGAGTCCCTTCCAGTGGTCAGAATGCTCAGCAGAGTAAAGGGGACAGTTGGAGAGGACGTGGCCCTCTTAGATGGGGTGGTCAGGGAAGGGCTGCCTGCAGAGGTGATGTTTAAAGAGCGGTCTGGTCGAAGGGAGGGAGCTAGTAGATGTTGGGGGAAGAGGTCATGGTCAGTACAAAGGCCCAGGATCTCCTAAGGAATTGTTCCCATTCTCTCCATCTTTCCGCCCCCTGTGCCTGCTTGTCATTCGGTCTGCTGACCGTTAGTTCCCAGGGGAACCCACCTTTGAGCCCCTTGGGACGCTTGGGAGCAACCTTGGGATGCTGCTGGTGCTGCATTACCTGATGAACGGGCGCTCAGGGTCCAGCCTTGGTCTTCTGATGTGCGCTTCAGCGTCTCCTGCTGAGCGGCCACGCACCACACCCTGTCCATCTTGGCTGTGCTGCTCCGACTGGCCTCGCTTCTGCCCGACTGGGCGCGTATGCTGCATTGAGAGCTGTTCTTTGGGTAGAGGTCACAGTGGCTGGCCCTGGTGGATCTCTAGGCCAGGTTTCCCCTCACCCCTCCGGAGGGGTAGTGCTGTCTATCTGTCCTGTCCTGGGCCAAGAATGGGGCCCAGCGGGGCCAGGCCCTCCACTTCCTACCCCAGGCTGACTGTTGTGCCCAGCCTTCCAGCCAGATCCTGAGCTGGGCAGGAGGTGCTTTTGAGCCAGACTGAGGACAGGGAGGGTTGGGTAGGTGGTGCTGCAGTCAGCAGGGTAGATGGAGGGTGTGGCAGTAACAGGGGCTCCAGCAGGAGGACGTCCTGTGTTCCAGGAAGTGTATGTCGGGTCCTCAGGGAGTGAGAAAGGAGCATTGTGGGGTGAGCATCCCACTAGGACGGGTGTGGAGCTCCTGGCTGGGGAGTGAGGCTTCCCCCAGCAGGCATCGGAAAGGAGTGACAAGAACGGACAGTCCTTGGCACACTGCCTGACGCCACTCCCTCCCCCTGTGGGTGTGCCCGCCATGCTACCGCCCAGGGCAGACGAGCTGTCTGAGCCTCGGCTGAGGGCACCAGAGAAGAAAGCCACAGCCCGGGACCTCTGCTGCTCCAGAGGAGCAGTCACAGGGGCCGTGGGATGCCTCCGTGTTGGAGCAGACCTGGGGACACATGCCTGCTCACCCACCCTGGTGAGGGCGCTGAAGGCACTGAGACAGCCAGGTGGGGCGTGGAAAGCAGGCAGCAAGCACCCCACTGGAGGCAAGGCAACTGGGAGCCAAAGGAGCACAGCCAAGGGGAGCACACAGGGAGGACTGTGAGCTTGAGACCTGTCCACCTTCCTGTAGTTTGGCTGTACCCTTCATGGCTCTCCTTCCTGTGCCTGGCACAGGGAGACGCCACCCACAACTGCTCAGGCGGCTTCCTGGGCAGGCATTCTGCCCTCTAGCCCCGCCTGCTCCCAGCACGGGCTGATTGGTTGCTTGACACCTGTGGAACTCGGGCCCAGGGCTCTGATGAGCTGAGTGTTTCACTGGTTCCTGGCCCGGGGCTTAGCCCTGCCCACCTGGGTAGGCCCAGGAATCCAGCAGCTGGGTTCCCTGGGGAGATCGGTGGGTCCTGATGGCTGTTCACAGTGCCACCTGGACCCAGCCGGGGTTTGTGGACGTCACATGCTGAATGACTCCTTCTAACGTTTCTCCCCTCTCTGCATGTCTGATCTCGTACCCCGTGTAGGCATGACGAGTATTCTGATGTCAGCCATTGGACTCCCTGTGTGTCTTAGCCGCGCACCCCAGCCCGCCAGCCCTCCCGCCTCCTGTCTGGCCTCTAAAAGTCACAGCTCAGTTAAGAGATTGAGGAAAATGTCCGTGAAAGGTAGTTCCTGCTCGCCAATACTCTCTGGCCTCTGCTAAGCATCCTCGAGTCTTGCTGCCTCTGACTCCCGCATCAATCGCTCTTCTCTGACTCCCCTGGCTCTTCTCTGCTTCCCTTACTCCGCTGGGGGATGGGCTCAGTGGCCCTTCGCCCCACCCTCAGCAGCAGAAGTGGCCCCTGGGAATCTGCTTTCGCTCCAGAGTTCAGGTCGTGTTTTCCTGGCAGTTAGAGCACGAGGGGCCCATTCTTGACCACTCTGTGACTTTAAGCACAGGTGTGGGGTGAGTCCTGGCTCAGGATGCGGGACAACTCGGTCCCTTCCACTGGGGCCAGCTTGTGTCTCAGGAAAGCCTCCTGGCCCTGTCTGGCCACGAATGTGGGGCTACTTCCAAGGGGTCCCTTGCTGACCCCTGCCCTGCCCATCGTGTGGCCAGGGAAGAAGGTGTGTCAGGACCGTGGAAGGTGCTGTGAGGTTTAACAAGACTTGTGTGGAGGGGCCTGTGGGTAGTAAGTTCTAAACTTGCCATTTCTAAAGCCGATTGTGCCTTTGCCTTCATCACTAGGCCGGAGAAGCACGGATTTCTGAAAGCCCAGAGACCTTCAGGGTGGTGTGGGGAGCAGGGAGCAAGGCCCTGGCTTGGCCAGTCCTGGGTGTCGGTCTCGGCTCCAGCGTTCACTGGCTTCGTGTCACTTTGTGATCTCACACAGTCATCTCCATTCACCAGCCGGCTGCCTCCTACTTAGCAGATTGGTTGTGGGAGGAATAGGAAATACACACGTGAAGCGCATGGCACGCCGTAATGGTCGCTGCTCCGATCGTGTCCATCACCTGGGCTGACATCATCCCCTCAGGGTGGGAGGGAGGCCTGGGGAGAGGCAGGGCTCCAACTGCACAGCCCCCCACCCCATTGCCAGCAATCAGGGCGGGCCTGGGGGCTGGCTCCGTTCCCGTTTTCACTTCCTTAGGGGTGGAGACGGATCTGTGGGCAGGGCAGGCTGGCCACTTTCTGAGGCACTCGGCTTTGCCCGGGGAGTGCACAGGCTCTCAGCAGACCCCCAGGCCTTCCTAGTCTCTGAGGTCTAGTCTAGTCCGCTGGCTGTCGCCCTTGGAGAAATGTGGCTCGTGGAGAGCTCCCTTCAGTTCTGAAAGGCTGCCTGGGTGTAGGCAAGTAGGGGGCAGTGGCATGCTGAGCTGGGCCTCTCGACGTGGGCCAGGAGCTGGTCCTGGCAGATGGCGGGTCCTGGGGTTCATCTGGAAACTGGCCTGTAGCCACCAGGCTTTTCTAAAAGGCCCCTCGCCTCAATCTGAGTAGAGTTCCAGCTACCAGGACGGCCACCCTGAGCTGGCCTGTGCTTTGACCTGGCTTTCTCAGCACAGTGACCAGAGTCGGGGTCCTGGAAGTCTGTGGGTATGGGGCGTGTGTGGGTGTGTATTGGGAACGTGTGTATATGAGTGTGTGTGGTGTTCCTTTGCCTGTAGCTGCCATTCAGGTCATAGCAGCTAAGCTTTTACAACCACCACAGCTTTGGTTAGTATTAGGTCTCTTTTTAGATGACGGAACTGAGACTCAGAGGTGACATGATTTGGTCACAGCTTGAGAGCCAGAATCAAACCTGATGTCACCTGGTCCCAGCCTCTCTGCTCCCCTCATAACTGTTACCTGCCTTCTCTGGTCTAGAGGGAGCTGAGCTGTTGAGCCCTCAGACTTGTGAGTCTTTTCAGCCACAGGCTGATGGCCATGAGCTTGGGTTCAGAGCAGAGGCCTTGGTCTCGGACAGAGGCCAAGCCCAGGAGCTCCCCAGAGACCTGGAGGCGGGGTGAGGCGCGCTGCCAGGGTTGCTTACCCAGGCCGCACTGGCCTCCCCGGCCCCTCCTTTCTGCTCCCCCATGGGCTTGGCTATTGTTCTCTGGTGCTGCCGCTACCTGGAGAAGCCTCGGGGCCATGCTGATTCTCTCTTGCTAGCGGGGGAGTTTCTTGTCCTTGGGGTGGGTCCCGTTGGTGCAGGGTGGCCCCTCCCATCTTCAGGCACTTGTGTGCACAGAAGATGAGAGGTTTCGAGAGGAGTGGGGTGGGTGAGGCACCCTTCCTGCTGCATCTCAGCAGCTTCCCAGATCTGCTCAGCTTAGGAACCGAGTAGGTGTGTCACTGAGACCCCACAGTCCAGGCACAGGTGCAAGAAGTCTGCGGTTTATCGTGGTAGAGTCAGTGTGGCCATTGTCTGCAGTTGGCATGCACACAGATGCTTGCACAGAGTAGGCACCCGCTACATGCTCGACTTACAAAACTTCTTTTTTTCCCTGAGGGAGATTTGCCCTGAGCTAACATCTGTGCCAATCTTCCTCCACTTTATACGTGGGTCACCACCATAGCATGGGTGATGCATGGTGTAGGTCCATGCCCGTTATCTCAACCTGGGAACCCAGGCCCCTGAAGCAGAGTGTGCTGAACTTAACCACTATGCCATGGGGCCAGCCCCCAAACTTACTTTTCTTACCAAGACTTTCACACAAGAGTAGTTCGTTTTAGAAGCTGCTATTTGAGTCTTCCGTGCATCCTCCGAGGAGCCTGAGTCCAGTCTCCTGACCCAGAGTGCACAGGGTTGTGGCTCTTGAGGGTCGTGACCAGCTGCTGTCTCTGCCCCTCTTCCACCTCCAGCGGGGCTCCTGGGTCTGGGCCCCCAGTGGTGGGCTGGATAGGGCTCGTCCAGGCAGCGCTCTGGCGTGTTCTGCGCCCGGCACCAGCTCTCTCCTCCCTTGCACGCTAACCTTCGTGTCTTCGCCCCTCTAACATCCCTCCTGGCAGCTTGGACCTCTCCCTTGTCCTCCTTCCTCTCTGGCTTCAGCATCTCCAGTTAGTGTTCCTCAGGATCCTGCTTATGTTCTTCTCTCTTCTAGGAGGGACTCCAAAGCCAGAGCCAGAGCAGGTGATAAGAAACTATACTGAAGAGCTGAAAACAGCCCCGGATGAGGTGGGTGTCACAGGAGCCACGCTGCTTTGGTTTTGTTTGGAAACTAGGGGCAGCTCCAGATGAAGGATGCAGCCTGTTCTCTGCTGGAAGGACACTTCCCAAGGTGGCTCTGGGTGCCAGGTGCCAAGCTCCTGGCACTTGGGTTAACCTGTTAAGAGGCCTTAACAGGAGGAGGACTCAGCCTCTGAGACCTGGATCCCGATCTTAGGTTTGCCGCAAACGGGCTGTGATCCTGAGCAAAGCTCCTTCCGCACCCAGGCCTCTGTGTATCCTCCTCCCTGGGCCACCCTGGGGGCCAGGCTTCCTGGAGACGAGGCATGGGAGAGCCTGCCCCCGTCCCCGAGGGCTGATGCTGTGTGGAAGCCAGCAGCCTTGTTCAGGGAGCGGTCCTGCCCTCTGGCTGTTGGGGGAGCTGGTTAGCGTTCCCGTAATTAATGGGGCCTGCCAGACCCCTGTCACAGCTTTGGTATGACCTGAAACTCTTTCCCAAGCCACATTTTTGGAGCTCCAGTGCCACTTTTCTCCGATTTGAATGGAAGATTCTGGAGAATCTGGAGGGGCTTAGTGGGCTGGGTCAAAGGTCAGTGGTGCCAGACAGATCTGAGGACTGTCTTCACCTGCCTCTTTCTCGTGCAAGTCAGGCATGTGAGACACACCTGGTTGGTAAAGGTTTGGGCAGAAACCTGTCCCTCCTGCCCTCTCTACTCCTGCTTCGCAGCATCACTCTCTCTGTCTCTTTGTGCTCATCCAGCCCCACTGGGCTGCTTTCTGTCCCCAGGCTCCTCCCCTCCATGCTGCGGTCTACACGGCCGTGGTCATGATGGAACCCCCTGCTTAAAAGCCGTCAGCGGGGCCGCTGACGTGTAAGATAAAGCTCCAACGCCTGAGCACAGTGATCAGAACCTTCCAGGATCTGGTCCTCTCCCACCTCATCTCCTACTCCCTCTTCTGCCATAGGCCCCTGCAGGTGTCACCAGCCTTCCCAAACTGTATGCTGGTTCATGCTCCAGAACACTCTCTTCCTTCTCCCTGGGATGCCCATTCTCGTGCTTGTCCATCTGACAAGTTCCCTTTTCCCTGGCAAAGCCCCGTGTTGAGGGCCTCCGCTCTTCTCTCCTCCTGATTTGGCTGTTCTTGCTGCCCTCTTGGCCTGTGGTTCTCTTATTACGCTGGGCCCATGCTCCACGCTGCCTGTCGTCCCCTCCGCTGCCGTGAGCCCTCTGAGGACACAGATCCCCGTGACTCTTCTGTGTCCCCAGCCTCTGGAGCAAATGACTGTCAAATTGCCTTTGACTGCAGATGAAGGGCTTTTCCTGTGAGACTCGCCTCCTCGGCTGCGGCGGGTCGTTGCTGAGCATGCCCTGTGTTTGGTCTTCCTCCAGGACTGCATCATCTGTATGGAGAAGCTCTCTGTGGTATCTGGGTACAGCGACGTGACCGACAGCAAGACCATCGGGCCCGTGGCCGTGGGCCGCTTGGCCAAGTGCAACCATGCCTTCCACCTGCTCTGCCTGCTGGCCATGTACTGCAACGGGAACAAGGTGCCCCACAGCAGGCCCCGGGTGGGGTCAGGGGCCCTGCCACAGCCCCGTCGCAGTCCCGCTGCATCTGAGCAGGACCAGCTGTCCTGTGAAGGACCCAGGCTCGGAGCAGCCCTTGCCCTGCAGCAGGATGGGGTTGACACCTGGGGGCTGAGGGTGGCAGGTGCCTGGCCTCTCTTCCTCCAGTGGAGTTTAGCCAGCGTGGACAGAGGTTGGGAGGACAGAGAGAACCGATCACGGGCAGACCTTCCCGCCTGGGGTGGCCTCTCCGCGCTCTCCCTGTGCCATCATGTACCAGCCAGGGTGCCAGCACCAACAGTTGATCAGTTGCAGGATTTTGTTCCATTTTAAACGTGATTGGACTGTGGAGGCTTCTGCTCCTAAACCTAATTGTCCTCCTTGACGCCAGTCTCTCGGTACCTCGCCTCTTTAGTGGGAATTGCATCATGAGTTTCTGGTGCAAAAGTTGCCCTTCCAAGCAGTCTGTTGGAATCGAGTTTCTGTGCGAGGAGGCTGCTGGGAGTGGGGCAGTCTGCCCGGAACCCTCTGCGACAGTGGCCGACCCGGGCCCCTGTGGGCCTCTTTCCTGTCTAGACAGCTAGACAGCGGGGTGGCTGTGCTCAGGGGCTCTCCCAGGGCTGCCAACTCAGTCTATGCTGGTCTGCCCTGTCTCAGGACGGAAGTTTACAGTGTCCTTCCTGCAAAACCATCTACGGAGAGAAAACAGGGACCCAGCCCCGGGGGAAGATGGAGGTGTTCAAGTTCCAGGTGTCCCTCCCAGGTCATGAGGACTGCGGGACAATACTCATCGTTTACAACATTCCCCATGGCATTCAGGTGAGGCAGGGAGTCGGGGTGGTGCTCCTCAGACCTTTCCAGAATCATTCGGGCGCCCTTCTTCCTGCCTCACCCCTCTCCCACCAGTCTGCCCCGGGCACTGTGAGAATGCTCATGCTGCCAAGCTGAGGCCCCCAGGAACCAGGAGGTGCTAGTGCTGGGGTTAGAGCAAGCTCTTAGGGCCGTGGAAGCAAAGAAATGGCCTTCAGCCCTTTCCTGAGCCCAGGAGGGCTTCCTGGAAGTGGAGACATCTTAGCTGGACTTGTACTGGGCAAAGGCCAAGCATATAAGCAGGAAGAACACTTGTTTTGAGGGGCTGGATAACTGGGGAGCCCATGGGCAGGACCCCTCCCAGGGGCAGTGTGAGGTGGAGAGGTGCTGGCAGTGGGGACTGATGGTTCTCGAGAGACTGGCCCAGTGCCCAGATCCATTGAGAATGGCAGGGCTGGATCTAGATGTCAGGAACAAGACAAGAACCCAAGCAGAGAGCCCCAGGGTCTCTTTAGACCTCCTGCCTTGGGCAAGTTGGGAAGATGCAGGGCAGTAGGGACCAGGAGCCGATGGGGCCCATCTGTCACAGGTGGGGATGGGGGTGGGGGGCTCCCTTTGTTTGCTTTAATCACGTACTTTCCCCTGGTTTTCTTCCACTTCTCTGTGGCTCAAAGTACAATTTAAAAACATTCTAGACAGCATTAGGGCCCCAGAGTGGGAGGGGGATTTGGAGCTGTACATGGGTGTGTCACTGTGTCGCAGAGGGTGGGAGCAAGGGCCGTCTGCTGTCCCGGCCCCCCACCCTGCCAGTGTCTCAGGGTCCCTCCCTAGCCACTTCTAGAGGGAGGAGTGGAGGGCATTGTGTGCCGGAGGACATGCGTCATGGAGGGCCCTGCCACCCAGTCCAGAGAGCCCCGTGCCTGGAGGAGCATCCATCCCAATCTTGGACGGGTCCAGTCTCATCAGGAAAAGGGGACATTAGCAGGAGTGTCTGATGCCAGGCAGAGTGGGCGGCACGGGTTCAGGGAGGGCAGCCGTGGGTAGAAGGCCATGGTCACGGTGGGTCTTCAGGCGTTAGGATTATGAGACGGTGATTTATTTGGTCACTGGAGCGCAGGAACTGCCCCAGCCAGGAAGGCGAAGGGGCAGGCTGGGCTTGTGTGCCCTGTGCGCTGTGCCGCGGCAGGCCCTTCCTGGCCACTCTCACTCCCCAGGTCTGTGTTCCTCCTGCAGGGCCCCGAACACCCCAACCCCGGGAAGCCGTTCACCGCCAGAGGGTTTCCCCGTCAGTGTTACCTCCCGGACAACGCCCAGGGCCGCAAGGTGAGGGCCTGGCCACCGTGCCTGCGGAGGGCCCGTGGCCCGAGGGTCTCACCGCAGCTGCTCGGGTGCAGGGCAGGGTGGGGCAGGGAGGGCCCAGTCTGGTGGCCACACCAGCTCTGCCTGCGCTCACCTTACTGTGACCGGAGGAGGGCCGAGACCTGGCTGGGGTGGTAGCTGCTCCTTCCCAGGGACCCACTGTGGGGTAGACATCTTTGGGTGCCGGGTTACAGGGGGAGATGTCCCAGACTTCACAGGTGCTAGAGCGGGGAGGACAGGCCGTCTTCCAGCAGGCTGTTGGGCCAGGTTATGTGTTCTTCAGTCAGGCTATTGTAATGCGACAGGAGAGACTGAGGCCACCTTAGCCTGGGTGACCACGCAGCATGTGGCGCTACCTCTGCATTGAGACCTGAGTTGGGATTTTCCAGCTCTGAGAAGGCCGGGGAAGAGCATTCCAGGCAGATGGAACAGCTAGTGCACTGGCGTTGAGGTGGGAACAGGTGGGAGAGCGTGAAGAGCCTGAGCGAGGACCGTAGCAGCCCCCGGGGTCGGGGAGTGAGGCAGCGAGGGGTGGGGAAGGCAGGCACGCCAGCAGAGGAGTGAGAGCCGCTGGGTTTAGGTTTGAAAAGGCCCCCTCCGGCTGCTGTGAGAGGATGGACTGAGGTCCCAGTGTGGAGGGCAGCAGGGCTGGGAGAGAGCAGGGAGGCCTGGATTCCGGAGGGCGGAGGGGAGGGGGCTCGTCCAGGATGCACTTGGAAGTAGGGAAGGGTCAGGATACCTGCCGGCAGCTGAGTAAAGGGCAGCCTCTCCGACGGGGAGGGCCAGGCGAGCGGTGGGGCAAGGCTTCTGGCGGTGCCCAGTGTGAGGTCCTGGGCAGTGGGTTGGCAGTTGGAGTTCAGGGGGTCAGGGTTGGAGCTGGAGACAGAGACCCCCACAGATGGAGTTTCACGCCCCAGGACTGGATGAGATCACTCAGGAGGGAGTGGAATGGAACAGAGAGGAGGACCCCCGTCCCGCAGCACCGGCAAGGTGCCTGACTCACACCTGGCGTTTGGTGGATGGCTGCTGCTGCTGTCCTGTCCCCATCGCTGGGGCACATCAAACCGGCAGCGGGGGGAAGGCAGGGCAGTGGACGTTCCCACCCTGTGGCCTCACCACCTCTGCCCTAGGGTGGAAAACAGAAGGCACGGGCCAGTGCTTGTTCACCAGGCTGCCCTCCCCCTCCCCTCTGCGGGCAGGTCCTGGAGCTGCTGAAGGTGGCCTGGAAGAGGCGACTTATCTTCACAGTAGGAACGTCCAGCACCACGGGCGAGACCGACACAGTGGTGTGGAACGAGATCCACCACAAGACAGAGATGGACCGCAATGTGACAGGCCACGGCTACCCTGACCCCAACTACCTGCAGAACGTGCTGGCCGAGCTGGCCGCCCAGGGGGTGACCGAGGACTGCCTGGAGCAGCAGTGACCACCAGCCTGCCTGGCCCCTTCCCTGCCCCGCCACACCTGCCTCTGGCACCAGCTGCTCCTCGCCCCCTGCCGGTGGGGCTGCTCCTGGGGTGGGCAGGCGGCAGGTGCCTTTGCTCAGGCTGCAGCATTGTCGGGGGCACGGGTGTGCTCCTCTGGGAGCCAGAGCTTCTCCTGCCTGCCTTTCCCCCTCCTCCTCCCCTCCTGGGCCTGGACCTGTGTGGGAAGTGGACAAGCTGGGGAGTTGTCCTC
This sequence comes from Equus przewalskii, assembly GCF_037783145.1. Taxonomy (NCBI): domain Eukaryota; kingdom Metazoa; phylum Chordata; class Mammalia; order Perissodactyla; family Equidae; genus Equus; species Equus przewalskii. The sequence continues at coordinate 10,277,619 of NC_091842.1, read as the reverse complement.
GTGGGGGCTTAAGTTGCAGCTACCTCAGTGCACGGGGCCCTCTGTCCTCAGCAGGCTGCTTCGGGGCCCTAGTGCCTGGGGCCTGGCATAGGGTGAGGAGAGACCGCCTCGTCCCCAGCCAGGGGCAGGCATGGGTTCTGGGTCAGCTTCTCATACCTCACATGTTCTGTTTGCAATAAATGCCCTATAGCCAAAGTCATCAGGCCTGGGAATGTTTGTCAGTGCAGAGGTTCTGGTTGTGTCTGTGTGTGAGTGTGCATGTGAGATCTGATGTGTGAAGGCCAGCAGGCACGTCCTGCTGCATCAGAGCAGGTAGGGACCTTACAGGCTGCCCATTCACCCCCGTCTCCCAGAGGAAGACACTGAGGCTGCGGTGAGGGCCGGAGAGCCCACAGCCCACTCCGGTCTCCTTGCACTGTGCGGTCCAGCCCCTCAGAGCCCACGGTCCCGTTGACTGCCCCAGGCTTCGGGTTTACTAACGCTTCTCCCCTGGGGTGGGTGCCACTGTCTCCATTTTACAGATGAGGAAGATGAGGTTCAAGGATGCAGTGATGGCCCAAGGTTACCAGCTAGTGCTCGAGCCGGGGCTGGAACCCGGGGCAGGGTTCATCTGACGCTGTCCTCAAAGTTCTAATTCTTCTCAACCCTCTTAGGAGGATCAGATCTTCCCAGACTTGTCTGCCAAGGGAGTGTGGTTGTGGCCTGGGGCTGGAGGGACTCACAGGGCCTGTTAGAAGTGGCCAGGGGCACTTCTGCCTTTATAAGCCCCCTTTCTGTGTAAGAAAATTCTGTTTTACGGTGTGTTTGGTATAAAGATGAATACATTATATATAAGAGCATTTTTTTTAACCTAAGTGGGGGGGCGGGTTTCCTTCCGAGTTTGAAATAAAACATTTTTGTGGGTCCCTAAGAGTATTGTGGGCCCTGGGCCCCGAGCCCACTGTGCCTCGCAGAGGAGCTGGTCCTGGGGACGGCGGGGAGACCTGGCTGGACCCCAGACCCGTCAGGTTCCACAGTGAGGCTCGCTCCGCTGGCTTAGAGCACAGGAGTCGGGGGGGCATCTGAGTGCCGCCCTGTTGGCTCCCACCCTGGGAGTGACGTGAGAATCAGAGGGGAGGAAATGTTCCCAAGTCATCTGTCTGGTAAGAGTCTAGTCTCCAGAACATATACAGAACCCTTACAGCTCAAGAAGGAAAAGGCAGATGCTCAGGTTAAAAAATGATTGAAGGACTTGACATTTCTCCAAGATAGATGGCTGACGAGCGCACAAAAAATGCTCAGCGTCCTTAGGGAAACAGATCAAACCCACAAAGTGATACCACTTCACACCCATTAGGATGGCTCTTACCAAAAAAACGAGAAATGGGGAACACTGGTGAGGATGTGGAGAAATGGGAGCCCTCATCCGCTGCTGGTGGGAATGCAAAGCAGCCGCTTCAGAGAGCACTCAGGTGGTTCCTCAAAAAGTAGTTACCGTTTGACTCAGCAGTTCCACCCTAGGTGTATATCCAAGAACTGAAAACGTGTCCACCCAAGGCTTGTATGTGAATGTTCCCGGCAACCTTACTCATAATAGCCAAAAAAGGGCCACAACCCAAGTACCCATGAGACAGTCCCTCTGGGGCTGGCCCGGTGGCGCAGTGGTTAAGTGCACACGTTCTGCTTTGGTGGCCCAGGGTTCGCCAGTTCAGATACCAGGTGCGGACATGGCACCACTCAGCAAGCCATGCTGTGGTAGGCATCCCACGTATAAAGTAGAGGAAGATGGGCACGGATGTTAGCTCAGGGCCAGGCTTCCTCAGCAAAAAGAGGAGGATTGGCAGCAGATGTTAGGGCTGATCTTCCTCCAAAAAAAAAAAAAACAAAACCCTCCACACACTGCAATATCATTCAGCCATAAAAAAGGAATGAAGCCCCAATACACGCTACAACTTGGATGAACCTTGAAAACATCCTAGAAGCCAGACAGAAAAGGCCACGTATCTTGTGAGTCCATTCATACAAAATGTCCAGAATAGGCAAATCCATAGAGGCTGACAGTAGATTAGTGGTTGCGGGGGGCAGGGAGGGATGGGAGTGACTTTTCAAGGGTATGGTGTTTCCTTTCGGAGTGATGAAAATATTCTGAAATTAGTGGTGGTGATTGCACAACCTTGTGAATATGCTAAAAACCACTGAGCCGTATACTTTAAAAGGATGGATTTTATGGTATGTAAATTACATCTTGATAAAAAAATACAAGCACGGCAGTAATGTAAGTGGGGGGCCTGTCAGCTGTCAAGGGCTCTGCAGTTCTCTGACTCTAGCTTCTTTGGACAGGGGAGCTGAGGAGTGAGGGACAATGTGGAGGGAGGGCATCAGGGCCAGGGGCTGTGATGGGGCTGGAGCCCAGCAGGTTGGGGCCGCCCTGCTCCTGGGCCTGCGCCTGCTCCCTGGGCGGGGATGGAAGTCCGGGGGAGGCTCCTGGCACCTGGGGTGCAAGAATTTCAGGCATGTGGCCCTGAGCCCGTATTCTGGAGATTGGCGTCCTCCCCAGGGCTGGGAGGTTGCATAGAGCCCAAATTCAGACTTGGGACTCTGGGGTGGCTGGGCTGGCATCTAGGGGTTCGGCGGCCTCTCCCTCAGCCCTGGCTGTGGGGCCTGGCACTGGCCTGCCCTGCACTAGATCGCTACCCAGCCCCCTCCCCGCGGTGGGCTGGCCTGGTGGGAGGGGTGGGGGGGTTCATTTACATTTTCAGGTCTTTCCAGCTCTCGGCCAGCCTGGCAGCCTGACTAACCAGCTCCTCCAGGCCCAAGGAGAGGGTGGGGGCTGCAGCAGGAGGCAGCCAGACCAGCCCCAGGCTGTGGAAGTGGAAGAAGGCCTGTGGTCAGGCGGCCATCATGGGGCTCCTCCAGAGACAGCCTCACCCTCGGCTGCTGCTCCTCGTGGTGGCGCTGGTCTGGCCCCAGCCCTGCATGAGCCTGGGTGAGTGGGGGTCCCAGGATGAATGCGCCTGGCCAGACGCTGGGGCTGGGGGACCTGCTGGAGAGATTGGACCCTGGGAGCCCATGCCCTCCGACTGGGAGAGGCAGCCCAGGGGCGGGGGTGGGGCGGCAGCCTGGGACCCTCACGCCTCTCTCCATGGCCACAGAGCTGATCCCCTACACGCCGCGGATAACAGCCTGGGACCTGGAAGGAAAGGTCACGGCCACCACGTTCTCCCTGGAGCAGCCGCGCTGTGTCCTGGACGGGCGTGCCGGTGGTGCCGACACCGTCTGGCTGGTGGTGGCCTTCAGCAATGGTGTGTCCTGGTGCAAGTCTGGGGCCTGGGGTGAGGGTGGGGCCAAGGAGAGTTGCAGGCTCCTGGGAGCCCCTCCCTCCCTCACCATCACCTTCTACAATAGGGCTGCAGTGGGAGTTGGGCTCTACCCCAGGCAGCTCTGAGAGGGTGACAAAGGGACTTGATTTGTGTCTCTGGGCCCTGAGGCATGGAGGGCCAGGACCAGAGGCCTTGGACCCAGCCAGGGGCTATGCCCTCCAGCCCCACTGTCTGTCCCTCCCTCCTGCAGCCTCCAGGGACTTCCAGAACCCGCAGACGCTGGCTGAGATCCCAGCCTCCCCACAGCTGCTGACCGATGGCCACTATATGACGCTGCCCCTGTCCCTGGACCAGCTGCCCTGCGAGGACCCCGTGGATGGCAGCAGCGCCCCCGTGCTGCGGGTGGGCAATGACCCTGGCTGCCTTGCTGACCTCCACCAGCCGCCTTACTGCAACGCCCCCCTCCCCGGCCCTGGGCCGTACAGGTGGGTCACCCTGCCCGGACCCTGGGACAGGGCCTGTGCTGGAAGAGGAGGGATTTGGGGCACCAAGCCTGCCCTCCTTAGCCTCTCCTCAGGCCCTTGTCCTGGTCCCTCCCCTACACAAGCCTCAGTTTCTTGCTCTGTGGGGTCTCACGCTGGTGCTTATCCGAGTGGGGGGGCAGGCAGAACGCAGCCTTTCCAGGGGGCCCATGAGGAGGAGGTGGACACCACAGAGCTGGCGGAGGTGGAGACCCAGCCGGGGGTGTGAGGTGGGGAAGCAAGAGAGAAACTACCACTCACTTCCACAGGTGACAAAACAGGCACAGAGCACCAAGTGGCTTGTCAAGGTCAGGGTGGAGCCAGGGTAGGAGAGCCGGTGTCCAGACCAGGGCTGCCCCCACCACAGGAGGAGGCCAGTGTCCTCAGGGGGACCAGGTCCAGCTGGGAGAACCGGCAGGGGCGCAGGGAAGGCCAGGCAAGGTGTGGGCTGGACCAGCTCCTCCACCCGCCGCCTCCCTCTGCCCTCTCCCCCAGCCCTGCCAGGTCCACCTTCCCCGCCCCGTGGCCACTCCCCAGCTTGGCCTCCAGTCTCACCTCCCGCCCCAACCCTAGCAGCCACCAGAGCCGTTCCCCTTCAGACCAGCTCCCTCGATGCTCAGAAACCCTCCAGAGCTCCCCACCCTGCTCAAAGATACAACTCTTGGCGCCCTCTATGCTCAGCCCGCCCCTGCCTGTGATCCTGGGCTCTGAGTACGCCCTGACCACACCCCTCCCTGGGCCTTTGCCCGGGGTGCCCGCCCCTACTGGGGGGCCTTCCACAGCCTCATGACTCCACACGGCCAGCGATTCTTCTCCAGGAGGCCTGGGGGCCCCAGCCCCATAAGCCACTCTGCAGCACCCCTTATGGAACATTTGGTGACTGGGGCCCCTAAACCAGACAGGGTGTCTGCTGGCAGAAGTCACCATGGCCGGAGAGGTCAGGGCTGGGCCAGTTCATGGCTGGTCCTGGTGTGCTCCCACGCTTCCCCATGGGAAAGGCCCACAGCTTGGCACAGAGAGCTGCCTGGAGCCTGGCCTCGGTGGGTGCCCTGCCTGGGGCAGTTGAGGCTCTGAGCCTCACCCTCCTCCTCTCCCCAGGGTGAAGTTCCTTCTGACGGATGCCAGGGGCTCACCCCAGGCCGAGACCAGGTGGTCCGACCCCATCGCTCTCCACCAAGGTAGTGCTGGTGGGGGAGGGGGTGTCTGGCTCCAGTCTGGCCTGTGTGGACTGGTCACCCCTACAAAATGGTCATCGTTGGCCAGTCCATCCCCCTGCTGCTATGGGACTGGGGGCCTGGAGGCAGTGTCCAAATCAGGCCCACCCCCGAAAAAGAACCTAGCGCTGGAGGGTAGGGCACCGGTCAGCCCCGTCGGCAGAGGCACCAGCTCTGTCCACCTCTAAATGTTTGCCAACCCTTGGGTGCTAGGCTCCAGCCCAGTTGTGGGCAGCAACAGCCTCTCATGGGGAGCCAGCCCCATGGCCAGCGGTCAGGAGAAGGGCCAGGGCAGAAAGGAGGCCGGGGTCAGAGTCAGGGCCATGGGTTTTGGGGGGCTTCCCTCAGCAGGACCCCAAGGGGCTAGGGATTCACCAGGCCGAGGAAACTGCATGTGGGAAGGCCAGAGTGTCTGGTGTGTGGGATGCTCAGAAGACAAACTGGAGGTCAGGGGTGGTGGTGGGGGGCCTTGTTGTCTGAAGGCCTTGAATGCCAGGCTCCAGATAGCAGGGAGCCACATGATCAGTTCTGAGGTCTGCCACCACTCTGCCTGCTATGGGCTGCGCAGTGGGCGGCGCACTTGTGGGAACAGCCCAGTGAGACCAGGGTGGAGGCCGGAGCTGTGGGTGGTCCAGGCTGGCAGAGCACAGATGCTGAGATGGACTGATGGGTGGGCTCCAGAGGCTGTCTGGGGATGTGAGCAGCCAGGCCTTGGGTGTGACATGGGTGGGGAGGTGACTGCCCTGGGGTTGAGGGGCAGCCTCTGAGCAGCCGCTGTGTGTGCAGGGAAGTCCCCAGGCTCCATCGACACGTGGCCAGGGCGGCGGAGTGGTGACATGATCATCATCACCTCCATCCTCTCTTCTCTGGCCTGCCTCCTACTCCTGGCCTTCCTGGCTGCCTCCACTGTGCGCTTGTGAGTGGTGACATCCCGTGGGCCCCTCTTCTACCCAGAACTCCTCCTCTCTCACGGGCCCCAGATCTTGGAAGCCCTTTGCGAACTCTGTGGGCTGGAGTCGGGCAGTGTCCCTTCCAGGCATGTGCAGGGACTTGCCACTGAGTGTCTCTCACCTGGGACGTCAGAGAGGTGGTGAGCAGCTCCTCTGACGACAGGTTCAGAGAAGGAGCCACCTCGCTCTGCCCCTGTCCTCCTGGGCCTTGTTTTCCTTCCAGTGAGCCCTCCGTGATGTCAGTGAACCGACACCAGGGTAGTCAGGGAGCCACCTGGAGGAGGTGTGCCTCCAGCTGGTTCTACCCGGGAGGAGAGGGCTATCAGAGGCTGCAGGGGGAGGATCTGGGAGTGGGGAGGAGGCCCTGACTTGGCAGCCGGCTCCACCCAGCAGGGACACAGCTCCCCTCCTCTCCCCATCCAGTTCCAGCCTGTGGTGGCCTGAGGAGGCCCCGGAACAGCTGCGGATCGGCTCCTTCATGGGCAAGCGCTACATGACCCACCACATCCCGCCCAGCGAGGCCGCCACCCTGCCTGTGGGCTGTGAGCCTAGCCTGGACTCCCTCCCCAGCCTCAGCCCCTAGCCTGGCCTGTGTGGCTGGGCCTGGGGCAGTGGGGGTGAGGGGCGACAGTGCACCAGGCTCCTTGCCAGCCTCTGCATCCACATGCTCCCTACCCCATCACCCCCCCCCCCCCCCCAGGGCCTGGAGTCACCGATAGCAGCCCTGCCCTTGGCTTTCCCATTCCCCACCTTCTCCAGGCAATTGAAGTTGCCTTTAGGGGAGTTGAGGGGAGGGCCACGGTCCGGCTGGGCGTCCAGCCCCCTCTTCCACCTCTGCCTCTGTTCTGCCTGGCCTCCTGCGAGTGCGAGACTGGAGGTGATGTGGAGAGGCTGCCCTGACCCGAAGCTTCCAGGCCCAGGAGGACGCCTGCAGGGCCCTTCTCTGCCCTGGGCAGGGGGCTGGCCGGGCCCGTCATGGGGTGTGTGGGGTCTGAGCCACCCTCTGTCCCTGTGTCCCACCGCCCAGCGGCTGGGGCTGCAGTCAAGCCTTTAGAGGCCCCTCCATTGTCACTGGGAGTGAGCCCTTGCTGAGGGTGGCCCTCCCCGGCTGGAAGGTGGACAGAGTGTAGACGTCTGTCCATTATGACCATCCGGGCACTGCTTCCAACCCCCTTGCACACAGATGGCTCACTGCTTGTCCACTCACGCTCATCCAGTCACTCCACAAACATTTATTGAGCGCCTGCTGTATGCCACGCAGTGTTAGACATGGGACCTCAGGCACAGTCGGTCGATTCACTCTGCTCTGGGCATCAGATTACCACCGGTCCAGATGTGACCTGTTACTGCTGGGGGGCTGTCACGCCCTCAGATTGTCACATACCCTGGGGCTCACACTCCCTCAGACAACCACCCCAGTGGGCTCTCTCAGGCTTAGGAGCGCGCCCCGCCCCCTCCCCATCACCGGGGAGTTCCCGCTTCAGACGCGCCCCCGCGCTTCCGTCTGCCCCAAGGCCGCTGGTGCCCGCCGTGGCCACACGGGGGAGCGAGTGCACCGCAGCCGCACGGCCCTGCGCATGCGCACTCCTCTCCACGGACCCGCAGGGCTGTTGGCCGCGGGTTCAGGTTTGGTGACCTGACGTCGCAGAGCGGATCAAGCCGGAGGGATCAGCGCTCCCGCCTGAGAGCCTCTTGTGCCGTCCAGTCCTCGCAGACGCCACGGTCTAGATGGAGAAACTGAGGCTCCGTGACCTGCCCCCGCGCTCTTCCACGGGCTGCCCACCTCGTGTCCCTGGGCGGGTCCCGGTCTCCCAGTGTGACCGGGGCTCCCAGCACTCAGACCCTCGCGGAGGGCCCGGCGGTGGCCAGTAGGGGTGCCCCGTCTTTGGAGCTAAATAAATACGGTCCGCCTCTTCCATCACCTCCGAGCGGTGCCCGCGTGGTATGGGGAGAGGAGCATTTGCGCGTGGACCCAGCCCGGCCTCACTGTGCCCAGCCGGCCCGCCACCACCCCCGGGGCTGCCCTGAGCTGTCCCCTTGATTGCTATCCCGACTTGTACTTTGGAAGAGGGGAGCCGGGGAAACCCACCCGTGTGCTGCTGGTCAGGAAGCCGGCCACTAAGGTGGATTTAGCAGGACTACCTCCCAGGCAAACGCTCCGGGGGAGTCTTTGCTTTCAAAACCGGTCAACCCCCTAGTCCCTGATGGTCTCTGCCATCCTGCCTGCACCGCCACCAGCCACAAGACCTACTCCAGGTGCAGACACAAGCAGACTCAAATGCAATCAGGAGCTCAGACCCCCACAATCCTGCATGACATCTGGCCATGGGAGCCAGCCCCTTTGGGTACCACTTTTGAAATTCTGCCACTGTGAGCCCAGGTCCCTCTTGGCATCTTGGAATCTGAGGAGAGTTAAAAGTGCCCCCCACTCTCACTGACTACCCCTGGTAGAGCCTGTCTCATACTGTCCTGTCCAGGCCTGGCTCCAACACCACACAGGAAGGCCCTCGAGGCCCGGACGCCCAGCCTGGGGCTTGCCCAGGAGGGGTATGACAAGAGGAAGAGGGGTCCACTGGCATTTGCTGGGTGAAAACATGAATGAACCCACCCTGGGCCAAAGGATCAGCCAGGACCAGAAGTTGCCCCAGGCTTTTGTGTGTCCCTGGGCCCTCTTGTGGCTTGTTCTTAGTGCCAGAATCTGTGCTGCTCCCTGGCACAGCCCCAGTGACATCCTGTGCACGCAAGCGGCTGCCTATCGCTTCTGAACGGTCCTCCGGAGGCTGAGGAGCTGCTCTCATCCAGTCGGGGGCTTGACCATTGGGTCAGGCTCTAAACAGACAGCTCAACACGCTGGGCGAAGACTGAAGTGTAGCCCAGGGGCCAGGGAGGCACCCGACCCCACCTGAGGGTCAAGGGCTTTCCTAGGGAAGATTTCCAAGCTGAGCCTTCAGAGGCGAATGGAAGTTAGTCAAGCAGAGGGGTCCAGAAGGAGGGAGGAAGAGAGAGCGAGACTTGGGGAGACCAGATGTGAATAGTCTTGCCCTGCGGCAGCCCGGATGGTGCCTGGGGGTGGCAGGAGGGACTGAGGGCTGAGATGCCAGTGAGAGGGAGACCGGCCTGGTCTTCCAGGCAGATGGGACCAGCCATGAACCAGGGCAGAAGAAGGGGGTTGGAGAGGAAGAGGTGGATTCCAGAAATACTCAGGAGTGACCCGAGAAATTGAGACTTCTTCGATGTGGGAGATAAGTCAGAAGGAGAGGCCGTGCCCGGGTTTCTGATGTGGGGCTGGGGGTGAATGCAAAATGAAGGCCCTTCTCTTCTGAATGTGGTCATATCACCCCAGCTTGCTTCAAAGCAGATCCCAAGGTTCAAAAAATGGTTAATCTTTTACAAAGATGGAAACCACCTGGTCAGTGGGAGGCCATCCTGTGGGCCCGCCTGACTGTGGGTGTTCTGCCCCAGGGCTGTGCTGGCAAGCATGGCGGGGTGTCACAGAATCACACAGAGAAGGGGCAGCAGGACCCGTCATCGCCCAGCACAGGCAGTGTCACGCTGGGCCCGAGTCACGCTCGAGAGAGTCATCAGCCGGACCCCAGCCCTGCACGGGCCAGCTCGTGACAGCTTGTGACAGCCTTGAGCAGAGCACACAGTGACAGCCACCTTGTGGAGAATCTTTTATTAAATGGCATTTCAAATTTTCTCCACGGCTGTATTTGGGGAAGTGCCTCCAAATCCATCGACCTGGAACGAAATGGCTCGGTGGTTAAAAACAAGTTCATTGTTAAAAAGGAAAAAACAGCAGCGATTGTGGGGATGACTCAAAGGTGAGTCATCAGGCCAAAAATCAAAGGAATTGGGATGACAGCAGGTGGAAACCAGGTGGCCCGGCACCACCCCCCTCCCTCTCACCGGCTGGCTTCACTTTTCTCCTCTGCATCTCTGAGCTGTCTGTTTCTCTCCACCATCCTGCAACCCCAGGCCAGCCACCCTTGTCTCTCACTGGCATGTCTGCAGCTGCCCCCTCACTGGTCTCCCCACACCAGCGTTCTTCATCCCCATTCCCCTCCCAGCATCCGGAGGGACCAGATTGTAAAGTTGATGGTGTCACACCCTTGCTCACAGCTTTCAGAGAATTCCTGCTGCAAGGACAGAATCCAGATTCATTGTCTCAGTTGTGAGGCCCCCTGATCCATCCTTTGCTCCCTGGATTCCCACTGCATGGGCCGCAGGGCCTTTGCACTTGCTGTTCCCTCACTGTAGAACACTCCTTCGCTTCGCTCCCCTGCCTGTGCATCAGTCCTCAGCTCCAATGTCGCTTCTTCAGGGAAGCCCCTCCTGACCCCTAGCTCTCCTAGAACCATCTTCTTTTCTTTCTCAGCACATTTTCTATTTTGTAATTAGACATTTAAAATATGAGTTTTGCATCTCCCCGGCTAAACTGTAAACTCCAGGAGGGCAGGGGCGGTTGTCACCAGGTGCCCCCAGAGCTAGTACAGTGCCCAGCTCCCAGTAAGTCCTTAAATATTTATTGACTGAATGCCTTATCAAAGGCAAATATATCTCCACACTCCTTTTCTAATATCAACTTGACTGAGATATAATTCGAATACCATACAATATACCTCTTTAAAGCATTCAATTTAAGGGGTTTTATTATATTCACAGAGTTGTGCAACCATCACCATGATCAACTTTAGAACATTTTCACACCTCCAAGAGAAACCCTGTCCCCATCCAGCAGTCGCTCAGTTCCTCTCCACTCCTGGGCAAGCACTCACCTACTTTCTGGACCCTTCATCGAAATGGAGTCACATGCTATGTGGTCCTTTGTGACTGGCTTGTTTCACTGCATGGAATTTGGGGGAAAGGAAACAGAAGCCCTGATGTCCCCTGTTGTGGGCTCTGTCACTCACTGCTGCTGTCACTTGGCTGAATCACTTCCTAATCATTTTTAATTGGGTGGAACTGCATTCTGGCGTCCAGTCTGGTAAAATTGGAGTCTCTTTCAACCACCCAGGACAGCCGCCAAGTAGGCTCAGTCTCCCCAGGGACCCAGGACCCCCAGCCCAGTGTATGCTCAGCCGCAAACAGCAGGAACCAACCTCAGTGAGTTAGGTGGGGAAAGAACACTCTAGAGGAGATTGGGGAGCCCCTGGAGGCTCCGACAGCCAGGCATGGAGACCACCCTAGGAATCCGAGCGCGGAACAAAGCTGTTTTCCCAGGGTCCCTCTGTGGGAGCTTCTGGCCCTGTCACCTCTGGAAGCTGGGCATGGTGGCCACTGCCCTGGCCAGAATGGATTGGCCATGGTACCTGCTTCCTTGTCAGGTGTGGGAGCGTGATGGATGGGCTCCCTGGCTGCACGGAAGGCTGGAAAGTCACCCACTGTGGCTGCTACCGTGGGAGGTGGGCTGGGCACCGGGGCGCCTGGGTGTGGGTGAGGGGGCCAAGTCTGCCCGGAGAAGGGACGCCTTCTGGGGATTCTCACAAAGACGTCATGTGGCTAGTGCTGGCTCTGGGAACACGTGCACAAGAAGGCAATGTCCCAGACACAAGGCAGGTGTGGCAGGGCTGGGCCGTCAGAAGGAATGGCAGCCCTCCCTCACGCCCGGGAGCATGACAGGCTTGAGCTTGGTTTACGATCACTGACTGACTGTCTGCAAGTACCACTTAATGACAGCATTTCATTAAATGCCGGGAGTTCTTCGGAGCCTCGCTGGCGTTTGTGACTGTCCGCCTTCTACGAGGGCCCAGGGCCAGTGTTGGGGTGACCACCGACTTCTCTAGGGATCAGCCAGGGGCATGTCGTACCCCACCTCGAGCCTCAGCATTCACGTCTGCACAATGAGGACGGTGATGGTCATCGCGCAGGGCTGCCGTGAGAGGCAGGGAGAGGAGGTGGTTGAAGGGTCTCATGAGTTTTTAAATTTTCTTTTGAGATATTTTTTGTTATTTCAGAGGAAGACCAAGCTGTGACTTTGACCACTCGTAGCTGTCAGCTCACATCCCCCACCCCCTCCCCAGGATGGGGACACAAGGACCCTCTGCAGAGCTCAGCCCCTTGCCAACGTCCAAGGAGGAAGCTGGAGCACAGAGAGGGCACATTCAGCACCTGGCCACACAGCTGGGCCGTGGGCTCCTGACAGCCAAGCCCGCTGCCTCCTGGGCCCCCTGGAGCCCCCTCCGCTCCCTGCCCACAGAGGCCAGGCCTGTCGTATGGGTGGTGCAGGCACCAGCCTGAAACAGGAGCAGAGGGACCTCGTCACAACTCACTGCGCACTCTGCAGCCTGCCCCACCCTCCCTGGGGGAGGGCAGTTGCCGGGCACCCACTTCTGGGCTGGGCGACAGGCCTAGGGACCAGCCCAGAGACCCCACAGGCCATGCAGAGGGCTCGGATCTGGTCCCTGTCCCCAGGGAGTGTCCCACTTGCTGAGAGGCGCACCACTGTCACAGACTGAGTCATGTTCCCTCAGAGCCCCGGGAGTGAGACAGGGGCCTGGGGGCCCCTTTGGCGCCTCCTCCGCTGTAAGCCCCGCCGGGCGGCCCTGACTGCCTCCCCGGGCCTCAGCCTGTCTGTAAAATGTGAAGCTCTCAGAGCTCCTGCCGACCGCTCCCTGTGCGCCAGGCGGGCTGGTTATCCACGGGGTGGGGGGAATGCCTTGCCTTTGACAACCATTCTTCTCCCTGACGTCTCACCTGAGGGACGGAGAGGAACCTCCCATCAATCATCCTGGCCTCTCCCTCCCTGTCTCCAGCCCCCTCCTTCTGCTCCCGGTGCAGGTGGCCCGCAGGCCTAACGATTGTTTCCTGGGAGCTCTGGCTCAGCTTTGCCCTCCAGTCCCTGTGCCTGGAGCCTGTCCAGGTCTGAGACTCCATGGGCCGGGCCAGTGGGAGAGCCCCCAGGGCAGGGGGTGGGCCGGGCTGGGGGATGAGCAGGAGGGGTGAGGGGCTGAGAGTGGGCTCAGGTCAGCAGAGGTCTCTGGGGGCCTCTTCCGTGTGGGGTCCTCTGCCAGGCAGAGCTGGGAGCGCAGACAAAACCCAGCACAGAAAGTACAGTGCAAAGGAAGGGGACCTGTGATAGGGCAACAAGGCGGTGGTGAGAGCCCAGGGCAGGCATCTGGCCCAGCTTGGAAGAGTGGGGGAACAAGGAGGACTTCCTGGAGGATGTGGTATCTGAGTGGAAGCCTTTGTTGAGGATGGAGGGGAGGAAGGCAGGGAATGAGACATCAGAGTGGGTTTGTTGATGGGCTTAGCTGGCCAGGATGAGGCAGGTGTGGAGTTGGGGGTCAAAAGGGTGAGGTAGGAGATGTGGCCTGGGGCCATGCGTGGGAGGCCCTGGATGCCACCCAGAGGAGCTGATCCAAGTGAGGCGGGGCAGACTGGGTTTGGGGAAGGCCTTCAGTGGCCCAGGTGGGATGAGTGACAGGAGAGGCGGGTCCAGGGCAGAGCAGGGAGGTGGCCTCAGCAGGGCCTCGGTGGACAGTGTCTCCCATGAACACCTCCCAGCTGCTCCCAGGGTTGGCACGGGGGTGCTGGGATGTCTGATAAGACAGAGGATCCCCCTCTGCCCCTGACAGCATCACTGCAGCCAGCAGCCAGTGCCAGGTGGCCCCAGCCACTTAGGCTCCGGTGCAGAGGGCTTCGGAGCTTCAGAAACACCTCCTCTCAAGGGCGGGCCTCTGCACAGCCCGGGGTGGAAAATGACCTTAGAGAGGGTCTCGCTGCCACCACGCTTGTCTCCCCGCTGGACCACCGCAGCAGCCTCCTCACTGGGCACCGCAAAGCCTTGCCCCCGGTGTTGGGCTAAATAGCATCCCCCAAAATTCATGTCTATGCAGAACCTGTGAGTATGACCTTCTTTGGAACTTGGGTCTTTGCCGTTGAGATGAGATTGTACTGGATTAGGTGTTTAAGTGGGCCCTATACCAAGCAGGACTGATGTCCCTATAAAAACAGGGAAATTTGGCCACAGAGACAGACACACAGATAGAACAGCATGTGAAGATGGAGGCAGAGATGGGGGTGAGGCCAGGGAGCACCAAGGATGTACGCAACCATAGGAATGAGAAGAGGAAAAGGGAGATTCTTCCCAGAGCCCAGAGCCTTTGGAGGGAGCATGGCCCCGTGACACCTTGATTTTGCAAGAACCGTGACAGCATAAACTTGTGGAGCTCTAAGCCCCCTAGTTTATGGTCATTTGTTATGGCACCCCCCAGCCCCAGTCTGCTCTCCCCACGGCAGCCCGAGGGGGCCGGGCCAAACCCTTCCTCTGCTCCAGCCCTGCAGTGACCCACGTCTCTCTCAGGGTCAAAACCAAAGTCCAGACAATGACCTGCACAGTCCCACAGCATCTGCACTGCCCCTTGCCCTCGAGGACCTCATCTCCTACAACTTCTCTTCTCCCTATTTAATCCCCCAACCACACTGACCCCAGCAAACCCAACGCCACCAAGATGCTCCCTCCTCTGGCCCTATGGGCACCGGCATTTCCACCCAGCCCTGTGTGGGTGCTACAGCTCCCTCCGGTGGCGTCTCCGCCCCTCCTTGATCCTGGGCCATCCTGTGGCTTTCTCTGGCCATAGAATGTGGCTGCAATGATGCTGTGTGACTTTCAGCCCTTGAGAGACCTGCCAGCTTCCATTTTTGCCCTCTTGGGCTTCTCACTGCCATGAAAAGAAGCTTAGGCTGGACCAGTGAATGATGAGCAATCTCACGGAGAGAAAAAGAGACAGCAAGAGAGGTGGGGGAGAAGGAAGAGAGAGGCGAGGGGAGAGGACAAGAGAAGAGGGGAGGTCCAGCCAGCCCCGAGCTGTTCCAGCCACTGCAGACATGTGGGTGAAGCCAAGCTCCCGGCTGGATTTAGCCACAGGAGGAAATCCAGCTGACACCCTAGGGAGCAGAAGAACCGCCCAGCTGAGCCCAGCCCACCCACGGGACCAAGAGAGATGATAAAATGGCTGTTGTTTAATCTCAGAGCTCTGGGGGCATTTGTTACACGGCACAGACAACTGACCTGGGACCTCGGCACACGCCTCCTTCTGCCAGTGGAGGACTTTCTCGGGGTCCCATGGTTCTCCCTCTCCTGGGCCATTCAGGCTCAGTTCATGTCACCTTGTTAGGGTTCCACCATCTCCCTGTCTGAAATAGCCCCATCTTCCCTAACTGCCACCTCCCAGCCCTGCTTTTGTGTCCTTGAAGCCTTATCACCACCAGACCTTCCATCAAGCCTGTATGTGTTTATTTAGTGTCTGTCCCTCCCAACCAGCTTGTCAGACTTGGCTTTTGTTCCCTGAGGTAACCCAGAGCCTGGCAGGGTGCCTGGCCCAGGGCAGGGGCCATGATGACCTGTTGGCGGAATGGATGGATGAAGTGCCCGCCCTTTGCCACCCTCCACATCTCCTCTAGAGCTTCTGCCCTCAGCCCATGGCCACGGCAGTCCCGGCACACGGTGGGCCCTCAGTGAACGGTGTGCCACTTGTACTGGGTGTAACAACTAGAAAGCCCTCAGTGTGCTGACCCCCAGCCACCTGGTGTCCAGCAGGGGGACACAGGCCCGGAGCAGGAAGGACGTGGCCCCAGGTTTAGGTGGATCAGTGACCAGCCAGTGGCATCTGCCTCTTGGCCCGGAAATTGTGAGAGTTTACTCAAAGGAGGCATTCCTCTACTAAAAGAGCTTTCTAGTTTATGATTCCAGGTGTATGATGCTTTAACTAGACTGGGGAGGTGGTGAGCTGCCTGTCATAAGGGATGTTCAAACAGACCTGGAAGGGGCTGGACCACTGTGTGGTAGAGATTTGGGGCCAGGGCAGGGTCAGTGAACCGTGGGGTCTCTTCCCCTTAATACTGGCACAGGTGGGTCTCTGTCAGGGTCTGGTGTGGCGGGGGAAGGGACTGGGTCATCTGTACATTCCCTCTCTGCTCAAAGTCCCAGGTCACAGATCTGGCTGGGGAGGGTCTAGAGAGCCTTGTGGCCCTCAGAGCCGCCCAGAGCTACCCCCGTGCGCCTCCTCATGACGCAGTGTGATGGTTACCATGGAGCCAGGGCCTTGTTTGGTGACACAGGGCTGGGTGGGCCTTTGGGAGCCTTTAGCTGGCTGCCCTGCATGACAGGGTGGGTGGGAGCTCCACCCTGTCTCATGAGTCACTCCAAAGGTAGGTCCTTAGGAACAGAATATTCCCCAGGGCTTGGCATGGCCACCTCCCTCGCCCTGCCCAGCCCCTCTGGGCATCCTGGGCCCCCTCCCTTCGCACTGCGCCTCAGTGGACCTGGGGATGTCTGGACCACGAAGAGAGGACACAGCAGAGAAACTGGCCTCTGCCCAGAAGCCACGACATTCTGGTCATCAGCCTGATGCTGTAAAACAAAATGGCACCCACGGGCCACCTGGCCAGATACACAGAGCAAGGAGGATCCGTATCAGCAGTGAAATAATTATTGAGTACAACTATTGCACCAGACCCTGGGCTCAGGCCTGGGGACACAGTGGGGGAACGAAAGAGACCCCGTCCCTGCCCTCAGGGAGCTACAGTTTAAGGGAGAAAAGAGGCATCCAGCAAGTAATGCTGTGGCCAACCGGCGACTCACGACGGTGAGAGATGGTTCATCCTGCGGTGGAGGAAAGCCTGGTGTAAAGTTACAGAGACTAAAATGGTCAGATACTGATGCCTGAAAAGACAGATTGGTCCAAGAAACGAGTAGCAAAGTCCAGAAGCTGACCTGCACGCAACACACACACACACACACACACACACACACACACACACGTGCACATCAGGCATGAGTGTCTCTGTGACCCTTGTGGAGTAAGGAGCATCAGAGTTCTTTGTTTTCTGTATCACAGCAACTCTGGTTCCTGGCATCTGCTCCTTCGGGCTGTGGGTCCAGTGCCGGTCACTTTGTGTGGCTTCTCTCACCTCCCGAGCTTGTGCCGAAGCCCCAGTGCTGACCCGGGCTAGCAAAACGGCAGGGAGCGGAGGGAGTCTCTGGCCTTGGGTTTGCCCTGGTCCCCCTGTTATTGTCGTCGTTTCTCCCACACAGTGGCACTGCTGGGAGCTCCTTTCTGGTGACGTCCACTTGTCCCCGAGTGAGAGCCAGCCGCCCGCTTGCTGGCCAGGCCCCTGTCCAGGACTGCGGGAGGGGGCATTCCTGGGCCTGCTGAGTCTTTGCTTGTCTGCTGCCTGACTCCTCTGTTGTCAACCTGCAGCGGCCCCAGGATGAATGCAGGACCCGGGTGGGGGGGACTTCCGGAGCCCTGTGGGTCTGAGAAGGAGCCCTCAGCCCTGCGCCCAGGGGCACAAACTGAGCAGGCAGGTGCCCCGAGCGGGCTGTGGGTGTGGACATACGAGAGCTTGTCCCAGATCAAGCTGAGAGCAGACACTGAGGACTGCCTACGTCTGCGGTGTATGATAAAAACAGCATTTCAAATCATAGGGAAAGAGCTGATTTTTCCGTATTTTAAGTTTTTTCGGTATTTTGGGTTTTTATGAAGACTTCATTGCATAGGCATGATTGATTAAACCCTGGGCCACCGGGATTAATTCCACCTCCAGCCCCTCTCCACGCCCTGGAGGTAGGAGGGAGGGGCTGAAAGTTCCAACCCTCCCACCACGTGGCTCGTTCCTTTGGCAACCAGCCCCATCCTGCTATCTCGGGGCTTTCCAAAAATCACCTCACTAAGGTAAACTCAGGTGTGGTTGAAAGGGGCTTGTTCTGAAAAATATAAAACACCCATTTCACCTTTATCACTCTGGGGTTGTTTCAGGGAACAAAAAGATGCCCCTTAGCAGCTCTGTGCTGGGCACCACAGAGGAAGATCATAATATGGTCACAGCAGCCACAGTAACTGGTACAAGACAGACTCCACACTGGCAGGGGGGCTTCTGGGGGAGGCGGCAGGAGTGGGATGGAGATGAGCATGAAGTGAAAAAATAAAAAATAAAAATGGCCTTGTGCAGAGCAGTAATGAACTGTGCCACAAACCGAGAAGGAAAATTAAGCATTTACTCCTTCAGGCCCCAAATAAAACACAGACAAAGAGTAAAGAGAGAGTCCTGCCAGGGTATCAGAAGACCTGGGTTGGTTTCCAGCTCTACACTGACCGCAGAGGGGCTGTTAGAAGCTCCTCTCTCTGGCAGGGCCTGTTTTTCTCATCTGCGTGATGAGGATGTCCGCCCTGCCCACTTCTGGGCATCTGAGCAGACGATGAGCAGATGAGTAAGAACGTGCTTTCAAAAGGATGAAGCAAGTTCTTCCCATGGTGTCATGTCTGCTTTCAACTGCCCTTCAAAAGGTAGACAGAGGGAAAAAAGTGAATATATATTTATTTATATATAATATAAAAATATATGTAAGCATATATATAATACCTACATATATGTATATAGAGATATGTGGATATGTAAAGAGAGTAACATAGTATATATACACAGTAAACATATATGTACATAGTAGGAGAGAGATAATTGAGAGCAAATATAGCAAAACGTTAATTGCTGAATCTGGGTGGAGGTATGTATACAGGCATTAATTGTATTACATACTTTTAACTTTTCTATAGGTGGGACCATTTCTATCATAAAAAGCTGGGGAAATAAAGCCTTTCCAGGGCTCGGACCCACTCCTGCCCCCTCTCATGTCCGACCCTGCGCCCGGGCTGGGCTGGTCATGTTCTCTCAGAGGCCCACAAGTCTGCTTAGAATCCTGCCTGCCTGCCTCCACGTCCTACAACTGAATGCTGATGGCAGGATGACGTGCATCCGAAACCCAGCAGTATCACTGGCTTGCTGAAATGCCTGCTTCGTGGAGGGCCTTGTGGGAGACAATGGGAGCCCCCCACCCCCCACACCTGCACCCCCATGAGTCCAGAGGCCAGTTCCAGCCTCTGCTGAGCTTTCAGCTGGAGCAGAGCACAGGCGTGGGTAGGGCCGCCCCTCGACATAATGATACGTTCAGTTGCAATGATTATAAGATGGGGGGGGGGGGGCAGGCCAGCTCCGTGGCCGAGTGGTTAAGTTCGCGCCCTCTGCTGCAGCGGCCCAAGATTCGGATCCTGGGCGTGGACATGGCACCGCTCATCAAGCCATGATGAGGCGGCGTCCCACATCCCACAACTAGAATGACCTGCAACTAAGATATACAACTATGTACCGGCGGGGGGGAGGTTTGGAAAATAAAGCAGGAAAAAAAAAGATTGGCAACAGTTGTTAGCCCAGGTGCCAATCCTTAAAAAAAAAAAAAGGAAGATTGGCAACAGTTGTTGGCCTAGGTGCCAATCTTTAAAAAAAAAAAAAAAGAGTGGGTCATCTTTAAGATCTTCTCCTTAACAACAACAACAACAAAAAGATGGAAGGGATGCTAGGTGCTAGGGGACCATTGAGTGGGAGACATCAAGGCCAACCAGGGGATGATTTCTAGTAGTGCTGACCCCCAGGATAGGTAGGGCTGAAGGACAAAAGTTCCCTGGGTCTTGCAAGGTCATGAGGGCCTGGCCGGAGCAGAGGGGTGGAGGTGCGAAGCAGCTGGAGCCCAGTAAGAGGTCGTCTCCATGGCCTTCCGCTGAAGCTCACCCCGGGCAGCGGGACCCACCGACCTCATTGGCCTTCCTGGGGCCTTCGCCCTGGTTTGGGCCCCCGCTCTCCTTGGGGCCGAGTCAATCACTGGTGAAATACAGTAATTTTAATCTTGAAAAGTCTGACACTATGTGCTAGCATGTCCGAGTAAAGAGTTGGTCACACAAAATCTAGCAGGTGATTACGTAGTGTCGGTAGGAATATTTTCCTCTTTTGAAGTTCACTGTAATGAACAATTGGCACAGCTTAAGTATTTTGGGGAAGAAAAATATACATGGGCTGGCAATCAAATAGAGTGTAAACGCATTATAATAACCAGAGAATATTTATAATTGTTTTAAAATTTTTTAAAAAGTACTCCCCAAAGGAGTGGGCTGGGACACCATGGCCCTATCCATGTTCCTGAGGAAGAGAGTAGGGAGAGGGTGTCAGGGTCTCCTTCCCCTGCAACCTCTCCTCCTTGAAGCCTTCCCTGACTTCTCTTCCCCAGGGAGCCACTCCCACATCTGGGCTCTGTCTCTGTCCTCCATCGGTCCATCCATCCGTCCGACTTGTCCATAGGTTCACCCCTGAACTCCAAGAGGTCAGGGAAAGTTGTGTTCATTTCTGGGGTCCCACATCCAGCAGGGACCTGAGACATGGCAGGCACGCCATCAACATTTACTGAATGAATGAATGAATGAATGATGTGGATGGCTGCTTTACTGAAGGGAGACCAACCAGGGAGCCTCTGGAAGCGTGCAGGTGAGAGATGATGAGGACTGACCCCGGGCTGGGGCAGCGGGAAAGGTGGGGAAGGACTTGGGGGGCCTTGAGGCAGAGCAGCCAAGATGCTAGGGGGCTGTGAGGAGAGGGGTCGCTGACAAGGAGTCACAATTTCACCGTGTGGTGATGGGTCCATGCGGGACCCATCAGCTGAGCCTGGGGAGCCTGCGGGAGGGGGTGCAGGTCTGGCGGGGGAGCTGGCTGGAGTTCTGTGTTGGTCCTGTTGAGAATGAGAAGATTTGAGAGGACCAGGTGGAGCTGTCGGGTCGACAGGTGGGGACACGGTGAGAGGACTGGGCAAGACACGAAGGCAGGAACCGCAGCTGTGGAAGTGGATGTGATCCCGGAGGGAGAGCCAGGCCCGGGGGATGAGAAGCAAGCCCAGCACTGCGGCCAGAGAAAGCCCTGCATTTCAGGGACCGGAAGAGAGGCCCTCAAGGGCATGAGACAGAGCAGCCAGAGAGGTGAGAAGAGAAACAAGAGTGTAAGTGAGCTAGTTAAAGCGGAGAGACGAGGAGGCAGTGAGTGTATCTGGTGCTCAGCGAGGGTGGGGTGGGCGACCGGGTCTGCCGGCCTTTGTTAAGACAGAGCGGTTGGTGACCTTGATGAGACCCTGGGAGGGGGTGGGGGTGGAAACCAGACGGCGGTAGGGCTAGCATGACGAGTAGGTGGCGAGCAAGTGTAGACACCTAGTGTAGACAACCCTCTCAAGAACCTTGGCTTGAAGGGTCCTTAAATCCAAGTTAGAGAGAAAGATGACGCCTCTCTTCTCTCCACACCATGCTCTGTTGCTTGCCGCGGGCTGTGGCTGTGATGGTGATGAGTGCTGTGGTGCGGGAGAGGACGGTGACACGTCGCAATGGGGAAGGGCTTTGTTCTCACCTTGGGTCCTATTGTGTCATGTGACACTTTGAAACCAGGCTGGAGATGCTCAATGAGCAGCAGCACCTCCCACGGTCTGGCAACCACACTGCTTTTCTCTATGATGAGTCAGGGTTCCTGGGAATTGTAACACTGACAACTTCCACCTGCCCCAGTGCAGGCTGGGGCCAGAGAGGGTGAACGGTGCATGGCCAACCGGTTACAGAGCAGCAAGAAGGATACCAGACTGTGCCAAGTGCTGTGGGAGTACTGAGAAAGAAGGGATTCATTCTTTCTCGGGATTGGGGAAGCAGGCTAGGAAGACTTCACGGAGGAGTTGATATCTGAACTGGGTTTTGAAGTAGCAGTAGGAGTTTTCTTTTTGGGAAGGAAGTGATTCCAGGCAGGGGAATAGTAAATGCAAAGGCTCAGAGGTGTGAGGGAGCACTTAAAGGGAGGCTTTAAGAAGGAAGCAGCAAAGAGTGAATGAGTCTGATTGGGAGGACTCTGAGCTTTAAGTAGCTGGTGGCCTGTGATTCCCAACCTCTTCCTGCCTCAATGCACTTTAGGTTTCTGGCCTGTTTTGCTCATTACACAGGTTCCTTCCAGCCCTGGTCCTAGTGGGTCAAGGTGGATATCTGAATCCACCCAGTGGACTAAGTTATGTCACCTAGGGGACGCCTCCTCTTCACCTCAAAATGGAGACCACAGGGGATGACAGTCTGTCGGGTCTTTGGGAGAGATGACAGCGGGCAGGACGAGTTTTTGGAGGGGGACTCCGGCCGGGTGCAGAGGCTGGGCTGAGGGGGCCGAGGGGCTTAGAGCAGGTAGCCCATGAGCGGCTGCTCCACCAATCCAGCTGAGAAGCGGTCAGTACATGCTCTGCCCGCTCACTTTAGGCCCCCTCTGGGAACCTTCTGTCCCAGGAGGGATCGCCCTGCCCTAGTGGTGGCCAGAGAGATGGAGGAAGGAGAGAGGGCAGGCCACCTAGATAAGGAGGTGTGGGAGAGTGATTTCGGGGAGCCCCCTCCCGGAGCCAGGCTGCAGGGGGCACAGCAGAGCCCAGCAGGGAGTGCCCCCAAACTTGCCCTCAGTGTGACCCTCCAATTCTGGGCTCTGCCCTGCCTCACTCGGTGATCTTGGACAAGCCCCCATCCCCCCTCTATGCTTCATCTAGAGAATGAGGGCAACTCCCTTCCACACAGGGAGTGTGGGGAGCCCTGGTTGCCAGGCTGGGGACTGTCCAGATGAGGAGATTCCACAAGGCATGGCAGGGCTGTCCCCGGGGCTGCCTCCTCTGGTGGCCCCTCCTTGACCAGCCCTCCTGGAGTCGGGGTGGGGGTGTCCGGGCTTGTCTGTGAGGCAGCAACTGATTGTTCTCTTCAGACCCCTCCCTGGCGATGCTAAATCCATGGGGCCAGCTGATTCTGCCCCAAACCTGTCCAACCAGTTGTTTGGGAGGAGGGGGCACCTGGGAGGGGTGGCAGGAGGTTCCAGAAGCAGCCTCCCCCAGCCCAGCACAGACGGCTGAGCCTCTGGGGCTCTGGATGCTGCAGACAGACCCTCAGACGGACAGACAGTCGGACACTTGGCCTGGCCATGGGGCTCAGTGGGGGACAGTCTCGGCTGCTGATGCCACTGTTGCTGCTGTTGACCAGCCTCCAGCCCGGGGCGGGCCTGGGTGAGTGAGGGTGTGGGCAGGACAGGGGTGCCCACTGTGCCTCGGGCTTCAGGAGAACAGACCCCTCCTCCCCCAGCCACCTCTCGAGCCCCAAGTCTGGGGACTGGGTCCTGGGTGGGTGAGGGGAGACAGCCCAGCAAAGAGGTCATGAGACAGACACCTGCCCCCCACCCCAAGAGGAGGAGTGGGTAATGCTTCCTTGCTCTCTTTGGAGTTCTCATCCCTATGCATCCAGAGCCCCCACCCCAGCTCTCACCATGGCTCCCTCCTGCCTGTCCCTGAGGAGAGGTTTAAAGAAGTTGACAAGGACAATGCTTACCCCAAAGGGAGATTGCAGGTGTCGTCCATGGGTGGGGCTCGTAAACTGAGGGGTTTAGATGCAGCGCCCCCATCTCTGCCGCTCCACTCCTTTTCCCTCGTTAAGCGAACATTAAGTACCTGCTGTATGCAGTGTGCCCTGTGTCTCAGAGATAGAACCAGAAGCTCTGAGAAAGGAGAGATCCAGCCCTGAATCTTTGGAGCTGAGCTGAGTTACATGGAAATGAATCGTATTGATCTGAACAGAAAGGGGGAGAAGGTTCTGGAGACTTGCATGAGAGCCCAGCTCATGTCTCTGCTGCCCTCTAGTATTGGGGGCTGGAGAGAGGAGCACTCCTCTCTGGGGGCCCAGGAGGAGCTGGGGGTTCTGAGCTCTCAGAGCAGCAAGGCTGGCCCCAGGCCGGTTGCCCGTCCTGAGTCCCCCTGCCTGGGGGGCCCAGGCTTCTTGTCCTCGCCTGTCCCTGCCCTCCCCCGAGGTGAGGCTGTGAGGGGCTGAGGAAGACAGGTTCCAGAAGGGGAAGGTGCCTTGGGGTGGGGTGGGGGGTGTCAGAGCCCTGGGTGAGGAGAGGATGTCCCAGGCTCTGAGCCAGGATGTGGCCGCCCTCTGGGTGGGCCATGTCCAGGCCTGGGGTCTTGGCGGGGACCTTCTTGCATCACCTCCCCCCAGACAAGTTATTCATTCTTTTCATCAAACAAACCAAACTGGACCATGTGGGTGGAGCTGGAGGGACTTGAAAGGTGGGTAAACTGAGGCTCAGAAAGTCAGAGCTCGAGGTCACTGGGCTCCATCAAGAATCTGGCCTGCGGCTCAGGCTCCCCCAAATTGACTCTCACCCCAAAAAGGCCTCAGACCCCTTCCCCAGGAGAACTGCGCCTGCAGCTGGGAGGAGTGCCTCCATTTGTCCCCCAGCCCCGGCCCCGCCCATCACAGAGACCCCAGTGACCCAGGTGGGGCAGGCTGGATGAGCCACCCCCTGACGTCCCACAGTGCCCACCCCTAGTGGGCTGCCAAGGCAGGGGCCAGGGGCAGGACTCAGGCTGCCCACCCATGCCCCACGGGCACAGGGTAACCAGGGGGCCCTCCCAGGAGAAGCCCTAACTCCCCCCTCAGACTAGGGCTCCCAGGACCAAGTCTCCCCCCTCTGACTGGGGCTCCCA
Organism: Equus przewalskii; assembly: GCF_037783145.1. NCBI lineage: Eukaryota > Metazoa > Chordata > Mammalia > Perissodactyla > Equidae > Equus > Equus przewalskii. The sequence goes on along the minus strand of NC_091842.1, from coordinate 10,253,283 downwards.
GGGCAGGGCTGTGCCTCCCTCCTCAGACTGGGGCTTCCAGGACCACATCTCCCCCCTCAGATGGGGGCTCCCAGGACCATGTCTCCCCACTCTGACTGGGCTGCCAGGGCAGAGCTGTGCCTCCTCCCTCAAACTGGGGCTTACAGGGCTGTGGGTTCCCGCTCAAACTGGGCTGTGGGGGTTTGTTTGTCCCATTGAACCTCTTCTCTCTGCGCTCCTCTCCCCCCTGCCCCAGAGCACATCAGCTATGTGCCCCAGCTCTCAAATGCCACCCTGGCAGGGACAGTCACCCAGTCCACCTTCACCCTGGAGCAGCCGCGCGGCCAGTTCAGTCACCCCAGCATCTCCGACTTCGATGCCATCTGGCTGGTGGTGGCCCACGGCAACGGTGGGTGTTGCCGGGGGCAGGCCTGTGAAATGGGGAGGGGCCTGCGAGGAGCAGGGGTGGGGGTAGATGGGGGAGGTGTCCTGGGGCTGTGGCTGAAGGGCTGTTTGCTGCCTGGCGGGATGGGTGGAGCCCTGCCCGTGTGGCCCCTGCCATCTGACCCGCGGTACCACCCTCAGCCACCCAGAACTTCACTGCCCCACGGAGCACAGAGGAAACCCCGGTGCCTGCCGACTTCCCCCAGAGGGGCTATTACCTCACGCTGATGGCCAACCGGGCTCTGTACGCGGGCAGCCAGCCCAGCACTCAGCTCCAGGTCCTCCGCGTAGGCAACGACACCCGCTGCTCCCCAAGGACTAGGGGCTGCAACCACCCCCTGCCGGGCCCAGGCCCCTACCGGTGAGGTGCTGCCAGGCCCAGCTCCTGCCTGTGCCAAACCCCAGTTGGGGGCAGCTCCCAGCTGGGGGCCTGGGCTCCCTGCTCTAGTTCTGCCATTGGGGGGGCATGAGGGGGAGGGGGGCAGGGGCCAGTGAGGCCTCCATGAATTCTTTCCTGAGCAGAGGACCCCCGCTCAAGCCCCTGGACCCCACACCTGGAGTGTCCCCATCCAGGCAGTGTGTGCCCCGGGGCAGGGCTGGCCCTGGCCCTGTTGCCCCTCACTAAGGGCTTGATTACTCCCCACACACCTTTCCCAAATGAGGACTTGGAGGCCCAGAGAGGGTGAGGGATGCGCCCAAGGCCGCACAGGTGGGCAATGTCACTGCTGGAATTGGAGCCCAATCTGGGGGGCTCTAAGCCTGTGTTTTTAAGCCCCAGTCCCCGCTTCCTCCACCCCCGGGCCCTGGGAGTCATGGGGACAGACCGGCACGGGGGCCAGAGGGTTTCAGGATGGGGGAACCCCCACCCTGAACGCTGGGTTTCCTGTTCAGGGTGAAGTTCCTAGTGATGAGTGACAGAGGACCGGTGGCTGAGACACAGTGGTCTAGTGAGACCCGCCTGCAGCAAGGTAGGGGCCACATGAGCAGGTCAGGCACTAGGGCTGGGGGCAGGGGCCTGGGGGCCTCTCAAGGAGGGAGGTGGGGTAGGGGGGGCTAGGGAGGATGGGCCAGGCCCCAACAGTCACTTGCCATTACCACCCTGCTGTCTGCAGGTGCCTCTCCCCGAGCCAGGGGGCAGGACAGGGTGGGGGTGACGAGTCTGGAGTCTGTTCCAGGTACCCGATCTTAGCTCAGATCAGATCTCTTTCCTCCCTGCCTGTGGGGCCCCCTCACGCCCTCAGCCCAGGCCCTCCAGGCTGCCCCAGGGCCTCAGAGTGCTGGCACCGTGGTCATCACTGCCGTCCTGTCCATCCTGCTGGCCCTCGTCCTCACTGCTCTCCTCGCCCTGCTCGTCTACACCTGGTAAGAGGACAGGGCCGAGATTGCCCGGGGCCTGGGAGGGGTGGGGTCCCTCCCCTGAACCGCCTCTATCTCCTTCTCCCTTCCTCCCTCCATCTTCTCCTGGACCCGCCCTCCTCGGCTCCCCCCTGCTAACCATACCCGAGGGGTTTTCCTCGAAGGCCAGACAAGGGTAATAATTACTGAGCCAGGGATCCCCGAGGTTCCAGAACCTCTAGGCGGGGCGAGAGTGCATTACCCTCTCCCTCCGTTGTCCATCTCTGCCCGCCGCCTGCCCGCGGCATCCACACTTTCTGAGCGGCTGCCAGCCGCCCCCTGGTGACAACAGCTGGGATTGCTAGTGGGGGCGGGCCGCAGACACTCCAGGTGGGACACAGGGAGGTGGGACACACCCAGGTGGAGGCGAATTGCTTTTAATCCAAGTGCTGGCCTGGTCTGGAGACTTCGTTCAGAGCGTGGGTGCTGGGGCCTGGTGGAGAGGGGGTGTCCACAAGGCCTGCCAGAGAGAAAGGGAAACCTGGTCCCAGGATTTGTGGGGGAAGGTGGGGAGGTGTCTGGGGCAGGTGGGTGGCCAGCAGCCAGGCAAGGCCGGGGACTTAATTCCCAGCTGAGGAAATGGGCTGTATCCTGAAGGCCAGAGGGCGCCAGTGGTGGGTTTTGATCTGGGGAGACAGGCAGATGATGTTTCAGAGGCATCCTGGGGGCTGGGTGACGACAAAGAACAGGGATGTGAGCTGGATTTGTGAGGTTTAGAGAAATAGCCTGGTTCCCTTTAGTTAATCCAGTCTGTCCAGTGGAGCCTCAGTTTCCCCAGTGCTCCTATACTTAGAGCCCCAAGCTCTAGGCAACAGCCGAGGGGGTTGGATCAGCACCCCCAACCCTTCCCCTTTATCCTTCTCTCTCCATCTTTCCTTCCCCTCCCCCTGCAGCTACGACACCTGCCAAAGCACTCCTATTTCGGGCCCAGGGGAGCCGGTGGGTGTGAGAAGATATAACACCCACCACATGTTCAGCCCTCCAGCCGTGGGGGGCTCCTGAGGATCCCCATCTGCCCTGCAGCCTCCCTGCTGGTCCAGGCTGCAGAACGTGGGCTGGGGGCATGCCTTGCAGCTTCAGACGAAGCCCTGGGAGAGATTGGTTCCAAATGAGGGGGGAGGGTGTCCTTGGCCCAAAGCTCGGGCCTCTCCCCATCAGAAATAAATGTCCCCAACACCCACCTGTATGTCTGTGTCATTGTACACCTGAGCAGACTCCCCACGCTCCTGTCCCAGCTCCTCTGGCGGCGGGGGATGCTCAGGAGGCTCCAGCACTAGGGGTGGGGCCCAGCGTCCAGGCCAGCTGAGCCATCTGGGGCAGGGCAAGCTCTCTTCGGGCCTCACTGTCCCTATCCGTAAGGCGAGGTTGATCACACAGGCCCTCCTGGGCTGTCATGAGGCTAGACCAAGGAAGTGGACATGCTCACCAGAGGCTGCAGTCCGGTGCTTGCTGCCCCCTCCCAGCCCAGCATCCTCCTTGCTGGCCTCACCTCCTGGCTGGAGGGCTGAGAGCCACTGCCTCTCTTCCTCCACTTCCTCCTGGGTGCACAGGAGGTGCAGCCTCTCAGCTCCACACACGCCCGTGTTCACTCTGGACCTGGGGGCAGGAAGTGCACGTGAAGAGGCTGCATTTGGAGAAGCCTGCGTTCAGTTCAGAGCAGACTCGGCCCAAAACCTAATTCTGGACACCCAGCATTTGTCAGCATCAGCCCCCCTCCAGGCTGGGCCCCCAGGGGCTGGAGATGACCCAGACAAGGTCTGTCTTCAAGTTGCCCACCGCTGCGAGGGGAAGGGAGGGAACCGCCATGCACAAGGATGGAAGGAGTGCCGTTGGCGGAGATCCCTGGGCAGCGTGGTGTGGAGAAGGAGCGGCCCTGTGCCAGGTGCACGTGGGAAGGGTGCCCAGGCAGAAGCAGCAGCGTGGGCCAAGGCCTGGAAGCAATTGGGGACTGGTGGCAGGTTGGGGACAGCCAGAGGGTGGGGTGAGGGATGCGGGGAGGCTAGGAGGCACCCTGTCCATGTGGAGGGCCTCGCCTTCTGGGGCAGAGGGTCAGGGAAGGAAGGTGCTGGTGGGGTCCCAGGTGCCTGTCTCTGGGAGGTGCAAATGGCCCTAATTGATTTATTATCTGGTACAGACACATCCTGCTCCCGCTGTGGAGGAAATACTCACAGGACCAGAGGGGAGCCGGGCTGCGAGGGGCAGGGAGGGGATGCCGGCAAACAGACCTCCACTGTCTGCCTACATCAGCCTCGGCCTCTCTCATGGCAGCTGTCAGCTCTGACCCTGAGGCTAGGTGACCCTAGACGGACCCCTTACCCTCTCTGGGCCTCAGTTTCCCCTTATGTAAAAAGCAAGTGTTGAACTGGGTGACTCTGAGGCACTTTGCAAACCGTCGCCCTGTATGGCAGGAAACAGATGGCAGTCCAGCAGGCGACTGAGAGTGTTTACAAAGGAGTGGGCAGCGTGTTAAGGGAAGCAACAGGAGAGTGTGGCCCAGGGCACTGGAGGGCCAGAAGCACTCCTGTACCAAAGGGCTGACCAGAGGGAGTTCAGCTTCCAGAGCCCGTGAACAGGAGCCACAGGCGAGAGTCTGCTCCGCAGGAACAGGGGCTGTGGGGAGAGGGACGCAGCCGCTGGAGGGAGCTGGGCGAATAAATACCCCGGCGCCTCCCTCCTGCCTCCAGCATCACATACTAACACCTCGGCTGACCACACCTCACCAGAAGCAAGACAGCAGAGGGGTCTGGATGGTGTGGTCCACGTCCTGGCCTCCTGGGCCCAGCGCAGGACAGAGAAGGGCCAAAAGCAGACTCACAGCACGTCTGATCCCAAACATGTGGGTTTCTCTCACACCAACCAATTCTCCAACTGGGTGTACCGCCCTTTAATTCAACTCTGACACTAACCACCTGGTGTCAGTGCAGACCCCACAGGTAAAGGGCTCCGTTCCACAAGACCACCCCTGCTTCAGACACCAGTCGCAAGTATTGGGGGCCCAAGGTACCCACACTTCCGTCCAACTTGGCTACAAATCAGGGATTCCCATGACCCCCTCCTCAGGCTCGATGATTTGCCAGAATGGCTCACAGAACTCAGGAAAACAATTTACTTACTATTACCAGATTATGATAAAGGATACAAGTCAGGAACAGCCGCGAGAAGAGCTGCACAGGCAGGGCGGGGGAGGGGCGTGGCGCTGCATTGCCCTGGGTGGGGGGGCGGGGGGGCGGGGGAGCCCCACCCTCCCAGCACCTCCACCTGTTCTCCAGCCCGGAAGCTCTCCAAAGCCCGCGGTCCAGGGTCAGTATGGAGGTTCTATTATGTAGGCATCATTGATTAAATCATTGGCCACTGGTGACTGAGATCAGTCTCCGGTCCCAATCGCCTCCCTGGTGGTCACTGGGGGCTTGGGATGGGGCTGAAAGCTCCAAGCCTCTAATCACATTGTCTTTCCTCTGGGACCAGCCCTCACCCATCCTGGAGCATCTAGGGGCCACCAAGAGTCGCCTCATTAGCATGAACTCAGGTGTGGTTGTAAGGAACTCGTCATGGATAACAAAAGATGCTCCTCTCACCCCAGCACTCAGAGAATTCCAAGGGTTTTAGGAGCTCTGTGCCAGGAACCGGAACAAAGACCAAATATATGTTTCTTATTATATCACAATATCACAGAGGTGCACAGGCGCCTTGGTGCTCATCCTGTGGAATCAGACCCTTCCCCAGACCCGTGGCCTCCAGATTGGAGAGAGGTGCAGACAGAGGACCATGAAGTCCTATCCCAGACGGAGGGCTGCCTGAGGCTGGGGTGGGGACGTGCAGAGGGGACTCTGCAGGAGCTGACCCCAGGGTTTGGGAAGATGGGGGATTTTGCCAGCTGGAGAAGCTGGGGCCCCTGAATAGCCCCTTCACCACTTTCCTGCCTCTTCCTTGCGGACACCTTCTCCCTGAAGCCCTCCTGAGTGGAATCTACCCACATGTTTCCAGATTGAGAGGTGGTGCATGTTGGGGTCCTCCTTGCTCCTCAACCCCATTTGGAGTAAATGCCCTGTGCAGCCAACCTCACAACTCCTCCCCACCCCATTCCTCCGCCCCTTGTCACCGGTCACTGCGCATATTCTGGGCCTGCACCGTGTCCTTGGGAGATGTTGGCCTCCTGTTCATAGCCGACCACTCTCCCAGGCCTGTTGCATCCCGGGCAACTTAGCTGACCTCTGGACCCCTCCTCATCAGCTCCCCTATCCCTGGGCACTCATGCCCTCCACCGCCTCAGCCAGCCCCATGTGCATTAATGATCCCCCAGTCTCTCCTCTCAGCTGCCTCTCATATGTCCTCGGTCCCCTGGCCACCTCTGACTGGACATCCCAGAGGCCCCTCACGCCACCAGGCCACCCCCACAGCCAAACCCAGAGCTTGCCCCAGCCCCACGCCGCCTCCTGGTTCCCTGGTCCTCCCGTCAACCTCTCCCTGACCACAGGCCCCCACTGGGGATATGCACCACTTTCTGTGACAGATACAGCCTGGCCACAAAGCTTAAGCCACCTCCTTGGGACCTGCTCAGTGCTGAGCTCAGAGCCCAAGCTCAAGGGCTGGTGGAGAGCCCAGCGCAGTGTGGGTGGGATTCTCCCCCACTCCCACTGGAAGCTCAGCCATGCCTGGGTCTGCTTCCCTGGGCTCTTCAGGGGCCTGGGGGTCCAGGACTGGCTGGAGGGGAAGGCCTGAGACAGGGTGCCCAGCCCCATAAAGCTGCCGGCCATGTTCCCTGTGGAGCAGAAGAGGGAGCCTCAGCTCCCAAGCCGTCTCGTGGGACCTGCCCTCGGGGAAAGCCGCGCGGAGCAGGGCCACACAGCGGCCAGGGCCCTGGGAGGGTCCATGTCTCTGCCCCAGCCCTGGCACCCTGCCTGACCCCCTCAGCCTTCTCATCCGTGAAAAGGATGGGAGAGAAGAGCAGTAAGCTCCTGCCCAGCTGTGGTCCTAGGATCATTAAGCGCCCCCCATTCATTCATTCATTCACTCATCCACTCATTCCCACATTCGGCAGACAGGCACTGACTTCAGCCCTGCTGGGCGCTGAGACGTGTGGTCCTGGCCTTCAGGGTCAGCCCCCCTCAGTGGGGATGATACACGCACAGAGATAACAAGCGGACCCTCTGGAGATGGAGAAGCACACACTGCGGGCCTTCCAGGGGCTGCAGGGGCTGGTGGGGTGACGCTGACCAGCTCTCAGCACAAACCTGGGGAAAACAGACTTGGTGACAAGGACCTTGACACGTGGGCTACGCATCACCTGACGTCAGCCTGATAAACTAACAAACAGGTAGGGGAGGGACCTGTTGCTTCCTGCTGTCTTTCTGCCCCTCTCTGTCTTTCTGGCTGTCTCTCTCTCTGTCTCTATCCCCCTCTCCTGTGTTTCTCTGCCTGTTTCGCCCTCTGCCTCATCTCCATTTTTGACTCTGACCGGCCGTGGGAGCTCATCTCCTTTCCTTGGGGGAAGCCATCCGAGCTGGCCCAGAGACAGGCATCACCATTTCCTAATAAACACCAGATAAGATCAGAAGCTGGCTTCTCTCCCAGGATTGGGCTCAAGAGGGGACAGGGGCAAAAATGGAGCAGAAAGGAGAAGGGAGAAAGAGAATGTGTCAGGGATGGTGACCATTCACAGCCCACGGCCCCAAACCGGCAGGTACAGAGGGGGTCATCGGGGCCCCCCCTCCTGCTGGCCTTGCCCCCAGTGCCCTTTCAGCTTCCAGTCTCGCCATCTCCATGCCCTGCTCCCTCTCCAGACACCCAGTTGTCCCCTGCAGCAGGAGCCCAGGTGGCCTGAGGGACCGTTGTGGGAGATTAGGCAGCTCCCCCTCCTCCCGACAGTGTGCGTTTGCACCCCCTCTTTAGCATGCAATCTAGGGCTCCCCGGGGAATGCTGGCTCACGCACAGGGGTCTGAAGGCCGAGGGGGGTGCCAGAGCCAGGCAGGCAGGCGCAGCTGTGAGGCCCGGGGAAAGGAAGGAATCCGCTCATCCCGGAATCTGGGGTCAGGGTGCTTCTAGGTCTGACCCCATCATCCTAAGCTCCCTGGGGGATGTTTCCATGTCAGGCCCAAAGATGCAGGGCTGTGACCTGAGAGAGGGGTCTTTCCAGGGTCCCAGCCACCCTGTTGGGAGGCACCTCCCAGGGAGGACAGTCCGGGCCAAGGGGATGGCCACCTCTGCCCACCTGGGACCCACTGGTGAGCCCCAGGCCGAGATGTGGGCTGCTTCTGGGGTCCCCCTGAGGACGTGTAGGGATGCTGGGGACTGAGGTTGCAGGGGCCAGAACCCTGGGCCCCAGGTTCCTGTGTCATCTTGCTGGCCCAAGGGTTCACATGTGCTGCTCCCACCTCCCACCCTCTTCACCCAATCCTCCTGGTCCTTCAAGCCCAGCTCGGATGTCACCTTCTCCTTGTGGCCACCGGTGGCTCCTTCTACTGCAAATTATTTGTCCCCTCTGAATCTCAAGGACTCCAGGCTGGCTCCATCCACGCCTGGTGGGGAGATGGGACCGAGAGAGACAGATGGGGAACAGCAGAAACAGAGACGGGGAGACCCAGACCACCCTTGTCAGCCAATCTGGTCAGTCCAGCCCAACCCAGCGAATGCCACACACAGCGGGTACGGTGGGTGACTCAGAAGAGGGCTGCCCTTTGAACAGCACTTCCTGGGCACCAGGAACTGGCCTGAACAATTCACAGATGTCAACCCCGAAATCCAAGGGGCAATCTCGTCATTACCCTCATTTTACAGAGGAAGAAACGGAGGTAAGTGCCACCAGGGCACACAGGGGACGGGTCTCAGAGCTCGGCTGGAGGGGCGAGCCCAGGAGCCTCTGGATGGGGAGGCAGGGGTGCCTAGCTCTCCTACCCCTGCCTGTGATCTAGCCGGCAGCCTGGGTGGCTCCCCATCCTTCCTGACTCCCACCCCCAGCTTCCTCAGCGGGAGAATGAAGTAGGGCATTTCCACTCCTTTCTGGAAGGTTCCGGAGGTTAATGAAGACAAGGCACGTAACTCCATTCAGGGGGATGAACTTCTGGGAAGAGAGGAACCTGGGTTTGGGCTGAGGGCCAAGGGCGGGGTGGGCCACGGCCCCTCTGGTCACAGAGCCTCACGGCCCGCTGCCTCAGGGCCACGACTTGGCCTCTCTGAGCAGCCACTGGGCCCCCGGGGAGTCTCCAAGAATGTCAGAGACGCTGGATGGAGGCCTTCTCTGCCTGAGCAGGGCAGGAGACCTCTTCTCTTCCCCCCGGGGACCTGTTCCAGCCGGGGCGGTCTGCGAGGTGGGCTCTCAGGGCCCGGGGAAGGTGTGACTGCAGCGGCCGTAGTCGTCCCCAACTCGCCTGCCTTGAGTCTAAGGCTCAATTGGCCAGGATGAAGGAAAGAGGAGGTTCTGGGTCGCACCTGGACCCCGGAGGGATTCCAGGCCCGTGCTGAGGCCCCGGGAGGTTAAAAGCTGCAGAGAGCCTGGACCTCGAGCCTCCATCTCCAGCCTCAGTCCCCAAGGCGGGGACATTTGTCTCCAGGCTGCTCTCCCCCACCCCACCTCTCTGTGCGTCCCCTGGTGTCCTCCCCGGCTGCATGCTGGGCACTGCGAGTAGGAGCAGCTTGGCCACTGACCTTGTCCTATGGGGGGAGGGTGGCCAGGACAGAGGGACAGACCCCAAGTAGACAGTCCCAAAGTGTCATGAGAGGAGCTCTCAGCCTGCAGGAAGAAAATTCTGGGTCCTCTTAGGGGAAAGGGCTCTTTCCTTGCTGACCAAGCCAGTGGGTCCCTCAGCTGTGAGACGGGGGCCCTGGGCCCACAAGGGTGGCCGGAGGGAGGTCAGGAGGGCTGCCCTGCTCTGCCAAAAAAGGCTAAAGAACCCGGAGCTTCCGCTCCTGGGCCGCTGCAGGGAGGCGGAGGAGACCTCGCGGGCCTGTCAGGGAGACAGCGGGGATAGGTGTGAAGTGCCCAGGACGGGAGGGTCAGAACTGACCTGTCTGGGGTTCGGTGTTCTTATGTCCACCCTAGGACCCAGCACCTCCGCTCAAAGGTGTCTCCCAAGGGAGACTAGCAGTCATGTCTGCCCCGAGACATATGCAAGAACTTAAGTTCAGAGCAGCCTTATCCGTGACAGCCTCAGGCTGGACGCAACACAGATGGCCCCACGGGTGCAGGAGGGGGAAGCTGTGCAGCTCCAGCCACACCGCATAGAACCCTTCAGCAGTAAAGACAGGTGGACTGTGGCTACGCCAACGACGTGCATGACTGTCCCGGTCAACGCTCGGTTAGCGGAGCCAGGAGTGGAGGAACATATACAGTGTGAGTCCACTCAGTAGAGAGCAAGAGCGAGCGGGACCAACCCGCGGTGACACAGTTGGCACGGAGGTTAGCCCTCAGTGTGGCAGTGACTGGACTGGGGCGCCAGGAAGCCTCCTGGGGACTGGAAATGTTCTAGATCTTCATCTGGGTGATAGCTACCCATGTATACGCATGTGTAAAAATACAGTGAGCTGTTCACTTAAGATTTGTGTGTTGTACCATGTTTATTCCTCAAGCATCTAGGGAGCACCCACTGTATGCCACTCCGGCCTTCGAGGTGGACAGACAGAGGCCCCTGCTCCAGGTGGCTAGGGCAGGGGCCCCAGGAGCTGAGGGCTGGGGCAACCAGAAGCCGGGGTCCCAAGCGCCCACAGGGCACCAGGAGCTGTGGAAGCGGAGGAGGGGGTGGCAGTGGAGGGGAGCACTGTGCACAGAATGAGGAGCTCTCTAAGCAGGCATCAGGCTGTGAAGCAGGAGCCACCGCCACCTCCTGTCCCCCTGCCAGCCTCCACCCTTCACGCCAAGGCTCCTGGTTCTTGTCAGCCAGGCCAGGGTCCTGTCCCCAGCTGGAGTGGGAGAGCGGTGGCGCCTGAAGCCACGACACGTTTATGTTCCGGCTGCAGCTGCAGTGGCCCCGTGCCAAGTCCTCTGGCTTGCACAGAAATATCCTTCTCCCCTTGGGGCCAGGAGAGGCCCGGCCATGAGCCTGGAGGCCAGGGTCTCCCCAGAGTCACGCTGTCTCCCCCAGACCTGGCCATCTCTGCTCAGTGGATGCTCTGAGAGCTGTGTCTGGCCACTTTGCCCCACTTCCTAGCCCTATCTCTACTCCTTCAAGGTCAGCCTGGTGCCACCTCTTCCAGGAAGCCCACTGGGAACATCTCCACCCTCCATGGGAAGGGTGGGCATTTGGTTGCTCCAGAGGCCGTGATAGAGATCTGGACCCAAGACTCGAGACTCCCACACTTCAGCTCTCATCACCCAGGACTCCTGGTTCTTCACCTGCCTTGCCATGCCTCAGTTTCCTACTCTGAGAAGTGGGAAACTAGTTTCACCCACAGGGACTGAGGCTGAGGGGCTTAAGGGACTGCAGCTCTGGGGAGGCCTCAGAGCTCCTTCTTGGAAGCCACATGCTGCCATCTTGGGATGCCCACGCCCACAGGGCCCCCAAGGGACGCCTGTCACCAGCCCTGTGCCCGCTTCTGCCCCCTTGGTTTCTGCCCAAGACCACTCTTTGTCACCTCATGGCTGCCCAGGGGGACCTGCAACCTGTTCCGACCCCACCCCCCAACAAGGGGTCCCTGGGGAGATTGGGGAGCCGCATCCCCCTTCCCTCTGCACCCCGCGTCAGTCTGGAGTCCAGAACAGTCCCCTCTGGATTTCCTCTTTCTGACTTCCTCTCTCTCCCTGCTTCTGCGTGTCTTTCTCTCTGAGCGGGGTCTTTTTCTCTGTCCTCCCAGGGAGGTGGGGGCCATGCTGGGAGCGGCCACTTTGTCAAGGTGACTCTGCAGCTCTGTGCCGACAAAGCAGATGTGACACCGGTGCCGAGTCCCGGAGTTGTGCTGAGGATCCGGGCGATGAGGCACGGCCCACATGGAGTAGGGCATCCAAGAAAGGGGATGATGAGCCAGCCCCTGGCTCCCATGAGGACCAACGAGAAAGTGTCCCCAAAGTGCTCAGCACGTGAAGGTGTCTCCTGAGACCTGGTGACATCAGCATGCTCTATTCACAGCCACTCCATGGGGTGTAGCCACCATTGCCCCACTTTACAGATTAGACACATGAGGCCCAGAGAGGCTGAGTCACTTGCCCACAGTCACACAGCAGGTCCTCTTGTAGGAGTGGAGCCAGGATTTGCACTCAGCAGTCTGGCTCCAGGGCCCACACTCTTCGCTGTGGGTCTTGGTTTTGAAATTGTATTTAATGCTGTCTGTTTAAATGGAGTGGGGGGAGTGTCAAGATTGGTGGGGCAGGGGGAAGCTAGGGACAGAGATCCGTCTGGCCTGTGAATGTCTCTGGGCCTGCGCCCTCCTGGCTTCTCACAGCTGACAAGGCCACACTTCTTTTTTTTTTTTTTTTAAATAATTTGTACTTGCAAACTTTTTTTTTATTTTTTATTTTTTTTATTTTTTTAAAGATTTTTTTTATTTTTTCCTTTTTCTCCCCAAAGCCCCCCGGTACATAGTTGTATATTCTTCGTTGTGGGTCCTTCTAGTTGTGGCATGTGAGACGCTGCCTCAGCATGGTCTGATGAGCAGTGCCATGTCCGCGCCCAGGATTCGAACCAACGAAACACTGGGCCGCCTGCAGCGGAGTGCGCGAACTTAACCACTCGGCCACGGGGCCAGCCCCAAGGCCAGACTTCTTGGCACACTGCTGTCACTCGGCCTAGAGCCTGTCGGGGCTCCCTGTGGCCCTGGGTTCAGTCCAGAGACCTGTACCTAGCATTCAGGGGTCCATAGCAGGGCCCCTCTGACCTCTGTGTGGGGGCTGCCCTCGCCACCCTCTGCACGTCGGCCCAGGTCCCCCTCCTCCCCCCCCCAACCCCGCTCTTATCCTCTCTGTGGCTTCCCTCCTGGGTCCTGTCTCCTCCCAGAAGTCCTCTCTTGGGGCCCTGGGCCAAGGCTTGGCACTGACTGAGCGGGGAGGACAGAAGCAGGGCAGGAGAAGGCCTTTCCTCTGGGCAGGGACAGTCCCCCAGGAGGCCCTGTGGGCATGGGGCCTCCAGCTCGGGAAAATCCTTGAGGTCTGGTGGGGGGAAATGCATTGGCTCCAAAATATTAAAACTGCAAACTTTTTTTTTTCTGCTTTTTTTTTTTTCTCCCCAAATTCCCCCAGTACATAGTTGTATATTCTAGTTATGGGTCCTTCTAGCTGTGGCACATGGGACGCTGCCTCAGTATGGCCTATGAGCAGTGCCATATCCGCGCCCAGGATCCAAAACAGCGAAACCCTGGACCACCGCAGCGGAGCACGTGAACTTAACCACTCGGCCATGAGGCCAGCCCCAAAACTGCAAACTTTTTAAAAATAGTAAATGTTGACTCAAATTTCTTCTAAATCTAACAGTATGTCAGCTTCATCCATTGTTACATTTAGTATTTTAAAACGTGTCACTGTGCGTGAAAACAATCTGTAGGTCACATTTTCTCACTTTGGATGAATCCCCAACAGTCCCAAGAATGCACGATGTCTGGAGAGAGGTCAGGGCCACCAGCAAATCTAACGAGTTCCTGGTCCCCAGCTAGCTTCAAAAGCTGAGTTATCAAACTCTTCTTTTCAAATACTTTTCAGCCAAAAGAATACATATAAAGTTGGGGTATATTTGCCTTTTTTTATTGTGGTAAAAAATGCATAACATAAAATTTACCATCTTAACCATTTCTAAGAGCACACCTCAGCAGTCTTAGTTATACGTACATTGTTGTGCAACCGATCTCCAGAACTTTTTCATCTTGTGAAACTGAAACTCTGTACCCATCGAACAGCAACTCCCCATCCTTCCTCTCTCGGCTAGAACCCCGGCACCACCATTCTGCCTTCTATTTCTAAGAATTTGACTCCTCTGGACATTACAGATCCGGGGAAGCACAAAGCACTTGTCTGTGACTGGCTTATTTCACTGAGCATAATGCCCCCGTGTTAATTCATGTTGTAACATGAGACAGGATTGCCTTTTTCTTTAAGGTTCAGTAATATTTCACTGTATATGTCTATACCACATTATCTTTATTCATTCATCCATCAATGGACATTTAGGTCACTTCCACTTCTTGGCTGTTGTGAATGATGCTGCAATGAACATGGGGGCACAAATACTTCTTCAAGATCCCGTTTTCAATTCTTTTGGCTATACACCCAGAAGGGCAATTGCTGGGTCATATTATAATTCTGTGTAAATTTTTTGAAGAACCTGGTGTGGGTGCATTTTAATGATTTAATTTTTTCCAGTTTTATTGAGATATAATTAACACATAACATTGTATTCGCTTTAGGTGTGCAACGTGATGAGTTGCTATACGTATATATTGCAAAGAGATCACCACAAGAAGTTTAGTTAACGTCCACCACCTCACATAGTTACCTTTTTTTTCTTGCGATGAGAACTTTTAAAATCTACTCTCAGCAATTTTCAAATACACAATACACTATTGTTAACTATAGTTGCCATGCTGTACATTACACCCCCAGGACTTATTTATCTTCTGTCTGGAAGTTTATAACTTTTGACCATTTTCACCCATTTCACCCGCCCCCCACTGGGCACATTTTTAAATGTTTATTGGGGTGTGGAGTGGAGCCCTGGCTGATGCAGGTCCAAAAATAGCCCTGTGTGATGGGCAAGGCATGAAGTGCACGAGCTCAGGAGTTCCCAAAGTAGAAGTTTATTCTTCTATCATTCAATGTAATCTGGATGGAACCCTCCTTTCTCATCTCAGTCAGTCTGGCAGTCAGCCGCCTCCCTGGGGCAGCACCCACGGGGCTCACCCTTGTCTAAGGCTGTTTCCCCATCCCTGGCAGAGGCCGGAGGGGTAGCTGGTCCGTCCGAGGCTCCTCTGATGCTCAAAGACGCAGACTCTGCAACTCAAACACTTTTTTCTTTCAACGTTACTGATCAGCCGTGAATTTCATCGGCAGGTGTTGAAACTCAGGAGCTGCCTCCCGTCCTGTGCCAGGAGCGCTGCGACCTCCACGAGCCCCGGACCCTTTTGACCGGCATGGGTCACCATACTAAAACTTTTATTCTATGACTTATATACATGCTTTGGTATAAAGATGAATACAATCCAGGCTGGATTCATTGTTATATATTCATTATTATTATATTCATTTTTTTTGTCTGATTCTAAAAGAAATTAAACCATTTTGGGGAGTCCCTAAAATATAAGGGCCTGGATACTCTGTTCCACTGCCCATGTGGGCGAGGGGTGCAGGAAGTTCAGCGTGGGAAGGAGACCCATATGCTAACACGTCAAAATGTCAATGCACTGTGCTTCCGGCACCCAAGTCCATCCATGTCACTCCTCTGCTCAAACCCCTCCCCAGTAGTCGAGGTCTTTCACTGGCTGATTCTTTGCTTTTTCAGTCTCACACACCATAAGCCTCCTACAACTCCCCTTTGGATGTTTCCAGAACACCGCGGCCTTCGTCCTGCCTGCACACTTTTGCTCAAGCTGCTCCCTCCACTGGGAGCATTCCCTTCCCACCTGGCCATGTCATGCATACCTGCACATCTTTCTAGATCCAGCTCAAATGTCACTTCACTGGGAAGATCCTCAGCCCCCTCCCTCTCTCTATGCCTCATTCACTTCTTCGCTCTGGCACTGACTCACTCTCTTAGTCCCTCTCTTCCTTTCAACTGGGAGCCCCTGGAGAGCAGAGTCCCCACGGATGGTTTTTCTCTGGATCCCCCGCGCCCAGCACAGGGCCTGGCACAGAGCAGGTACACAATGAAGGCTGCATACATAGCAGATGACAGTGAGTGAATGAGTGATCGAATGAATGAGGGAGGTAGCAAATGAGGGCAGGGGTCTGCTCAGCAAAGGGGTCCCCTCCATAGCACCCCCCCCAGACGGAGGGTCTGAACCGATGGTGGAGCAGGGGCTGAGCTCCCCTACGGGCCCCGCCCTCTGACTCACCCCCTCCCCAGAGACTAGTTTCTGGGAATGTGCTGGAAGCTTGGCTCGCCTCCCTGGCTGCATCATCCGTGTCAACCATGTTCTGCCCCAGGAGTCTCTGTGCTCCAAGGCCTCAGGGCCAGGGATGGGGCAGTGCAGAGGGAAGGGCCTCACGTGTCAGCGGGCCTGGGGTGAGGGGGACAGCAGGCTGAGACCCGCCACGCATCCCCCACGGAGCCTCGTTCCTTTGTTCTGAAGAGGAGTGCACTGCAGGAGGCTGGAGACGTCACGGGAATCTCACAGCAAAGGGGGTGACAGCACAGGGTGTCATGAGAACCAAATGGGAAAACTATGTGGGTGCTCAGAGTCCAGGTGGCATCTAGGGGCTGCTAAAGGGATGTCACCTGGGGTGTAACATGGAGAAATTGTCACTCTTTGGGATGCTCGGCACCAGAACCCCCTTCTTCTGTCTAGAGCCCTCCTCCCCCTCCCCCACCCCGCCTTCTGAGGTGGGCCGCCCAGCACAGACTCTGGCCATGCTGTCACTGGCCTTCCCTGCCTCGTGGTGAGGAGGGGGTGGAAGCAGCGCAGGAGCTGGAGCGGCAGCACCCAGGTGAGGGGTCTTTGGCCAGGGCCGGCCGCGGGGGCGTCTGCACCAGGCCACTTCTGGAGCGTGATGTAGGGCATTGTTCCTGGCTGGGTGTGGCCTTTGGGCCTGGTTCTCTGGCCCGTCCAGAGAATCTGGAACACATTTGATAGCTTTCTAATGAACCCCTTTCTGTTTAAATTAGTCAGAACTGGTTTCTGTTATTTGGAAGCAGAAACCAGGGCAGTGTGACCCAAAAAAGCTAAGGGGATTGTGAGTGGCATATTAAAGGTCTAGTGACCAGAAGAAGGGAGGGTTTGGTCCATTCATGTGTGCAGCACAGAGCACAGGAGGGAGACCCAGGCCTGCTCTGGAAGCCACACTCCAGAAGGGCCTGCGACAAAGTGGAGGCTCTCTAGGGGACAATGACCAGGTCAGTGTGGGGTCTAGAACTCATGGGGGGGGAGGCAGCCTGGCTTGGAGCTGAGTAGGCTGAAGGCTCTGGGGAGAACAGCCATGGTTCATGGCAGCTGCAGGGGGCCAGAGGAGGGGGTGTCCAGGCCTTGCTCACAGCTGGAATAGTTTGAAGATAGCACTACTTTTGGAGGACGTAAGCTCCCCAGCACCAGAGGTGAGTAAGGACTGGGCCCTGAAGCGGAGAAAGAAGCCCAGCCTGGGCTTCCCTGGCTCGGCCTTGGGGGTATATCTCCAGGCTAGGGAAAGGGATTGGCCTTCGGCAACACCAGGCCCCAGCAGAGGCCCTTCCGGCCCAACCCTCACCCCCACCCACCCCCAGGCCTCCATAACAGCCTACAGTGGGGGAGTGAGCCCCCAGTGGACCAAGAAGCCAACACGGCTTTTCTCACTTCCTGGGTGGCCTGGCCCAAACCTAGGGGTATCAGATGGGCGGGGGACATGCCTGAAAGATGATGAGGCAGAGGGGGCAAATCTCAGTAACCAAGGATGGCTGATAATGGCCCTGATAAACCACCTAAGAAAAACAGCCCTAAGCACCCTGAGAAACCATTATTTTCCCACTGATCACTTAGACAAGATCACAGAGTGATAAGGGGCATGACATGGGAGAGCTAGCACTCTCTCGGCTGTTGGTGGCCGTGTACACTGGAACAACCAGATGCAGGAAATTTGGCAAATCCTATGGAAGTCCCACATGTACATGTCGTCTGGCCAGGGATTCCATTTCTAGGAATCTATCCTTGGCTACATTCACTCATGTGCAAAATGATGTGTGAGTCATGCTATTGTTTGCTGAAAGCAAATGATGGCAACAACCTGCCCATCCACGAACAGGGGACCCATCACAGGGATGATGGTACAGCCACCCAATGGAAACTGGGCATGTGGCAAAGAGGATGAGGATGCTTTTTATGAATGGATATGCACAGCTCTCCAAAATAAAAGAAGTGAAACTAGAAACGTAACCAATAAGCTACTATTTGTGTACAGAATAAAAAAATATATGTCTGCTGATGCATTGTGGGCAGAGACTGTCTCCAGAAGGATGCATAAGAAACAGGAAATAGTGGATGCCCGGGCGGGGGGGGGGGGGGGGAACGGAATTTGTGTGGCTGGGAGGGCAGAGAGACTGATTTCATTGAAAGCATTGTAAACTTTCACTATCTTTCGAATTTGGTAAAGTGTGCATGTAGTGTACAAATAACAAAATAGGAAGAGAAAACAGAACGTCACAGAAAATAGAAGCTGTGCTAGATGCCAGCACACACACACACAGCATCTCCTGGAAACTCCGGGGGTGTCGCTGCTCCCTCTGTGCAGGTGAGGAAGTGGAACCAGGTCATAGAAGTTCAAGAAGCTGTGCAGCATCACCCAGCAAGGGAGTGGTGGAGCTGGGTCTGGGACCCAAGTCTGCCATGCTTGGGACAATGTCCTCTGGGGGAGCCAGCTGTCCAGGGCCAGTGGCCGCTGGACTGTGCCCT
Organism: Equus przewalskii; assembly: GCF_037783145.1. Classification (NCBI taxonomy): domain Eukaryota; kingdom Metazoa; phylum Chordata; class Mammalia; order Perissodactyla; family Equidae; genus Equus; species Equus przewalskii. Next base: position 10,234,979 of record NC_091842.1, on the reverse strand, counting down.
CTAGATCTGGGAGGGAACCACGAGGGGGACAATTCTAGAAACTCAGCTCTGGACACTGAGTCTGGGAGAAGGATCCTGCCCCAGTGGAAAGGCTCAGGGTCACTCCCTGAGTACTGGGGAGGTCAAGCCTAGCCCAGCCTGGGGCCAGCTGTGTGACCTCTAGCAAGCAATCTTCCCTCTGTGAACCTGAGCGCCTCCTCCAGGTTCCCACTGCGGGAGACGGAGGAGGCGTAAGTGAGATGACAACCGAGGACATCCCCTCCTCCCAAGGAGGCTCTCAAAAATGATCGACGTCTTTCAGACTCGAATGCCGGGTCCCCAAACCTCTGGCCTGCTCTCCTGGATCCAGGCGGCTCTAACACAAACATCCCTATTGTTTGCTAAGTCCGTCCCACGGTCCATTCAGTCGACTCACACCTACGCCGGGCCTCCCACGCGGCAGGCTCCCGGCGCCGGGGCGGTCCTCCTCTCACGCCCCCCGCCCGCGTGTCCCCGCACACACTCGGATCCAGAGCCCGGGGGCGCCAGGTCGGCACTCGAACCACGCCCGCCGCCCACACGTGCCCGGGCCACAGGCCACAGGGCGCCGGCGCAGCCACCTGCCCGCAGGGACGCCCGCCTTTCCCCCCGCGCCCGCCTGTGCCCCCGAGCGCAGGCCCCGCCCCTCCCGCGGGCGGCCAATGGGCGCGGCGGCTGGGGCCGGCTCCGCCCACCAGGGGAGCCCCGGCCGCCGATTGGCCCGCTGGGCGCAGTGTCCCCGCACGTGGGGCGGGGGCGGGGGCGAGCGGGGGGTGAATGGAGTGGACGCGATTCCCCGCCCCCACCCTCCGCCTCGGCCCGCGCGCCCCGCCCCTCGCGGCGCACAGTCCCGAAGCAGCCGGTCCGCCCGCCCGCCGCCTGCCCGCTGCCCGCTGCCCGCAGCGCGGGACTCCTGCGTCCGGCTCCCTGGGGCAGGACCCCACGGCGCGCACCTGCGATGGCCAAGCGCAGCTCGCTGTCCATCCGCATCGTGGAGGGGAAGAACCTGCCTGCCAAGGACATGTGAGCGCAGCCTGGGTGGGAGCCCCAACTTTCCGGGAAGGGGCGCTGCCTCTTACGCCTGACCTTTTCGGGGTCCGCACGGCCCGCCCACAAGTAGAGCAGCGACGAGGGCGTGGCGAGTGTGGCCGCAGGGGGAGACTGGCGGGGAAATGGGGACAGTGAGAAGATTTGCTGCGAGCCCCGGACAGGGGTGACAGGGAAGGGCCCGGGCCTGGGGAGGGGCGGGGATCTGTAAGGAGCCTTAGTGAGCGGGGAGGCAGAGAACGGCGGCGGCTCCGGGGAGAAGGGGCTTTGATAGGACGGGAACTGGGCGTGAGGGAGACATCGCAGGGGAGACGGCTGGGTTAACTGCCGGGGGTGTGGCTGGAGGGGGTGAGGTGCCCCCCTAGAAAGGAGGGGTCTTCCTCACTAGTTCTGGAACCCTTGGTACCTGGGAGTGTGCACCTGAAACACGCCCTAGGGCCCAGGGTTTGCCCCGGGGTTTCCTGCTGTGCACAGGGGATACGAGGGACTGGCCTGAAGAGTGGACTTACAGGTCGGGAGGCCAGGACCAGTGCAAGAGGGGCTGGCTGGGTCATAGCCGTTGCTCTTGCCCTTGGCTTTACCCCAGCCATTGCCCTTAATCCTCACAACCACCCAGCAAGGCAGTTCTCATCATTCTGTTTTATGGATGAGGAAACCGAGGCTCAGAGACGTGAAATGCTGACTCTAAGTGGCGAAGCAAGGTTTTGAGTGTAGGGCTCCTAACAAGCGCTGACTTCTAAGAGCTTTCCCTGGTCCCTGGTCAGATTTGAGGTTTCAGGAGCCCCTGGTCCCACTCTTCTCAGTAGGTCCCAGAGCTGAGCTGCCTGATCCCATCCCTGGTTCCATCAGATGCAGCCTGAGGCAGCTCCCTGTCCCCAAAGCCCCAGCTACCCCTCTGTAAACTGGAGGTCGAAATCTGTCTCCAGTATGAGCGGTGGAAAGCACAGAGCTCGAGCGAGGGGTGCTAGCTGCCTGGAGGAGGGGGAAGGGGAGCCCGGAGGCAGCATAGGGTCCAAAGTCTGCTGGGCTGGGGCCTCCCCACTCCCTGGGCTCCTCAGCCGGCTCCCGGATGCAGAGAGGTGGCAAGCTGGAGAGGGGGGTGTGGGAGGCGGGGGTGTGGGAGGCGGGGGTGAGGACATCTTTCACACGGACAGTGACCCCTGTGAGTTTCCCCGCTCCCTCAGCGCCTTGAGCAGTTCCAGTTCAAGGCCCCCTGGGCCTGATGAGGCTGGGCTCAACAGTTGCCATGGCAGTGGGTGAGGGAGGGGGTGGGCAGGCTGTTTCAAGGTGGGTTTCTGTGCAGCGGGTAGGGGGAGGCGGGGTGGGAAGGCAGATGAGCTCTGAGAAGGGTCTCAGCCTCCAGGCCCATCCTCTAAGCACCCTTCACGCTGGCACTGTAACTAGGTCAGCGTGGCCTCCTCTGGCTGGTGGCGGCTGGGAGGAGCAGACCCTCCGTCTGTCGCCTCCCTCCCTATCCCGCAGCGCTGGCCCTAGTGCCTGGCTCCAGGCTCTCACCCGCCCAGGGCGGTGAAGCTGAGGACCATGTCTTCCTGGGAGCAGGGGTGCTGGTTCCCTGCTCAGCCCTGCCCTGCCTCTGCACAGCTGAGGGACTCTGGGCAAGGTGCCCCTCATCCTGGGGAGGGGCCGCCATGTCCTGTTGGCTCTGCCCCCGGAATCTCTTTCCTTGCCCTGCCCTACCCGCCTCCTCTCCCCTCCTTTCCTCTGCCTTCCCGTAGTGGCCAGTGCACACAGCTCTGATCTGTCAACTGTCTCTTAAATCCAGCTGTGACGCCCCTCAGCACCTCACATATGGGCTGCTGCCTTTCACAGCCTTGCCTTCTGCCTTCAAGCACTCCCCTTCAGAGTCCCCAGAAAACTCCTATTCATCCTTCAGGACCCTTCTCAAACTCCTGTTCCCCACCCCAGGGCTTTTCCTGGTGCCCTCAGGCAGGGTTCGTTGCCCCCATCCTGTGCCCTCCAGCACTTTGGGGCAGCTGGAGTTAGGATGAAGCCCTGGGTAGCAATTGCTCCTTCCTGGGTTGCCTGTGCCACGTGACTGCAATGGTAGGGACCATGATTCCTTCGTCTGGGTGTTCTGGGTGCCCTGAGGGGCACCTGGTCCATACTAGGGGCGAATAAGAGGTGTTTAGGACCTTCAGCTTTAATCCTCTTATTAGTCCCGTACAGTAGATATGCTCAGATTATAGATGGGGAAACTGAGGCTCAGGATGTGGAAGCCATTTGCCAAGGCCACACAGCAGGTAGGTAGAGAAGTCAGGATTCTAACCCACTCTGGCTGCTGTTGACAGGCCAAGAATCCTAGCTGGACCATGGTTGCAGGCTTGCCTTGGGGCTCAGTAGGGACTGACCCTCATGAATGCCATGCAAAACAATTGGCTGCACAGGTGGCAGGGGTTTGGAGATCCCAAGAGGCCCTCACTGAGTGCTGGAGGCAGGGGTGGTAGTGAGCCTGCCTCACTGCACCTCATCAGTCCCAGCTTATCTTCTGTCCAGCATCCCTTCCAGCCAGAGCTCGCACACTTCTGAGGACGGGGAGCTCACCACCTCGCATAGTGGCCCATCTTGCCTGAGGCAGTTCTGAGGAGGGAGCCTTTCTGACACAGCTGCCATCTGTCTCCCTGCCACTTCCACTCATTGGTTTTTTAGTCCTCTTAAGGGCACAGAGCATGGCTGTGCTCCCTGTCACCGACAGCTTTCAGAGCCCGCCTGTTCCTGTCTTGTTTCCTCCCACCATCACCCATCCTTGGGTGCCTGGGTCAGCCAGACAGAAGCTGAGTCTTACGGTGACTGGTGACCCACTGGCTCCCACGCCCAGTGGCCCTGGGGACAGCCCTGGGGCTATTTCAGGGTTTGCCCTGATCCTCTACCTTCCACAGCCTGGAAACTGCCAAGACCCTAAATATAGAGGCCCTACAAGTAGCCAGGCTGGGCCAGCGGCCGCCAGTGGCTTGGGGAAGGAGAAGTGGGAAAGCGGACCAGCCCAGGGACCTCATTAGGGCAGAGGGCAGAGGGCACAGGGCAGAGGGCATAGCGACCATGGTTGGGCTCAGGTCCTTAATTCTGGCCTCAGCCCACTCTTGACACTGTTCCCTTCACACTGCTCTGCTCCAGCCTCCCAGCTCATGACTGCTCCTGCAGACTCGAGTCTGTCCCTGCCCCTGGGCCTTTGCCCACCCACTGTCCTCCACATGAGCCCCAAACCTCACTGGTCATTCATGGATTCATCCATTGAGTGACAGCTGAGCAGTGGGCAGTGCTGGGCTCATAGGGGTAAACAAGAGGTTTCCTGTCCCCGGGGACTCCCAGGGACCCCCCCCCCCAGACCAGGAGACAGAAGCAGGGCAGAGGGGGCCCGTGGAGGGGGCAGCCCACAGAGGTCTCAGTCCATACTGATCTCTCTTTCCTTCCTCTGAGCTCCTTGTTCAAATAGACGTGCAGCTTCTGGGCCCTGCTGCCCAGCCCAGCACGTGGGGCGCACAGGGCCCTCTACTTGAGGCCTAGAGTCCCCTGGCCTTGGGGTGGTGGGATGCAAGTGGGGGTGTTCCCCAGGGGCTGTCTGGAGGAGGGGGCTCTTGAGTGATGGGGGATGGGGTTACAGGCAGAGGAGCAAGGAGTCTTGGGCGGTGCCAACATTTGCTAAACACCTCCCACAGGCTGGCCCTCAGCTCATGTCAGGGCCCAGGGCAGCTGCCCAGTGAGCTGGCGTTACAAGTCCCACTCCACACGGGTGGAAACTGAGTCCTGCCAGTCAGTTCCCCCCTGAGTCGTGAGAGCCTTTGTTTGTCTGTCTCGAGAGGCTTCCTCTGCCCAAGGAGCCCCTTTTGAGAAGGGAAGTGGAACGTGGAAGTCCCCAACCTCCAGCAAGCAAATCCACTTCCTTTGTATGGACACCAGGCCTGAAGGGCACTTCTGCATAGTCCTCGCCCCGCTTCTTGCCCAGTACCAGCCCTGGGCCTGGCTGCCCTCAATGCCCGGAATCCCCCACCCACCTGGGACAGGTGGCACCAAGCGGTCCCAGTTCCCCCTCCGTCTTCCTTCTTTCCCAGAGGGCTGGGAGCTCTAGGGCAGACTGTTATATGTGTTCGTTCATTCACCTATTCATTCAACAAACACTCACGGGACCCTGTCTTGTGCCAAGCCCTGTCCTAGGCCCTGGGGACACAGAAGTGGTCCCCACCCTCCAGCCGCTCATAGGCAGTGCATCGCTAGCTGTCCTGGGATGGAGGGAAACCTAATGGGGAGGGGCAGGCAGTGGGATGGCAGAGGAGCCCTTACTCCCTGCCTCTGGGACAGTGGCGGGCTGTAGAGGAGGGGCTGAGGCCGGGAGGAGAGACAAGGCAGTCCAGGTGGGAGGAGCAGCAGGAGCAAAGGCTCAGAGGAGAGTAAGGGGCTGACTGGTGTTGAGGGGAGGGGTGTCAGGAGCTGGCCTGGGGCTGTGGCTTGGGCACTGTTGGGACTCGTTTGTGTCCTCCCTGGCGTGGGGTGGGAGTGGCAGGAAGGAGAAGCATCGTTTCCTCAGCAGAAGGAACAGCCTCCTCCTGCACGTGGGGGCCTTGGGGCAGGTTCCTGTCTCTCCCTCACCACCGCCTCCCAGGCTGAGGGTGGGGGCACACGTTTTGGTCTAAGGAGCCTTTGGACCCCAACCCAGGACCCAGTGCCTGAGCCTCGACTGTCTTTTTCCTGGGGTGCCTGAGGGCCCCTGGCAGAGGGAGGGGAGCTGCTGGGAGGCCCCGCCTGCAGCTGGCCGCGCCCCCAGCCCCTCCTCTCCCGCCCCCTGTCTGTCTTGCAGCACCGGCAGCAGTGACCCCTACTGCATCGTGAAGGTGGACAATGAGCCCATCATCAGGTACCCCCAGCCCTGGGCTGAGGGCGGTGAGGTGGGCTCCCTCTCTGAGCAGACCACTCGCCCCCTGCAGCCCGTTCCAGTACGTGCACCTCAGAGGGGTGTGCAGTGTGTCTGGAGATGGGCATCTAACCCCTGGCCCCAGCACGCCCTACACATCTGCTGGGGCGTGAGAAAGACCGACCTGTAACCCCTCCTAATTGCCGGCCTTAATGCCCATCCGGGGATTGTCTGCTGTGGGCCGGGCACTTGGCCAGGGGCTTCTCCTCGGCTCTGTTCCTCTTTGCAACCCCCAAGAGGGACAGGTGATGATGACGATGAGTAAGAACAGCTGTCACTTCTGGAGAACTGTCTCCACCAGGCCCTCTGCTAAAGGAGTCCAGCTGTTTAATACTTACAATGCGCTGGGTACGCATTGTACCCAGCCGTTAAACCCCATTTACGGATGAGGACACTGAGGCTCAGAGAAACTAAGTCACTTCCCCAAAGTCACATACCTAGTAGGTGGCAAAGCCAGGCTGGAACCCAAGTCTGGCTCACCCCAAAGCATGAGCTCCTTCTCCCCTCCCTGGTCGTTGCTCTGACTTGGGGTCCCCGCTCCATGAGAGGGTCCTACAGGGGTAATCCCCCAGAAAACTCCTCTCCAGGCTGGGCGTCCCCAGCCTGCACTGAGAAGGCCCACTTCCGGAACTCTCTTTCTCCATGGGTTCCATGACTCTGGGCAAGGTCTCTGCTATCCTGTCCCCGCCCTCACGCAGGCCTCTGCCTCTGAGTTCATAGTCGCTTTGCTGTTCTGCCCGCCTGCGTGCCCATTGCTGACCTTCATCCAAAGTCGCCAGACTCTCAATTCTTCCCACCTGCAAACAGGGCCCCCGGCCTTTTTCTAGATTCTCTCCAAACTGTGGCCGTCAATGGGGGAGAGAGACATATGGCTCTGATTGTCTCAATGACAGACAGGGAAACCGAGGCCCCAGAGTTTACGTGACCTGTCCGAGAAATGGATGGGGTGAAGGTGGCCCCCTGAGCCTTCATCTGGGTTGTTGGGGGTTTCAGCTCCCGCCACCCATATACCCTGCTGAGTTCCGTGAGTTAAAGGCTTTGCCCTGGCTGGGCGAGGCTCTGCCCAGACAAGACCCCTCTGGGTCAGGCCCTCGACCTGTGCTCCCAGGCCTCCCAGGAGGACTGGCTCCAGAGTTAACTTGGCCATCCCCCTGCCTCCATCCTCAGAGGGTCTGTTCAGGACATCAGGACCAGGGTGAGGCTGGGAGGCCAGGCTTCTGGTCCTAGCACTCCTGCTGTCCTGCTGTGTGACCTAGGGCCAGCTGTCAACTCTGGTCTCAGTTTCCCCAATGGAAAATGGCTTGAGAGAGGCAGCCTTACACCCCACCCCGGGCAGAGAGAGAGATCGGGGGGAGTGATCAGTGGTGAACGGTGGGGTCTGGGATAAGGAAACTCCTCAAGCTGTCAAATCACATCATTAAACCATCAAGTCATCAAAAAAATCAACATCACGAAAGCAGCTGTTGTTCCCAGGAGCGGAGGGGGATGTGGAGAAAGTTGGGCTCAAGTCACGCAGCCTTGCCTTGCCCCAGCCTGGAGCCTGCGGGTGGCCTGGGCAGGTGCTGAGTGTGCTCTCCTGTAGGACAGCCACTGTGTGGAAAACGCTGTGCCCCTTCTGGGGCGAGGAGTATCAGGTGTACCTGTCGCCCAGCTTCCACGCCGTGGCCTTCTACGTCATGGATGAAGATGCCCTCAGGTGGGTGGGCCCCGCTTTCAGCTGGGCCAGACACTGCCATCTGCCCCTCCAGATTGTTTCAGTGCTGGGGCAGCTGGTGGCTCTGTATTCTCTTTGCAGCCTGGAGGGAGGGGGAGCCCGGGAGGGTCTGGAAGGGTGCAGGGTGTGAGCGTGCGGTGTCTGTGTGTGGGGGGCATTCACAGTGCTCACACTACATCACACCTGCGCATGTGCGGGATACAGGCACAGGCACGCTGGGCTGTGTGTGTGGGGATGTGAGCTAGGAAATGGGCACCCAGAGAGCATGAGCTTAGCATGTGTGTGGGCACACGTGTTGGTCCGTGTGCAGAAACACATCACATGCCCACGAGAGTGTCCAGAATCCTGGCCCTGCAGAAGGGTCGTGGGTCCTGCTCCAATAGGCTCCTTTAAGTGACTGGAGCGTCAGCCTCCTTGCTCCCCACAGGACCCTGAATTGGGTGGGGGGGTGGTCCTGGGCCCCCGCAGAGCCCTGCCCAGCTCTGGCTCCCTCTCCACTTCCAGCCGGGATGACGTTATCGGAAAGGTCTGCCTTACCAGGGACATCCTGGCTGCTCACCCGAAGGGTAAGATCCCCCGGGGAGCCCGTGGCCCGCTCCTGCTCCCCCTCCCCTGCCTCCTGCCTCTCACCCCACTGTCTGCCCAGTCCCCAGCCTCCCCTCTACTCAGAGACCTTACTCTAGACTCTTTCCAGCCCCGTGCTCAGGGAAAGCTACTTCTCCCTCCCCAGAAGGGCCTGTGGCCATCTCCTACACCCCAGCCACCAGGCCCTGGGCCCCTCTCTGCCCCTGGATTGGGACCACATACCCCCTGAGGCCTCTGCAGGGAGAGGAAGGGGCCTCCTTATGTTCCATTGCTGAGGTGTAGGTATCCGCTTTTCCCAATCCGGCTGGCTCCTCTGTACCCCGTGGGGTCCCCACAGCCCCCCCAGTGCCACTCTGTCTTAAGTCTGGGATGCTGACGTTATGTTGAGGGGCCAGCCCTGCCCCAGCCTCGCTGTGTGACCTTGGGCAGGTGCTGCCTTCTCTGGGCTGAGTCCCCAGCTGCCATGAAGGTTCAGACCAGGAGCTCTTAGGTGCTTCACACTCTGCCAGCCCGAGCCCCTGTGACTCTTACGGGGCCTCCCCAGCACACACCTGCTCCTGTCTGTGAGGCTGGGGCACGCCTGCGGGGCCGGGGGGACTTTGCTGACTCATGGAGCCACTTAGCCCCTGCCAGAGGCCTCTCCTGCCCATGGCCCCAGCCAGGCCCTCGGGGTCCAGTGGCCCAGTGATGCCATTCTCTTGTTAAGATTGCCCATCTGGGTTTAGACCTTCCTCCTGGCAGCGCTAGGCAAGAGCCACTCGCCCCCTGTTTTAAGATGGGGAAACTGAGGACAGAGAGAGCATTTCCATGATGAGTCAGGGTCAGGGCCACCAAATCCAGCGTGGCACAACAGTGAGGACACAGGAGTCACTGGACTTGGATTCTAATCCTAGCTCTTCCAGCTGCTGTTGCTCAGCTTCTGTGCCTCAGTTTCCCCATCTGTCATCAGGGATAACAGCCACTGCCTCACAGGGGCTTGAGAGGATTCCAAGGGGACTACAGAGGGGCCCCGTGGCACCTGGCGGGGCTGCAGGCGAAGGGCTTGGAGGGAGGGGCCTGGGCCCCTGGCTGAGCTGCAGCCCCGCAGGTTTCAGCGGGTGGGCCCACCTGGCGGAGGTCGACCCCGACGAGGAGGTGCAGGGCGAGATCCACCTGCGGCTGGAGGTGGTGAGGGGGACCCAGGCCTGCCTGCTGCGCTGCTCTGTGCTGGAGGCCAGGTGAGCCGTGGGGGCCGGGGAGTGGGACAGTGGGCTCCACGAAACTAGAGAAACCCGCTGTGGATGCTGGGCCTCCCCTCCCCACCTCCACCTCCTGGCCCGGTGCCTCCTCCATAAAAGCCTGCTCTCAGGGTCAGCCTGGGGAGGTTTCCTTGACCTGAAGATGCTTCCTGGATGACCTCACTCAGGAGGACGTGACCCTTAGGGGAAGGGGTGATGTTCTAATGTCAGAACTTCAGACATCACAGCACAGTGGGTGTCGCGGGGGAGGGAGGACCCTGAACTCTGACCATGGAACCCCAGTGCCGAGACTGGGCTTCCCCAGGTTTAACGCCAATATGAACTTGACATATTTTGGGCGGGGGGGTCCTCGGTGGGGTGGGGGGTGAAAGGAGTTGCTGAAAATCCCCAGATGGGGTTCTCCCCAGGAGAGACAGTGACTTGGATGGGCAGGTGGGTCTGAGTCACCTGTGACAGGGACTCCCCCACCCCCCCCAGGGTATTTTTAGCTGCCAGTTCTCTCCCGCCCGGCCCTGAGTGTGAGTCACACGCACTCCAAGAGAAGCGCCTTCCTTTCTGGCTCCAGCCCACCACCACCGGGGCCTTGCTGCCTCCGGGGCAGGAGGGCGGCCCTTGTCCCCGGAATGCCACCGTAGAGGGATGCCAGCTAGCAGCACCTATGGAGGAGCGTGTCCCACCATGGGGTGGTCAGCCTCTGAGAGGAAGCCGTCTCCTGAAAATGAGGACCGTGGCTCCCCCCGGCTTTGTTTTCTGTCCCAGGGCTGGAATGGGAAGAGATACAGCCAAAGGGAACTTGGTCGGACTTGGGCAGGGTCACGGTCCCAGTCACAGTGACACCCCTCACACTCAGTCGTTCTCTCACACGCGCATCCCCTGTTCACCCACTTCCTCCCAACACAGGCTCTGTGGCCCGAGTACACACTCATGCACACTGCTGCTGAGGTTGTTGGGGACACAGTGGCTGGACCCGCCTGGCCTCCTCTTAGCAAGTCCCTGGGGTTGGGGGAGTGAGTGGTCCGCCAGGCATCTCTTCAGAGTGTGAAGGGATGTGCCCCCCACTGTTGCCAGCTCAGACCCCAGCGGGGATCCTGAGACAGCGTAAGAGGCTGTCTTGGCTGCAGAGACAGAAAGAACGCCTTGTCCTCCTCCTTCTGGGCAGATTCTCAAGGCCATGCTCTGGAATTCTCTTAGATGGTTCTGGGGAGGAAAGAAAAGTGGGCAGGAGAGGCTTACAACTTACAGTATGGAAAAGAGCAGAAAATAGTATTATGGCAAATGGAAGAGGGGTGGGCTCTGCTGTTCCTCCAGAAAGGCTGGGCTTGCTGCCACCAGATTTGGGCTTTTTAAAGATTCATCTGTGCAGAGGGCAGGACGATCGATCGGGCCTGCTCACCAAGACCCCCTCAAGTGGGGGGCTGTTGTGGGGCAGGACTTCTAGAAGCCCGTTATCTCAGTTACAGGGATTCTTGTCTCCAAGAATCTGGTGAGGAAACTGAGCTCGGAGAGGTGGTCCCTGCTCAGGGCTGCCCTAGGCACAGAGGGTGGGCTGGGGGCCATGGCCCGGTTGCTCCATGGCTGCCCGTGCCTCCCCCACCCCCCGGTCTGCAGCTGCCTCCACCTTGGGGGGTCTGTAGCCTGGTGTGGGTGCCACATGGGGCACCATGGGGTGAACGCTGTGGGAATCAGGGTCCAGGAAAGGGAGAGGCACTGTCTAGTCACCCAGCTTGCCAGGGCGTGGATGAGCCCAGGCCTTTCCAGCCTTGTATGGTTGGAAAGGGGTCGGGTGACAGCCTAGGTGGGAAGCTGGTGACGCGTGGATGCTCTGCTTCCCCCCAGGGACCTAGCGCCCAAGGACCGGAATGGTGCCTCTGACCCCTTCGTCCGAGTGCGCTACAACGGCCGGACACAGGAGACCTCGGTGAGGAGGCCAGTGGGCTGTGGAGGAGGCCGGGAGGCTCAGGGCTGGGCCCTCCCCATCACCTGGGAGCTCTGTCTGGGACTGCCATCACACAGAGGAGGCTCAGAGAAGCGGGAGACCTCTCTGAGGGTGCAGAGCGGGTCTCAGCCCTTCTGGCACCAACCCCTGTGGCCTCAGCTGCCTTTCACTCCTGGCTAGCCTGGGCTGAGACAGCAGACGGGGTCCAACGCTGCTCACACTGCTTTTCTCGCCTCCGGGACTCAGCTGGGGTGGTGGCCTCAGCCCTGGGGGAGGGCGTCAAGACCCGGGTTCTCAGTGCAATCAGCCATCTTTTTGCTCTGTGGCCTTGGACAAGTGCCTTACCCACTCTGGCCCTGTTTTCCCATGTGAGAAATGAATACGGGTTTGTCAGGAGGTTTTTACACCTGCTTTACAGGGCCTCTGGACCCAGGAGAGGAAGTTGAACCAGAGCCCCTGCAGCGAACCCGAGGGAGGCATTTGGGGTGGCTCTGCCCTTGGCTGGGCCTGGGGAGCCCTGTGGAGTCAGCTCCACCCCACTCACCCCGTTCTGGGCAGGTCGTGAAGAAGTCATGCTACCCACGCTGGAACGAGACGTTCGAGTTTGAGCTCAAGGAGGGGGCTGCAGAGGCACTGTGCGTGGAGGCCTGGGACTGGGACCTCGTCAGCCGCAACGACTTCCTGGGCAAAGTGAGCACCTTGCCCCTTCAGGCTACACCTGGCCTCCCTTCCAGTCATCCTGTCCCTCCAGCTGCCCCAGAGGGGGCACTCAGGGGGTCTGAGACTCCCCACAACCAGCCACTTGTACTCAGGGACCCTCGGAAGGTACCCCCTCAAAAGAACAGTAGTCAGCAAGGAAGAGACCTGAGGGTCCCAGCCCCAGCGTGGCCCCCTGCCTCTGCCCTGCCCCCAGGTGGTGGTCAATGTCCAGAGACTGTGGGCGGCCCAGCAGGAGGAGGGCTGGTTCCGGTTGCAGCCTGACCAGTCCAAGAGTCGGCGGGAAGAGTGAGTGCTTGCGGCTTGGCAGCAGGGGGCGGCTGGCGGGCCCCAGGCCATGGGGAGGCTGAGAGCAGGCTGCAGCGGGCAGGCAGGTGGGCTGTCGGGTGGATGGTGCAGCCCCACCAGGCCAGGATCCTTCTCCATCCCGGCTGGATGCTGCCTCCTCCCCCTCCTCCCCATCCTGGGCTCAGCCCTGTCCTCTGAGCTCTGAGGCAGGACAGGTCTCCTGCTTTCTGCCTGCTGGCAGATTCTGGAACAAGCCTTCAGACCCTTTCCCTTTAAGGGATTCTCTGCAGACCTCAGACGAGAGTTCAAGTCCCCAAAGCCCTGAGTCACTGTCCCTGCACCATAGCTCCGACCCTCCCCCAGATTTTCCAGGAATAGGGTTGCCAGATGAAATGCAGGACATCCTCTTAAAACTGAGTTTCCGATAAACAATGAACAACTTTTTAGTATAAGTCTGTCCATGCAATCTTTGAGACAAACTTATATTTAAAATATTCCAATTTGACTGGGTGTCTTGTATTTTTGTTTGGCTAAGTCTGGCAGTTCTATCAAGGAAGCCCTCTGGCCTCCTTGCCCACCATTCAACCGGAAGTAGAGGCTCAGCAGTGCCCACCACCTCAGATGGTTCAGCTCAGTCTCCCTGCAGAAGGCCCAGACGCCCATCGCCCCCTCAGCAGGGCAGGCGCAGGGCGGATGGCTGTGTCCAGCCCCGCGGCGTTTCCCTAGAAGCAGCCAGGGCCATCTTGATGGCTTCTGCTGTGTGTGAGGTCGTGTGCCCAGCAGCATCCCCCAGTGAACCATGCTGTGCTGCGGGCAGCAGGGCCTTAGACACTGTTAAGCCTTGGGGGGCGCCCTCACCAGGGGGTTCAGAGCAGGGGAGCTTAGAAATTAGACCTAATGTGGCAAGTTGCTTAACCTGCTCAAGCCTCAGTTTCCCCGGCAGGTTGTCACGAGGATTGGGGTTTGGCTTCCAGGGTAAAGTGTAGACATGAAGGAGGCTGGGGAGCCCAGCGTGTCCCCGTGGGCCAAGCTCAGAGTCCCCAGGAGTCTAGAGGTGGCTGGGAGCCAGGCCCTGAAGATGGATGGGGTTTCCACCGTGTAGAGGCAGGAAGGCCTTCCAAACAGAGAAGACAGCTTGGGCAAAGAATCTGGGAGGTGGGCAGTGCAAGGAGCCGAGGTGGAGGGCATGAGCAGAGAGACTGTGAGGCTCACCCCCGTGGGGAGGACAGAGGCAGTGGGGCGGGGGCACAACCCAGGGTGGCCTGGGGCCCTGGTGGAGAGGTCACAGCCTGCCCATTCCAGGGGCAACCTGGGCTCCTTGCAGCTGGAGGTGCGGCTGCGGGACGAGACGGTGCTGCCCTCTAGCTGCTACCAGCCCCTGGTGCAGCTGCTGTGCCGGGAGGTGAAGCTGGGCGTCCAGGTGAGGGGGCCCAGGGGAAGGTGGGAGGGTCCACGGGCTGCAGGCCTGTCTTCCCTGTCCTTCTAAGCCCACTCTGAAGAACAAAACCTGAGTGCTCAGGATGGTGATGAACTAGCCAGTGCCTAGGGTCCCTCGCGATCCCATGGGAAAGTGTGGCCCCCTGCACCTCCCCCCGGGTCCTCTGAGGTCCTCAGAGTGAAGGGTTTGGGTTCCCTGTGCGTCCTCCAGCCCTACCTCTCCTTGCCGCCTCTTGCAGGGCCCAGGGCAGCTGATCCCACTCATTGAGGAGATGACGAGCACTGAGTGCCGCCAGAACGTGGCCACCAACTTGCTCAAGCTCTTCCTGGGGCAGGGGCTGGCCAAAGACTTTCTGGACCTGCTCTTCCAGCTGGAGCTGGGTCGCACCAGTGAGGCTTGGTGGGGAGTGGCCTGTCTGAGGGCATGGGGAAGAGGGGAGCCTGGAGCCAAGGACTCCGGAGATGCTGGGAGGGAAGAAATCTGGGAAGTCCTCCTGTAGGAGGCTGATGGGTCAGATTAGGGGGAAAGGGAAACAGCAAAAGGCAGAGGAGGGGCAGTGAGTTGGGCCAGCTTAGAACCCCCCAGACCCAAGGTCTTCTGTCCTCCACAAAGCGTTGTCCTTCTCCCAACCCCTTACCCACTGGAACCTCTGCTTTAGGTGAGGCCAACACCCTGTTCCGGAGCAACTCTCTGGCCTCCAAGTCCATGGAGTCTTTTCTGAAGGTGAGGGCGCACGGCATATTGTTCCTGTTTTACAGATGAGGAGACTGAGGTTCAGAGAGGCCAAGAGACAGAGTTGGAACTTAAATTCCAGTCTTCTGTCTCCACATCCAGGGCTCTTTAAAGCTAAGAATTTCAGGGCCCGGCCCCATGGCCAAGTGGTTAAGTTTGCACGCTCCGCTGCTGCGGCCCAGGGTTTCGCTGGTTCGGTTCCTGGGCGCGGACATGGCACCGCTTGTCAGGCCACGTTGAGGCGGCATCTCACATGCCACAACTAGAAAGACCTGCAGTTAAGATATACAACTGTGTACCGGGGGGATTTGGGGAGATAAAGCAGAAAAAAAAAAGATTGGCAACAGTTGTTAGCTCAGGTGCCAATCTTTAAAAAAAAAAGCTAAGAATTTCATTCATTCATGCCTGCCTGCCTGCATTCATTCGTTCCTTCCTTCATTCATTCATGTAGTAGCAGTCTGTTGCACTGTCCTCCTCGTGTGTCCGGCCCCATCCTGGGTGGATACAGCAGGCAGGTGGTGTATGGGGTGCCTGGGAGGCCAGCTGCGGGGAGATGGAGGCAGTGGAGATGGGAGACAGGACCAATGTGGCTCGCGGTGGCCCCCAGGTGGCTGGGATGCGGTATTTGCACGGTGTCCTGGGCCCCATCATCAATAAGGTGTTTGAGGAGAAGAAGTACGTGGAGCTGGACCCCAGCAAAGTGGAGGTCAAGGATGTAGGGTGAGGCCGAGGGTGATTCTTGGTGGTGCCGGGGGCGGGGGTCAGCACCTGTCTGCAAATGTGTGTTTATGGCTCCTTCTGCCTGGGTCTGCCCCTCGTCGCTGTCCACCTGTGTGTCGTCTCTGTGTCCGGTCTCGGCTGATGCCTTCCGTGCGTGTGTCCCTGGGAGCCCCTGTCCTCGTCGTGTGTGCGGGCGCTGACCGCGGCCCTCTCCGCGGGCTCGTCCCCGGCCCACGCAGGTGCTCGGGGCTGCACCGCCCGCAGACCGAGGCCGAGGTGCTGGAGCAGAGTGCGCAGACGCTGCGCGCCCACCTGGGGGCGCTGCTGAGCGCACTCAGCCGCTCGGTTCGCGCCTGCCCCGCGGTGGTCCGCGCCACCTTCCGCCAGCTCTTCCGGCGCGTGCGCGAGCGCTTCCCCGGCGCCCAGCACGAGGTGCGCCCCCTGGCGGCGGGGCTGGGCGGAGGGGAGAGCGGTGGGCGAAGGGGGCGCGGTGGGGAGGACCGAGCTCACCTACGGCGGAGGGCGGGGCGGGGGCGGGGTCATGGGGACAGGCGGGGACAGCGCCAATGGGGAGGGGGCTGCAGCAGCCCAGGCCTAGGGGAGTCCAGCCCCCGCTGTCCTCACCTCCAGAACCTGCCGTTCATCGCCGTCACCAGCTTCCTGTGCCTGCGCTTCTTCTCGCCCGCCATCATGGCGCCCAAGCTGTTCCACCTGCGGGAGCGGCACGCCGATGCCCGCACCAGCCGCACCCTGCTCCTGCTGGCCAAGGTGCGGGCCTGTGGGCCCGGGCGGGATGCCCAACTGGGTGCTGAACATCAGGGGTCCTTGCCTGGACTGCAGTGTGTTCCCACCTGGCTCCGGGGACCTGTGGTGGGGACACTGATGCTCTCCCGTGGCACTGCACTTTACAGTCTGCAAAGCTTTCTCATGGTCGCCCAATGTCACGGATAAAGAAAGAGGTCCGCGAGGGGAAAGAGGTTGCCGAAGGCCACACAGCCTATCAGTGGTGAATCGGGGTCTTCTGACCCTCAGATCTACTCACTCCCCAGCTGCGCCTGTCTCCCTGACCCTGGACTGGGGCGGGGACGCCTAGTGGAGCAGAGTCTGACATTATACCTGCAGAGGAAAGTCAATAGGTTGGGCGCAAGTAGTCTCAACTGTTAGGTCCCCAAATGCCTCCAACTCTGGGATCTGTTCACCCCTGATTCCCAGTGGGGATGGAGTGGGTCCACGAGCAGAGTCTATGCCGCCGCTGCCTCTCATTCTACAGTGGGAGTAGCACAGACTTGGTGGTGGGGCGGGGGTTGCAGTGGGGGCCCCTGACCCAGCAGAGCCTGGCCCTTCCTGCTGTCATCCCCAGGCGGTCCAGAACGTGGGCAACATGGACATGCAGACTTCCAGGGCCAAGGAGGCGTGGATGGAGCCGCTGCAGCCCACCGTGCGCCAGGGCGTGGCCCAGCTTAAGGACTTCATCACCAAGCTGGTGGACATCGAGGAGAAGGAGGGTGAGGCCTGTGCGGCCCGCCCGGGGCCTCCTGTTGACGTTTGCTCCGCCCCCGTCCCATGGTCCCGCCCACCTCTGTGTCTCTCGCAGCTCCACCCACCGCCTCTGGTTCGCGGTTCCTCCCCAAGCCCTCCCCCGGCCTCACGTTTCGCCCTCCCTCCCTCTCGGCCCTGCAGAGCTCGACCTGCAGAGGGCGCTGAGCTTGCAGGCACCGCCAGTGAAGGAGGGACCACTCTTCATCCACAGGACCAAGGGCAAGGGCCCCCTCATGTCCTCCTCCTTCAAGAAGCTCCACTTCTCCCTCACCACCGAGGCCCTCAGCTTCGCCAAGACTCCCAGCTCCAAGGTGGGTAAGGAAGGAGGTGAGCAAGTGTGGCTCCGAGGGCTTTAACACCCTGGAGGCTCCTGTCCCTTCCTCGGAGCCCATCCCAAGGTCCACCGGGGTCAGAGAAGAAAGCTGGGCAGGACAGGCTTCTGGTATCAGCCACAAGGTCACTTAAGACCCATGAGGAAGAAGCTGCCCTGGCCAGGAGGGCATGGGTCCGGCAGCAGCTGCCGTGTCCAGCCCTGGCTCCTTGGTCAGGTGCATGAATGGAGTGGGGGCTCAGGGGTGCTTCTGGAAGATCAGGGAAGCACAGAAGGGCTGAGAGGAGTCCCGGGTTCCAGGCTGATGTACTTAGGTGAAGTGTCTCAACCTCTCTGAGCCTTGGTGTCTCAGCTTATAAATTGGGGATGGTGGTCCTGCTTACCAGATTGTTGAGGCTTAGATGAGATGGTCTCTCCAAGGGTCCAGAATCAGGGCAGCATCTAGACCAATAGTGTTACTAACAACACTCCATCCCCCGGCCTGGCCTCCCAGGAGCACTCTTCTCCCAAGAAGGGCTGAGCACATACTTTCTGAATGGACCTGTTGACCCCGAGCTGGGCGAACCTGACCCCCAGTCAGCCGGGCTCTGGGGACGGTCTGCCAGATGTGCCTAGCCCAGTCCTGACCTCCCAGGGCTGCTGGGAGCCCCCAAGAGGCTGGGTACTTGGTCCCCATCTGTCTGCGCTCTGTCCTGGCTGAGGTCACTCACAGAGCATGTTCCTGGGAGGGATAGGCACTCTGGGTCCCGTCTGCCAACCCTGGTGCCAAGAGGGGAGACTGAGGCCCAGAGATGGGAAGTGGGGTGGACCTTGAGCCTCCCTTCCCCTGTCCGCCCCAGAAAAGCACCCTCATCAAGCTTGCCAACATCCGGGCAGCAGAAAAGGTGGAGGAGAAGAGCTTCAGCAGCTCACATGTCATGCAGGTTATCTACACAGACGACACTGGCCAGCTGCAGACAGCCTACCTGCAGTGCAAGGTGCGGCTGTGGAGGGGCCGCTCGGGACGGGATGCTGTGGGAGCCCCTGCAGTGGGCTGGAATGAGGAGCACGTGTCTCCCACCCCCATGGCCGCCACATCAGGCACAACAGGGTGTGTGGGATCTGATGTGCATGCGTTGCCCGTGTGTGCGTGTGTGTGTGTCTCTCCTGGGTCGGGGTGCCCGGGAGGCCGTGCCCATGTCTCTCCGTGGGCCTGCCTAGGCACCCACGTGTAGGTCTGCGTGTGGTCCAGTGCGTGGATGGCCGTGGCCCTGAGATTCAGAGCTTCGCCTTTTACACGTTTGTGGGAATCTATTTCCAAGCGTCTGAGTTGGTGCCTGTCCATTTCTGTGTGTGTATCAACACCCGACAATTACACGTACATGCAAGTGGGTGCTCTGGGTGCATATTCTCAAGCCCCCTTCTCATCTGTTCATGTATTAACTCATTCATTCAGTCATCTAAAAATATTATGGAGCACCCGCTAGCTTGCAGGCACTGTTCTGTGTGGTGGGGGGACAGCGGCCGACAGAGCAGAGGCCCTGCCTCATGGAGCTGACGCCCAGGGAAGAAGATGGCCCGATAAATAAATATTTAAAATGTCAAACGGTGGTAGAACCTTGAACGGGTGCTGGTTTGTAAAGGGTGGGCAGGGACGGCCTCTGACGGGGGTCATTCGAGCAGGGACATTGTGAGGGACGGAGCATCCAAGGGATGAGCTGGGAGCAAGTAGGGAGGCTGAAGTTGGAGGGGGCTTGGCTTGCTCCCGGGAGTGACTGTCCTGTGCAAGTGTAGGAGGTCACAGACCTGTGCCACGGGGCCCCATGTTCTAGGAACTCCCTGTTGGGTGAGAGTCCAGAGCCACAGGGAAAAAATGGTGACAGCAGGGCCGCCACGTATAGTTGGCAGGTTGTGGACTGCCCAAGGGGCATGGCCGAGGGGGCCAGGGGTGGCCGAAAGCCAGCCCACAGTCTGCTCACCAAGCCATGTGCTAGGTGTGGGCTGCGTCTGGGGAGAAGGGGCAGCCTTTCCTGGCTCACTCTGGGGGATGCATGGTCCTGAGCAGCACGGGAACTCCAGGGAGGGAGGGCTTCCTGGAGGAGGTGACCTCTAAACAGCACCCCCACGTGCCCTGCAGAGTGTGAACGAGCTGAACCAGTGGCTGTCTGCGCTGCGGAAGGTGAGCATCAACAACTCGGGACTGCTGGGCTCCTACCACCCTGGCATCTTCCGCGGGGACAAGTGGAGCTGCTGTCACCAGAAGGACAAGACAGGTGGGAGTGGAGGCCTGGGTCTCTCTGTGCTGCATCTGTCCACAACAGGCCTTGGGCCCCTGGCTGGGACATGGGCCCCTTGAACCCTGGCTTGCTGGCCTGGCTGGGGAACCACCTGTGCACCTGTGAGAACTCACCTGCAGCAAACCAGCCCTTCCAGAAGCTCTGGGCAAAGAGGGTTCTGTGACTGGGTAGTTGGGGAGATGCCACGTGGCATGTGTGATGCGTGTGGGTATGTTGAAGGTGCCGAGGAGCCCTGAAAACGAGTTAGAATCCTATTTCCAACACTGTTTAACCCAGCGCTTCCCAAACTCATTGGACAGGGAAGCCTTTTCTGGCCCAGAGCATGAGCCTCTTGCAGACCTGGGGTTCCGAGGAACACACTTTAGGAATTCCTTGCTAATGAGGGCTAAAGAGGGCCCCCGAGCCTGCGCATTCCCGGGCTGGCAGCCTGTTACCGGAGCTGTGGGCTGGGGTCCCTGGGCCCTGGGCACTAGAGGGATGGCAGAGAGGAGCTCCTACCAGAACTTCCTGCGGTGATGAAAGTGGTGTGTCTGCACTGTCCTGTGCTGTGCACGTGCTAGCCGTGAACACAGGTGGCGACCGAGCACTTGAAACGTGGCTAGGACAGGAACTGGGTTTCAAATTTTATTTTTTTTATTTTAATTAATTTACATTTAAATGGCCTTATGTGGTTAGTGGCTAACTTATGGGACAGCACGGTTCTAGAACTTTCAGGATCATCCTCCTTTATCCCCACCTGCTTTATGAAATTCTTGCTCCCCAGTCATGGAGGAGACCCAGCACCTGGATCCTGCGGCCTCCAGGCCAGGCCAAGCCTCAACCCTCGGAGCCTGGCGTGGGGGAGGCCCTCGGAAGCTGACCACCCACTCTAGCCCAGCCCTGGCCTTGCGGGTCAGCAGTGGTGGCTCTTTACAGGGGTTGCTGGCTGGTGGGCCTGACCCGCCGTCTCTGGCTGTCACCTTTGTGGCAGTAACCCTCGTCCTTGGGGAAGTGGGGCTCCCTAGGGCACTACGAAGCAGGGGCTGGTAGCCCCATTTTGTGGAGGAGGAAACTGAGGTTATCAAGGGCAGAAAGGCAGCAAGTGGCAGGGCCAGCTCATCCCAAAGCACGAACCCCTTGACTCCCCTCACGTGATCTTACAGTTCTGGGTACTCCCTGCTTCCTTCCAGGTAGGCAGCCTTCCAGAAGTTACCCAGCTCCTTGGGTTGGATCCTGCTCAGTTCCCGTGCTCTGCAGTCACGTGTCCCATGGCTCAGGAGCTGAACCCAAGGGGGATAAGCTGCTGCCCCGGAAGCAAGGGGAGCTGTAGGCAGGCCCTAGGCCCGGCTTCCCAGGCTGTGCTCCCAGCCCAGCTCCTTACTGGGGGCCCCTGAGTCCAGCCCTCTCCGTCTATAGGCCTCAGTTTCCCTATCTGCACTACCGGGAAGTTCATCGTGAGCTCTCACACTGCCTGCCCGCAACTCTGCCCTCTCTCTGCCCCCAGATCTGGGCTGCGATAAGACCCGGTCACGGGTGACCCTGCAGGAGTGGAATGACCCCCTCGACCATGACCTGGAGGCCCAGCTCATCTACCAGCACCTGCTGGGCCTGGAGGCCGCACTGCGGTGAGGAGGCCTGTGCAGCCCCAGGGAATGAGGGAATGTGCGAGGCGGGGCCGGAGCTGGCACTGGGCTCGGGGCTCCTGGGGTGGCTGGTCTCCTCCCTTCTAATCAGGCCCGGCGCCTTCCGGCCTCTGGCAGCCACACTTGGGGAGGGGCCCCGGATCCTGCAGCATGAGGCCGGCCCCCGCTAGGACGAAGGTGCCCAGGGCTGCGGAAGCCCCGGGTCAGGGCCCTGGCTGCTTCCCGCCTGGGCGGACCCTGCCTTCCGGTGGTGTCCTCGGAGCCCAGGGATCGCCCTCAGCCGGTTCCCGGAGTTCTTCAGCCATCTCGCTCATTTCACTGGTTCTCGGTCCTGGCTCCAGTTTCGGAAAGAGAGGATGCTTTTCAGAAGCAACTTTAAAAAACAGGATGCCTGGCCCTACCCCATCGACTCAGAGGCTCTGGGGGTGGGGCCCAGCGGGGGGATCTCTTAAAGGGATCCTAAGAGCACTGCTTCCCTGAGCCTGCTCCAGTGGGGGGTTTCTCTCCCACACCCGACACCCGGGGCCTGCAGGGGTGGTGGGCATCCTCCTGGCCCCTCATTGACTCTCCTGGGGTTTATTTCTTCGTTAGAAACCTTCAGGGGCTGGCCCGGTGGCACAGCGGTTAAGTTTGCACATTCCGCTTCGGCGGCCCGGGGTTCGTTGGTTCGGATCCCGGGTGCGGACAGGGCACCGCTTGGCAAGCCATGCTGCGGTAGGCGTCCCACATAGAAAGTAGAGGAAGATGGGCATGGATATTAGCTCAGGGCCAGTCTTCCTCAGCAAAAAGAGGAGGATTGGCAGCAGATGTTAGCTCAGGGCTAATCTTCCTCAAAAAAAAAAAAAAAACCTTCAAAGCTCATGCCGTCAGACTAGAACCTCTCATCTCTGACCCGGCCTCCAGGCTAGAACCTCTCATCTCTGACCCGGCCTCCTGTCCACGGCCCTGCTGTGTTAGTTTCCTGTGGCTGCTGTAACAGTCACCACACACTTGGTGGCTTCAAACAACACAGATTTCTTCTCTTATGGTTCTAGAGGTTGGAAGTCAGAAATCAGTCTCCATGGGTTAAAACCCAAAGGGGCCCATGGCCCCTTCCTGCTCTTCAAAGTGCCTCGCTCTAGTCCCTGTTCCATTGTCACGTGGCCACCTCCTCCTTTGACCTTCCTGCCTCCCTCCTATAAAGACCCTGTGGGTACCTGGGGCCTGCTTTCCTCACCTCCCCTGCCCCACATCCAGCCCCCAGCAAGCCCAGCCCCTTGCTTTACTTTCAGGATGAGCCAGATTCGACCTCCCCTCGCATTGCCACCACGCCTCCCCACATGAGCCTCACATCTCTCATCACTGGGACGATGCAGGGGCCTCCTACCTGGCCATCCTGCCTCCCTAGGATCTACTCCCCACACAGCCCCAGAGTGATCTTCTCAAACCTAGAACAGATCATATCACTCCCGTGCTTAAAACCCCTGATGGCTGCCCACACACTTAAATCCAAAGGCTTTCCCCTGGGCCCTAGCTGGCCTGCCTCTTGGCCTCATCATCTACCACCAGCCTCTCTCTGTGCTGAGCTTGCCACAGCTGCCCTTGCCTTCTTGCTGTCTCTGGGCCACCCCACCCCAGGGCCTTTGCACATGCTGTGTCCTTTGCCTGTAGCCTCTTCCGCAGCTGTTCATGTCGTTTGCTCCCTCACCTGATTCAGGCCTCTGCTTAAATGCCACCTTGTCAGAGAGGCCTTCCTGGACCACCATCACTCTCAAACCTTAGGGAACTCATTGATATGTGCTGTTTCTTCACTTTCTGCCTGCCTCTCAGCTACACCATGAGCTCTCTGAGAGCAGATGTCTGGAATTTGCTGTGCTGAGCTCAGTTCTGAGACGGTGCTGAGCACATCCCGGCCCCTCAGTAAATGTAGGATCAGTGCATGAGCAGAGTGGGTGACGGAACAGGCTGGTCTGTGAGGTTGGGCAGCATCTCGCAGGGAGCGAAGCAGGGGAGGGCGAGTTCTGGGCAGCGGGGTCAACGCGGAGGAAAGGTCAAGGTGACTGCACCTGAGAGAAGCAGGATGCAGGCCAGGGGACCCCACAGGGAGACCCCACAGAGCCTAGACAGCATCTGAGGAGGAGGAACCTATGAGACTCAGCGGAGGGACATGTCTCCCAGAAGAGATCAGGCTGAGCGGGGAGAATTCCTGAGTGAGGCCCTTCAGGCCGGGGCCGTGGCTGCTTCCCCTCCCTCCGGTCTGCACTCGGGTCATACCTGGGAGGCCAGGGAACCTTGGAGAACTCTGGTTAGGAACAGTACTTGAGACGCCACTGTCTGCTCTTCCCACAAGCCGTGGCCAGTGAATCAGCGGGTTTTCAGGCCTCAAGTGGCTGTTTTCCCGAGGGCCCTCTGAGACAGCGGGGACTCGGCTGGAGCTTGGTTTCCAGGTGCCTCCCGTTGACCCGCAGTTAGGGTGGGGAGGACCGGAGGAGGAGGCTGGGAGAGGGAAGGACCGGAGAAGAGAGGCCCGTGTTTCTTCCCCATCGATGGAAAGAGTCAGCCCCACACCCCGCCCCGTAGCTCCCACTCAGGAGGCTGCACGGGGGCCCCCAGCCTTCCCCTCAAGGGCACCAGGAACCCTCACTCTGCCCTCCCCGCAGGGAAAAGCACCAGGAGCTGAGTGCAGGCGCAGGGGCAGGCTCTGTGCCCACCGGCCCTGGCGAAGGTAGGTCCCTCCCCTCTGGACTCGCGCGGTGGCCTGAGCCCCCTCGGGGATGCTGTGGTTGGGGTTCCTCGGGCCCACTCCCAGACCCTCTGGCCCCAGGGACAGGCACAGGCAGGCGAGGCCCTACCCGCCCTGCCCTCACCCTGCGTCTGCTCACAGCCCCCGAGGACCCCCTGGCTCAGCTGCTCCAGGTGCTGCACGACCTCCGGGAGGCCCATGCATCCAGCCCAGCCGGCTCCCCGCCCGCAGAACCCACCTGCCTCCTGCCGCTGCAGACGTGAGGCCTGCCGCACACTCCCTCGCTGAGCCCGGCCAGGTGCTTGGAGAGCCCCGCCACCGGGGTGCAGGGCCTCCGTCCCTCCTGGGCTGGCTGAGTCGGGGGAGCCAGGGCCCAGGGGCTCCACAAGTGCAGAACTGACACCTCGCCCACCTCAAGTCTCCAGGGGACTTCCGAGCTCCTGCTCCTCTGTGAGGCCTGGCTGCTCCCTGCAGCCCCTGCAGCCATTGCCACCACTATCACAGACTCCCCAGGGACCCTCCTCTCCTGCCCACAGCAGACCTAGCCAGGAACCACCCCGAGCATGGTGGGCTGACACTCCTTGGACCCAGAGAGGCGGGAGGGAGCATGGGGCCCAGGAGGCCACGAGGACTTGACCTCAGCACCCTCTCTGCTCACTGCCACCACCCACCTGCTCCCCTCATGGCCGCTGGCTGCACCCCCTGGGAGAGCATCGCGGTGCTCTATTGCCAACAATAAACCTGCTCTGACTGTCGCAACTCGGGGCTCTCGTGGTGGGGGTCAGGGGAGGGAGTAGGTGGGAGTGGCCAAGGACTGGGGCCACCAGCACAGCCTCTGTGCATCCCCATTGCCCCTTCTTTGCGTCCCCCCACCCTGGGGCGGGGCGCTCCTTTCTCCTCCCAGCTGTGGTCCCCACCACACCCCCTGGTCCCACTCCTCCACTCCCCACAGGCGATAGAGCTGATGTGTCTCACCAGCTGTCCTCTCCTCGCAGCCCCCAAGCGGGCTCTTCCTGCAAGTGTCCTGAAAACTGCACAGCCGGGTGGGTTCAGAACCTCGGATCATGTGGCCTGGCCCTGGCAGCGTCCCTTATGCCAACCCCCTCTGCCAAAGCAAGGTCCCCTCTGTCCTCACGTCCCCACCCTCATCCCCATCCATCTCTAGGTACAGGGTAACCTCCAACGTAATTAACGAGGCAGGGGAGGGGCAGGGGCTTCCAGCACCTTCTTAAAACTCATCCAGCCAAGCTTGGAACCTTGCCTGTGAATCCTAGCCTAGGACAGGCCCTGAAGGCCCAGGTCACAGGCAGGCCCCCTGTGCCAGCTGACCAGCCAGGCTCCAGGGCAGGGCCATCTGGGCAGGCTGCATGCTGGGTTCTTTGAGGGATGGTACAGAAAGGCAAAGGGGGTCGAAGGAGCAAGAGGCTGCCCCCTCCCCTCTACTGTGTGGCTTTTGAGGCCATATCCGCCTGTTCTCCTGGCCACAGCCTCGATGGGGACACTGTCCCCCCACAAGCAGCCCACCAGCTCAGCCCCTTGGTGGGGATGCTGCTATCGTGGGGGCCTCATGGGCCTCTTTGCAGAGCTAGGCCCCTCCCCCTGTAGCCCAGGCTTGGGTCCAGGGGTGGCTGAGCCCTGGCGCAGAAAGTGAAGGGAAAGAGAGGTGAGCTCTGACTTGGGGACAAGTCCAAGTCTGGATTGTGATGACACACACGGCCAGCCACCCGACAACAGCCACCACCCTCTCCTGCAGCGGATCCTGGTGTGGGCGTGGCCACTGCGGCCAGAAGTGGGGTTAAAATGAATAAGTGCCTGGCACTGCCCCCACGCTCATGGACCCCTCACCCCAGCTTCTCCTCTCAGGCTCCTACAGCTCAGGGTGCCACATTCTTTTTGAAAGCCACCTGGAAAAGGAGAGGGACAGAAAAGACTCCTGCCTGCTCACAGCACAGGAGGCTGTGAAGGTCACACCTGCCCAGAGATCCTACACCCCCCACCTACCCCCCTGGATTGCCAAGCCTGCTACTCACCTGGGGCCTGGGGCAGGTACCCCAGAGGTCTGAGGGTCTGAGTGGACCCTCAGACAGGCTTGCAGACCAGGGGGCTGGTGTTCGACACAGGACAGGCACCCTGGGCAGCCCTGGCTGGGCCCGGCTCACATGGTACATGCGTCTTTCATCCTCCAGGCCTGTCCCGTGGGAAATCTGGGCCAGTTCCCACCAACCTCCTCTTGGGAAATTCCTCTCAAAGTACAATTTTCAGATATATAAAAAAATGACTTATACAAATATGGAATGAACACGTGTCAGAGATTTATTACCCTTTAAGGAGGAAACGAGTGTTTGGCAAAGCTGGTGTGCAGAGCATTTTGAGAAGCTGGGTATTTGTAAGCATTCTGAGAAAAGAATGCTAGAAGAAGGTTGTGATACTAGATACAAAACTGGAAATGGAGTTTTCTTCTCTATGAGATAGAAACCTACAGGTTAATAGGTAACTTCAGTGTCTGGGCTCTAATGGAATAATATACATCAAATTAAACACGGTCCATTCCCCGAGATTAGGGATTAGCAAGCTTTTTCTGCAAAGGCCCAGGCGTGCAAGTTTTGGTCAAAATTACTATTGTAGCACAAAAGCAGCCACAGACGATGAGTAAACAAATGGACGTGGCTGAGTCCAATAAAACTTTATTTACAAAGCAGGTGGCTTGGGGGCTGGCCCAGTGGCACAGCAGTTAAATTCGCACGTTCCGCTTTGGTGGCCTGGGGTTCGCCAGTTTGATCCCGGGTGTGGACATGGCACCATTTGGCAAGCCATGCTGTGGCAGGCGTCCCACATATAAAGCAGAGGAAGATGGGCACGGATGTGAGCTCAGGGCCAGTCTTCCTCAGCAAAAAGAGGAGGATTGGCAGCAGATGTTAGCTCAGGGCTAATCTTCCTCAAAACAAACAAACAAACAAGAAAACAGGTGGCGGGCTTGGTTTGGTCCACAAGCCCTCACATTTTACGATCTCTGCCCCAGTTAATGAAATAACCCTTGGCCAGGCCTGTTCAACAATGCTCCAGTATGACATTGATAGATTATGCCACACTCTCCCCCTTCACCTTATTTCCAAGGTTGGATAATGGTTCTTGACACCCACATTCTAGCAGCCCCTTTCACAGCAGTGCCAGGCAGGTCTATCTCTCTTAGGAGATGAGAATGGTCCCTTGACCTCCCCTTTGGGCACATCTGCATTGAGCTGCTGAAGATTCTTTGGAGGGCTGACAACTTCTGAGCCCAGGCTTTCATGTCGGTCTGGGAATCAAAGGGCGAGTGAGTGAAGCCCCTGCTGGGTAAGAATCCTCTTCCCACTCTGTCCCTAGCCCAGTTAAGGGTGACCAGCCTCATCACCTCCAGGCCACAGTAATCCTGGCAATCTTTGGCCCAAGCTTTTCCAGGATGACCCAGAAGGGTGGGGGTTACAACCTCGGGGCATCTTTACCCTCCCTGCCTCCTATTCCTTATCAGTTAGAGACCCCCACCCACTTGGGCTGGAGAGTCAGGGTTCTGTGTGGGCCTCCAGCAAATGACATTGCCTCTCCCCAGCGCCCGAGGCTCAAGTAGGAAATGGCCTTTGCCAGGAAGTGGTGGTGGAAGCTCCAAATTTCCTTGGGGGCTCCTCGGCTGCTGCCCAGCCATAGAGGAACAGCTGGAAAGCTGTTAGGGCTCCAGTCGCTAATCTGAGACCCCAGCCCCTGTTGCTTCACAGAGCTCAGGTAGGGCCTTATACTAAGCTATAGCCTGCAAAATAGCAACAAATCAAAACAGGGACTGATACACTTATCCCTCGCAGTGCCTCTCTCACACCTGTGTACACCTGCCTCCTCACCCAACTGTCCTCCTAACAAGAAGCTCAGTAGGCCACAAGCCCACTTGGCAAGCCAGTGACAAGCCAGCCGGGGGTCTTGTAGCAGTCTGCCTGGGCAGGGGGCTTATCCATCCACAACTGTCTGGCCGGCCCCCCCCCCCCACCCCACGCCGGCCACACCTGCCTACTCCCTCATGGCTCCGTTCTCCATTCAGGGGCCTCTTGCTACGTATTCCAGGGCACACTTCCAAAGAGGGATCAAGGGTCCTGGGGAGCAGAGAGAGGCACAGCTCATGGTTCAGGCTTAGCCTGGACGAGCACGTCTCAGGACGAACAAAGCATCCTTCAGCGCTCCGAGCATGCGCCAAAGCGCGCCCAGGTGCGAACCCCCGAGAGGAACTTCCGGACTCACGCATGCGCAGAGCCACCAGCCCCCCCTACCCCGGTCCCTCCCTCGGGCGTTTCCCGCGCCTGCGCAAGATCCTCCAGTCCGATAGAGGGCAGTGAGCCGGTCCTCACGCGGGTTTGGCACCGCCGGCGTAACCCGGAAGCAGCCGCTAACCCGGAAGAGGTTGTGTTTTAGGGCTTTGGAGGGCGCGGTGGCGGCAGCTGCTACTTTGGAGGTGGTTGCGGAGCTACGATGAACGCCCCTCCCGCCTTTGAGTCGTTCCTGCTCTTCGAGGGCGAGAAGAAGTAAGTGGTGGAGCGGGCCGGGGCGGGGAGGGTCGGGCCGAGGGCCGGTCGCAGATTTGGGGGCTTCTCCTGCCGGTCCCCTGCCGGGGGGGAATGAAACAGCTTTGGCTTGAGCGTCGGCTCGGCCGAGTCTGCCAAACGTAAGATGACAGCAAGAACAAAACTGTAATTTAACCACATCCCAAAATGAACCTCACGAATATTTATAGGAATATAAAAGTATCCAGCACTAACAAGATTAAAGTCACAATTTCTTGCATATAAAAAAATTACCAAGCACAGCCCTGCGAGATGGTGGTGAGTCTCCCCATTTTGCAGATGAGGACACTGAGGCTCAGAGAGGTTAAGTAACTCCCCTGGGCACACGGGAAGTGGCGGGTCTGCATTCGAACCCAGACTGGCTCCAAAGTCTTTTTGCTCTGGAATCTGGCAGCCTCCTCGCTCGTCTCCCTGCCCGCCGCCTTTGTCCTCCGTGCTGCAGCCAGGGTGGCGGTTCCTAGACTCGTATCCGATCTTCATTCTCTTGCGTAGAACCTTCAGTGACCCCTCACTGCCTGCGGGGTGAAGGAGAGTGTAGTCTCGGGGTCGGACAGCCTGGGCTTGGCTCCTGGATCTCCCGCTTAAGGACTCTGTGTCTTTGGGCAAGTGACTCAGTCTGCCTGAGGCCCACTTTCCTCATCTGGAAAATGGGCTTATTACTGCATTGAACCACAGGGTTTTCTCTAAGGGGAGATTAAATGAGGTAGTTTATATCACGCGCTTAGTCCAGGGCTTAGCATGTGGAAGACCCTCTTAAAGGTTGGGCTTTCCTTCTCTGAACAGCCTGGCCTGCAGGGCTCTGTGGTCTAGCCCTTGCCAGCCATTTCAGTCTCCCTGAGAGCAGCGGTTCTCAACTGGGGACCATTTTGCCCCTAGGGGGCTTTTGGCAATGCCTGCAAACATTTTTGGTTGTCATGGGTGGGGGGGTGCTACTGGCATCTAGTGGGTAGGGCCAGGAGTGCTGCTAATATCCTACAACGTACAAGACAGCCCCTACAAAGAAGAACTATCTGGCCTAAAATGTCAGTGGTGCCAAGGTTGAGAAAGTTTGCTTCAGGAAAAAGGAGCCATCCAGAGTGGGCAAGGGTCCCCCAGGATGAGGGTGTGGCTGGGGTCAGGATGGAGACACCCTGCCGCTCTGAGTCAGGGGTCTTTATGGGATGAAGAGATTGGGAGAGGCTTCCAGGAGGACGTGGGACTTGAGCCTGCCGTGAACGGCAGGGTTTAGACTCAGGGGAGGAGGGGAGCCCCTGCCCCCCATCTGTTGCCTCTCCTCTTCCTAGGATCACCATTAACAAGGACACCAAGGTGCCCAATGCCTGTCTGTTCACCATCAACAAAGAAGACCACACCCTGGGAAACATCATTAAATCGTAAGTTCCAGGTCCAAGGTTCCCGGGCTGCGTTTTGTGGGGCTTTCTGAGGCAAAGCGCAAGTTCCAGAAGATTTTCTTGACTGTGTTTTTGTGCTAATGAGCGTGGAGAAGCAGTCAGGGTTAGCTCCCACCCACCAGCCCGTTTGTGACATGACCCCGGTGACACCTGGCGTTCCCCATGTGTGTGGCAGAGATTGGAACTGAGTAGAGTAGGAGGTGGGAGAGGGCTCTGTGGTCATCTGGTGCCCCTGGTGGGTACCTGACATTGGTTGGTGAGTATTTATTTACACCTGTGAAGTCCTGGCCAGGGTGGTGGTCATGACGTGAGTGCCGCTCTGGCCCGGAGACTTGTCGTTCTGCTGAAAATGCCATCAGTGAGGCCTGGCTCGCCCCGGTCTGCGTGCCGAGGCCGTGAGCAGGAGCTGCCCGGTCTCCTGGTATAGGTAGGGAGCAGGGTTGCCCGTCTTCTGTTCGGATGCCTCCCGCCCTCAGCCAAACCAGTGGTGCACCTGGGCTCTTCTGGGGCCCCGCTGCTCCACTCCTATGTGAGCCCAGTGTCCCCACTTGTGCTGGGGCGCTGCCTCTTGGTGCTCACACTTGACTGAGCTGCTCTGGAGAACAGCTGTGCTTGCCCAGGGCACAGCACACAATGTGCACTTCACGTCCCACAGCCTTGCAGAACGGTCCCCACGTGTGTGGACGGCAGCTGCCAGCCCATGTTGCCCAAAGGACTTCCACTTCCATTTCACTAACTGCTGGGAGCCGGGCCTTCTCCCCTGCTGCCTCTCCTTGCTGTGCCAGATGCTCTCTGGGGGCTGGGATGGGGCATTTGTGTTCTAGTTTACTGAATACTGACTGGAGTTTTACTGCCTAGGAAGATGTTTTTGGGGGCGTTGGCCCCAGTGCACTTGCTTACAGGCCTCAACCCACCAAGAAGCTCCCTTGGTTAGAAGGCCTGGTAAGCCCCAGGGACACTGGGCTCAGCCTCCTTCCCACTGCCCATCCCTGTGTCTCAGACAGCTGCTGAAGGACCCACAGGTGCTGTTTGCTGGCTACAAAGTCCCCCACCCCTTGGAGCACAAGATAATCATCCGCGTGCAGACCACACCAGACTACAGCCCCCAGGAGGCCTTCACCAATGCCATCACAGACCTCATCAGCGAGCTCTCCCTGCTGGAGGAGCGATTCCGGGTGAGGAACCAGATGCGCAGGCTCTATGGCCAGAGCCGCAGTGTTCTCACGCTCATGCCTAGGATGACCCCTGGGTGGTTTCCTGATTCATTTGGGGGTGTACAGAGGTGATGACAGAGCAGGGATCTCCACCACAGTCTTCAGGCAGCACAGACTAAGGGGTTATGGAGTTCAGCCCCGGGGCCTGCTGTCTGCACCCATGGGTGGGACCTTACCTAGCGCTCCAGGGTCTGCTTGTGAGCTCTTTGTGGTCCCTGTGGGAGCAAGGGGTGCAGTGCCCCATGGGGATGCTCCTCCAAGTCTCTTGTCTGTGGTGCTGGCTGCTCTGTGGTTTGTAAGGCCTGGGTGCTTCTAGGGCATTTGTCTGGCTAGGGGGCAGCTCATCCTAGGGTGGGGCTCCAGGAAGGGCCAAATGGTATGGTCACACCTGTTCCTGCAGGGACCTCAAAGTCTAGACTGGATTTAGAGGGAAAGATCCATCCCGTCAGATTTCTACATCTAAGTCAGATGCTCACCAGGAGGCGCCTCTGCCCCACTGCCTCCCGCCAGGCAGCAGGACATGTGCTGCACACAAATAATGGGTTGGACAGGGCTGGCTCAGAGGGTCCCTGGGGCTCGGCCTCCCTGCTCCCTGGAGCTGCTCAGGCCCGGTTTGCAGCCTCTGTTCAGTTCATGGGCGCGTTCTGGAGCAGGGCCAGAATTCCTGTCGGACCTCCGTCGGGGATGCTGGGCTTGCGTTCCCCATGCCCTCACCCTGGTCGTTCCAGCTAAGTGTGCTGTCTTCTTCCTCCCCCAGGTGGCCATCAAAGACAAGCAAGAAGGGATCGAATAGTGGGCTGGAAGGAGTCTCGCTTGGCCAGTTCCTATCCTGCACTGGGCCTTCTCCAGGTGCCAGGTGGAGAGCAGCTCCTCCCAGCTGTGGGCCTCCTTGTAGCTACCCCAGTGAGCCCCTCACCCCCGACACCCACGTGTCCTGTACATAGATTGTTTTATCTTCCTAATAAAGTGTGGCAGGGAAAAGACCCGGATGAGGCCTGAAGCAGGGGGGACTTCACAGCAAATGGATTGTCAGTCTCGGTGGAGGTAGATGACCTGTTGCAAAGCCACTCTGCGGCCACATTTCAGAGTGAATTGGCCCAAAGGCTCAGGTTTCTGTCAGAGGGTGGTAGGAACAAGCTCATTCTGGACAACTGGGAACCCGGGAGGAGGTGGTCTTGAGCAGAAGGGGACGGAAAACCTGTGGACTTCCGTGAGTCTCTGCTCTGGAAGCCTCAGCTGCCAGCTCTGCCTGTCACTCAAAGTAGGAGGAGCAGACGGGCCCACAAACGGCTCACCACAGGCTTCTCTACCCCAGTAGAGTTTAATAAAAATAGTCAACTGTGAAAAGCTCCCTGTCATTAGCAAAAGCTGAATAAGTTAAGTTGTGTCCATGGGCCTCTGCGTAGAGGCAGGAGCTTGTGCTCAAGGCTAGTGTTTCCTCCAGATGGCCACGATGTTGGAGTCCGTCAGAGCGGTGAGGTAGGTAAAGGTGGGGTTGGCCACCACTGTGTTCACCATGGTCTTCGTCACCGCCTGCCCGAGGGCCCGGGGCTGGGGCCACTTAAGGATCTGGTGGGAGGAGAGGGGGCTGGGCTCCGGCTTCCTAGACACCGGGCCCTTGTCCTGCACCAGGCCCCGGCAGGGCGGTGGGAGTGAGCTGTGCATACCTGCGTGGGCGCCTGCGGGGCTGCCAGTGGCAGAGGCTGCTGCGTCAGGATGCGCTTGATGTCGTAGACCCACACGTTGCCCTCCTCGTCCCCACAGAGCACAATCCCTTCATCTGCCAGGACACAGAGAGTGGAATCTCAGGTGGGGCAGGGGGTGGGCAGAGCTCCAAAAGGTGGCAGGTGGGACGGTGCGGGTGGGCTCACCAGGACAGGCGCTGAGTGAGAAGTAAGCCAACTCAGTGTGGGACCACTGCAGCCGAGCCAGGACCACTACTGCCACCGTGGACTGGCTTCCTCGGCCCAGCCACGTCTGGCTCCAGCTCCATAGGCAGATGGTACCCAGGCCATTCCCCTTGGAGGCTGTGCGGGGAGAATAGAGAACTGTGCCTGGGGGGGCCCCCTCTCCAGTCACTTCCTGTCCCACAGTGGGGACCCCTCTGAAGCCTTCAAACCTAAACCCCAGGCCAGGGAGAAGTGACCCATGAAGGCCTTACCAGGGCCCATGTGGGTCCCAGGAGGCCAGGCTGTTCTGAGTCAGGCCCACTCACCCACGACATCGTCATTCACAAACGCCAGCCCGTCCACTCGCCGTCGAGATGCCTCGGAGCCCTCGAAGACGAACTCCACGTCACACACCCTGCGGCGGCAGAAGACGCTGGTGGGCTACTCCTTACACATTTTGTAAAAGCTGCTCATCCACTCAAGTGGCTGCCAGGGACCTACTCTGGGCTCTGCCCTGTGCAAAGGTCAACAGATGCAACCAGAGAGACCCCTCCCGGGCCTTAGAGGGGTTCCGCTCTGCCCTGGACGTGGGAGCCAGCACCTCAGGCTACTGAGTCCCAGGTGCTGGGAACTCAGAAGCATGAGGGGCTGCTGCTTCCAGGATGGGAGTGGGCTGTGTGGCCAGGAAAGGTTCTGGAAAGAGGCAGTGTCTCTGGGACTGAGTGACAGATGAGCAGGAGTTTGCCAAGCAGCTGAGCACTGGGGACCGGAGGGGAGATTTGGAGCCTGAGGACAGTGGGAGTAGCTGCTGAATGTTTCCAAGCTGAGACTGTGTGTGGGGTCACACTGCTTGGAGAGGCCATGCAGCAGCAGCCTGGAGTCCTGAGAGGCCACCTGGAGCCAGAAAGGCAAGCAAGTAGCAACCATGAGAAGCAGATGCGTCTGAGATGCAGGAGGAAGGCCACACACAGGGCTGGAGACCAGGCAGACGTGGGTGGGCAGGGAGGGGGCAGGCCCAGGGCCACCGCCAACACATGGCTGGACAACAGCCACAGCCTGTGTGGAGACCTGCCCTCCTTCCCTCCCAAGCAGCTACGTCACCAGCCTACCCTGGCCCAGGTAACCCTGCCACCTCATCTTGTGCCATTTCCTCCAATTTTCCAAGCTGTGGCCAGACTTCCATGGCCAGTCTTCGGTGGTCAGCCAGCTCTCGCCGCCACCGGCCCTTGGCACATGCTGTTCCCTCTGTGTGAGCACGTTCCCTTCCCTGTGCCTGCCTGATGCCCTTGCAGGGGACACTGGGAGCCTGAGAACCCATCTGTCTACCACCAGTCCTTCTGCAGAGGCCCACTGGCCTCCCTGTCCCCCTCTCAGACCGAGACCTGATTCTCTTTCCTTTGTAGCTTTGTGGGGTTTGAAGTGGCCACCTTTGTTTAAGGCCTGTCTCCCTGACTAGGCTGTGGGCCCCACGAGGGCAGGGACCCTATGCCAAGCCATCTCAGGCCTTCTGGGTGGTACAGATGGGCCACAGGCCTCACCCTGGCCTTCCCAGGGCCTCATCCTTGTCTAGACACATCTCTCTTGTCCTCCATTAGTCCTGGGATGCAAGTTGCTGTCCCCACTTTACAGATGAGAAAATTATGCTAGGACAGAGAAAGGTCACTCTGCTGGGGGGGTGGCAGGACCTGGGGTTGGTGAAGCCCCAGGTTGAAGGGGAGGTGATCACAGCCCAGTCCCCAGCCCAACACCAGGGAAGGAATGGGTCACTTGGGCGTTTCCTCGAGAGACTAGGAGGAGGTGGGATGGGGCATGTGGTTTGGGCACCACCCCTGGCAGGTGTGCCTGGGGTCGGACATCTGGACCGGCAGCCACCTGGCTCAGAGGCTTGGCTTTCAAGGCATCCCCGCCTGGCCTCACCTCCTCTTCTGAGGCTGGTCCAGCCGCACATCCCAGCAGCAGCAGCCACCCTCACAGCCAGCCAGCAGGTAGGCATCTGGGCAGGAGGCCACTGGGCAGAGACGCAGGGGGATGGAGGTGGTATCGAGCGTGAGCAGCTGGCTGCCGGCACATGAGAGAGACAGCATGAGCCCATGGGCCCAGGGGTCTGCTCACCCTAGCAGCCATTCCCTCCCCCCAGCCCTCCCCCCAAGCATCACCTGGCCTGGAATTCGTAGTCGTGGTTGGGCACCCCAATGTCCCAGAGGATGATCCGCTTGTCATAGGAGGCCGCTGAAGGGGCGACGGGAAGAGGACGGGTGGCCCTGAGGGCCCTGCTCCCTCCCGCAGGCTATATCCCAGGCTGAGACCATGGTCCCAAGGCCAACCCTCCAGGGCGGGAGGAAGGGCCATGGCTGAGAGACAGAGAACTCAAGGACCTACAGTCCCTGTCCCGCTCTAACCTAATGCACCCCACGCCAGGCAGCCATCTTTTGGAGGCCTCTGCTCACACAACACCCTTGTTGGGCTCACCACTCCTGAGGGCCAGGGGTATCACCCGGGTCAGACAGAGTGGCTCAGCTTGCTGGAAAGCTCCAAGGCCACAGAGCAGGAGGAAAAGCAGGGTCCGAAGCCCAGTCAGTTGTCCGTGAAGCCACGTTGGTCCCACCACAGACAGAGCCGATCTCGCAGCCCAGTGTGAGGCCCACCAGCCACATGAGCTCCCACCATCCCAGGGAGCACTGAGGCACTGGGCTGCAGGACGGGGGTGCTGGGGAGCCCCGGGGGGATGGGGAGAGGGTCTTACTGAAGAGGTGGGTCTCGTGGGTGGGGCTGAAGCAGAGGGTGGCGATGGCCTTCTTGTGGGCCCGGATGACCCCGCAGCAGAAGCCGGCACGCACGTGCAGCAGCCGGACCAGCCCCCGCAGGCCTGCAGCCGCCAGCACGCTCCAGCGCTTCTTGTGGCCTGCCTGAGTGACCACCATCAGGGCTGTCCAGGCCACGGAGAAGAACTCCTTAGGGGGAGAGGGGGCATGGTCACCGAGGGGCAGAGCTGCGTGTGTGCACAGGCATGCAGGATAGGCTGGGAAACTGAGGCCCAGCAGCAAAGAAAAGGTCACCTGGTGCATAGGAGGCCGAGCCTGGACCCCCAAGACAACACTCCCGCCCCCAGGAGTCAAGGCTCTGCCTGCCACCCTGCAGGAGCAGGCCCTGGCACTCACCTCGCCTGGCGCCTTGTACTTGTGCAGTACGATGCCCGTCTGGCAGTCTATCACACACACAGCCTCCCCGCCACACGTGGCCACAGTCTGGGATGTGGCCCCTACATGCCCTGTTTTGGGGGGTCAGCCTAGTAAAAACATTTTCTGTAAAGTTCCCCTCTGCAGCTCCCTCTTCCTGGCCTTGACAATACTTTTAAGCTCTCTGTTCCTCCAGATTCCCCATCCACGCAGGCGGCCCCCTCCAGGCGGCATTCCTAGGTTCCCTTCTTGTTCCCTGTGGCCCCCGCCCTGTCCCTGCCTGCCCACCATGCATGTACCCTCCTCCCAAGCCGGCTCAAAGGCGCAGGCCCAGAGCTGCGTCTCCAGGTCCCGAGGGCTGTTGTTCTTGCTGTGGCATTGTAGGAAGTGCAGGGGCTCCAGCTTCGGGGCAGGCTGTGGGGGCAGAGTGGGGTCATGGCAGCCCCAGCCCTAGCTCCCCACCACATGCTCCCTGCCACCTTGCTAGGTTACCTGGCTGTCATCAGAGCCCACGGGGCTGCCCTCCACCGGGGCGGTGCACACCCGCTTGTTGGGAGAGAGGTTGAGTGGGACATCATCCGGCCGTTTCAAGGCACCTGGCTTGGCCTGTGGAGGGGGCAGGGGGCCAGGGGCGGGCTGAGGGCCTGGTGACCATGAGCTCATCCGTCCAGGCTTTCCTCCTCCCCATCACAGGCTGGACTGCACCCTCCATGGTGTGGGAGACAAGGGCCAGTCCAGGGTCAGAGGGAACTAGCATAGGCATCAGAGACTGTCTCCCGGCTCATTTCCTGGGCCCCCTCTTCCCTGCAGCCTCCCTAGGCAGGAAGGGCAAGGCAGGCCCTAGGAGCCCGGGGAGATGCATGGAACCACACTCACCCTGGGCTCCTGGGCAGCTGTGGCTTTTGAGGGCCTCTCCAGGCTGTCTGCCTCATGTACCTGAATCCCACTAGAGGCCACCAGTTCCTCAGAGATCATCCGCACCTGGATGGGGCCAGGCCATCAGGGAGCTGAGCATAGTCCTGGGGGCCCCCAGCCCCTCCCCAGATGCCTGGACAGCGGGAGCTTGTGCTTCCCAAGGCAGGAAAGGCCCTTTCCAGCCCATAGGGCTGCCTTCCCTGACCCGCCTTGGTCCCCACTGCCCCTCATGGCCAGAGACCTCCAGGGAAGCTCAGGGCACGGAAGCCAGCAAGGAGCTGGGAGAAATGACCCCCAGCACAGTGGGGTGAGGACATACCCGCCACTGGGTGAACTCGCTGAGGGACTCGGGCCCATAGCGGACATCCCTGATGGCAGACCTCACAAAGTCCTCCTGGGCCTTCTCCGCCTCCTCCTCTGGGCTCAGTGTAGCCATGAACTTCTCCCAGTGAGCTGTGACCTGACACCAGGCACCAGATTCAGGCCCAGCCCACCCCAGCTCTCCCGGACCCTTCACGGCACCTCTGCCTCCAACCTCACGGGCACAGCTGTCTCCACCTCCCTGTCTCCTGCAAACCACAGCCTTCTCAGCTGCAGGCTGAACAAGCCTAAGCAACACACACGAGTACCAGCCCCAGGAGGAGGGGCTGGCCCAGGGTAAAGGCACTGTGACGGCGTCTCAGCCTCCCCTGCGGGGCCCCGGCCTGCACACGGGAGGGCACGACCTCCAAGCACAAGAGGCCAAACACCACAGCCAGGCTCAGAGCGGCACATCAGGCCAGGGGCTAAGGGGCGAAGAGCCTCTGTTACCCCCAAGAGTCCTCCAAATGTGCACTTCTGTCACCCCATCCCCAAGGTCCCCGACTCCTCCCAAGGCCCAGACCCCTCCCAGCTCCCTCACCCTGCTGGTCAGCTCCCGGTTCAGGCTCTCCACCTGAGAGGAAGTGGAGGAAGCATCCTTGCCATTGACCTTACGGAGCTTGGGCAGGAGAAACGAGACTTTCAGATTGTCACTGACCTGGGGGATGAAGAAGGAGTGGCTTGGGGGTGCCTAGCCCCAGGCTCAGGGGCTGCTGAGCCCGAGCCCAACAGAATGCTGGCCCTGGGCATGGGGCTGGGGGTCCCCCACGTACTGTCAGGAAGGGGTTGCCCTCTAGGCTGAGCTCCTCGAGCTGTGGGAACTGGCACAAGGTAGTGACGTCCCCCAGCTGGTTGTTGGCGCAGCGGAGGATGCGCAGGTGGGACAGGCCCAGGTTGGCAGGCAGCGTCTCCAGTTGGTTGTTGGAGAGGTCCAGCTCTTGCAGCTGTGTCAGGCGGCTCAGGAGCTTGGGGTCCAAGTGCTCAGAGAGCAGCTTCAGCCCTGACAGGCTGGGGTGAGATGAGGGGCAGACCAGGAGGGCTCAGGGGCAGGCGGGCCTCCTCGCCCCGCCTCTGGCAGCCCAGGGGCCTCCGAAGGCGTTTTCACCTGGCCTCTCTTGCGCATGCACAGCCTCTCCCCAACATCCCGCTTTTTTTAAATCTTAGAACTCGGGCAGCATGGCCCGCTCAGGATGCTTTTCCTGACTCTCTGGGGGCGCTCCTCTGTAATTGTCGCAACAGGTTGCTCAGTACTCTTTCTGCAAGACTCCCCAGCAGCCCGGGCCTTCTTCAGGGGAAAGGCCACTTGGAGCCAGCTCGGCCCATCTCGTAACGAGAGGACGGCGTTTGGCCCCAGCGATTAGGAGAGTTCGCCGAACCGAGAGAGCCGTTACGGGGCAGGGCAGGGAGTCGGCAAGGGTCCCCGCCCTTCTTCCCGCCCGCCCGGCGACCACAGCCCGGGAGGCGGGCTGTGTGGCCTCGGCGCCGCGGACCCCCAGTCATCCCCGGCCCGCCTCTTACTCCAGGCTCCGGATCTTGCCCAGCCGGTCGCTCTTGGGTCGCCCCCGCTGCATCAGCAGCCGCGCTGAGAGGGGGCCCATGGCGAGGAGGCGCGGCCCGCGCGGGCCCGATCGGCGGCACCAGCGGCGGCCGAGCCCGCTTCTCCCGTCGGTGGCGCCGCGCGAGCCCAGGAGGTGGCGCCGCGCGAGCCTGGTGGCAGAGACGACCGGAAGGAAGCAGCCCGCGGACCTCGTGCCCTGCGGACCTCGCGCCCTTGCGCGCGGACTACAACTCCCAGCGGCCCCCCGGCCCGCGGCTCCGCGCCTGCGCCTTGCGCGCCAGGACGCGGCGATGGCGGCTGCGGCAGTGGCAGCCCCCGAGGTCCTTCGGGAATGCGGCTGCAAGGGCATCCGGACCTGTCTGATCTGCGAGCGGCAGCGCGGAGGGGACCCGCCCTGGCAGCACCCACCGCAGGTGAGGTCTGGGAGAGGAGCCGCGCCCGCGGCTCCGCTCTTCATATGGGGAAACTGAGGCCCAGGTTGGCCATGAAGACGGGCCCCAGATCGAACGGTGTCAGGGGCCCTCGCGGTGGGGCGTTGCGGGGAGAGGAGGTGAGGGCTTTGAGGAGGAGGCTTGGAGTCGGGAAGGGGCTGGGACGCGGGTGCAGTCCGACCACAGCGCGCCTCTGGGGCTGCGGGGTAGTCTGACAGCAAACCTTCATGTCGCCCCCTGTATCTGGGGCTTGGAGCTTCACGGGCCCTCGGGGACACGACACGGAACGAGAAGGGGGTCCGAAAACCAGGGCAGAGGGCCCCAGAAGGCCTTGGACGGAAATGGGCAAGGAGGAAATTAATGCAATTAATTAACCAAAAAGGACTCAGAGCCTTTGAGCTGCGCAAGGACGTTCCAGCGGGGGGACTGCTTGGGCAAAGGCCTGGGGGAGGTGCGTGTGCTCAGACGGCGTGATGCTTCCGGTGAGGGGGTGACACGGTCGCCGGGGCCTGGCAAGGCTGCACTGGTCCTGAGGCTGTGGAGAACTCCTGAGGGTTTTAAAGGAAGTTGCAAGTGAATTTGGGAAAGATCGTGGGAGGGGTGGGGCGGACAGGAAGGTGTGGAGGCTGGGAAGCCAGACAAGAAACTGTGGCAGTGTTCCTGGTAAGAGCTTGGAAGGTCCTGTGGGATCAGTTTAGCAGTTCCTCAGAAAATTACGAGCAGAATTACCTACGGTCCAGCCCTTCCACTTCTGGGTAGATACCCGAAAGATACTGACAGCGGGGTCTGGAAGAGATACTTGCAAACCCATGTCCGTAGCAGCACTATGCCAACAGCTAAAAGGTGGAAGCAACTCTAGTGTCCATTGACAGATGAATGGATAAACAGAATGTGCTACTTTACCACAATTAAAAACTTTAAATAGCAGTTAAGTTCACGGGTTCGGATCCTGGGTGTACATGGCACTGCTCATCAAGCCATGCTGGGCAGCATCCTATATACAAAATAGAGGAAGATTGGTACAGATGTTAGCTCAGGGCCAATCTTCTTCACCCCCCCCCCCCCCAAAAAAAAAGCCAAAAGTCTGAACAGTGCCGTGGCTATGGGTGCGGAGACACAGGCTCTGTGGGGGTAGCACCTTCCCAACCTGATGGCTGGGGGACAAGTGAAATGTCCAGCGTGTCCCGTGTGAGGTGCCAGGAGAGAGAACGTGGTGGTTCAGGATGGGGTGGGGTGGTAGCAATGCCTATGGAACATAAAGGGGAGGAAGCAGAATTCACTGGGCAGGGAGGACCCCAGACTGCCTGTAGATCTGACAGTCACAGCCAGCCCAGCCGGAAGCTCCCGAGCAAAGACTGCCCATTAGGGAGTCCCGTGTTGGACAGAACCACTGGCAGGGGCTGCCCAGGACGAGGATGGCCCCCCTTGAAACCTGAGGCAGGTCCTGAAGGCCCTGTGGCAGGAGGTCGTTAGGCTGGCACTCCTCGAGGAGGACTGGCAAATTCTGATCTTTCTCGAAGGGAAATTGAGGCAGCGCCTGTGGCTGCCACAGCATAGGGCAGGCCCCAGAAACGTCCCCGCCTCGGCTGGAAAGGGCTTCTCCCCTCCAGCCTCCCAGCGTGTGCCGCTCCCTCCCTGGGCAGCCCCGGAGCCTCAGCTTTAGGGGTAGCATATTTCTCGAACTCCTGGTCTAGGCAGAATGCTTTCACACACTTTAATCCTCAGAGGCTGGAAGGACAGAAGATGCCCCACAGCCACAGCCACTGCCAGGGGGCAACAGTGTGGAATCTGAGGCTGCTTCCTGGCTGTGCAGCCTCGGGCTAGTTCCTTAACTTTGCTGAGCCTCATCTGTAAATTGGAGAGTGAAACATGATCATGCAGATGCTCTTCCTTGTTATGAGGAAAGTGAAAAAGGAGAGGGCTTAGGGCCCTTCCCAGGAGGTTCTGCCTCCTTCTGGACTCCAGCTGCCTTCCAAAGTGGCTTCGGGGAAGGATGACCCATCCGGCAGGGGCTGCTCGCGAGGGGCCTCAGGGGCACCCGTGTGCTGAGGCAGGGCTCCAGTGGCTCCAGGACCTCTTCTTTCTTGTGCAGAAAACACACCGTTTCATTTACTACTCTGACACTGGCTGGGCCGTGGGGGCCGAGGAGTCTGACTTCGAAGGCTGGGCCTTCCCCTTCCCGGGTGTGACGGTGATAGAGGACTTCGTGACCCGGGAGGAGGAGGCCGAGATGGTGCAGCTCATGGACCGGGAGCCCTGGAAGCCCTCACAGTCTGGACGGAGGAAGCAGGTAGGCGGGCCCAGAGCTGGGAGGACGGTCGCCCCGCTGGGCCCCTCCAGACTCCTTGTCCGGAGCCTCTTTGCTCACCTCCCTCTCAGTGCTCTCCTCCTCAGCCACACCCCTCGGCCCCCAGGGCCATCGAGGGGCAAGCCCCCTGACCTCAGAGCACGGTGGGCAGGGCTGCTGAGTGGTGTGCCTTGTCAAGGGGGATCTAAAGCAGACAGCCGCTCAGCTCTTTCCGCGCCTTTCTCTAGCTGGCCTGGTGCTGGTGACTGTCACGGTCATGGTCGGGTTAAGGATCGAGGAGGGTTTCTTGAAGGCTACCAGGTGCCTTCCTGTCTGAAATTCTCTCCCCATCACTGTCGTCTCCTCGCACCTGTTCTGCTGATCGGGCCTCCACATCCTGCACTTTCCCTGTGTCGGGGGTCACAGCTCCCTCCTCCCTCCGTTCCTGGGCTCCAGCGATCCTCCACTCCCCAAGGACCTCGAGCCAGCCATCAGGCTGCCTTTCTCTTTGCCTCCCCGGCCCGTCGGCTTTCCTCACCAACTTCCATACCATGGCCAGTTACACTGTCACTTCCATTTGTTGTACTCTTTGCCCTCACCCACAGCCCTGGTTGAGTCCAGCCCCACCCCGCCCCTGGGCACCCACTTGAGGCTTGCTGGCGGGGCTCCCCAGCTCTGCTCTCTACCTCGAGCTGGGCCTTTCCTGCTCCGGCAGTCACACCGCCCTCACCCCGGCTCGTTCACTCTGCTGCTCTCCTTCCACACCTTCTCTTTTCACTCCCCACTCCGCTGACGACCGGGCCTCCCTGAGAACACAGCTGCCTGTGCTGTGCCGACACTGTTCCCCTTACCTGAGCCCCTGGCCAGCTGGATGCTGTCCCCTCCCGCTCGGAAGACACTGTCCAGCGTTGTTCCCCTCTCTCTCCTCGAGATCAGATTTGCCTCAGCTGGGTCTTTTCCACCAGCCTACCGGTGAGCTCCATCTCTCTTGTCTCTGGAGCACAACTTCGCAAGAGCTCTTGGATCTCTTCAATTCCTCTCCTCCCTTAACCCTCTCAAAACCCGCGTCCACTGCTGACCTCCATGCCCTAAACCCAGCCCATCTGCAGGCTCGGTCCTTGGGGCTCTTCTCTCCCTTCTGTGGACGCTCCTTGGCTGCTCTGCGCGAGGCTGCGCACGCTGTTGGCGTATTCGGGACACCCATGTTCGTACCTCC
Source organism: Equus przewalskii (assembly GCF_037783145.1). NCBI lineage: Eukaryota > Metazoa > Chordata > Mammalia > Perissodactyla > Equidae > Equus > Equus przewalskii. Next base: position 10,192,115 of record NC_091842.1, on the reverse strand, counting down.
CACCCAGGCTTCTCTCTTGGTCACACCCTGCACCGGGCTCTGGCTCCTTGTCCCCAGCTGCAGCCCCTCAGGGTCCCCATCTCAGCCAGCTCCATCTTCCACCTGCTCAGGCCGGAAGCCATGGGTCTTTCCAGATTTCTCTCTGTCTCTCCTTGGTAGTTCCTGTCAGCTCTTTCTTCCTTCAAACATACCCCGAATCTGAGAACACACCCCCCCCATCGCCACCCCCAGTGCAGGAGCTTCCCGCAGCAGCCCTCGCCCTTTGCGGTCAGCTTCAGTAGAGAGAAAAGTGAACCTGCTGATGTCCTGTCCAGTCGAGTCACCGCTCTGTCACAGAGCCTGCAGAGCCTCCCCTCTCAGCCCAAAGGCAGAGTCCTTACAGGGCCCTGGAAGGCCCTGCACTGGCCGCCAGCCCACCCTTCGTGTCTACTTCTGCTCTCAGCGTGTCGCCTAGGGCAGTCACCCAGCCTCCTCAGTGTTCCTTAAATACTCGGGCTTTGCTCCTCTACGCCCTGCACTCCATCTCAGGCTTCTGCCTGCTGCCACAAGGGGTGGCCTGCAGGAGCTGCCTCGCCCCGGCACTCTGCGACCTGCAGAGCCTGGGGGGGCCAGGACATTTCCACCGGGCGGAGCCCCCCTCCACAGGAGGGGCACCCGAGGGGGCAGGAGTCTGCGGATAAACGCTCCTCTCTTTCATCGCTCAGCCTACAAATCTGAGTTGTGTTCCAGAAGGCTCCTCTCTGATGTGTTTTTGTTTTTTAGAAAGCGGCTACCTACCATGAAATCGACCCACTTCAAGGGCACAATTCAGTGGTTTGATTTTTAGTATATTCACCATATTGTGCAACCATCACCACTACCTGGTTCCAGAACATTTTCATCACCCCAAAGGTGGTGATAATCCATTGGCAGTCACTCCCCACTCCTCTGTTCCCCAGCAGCCACTGATCCGCCTTCTGTCTCTGTGGACTTGCCTGTCCTGGACGTTTCACATAAACGCGAGTATATAAGACGTGACCCTTGCGTCTGGTGTCTTTCAGTTAGCGTGACGTCTTCAGGGCTCATCACTTTGGCGCTGCATCAGCGCCTCACTGCTTTCTCGGGCCGAGCGATATTCCACTGTGCAGAAGTGCGTCGTTCATCCATTCATCCGTTGGTGGACACTTGGGTTGTTTCCACTTTTTGCCTGTTGTGAATAGTGCCGCTGTGAACGTTCATGTGCAAGTTGCTGTGTAGACGCCTGTTTCCAGTTCCTTTGGGTGTGTAGCTAGGAGTGGAACTCTGAGTCATGTGCTCTCTTTGCCCTCGTGGTTCTGAACCCCAGTTGTGCCCGGCGCTGACCGGCAATGCTGCTGCCTTGGGTTGGCTTTCCCGCCCTCGCTGCTCATCCTTCCCAGATCCTTACTCCTTTGCATCATGTCCTGGAACAGGCCGCCTGCCCACGGGCCTTGTCTCGGCTCTGCTTTCTGCAGTACCTGGGCTAGGACATCCCCTCGACACTTCCTATCCCCCTTCGCTGCTTTATTTTTCTCCTTAGCATTTACTGCTGTCTGCTGTTGGCCGTTTATTTACACCTCCTTGGTGTTGGCCTCTTCCTGCTAGAATGTCAGATCCACGAAGTCAGGAATTTTTGCTTGTCTTGGTCGCTGTCATTGAATTCTTCCTACCTGGTCTGTGATCCTGTTTCTGTAAACTCACACGTTTCTCCACTTCTTTCTTGTCCTCGTCCTTCAGGACTACGGCCCCAAAGTCAACTTTCGGAAGCAGAAGCTAAAGACCGCTGGCTTCAGAGGCCTCCCCAGCTTCAGCCGGGAGGTGGTGCGGAGGATGGGCCTCTACCCCATCCTGGAGGACTTCCGGCCTGTGGAGCAGTGCAACCTGGACTACTGCCCGGAGCGCGGCTCGGCCATTGACCCCCACCTGGACGACGCCTGGCTGTGGGGGGAGCGGCTGGTGAGCCTCAACCTCCTGTCCCCCACGGTGCTCTCCATGTCCCGGGAGGCGCCCGGCAGCCTGCTGCTCTGCTTGGCCCCGTCGGGCTTCCCAGAGGCCTTGGTGGAAGGTGTGATGGCCCCCAGCAGGTCCGTCCTGTGCCAGGAGGTGGAGGTGGCCGTGCCCTTGCCCTGCCGCTCTCTGCTCGTGCTCACGGGAGCCGCGCGCCACCAGTGGAAGCACGCCATCCACCGGCGACACATCCAGGCCCGCCGCGTGTGTGCCACCTTCAGGGAGCTGTCGGCTGAGTTCTGTCCTGGCGGGAAGCAGCAAGAACTGGGGCAGGAGCTCCTGCAAATCTCTCTCTCCTTCCAAGGGAGGCCCATGTGAGCCGCCTGCCAGGGACAGGAGCTGGCGCAGGGTGTGGCCGGGGCCACCGGCGCCAGAGTTGACCACGTGCCAGGGCTGAGGGGGAGCCCGGCACTGGGGCCTTTCTTCCCAGCTCACTGGGTTTAGAGAGGAGACTGCACGACCCCCTGAGGCCACGGCAGTGGGAACCCTGCCTGGGCACTGGTTTTGATGGGTCTCTCAGGTCAGTCCCCTTTGACCTGCACCATGGCCACTTGTTCGAGTTATTTAATTTGTCACATTTTGAGGGCAGTGGCATAATTTGAGCTTAAAAATCATTGGCACCACTTAAAACCCTCTCCTTTATCTGCCTCTAACACGGTTTTCCAACGTCCCACCTGTGGTCCTGTCATTTGGGTAGCGTGTTGGATTGGAGAACGGAACTGGCAGATGATCTGAGGTTTTTATTGTTTCAGACTTCAGGGCGGGTGAGAGCTTCTGAGTCAGGCTCTGCTTGGTTGTGCCTGACCCTGGGGGTGCGAGATCCATGAGGACAGGGAACTCTCTCCTGAGAGTCGGGTACCCCCCCGCCCCCACAATACTGTTAAAAAGTTGGGGGGGAGGGGAACATCTCTTCAGCTCCCAGGACAGCACAAAGTGCTTCACTTTCTGGCACTTTCTGGATGGGTGGCTGTCCTGATGCACCTGCGGCCAGGTGGGGAGCAGGTCGTGGAGGCTGAGGGCGATGGCGTGGGCCCTGGCTTGCATGGCCAGCCCTCTTTCCTGCTGCTTCTATGACAAAGTACACTCGGCTCACTGGCCACATGCTGGGAGCCAAACTCTGGGGAGCAGGGCCCCATCACAGCCCAGAAAGCTTCACGTCAGCACTGGTCTTCACAGTCACTCTGGAACTTTCTGAGAGCTGTCAGGGTAGGGGAGCCGCTGACCACTGTGCACTATCTGCAGAGTGGCATCGCGGCTGCCAGGCCACTGGCTCGGGCTGGGGAACCCTGCACAGACCCAGTGGAGAGGCTGCTTGGGCTTCTAGTGGCTGAGGGAGCCCAGCTGCCGGTGCGGGGGTGCTGGGCTCCCAGCCACCTTGACTGCCGCTCCCTGGGTCAGCTTGCTCGGAGCAGGAGGGCTGAGGACAGCTTCCTCCCAGGTACTGTGACCTCCATGCAAGCCCTCTAGCTCCGGCTCCAGGTCCCATTCGGATGCAAGGCTGGGTGGAGCTCCAGCGATCCTGCTGCATCTGCGCAGCCAAGCAGGCTTGCGGGCTGCCTGTTCCACTGGGGCCAGCGGGGAGCCGCTGCCCTCACAGGCTGGGCCTTGGAGCAGCCCGCTCTGCTGCTTGGAGCCTGCAATATGCTCTGCTGACAGAGGGCTCCGGGGGGAACGCTGCACACCCAGACCCATTGGGGAGAGGCCTGTTAAGGCTAGGGGAGCCACTCGGCAAAGCCCGTTACCCCTGGAATCACCCAGTGCTTGTGAGGGCTTGACAGTGGGCCCTTCAAAACCATGCAGAACACAGCACAGGACGTGCTCCCTGCCGTGATGGTCAGTATGGCCCTGCAGGGGACACCGCGGGATGTGCTCCATCACGTCACAGTCAAGGTTGTGACCTGGAAGCTACTACATGAAGACCATCAGGCATGTGTGCCCGCTGTCTCACTTGAGCATCTGCTGCTCAGGCCACCCACTGAGGTGGCTGGGGTGCTTCAGCCACTGCCCTTGACGGGTCTGAGGGGCTGCCCCCAGGAGCCACAGCCTGAGGGGTACGCGGTCTAACCCCGTATTTCAGGTGGCCATTCCTGCATTCAGCACGCTTTCCCTAAGTGCCAGGCGGATGCAGTGCTGACTGTCTGCCTGTTCCAAGGCTCTTGCAGTGACAGACTAGAAGGCACAGGCCCCCGGGGACATGCTCGTATGGAAGTCCCCTCTTCCAGAGTCGAAGGGAGCTCAGCTGACACGCCTCAGCCTGCCCTGCTGTAGAAAAATGTTGAGGAAACTCAGGCCGTTTATTTGTTGGGCGGGCGGTGTGGGGGAGGGGGGGTAGCGGTGAGGCACAGGCTGCTCCTCATGGGGCGGGAGGGCTGAGCTCCGTCCAGGGAGACTCCTCCGGGTTATTCCTGCGCAGACTCGTGTAGAACCTGCCTGCACCGTCCCCAGCGACGCGTGGGGACCCACAGACATCGGGGGCTAGGAGGGTTCTGCGGGTTCTAAAAGGGCTAGCAGGAGGCTCTGGCCTCGCTCCTGTCCCACCTCGCCCACTGGGCCCCACCCAGGGCTCTGTGCACCCTACCTCGCAGCCTTCCGGAAGCAGCCAAGTCAAGATTGATGCTTCTCTGAGCAGCGGCTGGACGGTACGTGGTCCTGGCCAGGGCAGGCTGCTGAGCGCACTGGGGAAATGGTCCGTGGAGTGGGCTTGCCGGCCACGGCTCTGTAGCGAGCCCAGATCTTCGGGTTCCTGAGCCCTGGGGAGTCCTCCTTGGCTGCAGAGGCGGTCTGCCCCCTGGATGGGCAGAACCTGTCCATACAGTGGTGCCGGCTGCTTTGCACACCTGATTCCTAGGAGCCTCTGGGTTGAAGTGCCAGGAAGTTAAAAATAATAAAGGACAGAAATTCTTCCCTAGAAGGGGGCCTCTACCTCAGTGGGTGAGTGACTGTCACAAAACAGAATGTCTGGTGGGGGCCAGCCCTGTGGCCGAGTAGTTAAGTTCGCACGCTCTGCTTTCGTGGCCCAGGGTTTCGCTGGTTCAAGTCCTGGGCGCAGATACAGCACTGCTCGTCAGGTCATGCTGAAGTGGCATCCCACATGCCACAACTGGAAGGACCCACAACTAAAAATACACAACTATGTACCTGGGGGCTTTGGGGAGGTAAAGAAAAAATAAAGACAAAACAGAATGTCTGGGAGCTTCCTCCTGAGTGTCACCAGGCTGCGGGCGGGATCGCACTCCTGCTGCCCGGCTGGACCCCAGCCCCTGCGCCACAGGTCCCCGGGTTGGAGAAGGCCCCATGAAGCCAGAGCTCCGGAGGCTCCTCCGGGAGGGTGTGGGGGCCTTCAAGTCGCCCTGTCCAGAGGGGCTCTGGTGGTGCTCCGCCACACATGGGCTGCCCCTTGCCGTGTTTCTGGGACAGGAGAGCCTCCCTCAGGAAGGGAGCAGCAGGCAGAGGCACTCAGATCTGGGGGTCCCACCTGGGAGACCTCGGCATGTCTGGGTCTGAGTGCCCTGCAGTCCATTCCACAGTCCACCTTTCCCCCGCAACCCCTAGCCTGGGGCGTCTGTTAGGACACCGGCTGGTGACCAGCAATATTAGGAGGAGCAGGAGGGCCTCAGCAGAAGCCATCTGTCACCGAGGATGCGGCAGACACCAGGGAAGAACTGGGGCCTCCACGACCTCCACCAAGAGCACAAGCACGTTTCTTAGCTTTACTTGTTTATTCAGTTCGATCCAGGGCAACTGTCTCCAAAACCCATACACGGGACAGGGTGTGCACACCGGACGTGACGTACACCATGTCACGCATAATCGATCAGCACAGGATGGGTTGGGGCAGGTGAACTCCATCCACTCAGGCCCACGCGGTTTCGTCCTCAACAGACCTTCCTAGAAGACACTAAAGTACATTCTGCCTTTGCAGTTTCTAAAATAGAAACATGAGTTTTGAACCTTCTGGTCGGGTCCTAAAGGGAGCCGGTGTTCCACTTTGGAGAGGGCTCCGCCTCGGCGGCATGTGCCGTGAGCACCAGGAGGCTGTGCTGGAGGGGAGAGGGCAAGCCCGAGCAGGCTCCAGGGCAGCCCCTGCGCCTCTCCCCACCGAGAGGAGGCCCTGTACTCGGAGCACTTGGTCATCAGGCGAAACCTCCAGAAACTGAACTTCTGGCCTGTAATTTGCTTTCTCCCTCTCCCAAACCGCCTGCTGAGTTGTTCAGACTGCAGCTCATCCTGTCTCCCGACAAGGTCAGGCTGCCCTGAGGTTGCCGCCCTCCACCAGTCTCCAGACCACGGTCACCTCTGTTCCCGTAAAAATGCCCTTTGCCCCATGCCGCTGGGAACTAGAAAGGCTGGAGCTGGGAGAGCCCTCTGGACAAAAGAGAACAGGAAATCACAGGAACGTTATTCTCCTAATCGGAGTTAAAAACGGGGTATGTGGCATCTTTCCTACACGTGGCACTGTCCTTGGGCACCGAGCTGACCCTGATGCTGCCTGGGCCAGGCCAAAAGCTCTGCCCATGGACCAGATGTAACAAATGGCCCCCAGCTGGCCCTGATGGGGTGCTTCCCACGGTCTGGGCCATGAGGCTGACACACCTGGGGCAGGGGCACCAGATGGCCCAGGAAAGTGGGCAGTGGGAACAGACCCAGCACAGCCCCTCTCAAAAGGCTCAGGCCAGAGGAAGGGCCTGCTGTCCCCTCCCAGCTGTGGGGAGGAGCCAGCCTGTCTTGTCCCTGCCAGGACACCAAGTAGCTGTCTTGCAGTGATGCTGACATTCTTTACAAAGCAAGCACATATTAAACCAGACAAGCCTTTTTAATAAGGCTCCAGGACAAAATGGGCATGCGCTAGAGAGCAAGCAAGTCACGACAGACGCCTGCAGAAGATGCAAGGGACACACCCTTCTCCCTTCAGAAGATGCCAGGGCTCTTCTCTGGCCCCACGAGACATGCTGCCTGGGCTCCCCGTAAATGTCACGACTTGCACTGGGGATTCTGAGCACAGCTCCCAGGGGCCCTCAGCATTTCAGAGTCACGTGTTAGGGTTTCTGTGAGCAACAGTGTGTCACATTCCCAGAAACCTCAGCCAGGCCAGCCCAGATTTCTTGGCACAGGCAACCCAGACCCCACAGACATAGTAAGCTGTCAAGAGAAAGGCCATCGGAGCACGAAGTCCAATACTACTTAGGAAAACAGAAGAAAGGGCCTCCCTCCAGGTGGCTGCTGGCCAATGTGGTAAAGGTGGTTTTTCAGAGCAGCTCAGGGTGCAGCGTGCTCACACCCAGGCTGGGCTGTAGCATAAGTGTGTACAGCCAAAGAACCTGGGCTCAGGTCTCCCCGATGCCCGAGTGAAAACACCAGAACCCACATGCGCATGGCTGTGTAAACGTGTGGGCTGGGCCCTGCGTTTGGCTGCGAGGCCCAGGGGGCCCAGGCGTGGGGCACTATGTGGGCTCTTGCCTTCCCTGTGGTTGTTCCACATCATTGTGAGCAGGACCTGCATTTGCCAGGGCTGGCCCTGGGCTCCACCACACACAGACCAGGCCAGGCCAACAGCCTTGTCCAGACAGGAAGTCCCCCAGGCTGCCCCGTCCCACAGCTGGGACCACGGGTATCAGAAAGATGAGCCGGCTCTGCTACCTGAGCAGGTGCCCCTGGCCTTCTGCAGCCACAGCTCAGAGGGGCAGCTGACTCAGGCTCAGAGGACATTCTGTGGCCAAGAGACAGAAGCCTCTGGACTGTGGGCCCTTTCCCATCCTGGTGGCCCCAGTGGGTCTACATGACCAGGGCTCTAGGCTGGCTGAGAAGAGAGAATTTGAGCCTTGTGGGGAGCACCCCCCAGTTAACAGCCTCCTCAAGCGGGCATCTCACACGGGACGTGCACAGACAAGTCTGCACTCTGCCAGGCCTCTACCTTGCAAGTCTCCCCGTCTCCCTGGGGTCTGACAAGTCTGCTGCCTGCTGGAGCCCCGTACCTGCTGGGCTGACATGGGTCCCGGGCTCCTGCCCTCTCCCACAAGCCAGGCCACCCAACTCCCTCCAGGACAGGGGAGGGAAGCTCCAGGCCAAACTGTGATCCTGTGCCCCATCTAATCTCAGCAAGCTGGTACCATCAGATGTGCCACCCGACCACCACAAAACCCACCTTGGGTGTCACAGGGCAATCCGTTCCCTGGACTCACGGCCCTGCCCCGAGCCTCTGGGCCTCTGCACCCGCTGGCCACCCAGTCCATGTCTCTGAGATTGCCCTTGACTGCTGGGGGCTGCTCGGAGCCCTGCAGGAAATCCCCAGGGCCAAAGACTAGGCTTATCTTTCCCCTAAGCTCTTTGCAACAGAGTCTCTCATTTAATTAAAGATTTCCTTTTTCTAAGGGAAAATCCAGGTTTTATAGCATTAAGACAGGAGTCAAACTTTGGTCTTGAACGATCTGGCAGTGTCTAGGCAGCCTCCTTAGCAATCTGCAGTTTCGAAATTCTCCAAATCGCAGGCGACCCGGGCTCGGCCTGGCGCGGGGCCCTCAGGCCGCAGGGCGGCGCCTCACACCACCTGCAGGCTGCGCTCGTGCCCGTCCAGCTGGACCTTGAGCTTGTGCAGCTCCTCGATCTCCCGGTTGTGCCGTTCAGTTTTGTGGCGCACCAGCGAGCGGTAGAAGTGGATGGTGAAGACCACGAAGATGAGGCCCACGGGCACCATGATGATGGTGGACACAAGGGCCGCCTGCCAGCCCGTGTGGCCACCGGGGCCGGCCGGGTGTCCGGGCTGATGGCGCGCGTCCACAGGCAGGAACTTGATCCAGCAGAGCAGCACCACCTCGGCCAGGAAGAGCAGGATGCCCAGCACGGTGGAGAAGCCCCAGGCCAGCTCGATGTAGGGGTGCATGCGCTCGTGCGGGGACTCGCTGATGGAGTTGAGGTTGTGGATGTTGCTCACGGCCTCCACGTTGGGCAGGATGCACGTGCTGATGAGCAGGGCGAAGAGGTGCACGGCCACCAGCACCGTGGTACAGGCACTGAAGGCGATGAGCAGCGGCCGCGGGTACTGGTACTGCGTCTCCAACTGCACCTCCACCATGGCCACCTGCAAGGCAGAGCGGGCGCTGCTGGGCCGGGCCGGGCCCCCCCGAACTTGCCCGCGGGACTCAGCGCGTTCCAGGCCTCACTGTTCAACCACTTCGAACTTTCCCTTTTTCTAATGAGTTAAAGAGGATCTCACCAAAGACAAATCTAAAAAAGTCCAGAAGAGACTAAAGAAGCACAGGGGGGTAGGGGGGCCACCCTCTGGGGGCCTTCGCAGACACAGAGTCTGGGTGTATCTGGGTGCCAAGCTACGACCCAGGGCAGAGGCCACACTTCCCCGGGAACATGCAGCTTTGCTGGTGACATCGGAGCCAGGCTGCAGTGTGGCTTAGCTGCAAGATCCCTGCTATTTTTCAAAAAACAAAAACTGACCTTTCAAAAGGTAAAATAAAAACTGAGGCTCCTGGGGCCGGCCCAGTGGCACAGCGGTTAAGTTCGCATGTTCCGCTTCTCGGCAGCCCGGGGTCCGCCGGTTCGGATCCCGGGTGCAGACATGGCACCACTTGGCAAAAGCCATGCTGTGGTAGGTGTCCCACGTATAAAGTAGAGGAAGATGGGCACAGATGTTAGCTCAGGGCCAGGCTTCCTCAGCAAAAGAGGAAGATTGGTAGCAGTTAGCTCAGGGCTAATCTTCCTCAAAAAAAAACCCAAAAAACCAAAAACCCGAGGCTCCTGATGGCCCCCAGGCTCAGAGCTGCCTACCTAGACGGCCTCACACAGGCCACAGGGTGCATGTCTCAGCTGAGACCCAGAGCTGAAGGGAGAAAAACCCACATCCTAAAGGCCAGGAATGGTGATATCAATGAGGACAAGGGTGAGGAGGGAAGCTGGAGGAAGGGGGCTGGGGTGGGAAAGCAAACTGAATCATTGACCACAGTCACAAGATGCCAACAGGGAATGTCTGAAATGGACAAACCGAGACACAGCAGTCTCCAAATGTTATTTGGAGCCGGGCAGACTGAAGGAGCTGCAAGGGGCTGCCTCCAGGGGGTGGGAAACACGGGCTGGTGGGGTTTGTTATAAGCCCTTTAGCAGCACCTGTGCTTAATTTTTAAACTACGTGCATGTATTAACTGATAAAATAATTTTTTTTTTAATGCAAGGGGTAAAAAGGCCCACGGGGAGAACCAGAAGCCCAGCTTCTCTCTGTAGCAGCGAATGTCTATAGCCATTAAGGCGGGAGCTGCTCACCACAACCCTAAGGAGCTTTCAAACTACAGACTAGGCAACACGCCCCTCCACGATTCCCCAGGTCAGACCCAGTCCCTTCAGAATGGCTCCTCCCACCCCGCTCTGCCTCCCCACCCCGGCCCAGCACCGCACCCCAGCACTGTGGCCCTCCCCAGTGGAGGGTTTGGTCCAGACCCAGCAAGCGCTCCAGGGCTCACCAAAGGCCTTCTCAGTCACCCAAAGGTAAGAAACCAGACCAGTCAAAGAAAGGGGGCGGGGAGGCAGAAAGAGGGAAGCTAGAGCGAGGCTTTTACACCCATTGTGTTTGCCTCCTAGATCTGGGCCGTCCTTGTTTTTGAAAATTTACAAGAAAGATTTCACAACTTCTTCTAGCAACTACCACCTCCTAGAGTGAGAACCTCATCCTCTCAGTGGAGCTGGACCTTTTGGAAAATAAAAAGAAGATATGGCAGTCCTAGTGGACCACAGCCGAAGAGAAAAACTCAGCAGCGATTATTGCTCCAAAAAGACAGTGGCCATCCGACACGAGTTGAGGGGTGATCTTTTCTCAGTGCCCCTGTGGCCTGGGTAGGCTCTCGTTACCACAAAGGATATGGCCCAAAAAAAGGATGTTGGAAACCGCAGAGGGCACGGAGATAAACACAGATGATTAAAAGGTCTACAGGGAAAGCAGTTTTGTCCACCTCAAGAGAGAAAAGGCCAAAAGGGCATTTTCCAGTGTGTTTATGCAAAGATCTTACTAGGGGGCCTCGGATCAGTGGTTCTCTGCCTCAGGGGAAGGATAAACAAGGAGGAATATGCTTGAGGTCAGCCATAGCGCTTGTTGGACAAAGGCGCAGCTTTGCAATGCTAATCAGGGCATGCAGAATAGAAAGAGGGGCTCCGCCCAGCAAACTGCCCGACGGCTTCTCCAGGTCCCTGCCCTCAGCTATGGCTTCCATTGCTGAAATGCTGTGGGTCCGTACTTGTCACTCCTTTCTCCACAGTCTGAATAATTATCTGATTCAATGGTGCACATTAATCTAACCCAGGAGGCACGGTGCTGCTCGCCCCACCCCTGGGCTCGGTTGCGTGGCTTCCCAGTTTTCACTGTTTCGGCTGAATCTCGGGTACACGTTGGGGGGGGGGCAGCCTCCCTGAGCGGAACCTTCTAGAAGAGAGGGCAGGGGCACTGTGTGGCTTCTGAAATGTATCCCCAGACTGCTTAAGGAAGCACTTGTTAGTACCGAGGCAATACTCCATAAACGCTGGAGGAGTGAATTATTACTGGAGAGGGCGACACACAGCTCTGGGGTGGCATCCGGAGTTTCCCACCCGGCTCTCATTCTAAGACCGCTTCGCGGCCCTGTGGCTGCCCTTCCGTCTCAAACGACTCCTCCAGATTCACCCTTTGTTTTCTAACTTTGTTCACAGGCTTGTTTTCAAATTTTTGTGGTTTTGAAGCCTTCAGCTTGGGTGAGCTTTTCGTTGGCTGGAAAACAGTGGAGCTTCCTCAAATTTGGAAACCCAAATGTTCGGAAGGCCGAGGTCTAAAGAGACGGCTGCCGACAGGAAGTGACTTGGAGAGGAGAGCCTCTCGCGGCAATTACATCATGCGACACTGCTTGGAGTTAGTTTCCCAAAGTTAAAAATAATAATAAGTATAGGCCAGGAAAATTTAATGCAATACTATAGTCCTTCTGATTTAAACAGCGATGTCTAAACTTCTCACACATATTCCTTAACGTGAAGTCTGAGAAAATATTCTGTCTTTTTAACGTGACTGAAACATGGGAAGAAAACTGCTACGAGCCAAACTTGGACACCACATGATCATACGGTTTGTAATTATGTTAAGAAAAAGTAAAACGCAACAGCTATTTAAGGCTTTGCTTTAAACTACAGACCTAAACCCGCATTTACTGCCCTCCAAGTTGGTGACCTCGGCCCTCCCGGATGAAGTCATGCACTGACTTTGTGGTGTCTCATTTCTCCAAGGGTGGGCCACCCGATGACCAGGCAGGCCCTCGCCGCAGGAGTGGCCACAGTGGCTTGCTCTAACAGCTTTTTATTTTCCGCATTCCAATTTGACAACTGAGGAGCTCGGCTAGGGGAAAATGCAAATTGTTTTTACATCAAAAAAAATATTTGTTTCCAGGACCTCTGAGCAACAACGGAGAAAGCGGGTGGCTGCAGCTGTGTTCTCCCTCCGGGACAACTCCCTGAAGGGAGGTGGGTCAACCAGAGACGTGCCCGAGAAGGACTCCTGTCCTGGGGATGACTCAGAAGGAAAGCCGAAGCGGCAGCCAGGAGCCAGGCCCAAGGCTCTGCGCCATCACCCTGGAGGCCACCTTTGGGGAACATCTGCGTCCCCAGCTGGGCTAAACTGAGCAAACCCCAATCCATCCCACACTTCCTGCTCAAATCCCTCAATTTCCAAACCCTCGGCTGGCGCCTGAGATGGGCGGATGTGGGCGCTTTTCTCCAGGAAGCCCTGTACACTGTAGCTATTTTCATTAGCCCCCCCACTTCCTTGTCAGGGAAATACTTGCTGTGAATGTGAGAGTGGGGCTTCCTGCAGGCTCTGAGCTCGGGGACTCCCTTGGATCTGCCAGGAAAGCCCTCTAGTTGACAGAGCAGTCTCCCTGGAGGAGCTGGGACCTGGGGGCGCTTCCTAACCGTCCATCCTGGCTGCCAGTGGGGCCCAGAGAGCGTGCTTTGCTTCCCGCAGCATGGCAGGATCTGGATCGGCAGAGGCCCCTCGGGCGGGCTGCCGTCCCCCTGCGCGCCTGCACTCACCATGGCGAAGCCCGAGAGGAGGGCGGAGGTGCGGCTGGAGGCCTTCAGCTTGGCCCTGCTCAGGTAGAGCTTCCTCCAGGACAGGGCCTGCACCGAGTGGTGGTTGGAGGTGACCAGCTCCAGGTAGCTGCGGCGAACCCAGTCCCGGTAATCCATGCCCTTGTGGCCTGGCTCGGAGCAGGCAGGAGTGGAGGGGTCCACAGGCACGTTGAGCTCGGCGCTCATGGTGGGAGCCAGACTGGGGGCGGGAGAGACACACTCAGGCCTCCCACAGGGTTCCCGGGGCCTGGAAAAGCCAGAACCCAAGACCCTTAACCTTCCCTGGGGTCCGCTGCATAGCCCCTGTGCCAGGACCATGCGGTCCAGCGGTAGCAAGCGTGGGGCCCTGGTCTCCGAGGCCATCCCCACACGGGAATGTGCGAACTATCTGCAGGAGGGGAGGGTCAGGAGTGCATTTCTAGGAACCACCGCAGCGTCCAACGCTGTTCCAAACGCTGGACTCCGGCCTCCCATCCCAGTGCTCAGAGAGGCTCCAATCAAGTGTGGCTGGCGGGGAAATGGAATCCCAAGGTGGGCCAAAAGCATCTAAGGAATCCTCTGGTTCGCACCTGCCTTCAGGGAACAGGGAGCTGCAGCCTTTAGAAAGATCCTAGGTGCACAACTAGAAGGACCTGCAACTACAGTATACAACTATGTACTGGGGGCGCTTCGGGGAGAAGAAGAAAAAAAAAAAAAGACTGGCAACAGATGTTAGCTCAGGTGCTGATCTTTAAAAAAAAAAAAGGAAAGATCCTAGGAGCTAAACTTACCAAACCTAGATTTGACCCGACTGTGTGATCCTGAGCATGACCTCTGACCTTTGCGACCTCACTCATCCCCAAACAGAGACATCCCCACCCAACATAGGGCTCCTGAACAAGACAATGGACTTGAAGACTCAGAACTGCTTTTCGATGTTCAGGCGCCAACCACAAAACAAACATTCCCAAGTAGCCGCTCGTTTCTCAAATCCAGCTTAGACTGTCATCGGCATGGTTCACCCAAAAAATACTTGGTTTGTAGAACCACAGTGAAGCCACATCCAGGCTGCAACGGGAGCCTTCAGCAAAACGAAAAACTAAATCCACCAACTGACATGAACACGTTTTATGGAGAAATGGGGGGGCAAGCGCCCTGGCGCAGCAGTTAAATTCACATGTTCCGCTTCAGCGACACAGGGTTTGCCAGTTCGGATCCCGGGTGCAGACCTACAAACCGGTGGCAAGCCATACTGTGGCAGCATCCCACACATAAAGTAGAGGAAGATGGGCACGGATGTTAGCTCAGGGCCAGTCTTCCTCAACAAAAAGAGGAGGATTGGCAGCAGATGTTAGCTCAGGGCTAATCTTCCTCAAAAAAAAAAAAAAAGAAAAGAAATGGAGACTGGAGACCCCAGGAGTCATCCCAGCTAGACAGCTGGTCTGACAATAACACGGAATCAAGATCAGAAGGACTGATCTGTTGAGATTTGTGAATTTAAACCCAAATCTCCACTAATCCAAATAGAGGATTGGTGGTGTCCTGTGGCCCCAAGGGCCACCCGAGCAGCAGCTCTCCAGGATCGGCTCTAATTAATGTGCAGGGCAGGATTCAAGGGCACAGGCACCTCACAGCTCACTTGGCATCAGATATCAACTTGTATGCTCAGGCCCGCATAGGCCTCATGAAAAGCCTACTTAAGGCTGTTACAAACAGATCAGCGTTTCTACGTCCTAGGGAGCATGGCTGGAGGTGGCTGAGGGGTGGTGGTGAGGGTATTTACCAGGCTGAGGAAATGCCCCAAATGGATCTATTCATGGCACTCTCTAAAAGGGCTCTATGGGAAGGGGTCCTTCCCACAGGAGGGGAAAAGCTCTCTCTTTTGGGGTGCCTTCCTCTGTTCTCCGCCAGGCTTCAGAGGCACAGCTTTTACTGGCCAACAGGATCCCCAGGGAACAGTTCTGCGCTCTTCTCTTTCTGCCAGGGGATGCCAATTCCTAGGTCATTTATAGGAATGCTGACTTGGGAGCCTGGGTCACTAACCCCTTGCCCACACCTGCAGCCAGCAGCACAGCTTTCAAGCACTTCGATCACTGGAACGCCCCGTCCCTTGGGGAGAATTCAGAAATGCTGCTCACTAACCAATGTGTTGGGTAGCTCGAAATAATTCAGAATAGCAGATGGAAATGGGCTTTCTCTCTTTTTTTTTTTTCACATGTCACAGAAGCGAGACTACAGGTATGAGGAAGGCAGTATATGGCGTGTGGAGGGGTGAAAGGTACCACCTTTGCCCCGAGTATCCGTCTCTCCATCTCTCATCCAACAGATGGTTACTGGACCCCAAAGTAAAACTGCATTTGGTACTTAGGCATCAACGATGAAAGAGGTGAGGCTCCTCTGCGGGAGAAAGGTAAGGGGGTGATTCTCATCCAGTGAGCTAAATTCTGCTTTAGTGGAGGTGGGGAGAAGGGCCTAGGGAGCAGAGGGGCTGGCTGGCTGCCTCCACCTTGGGCAAGGAGGAGATGCCTGCTAGGGAGCAAGGATATAGGGGACGAGGACGTAGGCGGTGAAGGCAGCACTGGCAACGAGGGGCTCTCCCTCAAAACAAGATGTTGTGTGCATGGGAGGGTTCTGAGAGGCAGGGGGACATGGCAGGGAGGCTGGCTGCCGCGAGGGTCAAGGGTAAAGGGGCTGAAAGACAGGATGCAGGGAGTATGTGGAGCCCAGGGCAGCCCAGACAGTCGGACTGTGCTGGACTTTCTCTGGCGGTGCCCGGCCGTGGGGTGTGGAAGGAGTCGGTGAGGGGAACAGTCTGGGGTGAGCCTGCTCTGTGCGCCCACTGAAATGGTTAGCTGACTGGAGGTGGGGGAGGGCCTGGTGGCCTCCAAAAGGATGAAGGCATGTCTGGAGCAAAGAGGAGGGAAGCCCAGGGGCCGTCAGTGAGCATGGCTGGGCTCAAGTTCGAGGGTGGAGAGTGGAGCTGCAGATGTCCTCAGACTGGCAGGGGGAGGGAAGGAAGGGCTGCCTGCCTGCTTAGAGCTGGGCATTGAGGCAGGCCTGTGGGTCCAGAAGAAAGAGAAGCCACATCCTGCAGAGGGAGCAGCCTGGACGGGATTCAAATCCATCCTGACCAGCCCCAGCGGCCTATCTTGTACTCCTCCTCCTGTTCCGGGAGGGGCAGAGGCTGCTCTTTTCACTTCAAGGCTCGGAAGGGTGGATGGGGGAGGGGGGGCCAGACGGAGCCCGACATTTCTGTCAGGTGGCAGAGGCTCCAAACGATGCAGTCCTGGCTGAACCTTGTGGGTCTTTTTTTTTTTTTAAATAGGAAGCAGTCAGAGAACAGAGGTCTAGGAGGGTAACGGGTGACCCCTTCTCTAAAGATTAGCAACTGTCCTTGGCCGGCCTGTTTGAAACATTCCCAGGGGTGGGTTTTGGGGTTTGCCTGTCTTAATTTCCTTTAAACATCTGGGGCACGAGCAATGGCGAGTGCCACGCAGAAACGTCTGTTTCTGACTGTCTTCGTCGCGCCGGCGCGAGGCGGGGGCCCAGTAGCCCCGACAAGGGTCTCCCAGCGGCGTCCACTGCATCTCTGTCCCTTCCCCTGGGAAGCCCCAGCGGCCGCAGGACCCGGACTGGACCCGCGCTCCGACCTCGGAGACTTCTGGGCGCCGCACCCCGCCCGGGGATCCCGCGGGGATGGGATCCCCTGGCCGTCCCCCGACCCCGCAGCCGTCCCACCTCAAGCCTGCCCGGGAGAAAGCCGGTCCCCTCCCCCGCAGAGCCTCCCAGTGCCATCCCGCTCCCCGCGCCAGACGCCCCGCGGCGAGCACTCACCGAGCTGCCCTGCCCGCCCCGCCCGGCTCCGGCTCGGGCTCCGGCTCGCGGCAGGCGGCGCTGGCGTGGCCGTGCGGCCCGGCTGCCCCGTGGCCCTGTGGCCCGGCCGGGGCGCCGAGCGCGGCCCCCTCCCTCTTTCCGCCCGGCCCGCGGGGTCCCCCCGGCCCCGCCCCCACCGGCTGCCCCGCCCCCGCCGGCCAGCCGCAGCCGCTGCCACGGCAACGGCGCGCCGCCGTCACGTGACCGGCCCGCGGGGGAGCTGCGGGCCACGTGACCCGGCGATGCGGGAGGGGCGGAGCTCGCGGCCCCTCCCGGGGGGAGCTGGGGGTCCCTGCTGCGTGGCGGGAGCACCCCAGGTTGCCAGCCGGAGCACGGACACCCGCGAAGGGTGCGCATCTCCCCTGCTCCCCGGTGCGCCGCGGTCACCGGGGACGTGGAGTGGCGCGGCGGCGGCGGCGAGGCCCGCCGGAAGCCTGGGCATCCCTCGCTCTCCGCCCCGCCGGCCGTGCGGGCGCCCTGGGCCTGGGCGACAGAACGATGGGGCCTCGCTTTCTCTGACGCCTGGGTCTGGCCAGCAAGTCCAGGGCGGAGTGTGTCCTGCGCGGCTCGAGGTGTGGGTCTGAGTGCAGAATGGGGGCACGAGGTTCCCAGGGCGAGCCCCGGAGGATGCCCGGGACCGGCCATTGGCCACGTGGAGGGTTGGGGAGAAGCCAAAAGGGCGCACCCTGCAGGGAGCGGGAACAGGTATCCCGTTATCAGACTACAGGGTGGGCGGGTGTGAGGTGGGTGGCGTGCGGAACAGGGGCGGAAGGGGAGGCTCCGTTTGGGAAGGGCCCAGGCAGCCATACCCGGGTTTCCCAGCGCGCAGAGCGCGCACCGGAGCTGGTCAGGTGGGCGCCCAGACTGCAACCCCCACCCACAGGGGGCCCTAACCCGGGTGCAGCACTCTCGACACCGGGTAGACGCGCGCCCAGAGCTGTTCTGTGTTCTGGGTCGGCAGAGCACCTGGGGGAGAAAGCGTTTCTGCGGCGCCCCGGCCCCTTTCCATTCGCTCCTGCAGAGAACCGCTCACCCGGAATAGCGAACTCTCCGGTTTTACCACCGAGATGTTCAGACAGGAACGTGCTTTTCAGGAAGTGCACATGAGTAATTCACTAAGAGGTGAGATGGGTTCATATCAACCTGCCGTGCCAGACGGGCCCTCAGAGTCCTTCCTGTGTGGCCTACATAGGAGTTCTCCATCTGTCACAACAGCACTGGACTGTGACACATTTATCCAAACGAAAGAAAAATTCCACTCGTGTCAGCCAGTCTGAGTTTTCTGACAACTGGAAGAGTAGATGTTACAGATGCCAGGCCAAATGCATTTATACTTAAAGACTCATTTTAGAAGCCATTGCTGAGAGCCCGAATGATACCTTTTAATCCAGGAGGACACTTAAAAACAGACTAAGCCACTTTCTCCTTGGTCACTGCCCTATCAAATCCTGGGGTCTCATTACTGGCCCCTCCCTCCCCACCATGGCTGGCTATGGGAAAGGGATCATTTGAATTCCGGGGGCAAAGTCCTCAAAAAGCAGTCATAGTGTGTGGCTTTGAAACCTCCAGCTCTTGGTGAAATGACCTGTAGGACAGGAAGAAAGCACTTTGTAGACTAGAGTAGTTGCATCATAGATAAACATTTTTTCAGCAACAGCCTCCGCTGGCTTGAGTTCCCACCCTTGCAGCCTGACTGCCCCTCCCTGGGAAAACTTCCTCTGCCGGTTAGGCACGCCCCCACCCCCAGCACATTCGTCCAGCGTGCCTGCACAAAAGCACAGCAAGTCCCATTACCAGTGCTCCTCAGAGCAAGTTTCCTAACCAAACACGGAAAGTGGCTTTTCCCCTCTAGAAGATTCAGGAAGGGGACGGCACCATGTTGGAAGGAGAGAGCTCTACGGATCACAATACTAATAGCTGGAGAGCTCCTCGGGGCACAGGTAATGGAGTGGGAGTTACCCAGAGAAGGGGGTTCAGGTGCAGGCACACAAGTACAGCCAGCCAGCTGGGATGTCGGCTGCAGGCTGAGCTATTGCCCTAGCTGCTTGACCTTGCCCTCTGTGAAATTTTGAATTCGAATATCCCACTTTCGGACCTCTTGTTTCTCACTCAGTTCTCAACCCCCCACCTCTCTTCCTTGACTCTCTTTTCTCCCGCTCTGCCTCCTCTCCTCTTCGGCCCGACCCCTTCCAACCTCTCCTGCCACCACCTTTCCCTCCGTCACGCCAGACATCTCAGGAGAGCTGTCGTCACTTGCTTCAGGTCCTCCCCAGCCCTTTGCAGCCCACCGACATTGTGTTGCTAAAGCCAGAGGATATTTCGGCTGCTGCCTTGTCTGTCAGTGGGTACCCTTCCTTCCATCTGGACACACTCCTTCCTTGCTCCTGTGACCCCACCTGACTCTTTTCCCCCCTGTGCTGGCTCCTCCTCTGCTGTCTGTCCCCTGGATATGGGTGTTTCTCAGGCTTCTGTCTGGGCCCCCATCTCTATACTCACCCTGACTGGTCTCCCCACTCCCCTTGTTTCACAGAGTCCCATGACTCTCCAGTCACACCTCCAGCCCTGATCTCTCCCCAGGCTGGCAGGGCGTGTCCCACAGGCCCCCAACCTCTGCATGCCCACAGCCGAATTCCTCACCTTTCCCTCACATACCTGCTCCACCTCCTGGGTCACCTGCCCCAAGTCACTTCCCTCACATACCTGTTCCACCATCCACCCAGCTGATGACAGTATAGATCTGGTGTCATTCCTGACTCCCCTCTCCCCCTCGGGTCCTGTGAACTCTCCTGCCTAAATGTCTCTGGCATCTCCCTGATTTCTGCCTGTCCCCACTGGTGTCTACACTAATGCGGGCCATCATCACTTCTGTTCTGCATTACTTACTGCAAGAGCCTTCCACCTGACCCTTCCAGTCTGCTCTCCACACTGCAGAGAACTGCACCCCCCCCCCCCCCGCCATTTCTCCCCCTTCCCCCTCCAGCCCTTCACTTTCCCTGCAGCCTTAGATCACTGCAGTCTCCTTCACATGGTGATTTAGAGGCCCAGGCTAGGCGTCCCCTCCCTCCTCGGGCTTGCTCTCTTAGCACAGCTGCATTACTGTGCTACCCAGGAGCTCGTCCCGCAGGCCTGGGTCACAGGCCCACACGACACCCTGTGCTACACCCACCCGACCACAGTGACCTTTTCCTTGTGTGTGTCCCTGATCGGATTTGGAGCTCCTTGAAGGCAAGGACTGCATCTTGCTCAGCACCATCCCTGATGCCCAGCAAAGTGCACTTAGGAATCCGCTGCATTTAGCACTTCGGAGTGCTCAAGAAACATTCGCCACATTCTATGGAATAATAACACTGAAGACTGCCTCAGGATGTGACCCAGTTTAATTTCTAAGGATGCTCTCCTTATTAAGTATGTTAATACATGGGCATCATAGCTCACTTTATCAAGTAAGCCAAAGAGTCAACATAAATTCACTTCCAAAGGGGGGGAGGAGGAGAGATGCATGTTTCCCACAAAGATGGCAAAGGAAACAGTTTCCACCCAGCACCCCTCCCATTCAGCCTAGAAACTGGATTTAGTTATATTCCTATTTCCAAAAGTCAATAGAACATCACTCCTTTAACTCACTAGTTTTTGTTTTTTCCAAGAAGATAAACGTTGAAAACAGGGAAGTAAATGTAAAATAGTTAATGATACTTAGTATGCTCCAAACCAATGTTTCTCAAGGTATGGGAAGCGGCTCCGCAGGACAGTCTCCCGGGGTGCCTGTCTCTGTGCCTACTTGGGGCCTGCAGTGCGGTGACTCGGAGTCTCTGGGGTGTGGCCGGGGAGTCTGGATCTCTTAGCAGGCTCCTCTGCTGGGGCTGCTGCGCTTGGGCACCCCGTCAGCAGCCTCCAGCACACAGCTAACTGTGTACATCTACCTCCGGTTCTTCCCGCCGACACCGTTTCTCAGGGTCAACGACCTCCCTGCTGGCTTTCAGTCACTGAGATTTGCTCAGTCACTGACCTGACACCTGAACACCCATGATGTCCCAATCACTGTGCTAGCACTAGGGGTGCAGCAAAGAACAGGACAGGCAGGTCCTCGCTCTCACAGGGCTCAGAGGAGAGCCTGGGGTGTGGGGGTGCTGGTGTGGCAGGGTGCAGAGAGAAAACAAGTGATGGGTGCCAAGGGAGAACATGAAACAGAAGTGTGGTCGTGGGCTGGAGGGAAGCTGAGGCTGATGGAGGGAAAAGACCGAGGCAGGAACAGCTTCCAGGGACGCCGGGAGCAGGATGAGGGTAGTGGGCACGAGAGAAGCAGGCAGGGGCTGGAGAGCAGGCCTGGAGGCCCTGTTCACAGTGTGAGGGAACTACTGGCACTTAACACAGGGGGCGAGAAGATCTGGTTCTGCTGGCTGCTGCGTGGAGAAGAGACTTCTTTTGAGGGGAGGGGCATGAATACAAAGAGGCCACAGCATCCATCCAAGCGAGAGATGCTGGTGGTGTGGACTGGGGTGAACGGGGTAGAGACGATGACTGAGCAGGTCCAGGATCTGCTGATGGATGGATGCAGGCAGGGGGTGAGACAAGAGGGCCCGAGGATGCCGCTGAGTCCTGGGTTCGGCGCTCGAGCAATCGTGGATGTGGTGCTATTTACCAAGGCAGGAAGGCAGAGGAGGAAGGTGTTTAGGGGTAAAACCAAGCTTTTCATATACTGAGCTCAAGGTGCCCAGCAGATATCCATGGGGAGACGTCGGGTCGGCCGCTGGACGGGAGCCTGGGGCTTCAAAGGGAAGGTGAAGCCACAAACTCGGAAGACACCAGTGAGGAAGGGATTTACAGCCACGGGTTAGGTAAGATCTCCTGAGGCCTGAGGGTTGACAACAGAAGACAGCACTCTGGGTCACCCCAACATTGAGTTAGAGCAGCATGGAAGCGGGCATGGGCAAGGCAGACAGAAGGGCAGGAGGCAGGACTGTCAGGAAGGCCAGGAAGAGCTTGGAAACTATAGAGCGCCACCAAGGGCCTGGACTGGGCAAGCCCGGGGTCCCAGTGCAGTGACGGGGATGAAAGCTTGCGGAGGGAGGAGAGCGAGGAGAGCGAGGCGGTGGCAGCAAGCAGAACTTCTGGGGAGTCTGTGGAGAGGGGCAACAGGTGAATGGGGTGGGAGTTGTGGGGGAATATGGGGACGAGGGGAGACACCAGAGCTGCTTGCCGCTGGGAGGGCCTGCAGCTCCAGGGTGCTGGGCGGGGGCGCTCTGCACTGGCTCCGAGGCCCTGAGCCGGTGGGTGGTGTGGTGGGCACAAGGGTTGGCCTGAAGCTGTGCTTTCTCC
Organism: Equus przewalskii; assembly: GCF_037783145.1. NCBI lineage: Eukaryota > Metazoa > Chordata > Mammalia > Perissodactyla > Equidae > Equus > Equus przewalskii. The sequence goes on along the minus strand of NC_091842.1, from coordinate 10,169,861 downwards.
CTGCTCCTGCAGACACTTACCTGCAAAATAGTGCAAAAAACCTGTCATTATGATAGACAAGTCTGAGCTGAAGCAAGAAGGCAGAGTACTGCCTTGTTTGACCTCAGCTGGGAATGGGGATCAGGCAACTCAGAGTTTTTGCTACTCTGTGCACGTCTGCAAATGACCACTATAAAATCCTTACATATTATGATGAACTATTCCATCATTATGCGCGCACACATTCGCCCCAGGGGGCTTATCAAAGGAGGGGTCTTCAGCCCCCAGCCCTGGCACAGGAAGAGCAGCACCCCCTCCCCCCAGGTTTGGAGAGCAGTACCTGGACCCTCCTCCCCGCCAGGTGTGGGCTCCACACAGCTTTACCCTCAGAGCAGCACAGTGCTATGGTGAGGGCTAAGATGATGGCTTCTGGAGTCACACTGCTTGGGTTCAAAGGCCACCTCTACCACTTTCTTGTTGAGTGACTTGGGCAAGTTTCCAGACCTTTCTGTTTAGAAATTGTGTTTGATAAATCCCTATGAGATATCTAATTGAAGGGCAAAGAGTATTCTTTTTTTCTTTTTGCTGAGGAAGATTAGCCCTGAGCTAATATCTGTGCCAATCTTACTCTACTTTATATGTGGGTTGCTGCCACAGCATGGCTGACAAGCAGTGTAGGTCTGCGCCCAGGATCTGAACCTGAGAACCAGGGCCACTGAAGCAGAATGTGCCAAACTTAACCACTATGCTACAGGGCTGCCCCTACAAAGAGTATTCTAATACAAATAACTAGGCCTGGCACAGGGCTGTCACATGAAGTGATCACAGAAGTTTGGTGAGTGAGTGTAGGCCTAACTTGTCTGGTGTCTCAGAATGCTTATACATGAGGCTTCCTGAGACAATCAAGTTATGTGCACCTTTTCTGTTCAATTCCAGACTCCTCCCCGCCCATGCACCAATCGACAAGGGCATTACTTAACAATTCTCCCCAGTCATGGCTTTTCTGAGTGGGGGCGGGCCCAGTACCACCCACTCCTTTTTCACTGATGACAGCTAATTGCTCCCCTTTCCCAAATAAACACTACCTTGAAGAACAAAGACCTAGAGTCCCTCAACAGAAGGTACTGATGACCCCTTAAGAACGGTCAGAAATGGCTGCAGGTCATCTACTAGGTAAACATCATTTTCTGAGCTCTGGTAAAGGTGTAAAACACACACATCCACCAGGCATCCTGTTTACTTAGCCATCTGCCCATCAGGCCACACACACCTGCTGGGGTGTTTCCCTCAGCTCCTGGCCAGGGGCACTGGGCAGAAGCAGGAAGTGACTGGCCCGGAGTCCCCATCGCAGCAGAGGAGGGGGCAGGACTCAAACCCAGGCCTTCAGGCTCCAAGCTCTGGCCCCCTCCACAGCCCCCAGTGCAAGACAACACCCAGGAGATCCAGGCCGCAGACTCAAAGCAAGAGTCGGGACACACGTTTTGGAGGCAGATAAGGAAACCAACAGTTCAAAGACAGGAGAACAAAACACACAACATGCAGCCAGGCCCTGACAGAGAAACAAGGGTTTCAAAATGTCCGGCCAGGGAGTGCACTCATTTATTAGGGCTGACTTTCCACTGCACCTTCCTGGGAAAGACAAATTCCTGTGACTTGAACGGTTGAAGGGACAGCAGCTAGGCCAGATGCCACGTGGCTCAGGGCGAGCCAGGGAAATCAACACAGCCCAAGTGAAGGAAAAAGTAGAATGTTTCTTAGTTTCCCTTCACTCAAAACCGTTATGTCTTTAATCCGATCAAATTCCACAAAAGGCACAAAATGTACTCAGAAACTTGGAGATAAATAATCCAAAAAGTGAGCAACGGCTCTAATGAGGAACCAACTCTGTCCCTCCTGTTGGTCTGAAAGGTTGCCCTTGGTCACCTCCCATTTTCTGTTCAGATCCCCTCTGATTTTAGGATGAAAATGCAGCTTTTGGCCAGTCCGTCCCCGTCCCTTCCAGTTCAGCCAGGGTTCCCCATGCCCTCTACTCTGTTTCAGCCCAGACTAGATTTTCTACCTGTTTTGTAGTCTCCAGCTGTTTTCCCCAAACTCCTTTCACACATCAAGGCTTCTTATGGCTCAGCCCCGCTGGTCAGGCCCATACCTCCCTTTGTGCATGCCTGGGGCTTCCCAGTATGCACTTGTGTACTGGGAGCTGCTGGGCAGGAGCACGTATTTGGGGGTGCAGTCTGTGCTCTCAGCTGCAGGACGCCCTGCAGTGAGAGTCAGCCCCAGGGCCAAGGCCACTTCCCTCATGAGTCTGGGACCAGGCCCATGTAATAGGAAATCTCGAGGCCCCATCCCTATCAAGTCATTTCACAGCCTTGTCTACAGCTTCTGTAACTGATGTCACACAGGCCTGAACAAAACAAACTTTTTCTGTTCTTTACTAAATAAACATTCCTTTCACAGAAACCAGCCCCAAACTCGTCACTGTCCAAATACGGGAGCACAGGAAGCAGGGGCAGAGGGCTATACATCTCCCCCTTCCAGTGGGAACATTAACGAATGCTGCTTGGCAGTGCGCTTGAGCGTCCAGGAGCCCGTCATCTGTCCCACAGGCTCTGAGTCCTGCCCACACGGGCACTGGGAGCAGCCAGCACGGGTGCCCACGTGCTTCTACCCAGTGAGGCCTTGGGAGGGAAACTGAGCTGAAACAGCGCCCTCCCCTCAGTCGTGCGGAGGGTTTTCTGAAGCCGTGGTCACGGTGTGCCAGGCTCCAGACAGCCGCTGTGGCACACGTCGTCACCGCCCCATGATGAAGCTGGGCTCCTCCTCCTCCTCTGTTCCAGACGCCTCCTCAGAGCTGCTGGACGGCTGCTCCTGGGACTGACTGGATCCTGGAATCACAAGACATTTGGATTAGAGACGTACAAACTCACTTGGAGAATCAAGGGGCACTTTCAAACAGGAGGAGAGGGAAAATTAAGAACTAGCTGTTTCCGGACAGGACAGCGAAGAGCCAGAGGAGGTCCTCACGTCCATCAGTCCCCAGTGCCACTCCTTGCGTATAACGGGTCAGTCACAAAACTGACCCACCACTGCTAGTGGGTGGATCTCATCCTTATAAAAAGGTCCCAAAGCACACACAAGAACCCCATAGGGGCCGGCCCGGTGGCGCAGTGGTTAACTGCGCACGTTCTGCTTCGGCAGCCCGGGGTTTGCGGGTTTGGATCCTGGGTGCGGACATGGCACCGTTTGGCAAGCCATGCTGTGGTAGGCATCCCACATATAAAGTGGAGGAAGATGGGCATGGTTATTAGCTCAGGGCCACTCTTCCTCAGCAAAAAGAGGAGGATTGGCAGCAGTTAGCTCAGGGCTAATCTTCCTCAAAAAAAAAAAAAAAAAAAAAAGAACCCCATAAATTGGGCCTCAGTGCTTTTTCTATGGCCACCATTACCACCAATGTCTGTCACCTTGGCAAGGCGACGTTCCCCAGCCAGCCCTTTAACATTTAACGCTGGGCTGACAACACTCCTGCTGGCGCCTCAAGCTCTCACCGCAGTCTGCAAAAGGATTTTCAAAAACTGCATAGCAGAGGGCTCTGCCCACCACAGATATGCCACCTTGCCAGCTCTTCCCACAGACCCAGAAGCCTTCTCTCTGCACTCTACATGCAGCTCTGAATTCCAGTATTCCCCTGGCCTGACTGCCAGTACCCACAGTGCAGCTGAGCCAGCCAGAAGCAGAGCACAAAGACAACCTGCTCCCAACCCCGCCTCCCCTTCCCCTCCTCTCGGGAGCAGGGCAGTGGGCGAGAGCTGGAACAGGGCAGAGCCAGAGCCCAGAGAGGCAGACAGGCCCTCCAGCTCACAGTCCACTCCTGTGGCCACCAGCAGGCACGGTGGGCTCACCTGGGCCTGCCAATGGGCCTCCTCCCTGCAGACAGGCCGGAATTCACTCCAGCACTCCAGAGCCCACAGGCACCCAGAGCTTCGCTACTGCTGTCATCACAGGGTCAGACAAAGAGCTTCAGGTGGGAGGCCCCGGGACACCCAAGGCACAGCACAGGCTAAAATTCACCCTCACACCCCAGGAGGGGACACTGAAGAGCGCTCATGGCCATGGGCTGAAACAACCTCAAAGGTTAATTTAATTAATGCAGGGTATTCCTCCTTCTCCTCAATCTCATGTCAAGGAACGAGAAATTTCAAAAGTACAAACGGTGAGCATGTTTCAATAGCTACTATTCGTTGAAGACCTACTATGTGCCAGGCACTGGGTAAACCTTTACATACATTGTTTAATTCTAACAACAGCCTAGGAGGCAATCCATTTTATAGGTGAGGAATAAAGCTCAGAGAGGTTAAATAATTTGCTACTCAAGGTCTCATGATCAGTAAAACAAGGACCTAGGATTCAAATCTGGAGTAGCTGACTCTAGGTCTCTGCCTACCTTGCCTGCAGAAATGAAAAGCAGACTGAGGCAAAAGAAAGACAAGGTGGAGGCAGGAGTGAGGTGAGCACACTGCACGGACAGACACACAATGGAATGTGATTCAGCCTTAAAAAGGAAGAACATTCTGATACGTGCTACAACATGGACGAACCCTGAGGACAGTACGCTAAGTGAAATAGGCCAGTCACAGAAAGACAAATACTCTAGAATTCCTCTTACACGAGGTACTTAGAACAGTCAAATTCATGGAGACAGAGGGTAGAGCGGAGGCTGCCGGGGGCTGGGGGGAGGGAAGAATGGGGAGTTAGTGTCTAATAGGCATAGCTTCTGTTTTACAAGATGAAAAGGGTTATGAGGATGGATGATGGTGACGGCTGCACAACAACGTGAATGTATTTAACACCACTCAACTGCACACTTAAAAACCAGTTAAGATGGTCCATTTTATGTTACGTGTATTTACCGCAATAAAAAAGCGAAAAAGCCTGCTATGCAGAGATTGAGTGAGAAGCTGGAGATGGATCTAAAGCCTAGCTCTGAGCTCCCTGGACTCCTGGGGCAGCATTTCCAAAGCTCCCTCATGTCGAGACATGCGTGGAAAAGGACATTCTGGGGCCCCTGGGGCACCTGGTCGAAGGCCTTGGGCATGCAGTCTCCACCCTGAAGGCCCAGGGGATTAGGGCTCTGCCACTTGTAGCCGTTCCCCACACACCAGCTGGGCAGCTCTGCTCTGGAACCTGGTCTGCCAAGGCTGAAGCTGCTGGTTACTTCTGCTGTGTCCTGTAACTTAGTCCTGGTCTGTCTGCCTTGAGCCTTTCTAAGAACCAGCCACACCCACAAAGGTCTAAACCCAGCAGGACAGAGCCTAGGGTGCGATCTGTAATTCTGATCTTAAAGAAACAGTGCAACCCTGACTGACCGGATGTTTGTGGAAAGCTGTGCTTTAGATGCCTGAGGGGCTGAGGAACAGGAGGGCTCCGCGCATTCCTTGGGATTGATGAGCCCCTGAAAATGTAGTACCTCGCCTAACAGTAAACACAGCTGATTCCTGTGTGTGGAAACAAGCCACCAGGGCTTAGAAGTATCACTCTCAAAGAGGAGAAGCCTAGGAATCTGGCGCACATTCAAGTCATTTCGTAATTCGACAAAATTATCTCACCCGTTCATTCTTTCAACATAATAAATAAATAATAAAGTGCTTATTACTACTCTGCTTAATGCTGAGGACACAGAATTAAAAAGATGCTATCACACACAAATCAAAACAACGAGATACCACAACACACATATTAGAATGGCTAAAATTTTAAAAATTGACAATACCAATTGCTGACAAGGATGTGGAGCAACAAGGAACTCTCATTCATTGCTGAAAGGAATGCAAAATGGTGCAGCCACTTTGGAAGACAGTTTGGCAGTTTCTTACAAAGCTGAACACACTTTCTTTTTTTTTTTTTTTTTTTTTAAAGGATGTATTTTTTTTTTTTTTTTAAAGATTTTTTTATTTTTTCCTTTTTCTCCCCAAAGCCCCCTCGGTACATAGTTGTGTATTCTTCGTTGTGGGTTCTTCTAGTTGTGGCATGTGGGACGCTGCCTCAGCGTGGTCTGATGAGCAGTGCCATGTCCGCGCCCAGGATTTGAACCGACGAAACACTGGGCCGCCTGCAGCGGAGCGCGCGAACTTAACCACTCGGCCACGGGGCCAGCCCCTCTTTTTTTTTTTTTTTTTTAAGGAAGATTAGCCCTGAGCTACCATCTGCTGCCAATCCTCCTCTTTTTGCTGAGGAAGCCTGGCCCTGAGCTAACATCCGTGCCCATCTTCCTCTACTTTATACGTCGGACGCCTACCACAGCATGGCTTTTACCAAGCAGTGCCATGTCCGCACCCGGGATCTGAACTGGTGAGCCCCGGGCCGCCGAAGCTGAATGTGTGTACTTAACCGCTGCACCACCGGGCCGGCCCCTGAACACACTCTTATCATATGATCCAGCAATCACCCTCCTAGATATATACTCAACTGATCTGAAAACTGATATCCACACAAAAACTTTCCCATAAATGTTTGTAGCAGCTTTATTCACAATCACCAAAAACTGGATGCAACCAAGATGTCCTTCCATAGGTGAACGGATAAACAACTGCGGTACATCCATACGACGGGATACTATTCCACGATAAAAAGGAAGGTGGTATAAAGCCACACAAAGACATGGAGGAACCTAAAATGCATTTTGCTAAGTGAAAGAAGCCAGTGTGAAAAGGCTCCATATTGCATGATTCCAACCATATGACACTCTGGGAGAGGCAACACTGTAGAGATGGTCGACGGACCAGTGGCTGCCGGGGACTGGGGTGAGGAGGAGGCCGAACAGGTGAAGCACAGCGGATTGTTTGTAAAGGTGGTGAGACTATCCTGTATAATATTCTAATGGTGGGTACATGATACCATGCATTTGTCAAAACTCACAGAACTTTACGGCACAAAGAATAAACCTTAATGTAGGCAAATTTAAAAAATCATTTAGGATGTCAAGGATCCCAGGATGGAATGCAAAAGGTGACATATGAATCCAACTGTATTACAAATGGATGAAACCACCTCTGTGAAGGCAGTGGGGGAAAGGTGCCGACCTAAGTAATTCTGGAAATAGTGGAATCTGTAAAACTCAATGCAAAAGGAACTGTACTCTAGCTGATAAAGTTGTTTCCCAAAGGCAACAGGTTAACAATTCTGAAACCATTATCCACGTATCCTGGAACTGACCAATTAAATAAACGGATGGTGGATGGTGGGAGCCAGGTTACTCACTGTTTGAGTGGGAGGTTACAGGCAAACAAGTTGAGGCGGCTAGAATGATCCATATGGCAAGGGAGTAGAGTCGCAGACATCAGTAACTCATGTTTAGCTTAATATAAATAGACACAGATGGTTACACACATACTCGAGTATCTGTAGATATGTGTATATACACTGGTTAGTATACACATACATATTTTCTTGCTTTGCAGTTAAGAGGGGCTAAAAACAACCACCCCAGTAGCAAAGTGCACACCTGGCTCCCAGATCTTGATCTCTAATGCCAGGACTCCTCGGAGAAATGGCTGATTCTAGGTTTCGGCAGGAAATATACAAGATAAGTCTGGAATATCTTGTAATGCCAGAAAGTAAGGACGTGCTAAACAAAGAAAAAAGAAACAAAACAAAACAAAACCCCAAAGCCCATAATGATGAGAATGTGCAAAAGGGACACAGGTGCCAAATGAAAGAGCTCCCAATGGCCAAAGCTGGAGCAATCTGAGCAATAAAAGACAAACAGGATTAAGCCTGAAGCATAAAATAAATATCCACGAGTCCATAGTGATGTATATAAACAAACAGGGAAGAAGAGACAAATCTGTGCAGAAGAATTTCAAATAATTTATGTGGCTACTCTGCTCTCACGGAGGGGGTGCATAAACCCCTACTCTTTAAATGTGGGCTGCACACAGTGACTTCCTTCCAAAGAGGACCGTGTAGGAAGGGGGAAAGAAGAGTAAATTTACAGTCGAGAATCCTGACAAGCACAGCCTCAGCCAGGTGACAAGGTCAACATCAACAGTAACGAGTCATCGTGACAGTATACAGCCTTGACAGGATGTGATAAAGAATGGGACTTTATTTCTGTGGTCTTCCTTCCAAGAATCAATACCACTAGTCTAATCATGAGGAAAACATCAGACAAATCCCAACTGAGGGACATTCTACAGAACACCTGACCCTCAAAACTCTCAAGGTCATCAAAAACAAGCAAAGCCTCAGAAACTGTCATAGCCAACAGGAACCCAAGGAGACATGATGATTAAATGTAATGTGATATCCTGGTTGGAATTCTGGAATAAGAAAAAGACATTAGGTCAAAACTAAGGAAATCTCAAGAAAGTATGGACTTTAGCTAATACATGTATCGATAGTGACTCATTAATTGTGACAAATGAACCATATTAACTTAAGATATTAATAGGGAAGACTGGGTATATGGGAATTCTCTGTACTATACTGTCTTTGCATTTTTTCTGTAAAGCTAAGACAAAAAGCTTTTTTTATTAAAAAAACACCAGACACTGTCCTACCCTCATGGAACTGAGATTACAGCTGAAGAGATAAGCACAGGATGTGATTTAGCAGATTCTATAACCAAGTGTGTGCAAAACCCTCCGGGAGCAAGGGGGAGGGAAAGGCTAGATGGGTTAGGCTGGGTGGGGAGGGAGGTTAGGAAAGGCTTTACAAAGAAAACACTGCAAGAGGAAGGTGCGGGATGAGCAGAAGCTCTCCAGCAAGATGGGGAGTCAGGCAGCATGAAAAAGAAAGGAGCACAGAGTCTGGGCAGGCTCAGGGAGGCGGGAGAACAGAGGTGTGAGCTCAGTGAGAGCAGAGGGTGTGCGGAAGGAAGTGGCCAGGCCAAACTGGCGGAGGGAGAGATGAGAAAGGGCCAGACAGGGAGGGCCAGGAATGCAGGGGCTGCTGACTAGGTTTTGGGTAAGCGCTGGGCCAGTGGAGACACACTATCTGGGATCAAATCCCGCCCAGTTGCTCAGGCCCCCTGCAGCTCTGCGCCTTCTGTCACCACTTGGCGCCTAAAGTCCTTCATTTGTAAAACAGGGATAACACCACCGCCTATCTCCCAGGGCTGTGAGGACTGTGTGAGTTAACACCCGCAAAGCACTTAGTACACAAACGTTCAGTAAGTGTTAGCTGCTGTTATTATCTAAGAAGAGGAACGGATGACAACCCACTCTCTGTTTCTACAAAGAGTGTGGAGGCCGTACAAAGGTGGGTGGTGTGGAAGGTGAGGTGGGAAGACAGCGAAGGCTGTACTGCGGTCCTGCCACATCTGGATCTAGATTTCTGTAAGGTTGTTTTTTGTTCTTTTTTTTCAGTTATCTTTTTTTTTTTTTTTTTAAAGATTAGCACTTGAGCTAAGAACTGTTGCCAATCTTTTTTTTTTTTCCTGCTTTATCTCCCCCAGTTCCCCCGGTACATAGTTGTATATCTTAGTTGCAGGTCCTTTTAGTTGTGGCATGTGGGACGCCGCCTCAACATGGCCTGACGAGCAGTGCCATGTCCACGCCCGAAATGACAAAACCCTGGGCCGCCAAAGCGGAGCGCGCAAACTTAACCACTCGGCCACGGGGCCAGCCCCCTCTGTAAGGTTTTTTTTTTTTGAGGAAGATTAGCCCTCAGCTAACTACTGCCAGTCCTCCTCTTTTTGCTGAGGAAGCCTGGCCCTGAGCTAACATCCGTGCCCATGTTCCTCTACTTTATATGTGGGATGCCTACCACAGCATGGTGTGCCCAGTGGTGCCATGTCCGCACCCGGGATCCGAACCCGCAAACCCCGGGCTGCCGAGAAGCGGAACGTGCGAACTTAACCGCTGCGCCACCGGGCCGGCCCCTGTAAGGTTTTTATTGAATCCTCAGTGAGACCATAACTTCTTCTGAAGTCACATTCTTATCCACGAAGAGGAATAATTTTTAAAAGCCAGTGCTGGCAAGGATATAATAAAAGTGTACCCTATTGCCCAGGATTGATGGTAGTAAAAATCGACACTACTCCTTTGGAAAAAAACTGGCAACGCATTTCAAGACCCATGCAAATCTTTTTATAGTCTGTGATCGAGTAATTCCCACTGCTGGCAATTTATCTTCAGGAAAAAACCCAGAAAGGCAGGAGGGAGCCAGGTACATAATATTCATTCAAGTGTCTTCTCAAGACGACAAACACTAGAATCAATCTAATGTCTAACAAAAGGGAAAGGGTTAGGTAGATCATAGCATATCAACTGCCGGATATTATCAGTCACTGAAAAAATTACGAAGGAGCGGAAATGCCTGCAATGTTAAATAAAATAAGCAAAACGGAAAACTGTTCATATATTATGATTAGAACTACATACAAATGCCATGTGCATATGGAGAGAGACTAAAAGAAAATGGATAGAAAGGTGATCTATTGGGATGATGATATTTGAGCTTTTCCCATTACTCTTATACTACTGTTCACATATCTTAAAATCCAGGAATCTGAGATTTTATTCAGATTACAGGAATACTATGTAAGATGCCACTGAGTGTAACTGAAACTGATATTAACTTTTTTTAACCAGATAAATAGAGAGACTAGAAAGAAATCCTTCCTTGTACTAGGGAATTGCAAAGACATGAGAAAATATTTGTAATACAATGTTATATGATAAAATGAGGACAGCTATAAATATGGTATTTATATAAATAGGTTTATATATGCATTAAAATGGAAACAAAAGAAATGTCATTAAAATGTTAAAGTGATTATTTTTAGTAAGGATTATAGATAATTTTATTTTTGACGTTGTTTTTTGCATATTCCAAAAATTTCTAAAATGATCATCTATTTATTCTCAAAATATCATACCTTTATTCTCAAAAGACACAATGGATATGGATAGTTTTCCAACATAGTACGTATAAAACTTTGGCACTGAAACAGACAGTTCAATCCGAAACATACATTAAGTGCCTTCTGAACACCAGATCCCAGTTGAGATATGACTCTTTTTTTTTTAAGATTGGCACCTGAGCTAACATCTGTTACCAATCTTTTTTTCTTCTTCTTCTCCCCGAAGCCCCCAGCACATTGCTGTACATTCTAGTTGTAGGTCCTCTGGTTGTGCTGTGTGGGACGCCACCCCAGCATGGCCCGATGAGCAGTGCCATGTCCACGACCAAGGTCTGAACTGGCAAAACCCTGGGCTGACGAAGCAGAGTGCACGAACTTAACCACTTGGCCGGCCCTGAGATATGATTCTTTACTGGGGGCAATTTTGTCTCCCTTTCTGACTAGGGAACATGCGGCAATGTCTGGAGACATTTTTGATTGTCAATGACTGAGGGGACCACTGGCATCTAGAGGGTAGAGGCCAGGACGCTGGTAAACACCCTACAATGAACAGGCTATAACCCTCACAAAACAGAATCACCCAGCCCAAAATGGCAATGGTGCTGAGGCTAGAAATTGCTCTTATACACCTGGTAACAAATCACCTTAAGGTCACCCTGGGTGTCTTTGGTCGGCAGGCCTATGTCAGGATAAGAAACACTGGTGTTAGAATACATCGTTTTGGGAGTCCAAGGCTTTCTTAATAATCCACATGGGCTTAAGGCCATCCGTGGTGTCATTCAGACAGCAGCCCCACACCACAGGGCCTCTTCACTGAATTACTGGACCCGCGTGGACAGCAAGCGGGGACACTTCCTCTCCAACAACAAAGCGGAACTCCTAGCTGGCTGCCCCTTACAGCTTTTGAGAAGAGCCAAAAAGCTTGAGAGATTGCCTTCCCGGTCCATCCAGAGCCCAGCGGTGCACAGCGCCACCCTGTGGCACAACTGAGCGTCACGACATTAAGTTTCTACTCATTTCAACCAGACAGCTGGGAAATCGATTTTCTTTCATGAGATGAAAAATAAGGAAGGAAACTGAGAAGGCGAGGTAAAAGGCACACAAACCATTTTTGTGACAGCTATTCCTCTAGCACTCTCTATCCTGCTCACTTGGTACGAAGCAAATACAACCATGTATTATTACTAATCAGTTTTTAGTATGTACAGGTGCTAACTTCACAATTATAAGAATAGGGCCCACGTACTCTAACAATGATTTTCAAATTTGACTACAGCCCATAGCCCACATAGAAACCGAAAGAAAATTTCACAAAATACCTATTCAGAGTGTGGTACTCTGCTATTTTCTAGTCTATTTTATCCACGTTTGAAACAGCGACAGCTGTAACTCCCACCCTGTTTTCTCACCCAGTGAGTACAGGGTCACAACCCCCAGTGTGAAAAGACACCATCCTGCTATGGTGTAACTCCATGATGTGACATGGGCGCAGACATCTATCTTCCTGATAGACTGAAGCTCAGGACAGGGGAGACCCAAGAGAGGGCGCAAGAGTGGAAGGCTCTGGACAAAATCTACCTGAAAGTATTCAAACCTGTTTTTGTGATCGCAACTATTCTTTACAGCCTGGGGCAAATTAAAGAAAGGTCACTGAAACTGCATGGTTACATGCACCTCATGTCTAGCGGGGTCAGAAAAGCAAGGGTTGGCTGAAGCAAGCCCAGCTCTGTGGATGCTGCCACTTGTCTCCTGCGGTTCTGGGAGCGGTTCCTAAAGAGCTAACGTGATTCCACAGACCCCGTACAGGTTCATGAAGTACAAGCCCAGAGCAAACTAACCTCAGTTTCTCGTTCTGAAAGCGTTCTTAGATTTACCAGTGAGGGAACTCCCCCAAAATACGATAAATCAGCAACACGTTCGGCAAAGTTATCAAATCGCAGAATTTTAGATCTAGAAAGAGCTCATCATTTTACAAGCTAAAAAACCAGTCTGCTCAAACAGGAGAAGCCAGATGCTTGAGGCCAGGGTGAGCCAGAGTGAGAGCTGAGCCTGGAACTTAACATCTGTTGTACTCACTCCCTGACTTCAAATGACCTCTTAGTTTCCTAGGACACCTCTGTGACAAGACAAGACGAAAGAAGAGTGAGTCTGGCTGATTCTTAGCTAGAGAACACCTCCAGCTGCAGAGTAAGTGAACATGTCCGTCCAGCCTCGATGGAGCTCTCCAGTGGACGCTGGAGGGCTCTGGCCCCAGCACAGTGTGGCTCAACATTGTTACCAAGGACAGAGGAGGTAAGTCTATCAAACCTGCCATGACAACACTGGAAAGACATGGTAACATGCTGAATTCCAGAATCAGAATTCCAAAGGATTTTGGGAACCTGCATTAACAGAGCTAATAACACCAAGTTGAAATACAGAGGAGCTGAATGTAAAGTCCTGCATTTGAATTCAAAAAACCAAATAGAGGCTTCCAGGTAAGATAGAGCAAGCACATTCGACCCTGTCTCTAGACTGAATACAGCTAGAGAACTGGGACAGAAGACATGGACTCTGAAAAGTAAGCAGATTGAGGAAAAAGACCAGAATATAAAGTGCCACTGGAACAGCACTGAGTTTCCTGGCCTTTTTTCCCCTCCAGTATCCCTGAGCCTGGACTCAGGGTGATCCAACACGCAGAAGTGGAGACTGAATACACACAGAGCTCCAAGAGAAACCCTCCAGTTCTGCTTTGAGGAGTAAAAGGGGACTCCTAATGCCCAGAGTGAGCGAAATCCTTGTGTTTCTTTTCTCCGTTCTCTTACACCCTAGCTCCCAGGCAAGCCCACCAGGGGCACAGTGGCAACAGTGGCCGGGATGGCAACGGGGGCTTGCAGGCACAAAAACTCAGATGACGTCCAGGAACCTTTCTCTCTGATCAAAGGAGCTGTGGTCCTAAGATGGTCAGGCAAGCCCCTGGTGCTTTTCTTCTCCATCCTCCCACCGCTCGCCCCTGGATACAGGTGCAGATGTAGGAAGCACGTGGCAGATTGCGTAAGTAAAGCCCCAGCTTTCTGGGTCGAGGTCTGAAAAGGGGAGCCCTAGGAAACCTGAAACCACCGGGGAGATCACAGAGGGAGGAGATTAGAAGAGACATTCTCAAGTTGTTTATGGATCTGGGCTCATCCTGACAGAGCAGGCGTGGTTCTGGCCCTAAGCACCACACCAAACACTCTGAGAACTGAATTCAAAGAACCAAACCCTGCATGGCCACTGGGGGGCACATGCAAGACACATCTGGAGAGCACAGCAAAAGCTTCGAACACCAAACTGACAGTGGACCCACAACCCCACAAAAGGCTGGTCAGAACCTGTGCTCCAAACACAACCAGACTGACCGCCTGCTAAAACAACATTAACAAGACCAGAGCCTCATAATATAACATTCAAAACGCCCAAGATACAATAGAAAACTACCCGGCATACAGAATCAGGAAAATCTGAATATGCACAGGCAAGGACAATCAACAAATGCCAATGCCGAAATGACCCAGATGTTGGAATTACAGAATACGTTAAAGCAGGTATTTAAAAATTTTTCTAGGAAGTAAGGGTGAACACTCTTGAAACAAATGGAAAGATGGAAAACTGCAGGAAAAAAACAGAAAGTATAAAAAAGAATCAAGTGGAAATCTTAGAACTTTTTTGAAAAACCCAATAATAGAGATAAAAAATTCACTGGAGGGGCTGGCCCATGGCCGAGCGATTAAGTTCACGCGTTCCGCTGCAGGTGGCCCAGTGTTTCGTCAGTTCCAATCCTGGGTGCGGACATGGCACTGCTCATGAAGCCACGCTGAGGTGGCATCCCCCATGCCACAACTAGAAGGACCCACAACTAAGAATATACAACTATGTACTGGGGGGCTTTGGGGAGAAAAAGGAAAAAAATAAAATTAAAAAAAAAATTCACTGGATAGGATCAATAGCAGAATGGGGAGGACACAGGAAAGAAACAGCTTGAAGTCAGATCAACAGGAATTATTCAATATGAACAACAAAGACAAAAAAAAAAAAAAATAGGAAAAAAATTCCCAACCTTGACAAAACACATATGCCTACAGTTCCATTAGCTCAGTGAACTCCAAACAGGACAAAGCCAAGAAAATCCATGTGCAGACACATCATAATCAAACTGCTGACATCTAAAGACAGAATTCTTGAAGGCAACCAGAGAAAAACAATGACGGGAGAACAATCTGAATGATCACAGATTTTTCATCAGAAACCATGGAAGCTAGAGGAAGAGGAAGAGCATTTCTAAAGTGCCGAAACAAAAAACTGCCAATCCAGAATTCTATATCTAGGGAGAATGTCCTTCAGCAACGAAGGTGAAATAAAGATAGCCTCATATGAAGAAAAGCTGAGAAAATTCATAGCCAGCAAACCTGTTCTAACTGAATGGGACTAAAGGAAGTTCTTCAGACATAAAAGAAATGATACCAGAGGGAAGCTTGGAACATCAGGTACAAAGGAAGAGCAACAGAAAGCGTAACTATTTTGGACTATTCGCCCCTTGAGATCTTTCTTTTCTTTTCTTTCTTTTTTTTTTTTTTTTCGCCCTGAGCTAACATCTATGCCAATCTTCCTCTATTTTGTATGTGAGTCGCAGCCATACCATGGCTGATGAGTGGTGTAGGTCCACGCTTGGGAGTTGAGCCTGCAAACCTGGGCCTCCAAAGCAGAGCACATCAAACTTAACCAGTATGCCACAGGGTTGGCCCCCTTGAGATCTTTAAAACATATTTTACTATTGAAAACAAAAATAATAACATTATCTGATGGGATTTTCAATGTATGTAGATGTAGTACATAAATGGTACATAACATAAATGGTAAAGGAACCTATGTGGTGGAAGTTTCTACATTCCACTTCAAGTGGTCAAATACTGATTCTAAGTAGACTGTGAAAGTAGCATATATATAGTACTCTCTAGAGGAATAGCTAAAAAGCTATAAAAAAGTTAAAAAGGGTATACTTAAAAACACAATAGATAATTAAAATGAAATAACAAAAATGTTCAAATAATCCCAAAGAAGACAGGAAAGAGGAAACAGAAATAAAAAAGAGGGAACTACCAAAAGAAAAAAACCACATAAATAAAATGGTAGCCCTAAAATCTAAATGTATCAATAAAAAGATAGAGATTGTCAGAACAGATTAAAAAACATGACCCAAACATTTAATGCCCACAGGAAACATACTCAACTACAGGTAAGTTAAAATTTAAAGGGATGAAAGTACTTTCCGAATGACAGAGTAAGGATCTCTGAAAATCTGCTCCTCCATAAAAGCATCAACAACACTGATAATAATCATCAAAAACAACTTTTTCAGAACTCTGGAAACGTTCATTGGATTGTTTGAGAAAAACGGCTGAAGTTTTGTAACAACAGTAAGCTTTGTGGCATTTTAACTTGCCCTAGTCCCTACCCTCTGTTCCCAGATCTGACATGGCCCCAAAGCCAACAGCCTCATAATCACAGTAGCTGTGAAAACCAGCAGCCTAGTAGCCACTGGAGGAGGTAAACTGCACTGGGAGTTCTTCAGACTTTCCATACCGTGCGCACTGTCCCTATTTGACCTGTCTGGCAGCTCTCTGGAAGCTTCCACTTTCAAGGCTTGTCTTTATTCAATCTGACTCAGTGCAAATCACTCCCCACCCCCCCCACCACCCTGCACCCGGGTGTTTGTCCAAAACAATCAATGGCAACGGGTTAACATCACAGCTGCCTGAGGCAGTGCTAACAGCTGAAGCAAACAAGAAATTGACCACAAGCTTAAGAGGAAAAGCTGAGAATCTCGAAGGTCGCATGCATGTGCAGAGCTGTGCAGATGTCTAAGAAAGACAAGTGATGGCCCCAATCTCACTTCTGGCTGACTTTGAGAGGAAGTAAAGGCTTAAGCAAAATGGTAAACTGCCTGCCAGAATGTGGAAGGCATGCTCCAACACACACCCAGAGCCTGTTGGCAAAGATTTGGGGAGACTTACTGGTTCAAGGCACTTAAGGAAATCTCTAATCTTCAGCTGACCACTAAGCTAACCAAGCAGAGACTTCAGTAGCCATATACAACAAAAAATACAGGCTTTATAGAATTAGTTCAGGAAGGTCAGTAAACACATAAATAGCAACAATGATAACCAGCAAAAACAACAAACCCTGGAAAGGGAGGATCAAATCACCCAGAGCCAAGGAGACTTTTCTATTTCTCAATATAATGGGTCCAAGCTACAGTATTTCCTCCAACAGAAGATGAGACTGGCTCCTGTGCCCAATCCTCCAGCCCTTGGAACAAATACTTCCACATTGCTCTGTGCGTGTGTGTGTGGGGCAGGGGGGAGGGCAGGGAAAGTAATGAGGTGGTTTATTTGAGGGATGAGGTCCTAGCAATCACATTTTGACATTGTAAGTAATTTCTTCTAGGAAATGGTGGGAACAGTCTAAAACCATACCATATATACTGTGTCACATGGTACATTTACAGCTCAGAAGGAAACTGGTCCTGGAAGGGGCCAATCATATTTCAGCACGTCAGTGAAAGTCTGACTTTATCATAAGACTAAAAATCACGACTGTCCAGCCAGGACCCATGCCTAGTCGATCAGGAAACAGCCACTGATTCAGTAATGTAGAGGACAGTGTCATTTTTTGGTTTCTTTGCATTCTTGGTCCTTTCCATCTGGGGTCCCTCTCTCCCTGATTCTCAGCCCAGGGGCTCCCAGGAAAATGGGTGGCACCTCCGGCCTTGTGATGGGTTCAGAGGTGGGCAGGACTGGCAGCACTGTGGGACAGGATACTGACACATTACTCACTCCCATTCCTCCTTGTTAACAAAATCTCTTGTCTGTCTAGGGTGGCAGTGTACTCAGCTCCCAGTGATGGATCACGGAAGGTTAAATACAGTCACAACAATTCTGTTTTCTAGTCATCTAACCTGATGGCAGCAAGGGATGATAAAGTGACCTAGTACTGACCAATGAGCTGTAAGGAGATGTCTGCTGGGTACTTCTAGGGGATCTTTTCCTCTTCAGTTAAAAAAAAGAAACACAGAGAAGTACCAGTCACCTCTTCCCACCCCCTGCCCCCCTTCTTCCTGCTTCGAACACAGGTATGATGCCAGAAGTGGCAGCAGCCATCTCATGCCCACAGGATAAAGGCCAAGAGAACTGCTGAGACGCTGGGCCTGACACTGCTGAGCTGCTGAACCCCACTGGGCTGCCACCTACCACCAGATTTGTTGTTACATGAGAAAAATGAACTCCTCTTTGTTTAACTACTGCTAGTTGACTTTTCTGTTTCTTGTAGCCAAAAGGATTCTTAACTGACTTGCCAAGTGACTCAAACAGAGCCAAAGAGACACAAAAACACTTTTCCTAGGGACATCCCCTCAGTCTTTCCTTCTAGGAACAGCTACAGATATCTCACAACCACAGGGAGGACATGAGCCTGCCTGAGGACAGGGAGCCAGGGGACAGCGAGAAACAGTGAATGCCAACAACCTCATTGAGCTCCTTTACTAGCCATGCCTGAAGGGAGGTTTATCCTGGACTTAATGTGAGCCACTATCTTTCTTTTTAGCTTAAGCCAGTCTGGCTTTCCGACACTTGCAATTAAATGAGTCCTAAATAATAGAAATAAGCCCTCATTTCTTCGGCAGTCAGCCACCCAGCTCCAAACTCTAAATCTCATTCTTGACAGGTCAGCTACTATGATCAAGACTGAGAAGGTTGCAAGCAAGAAAAGTGGGTACCACTCACCTTCTTCTTGTTTCTTTTGTTCAAGTTTCATCTTCTTTGCCATTAACTTCTTCTCTTTTAACTTCTGGCTACAAATGTAAAATACAGTCATGTGCTGACTAACGACATTTCAGTCAATGACGGACCACATACAATGGTGGTCCCGTAAGATTAGTACCATGTTGCCTAGTGTGTAGTAGGCTATCCCATCTAAGTTTGCGTTAAGTATACTCTATGATGTTTGCACAACAACAAAATCACCTGACACATTTCTCAAAACTTATCCCCACCGTTAAGTGACGCATGACCGTACATTAACTCCTTAACCACCTCATTGTATATTCTAGAAAATAAACATCTACTTATAGGATCTTTAAAGACTTATAATTACACAAACACTACAATAATAAAACAAAAGAAATACTTTCCCATCATTCTGCTACTCCAATATCATCATCATCATCAAACTGTTTTCTTCATGAATCAAGATCAAATCCTCGTGAGTCCTGAGGTAATGAAAGCAATCTCAGAAATACTGGAGATGCTTTTTCATCCAAGATATTTAGGGACTGTCTTGAGAATCTCCTCAGCTCTCTAAAAGTTGAGGGAGCATTTATTAAAACACACACACAGGAGCAGCCTGTATACTCATGTAGTCACTCAAGGAGGTCACAGACCCCAAAGAAGCAGCTAAATGGGAAGTTTGCTCAGAGCATCTTGTTAAACTTGATGTTAAACTACAGACATGAATGGGACACAGAAATCCACGTGATCACCAAAGTGCAGACCGCCAAGCTCTGGAGAATCTGTAACAATTTTGAGGGAGGTGTGGGGATGGGCACTAAGTGACTTGATCTCTCCCCAAGTACTAGAAGAAAAGCTCTTCCTCTACTGGGATGCTCCACAGTGGGCTGTAACACCCAAGACCTCTACAGGTCACACAGGTGAACTCTGGACCGCAAGGACTCATTCCCCAGCCATCTACTCTCCCACTTCCCGCGCTTCAGTCTCCTTAGATACGGGACACTGCAAAGCCCTTACCGCTTTTTCCGACGCTTTGCAGTCTGCTCCTCTGCAGCAATTTTATTCCTTTCCAGTCTCTTCTGAAACTCTGCATCCAATTTTTGCTGCAAAAGACCCCCCATCAGTTAGACACACTCTGGGCTGGGTATGAGAGCCCTAGAAGCCACACCACTGGGGGTGCTATAAGGCACATCTACGTCTCCAGGGCCACTGTAAGAGGCTGCCCCACAGGTGGGGCAGCAAATCAATAAATGGCTCTCTGAGGGCTAAGGAACTCTTCAGTCTGTTAACATACCACTCATGCACAAAATATGAGAGAGACAAAGTCCTCGAGGGCAGACGCAGCACTATAGCTCTGTGTGGCCAGGGCCTTGGCTGGTGTGATTTACTAAGAAATATGTATTTGGTCTCTGCTCACTGTTTCTGGCACACAGCTCCTAAAACCTTATAAATTTCCTATCTAAGAGCCGCAGGGGCATCTTTCATCGTAATAGTTTCCGTTCCTGGTTCCTGAAATAGCTCCTGAGATAAAGGTGAAACGGGTGTCTTTTGTTATTTCGAACAAGCCCCTCTGAGTCACTTCTGGAAAGCCCCTGAGGAAGAGGGCTGGTGGCCAGGGGAACTTTCTGCCCCATTTCCTGACCTCCAGGGAGGGGAGAGGGGCTAGAGGCTGAATTCATCACCAGCAGCCGATGACCTAATCAATCGTGCCAGTGCAGTGAAGCCTCCAAGTCCCACAAGGATGGGGTTCGGACAGCCTCTGGGTCGGTGACCATGGTGCTGGCAGAGGGGATGGAAGCTTTGCGCCCCTCTTCCACCTGGCTGTTCCTGAGGTATATCCTTTTATAACACACCAGAAATTAGTAAGTAACACAGCTTCTTCCATTCTGTGAGCCCCTCTAAGCAAATTAATTCACCCCGAGGAGGGGATCGTGAGAAACCTCCAATTTACAGCCAGTCCCTCAGAAGCACAGGTGACAACCTTTCAAGTGGTGATGGGGGGGGGGGAGGAAGTTTTGTGGGACTGAGCTCTTCACCTGAAGGATCTGACGCTGTCTCCAGGTAAACAGTGTCAGAACTGAGCTCAACTGTAGGACACTCAGCTGGTGTCACAGAATTGCTTGGTGTGGGGCAAAATCCCCAAACATTTGGTGACCAGAAGTGTCAGAAGTGTAGCAGACTACTGAGAGAAGAAGAGACACACAAGAGTGTGTTCTTTCTTTATAGACAGCGACCGGAGCTCAGCAGATGGACTGGTCAGAGGGCCAGAACTGTGGAATTTTCAAGTCCTAAGTGTTACAAGATATCAAATGACTGATTCTAAAGCTGTTTAACACGTACTGCCATCACCTGCTACTAACACAGACACAGACCATATATGTATATGTGAGTAGATATACCTACACATACATATATGCCTCTCTCCATCCTTTGTATTATTTCTTCCTAGCAGCTCTCTGCTCCTAAGCCTCAGTTTCCTCATCTAGAAAATGGGAGAAATAATAATTCCTCTCTCCCAAAGTCTTGAGGAAGAATAAAGAAATGCGATAACCTAGGAAAGCACTTGGAAACTTACAAAGACATCTACTGATATCAAGTGTCATCTCTGTTTCTTCCAGTCACAGCCATAAAGGTCAACAGTCTGCACTGCCAGGCTGTGTGGATCTGCTCAGAGTGACAGAGAAATGCTCTGAGGACAGGAATCATGAAGGAAAAAGGAAGGGTCTCCTTTCAAGAAGGAAATAGCTTTGAACAGGACAACTAGAAGGCTAACTACAAGCACTTGGTCTGTTCGGAAGCGGAGCTCTAAACATCTCCATCTGTGCTGCCAAAGCAGCTGCACTTACCAAGTGAACGGAACAGGGCCCGGCGGGCCGCTGCGCCTGTGACCCGGCTGTGGCAAGGGCTCAGGCAGGAGCAAGTGGGACGCAGCCTATGGGCGGTGACATCCCATCTGTCACTGGGAAAGGAGGATTCTCTTGCCTCTTCTTTTCCTTCTAACCTCAGAGCCTATCTTTCACCACGTGAAATAAAAACCTTTGTGTCTGCATGGACTCAAGGTTTGTGAAACATTCTGTCTTTTCTGTATTTTCCCTGGGTCTTTGATCAATATATAAAAACTTCAGACTAACTGATGGTATTTGAGACAACAGCCTGCTCTATCTTCCCCTCTAAAGTAGTTTAAAAGAAAAAAGTGCTTCCAGTGGTCTGTATATATAAAGTTTGGTTTATTCCTGACAGTACAAACTCATCACAGTGACCTGGTATAGCTACGTGACAAGCCACCTGAAATCTCCCACAGGAACTGAGAATGTCACAACCAGAGGGTGGCAGGAGCTGGAGACGAACCACCAACATCTGGGGGCCAAGAAAGGCTGCAGGAGAAGCAAATACCAGGTGAAAACTGCCAAGGCAATGATCCCATTCTGTTTCAAAATCATAAAGATAGTTTTCAAACTCAATTTTGGCAATTCCTATCAATATTTAGACAATTTCTTCTGTATCTTGTCTGTGTCTCTTCTTTTTTGCTGAGGAAGATTTGCCCTGAGCTAACAGCTGCCAGGGGAACTTTCCGCCCCATTTCCTGACCTCCAGGGAGGGGAGAGGGGCTAGAGGCTGAATTAATCACCAATCTTCCTCTTTTTTTCTTTTTAGTATGTGGGCCACCGGCACAGCATGGCCACTAACAGAGTGGTGTCAAGTCTGCACCCAGGAACCAAACCATGGCTGCCTACGCAGAACTCACGGACCTTAACCACTAGGCCACCGGGGCTGGGCCTTGTCTGTCTCTCTGCTTTACTATTGCCCCTAGTGTTTTATGTTGAAAATTTTCAAACACAGAAGAGTTGAAGAATTACACAGTGCATATACCAACCATCTGGATTCTACAAATGACATTTTGCTACTTGCTTTATCACATATCCATACCTCTATCCATCCATCAATCCATGTTATTTTATTTGATGCATTTCAAAGTAAGTTTCAGGCATCAGGACATTTCACCTCTAAAGATTTAAGCACGCATATCATTAACTAGAGTTTAATATTTTTGTATGGGTTTTCTATTTTTTCCATTTAAGGTAATACTTATATATAACACCCAAATCTCGAGTGTACAACTGGATCAGCCCAGAAGTTCCCTTACGCCTCTTCCCAGTCAACTCCTCACCCAACTCCCAGAGACAACTACTGTGCTGATGTTTTTTTCACACAGATTCATTTTACCTGTTGTAGAAATTCATATAAATGGAACTGCACAATTTGGTCTCTTTTGTGCAAGACTTCTCTCACACAGCATAAAGTCTTTAAGAATCACCCATGTTCTTGCATGTATCAGTAATTTCTTCCTTTTTATTGCTAAGTAGTATTCTATTTTTACACGTTGTTTGTTTTAATTTTTTAAAGTATTTTATCTCCTTTATATAACAAGAAATTCTAATTTTCTTTCCCTTTTTTTTTTAAGAT
The DNA here is from genome assembly GCF_037783145.1 of Equus przewalskii. Classification (NCBI taxonomy): domain Eukaryota; kingdom Metazoa; phylum Chordata; class Mammalia; order Perissodactyla; family Equidae; genus Equus; species Equus przewalskii. Next base: position 10,146,761 of record NC_091842.1, on the reverse strand, counting down.
TTTAATTTTTTCCTTCTTCTCCCCAAAGCCCCCCGGTACACAGTTGTGTATTTTTAGTTGTGGGTCTTTCTAGTTGTGGCACATGGGATGCTGCCTCAGCATGGCTTGATGAGTGGTGCTAGGTCTGCGTCCAGGATCTGAACTGGTGAAACCATGGGCTGCCAAAGCGGAGAGCACGAACTTAACCACTCGGCCATGGGGCCGGCCTCAGAAATTCTAATTTCCTATACAGCAAGAGAGTCGTATTTTTTTAAACCAAATTATCAGAAAACCAAATGCTCTCAGGTAAAGTGGTTTCCTCTTTCATAAAAAGGAGACAAATAAACATTATTTTAAAGTATCTGCATCTCTCTAAAATGCACCAATGTATTCCATGGCATCAGGGTCAGATAGAGGAAAAGGACTTTTCAGCACATGTTGTAAGATTAAGAACAAGGGGCAATCTCTCACGCACAGCGTTAAGGAGATGAAATCAGATATACAAAATAACAAAGAATTAGCCAAATGATATTTGATTTTTATTAAGTAAGGTGGGCAAATATAGGAATACTACACACAGGATAGTATTTTTTTCCTGATTCTCACTGGTAGCCAACAACAAAATATAAAGGACCACCCAGCACCAATGCAATCAGAAAACGTAAAATATCTTTGAACAAATGTGGTAAGATATATGCAAAGTTTCCATAAATCATAATGGAGAGATACAAAAAGATTTAAACAAATGAAAGACTAAGTTTTTTCTTTCTTTCTTTCTTTTTTTGAGGAAGATTAGCCCTGAGCTAATGTCTGCCGCCAATCCTCCCCCTTTTGCTGAGGAAGACTGGCCCTGAGCCAACATCCATGCCCATCTTTCTCTACTTTATATGTGGGACGCCTGCCACAGCGTGGCTCGCCAAGTGGTGCCACCCAGGATCCGAAGTGGCAAACCCCGGGCCACCGAAGTGGAATGTGCTAACTTAACTACTGTGCCACCAGGCCAGCCCCAAAGACAAAGTTTCTAGACGAAATGACTAAACACTCTAATATCCATTCTCATTCAAGTTAAGTTATAGAGCCAACTCAATTCTAGTAAAAAATCCAACAAGATTTTTTTTTTTGAGGAAGATGAACCCTGAGCTAACTGCTGCCAATCCTCCTCTTTTTGGTGAGGAAGACTGGCCCTGAGCTCACATCCGTGCCCATCTTCCTCTACTTTATATGTGGGACACCTGCCACAGCATGACTTGCCAAACGGTGCCATGTCTGCACCCGGGATCCGAACAGGTGAACCCCGGGCCGCCAAAGTAGAACGTGTGCACTTAACCGCTGCGCCACCGGGTCGGCCCCGCAACAAGATTTTTGATGTGGATAAAATAGCTCCAAAAGTCAATTAAAAAAAATAAAACGGGCTGGCCCCATGTCTGAGTGGTTAAGTTCCTGCACTCCGCTTTGGTGGCCCAGGATTTCATTGGTTTGGATCCTGGGCACGGACATGGCACCACTCATCAGGCCATGCTGAGGTGGCATCCCACATGCCACAACTAGAAGGACCCACAACTAAAATATGCAACTATGTACCAGGGGCCTTTGGGAGAAAAAGGAAAAATAAAATCTTTAAATAAAATAAAATAAAATAAAACAAGCGAAATCTCCAAAAGAGTAATTTTCAGAGCAACAAGAGAGAGGTTTCTGGCTCTCCCAGTCAACTAACAGAAAGGTTAATAGTTCTTTTTTTTTTGGAGGAAGATTAGCCCTGAGCTAACTGCTGCCAATCCTCCTCTTTTTCTGAGGAAGACTGGCCCTGAGCTAACATCCATGCCCATCTTCCTTTTATATGTGGGATGCCTGCCACAGCATGGTGCGCCAAGCGGTGCCAGGTCCGCACCCGGGATCCGAACCGGTGAACCCCGGGCCGCAGAGAAGCAGAACGTGCGAACCTAACCGCTGTGCCACCGGGCCAGCCCCAGGTTAATAGTTCTTAAAGTACAATTTCTAAAGCACTTCTCAGTTCTAAATCAATTATTATTAGACACTGGTCATGAAGAAGTGCCAGCCTCCAAGCTAGAAAACTCAAAGCAGCAGACACACGAAAGCACACTACTAGTCACACCAAACACACAGCTAACTGGAGTTACAGGCATTCAGCCAAAAAGAGCGAGAACAACAGAAAAATAGTAACTCAAGTGGTGTGGGAGATCCTGCTTTCTATTCCACTTCTTGGCAAATGGCCTGGAGGGGAAAGTGGACTCTGCCGTGTCTTTCTATACACACGGACGTCCCCCTCCTCTCACCCGCCTCCTAGTGTGAGCACCCTGCTGTGCCGAGTCTGACCTGAGAGTCACCTGCACTCTACTTGAGGTCTGCTTCCCATACCAACTTTAGAAGGCAGGACTTGCACAAGCAACGACCAGGTGGATCTACTGTTCTTCAAACACTTTTCTGTAAAATTATAAGCGCACATTACCCCACACCAAGGGCTCAGCCAGCCTCCTCGCTCACTGACCTTCTCAGCCATGGCATCCATGTAGTCCTGTCGCTGGTACTCTCTCCGGCGAAGATGCCTGTACACGTGGAACTCTCCACTGCCGGCCCCTGCGCTTGAACCTACAGCCAGGACAGTCCATAGTTCTTGATGAAAATTGCCAACATAGGGCACCCTTAATCAAAAGGGCACCAAAGACACTGGAAATAATAGAAAGGACTATGCCTGCCCTATTCCCCAATGCACTCCAGAATCTAGCACAGCGCCTGGCATAGTGGAAGCATCATTAAATATTTGCTGCACGAATGTTGAATGTGAAGTTACTAAAAATTCCACTCTAATGCAGTATTAAGAGGAGGAACAGCCTGCAGTTCAGTGACCAGAAACCTAGAAAAGAGCCTATGACCTTTCTCTGCCCAGCCAGATGATTTCACATTTTTCAATTTCTACTGAGTTGAAAAGATGTCCATGATATATTAAGTGAAAAAAGTAGGTTACCAAACAGTATGTGTAGAACAACTACATTTTTGTAAAAACATTTTTTCTTTAGCATGAGTGATTTTGACTATAAAGAGGTTTGGAAGGCTGTATCAGAATGTTACAAGTATGATGTTGGAATTACAGGTGGTTCAAACTTTCTTATACTTCTATTATTTATTTTTCTTTATAATTAGGATATGTTAATTTACAACCCAACAAGATAAAACTATTCCCATTTAGAAAAAAACAATACACATATTATTAAAAATAACACAGAAGAAAATTCTCTAACACCAAACCATGAGCAACAATACCCCTTCGTTGTGAGCAAAGATTGAACTAGCGAACATTTTTTTTCCTGTTAGAGATCTAATTAACAAATACCAACTGCAGGGTTTTTATATCTACACCTCAAAAATTATATTTACATACTGCCCTCCCCTCCCCCAAGACATTACCCATTACATCTCGGACAAATTCTGGGGGAGGTCGAGGTGCCCATTCACTCATTTTTTCTGGAATTGGAACTGCTTTGTCCTGCAACATTTAAACAGGAAAGCATTTTAAGTATAAACCTGCGGAGAGAGTCACATCTCTTCTAACTAAAGAATTTTAACTGGACTTGTGAAGTAAGGCTGCTTTGCTCCTGGGACCCAAAGCTGATTTTATCTTCCCTCTGTCTCAGCTTTACTTCATCCTGTATACTTTTGGGAGTCTATCACAGCCCACAGCGTTGCCAGGGCTACACTTAACTTTCCAGAGCAGAACTCAGAAACCTAAGACACCCTTCATGGCTGGAAACCCCGAACTTTAACCCTACTGTAAGAGAGTCAACTCTTTTCAGTCAAAGGTCTAAGAGACCTTCTCATCCAATTATTTTCATGATTGAGGGGACCAGGCTTGGACGGGGGGAGTGACTTGTCCCCGGTGTCTCGGCCAACGCCTAACAATCGGCGCTGTTTAGAAGAAAATAAACCCTTGTGCTAACGCACAGATTCCATCTTTCCAGTCTAATACTTCTGTTCATAGAAAGTTAAACTGGAAAGGGTCTTAGAGCGCGGGAAGCCGCTGCACAGAACCCTTATCCAGGCGGGGCTCTAACATAAGGACGGAAGAAGCTCACTATCTCCGGGGTAGCTTACTCTCTCCTAAAGACTGGCCTTGGGCTTCGGGTACCGCGTTCCTGAGTTTGGAGGCGGGGGAGGTGGGCTCGCGGGCCCCCAAAGGCGCCCGAAGGGAAGGGAGTGGGACTCGGAGGGGCCGTCGAGCCCGCGCCCCGTCTCACCGGGTTCTTCATGAGCCGCTCCAGCTTGAGCTTCTGCTCCTCTGCCGCATTCTTGGGGATGACAAGCGCTTGTGGCTCTTTCTTGGGCCTCGGTGGTCGCACCGAGGAGGCGGCGGAGCTCGCCATGACAGCTTTCCTCCTTCCCCGGCAAGCGGCGGCGCGCACGTATGACGACAGAGCCGCGCGCCAGGGACGCAAGCGCAGTCTCCCAGGCGGGCGGGGCTGGGGCGGAGTCTCAAGCCGGAAGCAGGCTGCTGAATATTCATAAGCCCACGGTGGAGCCGGTTATTTTGATCAAGGCTGTTTGATTTCATTTCCTGTTTCTGAGCAAATCGGGGATCCGAACGCCCACGCCCCTGGGTGGGGGGAGGTGGCCCTGCGTGCCTGGGGGTCCGGGCCCCGCCCACCTCTCCAGTCCCCGGGCGCTTCCTGGCTCCGCCGGCTGCCCTGCTAATGGCTCTCAGCATCCCCTCTCGCCCCCGGGCCTTTGTTCTGGCCATTTCTCGGCTCCGGTCCCCTCCCCCTCCCATTTCTGACAATCTCTTTATTTAAGATAGCTGCAAACATGTCACTGTGAGCTCCCTGAGGACTGGGGCTGCGTCTCTTTTGTCCACCTGGAATTACTCTGCATCTGGCACCCAGCAAATACACCTCGGTCGAGTGAATGAGCCTTTCTTATGAGAAAGCTGTTTCTCACATCTGGGAGCTGGCCTGGCACTTACAGCTAGGCCTTGGTGTTCTCTTGTTGGATATAATTTCCTGGAACACCAACATCACACAAGGCCATTCTGTGACTGTGATGGAAGCAAGGCATAATCAAGACTGCTCTGTAATCATGTTTGAACTCAGATGAAAACAAGATTATTGTTGGAACCGGAAAAAGACCAAACATTTTTGAGTAACTGCTGCTTCTTTACAGCAATAGCCTCCATTCATTCCTTCCACTTTAAATATTTATTATTTATTAAGACATCCAATCATAGAATTGACCCCATTTGATGACAGCATCTAATCCAGAATAAAAGCCCACTTACTTGAACCCTCTCCCAAATCACTTAACCCAAGCCCAAATTCTTTACTAAGTTCTCTTTAACATTCTCTTGGAGTAAGTGCAGTTTTCCTTCTCAAAAGAGGCAACAGACCCAATTTGTTCAAAGACGGGTGTGTCCCTGTGGTCTTCACAGTTGTTTTTCTTGTGTATCATTTGTCGCCTGCTAGAGAGTGGGAGTTCTGGCTTGTTCACTGCTGTACTCCCAGCGTCTGGGGCAAGGCCTGGCTGACAGCAAGGCACTAAATAAACATTTTCTGGCTGACCCTGGAATCTTGGGGCGAGGCACCTCAGATATGACTGCTTCAGCTGCCTGCTCAGCCTGCCCAGCCCAGGACAGCTCTCCCAGTGAGTGTCCAGGAGTTGGAAGGTGACCCCTCTGACAGGGTGTTAGCAATCTAAGGCCATTCCTAGCTGCCCAATAGTGGTAGTTTTTCAGGGGCCAAGGGTGATGAATAATCAGAAGTCCTTGAGTGGCCCAGGTCTGTCACTGGGACCTAGGGAGGGCTTGGCTTGGGTGTGGTCATGGACACACAACTCTATATCACACACCTCAGCCACCTGGGCACCTCACTTTTCCCCAAACATGCCACCTCCTCCATGAAGTCTTCTCTGACTGCCCCCCAGCCCACTCTCCAGGCAGGCAGTTACTCCCTTCTTGATGCTCCCCCCTGCTCTGGGTCCCTGATGGCTGGCATGTGGTAGTTATCACAGCATGTCCTCACCAACTGTCTACCCACAAGTCTGGGGGGAGGGTTGAGCCAGCATCTCAGCATCTAATCCTGGCCTAGAGTATAGTGGTGCTTCTAGAATGCTTGCAGAACAGGGGAATGAGGGAGGGAGGAAAGGGAGTCAACAACCGCCTCAAAAAAATAGATAAAAAATGAATGACTGTGTATGAGATGACCAAGTGATGGGTGAAAGAATGAATAAGGAAGTTAAGCAAGTGAGTATGAGAAAAAAATGAGTGAACACTCAGTAATAAACGGATACTCCGTGAATGAATGAACACAAGAGACAGGGGATTAGCAGAGAGTTACAGAGCCAGGAGGGCAGCCCTCTCCCTGGTGCCCACAGCTCAGGGTCCAGCTCAGAGCTGGTGCTTGGCAGACAGCTGCTGGATAGAAGTTAAGTGAATGAATGCACGAAGGTGGAGGATATGGGTGTGAAGGAGCTGGTAATAACAGCCTCAATATCGGAGCCTGGTCTAAGTGTTGACATGTTTATCATCCTGATTTACAGATAAGGAACCACAGAGGTGAGTGACGGCTCAGGGTCACACAGACTCAAACCCAGCAGTCTGGCCCTGGGTCTGTGAAGGCCTGAGTGATCACATGATTCACGGATGGCTGGACCAAGGCCCCCAGCAGACCCTGGTGGGGGCCCTCCATGTGTTACCCTCCTAGGACTGAGACCAGATTTGAGGTCCTGCTCCCTGGAAGGAAAGGGCACCTTTCCTCTTGGCAACCCCCACGGGTAGCTGTCGCCCAAGACTGGACTCAGACCCGGGGTGTCACCCCATCTGCCACCAGAGGGCAGCAAATCTCCACTCGGGCCTACCTGCTGCTCTGGTGCGCCCGGGGCCCTGAGCGCGGCACCCAGGGACTGAGCTCTAGCCCTGGAAGACAGCAGTGCTTTGGAGTCTGGCAGACGTGGTGCCAAAGTTTGGCTCCGTCTATTCTGGACTGTGGGCTGGGGGAGCAACTTAAGCTCTTGAAGGCTGTTTCCCAATGCGCAAGATGGGGACGAGCAAACCTACCCTCGACACTGGCCTGTGGATAAAATGATGTGACAGACGTACAGTGCGCGGCACAGCACCTGACACTCAAGTGGGTGAGCACCTGTCCCAGTTTGGTTCCAAGACTGAGAGGTTTCCCAGGATGCAGGACTTTCGGTGCTAAAACCAGGAGAGTCTTGGGCAAACCAGACATTTGGTCACCCTTGGGGATGAGCACTCCGACCTCGATCCTTCAAGTTGTGGTTGGGACTTAAAGAATGAAAACAGCAAAAATGTTTACAACTATTCTATAATTTGAGTTTCTCCCTGAAATTGTGAGTCAGTGGTTTTTCCGCAGTGGTCGTGCTCTCGAAGACAAAAGAACAGTTCTACCAACAGGAATAAAAACAAAAATGGAATATACTCACTTGGGAAAAGAGTTTGTCAGTTTCCCATAAAGATAAACATACATTTACCATACAACCCAGCAATCTCACTCCTGGTATTTACCTGAGAGAAATAAAAATAGATGTCCACTGAGAGACCTGGATGTGACCAGGTTGGTTTGTAATTGCCAAAAACTGGAAACCACCCAGATGTCCATCAGACTGTGATATCTCCATTCAGTGATATACTGCTCAGCAATAAAAAGGCAGGAACTATTGATACTTGCAACCACATGGATGACTCTCAAAAGCATTATGGTTAATGAATGAAGCCAGATTCAAAAGGTTACAACCTGAGTGATTCCATTACTTGGCATTCTGGAAAAACTGAAATGATAGGGACAGAACACAGATCAATCAGCAGTTGCCAGGGGCCGAGGGTGGGTGGAAGGGATTGATTGTAAAGGGAATTTTTTGGGGCAATGGAAATGTTGTGGATCGTGGCGGTGCTTATGTGAACACACATATTTGCCAAAATAGTTGAACTATATGCTTAAAAAGGGTGAATTGAATTGTATGAAAATTATACCTCCATACACTTATATAATAAACACAGGTCACCTTGTCAGGTTGTGGGGGAGCCACCCCCCATTCTCATGTGGCTTTGGGGAGCACTGCCAGCTTTTATCCCATTGTGCCCACCTGAGGCAGCTCAGATCCTGTAAATTGCTCTGCCCTGCCCTATCCAGTGTTGGGCCAACGGGTGGTCGCAGTGATAGGCTTTCCCAAGTCCAGAAGCCAACGTGGATGAAGCCCCCACGCTTCTGCTTCTGGCCCTGGACACCTACTGGGCAGGGTCCTGGCTGCTGTGGCTAAGGCTGGTCAGCACCCACAGGTTAGGGGTCTTTCTGAGCCAGGCCACGCTGGGCAACGGTAGGAGGTTCTTAGAGCTGCAGCTGGCATGACCCCCATCCTTCAGAGCTCCCAATCTGATTCACTAAATTACCTTTCTATCCATGAACTCGGCCCCCACGGTTGGGACACTCCATAGTCTGCTGGTTGAAGGACCCAGTGGGAGAGATGCCTGCTCTGTCCTGTCTGGCCCGCGATCTCTCAGCCCCTGACACTGCCCACCCCACCTGTGCTCTGCACACCCTCCCTGGCTGACCTCCCGGGAGTATGTGAACCATCCACAAATCTTCTGCTGAGCTCCACACACGTGGGCACAGTGTGCTTGGGCAGGCCACACAAAATGCCCCGGATCCAATGAGAATCAGAGTCACTAACCTTGGTGGGCACTTTCAACATGCCAGGCTCTTTGCAACTGGGTCGTATGCATTTTCTCATTTAATTCTCACAAGGATCTTATGAAATAGACACTATTTTAAACTTTTATGTTGTGAAATAAAACATACATACAGAAAAATGTACAAAAACAAAACATACAACTCAATGAAGGATCACAAAGCAAACAACTGCATAGCACGTTTGGGTCAAGACGTAGAATGTGCCAGCACCCAGAACCCACCCCGACCCTCCAAATCACTATTCTTTCCCTTTCTCCAGAATTAACTACTCTCCTGGCTTGAATGGTAATTGCTTCCCTGCTTTTCTTTATATTTTTATACTTTTATTGCCTAATCATGCATCTATAAAATTTGTTTAGTTTATCCTGTTTTTGGAATTCTACATAGTTAGACTTACTCAGAAGGCTTTTTTTTTTTTTTTTGAGGAAGACTGGCCCTGAGCTAACATCCATGCCCATCTTCCTCTACTTTAAATGTGGGAGGCCTGCCACAGCATGGCTTGCCAAGTGGTGCCGTGTCCACAGCCGGGATCCGAACTGGGGAACCCTGGGCCGCCAAAGTGGAACATGCGACCTTAACCGCTGCGCCACTGGGCCGGGCCTGTCAGAATGCATTTTAAATATCTTCCTTTTACTGTGTAGCTCATCTGTTTACTCTCTTACTCCTATCTGTTGTCAAAAAGCAGCTCTTCATTTCAAGCAGTCAAATCTATCACCATTTTCTTTATTTAGGGCTTTTTGTGTCCTATTTTAAAAAATCCTTTCTTACCCCAAGGTTATAGAGAAACTCTCTTCTATTATCTTTCAGATACTGTGTTGTCTTCCAAATTTAGATCTACAATTCACCTCCAATTGTTTTTGGGGTTTGGTGTAAAGTAGGAGCCTAACTTCCTGTATTTCCATATCGATATTTAATTTTCCAGAGCTGTTTATTGAAAAAATTGCCTTTCCTCAGTGCTTTCGTGCTTCAGATCTTCTCATCTCAACTTTTATTCTGGGCGTGGCCGACAGCCCTTGCTTCAGGCGCTTTTCACACTTCCTGCTTTATGCCCTGGGGCCCTTGATATCACACACATCCAGCTGGACACGTGAGGGAGTTAACATTATGCGTGGACTGCTTAACTAGCGGGGACAGGAACTGGCGGCTAAGCGCTTCTGTCTTCTGCCTTGAGTGGAAAATTCTGAAATGTATTCTACATGGCTTCTCAGAGGGTCTCAGTTGGCTTGAGCCCCAGAAAGTCCACCGTAGAGAGCAGCTCAATCGTTTCCTCTTGTACTGGCTTTTTCTTCTTCTCTGTTTCAATCTGCCTAGTCCCCTAGTTTCTGTCTCCTTGAGAGCACTTCCCAAAATAAACTGCTCACACTTCTGGAGGGAACCCAAGCTAAGAGAATTGGTACTGGAAGTGACTCAAGAAAGCGGTCCCTTAGGATGGGACCATGCACTGGTCAGGCTGCAATAAAGACCCCTCTGCTGGGGGTAAGTAGGATGGCGACAATCCCTGGCATGCAATAGCAACATGACTATTCATATTTTCTCCTATGATGGATTGAGCGGAGATTCAGGTAGAAGGTGATGCGTTGGCTTATGTGCATTGATGACACTTGAAAGACACGAGGCAATGGGAATCATGAGAATTGTGCTGTTGGTGGCTTTCTGTTAACTGCTTTGGAGGGCTTGAAAGGAGAAAATGCAGGCTCAGGTTAGCCAACCATCAACTCAAGGCAGGCTATGAAAGTCAGAAGGCATCCAAGGTGGCGACCACTGCAGAGGAGGCATTCAGCACCAGGTAGACAACACGGCTTGTCTAGGGGAGGGCATCCAGCCTCTGTCCTAAGCCACTCCGGTGACTGTGCAATTGGTCCATGAGCAGAGTAGCCATAGGCAGAGCTGAAGCCTGTGCCTGGGCACAACAGAATGGGCTCCCTCTCACCACGGCTGAAATATCACTGCTGCTGCTGAATGCCTGCACTGAATGACCTTCATGTAGCATTATCCTTTAAGGAGCCTGGTCAAGCTCTTAGTGGCAAGTTGATTACATCGACCACCTTTCATCCTAGAGGGAGCTGTAATTTATGCTATTCCAGACATGGGTTTGCCTTCCCTACCTGCAGTACCTCTGCCAGGAGCATCTTGCAAGGGCTTGCAGAATGCATCTGATTTGCAAGGGATCTCACACATCTCTTCAGACAAAGGGATTCTTTTATGGCAAAGGAGACGCAACGTGATGAAATTATATACCATAATATCTGAAAGCAGGCGACCTAACAGAGCATGGGGTGGACTGTCATATTCTTAGATAAGCTGCCCACTAAGGACAACCCCCTGAGAGGTTGGAGTGATAGCCTCCGGGTGGAACCTATAGGTGCTATACGGCGCTGCCTCCCCTATAGTTGGAATTCATGGATTAGGGAAGCAAAAGGTGGCAGTAGAAGTGGCCCCTCTCACTATTACCCCAGAGATCTGCTTGGGAACCTGTACTTCTCATTTTTTCACACTTTGTCTCAGCTGGATGAGAGATTTTGATTCATGGGTGTCAGGGAAATGCTGGGGGACCCAGTAAGGGTTCCGGTGAATTTGAAATTATGATTACCACCTATTTATTTTGGGCTTTTCTTGCCAGTGAAACAGCAGGAAGGGGTGGGGATAATTGACCTTGATGATCATGAGAGCTAGGAGCTATTACAATGAGGTTGGAGCTAGGAGCTGTTATAATGCGGTTGTGGAGGAGTATGTCTAGACCTTTAGGGATTTATTGGGAACTATTTCTTTTTCTTTTTTCTTTTTTTTTTTTGAGGAAGATTAGCCCTGAGCTAACTGCTGCCAATCCTCCTCTTTTTGCTGAGGAAGACTGGCCCTGAGCTAACATCCATGCCCATCTTCCTCTACTTTACTTGTGGCATGCCTGCCACAGCATGGTGTGCCAAGCTGTGCCACGTCCACACCTGGGATCTGAACCGGAGAACCCCGGGCAGCCGAAGCGGAACGTGTGAACTTAACCGCTGCGCCACCAGCCCGCCCCTGGGAACTATTTCTCAATGTTTCCACATCCAATGATAATTGTGAATGGATAAATGCAGCAACTATGGCCTGACAGGGGTATGGCAACTCAGAGATATGGCTTCTCAGGAACGGAGGTCTGGGTCTCTCCACCATGTCAAGTTTCTGGCCACTGGTGAGGGAAATCTAGAATGGAGGGTGGAGAAGGGAGATGATGAATATCATTGTGGTTCTGGGACCAGTTAAAGCAGTGGCTGTTTCGCTAACCCTCCTTTATGAAGTCTTCAGTAAGGACTGTGGCCAAGCAGCATTTCAAGGCTTTGTGATGGATGGTAACAATGGAACACATGACTGGATTGGAGAGCTGAAAGAGCTGGACTGTACGGGACGTTCTTGTGCCCACTTTATAGCTTGCAGCCCCAACCAGTTTCGAAGAGGTGTAACCTGGGACACCTTGTCTTAGTATAATCGCATATGTCTTGCTTTCTGCCCCAGGGCTTGCTCGGCACCCAAGCATTCACAGAGCTCGAAGTGCAAGGGAGTCTTAATGGCGCATGGGGCAACTCTTGAGCAGTCGGGGACAAGAACCGGTGGATAAATACTCCCTTATTCCACTTCTTGGGCTGACAATTCTGAGGCATGTTCTACACAGCTCCTCAGAGGGTCCCGGGGATCAAGTCCCAGTCACTCACAATGATGACCAACTCTGCATTGGTTTTTTTCTTCTTCCTTCTGTCAGTCTTCTCAATCGTGCCTTCCTGTTTTCTGGGACCACCCCCAAAATAAAATACCTGCATGCAAGCTCTGTCTCAGCTCTGCTTTCTCTGGAACTCACCATTAGACACTTGGGTAATTTAGAGGTGTACTTTTAAATTTCCAAATATATGGGAATTTCCTAGTTATCTTTTTTGTTATTGATTTCTACCTTATTTGAATTGTAATTAGAAAACATGCTCTGATAATTTCAATCCTTTGAAATGTGTAAGACTACTTTATGGCCCAGTATATAATTTTTGTAAATGTCTCATATACTTAAAAATAACTTGCAATCTGCAATTAGATACAGTTTTCCATGTGCCCTGATATGCTTATAAACGTTTAACTGCCTTGCTGGGGCGAGGGCGGGTGGTGAGGGTGGGGGAGGGAATAAAATCTTGATTTGTAACATTTGCCTTCCGTGGTAAAAATTCTCCCACCACGGTCAACTTCAAGCTACCAATGTGATATCAACCAGATTACAAAATTCTTCAAAATTTAAAAATCGGCTCTCATAAGCAGATACAAACCAACTCACATCATATCATATAGGCACATCATTGCGACTATGTATGTCCATAAGGTTAACTTGGTTAAATCTTCTATGTCCTTACTGATTATTTGTCTGACTGTTCTATCAGTTTCTGTTGAAAAGTGTGTTAAAATCTCCCACTATTTTTAGATTTCACTATTTCTCTTCGCAGATCTGTCAATTTTTGCTTTATTTTTTTTAAGACAATGCGATTCGGTTATACAAATTTAGAAGCGGTATATCTTCCTGGTGAAGTTAACTTTTTATTGCTGTGACGAGTTCCTCTTTGTTTTGAGGAATGGTTCTCACCTTAAAGTCCTCTTTGCCTGATGTTACTACCCCTATACCAACTTTTGGTTGCAGGCTGTGTCCTTCGTTTGTAAGCTATGTCCTTTGCTATCTTCTTACATTTAACGTTTATGTATCATTATGTTTTACATTTTTCTCATAGAAACACCATATAGCTAGATTTAAAAAATAGAATAAGAATGTTTATCTTTTAATTGACGATTAAATTTACTTAATGTAAATGTATAGATTCTAAAATTTATTATTTTACTATGTGCTTTTTATTTGTCCTTTTAGTTCTACGTTTTTTTTTTCTCCTGAGAAAGACTTGCCCTGAGCTAACATCTGTTGTCAATCTTCCTCTTTTTTGCTTCAGAAAGATTCACCCTGAGCTAACACCTGTGCCAATCTTCCTCTCTTTTGTATGTGGGTCGTCACCACAGCATGGCCACCGATGAGTGGTGTAGGTCCATGCCTGGGAACTAACCCCAGGCTGCCGAAGCAGAGGGCGCTGAACTTAACCACTAGTCCATGGGGCCGGCCCCTCTGTGTTTCTTACTTTCTTTTTTTTAACCTGTTTTCTTGCCTACTTTTTGATTGCTTATTTTTACTTTACTTCATTTTTCCTCCTCTGTTAGTTTGGCATTTAGACACACTTTATCATTCTTTCAGTGGTTGCCCCAGAGATCGCAATATGTAACAGACTTATGAAAGTCTAAACATCAAGAAGGCAAAAACCATGACTAAAGAACTACACAACTTTGACGTAGACAGTGAAGACACTGAAATTGTTAAAGATTTTGTTTCTCTTGGTTCCGCCATCAATTTAAATGGAGACTGCAGCCAAGAAATCAAGAGACGACTGAGACTTGCAAGGGCAGCAATGAAAGAAATAGGAAAGATCACCAAGTGCAAGGAAGTGTCATTAGAGACCAAGGTCAAGATTATCCACACCCTCATATTCCCAATTACTACGTACGGGTGCGAAAACTAGACAGTGAGGAAGTCCAATGAGAGAAAAATGGATTCATTTGAAAGATGGTGTTGGAGGAGAGCTCAGTGGATGCCCTGGACTGCCAGAAAGACGGATGAGTGGGTCCTAGAGCAAATTAAGCCTTGAACAATAGCTGGAGGCAAAAATGATAAAACAGAGGCTGTCCTGCTTTGGGTACCTCATGAGAAGCCAGGATTCTTATGGTGGGAAAAGTAGAAGGCATCAAGAAAAGAAGACCAAATATGAGATGGATTGACTCCATAAAGGAAGCCATAGGCATGAGTCTACAGGAGCTGAGTAGGGCTGCTGAGGACAGGGCATCGTGGACATCACTCACTCATAGTGTCACCAGGAGTTGGAGCACACTTGACGGCATGTGACAACAAACTTAAATGGTTTTACCCTTTTTAGGACAAGCAAAGACCTTAGCACACCTGAAGTTTTTGTTTATTCCACTTGGAGTTTGTGAGGTTTCTTGAATTTGTGACTTGATATCCTTCATCACTTTTTCAGCTATTATTCCTTCAAATATTGCTTCTGTTCCCTTCTCTCTTTACTCTGCTTCTGGGACTCCAATTTCATGTATGTTAGAAGGTATATCATAACTTGTATCCTCCATGTATTGTATCTACACTCTTGTAATTTGCATACTTTTATTTCTCTATGTTTCATTCTGCATCTTTTCTTCTTCTTCTTCTTTTTTTTAAAAGATTTTATTTTTTCCTTTTTCTCCCCAAAGCCCCCCGGTACATAGTTGTATATTCTTTGTTGTGGGTCCCTCTAGTTGTGGCATGTGGGATGCCACCTCAGCGTGGTTTGATGAGCAGTGTCATGTCCACGCCCAGGATCCGAACCAACGAAACCCTGGGCCACCTGCAGCGGAGCGCACGAACTTAACCACTCGGCCACGGGGCCAGCCCCTCTTTTGTTCTGATATATATTCCAGTTGACTAATACTCTCTTCATATGTATATAATTTGTGTGAAATCCATCCATCAAATTCTTAATTTAACTTATTTTATTTTTTATTCTAAATAGTTTCATTCTTTTTCAGATTTGCTATGCCTTTTTTTATAGTTTCCAGTTTTCTGCTGAAGTTCTTGATCTCCTCTTATATAGTAAACACATTAAAAAAATATTTTTTGTGGTGATAACTCCAATATCTGGAGGCCCTGTGGATCTGTCTCTATTCTCTGCTGTTTCTTCTGGATTTCCTCCTTGATATCTTGTCTCCTAGTGTGCCTGGCTGTTTTTTAATGGGTATTTAGGGTTATGTTAACTACTTCCAGAGAGGATTTAAATTTGCTTCTGCCAGGGTACACATTGCTAGTGCTTGAGAGTTTTAGCAGTTCCTGATTACCTTAATTCAATTTCAGGAATTGAGATAACTGGAAGCTGGACTTCAATCCATGTGAAGGCTGATCTATTTCTGGTTCACTCCGACCCCTAGGATGCAGCCTTCTGTGGTTTTCATAGGGACCCCTGTCTTGGCAGGTACTATATTCAAATAATTGTTCCCTAGCCCAACAAGACTGTCAAAAGGCTGCTCAGGCCCTCAGACATTCATTGACTTCTTCCAAATTGGCAAACAGCTCCAGGAAAATGTAGTCAGAAATGCTAGGCTCACTTCTCTGGATTTCTGTCTTCTCTCAGAACTTAGCCTAATAGTTTGTCGCTACTTTCTTAACACCCCAATGCTTAAAGCAGATTTAAAAAATATTTTGGCTAGTTTTCATTACTTCTTCAGTGGGGAGGTTGGTTGCAGTTACTTGATGTGCCATTACCGGGAATTAAAGTCTTAGCAGTAGATACTATTTAAAAAAATTTTTTTTTTAAAATTTGAGTTCATAATAGTTTACATCATTGTGAAATTTCAGTTGTACATTATTTCTTGTCTGTCACCACATAAGTGCTCCCCTTCACCCCCTGTGCCCACCCCCCACCCCCGTTCCACTGGTAATCAAATCACTCAACTGTTTTCTTTGTCCATGTGCTTGTTTATATTCCATACATGAATGAAATCATCTGGTGTTTGTCTTTCTCAGTCTGGCTTATTTCGCTCAGCATTATTCCCTTCAGGTCCATCCATGTTGTTGCAAATGGGATGATTTTGTCTTTTTTTATGGCTGAGTGTATTCCATTGCATATATATACGCCACATCTTCTTTATCCAATCATCAGTCGATGGGATAAATCAATCAGTCGACATTCTTTCAATGTCTTGGCCATTGTGGATAGTGCTGCAATGAACATAGGGGTACATATGTTACTTTGGGTTGTTGATTTCAAGTTGTTTGGGTAGATACTCAGTAGTGGGATAGTTAGGTCATATGGTATTTCTATTTTTAGTTTTTTGAGGAATCTCCATACTGTTTTCCATAGTGGCTGCACCAGTTTGCATTCCCACCAGCAGTGTGTGAGGGTTCCTTTTTCTCCACATCCTCTCCAACATTTCTTATTTTTAGTTTTAGTGATTATAGCCATGTTAACAGGCGTAAAGTGGTATCTTAGTGTAGTTTTGATTTGCATTTCCCTGATGATTAGCGATGTTGAACATCTTCTCATGTGTTTATTGGCCGTCTGTATCTCTTCTTTGGAAAAGTGTCTGTTCATCTCCTCTGCCCATTTTTTCATCGGGCTGTTTGTTTTTCTGTTGTTCAGTGGTAGATACTATTTTTTAGTCTCTGTTTTTCAGATAAAGAAACTGGGCTCAGAGAGGTTAAATAACTTGCCCAAGGTCACGTGGCAGTAAATGATGGGGCTGGAATAATAACATAGAGTCGGACTCGAAAGACTGTGTTCTTAATTACTATGCTATAATTCTGCTAGGCAACCCAGCTCCTTAGCTTAAAGTTCTTTTTTTTTCCCTAAAGATTGGCACCTGAGCTAACAACTGTTGCCAATCTATTTTTTTTTCTTTCGGCTTTTTTTCCCCAAATTCCCCCAGTACATAGTTGTATATTTTAGTTGTGGGTCCTTCCAGCTGTGGCATGTGGGACGCCGCCTCAACACAGCCTGATGAGTGGTGCCATGTCCGTGCCCAGGATCCGAACCAGAGAAACCCTGGGCCGCTGCAGCAGAGCGCGCGAGCTTAACCACTTGGCCACTGGGCCGGCCCCTGGCTTAAAGTTCTTGATGTATTGGACCCTGCCTCCTCCCTGAAGCTTGCCTATCTCTCTCTTCTCCATCGCCCAAGGCACCCCCAGAACCCAGCCACGACTCTTTGGCTCCTCCTTTGGCCTCATTCCACTCCATGTAGGTCTCTATCCAGGGGCAGGGCAGGACTGTGCAGAGGAGAAGAGAAGGTCAGGTGTGATCAGGGCACAGTGAGATGGGGGCAGGCTTGGCCATTGCCTCCCCTTCCTGGGGCTCTGGGTAGCAGCTGAATTTGCATGAGCTTTATTTGGAAGCCTTCCACCCTTTGCTGACTCATATGCAGCATGGGTCAACTCACATTCCTATATTTGTACCTATGTCTCTTAAAGCTGCTGCAGAGTGGGAGGGGGCCACGTGAGGGACCTAATAATTCTCCCTGCTGAATTTCCTTGTGGGGACATCTCTGTCTCACTGGCTGGCCCAGATAATCTTGGACCAGGAATGTGGTCCACTCCTCTTCACTTCCCTGGCAGCCCCAATGTGATCAGCAGGGCCTGCACCCTTGTCCTTAAGAGCCTCCCAGCCAACTTCACAAGGAAAAGAGACCATCAGTCATGAAGGCTGCATGGGCTGCCCCCTCTTTCCCCTCTGGTGTTTGAAATTCACACCTCCCCCTTTCATCCTGTCTCGCAGCTATAAAGACCTTAAGCTTTGGAAGTACAGCAACGTTGGTTTGAATCCTGGATCTGCCATTTACAGGTTATTTGACCCTGAGCAAGTCATCAATCTTTCTAAACCTTAATTCCTTATCTCTAAAATGGCAATAATTACACTCTTCTCATGGAACGCTGTAAGAGCCAGTTAAGATAAAATGTGTGAACAAGACACAAGCTGGAATTCAGCTAATGGAGGCTGGTATATAATTGTCACCCTTGCCAAGGACAAGCCTGCCACCTGGGCTCTGCATCCTATTTCCCAGGACTCTCCAGAACCAGCTCCCCCAGTGACTTCTTTTCCTGGTGTTCTCGCTCTCTCCTTCAGCATATAAACGTGCCTCGTCTCCCCAGCCTCTACATCCTTTTCCAGGGACTCTTGCTTCCCTTCACCATCAAACTTTTGCTTTCTAAAAATTTTAATTGTCGATATAAAAACTAGTCTTAAGAAGACAGAATATGAAATAATTCGCATGTACCCATCACCCAGCTTTAACAATTAGCAACATTTTTTTCCATGTCTGCCCTCCCTGCCCTCCTGCTGGAGTCTTGTAAATCACATTCCAGATACCATAATTGCTTCATCTGTAAATGCTTCCGGCTGTATCCCTTAAAAAATCCACGATACCACTATCACACCTAACAAAATTAACAATAGTTCCTTAGTATCATCTAATACCCAGTCAACATTTTAATTTTCCCAATTGTCTCAAAAAAAATTTTTTTTACAGTTGGATTATTACATTTATTTCCTATGTCTTATCTACATTGCTTCTCCTCCTCTCTTTCTTTTCCATGACAATTATTTGTTGAAGAAACAAAGGTTTTTTTCCTATAGAATTTCTCAGTTCTGGATTTGGCCAAATGCATTTTTTTTAGTGTCCTTTGATATGTTCATCCATCCCCCTATTAATGTTAATTTTTTTGGTAAACTCATAGTTAGATCTAGAGACTTCATTAAATTCCTGTTCAATTTTTTAAATTTGTTTCATAAGAGATGCTGTGTTCTTTCCATCATCTCACCTCAGGATCCCTGTCGTGTCTGGTTATCCTACTTCTAGCCATGTTAGGGTCGATTGTAGGTTAGAAGTTGGCAGTCTAACCTATCCATTATAAATCTCTGAAAGCCTTACCTAAAGGATTTTGTAGTGGTTGTTCCTGGATCCATTATTTCATTGAATGCTACAAAATGTTGAATTTCTAATTAATTCGTTCTTTATGCATTTATTAGCTGCTATGTTTCTTTTTTTTTTAAAGATTTTCTTTTTTTTTTCCTTTTTTCTCCCCAAAGCCCCCCAGTACATAGTTGTATATTCTTCGTTGTGGGTCCTTCTAGTTGTGGCATGTGGGATGCTGCCTCAGTGTGGCCTGATGAGCAGTGCCATGTCTGCGCCCAGGATTCGAACCAACGAAACACTGGGCCGCCTGCAGCAGAGCTCGCGAACTTAACCACTTGGCCACAGGGCCAGCCCCTGCTATTTTTCTCTAAAGAACTTTCCTCATTGCCCATTTGGTTACCCTGTATAGAGGATGCTATTGATGCTACAACCCACATCTCTTTGGCTTGTCTTTGAATTGGCCATATACACTGACAGCTGCCCACTTCAAGTGTCCGTGTCTCTCTGGTTCCCTGGATATGGTATCACAGTGGCCAAGAATCTCATCCATGGTGGATTGATAAGTCTTCACTTACGTTGTAGCCTAAGGTCTTGAAGCATATGGGGGCAATGGCAATTATATGAATTGTGGAATTGGCTGGCTTTTCTTTACTGCCCTGGAAAACTTGAAGAAAGAGAAGAACAGGCTCAGGGCAATTAATGAAACCCAGCAGCGACAAAGCACCTATATGGCAGCACCTAGAGACCCTCATTTCTAGTAGCTGGAGGAAAGTCTATCCTCAAAATCAGACCCAGCAGGAGAGACTAGAGAGAAAGTAATATTTGAAGAGACATGAGCTGAGAAATTTCTAAAGTTGATGAAAGACATGAAAACACATATTCAAGAAGCTCGGTAGACCCCAAGCAGGATAAATACAAAGAAAACCGTATCTAGACATATTAGAGTCAAACTTCTGAAAACCAAAGCTACAAAGAGAAAATTCTAAAACAGCCAGAGAAAAAAAGATACATTAAATTCAGGGGAATGATAAGAGTAACAGCTTACTTCTTCAGAGTAATTATAGAAGTCAGAAGAAATGGAATTACTTTTTTTTTTTAAGATTGGCACCTGAGCTAACAATGCTGCCAATCTTTCTTTTTCTGCTTTTTCTCCCCAAATCCCCCCAGTATATAGTTGTATATTTTTTATTCTTACTTGTGAGTCCTTTTAGTTGTGGCATGTGGGATGCCACATCAGTGTGGCCTAATAAGCAGTGCCGTGTCTGTGCCCAGGATCCAAACTGATGAGACCCTGGGCCGCTGAAGCGGAGTGTGAGAACTTAACCACTTGGCCACGGGGCTGGCCCCTGGAATGACATTTTTAAAGTGCCAAAAGGAAAAAACCCTGCTAACCTAGCAATCTATGCCCAGTGAAAATATTCTTCAAAAATTAAGGCAATAATTTTTAGACAAACAAAAGCTGAAAGACTTTGTCTTCAGCAGACCTGTACTATGAGACCTGCAGGCTGAAGGCAAATAATCCCAAATGCTAGCTTGGACCTTTAGGAAGGCAAGAAGAAGCCTGGAATGGGTAAATAAATGGAAAAAGTTAAAGACATGGAAAACAGCCTTGCAGTTCCTCAAAAAATTAAACATAGGGGCCAGCCGGGTGTCACAGAGGTTAAGTGTGCACGTTCCGCTTCGGCGGCCCAGGGTTTGCAGGTTCGGATCCCAGGTGCAGACATGGCACTGGGTGGCAAGCCATGCTGTGGTAGGCATCCCACATATAAAGTAGAGGACGAAGGGCATGGATGTTAGCTCAGGGTCAGTCTTCCTCAGAAAAAAGAGGAGGATTGGCAGATGTTAGCTCAGGGCTAACCTTCCTCCAAAAAAAAATAAATTAAACACAGAATTACCATATGATCCAGCAATTCAATTTCTGAGTATATACCTAAAAGAACTGAAAGCACGGATTTAGACAGATACTTGAACTCCAGAGTTCATAGCAGCGTTATTTACAATAGCCAAAAGGTGGAAATGACCCAATGTCCATTGACAGATGAATGGATAAACAAATGTGGATGTACATACAGTGGAATATTATTCAGCCTTAAAAAGGAAAGAAATTCTGGGGCTGGCTCCGTGGTTGAGTGGTTAAGTTCGCGCGCTCTGCTGTAGGCGGCCCAGTGTTTCGTTGGTTTGGATCCTGGGCATGGACATGGCACTGCTCATCAAACCACGCTGAGGCGGCGTCACACATGCCACAACTAGAAGGACTCACAACGAAGAATATACAACTATGTACCAGTGGACTTTGGGGAGAAAAAGGAAAAAAATAAAATCTTTAAAAAAAAAAAAAGGAAAGATATTCTGATACATGCTACAACATGGATAAATCTTAAAAACACTATTCTAAGTGAAATAAGGCAGACACAAAAGGCAAATATTGTATGATTCTACTTATATGAGGTCCCTAGAGTAGTCAAATTCATAGAGACAAAAAGTAGAAGGGTGGTTGCCAGGAGCTGGGGGAGTGAGGAAGGAGGAGTTAGTGTTTAGTGGGGACAGAAGTTCAGTCTGGGAAGATAGAAAAGTTTTGGAAGTTGATGGTGGTGATGGTTGCACGACAATGTGAATGTAGTTAATGCCACTAAACTGTACGCTTAAAAATGGTTAAAATGGTAAATCTCATATTTTGTATATTTCACCACAATAAAACAATTAAAAAGACTATTAACTGTTTGAGACAACAATAACAACAGTGTGTGCTGGGCTCTCTAACCTACGCAGAAGTAAACTATATGACAACACAAAGGGTCAGGGGAAAGGACGAGAGAACGGAATGATACTATTGTAAAGTTCTCACATCTTTCCTGACGTGGTAGAAGACTAATGCAACGTACATTGTACCGAGGTAAAAGGCATATTATAATCTCCAGATTAGCCATGAGGAAAAATATGAAAAGGCATAACCAAAATATAAGTAACATAGCAACAAGAAAGGTATAACATAATAAAGGTGTAACAGAAGAGATACAGTAGAATAATAAAAGTAATACTTGATTTATCCAAAAGATTAAAGGAAAGGAAGAACAAAAAACAGATGCAGCAAATGGAAAACAGGTAATAAGATGATAATCCCATTAAATTTAGTGTCCCAAACGCGCCAATCTCCAAAAGACAGAGGTGGTCCAACTGGAATTAGAAAAACCAAGAACAAAACAATTATACGCTTTTTACAAGCAACGCACTTTTTTAACGCTACTTATTTATTTACTTATTTAAAAAATTGGTAAAGCTGATTCTTCTTCTTCTTTTTTTTTGGTGAGGAAGATTGGCCCTGAGCTAACATCTGTTGCCAATCTTCCTCTTTCTTGTATTTTTCTCCCCAAAGTCCCAGTAGATAGTTGTATATCCTAGTTGTAAGTCCTTCTAGTTCTTCTATGTGGGATGCCTCCACAGCATGGCTTGATGGGCAGTGTGTAGGTCCATGCCCAGGATCTGAAGAAGCAAACCCCAGGCTGCCAAAGCAGAGTGAACAAACTTAACCACACTGCCATGGGGCCAGCCCCTACAAGCAACACACTTTACATATAAGGACATAGAGAGATTGAAAATATAAAAATACACTAAGATATACCCTACAAATACCAATTATAAGAAAGCTGGGGTGGCTAGATCAACAACAAAGCAGATTGTAAGACAAAGAGTACTACCAGAGATAAAGAGGGACCTTTCTTAATGGTAAAAGGGTCAATTCAACAGAAAGACATAACAGTCCTAAATGTATATGGGTCTAATAACAGTACTTCAAAGTACAAAGAGAAAAAACTGGCACAGCTAACATGAGAAATAGGCAAACACAATCGTATTTGGAAATTTTAAGACGGCTCCCTTGGCAATTGATTAAAAAGAAGTAGACAAAAACAGTAATGAGGATATAGAAAACTTGAACAATACTCTCAATTAACTTGACCTAACTGACATTTATAGAACATTCCATCCGACAACAGCAGAGTACACATTCTCAAGTGCACATAGGACAGTCACCAAGATAGATCACGTGCTTGGATCATAAAACAATCTCTCCATTTCAAAACATTGAAATCATACTGAGTATATCTTCTGACCACAGTGGAATCAAAGTAGAAATCAACCACAAAAGGATAACTGGAAAGTCCCTAACTGTTGGGAAATTAAGTAGAGCAGCTCTTGGTAGGCTACCAGTTACTGGAAGAAATTGAGTACTGTCCATGGAAGTCATGGTCTATGCAACTGGAGGGGCTGTCAGGAGCTGGATGTTGTTAGATCCACCAGCCCACAAAGTTGGGTGGGCACAGGGCAATCACTGTATGATGGAAATGGTGCATTTGGGATCCGATTCAAGCATGTCCAGAGGACACAGGTAAAAGAAATGAATAGAAAGCCCACTTTTATTCTGGTGCACTGGCACCTCTCAGTGTTCATCTGTGTAGGAAGGGGTGGGCAGCATCAAGATCAGCTGATGGGGGAAGAAAAATTTGGGTCTAGTTCAAAGAAGGTTGGCTTGATATGTTGGTGCGAGCCAAAAATGGACTTTCTGCTCCACTAACAGCCTTACTCATGGGTAGCCCTAAAGGAGGATGGGGGATAAAAATCCTCCCAGCATGCAGAACTTTGAGCAGTAGAGGGGCCAGCAAGTCTGTGTTCAGGGAGAAGTGGCCTGAGGTCAGGCTGTACGTAGACTCTTGGGCAGTGGTGAATGGCTTGACTGGGAAAGAGATATGAGAATGACATGTGAGCGTGGATAAAAAATGGTGTGGATTCTTATGTCTCATGCCAATGTCTATCAGAGTACCCATACTCCAGAGATAGCACCAAACCACAGGATAGTAGGGTGACTTGATTGATAGACGTCAGCCATCCCAGTGCAGGCAGTGGAATAGCCATGAGAGTAGAAACGTAGGCTATGCACAGACCAATAGCACGGGCTCCCACTCACCGAGCTGATCTAGTTACTGCAGTTGCTGAATGTTAAATTTGTCCGTAGCAGAAGCCAACACTGAGCCCTTGATATGGTACCATCTCTTGAGGAGACTAAGCCACCATTTGGTGGCAGTTGACTTCTTCCACCCTAGAGGAGGCAGAAATTCATCCTTACTAGGATTGAAAATTATTCTGGATATGGGCTTGCCTTTCCCGTCTATTGTACTTCTCTTAGCTCACAGCAGGCCTGATTTAGGGAACAAAATCTTTGGAACAAGAAGAACATTGTAGAGTGAAGAAGGTGCAAGAGTGGGTGCATAGCTATGGGCTTGACTACTCCTTCCATATACCACATTGCCCCAAAGCTGTAAGCCTAATAGAACGTGATACACTTCAAGTGATTGACCATTATTTAGCGCTGTACCCAGCAGTTACAATATATGGGTCTTGGAACCACTGGGTGGAAGTGAAATTAACTCTTCCCACCTTTAGTGACCAGTGCCCAGTTTGGTAAATTTCTTCTTCCTGTCCCTGTGCCATTAAGCTCTTCTGGGTTAAAGGTCCTAGTTTCCATATGGGTGGGAAATGCTTTCACCAAGAGTTCCACAGAACATAAAGGTACAACTGTTTCGGTCATTGTGGATTCCTTGTGCCAGTAGAGGAACAAGCAAAGAGTGGAATACTATTGTGATGCATGCAATTGATTCTGATTAACATGAGGAGCTATAGTTGCTGCTACACAATGGGACAGGGAGGAACGTGTCTAGGATTTGGGGATTCATTGGGGTGCCTCTTGGTGCTTCTGTACCAGGTGGTAACAGTAAACAGGCAAGCGCAGCAACCAAAACCTAACAATGGCAAGGTACCCAGGGGTGAGACTTCTCAGGGATGAACGTCTAGTATCGTCACACCTGGACCAGTGGAAGTGCACGACGAATGTGAGAGGAATCTAGAATGGATAGTAGAGGAGGGAAACGATTCACACTGTGGGTCCAGGACCACTGCAGCGGTGGGGGCTGTAACTAATCTTCCTGTTTTACAGCTTTAAAGGTTGTGGCTGGCCACCATCTTGAAGCTTAAAAGAGTGGATTTAACATATGATATGATTGCATTTGAGAGGTGCAAGGAAGGGTGGACCATGGCCAACATTGTTGATGCCCAACCCCGTAGCCCCTTAGTCTACTTTGAGTTCACCTGTTGTCATGGGGTGAGAGGTTAGGTACATGCGGAAAACTTCCCACCTAAGGCACCCTTCCTTGATGTTGGGGGACTTTCTCTGGGACCACAGGAGCTTTCTCAGCCCATGTGGAGGGCAGCCCAAAAGTGCTGGGGATTTAGTACTCTCAGCGACCATCTTTAACCAGTAGAAGACAGGATCGGTGGCCAAATACACCAGCTTCCTTGTAGACCGGTAGGATCATGTTAGAAAAACACAGAAGCCAACTAGAGACACGTTCGACCCAATACCCAGAGGGTCCCTAGAAGGATTAAGCCTCAGTTGCCCATGACAATGATCTGGTCTCTGATGCACTCCTTATTGGCTTCTCTCCCTTCTCTGTCTCACCTTTCCAAGCTATTCACTTATGCTTCCTGGCATTACCTCCCAAATGAACTACCTGCCACTCAAGTTCTAATTAAAGGATCCGCTTTTGGAACCCAAACTAAGACACTCTGAAAGAGAGTTGGAACAGAAAAGGCAGCACAAAAGAAAAGAAAAGAAAAGAAAAGAAAAAGAAAAGAAAATGCAGCATACATACATATTTTTTCCCTTTATTTATCCATTTTCAAAAAATGAGCTGGTGCTTCACAGCCTCCAAAGGTGACCAGTGAAATCTCTTTCTTTAGTGTCATTACTAATTAATGGATTTTAATACATTTCCCATTTTTTAAATCAACTTGATTTTTCAGAACGGTTTTAGATGTCCAAAAAAATTGAAAAAATCAAACAGAGTTTCTCCTATTATTAATATCTTACTCTAACTAGCATGGTATATTTGTTATAATTAATGACCAATATTGATACATTATTATTAACTAAAGTCCAGACTATTCAGATTTCCTTAATTTTTACCTAATGTCCTTTTTTTCTTCCAGGATCCCATCCAGGACACCACATTACATTTCATTGTCACGTCTCCTTAGGTTCCTCTTGGCTGTGACAATTTCCCAGACTTTGTTTTTGATGACCTTGGCAGTTTTGAGGAGTCCTGGTCAGCTATCTTGCAGAATGTCACTCTATTGGGATTTGTCTGATGCTTCGCTCACGATTAGACTGGGGTTACACGTGATGTTCATTGCGGCCATCTTTCTTTTTTGAGGATCAAGTTGTCACGTTTTGGGCCAGTAGGAGCCCCTTCAAGCTGGCTCCTGTGTCCTTTTGCAAAGACCCTAGCAGTCTTTAATTTTATCTTTGCTTTCTGACATGATAAGACTTTTCTAGGCTTATCTTCTATGTTTCCTGCCACAAATCTGGAAACAGGCATTTCCCCAGAGGGCCCTGATTTCTTCTAGCAGGAAATGGTACTTAGAGACCATAGTCAGGCAGCAGGAATGCAATTGCTCTTGGGTTGTTGGCACAATTTCTGAAAGTTTTCATTGGACAAAGCTGGAAAATAAGTATTTCAGAAAGTGAAAAAAATCATGAGCACATTCCCCTTTAAATTTAAAATCATAATGTTTGAAGGTAACTTCTTTGATTTAATATTTGTATCTCTTTTCCTGCATCTCGGCTCCTAATAATGTTAACCCAATTACTTATTTGTTCTCCATACTATATGTAAAATAAATTCAAAATGGCGATATCAATGTTATTGCTAACAATATGATTGTGAGCGCTGCTTAAGATTTCCTTGTAGCTCTTTTGGCCTTAGGCTATAGTCCTCTAGGAAGGTGCTCTCAAATGACTGCGCTTAATTATGCCACTGACTTGACATAGAGTCAAGATATTTGTTTCACTTTTGTCCATCTTTAGGAATTACTTTGTTGTGTTTTTTCTTTTTCATGGCTTGACAGGGAAACGGAAAACAGACTTAACTTGGTAGCCCTGAGTGCTTGCTGAAAGAGCCTTCTCACTCTCAGTTCACGAAGGAAGCACTCTCCAACGTTGATGAAACTTACCCTGTGCCCTCAGCCCAACTTCAGCCTCCAGAGATGAGGTTTCTCTGAGGTGGGCAGTAAGGGCGGTTGATGGAGGTTCAGAGGAGAATTTAGCCTCGGTCCAGATACAACTATGACTCAAAATTGCTGTGCAGAACAGAACAAGACAAAACAAAATCACTGTGCTCTATGTGAGAAGATACGCTCTCTGAAACATGTAACATCATTTTCATATTTCAAGGTGGAAATCTAGAAGAGCCGATAGCAAAGATTTGAATGATAAAAAGTTATCCGCTGGGTAATCTTTCCCCTGTCACGGGATGAAGACTTAGGCAGGAGCCATGGTCCTTCAGCTTGCTCCTAACGGGTCCTCTCATCACTGTGAGTCACAACACAGAGTCCCAATTCAGACCGAGTTATCACGCACCTTCAAACTCACTGAAGGGTATCAAGCAAGGCTGACAGATTTGGCTGGTAAAGAAACAAGAAGACCTTTTTAGATTCAGACAGTTCATCGTTTTCACTTCGACCGAAAGCAACATCAACAAAAGTGTCAGCTCCCTGTGTCCCTTGTTCAACAGGAAGACATCCCAACCAAAGATGACGATGCAACAGAGGGGTGGGGCATCCTGGTGCTGAGGAGCCAATTCCACGCTACAGCCAAGCAGTTGGATAGGCTGCATCTGGACCCTAAGTCGGGAGAAGCAGAAAACCTCATACCTCGTTAGAACCAGGAGGGGATGAGAAACTGCGTCATGACAGCCTCCTGGAAGATAGGGAGGTAGCTCCTCACGGTCCTCCTATGTTCTCATGTCTGGGGAGAGCTATAGGGCATTCTGCGAAGGTTCTGGTCAGCTGTGGTTAAGCCTTGCCCACATGGCGCATGTAGAGATGTGCCTGGTCGCCAGGACCCACGGAGGAGCCATTCTCCCTGCAAGGGTTAAGACTTCTCTTCCTTTTCCAGCTAAGGCTGGTGGCAGGAGAGAGTCTTCAGTCCAGGAAGGTGATTGTGGGCAGATTCTGCCCCATCTCCCTGTTTATGTCCTTCCCCACTTATTAGCCACCATTTTGACCCTAGTAAGGTCAAAAAGAGAGGAGGCAGGAGACGTAAGGTGACGAGATGTTCCTATGTGGCTGGATGCCTTGGTGTTTTCCGAGCCTCGGCAAAGTCTACAGCTGACTCCTTCTCAGTGGGAACTTTCTCGCGTCCTTCAGAGGATCCAGTGCTGGGTCTCTCTGAGGCACTTCCTGGGATGGGATCCACAGGAAATACTTGTGTCTGCCTTTCCCAGAGAAACTCCAGCAGTGCAGCCTCCTCCATCCTGAGGCCACGGGCTGCTCTAGCTTTTTCAGTCATGAGCTGGAGAACGGTCCCCGAGTCCTCAACGGCAAGGGAGCCTGTGGAGAGTACCACCCTGACCCTGCCTCCTTGGGAGGGCCTCAGCACGGCTACGGCTCCCGTTCCCCTTCTGCTTTCAACTCTTCCAAATAGTGCTTGAAATAGGGGAGTGGACTCAGCAGACACAGCACTGGCCCATGACCGTTTCCTTTGTAAATCCTGCATTTGATGATCTGCCTCTGGAATTTCACATTTATGGCAATTTTGTCTCAGTGGAAATTTTTAACATCGTGTTACTCACGTCGTAAAATATTTATCCCTTTTGCGCATCATAGACTCACGGGCTTTGACAAACTCAACTTAGTCCATTGACCCTGATTTCATTTTTGTTTTAGATGCCTGATTGCCACTCTTTGGCCAGGGGCTATCCCTTTAAGCTGGCCCTTTATTCTTTGTAGTCATGTGTCCCCAGTTAGCCTTGAAAGCAGTCTTGCTTTCTGGCAGCAAGAAGTTTTAGGCCCAGTTTGAGGTTTTCTGCCTCAAACATGGAATCAGCTCCTCTTTCCAAGGAGCCTTGGCCCTGGATCTTCAAACACTGTATTAGAGACCAAAATTTGGGCCATGGGAATGCAGAATTTTACAGTTTCATAGGAGTACTGGGGGCATCGCTGGATGACAGAAGAGAAAAATGATCTTTTATTTAAAAACAAAAAGATCATGAACTTATGTAGATATTTTAAACAATTATAATTTACTAAACCCTTCCTTGTGGTGATATAAAAGTCTTTTAATTTATTTTCTCCTCTTTTCTGAGATAGAATCTTTTCTTCTCTCTAATACACAGCATCTTTTTACCCAATTTCATGTGCTTTACTTTAATGGATTATACCAAATCCTGTGTTTAAATAACAGTGTTAAAGTTTTGGAAGCTTTAGTTTTCTAAAAGAAAGTTACATCTTATCCAAGAATATTATAAATGACTACCCAAAATCGCTTAGTTGTTTTACTGTTTCATTTTTTAGCAGCTCTGTTGAGGTAAAATTGACATACAATAAACTGCATGTTTATAGCGTATAATTTGATGCTTTTGATATATGTATACATGTGAAACCATTAGCATAATCTAGATAATAACTGTGAGCATTACCCCAAATAGTTTGCTCCTACACTTTTATAATCTCTCCCTTTTGCCCCTTTCTACTCTCCTGTCTCCAGGTAACTCTTTGTTTTTTTTTTTTTTAACAATTTTATTTTATTTATTTATTTATTTTGAGGAAGATCAGCCCTGAGCTAGCATCTGCTGCCAATCCTCCTCTTTTTGCTGAGGAAGACTGGCCCTGAGCTAACATCCGTGCCCATCTTCCTGTACTTTATATGTGGGACGCCTACCACAGCATGGCTTGCCAAGCGGTGCCATGTCCGCACCCGGGATCCGAACTGGCGAACCCAGGGTTGCCGAAGCGGAACGTGTGCACTTAACTGCTGCGCCACCGGGCCGGCCCACAGGCAACTCTTGATCTACTTTCTGTCACTATAGAATGTGTTTTCTAGAATTTTCTGGAAATGGAGTCATACAGTATGTACTCTCTTTTTGTCTGCCTACTTTCACTCAGAATATTTATTTTGAGATTCGTCCAAGTTATTGTGTATATCATAGTTCATTCTCTCCCTTTTATTGATGAGCAGTTTTCCATTGTATGGATATAACATAAGCTGTTTGTCTACTCAGTTCAAATATTGAGCTGTTTCCAGTTTTTGGTCATTACAAAAAAGCTGCTATGAACACTCACGTGCAAGTCTTTGCATGGACGTACGCTTTCATTTATCTTGACTGAATACCTAGGAGTGGAATAGCTGGATCCTGTGGTATTTACATCTTTAACTTTTTAAGAAGCCATTAAATTGTTTTCCAAAGTGTTTTAAACATTTTACATCCCACCAGCTGAGGATGAGGATTCCAATTGTTCCACATCCTCACCAACACTTGGTGTGGTCAATCTTTTTAATTTTAGACATTACAATAGGCAGTTTAATTTGCATTCCTTAATGACTCATGATGTTGAGCATCCTTTCATGTGCTTATTTGCATACATCTTCTTTGGTGAAGCGTCATTAAATGCTTGGTAGAATTCATCAGTAAAGCCATCTGGGCCTGGAGTCCTCTTTGCGGGAAGGTTTGTTTTTTTCTTTTAAAGATTTTACTTTTCCTTTTTCTCCCAAAGCTCCCCCAGTACATAGTTGTGTATTTTTAGTTGTGGGTCCTTCTAGTTGTGGCATGTGGGACGCCACCTCAGCGTGGCTTGACGAGCCGTGCCATGTCCGCACCCAGGATTCGAACTGGTGAAATCCTGGGCCACCGAAGCAGAGTGTGCGAACTTAACCACTTGGCCATGGGGCCGGCCCCTGTGGGAAGGTTTTCAACTACATTTTCAAATTCTTTAATAGATATAGGGCTACCGAGGTTATCTATTTTTTCTTGAATGAACTTTGGTAATTTGTGTCTTTCAAGGAATTTGTCCATTCCATCTAAGTTGTCTTATTTATTGGCATAAAGTTGTTCCTAATATTCCCTTACTACCCTTTAACTATCTGTAGAATCTATAGTGATGTCAACTCTTCCATTCCTAATATTGGTAATTTGTGTCATTTCTCTTTTGTCCTAATCAGTCTTACTAGAGGTTTATCAATGATATTGATCTTTTCAAAGAGCTAGCTTTTGTTTTCATTGATTTTCTCTATTGAGTTCCTCTGATCTTTATTATTTCCATTCTTCTGCTTACTTTGGATTCAGTTTGCTCTTCTTTTCCTAGTTTCTTAAGGTTGAAGCTGAGACAATTGACTTTTCTTCTTTTCTAATATAGACATTTAGTGCTATAAGTATCTCCCAAAATACAGTCATGTGCCACATAACGATGTTTTGGTCAATGACGGACCGCACATATGATGGTGATCTCATAAGATTAGTACTATATAGAGGCAGCCTGGGGTTTGCTGGTTCAGATCCTGGGCGTAGACCTACACACTGCTCATCAAGCCATGCTATGGTGGCATCCCACATAGAAGAACTAGAAGGACTTACAACTAGGGTATACAACTAGGTACTGGGATTTCGGGGGAGAAAAAAAAAGAGGAAGACTGGCAATGGATGTTAGCTCAGGGCCAATCTTCTTCACCAAAAAAAGGCATAAAGAAAAAGATTAGTACTATATAGCCTTGGTGTGTAGTAAGCTGTACCATCTAGGTTTGTGTAAGTACACTCTATGATGTTCACAAAATCACCTAATGGTGCATGTCCCAGAACATATCTCCATCATTAAGCAACACAAGACTGTACTGTTTTAGCAGCATCCCATATCTTCTGATATGTTGTGCTTTCTTTTTCATTCATTTGAAAATACTTTCTAATTTCCTTTTTGACTTATTCTTTGACCTATTTAGGAGTGTGTTATTTAATTTCCAAATATTTGGGGATTTTCCAAGGATCTCTCTGTTATTGATTCTCTAATTTAATTCCATGTAGTCATTGTGTGTGATTTGAATCCTTTTGAATTTACTGAGACTTTTTTTATGGCCCAGAATATGGTCTCTCTTGGTAAATGTTCAATGTACACTTGAGGAAATTGTGTATTCTTCTGTCGTTGATGGAGTGCTCTATAAATATGAGTCAGGTCAAGTTGGTTGATAGCGTTGTTAAAGTCTGATATACCCTTGCTGATTTTCTGCCTACTGTCTTATCAGTTATTGAGCGGTACTGAAATCTCTGGTTATCATTTACGAATTTGTCTATTTCTCCTTGAGCTTCTATCAGTTTTTGTTTTACGTATTTTGAATGTGTATTATTAGCTACATAATTGTTTAGGGTTGTTATGTCCTCTTGATTAACTGACCCCTTTATCATTATGAAATGATCTTCTTGATCCTTGGTAAAATTCTTTGTTCTAAAATCTATTTTATCTGATATTAATATAGCCACATCAGCTTCCTTTTGATTAGTAGATAGCATAGTATCTTTTTCTTTCCTTTTACTTTTGACCTATTTCTGTCCCCATTAAATAATCACTTCCCATTCCCTCAACTCCCCAGCCCCTGGTATTCTACTTTCTGACTCTGCACATTTGCTTATTTTAGGCACCTCATACACTTCCTAAGTCTTTAATTTTTTGGAAGAGTTTGAGAATTATTGGTGTTAATTCTTCTTTAAGTGTTTGGTAGATTTGCCATAAAGCCATCTGGTCTAGGACTTTTCTTTGTTGGGAGGTTTTTGATTACTGATTCAATCCCTTTACTTGTTATAGCTCTGTTGAGTATTTCTATTTCTTCTTGAGTCACTTTAGGTAATTTGCGTGTTTTAATGAATTTGTCCATTTCTTCTAGGTTGCCTAATTTCTTGATATACAACCTTTCATAGCATTCTTTTATAACCTTCTTTTATGATGTAGGATCAGTAGTAATGTCGCTACTTTCATTTCTTTCTTTTTTTTTTTTTTTGAGGAAGATTAGCCCTGAGCTAACATCTGGTGCCAGTCCTCCTCTTTTTGCTGAGGATGACTGGCCCTGAGTTAACATCCGTGTCCATCTTCCTTTACTTTATATGTGGATGTGTCACAGCATGGCTTGACAAGTGGTGCATAGGTCCACACCTGGGATCCGAACCAGTAAACCCTGGGCTGACAAAGTGGAACATGTGAACTTAACCTCTGTGCCACTGGTCCAGCCCCCTTTCATTTCTAATTTTAGTTATTTGTGTCTTCTCTCTTTTTTTCCTTGCCAGCGTGGCTAAAGGTTTGTCAATTTTGTTGACCTTTTTAAAGAATCAACTTTTTGTTTCATTGATTGTCCCTATATTTTGCCCTGTTTTTGCAAAATATTTTTGCTGGGTATAGAATTCGAGGTTGACAGTTTTAAAGAAGCTGATCCACTGTTTTTGGTTTTTTTTTTTTTTGCATTATTTCCGATGGGAAAACTATCATCCTAATACCTATGTGTCTTTTTTCTCCAGTTACCTGTAAGATTTTCTCTTTATCACTGACTTTAAGCAATTTGGTAAAGATGTGTCAATATAATTTTCTTCATGTTTCTTGCACTTAGGATTTGTTGAGATTCTTGGCTCTGTAGGTTTACAATTTGCATCAAATTTTGAAAAATTTTAGCCATTATTTCTTCAGTTTTTTTTTTGTCTCCTTATGTCTCTCCTCTTCCCCTTTTTGTGGACTCCAGTTACATGTATATTTAGCTGCTTGAAGTTGTCCCACATTTCATGGATGCTCTGTTCATTTTTTAAAACAGTTTATTTAATTTTATTTATTTTTATTGTGGAGATATATCTATCATAAAATTTGCCTTTTTAACCATTTTTAAGTATGCAATTCAGTGGCATTAATTACGTTCACAATGTTACGCAACCATCATATCTACTTCTAAAACTTTTTCATCACCCCACATAGAAATTGTGCACCTGTTAAGCAATAACTCCCCCTCCCCCCCAGCCCCTGGTCCCCTCTAATCTACTTTCTCTCTATATAAATTTGACAGTATCCTTTAAAGCTCCCAAGCACCAAATTTTAATCTCAATTAGTTTTCAAAACATTTATCCAACTTTAAAAGTTCCAAATGGAAAATTATGATGCATAAATCTACATGGGCATAAAACTTTTAACTTTTTCTTTTAATTGGCTATCTCCATCCAGTCACAAACAGGGAGAATAAGGTCAATAAAGGATCATGTTCCAGAACCACACAAGCCTTCTCTTACCTCAAAGACCTGGGTCCTTGTCCAATTTGTTTTGCAAGATCAGGATTCTTGATCTTTTTTTTTTTTTTGAGGAAGATTAGCCCTGAGCTAATATCCGTGCCCGTCTTCCTCTACTTTATATGTGGGACGCCTACCACAGCATGGCTTGCCAAGTGGTGTCATGTCCGCGCCCGGGATCTGAACTCGGGAACCCTAGGCCGCCAAATGGAACGTGTGCACTTAACCGCTGCACCACTGGGCTGGCCCCCGTCTTCACTCTTTAGAGCAGAGTTGTTAACTTGAGGTCCTGGAGTGGTTCACGGATAAACCACTCAGTAAGCCCATGAACTCGAATGGGAGTAAAATTACATCTTGATTTTAATTAACCTCTAAGTAAAAACGACATCTCTTTCATTTAGGAGAAACCATAGCAGTATTGGCAGCACCTGCCACTTTGCCGCCCATCAAAATCAGTGAGATTTTCATATCACGTCTTGGTTGCTGCAGAAACTTTGAACTACCGTTTACACACGTCATCCTTTGAAATCACC
This sequence comes from Equus przewalskii, assembly GCF_037783145.1. Taxonomy (NCBI): domain Eukaryota; kingdom Metazoa; phylum Chordata; class Mammalia; order Perissodactyla; family Equidae; genus Equus; species Equus przewalskii. The sequence goes on along the minus strand of NC_091842.1, from coordinate 10,111,919 downwards.
ACAGTTAATAGAGCCATTGCTTTTAAAATGTTAATAAAGAAACATATACTATCACATCACAAGTTTAAAAAATATATTTTGATGACTTTTTGACTATATTTAATATTTTGGCTGAATTTCAGTATAATTGGTTTCCTTGGCAAGCTTACACATTTTACTTCATGAGTTTTAAAACATCGTTCCGGGAGAGGGTCCCTAGGCTTCACCAGACTGCTAAGGAGTCTGAGGCACAGATGGGATTAGGGACCCCTGACATTTTGTGAGGGCCACGGCAGAAAACATCCTACATGCAGGATGCCAGTTTTGGTCAGATGCATCTTTTTTCCCTTTTTAAAGGATTTTGGGAGAATGCTTGAGATTCATTATTCAAAATTTGCCTTAGTGCACTGCTTTGCTTAATACTAAGCATATAAGAGCCTCTCTAGATCCCAGGACTTTTACTCCGAGCCCAAAGGGCTTGAAGTTGGCTGAGTTCGGACTGCCTGCCGGAGGAAGCTGTTTATTTGACTCACGGCTGGCACAACAACCCCATTTCTGAAGGGATGTCCACCTTCAGGGCCACAACATACCCGGCTTTGCATCTTGATGGGGCAGGCACAGGCGTGGCCCCGCCCCCCGCCCCCACCAGCACACATACCTCGATTCCCAGGGCAGTGACCTCCTTGGAGCAAGTTCAGCCTCATGCCTGGAGGCAGGAGGCAGCATTTTCCGGCTTGCTGGCCTGGCTGGTGGCTGGCTGAGGAAGGGAAAACCCACTCCATGCGCTTGGGCCTGGGCGCCCTCCCAGGGAGCCCCTGCACCCTTGGTTTACCCTCTGAGGGAACCCTCCGTCAAATGCATGGGCCCAGACCTAGACTCCCTGTGGACTTGCCTCTGGGTCGAGGACCCCTCCCAGGGGAGTGTGTCAATGGCAGTGGCTTGCCTCTCCATGGCTCTGAGCTCTTCGCCTTGGAGACCTTGGGTAGCCAAAATTACCCTCCTCTGGCTCATATAGGGGATATCTAGCCCCACTTCTTACCTGAAGGGAGAGCTGGGAGATCTGACAGCATAGGGCTGGATGGTGTGGTCCTGGCAGACCCTGGGAGCCCCTTGCTGGAGACAGTAAGAGGTTTCTTCCTTTTCTCCTGGGGGTGGGGATCGCATTCCGAGTTCTCCACAGCCCCTGCCAGGTAGTTATCCGAGTGAGTCCAGCAGGGGTCGTACCGTCCTCCAAGCCTCAAGCCAGAGATGGCCCCTCGTCCCTCCCCGTGCCCGCTCCCATCAGTCTATTGACAATCTTTCCTCCATCGCTGTCCTCCTCTTCTGCCCTGGGCCAGCCCATCACCCCTCCCCTCCCCAGACTTACCACAGCCTCCCTGGCCCCCTGGACTCATTTTTGCCCCTTCCAATCCATCTCCTTCCCCACCCTTGGGCCCCAGAGTGATCTGTCTAAAATGCAACACTGACCATCTCAGCTGCCTTTTCAAACTGGCTCTGGTTCCCTAACGCTGTCCATTTCTGGCCTGGCATTCAAGGCCTTCTCACTCTTGCTGGTCTCATGTTCCACTCCCTGTCCCTTGCACCTGCAGCCTCTCCGCCCCCATGACCTCATAGTCAGCCAGGGCACACCCTCCCTATGGCCCTAGTGCATGGGCAGCCCTCTGGGTGCCCATCACACTGCGATGGGCCTGCCCGGCTGCCTGCCCAGCTATCCATGGGCCTGGCCTGGCACAGCGCAGGCGCCTGAAATGCTGGTTAAGGAGCAAAGGCAGTCACCTTGAAGGTGCTGCCACCATCTGTGTAACAGCTGTGGTTTCCCCAGAGTCTCACCACGTCTGAGCTTTCTGGAAGCACCACTTTGTGTGACAGGCCTGAGGGTCTCACCCTGGGGGCCACACTGCGGAGAGAGCCCCCGTTTTCACTTGACCTCCTTGCTGCTGGGCCTTCAGGCCACACCCCTTGGGAGAGCCCAGGGAGGTGGCTGTCATCTTTGCCATTCTCCTCTGAATTCACTTTAACCTGGGAACACCCCAGGAACCTGCCTGATTGCCATCCTTAGAATGCACGCAGACCCTCTCTCACTTTCTCACACTCTGGGTCCCCAATTCAGCAAAGGTGACAGCCACACAGAGCTCTCACCAGCCCCCAGCCTCTGCCCAGCCTGAGCCGGCCCCAGACCCTCGTCTGCTCCGGTGAGGGTGGGATGTGGGCTGGCACTTGGCCAGGCACAGATCTCAAACCACCCGGCCGGGCGCAAGAGCGCAGAGGGGCTCCAGCAGCTCGGATGGAGGCGCTGGAAGCCCAGGGGCTGGCTGCTCTCCGGAGCACCAGCGTGGCCCGTCTCCCTCTCCGTGGGGGTAGCAGGAGCGCTGCTCAGTCACTTCCCATCATTTCGTGAGGCAGGACTGCGTAGCCGGAGCAGCAAAGCCCTGGAAACCCACCAAGGGTGCTAGCCCTCTTATACGGGGAAGGGCACGTGGGTCCCTGGAGGATAAGCTGTCTGGGGGTCTGAAATGTTTCCAGGTGGGAGCCACAGCTGGACCTCTGCCTGCAGGGACACATGGGGTGGGGGAGTGGGGGTGGGAGGGCCCTAGAGGCCACTTCCAAGTTTGAGTCTAGGTCAAAGATAGGAAACCAAGCCTCTCCCGTTGCCCAGTCTCCCAGTGGGCTAACGTGGAGGAATCCTGCCCACAACCCCACTGACCTGGTCAAGGATGTAGTTACTCTCTCCTGGCCAGAGTCCAACTCCTCATCCTGGCATTCAAGGCTCGCATGACCTGGCCCTCCTCCCATCCTTCATTCACCATGTTCCTGCATCCAGCGACCCCTCCCCTCTCCTCTTTGCCCTACCCTCCGCCACCCCTCCTTCTTGCCCCCAAACCGCTGCTCTGCACCCCCTTTTCTCTCTCAGTTCCTGTGAGGCCCCCTCCCCAATCCCTCCACCCCGGGTTGACTCTCTGTGCCCCGCTCTTGGGTCCCCGCTCTTTCTCTGTGCCTCATTCAGGTGCCTGCTCGTTGTCTGCCGGACGCCAGAGGCCTCGCCGTGCAAGGCTACGGTGCGCTCGAAAGGGGTCCCGTGTCTGGCGCGCCCCTCCTCCCCCGCAGTCCCAGAAGCAGCGGTGCCCGAGGCCGGGGCAGGAGAAAGGACAACAGGAGAGCCGGGTGCAGTCCCTAAAACAGGCTCTTTAATAACATTTATGTCTTCACTGAAGAGCTTCGCTTTTCCCACCCAGCAGCGGGCTGGGGCCGGCAGTGTCCGCTGGACGGACGGATGGACGGCCACGAGGGCGGGCGCACGGCGGCCCGGGTGGCCCCAAGGCCCTGGCGCCGCCGTGGCGGGCTAGTAGAAGGAGTACTGGTTCTCCACGGCGCGCGTGCGGCCCCGCGATCCCTCGCCCGGCCCGGCCTCCGGGGGCTCCTCGGCGCCCCCCGCCGCCTCCAGAAGGCGCTCGGCGCTGTTGCTGCGGCTGCGCGCGCTGAGCGGACCCTCGGTGGGGGCGCGCGCGCCGCCGGGCCCAGATGCGGCCGAGGACGACGAGGCGGACGAAGACGAGGCGCCGCCCGGCTCCGAGGGCGAGGCGGGCGGGCAGGCGGTGGCAGCGAGGCTGGAGAAGTAGTGCTGGCCGGGCGGCTCGCTCCAGCAGGCGGGGGGCGCGGGCGTGGCGGGGGGCGCGGGCCCCGGGTCTGCAACGGGACAGCCGCCCGTGAGGGCCGAGCCTGCCCCGCGCCCCCTCTCCTCCAACCCAGCGTGTCAGGCAGGGGGCCCAGAGAGCCGGAGGGATGAATGGGTGTCACACAAGGAGCCAGGCCCCGCATGCAGCTCTCCTGGTTCCAGCCCAGTTCCCTGGACAGCCAGTCTCAGGGGTATGGACGGCAGTGCACACACAGGGCCCTCAATCCGTGTGTGCTGGACTCCGACCCCCTGCTCCCTGCCAGGAACCACTCAGGACCCGCACCCGTGGGGCTGCCACTCTGCCTTCCAGCCTCACGGCCCGGGTTGCTTACAACTGCGCTGGCGCTTATCCCAGTGGGACTAGCAATGCTAGGTGACAGCCTGAGGGTGCCTCCCTTCCCGCACTGCCCACCTGTCTGTCTTGAGCCATCCACGGCCAGGAGCGGGGGTGTCTTACCAGGTGGGGGGCCCTGGGCCCGCACATAGCTGCGCAGGGTGATGTCTGCTGAGCCACCTGACTCCAGCGGGATGGGGTGGGTGTGGAAGTGGCGGAGCATGTCAAGCACAGACTGGAACCACAGGTGCTGTACGTGGCACTGCCCGTGGCCGTTCAAGGACAGGCGCAGGTGCTGTGGGCACAGGTGGGCGGACTCAGTGGTGGGGTTCTGGACTGGCCACCTGCCTGGCAAGTGCCTTTAGGGGTCATTGGGAGGACCAAGTCTCACAGAGGTCCCATGGGGCTGTGTCAGAGCCAGGGCTCCCTCACATGTGAGCCCCATCTTGTGGGGGGTGTCACTTCTGTTGTGGGGGTAGGGAATGGGGGCAACAGCCAGGCTGGGACTGAAGGGAGCAGGCATTTGTATACTGGGAGCACCCACATCATGTCCTTCACCCCCCATCTCTAGTCCTCCAAAAGCCCTAGAAGGTAGAGATTACAGCCCCTATGTTATGGATGGGGAAACTGAGGCACAGGGAGTGAGTGACTCCCCCATAGTCACAGGGCAGAGAGCTTGGAGGAGAACTCATGTTTGTGATTCTCCCACCCCAGAAGGCGAGAGGTCTACCGGCAGTGACCGCAGAGACAAGGCCCAGAGGGGTGGAACCCACCCCAGGCTGGCTGCGGAGTGGCTGCGTGTGCTTCTCAGCTGTGCTGCGGGGAGCACCTGGAGCACGAGGAATAGGGCTGGCTCCTCTCTGGGTCTCCAGCCCACATGGGACAGGGCACCTCGGGGAGAGGAGCCACAGGCCTGTGGTGAGCCGCAGGTCTCTGGCTTCAGCCCTATTTTACTCAATATATATCCCACAGGAGGAAGAGGGGCTGTCACTGGGATGCGTGTGGCAAGAGGGGTGGTGACAGGAAGGTTTCAGGGTATGCACATGGCTCTGCCCAGGAGACGGAGCTGGCCTAGCTGCTTACTCAAAGGATAGAGAAGCCCCCCCACCCCATGGTGGGGGGTCCCAGGAGTGAGTCCTGCCACTCAGCAGGGCCAGAAGTTGCCAGAACAGTGGGAACAAATCTAGGGAACATTAGTGGCAGCCCAGGGCAGGGGCCTGGCCCGAGAGGAACAGCACAGTGAGGTCCCACCACAGCCTCAAATCTGGCAGGGCCTTTGGGGCCAAGGCCGGGGGCAGAGCTGGGCCCCAGCGGGTGGGTAGATCCCAGTCTTCAGGAAAGCCTTCCAGAGATTTATTATCTGAAGGTGGAAAGAACTGCTTCAGAAGGCAGAGGTCTTCCTCCCCAGGAGGTGTACAAGCAGGACGCTGGGGTTCCTGCTGTACCCCACCACTTAGCCCACCCTGGGCCAACAGTTCAAGGCTGGGTCTTGCCCCAGGAAGGAGAGGATCCTCTTGCCTTGTCCCCTCCCCTACACTATACCCGCCATGCCCCGTGGTGGGCTGGGCACCGTCCTAGCCTCCGGCTTGGGCGTGAGTCAGATCCAGGCCCTCCGGGGAGGCTGCCTGGGGCACTGCTGGCCAAGAAGCACATTTCAGGCTGCCAAAGACAGCATTAAGTGCCTGGTTGTCTGAGGAACTGGTAGGGGTGGCTGCTTTCCAAGGAGGTGTCCCTGGGGAGGTGCTGTCTTCCCCACGGTGGGGCCAACGCCACCAAGGAGAGAGGCCCAGGGAGTTGGGGTGGCGGGCCTGCACCAGGCTGGCCACAAGTAGGGACAGTGACCATCAGTGCAGGCCTGGGGCCCTGGGGTGCCCCCTCCTTCAGCAGGGACTGATGACGGGAACTGTGTCCTGGGAGGAGCCGGAGCTGGTCTGTTTCCTTATCGGAAACATGGGATTGGGGGGGCTTAAGGTTCCTGCCCACTCTGGCCACAATGTAACTAACACCCCCCCCTCCCCATACACACACACTCGTCTGACTTTTCTGTCATATTTTCCTTTGCACCTTCGGTCATTTTTAACACACAATGAATGCCCTTCCTCAGGAGCCCACGGTCTGCGCGCGCTGTCCCCTCTTTGCTGTGCCCTGTCTGGGTTACCCTCCCACTGGGTCCTCACCTCAAGGATTCTCCATCCTCTGCCCGTCTCAGGTCAAGCTCCCCTCCTACTCTGGCTGGCTGGCTCAAGAGACTCCTCCGGCGCCCTAGACCCTACGCAGCCCTCCTGCCTGGCTCTCTAGGGCCCACCCAAGTGCGGTTCCCTTCCACATCCCTTGGCCTGAGCACACGCCTGGCCCGGGGCTGGGGCCTAGGAGGGGTTGGTGAATCGACTTGAGCAGGGCAGACGAGGGGCTTTCTGGGGGTCGGTGGGGCAGGAGGGCCTTGGTTGACCCCAGCCCTGCACTGAGGTGGCTCTAGGCGGAGACCCTCAGAAGCCCCAGTGCAAAGTAATCCTCACTGCACAGGGTCAAAATTAAATCCTCAGAAGGACCCGGCTGCCTGTGGGCTCGGCCACCAGCAGGTGACTTCGCCATCCGGATAGCGAGGAAGCCGTGCCTGGGGCGGACTGCACCTCTCAGAGGTGTGGGAGGGATGTGGGCGGTTCAAAGAGCAGGCCTGTGGGAAGTCATGCCACACCTACTGCTCAGGGCTACCCTGGTCCCTCCCCGCAGGGCTGGCTAGTCGGCCCCTGCGCCCCCGACTCTAAACACTTGCCTTGGCCTTGCCCTGGAAGTTGAAGGTCAGCACGTACTCCCCCGGCCGAGTCTCACTCTGGCGGATCACGAAGAGGCCGTGGCTCCGGGGCCCCCCCGCCAGCACCAGCTGAGCCGCCCTGACCCGTGACAGCGTGCCGTGGAACCAGGGGTAGTCGGACAGCTCCAGCGCGGGCTCGGCCTCCGGCTCCGGCTCTGCTCCCTCCTCCCCTGCAGAGGGATGACAGTGTGAGGGGCGTGGGGCTGCACATAAATGAGAGAAGGGATGCAACATCTTGTTGGCTTTTTGCATGTAAAACGCTGTCAGAACAAGACAGGGTGCTGACCCAACCCCCTAGGAAAGCATATGAGGTAAACTGAGGCACAGAGAGGACTATCCTGGGGTTACTCTCTAAGTCAGCAAAAAACACAGGGACAAATCAAAGGCTTCTTGTCCCCAACCCTTGGTTCTGACCCTTTGCATCCCTGTCTCTGAGCATTTTCTGTTGGAACCAGGGCCTGTGGGAGGAGTCACATTCCTGGTCTGGCCTACAAAAGCCTGAAGTACTGAGGCACTGAGCAAAGGACCCCATGAGATGAAATGTCACAGCTTCTGAGGCTCAGGAGGGGCTCTGGGGGGAGCCCTTGGGTGCCTGTGGCCAGGGGTGGGGTGCAGGAAGGAGGGGCAGGGACAGCCCCCACTGCACCTGTGTTATTGCTGTCGCCACCACTGCCGCCTGGGGATTCCAGGGTCTCTAGGAAGGTCTCCAGTGGGACATGGACCAGGGACTCGCTGACTGCATCTCGAGCTCGGCTATGCGGGGCTGTCACCACAGCTGCTGTTGTCTCTGGGGGCCGGGCCGGGTCCACTGCTGGAGAAGTGGCAGGTAAGAAGCACATCTGTTGGTCTGGCCATCTCTGAGTGACCACTCCCTCTAACCCTGCCCTCCGTCACTCCAGCCATCTCTGCCCGCACCTACCGTCCGTCAGGAGCTCACAGCTGCAGGAGGCCATGCGGCTGGCCAGACAGCCTCCCCGGGCACAGGAGGGCTCGGTGTCTTCCTCGCTGTCCCTGTGGAGGCAACAAAGCACAACCATGTCCTGCTGTGGGACACAGACAAGGACCACGGGCTGCTCATGGAGCCAGGCCGTGGCTGACAGTTCCACAGCCAGCATCAGCCCTATCCTGCCCTCTGCTCTCCTGGGGTACCTGTGCCCCCATGTCCCTCTGTCACTCCCTCAGCTTGCTCTGTGGCCACCATGAGAGTGATGGGGCCATATGGAGAGGTCTCCAAGTGGGCGCAGTCCTCCTTGAGGGCCCACGACCCCTGGCCACTAACCCACAAGGGGCTGGCCTCCTCCTGGGATCCCACGGAGTCCCTCAAATGGTGGCAGGGCATGGTGGTGGGGGGGCCACGGCAGCTCCCTTCCCTGCCCTGGGCCTCTGTCTCCCCGTCTGTGACACGGGGTGTCTGGGTCCCCGCCAGCTCTGAAATGCTGTAAAGTGTGGTTCACCTTTGCAGGGGCTGGGGAAAGTCTGCAGAGCACATGGCGGGGAGGGTGGCAAGGCAGGGATTACAAGCACTTCGGGGATTGGGGGCCTGAGATGCACTGAGGACTTTAATTGTGCTGCCTTAAATGAAGCTGTTAATTAGAGAGCAGCAGCCCCTCCCCCCGGGCTTGGCTCACCCCATTAGCCTGATGAGCTGTTGCCAAATGCTCTGTGCCGGCCCGCCTGCCCCTCCTCCTCCTGGCTTTGGATGGCTCCTGGATGGTGCAGCCAGCCTCCCTGCTGCTCTTCCTTACACAGCTGACCCTGGCTGCCCTCTGCTTATTACTAACCATGGCTCCCCACTGCCCCCGACCTACCATCTTCCTGGGCTCTCATGGAGTCCCCTCCTCACCAGCCCTAATTCTAGCTACCCGAAGGCCTTGACGTCCCCTGTGAGTCCCAAATTCTGGCACGCCTCCATACCTTTGGCTGGGCTGTTCTCTCTGCCCTCCCACAGCCACAACCCTCTCTGCTGGCTCAGGCCCACTCTTTCTTTAAGCCTCGGAGACAGCGAGCACTTCTACCCACAGACCGTCTCTGAGCTCCAGGGCTGGGCAAGGGGTCTCCCCTCTGTTGGTCCATGCCCGGCCTCTCAGGCTCTCCCCATCACTGGCTAACTCTTAGTGATCTCAGGCTCCCCTTGGGTGAGGACAAGACTTGGTCCGATTTCCTTCCAGGTCCCCAGGCCCTGGCCCTGCAGAGCGGGCCTCAGAGCCTGCTGGGGTGAGGGTGGGGGTGGGGGTACGGCTGATCCTGGCCAGCACCGACTTGCATAGGATTGTCATGAGACAAGTCCATTTCTCGAGCTCAGCTCCTGCCCTCACCGGAAGGCTGCTCCCTGTGAAGGCTGGGCCAAGGGCACACCCCAGTCCGGCCCCCACCTCGGCCACCCATGCTAGGGTGGCTTGGGCACTCACCCGGGATCCACGCAGCCCTGGATGTCAGCCACCCATGAGTGCTTCTGCAGGGAGTCGATGGTCTCCAGGATGTACTCTGCTCCGTTCTCCACCTGGAGGGGGTGGCCAGTCCAGATCAGTCAGCACCCTGACTTCCTCTACCCTCAGCAGGGGGCTCCGGACCCCAGGAGAAATGGCTCAGCCCCATTCCCCGTCGGCATCTCACTAGGGTGAGCAGCCCTGAGGACAGTGGGGTCACCATCAGGCACCACCCCAAGCCTAGGCCAGGCTCCCAGGGTGGAGTGGCAGCCCATCTTCTCAGCAGTCCCACCCTCCCAGGCCTACCACTGGGGATCACTGGGGATGACGTCCAGCCCCGTGGACCTCAGGTCCTCAGGCCCTGGAGGTGCAGCTTCTGAGGCGGCCATGTTGGCTGGGGAAGCGATGGGTGGCCCAGCATCCCCAACCCATGCCCGGGTACCACAACCGTCAAGTCAACTGAGGGGCCCGCTGGCCCGGCACACTGAGGTGAGGGACTCCCACACCTTTGTGCCTGGAACGCCACTTCTGTGGCCACGCCCTGGGATAAACAGCCTCCAGAAGGGAAGAGAGGAGGCAGCCCCTGCTGTGGGCCAGGCCGAGCGGCACCCTCCACAAACGTTGTCTGATGACCTCCTCTCAGCAGCCCTGTGAGGGAGGCGACATGTATTCCCCATGGTACAGATGAAAAGACAGGGTCAGAGAGGTCAAGTAACTTGCTCCAAGTCACAGCAGCACTCAGCAGCAGCGCTGGGACCTGACCCAGGTCTCTGTGAAGCCAAGGTCCTGTGCTCTCAGTTTCCTGTGTGTCCCTCAGTTAAAATGCAGGGACCGCCTTCAACCCCTCTCTGAACAGATGGGGAAACTGAGGCCTGGAGTGGGCCAGCAGGTGAACCCTCTGCCTCAGGGTTGCTAAGCATGAGCAGCAGCAGAGTGGGGGGTGAGGCTGTGGACCTGTCTTGCCCGGCAGATAAGAATGCCAGGCAGGGAGGGGCTGTGTCCCCAGCTCCCAGCCTGGGGTGACTCAGGGTATGGGGTTGGCAAATGTTTGCTAAATAAATAAGGGAGTTCGTGACTAAGCAAATAGGGATGGGTAAAAACATAAGCCCAGCCAGGAGCCTGGAGGGGAGGGTGGGGGCTCCGTGTAGCTTTGGGTGGGCGGAACAAGGCCAGGCCTCCTTGAGGACTTGGCCTCACGAACACCCTCTAATCCTTTGAGGAGGCCCAGGGCGACAGCCCTGGCAGCCTGGAGCCGTGTCCTCAGCAACCCGAGGAGGCCACCCCGGTGACATGGGGCCTGGGAAAAGGACGAGCTGCCCCCAGACCCACCAGGGTGCCTGGCCGCCCACCCTCTGCGTTTTTGTGCCCTCTGTGGGACCAGGCGGGTTCCCACACTCCAGTACCCTATGACAGGAACATTTGCATACCTGCTGCAGGCTGGTGACCGTTCCCACCCGGGGGGTGGGTAGTGGGCGTGTATTGGCCGCGGTGGGGGAAGGGAGGGGAGGAAGTGAAACCCAGAAGACCTTCACCCAGGCCCAGGAGGAAATGGGAACAGAGGCCCAGGGGGTGGGGACACCTGGGCACTTGGCTTTAGAGACTAAGTCCAGATGGAAAACCTAGCTATGTGCTAGATATCTGTTGAGGGTCCTGGTCCCCCATCAGGGCTCCCTCCCCACCGCCCTTACCCCTTACCCTCACACCCCCTACAGTGACCTCAAGCTGTGCCACCGTGAGGGAGGTGGCCTGGGGCAGCCAGAGGATCTGCGGGGCCCGGGGTGGGGCTCACCTTGAGCACGAACGTGTTGTCCTTCTCTGGCATCTCCAGGGGCATCGTGGTGCGGACCTCGATGATGGCCGAGAGAGGGATGCTGACCTTGGGCTTGGAGGCCTGGGGGGCCAGAGGAAGGGGCAGTGAGAGAGAGGCCCCAGGGCCTCCTGAAACCCTCTCCCCTCCCCTCCTCCCAGAGGTCAGAGCAGCCCTCAGCCCAGAACGCCATGCAGCTCAGGCCTGGAGGTGTTCCAATCCCCATTTCACAGATGGGTAAGCTGAGGGAGTTTCTGGGAAACAAAGGGACCTCCCCATAAAGTCACACAGCAATTCGGGGACAGAGCTGGCACTAACATCTGGATCTCCCACCTGTAAGCCCTGAGGGCTGAACTCCGCCCAGGCTGCCTTTCTGCCCAGGGCACCCACCAGATCTCTGGGTTTCACATTGTTGACCTTGACCCATAGTAAGAAATACATCTGACCTTGTGACCCAGTACACACATAGGCAAAAATATCTCTGAAACAAGGGTTTCACCTGACAATATTTACCCTGACTGTGTGTGATGGAGTATGGTATTTTCTAGTCTATTCTAGTGCATTTAAAAGAAAAATGCTGGTCTCCTCCTTTAGACCAGACTTTCCAGAGCTCAGCTCTGGAGCCCCCGACTCAGAATGGGGCTCCTGGAGCCAGGCAGGGACATGTCTCCAGGTGGAGGAAAAGGGCCTAGCGTGGGGTTTAACCAGGGTGAGCTGTCAGGGCTCCAGGGGGGGCACCATGCGCCTGGCCCTCCCATTCTGCCCCAAAGCTCCTGGCCATGGTCCGAGGGCCCCCCCCCACTCCCCCCAACCAGGGCTGGCTTGAGACTGAGATTCCCGGCAGGGCTTGGGCTCTGGGACAGGGACTTTCTCAGGAGGAAAGGGAAGGGCCACACGTCGGGTGGGCAGGCGGATGGGAATTCCTGGCAGCACTGGCTGCCATCCAGTGGGCGCAGGGCTGGGCTTGGAGCCGTGACCGAGGGGCTCGGCTGACCTTGGCAGGCCATCACACCAGCCCCTGGGGCAGGGGCCACAGTCCTGGAGTGGGTGGAGCTGAGAGGGGTCCACAGGGCAGGCCTGGACTGGGCTTCGGCCGGGCTCCCGCTGGCCACAGGCGCTGGTCCCTCTGCCCGGCGTTTAAGGCCTGCGTGACCTGGCCCCACTGCCTTCACCCTGCTCCAGCCACACCCCACTGCTCCCACTTCCCTGGACAGAACCATCGGGTTGTTTCAGACTCCAGGCCTTTGCTCACACAACTCGTGCTTCCAAAACCGCCTATGGCCCCACAGCACCTAGTGTTCACCCCATTGTTACCATCCAGTCCTGCAAATGCCAGCCTCCTGGTGGCTCCCCAATGGCAAAGGGTCCCCAGGGCTGGTCTGGCACAGGGCTATGAGGGGACCTGGGGTCCAGGAGACTCTTCCTGCAGGATGAGGGGGCAGAAGGCTGGAGACCTGACTCATGGGGCTGTGTGAGAGGGAAGTCTGAGGACCCCAAGGAAAGAGCCCCTGAGCTGCAGACCCCAAGCTCCTGTCAGCTCCAAGAATGCAGCTCTGCCTCCAGGGGCAAGAGGAGACGTGGACTGTGGGTGGGAGAAGGCGGCTAAAAGGTAGTGGGGGTGTCAGCAGGGGTGCCTTGGGGGCTTGCTCACCCTGGGACCCAGCACATTTGGGAAACTCACCAGGAGCCCTTGCTGTGGTAGGAGCCACCTTCCCACAGGGACTCACTCCTGAATTCAGACATTTGCATGACAAAAGGGGGGTCTGAGGCTAGATCACGGGAAGGAACGCACCCGCCTTCCTCAGAGGTTGGGAAAGTGGCCCCTCAAGAGCTCTGCCCTCTGCCAGGGGTGAATGGTGGCCGGGAGGGACTAAGGGAGAAGGCACCAGCTGCTGCATTCCCTCCCCGGAGGGCAGCGACGCAGCTATTTACAGCCCCGCAGCTGCGACTGTCATTCAGGGCCCAGAGGCAGGCGAGGCGGTGAAGCCCTAGGCCTGTGCCTCTGACCTCTGGGTGACCCTGGACAAAGTCCATCCTACTCCCCAGCCCTCCCTGGGCCTTGGGCTCCCTGTGTGACAAGCGGTGGAGTTGGGCTTCGTGCTCTATGATTCCTCTCAGGGACCTAAAGGTGGGGGCACATTCCGCCCTTGGGAAGTCTGCAGGTCCTGAGACTTGGAGAGAAAGCTCTTCAGAGAGTAAAGTGTGTCCCTGGGAAGTCACCTCTCATGGTGGGGCTCATGGGCATCCAGCCTTGGGGAGCCCATACCCTGCACCTCCAGAGAGAGGACAGGAGGAGGACCCAGGGTCCTGACAGCCTGGGAGATGGAGAAAGAGCAGAGACTCAGGATGGCTGAAGGCACCTGGGGACAGAGTGGGCCCAGAGGTGGGTGGAGCCCTGGGTGGTTCCTGGGGGTGCTGCTGGCTGCTGCGCCAGCACAACCTCCCACCTTTCCCAGCCTCCCAGTGTACAAGGAGCTCCCACCTCCACGCTCCTTTCATTCCCAGGACCACCAGGGTGGTGGGTAAAATTAGCCCAGCTCTGCCACCTACCAGCCGTGTGACTTTGGGCAGGCCACACTCCCTCTCTGAGTATTCGTTTGTTTTCTCTTCTGTGACCTGGGGACCACGACACTTACCTTGCTGGACACTGAGACCATGAGCCTGTCTCCCAGACTGAGGGCCTGACATGCAGTGGGCTCTAGGAAAGCGAGCACTGTTATTACACGTACTCCCACTTTCCAGACAAGGCAGGTTTGCTGTCCTGGATGAGACCCAAAGCTGCCCCCAGGGCAAGGGTGGGAACGGTGCACTCAGGTGAGCAGCAATGCTGGTGACAGCTAGAAACCTAGCGTTTGAAACCCGGGTCAGAAAAGGGCCAACCAGGTAGGGGCTTGGCTTTGGCCTGGCGGCCAAGCTGGAGACCAGCAGATTCCACGGAGCCAGCTGCAGACCTCTGGGCGAGGGGGGCCTCTCTGAGTGTGCCACTGTCGCTCCCTGCCCCATCCCCAAAGGCCTCCTCTCTGGAAGGCTCCAGCCACCCAGAGGCCCCAGGAGCGGAAGAGGGAGGCAGGCAGCCAGGTTCTCTCCCATCACCAAGAACAGTACCCCGGAACCCCTCCTGCAGCCAGAGAGTCCTTCCCACACCTGGCAGGCAGGGAAAGAGAGCTTGAGAGGTCATTTGTTGGAAAGGCAGAGTGGGGCCTACATCCCAGGTTCCTGACACTGAATACTCCGTCCCGCCAACCAGACCAGGCAGTGCGGTCCCCAAAGCCCCTGCCCACGCCCCTCCGCCGTCACCCAGGGTGGGGGTTGGCGCTCACCTTGGGTGGCACGAAGAACTCGAGGCGGAAGCGCTCACCGGCCACGGCTCTGCGCAGCAGCAGGCGGCACTTCTGCCACTGCGCGGTGCCCCCGGGGCCCGCGGCCGCGTCGTCGGCCACCATGAAGCGCAGCGCGCCCTCGCGCTGGATGTCCACCAGCTCCACCTTGGCCGCCAGCGTCCGCGACAGCCGCAGGCGCCGCGTCCACTTGTCACGCGGCTCGGCCGGGGGCTCGGCGGCCCGCGGGGCGGCCCCCACGTCGGGCTCGGGCGAGGCGCGCCGGTGCCACATGTCGCGCACGCCGTCCATCACGCACAGGCTCATGTTGCGCAGCGAGAAGCCCTTGCGGACGCGGGCCTTGGCCGCCGCGTGCGCCGACACGTCCTCCGAGCTCCGCGAGTGGCCGTACGCCGCCGCCTTGAGCGCCGGGGGCCCCGCCGCCTCGGGCTCCATGGCCCCGGGGGACGCCGGCGCGGCCACCAGCACGCGGCGCACCTCCTCGCCGAAGACGTCCAGGAAGTTGGCGGCAAAGTGGCGGGAGAAGGAGGCTCCAGCGTCGGGCGTGTCGTAGGCCGGGTTGTCGCGCAGGAAGCGGCAGAACTTGTGCGCAAAATCCACGGCGGCCGCCTGCGCGTGCAGCTCGCAGAACTGCCGCCAGTCCGGGACCGGGACCGGGACCGGGACCGGGGCGGCGGCGGCGGCGGGGCCTGGGGCGGCACCATTCATGGCTCCCGTCCCATCGCAGCCCCCTGCGGCTGCAGGCGAGAAGGGCGCGGAGTGAGCTTCTGACGTCTGATCAGAGCGCCCCTGTCCCCCCACCGTGGCTAGCTCCCCCAGGGCTCCCTGGGGCTGTGTGTGTCTGCATGAGTGTGGTGGGCGGCGGCTACAACATGCAGCCATTCGGAGCAGCGCCAGCGTGTGAAGAGGACAGCCAGGGAGGCCGAAGCAGTGTCTGCAAGAGGGGAGCCCCTTCTTCAAACAGCAGCCTCAGGGAACCCCGAGGTCATTCCTGGGGCTGGCCAAGGACGCTGGGACGACAGGTGCCTTGAAGTGGGGTCCCCATGCTTTCCTAGGTAACTTCTGAGGACCCCCACAGCCTGGTGCACAGGAAGAAGTCATGTGCAATGCTCATGGCTCTGTCTGTGAAATACGCCAAGAGCCCAACCCCTGCCCCCCTCCTCCTGGTCCAGGCTGCTGTCCAGGGACCCTCAGAACCCCTTCTCTTGCTTTCACTCCTTTAGCAGCCTCTCCACTGGGCCCCGGAAACCTGACCTCACCCCTCTATGGTCTGTTCTCCACCCAGGAACCCAGTCATCATTTTTAAAACATAAGACAGATCAGTTCCTCTTCTGCTCAAAATCTTGCAATGGCTCCCATTCCACTCAGCGTAAGAGCCAGAGTCCTACCGATGGCCCCCAAGGCCTCACCTGGTCTGCCTCCATTTACCTCTCTGAGCTTATCTCCTGCCACTCTTCTCCTTGCCCACTCTGCTCTGGCTGCAGCTGGGTCCCACCCCAGGGCCTTTGCACTTGCCCTTCTCTCTTGCCCTTGCCTGGAATGTTCTTTTCCCATACTCTCTCATTTCCTTCCGGTTTCCGATAGCCTTTCTTGACCACCACCCTACTGAGAATAAGAAATCCTCCTGCTCCAGCAGTGCAGGCAGCCCCACCTGACATACCATTTATTCACTCACTTGGTTGTGTTGTCCTACCCCAACACCCCACCGCACCCTTCCCCTGAGAATGCCAGCTCCACAAGGCAGGGATTTTGAGTCTTCTAAGTGGCTGTGTCCCCCATGCTGGGCACATGGCAGGTGATCAGTAAACACTGAATGAATAAATGAAGAAATGAATGTGTTCAGCACCCCAGGTGTGTCACAGCCGTCGGTGCCTAAGCCCTCACTTGGGGCCTGAGAACTCACAGCTTGTGAGTGACGGGCCTGGGATTCTTGCCCTGACTCCAGGCCTAGGGGTCACCTCCCGGTATGGATCCAGTATGACCAATTTGTCCTCCTGGCATGGAAGGTGCTGCTCCTCAGACTTCTCGGCCTGCCCGCTCTACTTGTGTTCCCGCCTCCTGCCCTCCTGCCCCTCCAGACCTCCCATCCAATCCCACCTTCCTGAAGAGGCCCCACTCCAGAATCCCAGCCATCCCCTCACCCAGCTGCCTCCTTCTCTTCCCAGGGCCCTCCGTCCTTGATCACCCTGGATCATCAAACTATAGGGTGTGTGTCCAGTCATTTGGGGGCCTTGCCTCCTCCTCCCTAAGATGGCATCAGCCCTGGGGCGCAGGCCCAGCCCATTGGCTTTATGCATCCCCCCTGCCTCCCGGGCCAGGGTGAAAATCACGCGGGGAGAATAAGTGGGGTGATGTGGTTAGGCCCTGCCCTGGGGAGCCCCTATCTGAGGGGGCCTGTCTAGCATTAGGGGCACTGAGAGCAGGGTCACGCCGCCGCCTGCCCTCCCAGGAGCCCCCCCCATCTCCTGGCATGGCCCTCCCCTCACAGCCCCTGGAAGCACCATCTCATCTCTGACCTGGGATCCCAACTCTGTAATTAAACGCCGGTAAAAATAGCTGCCCCACTTCTGTGAGATCATCCGTGGGGCCTCTGGGCCACAGGGCACCGTGGGAATTCCCTCTCACCTTGGGGCAGCCTCGCCATGATCTGCAGTCAATAACCACAGGACAGCCCAGGGAGGAAAGGGGCCACTTGATGAGGCCACTAAGCACAGAGGACAGTTCTGCAAACCAGCAGGTCTCCTCGGAGACTCCTGCCCTGGTATTGGGGGTGAGGGGAGCAGGGAGTTAAGAAGGTTTCCTAGGGGAGGCGGGGCCCGTATGGAGGCTGCAGAGTGACCTCACTGCAGGCGTGAGCAACAACTTGGAGGAAGACTTGTCAGGACATGGGGGGCGGGGCTGGGAGAAGGGAGGCTGAGGCACCCATGAGCGTGGCTCATGCTGGGCCTTTTTCCTGCCCTGCTCTTCCTCCTTTCTCCATCTGGCTAACTCCTACTCATCCTTCAATAATTAATCCAAGGGCCTCTTCCTCCAGGAAGCCTTCCCCGACCTCTCCATGCCTCCCCTGCCCAGGTGGCATGAGTGTCTCCTCTGAGCTCCCACAGTCCCCTCCTGTCCATCCCTCTAGCAAGGGGCCAACTGCAGGGTATTCCAGGTGTCCGTTTCCATGTCTGAGTCCCCATCTGGCATAGGCACCCTTTGGGGGCAGAAGGCAGCCCTGAGTCACATGCCAGGAGTGGGGTGGAGGCAGGAACGCACGTGCCACCACCACCGAGGCCTCCAGGGAAGGTGGAGAGCCGCAGCTGTGGCCTGACCTGCGGACAGGGCGCATTTTGGGGGGTGAGAGTCAGGGAGAAGCCCTGCAGCTAACGCCAGGAGGCCCTGTCTGTGTGCTCCAAGCCCATCCATTTACTCAGCAGGGCAGTGCTCCCCATGGACCACTGGGACCACCAGGAAGGTAAGACCGGGTGACATGGCAGCCTGGGAAGGGCCAGCACGGGAGCAAGCATGAAATGTGGACGCCTCTGTTTGACATAATTATGCCCCCACACGGGGCAGATGGGAAGAGGGAGGAAGTTGGTCCCCGTGCTGCATCTTCAGGGATCAACCCCCATCCCCTCCACTCTTCTTGCAGGCTGGGAATATCCCTGGCAGGGAGGAGGGGCAGAGTGGAGGGACAGGGCCCTGGAGAGAGGCTCTCACAGGGAGGTCCCAGCTCACTCTCACTGGGGTAGGGGTGCCACTCAGAGGAATCTGCCAAGGGTATGGTGGCTGTGGCCAGGTCCCAGGCAGGAGCTGGCCTCGGAGGCCCTGGGAGGCTGGGCCTGCTTTCACCTCTCCCACCCACGCTTGCTGGCTGGCCAGGGGCCTATGGGTCTGATGCCCAGCACAGCAGCCCTTGGTGTCCCCTGGGTCCAGCCAGAACTTCTGTGTTGCAGGGGTTGAGCAGCCAGAGATAAAAGTTGCAAGCAGCAGAGCCCGCAGGGAGCCCCACATCTAGTTACAGATGGGGAGACTGAGGCCCAGACATGGGTCTCTGCGAAGGGGGGGCTCCAAGGCACAGGGAAGAGGGCTCGGCTTTAGAGGGAGGGGAACCCCGAGGTACCAGAAGCAGGGTGGATAAAGTTACCCAGCCCCCACTGTCCGGACTGGCCTGGAAGTTTTCTGAGTTGAATCCAGCTGGCTCGGGCTCTCCCTCCGCCAGGGATTCCTTGGGAACTCCCACCTCAGTCTTTCCCTGTGTCCTCCTCTCCTGCCTGGACTGCCTTCCTCACTCTGCCCGGTACAGTTGCACGTCACTTGACGACCGGGATGCATTCTGAGAAATGCGTCGTTAGGCGGTTTCATCGTGGTGTGAACGTCATAGCGTGCACTTACACAAACATAGATGGGATAGCCCATTACACACCTAGGCTACATGGTACTGATCTCAGGGGACCACCGTCGTATATGTAGTCCTTGTTGACCGACATGTCATTATGCAGCGCATGCCATTGTTCAAATTCTACTTGGCCTTGAAACTGTGTAAAACCCTCTCTTCTTCCAGGAATTCTTCCCCCTACACGCCCTCCCTCCCTGAGCTCTCACAGTCCCTGTGGTCCTTGGCCCTCTTGCTTCTGTGGGCAGGGTCCCAGCTCCTCCTACTACAGCCCCAGGGAGCAAGAGAAGACCTGCTGAGTCAGTGTCCTGCGGGACAGCGTCTGCTTGGGCAGTGGGAAATCTGTGCTCTGCCTTGCCTTCTTATCAAAAAAATGTGGGGCTGGAGCAGTGGCTTCTAGGGGTCCCTGACTGTCACGGCCCTTGGACACTGAAGACCGGGGTCCCACTGTCACCCCACTGGGACCACGGGTAGGCAAGTGATTGCCTCTCACCTTCACAGGCTTCTATGAGGACCGGGCCTGTAGATAAAGGGAGCCCACCCGGGTCCGGGGATCAGGTGCTGGCTCCCCAGGGCCCTGGGTGGGCAGGCCACTCTTCCTTAATTCATCACCCTGGGGTTTTTCGAGGCTCAGCTGGGCTGTCTGGCTTCTCCTCCTGGCAAAATGTTTTTTTTCTCCCATCTAGCCAGGGCCCAGGTGGATGGAATAGGGCTTCAGGGAGGTGGGGCAGGGGATGAGGAGGGCAGGGGAAGCCTAATCGAGTCCCTTCCTGTTGCCTTTCCAAGCCACAGACTCTCCTATCCCCTCTGCCAGGAACCCAGTCGGGAGAACCCCCCACCCCCACCCGGTTAGACGCCTGAGAGAGGGGGCGGCTGGCCTTCCGGTGGTAAAAATAGCGCTGACAATTGGAAAAGAAAAAAAGCCAGTTGTCAGCCCTGCTGGCACACAGTTCCGGACCCCACGGCCAGGTCATTCCTTAAAATATTGATGAGGCTGCCCAGCCACCCCCTCTAATGGGCCAAGGAGTGACCAATCGATCCACCACACAGTGGGCAGCGGCCTGGGGAGCCCCAGCTGGAGCCGGCCTCCCCACCACAGGAGACAAGTGACCCCAGGGAATGGAAGGAGGCCCCACAGTGCCAACTAGCCACAGTACCCTGAAGCCTGCCCCGCCAGGCTGCCCCTGGGCAGCATCTTTCACCAAAATGCCCCGCCCTTCTTCTGCACCCTTACTCATCACGGGGTTCAGAGGAATGCCAGATACTCTTCCCTGTCTTCAAGGAAGCCAGCCCCAATCATGCCCACGGAGTCCTCTCCTCTGGGCTTCTCAGGACCACTGGCCTGGCCCGGCCCACTCAACGCTGCACTTTACAGTGAAGGCTCTTTCCATCCTCCACCCTGCTGTTCCTCCAGCTGCTCTCCTGGCCTCTGTGGGACAGTCTCCTCCAGCCCTCTCTCTGCACCCCTCCCCCTGTAGGACAGAGGCAACCTCCGGGCAGCCCGGTCCTTCAGCCAGGATACCTCTGCCTGCTGGCTGCCTGAGTCTTCTACCCTGCAGATGGAGGCAGACAGCACACAGGGCACATTCTCTTTCACTTTTGGGTCCTTGGGCATTGGTTCTCAAGTCTACTCCCCACCTCACCCCACCCCCAGAAAGTCTCCCCACAGGGCAGGCTCTGAACCAAGGTTCCTGCAAGAGTGGGGTGTGGCTGGAATTCCCCGACCCCTCCCAACCAGAATATCTGTGCAAACCATGACCCTGGCAGAAGGCAGAAGTGGGCATGGCTTCTGGTCTTCACACCCTTGAACCTGCTGGGACTTTGCTGCAGAGTGGGTATGGGAGGGAGCTCTAACTAGTGACAGGTGCACATCAAGAGCCCTTGGGATGCTGCCGCTGTATGATTGTGGGGAGGTGGGGCACTCAGGTGGTCCTGGCTTTTCTGAGCATCAGTTTCCATAGCTGTAAAGTGGGACCATCCTGCTCTTGTACTCACATTGCTTCATGGCCCAAGGCCTGTGCCGAGGAGCATTGCTGGAAGGCAGCTGTTAAAGATGGTACAGCAGCCCTGTGCCCAGCACACCTTCATGCCTTTCACACAACTCCCAGCCTCTGACACTGTGGGAGGGTGGCAACTCTTCTGCTGAGCCCCCTAGCTTTCACTGATGCCCCCAACCTTGACAAGCCCTGCTGGCTCTGGGCCCTGCAGACTCCCCATCATAGGGGGCCCCATAGCTGCACCCCACAGCTGCTCCCATCACACTCCACATCTGGTCATTCGACACGTTGGGACAGGGGAGTGGTTCAAAACCTGAGATCTGGAGCCAGGCCATCCGGGTTTGAATCCCAGCTCCTCTGCTTCCTGGCTATGTGACGGTGGGTAAGTGACTTGGGCTCCTGGGCCCTCAGTTTCCTCACCTGTTCAAACGGAGGGTAATAACAGCACTGACTTCAAAGGGCTGTCATGAGGATGAAATAAGTGAATTGTTTAAAAATCAAAGCTCTTCTGCTTCTACTTCCTAAATGTCTTGCATCCGTTTCCTTTTTTTTCCCCTCTGCTCTGGGCAGATGGCTGCAGAGGTCTCCTCCTCAGCCTGTTTCCCACTGTTGCTCCAACCTCCAACAAATTCATGCTCCATAGTGTGGCCAAGGTATTCTTTCTAGGACCCACATCCAAATGGGCTATGCCCCTGTTTAAAGCCCTTCTCCCTCACATCTTCCCTGCCAGGAAGAGAGGATTCTCCCATTGCACAGATGAGGGAATGGGTTTCGGGCCAGGGAGGCGAGGGGCTCGTCACTCACTGGATTTCTACTGGTTGTCTGCTACCTGTCAGGAGGCAGGTGGGTGGGTCAAGGGCCACAGAATGGGTGAGAGGAGAGCGTGGAGCCAAGTTCAGATCTGTCCCTTTCTGTAGCACACGATGCTCCCAACAGGGCCCTGTCCCTGGGGAGCTCTCACTCTGAGGGCACAGTGGGGGACCCAAGTCCTGCTTCGGGAAAGGAGATGCCTACCCTCAGAGAAGGGGGCATTCTGACAGGCTGGAGGGCAGGGGAACCCAAAGCTGGGCCCTGCAGGAAGCACATGTTAGCTGAGCAAGGAGTAGGGCCCAGGACCATAAGCTACACCAGGGCCCAGGGGCTTCTGAGGGAAGCCCATCCTCCTTCAGGAGCACCTGGTGCTGGACAGTTCCTGGACAGGCGCTGTAGGTGGAGAGCAGGCGGGGATGGCTTTAGGCGCTCTGGCCCTGCCCTCCTGGGGTTGCAGAGCAGAGGCACCCCTCTTCAGCCTTGGCCTGAGCCTCGAGGTCTCCCCCTCTCTCCCAGTCTCATGGATCTCACCTAGGCTCTGATTCACAGCCCTCCCAGATAGCTCTGGCCCTTGGCCCAGCCCCTGAAACCTGCAAGACAGCCCCCTCGACCCCCACCACTCAGCCCACCAGTCTGCCTTCTGACTTTTTCATGACACACATGCTGGTGACCCCTAACTGAGCCCTCCAGCGCCTCCCCTCAGTTCTGAGCACGCTGGAACTCTGGGTACTGAGGATGCTTGTCAAGTTCCCTCGGCCTTTCTCAGAGCAAGTGAACTCCCGGCCTGGCCGATCTCCAGGCACCTCAAACTCACCACATCCAAGCTCCAATACACCCTCTTCCTCCAGCCCCTGCTTGTCCTCTGCTTGGAGTGTCAGCACTCAGCCCGGCATTGCCCCACCTGCTCTACTCCTCTGCCCCAGCAGCTGGCGGGGCCCCGAGCCCATGGAGGCCTTGAGAACGCTCCCCTTTATCCTGTCCCTACCTCCTCCCTGGACCCCCCCCCCCACACACAACACCACATGGCTTGTGGCCTGTCTTCTCCACCAGACCATGAGCCCCCAGCTGGGTGTTATACCCACACAGAGTGTTGGAAATATCTGAAGAACGGGGTCCAAACCCCGCTTCACCCAGAGGAGCCTCCCACATACTGATGCCCTGCCTCGCGCTGCCCAACAGGTGCGGGCTGAGACCTCTTCTAGATGTTGAGGAGTCACACCTGCTCTCCCCTGGGACAGAGCACAGCCATAAAAACAGACCCAACAAGATGAGGGGGGAAGAGAAACCTCCCCAGGCTCCAAAGCTGCCACCGCTCCTCTGGTCCCACATGGACGGCGAGAAGCAGGAAGCGAGGCAGGCTCCAAGACTGGACCAGAATCCCATGGGGACAGCCGCCAGGAGGCCCGAGGCGCCCACAAGCCAGGATGGGTAGATAGCGCAACAGGTAAGGACCAGGCTCTTGTCAGAGAGAAGTGGTTTGGAGGCCTGGCTTGTTGGCTGAGTAACTTTGGGCAAGTCATTTCACCTCTCTCAATCTGTTTCCTTCTCTGCAAGATGGAGATAATAATAGTGACAAACCCACAGTGTTGTTGTGAAGACTACATTAGAAGTGGCAAAGACGTCCTTACCCTGGCAGGAGTCAGCTCGAAACCAATGCTCAGCCCTGGGGGGCCCAGGCTCCACCTGGGTGGGGGTCCCACCTCCGACACCTCCTAGGGAGGCCCACCCTTGGGAGTGTGTGCGGGGGTTCTCCCTAGGAGACCCACTAAGTAAGGAGTTTAGAAACTCTAGACAGATTTTTCACAATGAAGGTGACAAAAAAGCATATGTATTAATTCGATGACTTAGAACCACTCCATTACCTGGCATGAGAATCTCTTGCCCACCATCATTCACCCCCTCTAGAGGGGGTGAGGAGAAGGAAGCAGCTTGTGGGAAACTCTGCCCCTGAGAACCCCATAACCGCCCTGACCCACACCAGCCACTTGGTGCCACCGCCAGACCTCTCCCAAAGTTCCTAGAGTTGAAAGGTTCTGGGTCCCTCCTCCAAACAGTGGCCTCCTGGATGGGGCAAGGAGGCCAGGACGGAAAAAGATTCGTTCAAAGTGGAGGGCAAAGTAGGGGGGTTCAGACCACATCCCCAACAGAGGGAGCCAGAGCCTCTTGGGGAGATCACCTCCTCCACCCTGCTGCCCTCCCAGAGGTCCTCACTCACCCCATGCTCAGTGACCTGTGTTGGGTGGGCACTCTTGCTGGTCACTCAGCTAGGAGGTAGGCAGCACCATCCCCATTTCACAGGGTAGATAATGGGGGCTCAAAAGGCAGAGAGAGGGGTCACCCCAGGTTAGCCTTTGAGGCTCCCCTGCACCAACTCAGTGTGAACACAGTTTTGCCTTTTCCATGTTCACAGTCACTCCTGAGACTGCCCGGTCCACCCTGTGCGGCTCCTGAGAGGCCCCGCTCACTGAAGACTTCTCCCCCTGAAGACCTCACTTCGTGGGCTGCTGGAGCCCCGGACGGATCCCTGCCTCGGCCTGGCCTCGGCCCGCGGGTCTGGCCAGGCTCCCGGCCCCGCGCTGAGCTGCCCGCAGGTTCATCAATGGCCGAGGCCCTAGGGCCTGAATGGAGGGCACGAACCCGCCCCTTCTTAAAGGCGCCCGCCTCTCGGGCACCCTCGGCGTCCTCCCCACTATCGGAGGCTGCCGGAGAGCTCCCGGGGTGGGCGGGTCGAGAATGGTGACCGTGAGAAAGAAGGCCTGGGCAGAATGGAGGGCGTGCCGGTCCGCTGACAGTGGTCTGGCTGGGGTCCCTCCCATGGCCAGCACCCTCATTCCAGGTTGGCCCTCCCCTCGCCCCCGCAGCCTAGGGAAGAGACCCCGGCTCCCGCCTCTGCCCTGGCTAGAGACCCCTCCTCCGGGGGGCCCGCTGTTCTCGCCCAACCGCGGGGCCTGGGCCCTAGGAGGGGACGGGGGCGCAGCTGCTCCGGAGGCGGCTCAGCCCCTCCCGCCACTCCCGCCCGGCCCGGGATGGCGGTCTGGCAACCGATCCCCGCCGGGGCGCATCTCCTCGCCGCGCTCCCTCCCACCCGCGCACACAAAGACGACACGCGCGGACCAGGACGCGTGCGGCCGCGCTCCCCGGGGCAGCCGTGCGCACACACACGCACGCCCTTAGGGACTGACGGATGGGGTCCGGGGTGATGGACGAGGGGACGAGGGAACTGAGGACAAGCAGGCCGTACCTACAGGCGCGCAGCTGCGGCCGGGCGGGCAGGGGCGCCGGCGGAGCGCTGCCCGGACCGCGGCCGGGCTTCCCGGGTCCGGCGGCTCATGGCCCAGGGCGGGTTCGGGCTCCCTCCGGGCGGGAGCCGGCGGCGGCGGCGGCTCCTCCCTCCCTGGTCCACAACCTCGAAGGCTAGTGCGCTCCTCGTGGGCCCGGCGCGGCCCCGGCTCGACTCTCCCAGCGGCCGAGCCCCGCGCGCTCCGAGCCCAGCCCCGCGCCGCGCGCGCCCCGCCCGCTCCCCCTTGCGCCCCCCGCCCGCGCCGCGCGCGCCTCCCCGGCCCGCCCCGCCCCTCGCCCCGCCCTCGCCCCGCCCCTCGTCCGCCTCGCGCCGCGCCCCCCGCCCTCCGCCGGGCCCGAGCGGCGCCGGCGGCTGCTGCTCACTTCCTCTGGACGGAGGCAGCGGGGCGGCAGAAGCCTGGGGCCCAGAGAGGTTCTTAACTGGTCAAGAGGCGCCCCATTTGGGGCGAGGGTCCGCGATCGCCGCGTCTCGCGGAGCCAGCCCCAGGCCAGGCGCCGGAATACCCCCCTGCGCGGAGGCGTCCCCCGACCCGGCGTGGTGGCCCCGGGAGCGCGGCGGGTGGGGCCGGGTGGGTGGCCTGAATGGTGGGGTGGATGGGGCGTGGGCACCCCTCGGGGACGAGCGCCTGGCGGGGGCTGCTGCTCTTCCGGACCCTCCGCCGCGGGGACAATGAGAGCCTCGTGGAGGCCCAGATGTCGCAACGGGGAAAGTCGACGTCTGGTTCTCATAAATCCCGAGGGCAAGCACCACGCCCCCTCCCGCCTGCGCTCCTGGTGCCGGAAACCGCCCCGGGGCTACAGGGCTGGGAAGACCTGAGCATGGTCCCCACTTCCCCACCTTCACGGTGATGAGGAGGCTGACGCCACCCCGAGAGATCTTCAGAGGTCATACAGGGCTCATGTGGGGACATAGCCCTGGCGTCCTCACCCCTGCTCGGTTCCGTAGCCCCCAAACCCAGGGCATAGGTTAGGGTAGGGACCAGTCTGGCTAAGAAAGACTTTTGCCGGCCTTTTTGGGCACTGTGGAGTGATCCCTGGTGAACTGGGGGATCCAGAAGGCTTCTCAGAAGAGATGGGGGCTCCAGCAGGCCTGGAAGGGGTCCGAGAGAAGCGAAAGGGCATCCGTGTGCACAGAAGTGTGGAGGGGCCGCTCCTGAGCAAACCTATTGCTTATTCCTGGGGAGAGGTCGGGGTGTGCCAGCTCCTTCTCCCCTCCTCTCCCTTCTTGCCCCTGCCCCAGACCCTCAACCCCCAAAGGCTGTTCGATCAGCTTTTCACTGCCCTCACTAAATTTACCCTCTGTAGCCCCACCTCTGGCAGTTCTGTGGTCTGCCGTGGTCTCCTTGCCAGCTGGGAGTGCCTCCATCTGTTGTCCTCCACCATCCGGTGACCTCTGACCTTTGTAGACAGCCCTTTAACCTTTCCCAAAGCCATTTCACCTTTATAATTTCCCAGGAAGCAGGACAGGCAAAGAAGGGTTTTTATCCCATTCTTGTGGAGGAGAGGAGCTGTGGGTTGGTGAAGGTGGAGACTGGCCTTGGGCCCTCACTGCCTGCCCGCCAGCCCTGGGCTGCCCTCCACAGGGGCAGGCCTTGTCGAGGCCTTGGTACCTAGCCCCTTCCTTTCCACACGCACACCAGCTGCTCCCTCCACGGGACTTGGCCAGTGAACACACAATGAAAGCCTCGGCGTGGACCAGCCATCGACTGGAGCTGCACAGAAGCCTGGACGTCTGGCTGAGAACCAGACTATGAACGAGGCGGGGAGGAGTGTGGGAGTGTGGGGGGTTGGAGGGTGACCACCTGCAGAGTGGGAGGCTCTACACTGGGTGGCCTGGCTGTGGCCCCCACCCTCCTGGGAGATGGGAGAGCCTGGCCCCCAGTGGACTAACCTTGTTCTGAGCAGTGGGCTGAGATCCGCTGGGGGGCTGTCATTGGCCAGGCAGGGTCCTGGGGTGTGGAGCCCTGGGCAGGACAATGGCTCTGATCCCCAGGGAGGAGGAAGTGAGGAGGAGCCAGCTGCTTCTTCGAAACTCTGACCCACAAGGAGGAACTGGTGGGAGATGTGGAAGTGGCTGGCGTCGGGGAGAGGGGCATGGGGGTGCATGATTGGGCAAGAACAGCTCTGTCATGGGGACAGGAATAAGGGTCAGGGAGGACAGGTCCATCTGGGGTCCCTGAGGGCAGGAGGTTCTGGGACCTTGGAGGAAGTTCTGACGGGGCAGACAGTGAGGGGTGCCGGCGATGGGAGTCCAAAGGGAGGCCCCTGGATGCACAAGCTCTAGAGCGTTCAGGACTCAAACGGAACAAGGATAGTACAGGAGGCTCCGACCTCGTGGACCACAGGGTGGGAGCTGGGTGTGGGGCCAGCCTCAGGGCCACCTGGCCAGTGGGGTAACACTGACCACCACAGACCAAGAGGAAGCCCCTCAGTCTGGGTGGGAGGGGACCCACAGGAGTGGGGCTGGGCTGGGGGCCAGGTGGCCTGGGACCTGTGGCTCAGGGGCGTCCCCATGCAAGGCTGGCACTCAGGGGGCTTGGTGGGCACTGGCTCTGAGGTTCCTGGCAAGCAGGAGCCCAAGGGAAAGGGGCAGAGTGTGTGGCTCCAGGGCACACAGAAAGGTGAGCTGGGATTCCCCTGGAGCTGACGTCACACATTCAACCGCAGCCTGACAGGTGGTTTTTTTTTTTTTCTAAAGTAAGTCTTTTTTAAAGATTTTATTGTTTTTCCTTTTTCTCCCCAAAGCCCCCTGGTACATAGTTGTGTATTTTTAGTTGTGGGTCCTTCTACTTGTGGCATGTGGGATGCCGCCTCAGCGTGGCTTGATGAGTGGTGCCATGTCCACACTTAGGATCTGAACCGGCGAAACCCTGGGCCGCCAAAGTGGAGCGAGTGAACTTAACCACTCGGCCACGGGGCTGGCCCCTGACAGGTGGTTTTTATGTATTTTTAATTTTTAAAAAATTTTATTTATTTATTTATTTACTTTTTGAGGAAGATTAGCTCTGAGCTAACTGCTGCCAATCCTCCTCTTTTGCTGAGGAAGACTGGCCCTGAGCTAACATCCATGCCCATCCTCCTTTACTTTATACGTGGGACGCCTACCACAGCATGGCATGCCAAGCGGTGCCATGTCTGCACCAAGGATCCGAACGGCGAACCCTGGGCCACGGAGAAGTGGAACGTGTGAACTTAACCGCTGCGCCACCAGGCCGGCCCCTGACAGGTGGTTTTTAAAAAAGGGAATGGATTTCTCTTTTTGATTGGGTTCCTTGTCTGCTCAGGAGAACTCAGACATGGTGGGTTTGGGTTTCAGCAGAGCTCTGGACCCACTCATGGAATTCCTGGGGCTGGGAAAAGGGGAAAAGACCTCTGTGTGCGGGGGGCCATGCCCCACATCAGCAGAGCAGCTGAAAGGTTCAGTGCCTGGTCCCAGGGGTGCTGCCGCAGGCGCCCACCAGCCTCCCGTAGCCCCAGAGTCACAGCGGGGGACACCAGTGTGGCTGCAACCATGTGTTTATTTGAAATGTGCAAAGCTGAGCATGCAAACGCAAATCTAACTTAGGAGATCTGCAGTGGCCCCGAGGTGGCCATGCTAGGAGGGCCGCCAGCCAGGTCTGCTTGGCCGAGAAGCACCTAGGAGCCTCAGCCCAGTCCTTGGGTCTGAAGAGCCTGGGGCACGGTGGCTCACTAGAGATTCCTTTCCTAGAAGCTAGAATATCTTGCTAAAGAAGAAAACAAAAATCACAGTGGGTCTGGGGGCAGGGAGAGGGTAATAGAAACTATCCTGCCCTCTGGGGCTCCCCCTCTTCTTGGGGTGGGGAGGGGTGGTGACAAAGGCAGGCCGGGAGGCTGGACTCAAAGCCTGCTGGCCTGCAAAGAAGGGCCCTCCATCTCTTGGGGTGGTGGTGGATCCTAGGGAATCCCAGAGCCTGGCACAGAGGGGTCTAGGAGATGCCAAGGGGATTAACCACGGCCAGAGTCAGTGGGAACTCAGTCAGCACCACAGCTGGGAGGTCTCTGCCACCAGGGCTAGAGGTCAGGCTGTGGGCGGGATCTAGGGGGGATTGGCGGCCTGAGATGAGGCTGAGGGGTCCCTTTGGCTCAGCCTGGCTGGGCCTTGGGGGTTCCTGGACCTAGGAGGCCTGATGTGGCTGACACATTCTCTTAAGGGGGCACAAGGGGACCTGGGACCTCTGGCACTGCAGGGCAGGGGGCACGGGCAGTTCTTGTGGGGGATTCTCCAGGGATGTCTAAGTCATTAGAAGCAGCTGAAGAAGCAGGGGTGGGGAATGCAGCCATCACTGTCATGTGGGGGGCCCAGGACGTCACTGCCACAGGTCACCAGCCGCCGCCCCATTGTCATTCTCGTGGAACTTGTGCAGATGATCAGCAAACCTGTGGGCACAGAAACCTTGGCTGAGGCTGAGTGTAAAAAGGAGGGAAATGTGTGTGTATGTGGGGCACATGGAGGTCTCCCAGGGGCAGGCACCATGTGATGGGGTGGGCATGGCAGAGGGCCATGGGGTGGACAGAGGCGGGGGCAATGGTGGAGGGCTGGGGGGCAAGGAACAGAAGGAGGAGCTCATGGTGCTGGGGGGCTCAGTGCAGGGCTGTGGTGGGGCGGGGTGGGTGTCCTCACTTCTTGGCGCAGAAGGTGGCACAGTCCCTCTCCATGCTTTCGCTCCATGCCAGCTTGTACAGCACCTGGCCAGGCAGAGATGCCGTGAGCTGCCCGTCCTGCCTCACGGCCACTCCTGTGGTCCACCCACAGCCGTTAGGCCTGGCTTCCTGGCTCATGAAGGTTCTCATGGCCCAGGCCCTGGGGCGGTGGGCCTTAGAGATGCTCCTGTGCCCGCCTGTTTCACAGATGGTCAGACAGGCTTGGACACGGAGGTACCATCCCTAACACAGCTGGGCGGACCACTGGCAGGGCCAGGACCCACTGGGCGCTGGGGTCAGAGTGGGAGCCCAGGCTAGCCATGTAGGGGCCACCTTGACTGTGGCCTTGCTGGGGTCCCTGAGGCTAGAGCCTTCCATAGGCACCCCCTTCCCCCTGCTCTCCCCTGACTCAGTGGACATGCAGGCATCACCAGGCCTCTGCATGTGCTGTGCCCACTGACTGGAATGCCCCTCTGTACCCATTCAGTTCACCATGTCCCCTCTCTGTGCAGCCCACCTGGCTGTCCCATAGTGGAGTTAGTCCGACCTGCCTTCCGTCTGCCTCCGGCTCCCATGGTGGCCTTTCCCTCCACCAAGCCCCTCCAGTACAGGGCCCCAGATATAGTCAGCCAGGCCTCTTTCACAGAGTGGCTGGACTGCTGTCCCAGCCAGAGGGCCTGATGGGTGGGCTTGTTGCCCCCAGGGTGGGCTGAGGTCCTTGAAGGGGAGAGAAGTGGCCAAGAGCAGATGGTGTGGCTTGGCATTGGCCTGGGTGCCAGGCCACAGTAACAGGCTCCCTGCTGCCCTAGGAGGTTGGGGACACCTGCCTGGACACTCACCAGGAAGACCAGGCAGTGCAGGAACAGCGTGTAGAAGAAGCCGATGGTGCGCGCCATCTTGTTGGAGAGAACCAGCCGCCCCTGGGGAGCAAGAAGGGTGTGCAGTGGGGCGGGGCGGGCCTCCCCTGCTCCTGCAGGGCTGACCTGGGGCTCCTGCAGAGAGGGCCTCAGGGCACAGGGGAGGGCAGGGCGGCCAGCCGGCTCCCACTCTACTTGATAGGCCAAGAGCTTGGGCTGCAGGACTTCTAAGAAATGGTGCATGATTCCAGAACCTACCATGAATGGTGCTACCTGTGGAGCTGTCCCAGAGAGGGTGGGACCCCGCTCTGGGTCACACAGCCACCCTTAGCAGGGCCTGTGAGGGGTCAGTGGGGTCCGTGGGGCTTCTCCAGATTGGGCTGGAGGGCAGGGACGAGGTTCTCGGAGACAGAGGCTCCAGCCTGTCCCAGGTGGGCACAGAGGCGGGCACTCACCATGCTGAGCGTTGCCTTGTCCCAGGGGCTCAGGCTCAGGTACTTCCGCTGCCGCTCCTGGAGGGGGAGGGACGATGAGGAGAGGACCTCAAAGGGCTCACTGCAGAGAGGGAACCTGGGGGCTGCCAGGGGCCTGCCTGTGCCAGTCCCACTAGCTGTGACATCCTCGGCTCCCCAACATCTGTGAGCGCCCCCAGTGGCAGCTGGCTCCTGCCCTCTGCGGTGGCCCATTCTGCCTTCGGGAAAGTCTTCGTGGGCAGGGCTTCCACAGCCTGAGAGGTCAGTGAGGAGAGCTACCAGAGGGGGGCCCACTGCAGGTCGCTCAACACTGGGAGCTCTTTGCTTATCTGCCTACCCCCGCAGTGTGCCCCTGGGGTTAACCCCTTCACTGTCGCACACCCTCACGTAGCCATCCACAGGTGTTCCTGGCACTCCGGGCCTGTCCGGGGTGGACCCTGGGATTCTGTGGCACCAAAGTGGGTGTGGGGTCTGCCCTGGGGGTTGGGTAAGTGTGGCGTACATGTCGGGGTGCAGGGCGAGGCTGGGCCTGAGTGAGCAGGCCAGGGCTGGTGGAGTGGGGAATGAGGGGCGGCGAGGCCAGGCAAGCGGGTGGCTTCTTGGAGCTTCCCTGTGGCCTGCGCATAGCTGAGCACCGCCTGTCCCTGCTCTGCCCGGAGGCCAGGCCCACGCACCCGCTTGCTGAAGGAGGAGAAGGGGTCCAGGCGCTCCTCGTACTGGGACGAGTACCGCAGCTCTGTGTCATCGCTGCTGCCGCCCTGCGTGGGGAAGGAGTACAGACCCAGTCACCGGGGCCCAACAGCAAGGCCAGGGCCCAGGGACCACAGGCTGGCAGGATCACAAGGCAGCCTCAGTTTCCTCATCAGCACAATGCGGGCAGGGGAAGGGGCCCAGAGTGACAGCGTGAATGTGGCTGGTGCTACTTGTCCAGGGGCATTGCCCGGGGTCAGAGGTTCCCATGGGGTCAGGGTCTCCCAGATGGGCTGGAATGTATGAGACAGACAGGGCTGGGCCCCGTGAAGGGAGGTGGGTCTAGAGGGGGTTCTGGGAGTGTGCAGGATGGCCGTGGGGCCCAGGCAGGCACCTGAGGGATGAGAGACCCCCCCAGCCAGCCACCCGGTGTGTAGTGCTAGTTTGCACAGAGTCTGGGCGCCCTCTGGTGGCCTAAGAACAGCTTCAACGAGTGGAATGGGGGGCTAGTGCCTGAGGGTCTTGTCCCAGGGAGGTACCCACTGTGAGTGTCACCGCTCTCGCCTCCTACTACCCCCGCTGTCTGCCCACGGTCACAGAAGGGGTTTCCTTGCACAAGGTGGTCCCCTTTGAGGACTGGGGCTGAGAGAAACCAGAGACGGCCGTCCTCGGCCCGGAATGGAATGGGGGGTTCCTCCTGACTGGTTTTGGGGTGTTGGACCAAATTCTGGTATGGTTTTTCTTTAAAGATTTTATTTTTCCTTTTTCTCCCCAAAGCCCCTGGTACATATTTGTATATTTTTAGTTGTGGGTCCTTCTAGTTGTGGCATGTGGGATGCCGCCTCAGCATGGCTTGATGAGCGGTGCCATGTCCGCGCCCAGGATCTGAACCGGTGAAACCATGGGCTGCCAAAGCGGAGAGCACAAACTTAACCACTCGGCCATGGGGCCGGCCCCATCTGGTATGGTTTTTCTTTTTTTTAGTGTAAGTTTAAAACATACAGATTCCCCAGGGCCTGTCCTGCACGCTCAACAGCCCTGGGGGTAAATTCCCAGATCTTGGGTCAGCTAGTGGATCAGCCCCATTTCACAGAGGGAGCACCTGGCCCGTGGCCTGGGGCCTGTGACCCTCTTGCTGGACCTCATCACATCCTGGCTGGTTCTGATGAGTCAACCTCCACAAGGGAGGGAGGGAGGACAGGTGGCAGGCCCTCTGGGTCACTGTCCAGTGACTGCCCAGCAGGTCACTGCCCCCGTCCCTCCTGCCCCAGTGGCCCCAGACCACCTCACTCCCTGCCTGGGGCACCTGGGGCTGAGATTGGGGAGGGCCCTTACCCGGCCAGGGTAGCTCTGGAGGAACTTGATCTTCTCGAACAGCTTGATGTTGTCGGCCCGCAGGCTGTCCAGCTCGCTCTGCAGGGCTTGGATGGTGTGCTGGGCCAGGCGGTTCTCCTGCGGGGAGGTGGGTGGGTGGGCAGGGTCAGGGGTGGATGGGGGTGGCACACGGTGAGGCCTCCACGCTGGCACAGGTCAGGGGCTCCATCTCCCTGGAGCCCCTTCTTTGCCCAGGGCCACCTTCTTGACCTACTAGACTCCGCTCAAAGCTGCCCGTGCTGGGAAGTCCCCCTTCTCCTCCTGTGACCCCAGCCCAGGGAGAAGTCACAGTTCTTGCGTCGGGTTTCTTCATGTTTCGTTTATGGTATTACCAGCCTTAAACAATCATTATGAGATATAATTCATATAACATAAACATCATCATATGTAAGTGTACAGTTCAGTTGTGTTTTTGAGCATATTCACAATGTTATGCAACCATCCCCACTATCTAATTCCAGAACATCTGTGTCACCCCAATCAGAAGCCCCAAACTTGTCGGCAGTCACTCCCCAGTCCCTCCTGTCCCAGCCGCTGGCCACCACTCATCTACTTTCTGTTGCTGTGGATTTGCCTGTTCTGGACATTTTGTATAAGTGGAATCCTCGACGAGGCGATCTGAATGTTTGCCAATCTAGGGGCAAAGTGAATTTACTCAGATGCTTAAAGAGGTGTTTTCTTCACACTGCTAAAAATTCGCACAGGACCAGAAAGGACATGGTCCTCTGGCGGCTCCTCAGCAATTTAAACATAGATTTACCAAATGATCCAGCAATTCCACACCTGAGTGTACAGCCCAAAGAACTCACTGCAGGGACTCAAAGAGATGTTTGCACACCCGTGTTCATAACGGTGTTATTCACAGAAGCCAAAAGGTAGAAGCAACCCAAGTGTCCACTGATGGATGGATGGAGCAGCAAAATGTGGTCAAGACACACAGTGAAATGTGATTCAGCCTTAAAAAGGAAGGAAATTCTGACACATGCCACAACATGGATGGACCTGGGGGACATTGTGCTAATTAAATAAGCCAGTCACAAAAGGACAAATGCCGTATGGTTCCACTTATATGAGGTCCCTAGTGTGGTCAAATTCATAGAGACAGAAGGTAGAATGGCCATGGCCGGGGGGAGGGGGGAGGGGGAACGGGGAGTTAGCTTAGTTTAATGGGGACAGAATTTCAATTTGGGAAGATCAAAAAGTTCTGGGAAATGGATGGTTAGAGGGCTGCATAACGATGTGAATGTACTTGATGCCACTGAACTGTATGCTTAAAAATGGGTAAGATGGTAAATTTTACATCACGTGTGTTTTGCCACAATTTTTAGAAAGTACATGGTAAAAACTATAGAATAGCATAAACACTTGCTTTTTCTCTTCCACCTCTATTTTGAAGGCCTTTTTTGAAGGGCTGTGTAGCCTTCCATGTGTGGCTTGCCCCAGTACCCGATGGGCAGGTGGGTGTCCCCAGTCCATCGTGCTGGCAGCCAGCATGAGGGGAGCAGCCCTGACGGTCCCTCATTTGAAGCCTCTCGCTCTGGACCCCAGATCACGGAGGGTCCCACTGGATCCGGCCCACCCTTGTCACTGGCCCAGCACTGGACCTGGCCCAGCGGATGTCTGCCTTTCCCCGGCCTGAGCCTGGAAACCCTGCGTGAGGAACTCCGGGTTTGGAGAGGAAGGGTCTAGAAATTCTGTCATCAGCTCAAGCAGTGACTTTGTGAGAAGGATGGGAACCTCCTTGGCTTCTGCTCCCACTGGGAGAACCAACAAGGGGACCTGAGCTGGCTCTGTGGGACGGGGGACCTGCAGAGGACCTGAGGCTGGGAGGTTGCCACCTCCGGTGCTCCCCTGGTCTGGCCCAGGGCCCTCTGCACTCTGGATCCAGTGTCCACTTGCTGCGTGGGGACACCCTGGCCTCGGCCTTGGCCTCTGTGTCCTAGACACCCCCTGCTCCTGCTTTTCTCCCTCCCTCCCTGATGCTCTCTTGGCTCCTGTTCCCCTCTCTTCCGGGGACCACAGCCATCTGCTGGCACTGCAGCCACCATCCAAGTGTCAACAACGCCCACATGGAGGCACCTCATCTTAAAGGCCCAGATGCAACTGGACTGGTCACCTTTGTAGACTGCCCGTTCCTCATGGTACCCCTCTAGGAGGCCCACCAGCCAGGCGCTCAGCAGCCAGTGGGGCCTCTCTGACCCCCCAGAGCTCCTGGACATCTCTAGACTATTCATCTTTTTGGGCTCAAAGGCCCTCCTCTCTCCGACCTGCCCCTGTTTTCCCATTTCCACCTGATTTAGATGCTTCTCCTGGACGATGTGACCTCTGCCTAGTCGTCTTCCTGGGCCAGCCTTCTGTCCTAAACTGGCTGCCCGACTGACCTTTCTTACCCTCCGTTCTTGCAGTGTCAGTCCCCTGCTTAACTGCTTTGGTGGCACCTCAGCCTGGCAGTAGGGTAATTGCCTGGTGACTCTGTGTTTTGTTCCTGCAGCCCTGGAACGACCCGCACTCGCTTCTGGCTTGTTGGCCTCCGGTCTCTGCTCACAGAGTCTCCTTTACTTTGAGCGTCTGATTTTTCCAAAGCCTAGCTTTGCATCACCTCCTCTAGGAAGCTCTCCCTGACTGCACCGATCAAATCTAATCCCACTGCGGTTTATGGTCTGTGACACTTCTCTCTCCCTCAAGCCTGTGTGCTCCCCACTGTGTCCTCCCGTCCAAAAAGTGCAGGGGAGGGAAGGACATGACTCACGGCCTCCAGCTCCTGGTTCCGGGCACGGAAGCGCTCCCTCTGGCTGGAGATGATGGAGAGCAGTGAGTCTACCTGGCCCTCAGGGAGAGTGCCACTGGCAGGTGCCGAGGGTCCTAGGAGGTAGGGAAGAGTGGCTTGGGGTGGCGGGAGGCAGAGCCCAGCAGTGGGCCCTCAGGTCACCAGCCCCGAGGGAGCCCTGGCCAAGGGCCATGGGGTGGAAGGAAGGTGTCTGAGCACAAGGTACTGAGAGGTTGGGGAAGGGGGAGGGGCGGCCGGGGGAAGAGCGAGGGGTGTGACATGAGAACAGGGGCCCTGGGAGGGGAGAGCCCAGGCATTGTCCAAGGGCTAGGTCCCAAGGCCCTGTCCCCATTGCTCTCTACTTGAATCTGAGACCCCTGCATCTGTCAGATTGGCCCCTAGCTCCTGGGGAAGCAAAGGGCACTGGGAAGCCATGGGTACCGCCCCTACCACGTCCTGGCCCAGCAGCCCCAAGTTCTGGCTTCGGTGCCCAAGGAGACCACCTCCCCTCCAGCGCTGGGAGCTCTCCGGCTGCATCTCGGTGCTGAGGCCTCCTCGAGGAGTTGACCACCACCCACCAGCCTTCGACAGGCCACTGGCAGGGCCGAGGGGATCAGGGCCCCCAGGTGGTGGTGTCAGGCTAAGGCCTAGAAGCACAGGTTGGGGGCTCACCCCGTTTTAGGTTGCTGCTGCATTGCTGGGCGGAGGGGCCTTGATCTCCTTCGAGGGAGGGGCGTGCTCTTTAGGGCTCAGGGCTCAGGCTACACCACCTCTTCCCTCTTCCCCCTCCCGCCCTGCCCTTCATCGTCAGGTCAGGCCCTCCTCACCGTAGAACAGGGCGGTGGCCTCCTTGATGGGCTCTGGGATCTTCTCCAGGCCATGCTCGGCTGCACCCTGTGGGGGGGGAGGAAGAGGTGGGCGGCGCCCCCCCCTACAGCACTGAACACACCCTTTCAGGGGGCCAAGCAAACGGGGGGCTGGGAGCAGTGGGGCAGTCTGGTGGCAGGGTCTGGGCACAGCCGTGGCCATAGGTGGGCCTGGAGAGGACGCCTGGCCTGGGTCATCAAAGAGAAGGCTGGGCCCCAAGTTCACCCCAAGGCCGGAGCTCTCTGGGGGAAGTCTCCTCCAGTTACCCAGCCCAGAGGCAGGGTGACCCCACCCTGCAGCCTCCTGCTGCGTGACCTGGGCCAGCCCCACTTCTCTCCTGGAGCCCCATTTCTTCATCTGTAAAATGGAGTGGGTGACGTGATGACTTAAGGACCCTCTAGGGTCTAGCCTTCTTGGGTCCTCTAGCTGTGAGACAGTGGATAATCCTGGCCTTGCTTGGGCGCTGAGGTCCCAGGGCAGAGGTCTAAGCCAGTGCCTGGAGGCTTTGTGCCAGCTCGAGGAAGCCTGCCGCTCTGCCCTGTGGCCTGGCATCCTGACTTGGGCCTTCATGGTGACGTGGGCCTTGGGGCGGGGGCAGGTGGACACCAGCTGCCCGATGATCGGGCTGGTCCACCTGGGAAGCCAGCATTTTGTGAGGCTGAAGGAGCCCTGGGCAGGTGGCAAGGGGGCAGCTTAGAGGGGGTGGGCTCACCTCGGCGTCTGGCCGCTGGATGGACTGGATGGTGCTGAGGTCCTGCTCCAAGCGGGCGATCAGTTCCCTCTGCTCAGCTGCTGTGGTCGTGGCCTCGGTGACATGGACCTGCAGCTCCGCACAGCGCCCTGAGCCAAAGGAAGATGTGGCTGTCAGAGGGAGCCTCATGGGACCCGTGGTGCCCTTCCACCCCACCCCACCTCTCCCACCACAGCCTGCGTCACCGCCTAAGGGCCACCGTTAGACCAACCAGCAGAGGCAGGCACTCCCGGCCCTAAGAAGTCACAGTGCTTATGAAATTCCCTGGGTGGGGCACGGACCCCAGGTCAGGGATCTGGGAGAAACAGGGCACCCTGACTCTGCCATGACCAGCTGGGTGAGCCTGGCTGGCCCCTCTCCCTCTCCAGGCTTCACTGTGCCCCTGTCAAGCAGGGCAAGGAGCTGAACCCAACGAGCCCCAAGTTCCTTCCAGGGCTGATGACCAGAGGGAGGCCTCGGCATAGGAGTGGCGGAGAGAGGTGCAGTGGGCGGTAGGCGGAGGGTGAAGGAGCCACCCCAGCCTTGCTCAGCCCCTCCCCCAACAGGCTCCAGGGCAGTGGTGGGAAGGGGTGGCCCCCAGGAACTCCCTGGCCCACAGTCCTGTTCTTCTCCCCCATCCAAGTGCCAGATGTTGTCTTTACAACGAAGCAACTCCCAAATAATTCTGCGTGGAGACCTTCCTGCCCCTCTGGAGGGTGGGAGATGTTGGGAGGTCTCCCAGCCCAGGCCCGTGGATGCCTTCGGTAGCCATTGGCAGGGAGGACAGAGGTGGCCTGGGAGCCGGGCAGACCCGAGTATGAGATCTGGCCCTACTTCTGTGTGACTCTGGGCAGCCAACTCTCCCTGTCTGGGCCTCATTTGTAAAATGGTGACAACAAACCTAGCTCAGGGCCGCAGAGAGGGCGGCCCAAGCCTGAGGCCCTGGGTGTTGTCCTTTGGTATAGATGGATGGCCACCAGGGGGCACTGTGGCCTCAGAAATGCCAAAGGCTCCAGGCTGTGGGCAGCGCCGGGAGACCGGCCTCTGTACCCTGCCCGGTGGACTCGCCCCTCACCCTGGGGCCTGCTTATCAGCTGGCCAACCTGGTCCTAGCTGGGCTTGGTGCCTGGGCCAGGGTGGGGGCAGCGGCCTACCCGCTGCCTGCTCCATCTCCTGGGTGCCCGCTGGCCGCCAGGCTCTTTACACACCTCACAACAGTGTGATCAGTCAGAAAAGATGACCCCCATGTTACAGGTGAAGAGATGAGCCTTACAGCCTGGGATCAAACCCAAGGGTGTCCACCCTGGCCATAGCTAAGCTCCTGCCCACACTGGGGTATCCACTCGCTCAGGCCCTGGGTGGGTTTCTTCCTTCACACATCACTGAGCCCCCTCTGTACCTGGCAGGTGGGTGGTGGTGCAAGTGAGGGGTCCGAGGTGGGGCTGAGGGAAGGGGCTGGACCTGAGGGTGGGGCCAGGGCATGGAGGGACGGCTGTGGGTGGCAGGGTTGGGGTCTGCCTTCGGTCTGTATGCCCTGGGTGGCCTACAGTGGCTTTAAGCAGACCCTGTGGGGGAGAGGCCGAGAGACCCCAAATGCCATGACCCACTGGCCTGGGGGCGGAGTCCTTGGTCCCAGGCCTGCGGGATGGGACTGAAAAGCAGGGACACCTTGCTCCCTGAACATGCTTAGGAGGGGAGCTGGATGGAAGTCATGGTAAGATGTAGGCAGAGGGACCTTGGGTGGGGGCAGGTTCAGTTCTGGGCACTGGGAGTCCATAGGGACAACCACAAATAGGAATGGGTCTAAAAATGCTGCTGGGACTGGTCCCGAGGGGTTGGGTGGACAGACCCCGCATGAGTGGAGGGTGCAGAGCCCAGAGAAGGCTCAGGGGAGTAGCATCCCACCTTGAAGGATGAGGACCCCGGAGACGGACAGGACAGGGTGGAGGTGGGGAACCTATGGAGAGGGGAACTATCACCCAGCCAGAGTGAGCCCTCGCCCCCGGATGTGTGCACGCAGCACAGTGTAGAGGGGACCCACGCATGGCCTGAGGGGTGGATAAAATGCCAATGAGATGACTCCTCGGACTGCTTGTTTTATCTGCCACCAGCCTGTGGCCTTTCCAGCGTGGTCTCAGCCAGGCCCCCGGGGTGGGAGGAACTTGCAGCTCCCAGAACCATCTGTGGGCACAGCGGAGATGAGCGGATGCCCAGCCGGGCGTCCTGTGCCTGTGTCTGCTGCTTTGGGGCTGGGCACACAGGTCCCTGCCTGAGCACACCGGTGACACTCTGTGCATGCAAGGGCCTGGACAGCAAACCGCGTGTCCCAGGCTGCCCCAGCCAGACGGCGGCCGGGCCACTGTGTTAAGCTGGCCTGGAGGGCCTGCCACTGCCACTGCAGCAGATGCTCCCAGACACTGGGTTAGCTGCCCAGGGGATCTCTGGGGGAGCAAGGCTGAGTATTGGGGGTAGCTGTCCCTGAAGAGGTGGCTGTGGGTGAAACTGAGGGCTGGGTGGCATGCACTGGCAGCAGACGTGGGGAATGGCTGCTCCTGAGGCAGAGGGAGGAGGCTGGGAGGGCAGGGCCGTGGGGCTAATTGGGGAAGGCTGAAGGAAGGCCCTGGGTGGGGGCGGGGAAGCTGCGGCCGCAGGGGCAGGGCCTGCACGCTGTCTGGGAGCCCAGCTGGATCCCAGCGGCGAGCCATCACTCCAGGCCAGAGGGGTGAAGGCCAGGAGTCTGACTGTGTGGGCATCCCTGAGGGAGAGGCCTCAATTACAAACCCCACTCTGAGACATGGAGCCACTTAAACCTGCCATGTGCGGGTCCCCTGGCCGCCACCCGCTGCTTCCCTCTGCCTCCTCTGCTGGGAGAAGGAACACACAGACTAGGAAGTTAAGGTCACGTCTTCAGTGGCCACTTGGTGTCAAGGGAGGGTCCTGAACTGGAGTCTGGCAGAACTGAGCTTGAGTTCTGGCCCTGGGGCAAGGCAGTGGAAGGTACTGGACAGAGTTGTGACCCCACTGTTGTACAGAACCCAAGTGGGGAGACCTGTACCTGGGACTGGCCTCCCAAAGGGGGAAGGGGCGAGCAGCAGCATGGTTTGGCTCTGGTGAGTGTGAAGAGCTAGTGGAACAGCCAAGGGGCGTGCGTGGGGAAGAGCAGGACCCATGGGCCTGAGGCTGGAGATGCAGGCGATGCAGGCCCGGGAGAGCTCTGGGGCCAGGGGTGGCTGAGCCCCTCAGCGGTGGACATGGAACCCCAGAAGGTGCTGCAGTGAGAATGGCCAGAACCTTCTGGAACACTGACATTTTTGGGGCTGTCCTGCAGGAAGCAGGGGGAATCAGGAGGAAGTGTGTTGAGGCCCCAAGTTGAATAGCAGCCATCAATGAGTAAAGTTACCGGGGTCTCAAAAATGGCTGAGTGGGCTGCGGGCTGGAGTGAATCCACTGGCGAGAGTTCAGTCGGGGTAGTGGCGGGGCAGGGAGCAGCAGGGGCCTGGAGGAGGGACCTGGGGACCACACCGGACAGATGCCAGATAGGGCAGAGCGATGGGCAGACCTGGTGTGGGGGGTATGCTCGAGAGAGGGTCTTCAGGAGTATGGAGCATCTGCAGCCGGGGAAAAGCTGCTGGGGAGGGAGAAGCTGTGTCTAGGAGAGGAAGCGGCAACAGCCAGATGAGCGCCAGGGCATGGGGAGCATACCCCTCGCCTCTGAAAGGTGGCCCGTGTGAGAAGGTCCAAGACAGTTCCCATCCCTTTAAGAAAGTTTATGGGACCTCGACCTTCTGGGAGAATCTGGGAAGGCTCCTAGGGGTGTATTTCACAGAGGGGAGCAAGAAATCCAAGCAGCATCAAGGTCAAGACCTAGGGAGACGACTCTGACGCACGGTCAGGGCATGATTTCTGACTGCGGATGGAGTAAATGAAGAAACTTATCACAATTGAAGTCAGATGACGAGGCCTGGGGCTGTCGAAACCCACAGTTTTCCCAAAGGCAGAGTCCCTGTGTTATTCAATCTGCTGCCTGCAACCCAGGTCTTTGATGGGGGGGGTGGTTCTTAGGGGAGCTGCGCCGCCCGCACATCCACCCCTCCGGCCTCTGAACCTGTATGTCCCGAGGCAGCCAGAGGTAAGTGCTGAGGGCTCCCAGTGCCTGCAGGGGCCAGCCCCTCGCTCCTGTGCAAGGGTGTCCTCCACCCAGTGTCCACCTGCCTGGCCTCTCCCTTCCACGAGCATGTGAGTGCGTTATTCTCCCATCTGAAACCCCCCCCCCACCCCTTTCTCTTGACTCCACTGCCCTTCCAGCAAACTCCTTGAAGAAGCTGTCTATTCTCAAGTGTCCACTTCGTAAACCTTCCCCTCAGACTTGGAGGCCAACTGTCCTTTCCAAGGTCGCCGGTGACCTTGCACATCACTATATCCTCAGCCCTCATCTGATGGACCCATTAGCACCTGGTGCCCAGGACGCTGCACCCTCCCGGGCCTCCTGCCCCAAGAGCCGCTCCTTCTCAGTTTCTTTTGCTGGGTCTCCTCTCTGCCAAGCTCCAAACGCTGCTGCACCCAGGTGCCAGCCCTGCACGCCTTCCTGTCGGTCACTCTGGCCACCTGAGTGCCACCGAGAAGCTGATGCCTCTCCAGTGTCTGTCTGCAGTCCCCAGCTCTCTCCACGCTCATCACTTGGATGTCCAACCTTAACAGGTCCAAACTGAAGCCTGATCGCCCCTCCGCAGATCTGCTTCCCCCAGAGGCGGCATCCTTGGGGCTGCCTCCCCTCAGAGGCACGGCCACCCTTCAGTGGCTCAGGCCAAATCCCTGGGGCCTTCCTCACTCTTCTGTATCACTCCTGACATCCAACCTGTCTCCAGTCCTATTTTTGACTCTACCTTCAAAATATATCCAGAATCCAATCACTTGTCACCACTGCCACCATTGGGTCCGAGTCACCTCTCATCTTTTTTTTTGTGAGGAAGATTAGCCCTGAGATAACATCTGCTGCTGATATTCCTCCATTTTGTATGTGGGTCACCTCCACAGCATGGCTGACAATGGTGTAGGTCTGCACCTGGGATCCGAACCCACGAACCTGGGCCGCCGAAGCAGAGCACGCTGAACTCAACCACTACGCCACCGGGCTGGCCCCACGACCTCTCAGCTTGATTATGGCAGCAGCCTCCACACTGGTCTCCCTTCTCCTAACCTCCCCCTACGATCTAGTCACAAAGCAGCAGCCAGAGAGAAGCTTTTAAACAGTAAGATCAGACCCCCTCTGTGCCAACCCTCAGAGGAACAGCAAAGCCCTACATCAGCCTACAAGGGCCACCTGCTCTGCCCACCTCTTGCCTCTGACCTGGTCGCCGTCCACTCTTCCCCTTAGTCCCTCTGCCCCAGCTGTACTGGCTTCCCAGCACCTCTGTACCACAGAACCTTTGCACTCACTGTTCCCTCTGCCTGGAATGCTCCTCCCTCGGGCATCTGCGTGGTTCATTCTCTGACCCGTCAGGACTGTTCCCATGTTACCTTCCTGGCGAGGCCTACCCTGATAAGACGTGAACCTCCACAGGTGTTCTTCCCTCTCCCTTACCTCATCTTTCTCCCATAACGTTTGTCACCGTCTGAGCTACCCTGTAACTCACTTCTTTATTGTGTCTGCCATCTGTCTTCTCCACCGGAAGTCAGCCCTTCGTTTGTCCCCTGCTATAGCCCCAGCGCCCACAGCAGTGGGACACTGTGAGCCCTCACTGCGTCCAGCCAGCCGGGAAGCACCCGTCCCTCTGGGTGGAAGGGTGCACGGGCATCCTAAGGGCTGGACGGTCTCCCAGGGTGGGCAGAGCTGGCGGGGCACTGGCAGCAAGAGCCTGGCAGGGCCTGCCAGCCTCTGCTGGTCCCACCACCTGATAACTGCTCAGGTCTCACCCGGAACCTTCCAGGCTGCGTCCTGGCATTGGGACTACAGATCTGCCGTCATGAAGCCCCAGGGTGACCCTGCGCCGGCGCCACTGAGTACACACTTGCTGGAGGTGTGAAGGGTGCTTTCTCCCTGGCTGGGACCCCCTCACTCCAGGTGGGGCTGCAGACACTCTCGGCTACACCCGAGTCCTTCCAGACAGATGGAAAGAACAAGCTTCTCCCAGAGCCGCCACCCGCCAGACTCAGCTTTGTTCTCATCAACAATGAGGTCGTCCCCTCCCACCTGGCCGCCCTTCCCCAGCCCCGTGGCTTGCCTGGTCCTCTGAGTCACCACGCTTGCCATACTGCTGCCCTGGAGCTGGGCACGCGCTGCCCCCCAGTTTGGCATGCCTTCCCTGTCTGTCCCCCGAAAATGCCACCTCCCAGTCTCAAGGCCGCTCCCCGTGAAGTCCGCCAGCCCTTTCCCAAGTCGGTGCTCAGATGCCCCCTCAATACCAATTACAGGACCGGGCCTGGGCCGTGGTCTGCACCCCGGTCCATCTGCCCTGTGCTGTGAGTGACTTGAGGCCACCGGACACCTAGCCTGGAGCACAGCCTGGCACAGAGCAGTCCTCAGTGACCATCTGCTGAGTAAATCAGCGAAGGAGCTCCAAGAGGGGGGTGGCCTTAGCAAAGCCGAGTGGCCCTGCCGAGCCTATGCCTGCCCCTCACCATAGGCCTTGGCACCAGTGATACTTGGGGCCAGGTCAGTGTTTGTTGAGTGGCTGTCCTGTGCACTGTAGGATATTTAGCAGCATCTCTGGCCTCTACCTGCTAGATGTCAGTAGCATCCCCCCCCAAGTTATGACAGCCCCAAATGTCTCCAGACGTTGCCAAATGTCCCGAGGGACAAGTCATCCCCAGGTGAGAACCCCTGCTCCAG
This sequence comes from Equus przewalskii, assembly GCF_037783145.1. Classification (NCBI taxonomy): domain Eukaryota; kingdom Metazoa; phylum Chordata; class Mammalia; order Perissodactyla; family Equidae; genus Equus; species Equus przewalskii. The sequence goes on along the minus strand of NC_091842.1, from coordinate 10,067,816 downwards.
AGAATCTAGTCTCCTCAATCATGGAGGCTTCTGGGTTTGGCTGTAATGGCGTGGGGATGCTTAAGTCAGATGGGTCTCTAAGAGGAAGCCACCTCCATGGAAGGTGCAGTCCCTTCTCCACAAGAGTGAGGACCAGGGAGGGTCCTTCCTTCCTGTCTGTGGCTGAGTCCAGGGGTGGCAGCCTCTGCCACCCAAGGAACCCGAGACTCGAGTCTCAGCAGGAGGCTGCAGAGACAGCTGCTGAGCATGGAGGACTCTGCTGCCCGGCCTGCATGCCAGTCACATCATGGGCATCAGTGGTGGCGACATTAGGCCGGCAGCCCCTGGTGATCCGGCTAACCCTCAGGAGTGCCTGGTCCTGGGCAGGGGGCCCTCCTGCTCCAGCAACCAAAGTTGATGAAATAACACCCTTGTCGACGGCCACAACCGACATGTCCTGAGAGGCTGTGGGTGTGTGGGGGGCGTCGGGGCTGTGCGGAGCGGTCTGCAGGCTTAATCACTTAGTCCTCCCGGCTGCCCGTGAGTTGGCATTATCACATCCCCTCTACAGAGACGGAAGCGGAAGCTCAAGGAAGTGAAGCTCTTTCAGAAGGGATCTCCTGAGTATCAACTAAGCCTTGCCCAAGGTCACAGTTGGTAAGAGAAGATGCTGGGACTGCACTGCAGGGATACGTGACCACAGAAAAGGGGCCCCCATGCCTCCCTGTAAAGTGAGTGGGGTCCTCAAACCTCACTCCCTGGAGTCCTCCGCCCGGAACAGAGCAGCTCCGCTTTTACCTGTCCACAAACCATTTTGCTTGAAAAACAGCCCTTCTTATTGACATTCGAGAGCCTGGGCTTCTTGGAAGAGGGAGGGCTCCCGAACGAATGCCTGCCCGAGACTGGGCACGGGCTGCGTCTCCCACTTCCATGAACACAGCTCACCCCGCCCTGGGTGGGTGAGACGCGGATGAAGGGCCGGCTGGCCAGGGGCCCCCCAGCAACATCACAGCAGTTCTCTCCAGCCCTCTGGGTTCTCAGCTCGGTTCCCCACACGCAAGCCCCATCACCTTACAGGAACCAACGCCGTGCTGAAGCCGAGACCAGCAAGCTGCGTGCCCCCCAAAGCCGGCATGCCAGGGCCGCGGAGGAAGGAGCAACATACCCATGGCAGCCACTCGGAGGCCCTTTTAAACACAAGCAGACAGAAGCGTCGCGGACGACTCGCGCACGCCAATAATTATATCATCACGTCGCCTTAGCATGTACACTGCAACTGTGCTCCTCAGAGCATCAAATAAGCACAGCATTTTGTTCAGACCCCTCAACTAGAGAGAGAGGAGAAAGGCCACCCCAGGCCACCCCCGAGCACCCTGCCTGGCCTGGGGACATCACCCAACTGCAGCCAGAGCATGAAATCTTGCTCCCTTTTCTGCCTCTGGAGCTGGCAGTTTACAAAAACAGTCAGCCTGCAAAACCATGAGCTCAATTAAATCTCACTTTAGAAGCACTTGGGGAGACTTCCTGGGTAAAAAGACTTTGGGCTAAGTAGGTTTTTTTTTTTTATGCATTTTATATTTTCATTTAGTTAACGGATCTTTAAAAAGTGGGGGCTTACCCACACTAGCAAACAGAAAAGCAGCAGAATGTTAGCTGAGTTAGATTTAAGTTTGTCAGCCGTCAAACCGGAGAGCTCTGCTGGTTTTATGCTCATTTCTCCCATCTGAGGGGGCAGCTCTAGACACACCCGCGTCCCTGAGTGACCAGATGAGACATGGGGCTTCTGGGAACACCAGGCACTGGTGGGAGGCTGGCCCGCGCTCTGGGGTGTCCACTGGAGGATGGAGTTCAGTGCGACTCCGAGAGACGCCCATGGTTCTGTGTCACACATGGGAGTTTCACGTTCTGAATCCTACATATTAACGCACGGTGAACTCATACCCCCCACCCCCACCCCAACCAGTCACATCGGTGGGGATGGCAATTCTTTTCCAACTCCGTAGATCTTGAGATGAGAAACATCCTTGGCCACAAGCATGTGGACCACCTAACAGCCAACTCTGCAGAGCTCTCTCACCACCAGCCCCGAGCGCTGGCTGGAAACGTCCCTTCTCAGGAGCCTGATCATTCCAGAAACTCACAAGACACTGTTCCCTCCTTCCTCTTCCCACTCACTTGCCCACATTAACAGGAGCCCTTGGCTGGTCCTCTTCCACATCAGGAGTCAGGGACAAAGCAAGAGACTCCGCCAAACCCAGAGCAGGCTGAGGCCAGGATGCTGGCTGGGTATGGGCCGCTCTGCAGAGGTGCCTGCCCGTGGCCCTGGGCACCCAAGCCCCACTTACTGGGCTGCAGCCATCAGGCCCGTGCTGCACCCAGCATGGTCGGCCACCATTCCTGATCCTCACAAGCCTGTGAGACAGGTAAGGGTGTCTCCATTTCACAGACGAGGAAGCGGCTGCCAGGGGGTCGGCGAGTCAAGGATACCTGAACAGTAAGGGTGACAAGAGTAAGCAGGGACGCAGGCCCTTATGGAGCACAGACCATGTGCCCAGATTCCCACGCATCCTACCCTGGCCCCGGTTTCTGCTGAGCCCTGCTCGGACGCCACACGCCAGTGGAAGCACGGGAAGGTGGAGGGACGGCTACCTCGGGGTGGCAAGTCTTGAGGTGCCCTTTGGACCCAGAATGAAAGTGTTTGCTGCTTCTCCTCAGGCCAGAGCCCTTTAAATAAAAACAACCCACACGTTCTTGTGTTTGTATAAAAGATATTTACTTCAATTATCACACCTAGGGTGCTAGTGAATAATAATAATACATGGTGTGAGTTTCATACAGTGATATTGCTTCTCCATATCATATAGGGACCGTTGTACAGTGCTGAGAACAAACATCGTATGGCTAACCAAAGACAGAAGGGACAACGCCGAGGGGCCGACGGGTGCCTCCCCCACCCCAGTGCCAGCCGGATCAACTTTTGACTCTTAATGCCGAAAACAAAGAGCAAGAAAGAAAATGTTACCAGAGGTGGGTCACAGCAACAGAACAGAGGCTTCTCAAAGCTGTTTGTACAAAAAGGATGCTTTTTTTTTTTTTGGTCAATTGGGTCTCGGTGAAGATTTAAAACAAAAAAAGAAGTCTGTGATTGTATTAACAAACGAGCTCTAAAAACATCTAAGACTTAGTGCGTTACAGAAAATATAAAATACTGCTAAAATGTAAGACACCACAATACACGGGGGAGCTGAGCTTATTTTATTAAGAGTTTTCCGGAAGAAGTCGGCCACTCGGTGCGCGCTCGTCTTGTGCTGTGTTAGTAGTCTGGACAGGCGTGGCGCTACCCGCTCTCACAGCAAGTAGTTATTGCACAATCGCAAAGAGCTAGGTCTTACTCAGTGGAAAGGGACGTGGGGAAAACCACCTTCTCTTTTTTTTTTCCCACTTTTATGACAAGTTATTCTCAAATGCTTTAAGAATTTGGAACGAATCCTCACGTCTCCAAAATGCACAGCATTTTCTGAGGGGTCTCAGATGGTGGGACATGAGATGCCCGTTTTCTCAAGGAAAGAGGCAGAAAAGGGCTCGAGAGAGAGAAATGCATAGACTAATTAGAGAGAACTGAAAACCCTTTGGGGGATGGGGGCCGCCATTTCATTGGAGGGCTTGCTTTAGAAGAGATGAGAACAAAATCAGGACCCCTGGCAACTGCAGAGAAGGGGAGAAGTCAGGGCACAGAATGCGAGGGGGGGGGGGGGCGGGGCCTGTGGGAGCCCAGGCGGCCATCTGGCCCCACCTGGCTCCTTCTCCGGCCCAGGCCAGCCCCACCTCATCCTCACACCCGCTTAGCAAGCAACTAGGTGTCTTGTTGGCTGTGCTTCTAGCCGCAGAGAGCTCTGCCCCACATCTCACATTCCTCCACACTTAACCACATCAAGGGGGACTGGGGGCCCTCCACGACCTCCCTGGTGTAGGTCCTCAAGCCATAGCTGGACTAAGAAACACTGTTGCTTTGCAAGATGGTTTTGACCAACTTTGTATGCAAGGAAAACGACGACGACGACAACAAAAGCCAACTAAAACACGTCAGCCCACGGGAGCCTTGCAAGAAAGCCCTCCCTCACTCGGCAGTGGGTCCGGGGCAGGCTGCCGCACCCTCACCCACCAGGGCTCCCGAAGCGTCATGAACCCAGAAGTCTTACCAGAGGCTCTAGGAGGCTTTGGGGAACTGAACTCTGCCTTTCTAAGTCTCCTCTGCAGCTCCTCTCTCGAGTGTTCTTCCACTCGGCACTTCCTTACATTGGGAGATTTTTGTTCAACTCTCTCATTTACAAAGTTAGACACGGGGAGACCACCAGTTTTTGAGTGGCTACTCTGCAGACAGACGTCTGATTCTGCTGGAAAAGCCCCCTCTGCGCCCCCAGCAAACCCCCAGACCCTTTGGTTCTTTTTGGGGGCGGGGAGGGCAGGAGGCAGAAGACAGTTAACCACTGGAGTGATAGCAAAAAGCATTTATAACAATAACAATACAAAACAACAATACACTCCTGATAAGTACTTAAATGATTAACCTAATAATAAATAGAAGAGGATAGAAATAATTTTTTTTCAAGGAAATAATCCTTTTATAATTATCCTCACGCACGCTGGCAGGTCAGTAGCAGTCAATCCATCTCAAGAAAAGGTTAAGTGCTGGAAGGGATGGCTGTGGTGTCACACTCAGAGTTCTCAGCTGCTGAGTCACAAACTCCCGCCCTGCCACCCAGCCTGGGCTTCCGGCCGGCGCCCGTGGGCCCAGCACCTCCAGCTGGGTGGGCGACAGCAGGCAGGCTGGGATGGGAGGGAGGGGCGGGGGGGGGGTGCTGGGGAGGCCTGTTTTCCCTTCAGTTCATGAACAAACAGAACTACAGTGAACGTCCACAACCTGAATCGCCCGGGTCTAAAGCTTACTTCGAGTTCATTTGGTGTGCAATACATTATCTCTTAAAAATGAAGCGAAAGGATTTCTATTGCACAGAGCTTTTTACACATAGTCATCTATTTAAGTGCTTTCTGTTTAAAGCAAACTACAAAAAAAAAAAATAAAGAAGAAAAAAAGGACAATGAAGAAGGAGAAAAACGGAACTATCAAACAAAAGCAGCCCCGTGCCACTTCAATGCGTCCTGCTGACTGGCGTCTGGTTTCACCAGCGGAAGTCCCATGGCTTCCGTCCACACTGTGCTTTTGATTCTTTTCCATAGGGGTATAGCCGTGACATTGGGATTTAAGGCACCTTTCCTTTCTGATCACAGAAAGCTCGATACATAGCATACAGCATATTTTGTGGTAGAAATTAAAGCCTAAACACGACAGAAATTACAGTAACACAGACTCTACTTCTTAATGTTATTGGATAAACAAAAACGATTCATGGAAAGCAACTCCAGGGGACTTTAAAAGTGTAATACCAGGGGGTGGGGAAGTGCACATTTATGCATAGCCTAATGTCTTTCTCTCACTAGCCTTTTTTAGGATTCTTCGCCTATAATGCCCAACTTTTAAAGTTAGCATTTGGGAGGAGACTAGGCGCTTTGGAAATGTCTTGTTAAAGCTAAATGTCACTTCATCCAAAAATGAAAATAGGGATGATGCCACTGACAGCGTGGACACGGGATCTTTGGGGGGCAGGTGATGGGGAGGGGCGGTGGCAAGGCCTGGACAGTGGGGGCAGTTCCTCCAGGTGGGACAGACAGGGGGACCACATTTCCTTCTTCCTCCCTGACCAGGCGTGACGCTCAGAGGCTGCCAGGGCTCCAGGGTAGGGAAGACTCCGGTGAGGCTCATTTTACGCCCAGCTCCCTGAGCCCCACGCCCCTTTCCTCCTCGTCTTAATTTACCCCGAGGGCCTTGGCCTCAGCTTTCGGCACATCTCAAAGGGTTTCACAGGCTGGATCTTTCTGGAACTTTAATTGGGAACTTGTTTTCCTCTTTTCCCAGTAGTTTTCATCAACAAAAAGGCAGAAACTGATAGGAATGGAAATAATATTGTCAAGCTGGACCATTCTCTTAGCAAGTGAGCGTGCTGGCCAGATGGACATCCGATGCATTGGAAATGGAACTACATCATGCTGGAGCCCCAGGCCACCACCTGCCACTCAGGGCAGGAGCTCTGCCTTGGGGGTCATGAAGGCTCCCCTAATGCCACCGAGGCCCAAACCAAACTGCAGAAGCATGGGGGGACTTCGACATGTGAGCTTCTCCTGGTAGATGCCCAAGCACACGGTGATGGCACAAATCCTTAAGGTCTCACTTCCAAATTCTTTCATCAAGAGAATCCAGGACCAGAGGGGATTCTCCCACATCCAACCAGCGGCCCTGGGTGGAAACCGGTACATTCTTTTGGGAGGAAAGGGTCCTGTGATTGAAGGCTGGGCGTGGGAGCTGGAGAACGCCACATCCTCTCCTGTCCTTGAGATGCTTCCAAAGGAGAGCTCACAGTGGAGCTGAAGTCACAACCTCCCAGTGCCAGAGACAACGAAGACAGGGGTCCCCGAAGCCAGGCAGGAATCCTGGGGAAGTGTCTTCACGTGGCCATTGAGGGGCAGCCCAGGGCAAGGGAAACGGCTGTGACGGATCTTCACAGCTGAGCAGAAAGGGGCAGAAAGCAAAGGCAGGCCAAAGACAAGCCCCTGTGAGGCCTGAGACTGCCCCTGCCTGCAAAGGAAACAGCTGTCAGAGCTTCAGGAACAGGTGGAAATCAAGAGAAAAATCCATGTGCCTCGCAGAGCGCAGCTGTCTGTCCATGTTGAGCTCACAAAAGACAGAAGGCGCCTGCCTGACCACCAGGCCAAGAGCTACTCATGGATGCCACGTTTCTAGCTTTTTCTCTTCCTTCTGAGGGGTGTGGGGCGAGGAGTGACATCGAGTGGGAGCATGGGTTAGAGAGGTAGAAGGGGACAAATGAGGAGTGTGACAAGGGAGGAAATCCAGGGAGGGAGCCAAACCTCCAGCCTGAAGGGGCGCGGCTAACAGCCCACCATGCTCGCCACACATGCTGGAACCTCGCCTTGCTCCATCTCCCGCACAGCTGCCTTACTGGCCTCAGAAAGTAGGGGCTTGGGATGGCTAAGGGCAGACTCTTGTTCTCACAGGCCTGTTGAGAGGCGCCTGTCACAGTGCATTTAAGGCAAGGGCTGTTGTCCTCGGCTCAAGATCCAGTAAGTCACCACCCCTGGTTCTTTGTGCTAATCCCAGAAGGGCGCGTGTACACTCCCCTTGGGCCCTCTGCTGTTTCCAGTGAGGTTTGTTTTTCTAGAATCAGAGGAATGAAAAACATTGCATAGAATGTCAATAGAGTTCATCGATCACCTCTGCCTGGAAGGACATGAGTTCAGGGGGAACAGACACCCAGTCCAACTTCAGCCGGGAAGGCACCTGCCTGTGGACCGAGCTCATCTCGTGGCTTGTGCCAGTCTCTTAGGGCATGACTGCCACATGATCGCAGGGTGTCGTCCGACGCCAGAGCCTTCCCCCGGATCAGAGCACAATCTGCCTTCTGCTGGGTTTGCTCGTGAGCTGCACGAGGGATGTGGCCCGGGCCAAGGAGGCAGTCGGGGTGTTTCCTTTCTTCTAGAGCTGGCCAGCTGGGCTTGGGATGTGGGTGGGCCTCTCATGGCCAGAGAGCACACAGAGGAACACTTAACCCAAAGCTCTGTAGCACTCTGGGTCTGGACCACCAACCAGCAGACCCGCCCGAACGTCCACATCGGACAGGGTGGTTTTCAAATGGGGAAAAAACAAAGATGCCAACAGGAAGGAGACTGGGCAGGGAGGCATTTGTGCTTTGCAAGTACAGGGAACCGTGCCAGGGAGGCCACGAACTGTCAGCTTTTCGCCTCAGTCACTTTCCCAGACATAGTGGCCATGGTTTGATAGTAGTCATGAGTCAAGATCCTGGCATTTCCTGGAGCTGTCTCCTCGGCCTGCATTCCGGGGCTGTGTGCTGACTGTAGCCACCTCGTGTCGTGATGTTCCTCAGGCAGGTGGGCTCTGATAATAACTGAGTTGAGCCAAATGGCTGTGGTAATCCTTTCTAAAGAAGAGTGGTCTGGTGGAAAGAAATTACAGACAGCCTGACTGATGCAGAAGTTCGAGGGAGGAGGCCGCCTGGGAGCCAGGCGGTGGAAGCGAGTGGGCACGGTCTGGGACAGAAGCCACACACCTCCACCTGAGATGCCACCGAGAGCGTGGGCAGGAACCAAGGGTCAAGAGGCTGACCGTGAACACTGACTTGATGCTGAGCCTCCACTTAGCCAGCTAAGTAATGGCAAAAACCTTAAGTTATGAACACTGCCTCCAATTAACAAAAAGAAGCCATTTAAAATGGTATAATGGAGCTTGTAATTAAGTGTTAGTGTTTTATACGGAACCGTTTTCCCCAGGGGAGAGGTACAAATCAGCTTTTTAAACCAGTGGAGCATGAAGCGGAGGAGCTGGGCTGCCTGTGGGAGCGACTGCTTGGAACGCCAGCCAGCCGAAGATAAACCCCGCGGAGAGGATGCTGTTCAAGGCACTTGAATATTGCTTATCAAGAGGAAAGATCCACCCTTAGGCTCAAACTCAGGGGTGTGTCGAGGAGGGGCACCCCCGCCCTGGCCCCGACAGGTTGCTGTCACTTAGCGGCAGCTCTTAGAAGAATTGCAGAGGGTGACGGCTTAGCACAGAAGACCACAGGCTTGGGGTCGCAATAAAAATAAATAGGAAAACCCAACCACGGAACTAGGAGCAAAACTGAACCAACTGATTGCATCGAGCACCCAGATGTAAGTCTGGCAAAAAAGACAGAATGGAAATCAACAACAACCTAGTTAAAAAAACCAACCAACCAAACACAAAAACTACGGAATTGCTTGGAAGAGCCAAAGTGGCTGTTTTACACTGTGACACTTTGGCCACTAGGGTGGACAAATTTATACTTTTCCCATTTCCTCGGATTTAACACCTTTGTAAATAACAGTCATGCCTTTAAAAACTAAAATACTACCCTAATATTTCCTGTTTACTCCCTGCTTTTCATTCTCATGAAAATCAGGTATTTAGAGACTCATCACACGTGATGACAAAATTCCCTCGAGGTTTTCGTGGAGAGGACACCACAGTACTGTCAGGGGCTCTGCCACTCACTGTCCTAAGGTCACTAACCCAAACTCGCTCTTCTTAATGCACCTGAATTCAGCCAGATGTTCATCCCTTTCCCCTTAAGCTCCTCCATCTTGAATTCTCTTCTCACTGAACCAGATGTCAAGTTCGGAGATGATGCAACTATCAAGAGACAAGCGGCCTGCCTCCCAGCCTCCTAGAGCCTTCTGAAAACTTCTCATTCATGAAAAGGCATTGTCTTTAGTGTAGTGACTCTTAAATTGGTGAAAACTTGATCTAAGTGTTGCAGTTGCAGGTTAAAGACTGTAAATGAAATACATAATTTCTAAAACATCATGCAAGAAATGTGGTTTCACATCTTACAGTCAAGCCCTACAAGTTAATTAATACAAGCACACTGAGGTGTAATAGCGGGAGCATATCTTTAAAATTATAACTCCCTCCCACCCTCCCCAAATCAAAAAAGGTAATATTAATTAAACTTAAGAAATAATGAATGCACCATTAAAATGTCATCCAAAGATGTTGACCTAAGACAAAAGTTTCAATGATACACAATACGGTCAAAAAGTTTTCAATCAGTAATATACAGTTTGACAACTACATCTTGTAAATTATACCCAATACTGCCGGCAGTCTATCCCTCTAAAGAATATTTGCCCCTTTCATCCCTTCCTAACAATCAGATAATAAAATACAGCACCTATAAATAAGCAAAAAAAAATATATATATATACCGAAATCATCTATTGTTAGTTTAAAGATATGGCAATAAAGGAGTCTAAATTAGCAAACTTGTAGAAGCCATAACTGAGAAAACAGCTTATTGAAAAAAGGTGGCAGTAATGCACTCTATGTGTGCACAGGTACTTAAGAAAATACACAGACGTATAAAATTGCACACACGCACACACGCACACTCTCATCCGCCTCTATTCTCACGCATATACACATAGACAACAGGAGGAATCAGAGACAAGTTAGACTTCTGATTTGTACTTAGACTCCCTAAACTGTGCATAAAGGAACGCTCCAAGAGGCAAAAAGAATGAAGGGCCAATGGTCTGGTCTGGAAGTGAAGAGCATCAGCGTTTTGGTGTGAGTTTGGGCCATCTCTACAGGGGTGGGAGCAGAGCCCAGACTGCCACGATCTCTCTTCTGCAGGGAAGGAAGCTTCCCACGACGTCAACAGTCATCAGTGCTTGTGGTGGGAAGGAAGGGAAAGAGAGAGCGCGCGTGCCAGCCCTGCCCAGGCCCAGGGAGCGGCGTCCCCTGGTGGGGCTCAGTCCATCAGGCGCCCAGGAGAGTGGTGTGAGGTGCGGTGCCTTCTGTGCCAAGGAAAGACTGCTGTCTCTGAGGGGCGGCCCCGTTTGGCCCCAGAACTGCCTGCTGCCACCTTCGCGGCCTACTCTTTCCTCCTTGCTTTGAATGCTCGCGCACGTGCAGACGCACTAACACAGACGTGGACACCATAAATTAAACAAAATGAACGGGTACATGCTACAGTTCTAACTTGTCTCCTAAACCTCCGAGATATGAGGTCTGATCAGCGTGCTCTGCGGTTAGAGGTTAAAAAGCAGATTATAAAATACCTAGATTCGGATCTTTTCTTTTTGTCCTGATTTGGCCTAGAATGGAGTGTATTAAACAGACCCAGGGCAGCAAAAGCCCGGAGTCAGTTAAAGCTATGGATCAATGTGCACTACATGTCAGGATTCTATTCACGTACAAGAAAACACTACGTCAGCTACCACAAAATCAGTTTCCTGATGTGACTTTTCTTCTTGTTAAAAAATATGTGGAGTAAATGTGTTTTATTTTAATTCAAAGTTTCAAACGAGAAGATTCTTTACTTGAAAATATTTAGGAATCCAAACTAGTGTGTTTAGAGTCGGTTTGACTGTGCAATCTCTTAGTGGCAACTGAACAGCTACAAAAACTTTCTTTTTTAATTTTTCTGAAAAATCCCCCCCCCCTTTTTTTTCCTGGTTTAAGAAGATAATAGTGTATTATCGCTCTGAAGCCATTAGATGGCAGATAAAAAGCCCCCTTTTAATATGTGGGTTTGATTTTTTTTTTTTAAAGCCCACACGAAAGAGGAGGGCACAAGGCAAAGCTGTAAGAGTTATTCCAGAACCTGTGGAAATCACTTAGGGCAATAAAAAAAACACTTCAGGGTACAAAAAAGCTCGACTACACATTTCCGTTTTCTTCCTTGAAAACACGACATAGATTGGGCTTAATGCTCCTTTGTTTTCTATATGCACCTTGGCCTATGGCGATTTTGCCCTGTGGCCCGCAGGGCGGTAAGTGCGCAACACGGTCCAGGCCGCGGAGTCGGCGCCCGCCCCTCTGCCCGCCCGGCTCGGCCCAGCTCGGCCCGACAAGACTCGGCCCGGCCCGGGCCCGACCCGACCCGACCCGACTCGACTCGACTCGGCTCGGCCCGGCCCAGCTCGGCCAGACTCGGCCTGGCCCGGCGAGATTCGGCCAGACTCGGCTCGGCTCGGCCCGGCCCCGCTCGGCCCCGCTCGGCCGGCCCGGCCCGGCTCGGCTCGGCCCGGCGGGGCGCGACGGGCGGGCGGCGCCTCTCAGAACTCCCATTCGATGGGCTCCTCACGGCTGGCGGCCTTCTCCAGGCGGTGGATTATGCTGTTCAAGTTCGCAGCCTTCTTCTTCCTCAAGGGGTTGTCTCGCGAGTCCCTGGCGCCCGCCGCCTCCGGGAGGCCGAAGAGGCTCTGCAGCGAGCTGGCCCTGCGGGCGGCCGCGGGCGCGCTGGTGCTTGGCAAAGCGGAACTCCTGTCGGCGCCGTCCCGGGCCCGGCACGGGCCCTCCGCCGGCGGCGCGGCTGAGGTAGCGGCGTCCTCCCCGGCCGCGGGCGCGGCGGCGGGGTTTGGCACGGGCCCCGGGCCGTCCGCGGGGCCCTCGGGCGGTGGCGGCGGTGGCGCCCGGGCCCGGCCCTCGCCGTCGGCGTCGTCCGCGGCGGCCGGGGGCCCCGAGGGCGGCGGCTGCGCCTTCTCCGCCGGCCGCGGCGCCTCCTCCTGCTCCTCCGGGGCCGCGGCCGCCTCGGCCGGCCCTCCCTGAGACTTGGCGGCGGCCGCGGGGCCGCCCGACTCCTCGGCGTCCGCGGCGCCCGGGCCCTCGGCGGCCTCCACGCCGTCGCAGCTGTCGCCCTCCGAGCCGGGCGCCGCGCGGCCGCTCCGGGCCGACGGGGAGTCGCTGGCGCCGGCCTGGCCCTGGCTGCCGGCCTGGATCTCCTCGATGAACAGTTCTCTGCGGATCCGAGACCTGCGGGACACAAGCGGGCGCCGTGAGGGGGCCGCCTCCCGGTCCCGACGCCCGCGCCAGCCCAGCCCGCCGGCCCCCACGGCCCCGCCCGGCCCGGAGCCCGAGGGGAGCCCCAGCTGCCCGGCCGGGTGCCCGTGCCCCCTCCACTAGGACGGAGCCGCTGCTGCCGCCCGACGGGCCCACGCTGGCCTACTGATTATTCGGAACTAAAGACCCGCTCTGTTCCCCCGCAAGGCAGGAGATCAGGCTCCCGCGGGAGGTGCCCTCGCCGCCCCGAGAGAGGGAGACGGCTTCGTCACGTCACCGGAGAAGGGGAGTTCGGGGGGAAGCCTGGATAGACACACCTCCTGACTTTCTCAGGAATTGACTGCCCCAAGCCCAGCTGTGCTTAGATTGCTTTCTAATCAACTCCCCAAACTTAAGTTTGTCCTGTCAGATCCTCACTGATTGATTGATTGTGTAAAAACTATAGCACCTGCCTGCTTTGGTCATTTCTCATGCATCATTTTTATGATCTCCTGTATGTATGTATTAAGTTGGGTTTTCTCCTGTTAATCTGTTTTGTATTAATTTTATCATTAGTCCAGCCACAAGAACTCGAGGGCTAAGGGGGAAATCCCCTCCCTCCCCCGACATAGCTAGTGTCACTCACTTAATGGCACGCTGCCTCCATCGCCATCCCACCCACCTCGGCCGAGGCTATGAGTGGTGAGGTGCCCTTTACTCTCTGCATGTCAGGCCAGCATGGTGCTTGGTATACAGAATCAGCGCTGACTGAATTAATAAAGGGAACTGCAGGATGACGGATAACCACTGCTTCCTCATCAGGACGGCGCGAGAGAGAACCAATTATTAGGCAGGGCCCCAAATGAAAATCTTCAGTGTCCAGCTCTGAGCCATAGGCCAGGGGCTCTGGTCAAGGCTGAGGTGGAATTCCACCAAGTTGTGTGTTTTCACCTAATTTCCTTCTCTGAAAGGAGGCGACCAGGGAACAGTCACTTTTGATCAAGCAGGAAGGAGACCAAATATGTACTCCAGCACACCCAGCAAGTTTTAATCAAGCCGAGGTCAGCCTGCAGTGGAAAATGTGCTCCGGTACTTGGTTGGGTCTGAAGGAAACAGCTGCCGAGGGCCGTGGCCTTCCCTGTTCTGGAGCCCTGGCTGACGTCAGGAAAGGGCTCTTGTTATGTCTGTTTTTGCTCCACGGTTTCTCCTCCCATCATGCTCACAGTACTAGGCTCAATCATAAGGCTCTCTAGGTGTTTCTTCCAAAGAGCTGAAAAAGCCTCTGAGGATGTGCAAGCCCTTAGTGGACAGGCATCTTCAGGTGCCTTAGCACCACCCAGAGTCTCGCAGAGACTGGGCCTGCACAAAGCCCACGGGTTGGGCATGCATGGAAATATTTTCTGCAGTACATATAACTCAATAAAGGTAAGATTTTTCGAGAGCTTACTACAGGCCAGGACCCGTGCTGGATGTGGGGAGGGCTAGGGCTGGGGAGAATCCGGCTCTCGTTTCTGTCAGTGTGTCAGAACTCTGGCGGTGGTGATCTGTTCCATAGTTTGCTCCCTGCACAAGGTGAGCTCTCATCCTTGTCTTGAGGATGTTTCTGAGCCAGGGCTGCAGGGTGAGGTCCTGAACCCCCCCAGCAGCTCTAGGCCTAAGAGAAGACTTTCCTCCTTCCCTGGGGCTTCCTTGGGAGCCTGCGAAATGGCAGCTCCTGCCACAGGTTCCTGGGAGGGCAGACCTGCTCTTTACTGGTTTTCAGGCCCCTTGGCAGCCGAGAATGCCAGTTGGGCTGAACACCCACTCCCATCCAACCCTGGTTGGGGAGGTGGGAGGCTAGACAGGTGCTGAAGGGTTTGGCCCTAGCCAGACCCCAGGCCCAAGCACTAACTCTGAGTCTCAGGAGCAGACTGGCCCAGAACAGAGCACAGGCTTTTTGGAACCAGGCACACCTGGGTTTGAAATCTGGCTTTGTCACTTAGTAGCTGTGCAACTTGGGTACGTTCCTTAACCTTTCTGAGTTTCAGTTTTCTTATCTGAAAAATGTGGAGAACAGTATCTTCCTTGCAGAGATGTTAAGATTAAATAAAATGTTAATATATAATATAGGACACAAAGTAGACCCCCCCAAAAAAAGGGGAACTCTTCTAACCAGCCAGCTGCCTTTTGAGTGACACACCCCTGTTGTAAGTGCTAAGGCTGAGGTGGAAGGGCTGAGGGAAGAGACAGCGTCATGCCTGGGGCTTGGGATCTGGGCTGCCACCCTCACCAGCTCGGTTAGTGAGCATACCCTTTCTCTGTAAAATGGGGCTGGCAGCACTGCACCTGACTGCTGACCGGAGGCTCTGACAAGATAACACATCTGTGAAGCTCTTGGCTCAGTGCCTGGCACATATTACTGTTCCAAAGAATGAGACATCATCCCTTTTTTTTTTTTTGAGGAAGATTAGCTCTGAGCTAACTACTGCCAATCCTCCTCTTTTTGCTGAGGAAGACTGGCCCTGAGCGAACATCCGTGCCCATCTTCCTGTACTTTATATGTGGGACGCCTACCCCAGCATGGCTTTTGCCAAGCGGGGCCATGTCCGCACCCAGGAGCCAAACCGGTGAACCCCAGGCTGCCGAGAAGGGGACTGTGCGAACTTAACCGCTGCACCACCGGGCCGGCCCCAAGACATCATCCTTCTTAGCCTAGATTTGTCTCCATGTCTGAGGAATACTGTCATCTGGGCCAGAAAGACCAGGTCCCAGGAGCAGATCTGGTTTTCAGACAGTTCACAGGACACCACGGCTTTTAGGGCCCAGAAGAGTTTCTATGGTGTGGACCTGTCCTTCCAAGACGAGAGCAGGTGTCCTGTGGTATGTTGTCCTGGCATTCCTGGCCCCAATTCTAGGTAAACGGTCACTGTAAGACACTTCTAATTTCTTTAGGGTGAAAGGATAACACGAAGTCAAGTTTTATGTTTTCGATGGGGGCAAAAACTGACCCAAGCATTATTCCCTGAGAGTTCCAGTCGGGGCAGGAGAAAATAAAATCAACTTCTGTTTAACTCCTGCAGAAAGAATGTGAGGAACTGCCTTCCTGCTTAGGAATGAAACACATTCAGTGCACTGTGCCTGTCCTCGTTTGAAGCTCTGTGGGGTATACCAGGTAAGGGGGCCTGTCCTGAGCGTTCAGTGGAAGAGCCACAGCCAGGGAGACAGTGCTTGCTCAGCTGGAATCTCTGCTCTACACTTTACCTCCCGGGTGATCTAAGGCAAGTGACTTCCATTCTTTGGGCTTTATGCCAATTCTGAATGACCTCGTGCTCACTTCTCATCTGACCTATTTCGTGGCTTATAAAAGTCTCTAGTTCAGTTCTTTTGAGACCCTGTGCATCTCCTGCTTCTTCCGGGATATTTTTCCAGATGTCTGCAGCTGAAACTCATCTCTGCCCTTGGTTTTCCTATTTGACTTACACCCTTGGTTGTGGAGTTATTTTTGAAGGAGAATATTTACTGAGCATCTACTCTAGATCCAGACCTGAGCTCATTTACTGAGTTTTGAGTTCCTACTGCTATTCCCCCCTCTCCTTCCTTCTCTATTTTATGCCAAGGGTGTAGAGCTGAAGTTGCTTATGTGAAATGCATAAATGAGGCATCTCCCCGAGGACCAGCTGATCATCATGTGATGGGCATTACCATGGTTGTCAGGAGGCCAGCAAGATGAGTGACAGCAGCTGGGAAACCTGGAGAGAGCCTGCCCTGGCCAGGAGGCAGCAATTGCCACTCAGCTGAGGCCTGAGGGGGAGCTGGGAAAAAGGTGGGCCCAGCAGGGCCAGGGGAAATGGCTTTGGGGATGTTTTGTGTAATCAGTAGCACAGTTACCCAGGTACTGGGTAATCCACAGCATCGTGCTCTCCTGTCCAGAGTTATAAACTTGAATTAAAATGGACATAACTTGCAGACGACTCGAAAGTACATATTCAAATGCACCTTTGTGCCTAGAAAGTGAAACGGGGTTGCATAACACTTGGCAGGGAGGGGCTCCGGTGAATCTCTGCCCACACTTCCAGTCATTCCACCTCAGTTCGCTTGTTTACCACTCTGGAAGTTACCTTCCCTGTAGAGGGAGCTCCATTATTCTAACTGCCGGCCTCGCTCTGCCTCCGCCTTTATCTGACTGGTAAATTTAGGATGCAGAGGCTGGTTGTGCTCAGCTCATGTACCTTCTTTGTCCCCATGTGAGCCAGTGCACACATGGGGAGGCCTGCCTGGGGCCAGTGTGGCCATCATGGGTAAATGTGCCTGGTTCCAAGGGTCAGGTAGTGGGTCTGTTCGGCTCTCCTGCTAAGCTGCATCTACTAACTTAGCCTTATACAGGTGTTGTTTGGCTCCCATCTAATATTTTAAAGTTTCCCAATTTGTTCGGAGCCTGGGAGGTTTATTGGGCCCCTCCAGAAACTCCAGCAGAGCGTATCAGATGAGGCAGGGCCCAGTTAGAGACAGCTCCTCCCTCTAGCCCCTAGGACTGTCTGGGATCTTCTACTGCCTGCCCCCTGTTTCAGGTGAGTAACTGCTGAGGGCGCTGCTGGCCCTGGCTACACACATGTACTTGTCACCTTGGCACAACCAGGAGCACCGACCCCATTTTTACTGAGCCCTAGAGAAAATGATGTTCTGAGGAGAACCTCCATTGATGGCCCCATACAAAGAATTAAAGAAACAGGAATCTCCCTTAGGCCCCTGGGCATTCTTGGTTTCTACTGGGGAGTCCTGGTTAGTGCTGCGATCAGCATTCGTTATCTTCAGTGGATTCCATGATCCAGTCCAAACACGTGCCCTCAGTTGACTGTGTTCCGTAGGGAGCACTGGGCCCTTCCCTGCCTGGGGAAGTGACTCAGCCCCTCTGGGTTTTACGTTTGCCATCAGCAAAATGCAGATAATACTACGCCCCTTATTATATAGGGTGAGGATCAGGTTGTTTAAAGCATTAGGTCAGCGTCTGGAGATCTGCTGGGTGCTCAATAAATTTTCATTAACTCATGAACTTCCCCAAAAGAAGGGTCTTACACTATTTATTTAATTACCGAACTAATCAACTTAATCTGGAAAACAATACTGTGAAAGACCCCAAGAAAGCATCCAAAAATCACTAAGAAACATCCACTCCTACAGAAGCATGAATGCCTGCACTCTCCCTTATTAAATGACATAACCGAGAGGATTCTTTTTTCTGATCATAGCAGATGTGAACTGTGTCTAACTACATGACCCTACACCTTTGGAGTTAAAAACTCCAACAAAGGGGCCGGCCCCATGGTGTAGTGGTTAAGTTCGCGCCCTCCACTTTGGTGGCCCGGGGTTTACGGGTTTGGATCCCAGGCAGGGACCTACATACCACTCCCATCGTCAAGCTGTGCTGTGGTGGTGTCCCACAGATAAAAAACAGAGGAAGACTGGCACAGACATGAGCTCAGGGACAATCTTCCTCACCAAACAAACAAAACCTCTAATAAAATAGCATAAAAAACCGCCTAACTGACCAAACCACTGAGAACTTGAACCACTGAGAACGGACCAAGTTCTCAGTCCCCAGTCTGCCAGGGCCGAGTTCTTAGAACTTCACTCCTGTGCACCTTTAGTGGCTGCGCCCTGCAGCAGAGCGGCCTCTTCCCAAGGGCGGAATGCGTGTTGTGTGGAGCGTCATGTACTGGGCCGAGGGCAGGATCGTACCTGTAATTGTGGAACCAGTTGATGACAGTGCTGGTTTTCAAGTTGAGCTGGGTGGCGAGTTCTTCGATGGTTTTTGGTGACGGGTATGGCTTTTGCTGATATGCTCTCTTCAGAGCTTCTTTCTCTTCAGGAGCCAGCACCACTCGGGGTTTCTTCAGCTGGTGCTGGGGCTGGGGGCTGGCGCCCTGGCTGTAGTCAATGCCAACGGAGGGGGGCTCACAGGGCTGGCTGTCGCTGACTGAGCTGTGCCGCCGCTTCATGTATGCTGAGGGAGGGAGAGAGGGCAGACTGAGGCGCAGGCCCAGCTGGAAGGTCCGCCCGAGCCCCTGACCCCAGGTACACGGTATAGTGTCGGCTCGCGATGACGTGAGTAGCTGGCTATTCTGCCCTGCTCTTCCAAGGGCATCTCAAAACACTCGGACTAGAAAAAGCACTCGGACTGGAACCATTCTGAAACCCATGACACACTCGTCAAGGAGCTGCTCTGTGGTAATGTGTCCCCCCTGACACTTTAGTGGGGGACGCAGAGAAGTGTATAGACAGATGACCCCGGCAGAGTGCACTAAGGGAGGCAAGCGCAGGGTCCCCTGGAGCGGCGCACTGGGGGAGATTACTCGGCGCAGCCCGGGGAGGGGTGGGGGAGGCTTCCCAGGTGACATGATGTTTAAACTGAACCGCGAAGGACAAGGAGGGATTAACCAGAAAAAATAGGTGATGAAGCAGAAAATGGCAGGAGGCTGCTCCAGAAAATGGGAACAGCAAGTACACAGACACAGAGGCATGCAACAGCACGGTTCAAGTGTGTTGTGTGTGTGCCTGTGTGCATGCAGAGGGGTGGTGGTAGGAGGAGTTGTCGTCAGACATAAAGCTGGCAAGATGGGCAGAGCCACGGTAGGCCGGAAGTCTGGACTTGAAGGCAATGGGAAGAAATGAAAAGATGTGACTCAAGGGCGTGATATGATCAACGCTATGTTCCTGAAGGCTGCTCTGGCTACAGTCTCGAGGATGGAGGGGAGGGAAGGCTGGGAGGAAGGCGTTCAGTTAGGAGGTAAGAATGACGAGGATTTGAACCAAGGCGGCGGTGATGGGGCTGGAGAAGAGCAGCTGGACTGTGGAGATGTTACGGGGTAGAACTGACAGGCCTGGGGACTGATTAAACGAAGGACTAAGGAGCAGGGAGCTGAGGATGGCCCCCTGGCTCAGGCCTGGACGATGAGGTGGGTGGAGGCATCTTTGGGTTGGGCACCATGGAAGGAGCAGATGAAAAGGAGAAGATGATGGTTCGTCTTGGAAATGTGGAGTTTGAGGCGTCTCTGAGTCATCCACAGTGAGAGTTCTGTAGGCAGCTGCATAGATAGGTATCAAGCTCAGAAGAATGGTCTGGGCTAGAGAGAGGAATCTGGAACCACTAGAGCAGAAATTGTAGTTGAAGTCAATGATCTTGATGGGAAAGAGAGGGCCGAGGACAGAATCCTGGAAAACACCCCTGGGCAGAGGAAGCAGCAGCCTGCAAGGATACAGAGAGCTGAGAGGAACACCAGGAGACAGCAGCGTAACAGAGGGATGAGTGAGGAGTGATGGTCAACATGTCAGGGCTGCAGAAATGAAGGTGTGACAAGGACCCAGAATGGCCTTTGGATTCAGTGATCAGGCTAGAACTGGAGACGGCGGCGAACAGACACAGTGGAGCTGTGGGAGCAGAAGCCAGACAGCAGTAGGTTTCATAGTGAATGGGAGGTGAGGAAGTGAAGGCAGTGAGCATGAATTACTATTTTAAGAAGCCTAGAGGCCGGCCCGGTGGCACAGTGGTTAAGTTTGTGCGCTCTGCTTCGGTGGCTTGGGGTTTGTGGGTTTGGATCCCAGGTGTGGACCTACACACTGCTCATTAACTCATGCTGTGGTGGCGTCCCATGTACAAAATAGAGGACGACTGGCACAGATGTTAGCTCAGTGACAATCTTCCCCAGGCAAAAAGAGGAAGATTGGCAACAGAATTTAGCTCAGGGCCAACCTTCCTCACCAAAAAAACAAAAAACAAGCCTAGCTGTAAAAGGAAAGTGAGAGAGCAGACGGCTTCAAGAAGGGAAATCCAGGGTTGAGGAGGGTCTTTAAAGGTGAGAGAGCTGGTAAGGTTTCCAAGCTGAGGGGAGAGAGCTGACAGAGCTGGTGATACAGGTGAGAGGGTGATCACTGATGGTGCAGGAGAATGGGCCTGAGCACAGGGGCAGGGAGGGAGGGAAGGTGGGTGACATACAGACAAGTCTGTAGGGACTGAGGTGGGGGCAGTGGATGGCGTTTGTTTTCTTTACGAAGTAGGAAGGCAGAGGACAGGTGATCTGAAGTGAGGGGAAATGTGGTGGGGGATGGGGTGGGGAGAAGCACGAGGACCCCACTGAGCTGAGGCAGCACCCACCCGTGAAGGTCTGGGATATTCTCCAGCAGGTCCCAGACACCAAGGAGGCTGGGTGGAGGAAACTGGCAGGGCTCTGATTCAAGGCTGGGATTGCAGGGGGACGAGGAATGGAAGGAGGTGAGAGAGAGAGGACCATGTCCAGAGTGTACTGAAGTGATGGAGCATGGAGTCTGGGATGTCTGGGGAAGGAGGCAAGGGCAGCAGAGGGCAATGTGATGGGAGAAAGCAGGGGAGGGGATACAGGGGCTGGAGGCCACCCTGGGTAAGGTGCAGTGAACGGAGAAACACGGCAGAGGGAAGGATGGCAGAATGTGGTCAGTGAGTGGGGTACCTGAATTTGGGCTTTGAGGTGGAGTAGCTGTGGGTGATAACAAGATTGAGGGAGCAGCCAAGGGTTGAGGAGGTCAAAGAACTGGAGGCCGGGGTGCTGGACGGGTCAGATGGGCCTTAAAATCCCTTGGAGGAGGCAGGACGTGGGCACGGAGGAAGGCAGTGATCCAGGAGCCAGTCTTGAGACGAGGTAGAGAGGGAGCAGGAGGCTGGCAGGTGATGGAGATGAGGAGGAGACTGAATGTGAAGATGCTGGGATGAACTTCAAGGGGGCGAGGGCTCAGCCCAGGAGAAGAGGCGGAGGAGCGGCTGGAGCAGGCTCAGGCCTGGGGCCACGAGGCCCACCCGAAAGGGGCAGCAGAGACAGCGAGCGGCAGAGGCCGGGACGAGGGGGCACCTGTGCAGTGACTGTGTCTCTCCTGTGGGAGAGAGGTTGGGGGGCGGTGGGAGAGGGCAGTGCCAAGGCTCAGGGACTCATGTGCGACTCTTGTTTGGGGACGTGCTGAGTGGACTGTGAAGTACAGGGGAGGTGATTCCTGGATTTCAGGCTCTCTCTGTTCTATCCGTGCTTTCTGTGCTTTATCTGCCCCTGCCGGTTGTTACCGTCATTAATCACCAACTATGCTGCAAGTTAAAACCACTCGGACTTCTTGAGCAAAGGAATCATCCAGAGTGATCTTCCTAGTGGACTAGTTTTGAATACGGTCTGAAAATTCTTTAAAACTTCTTAAAAACAACAGAAGACTAAAACTAATATTCAATTCACATACTATATAGTAATAAGAGTGCAGCATTGTCAGCAGCAGCAGCAGCAGCTGACATTTCTCACTTCATCCTCCCAGTTACGCTGTCGGGGGGAGGCCATTATCACCCCTGTTTACCGATGTAGAAACTGAGGCTTAGAGAGGTGAAACAATTTGCCTGAGGCCACACAGCTAGTAAGTGACAGAACTGAGGCCTGACCTAAGTCTGTCCTGGGCAGCGCCGCCTGCCCTGCCCTACGACATGGTGGCCACTTGCCCTGCCACATGGTGGCCACTGCCCCTGCCTGCCTTCCCAGCTGTGGCATGGCAGCAGGGCCCGAGGCTGTGTCAGTGGGAGCCACTGCGAGCCAGGGAGACGCACGTCAGCAGCACTGGCACTCAGGTCTCCAGTGTCACTGGAGAAGACAGGATCATCAGGGTCCATCTGTAGCCTCCACGAGACCACAAGCTAGCCAAGGCTGCATGTGTGTGCGCGTGTCCAGGTGCCCGTACTGTGTGAAGGGCCATCTCATGAAGGGAATAGAACGCAGAAGGTAGATGAGGGGAGAGAAAGGTTTACAAGAAAGGAAGGAAGGAGAGCAATAAAAGCTTCGCGCTGAAGGGAGAAGCAGCAAAGGCTTTCTGGACAAGAAGCAAGCGTAGCGTACACGTGAGTCCTGCGGTCTAGGTTACTGGTGCAGAATTTTTAATAGAGGAAGCACAACTTATTCACCTATTTCAAAGGAATATAAATTCTTTAATAACGGTCGTTTACTGAGCACTTGGGAGCAGCTTGTTATACTAGGTACATTCTTTCTAATCCTCACAACCGGAAAAAGCTACCATTACTATCCTCATTTCAGAGGTGTAGAAACTTAGGCTAGGGACTGAATTCACTTGCCATTTTATGAATAGAATTAGGAAACCACTGAGAAGGCAGATCTTCTCCCCGCTAAATTACTATGATAGAGCCAGAGGCCAGAAAGAAACGACCCTGGTCTGCCCAGCCAGCCCCCTCCCCCCGGGTGGGTGACCAGGAGTCTAGGGAAACCACAGGCAGTGCTGTGCTCCGGGTCACCTGATCTTGTGTGTGACGGATCAGGGGCCTTGGTCTCCTGCTGGGGCTGGTGAAGACTCCTCTAGTGAGCATCCTTACTAGCGAGAGAAGACAGTGGGCCACAGCCACTTAGGGACCTTGGGATGTGAGGAGGGGCCTGGGCTTGCTGAAACAATAACTCTTTTGTAACACAAGATGGCGCCCAGAGCCCATGAGGGAGGAGAAATGGAGGTCTAGGAAGCCCCCAAAGATCTGTTTGTGGGGGCTGAGGGCCTTTCCTGCTGGCCCAGGAGGAGAAACACGCCAAGGAGTGGGAGAACCAGGGCTCGCTTTTGTGCTGATGTCTAGCAGGAGGCCTTTGGCAGAGCCAGCCTGGATGCTGAGCTGCCGCCAGGAGGGAGCTCCCTGGCGCTGGGAGCGGCAGCCTCAGCAAGCTCGAGGAGGGAGGGCACTGCCTTCCCACAGAGCGCAGAAAACTGTCAAACCGCTTGTTGGGTGAGTACTGACAATTGTTGAAATTCAGTCATGGATATACTGGGTTCATGATATCATTCTCCCTACTTTTATGTTTGAGATTTCCCATACTAAAAAGTTAAAAAATTTGGGGGGTAATGTGGCCCCAGGCCTCTGGAGCTTGCAGCACTGAGGCCTGTGTCAGAGCCTTGGTCTGCACACCTGGGGGCAGGCAAGAGCCCGCGGGAGCGCCCCGGATAGGGTGAAGGTGACTGCATGGGCGCATGGTCCCAGTGTGGCAGGTGCTCAGTGCAGGCAGCACACACACCTGAGAGCACCAGCTTTGAAGTCTGACAGCCCCAGCCATGGATTCCTGCTCCCTACTTATGCCAACTGTTCAAATCAGGTAAGCTGTGTCCCGCCCCAGCCTCGTCGTTCACCGATAATGACACGTGTACTAGACGGAGTTGTGTGGAGTGAGTGAAGTCTCAGCACAGCATCCAGCAAATGGGAGGCACTCCGGAACTGGAGGGCCCTCCTGTCACAACAAGGGCCAGCCCACCGAGCTCCTGCAGGACGCATCAGAGACTCTGGCTCCTTCTCGGAGCTCCTGCCCTTTCCCTAGTTGGGTGAGAACAGCGATGTTTGGCTGGCTCCTGGTGAATTCAGAGGCTACGAGCCTGGGCTCCATCCCCCTATGGCTGGGACGCACGGGGATGGGGCCAGGATCAGCCCCAGGGGTGGCTGGGATACCTGCTCTTAGCTGAAGTTGTCTGCAGAAGCTGATTAGATTAAGGAGGTGTCACAGCTTCTCACGGCCAGACCAGCAGCTGGTGCCTCATCTCCACATTCAAGGGACTCAGCCACTGAGTGAGCTCACAGCACTGCAGATGCCCCAGGACTGTCCCCTCTGAGGGGAGGGCTTGCTGATGAGGAGCAGCGTGTGGGAGTGCAGACCTTGAGGCAGAGCAGGTATTACTTTCCACCACCACGGAAATCCTTTAGGATTTCTCCTGTGTTGTAGCCTCCAGGGGGCAAGACAATGCTCATCAATGTTCCAGAAGGCTCTGGAAGCATTCGGAGAAAAGAGGTGCACTTAGCCCTCCAGGAGGCCATATCCTCCACAGCCCATAAACTATAAAGTAACAGCAAGAGAGAGAAAGCTGTTCTGGCAGGAATTTGCTCAGCAAATTTTTCAGGCTGAGTAACCTTAATGGAGGCACCTACCTTCCCTGAACCCGAGCCCCTTATCTACAGATGCATTTATTAATCATCTCTCTGATAAGATATGGAAGCCCCGGCATGTGGTACGTGTGCAATACATGTTGTCACACCCTACCCACCCAACAAGACAAACGTCAACAAACGAGCCGTCACCAAGCACTGTGGTGCTCCCTTCTCGGTGGCCTTAGTCTCCTTAAAGACAAAGGCTTCACTGGCTCCCAGGGCGACTAGGAGGAATTGACTAGGTGGCCCCCAGGGCCGAAATGTCTTTGGGTTCAGGCTGCTGGGGAGAAAAAAACCACAAATCTTGCCATTCCTCTTAGGTCCTCATCTGCTGCTGATTGTCAAAAAATCCTTTGCCTTGCCTTACAGTCCCTTGGTCATGGATCAATGTCCCCCATCAGCTTTGTGGGAAGCCTTTAAAAGAAACAGCGTGTTTATAAATGGGAAGCCAGTTGGCTGGGGCAGGTGGTGGGGAGTTACCTTTCTTCTCCATCCGTTTCATGTCCATCAGCTTCTCCACGTTGTTGGGGTCATTCAGCCACAGCTGCATCCGGACGAAGGGCTCCCGTCCCTTCAGACTGAGCTTGTGCCAGGGTTTCGGGCGAGCGAGGAGATCAGAGACGGAGCCTTGAGTGAGCCCTAAGATGGTCTCTCCAAATAAGCGCTGACCTAGAGAGAAAACAGAACCGAGAGAGGTGTCATCACTGAGACCCAGGGTTCTGGAAGGACAAACACGTGTCAAGGCTAAAATCAGACATGGGGTTTAAAGGCCCAGAGTCTGGTCAGCTGGGTCCTGGCTGGGAGCAAGCACGTTGCAAAAGCATTTCTTTGCCCAGACTTCTGACAAACTCCACTTGACAGAATCAGTATTACTCTTGCATTCTGCTTCCACACAATGTTTCTCTCAAAAAAGCCTTTGGGCTTGGGATGAACTGAGGCCTGGCTAGTGCCTGCGGCGTTTATCAGAGGCGGTTAATCCCAAACCCGAGCTCAGGAGGTTAAGCAGCACACAGGCAGGAGACCTCTCTCGTACAACCTCAAACCACAGGGCTGTCCGCACCGGCTCCTTTCACGATTAGCGAGGTTATCAGGTCTTGCTGAGAAAACAGACCACTTGACCCAGGGTCACAGCAGGAAAGAGAAGGAGAAAGAGCTCCTCGGCTCTGTTTTTCTGAAAAGCAGGCCATTTCCAATTCTGAAGTCTGTTCCCGCAGTCTAAGCTGCCTCTGCTGACTGGAGCTCAAAGTGGATCAAAACCCCTTCTTCGAGGCCTTTTCTCTGCGGCCGTGGTGGGCAGCCTGCTCCCCAGGCCGATCAGAGGGCATTTTGCTCTGGAGAGCACAGTGGCATTAAGTCTGCAACGTTTGTCAGAGGCTTAAAAAGAAAATTCCTCTTCTCTGAGAGCCATTCAGCTGCAGGTTAAGGGGGGCCACCACTTTTAAAGGTACAAATGAGAATCAGGCATCGCCTGAGCGACCTGATGGGAGAACTTAAACGAACAGGACTTATTAGGTGGCAGTGGAGGTTGGGATCAGAGAGGCCAGTGTCTGGTACCATAAAGCGTACAAAACATGACACCGGGGCAGAGAGCGGCTCTTCCCTGGGTAGTAGGGTGCCCGGGGATGGCCGGCTCACGTCCTCCGTCGGCCAGTGGGAAACACCACCACCTGTGCTCACGAGGTAGTTGTGAGAAAATGGCAGGGCACTGCCTTGGAAAAAGCGGGACTCCAAGTAAAAGTGGACTGCATGGAAAGCTTTGCACTTGAGAAATTAATCTTTTTGGTGTCAGTCATTTTAACTTAGAGATACATTTACTGATTTGTAAACTCATGGTTTCTCTGCTTTTTAGACTCTTACTTTAGCTTGCAACATCCCAAGTTCTTACCAGTTTTTTGATGTGACTGTTTTCAATAAATGTTACCTAATCCTAATGAATGAATCTCATTTCATTCCATGGAGCTTGCTGGGTTCAGGAAAGTGATATATATGAATGGCTAGTTACTATTTGCTTGGCCCACCCAGTTATATGGGGGGAAATCAAGAGATTCTTTTTGGAAATCATGTCTATTAGTTCCAGAGGTTTCACAGCGGTGGCTCTCAATCATTTGTGGGTCACAGGCTCATTTGAGAACCTGAAGAAGCTAGAGACCCTCGCCTGATAAAATCTGTGCACATACATTCTGCATATGGTTTCAAGAGATGGACCCACGAACACCCCGAGATCCCAGGTCAGAGGTTAAGAAGATGCCTGGGTCTTGACCAAGGGTCATCTTCGCTGCCTAACTCAGCTGTAATTTGGCCCCTCTGTGTCCATTACTCCACTGAGACCCCAGTAGGACAGGCAGCTTCTTTCCTGGAGAAGCTAAGACCAGTTTGAGCAACCATGAAGACTGCTTTGCATCGCTAAGCCCGGGGGACGCTGCTAGGGGGCTTTTCTCGAAGTTCCTTCACGAAGAGGAAGAAGTCATCTGTCTGAATGAAGGTTTTCACCCCTCAGGTCACTGACTCCTGCTTCACGGCATCTGAGAACAGAGCTCCAAGGCCAGTGGGGTTCTGCTGTGGCTGCACGTGAACAGCATCAGCTAAAACCCCAGCAGTGATGGAGACACGATGGGAAGACCAAGGATGAGATCTGAACGTTCACGATCTCACAACTGATCAGTGTTTGAAAATGAGAGTTTTCCTCAGCTGATTTTCATCGTTTACATGAAATGACACTCCCCATGCGGAAGTGGGCAGCAATAATGTACCAGGCCTGCTTCCCTGGACTTGTGACAAGACTGGAAGGTAAAGGATTAACTAAAGTCTAGAAATCCTCGCACATTTTAATACTTGCTGAGCACACGGGACTTCACAGCCATTGAAGGAAATCAACAGCTAAATTTTCATTTTTATGAATTAAATTAATTTTCACGATTAACTGAATTAAAAATGTTTTCTCTCCTGCTGTTTTGCATAAGCAGTGGGTAGAAGGCCTCAACCAGACAGGCTGGCCTGACCCTAGGCTGTTGGGTGACCACACAAACTTTACTGGAACCCATTTCACTGCTACTCCCTTCTTTTTCTGTCCCCTGGGAAAAACAGAGAAGGCCCCTCCTGAAGGTAGTTGGCAAATTCTAGCCACTCTTTGGGGTTGTCTTAACATGCACCACGGAGAATGGTGCTCATTTAACTGACTTTTACACCAGAAACAAGAAGGATGGAAGTGATGGGGAGTAGCTGTTTCCATGCTCTGGATGCCTAGACCAGGGGAACCCCATCTGGTCCACACTTCACTGCAGGAGCACAATGGTTTAAAACGACAAAACACCCTAATATTTGCGAGGCAACCGGCCTAGGTTTGAAACCCAGGGGAGGGGTGGTGAGCTCAGTTCTCCAGGGGCTGCCTCACCCCGGTGGAGCCTGGGGAGTGGATCCGCTGCAGGAGACAGCAGGACAATAGCAAGAGAGACTGCGCTGCCAGGCAGGCTGCTGGGAACTGCTGCTACTCACAACCCCACGTCCGGCATCGTTATTCAGGATTTACCGAGGAGGCTCCAAGAGCAGCTGGCTCAGTATCACAGCACATGAAGTAGGAGAGGTAGGATGTGAACCAGTCTGTCAGCCTCTTCCACTACGCCACCCAGATGCTGCTGATCCTCCCCAGCTCTGGCGCCCCCTAGGGATCTGGGGCTGTCCTGGGCATGTCCCAATCAGGGCAGTCTGAGTGGGTGGCCTGAGTGGGCTCCGGCCTGCAGGTGTACCTTCCAAGAGGTCCCGGCAAGGGCGCAGGGGCCGAGCAGGAGCGGGAGTGGGCTGGGATTGGCCTGTAGAACTCTAGCACCCTCATGAGCCCTTAGTGTTCACAACTGTAGGAGGTTCTGTGTTCATGCAGGTAGCCTGTAAGCGCTTAAACCCTTTCGCTGGCCTAGCCTGAGTGCCCCCCCCCCACCTGTTCTTCCCCAGAACTCCCACAGGAAACAACCTGCCTCCTGACTTAGCAGACGGGGAGGGCACCTACCGAGGTTGTTGTCGGTCAGCACCTCCTTGACCCTCTTGGTTATGCCGTAGGTGTCCAGCTCTGGAGACATGGCTACCAGCTCTTGGATGCTGAGGGCCGAGTGTCCAGACAGCGGCAGTGGGGTGGTGGGCTGGGAGTCTGAGGCGGGCGGGTCGCTGGGTTCTGGTGGTTTGCCATCCTTACTGGTTTCGATGGGGGGACAGGGCTGCTGGACCAGTTCAGTCAAGCTCTTCACCGATTCGCTAGAGCTCATTGGAGATTCGGGTGCAGGGCTGCAGCTGGCAGAGGTCTTTGGAGTGCTTTCTGTAATTCAAGCACAAGGAAAACCGAGGCTCAAACAGCTGAGTTTCACCAGGCCCGTCTGTCTACCTTCCCTGTCTAGGAGATGCTCGTGGAACGACCGAACGAGGAGGATACAGTATAGCAGTCTGCGGATCTAAATGAACTGTTTCATAGTCTTTTGACTGAGAGTACCCTCTCATTTTCTGCATTAAAAAATAAAAAATAACAGCAACAGAAGGAAAACTAGGGGTTTAAATAAAAGGTTTCTGAAGGCTCATTAAAAGGGCATTCTGTTAAAAAATCTGTCATATTAATCATGTGCTATCATTGTCATGATTTCTTCTAATGGAGCCCCCTAATTCTGTAATTCAGAAGTACCCTGGCTAGATTATAATTTGCATACTTATTTTGTCCATAATTTCTAGAACAAAACAAATGGACGTATTATTTTCAATGAGGGCTGCCCACGATGTGTGGTCACGCAGGGATGAAGACCCCTTGGAGACCTAAGGCGTGGGCTGCTGGCCCCCTGCGGCCAGTGCTGACTCTGGGACCCCAGGCTGGTTCTCACTGTGACTCCCGGAGGGCCCCACAGCACCCAACCTGGAGGGAACCAACAGCACAGGAGCGCTCCCCCTGCTTTCCGTCAAACCCCAGGATGTGCTCCCGAAAGCCGAGCTCTTAGTTCATCTCTGCCACGCTGGCACCAGCACCGGGAGAGAGGGGGTCAGTGTGGGCGGTCAGGCCCCCATGCGCCCCTTTCTTAAGAAGGGCCTCTGTTTCATTGCTGGTGGCCAGTGAGGAGTGCTGACCCATGCCCTTCTGGCCTCTCCATTAGCATCACCCGTAAAACCGACATCCATCCTAGTTTTGGGATGTCTGGAATAAAGGCTTTAGCCATTTCCTAATTTCCCGATACAGAGAAAGATGGTGTCCAAGAGGAAAATGCAAAGTGACTTGGCACTGCGGGCCTATCCACGAGGTACAATCTGCCCTTGGCACGGCGTCTTGGCGCGATCTCTCCCCACCCCCACTGAGAATGGCACGTGGTAAGACGCCACAGTGCCACGTGGTTGGAGCTGGGCCAGGCACTGTCACGTGGGCTCCACGGCCCCTGAGAGATGATAAGTCGCAGTGGGCAGGCCACACACTGAACATCAGCACACATGGGTGGCTCCCAAATACTTGCCACCTGACTAAACAAAATGTAACCCCGAGTAATAAATGAATTGCAACTGGCCATGTAACTGGAGTGTCCTTTCCCGGACAGATTCTATCCAGAATAGCAACCTATTCAGAACTCAAGAGGATGGAAAATGTATTCCAAATATAAGGGGTATTTTGTAGAAATATCTTGAAAGATAAAATCCCAAACAAGGGAAATGTAATTCAACCAATAAACCCGTTTATTATCCTAAACTGGTACAGAGTTCCACCATCACCACATAAACCTGCGTCCTCAACCTGGAAAATGAGGTTAAAAAAAAACACTGGTTTGTGAAAGATGTAAGAGACAGACGTAAACGGCAGAAATGGTCCATATAAATCTTTAAGGCAATCTGAATCCTACAAATCGGATTTCTTCTCTCTGCTCACCTCCAGGTCATCATACAACTGGATATAAAACCCAGCAAATGTTATTTTTGTATCTGAAGCAGCAAAGGAATTGTACTGTGAATTTGCCCTGATTCGCCCATGCGAGGGACCAATTTGGCAGGTCATCCATCTTGCTCACTGTGTACTGTCAAGGATGGCAGGAATTCCCCACATGATAAACAGATTTCTTCTCAGGTTTGTGTCCTTTAACCCATAGCAAGGTCAGAATCATGGCCGCCCGGCTGAGAAACTGCCTGGCGCTGCTGCCCCAGTGCGCTCCCTGTTTGGGGTGCCAGCTGGAGCAGAGCCCCCCAAATAACTCGAGAGGCGATACATTTCTTTCTTGCAGGCATTCTCAGTGAGCCACTCGCGTGGGTTTTTGCGATGAAGAACCCCTGAGAGAACTAAACAGAGGCACTTGCCACACGTTACTGGTGTCCCCCTGTGCTCCCGACCGTGGCTGCAGACAAAGGCCACGTGGGCCTCGAGATGTCCTGGGCGAGGGCTGCTGGGCCGGCTCGTACCTGTGCCTCCACTCTCTGAGCCTGTGTCTAAACTACAACAGACAACTCGAAGCTGAGTGCGCTTCCTGTGAGACAATTAGTCACTGACAGACACGTGTGCACAAGCTGTCACTGTGTCTCGGGTCACAGAAAGCAGAATGGGGCCCGTGTTTTTGGAAAGGCATGGACAGATGCAACAGCAAATGGACCTGTTGGAGAGACCACAAATCCACAGGCTCAGAACCTCACTCTGGAAAGAGTCATTCTTGAGAAGCTCTTTCCAGTGAGCGCCACAGCTCCAGTGGCAGGACCGGTGTGACAAAACCAAACCTTTTAAACAAGCTCCCACAGCCCCCTGGTGAGGCGGCTGGGCCCTGGGTGCAGGACGACGGGTGGTTGCCTGCATGACTCACCATCCTACAGGACAAGAAATGTGGTAACAGAGAAGAGGAAATGGGACTTGTTTTTTCTTTTTCAAAAATTAGCAAATGGAGCCTTCTAATCAGAATAACACATTTTTTTCCCCTTCTTCTTCCCCACAAAGCCCTCCAGTACATAGTTGTATATTCTAGTTGTGAGTGCCTCTGGTTGTGCTATGTGGGACGCCGTCTCAGCATGGCCTGACGAGCGGTACCATGTCCGCACCCAGGATCCGAACTGGCAAAACCCTGGACCGCCGAAGCGGAGCGTGCAAACGCAACCACTTGGCCATGGGGCCGGCTCCAAAACCACACTTTTCGAAAGAACAAGGCTTTACTCCACTCCCTACTTAAAAATAATTAAACAGGGCCGGCCTGGTGGTGCAGCGGTTAAGTGCACACGTCCTGCTTCAGTGGCCCGGGGTTCGTGGGTTTGGATCCCGGGTGCAGACATGACACCGCTTGGCAAGCCATGCTGTGGTAGGCGTCCCACATATAAAGTAGAGGAAGATGGGCACAGATGTTAGCTCAGGGCCAGTCTTCCTCAGCAAAAAGAGGAGGATTGGCAGCAGTTAGCTCAGGGCTAATCTTCCTCAAAAAAAAAAAAAAAAAAAAGAAAACCCAACAAAACAAAGAAAAAAGGAGGAGTCCTGGGCTTGGCATTAAGATACTGAACTCAGGAGTGGGGACAACCTCTCCGGGCAGGCTGTGTGAACTTGAATTTGATTCTTTACTTCTTGGGCCATCTCGGTTTCAAAGGTCCCCGACATTCACCATAAATCTCATGACTTATTTTTATTTCTTCCACAGCACCTGGCACAAGACTGAGACGATGGCAGCAGACTCAATGGCTACGTCCAGTATGAGACCATTTAGATGACATTCTGGAAAAGGTAGAAAACTACAGGGACAGAAAACAGATCAGTGGTTGCCAGGGTGAGGTGCAGGAGTTGACTATAAAGGGGCATGTGGGAATTCTCGGGGGGGGGTGGACGATGGAATTATTCTTTATCTTGATTTGCCAAAACTCATGGAACTCAGCTATGAGAGAAGACTCAGTTTTACCATATATAAATTACACTTCAATATAAACTTGGGAAGGAAGTGGTGGCAGAAACAACGAATGGAGAGTATGTCATTCCATTCACCCTTTCTCTCATTCCCTCAGTCTGCTGAGTCAGGCCACTGGGTCGGTCAACGGGTCAGAGGGGGCCATGCCCTCCTGGGGCTCACACCTCGTAGGGAAGACAGCCACTAAACAGAAGTACCTACAAGACAATGAGTGTTCCGATGAGAGACAGATGGGAGCGCACAGCAGGGGCCTAGGGGGCAGAGAGACCTCCTGGACAAGTGACATTTCAGATGGACTTCAGGCATGAACAGGAAGTAGCCAGCTAAGTTGGGAGGATAGGAGTGGCGAGGAAGGGAGAAAGTGTTCCACACATCTCGTGGGTTTGAGGCATGGATGAAATTTGGCGTGGGAAGAACATGAGGCAGAGAGGCCTCCAGCGGCTGGGCTGTGTAGGGCCTTTGAATGGGCTGAGAAGTCTGTTTTACTCCTCGTGCAGGCGGGAGCCAGGGAAGGTCTATTCGAAGATGGGCCTACACCCTTCACCCCACAACGCTCCTCTTCCGGGCACTCCAGTGGGCACTCCAGTGGGCACTGAGGCCTTGCCTGAAGGAGCAAAGACCTGGAAACAGTGTGCATCTCCAGGAGACCGGGCCTCTACACTATGGCGTGTTCAGAAGCTAGGAACAGCAGCAAGGACGTCAAGGCTGGAGCCACATGTACCAGCATCCACAACATAATGGTGAGCCCACGAAACAAGGTGCAGGATGGAAGAGTCTGACGTTTGTCTATGGGCTGGACGCGGGCACATGCTGTGTGCCGGGTGTGGCTGTTAGAGCGGCAGTCAGGGCGCGGAGTCACGTGCAGGAGTGACAGAGAGCAAATTCAGGATGCACAGGACGCAAATTCAGCGTCGGCTTCCAGGAAGAGTGAGGTTAGGGATGGGTCTTCAACTCTATCTTTGATGTTTTCTTTCTTTTAAAAACATAGGATTGAATTATGATCAAAACTTAAGGTGAAAATCGGGTAATGGGAAGATGGGTGTTCACTGAGTTATTCTGTCATTTTCTTGATGTTTGAAATATCATAGACCTAACATCAAAAAGTAAGGAAGGAAATAAGTTCGCTGTGGCTTCAGCACAGAGAATGACCTTCTTAACAGCAAGGCTGGGGCCGGAGGTCCCGAGGAGGCTGTAGTGTCGGCGAGGCAGGACCCAGGGGGGCCTGGAAGAGGACGGGCAGAGTGCAGGGAGACGTTTCCAGGCTCCAGGGAGACATAGGAGACTGCCGCAACAGGACCTGCGGCTGAGTGCGGGCGGGGAGAGGGCCGCGGAGGAGGGGCGACAGGCGCGCTTCCCACACTGCGGCCTGGGCAGCTGGGTGTGGGGGGCCGTTCCGAGGGGACACTGCAGCAGGCACCCAGGGGTGGGGGAGGCGATATTGAGAAGCCCTGTCATCATTCGTCAGAGCAGCTGCTACTCAAGCTCACGTTTCCTGTGGGCCGCCGTGTGCCGGGCGCTGGGCTAAGGCACAGGAATGAACTACTTCAGTCCTCACAACGACTCCCAGCGTGAGCCCAGCACCTCCATCTTCCTCATCTGACAGAGATGAGACGTCGTGCCCAGAGTCACACGGCTGGGAACCAGTCAGATGTTCCATATTCTTAGCAGCCCACCTGGGCAGCTGGGTGGTGCCCACCCCCTGCACCTGCGTGGCCGTCAGTGGTGGAGTGACCAGCCACCTTCCAGGACACGGCTCCGCTGCGCTCCACATATCAACGCGCATGAGCCTCAGAAACACAACTGTGAGCCACAAAAAGCCAGTCCACTCCTGGGATGAGGGAAGGGAACCCAGACGCATCTAGTACGGCATATGAATGCAGCAGTGTGCTGAGGGTGGGTCCACACGGCTTCATTCCATTCTCATAACAGGCCTGCGGCGGAAATACAAACCCCTCGCTCTAGGCGGGGAAACTGAGGCTCAGACAGGCATTGCAACCTGATCCAGGCCCCACGACTAGAGCAAGGATCTGAACCAGATCAGGAGTGGAAAGCCTACGTGTTTCTACCCATCCTCTGTCCGCCAGTCACCGCAGGCACGACAGCCTGCCTGCCTTCTCTTCATTCACTCGTTCCCTCACTCACTCCAAGATGTAAAGCACCTACTACTTTGTGTCACGCACTCTGCTAGGCATTGGAAATAAAAGAAATTAGACACAAACCTTGCTTTCAAGGAGTCTGCAGCCTGCAGGACTGGGACAAGTGAAAATGGGTCATTTGCATATTCTAAAAGCCCAGCTACACAGTCCATCTATCCAATGTTGACAGCAAAGTGAGGCATTACATTTAAAAAGTGATCCGCGTGGATTAAATTTTTTGCGAGGCTTCGAATCTTACATAAGAGTAGCTTGGTTAGTAAGACAGAGAGAACAGAGACAGTGACTCGGGGCCCTCTGAAACACACAAGGCATTCAGGAACTATAAAAGGATTATGAAAAATATTATATTCCAAAAACAGCAGGCAAACAACAGCTGCCTTCAGTTTTCAATAGAAGCCAATTGAAAATGCACACCCGCCATAATTTTCAGAGACAAATCTCTCTGCAGTTTATCCGATCCCCTGTTTTAATTTCCATACCCAGCCCTCTATCTGCAGTAATAATAACCCAAATTCCATTTAGTGTTCATTTGAGCAGTCAGGATAAAGTCATTTCTTATTATCTCCCCACTGTGTAAAAAACAGCTTGAAGGTAGGAAGTCAGCAAGCATTTTCACCAAAAAGTAATTATTGTAAGTGACATTTTTACTGCTGGCATGCCATAAGGCGAACTGTGCATTCAGAAGGACAAGTTGCTGAAACAAAATGACAGGGTACTCTGTGACATTCTGACAAGAACCCAAACATTATTTAACTGGCGGCTGGTCTGATGCACCACTTTTCATTACGTCCATAGTTTAGGCTTTGAGCCTGTGCCAAGCCAGGAAATTCCAAGCGACTACAGAGACAGACAGGGATGGAAAGATGGGAAAGAGGAGGGAAGAGATGGGGGAGGCGGGGAGGGTGGCCAGGGAGCAGCATGGTCAAGGCCTGGCACATTAGATGTGGGCGAGGAGGGGGGGAGTCAGAGAGAAGGGGAATCAGGAGTGCAGGAGAGGCAGCGAGGGGAAGATGGAGCCAGAGGGGACAGGAGCAAGGATGTACAGAAGGTTCTGGAGTGCCTGGTGCTGGTGTCCTCGGTCCAGCGGGAGCCCTGGTAGCCTAGAAGGACCCTGCCTTGCTTCAGGGCCTCTCCAGCTGACAGCTTCAAAAGCCGTGACAGGCTGCCCACCTGCCTGGAACCCTTCCCAGCCAAGTTCAGATGTAGAGATTGTGATGTGGACACTAAACTGAGCCGAAACATGGGGACCCGCTCGCCTGCTCACGCGGTCCATCTCCGGAGAGACCCGCCATGTGAGGTTGCTGGACGGTCCCATTAGAAATAATGAGCTGCTCGGCATCAAAGGTGAACAGCAACCTAAGTGGCCCGCCTGTACTTCAGTCATCAGTTGGCCAGGCGTGTGCCGCCCAGTAATGTGACATCTTCTTCCTGATGAGTTCCGACAGCTCCAAACCTTTTCCCAGTGGTGGCAGCGTTCACGGCCGCCTCGGGTCCTGACCCTGCCTCTGAGTCTAACGGCAGAGAATCTTGGCCCCTCTAGGACCACTGCCCTCTCTCCTGTCATGCAGCTATGTCAGACACAGGCAACAGAAAATGGGGCTTGTTTTCTTTTGAGTACGAGTGGTATTTTGCCTGATTAGCAGGGGCTTGAAACAAAATGCACGGACACTTCGAGAGAAGTCACAGAAGTCATCTAACAACACATGAAAGTGTATCAGAAGCACTGGAAGTGGCCACACTAGACAACGGCCTTATTTCTAAGGGCCTGGATCTGATGCCAGCGCCGACGGGGAGTGAGGGAGGGGCCTCGCTGCCGCAGGTCCCACTCCCCCACCCCGGGAAAGGTCCATTCCCAGATAGGCAGCTGCGTGAAGAACCAGGACACCCTCCCTACACCCAGGCCCTGTCTGCTGCCCTCCTTGCCGGCGGGGTTGGCAATACTCTTTGGCCCTCAGCCAACCTTGGCATCGCCTTAAATCACGGCAAACCTCAGCAAATCTACCGAATCACTCTTTTTTTCCATAGCAGAAGAGTAACCTGAGAAAGATTGGGGGTAGGGAGGAGGAGGGCATGTGGGGGATTGGTGGGAAGACCTGGGGAGGAGCCAGATGGGCTGGGTGGGACCCTCTGCTGTCCCAGGAAGGGCAGATGCCACCCTCTGCTGGCTCTAGTTTCTTCTGTAAAACAGAAGAGCCACGACTCTCTCACTCGCCCCAGCCCTGCCGGGACTGCAGTAGGCCAGGGTGAGATGAGATGACAGCCCTGACACACAGTAGGTCCTGGTGTGAGGTCCAGGATGAGATGACAGCCTGAGCACATAGTAGGTCCTGGTGTGTCTGTGACAATACATTTTTTTAAGTCTGCCTGAGGAACTGTCATAGTGACACAGAACCCAAAATACTTTAGTTATTAACAAAGAAAACTTTACTATAAAAGCAAGGTTTCTATTGAACTTGTTATTTATAGCTATCTTTCCCAACTTGACTTCCAAGCCACTTGAACAAAGGGCCTGTGCCTTCTATTCAATAAGGGAACCCTCTGAGTGCCAGCCGGACCTCATTAAGCAAGTCACTGTTGCAAAGACCCTGTGATGAGGGCTACGATGGGGACATTCAGGGAGCGGTGGGAGCTCACAGCACTGTGACATGGAAGCTGAGGCCGCGGGTAGGTGTAAGGGAGAGACTGGGGTGTGCCAAGGCCTGGGGTGGAGGAGGGAGGAAGACATGGAGGGGCCGGGTCACATGCTAAGATGGGGGACCTCAGCTCTAGCGAAGGGGCTGAATACGTGGATCTGGTGGGAGGTCTGGTAATGGAGGTCACACACCAAGGGAGGAGGCAGGACCGTCCTTGGCTGGTCACCTGGTGTGAAGCACAGGGTGCCAGAGATGCTTGCTGCTGAGACAGCTGTCGACTAGAGATCCACAGTGCTCGGCTCCTCCCATCTTGTGCCACCCAGCGCTTCCCTCACCCTTGGGACTGTTCTCCACTCTCCTCTTTTCTCCTCGAACTGGGAAGTACATCGGGGAACAGATCTCAGCAGTTCCGTGCTGACTGAGAGGCACCCGGGGTAAGCTGCCGAGGCAATATGGCCCTCAGCCGAGGCTCAGGCCTGAGCTGAGGGGAGCTCACGCGGGGGTGGGCACTGCAGGGGACTTGGGGTGTAAATCTGTCCCCACCCTAGTCTTCATCACTGTTCTTGTGTCTGTTTTATGAGCTCTTAAGGAAATGTGCATGTCCAAAGCCGAGTCTGGCAATATTAAAAATTAAAAACCCTCCTTAAATTACAATTTAACTTTGGCAGTGAGCTCAGCCTGGCGAGGCTGCAGAAGCGACGCTGGGCGATGCAGCTGGCCCTGCCTCAGGAGCTGGGCTCGCCCTCTTCCCGGCTTTGCCGCAGATCCATACTGATTTAGAAATAGTGCTTTCAAATTACCTTCAATAACCTTATTACCAACCCAGCTGTGTGTATGAACACTTATCAATGCGTCCCTGTGCATTAAGAGAAAATGTATGTCATACAAACAGTCTAAATATATATTACTGAGATGGGAAAAAACAAATCCTCTAGTTAAATTGCTTTGCTGTAATCAAAGATTAATCACTGTGTGAGCGCGTGTGTGTGTGTGCGCGTGCGTGCGTGTCCTCTCTTTTTCTCCAGGGCTTGTTTGTGGCTTTGGGCAAACCTGCCCAACCTTCACCAACAGTCACACTCTGGCAGGCAGCTCACAGCACCATTCCGATGGTGGAATTAATTTTCCCGGATTTCTAAGAGTTGGAGGAGCTAGGAGGTGGTTTTGAATGTTGTTTTTCTCCTGAGCCTTCTAGGCCTGCAGCTCAGAAACTCTCCTTTCCTCCAGGTACCTGGTGGACAGCAAGCTCTGAAGTGTCCATCTTTGCAGAGGCTGTAGCACCGTTTACCCCAAGAGCAGCCTGTCCCCTCTCAGTGACACTTCCAGGCAGCCCAGCGTGCAGGTAATGACGTCTGGGCTATGATGGAATGTTCCTTAGAGAATCCATGGCTGACTGCAGCCATCAAACACACTGGTGTGGTGGGCTGCTTCCGGCCTCCCAACCACACGCAGGTGAGTGAACGGATCTGGCCCGACACGGGTCCCGGGCTGTGCGGAGCAGGACCGAGTGACATTTTCGTTGAACGCGGTGGTATTCGAAAAGCTATTAAGGTACATTATTTTACACATCCTCCTAATCTCTCCATACTGCTTTACTTAATTTGTGATGAAATTGTTGAGAAAGGGTACTTAATGTAGGACAGTCAGTAAAAGTAATTTATCATCTTCCCGCTTCAGTGCGCACGTTATCAGCGAACTCATTTTCTGCATTCATCATGCAATCAGCCTATTATTTGCATATTAATCAGGCAGTGGACCATGAAAGAACTGCATCCCAGCCAAATGCTGCACTATCTCAGGAGAAACACGCAGTAATTATCATACATCAGTGTTATGATGTGGTAATTGATTATAACATCTTTCTGCTGCCCCTGGGGAGCCCCTCTGCTCACCCGGCTCCAGGCACGCTGGACAGATTGTTCTTTTCCTCCAAAAATCAGAGTTCCTGCTGCTGTTCTCTGAGTGCTATTTCTGTGGAGTATCGATCCTTTCTTCCGATTTCATGATGTATTTACCTAAACCGCATGAAACTAAACTGATCATAGCTTAGGGATGAGAGGGCCAGGCCGGGTGGCAGGCGCGTCCCTCTGGAGTCCATTCTCTCTCCTCAGCCTTTCGGCTTCAGAGGCGCTGCTCTGGCTTCCGAGAAAGTTCCCTTATCAAATGAAATGCTACAACGTCAGTCCCTCCTTATTGCAAAGTTGGTACAAAGGCAGTTTGGCTGCTTTATTTAGGAGCCAAATGGCAGACTAATTTCGGCCCTCTCATAAAGGACAAACCCAACATCTGCCAATTCAGACTCAGGTTATATTTAGGCATCCAGTTCCAAAGGGAAGAACAAAACACAGAATCAAGATGAAGCGGGTGACAGAGCTCCTGGCTCATGCTGCTCCATCTGGGACCCCGCCCCACTCTGCATGGGGAGGCTGACTGGGGCCCAAGGGCTGGTCAGCATGGGGCCGGGCTCCCGGGCTGTCTCAGGGCCCTGGCAGGGAGAGAGCATGACAGCTGAAGGGCGAGGCTGTCCTTTAGGAAGGGAAAGGACCCCGGGCCACTGTGTGATTTTCCTTGGGCTCAGCCTGGAAGGGGTTTCAAAGCAGTGTGGACCTGCATCACAGGCCAGATGGTCACACACTTTCAGCTGGAAAACTTCATGAAGCTGGGTCTGACTCTCTTGCTGCTTTTCATTGGGTTCTCTCTCCTCCTCTGTCCAGCTCCTGGCTAAAGCGCATGGGATGCGTCTGATTTTCTATTAATTGTCTTGGGTCTGGTTTTTGACATTTGCCCATTTATAACGTGAACCCAGTTTTGTTCCTTGTTTTGAGTGTAGTTCCAGGGACCAACCCTTCCCCCATCTTGGGGGACCAAGTCCTCAGGGCTGGTGACGGCTCGCCTGGACCCAGGCCTCCTGTGGACACCTCCATGGCAGCCAGACCTCTGGTCTCAGGACCACGCGGGCTTCCTCCACTTCCTCCTTGGCCTCATCTCTGAGCCATGGTTTTCTCAGTCCATAAAATGGGGAAATCATTTCCACTTACTGACGAAGAATTAAAGGTATTTAGCACTGTGTGTGACACAAAAAAAGATGCAAATATATGTTTCCTTGTTTTATTCTTACCACTTGTAAAAAACTACCTGAGGATTTTTAGGCATTTAAGCTTCTTCATCCTTCTCTACAACCAAACCATTGAAAACGAAAGACCTTATTTGCTCCTATGACCTACTTTGCCTCTTGTGCGGAATGCCCAATGTACTGTAAATTTTGTTTTCCAAAGAAAATCTAAAGGGCAAAGAAAGGAGATGTGCCCAGAGGCCCGTGACTAGGGCCTGCTGGGCCTTCTCCAAAGAGGAGTCGGGGAGTGCCAGCAAGGAGGGTCCAGGCAAAGCCACCGAGAGAACCAAGCGAGAGGGGGCCGATAGTCACCCCCACATCCAGACAGGATGGCCTCGTTCCGCAGGAGTTTGCCCCAAATGGCCTGACCTGTGGTCTCGCTCGAAGCTCAGGATTTTGGGTCAACTTTAAGGAATGGCAGATGGACGGGCAACTTCCAAAGACAGACAGCATTTCAGAGAAGCCAAGGGTCAGGGAGCTGCACGCAGGTCCTCCTCTAGCCGACCCTTCGTGCCAGCCTCCACCCAGCGACGCTCCTACTTCAGTCTCCACCCAGGGAGTGAGCCGTGGGACTCCTTTTCTGTTTTAAAGGCAGAGGCCTGACATTTTGCGCGTGCACATATATTATTCCACTGCTCTCGCACACACACAAAAGACACTTAGCGGCAGACGTTGTACTGGCAGCAGCAGAAAAGTGAACATTCAAATAGCGCTTCCTCTGTGGCAGCCGCTGCTATGGACCCTTTTATATACGAACCTCCCAATGGTCCAGGAGACAGGCACTTCATTTTTCCTAGTTGACAGAAGAAACTGAGACAGAGAGAGGTCAAGTCACTTGCCCAAGGCCACACAGTCACTCAGTGGCGCAGGTGGGACCAGCCCTAGGCAGCCTGCTCTGAGCGCGCTGTGTCACACTGCTGGTCACACCTGCTCAAGGCTGGTCACTGCAGGAGGGTTTCACGTTTTGCTGTTAAAATCAATCTAAATATCTCTGGCTAGTGACTGGTTACATAAACTCTGGTAAATTCAGATACAGGAAATCTCTGCAGCTGTGAAAAGAACAGGGCCTTCTTCGCGTCCTGGCCCAGGAGCGTCCCCATGGGGTCTTGCTGGTGAGGAAAGAAGACACAATGCCTTGAATCCAGTCTGTTCTGTTCTGTGGAACCAACACCTAGATGCGCGGAGTGTCTGCAGGAACCCGGGAACAGACCGCCTCTGGGAGGGCGACTGACCTTTCAGAGTGTGAGCCCTTTTCCAGCTTGCATTTTGTAACCGTGGTGCACTTATTAAAAACACTCCCTACAAATCATAATTAAAAAAAAAAGTCAAGTAAGTCTCTTACTCTGGGTGACTCTTAACTCCCTCCTCTTCTTTTCGGAGGTACGGTGACGGATCCCACTCAATGAACAGAGCCTTTGGGGGCTGCTTTCTGCCGGAGCAGCCTCTCCCAGGGAGCATGATGATGACATTTGCTGCTTTGACACCAAACATCGAGTGGGCTGTCACGCTCAGCACTGGCTGCCTGGGGATGCCTGTGCAGGGTCTGCAGGTGCAGCATGCTCTAGGGGAGGGCAGGCTGTGCTGGAGTTGTCGCACCCCCGTGTCACAGGAGTGACGGGCTCTCCACCCTCCCTCTGCCCTCCTGTGCTGATGCTTCTGTTTCAGGATCACGTGGCCAGGTCCCACCACGAGATGGCTAGGAGAGCTGAAA
Organism: Equus przewalskii; assembly: GCF_037783145.1. Lineage (NCBI taxonomy): Eukaryota > Metazoa > Chordata > Mammalia > Perissodactyla > Equidae > Equus > Equus przewalskii. The sequence goes on along the minus strand of NC_091842.1, from coordinate 10,025,989 downwards.
AGCAGCTCGTGCACATGGGGCATACAGGACGCGGTCCTGACAAGTCCCTTTTCAGGGGAACTTGTGAGAAGTGCATCTTCCTTTCCTGTAGCTTGCCGGCCGGCCGGGGCCCCCAGCTTACTGCCTCGTCCTCCTCGGAGGCCGCTCCTGGGCCTGCTGGGCCTCAGCCTGCCTCTCATCACTCTGGAAGCCTGAGCTGCAGCACAGTTGCAGCACCTTAGCCCAGTTGAGATGAGGTGAACAACTTTTGAAAGATGTTGATTAGAAATGAATTCACAGAGCAGTTTCCTAGACCATGTTGGCAGGCACGGGAGCCACCACACCCAGGAGCAAGAAGGGCTCTGCACCCAAGCCGAGGACGCTCCCTGCCTGCCCCAGACCCCCGCCCCCAGCTCCCATGTGCTCCACCCTCTGGGCTATCACCCTCACCACGTCTCTGCTTTCCTGGGAAGGTTTTCTGAGCCTCACAAGCACCTTGTGCAGCCCTAGACCATTTCTCCTTGAGCTGCCCAGCTTGCCTGGGCACATTCAGTGGCTGCTGAGGCCATTTCAGTGTCCCAGGCAGGGCCTGCGCTCCGTGCACTGGAGGCCACACTGCTCGCCGAGCCTTGAGACCTTGCCTGCCCCCTTCCTCCACGGTCAAGCAGAGCAGCTCTCTCCTTGGTCACAACTCTGGCTCCGGGTGGGCCACCTGCTGAGTTCTTAGGGAGGGGTTTCTCCCAAAACTCCAAGCACCCTCTCCTGCCTCTGGCCTGTGATCTCTTCAAACTGGGATTGGTGACAACCCCGGTGGGCTGTGCCACCAAGCACGGGTCGAGGCCCACCTCCTTTCCAGAAGGAGCCACCCACAGGGGGACGGAGTGCTTTGGGGTGAGACGTGGTGGCTGAGCATCCTGGGGCCCGAGGCCGGCACAGGGACAGGCTGCTGAGGAACACCCCAGCCCTGTTCTGCCCGTTCACTTTTCTTCTTCTTACACAAGCCCTAAGGCAGCAACAGAATGCTACACAAAGACAAGACAAAATCCGTCCATCATCCACTTTCCCACTGTCAATTTAAAAGGAAAATAAAAGGTTTCCGAATTAGGGGCTCCTAATGTTTTCACCTTTTTCAAAGGTTCCACCTGTGCCACGTTCTTCCCCATCAATGTACCCTTTGTACCTGCAGAGCTCTCCACCTGGGATGTTCTCCTCCTGGACGCCTTTGCCCTTCATGGCCCAGCCCCATCCTTGGGGCTCCCTCCGTGCCAGCGGGCCTCCCCGCAGGCCGGCGCCCCCACGTACCGGCTGACACACAGCGGAAAGGCAGGCTGTGCCTGAATCCAGAAACCTGTCTTTTCTGACGTTAGAGTGGAGAATTCCTTTATTATGGCACTCTGGAGAAAATAAAAACGTCCTAATGCAGGTCACAACCAAGAAAGCAAGCAATGAATGGGGCACCTAGTCTCCTGGCCGTAGGATGCAGTGAGTGTGCATGGTGGAGCCCCAGGCCAAATGGTGAGCAGTGACCACCTGCTTAGAGAGGGGCACTGTCTAGTTCACACGTGGCTTTCCAGAATTCTCTTTTGTCTTTGACCTGTTGTCTATGGCTATGTAGAAACCAGTTATATACAAATCTTTTCACTATTCAAAAGAACTAGGGTTAGAATAATTCTTTTTGGAGAGAATCAATGGTTACTTTCACTAATTTATTTTGATGCAAGAGAAGGAAAAAAACACCAAAGCTAATCTAGCCTAAGGCATGGTATGAGGCGTTTCGCTGCTTTAGACAGTGCCGTGGAATTTTCTAGAGGTGCCACTAGCTCTTCCTATTCCTATTCACATGCATCTGAATGCCCCACCCTGACTACATCCTTAAAGTGGAGGAACTGACTGCTTACTCAAGGAAGCTGCACCAGAATCATCCTGCGGAGTTCAAAGTGCTAAAGCCCTGGACGTGTTCCTGGTCATCTTATGGGCACCAAGCAAGAGCCAGCAGGCATACTGAACAGGAACGCTGGCCTGTCCCCACCTGGCAGCTGTGGCCACAGATCTCTCCTGGCTGTGTCAGGCCATGGACAGCACACGTGACACCCATGGTCATCATGTCAGGGAGGTGGCACCCACGGACCACCCATGTGTGCGACTGCAGCAGTTGTCTTCTCAAGAGCAACTGATATCCTGTGGCCTGGGAACAGCGACACGGAGCCATGGAATTCCCCACAGGTGCAGAAGCCTTGGAACCGCAGTTCCTCGCTGCATGCTGGGAAAAAGCCTGGTACTTGACGATGACTCTGAGGAGACCAGGCCCTCCTTTTGCTCGTACAGCTTGCAGTGATCCATCTGACGCTGTGCGGGAGCTTATCAGCTACAGTAAGGAAATGCTCCCCTGTTAAATTTACGAAGCTGAGCTCCGGGCAGCTCTTTTCTACCAGTTCTCCGTATGTAATGACTAAGTCGCAGTCAGGCAAATCTGTTTCTTTCCCTTTTTCCTCCCCCTTTTACAGTTGTCTCTTGTCTCCTTCCTTCCCTTGGGGCAAAAAGATTAATCACACCAAGGAACTGTGAATACGAAATGAGCTTTAAGGAATGAAAAGGAAAAAAAAATCCAGTGGTCTACTAGATCCTATCTCTGTCCCTCCCTCCCTCCCCACCCAGGCACACAAGCACGTCTTCATTGTATCTCAAGGTTTCCTTCCCTTTAAAAAAGCTGCTAACTGGTCAGCCATGACTGCAGGCCACACGCAGAAAACAGGTCTTCTTCGGCCCCTCCCTTCTCCTTCCAGAAGCGCTTCCTCTGCTTCCCGGAAGCACTGCTATTGCTGAGCAGAGCGAGGGCAGCTGGGGATGCTCCTGGGACGGCAGACAGACAAAAGGGAGACTCCGAGAACCAATCCCAAAGGACTACCTGCAACCTGACCTTCACGCAGGTTTGCCTGGCAGATCACAGACGACCAGGGGCTGACGACCGCAGCCCCTCCCCGAGACACTGGGGACTCTGAAAGGAACCAACACAGAAACGTTGGTAGAAAAACCAGACTACCAGGAAATACATCAACAGGTAACCGATCTGAAGGTGTCTTTTAACCCTTCCCCTTTTTAAAAAGTTACTCGTATGATTGGCATGGAACCCTCTGCTCTTACTCTTCATCTTCAAGAAAAAGCACAGGTCACTAGCTGAAAAAGGCATCAACCTTCCTTAATGCCCAAGGCCATCCCGTCAACGCTCAGACCATCAAAGGAACATTCAGGAAGGGTGGTATCCACCAAGAGGAAAAAATGATGATGCAATCGAAACTTCAGTTTCTCTCTCCTTATCGTAAAGCTCATCAGCAAGTTTGACATACAAATCATTAAGGAAAATGGAGATGCTGAGGGCAACAGGGCCAGGCAGAAAGAGGCAGACAGGAATTCTTTAGTGAGGAAGATGGATTCCTGTGTCAGCAGTCTGCTGTTTCGATGAGTGAGGCCACTCCACCCCTGGCACCTTATGCCATGGTGACTAAGCACAGAGCCATGCGTAAGGCCCACACGATCTCTGCTATGAGCCTGTAGCTCTTCCTGAAGGGCTGTGGACACAAGACAAGACTTCCAAAGTCCGTCCACACCCGGGGGGCGAACCCGACCGGCCGGCCAGATCGGACACCTGGATTCTCAGACACTGCACTGAGTGTTTGTCAGCAACATTCAGGAACAAACCAACTCAGGGTGACAAGTACCTTCCTGTAGCCACCTGGTTCCACCACGCTGAGCTGCCCCGGGGAGGCGTCCTGGAGCCACCGCCAAGGACAGAGCGTCTTTCTGGGGCTGGGGCCGCTCGGAAGGGTTCCGTGGTAGCCGCGGTGAGAACAGGGAATCAGAATCCTGGGGAAATCTTAGGACCCGAGGCTTTATTCCTCTGCCTTTGGGACCTGAATGCTTCCTCAGAAACACTGATTTTTCAAGCTGTTAAGGAAGATTCTAGAGTCTCCTATAGTCATTCATCCCAATGATTTACCAACACTCATCATAAAGTACTTCTGTTTTTGAATCTAAATTCCACATCCTGAGAAGCACTGCTACCTTAATTTTCAGAAACACTCTTGAAAGGGTAACACTGATAGTAAAGAAATTTCAAACAAGGAAAACTGCCACCCACAATCTTGCCACCGTACGATAATCATTCTTTCCGTTTTGACAAGCACTTTCTAGTCTTCCCTGATCCAGAGAAACAATTTTGCTTAGCTAACATCATGATATCCAAAATTTTATCTTTTCCTAGAATCTAAGAAGTATTGTTCCATTTTTATCCCTAGTCACCATAATTATTGTTTCTACTGACGGCTTCTCTCTTGCAGACCGACAACAGGTGCGATGGGTGGGGGATCTGCAATCCATCTCCTGTCTTGCTGGGATGACACGGGGAGAGGCCCACCGGCCCCTGTTCACAGAAACCACTGGAATTTCTGAGTGTTCACTGTTACCCAGAGGCTCAAGGCTCCTCCCTCCCTCCTCTAATCGGCAGCCTCCCCAAGAGTTTCACATCACTTTATAAAGTAATTTGATATCTTACAAACGTCATTGGCATTCCTCTTAGGAGCCATGTGTGTTTTTCCTTGGTTGGAAATGTGACAGTCGTACAAATGTTCCAGCACGGTGGCGATTACCTGCTATAATAAAAAGTAAAAAGCCATTCTTCAAAGATCTGTTCAGACAGAGAGAAAGTTTTGGCATCGACCGTAATCGACCTGGAACTGCAGGGGACTTCCTGTTTCATTTAGGACTGGGGGGTTTTGATCTCAGAAACCTTAGTCACATTCCGCCAGGTCCAGCCTCACTCCGATGGGGCGGCAAATGCCCTTGGAGAGTTTAAGGGGAAGCCAACTTTCCGTGAGAGCAAGAGGCGCGGCTAATTTTCCACGCAAACGTCCGCAGAACTAGCACAAACAACTACGTCCGTTATTTCCCCTAATGTATTCTGAAAGGGAGCCAGGGCTGCATAAGTTCTCCAGTACTTGCTAATTAAATTGGCCAACCCAGAAATGAAGTGAGAGGGAGTGCACCTGGTCCTCCTGCAGATGGACAACCACGCTGTTTAGATGTCCAGCCAAGAAAACCAACGGCCTGGGTAAGATACAGCCTTCCGTCCCCCATTTTGGCCAGAACCAAGACGAAACACCGAAAACACAAAAAACGCTCAACCAGGAAAGTAGCTGCAACCAGCACACTCTGGCTGCATCTGTGCGTGGGTTTGGGATCTTGAGGCGGTGGCGGCCGCTGCCGCCCAGCTGTTCCCTTCACGACACATGTTTTCCCTCATAAAACTTCCAGCAGGCTGGCAGGCTGCACGCTCCTCACTTAGCCTTGTTTGTGTTTTCAATGAATCAATGGGATATGCAGACTAATCAACATGTTTAGAAAAAGAAAGAAAGGAAAGCAGAGGAGCAGCTCACCACACTGGCAGCTCTTGGCAGCCCGGGGAGAGTGCAGGAAGGACATGGAAGGGGGTCCAGGAGCACAGGCCAGCCTGGCCGGTGACATCCAGGTGCCGTGAAGAGGAGAGGGCGTGGCTGAAAGGTGACCTCGGGCTCTCAGATGCCCACAGCAAGCAGCCAAGCTTCTCAGCCTGTACTCCTGGCCCTCCACCACCTGCTGCCAGGCTGGATTCCCAGCCGCAGTCCCCTTCTTCTGAGTGTCACTGGTTCCATATCCAGTTATACCCTGAACTGTGACCCCTCCTGCCTCCATTTCCTTCTTGCTCGAAGGTGGCCCTGAGGTTTTCCAGATGGACTCGACTTCCCCCTACCATGACCCCCCGGGAGAGCAATGCATGCCTGTTCCTTGTCCCCTCCTATTAGAACAGAGCCCCCCCACAGAATCTGTCCCTGACTCGGATCCCAGCCCCTAACACAGGGATTCACACCAAGAAACTGACGCTGCTGAAAGAACACGGTGAAGAGCAAGAAAACCCTGAGGAGCTGCTCACTTGGCTGGGGGTCTCTCGTTCTCCATGAGAAACTACGACCACGAGGATGCAGTTGGCCAACAGGATACTGTGTTTTCAGCTCCTCAGATCCAGAATGAGGGATCCTTTGCGTCTCCCCATTACAGACCAGAGGGCAGCAAGACAGAAAAGGCAGGGAAATATTGCATACAAAACAACGGAAATCGGCTAGTTACCTGAGCTCACGCAGCCCTGCTGCAGGGGGTCCTGTAGTGACGTCACAGAATGGAGGACTAAACGAGAGAAAGGGTCACAATTAAATGAGGAAAGAAAGCCATGGGCTTCAAGCTTCCCACTGCACTGAGCCCAGCAGAACGGGACAGTGTAAGGGGCCCAGAGGCCCAAGGCAGGGTCCCACGCCCGATGGGGAGGGCCAGATGGGGTGCCGCGCAGGCAGGCAGAGCTGTTGGTGGAAAGCCAGGACCTGGTCGCTGTCGCGCATGATGTCTTTCCCCCTCTGTGCCTTTGGCTGATTTTCTTTCCTGATTCTCTGATTTAGCTACTTGACTTTTACCTATATTTATGTATAAATAGCATTTTCTTAATTGGTAACTCATTTTCTGCTGCTTATAAAATTAGCCAGGCACAATCATTCTCTCTCCTAAAAACTACAGTCAGTCCCATGGCAACAGGTGGTGGAGGAAGGGGGGCGCTTCTGCCTCCGAGCAGTGGCCGAGGTTGAGAGTGAGGCCGGCTGCCTCCCGGCAGAGACGCCCCCGTTCCTTCCTGCAGGGCCCGTGGCCGCGCTGCCCTTACCTGGCCCTTGCTGCTGCCCTTGCACGGGCAGGACGCCCTGGCCCAGCTCGCCGTTCAGCCAGAGCTGCATCCGGATGAAGGGTTCGCGGCCTTTCTGGGTCAGCTTGCTCCACGGCTTCGGCCGGGACAGCATGTCGCTGACGCTGCCCTGGGACAGGCCCAGCACCTGGAGTGGCACCAAAGACATATGGCATCAGTGCCCAGGGTTAGCGAGAGGCTGCAAAACACTTTAGCGAAGCATACACAGGTGAGTGGTGGTGTGGCAGATGCACAGGGAGCGCTCCTGGGGCTGAGCACAGAACCACCACCAGGTGGATGGCCACGGCCTGGGGTGAGGGAATAAGCTTTTCAAGGTCACCCGTGGGCTGACACCCTGGCATGGGGAGCCATAGTTATAGTCACAGCTTTCAGCTCCCGGGAGAGGCGGGCTAGGAAGGGGCTCTGGCCCCAGGGTTTCCATCCTGCCAAGGCTGTAGGGTTGTCATCCTGACAGCCCGAGGAGGAGGCATCGAACCATTTTGCTCTTTGCCTAGTGGCGCTGGGAAAGGCTGAGCTGCTGGGGCCAGAGGCCTCTTTAGACGCAGGAGCAGTGGACGCCGGCGGGACGTGGGAAGCCAGTCTCCCTTGCTGGTGCTGGGCCGGGTTGGCATTTAAAGGTCTGCTCTCTCCGATCACATCCTGCTCTATGGTGGGGGCCCAGAGGTGAGCTGGTGGCGACGGGTGAGCCAGTCTGGGAGTAAAACTCATCGCAGACGATCGACAAGTGGCACGTACATACCCGAGCTTTCCTACGCTCCCATATGGCCATACATATGTATGGGCACAAACACCCCCCACAGGACACAGATGTAGCCCAGAGATATTCAGGGGCTGCATCCGATCTTCCTTTGAAAAGTTCTCGAGTTCCAGAATAAACTGCACTCATGGGCCAAACAAGTTCAAGGCTATTAAGTCTCTGCTAAATTTAAGGCATGAGCACAAATGTCTATTTAAATGTTCTCAAATGATATTTTTACAACACTGAACTAGAAATTTCAAAGGACTTTAAATTCCCATCCTCATTTCTATTCACCCCATCACCTTCTGCAAAATCAGGACAAAATAATGGTCAGGATTCAGAGCATGATATGTTGCAAACACTGAACTGAATGGGGGTGAGGGGTGGGTGCAGGGGAGGCCCCTGCTGACCCCACCACGTGCCCTCAGGGAGGCTGCCTCCTAGGGGAGCGGAGGTCTCGTCCTTATGCGCAGCATTCACTACTTAATCTAAAGCAATCCCGGGGTAAATTATCAGTGTATAGGCCTGGTAAATCCCCACTACCCAGAACCTCGGTTACCAGAAGTGCCAAGAACGGGAGGGTCTGGGAGCTGACCCCCAGGCCAGCGTACTTTCGTGAGCCAGGGAAGGACAGGTGGAAACAAGGGCTTCCAGGGCCCCGAGCAGTCCTGCCCGTGCCACCTCTAGCTGTGCCTTCCTGGGCAAGTCTTCTCTCTGGTGGGACACCACCAGGTGCCTTCTGAATTATGAGAAAGGTACAATTACACTTTATGTAGCTTTTCCTAGGAGCGCCTTCTGGCTCTACGCACGCTGGCCATCTCTCTGTGTGATCAGATCAGATCTTCTTCAGCCAAAACGGCCTGCAGAGGAGCCTCTGGGCTCCCCTTGGCAGTGGAGGCAGGACTTGAAGTCAGTCACCTGCCAGCTTGGGGCATGCAGTCAACTCCCCTGAACCTCGGGTTCCTTATCTGTCAAATGGTGACTTTACCATCCCCTCACAGTGTGACCTAGAGGGTCTAGCCTGGAACCTGGCTCCTAACGGGGACACAGCCAATGGAACATCCACTGGCCAGCCTCTTGGGAAGTTTGGGAGTGGATGACATATTATGCTCTTGGCTTAATTAAATGGATGACGGCCACATCCTTCAGACAGCTGCTTAGTCTTAAGAAATGAAAAGATGGGAAAATCCAAGCCCCCAAATCAACTCCCTTACCTTCTCCCCAAAGATCCTCTGACAAATGCCATTCTTGGCCAGCTTCTCCTTCACCTGCCGGGTGAGCTCGATGGTGTCCACCTCCTGGTACATGTAGATCTCGTACTGCTCGGGGGTCAGTGGAGGGACCGAGGGCTTGGCGGGCTTGGACAGGGGCACGATCGGGGAGGAGGGCAGAGGGCTGTTCTGGGGCGTCTCGCTGCGGCTGGCTCCGGTCAGGCTCAGCTCGGAGCTCTGGGAGTACGGCGACTCGGCGCTGGGCCACTCTTTCCAGTACTCGGATGACGAGGGTCCCTGCAGCTGGCCGCGCTCGGCGCGTGTCTGGCTGCCGCCGCCCTTCTCTTTCCCACCACTGGCTTCCTCGCCCTTGGGTTCTTCGGGAGGAACCGCGCTCTTTCTCTCCGGCTGCACGGTGCTCCACCAGTGGTCCTTCCACACGCCGCTGCGGCCCAGCTCATTCTTCACGTGTCTCAGGACCCCCTGTGCCGGGTCGGCTGCTCCCTGGAGGTCCAGCCCGGGCGTGTCCTGGGCCTCCTTTTTGAGGGCCGGGGGGTTGGGCAGAGCAGAGGCGCTGGAATCGGGGGCTGCGGGGGGCTTCTTCAGGGAGATGGCTAGCGGAGAGTAACCGGACGATATGGGCGAGGTGGAGATTAACTTGGGGGTCAGGATGGCAATGTCGGTCTGGGACAGCGGCGTTTGTTTTAAGGCGGGGTCGAGAGCAGCCTGCTGGGCCTCCATTTCTCGGCGGGCTTGCTGCAGGATGGAGCGGATGGCGTCGTCGGAGCTCCCGCTGCTGGACGATGATGAAGGCTGGGCCGGCTCCGCTGCAGGGGCAAAGACGGAAGTGAAATGGTGGCGGGCCGCCCCCTTCGGCGGGGAGCAAGCTTCTCTCACTCCACTCATCCTAACTGGACCCTCCACAGGATGCGGATGAGTGGGGCGAAGCACCCCGCTCTGTCCAGCAGTCCTTCCGCCAGTGAAACACGCGTGCATCTTGTCTAAGCAGTGATGAAGGACGAACACAATTGCTCGTGCCCTGATGGCCCTATTACTCACCAGCGGAAAGGGTGTATTGTCACTGAGTGTGAAAAGAGGGGGAAGTGTGCAAATACTCGGTGACACACCATCCTGGACTTCCTGTCCCCGATGAATTTTAGACAACATTCGTGTGTGTTATACTCCAAAAATCTAGTGGTTTTGTCATAATTTAGAAACATAATTTCTGTTAACAGCTGCCACATGAGACCAGAGTCTCTAGTAATAAATTAAATGGCTGTGTTTGGGTTCGCTCAGATTCTTTTCTGGGTGGGTGGCTGTGGTGTGGCCACAACAGTGGGCCCCATGTTGAGGGGCACTGGGCAGGCCTTGGCCCGGGAGCCCAGGGCTGTGACTTCAGCATTTCCATCTGTAAACTTGGGATGGCTAACGGACCAGATCAAGGATTCTTAACTAGGGCAGTGCACCAGAATCACCAGCTGGGTCTGTTAAAATGCACATGCCCAGGCCCCAGCCCTGGAGTGGCTGAATGAGGAGCAGATGTGGGGCTGGGTCAGCAGCTGCATTTTTAACCAGCTCCTGGGTCCCTGCGGGGGCGGCCCTGGTTGAGAAGCGCTGAGCTGGGTGCTCCTCAGGTTGCTCCGGCTCTGTAATGTGCCTTCAAGTCTGGGCGAGGAAATCATATAAGCTGGCACTTCATCTGCTTTAGACGAGGCCCAAAAATGCTTCAAACAGTGACAACCTTTAACGCCTCTCGAGGACTTTATTTTACTGGTTAACAGAAGGCCCTCCCTTTTCCAACTCACATGACCCTCACAGCATCCTCGAGTGCGGGCAGCACCATCACCACTGTGCAGGAGGAGAAACTGTGGCTTGGGGAGGGGACAGGTGACCAGTGAAGCCACACCTTGAACTGGGCCCTTTTTCTTGGTGAGGAAGACTGGCCCTGAGCTAACATCTGTTGCCAATTTTCCTCCTTTTGCTTGAGGAAGACTGTTGCTGAGCTAACATCTATGCCAGTCTTCCTCTGTTTTATGTGGGATGCCACCACACCATGGCTTGATAAGAGGTGCTAGGTCTGTGCCCAGGATCCAAACTGGTGAACCGTGGGCTGCCAAAGTGGAGTGTGTGAACTTAACCGCTACACCACCAGGCCAGGCTGGCACCTTAAACTGGGCCTTTTGACTCTCAATTTGGGGGTTCCTTCTACCCTGCTGGGGGGCACCCTGCTAAGCTCTCTGGTTGTTCAGCCAGTCAGAAGAGGGGCTGGCCTAAACTTCAACTCTGGCCTTGAGAGCAAGAACGACACCAAACTGAAAGTTCCATTTGTTGTCAGGCTTGAGGTCCCACAAGGACAGTTCCTATGGCTCTGGGATCTCTACAAGAAGGCAGACAGCAGCAGAGGGCAGAGTCCTGGGACAAGAGGTAAGAGGTCACAGTTTCCATCCAGGGTCCACCAGGTAATGAGTTTGAGCAAATCATTCTAACTTTTTTCCTTTTTTGCTGAGGATGATTGGCCCTGAGCCAACACCTATTGCCAATCTTTCTGTTTTCACTTGAGGAAGATTGGCCCTGAGCTAACATCTGTGCCAGTCTTCCTCTATTTTGTATGTGGGACACCACCACAGCACGGGTTGATGAGTAGTACAGATTTGTGCCCAGGATCCAAACCTGTGAGCCTGGGCCACTGAAGTAGACCCTGTTGAACTCAATCACTATGCCACTGGGTTGGCCCCATCATTCTCACTTTAAGCCTGAATTTGATAATCAGGAATAAGAGGATGACAAAATCTATCTTTTGGATTGCTGTGAGGACCTAGCTTGAGCTGGATAAGGCAAGGGAAAATGCCCAGCCCACGCCTGGTCACCCACTGACTGAGCCATATGGGAATAGGGTGGCCTGGGGAGAGGACCCCATGACCAGGGGAGTGACCAGGTGGTGGCCTGTCCTCAGCTGCCACAGGAAGAGAACTCGCGCACTAGGTTCTTCTCCAGCAGAAGATCTGAGCTGCATCTGCCACATGGCAGCCTCTCATCAAATGCTAGAGGAAGGGTGGAACGTGGGAGTCCCCTCCTTGTAGACAGGCAGTGCTCAGGGAGCTCTGAAGACCCCTCCTCAGCCCGAGCGGCTCAGAGGTGGACGGCCAGCCAGTGAAACCTCTGCCGCTTCCTGGCCACACGCATCCTAAAGCAGCTGTTCAGAATTTATTTTTCACCCCTTCTTTTTCAGTATTTTTTGGTCAAGTATAGATCAGAATAACCAAAGCCTGTATTGCCTTTCAAAAAGGCAATTTCAGGGGCTGGCCCGGTGGCACAGAGGTTAAGTTTGCATGCTTTGCGTCGGCGGCCCAGGGTTTGCTGGTTTGGATCCTGGGTGTGGACCTACACACCGCACGTCAAGCCATGCTGTGGCAGGCGTCCCATATATAAAGTGGAGGAAGATGGGCATGGATGTTAGCTCGGGGCCGATCTTTCTCAGCAAAAAGAGGAGGACTGGCAGCAGATGTCAGCTCAGGGCTAATCTTCCTTAAAAAAGAAAAGGGAATTTGATACAAACTCCTTGCTAATGTTCAGTCAGTGAGATTCTAGGGCCGAGGGACATTCTTGAGTCAATGCTTGGGAATGACGTTATGAAAAGAGTGCTAACTATCAGCAAAATCACACAGACCTGCTCCCCTCTGCACCTGCCCAAATGTGTGAACACAGACATTCTATTGTTTTAAAAAAAAGCGAATTACTGCTGAGTGAGCCCTCCTGACAATTAGGTTTGAGACAGTGGTCAGAGAGCGGGATCCCTACCGGCTTTCTGCACCTGCAGCTCCCGTTTGGCTTGTTCCAGGATGGACTTGATTGCTTCGTCGGACCCGGTCTCTGAGGCTCGGACCCGGGTGGTGATGTTACCTGCAGGGAGAGCCAGAGCAACGACATCAAACCCACACCTGGAACGAGAAGCAGTGCTGCACAAAGATGTCATTCTGATAAGGAGCTCCTGAGTGAGGCCGGTGACGGGGAGCAGGCAGGCGCGGCCTCCCATCTACCTGGACCTGCTGTGCGTGCAACCTCACAGCAGGTCCTGGGGCCCGGGCGGGAGGGGCTTCCTGTGGAGTCTGCCCTGTGTTAAACGTCATTCGGCCAGCGGGACCAGCTCTCCCGTCACCCAGGCTGCACCTCACCCGTGGGTTGGGACCAGGGAGAGCAAATCATTTAATCCAGTAGAAGAGATGAAGGATTAAAAGGCAACGCTTTTTCTGAGTTATTTAAAAAGCGACTCCAATGGCTGCTTTGGCTTGGGACGATGTTCAAGGTTCTTTATGTGTATTTGCGGCTGGTATCCCCAGAAAGGAGAAACGGGAGAGGAGGGCGAGGGGCCGAGGCTGATTATCTATCAATTATGGGATGTTCCAGGGGGAGAGGCTGAAAGCTTCACCTAAAATTTGCAGATCTATCATCACATACTGTCTTTTAAAAATTTATGAACGAGGAGAGAAGCCTGCAGAAATCCCTAAAGGACAAGAATTCAGTCTTTTGGTCACATGGTGATGCTTTGCGGAGTAGCCACATGTACAGATGCACTGAAGCTACTGCGGCCCGGGGGCTGGCCCCAGTTCTTTCTGGAAGCCGTCCACATATTTCAATTTTTCGCTCCCTTACTAAACAGGAACCGCCATACCAAACCATTGGAAAACAAGCAGACCGCCAGGAGGAAGCCCCGAGAAAGATGCAACTCCAAGGAGCGCAGAGGGGGCTGGCCCGCTGGGGCCCATGGGAGAACCGATCACATCTGGGATCGGTCCACACCATGGCACCTTTAATGAAGTTTAGAGCTAAAAAGATGTACAAGGAAGCAGCAGGACGTCACGGGACTCAGTCACCTGATTTTTCTCAGAGCGACAATTGTTATCCTCTCTCTTGCTTCTGAGAAAACGGGGGAAGCGGAATTGAATCTGAAGGGGCTGGGATTGTCCTGGGGACTCACTCTTAGGGCACTGCCCTCTCCTCCCCTCCTCTGCGCGTGCTCGGTAGAGCAAGGCAGCTCAGGAGGAAGGGACCGTGCGAACTTGAACCCGTGCTTTGTTTTATACTTACTAGCTCTGTTTTTCCATCAGGTTCCAGGCCAGAATCACACTGTACAGTTTTAACCCAAATACACAGCTAGGGACATGCTGCTTCCTATGCGACTGACTGCAAAGAGAACCCCTGCCTGCGACATACCTTCAGACCCATTTCTTCGTTTCGGTACTTCCTGAAATAGTCTGTGCAGGCTCTGGCCTGGATTCTCTGTTGAAAAACAAGTGTGGTAAGAACAAAACAATCAGGGGATGGTGGTGTTGACGATATGGGCTGCGTGACATGAAATCTGAGCCGCCTGTCCCTACACAAAGGGCTCAGGGCTTCCTGTGCGACTCGGGAGCTACTAGACGCTTCTGAGAGGCCCTTCCTTGGCTGACCGGCCTGCAGAGGCCGTGGCTCTGCTGCCGAAGGAGATCAGACAGACCCGAGGAGTGGCCTCCAACACCAACGCCACGAGGGGCAAAGGGATGGGGCACTGCCAACAAGTGAATCGCCCCCCAGCCCCGGAATGAAGCTCACATTAATCATCCAAGGACAGTCCGTTTCAGGGGACATTGCCACGAAGAGCTCCATGAGCTCTGTGCACATTGACGCTGTTGGGAACGCCTCCCTTCTCTGTCTGTTTTGAGTCTAAATTTCAGGGTGTTTCAAAGGTATCTGATAAGACTACCTCTCTCTGTGTTGATGGAGCGAATGGCCCCATCCTTAAAGAGGGAAGGGATTCTTTCCATTAGGGACGAGACTGACTTTTTGTCTTTTTATGGAGGGTGGGCGGGGAGGGTGTTTTAATGAACTTTCATGCATTTCACTAAGGCAGGCGTGTTTTGCTGGAGACTCGAACTGAACCACTAACAGAACATCATTGCTGGGAGGGAGCCGGCCGCGGGACACACTCCACCCTGTGCGGTGGGAGGGGGAGATGACACTCTCCCCAGGGAACCAGCTCTGTGTGAGGACCGACCTGCTGCTGCTGCTCTAGGGCGAGATGGTACCCAGGGCTCCTCCCCACACGAGATCAGCACCCACTGGACACTAGACACGTTGGGACGCTGTATGTAATGTAATCGCCTCCGATTCAGTACCGAATTTGAATGGCAATACTGGGTTTACCATGCAAGGTGCGGAGCAAGTTTCAGAGGCCAGATCTCCCCACTCTACAGCTTTAACTCATGCCTGTTGACCCCTGAACTCTGGAAATGGTAGAACTGAAGCGAATTTTACCTGACGTGATGCACAAATGTTTCATCACACACACACACGCACGCGCGCACACACACTCCGTGACGGGCTCACACGCTGGCGCCCACCCGCAAGTCTCTCACCTCTCTGTCTGCCTTGGATGCTGCGGAGGGCCAAGATATTCTGCTCGTCTGACAGGAACTGCTTCATCTTGTGAAAGGGCTCCTTGCCGCGAACAGTCAGTTTGTTCCATGGCTTGGGCCGGGCCAGAATCTCGCTCACGGACCCTTGCGACAGTCCCAAGACATAATGTCCGAAAATGCGCTGTCCGATATTGTGCTTGATCAATTGCTCTTTCACCTGCCGGGCGATTTCTGCAGTGTCTATCTCCTCGCCCTCGGAGACGCTCCCAGCACTTTCTGACTGGCTGGGAGACGGGGCCATGCCATTTACATCTGGGCTTTGCTGTAATGGACTTTGGGAAGATATGGAGTTTGTGCTGTATGGACCTGTTGGAAAAATCATGCTTGTGCTTCCTGCTTCCTGCACGGCCTTGGAGTAGAAGGACTGCATTAGCTGTCGTTGGAGGAGGGAGTTTAGTGCAAATTTTCCCGTAGAAGCCAGGGGTAGGCTGGGGCTTGCCAGGGATGAGCTGAAAAAGTCTTGAGTTAACCCCGCTGGTGAGAACTGGTGTGTACCATTAGTATTGGAAGCCTGCTCCCCCGTGTTGCGGGGCAACTGAGGAGGAGGGGAGGCCGGCAAAGGTCCAGGACGCCGACTCTCAGGCTGGTCTTTCCCTTTTCTCCTGGCTGACCCTACAAGGAAGGGCAAACATAATGCATTATGGGGGATTCAAAAGGGAAAAAAAACCAAGACCAAAATGCAAAGGTTGCCCCACAAAAGGGAAAAAAAGTGCAGATTTCACAAGGGCCAATGAGGTGTGTTGGTTTGTTTTTCAATTGAATTTTTAAGTCAGCCAAACGAGGCCCCCCGAAACAAGCAACATGCATTTCATGTTTGCGCCTTTCTTGTACGTTGCAGCCTGGAGAGTCCCCTTGACATACGTTCAAACTCCTACAGTGACAAGGAGCCGGTACCACACACAGTAAAGAGTCGGCAGGGCGCAGGCCTCTAGCCTTTGAGCTACGACCAGAAGAGCCCCACCTGAGGAGCAGCAAACACCGACATTTTGGGACCAACGGATTCGCTCACACCACTTGCTCTGAGGCGAAGGCACGGCACCGAGTCCACGCGATCGAAGGCACGCACATGTTAAGAATGAATTATCATCGGAGCCCGAGACACTTTAAACGGTTTACCAGCTGCCAAAACCAGAAGCAGTCAGTGACGCCACCATTTTGGGATGAGCAAAGAAAGGCTAAGGATGGGGGATGCGTTCCCAAGGAAAACCTGACAAAGGAAGAAAAGCTCTGCTGAGCCCAGAAGGGCAGCGCCCCCGGAGACACCACAAGAGAGGCCGCACGACTAGGAAAAGCTCAGAAAAGCCAACGTCCTCTGTGTCCCTCCTGGGATCACCTGCCACACAGGCCTAACCGACCTCCGCAGACGCCCTGCGGCCACACGTCTCAGCATCCGCGGCTTTAAGGGGGGAGAGGGGAGGAGCAGTGAGGAGGACGGAGGAGGAGACCAAACGCTCATTAGTCAAGGTTCTCATCAGCCGGTGATGTTCCTTCCCGTCATGCATCAGCCCAGACTCACGGGCCATCATCCGCTTCCTCGGCCCCTGGAAGGGACTAAGTGCGGCCCGCGAGACCCTGTCAACCTACCGCTCAGGTCGCTGTTGGAGATGCGCAGCGCGGCGTTCTCGGACTGCAGCGAGCGGTTCTTCTCCAGCAGCAGCACCTCCAGGGGCTTGGATGCATCCTAGACGGGGCAGAGCAGGGCTCACTGCGGGCCGGCCGCCCTCCCACCCCGGGGATACCAGGGCCCGCCACCCCTGCTCTCTGACGGCTTTCCACCCACGCCGACTCTCTCACGTTACAGAAGTCTGATTTCCTCTGAGGATGCTCAACACGCACGTGGAAAACATTCAAGTTCCTTTCCAAAAGAACTCACTTCATTTGAAGTAATTTTTCTCCTTCTAGACTTGCAAAGCTTCTCGACAACCGACTACTCTATTCTATCCCCCAATTCGAGCAGGCCGAGCCACAAACCCATCAGAAAGTCACTGTAAATGTAACCCTTTTTTGGTGCCAGCCAGAGTCAGCTGCCTTCTGGACATCAGGAGCAGGATTCCATCTGATGACTTAAATTTTAATTGGCTACCAGGTTACCAGGTGCCACTGTCACCTTGCCCCTGTTCCTTCTCCAGGTGAGGCAGTGAATAAGAAAAGTTCCTAAGCCAGCCCCTTTGGGCCGACCCTTAACACAATCTGAATTGTTTTCATCCATGTTCTGAGTACCTGCCCAAGTTAACCCTCAATTTCACTTGAATTGAGTTACCAGTTTGGAAAACTAACTTTTCTCTTCTTGCCTCTTTTTTTGGTAAGGAAGATTTGCCCTGAACTAACATCCATTGCCAATCTTCCTCTTTTTTTGGGTTGAGGAAGATTTGCCCTGAGCTAACATCTGTGCTAATCCTCCTCCATCTTGTATGTGGGACACCTGCACAGCATGGCTGATGAGTGCAGTAGGTCTGTGCCCAGGATCTGAACCCGGGCTGCCAAAGCAGAGCGCATGCAACTTTAACCACTCAGCCACAGGGCCCGCCCTTTGCCTCTTTTTAATTAACAATAATTTGCTTTAACTTGGCTAAAGTTTCTTGAGGAATGACTCGTCAGCTCTAGGAGAGAGGGCTCATAGAAATATCGAGATGGCGAAGCTGGCCCAGGGACGAACAGTGACGGCCCTCATGCTGATGGTGACACAGACTCAAAGCAAAGTGAGACCGTGTACCTGTGTGCCAGCTCCCTCGGACGGTGCGAACTCCATGGATTTCAGAATGCTGTGAAGAGCAAGCAGAGTGGTTATTTCCTTTCCTGTCTCTGATAAGACCACGCTAGTGAGCATTAACATCACAATTTCCTGCTCTCCAGGAACTGAGGCACTGACAACTTGAACAACTTCCCTGGCAGCATTATCATCTGATAGTGTCTCTAGAATAACTATTCCACTAGCAGTTGGCCAGCAAAAGTTTCTTGCCCAGCATGTAAATCATTCCATATGGAATCACACCAGGTCTGTTCAGAGTATAATTTTAAAGTTTAACACAGACATAACATTGTTGCAAGTGGAATGTATTTGTGAAGCTTAGAGGGAATGAAAAAGTTGTAGCAAGGAAGCCAGAGATAGGAGCCTCATCACCTCCCTGGCCACGGCCCCACACGCTCAGGTGGCAGCTGACACCTGCGGACCAGGGGAACTCAGCAGAGCGAGGTCCCACAACCAGAGGGCTGCAGCCCCGGGCTGGGGGAGGAGGGCCATAGCAAGCCGTGGGAGAGCACGAGGGCTCCTCCTTTGTTCTCCTTATCGCTGAAACCACTCCCGTCTCCGGCCTGTTTCAACAAGTCTGAGCACGGAGTGAGTTCAGGTGCCCAGAACTGCGGTTTCCAGCATTCCTTTCGTGTGGACATTCTTTTCTTTTTGTGAGTCCAACAAGAGCAAAGGACCAGTGAGTCCTAGTGGCCCCGAGTGGCTGGGGTGCTCCCGCCACACACGAGGAGGGAAGGGGAGCATGACAGCAGGTACCTGCGCGCTCTCAGCATCCTCACCACTATGACCTCAGCCTCAGCCCCCTCTAAGCTCCATAGAAGTGTCACTCAGAGACCACAGGGTATAAAAATGCCCAGGGCCCCGGGAGCTCGCTCTCTGCCTCAGCCACCACGAGGTTCAGTAAGGAGCTAGCCACTCCCAGTTTCTCTGTGGTTCTATCCTCGTTGTGCCCCCGTCCAGTAAACTAACAAAATGGGAACAAATAGGAGCTCCCGGAGGTAGAGCATGTCATTTTATTTTACAGTGAGCTCCTGGAAATACTAAAAGAACTCGGCACCATGGCGTCAGGCAGGAGAGAAGCAGCACGCAGTCTGGAACTTGTCCTTTCTTAGTGACTGTCACGTGTTTACAGCTATATTCTGGTCTGAGATCTTCTTTAGGATTATGTAAGAAAAGACTAAGTGAGTCTATGCGCTCACGCTAAAAACACCAGTGTCTCTTCACTTATTCATCAGATATTTCCTGACGACCTATCATGTGCCAGGCACCGTGGAGAACCAGAACCACGCTGCCACTCACCCTCACGAACTCTACAGGCTATTACAGGAGAAGAGCAACTCCAGCCAGCCAGGGAAAGAGGAAAGCTGGGGGCCTAGGCAGGAGAGACCTCACGGGGCTGTAGATGGGCTGTCTCATGAGGAGTTAGTGCTGAGAGAGGCCTCGAAGGAGCAGGATGCTTTATGGGCCACAGAGCGGGGTGGGGACCTTGGGGCAGGGATGGGATGGGAACGGGGTGTGAGTCCAAGGAGGCACTTGGATCACTAGCAAGTGGGAGGCCAGGGACACATTTTATCAGAAAAGCCACCCACTGGGGCTTTTAGGCACTACATTGCAGTGGGGGCCGTGGTGTGCAGATGCAGCAGAAAGCGCCTGTTCTGGGAGGAGGGCGAGGGCCAGTGAGAAGCTGGGCAGGTGGGCGGATGGGAGGGAACAGACGAGGGACGTGTTGCAGGCCCGAGTCAAGAAGCCGTGGTTCCCGGGGAACAGAGACGAGCTCAGAGGAGGTGTGGGACTGGCCTCGGCCTGGGATGGGAGGGGGCCTGGGAGAAGGCCTCACGTTTCTTGGATTCGACACTAGGAGCAGGTGTACATTTTTTTCACTTGAGGGGATCAGGAGAGGGAGAGGAAGGAGAGACTGGCACAGGAGGCAGGTATAGCAGGTCAACCAGGCAAAAATACCCACCCCTATGTAGGAAACCAGGGGAGTAGAGAGCTTGAGGAGGCTGGACCCGCCAAGAGGCTCAGGGACCGTCCAGGAAGGAGCCGTCTGTGGCCGGGGGAGGGGTGAGATGCTCGAGAGAGACCGTGGTGGGCACAGGACTGAGGGGAGCCACCTAAGCAGGGGCTGGAGGAGGTCAGCACCAAGCGATGGCTACTGGATGTGGTGAGAAGGCGGAAGAGGCCTTCCGATGGGCTGTTTCAGCAAACCCCAGGGGATGGAATTACGAACAGAGATGGCATGGCGAGTGGGTGTAGGCTTTTAAAAGGAGAAATTAAAATGTCAGTAAGAGAGAAAGGAGCTGAGGGAACAGCAGGGAGGAGCGGGAAGGAAGGGACCCAGGGTACAGGCGAAGGGATTGGCCTGGAGAGACAGGGAGCAGAAGACCAGAGGAGTGACTGCCAGGCAAAGGGGGAAGCTGAGGGACATCTGTCTCCTCCCTAGGGCAGAGCACCAGGGCATCTGCCGAGGGTACAGAACGGCCCCCAGGGAAGCACAGAGCAGGCAACCAGTGGAGGACAGAACACGGCCTGCGGGGCCCGGTCCACACACAGCGGTGACGTCCTCTGCAGTGTTTCATAACCTGGCTGTGCAGGCGGGGAAGCCCAGGGTGAGACCCTGCAAGGCATGGCAGGAGGACAAGGGGGGCCTGTGTACTGTGGGAGGCTGCCTGGGAGCTCCAGGTAGGGGAGGAGGTTTGTGAGCTCAGAGAGCGCTGGACTTGGGGACAGGTAGGGACCAGGGTCCAGGAGCTCCAGGAGCGCCAAGGGCAGGCGGGGGAAGGAGCGTGAGGTGGGAGGGCCAGGCTGGGTGGTGGGGCCTGAGGAAGGAACTTCTCAGCTGGAGAATGTAAGCATGAGCACTGAAGTCACGAGAAGCCTTCAGCGGCCGCCTCTCGGATGGGGAACTGGAAGCTGGGAGAAGAAGGTCCCGGAATCCAGGTGGCCGAGAAGGTTAAGGCCACATGCACTCTTTCGACTGGAAAATGTTTCGACGCCCTGCTCTGCTTCTGTTTGGAGAAGTTACAGCCGAAAAGTAAGCTCAGGTTTTCTGATTTCTATCATGGCAATGTCTCCCTTGACTCCGTGCATAGTGGCACATTTCAAATGCACAGACTTCTATAAAAAGTCCAAAGAATTTGGGCACAGGCCTGTGTGCAAACACCCACAGCATTGGGTAGCCCAGGACAAGGCCGAGTGGCGGAGTGTCCGCTGTGGCCAAGCGCAAGGACCCGTGGCTGCCCCCTCACTGGCATGCTGTTTCCTCAGCAAATGTCCCCAACGAGCCCTGGCTGGGAGTAGCCGAGCAGGCACTGCCACACTTACTTGAGTTCTTTCTTCACCTCCTCATAGTCAGCCTGTCCTTTGAGTTTTTCTTCCAGTTGCTGCAAACAGAGAGGAATTTCATTAGTGGCCACGTGTGAACTAGGTCAGTGCACTTTGCTGTAGACTGAATGTCTGTGTCCCCCAAATTCATCCGCTGGTCCTAACCCCCAGTGTGACGCATCAGGAGCTGGGGCCCTCGGGGGGAGATTAGGCCCACAGGGTGCAGCCCTCCTGAGTGGGGTCAGTGCCTTACAAAAGCGGCCCAGGGAGAGAGCTCCCTTGTCCACTCCGCCCGAGGACACAGTGAGAAGAGGGTCATGTGTGACCCAGAAAGCAGGCCCTTGCCAGACACCAAATTTGCCACGGCCTTGATCTCGGACTTCCAGCCTCCAGAACTGTGAGAAATAAATGTCTGTTGTTTATAAGTCACCAGGTCTATGACATTCTGTTATGACAGGACTAAGATAGACTTCACTGACTACATTCCCTGTAAAGCATCCAGCCGTCCCCAAGGGAACGCAAACACGTACAATGAAAGGTGACAACGTGTGGTGTCACCTGTTGTCCTTCACTCTTCTGGTCTGTTGTGAGCGTGTGTGAGTGGGCACAGGCACGAATGTCCACGCACACACACACGCTCGGCAACATAAGGTGGGAACATAAAACTTAAAGCAGACAGAAAAAGCTTTACAGAAGTGGAAAACAGAACGAGGAAAAAAAGGCCATTTTGTATGAAATATCATGAAATGGCAAACAGAATGAAGAGAAACTCTCCTAGCGTTTTAAAAGCAGCATGTGGCTTTTCACAAAATCTGTTAGGCTAGCTGACGCATGCAGTTGGTTGTCAACACCTTTGGTGGGACCCTGCTAACAAGAGATACGAGCCCCTTTGCTGCTGAGGTCGGCATTGGGGAAAAAAGCATTTGCACTTTCGGATCCCCCAGATGGCGGCATTTTAGGAGTGGAGGCCCGTCCGCTGGCGGTGAGTGGTTTCCCCAGCAGATGGTCATCTGAGTTCTGTGGGGGCGGGGACGGACCGTCCCGGGGCGCCCTGGCCAGCAGGCCACAGCAGGGCACAGCTGGCTCGTTGAGAGGGTGGGTGAGGGGCTCTGGCCCACACAGCCCTGCAGGGCCCAGGGGAGCACCAGCCACTTCTCAGGCGTTATGATGCTCTGACGTGCTCCTTTCAAGTCTGTGAGCCCCCAGGCACTTATGTGGCTGTTTCTGCCCACAGCTCTGCAGGGCTCTCTGGCCAGGAAGGGTCTTTGGTGTAGGGTGGTCAGCAGAGGGTGCTTCCCTCCACAAAGGTGCTCTGGACTAGTTTGCTGTTGGTCACCCCCAGAGGCAGAAATGAGGCAGTGGAACATAAGACACAAAGACCCGGCCAGGTGGTGTGAGGGGGGGTTTGATCCCGACGATTTAGCCTGTTTCCAAGCCAGGGGTGAACAAATTCCAGCGCCTGGATCAACGCACCTTCCTACCTACAGGGCTTCTGGTTGTCTTGACCAGCCATGACTATGATCACAGTTGAAAGCTGACTGAGAACACTCTTGAGTTTGGGGAGATGCCCATCTGGCCATCAGCCTGAACCCCAGCCCGCCTCTGTCTCGAGAATTCAGGTGTGCTGTAAACAAGACTTACTTAAACCATCTTTTCCTCTTGCCTTTGCTGGCAGTTTTGTGTGTGTGTATTTTCCATCGTGTAAAATTGCTCGCCCTAGTTCCTTTTGAAGACCTCGTGCCAACTTTCTATATTATAATGGTTTCTCATCACAACCAAACAGGGGGTAGCATGCGCTCATTTTCCGAAAAAAGAATCTCGGAAGGTGCTCGTCAAGAAGTGACTATTTCATTCTCTGCCTCCAGTCGAATAGCACGAGGCGCTAACGTGCCAGTGGTCCCTAACCAAAGATTATCCGGGGCTGCCGGGATGCAAAGCACCTTGCAGACAGAGGAAATCACTGACGCTGGACACAGAACACACATAAAACTTGGTCGTGTTCAGAGAACAGGAGACAGCAAGCTGGAGGGCAGCAAGGGGGCGTACACAGCACTTAGAACCCGGCATGGCACGGCCCCGGACTCAGCTCTGTCCCTTACATGCTGGGCGCCTCTGGGCACGTTAATACCCTTCTCATCTGTAAAATGGGAATTGCAATTATCTTTGAGGCTTGAGCTAAGGGGCACAGGGCCACGACCCGGGGCAGATGCTGGCACTGCAGGACCTTCGATGGGGGACCAGTATCACTGCCGAGACCCAGTCTGGTCTGCCTTGGGGCACAGCTGCAGGGCCTCTCTGCAGACCTGTGATCAGCCCCGATCAGGTTCTAAGACTGGAGTCTGTGTAACGTGGTTGGATGTGACAGTTTTCACAGAGAACTAAACAGCTTCCACTGGAACTTCGGCCACCTCCCTGGGGGCAGCTTAATGATAAAGAACCTGAGACCACTCTGTCAACCTTGGACCACGTTTCTGTCTTGCTGGGTGGACAACTGCACAGAGGCCTGGCAGGGGCTGCCGCAAGCACCCTTAGCCTGTCTTCTCCGAGGTCTCCATGGAGTACCACGCCTCAGAACCATGCTCACCTGGCAGGTGAGGTACAGGAAACACACAGCATGGGGCGGAAGACTGGCCTCTGATCCTGAAAATGCCCATCATGGAAAAAGGACCAACCATCCTCTGAACAGATTCTCTGAATGGAAACTTGCTGCTGGGAACCTGGGAAGTCTACTCACAGAGACTCCAGATCTGGAAGAGCAGTGGGCGCTCTGGCCCGTCATTTCTCTGGACAGACTCTCCTCTCGGATTCTGCTAACGCTCATAGGGTGGGCCTTGGTCCTACATCCCATACGCTATCTTATTTAACTAATTACCACAACACTTCTTCAGAGCATCTATCGATCTGTCCCAAGGAAGAAAAAAAGTCACTGAGTTCTAAAGGAGACCCTGTCAGAGCGGAGGCCACGCTGCCCACCTGCAGCCATTCCTGGAGGAAGTGAGGCGCTGGTGTGCCGAGGCCCAGCCAGGAGTTCGCTGCCCGCCTGGGCGCCACAGTCCCAGACAGGCTGGGGCTGGGCTCTGCCTCTCTAAGCCTTGGTGTCCTCATCTGTAAAATGGGGATAATGGCACCCGCATACAGCGCTTTGTGACGATTAAATGAAATACCGTATACTGAATGTTTAGCCTGGTGCCGGCACAGCACTCTGTAAGGGTGGTTATTATTGTTACTGTAGTTATTATTACTTATCCCTGGTGGCTGGTACTGCGTATGACGAAATTGTTTCTGAAGAGACTCTGCTTCTGAAGCCGGGGCTCCACTTACGAAGTTCTCCACACCCCGCTGTCACCTCCTAATGTCCCCGCTGCTCTGGGAAAACATAGGCGCCCGGAGCAGCTCTGGCTCTCAAACGCTGATGGCCGCCAAGGCAGCCTGCCCCAGTGCCGTGAAGGCCGGGTCTGGGGACTGAGTGATCTTCCTGAAAAGCTCCTGTGCAAGGAACACGCACGGGCTTTAGCCAGAGGCGAGAGCAGGTCAAGGGCCAGAGACGGGCTGGCTGAGTGTAATCTTGGGAGACGGCCTGGGCCTGCTGGGCCTCATGCTTCTCACCGGGAAACTGGGGAGAGTTAAGAACAAGTGTTTTCAGAGCACGGGGCTGAGGAGACGTAGGATGAGCAGGTGCAGGCTGCCACGCCCCCTCGAACATGCTCGTTCTATGATACAGAGCACACAGTGTAACGAGACAGGACACCTACACGGTTCCGGGAACTTGGTAGGAGCTCATCAACTGTGTCTTCAATTGCTGGAAGAATTATCTATATGAAGTTCTTAAAATCCTGGCTAAGACTCAAATAATAAAGAAATTGAATTAAAAATGCAAAGTATTTTGGCATGTAGCGAGTTAGGCACTGCATTTATAAAAGATATGTGTCTTAGTCACATTACAACATAGGACAGTCTGTGCTCTAGGGCCACCTCTGGCACGGGAGACTCCTGCAAAGACCTCGGGAGAGGCCTCGTCTCCGGGTCTCACAGCCAGCGGTTACGGCAGCAAGCCCTCCGTGCCACAGCAGACTGTGGGTCAGAGAGGCGGCCACGCTGCAGCCTGCAGATGGCTCCGTCCCCCTCCTCCAGGATGACCAGAGCCCGGCTCTCTGAAGATGGACAGCTCAGGCCAGGGGAGTCAGGGTGGGACCCCTTGTCCTCATGGGGGCTCCTGGGCTGAGGGCCACCAGTCATGACTGAGTAAGTGTGACTGGGCTCCCTGGGTCAGGGCAGGCGTCTGAGGCACAGGCTCCAGGTTGACGCTGCATCTCTGGGGTCCGGGCCAGGCAGCATGCACCTCTTTTCCACCTGAACGAGCACCCTCCCTGGTCTCCATGGTTCCTGGGTGAGAGGCAGCAGTTACGGAAATTTAGGATCTCCTGATGTTGGGCACGGGGGAGAAGCCCAGGGACGTCCAGGTGGGTGCTGTGCATGCACTACAGGAATGTTGAGGAGGCGAGGAAGAGGAAATCCCCCAGGCCAGATGGGGTGGGTGGGGAGAATGGCGGTTCTGGCAGAGGGCTTGCTGCAGGCGGAAGACGTGTGGCTCTGGACAGAAGAGGAGGAGCCCTGTACGGCCACCCTGCCACAGGCCACCTCCAACTTCCACGAGCTGGGGTTCAGGTGTGCCCCAGGCACAGGGTGGATGGGAGCCAACTCCTCCTCATGGAACGCTGCCATCCCAGACCAGGAGGGCCTGGCTCCATTCCTAGGCTACCTGGACATCGCAGGTCATGGTCAGCCAAGTGTGCAGCAAGCTGGGAACTGTCTGCAGCTGAGATTTCTGGACTGACTCAGCAAGTGAGTAGGGGCACAGGTGTCTTTGCAAGAGGACCCATCGTAGATTCCCACAAAGAATTAGCTCCTGAGCATTTCCAGTAACACCTGCCGGTTTACAGCAATTTTATAGGGACCCACTCATGACCTCCAGCTCCCACCTCAACCCCAATACGGACCTCGAGGCTCCTAGCACGGAGTCCTTCGGTTTGTCCAAGACTGCCTCCAGTGTGATCTTTCCCTGGGGGCCTCTCCACCACTGCCGGGTAGATCCATCTCTTTCCTGTGCCCTTGCCCTCCTCAAATCTGTGCTCACAGTGCCTTCAAGACCCAGCCAGGACAAGGCTCCGGGAGGCTCGGACCCCCAGCTCTCTATCGGGATGTCTGACATTAGAACTCGCTCGTGCCACAGGCTGGACACTCGGGGCCTGGCCTCTCCTAACCTCGGCATGGTGAGTCAAATAAGATGTTGACATTAGAGCTGCACACACTGAGACGTCGATGAGATGCTTGTTAAAACTTGATGGAGGGCAGCGTTGGCGCAGAGTAAACATACTGCCGGCTGAGGGCACTTCCGACACCAAAGAGGCAGGGTTCAGAATTAAAGGTGCTGATGAGTCCAGAGAAGCGGTGATCAGTCTATTTCCTGTCCCAGCCCTGAGGGACACAGCGTGTTCCACAGGACCTGGGGAACCTCAGGAGGAGGGGTGAAGGTACAAGGGTGGGAGGCACGGGCAGTTTGGGGAAGTCTCCCAGGTGATCTTAGTATCTGCCCACTCACCCAGAGGGAAGCACTGCTCTTTAAAGCATAACTTTAGAAAATACAATTCTCCCTATGGGAGGCCAGCAATTTTCTGCTAGCCTCTCTTATAAATATCCATTTTAAACTGAAGCCATTGGTAGCATTATTTTCTGTGCTATAGTGAGCGTGGTGAGGTGACTGCCTAATTACACTGTCTCTGTATTCAAGGTTCCAACAGAAGACCACAGAGTAAGACTTATCAAAAACAGCAGCCCTGTCACGGCAGTTGGGTTATTTCATTAATTAGGGATCCAGAATTATCCTACAAGTGGCATTGTGCTTGAGCGCTTGTCAGATTAGGCAGGCAGAAACATCTCCCACTTCTGAGCCTGTGTTGATGTCTATTTAAAGGTTAGGGATGCACCACTGTATGTGGACAGTGATGCGTTTATGGTGAACTTGGCTTGAAAAAGTGGACCACGGGGAGAGAAAGGCTGGTGAACAAGCCACTGTCAATTTCTCCTCACAGAATTACAAATCGGATGTCTCAGGGAAGGGAAGAAATATTAGTTGTAGAGATGGGAGTTTCAAGGTGCTAGAGAAAGCAAACCAATTGGTCCCTAAATACATTCCACTACAGAGTGGGCCACCAGAGTGCACTGGTAAGAACACCCCACTGAGCTTGAGACCGAAGATACCACCCATTACGCCTTCTGCCCTTGAGAGACCAACCCCTCACCCCTGCCCCATCAGTGCCTGTCATCAAGCGCGTCAGCATTTGTCAAAGACCACTGTCAAATGTTCTCGGCAAAACCACCCACAATGCCCAGATACCGAGAGATGGGCCGGAAGCTGCAGCATCCTCAAACAGAGATCCTGGTTCAAGTCCCACACAGTGCGTCCCAGAGTCCCCCCAAGCTGGACGATACGGTCCAAGAAGGAAAAGACTGGGGGACCGGGGGAGAGAGGACGTGGGAGAGGGAGGCAGAGAGGAAGGCCCCTCGGGAGGCCCAGGGGCAGCCCCCTGCTCCTTCCGAGCAGCCAGCACCTCGGGGGCAGAGACCCTGTCACAAAAGCATCAGGTTGCCAATGTGACAGGTCTCATTCATAAAATATTTTCCTAATAATTGCATCGCTGCTTAGTTTAGATTTGAGACTATAAATTATACACATTAGGAAAAAAAAAGCCCTGGGAAGGTATCTCATTCAATTAACCTTACTCCTTTGGGCGAGGGAGAAGACGCCCTCGTTTGGGGAAGGCTAATGTCTTTTGTGTGCGAGTTCGATATTCAGGAGATCTTCACTCCCGGCGACAAGAGGTTGAGATAATTAAAATCAGAGAAGTCTTGTTACTAGAGGATATGTTTTGATTGTTAGATCAGATTAAGATAAGGCGCAGTAACTTTGGAAGAACTATTGCCGAATTGTTCCATTAACTGCGCAGTGTTAAAGGATTCCCCCAAGACGTGGACAAAGAACATTAATTTGTGCAACTGCGTTTCATTTTTTGTGAAGGCAAACATTAAAACCTTAACAGATTTAGAAGAAATTGCTCTATAATAAAAAATGTAAGGTCTGCAACCTCCCTCTCATGTAGTCAGATGCTGAACGCATTTGAGTGGGACCCTTTAACTGTAACAAAGGATAAAAAGGCAAATTATCAGATAATAACACCACTGGTAGGGTCAAAAACAGCTATAAAGTGAGAAAATTAGATTTAATCTAGAAATAAAAAACGAGTCCTGGTACCCACTGGGCAGGCTGATGAGAGATTAGGAGACTGGAGAAATAAACGCCATGGTTGGTGACAAATGTGATGAGGTCTCAACCATCTCCCCCAAGCTGGCAGGATGGTCTCCTTAGAGGGGCGCGGGCCCCCGGTGAATGGAGTCCACCATCCACCCCAGAGAGGCAAAGGAGAAATGGCGGGGAGAGCGCAGCGAGGCCCGGCCAGCGAGCCGCCAGAGAACAGACTTGCCGGAAACTTTGTTCTGGGTCAGAAACACAGTCATGCATTGAGAAGAAAAAGCTCTATTGTTTTTTCATTAAAATGGGCCCAGTTAGGATTCTAGGATTACTTTACATAAGAAAAAGTTGTCCTGACATTTTTACAACTAACTTTGATCGGCTTTATTGAGTATAGAGTCATCCACCCATCGGTCACTCATTCACTCACGCACTCCACAAACGGACGCTGAGCAGGGGCAGGAGGAGGCCCGAGCGGCCATGACTCGGGCCAAGGAGAGAGGGCAGAGCCGGGCAAGTCTGCCCTAGAAGCTGGGGCCCCGCGCCCTCGCGGATCCTGTCTCTTCCTTGTCAAACAAGATACCTCTGAGGAACCCCTTCTGGCTCTGACAGACCATGAATCTAGGGTCCCAGGACAATCTTCAAATCACACTAACTTCAACAAATTAGAAATACCTTAAATAAAGTATAATTTGTATAAAAAAAAAAAAAAAGTAATAAAAAATTTGGGGTACAAATTTATGAGAAACTCCAAAAGGAACCAGCTTTTGGTGAGGCCGCCTATCACTCTGCCTGAGAGGTAAGAGATGGTGCGGGCTCCCCGTGCAGAGAGCTACACCTCGCTCCAGGCCGCTGGTGTGCGGCACACGCCTGAGGGTCAGAGACGTCCCTGCAGCCTGGCGCACCGCCCACGAGGCTTGGACAGACAAGCCCTCAGCGCATCTCTCGGCACTCCTCTCGGAGTTGCAGAGCACTGGGTCCTCCTGCTGGCGGCTCGCCCCAAAATCCAGGCAAGGCCAGCGGAGTCAGACTACAGGTACGTCTCTGGAGACAGCCTGTGAGCTGGGCGACCGCTGCAGCCCACACGAGAAGCACATGGACTCTCCAGGCTGAGCCCTGAGGATGGCGGTTTCTACAAGTGCCCCATGCGAGGGACGGCCAATCAGGAGGAAAGTGCCGCCCGGGCAGGAGCTGGGAGAGGGGTTCAAGCCACCCCCCGGCCTTGGGCTCCGGGACTCTAGCTCCCTCACAGAGGTTCCAGGCTGCCATGTGCTGTCGGTTTCAGACCTGCTGCCCTCCAGGAAGAGCTCTGAGGGAGCTCACACAGCAGGTCCCCGCGTGACACGGCCAGGGCCCCTCAGGCCTCCTTGTACTGCTCTCACTGGAGGGAGAACCTTGGTTGACGGCTGGAGCTCAGGCTGAGAAAAACCCAAGCAGTCACTTTGGCTTTAAGAGAGAAAGAGTTTTAACCATTACCTTTGCAGACCACAAAAATGAGATACACTTATGCAATGGCCAAGGCGGGATAAATAAGACAACTTCCAAGATGATGCCTCCTGCATGGTCACTACACCCAGCACGTGTCCCCGACGCCGGGGCGGGAGGGACCCACCGAAGAGCTCAGGGTCTTGGTGGGGAACCAGAAGCACAGTGCCAGCCGACCCTGGCTCCCTCCAGGGCTGTGTGCGGAGGAAGGCAGAGGGGGTGTGCCTGCGTCCAGCCCTCCCCCGTCCGCAGGCCCCCGGGCGCCCTTACTTTGAGGGTGCTGTTCTTGGCACTCAGCTGCTGCTCGAGCTGGGAGATCTGGCTGGCCGAGTTCTCGCGCAGCTTGGAGAGGCTGGCCTGGAGTCGCTGCACGTCCTCCACCAGCTGGGCAATCTCCCGCTCTTTGGCGGCCAACTCAACTTCCAGGCTGGAGCGGGTCAGCACCTCTATGGCCTGCTCCTGCGGAGGAGAGAGGAATGACAAACTGCACCAGCCTCGGGCTGGGCTCAGGGTTATCTGTGCTGGTGACGGAGGCAAAAGCACGCAGAAGGAAGGATGCGGACGCTGAGCCCCCGGAGACATGACCTCCGGCCTCTGCCTGGCCTGGACGCTGACCACCCTCCCCACACCGCCTTCCAATCTGTACGGTGGGCTGCCACCTGGGTAAGTCCATTCAACCAGCATTTACTGAGCACCCACATGTACCAGCCACGCAGCAGTGAACAGAAGGACGGAGTCCCATCTCCCCAAGGCTCCCAGCCAGTGGGATGGGGCACGGTGGGTGAGACGCATTAAACACCTTCATTAGTAGGATAAAGTGTGTAGGATGGTAGTAAGTGCCACAGAAAAACCGAGGCAGGGAGGGGCCGTGGGGTCAGACTCAGGAGACACAGTCAGGGTTTTTAATAAGATGGTCAGGAAAAGCCTTATTGGGATAGTGACATCTGAGCGAAGATCTGAAGGTGACAGAAAGGGCCCTGCTGATGGCTGGGGGACGAGGGCTCAGGCCAGGGCAACGCCAGACAGGAAGGCTCTGAAGAGGGCGCCTGGAATGTTCTGAAGCATTCGGATTTTCTAACATAAGGTGGGATTCAATGTCCTTTTGATTCGTGACTAAGTTATCTCGACACGGAGATGTTATTTGACAAGTTGATTCTTAGCGTCAGCATTTAAAAAAAAAGTTAAAAGATGTGGAAGATGCATATTTGGGGTTCCTTTGCTTTAGGAACTCTAATGATAATTGATGTTTTAAAAAAGTTACTCCCCACTCCCCCTAATTTACTCACTTTGGAAAATATGCAAAACAAGGAAAAGGTATTAGAAAAAAAGTCAAATCTCTAATTCTACTTCCCAAGGACTAAGGTAGTACTTTTTTCAAGTTTTAAAAGTAATTATGGCTCCTGAACAATTCTAGAAACTTTTCTGCCAGGTGGATGCTCTTCTGGGCATGACCAGTGGGGACGGGGAGGACAGGACTGCAGGGGTCTCTGCGACAGCAGAGGCCTGGGGGCAGCGCGCACCCCCGCATAGAATGGCATCTCCTCGCTGCCAGCCCCCCGAAGTGCCCCGCTTCCCGGCTCCATCTTGCCTGTACTGGGGCGGGGAGGGTGCCAGCCACAGCCCCAGTTGGCAGGCACAGCCGTGCCATTCCACACACGATGTGCTTGTCACTGGGTTTTAACCCTGGGGACAGCCAGTCACCCTGGGAAATAATTTTTCACATCTCCCTCCTGGGAAATTAAGGCCTTTGCCATTTAAGAATGTAAAGTTTTGTTGCACAAAGAAGTGACTCCTTTCTGCTTCTTTGATTTGTACAGTATTGTAGAATAATTCTTCATTTCTCCTGACTTCTGGCAGATCTGCTCTTGGCCCCAGGGCCCAGTGAGCATCTTCCCACTGGCTTATTTAAAGGGCACATGCTGTCCAGACCAGTTCTGTTCAGAGTGTGCTCCATGGCCTGGTGCCAACTCACAAACTGTTGCCAGTACACAGTGAGACAAGTACAGAAGTTAAGAGTAAGTGTTTAGAGATTTTTATAGCAATTCAACATTGCTGTGACGTTTTTTATTGTTTTTTATAAAACTATCAGTCTGCAACAGATTAGAAATTTAAAAAAATCAAAACAAAACTGTCCTTCACCACAGAGTTTGGGAAGTACCACCCTTGGTCCCAACACCAGCTGGGACCAAGGTCAAGAGCCACGGTGACCGAAGGCAAGTCCTCCCAGCGGTGCCAGGGAAGAACGAGAAGCATGTGGAGCTGGGTCCTGAGGAGGGAGGGAAGGACACAGCAGGAAAGGGCCATGGATCTCGTCGGAAGGAAGGGACTCCATTTCGGGGTGGGGACAACACAGATGGGCACAGAGGTTGGAAGGGGCAGGGAGCAGGGCATGACAAAGGAGTGACCGATGCTGAGAGGTCAGGTGGAAAAGGAGCGGGCAACGCTGGCGCCTGGCGGTGAGCACTTGGAAGGGCGGCCAGAGGTGCCTGGACTTGCGGTGGCAGGCCTGGGGCAGCGGGAAGGGGACACCATGGAGGTGCTGTCCTGGAGGCTGGTCTCACGGTGGGTACAGACGGAGCCACTTATCTAATTTAACTCATTTCATCAGTCTTCCCACCTGAGGGATGCCAGCCATAAAAACTGTTAAAAGTGCTCTTAGGGAAAGAGAATAAAACCAGCCAAAAAATGATCTGGGGTTTTAAACGGGAAGTGCGAGTTACTGTACCCGGGGCCAGTAGTTCAAATAACACATCTAAAAACAACAGCTCTCGGTGCTGAGATGATGGGGCTGGGGTTGGGCAGTCCCAGAGGGCATCTGCTTGACTCCTGGGGCCCAGTCTGGCCTGGTCACAGGCTGACCGGGTGACATTGGCTCATCAGCCTCCTCTCAGGGACCTGGGCCACTGAGTCCTCATTCAGAACATAGCAAAAATCACTCGTGTCTGGCATAAACTAGATGAGGTGGGAAATACACCCCAAAGCAGCAAGAGCTTGGCAATAAACTAAAAAAGATCATCCTGCTCTAAGTCCAAACATGGCTCCCACCCAGCTCAAACACGAGGCGAAGACACGACAGGAAACTAATGGAGAAACGGACAAGGGCCGGGAAATGATCAAGGGGCGGCAGGTGGAGGGCAAGGCCTACGCAAGGGGCATGGAGCGGGGCCTCTCGGTCCATGGGCACAAGCTAGAGAAGAAACCGTACAACAGGGTGGACAGGGCGAACGTGCTGAGAGGAGGGCCACCATGGAAACTGCAGGCAGTGGGCGCCAGGCAGTTCAGACGCTGAACTGTCTCACATGGGATCATCGGCGAGAAGTATGGCACATGAGGAGGCGTACATGATTCAGAGGGCCAGGACCCCTGACCCCTCCGTGTCCGTTCAGGACTCAACTCAAATCCTTGGGGGCTCTCGGAAATAAATGGGTCCTGAGCCGTACCCTGGAGACTGGTTCAGGAGGCCTGGGGGAAGGCCCAGGGACGCCCTGGTGATTCCGATGGGCTCAGGGGCAGGACCCTGGCTCCGACAAGCCTCTAAGGGAAGGAACAGAAACCGACTTCCCCAAGTCTGACCAGAGGCCCCTGTGGGCGCCAGAACGAGGTCCTGGAGTCTGACCCAGCAGGGACATTCCCATGGCTCCAGGCTCCCAAGACCTCTGAGGGCGTCCCACATTCCTCAGGGGTGCAGCGTCTTAGGGGTGGGGCTGACGGCTCAGGAGCCAGGAGAGGCCATGTGGGAATGCTTCCGTACGCCTAAAGACACGGTAAGAAACTGGAGGGGTCTTTTTCCAAAGGGAAAATGAAGGTGAAATCAGAAGTTACTGCTGCCGCCTCCCATTCAGTTTCGTCCCTTTGAACGAGCGCGTGTGAAATATCACGAGTTGCATAACTGACATGAGTCTTCCCACCGAGGCTGAAACACGCAAGATACTGATCTCTCCTGTCCTGTGGCCCTTTCCACATGAAATATGAACGAGCTGCAAGAGCGCCACGCAATCGAGGGAAGCTGAGGGTGACCCGATGGTGCGCCCGGGGCCCCAGCCTGAGAGACACAACCTGAAGTCCAGGCGGGTCCTCCTTTAGCTACCCCGCTGGGAGGGCCAGGGAGTGGGAGCCTTGGTGCTACTTCCTTTTCTTTTCGCCCCTCTATCCCTGCCAACATCAAGTGGCCAAAGTCAGCTGGATGCTATCCAGTATTTACCTGAGACTCACCTGGTAGACAGGCACAGAGGTGTATTTTCTGATATTACGGTTTGTTGGGGCTCAAGAAGGTGGCCTGGCGTGGTGGCCCAGAGGCCTGAACTAATATTTGTCTGTACATACGTGACAAAGGACCTGCATACATCTGGTCTTATTTAATGCCCGTGAAGGAGAGGTGGCTCGATGTGGGTGAAAAAGACTAGACTTAAGAACAGGCAGACTGAGGTAAAAATTCCAGCTTGCTCATTTTCTAGCTGTGTGACCTTGGGCAAAATACTGAACTCCACTGAGCCTGTTCCCTTACCTGTAAAATGATGGTGACACAACCTACCTCTAACGAATTAGTGTCAGGAGGCAGAAACGGGACAACCATATGAAGCCCCAAGACAGCCCTGATGCAGAGCAGGAGCTCGCCGAGAGGCGGCTGCCTTCCCGAACCGGCAATTCCGTTAAGACATCCAGTGGATTCTTTGGCCTTTGCTAAATCTATAGACTCCACTGTTTCTCTGCCGAGCTTGGTCAGCCAAGCCCAACAGACATTTTCCTGCTGGCCCAGTTTCCTCTGTTTGCTCCTGCCTGGCTGGCGCTGGGGCTGGCGCTGGAGCTGACTGACTATGTGGGAATGCACACCGAGGGGAGGCCTGGCAGGGCGGCTCTTGGCAGAGCGAACCGGAGCCATGTAAACACTGCACTTAGCCGATGATGAAGTGTTTAAGCACCCCGAGGACCCACAACTTACTCTACCTGCAAAAACATTCATTTCCTTCTGAAATGTTTTGGTTGCTCCAGTCCAGGATGGTGCCAGGAACCCTTTCAAGCAAAACACTGAGCTCAGGAGCCCCGTGTAGACATGTTAGGATGGACGGCTCTCTCTGGAGGACCAGGAGCAACCAGAGAGGCCGGGAGAGGCCGTACCGACTCCATCCTCGACGGATTCCTCCTGCCTTGGCTGTGGGGCTGGGTCCACTCCCAGTAAACTCGGATGAGGGGATGGTGACACAGCCAAGGGGACGTTTCAGGTAAAAATAAAACCAGAGTCCATTAAGTATGAATGCTGTGATGGTTCCTTAAATAAAAACGTTTCCTTTATATTCAGAAACACTTAAATGATGTTTTTTCTTTGTTTTTTAGGTGAGGGAGACTGGCCCTGAGCTAACATCTGTGCCAATCTTCCTCTATTTTGTATGTGGGATGCTGCCACAGCGTGCTTTGATGAGCAGCGTGTAGGTCTATGCCTGGGGTTCCGAACCGGTGAACCCAGGGCCAGTGAAGCGGAGCATGTGAACTTAACCACTACGCTACCAGGCTGATCCCTTAAATTATGTTTTATTTAATGTTAATTTAAAGAAAGAAAATGAAAATCTATTCTTTTTCTTTTTTTTCTGAGGAAGATTAGCCCTGAGCTAACTGCTGCCAATCCTTCTCTTTTTGCTGAGGAAGACTGGCCCTGAGTTAATATCCATGCCCATCTTCCTCTACTTTATATGTGGGACGCCTACCACAGCATGGTGTGCCAAGCGGTGCCATGTCTGCATCTGGGATCCGAACCGGCGAAACCCGGGCCGCCAAGAAGCGGAATGTGCTAACTTAACTGCTGCGCCACCAGGCCGGACTGAAAATCTATTCTTAAAAGGGTTCTTAACACTAAAACTTTGCTTTCGATTCATTCCTGGGGAATAATTTGTAAGTCCTGGTCTGGGGTGACAGAGGGCCCCAGTTGGGTCCTGGCTTGGCCACTGGAGCCAAGTGCTGTGGGGCGAGGGGCTGACATCCATTTCCCCATCTGTATAAAGAAATAACGATACCTCGCTTCACGAGTTAGGTGGAATACGGCCATCAAACCGACATGTGGACTTCTGACAGCAGCAAGGGTCCGACTGGACTATGCTCTCTGCGGAGCGCCCGGCTCACCCCTCCTTGCTCTCCCAGGGTCCACTACGGTCCTGGCACATGGCAAGGGCTCTTCATTTCCTTGTTGAATAAAAGGACGCCTACAAGTGCAGTTCACCCATCACAGGCTGGCAGAGCCGAAGACCTCAGATCAGTCACTCCTTACTCTGCACGCCAGGAAGCTGAGGCCTCGTAAGTTTAATTACCTGAGGTTGTAAGTGAACTAGTGATGGACTTGAGCTTCAACCTGGGCGCTCCAAGCTCAGAGATAATGATGCCAACCACACTAAGAGTAACTGCCACGATTTACTGAGGACTGACTATGTGTCAGGCCTCGCTCTAGGCACTATGCTCGTAACGATTTCCTGAACCCT
This sequence comes from Equus przewalskii, assembly GCF_037783145.1. NCBI lineage: Eukaryota > Metazoa > Chordata > Mammalia > Perissodactyla > Equidae > Equus > Equus przewalskii. Next base: position 9,989,505 of record NC_091842.1, on the reverse strand, counting down.
CGCAAAAACTCATTTTACAGATGATGAAACTGAGACTCAGGGAGGCAAAGCCACTGGCCCAAAGTCACACAGCTGACGAATTGCAGAGCTGGGGTCTGAACCCCGGGGTTTGGCTCCTATATCCACTCTTAGCTACTACGCTGCTCCTCACTGCACAGCACTGAAGAAAAGAGTCTGGAACCCAATAGTTCAAAGCTGCTTTGATCGAGCTGGGAAAGTTCCGGCTAAGAGCAGTTTTTGTTAATCTTAGAAAAATCAAAAGGCAAAAGGACCGAGATGTGTGCCTCGCTGCTCCTGAATGCTGGCACTTCCGGTGAGAGTCCGGCTACGACGCAGCCTCAGGGCGCGGGGGCTGTGTGACGACCTCTTTGGCCCTCCCTGTGCATCACCAGCTGGTCCTCACCCCGGAAGGACACATCCAGGAGTAGACCAAACCTCTAATTTTCCTGTTCCGGTTTCAGATCTCTACCCCTCTGCCAGCTGGGAAGACGCCCACTTGTGACAGAGTCTCCCACCTCCACCTCTCCACTGGGTGGGCGTCACGCTGACCATGTAGCATCGAGGCCTAAACAGCAAAGCTCTTGCTTGGACTCCAACAAGCTCCATCCCCAAATTGTTAAAAGCATTCCCCACCAAGACAGCAGTTCTGTTTAAAAGATGAGCCCAAAAAGGGATGTTATAAAGCACAAGAAGCAAGCGGCTGCGACACAGAGGTACAGATGCGAGGCGGACAGTGCCCGCAGGCCCGGGCTACCCACCACGTCCGGCGCCTTCTGGATCTGCGAGGCCAGCTGGAGAGAGTGGTTTGCTGACGAGAGCTGCTCCCTTAAGGTCTCCGCCTCTCTCTGAGCCACCTCTGCCCTCTGAAGGAAATGAAAAGGGGTGGAAAGAGAAAGTACATTCAGTTTAACAACTGACAATTATTACAAGAACATTCATCAATTCATGCCTGACTGACTATAATTGATTTTCCTAAACACTCAAGCTAATAAATGCTAGAAAAAAACATAGAATGTGATGGATTTTTATTTTAAACAGTACAAGGAAGAAATAATTGAGCGATTATGACAGTAATTTAACGCTAGGAGCAAGAAATCCCCTGCTGATACTAATGCTCCGGCCCACTGAATTTCCCAGACTGAATAAATACAAGTGGAAATAGAGTCTTTTGATTCAATTTCTTTCTATTCTCATAGACCAAGAAGATTTTATTGCAGGATTACTCCTGGGAGTAATTCTCACGGGTGAACAGTGAATTAAAGACACTCTGGCCATTCTCTTCCTAAAAACACGCACAATGTTGTGGTTGTTTTCCTCCAGCAAGTATTTCCATAAATGTACAGGGTGTAAATGCCACTTCTTTTGTGAGGGCCAGGCTTATTTCAACATATTTAACCCTTCACCCGACAAAGTTTTCTAACGCCGATGCTGGCGTTTCCAGCCCGCTGGGCTGGTCTGGGGCCACAGGCAGGAGGGGCGCCCAGGCCCCTGGGGGTGAAGAGGAATGGAGCCGACTGCAAGAAGGAGCTGCGAGAGCAATCAGTGGATGCTTCCATTATTTGCCTGTAATTCCTGGACAAGGAAACCAACGCCACTGTGCAGCAAACCAGGATTTCCTGCTGGATGGCGAGAATCAGTCACTCCAGTGCCCGCACCCGAGGGGGCACTGTGGTGCAGCGGGCAGGAGATGGGCATCTAGGAACAGAGGGGCGAGGGCAAGTGACCTAAATACACTTCCACCTTCCCACCTCTGAAATGGGAACACCGTCTCCCTCTCGGGGACCTTGCGAAGACGAACACCGACACTGTACACAGAACTCACTTGGAAGTGTTTTCTTAATGGCTTGTCCTGACGTTACGACTATGATGGAGACGAAATCTAAGATGGGTGCAAAGCGGGAGCTAACTGACACTGGGCACATGCGCTCTGAGAAGTAATGTGCTTCTTCTGCACCAGACTTACATTCCGCTAATAGAAAAGATGGACGAGGAAAGCCCGGGTGAGCAGGGCTATCGTGTGGGGCCTTATTTTGTGGTGTGACAGCATGTGTCTACTAATTGCTAAGGCAGAACTGAAACAGAGAAACAAGAAGTTGGCCTGCACCAGCTCTCGCTGACCAGTCCCCTTGTGGGAGGCCTGGGCTGGCAGCCTTGAGCGATGCTGTGGTGGCGGGCAATGCCGTGGGCTCTGCATACAGACCAATTAGGATATTCCTAACAGCAGTTCCCTCTGCCCAGGGGGTGCTGGCAGCCACCTGCCCTGCCTTTCCAGGGGCTCTTGGAATCGCACTCAACCTAATTCCCACGGCGCCTGGCCTGTCTGTGCCCCAGCAGCCACCTCCCCCCCTTCTCTGCTCCAAACAGAATCTGAAAGCCCCTGTCAGGAAAGGTGGCAATGTGACCGGCATGGTGAGGCTGGCAGGGTGACTTCTGGCTCATGCCAACTGCAGGAAGGTCTCCTCTTCAGCGAAAAAGGTATCCCCCAGTTTATTTCCAGATGTGCCACGCCACATTTTTCTGATAATCATGTCCTACTTCTGAAAAGTTTACTCTTCTCTTTCCAGCTAGCTAAACCCTTGGGCATAAAATCTCCATGACTCTGCCAGGAATAAGGTGTATTTTGACATTTCTAGTCTCTGACTAGGAAAAATATTTCTTAGTCTGGTGGAGCAGCTGTTCTGGCAGCCCAGCGAGGCAGTATCACCATCCCACCTGGGCACACTGGCTCTGAGGGGTTCTGGAACCACTGGGCTTGGGCCCCGGCAGTGGGTTCACCACCAGGATCTCCCACGGGCCTTCAGCCAGCCAGCCAGAGCAGACGGCTCCCAGAGGCAGGGATCTAGCTGCTGCTGACTACCCTCGGTTTGCATAATTTCTCCAGAGCTCCTGCACTTCACTCGGTTTCCGAGTTCACATACGGTCACCCCGTGGCCTGTCCATCATGGTCACAGCCTTTTACTACGTTTGGCTTGACTCAGTTACTGTGGTGCCACTTTCTGATTGTTTAGGATTTATACTATTTATTTAGGATTTATACCCTGAGTACCTCGAAAACAAAACCAAACAAAATGAGTGGAAGTGGTTTGTGCCGCTAAACATCCACAAAGCAGAATAATTAAAAATAAGAACAGGCCTGAGAGCAGTGAAGGAGGGACGGGAACTGGACGCTGGCAGGCAGCTGGGGCGGACTGGTTCTGTAGCTGTACACTGGGCCCTGCTGTGGGCACCTGAGGCAGGAGGCACGGGATGCTGTGCCAGGTCAGCACCATGCATCACCCGTTGCCAGGTTCTCCCATCTTCCTGATGGCCACAGGCCAACCAGATGAAGTTCTATTTCTGGCCCTGGAATCAATGACAGGAGGTGGACAGCTCTGGTGCTGTTTTCTGATCTGGACCCCCAGACAGAGCTATGGTTGCCGTGGGACACCCAACTCCCTGTTCCCACTGATGAGCTGCCTCGAACCTCCCATCCCTGTCCCTGCAGACGCACAGCCTGGGGACCAAGGCCAGGGCTCCGCGAGCAGCTGGCAGCAGCCTCGAGTGTGATTCAGCAGCCGCCCCACGATGAGAACAGCGCTTTGCCAAGCCCAGCGGCTCTCCTGAGAGACTTCTCTTGCTGGCTGTTGCTTACTCTCTGTACTTTTCTGAGAAGTGAGTAAATGCTGGAAGCACAGGGAAAGTAAAGAGGGCGGGCACATGAATGAATGAGGCTATTGCTTCCACTCTGGCAGTAACTCTGGCCGCAAAGATAGAAACAGCCGCCTTGCAGGACGACTGAGGACCAAGGAGACAACGTAAGCCAAGTGCCCACCGTGTGGTGTCGGGGGGCCTGGACATTATTAGTAGTAGTAGTAAGCCCTCTGACATGTGCTACCTCTGGTGGTCATTACTCTTTCTTCCCCTTAAAATGGAAAACTTTTGTGGGGAAATTACGAGAGACTGTAGCTGGTCTCCAGGTTGAACTCCAGCTCCCTCAGCAGTCACCTGGGGGGCAGGAAGTGGCTGGTGAAACTGGTTCAAGAATTCCTCCGTTAGAGCCGAGCCAGCAAACAGCAGTGATGACTCCCACCCACGTGACACCGGCCGGCCCAACAGTCACAGGTGAGCTTTTCGTGTCAGGAAGGGCAGCCAAACTGTGGGCCCGCGGTGTCACCTCCTCCTACAGGAAGGCCCCTCCAACAGGGGACCCTCGCACTCCTCAAGGTCTCCTGGGAGGCCTGGGAAGGACAGTGAAGGAAGGCTTTCCCCTCCTCTCAGTCCCCAAGGAGCACACATTGGAATGAGCATACAGGATGCTGACAGCTGGCTCCAGACCTTAAAGTCTGACAAATTGGGTTCATACAGTGTGGAGGACAAGCCTGGCTGGGTGGGGTGGCCAGAGGAGGCGAAGGCAGGGCCTCGGGGCAACTGGAGGGCTGGGGGGCCGGTCACAGGCTGGTGTAAAACGCAGGTCCCAGATCCACGGAGAGGTGGCTGAGTTTTCTTCCTGCCCAGCACCAAGGGCATCCTCCCCATCGCCCCTATGGAGCGAGCTTCTTCCCAGTTTACCCACTGAAGGTGTGGCCTTTGGGTCCCTGGTTTTATATGATGGTGGTGGTGTCTCTGATCCAGCCTCCTGCCCAACGTGGTCCTAGACTTTGTCTCTTGTCCGCTCTGTAGGTGTGGCCATGAAAACCCAGGCTCGGGGACACCCGAGATGGGCAAGTTCCTCCACCGACTACAGCCATGTGAGCTGGCAACGGGCTGTCCCCCTAGGTGGACCCATAGTTTCCAGGGTGGGACTTGGCTAGTAACACGTGTCTGTTAGCAGGTGGTCAGTCCCTTTTTTCCTAAGGCTGAAAAATGTCACAAGTTGAGTGGATTAAAACAACACAAATTGATGATCTTATGGTACTGGAGGTCAGCAGTCTGTAATGGGCTAAGATCAAGGTGTCAGCAGGGCGGCGTTCCTTTCTGAGGCTCTAAGGGAGAACCTATTTTCTTGCTATTTCCAGCTTTTAGAGGTCGCCCGCACTCCTTGGCTCGTGGCCCCCTCCTCCGTCTTCAAAGCCAGCAGTGGCTAAGTCAAATCTTTCTTAGAGCACATCCCTCTGACAGTGACTCTTCTGCCTCCCTGTCTGCCTCTAACAACCCTGGTGATGGCACAGGGCCCACCCCATAACCCTAGGCAATCTCCCATCTCAAGGTCAGCTGAGTGACAGCCTTAATTCCTCTTTGCCAGGTAAGTGAACATATTCACAGCTCGTGGGCGTTGGGATGTGGACATCTTTAGGGGCCATTCTTCTGGCCACCATGCTCCTCAAGGACAAATAACACCACGTTTGGACCACTGCAAGGAGAAGGCAAGCTCTCGGGGACAACCCTACGACCTGCTCCCCCAAGGCCCTGCACGCTGGACGGAGAGAGACAAGAGGAGCAAGACTACAAAGACCAGCAAACGGCCCTCCCAATGGAACCGCCTCCATCGCTTTGGAAAGTGCACAGCCAGCTTCTGGTCGTCCTTCCAGAGCAATACCCACGTGCGGCTCCAGACAACAGCTCGAATCCCAGAGGCAAGCCCGCTCCAGCGATTCTGCAGGAGGGAGGTCAGAAATGTTTGCCAAGAAATTTATTGCCATGTGCCCCAAGCTGGCCCTGTGCTGGTGATCAAAGTCCCCATTTAGACCCACTGCCTGTGTTTCTGGGGACTTGTCGCACATTGATTTGAATTCTTTTCTGAGGTCGGCCAGGCTGAAAGCTGGAACGGCACCACGCCACTCATATAAACACTGCTTGTCACAACCTGAGTCACAATTTCAGGAAAGCCAGAAGAGCAATTGTCCCTACCTCTCCTGTCACAAAGGCCTCCCACGGGGGCCCCAGGGGCTCTCTCCAGGCCTTGCTGGCACGCCTGAGCTGGGCTGGGAGCCCAATTCATTCCCTGGAAAACCTAAGCCTTCCAGGAGACCCAAAGAGTAACCAGAAACATACGCGTGGCTTGCCCTGGGGAAAGGGGCCCTGGACTCAGCCAGGTGAAACCAGGACTTCCTCAGCACCTAGGAGGGCCCAGCCTGGATGGACCACATCCAGCAGGTGCTCAGAACGATTTGTTGAATGAATGGGGGCTTCGATGAGTGGGGGCTCCACAGACGTGTGAATTACACCCTCATTCTGCAGATGGGAAACAGACGCGGGGAGACTGGAGATTTGCTCCAGGCCACAGGGCCGGGAGAGGGAGATGTGGCACTGGAACCTGTCCTTCCGCCCCATGGAACCTTGGTCCAAGAAAATGCCACACCTTGCTAGGAGCTCTTTTCGTTCGCTGCGTTTCTCTCTATACTTGGCTCCTCCTCCTCGCCAAAGTGAAACTGCGGTTTCCAACTGCACGTCAACCTGAAGGGTCCTCCGTTAGTGCCATCTCCTTAAGGACTAGACAGGCTAGTGGCGGGAGGCCCACTCAGCGGAAGGCCTTCCTCCCGCCGCTGCTGTGGCTGAGCGCCCCGGCAGCTCAAGTCACAGCCGCTCTGAGGAGGGGCAGGCGCCGGCGCAGCCAGAGGAGCCGCGGCCAGGGTTTCGTGTGGAGCAGACTGCAGAGTTGTGGCTTCTTATTTCCCATGGAGTCTCAGAAGTTCTGAACCTTTACTTTCTCCAGTTAAGACAGCGCGTTTTAATGCAAGTGCAGTGCCGTTTAGCACGCAGGTGTAAAGGGGACCGGGCCCTAATCCACAGTCGCTGACTGCTCTTCCATTCTCCCCAACAGAAACACAGTACTTCAGCAATAAAACAGAGCTTCAGGTCTCGGAAGAACATTCTGACTATAAACCTAGTGCAAAAGTAATGTTATATGCCAACGAACTGGTAAATTGCTCCTCCTGGGGATTTCCCCTGATGGGGAAGGCGGCTGAACCAGACGTCTGGCTGCGCCTGCGCAGGCGTGCAGCTACCTTGGACCCTCCTCTGCCCAGCCCGCCTCCGCCCCCTCCACTGGGACCGCCTCGTCCTTGCCCTGATCTATCACAACAGCTGCTTACTGCCCTCCTGCTTCCGGTCTTCCCACTCCCATCCGTCCTCCAATGTTTCGTCAGAGTGATCCTTCTAGAACACAGATCTGAAGCCTTACTCCCACCCGTGATTCTCCACTGCTCTCAGAATGAGGTCCTCCAGGCAGGAGCCGGACATTCAACGCTGGCCCCAAACCTGGCTAGACCCTCTCCCTCGGGCCCACTCTCCCAGCCTGCACCTCCCTACACTAGCTTTACGGAATGGCCCGGAAACTCACGGCAGAGCTCACCGTGCCCTTCCACGCCTGCCCGCAACACCATCCTCCGCATGCCCACCTGGGGAGTTCTCCTCGTTGGCCTGTTGAGTCATTGAGTTTAGTCCCTCTTTCTGTTCACTCTGTGCCTGATCCCCCATCTCAGACCCTCCGCAATGGCTGGCCCGCATCTGCCTGCTCAGTTCTGGTGCCAGGGAGCTCACTCCCTTTGGAGGCAGTCCTGGGCACCTGTGGAGAGCCAGAACCCAGAGCCGGCTGCTCTACACTGGGCCTAATTCCCCCCCACCAGCCTCTGTGCTCGGCCAGGAGAAAGCCCGACGCCTTCCCGTGGCCAGCCCTGGAGAGCAACAAGGACAGACTTCACAACGTCCTCGCCCTAGCCCTTCCCCATTCTCATCTTTTAACATCCCAACTTCCTGAACTTATTCCTCTGGTGCTTGGTGTCAAGTCCCTCTGTCTTCTTTCCCTGCTCCCCAAAGATCGGGAGTGTCCCCAAACCTCCTGGTTTCTATTGTGTTAGGGTCTCTTCCCCATCCTGGCCGTGGAGTGGCCCCTGATGCACTCTAGATCCCTGTTTTCCTTACACTGTGGTTTCCAGGATCAATTATAATTCCCTGGGCAGGGACCAAGTGCTGCAGACTGGAGCAGAACCACCACCTCCGTCATTCTAGAAACTCTATTTCTATTAATGTAGCCTGAGGTCGCATTAATTTCTTCTGGCCGCCATATCGGGCTATTAACTCACCCTGAGTTGTTGGTTAGAACTCTCCTATTCTTCCCCTCAGCCCCGCCAGGCTGCATTTCCCTGGAGCAAGACTCTCCAATTCCCCCACCAAATCTGCGCTTCTTTAGCAACTGTAAACTAACATTGACTTAAACACCTATTTCTTACCCAGCCATTTTATCTCTAATCCTCAAAGCCATCTTACAGAGGAAGTACTAGTTATCATTCCCTCCATCCATTTCTCTCTTTCATTTAAAAAAAAATCAGGGGCCAGTGCGGTGGCGCAGTGGTTAAGTGCGCATGTTCCGCTTCAGCGGCCCGGGGTTCGCTGGTTCGGATTCTGGGTGCAGACATGGCACCGCTTGGTAAAAGCCATGCTATGGTAGGCGTCCCACATATAAAGTAGAGGAAGATGGGCATGGATGTTAGCTCAGCGCCAGTCTTCCTAAGCAAAAAGAGGAAGATTGGCAGTAGTTAGCTCAGGGCTAATTGTCCTCAAAAAAAAAAAAAAGCTTAAAAAAATAAAATAAAAAAATTTTAAATTATGGTAAAATACACACAACATAAGGTACACCATCTTAACCATCTTTAAGGGTATGGTACACTAGTGTTAGGGATATTCACATTGCTGTGCAACCAATCTCCAGGATGTTTTCATCTTCCCAAACTGAAACTCTGTCCCCACTGACCAATCCGCGCCCCCACCCCTGCCCCTGGCCCCACCAAGCTACTTTCTGTCGCTGTGAGTCTGACTAGACTAGGCCCTTCGTCCAGGTGGGATCGCAGCCTCTGTCTTCCTGTGACTGGCTTATTTCTCTTTAGCATATGTCTGCAAAGTTCACCTTCCTTTTTTTAAAGAAACGTAAGTGGTTAAGAGACCTGCCCAAGGCCACACGGCCAGGAAGAACCGAGTCGAGACCTGAGCTCAGTGTCACTTCAGAGGTGGCACCTTCCTGCCTGGTGTCTCCTAGGACCAGATCCCCCAGGGGGACTCTGCCAAACTTCTTCAGCCCCTGGGGACTGCCTCGGGGAAGGTGCCCTTGATCGGCACAGGATGAGGCTGTCGATTTAACAAACCAGAGCTTGCTCCAAAGTGCCTTCAAAAGGGGAGGCAGCCGACGGCGGACCTTGGGGGAGACAGCGCGGGTGGAAATTTCAGGAACCCAAATGACAATCATGTGGCAGAGTAACTTGTAGCAACTACTTCTAAGTTAAGGTCTCTGCAGAGTTGAGCAGTGCTGAGTGAAAACGAAGGGGCCGATGCAAAGCAATTTAGTAAACACAGTCACGCGGAGCTTGACGATGGGGATGCGTTCTGAGAAACCATCGTTAGGCGATGTCGCTGTTGTGCGAACATCACAGCGTGTCCTGACACAAACCTCGATGGTACAGCCTACCACAGACCTAGGCTACGTGGTACTGATCTATGATCAAGTTGTCATGCGGGGCATGACTAAGGCAAACAAACCTGACGCGCCTTCGTGAGTGAAGGAGTAGTGCTTTACTGTAAGGAGCTGGGTGGACGCGTGCATTTGGGGAGCAGGACGGTTGGAAAGAAAGGCAGAGTGAGGCCCTGCTCTGCGTCCCTGTTTCCAAGTGTGGGGAAGAGCCCAGGCTCTAGTCCTGGCTCTGCCACCCACCAGCCACTGGCCTCAGTTTCCTCCTCTGTAAAACAGGAACCCCAACAGCACTGACTCAGTGGGCTGTGGTGAGGCTGCAGGACTCAGTTCACGTGAAGGGCTCAGAAAAGAGCCAGGCACAAAAGAAGCTCCCCAGGAAGTGTCAGCTCCTGGTACCGGCACGAGGACAGCTAACACCCAACGACGCCGCTTCAGGGCATGCGTTCCACATGTCTCCACTGAGCGCCGCCCGGGGCGCAGGCCGGATCCTCAGTGCTGAGTCTGAGTGGGCAACACTGAACCCAAAGTCTTCCTTAAAAACAAATCGGCCTGTGCCATGATCACTCCTACGCACGAAGTGACTTTCGTCTCTCAGTCACACTTCAGGACGCCTTTACTGGCCAAAGAACGAAAGAGGACACTCTCTCCTGAGCAAGGGCCAACATCTAGGTAAGCGATGCCAGCCAAGGGGCAGGTGCCCTGTGGAACTCTCCCAAGGTGACAAGCTGAGACCACAGGTCCAAGAAGGATTTCCATCCCATGGGGTCTGTGCTTGGCTGGGCCACCTGAGGCAAAGCACGAAGCTTTCCTGGGCCTGTGGCTGCCCAGCTGTGAAGCTGAGTGGGGAGAGGCCACAGCCTGTGACCTTCTGGGGCTGAGAAACACGTCACCGCTTCGGCTGCTTCTCCCCGCAAACATAGAAAAGAAACGGGGAGACCTTTTTCTTTTCAAAGAAGCAGTACCATTTGCTAAAGCAAAATGTTTTGCTGTTCTCCGAGTCCTTGGTCGGGAAGGGGTTCTGCAGAGTGACCGAATTTTCCAGGCAGCTGAGTAAGCCACCCAATGCTGTGTGCCTATTTTGTGCCAGACACTTTCTGTGCTGGGTCCTTTCTGCAAGGTATCTGTGACAACCAAGTGTCAGCTGGCAGGGGGGAGCCATCAGCTGGCAGCCCTCGCCAGAGCCAGTGGCTTCAACACATCAGAAGCAGAGACCAGACTTAACTCATTGGTCTAAACTCTATAGCACAATGCCGGCCATGGGAACAGGGGCGCATATGGAAGAGACGGATTAAGAAAAAGAAAACAAAGTAACCGCTTTGCAGTGGATGTTCACCATGGGCTGCCTGAGATCCCGGGACCACATCAAGGGCTCCGCCAAGGAAACAAGGCCTGGGACTTTTCAAGTATTTCTCACAACATCAGAAAAAGTGTCAACAGTGACAGTTGTACGTAAAAATACAATAACTGGCCTTCTAACTCAGAGAGAAGCCTTTCTAAGATGACAGACACGGCTACGCTACGCGATGTTATGCCTGAAGCCAGCAGACATCCTACCTGGTTTGCTCTTTCAAGGTCCGTCATGATCATTTCCATTTCGTCGGCCCTGGGGGGTGAGAGGGAGAGAGCGGTTAGTCAGCAGTGACACGGCTCGGGGTGGCCACGGTTCTAAACTCAGCAGAGGGACCCACAGTCACACAGGCCAGGCAGACCTTTGTGCAGACACTGCTGCCCACCAGGAGGAGGCGGGCTTGTGTTGCGGGGAGGGCCTGCCTGCACTTGAAGGGGCTCCCAATCTTGTCAGGGAGGCAGAGCCGTAAAAAGATAAAATACAGTGTGTCCTGCCAAGAGACAAATAGGGCTCTGAACAGTGATTGGAAAAACAGAGGAGAGAGAGGGAAGTTGGCAAGGCTTCAGAGGAGGTGTCGTGTGAACTGGGTTTTTAAGGATGAGGAGAAGTTTGCCAGGACGGAGGGAACCATGAAAAGGTGGAGGGGAGGATGGGACTGGAGGTTGGGGGTCTCTGCAGTCTCTCTCAGTCTGCACCTGAGTTCATGGCCATCACCTGGCCTGCTCACACACAGGGGCTTTTTCTTTCTTTTTTCTGTTTTGAAATTACTTCCTTGAGCAATGTGAAGGTAAATACATGGTTCCGACAGACAACATCATGAGAGAGAGGGGAAGCTGAGAGTCCTACCGAGAAGGGCATGGTCAATGCCGAAAGTCTGTAGAGGCTCTAACAGCTCACCCGTGCAAGCTGCCTTCAAGGCAGGCCCTGAAGATGGCCATTGTCCAGAGGCCATGGCTGAGCGGGCTGCAGCCCGAGGCTGGTGTAGCACACCCACGGAAATGGAGCGGAATGCCGCAGCCACAGACCCACAGTGGGGCTTGGGGCTCGCTCCTGCTGGGGCCTCCTGAGTCCACACTCCCTGTGGGCCTGAGCCCCTGTGCTGCCTAGGGGACTCAGTCCCGCCCCCTGGGGCTGTACACGTTGCCCTGCTACACCGAGCCTCCTGCCCACCTCCCACCTTGGCCCACAACTCAACCCAGGGCCCTGGGCTCTGACAATGCGCACACTTGCAGGCCCCTGAAGAACAGCCTCAACCTGCGCCGTCTGCCCCTCCACTCCTGGGCACCTTACCTCCCACCTCCTACCTCCCCCAGCCCTTCCCAAATCCTCCCAGTGGCTTGAAGTAGGCAGCCCCCTCGCCCCTGCCGCCTGTGTGTCTCCTTAGCCCTCATCCTGGTGCCTGCACAGGGCTTGGTGTCAGGCTGGAGGCCATAGTCCCGAATGCAGCCTGTTCTGCCAGCGATGGGCCTGTCTCCTCTCTGGGGTGGCCTGCGGCATCTGTACAGGCCCGACTAGAGGGTTCTTCTGTCCCCGAAACCCGCCACTCTGGTCCTAACCGCCCCCCTTCAATCCGAGAGCTGGACAAACTGTATCCAGGCCCTGGCTGGTCTGTTTGCGCTGCATCCTGCGCCCCCTGTGGCCCTGAGGCTCTTCCAGCTTTTAAGCGCACACTCCGATTTGCGGCCGTCTTATCAACTCCCAGCAGCCCAAACGCAGTCAAGGCCACACGCCTTGTGCTCAGGTTCAAGCCTCAACCTATCTGTTTGAAACAGTATCCTGCTTTCCGATTGGTCTGAGCCAAGTCCGAAACCACTCAGAAAATGGCCTAGTTACACGAAGCTATTTTTAGGACGACTTGGTGAAGAAGGCAGTGTTTCTAAGAGAAACACCCAGACGAGGCCTCTGCAGTGAAATGCTGGGTGCAGGGGGTGGGCCGGGGGCGGCCTAAACTACATATGCAACATCTCGGCGTAGCATCCCCTTCAGAAACTTCCCAGATCTCCCGGAAAAACTGCCGCACCGTAGAAAAGATAGTTTAATGACTACAAAGGGCAAAAATATCATTAGAAGGGTTAAGGGTCTTAAACATAACAGAAAAGGTTAACTGACAGCCGGGACAGAAAGCTGCCCCCTTGACCACCTGCTGATGAAGTGTCAGCTTCACCGGGAGCAGGATGAAAGAACAAGTTAAGTGCAGTTTTGAACTTTAACCAGTTATTCATCGCGTGTCTACAAAGTCCAGAGACACCACAGCGAGCCTCCCCGGCTACTGGCATCATTCATTCACTCATTCATTCCTTCTATGAATGTTTCCTAGCCCTGCATGGGGCTACAGTATGGGCACTTAGAGACACGGCTGCTGCAGACCTTACTAGTGCCACAAAGGTACAAGACAAGGACAGAAATGCAAGCTGCTGAGTAGGTGACAACGTCTCCCTTTTCTCTTGGCAGTTAGACGGGCACGGCCGGGGCTGAGTGAGCAGAGACCTGAGCCCAGGGCTCGGTGAGGGCTCTTCCTGAGTCTCCTGTGACGAGCCCCCCATCCGTCTTTGATTCTGGCTAATGTATCTTCGTCACTCCAGTGCTTCTTCTGCCCTGCCTGGGACTCCCATTATTTGGATGCTGTTGGCACATGGACTCCATCCCCCATGTCACTCAACCTTTCTTTTACATCTGCTGTTTCTTTATTTCCTGCTGCCTTCTGGACGGTTCTTCAGTTTGACCTACTGGAGCTGGACTCTCCTGTAGTTTAGCTCGTCTCTTTTGTTCCCTAGTTCAGTTACCCCATTCTTCATACCAGTTACTTCCACTTCATTCAGTTTTTGGTTATTCCTTGTTTTTGCTTTACGTTACTGGTGCCCTCTCAGGTTTCCTTGAGTGCATTTCTCACGCTTAGTTTGTACTCCTGGCCCTTCTTGTCTGGCTTCAGGTCACACACTGTTAGGTCTGGGGTCTGTCTTTCCAGGGCAGTTTCTCTTGGGGGCCTGGCTGTTCCTCAGTGGGGGTACCAGTTCGTCTTTCTGGTATCGTACATGGAGCCAGGAGAGAGGGGCAGGCCCCCGGCTGCGTGTCTCTCAGCATGAACTGAAGAAGAAAGGCGCCCAGCAGGTGTTCAGCGCATCTTGCTGAGTGAAGGAAGCGGGGGGGAGGGGATAACCCCAGGCCCCCAGAGTCCTCACTGATAACTCTTTTCCACCAGCAGAACCCCTGGCTGAACCTGGCCTTTCACTCTCAGAGAGAAGCAGCATTAGGGAGAGGCGGTCTCCCTGGGTGCAACTCCCCACTCCTGGGGGTCTGGAGATAAGCGGTGGAGGGGCTGCTGCCTGGGGGCCACTGGCCCACCCTCACCTGTTTCCATCCATTCTTCTCCTGACAGTGGCCAATGGGCCAGTACAGGGTCACTCACACACCAGGGCTGGAGAAGAGCGGGGTTTCCAGGGACCCAGCTTCACCTAGTGGCTCGATTGGCAAGGGTGGGAAGCGGCGTCCAGATCCAGCAGGTTTAGGGGACCTGGGTGGCTTGAAGACCTCCTCACACAGCGAATGGTTTCATGCCTAACATCCAGCAAACAATGCAGCATCTCCAAACGATTTCAAGTCACTTACACAAAATTAGTCACATTCAAACAGGAAGAGTGCCTTCTCGGCAGTCTGAGGCAAACCCCGGAAACGAATTTCAAGTTTTTCCATCTTCTGGTCAGTTAAACTTTGGTTACTAAGCAACCGCTAAACTGACCAAAATACTGAACGTGATAACAACTTCTGCACTCACCTTTCATTAGGCAAGCGACTCGTATTTCCAGGCTCTTACATAACAACACTGCGCTCTGCTGTTAGAGAGCGGGGCCACTCACCCCAGCTCTCCTGACGGCACAGGGCCCCAGGGGCCGCAGTACCCATGCACACACCGGACCAGAAACCACAGAAGGGGACAATGGAAGGAACCAGGGATGCAGCAGGCGAGGGAAAGTTCAGATTGTTACTTTAAAAGTCTGTAGGCTTGTGATTCATTTTTCCAAGTGGCATGGCTTTTAAAAGGTCAAAGAAAACACAACTAGCTGGGTATTGAAATGTGATCAGGGCTTTTGAAGACGTGAAGTGCGGCCACTGGCACTTGTAGACCAGGACCAAGATGGCGGGGCCTTTGAGCATCTGCGCTGGGCTCAGCTCAGAACACACCTGCCAGCGAGTCTGGATGACCCGCTCCTCTCCAAACTGCTGCCCCCGCCCCCAACACAATCCCCCCAGACAAACTGCCCTCAATAAGTAATACAAAAATGCCTAGAGGTTGCAACTACAACTCTAAATGTTATCTGAAAAGCGCAGTAATGAATTAAATTGCGTGTGCTTTCCCAGCGTGTGTCAACAATATTCCAAAGGCTTCCCATTCTTTTCATTTTGAAGGCTCAACTAGCACATCAGGGTCCGGAGCCTGACACTAGTCTAAAATCATTTATTTTCCAAAGTCCATAATACCCACACATATTGTTTGCTCAGCAAAACTATTTATTATAAAAATTTAGTTCTCTCACCTTTTTACGAGCTGACAAAACAGCTCTCAGTGATCTATTAACGTGCACCGCATTATGCTCCGCTCTGACTCCAAACAGCGGATCACTGCAGCCTGGCCTAGAATATGTAGTTCGTTCAATCAGTTCCCTACAGATCGTTTCAGGGTATTCTCTGGGCTAGCACACAATGTTTGTTTATGAGGAACTTAAAAGGACATGGTCAAGGTCGATGGAAGGGAAATTATATCCAGGCTAGAAACTCTGTATTTACTTTGACACCAGCCTCCCGATGCTAAGGGATGGCACCAGGGCAAGGCTGGCGCATACTTCAGCACCCAAACAACCAAACCGACATCAGGAGCTGTTGAAACAAAGGACATCTACAAGGCAGTCGCCAAAGAGTCCAGGGCGGCCTTCAGAGATCAGTGTGTCTTCTTTGACCCAAGTCAAAAGCCAATAGTCTCAATACCAGATTGTAAAGTTCCTGGGCATCAAAAGAAGAAATATCTAAAGATTAATTCTCCCTGCTTTAAAAGTTAAAAAAAAAAACAAACCAAAAAACTCCAGTATGTTTAATAAAGTGAGTGTCTCCCCTCCACCGGGATGCTGCATTTGACAGCCTCGGCTCTCACTTCCATGATCCCTTCATGACAACCTACACCCCAGGCCAGGCTCTCTCAGCACAGCGGGTAGAGGAGACACAGAAGCGGGGCTCATGGGACCGGGTTCAGAAAGAGCAGGCAGGAAAAGGAAAGGGAGGAGGCCAGAGGGCCAGGCGCTGAGGACGGCCTCTTGGCTATGGGTCGAGAATCCCCCTACCGGGGGGAGAGTTTCTCAGGAAACGTACCTCCTTGTGCCCTCCCAGACAAGGAGCTGGGCACAGCTCAGAAGCCTGAGCTCACCGAGAGGAAAGGCTGGTCTGCAGAGTCCCCTGCGAGAGGCAGGGCAAGACTGGACCCGGAGAAGGCAGCGCTGCCCTCCTCCAGCACGAACAGTGGCCTGGGGCCTGGGCGGAGGGGGCAGACTCTGCTCAGCAATGCCCACTGAGCACCTGCTGCATGCCACACCTAAGAGGGAAACATGTCCCAGGTGCCGAGTTGGCAGTGCAGAGCGGCACCAGCACGTGCCTCATCCTCAGCACACAGGATGCACCCTGCACATCCTACCAGCTCGCAAATACACACTGAACGGGACCCTGTTGCTGCCTACTTGGTGGCAGGCGCAGGAAGGTGAAGAGACCTAAGTAATTTCAGTACAGTGACAGCTCAGAACGAGGACAAATGGCTTTGCAAACAAGAGAAGGGACAGTTACACGGAAGAGGGGACATCTGGTCTACATCCTGGAGGTGACGACGAGTTTGCCGAGGAGAGAAGAGTGGGGCAGACGGAGGTACAACCTTCTAGACAGAGAAAGAAAGCATGATGTGGTGGGGCCTGGTCAATTGAGCGACAGCTTCCAGCTCTCTGGCATTTTCGGGGTGTCCCATGCCCTCACCTGCACACAATGAGAGGCCAGTCTCTTCCTGACCCTTTTGTACCTCCTCTTGCTCTTGGATGAAAGCAATAACAAGGGATTCCAGAGCTGCGTCACACAGCAAGGGTGACAGAGGGTTGTCTGCTTGGGCGAGACTTCAAGGGCGACACATCGGATATTTCACTGTTAAGCATGTTGCTCATTTTGGACTTTAAATATATATGTTTTTATTTTGTTAATGAAATATCCAACTGTTCCTATTTTATTAAGAGTTTTAAATAAAAGATGGATATTGATTTCATTAAGTACCTTTTAAGCGTTTATAGAGCTAATTAAATGGTTTTTCTCCTCTGACCCACTAAAATGGTAAATTATACTGACAGTTTGCCCCCATTTGGTTGTGGTGTATTACACAGTTAATATGCTCCTAAACTCTATTCACTAAGATTTAAGTTTTTTCTTTATACGTATTTATATATGAGATTGGCCTTTAATTTCTCCCGTCTTATCTTTATCAGGTGAAATCATACAAAATACTTTTATGGCACTTCCTTCTCTTTGTAGACAAAGTGAACTATCACAGAGTTGATGACATTACCTTTAAAAAACCTGAACCGTGTCCCACATGTATGTTTTAAACGCAGTCGCCTGGCAGGTAAGCCCAGCAGTGTCAGTCCCCAGGCCCGCATTGCCGGCCAACATCTCCGGGGGGGGAGGTGGGGGGTGGGAGGCTGCCCCAACACCCCCCCTCCAGGAGGACCATGAGGGCTGCGGGCCCTCTACCTGGACTAGTCCTTCCCTCCACTGCATTCCCATGGGGGCTGTGCTCAAATCCAGCCCGCTGGCCAGCAGCTTGTCTTAGACGGCCTGGTGGGTTCCAGGAGTTTCTTTTCGGCTCCCTCCTGGTTAGACCCAAAGGATTTTCTGGGGGGAATCCCTTCACACCCCTGTGGGCCCAGACCCTGCAGGGAGCAGAGAGTCCACAGCTGATTATGGAATTACCTCCCATAAACACCTGGCTCCTTTTCCAGCTTTATTTCTCATATTTCAAACAATTTCGTCTTCCATAGGAACCTAAGAGCAGAATTGTGTCCTCATCAGAGCCATTGTGTGGTGTCTTCTGTTTCGGGCAAATGTGCTTTTCACTCTACTAGCAACATGCATCCTGTGTAAATTTCCTTCTGCAGCTCAATCAACACTTTCATGGTTTCTTTAGTCCTGTTCTGTTCCTTGAAATCAACATGCTTATCCCTACAGTGGTCCCTTCTGCTGAGGTCCCAATGGGTGGCTGCTGTCACCATCCAGGTCTCAGCTCTAGTGGCCGTCCTCTGAAAGGTCTCTGGGCAGCCCCGTTCCCCATCGTCCACTCACTTATTTTCACTGCACTTACCGCTGTCTCAGAGTATCTGGTTCAAACATTGATTTCTTGTTATTCACTGCTATAGCCCCAGAGAACGCGGCAGGGGCTCGCCAAATATCAGTTGATGACATATGCAAACTAACCAACACCTGTGCCACCTGAAGTCCACTCTGCTCTTGACAGGTGATAAGTCATTGGCTGGTATTTTAAAGAGCAGAAAGCATAGGACTGTTTTGCCAAATTGTAAATACGACTTGTAAGGAAAGAGTCTATATGTTGTTTTTGCAAAAGGAAAATAATTCACTTTTCTTACCACTTTTCATAGCCTTTGAAAAAAAAGGGCAACAATCTCCTTAGAAAAAAGTACGTAAGGACCCAGGTAAACGGGACTGTAGCTCCTGGAGGGCAGGGCCAGCCAGCCCGGCTCTCGGCGTGTCCCCGTGCCCACCACAGAGCTGGGCACTAATTGAGATTCAGCCAACTCCGAGTGGAGGGGGTGTGGGGTGTAGACGGGGAGAAAGTGTTCTTTGGGTAAAGGTTTTCTTGACAACCCTCCTCTGTATGACCAGTTCAGCTTCATGTCCCGCCGGGGGTTAAGCCACCTCTGCTCTGGCAGGAGTGGAGGGAGCGGTGGGGTCGCGTCCTTCCAGACGCCAATCAAACGTGTCACTCCAGAGTGGACCCACCCCTCCTGACCAAGTCTAGGGTCTGGGCAGAGAGAAGGCCGTAGAGCTTGACCCTTAGGGGTAATCTTCTGGAAATAGTGGTTTTTATTCTTGTAGGAAATGAAACTGTGCTGAGAGACAGTTAAATAGCCAGAATGTCAACTGTGCCTGCTCAGATATTAACCACAATTTGTTCATTTTTATGACCATCCTATTAAATTTAAATGATACAACAGTAACGGAAATCAATTTTAGCTAAGCCTCACCTTTTTAATCTCAAATGGGAAGAATATTTCCCTTCTTGCTCCACTATTTAGTTGACTTGTTTAGAATAAATGACTTAAACAAATTCCTCCTTTTCATGTCAGTCTCGCTGATGAACGAAGTGTCTTCTACGGCCCACACGGGGTTAATTTTCCACCTGTGCCAAAGCAACAGGGCAGCTCCAGCAGGCTGGTCACTCACCAGACCATGGCCTTCAGTGTGATCACAAACAGCCTGTGACTGTCACTCAGGCCTCAGTCATCTCTAGGCAGGGACACGGGACAGCTGTGGCCAGAGAACTGGGTTATGAGACTGCATTAATTCATTCTGCTCCTGCCACTGAGACCATGCAAGGCCTCCTGGGACAAGTGTCTAGAATAACCTTCAGATGCTTCTGGCCATTTCTCTAGAGTTCTAACAGTGTTGCTCGAAAAGCAGAGGGGAGCAGGTTGGATACAAAAAATCTTTTCTTTCCTGAAGTCAAGTGGCATGGGGTGACACGGAGGATGGAGCTACTGGAGGTGAAATTAGGGAAATTGCGGTCTAGAGAACCGCAAGAGCATGGCTGGCAGAGCAAATGGGCCAATTCCACCCCTTGGCCTTTGAGTCGTCTGACCTTGGGCAGACCCTGGAGCTCAGCAGACATCTGTACGGGAAGAATAATGCGGCCTCTTGCAAAGAAACTGCACGAGGATAAAACAAGAACACTGATGGGGCCGAAAAGGGCTTCGTGGACCAAAAAGACTCAAACTCACATTCATTATTATTGTTCTACATGGAAATAACAATCTTTCTCTTCTGGTCAGAGCTCATTTTCAATACCTGAGACCATTAGCAGATAATGACAAGCATCCAGGAATTGGGTTTTGCCAAAAATTTCCAGTGTGAATCTGATCAAGCCTCTAGATTCAAAAACAAACTTACAGGCACGACAGAGGACAGAGGAACACGCTCAACTACATCTGGGGACACCGTGGGCAAATCCAGGCTGTGGGAAACTCTTCAGGACAAATGAGCCAGCTTCTCCCGCAAATAAATTGCAGGGAAAGAAAAAGAGGAAGATTTATAAAATGAAAGAGACTTAAAGGGCATACCACCAGTCGAAACGTGTGCATCTTATTTGGATCCTGATTCGAACAAATTAGAGAAAATAAAACCACTTATGATGTTCAGGGATAACTAGAAATTTAAGTATTGAGGATACTAAGAAATTATTTTTTGATGTGATCATAGTATTGTAGCTATATTAAAAAAGAGAGTCTTTATTGTGAGGATCTACATGCTAAACATTTAGAGGTGAGAGGAAGGGATTCTGGAAGTACAGTGGTCCCTCCATACTGCGGGGGATATGCTCCAAGACCCTCAGTGGATGCCTGAAACCGTGCACAGTACCAAACCCTATAGATGCTAGGTTGTTTCCTGTGATAAAGTTTAGTTTATAAATTAGACACAGTAAGAGATTAACAACAACAACTAATAATAAAATAGAACACTTAGAACAGTACACTGTGAAACAAGTTACCGTACATCTTAGCAAACTCAACAAACTTTTTTCTTTCCTTAGTAAGTCAAGAACTTTCACCTTTTCATTTAAAGGAAGCACTTTGCAGCTCCTTTTTGGCACGTCCAAATTACCAACATCACTACTCCTGCACTTCGGAGCCATTATTAAGTAAAATCAGGTCACTTGAACACAAGCACCAAGATCTCAGGACAGTGGATCTGATACCTGAGATGGCTCCTAAGAGACTATCGGGTGGGGCGTGGGGCGCGTCTACAGTGTGGATCCCCGACAAAGGGATGATTCATGTCCTGGGCGGGATGGAGCAGGACAGCGTGAGATTTCATCACACTACTCAGAACAGCATGCAATTTAAAACTTACGAATTGTTTATTTATTATTTATTATGAATTGTTAATTTAATATTTTTGGACTGGAGGTGACCGTGGGTGAGTGAAACTATGGAAAGTTTCACGGATAAGGGGGAAATACTGTAGCTTCAAGATGAAATGTGGGTGGGGGTGGGGACAGGTGAGACAAGACGGGCCATGAATGGGGTGGCTGGAACTGCACCACAGGCACCTGGGGGTTCTGTCCTCTGGTGCGTGTTGGAAATTTAACACGGTAAAAAGTAAACAGAAAAAAGGAGAAGGTGACAAAAAAGCAAGTATCATCACCGTACTTTGTATGCCTCCAACCCCACTCATCAACTCTAAAGTCTGTGTGGATGTTCACCTCGACTGCTCGGTTTGCAGAGAAGTGAGGCGAGAGCAGGCGCGGGCCTGGGAGGAGGCTGCAGGGACCCCTCCTGGGAGGGAACACAGATCAGAGGGGGGCATCTCCTGCTGGAAGCGCAGGACTTTGCAAACTTTACTCAAGACAATTAACCTCTCAGAATGTCAACTTACCCACCCGTCAAAGGGGAGGAAAAAGGTACAGAAGTGCATCTCTTAAGAAGAATGTGACTGAAAAGTTACATTTGAATATTTTTCTTTGATATAAGAAAGACTTAGCTGAGGACAGAGAATGGGAAGAAAATGAATTCTGGAGGGGACACCCGAGGCCCACCCTCCATCCCACAGGAGAGGGGCTCTCGGGAGCTGCGTCCATGGAGGAGACTGAGCCCCGCCCTCTCACTGAGCGCCCCGTCCCCCGGGAGCTCGCCAGGCTGTTCAGGGATCTTGGGGAGAGAACACTAGCGGGACTGTGCACCCAGGGTGCTGCTTCTTTACTTTCAGATTTTTTAAAAAGGTTTGGAAGGGCTGCTGTTATGCCATCTATAAATATTTTTTCTGAAAGTCTCCTTCACATACTTAGTGTCAGATTTGTCGGCACGTCTCTCCGGCGGCTGGAGCAGCGCTTGCCCAACCTGAGCACCGGCTCTCTGCAGACGGTCTTCCGGACTTCGCTTCCCTCTCCTTGTTTGCTTAACCTGTGAATGCTATGCCTGCAGCCAACAGGTGCCGGTCACGCACTGACAGCTCGACAGAATTCAGCTGACTCCTGGCAGTAGCACTGCTTCTCTCCCCAGCATCACGCAGAGGATGCTCCATGGGAACCACAGACTTACAGGAGCTCGGCTTTCGCAGGTGGGGAAACTGAGGCCCGGGGCGGGGCAGTGATAAAGGAGCTCAAGGTCACTTCGAGCAGCCTGCCTAGGGTAATGACCCTGTTTTTACTCCCAAATGTAAGGGATTCTAATTACCCCCTTTCTCCCCTAAGTACTACTTGGTGAGAACTGTTAAGAAAAGGTTTGGTGGCAGTGAAGCTAAAACTAAGCATAACAAAAGATCTCTGATTGCATACTAGTCATTACTCTCAGCTCCCTCCCCTTCCTTGTCCAAGCCCAAGGTCAAGTGGACTTCCGGGCCTCCCCGCTGGGGCTATTCTCCTCCGCCCACACCCACATCTGGGACCTTCTGACTCCACAGCTCCTCCGACACCTAAAGCTCCCCCCAAACTGTCCTCTCCACCTGTCTTTCCTCAACACTTTAAACCCTCAGCTCACCTGTGGCTTCAGAGGCTCCTAGTATTTGTCCACAAGCCCCTCCCCCTGCCTGCACTTAAGTCAGCTGGCGGTTTCCCCGCTGGGCTGGGAAGTGAAACTGGAGAAGGAGGCGATGAAGGCAGCCACGCATGCCCATGCCGAGGACTCAGCATCCTTCCTCTTCTCCCCGGCACCGAAAGTCTGCGCTTCGGCAGCTTAAGTGCCTTTTTTAGGGCAACTTGAAAATGAATAATTCAGCGGTTCCTCTTCTACTTGGTGGTGTTAGGCAAACAATTCAGACGGGGCAGACTTGCTGGCCCCACGAAGACCGGCCCTTCCCTTCATTCTGACATCATCGGATTTGGCCGTGAATCTTTAAGAACACCCTCCATCCTGTCTAATCACTAAAATACCACAAAGGAAGTTCACAACACTTAGACATAGGGAAAAAAATAGAAAGGTTAATTGCAACATCAAGTCTTCCCTCACAGTCAAGCAGACGGTACATGGGGCACCGAAGTTAGCAGTGAGCTCGTGAAGAGCCCTACGTGTGGAATGTCTTAGTCACACCAGGTTCCTGGACTTCAGTTTTTTGTCCAAATCCAAGCCTTTAAGGGTACCCTCCCCACGGAGCTCCACCCCTGAACTCCCAGGCTCCACTCTTTGACTCTGGGTCTTGTATTCAAGCCACCTCAGAGGCTTTGTGGAGGCGGGTGTGAAGAAAATTCTAAGTTAAACAACCTTCCTGGTTTTATTGTGGAATTCATTTTGGAAGGATTCTCATTGGACAAGCCAAACCCTCTCTCCTATGTTCACGGTTGGAAAACTTCATTTGATATAATCTCCAGGCCCCTCCATCAGGAAGATACACAGAGCAGACCACTGCCTGTTTATAGCTCGGCTACGCTTGTGATCAGCGAGGGACAACGGCGCTGTAATTCTGGACAGGAAACTGGATCCACTTTTCTAATGACAGGGGAGCGTGTTCCCCATGTTTAACCCTTACAGAAGCACCTCGATCCCCAGGTACTACATTTCTGGGTTTAATAAAAGGTAGACAATGTGATAATAAGGACAGATTTGTCTACGTCTGTCACTCCTTGGGATCTACATGGCCAACCTCAGCTTTGTGAAAAACCTTCCCCATATGCTAAGGAATAAAGGATTCCCATCACTAGCTGATAATCCTGCTGCACGGAAGCTGCTTTGGGAAGGCATGAGGAAATTGTTGGAAAATCCAAGTAACTTTAGAGAATTCACCAGAAGGAATTCCCAGGTTCAGAGTCTTCTGTGAAAGACTGAGTCTCATGCAGAGGGAAGTGGCCAGGGTAACGTAGTGAAGTCTGACTTGTGGCTATGCTCGATTTATAATGTACCAACAGCATGGCTGGTAAGAGAACTTAAAGGAAATATATGGCTTCTCTTAAAGCCATTTCCAAAGGGCTCAGGGGTTCTGCATCTGACAGTGCATTTCAGTAACAAGAGGAGACCGACAGCAGGACTGGACTGCAAGACTCAGGACATTCAGAGCCAATTAAGCTTTTTGTTCCATCTTCCTTAAATAGATCAGAAAGTTATGACAGAGATACTGTGACCTAGGAAAAAAAAAAGTATCAACAACAAAGAAAAATGTAAGTTAAGAGTTATATCAGTAAATGTAACCAGGCCAAATCCACTTACAACAATAATATACATATTTGAAGAAAACCCCAAATCTAATGAAATGTAGTAGAAACCAAGTAAAAAGGCAAAGATTGACCAGCTTTTTTTGAAAGACAGAGAAAAGGTTTTAAGCCACACTTGCCAATACTATATGTAGCAAAATGAAAACAGAGAGATAAGTCATATTGAAAGGCACAGAAAATAATAAAAAACAAGTTTGAACTTGTCTTAAATCATAAGGCAAGAAAATCTACAAACTATGCAATGTAAAAATGGAAAGAGGGGCTGGCCCCGTGGCTGAGTGGTTAAGTTCGTGCGCTCCGCTTCAGCGCCCAGGGTTTCGCCGGTTCGGATCCTGGGCGCAGACATGGCACCGCTCGTCAGGCCACGCTGAGGCGGCGTCCCATGTGCCACAACTAGAAGGACCTGCAACTAAGATATACAACTATGTACCGGGGGGCTTTGGGGAGGAAAGGGAAAAATAAAATCTTAAAAAAAGAAAAAATGGAAAGAAATGTGATATCTGAAGTGAGTCCTACTAGAAAATGTACACCACCACCTGAGAACGTGACACAGTTAGGGGCTGCAATCACATGGAATCTGAAAACCAGGTCACAGGGACCTTAGATGGAGGGACTCCCTAGGGCGCTGGGGGTGTGGCAGGAACACGACAGACCCTCCGAACCAGGAGCCTCCACTGCGCTCCACGAGAAGGGGGAGAGAGGCTCCTGTGGCAAACAGGAACGACCGGAGAGGACCCGATGTGCTGGCTGTCACGAAAGGGCACAAACTCTCTGCTGTAGGTGAGACGGCCACGTGTCACCAAACCCAAGGGATTCGCCTGAGCAAACGAGCAGAGAGAACTCACGAATTCGGCAACGCCCCATGTTTTCTTTGTAAAGACAATAAACTCCCATATACCAGTAAGAAATATCCAAAAAAACAAAATAAAAGATCTACCTCATCTCCAACAGGGACATAAATATTAAACAAGTGGGAACTAAAATAACACGGTACAAATCCCAGCTGTGGAAAACTGGATTATAAAATGCTGGTGGCAGAGGAAGTGCACGATGGCATTTCTTACTAGCAATGGCACTGAAGATAAAGAAACATAAATGGATCTCACAAGTCGATTTATAAAACTTGGTAAAATGACAAGATGCATGTAGAAAAATACCAAGGGGTTGTATTTTTTTAAACCAAAAAACCCAACAGCAGCAAACTGGCTGTACAAGATATCAAGATAGAAAACAAACAGATACTGTCAAAACAGTATGGTATTTACTAGAATGAAAAGTTAGATCAAGGGAATGAAATTCCAGACAGAAATCCAGAGACATATCTAATTATTGACATCTGATTTGTCAAATGTTAAATATTGGAGGAAGGAATCATCAATACTATTGGGCAAACTGGGTATTAATATGAAGAATAGTAAACAGACACATATCTTACCTATATGCTCTAATAAATCCCAGACAGGTTAAAGACATAATAAATCACTAAAAAAAATAAGAAAATGGATTGGGAAGTTTCAAAAGACCATTTTCTATTATTGAAACCATACTAAAAATGATTAATGATAAGGCTGATGGACTCTATCTCATCTATATCTAATGCTTCTGGACAATGAAATCACTAAAACTCAAACGAAAATCACTTGATAGGTAAAAGTTACGAGCAGCGTGAATGAGTGGTTAAAATCCAGAATGCACGTACGATTACTGCTCAGCTCCCGCTGGACCCACGTTCACAGGATGTAAGGAAACAGAGAGGAAAGAAGCAGATGGGGAAACGCTGAGTTCTGCGCTAACATCAACTTAAACATCTATGCAGTTCCACTCAGCACGGCCGAGAGCAGAGCAGAGTTCGCTACAGATCATTTTCTGGATTTGGCACAGAAGGTCTGAGACAAGTAGTGTTTGTTCCCCAGGTGGGACTGGCGTGCTGGGTCTACACATCCGGAATTCAGGGTGGGGGTGGTGAGAGGACCCAGCCCATGTTGCTGCTATGGTACTGGGCCCATCCCTCTGCAAAGCAACATGCCAAGGAGCCTTGAAAACAGCATCGCTTTTGCCCTCATGATCTCTCTTTCTGAAAAATAGTCCGGGAATTATTTTTCTAAACAAAAATTCATTACAAAAACAGAAATAACCAGAAAGCTCGCAAATCCAGAATGCTTACGTAAACTCTAATTCATCAAGAGAGGAAAATAAAATTTTGCCATCAAAATGACAATTCAGCAGATAAGTAGGTGTTGTAAAAATTGTATGAAATAACGTCAAGCCAAAAGAACAAAGTATAGTATCCAAAGCGGCTTGTCCTGAGCACGTCCAGGGACAAAGCAACATGCACGCACAGCTGTGTACGTCTGAAACACGGCTAACTGTGTGCTCTTGACGACAGAACTGTAGAGAAAAAATACCTCTCAGAGGTTCTGGCTAATTATTTAATAGCAAACAACAGCGACAGGTCCAACGGAGGTGCACTCGGCATTCTTGGTAGCTGCTAGATTTCAAACGGGAGCCAGAGTGGAGGGTGTCAGAGACGTTAATAATGATGATGGTGACTAACACCGCCTGAGGCCTGGCACCACCGAGCACTTGACGGCTGTCCACCCCCAGGAACTCGTGTGCAGGCAGACACGATACAGAACAGGAAACCGGCCCAGGAGAGGCTAACGGACTTGCTCCAGGCTCTGCTCTTCAAGGGAGGGTAGACCCAGGGAGCCCCCAGATTTGGCTCTGCACACCGTTTCTCCGCTCTGCGGGGTCTGGAGGTGCATTTAACTGAAACTTCAGTGCAGAAGTACAAACTGCTTTAAAGATACACACATTCACGAAGATGCTTTGAAGTGCTTTTTTGTTTAATCCTGGTGATTCTGAGTGACAGAGAGACGGAAATTACAACACAGAGGCTGAGACGGGTACTGGCCTCGAGGAGGCGGGTCCTGGTGGCTACCAAGGCCACCGCAGACTCCCCAACGCGAGGCCGCAGAAGGACTGACACGGGTCCAACGTAAGCTGACCTTCAACCTTCAGAGGACGATACAGTGACAGCACCTCTCTCCCTGTGCCCCAGACCTCCTTCCAGAGACCTTTTTTGCACTTACGAGCAAATGCAGCACACAGAACACACGGTTCTGAATCTTGCTTTTTCACTTAATTACATAGGTTGAAGATCTTTCCATACCAGGACCTAAAGAGCTTCCACATTCATTTTTTGAGAGTAATAAAATAACTTAGCACCCAAATCGAAGATGACTTCTAGAAGACCAGAAGGGCTTCAGTGGTCTCTACCCAGCCCTGCCCCGACTGGCCCCTCACACCACTCTGGAGCCTCTCAAACCCTGGGACTCTCACAGGCCACCGAGTGAACTCTGCAGGCTTGAACCAGCAACCTGGCTGTATGCACTGAGAATTATGAATCACGACACTCTTCATTTGGTACTTTTACACTTGGCGTTGGGACTCCCCTGGGAGAAGTTCAGAGAAGTGCCAGAGACAGCGCCGCAGAGCCCACAGAGCTGCCTGCCATGGGCAGAGGGGGCGGGCAGGCGCCGGGGCCAGGCCAGCTGTAGCCATCACCCCCGCCCTGAGCGCGTACTTCCACCTGCGCCCTCACCTTCACTGGCTCTGGAGACGTGCTAACCTTCTGAGCATCTTGCTCTTGGGGCTGTTCAGTGAGGGGTGGGAGGGAGTGGCTGTGTGAGCATCCTGAAGGCAACGACATGAGATGATGTGGGGCGGTGTCTGCACAACCGGGCACATTAACTCATGGACTACGCAAACACTGACCGACGTCTTGCTGTGTGCTACAGTCGTGGACCCTCAGAACCCAGAGCTGGGCCCTTGGGGAGCTCCCAGTCTGGTGTGGCAAATGGGATGACCAGACATCCAAGTCTGACACACCTGGGGGCCCCAGAGGTGAGCGCCCGAGCACTGGGACAGAGACAAGTGGCTCCAGGAGAGCCGTCACAGCACCGTCCTTTGTCCTTATTTGGACAACTTTTCCTTAAACCAAAAATCAACGATCACCCGAGAATAACTGGACGGGAGCCCCCCAAAGGGTGGTCCCCAGGCCGCATGCACGTGGAGGGCGGCAGAGTCTTGGGTCCTTCTCAGATACTCTGGGGCGTGGCCCGGGGATCTGCATTTTTACACACTGCTCTCAGGAATCCGACTCAAGCTCAGGAGTCACTGACATGGGTGACGAGGGGCAATTTACTGATCTGTGCTGCTTCCCGAGTCGGCGCGAGAGCTGGGAGAACGGATCATTTTAAACAGTGTCAGAAGTCACGTGGGCTTCGTTTCCCTCTCCCACTATGCATCCTTGCCCTTCCAGAAGACATGTGCAACTGCCCTACAATTCCCGACCCGAGCGCATCAGGGAGTTCCACATTTCAGCGCGAGCCTTCTCACAGCGGGCCGCGCCCCAGGCTCCCTCTCGCTTAAAATAAGCTCTGAGCAAATGCCCGTATGAAACGACGAATCGCAGAGCAAGACACACGGGTCCCCTTCAACAATGTCCCGAGCGGAGCCCCCGCTCCAGGCTGTTACACTAACTTTCAGCCAGGGGCCCGCCCTGCCCACGCTCGAAGCCCCCACTCTCCCCTTCGCTGCTCCTTCCCTTAACCCGCTTCAGTTTTCAGCACTTGACACAAGCCCAACTTTCATTAAATAGCAGTCTGCTTATTGGCTTAGGGACTGCCTCCAGGAGGGCGGGGACCTTGTCTTCATTCATTCAAGGAACATTCTGGAGCCCCCAGCAGGCCGCGTGCTGGGCGCTGGGAGACCGCGGTGAACCCGCTAACAGGACTCTGAGCTGAGATGCTGGGGAGGAGAGAGATCAGTAGGCCAGGAAAGCCAGGGTGGGGCCTAAGGAGAAAGATAAAGTGGGGAAAGAGGACAGAGACGGCAGGAGGAGACGGCGGACTGCACGAGAGCTGGCGGCCCCTGCAGGGGCTCCGCCTTCAATTCCTGACACGGGCAGCCATCGCAGGGTCTCAGGACAAGCTCACACCGTGAGAGGACCTCTCACGCTGCTGCTTCGCCAGGCTTGATGGGAAAGCTCCGAAGTTCCGTCTAGTCCAGTGACGCTCGAGATGCCTGTGAAGGACAGCTGCCAAGCCCGGAGGCCGAGGGGACAGGCCTGGGCTGGAAACACGAATGTGGGGGCGTCGGATATAGATGGATTCTACAGTTATGGTGGTGCATGACCCCCCGGGAGTGAGGAGCAAGTGTGAAGACTGAGCCCAAAGGCCCAGCAGAGCCTGGCACACAGTAGGCACTCAATAAATACTTACTGGATAAACGAATGTTCAACCCCTGACACAGGAGGCACGGCCTGCGTCTGCGCAACAGGAGAAACGTCCCTCAGCTAGACTGGAAATACACTCGCCTGCCTTCATCGTCAAAATCCGCCCCAGGCCTCCTGATGCTGGTTCTTTGTCGTGGCTGACTTCCGGTCTTGCCCACGCATGCCAACGGCGTCAGCCACTCAACTTAACGAGTTCTGCCCACCTGCAACCTCCACACCGGGCTCCAGGGGCCGGCAGGCATCCTCTGTCCCCGGAGGAAGGGCTCACATGGCACAACAGGCAGTGACCAGAGGCTTCAGTGCGTGCATGGTCTGGACAGGACCTGCCCCAGCCCCACCCCAACTGTTTCAGACCCGCAAGAGGTGGCTTCTGTGAAAGCACACGAACAGACTATTATTAAAAGTCTTTGCAACGTGGTGAGGACTGGGCAAAGTTCAAGGGCACAAAGGGAGGAGGGTCCAGTCGGTTCCTGAGATGCTGCCAATACTGTGGATGCTTACCCCTTTCTGTGCCACAGTCCCCTCTCACAGTCTGGTGAGGATTCTGGACCTCCTCTGAGAATAATGTTTTAAATACACAAATTTACTGGGGAAACAATTATTCTGAAGAGCAGTTATTACAATACTTTACAGAAACCCAAATGTGTGACATAGGAATAAATATTCTTCTTTTTCCTTTTTTTTGGTCAGGAAGATTGGCCCTGAGCTAACATCTGTTGCCAATCTTCCTCTTTTTTTTTCCTCCCCAAAGCCCCAGCACATAGTTGTATATCCCAGTCATAAGTCATTCTAGTTCTTCTATGTGGGATGCTACCACAGCACGGCTTGATGAGCGCTGTGTAGGTCCATGCCCAGGATCTGAACCTGTGAACCCTGGGCTGCTAAAGTGGCATGCACGAATTTAACCACACGGCCACGGGGCTGGCCCCTAGCTGTTCTTTATTGATGCACTAATAAAGAATCTAGCGGCGGGTCCAAGAACTACTCAGATTTCGGAGTGGTGATGATCATAAACAGTATTTGAGATCTCTGTAACAACCGTGATGCAATGGGAAAATACCTGATTTCCATTTGCAACAAAGTCACAGAACTCTCATTTGTTGACTTCATTTGCAATGGAAGGAAACGTTCCATCGCAGTCAGAAGTTAGTAAAAATCAAGTACGTGTTTCCAGGTCCAAATTCATGGCCCCTGAGTTCCCTCCATGGGATGGGAGAGACCAGAGGCCCTCTCACACGCATGCAGAGGCTCGCGCACATGGGCACGGGCGCAGAACGGGGCATGGAGGGGCAGGGATCCGTCTGTGCAGAAAGGTGAGTAGGTATGTCCTGGGATGTGATAAGAGTGTGGGGAGCCGGGGAAAGGCCCGTGGTCCATGGGGGAGCTGGATTCGGTAGGAATGAGGCCAGGAAGGTGGGGCGGCACCACAAGAGTCTGGAGCGCCGTGCTGTGATTTTTCAGCAGAAGCAAGAAAAGATTTTAACAGAAAGATTTTAACAGGATCAGATTTACGTTTGACAAAGATATTTCTAGCAGATACTTGGAGGATGGATCAGCCCAGGGAGAAACTGGCAGGAGGGAGATCCGTTGGGAAGATACTGAAGTAGTGAGGCCAAGAGATGAAAAGAGCCAAATTATTGTAGTGGCAGTGGAGACAAAGTGAGGAATGCAGACTGTCTCAAGGAGGTGGAATTTACCTGGATTAGATAGCAGGGGTAGTAAGAGTCCAGAAGGACTCTCTGTCTCTGGAATACAGGTGGACCATGTATGCCTGGGGGAGGGAGAAAATGGAAGGGAAGCTGTGTGCAGGAAAGAGAAATGTGATGGAGCAAGTTCGCTTGAGTGTGAGATTCCTATGATAGAACTGTCTAGCAAGGAGTTGAAAATATAGAGCTTTATCCATTGGAGTATTAAACTTTTTCTTATTGCTTTGTAAGGGCTCTTTATATAGATATGAACCTTTTCTCTGTCATATACAATGTAAATATTTTTGCCAGTTTATCCTTCAATCAATCAATCACCAGAAAGCTGTGAATTTCCCTGTATAATTTCTACTTTTGGCATCATGCTTAGAAAGGCTTTTTCTACCTCCACATTATATAAATATCCATCTAAAATCTCTCCTAGTGTTATGTTTTTGTCTTTTACATTTAAATATTTCAACCATCTAGACTTGATTTTGCATGGGGCTCAGCTCTGACTCTGTTATCTTCTACGTAGTTAGTCACTTATTCTGGCACCACTGATCAAAGACTCCATTCTTCTCTAACTTACTTAAACTCAAGCAATTTTTATAGACAACTTTTTCTAAAAATTTTCCCCCGTAATTTCAAAACCTTCAGAAACAGACAGCTACCAGGAGAAAAAAAATAATCAACCATATGCCCCCACACAGAATTAACCACTCCACATAACCGGTCCTTTCTCTGTCATCAATGACAAATTCTGGATTTCTAATTACATTTGGGCTTTCCATGGAAAATGGAAGGATCCAGTAGTCTTTATGTTCTGTAAATCCCACAAATAGTACAGCTTTTTT
Organism: Equus przewalskii; assembly: GCF_037783145.1. Classification (NCBI taxonomy): domain Eukaryota; kingdom Metazoa; phylum Chordata; class Mammalia; order Perissodactyla; family Equidae; genus Equus; species Equus przewalskii. The sequence goes on along the minus strand of NC_091842.1, from coordinate 9,957,493 downwards.
AAAGGTAGAAAGAGCACAGAAATGTATCAAAGTGAAAATAGTTAAGCTTAAAAAGGCAAACGAAAAGGTAAAAATACATGCTATCCAATCAAATTTCAAGAATATACTCTGTTTTTGTGCTTCAGGCTATTTTGATGACATTGCAAACACGCCACCATTTTAATTTTCTCTCCAACTCCTGCAGGTCTATCTTCTGGGCAATGAGAGGGCAGAGGTGCGGTCACCTGGGGGTTAATTCTCACTGAGGCTGAAGGCCCCAGCCTCTGCTCCGTGCATCAGAGCATTAAATCTGAAAGCTCAGGAGAGCGATGCAGCGGGCTGCAGGAACGATGCTATAAAGTTCTGCATTAAAAATTCATATGGCAGGCTCGCCTCAGAACTCGGCTCTGGCTGAAAAGAGAGCTGGCGGGGAAATGTGAGACACCCCACTGTCTTTCTGGCAATTGGAGACATTCCTCAACAAACAGCACCTCAGGAAGAGAATGAAAGGCCAAACAAGCCGTGAAGGAAATCAATGAGTTCAATTATCCAGCTCGCTCTCACTTTCCTATAGGAAACTTTTCATTCTTAAGGCTGGTTCCAAACAGTCGTTTTACGATGTCCCAGAACAAGAGCCCCTCCCCCGCCCCTCGCCGGTGCCCAGATGTTTGGCACCTCTCTTGAGTTGTTTTACACCAGCCCGGAGAGCCCCAAATTCTCCAACCCAGATGCAGTCAGCTCTGTCCTGAACTTGAAGAGTTGTCCCAAAGTGCGGCTGGAGGGGACCACCCATTGAACAGCTTACTCTCGCTGTGTAAGACAGGGCTGCACACTCGTGGCATTTGGATTCCAGAAGACAGTCGCGCTGTGGTTATTAACCTCCTGACCTTGGGGCATTAACAGCTCTGCAATGGTTTGAACTCAGGACTTTCTGTCCCCAGCAGCAGCAACACCCAAATGGTAAGGAGGTAAGATGTTAGGACTCAGGGCCCCTCCGGAAGATGGTGCGACACAGCACATGTCACTCTGGCGCTGGGGGCACGCTAATACTGACAAAGAGCAGGTCTGAGCTGCAAACGCACTGATGTTCACAAGTTCAACGTGGAAAATGGTGGGAGTCGTTAGGGTTGGAACGGACCTTGCGCCAGGGGAAGTAAACCCACATTTTCAAACAGGGCCAGCGTGATGCGAGGCACCTTGAAGATGAGAGCAGTAACGGCAGCCCTGTTTATTGAGGGCACGTGTGCAGATCCTGTGCCAGGCACTTTGCGTGGCATTACCCCATCTCACTTACCATGAAACTAAGGGCTGAGTAATGAGACTGAGTGCCCAGGGTTACTCGACTTGGAGTCAGGAGTCAGACCCTGTGGTGACCCTGAGACCCGACTCTTCCCCCTGCTCACACTGTGCCCCCAAGTCGTGGACAGCACCTTCCCCTCAGGCCCTGCTGGGAGAAAGGACTGGAGACCCCAGCTTTTGGGAAGCAACTGGGTGATGAGGTTTAAGAGGCCAAAAAACGGTCAGGCTCTTCGGTCCTGTCTGTCATCCGGTCCAATTTTCTCGTTTTCCGAACAAGGACACTGCTGCTGCCAAGGGAGGGAACTTGGCTAGGCCACTCCTGGTGACAGAGCTGGCACCGGAACCGGAGTCTGCTGACTCCAGGCCTAGAGCACCTTCCACGGTCCACCGACCAGAGGAGGTTGTGATGTCTACCAATGTCACAAAACAGCAGTCTGGAAACGGCGCCTGTGCCAGTGCCGCGGGGCCCTCAGAGAATGCTGGGGCTCCAAACTCTCTCGTCTGATGAGGGAGAATATGAATGCACAGAAAGAGCAAGTGGGAAGCTTCCTGTCTAAACCTGTGAGGCAATGACAGCAGTACGAGAACTCAGGCTCCCAACAGCAGGGAAGCCGGAGGGCGACCAGCTCAGGGAGCCCCCATACGGTGGCAGGGCTTGCAGCCCGTGTCACATTTCTGAACAACAGTTAATGACACAAAAGAAATATTTATAACACATTAAGTAAGAAAAACCTACATATCTGATGCCATTTATAAAAAATAAAGGAAAAAGCACAGTAGGAAAAAAGACCAGAAGGAAATATGCCAAAATGTTAATAACAGTTATGTCTGTGTTGTGGGATAATGAGCGACGGCTTTTAAAAGCCTTTGAGAATTTTCTAAATTTTATAGAATAAACATGTATGACTTGTAATTAAAAATAATAAACATTATGTGAAAGGAATTAGTCTTCATTGGTTCGGGGTGACCCACTGGAAGGACAGTTTCTCACTTTGCCAGCCTCCCTGCCTCCCTTCAGAAGGGCCCCTGACTGGCCAGCGTGCATGGACGGCGTCCTCCTCCGCCCCTTCAGAAGCACAGACGCGCTGTATCACAGTGGCCTGTGTGGCCGTGGCCCTCTCTGCAGCAGCCGGGGATGCCCGGGGAGAGTCAGGAATGCACGGCTTTTGAAGGAATTTCACTGGTGGCAGAAGGTGGCATGATCGTTCCAGACTGGACCTCCGTCACCTTTAGAAGTCCCGATGGCACCTGCTTTCTGCCGAGAAGCCAACAGCTTCCTCAGTGTCCTTTCTAGAGAGCAAAGGAGCTCACCAGGCAGCCTAGGTCACACACTGCCGAGGCTGGATCCACCTGTTGGATCCACAGTGGAGGCCACACTGATTGATTAAGTCAAAAGGCCCGCACGGTGAGGAAGTCCCGCACTGCGCTAACAAGCACGTGGGCCAGTGGACAGGGTAGGGGCCTCTGCTCAGGTGGGTCAGTCGGTGTTCGCCAGCACGTGCTGTCTGCAGGAACACGCCCTCACCCTTGCCGACCCCCAGGTCTGGGAGGCAGGCAGGCACTCGCTGAACGCCTACCGTACAGATTGCTCCATGCACTAGGATCTTCACAACAATCCCCAATCCGTTTCCTTTAGCTTCAAACTGTGAGTTCCCCAAGAGTTACCTTTATAGTGAATCAGAAAAACTTCAGGGACCTCAAAAAGAGGCGAAATTTTTATAAAAGCATGCCAAACCCAGGTGACAGCCTACGAACAACGCTTTTCTCTCCAATCGCCCCTCCGAGGATGCTGGAGGAAGAGGACTACGATCTCTATGTTCGTAAATATGTTTATACACACATGCATACCGGACAGCGCTGTGTACACGGGTGTATACAGGGCACGTGAGCCTGTGTGCACAGCACATCTGAACGCCGCCCTCTGGCCCCCCACCGCCTAGTTCTAGCACTGGACCCAACGCCTGCCATTGGAACGTGGCCTTAGGAAGTCCAGCTGAAGGGAGGAGGAGGAAAGGCTGCCGACTCTCACTGATGCCATGTCATTTCTAGAACCGTTTGGAGTCCATGGACTCCATGGTCGAGGAATTTCGGGGTTTGAATCACGCAGCGCCCGCTTCTTTCTGCTCAGTCCCCTGGGCTGGAGAGGACTCCCGAGAGACCAACTACTGCTCAGAGGAAACGCAACAGCTGCCATGGTGCAAAAGCCAAGGGAAGCCCTCGGGGCTCCCCCAGTCGTCGACTCCTAGGTGGGAAGCAAGACACTTGGACAGAGATGGAAAATCCCAGGAATTCTACAAAACGCACAGTTAGGCTCTTTTGGAGATAAGATGTAGGAAAAAAAAAAAAAGTCGTTGGTTGTTCCCTCCAAGTCTGATTTAGTCCTCTTTAAGGTTCAAGGGACAGTAAGCTCTCTATTTAAGACCATCCCCTCAGAACCATCAAAGTAGCTGCTTCTCTATTTTTAGGGAAATTAATCTAACCAGGATAATTACAGCACCCAGACTGGAAACTGATGACTCATCAAAAAGACAGGAAATAGGAAATTTTACATTCTTAAAAGTACAGCAGGGGGACTCCATTTCAGGAGGCTGAAGCTGGTCTGTTCAAATTCAATTGGGGGAAGCAAAATTTGTCTAATATGGTTATTGTGATTACTGGGCTCGACCTGGCCAAGTTTCCTGCATCTTTCATGTGAAACTGTGAAAAAATAAATCACAGAGAAATGCATCTGCTGGGGTAAAGAAAGGGGGGCTCGCGGGAGAGAGAAAGGAGACCTGAACCGCTTCCAGCAGCCTGTCACCTGGTCCGCCCTCCCCCGGGCTGCTCAGCTCTCTGCAGAAGGCAGCACCAGAAAGGGACTTCACAGGCCGGGTGCAGCGACGGCGTGCGATGCCAGATTTTGAATCCAAAGGACTGGATTTGGGGCCTGACTCTGTTCCTAGGACTGTTTCCTCGTCTGTGCAAAGAGCACAATAAAAGCTTCCTCAGTGATTGCTGGAAAAAGTAAACAAGATGCCACGCAAGGAACCACTGCGAACTAGGCCAGAGGAACCCGTGTGCCTGGAAGGTGTCCCTGCCGCCACACCCCCGCACACTGTCTGCATTTCCCCCTCAGGGAGCCGGGTCTGGAGCTGCCGGTCTCCTCACCGTGGCCAGGGTATCTTAGGTTCTCCGCCCTGCTGCTGGGACCTGGAGTTCCCAAGCTACCAAGGCGGGGACAGGCTCCCCTAAACAATGTCAGTCAAGCCCTAAGCCAGCTCGCTTGGGGAGTTTCCTGCTTTTTCACAGCATATTGCATTCTGTGATAAAACACTGGTTACATACACGATATAAAGAAAATACTCTAAAATGAACCCAAGTGAAGTTCCTCATAAATGTCTCTTCTGTAATGTACGATGTAAGTGTGTGCACATACAATGCAGTGCTTTTTAAAAAGCATACAGGCAAGGAATACAGCACGAGTAACCTTAAGAAATATGAATTTTACTGGCAGGAAAGGTTTGGGAGGTGCAAATTCTCCTAAGACTAACATTAGCTATAAAAAATGGAGTATTTCAGTGCAATTCAATATTTTCTTTCATCGGAGGCTCAAAGCCTCAGCCCACAAGTCAAGAGGAATGTAATAAGCTGCCTGTATGTGTGACGACCGAAGCTCCTTTTGCAACCAGAATGACGGGGGACAGAGCAAAGAGGTGGCCGTGGACTTGAGCAAAAATGGGAATTCCAGCACTTTTGCCCAGAACGCTGGTATCTTGGCTGGGAGGGCAACACTCCTCCTGCAGTTTCGGCCACAACCTAACAGCAACCTCAAGCCGAGAACAAGCCAACAGCGGCAGAGGACAGGCGCAGAGCCGAGGGGCGGGGAGAGCTGTCCCGGCCTCTCGGGGCCGGCTAGCGTGCCCAAAGTCTGCCCACTCGCAAGGCCACCCGGGGAACCGTTCAAATATGAAAATCCACGCCGCTCTGCTTTGCTAGACTGTCCAGCGACAGCCACTGAGGGTGCTGGCTCTCCATCTGCAGAGAGAAGCGGGAGGGTCCGCACAGTGGGGACCTGCTCAGGGAGAGGCAAAACCAAACGCAGAGAAATAACTCACTTATTTAACCCAGGAATGGTTATAATCCGAAGCCTGCAATCCTCTTACACAACAACTGTTTTGGCAAAACCCTCCGTGTTCCAACAGATATTAAACTGTGCTTGCCATTTGTCTAAGGAATCTCGCATTAATAAACATGAAGAAGAACACTTTCACCTCCCACTCTCACTGACAGGACAAAACAGAGCCCAGCTGTGTTCATCAATGGGTCCTTGTTCTGCACATAAAGGCTAATTACATTTAGCTTCAAGCCTACACATGGAAAACTTTACTGCTGCCGGCCGTCAGTCAGCCCGTGCCGGCCCAGCTGACACAGGGCGGCGATGCCTGTACGCAAGAAAGCGGCTCTCGGAACAGCCCCGGTGCCTTCGGCCTGCAGCCTGCTTTCCCAAATCGGGGTGAGGGCTGGTCATCGCAGTGGCATCTCCCAGCGACAGGGAGGCAAAGGCAACACATGCTCTTCAAATCTCATGGGGAGATGAGCTTATCTTCTCCGAGGCCTGGGAATTTCAGAAACGCACACGGAGCCTACTGTGAGCTTGCTGCAAAGAGCTTCTGTCTTTTGACAACAGGATGGCTAACAGCTGTAGTGACAGCTACCATTATGCCCATTGTACAGGTGGGAAAGGTGAGGCTAGAGGTCAATGAGTGTATCCAAGGTCACACAGAGGGTGAGCAGGGGACCCCACCCAGCGATCGACTCCCAAGCCAGCCCTTCTCCACTGGGCCTCGCCACACCCCTCCCTACATTTTCTGTCAACAAATATTTAAGAATCCTCCTTTCAAAGAGAGAAACTAAATTGTTTTGAAAGGTTTTATGACCATTTGTGAAAAGATGTGCCCCGGCGGGCTTATATTCACATGTATTAACGAAAAAATGTCAAGTCTAATAAAATACATGTAGGTTGGGCCTGGAGCAGATGGTAAAGTGACAAACCTTTCCCGGAAAATAAAAGGGGAGAGGAACGTGGAGGGGGAGGCTTCAGATGGGATCTCCAAGACTGCAGCAATCGCCTCCAAAGTTAAAAGAAAGTAGCAATTATTATCTCAGTCCATTCTCGACATTTTTTGTGGATTACTTACTCTGGGGACCATTTACAGTAAGTGTCTGGCCCCAGGCTGCCTTTTGTTAGCAGTCAGTCCATTTCTGATTGGGGAAGTGCCCGACGCCCCTGTGAGCATCGGGGCAGTCCCTCCTGGGCGTGCCCACCTTGCCCCTGGGGGTCAGCTTTCAGAGCCTCTGGCTGGTCCTCCAGGAGGTCAGCCTGGCCTGCCCTGTGTGTCCACAAATTACATTCCTTTAGCCTCCAGGGACCCCTCACCTTGACTCATTTCAACCTCAGATCACATGTCACCACCTTCAGGAGACTTCCTTGACACTTCCGTCCTTTGGCTCCAGCTGCGTGGGGTCTGTGCTCGAGCTCTGCCATTCCCACCTCCAGTGCCCTGTCCCCTGTCTCCCCCTGCTCCTCCACCAGAAGCTGCCCTCTGACTTTGGCCATGGGGAGTCCTGACAGCGGGAGGGAGGAGGGTAAGGTTAGAGGTTGCCGGTGCAGCCCTGGATCCCTCTCCTTTCCCAAAGACCACAGCTCCTCTCAAGGAGGGCCCTCCCAACCTAGGCATGGTGAAGCCCGGCCAGTGCTAGGCTCGGACGCCCCATTCCCTCTGGTTTCCCTCCTCCCGGCCCACGCCTTGGCGAAGGGTCTCGACATGGAACTCTCTTCTGATTGTCCCAGCTGGAGCATGCTGTCTTCCGTGGAGACCCAGGGCACAGTGCTGTGCTCACTAACGTCCCCTCGCTCAGAGCAGCGAACACACTGGACTGCAATGGCTTTTCTCCCCCTGCACCTTTGTTTTTTGCCTTTGAGGAAGATCAGCCCTGAGCTAACATCTGCTGCCAATCCTCCTCTTTTTGCTGAGGAAGACTGGCCCTCAGCGAACATCCATGCCCATCTTCCTCTGTTTTATGTGGAACGCCTGCCACAGCATGGCTTGCTGAGCGGTGCCATATCCACACCTGGGATCCGGGCCGGCGAACCCCGGGCCACCAAAGTGGAATGCGCCACCGGGCCAGCCCCACCCCTGCACCTTTTATCTCAGGATTTCCAGAGCCCAGCACAGACCTATGCACAAGGCGGCCTCCAGGCACATCTGCGGGATTAACGAGCGGGTCTGTGATCTGGGAGTCGTGCCCGTCACCAAAGCCAGGCTCCTTCTCTCCACGCGCAGACGTGTACACCACACCCTGCCTCCCCATTCATCGCTGAAGAAGATGAGAGAGTTCCCTGCTATGATTACAGGAGGGGACACACCCCAACAGTGCCCATGGCCCCATCAGCAGTTTGTGACAACAGCCACGGTCCTGAGGCAGAGTACTTTTACCCCATAGAACAACTGACTCCATACTTTTGGATTCTATTTTCCATTTCCTGTAGTTCGATGAAACTGGGCAAGTAACATAGATTTTCATTAACTTGGATTTTGGAAAAAAAAATCTTTTTGGCCTTAAAACACACTGATATGATGGCAAGTATCAGCCTAGAAATGTTCCTCACTGAGCCCACACCCATAACCACCACTTCTCATCAGATGCCAGTGGGGTCAGGGTTCTAGAAGTGGCCCAGCCTCAGGAGGACCAGCATCTGGTATTCCCCTGGGTGACCTTGCTGATTCAGGTGACCATCCCAAGACCTAATGTTCTCACCTGTAAAATGACAGAGGTGGGTCCTCGGGCAAAGCCCAGGAGTCGATGTGTCCATAAACAGTAATTAGAAATACGTAAGACTGAAAACGAGCCCCGTCATCTCAAAGGCACCTTTGAGCCTGTCCAGGAGTGGATCACCTGGGAGCAGGCGGCCGAGCTGTCCTCTGTTAAGTGGCAGTCTGGCTGACAGAAGTGAATCACTCCCAGCATCAGCCTGACCAACAGCAAGGCCAGGAGAGCGTGGGGACAGGGGATAGAACGTCCCTCCCTCTCTGGTCCTCTCTCCCGGTCACTTCCCTGGCTGCCATATTCCCTACCTAGAGAAGATGAAAACCTGTGAGTGAGGAAAAGTTAAGCTCTTCCTAGTTCTCTGTTGTGCTTCTTTCTCAACCCCTAAATAAACCAATTACATGGAGACAATTTTGCCTTGTGGCCTTGAGGAGCCCGATGAGAAATTTATGAATCGAAACCAGGGACCAGCACTTAGCCATCACGTGACAAGCGACACTCTTTGCTGCCAATTCTGAACAGCGTCGGGAGGTGCTTTACGCCATGAGGAGGATGTGCTCCCCAGGCAGGTGGATGTCCACAGCCAACAGCGCCTCAGCAGCGCGCACGCGGACAGCACGGCAGGGGGCCCTGGCTTCTGGAAGCTGAGCTTTCAGCACACTCTGGGAGCAGAGGCTTTCAAAACGGCTTCTGGTTGAGATTCATGGGAGGAATGACATTTTACATCATGATTTTATAAATATAATTAAAAAATGTCACACGACAATACCTAACTTTATTACGTGTTATGACAACTTTTTTCTATTCTGTTATTTCGCTTTTTATTCTACTTTATTACCCAACTAGCTGGTTGCCACGCAGTAAATTGATGTCACGACTGTGACTCACAATTTGAAAAACAACATTGGCTTAGAAGGGTTTACAGGCTGGTTGCACAAAAGATTTTTTTAAGTATGTAATAAAGCAAACTTTGGCTGATTATAGATACACAAAATGTATCTATGTCTTTTAGAAAGAGGTGTAGCTTAATAAAAGTAAAATAAATTAACGCAAACTAGTGAAATAATCAAATACATCACAACCAAGGTCACTATGAATTTTGACAAGTAAATGATGTGGATAAGAGTGAACGGATCGAGGAACTAGGGTTTTGCCTACAGATACAAACTATTTTAGAAAAGAAATGCTACCAACTGAGGACAGAGCTACGTATCAGATTAAAACACAGTCGTCCCTTGGCATGCGCGGAAGACCCCCACGGGTACCGAAGTCCACTGATGCTGAAGTCCCTGACACGAATGGCATAGGATTGGAATATAATCTACACACATCCTCCTGAATACTTGAAATCATCTCTGGATTACTGATAACACCTAACACAATGTAAATGCTACGTAAATAGTTGAGATAGTGTATCGTTTAGGGAATAATGACAAGAAAAAAAGGCTGTACGAGTTCAGTACAGACGCAACCATTGCAGGCCTTTCGACCCTGGGGTTGGTTGAATCCTTAGATGCAGAACCTAAGGATGCCAACAGCTGACTGTATTATAATTTTTAAAAATTGAATTTACTGAGAAAAACGACCTACTTAGTACAAGACAGTCCAGGCAGAAATAATAGAAAAACAAAGATGACAGACTGGCAGAAAAGGGAACCGAGGCACAGACGGTGAGGAGTGTCAAGGTGACAGCAGTGGGTGTGGTTTCCGCCGACCTGACATCTAGGGGGTGAGGTGCTCTCAGCTGTGGGGTCAGGGGCAGGTGGGGACGCACATCCGCCATCCTGCCGACGGTGACGCCCTGGGCTGGAGGAGTTCATCCCAGAGCCTCCAATTTTCAAAGTGAAATTTTAACAGTTACCACACCTCAGAACCAGCTCGCCCTGTGTCACCTAAAGTCACGTTTTAGCAGCTGAGAACGGGGTAAAATGATCTGGCAGTTTCCACGGGGATTAGACCGGCCGACAGGTCAGCCGTAGTCGCTGAGACTGACAAGGACATTTTAGTCTCTGTGCAGGAGTTCTGTGTTCATGATCAAAACTGGTTCTGACCACCAGGCCCGGGCAGCTGGGCTCCCAAGCTCTCGAGCTACTGAACAAGCCAGAGCAAAGGTCAGGAGCCCACCCTGCACGGGCCCTGAGAGCAGCTGGCCCAGCAGCAGCCTCAATGGCCAAGGGCGAGGGACGGGACAGAGGGGAGCCAAGTACCAGCACCCCACACGGAGCAGAAGCCTGGGAGGAGGGTAGCATATTCAGAGGCACCCCAACTCACCAGCGCCCCCTGAGGCCCTGTGTGACCACAGCAGGAGACCTTTCTCCCTGGCCTACGGCAGCCTGAGACACAGCCAGGCCCAGCGGGGAGGTGGTGGCGGGGGACAGGACGTGGGGAAGGGAGTGCGGGGGACACGTGTTTCTGTGGGAGATGGGAGGAGCCTCCCAGAACAGGAAAAGATGGTTCAAACTCGAGCCTGGCACTGCCTGCCTGGACCTCACTAGAGGCGGCTGTGCTAGCAACGCTCTCTGCTGCACCTTCATCCTTCTTGAATTCGGTCAACATTACTTGCTCCTTTCTGGGGTTCTGCATGGAGGCTGGACCGGCAGCAAGTGGACTTGCAGCGGAGCATGGATTTCCTTCTGACTAGAGCCCTGTGTGACAGAGCTGCCCAAATACGCACGCTCCCTTTGCGTGTGTGTCTGCGCGGGGACGCCCCACGTTGTAAGGTGTGAACAAATACACCTGTATGGGAGTGAAGGACTCGGGCACAGGTAAAAGGTGACACAATCTACACAGACCAAGCTCCACTAAACATCCCATGTATCATGTCTTCTGTAAGCTAAGTCTTTCCCAACTTTTTTAGTAAAAAGCACCGAGCTGACCAGGCCTCGTAATAATTATGGAAAAAAGTTTCAGGTGGAAGGATTGTTCTGCGAGCACCAGAGCTTGCTGTCACATCTTGCGTATTAAATAGACACGAGCGACTCACAGGAATACTATATTCCTCACAGCAGCCCGGAGGCCAAGCACCTTCTAATCCTGGTACCGCTTTGCAAAGCCAACAGACAGGAGGGTGGGGCAGGGAAACCTTCTAAGGATCAGCCAATCAGGGACCTGTGACCCAACCAAGGATCAGCCAATCAGGGACCTGTGACCTAACCATGCAGACGGAGGCAGCCAGGCAGAGACTTACTTGGCAGTAATTTCTTCATCATATTTGGTTTTCAGGTCAAATAATTCTGTTCGAGTTTTTTCCAGGGCTGAAAGGCACAGGACATAAAATCATAATATAAGATACTAATTGTTCAAATTAAATTAAAAAAGAAAAAGCACACAAGTAATATATTCCCACTTCGAAGGAGTCAAAGACAACAGAGTACACAGAAGGAGGAGAAAATCCCGTCACTTCTGTGCCTCTGATGCCCAGCACCTCCTCCGAGATGACCACTGGTAAGAGTTGAGCGTGTAGATTTCACACTTTTAAATATATTTTATTACTTTAAAAATATTTCCATGTGTAACTGCATATACGTATATATTTTTTTCACCTCCCCGATAAAGAGGATGATCCAAATACTCCCTGGGACTCGCTCCTTCCCCTTGGCAGGATGGCGTGGAAACGTCTCCACGTCAGGACACGGGCAGTCACAGCAACAATGAGCTTTTCTACAGAGCCTGCCACGTGCCGGGCACTTGAGGACACCTAGAAGCAGGGGTGCCGGGTGAGGAGCCGAGACACTCCAGCTTCAGAGAAATACCATCTGGTTGGCCTCCCAAGAGGCAATTTACATTGCCATCAATAGTACGAGCGTGACGATTTTCCTATATTCTCATCAACACTGGATATTATCAATTTAAGAATTTCTGACAGTCTGACAGGCAAAACAATCTTTCACTGATTTAATTAGCATCTCCCTGACTGTTAGAAACGGTTAACATTTCTTCATATGTATACGGGCCACGTGCATTTCTTTCTTTTGCAACCTGCCTGTTCGCACTCTTAGCCCGCTGCTCTATGGGATGTTTCTCTATTTTTATTGATTTGTGGGAGGGCTTTACATTTTTTGGATATTATTCACTTGTTTTTTCAATTTGTTGTGATTATTTTCTCCCACTCTGTTATCTGTGTTTTAACGTGGACTATGATGTCTTCTAAGTTATTTTTCCACATTTAAATTAAATATATAGTGTGGTTTCCCTTTCAGAACAAAAAGAAAAAGAAAAGGAAGAAAAAAGAAGTTTAAAGAAATGATAAAAACTTCAGTATAACCTTTTTTGGCATTTTTTCGCTCTTAAAGGTCTGCTATTACTGTTCTCCTTAACTTCACTTAGGGTAGAAATAAGGTTTTTTTCCCTATTATTGTTCCAAATGAACTGTCAGTCCTTGACAGTTTGGTGATTTCAATGTGTTTGTTGGAACAAGAGCAGGAAGACAGGATGGCTTGCGGAAGGGATGAAAATGGAATTCAGATCCTCCCACCTCAACATTAACAGCTCAATGTGGGTGACTAATGCAGTCAAGGTTGGGGGGGGTGCTCTCCGAGGCACTCTGGCTCCCTTCACTCCTCCAGGCTCAACAGGTGTCAGAGGGGACCTGGAGGGACCAGGAGGTCCAGCAAACTTCCCGCATGCCAGTCTTCCCTGCGTCACCTGGACTAGGAGGAAGACGAACACACCTGTTTGCAGAGTCTGAACCTTATGTTCCGCCTCCTCCAGCTTTGAGGTGGTAGACATCTGGGTCTCTTGCAGCTTTCTGAAAAGGAAGAGAATAAAGCCAAATTGGTCATCTTGTTTCTCAACTTACACATCGTGTGTGTGCTGGAGCATCTTCACTGTAATACACACAGCCATTGACAGGCGTACGATCGGGTGTCACTCGTCATGCCAAGAGCACTTGGGGGGTCCACTTTCTGATCTTGACACCCAACTTGGTACCCACGTGTTATAACATGAAGTTGCATCCTGTGGGACTTGACAGGTGGTAATTGATGTAGAAGGTTATCATAAATGTAACTTGTTCTTGAAATGCCAGATATTTTTTAAAAAACCCAAAAAAACCCAACCATCATCACGCACTCATTGTTTTCTGAAGTTAGCCCAAGAAGAATGATACATTTACATTCTGCTGACACAATTGAAGGAATTTGTTGGAAGAAAGGAGCTACTAAATAGATGTGACAGCTGTTCCATTTCTGTTGTAATGGAATGCAAATGCAACTCCAATACCTAATGGGGAAATTAGGAATGTTTTAAACTACATTCCACATATTTCTATTTCCCATGATCTCCAAGTGAATTCCCTGGTCAATAAATAGCATTCCTTCCTCCTAATCCGCAGAAAATCTCTAAAAATAAGTTTATTATTTTTACATCATATGAATATAACACATGCTCTCATAATAATAAACCTGGGAGTACAGAAAAGCAGAAATTACAGTTAAAAAAAAATCACCCGAATTTCCATCACCTATGGAAAAGGACTGCTCACATTTTCACGTATTTCAATTATAACACTAATATATGCTCTGAGTTAAAAAACACACACACACACAAATATTACAAGAGTGTGGAAGGTAAAATGTCCTTTTCCTTCCTTGGCTGTATTTCCTCCTCAGACAGAGTTCTTTTGTAGCCTTCTAACAATTTTCTATATGTACAGAAACACAATGCAACATGGAATATACTATAGTGTAATATATACTCATATGCAACATACATAGTGTAATATATAGTCATTTGTAATATACATTCATACATAACATACTGTAATGTAATATACATTCATGCAATACACACTCAATGTAATATACCATGGTATAATATTCACTCGTGTGATACACTCATATGGAATATACTGTAGTGTAAAACACACTCATATTTAATATACTGTAATATAATATACACTTATATGTAATATCCTGTAGTGTGATACACACTCATTTAACATATTATAGTATAATATGTAATACACACTCATATGTAATACAGTGTGGTGTAACATGCACTCTCCCCACCTTTCTTTTACTACAAAAGGGATCCCAGCACACACGGTGCTCTGCAGCTTGCTTTTTCACTTACCTCCATAATTTGGAAATGTTCTACTCCAGCATATAGAGTTCTTCACTCTTACTACATAATTAACTTACCCAAGCCTCCACAGACATTTAGATTGTCTACTGTTACCTTCTACTAAACAAGTCTGCAATGATCATTATATAGATATTGTTGCCTAATTTGAGAGTGAATCTGTTGGATAAAACCGTAACAGAGCAATTATGATGGTCAAAGGGTATATGCAATTCTTTCAATAGACATCGAGAAACTTCCCAACAAAAAACCTCACCAATTTAACTCCTGCCAACAATATGTGAGAGTCGTTTCCTGTGCCAACACTGGATAAAATTAAACTTCATTTCGCTGCTGAGTAAAGCTGAGCATTTCTCTTTGTATGAACTCTCTGCTTATCTCCTTTGCCCGTTTTTTGCAGCACTGATTTTTTTCTCATTAATTTTTAAGAGCTCTTTGTATATAAAGAAAATTAGCCCTTTTTCTTAAGTGGTGAAAATATTTCTTTCCAGTTTTTTGATGTTTTTAAAATGTTGTTTATTGTTATTTGTTTTTAAAAAGCTCTTTTAAATTTTAGGTAGTCATAGTTACATAGCTTTTTTTTAAATATAACTTTTCTTTCATGCTTAAAGAGATTCCCTCCTCCAAAATTATTAAAAACAAAATATTTGTCCAAGTTTTCTTCCAGTATGTACATGATTTAATTATTAATATTTAACTCCTAAATCTATTTCAATTTTTTGGTGTAAAGAATGAGGTAAAGATCTAGCTTTATGCTCCATCCCCAGCGGTCAGTCAGTTACATCTTTTAATATAATTAATCCTTTTGCCTAATTTGGAGAGGCAGCTTAATAACAGTGAATTACTGATTAATTTATGTCCACACTTCTGTACTGCATGAGCCTGCTCTACGCAGATAACTTTGCATCATGCATTTTTCACTTCACGTGATGCCGGATACATTTCTGGTGATACTGCAAATTCTATGTAACTACTATTTGAATGGCTGCATAGTGTTCCAGGTAGGGACGGCCCATCTTTCACTCACCCATTTCTCACTGGCAGGGCATTCTGATTGCTTGCACCCCGCCCCGCCATTATCAATAACGTGGTGAGATATCTCTTGGGGTGTAAAGTGCTTTCCTAGGAGGCGTATTGAGCACTAGGTCCATACCTGCTGGTCAAGAGTCCACTCCCCTTTCAGAGCCCTGACCCTCTGTGTGGCCCCCTCCCTTTCCGGGGCTGCACCTGGTGCCGCTCTCCCAGCAGCGTGGGTGTGGCGTCTCTGTTCAGCGCTGGGCTCGGCCCTGGTCCCACAGTGAGGACTTCTGAGCATGTCTGAGCACAAGGGAGGCCAGGGGCGCAGTGGTGGGTCAGGCCCCAGCCCCACCTCTGGCTGACCTGCTGGGAGAGTGTGGGCAGGTCCCTAATCTGAGGCCAGGTCTCCCTGTTTGTAAAATAAGACCGTCTACTCTGCAGGTCTGCCATGGGCACTCAGTGAGTGGAGCGGCCATTCTTTTCTAAATGGAGCCAGCTTAACGGTGCTCCAGAGAGGCCTTGGTGCTCCGAGAGCTTCACGGAGCCCACTTCTAGAAGTCCAAGGAGCTGCATGCGAAGTCAATGGGAAACAGCATGACAACAGCCCATGCCACCGTCAGGCTGGCCTCCTACCTGTCAGCATACCTTTCATGCCTCTTGTTAATGGACGTACACATTTCTCCATGATAGGGCGAAACTTTAAAATCTTAATTTCACCAGAGGTCTAAAAAAACCTGGCATGCCCTTTGAATTGGTAAGTTCAACAGTCCTGACAGTGCTTTCATTAAATCATCACCAGTGAAAAACCAACTCACTATTTGTGCAAAAGTTTTGGGTGAAGCAGGCCAGCAGAAATCTAAAACTCCCAGAAGCTGGATGGCGCAGTAGGATATTTTACTGATATCCACTCCTTGACATATGAAGCAGTGTGATGTAAGGAAAAGATAAGAGGCAAAAAATTTTTACGAATCCCAAGATATTATGTGTATGTGTATGATGTTAAATAGCAAAATTCTTTTAAGAGAGGACCTGCAGTGGGGGATGGTCTTTCCATCTCTCTGCTCAGCTCAGGTACAGCTGCTATGTGCCAGCCATACATGCTCAACCCCTGGACTCGCATGGCCCACTGACCCCCGGAAACCATCCCCCAATGAGGAAAGACTGGTACAATGTCACTCAAGGGAAACTCAGAAATTACAGAATAAGAGACACCTTTGATTTGGGGGTTTTTGGTGAGGAAGACTGGCCCTGAGCTAACATCTGTTGCCAATCTTCCTCTGTTTTGTATGTGGGATGCCACCACAGCATGGCTTGATGAGCGGTGTGTATGTCTGTGCCTGGAATCCGAACCTGCAAACCCTGGGCCACTTTTGTTTCTCAAACAAAATTTTACCTGGAACCCCAAGGATTTTGGTTTAGAACCTGGGCTTATTTCACAGATAAATTTTTAAAACTGTCTTGTAAGGTGAAGCTTTAGAGGTAAAACGTTACGTCAGTTCAAGCGGACCTGAACACACACTCACCTCTCCTTTTCTGCAAAATCATTTTGTAACTTTTGTTCCTTCTCAAGAGCTATGGTCTCAGCTTGGTTCTTCAGAGTCTGTTCATATTCTCGGATTTTCTCTTTAAGTGCTTTTATCGTAACCTCTGCAGAAAGAAAAAAACTACAGTGAGAGAAGCACGATTCCACATGGCTCTTTACAAGGCCTTCGTAACCTGGGCGGACCAGTGTGTTTTAAACTTTCGCTCTTCAACTCTGACACAAAATCAATGGCTACGAGTCCCTTCGGAGACCTTTTTTCTCCCTAAATGTTAAATTGAACTTTAAACGTTGAGGCTGAGGAGGATCCATGGATTTTTGCTGGGAAGAAGAGCTATGGTTTCTCTAATACAACTTAAAATAAAAGGGGGGGGATCAACAGTAAAATATAATATCACCTTATTGATGAGTCTTAAATTAGTCCTCGACTGAGGGAAGATTGATAAAGTTTTAGTATGGGTTTAAGTACTTTCTTACGAAGAACACAGCTCATAGTCGTGTGCACCTTCTGGAAGAAGTGGTCTTGGGCAAAGTCCGGTGCAGCCACAGGCCTCCCTGGCCACGGCCGCAGCTCTGCCGTTTTGAGAGAGGTGAAACAGACGGTGCGCCAAGTGGATACAGTGCCACGTCCTCGGTGGAAGGGCCCTGCCTGAAGCTTGGGTGCCGAGAGCACCCCCCACCTGGCCAGAGTTGGGTGGACCGGGGCTGAGCATGCAGAGCAGAGGATGCAGGGCCTGGGGAAGCCGTACCTGAGGGAGGGTGAGCACCAGGGGCAGGGCAGCAGTGCTGTGCGACAAAGGAGCCTGCAGCGCCCAGAGCTCAGGACACAGGGCCCCTTGAGGGGCAGAGCTGTCCCTGGAGAGCCTAGGCGTCCCCACTGCCGAGTGTACGTTTACAGCTGTCACTCCAATTACCCCAAATGCGGACACCAAAGCAGATGAAACGAACGGGGCAGGTCCTAACTCCAACCCGCCGGTGGCTCTAGGGCAGGACCACTCCACGTGCTCCCTCCCATAGACGCCTCCACGCCACTCTGCACGCTGGGCGGTCCTGGCTCTCAGGACAGGGGAGCCCTTGGGGAACCGCACCTGCTGAGCACAAATCTACCTCTCAGAAGGCAAGGCTGTGGCTCTCTGCAGGTCCAGCACCTGGCACAGGTGGCGCTCGGGAAATGGCCAGGGCATGAACGAATGACAGAGCCGAGGCGAGGCTGGCCAGGGTGAGGCCCAGACGGGACCTGTGACAACGGGGCTCCAGGCTCACGGGAGAATGTCTTTGCCGAAGTAAGAGCTTGGACTGGTGGCCCTTGTTCCCTCAGGTTGAAACTCATGTCTGCTTTGGCTCCCTGGGCTGCACGGACACGCTGGGCAGGACAGGAGAACATCACTTGGGCATTCAGCGCCCACACAGCTGAACGTGGAAGAGCCAAAGGCTCTTTCGTTAAGAGGAGAAATTAGCCCTTTGCATTAAGTGGAGCCCAGAGGGTTCTCCCTGGAGGGAGATAGGGGATTAAAACCAATGACACCGTCAGGGCATCTGAAAGAAGAACGGGGGGCTTTCTGCCTTTTAGGCTGGTTGTTTTGAGCCTGAACGAAACGCTCCATGAACGTAATGGTTAGTGATACACATTACTCTCAAGCCATACTGACCAGGCCAAAGCTGGGCCAGGGTGGAACACTTCCAAGATGGACGCCGAGACAGCTCACCTCTGAAAACACTCGTATATTCCTTTAAGTCAGTGGTCTACATGACCGTGCAAACGTACAGCATTTTCGCCTTTAACAACAGTTGGAAATGTCTGTTGAGCTCCTGGGCCCCAGTGCTCATTCCAATGGGGTTTCTCAGCGTGACACATCTATGCTCCTTCCAGGGAAGTTGGGGCACTAGCTGGGAGCTTGCATTCTGTCTGATGGGGTCTCTTTGCCACCCCCACCCTGGGTGGGCTGCTCACTGACCGGCCAAGCCAACACCAGTGGCTGACTGGTTCGGGAGCCTCCGGCCCTTCTCTGTCCAGCAGCTGTGGCCCAGCAGCATCCTCACGTGAGGGCAGGTGAGGAGGAGGAACAGCAGGGCAGAAAGGACACCGCGGGGCTCTGCTCTCATTTGCTGTGCCCGGCGCCCCAATTTACTCATCTTTAAATGGGGTGGGGGGAGACTTATGGCACACGGTAGAGAAATTCCTTTCCTGCGTAACTTTTCATTAACCTACAGTAAGGCTCTGATGATGAAGACAAGTGACGTGCGCCCCAACCCTTCCAAACAATGACCATCTTATACTGGGGAGAAAGGAGAGGAAATTGACATTTTTCTGGAGGCTGGGAAAATCTGTAAAGATATCAATAAGTAAAGAGAAGCGGAGGAAATTTCTGGAAAAAACAATAGTGTTCAATGAGAGCAGCTGATATTTACTGAGTGTCTGGAACAGTTCTAAGTGCTTCCCCCACACACTCTCACTGAATCCTACAGCAATCCCGCGTGGGTAGAATGGGAGTCCCCCCCACCAAGAAAGGGAGGTTTGTCACACAGTGACATCACTCGCTCAAGGTCGCACAGCTAAGTTGTGGCAACGAAGGGGCTCCGACCAGGTCAGTCTGCCCCAGGTGCCTTTGTTCTTAAGTCTTGGATCATATATTTCATTTAAAAACACCCATCGGATGAGGCCTTTGGGGAGGAGGACATCCCACATTTGCTTGTGGCTCCTTGTCAGGCCCTGTGCAACCCGGCAGTAGGGCACCTGGCCCTGGGGGCTGACGAGGCAAGGTGGGGGAGGTGGCCACATGGAGACCTTGGGCCACCTGCACTGTCCTCCCACAAAACAAAAGCAAACTAAAGGAGACACAGAGTGGATCTGTCAAAATAGATGCCAGAGGTCAGTGGAAGGAAAATCCAAAGGACAGTCCTTGGGGTAGGTGCAGCGACAACGTCCGTGTGGTCCGTAAATGCACAGACTGACGGGTTATCTTTCACCGGAGCACGTGGCCCATTCTGACAAAAAATAACTCTTGCTGGGGGAGGCCACCCATCTCTCACCCGGACCCCAGGATGGGAAGTCCGACACCTCACTTCCAAGCAAGGACAGAGCAGCGCCTCCAAGTCTCAAAGGCTCGCCGTTCCCTGTGGCGCCAGATCGAGGTGGGGTCTCAGCTGTCTCCCCAGCCCATTCCCCTGAGGAAGGCCCTCAGGACCGCTCAGGCCTGAACCTTCCAGCTTCCCATCAGCCTCTTCCTGGACCCTTCCCCCGGACAAGCCTTGACTGCAAGCCTGTCCCCAATGGTCTCAAGGCCTGAGAACACTCTTCACAATCGTCACCAGTGAACTCTTTATCCAGGCCCGGGAGCATATTAAACGGGAGGCCACCCAGAGGGAGTCACCCAAACAGCCTGCCTTTCCTTTCTAGCTCCTTCCTCACCGACACCCCTAAACAAAAACAAATGGGTGAATTTCTCCCTGGACTTGGCTGGAAAACCAACAGCTGTGGTCAGATGGGGTTATGATTTCTCCTCAAGACGAGGAAGCCACAGGCTCCCAGACTCTGAACACATCTGGATGTTCGGTGTAGCAGAGGTTTCTTTGTTCCTCCCCGACAGGAAAAGCCAGGCAGCCTCTGCCCTCTCTGCTGGGCTTGCGGCTGGGCCGCCGCACCAAGGGGCTGTTTTCCATAATGAGTAGGTGACGCTGACAAGGAAACAGTGGTGCTCAAGCATGCAGACTCGAAGGATGCGTCTCCAGCCTTAATGTATCGGCAGCAATTATTAAATGACTGACTGAACGTGGCCCTTTGATCATAAGCTGGCGCCCTGACAGGTGTCACCCGCAGGCAACGCATCCGTCCTTTAAAAGGCAGATCTTATCACATGCTGATCCAGGAAGAATTTTAAAAGCATCCTGACCCGTCCCGTCGGAGGGCAATAAAATCCTATGTAGTTACATGTGCAGAGGAAAGCTTTACTTCTAAACAGCGAAGCATTATTATTATCTCTCTTTAAAGGCTCCGAGTCTTGCCCCACCCCGACTTTATGACATATACGACAATTAGAGCTAGTCCCAACAGTGTGGCGAAGGCAATTAAAAAAAAAGAAAAGAAAGGAGACAAAAAGGAAAAGAGAAAAGCGCCGAGCACGTCTTCCACCAACCTTGATTCTTCACTTCGGCAAATTCCTTGTTGTATTCTTCAAGAGTTTCCCTAAGTTTCTGGTTCTCTGTTTCAATGTCGTGCAGCCGCTGCACTTTGACCTGGAGCTGCTGCCCCAGCTCCAGAGCCGGCACGGGATCTGCAAGAGAGGAAAGCACAAGTCACCCCACTGTGGACACAGACGAGCCACCCTCAGGGTCACACGGAGAGCTGGGGCAGGTCTCCTGGGCGCCTGGGAGGTCCGTCTCCAGCAGGTCCCCCGGGGCTGCCACCACTTGCCAGAAGCTGGGGCCCCTATGGCCTCACCGCCTCCTGCAGAGCCCCCGGGAGCCCCATGTTTGGCTGGGGCCTTCTCTGTGGCCTACAAAGGATGTGTACACAGATGACAGTGAGGACATGGCACAGAGACCCACTCCAGGATCCTGAACACATGAAAGTGGGGTGGGAATGGCTGTGGTTCCCTGGGTTTGTCCACTGCTCTGGCGTGCTGTGACACCTTAGATTTGATAGAAAGAGAGATACAGGGGGTGGGGGCGGGAGCAAGGCGAGAAGACCTGGGAACATCAACCATGACCCTAGCGCCCCACTGGGAGGGTGTGCAGGAGGCGCTCACGAGCTTTAATCTGTTTTCAACAATTCTATGCTGTCGGAAAGAACCCCTGACACCCGGAGAGCGTCAGGCAGTCCTAAGACACTTTTTCAGACATTTTCTCATTTGAGCACCACAACAACCCTGGGAGGGGGTGTGAGATGCGATCACGTTCCTTTCACAGAGGTGGGACTGAAGCTCAGGGAAGCCGAGCGCCTTGCCCAAGGGCCAGTG
This sequence comes from Equus przewalskii, assembly GCF_037783145.1. NCBI lineage: Eukaryota > Metazoa > Chordata > Mammalia > Perissodactyla > Equidae > Equus > Equus przewalskii. The sequence goes on along the minus strand of NC_091842.1, from coordinate 9,935,815 downwards.
AGTGGGCAGAGAGCGCGTGAACCCAAGTCTGTTAATTCCAAGTGACCATTCTTCCAACAGGGAAGGTCCCTGAAGGAGCGGAGGAAACAAACATGGGCTTTCTGAGAAGCCACTCTACTTAGGACATGATCCATCGGGAGCCTCCTTTAGAGCCAGGGCTCAGCAGTTGGTGATCTGAAGACTGGAGGACCCTAGGTTTCTGCCCTTCCCCAGAGGCCCAGCTGGTGACTAGCCTGCTGTGACCCATCCTAGGCCAGCGAGCCAGCCAGTCAGGAGGCCACCGCCCTCCTGATTATAGTCGAAAGGGCAGGAGAGGGCATCCGGGCCAGTAAGATGAGGTCTGGTGGTTAATTCAATGTACAATCTGCCATCAGATTTACTTATAAAAAATTGAATTTTAACCTAAAATTAGAGATTGCAGACATGGATTTACAGTGCTAACTGTTGGCCTTTGCCATCAATTACCATTAGTTACCATTAATTCAGCACAAAATGGAGAGACATTAAATGTTTCCCTGGCGTCAACTGCATCTGTATTTTTTCTTCTGCTGCCTATGAGGCACTTATAATCCACCTGCCGGGCACCAGGGGAGCACTTCCTCTGGAATTCTCAGGCTTTGTCAGAGGAGAAGAATACCCAAGTCCACTGGGCTTAGAAAAGATTACGGAAGATATTCCTGGCATGGAGGCCAGCATCACTGGGGAGATGGCTGTAAAGATTTAGTCTCTGTTTGAGGAATGCTAAACACCAAGCCAGTGGATCAACAAGGGTATATATTCAAGAGCTCACTTAATTTTCAGATACCGGAGTCATTAATTTTTCAGACCACCCCTGGTTCCTGGAAACGAGGGCTTGATCCACCGTGCCTCTGTTGGCGAGTCCACCAGGAGCCAGGAACTCTTTGAGATGCCAACGTCTTTGTAGAGTTTATAAAAGGCAGGCACTGGGATATATCCAGCCCAGCGGCACCAGACCTGCCCGTGGGGTTTAACACCAACACTGTCCATCATGCGAAACCCTTGGCTGTCGGGCGTTTATTCTCTGTGTATATACACTTTACGAGTATATCCCTTTTTCGCTTGTGGCTTTTCATTATTATTTTAATCAGCATTAAAATATTTATATTTAATTAGATTTCAAAAGCTATTTCGGGGAGACGGTTCCTTGTAAGTAGGAGTAGTAATAACACTAAAGACTGAATTCCTCAGAACATTCCAGGTGCAGTTTTTTTTTTCTTTTTAATTTCAGCATCTTTCCAGGGTACCTTCCCACCCCCCACCCCTTTCACTCCTCCGCCCACGGCCTCACGCTGGGAAAATGGCGTGAAGGACATAAACAGCATGCCCATGGCCCCACTTCATATAGAACTACAACTTGAACTTGAAGCAGAGGTCACGGACGGACTGAGAAGAACGCTGCACTTGTATAAAATTCTATTAACGTCCACTCATGGAGGCTTTCTGGCACAATTGCCAGCACAAATTATATTTTTAAAGAGCTCAGCTAGTATAGTGCCCTCCATCCCTAAAATTTCTGCCGACAACTTTCCCAGTCCATTCCTTTTAAAAGGCCAGGACCCGCTACGTCTGCTTCGAATAAAAAATAGCTTCCCTCGCTCGATTCAGCAAGGAATTCAGTGACATATGAAAATAACATACACATTATCAAGCGAATGGTAACTAGACCTTTAGACAAATTTTCAAAGCATTATATTGTAAATGAAAATTCTGGCAATCTCATCATTATTCATTACGGCATGTATATTTAATTTAACACGATTAAAGGTTAATGCTAAGTAGCAAAACTGGTCACAGGATAAAGAATGAACTGAATGTTCAAACATCTCTAGGCATTAAACTTCAAACTTTACTACAGTACAGCTGAATGCCTAAACGCCGACAGCATCTGAACATTGTTTTGGATTATGTAAAAGGCACTGCTAAAGTACCTCTTAGGCTTAATTTTTATTACTTGTATTAAAGGAACAGCTAATTACCGCATGACAGTATAATGACTCCAGCATGTTTGGGCTGGAGACCAAAACAATGAATTTCGGCACGCCAAACCCCAACCTGAACGTTAATCTAGGCGAAATCATAGCTTTTTGTCTTGTTAATGATTTCCAATGCCATTTAAACCCCACACAAGTATTGTTAGGTCTTATTCTGAACGTCACAAGCCTCCGATCTCAGCAGCTCAATTAGGGAATTGTCTCGGGGAGGCAAGAGGACACACCCATACGTGGAACAGGAAGACACAAATCCTGCAAGCTCTGTCTGCCCAGCCTCCTCCACGTCAACATGCATCCACCCAACGGGACAGACTTGCAATGTGTTTGACAACCATCTAACAGGTAATTCCTCAAACACTCTTTGAGGCACTATATGGCCCATTATGCAACACAACACTCAAAGAACATAATTACAACAAACAAATAATACCGTCACCTGCATTTATTCAGCATCTTCTCCCAAGCCCATGTAACATTATCTCATTAATTCCAGCCATCACGGTCAGAGGTCGGCGGAGGGGGCTCTGCAATGCGTCACGCGCTGGCATCTCACCCAGGGACAGGGACGGGGGGAGGAGAGAAGATGGCCAGGCAAACAGGTATGCAAAATTTTAATTAAGATTTGTGCTTCCTGAACCAGCAGCCAACCAGATTATACTGTCTCTTCAAGTACTAATTTAACAAGTATTTCCTAAGCATCCGTCTGCTCTGGGCAAGGCCTGGGTGAGGCACTGGGACGGACACCAGCCAAGACGGCCGGGACCAGCCTCGCCGTAGGGATAGAGCATGTTCACAAATACACAAATAACAAAGGTAAAGCAAGAAGGGCCGTCCCGAAGCAGAGGAGTGGGACACCACTCCCAGACAGAGAAGTGGGAAAAGGAGATTTTTTTTTCCCAAAGAAGAGACTGAATTTAGACCCGTGGAGTGGGTGGGGCAGTCTGTCCACGTGGAAGATGCAACACGCAGGGGAGCAAGGAGCAGGGAAGTGCCCAGCACACCCAAAAGAACAGTTCAGTCTGACTGCTGGGGTCCCTGTACACGTTCTACAGCATCAGGACCGTTTTAGGTGCCAGGAGGACGTGGTGGTGAAGACGACAATCCTTGCTCTCAAAGACTTGATGTTCTAGTGAAGTGGGCAATACAACAAAAAGCAAAGCCCAACAAAACAGAATCCTTTCAGGTACTGGCAAGCATGAAGAGAGGAAAGAGGGTGTGGAGAATGGGGAATGGGTCCTGGACACAAACGGGCAGGGAGGGCCTCTTGGAGGAGGTGACAGTGGGATTCAGACCTGTGAAAACACACTCTTGGCAGAGAGAACAGCAGTGCAAAGGTCCAGCCATGGGTGTGACCTGGCATACTCAAGACACAGAGCGAAGCTAGTGAGGCTGCTGTGAAGGGAAGGGAGAGCAGCAACGGACAAGTGGTTAGAGAGGGAGGCCTGTGCTCAATGATTTAAAGAAAAATATGAACACAATCAAGCAGAGAAAGGACGATATAAAGAAGAATCAAATGAATTCTAGAGCTGAAGATACAATGTCTGAGGTGTCGGGTTAGTACAGCAGGTAGTGTGTCAGTCTCATAAAAACAGTGTCTGAAATGAGCCAGAGCCTGAGTTTGGATTCAGTTCTCCTCCCGATGGGAAAACCATCGATGAAAAGGACTCTTGCAAGATGAGCCGCTGGGGCACGAGAAGAAAACTGTAGTACTTTGACCACAAAAAGGTTTGTTGGTTTTCCAGTGGCAAAATATGTAAGAGTTTTAAGCTTAGAGATGAATTATACAATTTTCTTTGAAAAAGCTAAGTGTTCCAAATTAGCTGCCCTGTTCTATGATGGCAGACGGCTATCAGTAATACACTGCCTGGCAGGCATTTTTGAAGAAAATAAATACGTAACCTATGTCTTTGAAGTAAATCTGATGCTTTAATACTTAGTGGGAAAAAAACTACTTCTCAAAAGAAACTCATGCTATAGTGACAGCAGTCTACAAATGCATATTTAGAAATGTTCCCATCATCATATAAACTTATAGGGAAAGATAACATCCTCTGTAAAACATCTCAATGCCTCACATCATGGGAGGAGTGCAGCACAATGATTTAAATGTGGGTCAGACTGCCTGTGTTTGAATCCCAACTCTGCCACTTACTGGTTGTACAACTTTGGACAAGTTACTTATTCTCTCTGTATCTTAGTTTCTTCATCTACAAATCAGGCATAACAACTGTGCCTATACCATGAGATTTCCATGAGGATTAACTAATATCTGCATATCTTAGAAAATTGCCAGGCACAGAGTCAACACTCAATAAATGTCACCTGTTACTAACCAACTCAAACCTGATTAAATATTTGCCAAAAGAAGTCTCAAACCATTTGTTTATAAAATAAAAAACACAGATCTTCTGCCTAGTTATCAAGAAAAGTTGAATATCAGAGAAAATAAAAATTTACTAGTTGAATTTCAACAAACACCTTCTTAAAATTGGTACACAGGTTTCAAAAAAATGAATCATATTTTCATAAAGATAGTCAATAATGCACTGCTTTGGTTTGGATCTATGTAACTTTGTGAGTTATCTTTTCCTGACATTTATGACAGCCATTAAACCAAGAGAAAATTAACAAAACCTGGAGACTTCCACTTCTGGCCATGACAATTAGCTGGTACTGGACTTGACCTCTAGCCATGAAAAACTAGACTATTAGGCAGACTACATGAAACAACCATTGCAGATATTGGACAACCAGCAGAGCAGGACTGTAATCCCCAAGAGAAGGGAAACAAGTGAGATGAGTCCTCTGACCACTCTGACTTTCTGCCAGGAAGCACTTTCTGGATTGCAACACAGGGAAGGGGGAACCGAAGCAGAGCATGATGTCTTCCTGGGTGGAAAAGACAGAGATCAGAAGATTGGGAGGCCGGGGCAGCTGGAATTTGTAGGGCAGAGCACTGGAAAGGAAGGGGATATGCAGAGAAAGAGCTAGAGAAATCTGCAGCGGAGCAGAGTCTGTTGCTAAAAGCTAAGGTGCAGCCGCATAGGGTGAAACTCCACAAGGCTGGGCAAAGAATTATATGGAAAGTCTAAGTGAGCAACTCCCAGAGTTCACAGAGGGTTGGGAGACTTCTGAGTTGCACCCAGCCAGAGAGGAGAGACTTGCTGAATAGCCAGGACATTCAGTAGAGACACTAGAAGGGCCATACCAGAGTGGAGGGCTAAAGGAATCCTAAAGCAAAGGCTATGCCAGACTCACTCCCAAAAGCTTAAAAACTAGCCTCAGAATGATCGAGCTGATCTGCAAGTAATTTAACTGCCTGCCCAAACAAACTTAACACTCTTAAGAAAGACAACGAAATCCAGATAGTTAAAAATTACAATGCCCACCATCCAACCAAAAATTACTAGACACGCAAAGAAGCAGGATAATCAGGAAAAAAAAATCAGTTAATAAATACAGAATCAGAAATGACAAAGAATGACGGATTAGTTAACAAAGATGAAAACAGCTATTGTAAGCATGCTCAAGGATTTAAAGAAAAATATGAGCATGATAAGGAGAGAAATGGAAGATATAAAGAAGAAAATGGAATTCTGGAGCTTAAAAATGCAATGTCTAAAATGAAAAAATTCCCTAGATTGGCTTAAGAGCAGATTAGACACTGCAAAAGAGAAAAGATCAGTGAATTCAAAGCCACAGTCATAGAAAGTGTCTAAATTGAAGCATGGAGAGAAGAGACTGGAAAAGTTACCAAAACCTCAGCCACCTGTGAAACACTATCAGGCAACGCAACATACATGGCCCAGGAAGGGGAGGTGCGTATTTAAAAAACAGTGGTGAAATTTTTCAAATTTGGCAAAAGCTACAAACCTAAAAATCGAAGAAACTCAACAAACTTCAAGCAGGATAAATACAAAGAACACCAATAAATATAACCAAATTGCTGAAAAGAATAATAATAAAAAAAATCTTAACACCAGAGAAGAGAAGACTCATTATCTACAGGAGAAGAAAGATAAGACTGACCAGAGACCTCCTATCAGAAATAAGTAGGTCAGTTCTGAGAAAGAAAAAACAAAAATTGCTAACATATAGTTTCATATCCAGCAAAAAATATCTTTCAAAAATGAGGACAAGGTAGACATTTTTTTGTTTCAAATGAACAAGAGCTGGTAGAATTCATTGCCAGCATTCCTACACTATGAAAAATGTTAACGGACGTGATAGGCTGAGCGACAATGAAGCCAGATGGAAACTTGGATCTACACAAAGAAATAAACACCACCGGAAATGGTAAATATATGGGTAAAAATAAAATACTATTTTTCTAATTTTTAATTTTCTTAAAAGACAATTGACTATTTAAAAGCAAAAATGGTAACATGTTGTACAGTTATAACACAGGTAGAAGTAAAATGAATAACAGAAGGAGGAAGAAAATGAAAGCGTATGTAAGATTCCTATATGTGAAGTGATGTAAGATTATTTGAAGCTACAGTGAGATAAATTAAAGATGCTTACTGTAAACTTTAAAGTAACCACTAAGAAAATAAGACATAGAATTATAGCTAATAAGACAATTGGGGAGATAAAACAAGATCATAAAAAATAGTCAAAAGAAAGCAGGGAAAATACAATAAAAAACAGGTAAGATAAGCAGAAAACAAACAGTAAGAGAGCAGACTTAAAACCCAACTTTAGCCATAATTACATCAAATGTAAAAGATCTAACATTCCTCTTAAAAGGCAGATTGTCAGACTGGATAAGAAAGAAAGTCATGGCTGTTTACAAGAGATGCTTAAACATAATGATAAAGACAGGTTAACAGCAAAAGGATAGAAAAAGATAACATGAGAACACTAATTGAAAGAAAGCTGGAGTGCCTATGTTAAAATCAGACAAAAGAAACTTTAGGACAAGGAATATGGCCAGGAATAAAGAAGATCACTATATAAACTTAAAACAATCAAATCTCTGAGAAGATATAACTAAAGAGATATATATGCCAAAACAAGGCTTCAAAAAACATGTATCAAAAACTGACAGACCTGAAAGGAGAAAAAGAAAAATTCACAATAATAAAGATTTCAAAACTCCATTCTTGCTAACTGATAGTAGAGTTAGATACAAAATCAGTACAGATACAAAAGACTTGAATAACACTATCAACCAACTTGACCTGACTGACATTTACAGAGCGCTCCATTCAGCAATTACAGAATATGCATTCTCTTCAAGCGCACACGGAACACTCATCAAGACAGAACATACCCTGGTCCATAAAACAAGTCCTGAAAAGTTTAAAAGAACAGAAATCATGCAAAGCATGTGCTCTGACCACAATGGAATAAATCAGTGACCTCAGCCTCCACTTTAAGAAACTTGAAAAAGAGCATATTAAACTCCAAGTAAGTAGAAGTTCGCAAATCACAAGAAGAGAAAGCAATAAAACTGAAAATAGGGCAAAAAGAGAAAAAGCAATGCAAATAAAAGCTGGTTCTTAAAAAAAAATCATTAAAATTGATAAGCTTCTAGGCCAGATTGATCAAGAAAAGAAGAAAAAGAATTTATAAATTCCAAGATCAAGAATGAAAAAAGGGACATCACGACACATCCTACAGATATTTAACAGATAATGAAATATTATTATGAACATTGTGGCAAAAATTTTGATAATTTATATGAAATGGATCATTCCTTGAAAAATTACCAAACTGACTCAAGAAGAAATAAAAAATCTTAGTAGCCCTATCTGTTAAATTAAATTTGTAACTAAAAACCTTGCAACAAAGAAAATCTCAGCTCTTGATGGCTTCACTGGTGAACTAGAGAAGTTTTAAGGAAGAAATAATAGCAAGCTTACACAAACTCTTTCAGCAGAGAGAGGAAGGGGGAGCACATCTCCACCCTTGATCTCCACTCTATGAGACCAGCGCTACCCTGATACCAAAACCCAACAAAGACATTAAAGGGGAAAAACCCAGCAAAAAGCTATCGTCCTGTATTCCTTATGAACTTAAAATGCAAAAGTCCGTAGTAAAATATTAGGAAATGGAATCCTGCAAGTTCTAAAAAGCATAATACATCATAACCAAGTAAGATTTATTCTAGGAATGCAAGATTGCTTTAACATTCGAAAATCAATCAAACTATTTCAACATATTAAGAGAATAAAGGAGAAAAATCATACAATCATCTCAACAGATGCAGAAAAAATCTGACAAAATTCAATACCAATTCACAACAAAAACTCTCAGCAAACTAGGAATAGAAGGGAATTTCCTTGACCTTATAAAGAATATCTACAAAAAACCCAACAGCTAACATCATGCTTAATGGTGAAAGCCCGGAACACTTTTCCCTAGTGTTGGGACCAACGTAAGGATGTCTGCTTTCTCCTCTTCTATTTAACATTGTACCAGAGGTCCTAGTCCTGCAAAAAAAGCAAGAAAAACAAACATGTGGGGCTGGCCTTGTGGCCAAGTGGTTAAGTTCGCGTGCTCCACTTCGGTCACCCAGGGTTTTGCCAGTTCGGATCCTGGGCGCAGACATGGCACCACTCATCAGGCCATGCTGAGGCGGCGTCCCAAATAGCACAACCAGAGGGACCTACAACTAGAATATACAACTACGTACTGGGCGGTTTGAGGGGGAAGAAGAAAAAAAGACTGGCAACAGATGTTAGCTCAGCTGCCAATCTTTAAAAAAAAAGAAAGAAATATACAGCATTACAGACTGGAAATCAATATGGATATAGAAAACTTGAATAACAGTATCAACCAACTTGATCTAACTTACATTTATAAAACATTCCATTCAACAAACTATAAAGTACACAATCTTTTCAAGGGTACATGGAATATTCAAGATACAACATCCTGGGGAAGCTACAAAAAACCTTCTAGAACTAATAGATGAGTTTTAAAAGGTCATAAATATAACATTATTACATGAAAATTAATGGCATTTCTATACAAAAGCAACTAACAATTGGAAAGGAAAATTATAAAGGAAACATCATTTACTATAGCATCCAAAAACATGACATACTTAGGGATAAACTGAACACAACATGTGCCAGGTTTGTACACTGAAAACTACAAACATTGCGGAGGGAAATGAAAGAAGACGTCAACACATACACCACGCTTGGACTGGAAGGCTCGGCAGCGTTACAGGTGTCAATGCTCCTCGAGCTGATCCACAGATACAGTGGAATCCTGCTCCAAATCCTGGAAGGCTTGTTTGTAAAAACTGATCAGCTAAATCTAAAATCAGTATAGAAACTCAACTGGCAAAACCAATTTTGAAAAAGAAGACCAAAGATAAAGGACTTATATCATCTAATTTCAAGACTGACTATAAAGCTATGATAATCAAGATGGTGTGATATTAAATAAGGATAGCCATACAGATCAAGGAAATAAGAGGGTCTAGGAAAAAAATCTCACACATATATGTATCATCCACTGATTTTCAATGAACCTTGACCCTCTTTCATACCCTACATGAAAATTAACTCAAAATGCATCATAAGCTTAAAGGTAAGGGATAAAACTATACAACTTCACTAAAAACACACGAGAAAAAATTGATGACCTTGAGTTAGGCAATAAATTTCTCAAAACAGAAAAAGCAAGAACCAAAAAAAGAAAAACATAATAAATTAGAATGCATTAAAATAAAAAACTTTTACTTTTCAAATGGTAACTGGGAGAAAATATTTACAAGACATATATCTGACAAAGGACTTATATCTACAATACTTTAAAAATTTACAACAATAGTAAGACAAACAACCTGCTAAAAAAAAACGGGCAAACGATTTCAACAGCCACTTTACAAGTGAAGATCTCTAAGTGACCAAAAGCACATGAAAAAATATCTAGCATCATTAGTCACCAGGAAAATGCAAATTAGAATCACAATGAAATCTGCTATACACCTACTAGGAAGTCTAAAACTGAAAAGATGGACCATGCCAAGTGACGGAGAGGACACGGAGCAACTGCACTCTCACGTGTTCCTTGTGGGGGACAAAATGACACAAACATTTTGAAACTCAGTTTGACAGTTTGTCATCAAGCTAAACACGCACCTCCCCTACGCCCCAGCAATACTAGCCCTAGGAGCTGACCTATGAGACATGCAAACCTGTGTCCTCATGACAGCTATCTGTGATGCTTACAGCAGGTTTACCCGTAGCAGCCACACACTGGAAACAATCCACCTGTCCACTAACAGGGGGCCGGGTAAGCAGACCGCTGTGCATCCATCCAGTGGAGCCCACCCAGCCATGAGACGGTACTGAGACTACGGTGACAGCAACACCCAAACACCGGGCTGAGTGAAGGAAGCCGGACACACGAGAACGGAGGGCACACCCACTGGCTCCATTTACGTGAAACTCCAGAAATGACGACTCTAACCCAGCTCGACAGAAAGCGGATCCGTGGTGGCTGGGGTCTGGGATCATAGGGAACTTTTGAGGCAACAGAAACGTTCTGTATCTTGATTGTGAGGCTGGCCATATGATCAAACTGCACACTTAAATGGGTACATTTTATCCTATATGAATTATGCCTCAAACAAGTTGATTCCAAAATGTAAGTTTTTAAAAAAGATTTCATTGTTCCTTTTTCTCCCCAAAGCCCCCTGGTACATAGTTGTATATTTTGACTTTGGGTCCTTCTAGTTGTGGCACGTGGGACGCTGCCTCAGCATGGCTTGATGAGCGGTGCCATGTCCGCGCCCAGGATCTGAACCGGCGAAACCCTGGGTAGCTGAAGCGGAGTGCGCGAACTTAGCCACTCGGCCACGGGGCCAGCCCCTAAAATCTAATTTTATAGTGAGGAAAAGGCTTTTGTACCCCTAATAAAATATAAATTTTAAGTCCTTTTTACTCTTCATCACATCCTTTTAGTTCTATTCTTAGTATATGATTTACAATGTATTTAATACTCTGCTGTAATTACACATTTAAATAAGTAAATAAATAATAAGAATACATTAAGGGTGCAAATTCAAGATTTTTACTGTTGGGGTAGATGACTAATAGTAGTTTGGAGACCACGACCTCAGACCCGTGTGGCTGCTGTCAAGGATGGACGGGGGGCTGAATGAAGGTGGTGAGCCCAGCGAGCAGGGGAAGGGGGCTTGGACGAGGGAGGTGGTGGGCGACGCCTTGAGCAGTCGAATTTGGGACACATTCTGGAGCTGGTCACTAGGGCTTCCTGACAGACTGGCTATAGGTGTGAGGGAAAGAAAGGACTTCAGGCTGACCCCCGCATTCGTGGCCTAAGCAGTGGCATGAATGGTGACACCATGCACCTCTCTGGGAGGGCTTGGGGGAAACCAGCCCTTCTCTGTGGTCACGTGGAGTTTGAGAGCCCAATGGACATCAGAAGCCACCGAGGGAGAGAATGTAAACGGAGAAAAGAGACAGGCTAAGAACAGGGTCCCGGGGGACTCCCACACTGAGAGGAAGGCCAGGGAGGCCTGCGAAGAAGAGTGTAAGCGGCTGACAGGTGGGCTCAGGGGGCGGAATCGACTCAGAGGAGCTTTGCCGGGATGGGGAGTAGAGAGTTGGCCAGTGGCTGGAAGGCGTCTTCTTCTTCTGATCACATGTATTTTCCCAGCAAAACATGAGATGTGTAGCACTCAGGGCAGAAAGAAGGCACGAAACAGGACAGGTATGGGCCAGAGTGGGAACGAGGGTGGGGCCGGCTATGCAGTTTAGACCTCAGGTAACTAACTTGCTCTGGCCCTCCAGGGACCCTGGCACATTTCGTGTCGGACGCCCTGGGTCACTGGGAAGGACGCGTTGCTGTGCCCCGATAAAGCCCAACGGTCTCGGTGCAGGGGAGTTCTGGAAGACGGAGAGGACAGTGCCGAAGGTCACAGAGAGCTACACAGGCTGCAGAGCAGGGCTTCCAATTCCGTGGGGGCCACAGTGCGCCGGGGAACGGGGACAGGGTTCTGGGGCCTGCAGGGAGCCGCTTCTCCGTAAGTCATGAGGCCTGAAAAGACGGACCTCACTAAACCGGAGCACACGTTTGCCCCGCAAGCCCTGCGGGCAACGGCGTCCCCTGCCACCCGCCAGAGGATGAGCGTGCCCCTTGTGAGTGCCATCCCTGTGATGACATCACAGCGTGGCAGCCGCTGCTTTTCGCCAGGGCACTCTAGGCTAATGTAATCATACGATTACATAATTAACCCAGCTGTCTCATTAAGAAAATCAACTGGAATTCAGGGCATAATTAGTCATACAGCAATTAGCATGCTGATGAGCAACTGATGAAAAGCTGTCTAGATATCAAGTGTGCCAGGACCACCTCAGTCACGGCGAGGGGGGAAGGAGGCGACACACCACCCCACACAGTGAACCACGGAGTCCCCAAATCCCTCGGAGCGAGTGCCCGCACCCCAGCCGTGTGAGGACAGGAACGCAGAGGGACGGTCCTGAAGAGGGCAGGCACATGTGCGAACGCCCCTGTTGTCAGGCTGCTTCCTTTAAAATGTTTATGGCTAACTGCTCAGCCTGCAAACACTGGGGACGTGAAATGGGGAGCTGTCGGGCCCCAAGTTTGTTGTAAGCTGTTCACGGAGGGTGGAGAAGCTGCTTCCTCGGCCAGCATGCAGTGTTGGGAAGAGCATCACTGTCCCTCGTCCTCTTGTCCCCAACGCTGGACCAGCTCCCGTCCCGCAGCCCAGGAGGGAGACGGGAGAGCATCTGCAACCCACAGGCTTCACCCCACGCTGCAGCCCCAGGGCCCTTTCTGTCCCGTTACGGTGCTGGTGGTTGACTCTTACGCGTGAAACACAAGGTTTGATGCCAGTAAACTGAAAATGTGTCTGGGGACCCTGTGATCTCCGGCTCCTGAGGCTGCAGAGTTCTCTCTGGAGGGGCCATGGGCACTGGCTCCGTGGCCAACGCCAGGAGACCCAGGACACAAGGACTGGAGCAGCCTTACGGGATCCGGCGGGAGCGGCCACACTTCCACAGCCTTCAAAAAAGCCCCCGACTAGCACATGGACTGAAACCTCAGTATCAGAAGCAACTGGGTATTTCTAACTAATCCTAAGGTCTTGTCACCTTTTCCCAGGAGTCTTGCTATGGGATCCCTGAGCGGGCGGCTGATAGGGAAGAAGTTAGAAGAACGGAAGGAATGGTGTTTTCTAATTTTAACCGACAGCGTGGCCTTGCTTGAAACTAGTGTGAGGGGCAAAGGCCCAGATTAGTGTTCTATTCTTACAGAGGGGCATTAACAAGCAGTTCTCAAAAACGACGATGTTCCACTTTATTTCTGGATCTTCCAATGCTGGGCCAGGGGGGATATTCACAGGAGAGGAAGTTTTCCTAAGCCCAAATCAAACCCCCTCAGGGGCACCAGGGAGTAGGGGCATTTTGGAGTGGGTTCTCAACTAGTTCTCTCCCAGGACTCATGAAAACTAAGACTTTCTGCACACAACTGCAGGGCAGTCATCCTAGGGAAATAAAGTGAGAGAAGTCAGTCACGAAACACTGAGTTCTAGCAGGGTTTCAAGAGTCAATGAATATTTTATGTCACTGATAATGTGCTTCCTAAGATTTAAATCTTAAAATAAACCCTTCCAGGCACTGTCTTTCTGTTTGTGTCTGCTGGACCTAAACCACATCTTAGCAAGGAGTGAAAGATGATTCTTTTTGGGTTTTTTTTGGTGAGGAAGATTGGCTCTAAGCTAGTATCTGTTGCCAATCTTTCTCTTTTTTGCTTGAGGAAGATTGGCCCTGAGCTACTATCTGTGCCAATCTTCCTCTGTTTTGTATGTGGGACACTGCCACATCATGGCTTGACGAGCAGTGTGTAGGTCTGTGCCTGGGATCCGAATGCACAAACCCTGTGTGCCAAAGCAGAGTCTACAAACTTAATCACTATGCTACCGGGCTGGTCCCAAAAGATGCTTCTTTTAAGGGGGCCACAGCCAGAGGCAAGGAGGCAACGAGAACTTGCAAAGAGGTCCTTCCAATGAACTCTGCAGCCAAAGCAGAGAAGTTCTGTGACACCAACCACAGGTGGTGGCTCCACTGACTTTCTCTCTTTTCCTCATTTCTAGGAACTTTAAAAAAAGTACCATTAACCAAGAGGCTTCTGGGACAGAGAAGTCACAGTCATATTTTACACAAATTGATAAATGTCCATCGACTATTGCTTAAGTTCTTATCTGTAATCCATTAACAAGGGGTATTCAGAAACTAAGGTCACAAGTTGAGTATTTTACTGATTTTTGCCTTTCCCCCGATTGTAGAGATAAATACAGGCTCAGTGTAAAAAATCTGAGAAAGTATCAAAAAGCAAGAGCAAGTCACCCACGCAAGGTTAATTACTGGCAGATTATGCATACCATCATAATTTTGCTCAGAACACAGTAAAATTCCAGCTACACAAAAGCCTTTAAGGGGCCATTCCAGGATATTCCTAGCTATCAGAGAGGGTCACACTTTAAGAGTGGAGACATTTTTTTCTTGTTTCGTTACAGTAAGGGATGAAGGCCACCTACTTTGCCTGTTTAGTCAAGGAAGACCTTCTGGAAGCTACTGTGTGGGCTCTCAGCACCTACATGGGAGAGCAGGGGCCGAGGCTCCCGGTGGACCGCAGGGAGTGCGGCCGAGGGGATGAGAGAATATGGCTCTTTAAAGAGTATACCTTGAGTTTTTTCTTGCACACCTGGGGTTACTGTTGCTGACAGAGAGTCATGGAACTCTGCTCTCACCCACGAATATGGGTTCCAGTGCAAAAGGAGGCTGGTCTCCCAATTAGGGAGCTTGCCGGAGAGGAACTCCTTGTCCGGTGGCGGGGTGGGGGGGGGTGGGGGGGCCTTGCTCACGTGTCCTTATCAAGTCATGATGTTGGCAGACAGCCACAGTGCCTTTCCTCACGCAGCTAATCATTAGCAACTTAATAAATATAAATCTCAATTAGAGATGTAGAATAAAAAAATTTACATATTTGCAAATTTAAGATAATTCCTGTATGTTGACCATACACATTATGATCTAAAATTTGTCCAGGATAAAACAGACAGATGAAGCCACATAAATTAATGACATAAAATTCTAACTTGCTTATGAATCTAAATGTCAACTACTCTCCTACAGCTATGACGTTGACAGCAGAGGCAAGGGCCATTTTCAACCAGGACAACAATTAGAGACGATCAAGAATTAGGAACAGGACGCTAGTTCTCCAGACTTTTTGTTGGTCTTCCTTTTAATTTTGTATCCAGATGCAACCATGGCAACAAGGACTGTTATCGAGAGATGAAGGAACTGATGTGCGGTAACTGAGGCCTGGGTAGAGCTGTCCTAGTCGCCTTCTCCCACACTGTCCTACCTCCTGCCGACAGCTGAAATTTGCCATTTCTCTCCAACTTCACTCACTGCCCCAGGGCGGCCGCCTCTGAGCTTGCCCACTCCTTCCTGATCTACACTGTCATGCCCAAAGGGCTCTGCCTTCGAAGCACTCATCACCCCCAAACTCATTACTTGTGCAATTCCTTTTTAATGCCCGTGTTCCCACCAGACTCTACCGTCCATGAGAACAGGCAGCCACCCGGCAGATCTGCTCCCTGCTCTCTCCCTGGGGCTCAGCGTGGTTCCTGAGACACAGCGAGGGGAGGTGCCACGGTGCTGAGGAGTCACCCCCAGGACACGAGGACCACAGCAGTGCGGAAGGACAGCATGCTCTGCCAAAATAAGCAGGATATTTCCAATCAAAGGGATCCTAAAATACTCTCAAAATTGACTAGGGAATGAGCAGTGATCTGATGGCAAACGAGAAAGAATGTGAACGAGGGGTCTTAACTCTTTTATCTGTTTGGAGGACTCATCAGGACGACTGTGCATTTAAATGTTTATTCAGGGTCTTTAACCCGAAGGAGCTTTTGGAAGGAGAAACCACATCACTTGGGATGTTGGATGTGGCAGACGACAAGATGGAGGAGCCGAGTCACACCACTGCAGGAGATGAACGGTTGGGGTGGAGGGGGACGCCACATTCCGCTGTGTGTGTAAAGCCTGGGACGCCAGCAGGAGAGCTGCTAAACCAAACCCAGATTCTGGACATCAGCACTGGCCATGAAACCCAAGGCCTCCAAGGTTTGATGAACCCCGACTGCTAAGTGTCACAGAAGCGTCTATGCAGGCAGATAAATCTTCATAGTGACACCAAAGCGAAAGGGGAGTTCAGAGCGCTATTCAGCTGCAACAACGCAGTGAAAGATACATCCCGTTCTCTCACAATTTAGGCTGTTCGAATGCCCCAGAGCACTCTCCCTCAATGGAAAGTGTCCATCTCAGGAGCAGGGTTCAGTGCGAACAACTGAAGACGAAGACCAGAGAACCTCAGAGGGCATTCTGCAGAAATAATTCCAGCCTCTAATTTATTCACTCACTCAACAAATATTTACGGAGTTTCTGCTACGTGGCAGCCACCAGGGTAGACGCCAGGGACATCGCTAGGGATGAGACTGCACTGTCCGTCTCTCTGCCTGGCCAGGTAGGCAAACCGCCGAGCACCAAGTGGGGTTCTGAGAGAGGCAGACATGGGTGCTTGGTGCAGGGTGTGTGCGTGAGAAGGGCACCCCAAAGCCGGCCTGGGGGTCAGGAAGCGGTGTCTCCTACAGCCAATCTGGAGGGGCAGGAGGAGACGGGTGAGAAGGGGCCTGGCCTGCCAGCACAGCGGCAAACGGGCCAGAGGGAGGCAACCCCATAAACACCAAGACTCATGTCCTGATACTGTAGACACGAGAGAGGAGGGCAGAAGCTGGGATGGAGGGGAGGGGATGGAACCGAGAACATTCTGGAAGCAGAATGCCCAAGACTCGGTGACCCAGTGCTCTGGAGTGAGCAGGTGAGTACAAGGTGGTGCTGCTTACCAAGAGAAGGAACTCAGGAAGAAGGCGGTTTCCTTGGGGCACAGTGGTGGTTTCGGGGTGCCCATCCGTCACCCCGGGGGGATGTCCAGGAGGCCACTGGGTATGAGAGCTGATACTCAGGAGTGAGAAATGGACCAAGCTTTCGGAGCCCCTAGCGTGACCCTTCGTGAATTCTGCCGCAGAGGACTCTGGGGTGGCTCTGGGTCAGCAGACTTGTGGGGTCACGCAACATGTCACACCTGTGGTATGCCAGGCCTTGCTCCAGGTGCTGGGCGAAGAGCGATAAAGCACAGCTGCCCTCAAGGAGCCGTCACTCCAGTAGGACCAGCAGGTAAGACACAAGAAAACACACAAATACAAGACTTCCAGAAGGGGCGGTGGGTGGGGGTGGTTCGGTCAGGTCTCTCTGCCAGTCTCCGAGGCCGATGGGACTCTGGCTCTGCCTCTTCCTGCGGTCCCGGGGCTGGGCCACATGGCACACAGCCGAAATACCTGTTCCATTATTCCCAAGAGCTCACTCCACTTTTCCGAGATAGCGTGAGTCGCTGTTTCTCGCAACTAGAAGAACTTAACGCACCCACCAATGTTTCTGGGTTCGGCTGGACTGAAGCCTTAAGCACGCAGACAGTTACGGCCCCCCGAGGCCCCCCACTGTGCGAGTGACTGTCAGTAAATGCAACGCTATTGACCAGACCCTTCCTGTAAGCCTCGGCCGCAGGATTACTTCATCTGAGCAATAAGCAGACTTCAAAACACAGGTAGAGTGCTCCGAGCTCCACGCCTGCTTTTCAAGTACCCTGCTGGATCTGGCAGACCACAGCATTTGTAAGAAAGAAATGTGTGGGAGGCGGGTAAAAGCGATCTACATGGCATGCAGACATACTTTGACTGACTTTTATTATCACAGAGAACATCAAACACTATTTGCTCCCACTATCATAAATTGCAAATGCAAACTTTAATTCTCCAGGCAAAAAGGATAATTATGAACACCACCAATATGGGAAAAATGCTTATGGTATAATATTAAGTGAAAAGAGTAGAATATAAATATATTTTCATGTTATGATCAAAATTCTTTAAATGTGATATATCTACATGAATAAGGCCTACTCAGGCAAAAAGGAACGTTGATGAGAAAAACGCTCTTGTCTTTTTCGACAGGAAATGGCGATGGAAAATTATGGCAGAAAAAGAAACCCACCAACTTGTTAACGTGGCTGCCCAGTTGAGACACTTCACTAAGGGAAACCAGGTACGAATTGGGCTTTTCAAAAATAGAGTGCAGGTTATTTAGAAAACAGTAGCTAAAGGCTCTCTAGGTCTCGGGCAAAGATGAAATAAGACAGCCGCCTTTCAACTACGTCACCAACACCAAACTGGCATCTGCACAGGAAAATGCCACTGGGCCCACCAAGCTGCCAGGGCCTGAGAAACGGTGCACCCTGGGCATCAAGTGCTCCACTGGCTGTGAAGGACCCCCTCATGAGCCTCGGTCTGAGGCCGCAGGGAAGCCCTAGGCGGTTACAAACTCTTGCGGAGAATCAAAAGGCTACAATTTGGAACTAAGATAAGCTGGATAAACTCCTCTGACAGTGAAAGTCTAGAAAAAAGAAAACCATTCTCCATCTCCAGGCTGTTCCCCCAGCTGTTCCACTTTACAGATGAGAAGACTGAGGTCCAGAGAGGAAAAGGAATGTGACCAAGAGGCCTTACAAGGCCCTGGACCTCTCTGCTCCCTGTCCCAGGTGCTTTCTGCTGCCCCTTGCTTGGGGGTGACCTCTATCAACCCCAGCTCCCGGAAGGGAACAGCAAAGCCCACAGTGGGCTCTGGTGGACCTCAATTAGAACATAAGCTCAGGTATAAAGGAGGCCGCTTCTGCTTCGCTTTGTGAAAGTAGTTCTAATAATGTCAGTGATGTGCAGAGGATTACTGACAAAGACAAGCGTGCAACTCCAGAGGGAGGGCGTGTGGTGGTAGTAATTCGGTTTCCTTGGTCAGCAGAGGAAAAAGCTCAAATGACTTTCCTAATTTTCTGATCTGAGTCTTTCCAAGATGGAGCTGGGAATGTGATCGTGTCCATCACCTCCCCACGGATTCTAGGTGAGGGGAACACCCGGGAACAGGGGAGCAATGGGACCAATGGGCTCAAGGCCCTCTAAATTCCGTCTCACTTTCTAAAATGAGGATAAGGAATGGGAAGGCATCATTGCTCCGAATGCCGAGCTAGCATTGCTAAATTTTAACTCTAGCTCTTTTCAAAGAAGAAGCAACTCACATCCTTGCTTGTAGCTATTGGGGTTACCACTTGCCCTTGGCCATAACTCTTAAGGGAAAGACTTGGCCAGAGGGCACTGATGCCCTGCATGACCTGGGCGGGGAGTGGGCATTCCAAGGGCCTATTAGGGCTGCTCCTGAACGCGGGAATCGGTCAGCTCAGACCGTGAACATCCTCAGCGTCCGCACAGCACACACACAGGTTCCACTGCTTCTCTGTGAATCGGGCAGCATTTTATACCAAAGCCAAAGGGAGCCCCCCAGAGTTGAGTTTCTGCGTTTACAAAGGCACCAACTGGAGGTTCCATGATCACTGTAGCAAATGTGCATCTTATTTCCACACCCACCCAAGGTCTGGGTTTTGGAGAATTCCCCTACTGGAACTCCCTGGTTCCCCAGGGCAGTTGTCATGGATGGTGCAACTCCCTTAGGAAAGACAAGACGAGACACCAAGAAGACCGAGACCGAAGCCCACGCCCTCCCCAGATGCCACGTCCACCGGTGGGCGCAGTGCTTACCTGGAACGTCAATCAGTCTCTTGTAGACATTCAAGAAGGCTGCCTCGGCTTCTTTGCTTCTTTTACTCAGTGCATCAATCTGAAAGGGGACGGAGGAAAGGAAAGAAAAACACAGGGCTCAGAATTTGTCATTAAAAATCGTTACACACCTAGCGAGTTCCCACGGCAAATGCAAATCTGATTCCTCCCTGGAGGAGCCAGACAACTGGGCCTTCAAGCTCAGAGAGTAAGAGCCTGCAACCTCACGAAGGGGAGACAGTCCCCACAGGTCTGGTTCTGAGGGTACACGAGGCAGCAGAGGCGCTTCGAGGGTCCGAAGCCTTCACCACACTCAGCGCCACTGCCCATCAAGTGGGGGCTTTCCCACATTTTCCACAGAGAAGCCGCCCGGCATGCCCTTCCCGGTCTCTTTCCTTCTTCTGTGAGCATTTTCTAAGAGCTGCCTGTGTGCCGGACGCTGGGCTGGAGGCGGGGGCAGAGAGGGGCAGCCCCCGGCCCCAGGAGCTCGTGGGCCAGGAGGGGAAACAGGTATGTTCCATCAACAAGGGACGGAGGCCCAGCTGGGAAGGTGCTGGGTGAGCAGAGCCATGGGGACATGGAAAGGGACAGGAAGCACGAAAGCACGTGACCTTTGAGGGGAGTCCTCAGGAACAGCTCACCAGCATGGGAGGTGAGACACTGCATGGAAGGGGAAGGACACATTTCCACACCAGAGCAAAGTTCTTAAACCTGGGGGCATCTCATAGATCCTCTTCAAGAAGTTTGTGAAAGCCAGGGACTCTCCTCCTAGACAGACAGACAGACAGACAGACACAGACACACACACACACACGGTCATGCACTCTACTTTAGGACACTCACATGTCCGCCTGTGTTCTGTCCATGGAATTGGGATTAAGAACCCATGGATGGGGCTGTAATACACCAGGGAATAAGGGGTGTCCGCTGCAGCGGGAACACGGATACATGGGGAGGAGCGGTGGGTGATGAGACTGGACAGCTGAGGGGGTCAGATCACGAAGAGCCATGAGAGCTCATGGAGGAGGAGGATGTTGATCATCTGGGAATGAGTCAGGAGGAAGGAGGGCAGGAGCGGGCAGAAAGGAGGTGGCCATTCAGAGGTTGCCGCCGTCGCCCAGGCAAGAAATGTGCGGGGCAGCGGCGGTGGGCATGGAGGAGAAGAGGCCAATCAGAGAAATTAGGGTCCATCTGAGTTGATGTGGAGCACAGGGGAGCAAGGCGGGTCAAGGACGGTGCCCAGGTTTCTAGCTGAGGCGGCGGGCGGGTTTCTGTGACGGCAGCCAGGATAAGTTTGTTTGGTGAACCAAGTCGGTGGGGCTAGCTTCCCTCCAGTGTAAAGTCCACTCATCAGAGACAGTGATATGTGAAACTCCCAGGCACAGGGACATGCGTCCGAGGAGCCTCTGACTGCGGGACGGGCTCAGTACACACTCTGAGCACACAACACACTTGCTGAGACAGCAGATCACTTTTTACACCCGAAGTGTGCAAGATGCTACATGCGCGAAGTTCATATTGACTCCGGAAAAGGACACTAAATTATATATTCCTTCTGTCCCCGCATGGAATTATACTCTCCGTCTCCAATGTTATTAAAGAGGCGAAAGGATGTGGTTTAATTACAGGGCCTCTCACCTGAGCCATCCCACCATCTGTGAAGGGCTGAGAGTAGTCACCTGACTGAGGACAGGAAGGCCCCGGGGAGGGGGACACAGGGCTGGCGGGGCCAGGTCTTGGGAATCCTGGGCAGAGCACACAAGGGCCACACAGGCATCTCCAACTTCTAACAACTGTGCTCCGAAGTTCCTATCAGAAGTCAGCTGTCTGGAACTCACATTTTTTGCCCCCATAAAATACAGCTGTGATTTAGGTGTTGGCGATGTTTTCAGAATAACCCACAAGGACTACTTAAATAGAGCAAGACAGTTCTCTCTTTATTTTTAAAGAAAATGTTTTCCCCCCTCTGATTATTAGCAATTCATGCTCATTGTATAATTAGAAAAATATCAAAAATATAGAGGAGAAAATGAAAATCCTAACTCTGCCATTCACTGGTGGAAGTCATCTTTGTCTGGCCTGTATTTCCGGTCATTTTTTCTGAGATAAGAAAGCTATCTAGTTGAATGAAATATAGGCATAAAGCGAACTAGAGCCAGAGAGCTGACCGGAGGCTGTCCAGGGCTGCGGGGGGAGGACAGAGGTTTGGAGGACGATGACCAAGGGGTGCAGGCTTTCTTTTTGGGGTGATGAGATGTTCTACAACTGACTGTGGTGATGGTTGCACAACTTTGTAAATATAGTAAAAGTCAATGAACTGTAGACTTTAAATGGGTGAATTATATGGTATGTGAATTATACTTCAATCAAGCTGTTAAAAACATGGCGTATTTGAAAGCAAACCATATGTACAATTTTGTATTGTGCTTTCTTTCACTCACATATCATAAATCTTTTTCATCTCTTACAAAACTTGGAAAACGTCTTAATAGTACTATTTCAACAGTACCAAGCCACCACATATATAGACGTTTTGAGTAAAAATGGCATTGGAGTGGCCTCCCCGCATGTCTGGGAACACCCGTTGCGTTCTGGGTCTTTCTGTCACCTCCTGAGAGCACCGTGCCTGTGGGAGCAGGGTCTCTGCCCAGAGAGGACAGATGCCAGGGCTGCTCTCTGAACCTCTGGACCCTCAGAGGCTTCTCCACTCGGCTGAGGATCTGCCTGGGGAGGGTCCCTCGTTGACTGAGTGTACAGGGTGGCTGCCTCTGGGGTGGGCAAAGGACGGGATCTGGAAGGATACTGAAACGCTGTGCTCTCTCATCCTGTCTGGGTTGTTGATGCGGATGATGGGTGGGGCTGGTAAGCTACACAGCACACTCGGGGACTGTCACGGGTTGAATTGCGTTCCCCGAAGATGTCGAAGTCCTAATCCCCAATACCTGTGAATGTGACCTAATTTGGAAATAGGGTCTTTGCACATGATCAAGTTAACATGAGATCACTACGGTGGGCTCTAGCCCAGTAAGACTGTGTCCATATAAAAAGGGGAAATTTGGACCCAGAGACAGTCATGCACACGGGGAGATAGCCATACGATCACGAAGGCAGAGATTAGGGTGACGTGTCTACGAGCCATGGAGCACCAAAGACTGCCAACCAACTCCCAGAAGCTGGGGAGAGCGGCCTGGGACGGATTCTCCCTCGGAGCCGTGAGAAAGAACCCGCTCTGCTCGCACCTCGAGCTCGGACTCCCGGTCTCCAGGACGCTGAGGATCAAACGCCTGTTGTTGGGCCGCTCAGCGTGCGGCGCTGTTACAGCAGCTCCAGCAGATACGGGGCTGTGATTCTGAGCCCTCTTCCTGGCCTCTTTTCCACAAGTGCAAGAGAATTAAAACCCAGGCCTGAGAGAACAGGGTCAGACCAATGAGTTTAATTAATTCATTAAGCAACTGGACTACGAGGTTTCTTAAGAGAGATGACGAGTCCTCCACGTGTGGCTGAGCTTCCACTTGGTGACGTCTCCCCAGTCCCCTTATAAACAGATTTCCAAACCTGGAAGGACTTGTTGATTCTGGAAACTCTGACACTTTCCATGCTCGTCCACTCTTTTGACTCCCCATACTATGGCCACCAGCCTCATCCGAGATCAGGCCTCGGAGCCTGAGTTTTGGTCTATGCTCTGCAGCTCCATCTTTTCTGCGATGGGCTGTCCCTGCTGCCTGGGACTTTCTATCGCCATGTGGTCACTTTCTTGACCACTCTTCGTGCCCACTGAAGACCTATTCATGCTTCAGGACCCAGGCAGGCTCCACTGCCCCCGGCCTGCACAGGCAGGGTGCCCTCTGGCTGGCAGGGCTCTGAGCTTGGAGAGCAGTTAGATGACCTCACGCGGGTAAAGCGTTCAGCGTCTGGCACAGGGAGGGTTACCTGACAGTGACTCTCATGTGCTAGAGCTTTCCTCCAGGTGTCAAAGCAGCTACAGCCCGGGAAGCAGGGTCCTGTCTGTCTCCCCTACCATTCTGTGAATGAGGGAGGAAAGACAGTGTCCCCTCATCCTCATGCCCTTCACTCTCCACGCCTGTCTGCGAAGGTGCTCTGCGGGCCTCTGAGATGGCAGCCAGGCTGGGCGCAGCGGCCGTCACACGAGGGGAAGAGATGGGTCTCAGGGCAGGATGGTTCAAAGTAGGATCCCAGGTTAGATGTTCTGGCTATTTACGTGCAAGATGGCCTTAGGTAGAGATTCCGCCTGCCGTCCCCACCCTTAAAAGCCTCTGCGGAAGGGCAAGGACAGAGGTTCCAGTGATGGTGGCACTGGGGCAGATCAGGAGAAAAGCTTTGATTGCACTCCGGCCCTGGCCCCAGGGAAAACCTGTTCTGCTCCAGGAATCAGCCTCACCTCCGGCCACGCCTCACGCTCCAGCCCCACCCAGCTACTCCCTGTTCCCTGAATACACGAGCAATTTCCGAGCAGCCTGGAAGGCGCCTCTTGGAATGTTCCTCTGATCCTCTAGGCTCAGCTGACCCATCTCCCGGGGCGGGCGGCCACTCCCATCCCCATATGGGACTGGCCCAAAACGCCAGGACCGCAGAAAGACTCCCTCAGGAGATCCTGAATTCCTTGAAAGCCACACTATGCTTCTGTGGCAACCGCTTTTCCTGCCAACGTTGCACACAGTAGGTGTTCACTACGTGTTTATTGCGTGAATGAAAATCTACTAAAACTGGTCAACTGATCCGCAGAAGTGAGCAAATGCTTAAGTATCCAGTTTTAAATCTTTATGAAAAGGCTTAATATGTAAAGAGCTCTTTGTTTTAAGCATTTGCTTCATGTGTTGATAATGACGACAACTACTTGGCCGGAGCCTGCGCACTGGAAGCATCTTTTCCGGCTGCACACACGGGAGCGGAGCGTGCTCTCTCCTGCAGTGAGCTGTGAGCCTCTCTAGCAAGATGCCCACGGCCTTCCTGCCAAGTTTCCTGGACCCAATGGGTATCCTTTCAGCAGCATCACTTTTATAATGCTGAGTTCGTTCTTCTGCAATAATTAAATTTAAAGATAAAGGTCTATAGAAAGGTATTTTATTCTAAATCTCAGTCAATCAATATTTGCTTACAGTAGTATAAGAACTCAGAGTCCAGGTTTGGAGATCAAGTTCATGGAAATCATCTGCGAGACCCCTGAGATTTGGAACGGGTGAGAAGGTGCCCCACCATCTGGGTGTCTGCAGAGTTGCGCTGCAGGGTTTGGGAGTCACGTGGTGCATCGAGTTATTGCTCCCAATCGCTGTCCATGCTCCCTGGAAGAGGCAGTGCCCGTCTCTGCCCACGGCCACGTGGCTTGTGGCGTAACAGCACCTTCCATGTGGGTGCCTCCCTGCCCCACTTGTGTCAGGCTTGGCCACGTGAATTGCTTTGGCCAATGGAATGTAAGTGACAGTGCCAAATGCCACATCTGAGCTGAAGATTTAAGGGCCACTTCATGGGTTTGGCTGTGGTGCTCTCTCTCTGTGGTGAGAAGAGCATGGCCTGACAGGAGCTGCTTTTTCCACTGGGATCTTCGAATGAAGACAACACGTGCTGCCAGAGCCTGACAGTCAAGCCAGCCAATGTGTAATGTGATGGAGAAGTAATCTTTTGGTGCCAGAGGCTACTGAGGTTTGGGGTTGCGGTTACTGCTGCATGATCTAGTTAAGCTAGGACAAGTCGTAAGAGGTGGTCACATCTCTAAGACAGCACAGAGTAAAAACAGGGACCAACCAACCAACATTGTGAGGGCCAAAGGAAGTTTGTCTTGAAGCTTGACTGTTTACTTTTGCCAGGGGCAGGGCGAGGGGAAGACAGTATGATAAAGTAGAAAGGGCGTAGGGTTTGAAACCAGAAGACTGGGTTTAGGACACGCCTCCATCACGCATTTTGGAATAGTGACCCAGCTACGCACACTCTGCCTCTCTGAATTTGATTTTCTACGTCTAGGAAAAGGGAATGACGAGAAGGCCTGCCATGTGGGAGCCCTGGGAGAATTGAATGAGACGGAAGAGGCGACAGCAGTGTGGAGCTAGTCACAAGCTAGTGTTCAGTGCTGGTGATAATTACTGACCCATGATGTATTTAGAAGGAGAAACATCATGCAAATATCATCCAAATTAAGTGTCAAAATTTCGGAGGGTTGGTTAGAGGAGAATTCACACACTCACAGCATTAGCTATTGTACAAAAGAGATCGCCAGTTGGAAAAGAATTAACCTTTAAGATTGGCTTTTTTTTTTTTTTCAGGAAGATTAGCCCTGAGCTAACATCTACCGCCAATCCTCCTGTTTTTGCTGAGGAAGACTGGCCCTGAGCTCACATCCCTGCCCATCTTCCTCTACTTTATATGTGGGACACCTGCCACAGCATGGCTTGCCAAGCGTGCCATGTCCGCACCCGGGATCCGAACCGGTGAATCCTGGGCCGCCGAAGTGGAACGTGTGCACTTAACCGTTGCACCACCAAGCTGGCCCCTAAGATTGTCTCTTAAACAGCATCTACAGTGGGGTGCTACAGCTTTTTAGGGGTATGCTTATGTCTGAAAGTGACACTCTCTGCAGAAAATCCCTCACCCACCTAAAACTCAGACATTAATGGGCTTGAGGCTTTGGGGGTTGTTATTCCAATTTTCTATAGGAGTCTCTAGATTTGCAGAGGAAGGAAATGTGGGAGAACAAGCACAAGCCTGAATTTTAACTGGAAGAGGCCTGCGTAGAATTGAAAAAAGGACCAAAGAGTGTAACATTTACAGATGTGTAAATCTCCCTTCCCCTCCAGCCTTCACACCGGACAGTCAAGAACTCCTGCTTGTTTGGCCTCAGAAATGCACTTCAGAACATGATCTCTTTGCCACCTTTGATGCTTCAGCCCTAACTGAAGCCCCCCTGACCTCCAGTTGGGACACCACAGACCAGTATCCAGTGGGTCTCCCTAGCTGTAGCCTCTTCTTGCCACAGAGCGTGATTTGTCCTCCACGCTGGCCCTGGTTCACCGGCCCAGAGCCCAGAGAGAACTATATGGCCATCTTGCCATGCCCCTTCACGTCTCCGGGCCTTTACACACTCGGTCCTCTGCCTGGAATGCTCTTTGTCCAGGGACCCCGGGGAAATCCAGTTCTCCCTTCACGAGTTGGTCTAGGTGACGCCTCCTTCGTGGTGTCTGCCCCCGAGTTCCCCAGGCACAGCTGCTCACTCAGTCCTGTGCCACCTGAGCTCTCTGCAAATCCCTCTGTACCCACTTCCCACACCAGGCGACGATGACTCACTCGAGGAGCTTCCTCTCCATCACCCTGTGGTCTGGCCGGGGGCAGCGGCCCCCTCCTCTCTTTACCCCCAGCACCTGGGTCTTAACACAGGTGGCTGCCCAGGAGTGTCTGTGAGTGAGTGAGAGTGTCTTCCAGGCAGAGACGGCTGCACCAGCCATGGGGTCCTGCAAGTCCTTCTTGAATTCTGCGCATTGGTTACTTCGGAAGATCGGAGTGGAGAAGGCAGGTTCCTACCATCGAGAGCTTTAAGAAAGCTTTTAATCTGCACCACAGTTCAGTCTAGTCTAAAAACTGGGGAGGCAGGAGAGCCGTGCTCTGACCTAATTCAGGGAAGAGCACGCTGTCCTTGTCCGACAAGAGAACCCTGGTGAGGGGGCGTCAGTGGAGGAAGGAGAGTGGGAGGGCTCTGGGGCTGGAGAGGAACTGGCCAGGTGACGTCATCTCCGAAACGGAGAAAGTAAGGCCTCTTCATTAATTTCTGTAAGTATTAAAAAGGAATGTGTGCAAAGTGCCTACAACTGGGCCTGGCACTTGGTAAGCGTGTAATACTCTGTGGCTGCTATTATTACCCTGAATGCTCTGCTTGTACACTGTTGACCCCCAAATTCCTCTCAGGTGGCCTCAGTCTGTATGCCACACCACTGCACACTCACAATGAAAAGAATGCTGCTCAATTGCACCCTGGGGTACGCTGACTGGGCTGCTGCAGGCGCCTGGGTGCTGCCCAGCTGGTCCACCCCATGGGCCACACACAGGGTGCCTTATCACACCAGCTGTGAGGCACAGACACAGACAACAGTGTGGACTTTTTACAAGGGCCTGGGTGTCACCAAAAAACTATGAAACAGAAAGACCGGTCTGGATGCTTGCCTAGTGCTGTGTGCTTTGAGGGGGAAAAGGCTCATCCTTCCAGGGTGTCGCCAGGGCCTTGCCACGCACAGGCGGTAGGCAGGACAGTGCCACACAGGGCCACGAGCCCGGATACAGCATCAGAGGAGGGCCGAGCCCAGCTCATAACACAGGTACACTACCGAGCCACTGAACCAACCTCTCTGTGCCTTAGCTTCTTCGTGTGCACAGTGGGGAGAATAAGTCTCAGGTGCCGTGAAGACCGAAGCCACGGCAGGACTTGGTGGATGGTGAGGGCGCCGCCACACCGGCAGCGCCACTTGTCAGATGCAGAAATTGACCAAGTCTCTCAGAACCAGGCCCCTAAGGAAGCCCGCCAAGGATACAGTGACACCCCGGCACAGCGCACTGGGGCTGGGCGTGGGGCCCGGGGCCGCCTGGTTGCTGGAAAGAATGTGTGCTTTGAAGAAACACATACTTGGCTTAGAATCCAGCCCTGGCACACACTTTCTAGATGATCTGGAGGCAGGTTACTTAAACTATTCAAGCCTTGGTCTCTTCATCTGTTTAGTGAGTAACTCCCTCCTTGCTGAGTTGTCATGAAAATGAAATGTGAGCACCTCCCACATCAAGCATCTGGCACAGTCTGGAGTGTACAGAAACCGAGTAAACATCAGTAACCTTCCCCAATAAATCCAAAGCCAGCATTCTCTTTCCACCACACCACAGGCTGTCCCCTCTGCTACCAAACCAAGCAGAAAGCCAAAATAAAGTCCTGGGGGCCAGGGACACTTAGACAACATTAAAGACATCACGGTGGCAACAGCACACTCAGAAACAAGCCACTAGCCTATGCCCTGGGAATTCACAAGCTAATGATTTAGAAACAAACAGACCTTTAATAGAATTTTCGAATCCATGGCTCTGCTGGACTACAGGCCAAGAAGAATCAGCAAGAGCTGCAGGGAGAGGAGAGAAGAGTTCTGTCTTGTTCTAGATCTGACTGCAGAAGTCTTTCAAGGGCAAAACATGATTTGAAGAGCCAGGTGGAATACCAGAAGTCAACACAGAATCGCCAAGGTCTTGTTCAAAACGGACGGAACACAGCCACCGCTTCGGAGCCCTAACTGGACCTGAACGCGGCCACGTAAAAGGAGCAGACGTGTGTTCGGAAGGACGGCCACAGAGCACTGAGCCCGGCAATTCTCCTCTAAGTGCACGTCGTTCAGGCTGGGCCAAGCCCCAGGCCCGCCATTGCTGCAAGAGTTCTACGGGGGGACAAGAGAGGGTCCCAGGCGGAGGGAGCCCCTCCAGGAACACTGGCCACCACTGGAGTGATGTGGAGAGAAGAGAGTGGAAACGTGTGTGTGAGCCCAGCTGCCACCGCTGGCTTTGTTTTTAAGGTCATGTTCCATCATGACTTCCAACACGCAGACGGAGTTCAGTGAGGAAGCATCACGTCCATGATGCTTCCCCCATTGCAGAAAACAGAACAGGATTTACTGGAATTCCCTACGCTGCTCCAAGCAGCGTGGGCAAATCCCCTAGGGCAGCTTCAGTTATGAAGGTGACGCAGTGTAGACCTGGGTAGTGACACAAAATCGCATCTTACATAAATTGATGCAAGTCTTCCTTAACTCTCCCCCAAGTTTCTAAGAGAAGAAAACTGGGGAAGTCCAGAAGACGGTGCCATGAAGGACGAGAGGGATGTGAGGCCACAGAGAAGAGCTTTGTGGCAGAGGACAGTATGAGAACAGCAAAGACGATAAAACAGCAACGCGCATTTCTGTCTTCCTTTATGGTTGACAAAGCCCTGTCATGTCCATCGGACATTCCAGCTGTCAACATCCATCCGAAGGGCTGTGATGGGGAAGCAGGATCAGCCACCTTCTCTCCCCGCAGAGCACAGACCCAGAACCAACAGGTAGAAGCTGCAGGAAGGCAGATCAGAGCCTAGCAGCGAGAAAACCTCCACAGACATCAGAGGGGGAACATGCCGGCTGCCTGTCTCACCTACTGGTTCGTTCGTTCCTTCACCTGGACAATAAAATCACTTAAGGAGTGGCTGCAATGTGCCAGGTGGTGTGCCATCCTATCCTCTGGAGCCGGAGCCTCCTGCTTCTCCCAGAGGGCTCAGGATGGGTGGTGACGTCTCCATACCCCCCAACAGGTAAATCACAACAGGGCCTGGGGAGGCTTCCCAAAGGATGAATGCCTACCTGAGGTTTTCGAAACACTATTCTTGTGAACAGATAATATATGTATAGATAGCGAAAAAATTTTAAAGGTATAAAAACATAAACAGTGTTGCACAATACAAGATCAATACACAAAAGTCAACTGTCTTTCTATACACTAGCCAAAAACAATCTGAAGGTGAAATTAAGAAACGTTCATGGATTGGAAGACCTCATATTGTTGAGATGGCAAAAGTCCCAAATTGGTGTACAGAGTCAACGCAGTGCCCATCAAAATCCCAGCTGGCTTCACTGCAGAAATCGACAAGTTGATCCTAAGATTCACATGGAAAGGCAAGGGGCCCAAAATAGCCAAAACAATCTTGAAAAAGTTGGAGAACTCACCAATTTCAAAAGTTACTACAAAGCTACATTAACCAAGACTGGGTGGCACTGCCACAAAGATAGACCCCAGATCAATGGAATAGAACGAGAGTCCAGAAATAAGCCCTCACGTATGGTTAACTGATTTTCAACAAGGGTGAAAAGGCAATTCACTGGGGAAAGACAGTCTTTCAACAGACAACACTGGGACAATCGGTTATCCACGTGCAAAAGGACACAGTGGGCCCCTACCTCACAGTGTCTACAGAAATTACCTCAAAATGAACTAAAGGCCCCAATGTAAGAGCTAAAACTGCAAAACTCTTGAAAGGAAACACAGGTGTAAATCTTTGCCACCTTCGCTATGACACCAAAAGCACAAACAACAAAATAAGAAAAGACAAATTGAACTTCATCAAATTTGAAACTTTCATGCTTCGAAGGACACTATGAAGAA
This sequence comes from Equus przewalskii, assembly GCF_037783145.1. NCBI lineage: Eukaryota > Metazoa > Chordata > Mammalia > Perissodactyla > Equidae > Equus > Equus przewalskii. Next base: position 9,904,909 of record NC_091842.1, on the reverse strand, counting down.
AACAAAGAAGACCCACAGAACGGAAGAACACTTTTGTAAATTATGTATCTGATAAGGGATTAGCATCCAGAATACATAAAGACCTCTTACTACTCAACAATAAAAAGACAAATAACTGAATTAAAAAACAGACATAGGATCTGAATACACATTTTTCCAAAGAAGATATACAAATGGCCAATAAGCCCATGAAAAGACACTCAATATCAATAGTCATCAGGGAAATGCAAATCAAAACCACAACGGGATACCATTTCACACTCCTTAGGATGTCCATAATCACAAAGACAGGTAATGTTAAGTGTTAAGAGAGGATGGCGAGAAACTGGAACCCTCATACATCGCTGGTGGGAATGTAAAATGATGCACTTTGGAAAATAGTTTGGCAATTCCTCAAAATGTTAAATACAGAGTTACCATATTACTCAGCAAGTCCACTCCTAGGTACATACCCAAGACAAATGAAGATGCACATCTATGCAAAAACTGTATATTCATAGCAGCATTATTCATAATAGCCAAAAGGTGGGAAAAACCCAAATGCCTATCAACTGATCATGGATATATAAAGTGTGGCATGTTCATATTCATTCATGGAATATTATTCAGCCATAAAAAGGAAGGAAGCACTGACACAAGCTAGAACACAGATGAATCTTGAAAATATTACGCTAAGTGAAAGCAGCCAGTCACAAAGGGCCACATATTGTGTGATTCCATTTATCTGAAACGCTAAGAATGGTCAACTCTATAGACAGAAAGTAGAACGGCTGCCGGGGCTGGAGGCGGGTGAGCGGTCAGTAGCTCCAATGGGTACGGGGTTTCTTTTCAAGATGATGGAAGTGTTCTGGAACCACAGAGTGGGGACAGTTACCCAACTTTGTGAATATACTGAAAACCATTTAACTGTAAAAAGAAAAGAGAACAAAACCCCCCCAAAACATAGAAGTATACAGTGAAAGGTGGCTTTTCTTCCCTTCCGTGTCCACCTGTCACCCAGCTGCCCGGCCTAAGAGGCAAAGACTCTCTTGTGCGTCTTTCCAAAAATACACATTTACAAGCATCTGAACACACACATTGTCTTCTTCTTCTTTTTTTCTTTTTAAACACACATGGTAGGATCTAATCGCTACTGTTCTGCTCCAAGGGGGCCCCACTCGACTCTCACCCCGAGTCCTGCACTCTGGGTCCTTGTGGTCACGCCCCCCCCTCCACGGAGGTGAGTGGAATGAGTATTCAACCGAGCCCAAACATCTGGGTTCGAACCCGTGACCTGCTCAGTCCCTCTCCCATCTCGAGCGCTGTTGTGAGGTGTGTCTGTGCAGGTGGCTAACAGGCATGTGACTGAAAGTCCCTGGGGGTGGGCTCCTTCAGTCTGGGACACTTGCTGGAGGTGGTGAGTATGTAGATACAACAGCGTGGCTGTTGGCTGAGCACAACGGGGCTGGAGGGAGCCAAGCCTGGAGCCGGGGCCAGCGACCTCACCTCCAGGCACCCACGTTGCTCCTCAGACTCACTACTACCCTCCCGCCTGGTCACGCTGGTTGCCAATAATGTCCCCGGCACAGGACAGTGGGGAAGGCTGTGGGAGATCACGGAAATGATGACTTGTAGACGTAAAATGTGGTGCAAATAATTATTAGCAAAGAGAGCAGTGGCACAGACTGGAATAGACTTGGGAAAGGTGGAACACTCCATATTCAAGCACGAAAACTTCTCTGGGCTCTCGGCTATTATCAAACAGTCCTCGTGCTCCCACCCCGGAGACACACACACGGTCATGGTCCTCCTTTTGACCATCTGGGCCTTGGTGTCGGTTTCATTGAAGGAATTGCTGCATTAAATTGATGGAAGGTTACTAAAACCTAATTAACATCCAGACTGAGTTTTTCCAAGGGAAGAGAGATCTGCAGAAAATACCCTAATAATTTAAATTCCACAGTATTCAAATAAATACTATATGACTGAATATTACAAGTTGGATAATTTTAGTCCAGGAAAAAAAACCTATTAGAACCAGTCTATTCTTACAGACAAATGCTACTTCTAATCCTCAGTCAAATCTATTGCCACCAACCCCTCCAATTTATCACATGAAGAAACAGAGGCACTGGGAGGTCAGCGGACTCGGTGAAAGTGAAGGCCAGTGGCAAGTCAGGCCTCAAACCTAGGCCTTATAAGTCTTAGGTCCAGTGTGCTTATCTTCATATCACAACTGCCTCCTGACATCACATGATTCCCCGAATGGGGCTGGGAGTGTAAGAAGACAGAAGAAAGCGTATGCATCAAGCATTTTTATGAAGTGTTAATTCTCCATCCATCCATCCATCCATCCATCCATCCCTCCATCCATCCATCCCTCCATCCATCCATCCATCCATCCATTCCTCCCTCCCTCCATCCCTCCCTCCCTCCATCCATCCCCCCATCCCTCCCTCCCTCCCTCCATCCCTCCCTCCCTCCATCCATCCCCCCATCCCTCCCTCCATCCATCCATCCCTCCCTCCCTCCATCCCTCCATCCATCCATCCATCCATCCATTCCTCCCTCCATCCATCATTTACTGAGGGCCTACTAACTAGGTGCCAAGCACTGTGCTGTGTCAGGGTACAGATCCTGCTCAACTGTTAAGCTCCAAGAAAGCAGTGGAGTGTTACTGGCTCACCGCCACATACCAGAGTCTAGCTCAGGTCTAGTCCAGCACACAGCAGATGTTCAGTAAATACTCACTGCATGAAACAATGAATGAGTAGACCCTGTTCTCCAGAAGCCTATGGTCTGGAAGGGGACACCGACATAAAGAGTGTGACATAATTCAGTGTGACCAGGGCCATAGCCCAGCCATGAACAGAGTGGAGCAGCTGAGGATGGCATGGGGGCCCCTGCCAAGGTGACCCCTACTCAGCTGGCAACAAGGTCACCTGGTGGCTCCATTGGGGTGGGTGCTCTGACACAGAACCTGTTTCCCGAGCTGTCAAGGAGCAGAAGGCAATGGGCAAGTTGTGGGGCTCCCTCTGGGCATTGGCACGAGTGCCTTCATCACACAGGACCTTGAATTTCTTACCTGTAACCCTCTGGTGTCTAGAGCCTCACGTTCTGAGTCAACTCTGCCAACATGGTGCTAATTTATTCTAGAGCTCTCTGAGCTCCCTCTGCCCCATCCAACTCAACAAACATTCCCCAGGTACCCACTGTGTGCCAGGCACTGAGAGACCAGAACCCCGGTGCCCTTCCTCGGGAGCAGGGTGTGCTGCTGAACCCTCAGGGAGCCTGGGTTCAGGGGTGCCTGAGGTGGGTCCTCCGGCAGAGGCATGTGAAAGCGGAGGAGCGGCCAGCACACGCGAGGCCGCCTGTAAACATCCAAGGACTCTACCGCTGGTTACCAAGAGGATGTTAAAAATAATTATCTACCGAAAATATTAGATTTGCTCTGGATTGTTCATTACATACAATGGCTTAATAGGACTTTTATTGAATAGCTGCAGAGCTCTGGGCCGAAATCAATTTGCCGTACGTTCAGAATTTTGAAGCATGCTGTTGACTTCCACAACACGGAGCAATTTGTAATCGCTTTGGCTCGCTGTTGTTTTCCAAGCTCCTGCTACATCACAAGCATTTATTTCTGACCACAAAATTACATTTATTCAACAGAAAGCAGCTCCGGGTCTTTAAGAGGTTAACTTCTGGAGAGCTTGGCTGCTGTCCAGCCCCCGGCGGAGGCGCGGCGCGGGCGCGGTGGCACATGGCGGTGGCGGTGGCGGCAGCGCCGGGCGGGCGGCCGTGATTAATAGACTGCTGAGTGGGTCCCTTTCCACATGCACACGGCTTGCTCCCCTGCTTCCATAGATCATGGGCTTAGCCTCAACATATCTGACTGAAATTGAATTTGGCTTCTCTCTCAACCGTTCATTTCCTATGTTATGCAAGGTTATATCCTTTTCTGCATGAGCAGAAGCAAACCAGCTGCAGCTTTGCAGGAGAAAATGTGTTTTCAATTAGGAAGCTGGCCTGAAAGCTGAACCACAGTCCTACTGCTCCCCTAATTGAGCCGTCATGGAAGACACTGTATTCACCGGGCCTTCGGAGTTCACTGTAAGGAAATTAACACACCCCGTCACTGTCACCGCCACGACCACGACAACGGCCACCACCGTCACAACTACCCCATGGGTGCAAAGGCCCAAGAGTCTGAAGATGGTCTTGCTGGGTGAGAAGGAAGTGCCCCCGGGAACTGGGTCAGACAGCCACTATGTTGGGGTCCCTGGATGCCAGCCCGTGCTCCAGCCGGAGCTGCAGAGTGTCCTCAGGGGGCCTGGTCCACTCCGTGCTCACCTGTCAGGGACACTGGGCCCCAAATCGCAGATGGCTCTGACGCCCTGGGAGGGGAAGCAGCCTTCTTTTCCTCGTGTGGAGCCTCACCCACAGCACTCAGTGAGCACTGAACAGGGCAGGAGATGAGAGGGAGAGAGAAATTCAGCTAAGAACACCCGACTAACCCAGCTCGGGAAGGCAATGCAGCTGATTGACGCAAAGTCTAGGAGAAGACGCAGGCCCTCGAAAGGAAAAAGTGAGAAACAGGCTGGGATGCACAGGAACAGGAACGAAGGAGGCAGACTTCTAGTTGGGTCTTAAAGGATGGAAATGCTTTTTGTAGGTGAGGAAGAGCAGAAGGTTGTAATAACAGAGGCGTGACTTTAGGAAAAGGTCAGAGACAGGAAACCACCGGGCATGTTCAGGGGACAGTAAATAGACCAGTTTGGCCAGAGCACAAGCCAAGGACGTGAAGCCTGGAAACAGTTGAAAGCTAAATCATGGAGCTCCTTACACGGCAACCTAAGGTGCTTGTGTGGGCGCAGGCACAGAACTTGGCCTAGAGGAAGTGCCCTTGGAGGGAACCTAGCCCAGTGGTTCCTACAGCCAGCTACGGCTGAGAGTCAGTGCGGACTTTGTAAATGATAGACTCCTGGGTGCCACCCCGCCTGCTGTATCAGAGCCTCGGGGGGAGGAGCCCAGGGAGCGGAATTTCTGGAAACATGTGGGTGATTCTCATGCAGCCAGTTGGTCCATCTGAGGACCAGCTTTAGGAGCCATCCATCTGGTCCAGTCTTCTCTAATACCACCCCGCCCACGACACTTCATGCAGCGCTTGCTAAGTGCAGGCACGATGGAGACACGAATATTATGCATGTGTGTGTGCATGTGCGCACACACACCGTTCCTACTCTCTAGGTTTCAGAAGCCTACAAGCTTAGTATAGGGCAAGTTATCCTGTGTTCCAAGAACCAAAATATAAAGGCAGAATGTCTTCAGGTCAAGATCCAAAGGGAGATGCAGACGAAGCCCTCCAGCGATGTGCAGGGGATGCAGGTTTCTGGCGGGGGTGTCTGGGGACGACCTGGAGGCTCTGGCACATGGCTTGGGCCCTGAAGCAGAATGGGTATGAGCTGACCATGTCCCTGACAGGTGGTCCTCAGCCCTTGCTTGAACACTCCCAGAACAGGGTGACAAATAGAAATGGCAAGCAATAGGATATATCGGAGCATATGAGGAAGACATTTGGTGTAAACCTAATTCGGCCTGACTTTGTTTTTCCAAAAGGGCCTGACATGGTCATCAAGCACGCATTGCATATCTGCTTTAAACATTTACTGTGGCAAGAAACAAATGGCCTTAAGATAAAGGTGCAACTTCCCCCCACACTGGCATTTCCTTAAGGATAAGCATCTTTCCTTAGGCTAGGAACTGATTGCCGTGCTCACCTTTGACCACCCAGCCCACCTGTGACCACCTAGCTCGAGACAACAGACCTGCCACCCTGCTGTATTCACCGAGACAGCAGACCTACCTGCAGTTTCCACCAATTGCCGTGCTGACAGAGCAGTCTCGCGACTATTGTAAAAGGGACATTTCAATCTTATGTGAAACATCCTGTTTGGGGGTATATAACCACTCTGTGCACCCCACTTCTTCAGTGCCCTTTCTTCCTTCAGGAAGAAAGGCCCCGGGCCATGGTCCTCAGATTTTAGCTCAGAATAAACTCTCCCAAATTTTCATTTATAGATTGGTTATGGATTATTTTCGTTGAGAGGGGAAACTCACTGCCTTAGATGGTGGCTCCTCCTTCTTGAACAGCTCTAATTGCCAGAAAACGTCCCCTTCTGTTCTGCCGATGACGGTTAGCCCAAGCACTAGTGTGCTGAGGCACACCAGACTTCAGGGCTCTGGGGCTCCCTGCCGACTATCGTGCTCATGCATTCATTTTACAGAGGAGGCAAGTCAGGCCAAAAGAGGCCTGGGAGCGGCCCGAGGTCACGGGAGAGTGAGCGGCAGCGCCTGGGCTGGCTCCCAGGCCTCGAGCTCCCTGTGCAATGTCCTCTGGAGGAGAGCACACAGACACCCCGGCTTTATTTAGACGTGGCCTTTAGATCTGAACACTTAAATACATTACAGTGCAACAGATGTGGGCCACAGGACACCCTCAAAACTCCTCGTCACTTTTAACTGATTCGTGGAGTTCTTACCCAACTTAATCCATTTCCTCTATCATTTGATTATAATCTGTCAGATGGCCCTGCAAGTGTGCATGGGGCCTTTCCTTCCGCCACACTCAGACCTCTGCTTTGGTCTAGAGTCTCTCAAAGAAGCTTACCAGCACGGCCCACGAGCCCCCTGTCCCCCAGCCCTCTCGGCCTTCTTTCCACCTCCCGGTCTTCCCAGCACTGTCCCTCCTCGCAGCCTCGGCACCCGCCCCGCTCCACCTGACACTCGTTCCCCGGCTCTGGGCATGGCTGCTCTTCTCATCACTTCGGTCTAACCTCACCTCAACGTCCCCTCCTGGGAGAGGTCTCCGTGACGCCTGTCTCTGAAGGAGCCACCTGCTCCTTGGTTCGACTCCACTTCCCCCCTCACCTCCCTCACAGCACCTGTCCCCATCTGACATCACTTTTGGCATTTCCTGTATATTTCCCTCCACTAGCACACAGGCTTCACGGTAGCAGGGGCCTTGTTGACTGTATCCACAGCTACAGCCTTAGCTCCGAATGGCCCAGAGCTGTACACAGTCGGCTCTCAAGAGGGTTTTACTGAATGAAGAAATGAACAGATATCAGAGAGTAAAACCCAGCATCAGAGGCTGTGTGGGGTTTCCCACAGCCTGACCGCGGCTCTGAAGACTGCTGGTGTGTTATGCGTACAGGGACCTCCGGTCAGTACAACGGGAAGTTTCAGATGATTATCTGGTCCCTCAGGGGGGCCGTGTTGGCTACTGACACAGGGATGAAGCCACGGTCTGCAGTTAACTTGGGCCCCAGCCCTGCAAGGGGCGCGGTCAGGGAGGGTCTGCACAGTCACGGATACTTACATACATGTGGGACAAGGCCCGGGGTACCAGAGTCCATACAGGAGGGACTGCTCAAAAGGGGTGGGATGCCTAAGGTGCGTGTGCAAAGCATTTTATACAGATGAACGTCACTTGTCCTTACCAGTGACTGGGGGGGTTGACTGATGATGGAGGGGCAGAAGGCGTCGCCTCCCCACTCCCCAAGCAGTGTCAGAGTGCCACAGCCTTGGAGAATGTGGTTGGGTGCCGACAGCCCCAGTCCTGCCATCATCGCCTGGGTGACTCTGGGTAGCTGACTTACTCTCTCTGGCCTTAGTGTCCTCATCTGTAAATGAGGATGCTGCCTCCCCCACTCACCCATGGACACCTACTGTATGCTCACCAGGGCCAGCTACTGGTACAGAGAGGAGGCCGATGCTGACACAGAAAACCTAGAGAGGGCGGTGGCCCCAGCAAAGTCACAAACACAATGAGAGGAGTGCTCTGAACAAGAGGAGGAGGTGCTGCAAGAGGGAGAGCAGACGGCCTTGGTCTGGGCTGACGGTTGGAGACCTGTTCGAGGGCATGACATCTGAGTTGAGCCCTGCTGGATGAGTTGGAGAGAGCCAGACAGAGGGCTGGGGGGGACAGCGTGGGGCTGCGAGGTGAGCTGTGGCCCGGCCAGGGCACCCTGAAGGCCAAGGTCAGAGCTTGTGTTTGCTTCCAGGGCACTGAGGAGCCACGGAAGGGCTGTAAGCCAGAAGTGACCCGACCCAGGCTGATGCTCGGAGGAAAGGCAGGGGTGGAGTGGAGACAAGCTGGAACAGAGACCAGCGAGGGAACCACTGAGACAGTCTCAGCGACACACAATGGCTGTGGACAGGGTGCGGGTGGCAGGGATGGAGAGAATCGGGCAGATCTGAGTAAGCTGTGGAGGTCGGATGGAGGAATGGGAGCCCACGGGAGAGAAGAGGCTGTCCCAGATCCTAACTTCCAGCTGAGACGGCTGGGGGCCTGGGGAGCTGTTCCTGAGAGGGGAAAGCATGGAGAGGAAAGCTCAGCAGGCGTGGAAGCTGGAGAAGGGGAGGTGGCTGTGCCTTAAGAGTCCTTTCCTGTTTCACACCTGAGAGGCAACAGCAAACAGGCTGTCTCCTATGAGCCTGGAACCCGAGAGAGAGAAATCAGAGGATTCGGCATATAGAAACTGAGAGATTACACGGCAAAGAACGCCATCATTCAGACGGCTGAATGAAAAGAAGGAGCTGCCCAAGGAGACCAACAGGGAAAAACCAGAGGGCTCCACATCACGGGACGTCGACAGAAGAGAATACACCCAGAGAGGAGTTGTCCGGTTGGCTGAACGTTGATGAGGTGAGAGAGCTGAGGACGGAGACTGTCAAAGGACAGTGGGGCAGGCGCCAGGCTGGGGGGTTGGAGAACAACGGTACACACACAGGATGGAGACGGCACTTCGGAGAAGCTTGGCCAAGAGGGCTAGGGGACAGATGAGGCGCATGTGCTGTCTCAGGATGGAACCTTCTAGCGCTTGGAGGAATGCTGACGGGAACAATCCTGGAAGTGGCAGAGACTGAAGATCCAGGAGACGGGATGACTGCCAACTGTGGCTCCTGAGAAAGCCAGAGGAGGCGGGTCCCCAAGCCCACATGGAGGGACTGGTGTGTGAGGATGGGGCACCTCCTCCCCCAGTGAAAGCCAGTGGGGAAGACGGATACAGCTCTGGGGGCCCTGTGACAGGAAGGTCAAGGCAGCAGCACCCTGCCGGTGTTGTGAAGACGGGGCAGCACATGCTTGAGAAGCACCTGGCACCCGCTCGGACTAGTTAAGGGTCCCACAAATACCATGTTGAACATGATTACAGATGCGCATCCCCCTCAGCCTTCTCGAGTGCACAGCCTCAGCGGAGGCCTCCATTCATCTGGAGATTAAAATTTATCATAGATGAAATGCAAAGAGAAGGAAAAAGATAATCTTCAGCTTCTGACACGCAAAAATAGGATTATGTAGCGACAGCCTTGTAAGCATGATTACTTCTTTTCGAAAGAAACAGTTCACACTTACAAAAGAATACATAAAGTATAAACAACAAAATGAACCCATGGGTAAGAACCTTCCCACGACCTCTGAAAGCTCCTCTGCACCTGGCTATGACAACCTCTCCTCTGAATTTCCTCCTTACCCTTTGCTTTATGGTTTTATGACATCCGTACCCCTGAGCGACATCAGCTTGGTGTTGCTCATCTCTGAATTCTGTTCCTTCTCCCCCGCTGTGTCATACTCCCTCGTATGGATACGCCACTCTTCACTTACTCCTTCTCCTGCTGATGCCAGCTGGGCTGTTTCCACCTGTTCACTCTTTTCGCACACTCCTGAACTTGTTTCCCGTGGCCCACGGGTGAGTTTATTTATGGCACACAGGAGTGGAAGTGCTGTGCCAAGGTGTGCGCTTCCTCAGCTTTAGTGTCGAGGCCAGACTGGTTTGTGAATAGGTTACACCAATTTACACTCCTATCTTGATTTCTGAATTTTGGCCAACTTGGTAGATATGAATAAGTTGCATTTAAATTATTTAAATTCGCGTTTCCCTGATTATAAGGTTGAGCATCTTTTCATACATTTATTGACCATTCTGACTTTCTCTTCTGAGAATGCCATTCATGGCTCTTGCCCATTTTCCTACGAGGATATTTGTCTTTTTCTTATTAGCAGGTAAAAGCTGTTTATATTTTCTGAAAACTAATCCTTTGTCAATTACGTATGTGGCAACTATTTCCTCCTGGTTTGTGACTTGCGGCCAGGGATACCACACCTATGATCTGTTCACAGTGCGGCCCTAGGGGCACCATTCACCTCAGAGGCATTTGATGTTTGTTATTTATGAGAAAGATTCAGACAGGTTTGAATCTTTACGACAAGTTGCCAAGAGAGAATGTAAAATGTCTTGAGAATTAAGGTGGAGCCTTTTTCTGGTTCACAAGAAAGGGAGAACTGAGCTAGCAGTGCCCTGGGCTGATCTCTTCACTTTCTCTAGGATGTCCTTCCATGAAAAAAAAACCCACACAAGGTTTTACTTTTAAATTTTAAGGTAGTTGAACATAACAATTTCTTCCTTTACGGTTTCCTGTTTAAGAGATCCTACCCAACCCAAACTCATCACAATCTATATTTTCTTCTAAAGGGTTTAAAGTTTTGCCATAAGTCTTCACCTGTTCTTTAAGTTCACATATGGTGTGAGGTAGGGATCCAATTTCATTTAATTCCATAAGGACAACCAATTGTCAGAGGACCATTTACTGAAAAGTCCACCCTTTCCCCACTGACCTGCAGCGCTATCCGTGCAGTACATTTGGCTTCTATACATGCACAGGCCAGGTCCTCATTTCTTTATTCTGTTCCATTGGTGTTTGGATCCATCCCTGTGCCAATTACCGTAGCTTTGATAATCTGGTGGGGCAAATCCTTCATCTTGTTCTTATTTACTCTTATGTTCACCTTTATCTGCACTAGCTCTTGCATATAAATTCTGGAATCAGCTTTTCGAGATTCATAAAAAATCCTGTTGCAATTTTCACTGGAACTATAATTATTCACTCTATAATCAATTTGAGGGAAATTGGCATCTTTATTAATCATGGGAATTTCTATCCTTGAATACTTTCTCTCTTTCCATTTAAACCTTCCTTAATATCCTTCAATATAAACGTTATACTTTTCTCCAGAAAGAGTTCCTACCCATTGTTATATTTACTTCTAGGTACCCGTTATTGTTCGCTGCTATCTCAGTGGTAACCTTTTCCACTGTGCTGCTGGCGTAGAGCTATGTAATTACTTTCATATATTGATTCTGTATCTAGCAACCTTGTTACATAATTGAGGCTCACTTGAAAAATGACAGTTTCATTTCTTCTGTTATAAGACTTATACTTTATTTCTCTTTCCCCTCTTCGCTGCTGGCTAAGACTTCCAGTACAATGTTAAAGAAAAGCAGCGACAGCAGGCCTCCTCCTCTCCTTCCTGATTTTAAAGAGAATGTTTTCAACGTCATCGAGTATGACGATCGATGTAGGTTTTGGATAAATACCTTTTCCCAGATTAAAGAAGTTCCCCTCTATTCCTAATTCGCTGGTAGTTTTTATCATGAATGAATGCTGAATTTTATCAAATTCTTTTCCTATAACTGTTGAGATAGTTTTTCCCTCTTTAATCTGTTAATCATATTAATTTGCATTAATAAGTTTTCTAATGTTAAAGCAAATAGCATTCTTGGGATACACGAATCGTGATGGATTCAATTTGCTAATACTTTTTAAAGGACTTCTGCATATGTATTCATAAATAAGACAATTTTAACTTTCCTTTCTTGTACTGTTCTAGTCTGGTTTTGGTATTGAGGTCATACTTGCCTCATAAATGAGTTAGGAAGCGTTCTCTCTTTTTCTATTTTTTGAAGGAGTCTGCAAAAGATTAGAACTGTTTCATGAATGATGGATAAGACTCTCACAAAACTGTTCAGAACGTGTGGGAATAGTTCTGCAATAGTTAGAGGGCTAGTCATGGTTTCCACTCTTCTCTACTCAGCTTAGGTTCATTATAGAAATCTAGAAATGCGTCTGTTTTGTCTAGGCTTTAAAATTTATTGGCATAAAAATGATTACAATATTCCCTTATTATCTTTTTAATCTTCACTGCAGCTACAAAGTTATCCCCATTTCCATTCCTAACCTTTTTTTTTCTTGATTAGGAAGGTTGTTTGTCTATTGTAGTAGTCTTTTCAAAGAACCAACTTTTGGGCTATTTCTCTCTTGGGTCTTTGTTTTCTTTTTCATTCTTATATTTTTCATCATTATTATTAATTATATGTATTATTTCCCTCTCTCTATTTTCTTCGAACTTATTCTACTGTACTTTTAGAACTTTTCAAGCTGGATGCTTAGCTCATGGATTTTCAGTCTTTTATTTTCCCTCTAATAGAAGCACCTAAGTTACTTCTTAAGAGGATTTTTCTCCTTAAGGACACTTGGTTTAAGCACCAGCTCCCCTATAGCCAAGAAGGGTAGAGCCTAAGCCAATTCTCTAGCCCCTCGACCTTCTAGACCAGGACCCTTCTCAGGGAGAGAAGCAATGAGAGGGGGGAGACATTTGAAAGACTTAGCATTTTCCTAGAGAGGACGACTGTTACTTCCCTGAAGGGATTGTCTTAATTACTGGACTAAAATAAGCCTTACATTGGATTGACCATTTCGGTTATTCCTCCTCCCCGTCCCAACCAGCCGTCCGGGCTGGTGGAACACACCAGCTTAGGTATAGCAACTAACAGTTATTTACTAGTTTCTTCTAAAGGTATTTCCTGAACCTCTCTTCCGGGGTCCCTTTCACCTTATTAACAACCCAAGAAAGGACAGAGGCAAAAATATTTTAAAAGCTGCCTCCAGAGGAACCCCACTGTTCAACCATTTATTCAGTAACCATTCCTGAGAGCCCAAATACTTTTTAGCTCCAGTTGCTGTGTTGTCGGGTGCTGGGAATATGATGGCCAACAGACAAGACACAGCGGCTGCCTTCACACACTTACAGACTAATGGGGAACAGAGACAAAGTGACAGGTGGCTCTCAGGCACAATGACAAATGCTGTCACCAGTAGCACAGGGTGCAACGGAAGCACATAGTAGAGGGGACCTGGCCTATCCCTTGGGGCTCGGGGAAGACCTTCCTTGAGGAAGTGACACCCAGGCTGCAGTGAGCCAGGTAAAGCGGAAGGAAGAAGGAGCAGTTCAGGAAGGAGGTCAGCCAGTGTGAAGGCTTGCAGGCCGGCGAGGACGCCCAACACACAAGGGCCTGACAAATCCAGAATGGCTGTGTGTCCAGCGATGGGGTAAGTAGTCAGAGGAGTCTAGAAAGGTAAGCTGTCACCGAATCGTGCGGGTCTCACAAACTACAGGAAGGAAGATGTCTGGAGTGACACTGAACCACAAGAAAACACTGCGGGGGGTAAGCGGTACCCTGGGCAGGTCAACGCATCCCATGGCATTATATGTACCACACCACAAAGACACGCTCCTGCAGAAACTCTGCGAATTTCTTACTGTCTGAAAACTTCATTTTATTTTGTTTTGTTTTTCCTTTTGGGGAGCTCAAATAGGGAAGTCATCTATACAAATTCTGGGGCAAGGAACATGTTTTCACTAACACCGTACATGTTTCTAAGAGAAACTCAAGCACCTTGGGACGAGCTCAAATAACAGACCCCAAAAATAAAATCACACTCTGCAGACACTATTGAAGATCCAAGAAGAAGCCTCTGATACAGAAGGAGGCTTTCCAGAAAAGTCGGCTGACTGGGTCCTGCCCCATCTACGCACTGAGACCTGCTGCGTTCCGGCCTCCTTACCGGAAACTGCCCCTGCCTGTGAGGCACCTGGCTTCGGTCACCCTCCGCCAGGAAAGTGCAAAGTCACAAACAAGGAGGGTTTCGTCTCTTTTACTTAATCAGCTTACTAGAAAGCACAAGTTATTTAATGTAAATATAGCAATTAGCAGAGACTTGGCAAACATTAATTAATGGTGCTATAAAAATATTTACTTTTCAAATAGCCTTTAAAAAACTGGGCAAATGGGGAGTCTAGATGTCTCTCAGGCATTTCAAATTTAATATATCCAGAACTAAAGCCAGTATCCCATCCAGAATGTGGGATAATCTATAAGATAACTGGCTTAGATTCTTAATAAAATCCACAAAACTCAACATAATAAAAAACAATAACAAAAGTGAGAGGGGATGGAGGGAGTGTTCTTTATTAAGAGAAAAAAATATATATATATACATATCTCCCCCTAAATGCAATGCATGACCCTGATGGGACCCTGATGGGGTGGGGCGGCTACAACACACGTTTTGGGGATCACTGGGGGAATGTGATTTTGGACTCAATATCAGATACCATGGGTTAGTGTCACCTTCCCAGGTGTGATTCTCGGGGTTCCTGTGGAAACGTCGGGAACGCCCTCAATTTCAGGAGATGGACGCACGTGTTTAGGGCAGGCAGCAACTTACTTTCCAATGTTTAGCAAAGGGGTGGGGGGTGGAGGGGGCAAACGTGGGAAAATGTGACGAAGTGGTGAGTCTGGTAAAGGGGCTCAGGTGCTCAGCATATGGCTCTGTCTACTGTAAGCAGATCTGAAATTCTTCAAAAAGGAGGAGAAACAAGCAAACAAAAAAAGCACACTGAGTGGTTTCGCTAGAGAAATACAAAGCCAGTGGGCCTCACAAGATCTGCTGAGCAGGTGGCAGAAGGGGTCAGACAGAGTGTGGGGTGGGGTAAGGTGACAGTCTGACTCTCAGAATGAGGGCCTGGAGGTGTAACTCCGAGGAAGGGGCAATCGAGCCCTTCCCAGACCCAGCCTCGACAACCCCTGTGCCTTAGGGAGCTACGCACGGGGGCCTCCTGGGCAGGGCCCGGCTGCCCGTTCTACCAGCTTCGGCCATCACAGTGGTCCCTCACCGTCCCAGCCCCTCCTCTCGCCCCCGCTGCAGTCTCCCGGACCAACCTCGTTCCTTCCCTCGTCCTCTGCTGTCCCTATGCGCTGAAGAATGTGCCAAACGGCAGCCCCCCGGCCTCTTCCTCTGCAGCCCTGGGCCCAGACTCCAGCCCCCGCAGCTCCTCGGCCCGCCGCCTCGCGTCGCTCCGGAACTCGCCACCTCCCTTCCCCGAACCCCGCCCCTTCCCCGTGCTGTGAATCGCGTAGCTGCAAGAACATACAATTCCTAAGATGCCACCAATATGGGTTCTTCACAGAGCTTTCAAAGGCTCGCTCCCTCTTCTGAGCATTCTTACTACTTCATCTTTCCAACGGGAGCAGCTCAGACCGAGAGCCAAGAACTCCCAGCAGGAACAAACTTTGCACGTTTCTGCAGTTCACCGAGTCGCTGCGCAGAGGGCTGAGGAGGAGCTGGAGCGTCACCCGCCTGGGCCGCCTGTCCGCTCCGTGACACCACTCCCACCACCAGCAGCCAGGGCACACGTCGCAGACAAGCGGCCGCCGCCTGCCGTCCTGCCTAGGCCTCCTCGGGAAGGACCCACGAGAAAACCTTTCCTTAGATAGAGCTCTGACTTACTCGGCGTGGCAGCTCCCTGTGCTCTGTGTCTTAAGCCTCATCGAGTGAAACTCCTCTTGCCCCAGCAGCCATGCGGGAAAGCACCAGACTGCTCCACTCCCTCCCCTCTACCCAGGGGGCCTGATGGTGGCGGCGGCCCCAGACCAGCTGGGGGACGGGGAGCTTGAGGAGGTCGGTGAACTCCTAGAGGCTGCGGTCTGAACAGGCCTGGTCCACCATGAGGAGGGCGACCACACCGGCCCCTTCGCGCCTCAATCCACCACACTGTCTGACATTCTGGACACGGCCTCGCCTTCCAGCTGGGCTCCAGTGAAGAAGACCCAGTGGAACCATCACACTGAGAAGCACAGAATCTGCGTGACGTCGGGCCGATGCAGCTGGGGAGGCTCCACCTGGGTAAGCACCTTCTGTCAGCGGCATTTATTTAAGGAGAATAAAAAGGAGGCGCAATGAACTATTATGAAGGGTGGCTCGGGATACGAAATAAATATAAAGGCTTACCTCCCCTTGGAAGCTCTTCAGCAGTGGCGCTACCTGCTTGCGCAAATCCTGGAGTGAGAGCCGCGGGTCAGGAAACAGCCATTGCAGAAGGAAAGAGAAAGGAAACATTCGTTAAGGCCTCCTGAAAACAGCTTTGACTTCAGTGATGGTTATTGTTATGTAAAGCAATCCCGGTACCTCTCCCATCCCATTCCTTCATTCATAGGACATACATTACACTAACTGGTGCCCCATAGTTTAAATGAACTCACTTACCAATACTACTATCTTTTTTTTTTAAAGGTATTCTGGCTTTTTTTGTTTTTGGGCAAGGAAGATTGGCCCTGAGCTAACATCTGTTGCCAACCTTCGTTTTTCTTTTCTCCCTGAAGCCCCAGTACATAGTTGTATATCCTAACTATACGTCATTCTAGTTCTTCTATGTAGGACACTGCCACGGCACGGCTTGATGAGCAGTGTGTAGGTCTGTGCCCAGGATCTGAACTGGCAAACCCCGGGCACGTGAACTTAACCGCTTGGCCATGGAGCCGGTCCCAGATTTTATTTCTACATATACCTCCTCTTGAATTATTAGTCTCAGACAATTTGCTTAGAAAACAGCACATGATAATATGGGTCTGACTTGTTTGCATCTGAAATGTATTTGGGCCACCATCCCGCATTTCAGCTGTCACTTTCGAGCACTGTTAATGGGAGATACACCTATTTTGAATCCATGTCGGATAGAGTCACTGGAAATTTTACCCCAAGCCACCGGTACCCATTTCATAACAACGGGACATCCCAGAGGTAAGTCCATGTGATCTTGAGACTATTTTATTTAAAATGAAGCAAATGACTAATGCACAACATAGAGATTATAGTCAACAATCCTTATTATAAGATTCAAAGTTGCTAGGAGATTAAATTTTCACTGTTCTCAACACAAAAAAGAAATGATACTTAGGTGACATGATAAAGGAGCTAGGTGACGCTACTGCACAACCACACTGCAGTGTACGCATGGAATATACACGATATCAACCCAACACTGGGTCCACCCCAAACTCCCACAATAGCACAGGTCAGTTCTAGCTCCCGGGAAACAATGAAGTAACTGAGGAAGTGCTTCAGATATTCTGAGAGGACTCGAGTACGGCGACTTCTTTCCTGAGAGATGGGCACGGAAGGTGTTCACCGAGCAGGGTCTACGTGGCAGATCAGAGTCAGCGAGTCTGGGCACTGACCTTTCGGAAAGTTCCAAGGCAGCTGCGCACGCCCAGCTGAACCTGACTTGTGCTAAAGACGGACACGCGCCAACGAACGTGGGAAGAGGATTAAACATCATTTCAGGAAAAGAGGCCCGGTGCTCCGGGCAGAACGGAAGAGGCAGGACACATGCTGAGGCCGTCCAGCAGTTCGCGGGAACAGGGAAGCGGGCGGGCTTTTCCTGGGTGAACCGGGAGAGGGCCACGAAGCCACTTCTCAGGACGCCTGTCTGCTCCTCCACCTCTAAACCGCCGATGAGCGCTGCCGTGAGATACGCGAGCGCTACTGAGCAAACCAGTCTGCGCTCCTCTCCAGAGCTCCTGGGTCGGAACCGGAGCAGCAGGGGCCCGGGGAGAGGTTCAGATACGAAGGCAGTGGGCAGAGCCGGACAGCCCTGAGTCCGAATTCTGGCTCAGCCACTCGCGAACTGTGGGGACAGGGATGCCATGTCACCTCCTGAGCTCAGGTCTCCAACGTGCTTGAGGATAATTATGTCTTCCTCGTAGGAGAAGGAATGAAACTGTGAGGAGTAGCACACAGGAAGTGCTCAACAATATTAACCATTATTATTCTGAGTAACAACATTGCTGTTATCGTTTAAGGAAAAGCTTTCTAGCAAAGTTAAAGTCACCCTAAATGGATCTGGGGCCACAGAAGGCAGCATTCTCTCATGGGATGTTCCCGCATCACACGAGGGTGGATAAGAGAGAACTCAGAAGTGGTGGGGTTGGGGGATGACCATGACCTCTCAGACTCCCCACTCTGCGATGCTGTGATGCTCTAAGCAGCCCTGGCCTGGGGCCTGCTCGGTGCCCCCAGGTGAGCCGCCCTAGTCAGCTGCGCGTGCACACAGGCACGCGTGGGCCAGCTCTTTTGGTAACTGACTGACTGCCAGCCTTCTGTGTTCCTCTGGCCAAGCACCTGTATCAAAGGGCTGCCATCCTACGCTCTGAAGCCAGCTTGCTCGCTCAGCAGCTCGTTCATCCACCGGGAGCCAGCGCTGCAGTCTTGCTCCCGCCGCGTCAAGCAGAATGGCTCTGGGTATTTTGTGCAACCCAGTGCTCTTTGTGGCTTTCCTCTGGACCAGGGCCCCAAACCTTTCTGGGTCACGCAGCCTTCTGAGACTCTGAGGAAAGCTACTGACCTTTCCCTCAGAGACAAAACTCTGCCAATTATTTCACTGCAGCCTTCCTAAAACCTGCGCGCAGAATCCAGTTTAGGATCCCTCGTTCCAGCCTGTGTTATTTATATTTAAATGCAACAATTTATATTTAAATGTAACTTAATTACATTTTAAAATTCAGTTCCTCAGTTGTACAAGCCACACTTCAAGTGCTCAGCAACCACACGAGGCTGGTGGTGACCCCCTGGACAACAGAGAAGCAGAGCGTCTCCGTCGGTGCAGAGTGACCTACCGGACACAGCCGTCCCATAGCTCTGTCCCAAACACAACTAGCCCACATGAATTTGTATTGCAACCCTGTAAAAGCATTTGATCAAGGAGCATTATAACTCCCTTTTTAATTACACATTTTCCTATAGGTTGCATTCCTAAGGGTGATTCCCATTATTTCCTTGGAGAAGTTAATACTTTTGTTCCTCTGTTGGATAATCTTCTATATTTTTACACCAAGTTCAATGACAAAAGATAATCAAACTCTTTTTACTAGGCTCTTTTTAAATAAATAAGGCTTTCTGTGGTAGGGACCATAATGGCCCCCAGAGATCCAGGTCCTGGTGCCCGGAACCTGTGACCTATTAGGTTACGTGGTGAAAGGGACTTTGCTGATGTGGTTAAGTTAGGGATCTTGAGTTGGGGTGATTATCCTGGATTATACGGCGGGCCCAATGTGATCACAATGGTCCTCCGAGGAGGGAGGCAGGAGGGTGAGAGTCAGAGAGGATGTGATGATGGAAGCAGAGCTCAGAATGATGCAGGGCCACAAGCGAAGGGATGCAGGCAGCCCCGAGAAGCTGGAAAAGGCAAGATAACGATTCTCCCCTGGAGCTTCTAGAAGGAACACAGCTCTGCCAACACCTTATTTCAGCCATAAAACCCATTTTGGACTTCTGACCTCTGGCACTCTCAGAGGATAAATTTCTGTTGCTTTAAGGCACAAGTCCATGGTGGTTTGATACGGCAGCAATGGGAAAACAACATGCTGCCTCACTTAGCCCACACCGAAGGGAAAGTTGGGGAGAGGCGGAGGAAAAGGGCGAAAAATGACAGCAGAAAGATTACTGTTTGCTCCCGGGCAGGGTCAACAGTAAAGCTCACGTTTTAATCACGAGGAATAAGCCAGGCTTCTGGGTCAGCACCTTGGCAACCAGAGGTAATGAGCTGGGAAGTCTGAACATGAGCAGCTCCCTGTGTGCAGGGTGGACTCTGCAGAGGGGAGGAGGAGGGCAGCAAGAGCCCTCGGGACTCTGTGGGGTGGCCCGGTCCCCTTCCTCCCGTCCCCCCCCCCGCCCCCCGCCCCGGGCAAGGACAACAGGCGGATGATCACAAACTGCAAACACAGGGTGATGGATGGAGTCTGTTTGCTGTTTGTTTTCCGAAAAGGCTGCCCTGGATGAAGGCAACTCGCTCATGAAGTGTCACCATATTCCCCAGTGTTGTCGCCAATGAGCGGGGGGCTAGGGTTCGTATCAACTGGGTAAAGAAGGACTCACAAACTACCATGAAGCCAGCTGGAGCTGACACAGCAGACACGCATCCCCAGCTCGCACAGACGTGTGGTGAATCTTCCTCTCAAAACGCCACAAACCCATCTCAATGTGAACAATGCAAGGATGATAACCTCAATGGGACACCTGTCTTCCACTGTCAGTGGGAGCTGTGGCCCCTCCCAGGCCTGGGCATCCGGGAGGCCCTTCACTTTTCAGGGCGCTATGGCTGAGCCCCTGCCCCACCCGCAGGTAGTCGGGAGGCACAGGGGTGGGCTTCGGCCTGCCTTGCTATATGTGACAGCAAGTAGCACCTGGTGGCCCCTGGGCTCTGGAGAGGGGACCCCACAGGTTCCAGCATGCCTGGATCTGGACACTGCAGAAGTGGACGCAGCCAGGCCCCTGCACCCTGGGACATGCTTCCCCTCGCCCCTTACCCAGAGTCTATAACGCGGCTGGACCAGAGTTGGGAGCCCATCCTCCTCCTTCCAGACTGGGGCTGCCCGAGAGCAAGGAGTGGGTTTCAGTTGCCCCCATCTTCAGCATCCAATGCAGGTTGGGCGATATTTTGCTGAGGAAACCCAGACATGAGAGGTTTTAAAACTCGAGAAGGTCAGACTGTGGAAGCTGGTCACATTCCACACCAGGCCTGACGATCCTTTTCCTGGAGGGGCCCATCCCACCCACAGTGGCCCACTCCCCACACTGCAGAGCGGGAAGGGCGCAGGTGTGGCCCCTGGCCTGGTGCACGAGGCACCCTCTGTGGCCTCCGGACTGGTCAGCAGAAAGACTGATCTGAGCCATCAACGTGGAATTGCTGCCGAGAGAGGGACTGCGATCTGGCTGCATTTGGAAGAGCATTTGTCTCCGTCCCCTCTGTGCCTAGAAGGGGCCTGGCACACAGGGGGAGCTCCAAAGACACAGAATGGGTGCACGAGCGAGTCCACGAACAACAAAGCATCTCTCACAGTGCGTCAAGGACTGGGCGAGTCAGAGCGCCCGCCCAGACACGTGCCCTCAAGGCTGGGCTCCACGGCGCAAGCCAGCACCGTCCAACAAAAATACAGTGCCAACCACCCGCATAACTTAACACTCTCTACAGCCACATTCGAAAAACAAAAAGAAACAAGTGAAATTAATTCTAATTTCATTTAACCCAATAGATCCAAGATATTATCACTGCCCACAGAATCAATATAAAAATTACCGAGATGTTTTACCCCCTTTCTTGGGCATTGAGGCTTTGAAGTCTGGTGTGCATGTCACACTTTGGCACGTCTCACTTTGGACTGGCCACACGTTGAGTGCCTCCTAGTAGCCTCGTGTGTCTGGCAGCCACCACATGGGCAGCTCAGGGCAAAGAGAGCCTTCAGGAAGCTGGGCTCTCCTGGAAGAGAGGGTCAGGGGTGCCTCTCACCCGCTCAAGGGACAGATGAAAGGACAGGAATCAAGAGAAGCAGGGGAGAGCTGGAGAAGAGAAGGCCCAGAGGAGGCGGTTTCAAGGGGGAAAAGGCACTCAGCCCAAAGCTGCTGCAGGCGTGGGGCTGGGGACACTAGCTTGGCGCCAGGAGCTCCAGGTAGCGCTGAGCCCACCTCAAGCAGGGCCAGGGGTGGAAAGAGGCCTGGGAAGGCTGCGGTGATGGAGTTCTGGGGAAGAGGCTGCAGGGAGTGTGAGGAGAGGGAAGGGGGTGGGCGGGGTCTGGGGATTAGCAGAAGTTAACGAGGGTCACATTCAGCGAGTGTCACCAGGCGCTGAGCGCTGCGGCCGGCGACTCAGACATACTAGGTTCGTTTGCTTTCCTGGGGACCCTGCCAACACCAAGGGCTGACGCCTACATTTTCCAGCTGAGGATACCTGAGGCTCAGAAAGGGGAGGAACTTTGTCCACGGTCACAAAGCCAGAAAAGTTAGGATGCAAACGCAGATCTCCGAGGCCTGTGCCACGGCACGGTTTGTCAAGGCGTCGACCACCTTGGTCGGCTGTGGGTGCAGGGATGACATGCAGGGGCCACCTGACAGCCACATGGGGCAGGGGCCACACATGGATCACTCTGAAGCCTTATAATGGGTCCAAACTCAGAGGGGAAATGGCGAAGTTGGATGGGGTCACGGAAGGCGACAGGTGGCGGGGCAAAGGCATGTGAGACCACCGTGGAGGAGGGAAAGCTTGGGGAGGGAGGCCTCAGGTGCAGGGACGAGACCCAGCGCCCTGGCGCTCAGCCCACAAAACAGCGCCTCTCACTAGGCTCGCCCCCGGTCCACCCTGAACCCTGCCAACCCGGCGCAGCGCCAGCCTCACGGAAACACCAGCTTTGAGAAGCACAGGAGATGACAAAGTGTCTCCACATCCACTGCAGTACTCCACGACGGCAGAGGGGCCACACAGCGCATGCTGACCGCCAACAAAGCCCGCTCATCTCCACTACGACCGGCCCACTGTATTTACACGTCTTTTCTTTGGGTAAAGTCACGTCTCCTGCCAGATCTGCTAAAATCACCTTTCAGATATTAAAGCCGGCTGTGTGTGTTTGCACTCACACACGCACGTATATTCAAAGACAGCTGAAGAGAAAGAAAGCACTAAATATTCATACCCATACACACAGGAACTGATACATATGTACTCAAGCCACCAGCTAAAAATCGCCCACTCCGATTTACTTTTGGCAGTTTGAGAAATTCCTTACCCAATTCTGCTACCTGCAAACATCACCTGGCTTACTACTAAACTAAGGAGACAGGAGCAAGGACGCTCACTTCAGATCCACAAACTGCAGACGTGGCCACGCCCATCACCATGTGCGTCTGCGCGCCCTTCTCTCCAGTGGCAAACTGAAGAAAGTGGGGTCCTGGCCAATGAAAACCAAGTGAATGACAATTTGGGACCTAACGCAAAGTTAAACAACTTCATAATTTAGGGTTACATACCTAATTCAGGGACAGATTTTTTAGCAGTGTTTTAAACTTGCTTCGGTCCTGTACCATTTATGGAGCAAAAGCAGCTAACATCTTAACACGTAGAAAGCGATGTCCTTGAGATTATTAATATCGGATGTCTGCCGGCAAAGCCAGGACCGTGCATTTCAACCTTCTCTCCCTTGAGTACACTGCAAATAATAAGCAATGTTTATAGAGACATGCTTCTACGTGAAAAGGATTTTCATTATTCTCCAAACCACTGATTCACAACTCACTTTTTTAGATCAGAAAATTGAACAGCAAAACCTTTTTGCAGAATTTCCTATGTAATGACGATTGCTGGAGAAAACTGTTCTGATTTAAAAGCAAAATGGAAACAAAACCACAAAATTACCATGCAGTGTTCAGTTGCACCTGTGAGGTAGGAGCCGTCCCCAGACACAGAGTCCCTGGACCCATGTGGTGTGAATCTTTGGCTCTCTGCCCATTTTGGGTGCCTGGGTGGACTCTGGAAGGTTCTGTTCCACTTTGGGGTCTGGGACTCCCAACACCCCACGACGTCTCTCCCAATCCACACTTGCATGCGACGCCAGGGCCGGGCATCCCAGAACCGCGTACCGCGGATTCAGAGCTGGTGGCCAGCAAGGGCCCTCTGCGTCCAGGAAAGAGTGGCACCCAGGACACGGCTGTTTATGTTTGGAAGCCAAGCAGATGAAGGAGAACAGCCCAGGCACTCGGTATAAATAAAAGGAGGCTATAAATTACAAACGCATCTTCAAAGTCGTAAAATGATCTCTACTTCCAATACGTCTTAGAACCCAGACTTTGGGGGACGTTCCAGTGAACCTTACAGTGACCTCTTCACGTCTGCTCGGCAGGGACTCACGTGTGTTTCTGTGCAACAGCCACCTGTCCTAAGACTTGCAATGCTCTGGCTGTCTCTCAGCGGCATCTCGTCCTCTACGGTGGCAGCCCACGAGTGGGGTCCTGTCTTGCTTGGGGACAACACGCTCATCCCGAGAGCACTGGGGGCGGGTGGGGCAGGTGGGGCTGGACTAGGTCACCTCTGCAGGGCTCGACTCTGAGACTCTCCCAGGGCTGCTGACACTCCCTGGCCCCGGTGCACGAGTAGGAAACGTTGGGACCCAGCGCTGTGGCCCTGCCAGCCGTGGCTTCACCCCTTCAGCTTGTTTCAGAACCTCCCAGGCCAGGGGAACTCTCAGCGTTGCCCTCTTCCCTGGTCTTGGTTCAGCTCCCCTTGTCATGCTTGGGTGAAGGGTGGGGATGGGCTGAACCCTTGGTAGGGGCCAGGCAGACACATGAGACTGGCTTGCACCGAAGCCCCAGGAAAGGCTGATGCATAAGCAGGCTACGTGTGGCACACCCGCCAGGCTAAACGACGACCTCCGCACTGGCTTACTGACCCCTGGTTTCCCCTCATCACTCAGGCCTCAGAGCAAGAGGCCATTTCTGACTTGAAAATGTTTTAGGTATATGTTCAAAGAAAACCATTACATAATATAGCATATTTCATTAAATTTGAGCCCGTCAAATGTAAGATAGACCAATATTTTATGCTACACTAAGGGAAAAAACGCTGCTTATTCAACTGTGATGTCACTGATTTTAATATTCTGATTGTGAAGATGGTAAAATGCGTAAAAGTGTACACGTTATGATCAAAATATGGCACACCACGAAATGAACTGAGGGGAAAACAGGTCCCAAGCTGTTTTTAGTTTAAACTGTAGTGGCCTATATTTTAGGTATTGCGGCTATGTTTTTTAAAAGGGTTCTTGTCTTTTAGAGATACATACTAAAATATTTATGGATGAAATACAATTTTTGCTTCAAAATAATTTAATGGGGAGGGGTACTGGGTGAGAATAAGGACGAAACAAGAGTGCTGATGGGTTGGTGTTGTTACAGACGGATGAGGGGACACGGGGTTCACTGTACGCTTCACCCTACCCTGTGTTTAAGTCACTGCGTTTCACTCTGAGGCACACTAAGTCTCAGCTGACAGAACAGGAAAAGAAAGTATGAGATTAGAGCGAGGGACTGTCTCTCTAATTTACAATCTCCCAGCTAGTTAACGGTCACCTTTATCAAGCCCCCCTGGAAATCTAAGGGTCACCTGGTCCGGTCTCCTGCCTCTCTGCGGTGTCCTGGCCATAGGGCTCACCATGCCAAGGCCACAGTCCCGTGCTGGGACAGTCCTGGTGTTAGAATGGGCCTCATCGCGGAATGGGGAGCATCAAACACCAGGCTACCGGCACCCTCCGAATGCTGACAGTCGGAGGAAAGCTGTCCTAAAGCACGTGCAAACAACACTGTAGTACCAATAACTGTTTGTCGGTGAATAATACACATTTAAAAAAGAGAAATTAGAGTAGATTCTAGCTGATTCCACTCCCACTGGCTTGCTTTATAGTGCGCTCTCTGGTGTGGGAGATCGAAGCAGCAGTCGCTGGTACCCCCGGGCCGCATGGAAGGCCAACGGTGGAACCTTCCCCCCGCCAGGCCCACGCCTGCCCTCTGCCACCGCCGCTGTCTGCTGAGTGCTCAGCTCGCCCTCCAGCCAACCAAGTATCTGGGAACCTGACCGTCTCCCTCCACACGCCCTCCTCTCTGCCCCCCATCTTCTCTCTGCACCAAAGGCCGCTCTAGACACTCCTGGGTGACACCGTGAGCAAAGCCCTCCTGCCCAGGGTCCTCGCTCCTTGGACTGCTCCCGGGTCTCGTGTCCCTCTCCCGCGCTGGACAGGACACATCTGTCAGTTGTTCTATGTCCCTGTTCTGCCTCTAACGCCATCTAGTCCCATGATTTGCACTGTGCACGGAGCCACTTAGTCACGTGGGAACAAAGCTCTAAAGAAGAAGGAAGAATGGGATTCTGATGGGCCACTAATATCCACGACCTCTACACAGCCAGGTGGGCTACCCTGAAACAAAGGACGTCAAAGATCTTTAAAAATACAAAATACAAATACTCAGATTCTAGATTATACAGATGCTAGATGGAGCAATTTGAATGGCATAATTTCCTCTTAAATCAAGAAATTTCTATATAGAGTATTTTGTTAAAGAAAAATGCAAATAAGTTTAATTTCAGAAAGAGTCCACCATTTATAAATATGTTAAAATATAGTAATACAATGTTATTGCAGTTTAACAAAACCACAACTTTTCTAAAAAGTAATAAATAGCAAACTGGTGATTTTTTTTCAACTAAGATATTCAATCAAAGAGAAATGAGAAAATGACCGTTTTTCTACAACTTAAAGTCAAAATACTAAAGACACCTTCAAAGCATCTAGCTATGGATCCTTTATTCTCATGTCTAAAGATTCTAAAACATCCTGATGGCGGCTGAGACATCCTGATTAATAAAAACCGACACAGTGCACCGTATCTAAGGCTAATTCTACTGACTGTAACATAACAACCTGATTTCTTATTGATAAGCCATCTCTTCTAAAATAACATCTACGTATTTTTATAAGGTCCTGGAGGCACCAGAAAGACAATGGTAATTATCTGTAAAAGAAAAACGGTTTTTCATACTTATTTCCCTGGACGTCATTTAAGATAACTAGGATTCCCCTTATGTACACAGGAGCACAGACCAGGGATGGAGTTTCTTAAAACAAGACAAGCCATGTTGTCTGATGCAGACTGCAGAGCTCAACTTCAAACAGTTCAGCGAGAAGCGAAGTTCCTCTTTGTTCCAGGATACTGAAAGCTTCGCTTCCCATCTCATCATCTGAAGCTGACTCATGCAGCCGTCACTGGAGCATACTTTCGGTTACTTTTACAGATGAACACTTATTCCTTCCAGTCTTTGTGATAGAAAAGGGTAATTTTAAACGGCATTTAAACCGAAGTGTTAAATAAAAAATATCTTTCTATACAACAGCAGACAGTATATCCTGGCAATTTCTCAAAGATTTTAGTTCACAGATTTGAGAGAATTCCATTAGCTTTAATTATTTATCAGCAGTCAATTTAGATTACTGTTCTTGACCTATTTTTACAGTGGATGGGCCACCCAGCAATGAAATAAATGAATAGTCCTTTTCTACAATGGTTGATTTTCTGAAATAATAGAAATCTAGTTTAAAGAAGGAATGAAACCCCAAACATGTAATTAGCACAATATATAACCTGCCATGCTGCCTTTGTAGCTGGATAAAATGCACATCTTTGTGAGTTTTTGGTTATTAAATAAGATTATCTTGAAAGGGATCAACTCACTCATGCTATAATTTCTTCCCATTTAAATTTCTTTGCTCCATTTAAAACATGTTCTGGATCTTGGCAGAAAGTCTCTAATACTGATGGATGTGCCTTTAGCACTGTGCCTAACAAAACTGGTAAGGGGAGGGCCCGGTTCCGTAGAGGCAGAGGGGAGCAGGAGCGAGGAGGAGGGTACTCAGGGCTGGTGGCGAGCAGTGAGGGCCAGGCAGAGGGGAGGACCCCTGGGTTCCTGAGCGAGAGTGAGTGGCATTCTTCTTTAGGAAGACTTGTTTGATGATGAAAAGTGGCAGGTCTATCAGACTGGCAATGCCTGGACTTGGACCCAAGGTGCTGAAGGCTGAGGATGGTGCCCAGAACAGGGAAGAAGGCAGATTCCAGACACAGAGGCCCTGGTTTGGAGGAAGAGCTGGTAGCACATGGCGGCAGCTCGGCGGTACGGGAGAGCCCAAATGCTGCCAAGCCAGCGGTCCTCAGACTCCTGGCTCCCTCAGACGCTTCCAGGGGTCCACCAGGTCAAAGCTGTTTTTGTCATTTGTCTTTTCCACTCTCACAAGCGTCGTTTTCCAGACACCATGTGACATGGGATGACGTCATCATTCTGATGTAACAGCACGCGTGCCTGTGGATTCTTGTGCTTTAAAAAGTCTCAGTTTTAATCTTGAACACAGTCACTATTGACAGATACACAAAGACACAAAAACTCTCTGGAGCCCTCAATTTTCAGAGAGCAAATGTTTGAGAAACGGCAGCTCTAAGGTTTCTAGTCTTGAAGCCACTGTCAGGATGTCAAGGCCCTGGGTCCACTGATGTCTTGCTGGGTCCACGAAGCAGCTGAGACAGCCAGCCGCCTCCGGGCACAGGATCCTCCCCCTGCCTCCGCCGGCCTGCAGGCTTGGAAGCGCTGGCCCTCACAGCGTGGGCCAGCACTGCCCCTGCTGGTGGCACAGGGACTTCCTGCAGGACTCTTGGTGGCCAGGGGTTCAGTGGTGGGGCAGGGGGAGGGCACTTGATCTTTCTCTAATTTTCTAAATATGTCTGATCCCAAAATAGTCTTCCAGGTCACTTTCTGAATAAATACTCATGTCTAAACCTTTGGTTTTAGTTCAGAACTTTGAAAAGACTGCTGTGGTTTGTTCACGTGTCTGGGCATCATAGGTTTTGGCTTTGTCAAAGAGAGGAACCACGTATTCTACGTGTAATTGATGATGAAACCGTGAGCATTTACCATGCGCAGTGATGAGGGAGCTGTGGTCCCCGTCCTCGTGGGGCTCACATCCTAGTGTGAACGGGTCTAGACTTCCAGTAGACTGCTGAGGGGCCGTGCTCATCCCCACTCCACTTGGAGACCCCTGATGGTGCTCAGGCCAGAGACACTCAGTGAATACCTGTGGACGGAATGCGTGAACAGACAGGTGCTCTTCCCAAACTCATCACCAAGCTGTCCCTTTACAGGAACTGCTGCAAAGGGGGTTCGTGTGCTAGACGGGGGACGTGCCCAGAGGCGCCATTTTACCCTGGGACTCTCTGAAAGGAACCAGGAAGTGTGACTCTGACTTCCAGCACACCCACCCACCCTGTAATTCACTCCTTCAGTCAGTGCTTCTACTTCTAGGAATTTATCATAAGGATGATCAGAAATGTAGGCAGAGATTTATGCACAGAAATGTTTAGCATGTGTTTAGAAGAGAGAGAAATTAGAAAAACTGTAGATTCCAACAGTAGGGGATTACTTATCAGGTAAATTTTAGTAGAGCAGGACATTGGCATGTTAGGTAGTCAGTAAAATTATTGTTCAAAGGATAGCTAAAAACATGGAATAATGCACGTGATTGCCATTTATTCCACAAGGATTTTCTGGGTGGCTATGACATGCCCCCAGACACTGTTACAAGTGCCCCTTCAATCAGGAGCAACAGTGGGTCCCTACACCTCCCGTCTCGAGGGGTGAGAGGCACTAGTCACATCGCCACCCGAGGGAGAACACTCCACGATGGTTAGAGCTGTGAGGAGGTGCATGGTGCTGGCGGTATGTTCGCGAGGCAGACCTGGCCCCGGACAGCAGGGAGGGCCCCTCTGAGGAGAGGGCACCTGAGCCCGGATCTGGAGGATGAGTAGGGCTTAAATGTGCACAAAGAGGGAAAAAGAAGCCACAAACTACAAAATGGGCCCAACGTTGTAAAAATGAATAAACATACACATGTACGTGTTTGGAAAAGAATGGCAAGGACCACATCAGTGTTAACGGCAGATGAATGGAATTATGGCTTATTTTTCACTTCTCTGTCTTTAAATAAATTGTATCCTTTTAACATCAAAAACATTCTTTTGAAACTGAGGATGGGGATCAAGTGATAGTTTAAAAGAGTCAGTTGACTTTTTGAGGTTCACAGAGCAACTGAGTTATCCCGTCTGGTCCTCAACGACAGGATCTCCAGACACAGTGACATCCACGTGGCCAACTGAGGGCCAGAGAGACGGCCAGCATTAGCCTGTGCACAACCCACAAAGAAAATAACTACCACCCCTGCTAAAGCACAGCTAAACTATGCATGTTTCTCCAAGGAAAAATTATTTACGCAGTACAGCAAGCGTTAGCAGGAGCCCCACTGGCCCATCACGTGTCTCATGTTTTTTCCCATTTACATAAAATACTGCTACAAAACAGTATGCACAGCATCATCTTTCCTGTTTCAAAACATGTAATATTTATGAACACAAAAAGACAAGAAAGACCTAAAGCAACATGCTAACGTTCCGTCGAGGATCACAGGTGATTTATTACTGTCTCCTTTATGCCACATGCAGATTTCTATGATGAACATTGCTACTTTTTGTAAGCAGAGGACGGTGTCACAGATCTCAGACAACACGAGGGAGACTTACAACATCATCTCAAACCCGGACCCAAGGGGCAGGGCCAGCCCCACCCACAGCCCAGACAGGAGGGGTTGGCACTCAGCAGGCAGATCATAAACGAGGACCGACGTGGCCAAGGAGAAGCAGGAGGGCCTAGAATCAGATGGCAAACACACTCCTTCTCAGCTCGGGCCTCAGTTTTCTTTGTCCCCCAACCCGAAGGCCTCACACCAAATTTACTCATTGTTTGTGTGCAACTAGTTTACCTAAAACTAAGAGCATAAAGGAGCTATAGCTCCATCTTAGCTTAATAATCAGCATGTATTGTTTACTAATATTTACTTGTTTCACAGACCTGCTCAGAGGAATAATTAATAATAAACGATGGGAAAATCTACTTGCAGATGCAGAGCCGCGGTAAATGCTTTCTCAGACACTCGCTCAAACGCACAAATGGAAGCAAGAGGCAGGCCCTTCGTCCGCAGGCCCTGCTCTTCAGCAGCAGAATGAGTGGCCCACATACATGGCATCCACAGGGACCTTACGATTTTTACATGCATTTTCTTTTCTGGAAAATACTACAGTGGCACGGGCATATGAAATGCAGACCATAATTTCTTAATTTCTAAATGGAATTATTTATATCACACGCTGGAAACCAAGTCTAAGAAATGCATGCGACTCAGTGAGCGACTGGGGGATCTAAGCCTTTGGAATCGGGTTTTCTGTTTAGAGATGCTCAGAGGCTTCCTAATGGATTATCTCTACCTGGTAATTAGGACAAAACAAAAGCTTCCAGGGCAAAGACAGGCTTCCCGGGGGCAGCCTGGGCCTCCTCTGCTTCAGCAGCCCAGACGAGCACGCTGCTGGGAAGAGACCCACTTCCTCCCACCAAAGGCAGCCCTCCAAGGGCACTGAGGAAGTGCCTCCTCAGCGGCGTCAGGTCTTATCCAGCAGGTGCCAGCCCCGAGACCCCAGAGGTCAGGGATGAAGTTTATGCGCCCGGCAAGGGCGGGGAGAAAAGGTGAGTTACACATCATGCTGATGATGCTGCGTCCTCAAGGTCCAAAGATCCTTGCTTCACGGACTTTTCACTCTTGTTAGTCTGCACAGCTCAAGGAGTATGTCTGAAAAGAAGTCTTCTTGGTATTGACACACAGCCCGAACTTTGCAGTTCTAAGCACGAGTGCCATTACAAAATTAGCACATTTCATAGGAAATCCTGTGTGGGGAAGCGGGGCTGTGTGGTGGGAGCAAAGGGCACATGAAGCGCCCCTTACTCTTGCTCTTCAGGTGGCAGAAATGCAGCAGCAACCCACGGTGAAGTCCACAGAAGGCGGTCTCCTCCGGGCCTGCTGCCCAGGAGCGCCAGGGACCTGGGTGGCAAAAACCAGCCCCAGCTCAGAAAGCACCGGACTTCAGGAAACACAGGGTGAGGGGCTCATTTTTAATCCTGTCCCTGGAAATGGAGCCAGGACTCACACCTAACTCCATGACAGATGAGAGCGAGAAGAGTGTGCACATGAGCAACTCATTCGAAAAAGCACAGAGCCCTCTGTTTCTGGCAGGGGAGGGAAGGCTGACTAGGAAACAGGGTGGACGTGTGGACCTGGGGCTGCAGAAAACTGCTAACGCTTAGAGAATTATTACGTGTTTTGGTAAACAAATGGCTTTAAAATGCTTTTGGAATTCCTCTAGCAATCTTTCTCAGGCCTGTTCCCAAATACTAACTTTTACAGAGTCCTGGAATTTTCTTTTGAATACACAGCATGGCTTCCTTGTGGTGAAACAATTCAGGAAAGAGATACAGTTTAACAAATTCTATATCTCTTGGCCGGGGCTGCTGGTCCCGCTAGATGAATCATAGAGAAGTCCATAAATGTCGAGAACATTCGTACAGACTTGTCGTTTCTTACCATATATGGCGAATATAGGTCTATTTATCTCCAATCATCTCGACTCTGGCTTTGGCGTTTTTCTTACCTTACTGCCTTTCTTAAGAATTTCTCTTGCTCTACGACTCAGCCACACAAGACAGTACACCCGATGACAGTACTGACATTCGTAACCCCGGGCTGGAGTTTTCTTTTTTCTGGTATGAAGACAGAATGTTTCACGTCGGTAAATATTTGAGGTTGGTCAAACTACCTAGCCATTTACATTCTTGCTACATCTTAGCTGAACAACACAGAGCTGGAAGGATTTCCATAAGAATTTAACCTGAACAACTTTTCTCCCCCAAGAAATCGTGTTTCTTATCACACATTCAGGAATCAGCTGAAAACAGTGGTTGGTGATGGGGTTTTTTTACATATTCCCTAAATGGATAAATAATCAAAAATATTTTGAGGCCTCCAGAAGCCGACTGTGGGGCAATCCCATGACTGGCTAAGACAGTTTAGGAAATGCCCAGGGAATGCTTACTGCATTCATTCATTCATTCATACTGAGGGTCAAGCTAATAAAGGCCTGAGGATGAATGGCCCCGGGCCGCCCCACCTCTGAGGACACAGGGAGGGAGCAGGACACACTGGGAGGGGAGGACAGAGTGCTCCAGGTTTCAGAGAGGGCTGCAGTTGTGGGGGCGTTGGGTGGGGTTAGCAGGGCTTTGAGAGAACAAACGGAGCTGGCCATGGAGAGGTAGGGGCGCAGGTGCAGGCAAGGCTATGGGAGGGCAGTGGCCAGGTCACGCAGCTGCCCAGAGGAACAGCACAGGTCGCTGGTCCTCCAGGCAAGGGGTCCATGTGCTGTTGGAGGCTGCGAGGCCTCTTCACGACCCCTGGCCGCACACAAGGGTGTCCAGCCAGATCAGACTATCTTCTCCTTTTAGTCTCAAACTCCCCCTTGTGACAAGCGCTAAGTGTTGAGACCTAAACTTTAACAGATGCTGAAGGCCCGCAAAAGATAAGTCACGAAAACCGGCTGCAGAGCACGGGGCTGAAACCTTCAGCTGTCCAACCTGAGGCTTCGATGACTCCCCTGTGGACACACGCGCGAGCCCCACATGCAAGTCCACGCCACCCGGCAGCTTCTGACACTCCATGTCCACACTCTAGGCACTGTTGGGAATGTTCACATGTCCAGCAGACCACTGGAAGGTCTGTTTACATAAAAACAACTCAAAATCAAGAATACGCTGACCTATACTCAAAACTTAATTTGGTGACATTATTTTGAAAGACATCCTTTATCTGTAGTCCAAAACCATGTGCAACAAAATACGTATTTGAAATTCCAGTGTCTAGGCAAAATAATCAAAGCTCCCCCTTCGAAGAAGATGGGTACAACTCAGTCTCCTGCCCTGGCTGGGGACCAGCTCCGCACGGGAGCCCTCTTACACAGAGGCAGTTAACAAAAGCAGGCTGAAGAGGCCATCTCTGCCTCTGCAGTACCATTGACATCCTAGGAGTGGGACACCTTTCCAGAAAGGCCGTGCTTGGTGGTCTTGGGGAAGGAGTCTGGGGGAATGGGTGGCTTCTGTCGGGTGGAGGATCATGGAATCAGCATGTCCTTCTGCAAGTGTGCCCCGCCGTCAAGTCCTGGGGTCACAGTGCTCTGCCGCCCTGGCCTCTTCTGGTTCTTTCTGATCTGATTCCACTACTTGGTAGGAATGTCAGGAGAGACGGCAGCATGGATATACCATAAAATGACACATCGAGAGAGGGCTTCTTCCAAACAAAACTTCCTTTCGAGGGCTCGTAGAAATAAAGTGTAATAAATTCAAATATAATACACGCCCCGGACCAAGCGACGTACACCGACAGCTTCTGGCATCTTCTGAGTTGCCTCAGGTTTGCAAGCCCTGGGTGTCCACAGGCGCGACCCGCTCAGAGCTCCATCAGAGCTTCCATTGGGCCTCTCTGGGACACTGCGTCACGCAGACGAGCATGTGCACAGACGCACCAAGTCAACAAACAACTCCATCTCGACTTGTCTCCTTCCCTGCAGACGACAAACTCCCTGGGTGTGGCCTTGTAAATAACAGACGCCTGATACACCAATTATCTGAACATAGATGTTATTCAAGAAATGCTGTGCACGCTTCAGTCACTCCGGGAGTCTCCCGTCCTTATGTAAGTACACCTGCAGAGTCATCCTTGCAGGAAAACTCTACCGACCTGGGGCGAGGCCCAGCCCCACCGTTTAAGAGCTGGTGGATGGAGCTGCTCACAGAACCCACCCTCTGAACCCCAGTGTCCTCTCCTGTCAGGCAGGGGTGACACCATCGTAAGGATAATATACAGCACAGAGTAGGCATCCAGCAAACACTATGAAAGAACGAACACAGTAAGTTGTCACTGTAGCTGTTACGATGATGATGATACAGACGATCACGACATTGTCCCCACCAACATGTGCACTGCTCAGAGCCCCTAAACCTCTATGTCTTTTACCGACGTGGTCTGCAGAGGGTTCCTGTGTGACAGGCAGGCGCTCAGGTCTACCTGTAAGTCTAAGTGATGGACAGCAAGGCTGTGACCTCTTCCCGGGCACTCGGTCGAGGGCCTGGCGTTCACTGGGTGTTCGCTGCACACTGCTCACCTCTGGGCAGCCGGCACGGTGTCAGGGTCCCTGATCTCTCAAGCCCTGCCCTGCTCTGTCCCTCAGGCTGCCAAACTCAGCTCACGATGTCTTACACAGGGCTTGGCAGACAGCATTTCCCAAACAGAAATTTCCAAAGGGGATCTCTGCCTGCTAGTTTGTGGCCAGGGAAGGTCCATTAATGTCACCAGTTTCCTCCAGCGTCACCTCAAACTCAGTGCCTTGCCCTCTTCTCCCGGACGATGTGGGAATGGCCCGTGGGCACCTGGTACTTGTATATGGGAGGATTGGGTGCTGACAGCGAAGGAGGTCGCTCACCCGGTTTTTGCTTTTTAAGAAGAGCACTGTTCTGAGAGGTGGGAGCAGAGTGACCCCTCCTTTCCAAGCTCCCCTGAGTGCTGGAGACGCGCTCTCTATGTGTTTTAACATGTACCAAAGAGAGATTAAGCTAAGTGAGGCATGCCATTCACGAAGGCTCACTGAAATTATGCCTGCTAATCTTCTAAACGGCAAGAACATTATGCAATACAAAAGGAATCTTAGTAATTCTAAAGCTTTTACCCAACTGAGAAAGTTTAATTTACAGAAACATACGCTGGAGATGAACAAGTTCCCCAGCCCCAGCGTGGGGAAGCAGGAAGACCCCGCAGTGTAGGAGAGGAGGGGTGGAGGGTGGAGGGCAAGACCTGGCCTGGGCCCTAGCTCACTTCACCCACTGCTCTTGGAGCCGGTCTGACTGAGCCGTTTCCTTGGCCATCTCAGCAGGGACATTAGGGGACTGGGTGAGGCCTGGCCACACCCGCGGGGAGTTTGCTGTGGCCAGCGTTGTGGCAGGCACTGTACCGTGTAGTCCCCCATGTGCAGCAGAAAGGCCTTCGGGTGTGCAGGACCAGCCTCCTGTGTACGGAGGAGAGCTGGGGCTCGGAGGGGCTGTTTCACCCCAGGCCATGTGGCTACAAGACAAACTCAGGGGCCGGCTAGCGCCAAAGCCACTCCGCCACGCTGTCTCCTAGGCTGCGGTGCACAGGAAGCGGCCCCAGCGTACGGCGGTCAGGCTCGTGGCTCGGACCTGCTGCAGCACGCGGGTCCGAGGGTCCCCGAGCCGGCTCTCGGCCCTGGCTGTCCGGAGCCCTGAGCTCACGCAGGCGAGGCTGAACTGTGGGGAGCGAATGAAGAACCCTCCGGTATGCTCCGGAAGCCTGTGCCCACCAGGCAAACAAAATCCCCACAAAGGGCCTGCCTGTGCGAAGTCATTTCACTGGACTGTCCCGTAGCCTCTCCTCTTGAGAGAATATTTTGTTCACCTTAAATGTGCAATTGATTATTTGCTAAATGTTAAGTTCCTACACCTATCTCGTCCTGCTCCAGGTAAGGAAGGGGGCCTGGTCCCCAGGCACACAAGTTCACAACAGAGCAGAGCAGGGTGGGCTCGGTGTCCAGGTGCTCCTGCCAATGGGGACAAGCACGTCTGCTCCATCGCAGGAGCAGAGGGCCTCATGGGGCCTGCTTGTCCCCCTCAAAGGTCACGCAGGGGAAGAAAGACGAGCGCACATGTGACATGGGGTCGGGGGATGAGAGGTGAAATACGACGGAGGCTCAAGGAGAGTCAGCCCTTCTCACTGAATCAAGGAAGGACATCATGGGGAGGAGAACAGGAGCCGGCAAGGCTTGGACATGGAGGGGAGAGCGGGGTGGGGTGGGGGGGCTTTGTAGGAAGAGGCAACCGCAGAGGCAGAAAGAGAAAGAGCCAAAGGTAAGTTCAAGGAAAAACCAACGCAGGTGGGTGTGTGGGAGACAAGGCCAGTGAGCCAGGCCCTGGAGGGGACCCAGACACGGCCTAAGAGGGAGGAGGGCCACCGCCCGTGGCAAAGGAACGCTGTGACCTGATGACCACGGCTGGTTTTAGGAAGGTTAGCCTGAGAGCAGTTTACAGGACGAGCTGGAGGGCGAAAGCACGGAGACAAGGACACGGACGGGAAAAGAAGTTCAAGCAAAGGCGGTCAAACCAGAAGTGGGGCGGTGGCAGTGGAGAGGTGGAAGGAGCATGGTGTTCTCCAGAACCCAGACAAGCGGGCCTGGGGAGGGAGGCGACATGAAGAGAAAAGAGATGGTGAGACAAGGGGGTGTGAGGTTCAAGCCAGGGGAGGGGGCTGGCGGCCCTGCAGCCAGGTGTGAGGAACACGGGACGGGAACAGGCCCAGGAATGGTGAAGACCATGAGAAACCTGCTTCTGGAAAACTTAGGGACTAGCAGGACTTCCCGGGAGGAAATCATGATCTGCAGACGGAGGCCCTGGGACTCGGGGGCTGGGACCGAGGCGGGTGGGGGAGATGGCTGGAGCCCTAAGTGACGTCCACGTGCCAGGAGTGGGAAAGAGGACACAGAGGACAGAAAGTCACAGATGCAGCATGAGGCCTATGAAAAAGCCACAGGGCTTGGAGTGTGCTATGACCTTAGAGAGGGGTTAAAAGTCAGAGGTCAAGACAGACCTGACTGAAAACATTTTAGACAGAGGGAGCAACTAGGCTGGCGAGTTCTCTATTCTGAAGAGTTAGTGGCAGAGATAAGGAGAGAGCCATCAATGCAGCTCACGGAGAGCTATCATGATGTGGAGGATGAAGACAACGAGTCAGAAAGAAGGACATCTCCACGGGGAACATGTGGAGAAGCGAGGCTTCACCTCCACATGGAACATCTGGAGAAGCGAGGTTTCACCTCCATGTGGAACATCTGGAGAAGCGAGGCTTCACCTCCACGTGGAATATCTGGAGAAGCCAGGCTTCACCTCCACGTGGAACATCTGGAGAAGCAGAGGCTTCCTCTGCGGGGGGAGGAGGATGGCAACGACCCTGCTTCCCGTTGTTCTTGCGCCCCCAGCACGTACAGTCTCTTGCGAGGCAGCTGCAATGACACTTCATCTGCTGTATCAAACGGTTTTATCCCCCTCCTGCCACATGCACCTTGTTCTAGATTAAGTCCGTTTTGGAAGATAAAGGGCCAAACTTACTCCCTGAGAACCTTATTTTCCCTGAAATGAACCCATTCTCCTGGACTCAGCAGGTTCCGGCATTCCAGCGCATCCTTCAGGGGACAGCGCGGGAGGAGTCGCCACCGAGCGAGTCTCAGAGGCTGCCCTGTTTAATCAGTAGCTAGTGGTTAAAAACCAGGTCACCAACAAACCTCCAGAGCTGGTGCTAACCAACAGAGTGGACCCTGTGTTAGCCAGCCCCCGCCAGGCTGCTTCTCCTCCATTCCCAGGTTAGGAGGAGGAAGAGGCAGAAAGGGAACCGCGGGGGCCTTCCTTCTGGAACGCTGCAGCTCCCCCTGGGAACCTCGCACTCGCTGCTTCCCGAGACTCTGAGGCCTCATCTTGCGAGCTAACCTTCCATCACCTCCCCGCCAAAGATTGCTCTGGCTAAGCTCCTCACATGCCCACCCTCGTTCCCGCCCAGCCCTCACTATTCTTCTCTCTGGGACCCTCTGGAGCTGCTCTTTCTTCAGGGAAGGGGCCTAATGCAAGTCGCACCTCCAGAGCAGGTTCCAGAAGGCACATGATCTTTCTAGAAGGCAAAAAGATCTCTGTGCTTCCTATAGGCTGTGCTGTTGGACTCTTTCCTCGAGAGCCCCCAGCCTCGGCCAGGAGGTGGGCCGGGGGGCCACGGTGGACAGGGTAGAGAGAAGACGGACCCAGAATCAACGGGGCAGAGCTCTGGGAACCTCACAGGCAGGAAAACTGGCCTCGAGAGAAAAGAGGCCAGCAGTCCAGACTTGGCCTTACATGAGCTCCAGCTGGATGCAAAGGTGGCTCCACAGGGGAGGGCGGCGCTCTGGGGCCAGGCCTGGTCAGTTCCTGCTTCTCCAAGCCTTGAGGGTGGGCAGCACTGAGCTTAGACGAGAACATGGAACCGAAAAGGCTGGTGCAGGCAGGCGCCTGCAAATGGTCAAAAGAACTCATCTTTCTGGACAGAACATGCAAACGGTACACAAGGAGGACCTGGGCCAGCCCGGGGCCGAGCAGTCAAGTCTGTGGGGAGGGAACTGTGATGTCAGTAAGGAGCAGTACAAGGAGACATTCCGATGAGCCCACAGGAGTTTCCCGTGGGTCCCTTCTGCCTCTATCAAAGGCCAAGATCTTTGTGACACAGGGAAACTCCACGACTGCTAGTGACTTCTGGTAAGAAGCCCTCTGCAGCAGGCACAGGAGGGGCGTGAGGGCACACAACCTGCAGAACCCCACCCACAAGCAGCACACCTTCAACCCCAGGGGTCGCAAGGCACGGCCGGCCCGCCAAATTCAGCTGGCTGCCGGTGTTTTTATGGCTGGTGGGCTAGGAATAGTTTTTACACTTTCAAATGGTTATATTTCAAATGGTTAGATAAATACCTACAAAATACCCTGAATTTGCCTCTCGGCCAGCCAGGCCTAAAATATTTAGTTATCTGACCCTTTAAGAGAAGGTTTGGGGCCCCCGATGGATTCCTTGTTCTTCTCCTTTATAGTCACCTCGACACTCCCCTGTCACAGGTGTGTGTACCTGTGAGAAGGATGAGCACTGCCTCCCATCCGGGAAGTCAGGCCAAGTGGCTGGAGGCAGGAGACCAGAGCCCCCATCAGCCCCGTCACTCTCGACCTGTGGACCCCAGGCAGGGGTCGCCCTCGAGCCTCAGTTTCCCCATCTGGGAATGACTCTGGCAAAGAGGTTGCCATGAACATCAAATGAGATGTAGGATATGCAAGTATTTTTTAAAAGCTCATGTTGGGGATGAAAGTTTATTGTCATTTGTGGTTATTTATGAGTTGATTTATCACCAAAATTTCTTTGCTTCTCTCGTAAACATTCTCTCCCAGTCTACACAAATATAGAACGTGTGGGGGAACTTGGCAAGCAGATGACCTGAGCAGTCTTACCCACGCTCCTGCGATCT
The DNA here is from genome assembly GCF_037783145.1 of Equus przewalskii. Taxonomy (NCBI): domain Eukaryota; kingdom Metazoa; phylum Chordata; class Mammalia; order Perissodactyla; family Equidae; genus Equus; species Equus przewalskii. The sequence continues at coordinate 9,865,540 of NC_091842.1, read as the reverse complement.
GCTGTCATCGCCAGGTCAGGGTAACCTCTCTGTTCCAACCTCCCTGAAGCCATCTGCCCGGGAGAGGCTGCCCGCCCGCTGGAGACAGCTCACCCAGCCCATTCTGCCATTTTGGAAATTTTCTTTCCTTTTTTTTTTTTTCTTTTTAAAGATTTTATTTTTCCCCTTTTTTCTTCCCAAAGCCCCCCAGTACATAGTTGTATATTCTTCGTTGTGGGTCCTTCTAGTTGTGGCATGTGGGACGCTGCCTCAGCGTAGCTTGATGAGCAGTGCCATGTCCGTGCCCAGGATTCGAACCAACGAAACACTGGGCCGCCTGCAGCAGAGAGCGGAACTTAACCACTCAGCCACGGGGCCAGCCCCCTTTCCTTTTTTTTAATGCTTGAAATGTGGGTGTCTGATCAATCCTGTCTCTTCTAGAAGGGTGCTGTTTTTTGTCTTTTTGGTTTTTTTTTGGTGAGGAAGATTGGCCCTGAGCTAACATCTGTTGCCAATCTTCCTTTTTATTTTTTTCCTCCCCAAAGCTCCAGTACACAGCTTCATATCCTAGCTGCGAGTCATTCTAGTTCTTCTATGTGGGACGCCACAGCATGGCCTGATGAGCAGTGTGTAGGTCTGCACCCAGGATCTGAACTGGCGAACCCTGGGCCGTGCAAGCAGATCACGCAAACTTAACTGTTATGCCACCGGGCTGGCCCCCTGGGAAATCTTTCTGACTCTGCATCTAGACATATGTGACAGGAGACTGAGGGTTAAGCTGCATTTTTTAGGAAGCCCAGACCATCCAAACATCCTATAACACGAAGCACCGAATAATTCAGGGGGAAGGGTGACTGCTACATCCGAGGTCATTCTAAAACTGGGGTCGCAACTGAAGATTAATTTAAGTGACACCACGGTGACCTGATTACCTCAGGAATCCTGGTCATTTAATGTAATGGCCTAAAAGGAGGGCACGTAGCACTCTGAGAATGAGAAATCTGAGGCTGGGGGGGGCGGTGCTGGCACGGAACCCAGGCCTCTGACCCGGGGAAGGTCCGGCTCTGTCCACCGCACCAGAGCCCCGGCCCTCCAATGCCCGGCACCGTCTAATATGGCCAACGGGCTGTTCTCATCTGCAAACACAAGGCTGGTGGTGAGCCCCTCTCTGGTTACTTCCTGGGCAGCTGAGAAGTAACTGCCTTCACTACCACAGCTTCCCCCAGTCGCCTGAAGCAGCAGGGAGATGCACGGCAGCCCCTTTGGTCTGGGGGATCCTGGGGTGGGACAGAGACCCCCCCTAGAAGGAGCAAAGAATCTTCTCTAGAGACTGCCCCAACAGGTGGCAGCTACTAAGACTCCTCTTCCAAGGAGTGAAAGAACTACCCAAGGGGCGGCCTTTCAGGAATGCAGATGCTCCGGGGGGAGGAGGCTGGGACCCCAGCGCTGTCCTCGGGTCCACAGGGAGCGCCCACTTCCTGGAGGCCCGCAGATACACTGTGATTCTTTGACAAGGGGCCCCATCCAGAACACCCAAGTGGACCTCAAGCTGGCCTCCGGCAAAGAGGGGAGCCAAGCTCTCAGAGGACTGTGGCCCAATAGCAAGATGTCCTTGGATGGGGACAGCCAGGGAGGCCACCACCTGGAATTCTGCTCACACTAATAAGAGCTGGACAAGACCTGAGAGCTCCAATGGGGCAAAACCTGCAAGAAAACATGTGGTGGAATGAGCCACGGAGCAAGAGAACCACCCCACCCCAGACCTGTGGTGCATGGGGGAGGGACCACACCAAACGTCTTCCCTCTGCCCAGGACTCCAGCGACATGCAGAAGTTTCAACCACGCCACTTTACCTCATTTTAGACAACAGTTCGCTGACCATGTTCTTAGTCAAGTTTTTGTAAACGAATCACGTTTTTCATTGACGTAACTACGGAATGAAGAGCAACGTCTCCAACTCCAGCACATTCAGTAAAAGCAGTTAATTAATAAGTCAGCTCTTCTGAGCAGGGTGAGGGTTGGCTCCTTCGGGCAACCCGGGCTGACTCTCCAGAGGAATGAGTGGTGTTTGCTCAGCACTCACGCACAGAGTGCCTGCTGTGTGCCTGCGCCCACATGGCCAGAAGAGCGTCTTGGCCGCTTAAACTGGAGTTCCACGAGGAGGAGAGACACGCAAATAACGGCAACGTAGCACGAGAAAGAGAAAACGGGCACCTCCAAGACACAGACAGAGTTTAGAGGAGGGGGCGCCTTAAGTACACCTGCTGGGTCACTTCCTGCACGAAGCCCAGCCGTCCCCCCAGAGAGGACTGAGTGCTGGACCTGCCCTGTGTCCCCCACGCCCAAGACACCCTGTTCACAGGTCTGAGCCCCCTGCGGGGGCATGGGCCACGCCTTACAGACGTTTCTATTCCCAGCACAGGACCTGGCAAATAGGACGTACTTAATATAAATGCTTATTAACGAACTTAAAGGTGGAGAAAGAGCATCTCCACTCCCCAGCCTTCTCCACAGATCACGGCGAAATAAACACGAGCTTCTCAGTTAAAAGACAAGGAACACAAAAATTAAACACGATCTTGCTCCAGAGGGAGAGGTCACCGGGAGCTGCCTAAGATGACGGTCGCGCAGGCCCTTCCAGCCCGAGTCTGGCGGGTGGGCGGGCTCAGCCATTTTTAAAAGACCCCAAGCTGCCCCGGGCACTCTCCAAGTGAAGGTTGTAGGACATCGGTCAAAAGCAAATGTTTAAAAATATCTTCCCCTAAATACTGACGCCCAGCCCATTAGGATGGCGGGGGCCTGCGCGAAGCCAACCAAATGGATGGTTTGCTCAAGTGCAAACGAAGGTCTGAGGGAGGAAATCGGGCGTCTGCAAAGTGACGTCGCTCTGCCCCCCGTGTCCACGATCTGGTTGTTTCTGGAGGAATCTAACGCAGGGCGAGGGTGGTTGGTTATACAAGAGCGTTTTCAAATTTCGATGTGGATGGAATATATGTTGCTCCAGGTATGAAACTGTTTAAAAATCTTTAGAACTTAAAATGTTATTTTCCAACACGAGGCAGATGAGAAAGAAGCTGTCAGAGCGCAGACTTGAGAACACATTTGGAAGCGGTTTCGTGGACTGCAGACCGAGTCCGATTTCTATTTTAGTGCCAACATCGGGAAACAAGCTTAAGACACATGTGTCTCAAGTCAGGGCAGCTGCTTTTCCAAATAGCTCAAAATAGAGATGCTTTAAAACACGCACACACGACGGTGACAAAACCAACTGGCCCTGGTTTGGGACAAAGGACTTCATTTTCTTACCAGACCTAAAACTTTCAAAACCTATATAGTTTTGAAGTAGGTTCAATTCAGTACATTTGTCAGTAATCTTAAACCAAGCAGCCAGACCACTCACAGGGCAGCACAGACCCTTCGGGGAAGTGGAATCTTGGAAGCGGCTGGGCCACAGTGGCCCTGCTGCTGGGGAACACATCATCCTCTGTCAGGGGTCTTCTCAGGCAATTTGTCACTGGCCGTGGTGGAGCAGAAACCTCACTCACTCACTCTAATTGTGGGGTGCTCTCTGGGAGCGGTGGCAATCCTGCCGTCTGGATGTAGCCCACATAAATCAAAGACAAGTCAGCTCCCGAGTTGGTGTATTTGCTAGAGAAATGAGATTTCAAAGTAATCTTCTAAAACAGTGGTGTCAGTAAAGTTCAAAGGGCCATGCAGAGGCACAGCCCACGGGAGGAGCGATGAAAATCCTCAGAGAGAGCAGGGAAGAGCAGCTTCTCCCGGAAGCACACCGACGTAAGGGACGGAGACCGTGGCACTGGCCCCCTTCCCTTCCAGCAACCAGACCACCTTGCCTCAAGCTGGCATGGGGGCAGTAGACGCTCTGAGACACAGGATTTGGTGGCATGGTGGAGGGCAATGTGTCTTTCCTGCCTGTATGCAGAACGGGAAGGAAGCTGGCAGCTCTCTGTGGGCGGGTGTGCCAGGCGCTGGAGGAGCGAGCACCACAGGAGGCACCCCCAGAGGTGTGGCCTCAGGGCCAAGAGGAAACACACTTCAAAGCTGGGCCATAAACCTGGGAGGTCAGGGCCTTTGTCTATCAGGCTCTCTCCATTGAAGAAAAGGAGGAAGAAAGAGCTGGACACTGACATTTAGACAAGGAAGTGGCTCCCTGCCCACATGCGCCACCGAGCATCCTGGGAGGTGGGCCCTCCTCCCAGCCAGGGCCTACTCGGGGACCAGATACTGAGGCCGCTCTCTTGGCTCCAAAAGGCCAATTTTTCCACCAGCGATGGGTTCCCCTTCAGGAAGATGGAGTCGGGAAGCCAACCCCTCACTCTCTCTCCTTCCTGAGACCTTAGAGGCCTCAGTGGGGTGCGGAAAAAGTGCTTCGCCCACAACAGGCAGCACTGGCCAGTTTAAGAGGAGGGATGCCCTGCAGGCTGTCCTGGGTGAACCTCGGCCAGGGGCATGTCCTGTGCTGGGAGAGACACCCAAGGCCTTGGTCACCAACTCTCACCCCCAGGGCAGGGACGGGCGCCTCATCTCTGCACCCCAGGCTCAGCTTTGCAGTGGGCACCGCAGATGCCAGGACACGCGTAGTGGAGCTGAGGGCCATCTTCACTGAGGCTCATGATGGCACAGTGCCTGGCTCTGCACTGGGCCGTGGGGTGCAGGCACACAGCCCCGAGCTAGAGGTCCTGCTACAGGTGCCTGGTTTAAGACACAGTAACTGAGCCAAGTGCCTGACACTTGGGCGGCTCGTGCTCCTGTGGTGCGGGAACCGCTGAGGCTGGGGACGGAGTCAGGCCAGCGAGAACGGCGCTGTGGGTGCTGGCAGGGCTCAGTGGCGCCAGGTGGGGTCAGGGGTAGGAGCCTGGGGTCAGCCTTATGACCGGACACTCTGACCCACAGTGACCCCTCTCTGAGATCCTTGTGCCAGGAAGGGAGACACTTGAGGACTGTCAGAAAGCCTCGCCCCCGAGCACGGGCTGGGAGGCGAGTGTGAAATGGGGAGGAAGTAAGGCGAGCACGCAGGGCAGGCTGGCGCACACAAGGACTGTGAGGAGAGTTCCCGGTGGTGCAGCCCCGTCTGGGTGAGCATGCTGGAGGAGTGCCTGCAGGAGGCTGCTTGGGCAGGAACACTGAAAGCGGTACAAGATTTCATGGACGGACACCGACGGCAAGGTAAGGACAGGGCCATTGTCGAGGAGAAAGAGAAGACAGCGAGGGGCTGGTATCGACAAGGCACAGAAAGAAGGAAGGAAAAAAGGCTGACAGGAGGGGAGGGAGGGAGTCACAAGGAAAGGCTGGATTTGGGGACCATCCCATTTCATTTTCTCCCTTGGGGACCACACAGCTCCCGCATTCGCCTCGGTACGGCGCCTCCAGATCTGCTCGGGGCCCCTTCCAGGCTCGGTCCTGCCAGGCTGGGCAGAGACAAACCAGAAAACAGCGACTCGCTGCAATATGCCTGAGCAGCTGGGCCTGGCTGCCCCTAGGCATGGGCGCATGGGTGGCCGTCCACTCCGAAGGCTGGGGTGGGGGGGCAGGGGGGGGCTGTCGACAGGCTCGGGAGCAGGGGCCTGACTCTGAGCAGCCCTCCCTCCTGCCCCCTGGCCCGGGACCGAGCTGGAGCAGAGGCTGGCGACTCAGGAAGGGCCTGTGGTCACCTGGAAAGCCATCCTCACGTGTGCGGCCTCCCTGGGAGTTCTCCTCCTGAAGAAGGTCAGACATCTCCACCAAAATGTAAACTAGGCAGATGGCCCCGCAGCTCTTGGATAAATACTAACGAGCACTGCCAAGCGTACTGCAAACTCCCCACCAATCTGCTAAGTCCCGCAAACACAAATCGCGCTGTGTTCCCCAGGGTGTCGTCTTCCTACGGGCCCAGGGCCAGGCCCACGCGCTTCTCAAACATCAACAAGAGTTTTGGACACGCAAATCTCATCTTTGACGACCGCTGTCTAAGACACTGCAGAATAGTCTGCGGGGTTATTTCTTACACTTGTTTTTCTATTTTGTGATGAAAATGACTTCCCCAGTGAACTGCAGACTGCAGCTCTGACGTTTCTCATACATGACCTTCCCTTAGAGATGTGATCGAGGGCACTGGATCAAGAGGCATCCGGCCGCACGCGAAGGCAAGCAGGTGCAGACGGTGATGTCTGGGAAGAAGGGATCCAGATGAGTGAACTGTGCAAGAACACCAGGAAGAACGAAGACCCTGAGGAGGCGAGCAACACGCTCTGGCGCCGTGCACGGCTGCTGCGGTTTACGTAAAGAATGCTTTCTGGGGTCCACGGAGCAGGAACAGTAAGCCAGGGTGGCTGTAAGGAGCCTTCTCTGGGGAATGCGAGGCAGGGTCCCAAGCGATTCAGGCAAAATCGTGGGAGCTGGGGTGGGGGCCCTGCCTGGAGACCCCAGTGCCCACGGTTCCCAGTGGTGGCCCGCAGCCAGGCACCAAAGCCGCCTGCCTTTCTAGCGTTTCTGTTCTAGACAAACAAGACAAGGCTTTAACTCAAATGCCCCCAAAGACTAAACCAAGGCCTTCTGTGACATTCTTGGAAGGCAGGGAACAAGCAGGTTGCTGAAGGTGACAACAGGAGAGACTGAGCCGTTAGCCCAGACCCAAAGGCAAGGATTTGGGCAGAGAAAGCTGACTCAAGGTGAGCAAGGCCGGCTGCATGTCCCAGGGAGATCGCTGCCAAGATAAGGCCAGCAGACACCCAGGAGAGAAAGGTGTGAGGGAGAGAAAGGGAAGGAGCCAAGGGCCTCGGGAGATAAAACTGGCAGTCTGCGTAATGAGTTGATAAGGGAGGTGAGAGAAAGGGCGGGGGTCATCACATGGTCACGCCCAGGCCTCCGAGGGAGAAGCGTGGTAGGCAGCGGGGCCCGAGCAAGTGGAGACTGCCAGGTCGGCTCCGGACACGCCGTGTCGGGAGGCAGCTGGGTGAGCGGATCCAGAGCTGGTCACACTCGGAGCCAAAAGGACAGAGAATGACCAGAGCCTGGGAGAGCCCGGGCTCCCGGACAGAGAATGAAGGTTCAAAGGGCTGGTGCAGCGCTCCCAGGAGCACCGTGTGATGGAAGCGAGGCTCTGCCGAGGCGGGAGGAGAGCCAGGCAGGGCGGTCCTGGGAGTCTTCAGATGAGGGGCTGGTTAGCACGAGGCCTGAGAGCATCCTCCACACTTGGAGACATGGTTGGGGGACAGAGGCCGAGGCTAGAAGGAACTGGGGAAGGAGTGGGTGGCAAGGAGAGGATGACGCCCAGGAAGACCAAACCTGTCTGTGCCGCTCAGAGAGCTTCAGAAACCTGTGTAGGCCACACAGCTAGGAAGTGGAGGGGCTGCTCCTTCTAACCTGCCACGGGATGAATACGTTAATTAACGCACACACGGCCGAGTCTGGCTGAGCAGCGATTTGCTGCTTTCTGGCATCAGCAGTTCTGTGACATCCTGAAATGGGAAGGTAAGGGCTCCCCTGGGAGCCAGCCCCACACGGTCCTGAGCACCCTCCCCCTGTCAGAGCAGCTGCAGCCCTCAGCCATCACCTCCCGCCAGCGCAGTGGCCTCTGGCCTGTGACCCGTCTTCGGCGTTCCTCCATCTCTGCACTGGACCAGCCAGCTGGACTCTCTGGGTCACAACCGCCTTCTTGCGACCCCTCACCATGCACAGAAGTCAGAGAATGTCAGAAAAGGTGAGGACTTGGGGCCAAGCCCTTCTCTTCATAAGGGGAACAGTGGAAGCCCAAGGAGATGAAACCCTGAGCTTGGCGACGTTGGCACAGAGACCCGGGCCATCCTCGGGGGGTCTGAGGCTCCCCAGATCTGAAGACTGAGGTATTACACACACTTAGACATTCTGTATTATTCTCCAGTGAAACGGAACTATATTATTTTCTAATAGTATACAATTGCCGTAAACAGAAACCCCTCAAATAACACAAGAAAAGATCCAAGTCCTGGCAGCCCTCAACCCAGGTTCAACCTGCGAACGGTTTGTGGCGTCCGCTTCCAGACGCAGCCCCGCCGGTCCCTCACCCGCCTCTGACTTCGCCTCTCTGGCCAGGCTGACACAGGAAGACCTAAGTCGACTCTGTGGGCCAGACGGCCATTTGGGAAACATCTCTATTTCATTGTACAAACAGGTACTTGCCAGCACTGGGCACACAGTCAGGACGCTGCCCAGCCCTCAGGGACCCACCAGCCACAGGTGGCCTCTGAGGGGAGGTGACAGCCTGGACCCAGCTCACTAGCTGGTCACCTCCCTTCCGTGGGCCTGAGTTTCCCAGATGAAAAACAAAGAGGCTGGAGTCCAAGTTGGTGATTTTCAAACTCTTTTGCATTTTCAGTTATAGAACACTATTTTCAAACAAAGCTTTACACGGCTGTGCGGTACTGGAGGACAGATGGCGCAAGACAGGTGGGGGCGGGGTTTGGGCCAGCCTCCTCCCCCTCCCCCAGAGCCTCTGGACTAGAGGAGCTGGCCTCCCAGGCCTCTTTCTGCTCTGACCCTGTGACCATGGCCACACTTTCCTGGGATACAGACACACCTGCGTGACCTTGGCCCCTTGGCCCAGGTGCCTGGCCTCTCTTGGGTAAAACATTTTAGCTGGCATTCTGGAGCACTTAAACCATTCTGCCCACAGCGGTGGTGGGGAACACAGTGTTTGCTTCAAACGTTGCTTGTATTTCAATAGCCTTTTTCTTATGTTTTGTGTTTTTAATGAAGTGAAACAGAAGTGCTGGGTCTCAGGAGCCACCCAGGCACGAGAGTCCTTTCTGAGCCTGGAGAGGGGGGTTGGAGGGTGCTGCCTCAGTAGCACCTGGACAGCCTGATAAGCCACCTGCGCCCTCGTGTGCTAGTTCACATCCTGTGGGAGTCTGAAACGCCTTGACCAGGCTCAGGGAAAGTACACACGGAAAGGAAAAGGGAATTTTGAAATCCTTCTGTGGCCTTCATCCTTTGACACGGCTGGCTGTCCAGTGCCCAGAGCTTTCCAGCAGGGACATCAGCAGCGTTACCGGGTGCAAAGGCTAAGAGCTGGGGGGTAAAGACAGAAGAAATACAGCCAAGTGGTGCCCTGACACACACACGGGGAAATCCCGTCACTCATGCTTAGCAGCTCGTTTACTTATCTGCTCTTGCTTCAAGTTCATTTTCTCCAGCTACCCCCTTGACTCTCATTTGCATGAGGATGCCATTCTAACACAAAACCTTTTACTCAAACACTCATCTCCTACAGATGCACCCAGAAGCATCTACGAAAGAGAAGAGCCAGGGCCACAGGGCCCAACAGGCCTTCTCTCGTACTACCTGTATGGGCCCGGGCCCTCCACAGCATCAGGTTCCTCATCTGTCGAAGCGACATAACAACACGCACTTGGAGAACTCGTGGGAAGATTAGCGGGAAAGCGCGCACAGTGGAACTGACGTAACTCCTGTTGGTTCCTGCTCTTCCTGGCAGGGCTGAGGCTGTGGGAGTCCATGTTGTGGACGGCTGCCTTCCGCCTTTCAGCCTCTCCCAGTCACGTCTTGTCTCCACTGTGGGGAAGCTGTCATTTCAAGTTACTCCCCAGAGCATAGGAAGCCATATACGAACTACAGTCACAGAAAGTGTGTGTGGAGACACACTGCATTTCGAGCAGTCCCCTGTGGGGGTGGGTCAGTTCCCACCCGAGTCTACCCATGCACCTGCCATCTGCGCAGGAGGGGCAGCGGAGGATTGGGGCAGGAGCTGGGAACGTGGAACAGCCGGAGGGAACCAAGCTGGGAGTCAGGACATCACACCTGCCCTCCTGCGAGAACCTGGGCAATCCCCACACCTGTCTTGGCTTCCATCAAATGACAGCACTGGGCCTTGTCACCTCCAAAAAGCCTTCAGACTCGGAAACACTCGGACCTTTGGCTGAAATGAACGCCGAGCAAGGCCAGCGGTGGAAAGCTCAGGTTCAGGGGTGGGTTTGAGCTCTGTCCCTTGGCAGCTCCGTGACCTTCTGTGAGAGCCTGGAAATCTCCTAATGCCTCTGAGCCTGTGTTTTCCCATCTGTGAAATCAAGATATGATGACCCACCCCGCCGGGATGCTGGGAGGTTAATGAAGGAACGGCTGCAGAGTGCTACGCACGTGCCTCACCATGAAGCCAGGCGTTCCCGCTATTACTGTCATGGGTAACAGTGCTCAGTGCATGCAAAGTCCTTGGCGAGGTGCCACTGGGACAACGTGTGGGATCAGACACCATCCGGGGTCTCTGGGCCCACAGGCTGTTGGAGGAGTGGGGCCCATGCCATGCAGAGATGCAGGTGGAAGGAAGAAGGGGCTGCGGGAGGGGAGAGGGCCTGGGAAGGGTCAGCGAGGGGCAGGCATCCGAGCTGGGCCTTGGGAAATGAGCAGGATATTGACAGAAGAAAGGAAGGACAAGGAGGCCCCAAGCCCGGGAACATGGGAACCCTGCTTCCAGAGGGGATCCAGGCATCCTGAGCACCGGATGCCCAAAGCACTGGAGCGAGGCCGTGTCTGCCTGGTACCGGCGTGGGGGGCCCATTTGCAGAGCCTTGAGTGTATGTCAGGGTGTGGAGGCCTGGGGACCAGAAGATCCTGAGGACGATGAGGACAGAAAAGCCTGGCCAGCCCACGTGCCGGAGACCAGCAGGCTGTCAGATGGCTGCAGGGCTTGGAGGCCTGAGCAGGGCTGTGGACTGGGGAATGAAAGGAGAACGGCAGTGGAGAGACATGAGCCTCGGGGAGAGAGCCGAGGCGGGAGGTGCAGAGGAGGGAAAATTGGCACTGACGCATCTGAGGAAGGCAGCTGATGAGAAAGTTTTCAGAACGGTCGAGCCACTGCCGCGTGGACACCACAAATAGAGCTTCGAGCTCTCACAGCCCCGGGGAGGCGGCACTGTCTTCGCGGCTCATGGAGGACGTCAGGGTTCGGCCTGCCTTCTCACCTCCCACCCCGGCCCAGACTGGGATGACACCAGCTGTGAGGAACGAGCTGGGGACACTGAGGGGACACCGCGGCTGACTCACACACAACAGCTTCTGCCACCAGACCTTCACCTCTCCTGACCTCGGCTTTTCTTGTCAATAGTTAACTTCGACCTATTTCCAGCATAAAATACGCCGTATATTTGTTTTTAATCTGTGTAAGGAAGCATATGGAGCCAGACAGATTCTGTTCATTCGCCCTTTCCTGTCAGACCAGTGCTCCCGGGTCCCTGAGGTGGCCAGGACACCGCAGTGACCAAGAAAGACATTCTCCCTACCCTTGCTTCTTGTAGGGGAGCCTGAGGGTCCCCACTGTCACGTGGAGTAACGAGATTAACGGCCCCTGGTTACTCATGAAACATGGCCCCTGACCACCCAACTCATGAAACATTTTCTTTAAAAAAAAAAAAAATTCAAGTGCTTTGAAACATGACTCTCCAACAGACTTCAAAACAAGCGGTGGTCCTGGATTCATCGTTTCTTCCACTTGAAGACACGAAAATCTCTTAGTAACTATGGCCAGTAAATGTCGTGCTCGTGATCCGACCCACACTGCACAGTGGGCCAGATGCATCCCCTCCCTCAGAGGATCTCCCAATCGGGATGAAAGGCACAGTTCCCAGCCCAGCACACGGCTCTCATGAGCGCCTCTGTCCGCGAATCCACTCTCCACGGAGGATGCCTGCCGTGTGCTGGGCGCTGTATCAGGACGAGGTGGCGGGAGCCTCAAAGTAACAGAGGATTGCAAGCCCCTGGCATTCCTCAGAGGCATCTGGCCCAGCCAGGAAGGAGTCAGAGCTCCCGGAGCGGCTGTGTCTGAGCTGAGTCATGAGCAAAGGGCAAGAATGAAGAAGTGAAGTGGGGGTGGGGAGGGAGCCAATGGATTGGGTGCAGGAAGAGCCCAGGGGGATGGACTTGGATTCCATGGAGATCAGCAAGGCTGGAGACAGGCCAGGGCCACGTCCCATGCTCTCCAGGAAGGAGGTGGACGTGTCCTTGAGGCTGCAGGCAGATGCTGAAGGATCTGAAGCAGAAGCCCCAAAAGAACCAGCTCGGTGCTGGAGAAAGAGCTTTCTAGATCAACACCCTCAAGTTACAGATGGGGAAGAGGTCCAGAAATACATCTGCTCTAGAGCAGCAGGGTCCAGAATCGGGCCCTGGTCTCCTTAGGCCAACCCAGGACCTCTTCCTATCTCCAAACTATCACCAGGTCATACGAATTTGGAGAATAAGGGCCACTTGCTGAGTTCTGTGCTAGAGCAGGAACTCAAGCTGGAGGCACGCTTCCCAGGGGTGGTGCCTGCGAGCTGAGCTCCAGAGCTCAGCCCCGGGAGCCTCTACAGGGGTATAAGAGGCAGAGCAAGAGCGGGTCTGGTCCAGGCTCCGTCACTCGGCAGCACGGTGATGGGCTTGGGAAGCACCCACCTCGCATCCACCCTGGGAGGGTTAAGTGGCAGGATAAAGTGCAGCTCCAAGGAGAGTTCACGACACGCAGCTCACTCTCTCCCAGGTGAGTCAGGAGACGAGCAGGGTTTTCATTCAGTCAACTAAGAGCTCAAACATTTTTATGATGTTTTCTTTCCTTGTGGAAAACAGCTTGGCATTCTAAGTAATAAATAAAGGCCTTGAAAACAAGCTCTTGGATTGCAACCTAAACAAGGGCAAACACTACACTCGACACTCTTCTTGGAGAAGACAGAACCACCGATCTCAACTGAGGACATTTTACAAAATAGTAAGATCTAACCCCAAGTGCGTCATTACTACTTCCAACTACCAACTGTTGTTATCACTTGTGCAAAATTACATATAAAACCAGGCACCATTTTCTACCAGTAAATGTTCCTGAATTGTCAACCAGCGGCTCTGATCACACGGCAACAGTTTAACAAGCTTCCAGCTCCTGCCGGAGATGCATCAGCCTCAGCGGCTGTCAGCCGGAGACAGCCCAGGTCCTTGTCCCTGGAGTGCGCCGCAGAGGCCAACACAACAGAGACACTTGTAGAGTCCCTGTTCGAGTGCCTCGCTCCATGGAAGCCCTGCTCCTTTAAATGTTCTAGAAAGTACATTTCTGCAGCCCTAACGCATTGCCATTAAAGAAGCCCTGTGGGAACTTGCCCGGATGAACAAGAAGCTACTGTAACGCTAAGAATCACAGACATCAATCTGCTTTGTAATTTTTGTTTCTTGTGTTCAGCACCATTACTGTACTTGGTACCCCGCACTGTGCTAAGTGTCATATTACAGGGTCATCTCATTCAATCTCCATAACAAGGAGGCAGCTTCTGCTGTCACTCACATTTTACAGATGAGGACACTGAGACTCGGGGTCTCAGGAAACCTCCCTAAGGTCGTCCGACCGGCCAGCGGCTGTCAGGCCATGGACTCGGGCCACCTGGCTCTGGAGCATGAGCTGGCTCTCAATCTCTCTACTGCAGGGTGCCCACAAAACACAACAGCTCGTCTCCACGGCACATCTCTGCCTGTTCCAGGACTGTGAAGTCTGCAGTGTGCATGGTCTCGGACTGTCATGGGCAACAAGGCTGTGGCCACGGCCTCAGAGCCGCCACTATGACCTCAGATGAGCCACTTCCAAAGGCAGACCACTCCTCTTCCCTTGGGCTCCCCAGGCTGGGCCTGAAGCACAGGTTCCAGCTGTGTATGGGGCACAGCACTTCCCCATATTCCGACCTGAACAGCAACTGGGCTGCGGGGCCTGCCAACGTCTCCCCCAGCGGAGGAAGCCCCTGCCCAGCGACTCTGCGTCTCCCCCGGTCTGCCAGTGGCAGGGCAGGCCAGAATCGAAGGTGAAAGTATCTGAAAGCCAAGACTATAGACTATATACACATAGCAATTTGTTACTGTGAAAAACCATCTGTTTCTCGGCATTACAATCCTCAGAGGGCAAATTATAGCTAGCGTTCAACATAAAACATCAATTTAAACCATCAACTATTCATAATTTCAATTCTTTATTGGAAACCAAGGACATAAATGTCAGGGAATAAAGCAATATTTCTTTTATTAACTGTTCCATTCATCTGGCTATTAAATAAAACCAGGGCCCCAATAAATGGCAGGAGTCCTTGCCTGACAGCCCCACCAAATAGCTCTATAATTCTCAGACGGTTTAAAACAACGAAAACTGCATTATTTGAAAAGTTAGAAACTTTAATATATAATAAAATTAAGATTAATGTGATCTTAATACCTTGCGAAACTGTTTGCAGTGCCCTCATATTCAAATATATTTCTTCTTGTACGTTTTATTTTTAACAGCGCTCATTTTGTACTGAGAAAGCGCGGGTTTTATGACCAGGTTTTGCCAATGCCAACCAACCTCCTCCACCGCTTTTCACCGACATCTACTGTTCCCAGGCGGAGCCAGCTCCCGCGGCTGGGCCTGTGCCCGCGGGCGCTGTCCTCACAGGGCAGCTCAGGGGCCGCGTGGCTTCAGACCCAGTCCCCTCGGATCCTCACAACCCAGGTAAGGAAAAGCAGCCTGTTCGAGTGCAGGGCAGGCTCTCGTTGTAAGCAGTTTTTTTTTGGAGAATGATCTGAGCATTTGAAAATGAAAGCCACAGAGGCGGAAGAGGACATTTACTGAGTGCATCTTGCGTTCCCGGGCCTGCACTGAGGTTTTTATGTGCGTTGCTTCGCAGGGATCCGCAGGGCGGGTACGTTTTACAGGTCAGGAAACAGGTTCAGAAAAATGACCCGCCCTCTCATCCTATCCCTAGGAGGTACACCTGTGTGCTAACCAACAAGGAAACAACAACGAGAAACACGGCCCAAACCCACACTTTACAGTCTGACTGACACACAGGTAGCAGCTGAGGGCGACGGGCAGCAGCAGGCCCAGAGCACTAGGGGGGCCCAGAGGAACAGGACTTAACCCCCGTCCCACAGCACGAGGAACAACTGGTGACGGGGGTGGCAGGGAGGGCTCCTGGGGGATGAGACTGTACCTGGGCTGAGTTTTATGCAAATATTTGCTTTTCCCTTTTGTTCAGGTTTAATTTCCAAGCCAAAGGTTGCCATTATAACAGTAATTATTTTAAGGAGAACACATACGACAGCATTAAAGAAAGATTCCATATTCCAAACACCCATGAGCCATCCCACATCCCTGGCAGAGCTCTGTCCCTCTGGCCTCACTCCTCAACCTCCTGCAGACACAGCGGCCCCGCCCCGCTATCGCTCTAACATAAACTTCTCCACGTTCCTGAACGCTATCTGTGGCTTTAGTTTTTAGTGGCTGTGTAATATTCCTTCCTGTTAAGGTGGGATGACAATAACCACTGGTTGAATGAATGAATCGGCTCCTAGATATGTGGTTCTTGGGCGCAGCGCGCTGCCATCACAAGGCGCTCACACACCGGTTGGTGGGTGCCCTGTCACTGCCCAGCAAGGGGATCAACACAGTTCCTGTTCTGCAGATGAGGAAACTCCAGAGGCCGTGGGACTTTTCCTCCCCTCTCCAGACACTAATTCCAGGGCTGCTTCCCCCCTGCACTATGAGATGGGAGCTTTCCAGGGCCTGCAGTGCTGGCGGGGGTGGGAGGGTGGAGGTGGAGGAGAAGGAGAAGCAGCTCCTGGGCACTGGCTCCTGCACCCACGAGCACAGAGCAGGCCAATGGCAGGCACCACAGCAGCCGGGCACCAGCTCCCAGCCTCCCCCTCCCCAGCCCACAACAGCTCAGCGAGAAAAAGCAGGCAGCCAGAGCAAACCCAGGCTCTCTCACTTCCTGTGGGCACCGTCAGCACTCCCAACTATGGAAGAAGAGAAAGCTTGGAGGGGAAGCTATTCTTCACTGGTGTGTTATCGGCCACAGCTGAGTCATACCTTTCAGCCTGAAATGCAGGTAGAGAAAATCCAGCAATCAACAGGCAAGAAGATACCTGCAAAGGTACACTTGCACAACCTCAAAGGGTTTGGTTCTCTTTCTTTCCTTTGCTATTTTCTTATTTGAGGTCATCCTGGTAAGTACAGAAAACAACCGTCGATTTGCCCTCGTGCGTATGAGCCCCAGCAAAACCGCCCTGGTCTCAGCAGCGTCAAGACTTGAAACTTCAGAGTCCCTGACATTTGCACTCACAGTTTAAACATTATTTAGAACCCTTGAGACATCATTTTAAGACACACATATCCGTCAAAGAGAGTGACGGAGGGTCCCTCCTGGGAATGGCTCACCAGCCTCGTTCAGCCACTAACCGGTGGTTCCATGGGGCCCAGGCCAGACTCACGTTCTGTGCTCTGACCTGATGCTCATCCTTCCCTATAGAATATTTCAGTGCCAACTCTACGTCGGCCACTGTTGTGGATATGGAAATGGAACGAGTTTTTGTACTCATGGAACTTACATCCCAACAGGGAAAGACAGGTGACAAACAGATAATGTGTCAGGAGATGGTGTGTACAGTGGGGAAAAGGACAGCAAAGTCAAGGGGATGGGGGTGGGGCGGGAGTAGTGCTGGATCAGGATGCAGGAAAAGGAGGGGGGTGACCGAACCCTGCTCAGCTACTGTGGCAAGTGTGGGGCATGCGTAGCGACCCAGGACAAGCCTGATGGTCACTCATTAATTTTCCATTGGTTTTCAAAATTCCAGAACACAAGCGTGCAACTTGGTGGCTAAGAAACTCCCTCAGAGTTAAGCCCCTAAGAAACTGGATGCAAAGGCTGGATTCAGGCAGAGGGGAGCAGGGGTGCGTGTGCTCATCTTGGGGAGAAAGTCCTCCCCGGGGCAGAGAGCCGTGCTTCCGAGACCTCGAGGACGACAGCGTGGCTCTGAGGACTGTAAACAGTGAAAAGCTGACAGTGAGCAGGAGGAGGCCGTCACATCCCAGCAGCTGTGTCTTCAGTCCGACAGCGGCCGGCCTGGGATCAACCTGCCCCTGCCTTGGCATCGTCACTTTCCACGCCGGTGTCAGGTGCAGAACTGGTCAGATGTGTGAACATAAAGGTTCTCGCTCTGTACGATCTTGTTCTTGAGAGGGGCGTCGCCACCCAGGCGGCCCTCTTTATCACAATACTCGTCACAGCCTCCCCGCCCGCAGCCACCCGCTGGCCCCTGCCTCACTGGCTTAGTGCTGGGCGGAAGGTCCTGTGAGCCACAGCTCTCCAGGAGGCCCTGCCCCATGCACTCCAGAACCTACTGCTGGGGCTGGCATCCACAAGCGCTCAGAGCATGGTTCCCGAATGAACAAAGACATAAGAAATTGGGGCCCAGGGAGGGCCACTAGGAGTCAGTCCTGAGGTCTCTTACTTCAGGCTCTTCCTGAGTTCCCATTATATGGGTAAGACCCTAAAAGTGATCCTTTAAATCCACTATCTGATTTATAATAGTATCCTGATAATTACATGGTTTATCTAACTGCAATTCAATTTCCATGCTATTTCATTAACTTGGGCTTTTGCCAAAAGTTCAAACTTTTAAGCATTACCAAATTCAAACTTGGCTCGACCTGTGTGTGTGATGACCTGCTCCGGGGTGACAGCCCCAGGGACCTCCCCAGTGAAGCCCCGCTTCTGCCCAGGGGCCTGCGCACCCGCCTGCTCCATGGAGAGCCTGCTTTCCAGCCCAGAACCCATTTCCTAGCCTCACAGGCTGGGACACGTCAGTGTCTTTCTAGTCACCTCCTGGAACATTTCCTGAGCAGTAAAAATGTTCCTCTGAGAGTTTCCATCTGTACAGCTTGTCCAGGAGTCAAGTTCCTCAACGATTAACTGGGTACTCTCGGCTTTATGGGAGAGGGCGGGTAGCCCCTCCGTAACGTGTGATCGCTGGTCATTACTCTGCCCACAAGACTAGCTGGCCAGCCCAGTCAACAGATATTTACTGAGCCCCTATTATGTCCCAGGCTCTGTACCAGGGCCTGGAGGTATAGCTGTGAAGTGACAAGAAGGGTCTCTGTCCTCATGGGCCTGACATCTTAATAGGGTAGACAGGCAGAAAAGGAGAAAAGGGGACAAGGCGTGTCCATCACAGGATAATGACCTTAGATTGGGATGTGATGCCAGGAACTCCTGGGCCTGCCAGGGAGGGAGAAGGGACCACAGACTGAAGCAAGTTCAAGGCCCGTGGACCGGGCTGGTGAGCCCATGGCGCCGTGAGTCTCCGGGGCCTCCAGCCGGGGGTGGGTCATGTAGGACGGCATCAGAGGGTCCAAGCTGGGCAGCTCTGTGATCTAAACCACACGAGTTAAGGGGAAGTGAAAAGAAGAAAAGGAAAAGGACATTCAAATTCTAGTTTCAGTACCAACTAAACGGAATAAAGTCTAATTTAAATAATTCTCTGTAATGTGAGTTATTTCTGTTCCCCCTGAACCGTGATACAGCAGGACAACTGTACTAAGAGGGATGTGGACTTTTCATACCTCAGGACAATAAGACAGTAGACCAATAGATGCAAATGTCAAGTTTTTCAATATGTGTGATTACGCCACCATCCTAAATGCCAAAAGGCTGCCACATCCACACCAGCCATCAGATATCTAATGGCTGCTCAAGAAAGGACCGGAAAGAGGAGAAAGGGGATGGCAGAAACATTCAATTACAGCTCCCTGGAAAGGCCTCGGGCTACCACTCCCACAAGTTTTGGCTTATGGGGGAAATTCATTTCAAAAGCCTGCTCCCGTGTGGGTTTTTAAATAAAAATTGCTATGCACATTTTTGGTTCACAATCCCCAAGTCTCAAAGACAAATCTTGATTCTCTTTGACTCAGAGTATTTAAAAGAATATTGCACCGGAACATCAGCTATCCACTTGGGAAAAAACAGTGTGACCCCCGGCCCCACCACCACAGTGCGTACAGAGAACTACCGTCAGCTGAAAACCCAGCACTCCTCAATTACTGTAAGAGGACGTGGGAAAACATGTTTCTATCTACCAGACAAACGACAAGTTTGGGGAAAATACTGGCAATACCTAAGAGAGAAAGAGTTAATACCACACTCTCTGAAAACCAGTAAGAACCAAGAAGATGAGGCAAGTGACCCACTGGAAAAACGGGCAAAGGATGTCAAAGGACAGTTTACACAAGAGACACGACTAATAAACATTCTGAAGGATGGCCAACCTCCCTGGTGACTGAGGAAACGTGAACTTAAAGCAACAGATATACACACACATATATATATTTTAACCAGTGGAGGATTTAACAACTCTCTTATCCAGTGCTAGTGAGGTTGTGAAGAAAAGGACAGTCCCGTTGTCCTTTTGGCCACCAGGTGAGGAGTGACAACCGAGGCTGCCGTTTTGATGCCAAATTGGCAGAACCAGCAAAAGGAAAACATGTTCACACCCTTTGGCCCGGCAGTTTCATGCCTGAATCCATCCCACACTCTCGCCTGCACCGGTGGTCAGGGACTCGTGCACACAGGTGTCTGCCGCAGCCCTCACTCATTCCACAGACATTTATGAACCACCCGCTGCGTGCAAAACCCAGCTCTGGGTGCTTGAGATAAGTCAGGAGGTC
Source organism: Equus przewalskii (assembly GCF_037783145.1). Taxonomy (NCBI): domain Eukaryota; kingdom Metazoa; phylum Chordata; class Mammalia; order Perissodactyla; family Equidae; genus Equus; species Equus przewalskii. The sequence continues at coordinate 9,846,093 of NC_091842.1, read as the reverse complement.
TCCGCCCTTACATTCTCATAGAGAAAAACAATAATCAAAATAAATAACTACACACCACGTAATTAACAGTGGTGACCTCCGAAATGAGGGAGGGAGGGGGGACTTTAAATTCTTTTATGTTATGCACATCTGTAGTGGTTTAATTTTTATGAGCTTATTAATTTTGTAATAAAACATTTTTTAAATAAATGAGCCCTTGTCACACACAGGCCAACAAGCCAGTCAACTCCAGGAGGGTCTCTGTGTCCCAGGGATGGGGGACAGCAGCAAGCACACCTCCATCCTCCACGGGCCCTGTCGCAGGAAAAGTCGACACCACCTGCAAACCTCCCGCAGGCCACAGCGAAAACGCTCTGCTGAGAGGTCTCCCCGCTCGTCCTTTCAACTTGTTGATTACACATGTAATGCACAAGTACATTCTTATTACGAAACTTAGGAAAACAAAGACTAAGGAATAAAAAAGGAAAAGCCCCTCCTTGCCTTCCTGAGCTGTCACCGCGGCCAGCCGCTCTTCTCTGTGACACAAAAGGCACTTTTTAGAGTGAATGATCCTCTCCCAGGCCGAAAAGGCCAACCTGTAATATATCTACATCTATATTTAGACGATAGAATTAGATCCCAATTTAGCTGACTTTCATCTCAGAGCGTGTGATGTTTCCCAGGACTGCCTGAATTAGATTTCCTACTAGTTAGAATTTCCTGTAAGCTAGGATTAAAAGCTCTCGTTTCCTGGTCTCTAGTTCCTAGCTCAATCATTATACAGCACTTCAATTTTATAAGAAGTTTTGAAAATATTAATATTTCATTTCCTAACAACCTATAAAAGATCAGAGAGCATGCGGCTCAACAGAGCGGTTTAGGTGAGCGAGCACTGAACTGAGATGTTAGGAGACTGGCTCTGTGCTCTTGGCTTCGGTCAAGTCACTCATCCTTTTTGGGTCTGATTCCTAATCTTTAAGACGAGGATTGGGGCAAGAGCTAATTAGTAAATACTGTTTCCCTTTCCCTCTTTCTTTAAAACTCTTACCAATTTAGGGGGGCCCGAGAGGGGCTTCTGAGGGTGCTGGACTGTTCCTGATCTGGGTGTTGGTGACGTGTGTGCAGTCAGTTTGGGAAAACGGACTGAGTGCACATTCATGAAGTAGGCATTCTTCTGTAGGTCTATCAACCTTAACCCCAAAGGTCAAAGCCAAAGAGGAGCGCTTCTTCCCTCCCACGCCTCTTCTGGAAAACACGTGCCTTCTAGGGGCCGAAACACACGAGTCCAGCGGAGGTCACAGGGCCAGGGGGAGGGGGCCAATGCCACTCAGGGGCAGAAAAGGACTGGGGGTGAGTTCAGGCCACGAGGAGAATACAGAGGTGCACAGCCTCCGCCGGAGGAAGTGGCCCAGCTTTGCCGAAGCCCGAAAGGCACCCTGATGGATCTGAGTGCCTGGACGAGGACAAAACGAGGCGACCTGATTCTTCCCTCCCGGAATGTACCAGAATGTACAAGCAGTGATGCCGCGGCCTCGAAACCCAAGTGTCACTTTTAGAAGTGATAAAGGAAGGTGGGAGCTGGCTGGATGGTCGGAGGTAAGACCTGGAGATTTCTCCTTCCGGTCACTGATCGGAACGCTGCCTGGGGCAGTGTGACAGGGAGTCAGGACTCCTTGAAGACATCGGGCTGCATCGCTGAAAGTGGGGGAAGGACGCCACACAACAGGCTCCTGACACCACGGTGCCTCTGCGGACAGCGCCCAGGGCGGCCCGGTCCCAGGAGCTGCCTCCCCGCCCTCCCACCACACCTGCCCCACGCAGTGACCCCGCGGCCAGCCCGCTGGCCTAAAGGAGACACTGGGCCACGCTGGGCCAGGGTCCTTCTCTGCAGTTCTAGAAGTGGACTAAGCTTGTGTGGAGTGGAGACCCTCTCTCCCTCTCAGGGGCTGCCCCCAGGCACACAGACACAGGACACGCTGAGGGCACATCTGCCACGCGGACGCGGCGGCACAGGCTGCTGGCGGAGCCAACGTCAACAGAGTCAGAAAGAGAAGAACCCATGGTCAGGGCCTCCTCCGGGCCATCTGCAGCGAGGCCCCTCCCTCCAACAGACCCCTGAACCTGCCAGCATCACATGCTGTTACCTATGGCCAAGAAAATCCTTAGAGACCTCCTTGTCCCAGCAGGCTGCACCCTGAAAGAGGGAACCAGGCAGATCTGGGGCGGGGGGGGGGGGGGTTCCTCTGACCATCTGTATTCTCCATGCCGTGTGTGCCTTGTATCTGAAATCAAAATGTGTCACCCACACCTCATCAATCCAGACCAAAGCTCCTCCACCTTTAGACACAGGTGTACACTCCCCACAATGGGCCTACAACTCTCTTTTCTTCTTTGAGAGAAATGTAAAGCTGCCTCAATTAACCCAGAAGATACAGGCCAAGGCACTGGGTTGCCAGAAACCTATAACCAGCAATAAAACCAAGCGAGGCCTATTTATGAGGATCCTGGAGAGAAATTTTTTCTGACACCAGAGGAGCTGTGCTTTCCCGAAATGCTTAGTTTTTAGCTCATGGGTAGTGTGAGTCACACGACTCAACTGCTTGCCCTCTTTGCACTGGGTGCTGGGAAGCTCACAATCACGTCTGTCTCTCATTGCTATGACGTGTACTGGGCCTGGGAACATGACTTTGGATTTTTGCCCACCTCTGGGTCTCACCACCCTTTTTCCCTCTCTTGATTTCTTCTTCTTTCCCGCTGGCTCCTACCTCACTACCTCGCTTGTTATACCTTCGTAAGCCATCTGAAATCTTTTGGCAAGTGGGCAGAACACAACCAGCCAACAGGGCAGGAATGGCATAGTGGCAAGCTTGATTGTAGGGTCAGACAAGCCTGGACTCAATACTTGCTCCACCACTTACCGGTAGCCCCACCTTGGACAGGCCGGGGACCTCTCTGAGCATCAGTCTTCTTAGATGTGAAATGGGGGCAGCATCTTTTCAGGGCTGTTTTGAGGATTTAATTGGCTGATGTGTGTGAACTTGCTCAGCTTGGTCCTGGCATAAAGTATGTGCTTAAGAAAAGTCACTTTCCATTCTTTCCACTACACCAGCTCCCTTGTCCCTGCTCCTCTTAACAAGGCACAACTGGAGGAGATCCCACCCAAAGGCCAGACAGCCCTGGGCACCTCTGCACCCCAAGGAGGGCAGCTGACCCAACGGTCAGTCCTGGCTGGGAATGGGAAGGTCTGAGATGTTCAGCAGAGGCCTGGGGAGACTGTGTCCCACTCTTGGAGACGAGGCTTGGCAATCCTGGGAGTGCGGCCCACTGCGACACCCCTGTGCTCCACGTGGGTGGGGTCTGGCCTGCTCCCATGCAGCTTGTGTCTGAGACAGCGTTCCCCTCAATGACCGCAGGGACACAGCTGCCTTGCCCGGTGCGGCGAGAAGCTCTGAAGTCCTCGGTGAAGAACTGAAGTCAGAGCCACGGCTCTGAGCGGCCCGTCCCAGGTTTCCTCCCCCAGGCCACCCGGCCCCCCATCACTCGACAGGATTCTGGGCCACCTTCTGCGGCTGTCAGTCAACGTTTGCTAAGAAAGCAAGGACTAATTTGAATCTTAACGAGCACAGCAATTAGAAAGCCAATCTGCTGTGGGGCGTCGTGCAAGCACACTCGAAACCCAGATACAAAGATCTCGGATTAGGCCCCCTGTAGGAATACCCATCCTAATCTGTGCCACGGAAATGAAAGTTCTAGCCCATGTCTGTCTATCTCAGTTTTCAAAAGTATAACTTATAACTCTAGGAGAAGGCAGGGATGGACTAAGAAAGGAAAAGGGAGGGTCGGTCTGCACTGTGGCATCCTGACACAGGACTGGGGCAGGCGGAGGTCAAGGGCAGAGAAAGCGACAATTATTAGCGCAGGCCCAAAGCCTCATTTTTCAAGGTAAATGCTAATTTCAGTGGTTACATTTAAGTAGGCTCCAGGAGCACACACTGCACACATTTTTCAACTAAAGATAGAAACTATGCTTAAAAAGCTAATTTGGTATTTTTAGAAGTTTGGGTTTCTTTGATCCGGCCAAAAGAGGCTGAAAATTTAGCTTCCAACTATTTTAGTCTCTGCTTCACAACTTTGAAATAACTGGCACATCTTAAGTTCCTTTCAACTACTGAAAGCATATGATTCTATAAACCCGCATGTTGGGAAAGTTGAAAATTCAGGAAGAACTTGACATCAGGGTTTTCTTTATTCTGAGGATTCAAGTTTAGTAAAAAAAGGAGGTGAAATTTCAAAAAGCATGACTTGGTCACTTTGGTCTGTAACAGAGTCCCTCCTAATCTAGACTCGAGCTATCTCTCTCTAAGGCCCAGGGAAACCTGGGTGCTTATTCAGTTAACTCCACCCAAGGGGTCTAACACCCTTAGTGGGATGGCAGCCGCCAGCTGTTGGGAGCTCACTGTGACAACCCCGGCTCTATCTCCATCAATTCCCACCACTAGCCTGTTAGGTGGCCTGGCCAGGCCACTTGACTAGAGCTGACTGTCCAGCCCAAGGCCATCCAGCTGAGGGGCTGCAGAGCCAGGGTCGGCCTCTGGGTCTGCTCGTCCACAGCTCTGCCTCCCATTCGGGCAGCAGGGGCATCCTGGACCGGGCTGAAGGGTTCCAGGAACTTAACAAGTCTCCTGTGCCCTCACCTCCACATGCCCAGGGTTTGGAGCCACTTTAAAAGCAAGGGCAGCCTGGACAGGTTGACCAGGAGACCCACAGTTTTGGTCTCTTGCCTCTCATACTGAGAACAGGCATTTGCTATGGGGTCTCCTACCATTTAATTTTTATGTGAAGACAGAGGGGGGAAAATGGATAAAACCCTAAGGATTACGATTACTCCAAATAACATAGAATCTTTCAACTGCATTACCCCAAGGATTCTGTGGGTGTCGTAGGCCTACTCCCTCATTTTACAGATGAGGAAACAGCTCCAGAGAGAGGAAATGACTTGTCTAGGATAAATTCTGCTTATTTGTTTCTGGGGACCCTTTCCAGATCTGTTCAGAAAGTGTGGTATGCATATTGTGCCTTCATATGGTGCGGATCATTTCAAGGATGTGGTTTAATTACACAATTCAGCTAATAGAATGTGTGTTTTGTGGTTTTCCCATTGACAGATACACGCCCCGGCTAAGCAAGTTGAGTTTATTTCTTTAAAGCAGTCGCAGACCATTATTTGGAAAAGAATTTGTGTTCAATGAACATTATACAAACAAGAAGCTTTTAAAAGCTTCTAAAACCTGCAGCTTTGAATCTTTCCCACCGGAGACGGAATCCAAATTGTCAGCTACTCTCAGGTCTAGTGTGGTGTTTCAGAAGCTGTTAAGGCTTTATTAGTCTTTGAAAAAGACACTTAGCTAAGTCGCAAATGTGTTAAACGGAAAAAGATTCCAAACAGTCCCTTTCCGAAGGCAGCTGGGACCCAAGTCCTGGGCTGGGTGTCGGTGCTGGGATGGACTCAAGTCCCTATCAGATGGGTGGGGACGTCCTGGTATGAGGCCAGCACGGAGTAGATGCTCAAGAAATGGTCCATGTCGGACCAAGAACAGTTTAGTGGATACCAGGGGAAAGGTGGGGTGGGGGGTGGGCACAAAGGGTGAAGTGGTGCACCTACAACATGACTGACAAACATTAATGTACAATTGAAATTTCACAAGATTGTAACCTATCAATAACTCAATAAAAAAAAAAAAAAGAAATGGTCCATGTCCTTGTCCTTCTGAAAAGGAGCCGTCAGCTCGTCCATCGAGCCCATCGTCAGGTGTCATCCCGGCAGCTCTGCTCAGCCCAGAGGACCTGATGACGGCTGTGTGATCTATTCAGAGGGACCCCCAGGTTACGGATTAAAACAGGTAGAGAGCAATGAGCCCCTGGAGAGCTCAGGTGACTGGGGCAGCCATGAGGTGCCACTGTGCCCTCCCTTCCCAAGCAGGTCTCGGAGGGGACTTCAGGACACAGGAGCTGGGGCATGTGGCAGCGCCGAGGGGCCCCAGAGGGAGGGCGAGGCCAGGCCCTGCCGTTCCCCTGCATCTGTTACCTGTCCCTCGCCTCCACCTCCCCGTCTGCACTGCAGCCAGGGTGGCCTTTCCAGAGCGCAAATCACGCCGCCATCACGCACGAGAAAGAAATGAGGTCCTGATCTGAGGCCCTCGTCACTCAGCACACTCTGCCACTGTCCTCTGGTCAGGACCAACGGTCCAAGAAAAGGCACGTCTGAGCAAAGATCAGACACGTCACAGACACAGGACAACCATGACATCAGCTGCGAGGGCAGCTCTTAGAAGGAAAGCATCCAGAAACCCACACGGGTCCTCCCCTCTCAGTACTTCTCCCACCCCACTCTCTGCCAAGGAAGCAAACCCTGCCAGACAGCACGCACCACCTGGGCAGGGGCCCGGGCAGCAGCGGGTGGGACAGGGCGGGCCTCATCCATCTGCACAATCATCCCGTAGGAAACCTTCCCCCACCCCGACACCCCTGCACACACTCACCCCTGCTTGCCTTCTCTCTCTCTCATAAGTTATAGAGAGTTTTCCATAACGTAACACACATGACTTCACGTCTTCCCCATGCCCAGTAATCCAGGATGGCTCACCATTCCCTGAAGCCTGTTTCTCTTTCTCTAGAATGTTCCCACTTTAGACACTACCAGCCAGTGATCAAAGGGAACAAGGGCAAGATAGCCACAAGCACAGAGGCAAGCTTACCCTCTAAGAATAAAACTGTAGGAAAAATATGAGTGAGATTAGCCACCCATTAAAGGGATGCTCCCTCAGCCATCACCTAAGAGCTCAGGGCTGAGAAATTTCATAGGCACCTGAAAAGTCGAGCTGAGGTGACCCCGGCAGAGCCTCTGCGGCATGATGGGAACTGGGTTGACCACCCTGGGCTCTGGGAGCAGGTGCCAGTAGACGGAAGGCGCTGTGGGTCTCTGGTCCTGGCCAAGGTGGTGGGCACTGGCGAGGAGCTGATCTTGCTTCCAATGGTCCCAGCCTCAGGCCCCCAGGCACCAAAGTCCTCAGACCCCTACCTGGCCTGCTGGCCTGTGCCGATCTCCCTCAGTCACCCACCTGTGAGGACGGAAGGCCAGCCTGGAGGAGGCAAGGGAAGGACAGGCCGCTGACAACAGCGCTGAGTGAAAAGGCTGTGAGTGAGGCTCTCGTCTGAGTCTGGATGGTCTGAAGCCACTCTCGAGGGACCTGGGGACTCCAGACTGGTGGGAGAAAACCATGCTTCCTTGTCAGTGTCTCCAGATAATGTCCCCACTGACACCCCCTAACTGGAGCACCGCCCAGTGGGGTGGCTCACCCTGGAGGGTGTAACTCACATCTGATTGCCTCAGGTCCCCAGGTGAAACTAATCTCTCATTTAGGGGTCTGTTTCTAGACCTGTCCCTGCGCAGCATGCAGGTGCCTCCAGGGTGGGGACAGATTCCAGACCAAGGGTGCTGGTGTCTGGCACAGATCGGTGTCCATGAGAGAGAGCCTGCACACAGGGGCTGCCTGGGCCACGGCTTCTCCCTAAATCTGAATGACAGGCGGTGCGTCTTCCCCGCACATCCCCATGGCTTCCTCTGGTTCCTGGGAGTCACACAAACGCTATGTCAAGCTTCCACCACATTAGTAACCCACGCTCACGTGCCCTGACTCTGTGCCCTGCTCTGTTCTCACACTTTACCTGCGCTGACTCATTAAAGGGACACAACATCATCCTTGTCATCCCCATTTTTCAGTTGAGGACATTGAGCACAGCAACTTGCCCAAGTCACAGTGCAGTGAAGGGGCTGGAGCGGGAGCAAACCCAGCAAGCCAGCTCCTCATGCACAACGGAGCAGCAGCAGACACCCACGGGGTGCTGATCTATGCCCCTTCAGCGCCCAGAAGGGCCCAGTAAAACCAGTGCTGCACACCCGTCCTCCCTGAGCTCTCCCGGTGAAGGTCACGGGTCGGTCCCCGTTCACAGCCTCAGAAGACACTTCTGAAAAGCACGATCCCAATTTTGTGAACACGTTAAAAACTAGAAGAACCGTCTTCTATCTTCACTGCTTAAAGAATACAGAGGCATCTGCTTCCCAGAGATTTAAGACTGCCAATACTTAAAAACTCAAAACCGCTTCCGACATGATTAAATATCTAATTTTTATGTCCCAACAGATCTGTTTTAGACAGGTCACAGTGGTGACGACGCATTCAAGTTGTATTCTTCGTGGATTCCATTTACAATTGATAGCTCACCAGGCCCAGCGTGTAACACTGCAGACACGACGCCGATGCCGTTTTCATGAACTTGGACCACGAGTTGATTATTTCAGGATATTGTGCGAGTTCGGTGGGTGTCACAGCTCTGCTCCTTGGGATATTTCTTGGTGAGATTGACAAAGCTGAGTCAGGAAAGGAACCCTAACCACACGCTGCTGTTCGAGGAAGATGCAATTCCTCACGCACAGATCTGCCGTTGCTGAGGGTCCGCAGTCTCAGAGGCGCAGGAACGACTATCTGGCTGGAAACAGGTTCACTGCTGTCAGGCGCTCGTCGAGTCAGCTTTGATACAGAGCAAAGGTGTAACAGCAAAGGCGGCCAGGGCTCTGCCGAAACCCACCACCACTGTTCAACTTTCGCACACCCCATCACCATCCAACTCTAGGCACACACACACCCCCCATCACATGTGTGCGCGTGCACACTCGCATTGGGAAGGAAAGGTTCCCCTTTCTTCCAGCGATCTGGTGGAGATTAGGCAAGAAGCTGCTTCTCAAGCCCTTCTTTTCCTTAACAGCCTTGCAGCAAAGGGATGTCCTTCTCTGTTCTGCTCCACATGAAACTGTCCTCCATGAGGCCTGCGACCAGACAGGGTGGGTTGGCGGACCACTGTGGCCCCCTCCGTCTCTGACATGACGACCTGCCCCTGACTGGAGATGATCTGAAGGCAGTGAGGTTTGCCTGCTGGATTCAGAATCTGTGTGAAACCATCAAAACCACTTGAACCAGTATTTCCAAGTGTGTCCCATGGAGCTGTGGTTTCTGGGGTGCAGGCGGGCGTTTTCGTGATCAAAGAGTATGAGCGCAAAAAAGAAGGGAAACTCTGGACAAAACAAAGCTGGCTTTCTCTCTTTTTGACTCTGAGAACCTGGATGTGTCCTGCACACCATTCTATGCCCTGAGCCAATACCAGTGACAACAGTAATAACAGCGGACACACACAAGGCACTGACCATGTGTCAAGTATTTTCCAAGTACTTATTTATATTAATTCATCCAATTCTAATAACAACCCGATAAGGTAGGTTCTTTGGAGCTGAGACAGCTGAGACACAGAGAGGTTAAGTGGCTTGCCTAAGGTCACACAGTAAGTGCTGGGGCCAGAATCCATGCCTGGGGGTCTGGCCCTCAGTGTGTGCCGTTTAATCACAACTATGCACTGTCTCCTGGGTGTTTGGGGAATATGTGTTGAGTAGATGGACAAAGTGCCATGCGAAGGAAGGAACACCATCGTGGACAAGGAACTCAGGGCTCAGCGTTTCCTAGTCAACTGGTCACTAACCCTTTTGTCCGAGGAACGCCTTTTGCAACTTGCGCTCTTCAGGCCAATCTGCTGTTCACTGTAATGAAAAGAGTGCAGGCCTCGGGCCCAAACCTGGAGCCAAATGCCTGCTCTACCCCTCAGGATAAGTCTCTGAGCTTCAGGTTCTTTGCACGTGAAATAGGGACAAAAATCGCCAGCCTGCAGCACGGGTGCTGAGAAGGCGCAGCGAACGATGCAGGTGAAGGGCCTGTGCTCATCGGGAACGAATAGCTGGCAGCCTTCCTGTGGTTCTTAGTCCATTTCAGGTGGGCAAACTGGCAGGTTGGTGACCAACTCAGGACTAGACTCAGGTCTGCCCTCCACCCCCGACCCGCTGCTTCTCCATTCTGCCATGGAATGCCCTCCCGCCTCTGCGTCCGCCCGCGAGCAGCGGCAGTAACCTCTGAAGGGTGAGAAGAGGTGGGGGGAAGGAACGAAGGCCGAGTGTGGACCAGGGGTGAATTGCTGGGTCCAACACAGGGGGCAGGAGCTGTCTGTCTGGTTCACACCGTGCCCGCATGGGAGCCCGCCATGGATATGCCATGAATAGGTGGATAAATGAATGGATGGATGAGCAGTTAACCAGCATGAGGCCTCCACCATCCAATAAGCACAAAATATTTGTTAAAAGGAGGACTGGCTCTCCAAATACAGCAAGCACAGCATGTTTCCTGACACTAAAATTGGTGGCAGGGGTGAAGCCATCCAGGGAATTTTCCTGCGAGGTCAGAGATGGTTTTGGAGAAGGCGGCAGGTGGCAAAGAGCAGGTGTCGGCAGGGAGAACCGGAAGATGTAGGTGGCAACAGCCAAGCGGGGAAAAGTCCTAGAGAGGGGAACAAGGAGACCCCAAATGCAGAATAGAGGCACAAATTACAGCTACACCTGAATAGTCAGTGCCTCACGCCAAGTTAGAAATCTGAGACTGATAAATACGGTAAGATGACTATTCCTCGTAATGAAAGGAACAAGGCAAGAACTACCAGAAGCACTGGAGAAACCCACTTCTCCAAGAAAAGAACACTCTGCACACTTCCGCCATCCTCTTATGCATGACAGGGCACACATAAATATATCCATTTATATTTGCCTGCAAACCAAAATCCATGGCACTCATGGGCAAAACAGAAGATGGATAACAATTCGTTATCTCTGGTCTCTATGGGCTGCTGAAAACCTTCAGTGAACAGAACTGTTAGATTAACACACAATGGCTTTAGCTGAAATCAAGAGCAAATTTCATTATCAAAAAATCTAAACAGGAGATCCCAAAAGGGCAGAGCAACTCGAGACTCTGCTCGGGGACATTTTGGGTTCGCTCCTCCAGTTTCTGTGCAGTCAGATTCACGTCCTCACTGCCAGATGAAAATGAGGTTTAAGGCGAGAAGAAGTAGGAAAATATTAAAAAGAGGAAATCAACACATTTGTCCTTTCAGTTCTCCATACGTCTAATTCCCACCTGTATTGGGGGGGGGGCTGCTGCTATTATGTTAATTAATTTTTCTGATTACAGAAGTCATATATGCCTTAATTATACAACTATATATGCTTAAAGCATAGAAAAGTGTAAAAAGAAGAAAAATTACTCCAAGACCCACCCTCTAAGGTACTCATTATTTTGGCATAGTTCCTTCCAGTACTTTTTCTGTGTATTTCTTTTATAATTCTAATCATACTCTCTCTAAACTTCCCAAGCTGCTTGTTTTGTTGAAGCCTGCCCACAAACTACAAACTCTCTCACTGCAATTTTTAATGGTTGTACAGCACTTCACAGAATGGCTGCTCCCGGCTGCTGCTGAAGATGGACTGCTCCCTGTTCTAATACTCATCAGCATTGTGACTGACTCAACCAACAGAGAGCAACAGGCCCTGAAATCTCCAGGTGGAGCTTTCCCATGCAACGCTTCCCAAATGGTTTGGGCAAATTAGATTTTAACGTAAGCACGATAATAACAATAATAACCAATATTTACAGCCAGCTTAGAGTTCACAAAGCATTTCATGTGCAGCAAGCTATTCGATCCTCACAGAAACCTCATACGTGAGCTCTTTTTACGTCCACTTTGCAGACAGAGAGAACCAAGGATGAGAGGTGAAGAGCCTTTCCCAGGACCGCACTGTCAGAACAGGCAGGACACACAGGTGGGGGCTGTCTCCAGGTCAATGGCTCCCATGTCAACACCACTCTCCTGAGGGCCAGCCTATCCCACTGGGCTGCTCTGCTCGGAGGTATCTTGGAAACATGTCACCCGTGTCTCTCCTTGTGGACAGCTCCACAGACCTATACCTTGTCTATGTATCTACATCTGTGTCCCACTGTTTCAAACTCATCCTTCACCATATCCCAAACTTATCCTTTTTGGATGCTCATTAATGGCACCACCCACAACAGCGCAAGCCAGAGAGCTCCCTCCTCCCTCACCCCTACATCCAGCCATTCCCAAGCCCCATCATACGGAAAGGCCTTGGCTGAGCCCTCCTTCAATCACAGGGCGCGGTGACTGGCAAAGAAGAGACCTTTGATGGACATGGGGAGGAAGGGAGGGGTCTTCTGCCTCCATACACTACACTCTGTGCCGGCAACACACTGCCTTACAAGGGAATTAAAGTGGCGGCAAATGCATAGAAAAAAATCTTCCAACTCACTTCCCTTTACATGATCAGGTTCTTAAAAATAACAAATAAAAAAACGTACATAAGGGTTCATTGCGAATTTTGTCCAAAGCCACAGCTTCTACAGCTCTCCTTGGTAAGAAAAACAAGCTCACAATTAATCATCCAATTAATTTTCAATCCTCCTTTACAAAATGATCTCACTGGTGAAACCCAGAATGGGGTAAGACGAACACAATGAACCTCGCTATAAGCTAAAAAGACAGTGAGCGAAGCAACTGAAGAGAACACGAGGTCACGTGAGCGCGGTCAGTCACTGCGGTCCAGGGTGGAAGAAGCTCTGAGGCAGCCTGAATCAGCCCGGAAGCCATCAAAGTTCTTGAAAATTCATGTTAGGGGACCATGCTATCATAAAGCCACTGTGGGGGCCAGCCCCATGGCTGAGTGGTTGGGTTCGCGCGCTCCACTTCAGCGGCCCGGGGGTTTCGCTGGTTCGAATCCTGGGCATGGACATGGCACCACTCTTCAAGCCACACTGAGGAGGCATCCCACATGCCACAACTAGAAGGACCCACAGCTGAAAAAAAATATACAACTATGTACTGGGGGGCTTTGGGGAGAAAAAGGAAAAATTTTTTAAAAATTAAAAAAAAAAAAAGCCACTGTGCCAAGTGAAGGCGTCTTGATGGCATTTGAGTCTTAGTAAAACAGCAAACTTATTGTTTTAAAAAGAACAATGGTTTTCTGAAATGCACTGAAATTAACCTAGTTATTGCCCCATAAAGAGTCACCGTGTAACTACGTTGTAAAGGGGCCCACAGGTCGCACCATGTTCAAACAGAGAACACGTACGGCATGAAATCCTCCCCAGAATGTTTCCCCATTAATTAGGCAACAAAAACAGCAGCCTCCCCAAATCAAGCAGGAACAAACGGGAAAGAAAGAACACACTCCTTGTGCAAAAAAAATACACAAACACAAAGAAATTAAAGCCAACGCACTCCACCCTCAGTGTAATCCGTTTTCACAGAAATAATTAGAGATCCTGCTTGGGCTTCGCCCGGCTCCAAACAGCAGAAAGAGGAGGCAGGGCCCCCGGCCGCTGTGCCCACACAAACGGAGGCCTGGCCCAGGGCAGGGGGGCCTCTGGTCTGCCATGTAACAGATGACGGGCCAACAAGGGGTTCTTGAGGAGGGGGTGAGATTGTTCTGAGACAGGATGGGGTGACGGGCCTAGGAGGTGAGTTAAGGGGAGGTGGGGGTCACAGGCTTGGCAACTCAGAAGTGGTGATGCCAGGCGAATACTCCTGTTGCAGCCATGCTCCTGCCCGTTACACACACACACACAGCTCAAGTGGGGTGGACACTCTGGAAGAGAGTCTGTTTTCCCTTAAAATAAAGACATCATCTCCTTACAATGGCAGAAGTCTCTTTTGGATAGAGGCCCCAGGTAAAACCTCAATGCCATCCCAAACTCCCTTTTGGCCACCCTCTCATCAAACCAAGTTCTCTAGACTCTTCTATCTCCTAAATGCTCTCGAATTCTGCTGTGGCCTCAGATGGGACCCTCAGCTGGCTCCTCGGTTCTGGCCCAGTTCACATGACACCCCAGTATCCATCCTCCCCAAGCCCTCCAAGGTCCGGCACGCACATCCTCACTCACACAGCACCTGCCAGGCGTCAGCGCCCCTTCCCACCTCCAGGCTGGGCGCTCCTGGGGGAGTGGGACTATTTTTACCCACGATAACACTCCTCGCACTTCACGCCAAGTCTGGCACACGGCTGGGACTTTCGTCACAATGGCAACAGTAGAGTAAGAATAGCAGAGGTTCCAGATGCGTGTTCCAGCCAGGGGCTAACGTACCTCGTCTCACTTAATCACTCCAAAAGCTCTAAGTGATGGGTGCCAGGACACTCCCATTTTACAGGCGGGGACACTGAGATTAAGAGAGGCTGGGTCCCCGCGCGGGGCTATAGCCTGTGAAGGGCAGCCTGGCATTCTGCGCTGTTGCACCTTACCTGTTTCCACTTCAAAATGTGTGGCGGAGGGATCAATAATACCAGTCTTTCACAAAGACTCTTGCAAAGTTGAACATTTTCTTAGCCATGGTTTTCAAATTAAAGAAGAATAATGTTCTTGCTATAGAAAATTTGGAAAATACAGCCTAACAAACAAACTTTAAGAAATCAAACAGTCTCACACCCTCCAGAAATAACCCCTGTTGAGACTCTGAATTCTTTTCTCCCAGTCTTTTTTCTACATACTTACGCGCACCAGGCCTTGCGAATGCGTACTAGATATTTGCATTATTATGCTATATGCACATGTATTCTTGTCGTGTCTATATTTTTGTATATTTTTCTTTCATAAATAAAACTAGGGTGATACAGCATCTATAATTGTTATGTAGGTTCTATCATGGTCATTTTCCATGTTATTAAATATTCTTGGAGAACAACATCAGTTACATAACCATTTCAATGAATGAATTTAACATAAATTAACTAGTCCATTGGACCTCAGGCTGCTCCCATTTTTGTAGTGTTATAAATAACTCTACCGTGAACATTCTTGCTCATAAAGCTTTGATCACATTTCTAGTTTTTTCTCTGAGGATGGATTCTCAAAAGTGGGATTCTTGGGTCAATGGAGTATAAACCCTCTTAAGGTCTAGAGAGATCTGAACTCACATTCCCGTCAGACCGTCCCGCAGAGTTTTCTAAGGGAAAGCTGACTCCGTGATCCATCTGAACTTTAAAAACTGGTCTACTTCACCACTGAGTCACGAACTATCTATTTTCTCATGAGTCAGGTTACAATTTTGCGTATCTGGTGTCATATGCTGATAAGTTAGCTAGTGATAAATATAACCAGTATCTGCAAAAGGCCATTCCCAACACAGAAACGGAAATGACCTAAGCCTGGCACGGCCGAGGGCACAGAGTGACGGAGACACTGAAATCCTCACGTCAGTGCGGCCCTGCGCATGCCATCCCTTCCGCACAATGAGGAGAGGGCCGTGCTGATTCTCGCTCCTCCTGAGCTGCCCTCTTTGCTTCTTAACTTTAGAAACAAGGCTTGGCAAGTATTAGATGCTTTGGGTAGAGGGTAAATCCGGCCTCTTAGCTGTCACACATCAGCCTCTCGAGGGCAGCTACAAATGCCCGCGTCTGGCCTTGGCCGGCACTCTCATGAGTTCCCTCATTTGATTTCCCCTTTGTGGGAACAGCTCCTTGGCCTCCTCCCCAGGCCACCCAGCCCTTAGGCCCATGGCAGAGGGGCTTGGTGACTGGCCAGCAGTAAGGTCACAGTCTTGGACTTGTGAGCTGGCCCAGGAGAGGGGCCCCAGCCACGTGTTCCCTGAGACAAGCCAGGTGTCAGCAACAGGGCACTCGAGTGCCATGGAGCTAGTCACTGCTCAGCAGTGGGCACGGTGGATGACCCAGGTGTGCGTCCCTGCTTCAGCTGCCGACCACTGTGTGACCGGAAGCAAGTGATTCTGGAAGTCCTTCTAGGCTGCAACATCGTCTCTCTACAGAAGGGATATCGTGGCACCTGCGTCATAAGGCTGTTATGCACATCAAGTTAGATAACACATCAGGGAACCTAAGATGCTAGGCGTTATGCCAGGCAGATAATAAGGATGACGGTAAGAAAATAACTACAACGGTGAAGTCGTACTGAGCCCTTATTTTGAGTTATGATTTGAAAAGATGTTGACTTCATTGGTAAGTTTTCCAGAATCAAGATCCTAGGACATTTAGGACACGCTGAACAGGAGGAGACCAGAGGCAAATGTGAAGGGCATGCTCCTTCCAGCACCACGCTGATAAGGGCACTAGGCACCTTTTTTTGGATTTCCCAGGAGAAGACTGCAAAGGCCAGGCGGAGCATGCACTTCCATCGTCAATGTCATGAGACAAAACAGACATCACCAGATGCAACTGGGTTTTGGCCCCGGCGTGAGCCCCAGGCCTAGAGCCCAGCTGATCCAGGCCTTCCCTATATTTGGTACGTGATGTCAACCTAGAACATCTTATTCTTTCACATTTAATAAACCAGCTTAAGACATATTACTCACCACCCTGGTGAACTCATTTTGAAACTCTGAAGGCGGAGAGGGTACACCTCATTTCTTACTAAAAGAGAAGTAGCTTCATTCTCCACTGGTAAGACATGAACGGCCACAAACATCTTTCAAAAGAGGGCGGGCCAGTTCCCACATCAACTCACTTTATGATTTTACTGACGAGAAGGCCGAAAACAAATACACAAGGAAGTTTTTTTCTTCTAATAAGCACCCTTCTGCAAGAAGCTACCAATTATGAAAACCAGAAATGCACTTAAACGCTTCTTATTGCACCCAGCGGAATGCCAGCCGCTTTTATTTATTACTTATTCGAAAGGGAGGGAGAACGAGAATAAAATTTCCTTTTCCTTCTCTGTCGAGATGAGTCACAGTTTCCAAACATCAATCAATCGGTGAGTCAGAGGGGGAAAGGAGGAAATGACGGGGAGCATCCACCGCCAGGGCCTCCCGGAACCCCAGGAAGCCAGGAACCCCCAGGTGCCTCCTCGACTCCCCATCTCCTCACACACAAGACCAGGCACCTCCCTGGAAACCAGGGCTCACCTCCAGGACAAGGCGCCTTGGCTCACTCGTTGAACTAGCTCACAAACATTTTTGGGGTGCCCAAGGTGCGTGGGGGAACACAGAGATGATGCAAACGGCCCTGTTTGAGGAATCTACATGCACACGGGAAAGGCAAACAAGAAAGCCCCCAATGGCAGGGCAACACCTGGGAAGTGCCCTGCTCAGGGATGCACCAGCAGCTACAGATGCGAGGAGGAAAACCCAGCAGGCGGGGCAGCGGGAGAACTGGGGGCCCCGAAAACACTGCGAAGACAGATAGGCCCGAGCTGAGTCACACATGAGCAGCAGAAGCCAGGGAAGGGGCAGGTGGCTCAAGAAGGGAGCCATTCCTCACAGAAGGACTCCTGTGCGAATGCACGGGTCGGGAGAAGGATGGTGTGTTCCGGAACCTGCAGGTAGTTCAGCCTGGGTGCAGCAGCTCCTAGGGGAGGGAGGGAAGTGGTCAGAGACGGGCTCTGGGCTCTCGAAGGGCCTTCTGCCCCTGCTCTGCTGCCTTTAGTCCTGAGGCCGACGCTCCCGGAGGTGTGCTCTGTGGCTCGGCAGCAGGGGTCCTCACCTCAGCCAGGAGGCAGGCTGGCCAAGACGCAGGCTGCTGGGCTGCCCTCAGGAGGGCTGGGGGGACCAGGCGACGTGAGGCTGCTGGTCTGGGGCCACACCCCGAGATCACTGTTCACCAGAACGGATCGGCGCACCAGATCTGGTCCACGGCCTATCTGATTTTTCTAAATAAAATTTTACTAGGACAAGCTCACCATTTATGTATCATCTATACAGCAGAGGTGAGCAGCTGCGAAAGAGACCGTGTGGCCCGCAAAGCCTGTTGCATTTCACCATGTGGCCCTTTATGGGGAAAGTCAGCGAAGCCCTGCCAGAGGGAGATCATAAGTGATGAGAAAATAATAATAGTTTTACAATCACTTAGTTTTGGAAGGTACTGGATTAATCAATGTTCAGCAGCTTTCTTTCATGCAGGACTTTTCAGAGCCTTTAATAACTACTGTCGTTACTCTGGGACTGCTGTTCTCAGGAACACATGACTCTAAGGGATGCCACTAAAGGATTCTAACCGAGGAGGTTCACTGAGAGAATTGAGTCTCAGGAAAATCAGTCTAGGAGCAGAGACTTGAGAAGGAACGGAGCTGGAGGTAAGGAGACCAGGTAGACGGTTGCTATGGTAACTTACAGGACGTGACAAGAATACGCACCAGGGAAGGGGTCAGCACACTTTTTCTGGAAAGGGCCAGAGAGTAAATATTTTTGGCTTTGCAGGCCATACAGTCTCTGTTGCAGCTACCCAGCTCTGCCCTGGCAGCACGCAGGCAGGCACAGACAATAGGTAAACCAATGCGCAGGGCCGTGTTCCAATAAAACTTTATTGCCAGGGTTTCAGTATGGGAGGACGGATGGTGGTGATGGTCGCACAACAATGTGAATGTTCTTAACACCTCCAAACTGTACACTCAAAAATGGTTAAAATGGTAAATTTTATGTTAGGTATATTTCACTACTATAAAACAATATATATGGACACTGAAATTTGAATTTCATAATTTATGTATCATAAAATATTGTTCTTTTGCTTTCTTTTAACCATTTAAAAATGTAAACACCATTCTAAGCTCACGCGGCATCCCAGCACAGGTGGTGGGCTGTACGTGTTTTGCTGGTCCCCGCACCAGGGCAACAGGCACAGAGAGACGCGAGCCTGGCAGGCTCGAATCAGGAGCTGGAGACTGCCTGGCTGACGGGGAGGGAGGAGTCTGGGCTTCTGTCTCCGGGCTGCTGTCCCCCCTCCTCCCCATCAGGGACTGGGAATCAGGGAGGGGAATACGGGTAAGCAGGCAGGGTCCAGATGCGCAGCCAGCCTGTGAGAGGAAAGGCCTGGGACTCAGAGGGATGCCTGTACAGAACGCTCAGGTGCCAGGGGACATGCTCAGGAGATACCAGCACCCCCAGAGAGGCCCACGCTTTGGGCTGCCAGCCCCTGGGAGTCATTGGTTTCCCCCAAGGGCCCCTGTCTGCCTCTGGGGACTCCTGCCCTCTTTCAGAAGCCCCTCCCAGGGGCTGTGCCCTGCAGACCACTGCCCAGCAGAAAAACAAGGTACTCTGCCTTATCCGAAATAAATCCACACGATGAAATCCAATCAGGGCTGAGGGGTTCAATAACGACCAGGACCTTGTCTCAAATGGGCTGTAGGGAAGGACATCCCAAGGATATTTAAATTTCCAGTCTGCTGTGGACTGGTGCTTTTATAAAAGGCGATAAAAATGCCACCTGGATGTCCCCGTAATGTTGAGATGCTAGAAACGTTTTCAAACGCCTGCTCTGAACTTCGTGCCTGGCTAGTTGCAGGCCGGTACGGCCAGTTTACCATTCCTTGGGCCGGACTCCCACACACTCTGAGAGGCACCCTGGCCTCGGTCAGGCCTCCTGAAGTTTCTCTGCTGAGAAGAGAGCAAGACACACAACTCAGTCAGGACAGTCGGGCCCCGAGCTGAGCGGGACTCGGGCAGGGGAGTCCCCAGGGACAACCCTCTGGAGAACTGGGAACCTTCCTGCCCACCAGCAGGAAAATTGACCACTGTCACGACACCACGGCGGGCCGGAGGCCAGCGATCATCGGGGAAGAGGCCCCGGGGCTGCCCGTCTGGGGCACAGAGCAGACCCAGCGAAGCCACCAGAGCCAGCCCCCTGGGGTCTCAGGGAGACAGAGGGAGGGATGCGCCTCCACCACTATAAAGAAATCAGACAACTAACGCTGAAAACCCACAAAACAGGCAACATTCGAAGGCTACCTCTTATTTTAAACACTCCCCTTTATGATGAAATCCCAAGGCATTTCGTTCTCCTGTGAGAAGCTGCTTCCTGAAGTGTTTCTGGGGCCCAGAGGGACTGCAGCCCTCTCCATCAGAGCAGACAGGGGTTTCCCCGTTCAGAGATGCAATTGCAAATCATTTTAGAAAATGCTCAACAACTAATTGCTGTTATAATACCAAGTTTACACAGCCAAAATAATGGACAAATATCACCATGTAATAGAAGAGGACAAAAATGGTAATTTTACTATGGAAAGTTGGAACTTGCCATTTCAAATTAGCAGAAGCTGTGAAGTGGGCATTACTGACAATGCGAATATAGTAATTGGGCTGATTTCTTGGCGCCTGGCCGAATCTGGCTGCCTGGCGTCCTGCGAGTTAATTATAGCTCTGTTAACAGAGCGGGAGCACTTACAAAAAGACGCAGAGATAAAACTCAGCTCAGGTCTCTCTGTAGATGAGGCAAAATGGGAATGTTTTGGCTAGAGATCCGGTGCAATCGACATTATTCTCAATTAATTTCTTAAGCAGGGGCCCTACAAAAATAAAGACATTTTATTGCTACGGGTCAACACTCCACAGAAGCCAGCCTTTTTGAAGGTGTCCTCGCTGACCCCAAATTTGTCTTTGTACTTTCCATGTTGTTGATGTAACGGCCAACTCAGTCATCTTAGTTACATTCAAAAACATTTAATTTACTGCTTGAAAAGTTGCCTTTAAAAAAAATTCCAGAAATGAAAATATGTGATTCGCCCGCAATTGGTTCTATCCACAGACTGAGACAATTATTTCACTGTAGGCTTTCTAAAAAAATAAATCTTTAATTTTAGAGATTTTATTGTGTACTTTCAAATTTAAGCCCGAATTCTTTCCACCCCATGCTAAGTCACTGCCTAGCTGAGGTATCGGCATGTCCCGTTCTGAGGAGCCCCTTCCTTTATGGAACTGGTGGATTTGCACTCAACATAACTTATGGATTTATAGGGAAAATAGTCAAGCTTGGGGTCATTCCTGGGACACTGAGGGTATTTTGGCGAGAAGTTAGTCAAGTTTTAAACCTGCCACCAAAGCATCTGAAATAAAGGCTGGTCACTGCTTTCTTGTTCTTTAGGCCCGCTTCCCTCTTCCTCGCCACCAGCACCGTCCCCAGCTGAAAATGTGGACAGTACGTCGTGATGCTTCCATTGGTTCCCTTTGCTCTGCATCTTCCTCTGTTCACCGCCAGGCCCGTGGAGAGACTGGTCCGGGCACGGCCTCTTCGGTCTCACTTGACACCTGCCCCCAGCCCTCGCCAGTGGCGCTGTGGGGTGGGCACCATCGTCACAGTCAGAGGAACCGAGTCTGGAGTCCAGCTGAGTGGCCCTGGGCGTCAGTTTTCCTCATCTGTAGTTAGGAACCACCTCGGAGGATCCCGGGGGAACAAACGTCACGGCCCGGCACAGCCCTTGGCTTTGGTGCTCTATAAATGAATGACAGCACTTCGGAAAAGGCACTGCTCCCACACTTTCTCACTCTCGTGGCCTTTGGTCCTGCCTCCAGGTAACAGAAGAAGCAGGGCTGACCTTGACCCACATGCTCTTCCTCAGGCCAAACCGCAGCCTGGCTGCAGGGAAAGGGCTCTCTCACCTCAGACCCGGCAGGCAGGAGGTGGGCGCAATCTACACTGAGGGGGCAACGGGGGCGGCTCTGGCTCTCCTGGGGCAACCTGGACATGCCCACCTGCTCTCAGGTTAGGCTAAGGGGTCTGCCGATGCCTCAAGGAGTAAGAGCATCAACCACAAGGCAGAGAGTTTTATTAAAAACAGAATCACCGACAGACACAGCGTGGCAGATGACGATGACAAAGCAGAGGAGATGTGGCAACACTGTCCTCCTAGCGGGAGCTGGGGGGAAAGATTCAGCGCCCAGCTCCGAGACTCGATTTGATAACTCGCTGAAGTGCAAACAGGAGCAGGTCCCCATTGCCCTCCTCGTGGAGTGACAGGGGTGGACCAGACCACTGGTCTCAACTGGAGGTTCACTGGCCGCCCCTGGAAAGCAGAAGTAAGTGTGGGCAGAACAGAGAGCTCTTAACAGCAACAGGTGGTACTCTGCTCAGCTCCCACAGGTCCATCTGCCCAGACCACCCATCTCCCTGGGGCCTTTGACCACAACACCTTGAGTTTCCCAGCTCGCTCCCCACCTCCCAGCAGGTAGGGCTAGATAATTAATACCATCGAGACTGCCGGGGCGCATCACCTATGGTTAACACCATCCTATCAACTTAGCAACGTCCTCCTTGGGAAAAGCAGGGGTTTTATTTCCATTATGCTGGAGCCGATGAAAAGCTGGAGCTGCAGACCACAGGCCCCTCCCGCTCTATCATGGAGGACTCTCTGACACGGCCACCTCTGCTGCCTACAGCCCACCTCCCTTTCTGGAAAGAGCCACTGGGAGGGGCAGGGGCAGTTTCTCTCTGCGGAGACAGGGCTCCCTCCCATGCCTCTGACAAGTCAATTACCTGCTCTCAAGGCCTGGACCACTGACACCTGGGAATGGCTGAGCCCAGTAACTGAAGCGAAAAACAATTTTTCTTTCCTGAGTCATGGTACTAATGGAGGGTTTGGCAAGAACCTGTGCGTGGTTCAAGTCGTCGTGTGGTTTGATTAGACGTGGTTTACTTAAAATAACAAGCAACTTTATTTGAGAGGGGAATGGCTGAAGGCACCAGGGTGGGCCAAGCATGGGCATATGATACAGCCAGGAAAAGTACAGGCTAGCATAGATGGACTCCACAGACATTCCTGATTCACAAGCTCACAAAAGTGCATGTAAGTAGTATGACCCCAAAGTCCCTGGCACATAGTAGGTGCTTTTCAATATGAGTGAGCAGAACTGAGCCTGTATGTGCATTTAAGCATAGAGAGCTATTGGAAACACTGCACAGTCTTCACGGTGGCTATATCGGGATGGCAGAATTTGGGGTGACTTTTTGTTTCTTCACTAATTGAATGTTTTATAACTAATCCATATTATCCTAATAATGAGAAAAACAAAGCTTTTTTTTCCATTCTGGAAAAGCAAAGCTGCACTCTACAGGTGGTCTCTGTACAAACAGATTTCCTACACCGTTGCAGGACAGCACAGGAAGATCTACGTGGGACAAAGTCACAATCAACAGAGTTGCAATTAGGTCTGTCTCTGCAAACGCAAGAGTATTAACAACATTTTCACAAGTTACTTATTCATTTATTAAGCATGTTTATGGCATGCCTACGTGGCAGGCACTGTGCTGTGTATATGGCAAAATCACATTTTGGACCCCCAAAAGCCAAAAGGTACTCATGAACCTAATGTCTGCCTTTTTTTTTTTTGGTGAGGCAGATTGTCGCTGACCTAACATCTGTGCCAGTCTTCCTCCATTTTATGTAGGATGCTGCCACAGCATGGCTTGACCAGCGGCACTAGCTCCGCACCCAGGATCTGAACCTGTGAACCCCACGCCAACAAAGCAGAGCACGAACTTAGCTGCTGTGCTACTGGGCCGGGCCCTGCCTTTTTTTTTTTTAATAAAACATTCATACTATTAAGTACCCCCCTCACCTCTGGCCCTGTTGCCCCTTTTGCTCGCAACATCTCTGAGCCTGGCTCCTCACCTGGCATCCTGCCCACGACACATAAAACTGAAAAGAGCCCACTTGAGAGAAAACACTAAAACTGGGCCAAAAGACGCCCAAAGAAGGGCTGAGCACATGTGGGAAAGCTCGACGTCTTTGCTCCTAGTTAGATGAGTTGCTGATTTCTCTGCAACTCTGCACATGAGCACCTACCAGGTTGGGAAGGAAAGCGATGTTCACCAGACACGTGTGTGCAGGGTGCTGAGCCTCGAGTATTTAATCCCAGCCACCGTCAGAGGACAGATTCCCATCCCAGTCGAACTGAGGTGCAGGGAAGTTAAGCGATCCACCAGCAGCCCATGGAGGCAAGATTTGAAATCGGGTCTGTGTTGCTCCAAAGCCACACACGACACACAGACAAACACACACAATACACAACACACACCACACGCTGGCTCTTGAAGGCAAAGGAGAAAGAAGAGCAGAGGAAGGAAAAGCGAGGAGGCTGGGACCTTCAGGAAAGATGCTGCTCACTTTCTGTGCTAAGACAAGTGGTTGGCAGAGTGACAGGGCGACAGAATGTCTCCCCTTTTCAGCCTGCAATTTGGTTTGGAGGAGACACTGCCTACAGCAAAAATCATTTGAAATAACACTGAATACAAGTTGAGACCAAAAGACACACCTGCAGAAACGGCCTTTCGGAATGAGAATGCAAAAAACTTGTGTTCCGTTTCACTTATTCTGTGAAAGCAAATCCACGACCCAGTGCGTCTGCGTTACAGACGGGCAGTTCCCCCGCTGGGAATTTTCCTGTCCGGCCGTGACACACTCCACCCTGTCAGCTTTGGGAGTAGTCCTTTTCTCCCTTAGTCATACTTTTCTGGAAGTCCTCCAGCCCTCGAGCTAAACCTGCAATACCCTAAAAAGGTAGGTGAGCCGTGCTTCTAGGATTCAAGCAGCTCTCTCCACCTACTGGAACGGAGTCGGGGCCATTTCTACCCAAACTAATGCAAAAACAGGCCTGGGAAACAATGTGTGCTGGCATGTCTGATAAAACTGCGCTTACAGCACAACGACCAGAAAGACAGAAAAACAGGAGGGGGGAGGGGCCCCTCGCTGGTCTGTGATTTAACAAGTCGTTCTGAGCATTTTCTAGTCTTTTAAGGTCCGCAATCAACTCTGGAATTTAGCAATGCAAAATGCCCCTCGGCACCAATGTGTCCACAGGCTTAAGAGGGGTAATTAAAAACTCAGAATTCTTCAAAGAATGTATCTGTTGACTAGTTAATATAATAAAGGCTTCGTTACTGAGCTGTGATCCCAGCATGAGATGAAGCAGACCAAGCTCAGGAATGCCAAGACATTAAAACTCCTGGACGAGAGAGCAGGCAAATCTACCCTCACAACTAGTTATCAAACCGCAACTGGGAACTGCGACCTCAGCAAGAAAGACAGTCCGGGAGGTGGATGAAATTAAGTTCAAGAAAGAGATTCCATAGAGATGATTAGCTTATTGAAAAGTCTGCTTGAGGAACAAAACAAAGGTTTCTTCTATTTTTGTCTTTAAGGTTCTCTGGGAACAACGAGGAAAGGCAGAGTCTACAGGGGCACCCCAACATTAAGCAGGGCCCCCAAAGGAGGTACCCTCAGTGCCAGTTCTGGGAAAGCGCAGGCTGGGACTAGCAATTCACCAGCCTTCCCTTCAAACCCAGGTCCTGTAGCCAGAAGTAAGCAGGAGAGGGCCTCCAGCAGGGCCCCCTCCTCCGAGCGAGCTGGCGCGCTCCTGCAGCCTGTCAGGGGCTGAGGCTCCACCAGGCCTCAGGTTGACAGGAACAAGCTGCCCCCGCTGGCTGCTTCCATGGAAACGAGGTCAGATTGGCAACAAGCCCCAGCTTTAAAAGAGCCACCTGCCTCAGGAAGCCCGGCACACAGCCCTTCCTTCTGACTTTTCCAATTTACAGCACCAAGATGAGATGCGCAGAGCTGCTGACCCAGGGGGTGGGGGTGGGAAGCAGACCCTTTCCACGTGTCCTGGCCTCTGATGGACTAGTGTGTGACTCTGGGCAAGTTGGCATCCCTCTCTGGGCCTCAGGTTTCTCCTGAAGAATGTGACAGGGTGGGCTACTGATTGCTAAGCATCCCCCCCACCCCAGCTGTGATGACAGTATCCCTGGACCAGGCAGGGGTCTGGATCGCTCAGTGCACGTTTAATCAACCGACCAATCAACAAACCCGACCAAGGATGAAGGAGGATCCCAGGTCTAGTGCTTACCTTCCCGGAGTTTACAATCTAAGGAGAGAGGAATTAAATAACAATAAACAGAAACACCAGAAAAGCACCTACAGTTCAGAGAATGAAGTGCTGCTCCTCCCAGAAACTCGCAGACCGCAACCCTCCACCTCAGCACAGCTGTGTGCTCAGCGCAGGCCGGCCTCCCAGCCTCAGCCAGCGCCCGCATCCCTGGGGGGGCTGGCACCTTCACGGAGCGTGTCTCTGCGTGAGCGTCCTTCCAACAACTCTCAAAGCCTTTCTTCCTTCGGGACACGGGAGCAGAAACCGGTCAGCTTTACCAACATGAACCCCTCCTCCTTCAAGGAAGACCACTCTCATTCAGGAGGGTGCGCAGGCAATGCGAACAGGAGTGGCAGAGCGGGGCACATGATCCTTCTGGGTAAGGACGCCCGGGCCCCTGTGACGTCAATCAGGGCATCAGGCTGGAGTAGGTACGAGGCTGTGTGAGGCTGTAAATGTCCCAGGGGAGTGGATAGTGGGGATCCTGAGGGAAGTGCGGTCCGAACAGTTTCACAAATGTCTCCCCAGTGTGGTACACCCACACGAGGGAATTCTACTTGGCCCTAAAAAGGGAAGAACTACGATACAGGCAACAGCATGCTGAATTTCAAGTGCATTACGCGAAAGAAAAGCAGACAAGTATGTCCACTTGTGTACCATTCCAGAAGATGCAGAACTACGGGAACTGAAAAACAGATCAGTGGTTGCGCCGGGCTGGGGGTGAGGGAAGGGCTGGCTACGAAGAGGCACAGAAGAACCTGGGGATAACGGAGTGGCCCTGCATCTAAATTGTGGCAGTGGTGGTTCATGATGGCACCTTTGCCAAAATTCACAGAAGTGGACACCTGAAAAGGGTGAATTTTACTGAATGTAAACCTGATTTTAAAAAAAAGTCTCTCCAAGTGAAGAGGTGATTTTACACCAATATCTCCATGCCAGGACTAGAAAAGGAGGGAGCGTCACCCAAAAAAGGTCCAAACCTTTGCTCCTGACTGATATCATTTCCATGCAAGAGTAGCTAGACCAGAATACTTACTACTGTAACTCAGTTATTCGTCCTCTTCTGGCTTTATCTTGGGGGCGGGGGCGAGGTAGGTGGTAAGAGTGTGGGTAGAAGACAGAGAATTTTCTCAACTTAAGATTGTCTCCCATTATTTATAAAAATCCTTGGCGCCTGCTAACTCAGATCTGCTAGAAAGGGCTTGTGATGGTCAAACAACTAGGTAGGAAACGACTGACATCGTTAGTGGAGAAACAGGAGACTTGGAGGCCTGGCCTGAGGGCGAGCGGAGCAAGACTCAGACTCTCACTCTGCCATGTCCCAGCAGGCGACCTCGGGCACATGAGACCTCAGTCCCCTCCTCTGCAGCTTGGGGGCAACCAGAGCCGGCCCCTGAGGTTTGCAGGGAGAAGGACGCAGAACACACGTGCACGGCGCCTGCAACAGGGCGAGCTCTGAGCGCTTAGCGTCTATGATCATTATTAGATGCATACTTTCTGCTGGTAAAGCTGCTTTAAGCCACCCAAACAACAAACACACACACACAAGCGCGGTGTTGCACAAAGAGCGCCCCAGAGACCAGTGCCACTCCATCCTGCCCTGGGCAGGGCCTGCCAGCGTGGCTTCTAACCTTCACCACACTCTGAAGGCAGCTGCCATCCCTGCGGGACAAGCGCCCACAGTCCTGCCGAGGGAGGAGGAGTTCTGGCTCGCGGCGCCTGCCCCTCCAGGGCACCCCATGACGCCCTGGGCCCCCACCACCAGGGGCTCAACGTCTGCCTGGATGAAAGGAGGAGACTGGACTAGACAGCCCCGGAGAGCCCCTCCAGGTCCACGCAGTCACGGCAGTATCCGCTTCCACGGGGCCTTCCTGAACCCCACGAGTGTTCCCAGCCCCCCTCCAGGAATGACAGCACTGATACCTTTCATGAGGGAGGCTAAGCCCTCCCACCTGCCCAGGGCACCCCAGGGCGTGGTTGGCACCACCCAGGTCTCAGCTGGCCGCTCTCCCCGAGCACTGACGTCGCAGGGAGACGGTAAATGCAAACTACAGCCTCGGCTTTCTGGTGGCCCAGCAGGGGAAACACCTACGTCTTCATGGAGGAAGCAACATCCCAAGTGGGGAGACCGTGGGAGGCGGGGTGCCCCAGCCAGCCTCTGAGTAAGACTTCGAGATGTTGGTCTAAATGCAGGTCCCCAGGCCCTTCCAGGCTGATCATGTCTCACTCGTCTAGGGTGGGGCCCAGGGACAGGATTTTTAACCAGCACACACCCAGGCGATTTTACAATTAGCCAAGTAAGGAAAACACTGACATTGGGTGGCTCCTGCTTACTGGAAGAAAAGCTGATTTCTTAACCATTAAAATCTGGAGAGACGAGAGCCTCGACTTCACGACCTGTAAGGAACTGGTCCTGTGTGACTGCAAAAGCGTCCAGGCCCAGGGCAGGCAGGTGAAGCCACCGGAGACCCAAGTGCAGCAAAGCAGGCAAGGAGACCACTGGGGACAGCAGGGCTGGGCACCCTGTCCTCCGCTATCCCCAACAGGACACCCACCGTCTCCTCTACACACCTGGTGGACAGGGGCCACCACACACCCAAGACCTCCCGGCCCAGGCACAGCAGGGCGCAACCACTGCGCGGCCTCCGACCCCTCCCCCACCGCCTGCACGACCACTGGAAACCTTGTGCTGGTTTTAAACTCTCCCCTGGCACTGGCCCTTCTCATCCTTCAAGGACAGTTTTTTTCCTACTTCTCCAGAAAAGCTGATGCCACTAGCTGCCACCTACACTCCTGGCCCACCCCTATTATCCACCTGAGCCCAGTCCTGCCCTCCAGCCAGGAGCCTGATCCCCTCGCCTCCCACCTCTGACCTTGACTGTTGCTCCAGAATCATGCTCCCCCCAACCAGGGTTCTCCCTTTCACAGTCTCCCCCCAAAACAAGCTCAGGTCCCCCCAGGGCAGGGAAATCGCCTTCTTAAACCTCATCCTTTCTAGCTACTGCCCTTTTTCCTGTCCTTCTCAGCCAAGCATTTTCAAAGTTCACCCCTCCACTTCCCCAAATCAATGATCAGAATTCCACACCCAGAGCCCACATGCCCCGGAGCCCGCATGCCCTGGAGCTCGCGTGCCCTGGAGCCCGCGTGCCCTGGAGCTCGTTCCTGTGTTCCGGTTTATTATCTGTCTCCTCCGCTCGAATGGAAGTACTGAGAGGGCAGGGAGAGGGCAAGGATTTCGGTATTCTCTTCACTGCTGCACCCTCAGGGACCAGACGAGTGCCTGGCCCACAGAGGGCGCACAACGGGCATCTGTTGCATGAGTACAACGGAGCCACCCCTTCCCTCTTCAGAGAGCAGCCGGTTCTCTCCTAGTCCACTCTGGCAGGGTCCCAGCCCTTCTGGCTCCACCTCTGTTGCCAGGACATCTGTGCTCCCACACCACAGCATGCAGCACCAACTACAGACGTAAACCAGGCCGTGTCACGCCTAAGCGTGCACATCCTCAGCCTGGCCCTCCAGCCTCTCCAGCAGTGGCCTGAGCCTCTCCACCCCGTCACTCCCTCCTGCCACCTCCAGTGGACTACTCACTCTGGGTGACAGGCCACGGCTCCTGCATCTCGCCCAGACCCCTTCTCGGTGCTCCAAGCATCCACTGGGCACTGGCCACTCCATTTCGTCACTTACTGTTCTTTAGGGAAACACTCTATTTCACACCCATCTTTAGCAGGGCCAGGAGCGCCCAGGGGAGCTCTGGGTACCCAGCGCCTCTGAGAGGGTCTGGCCTCCAGCAGACGGCACAGCACAGGTGTAGGAAAGGCTAATGCTAACCGAGGTGGGCCTCGGTCACTCAAGCACCGATTCTCAAGTCCACACTGGCCCTGCAGCCGTCATTCAGCGCTCCTCCGCCTCACTGCACGAACAATTCCCCCTCCTCCCTCCCCGGCCCGGGCGATGCTGTTTTCGCCTCTGCTCCTAGAGGACACAGCAAACCCAACTGTACTTTGGCCAGAAGTGACTTGAAACAAACCCAAAAGTTTACTTTGGAAAGGAGTTAATAATAAAAGTTGGAAGGCATCTTTGGGACGATAAACACCTCCTTTTTCCTTTCTTCCAGCTTCTGGCACAGTACCTTCCCCTGGTGGAAACACTTTCTGGGACACAACCACAAGGCTCATGATGACGGGGCCACCACCTCCAGGGAGGATGGAGCAGGGGGAGGAAACGTCACAGAAAGCCATCAGCTGTGTTTCTCGCCTACTCAAAGTTGCAATACCATTTCTGTAATCTACTTTTATCGTTCTTGGAAGGCTCAGGAGGGGCTCCGGTCTGAGAGCCGAGTTTTTAAAAGTCGGACAGATTCTTGGAACCCGGCACCTCATCAGGAAAAGTGAATAATACCCCCAAAGTTTCCAGAAATCAATGCAGAAATACAAGAGGCTCCTTTTGAACCCAATGGAAATTATTTGATAAGTGGAGAAGGTTGTCAGAGCAACACAGCAGAATACACATCTCTGAAAATGAAATAATATTATAATGAAATAAGGTACTTTAAAAATATCAGATTAGCTATATCTTTAAAATAAACAAAAACATAAGAAAACCGTCATTTCTTTTAATCCCTAACTTGAGGAGGAGGAAGTCAGAGAGAGAGTTTCAAACTTCTACAGCCCAACTAGACTTTTTAGACCATAGTTTGAACATGTTAAATTCTGGATTTTTAAACATACCACTATCCTTGGGACAGTCACATGCATTCTATTTCACAGAGACTGAGGAGGCCGCAGGCGTCCTGAGAACATATTAAGGTTCCCGAGGGGAGAAAGGATTCCCCTTCTGATTGGCCACCATGATTTCGATGGGCTGAGATACGTATTTTATATCGAAAACATTATTAACCAGCTGATGGGGGTTGGGGAAAGAGGAGGCATGACCGAATAAAGCAGACTCCTTCAGAAAACCCTAAGTGGTCTTTCTGGCTGTTTACCATAAAAATCACTTAAAAATTTTACAGTAGAAAACAGAAATAACTTATTTTCATCGCATCAAAGTGGAGCTCGAAAAGCTTTCCTAACTTAGGGCTAGAAAACATAATGATTATTTTTAAATGTCTGGTTAAAAATCAGAAACTCTCAAAGGTAAGCCACAAGTATGTAACTAACCCTGAACGTGTCCATTTCTGTTCAAGCAACAAATAGTGTTGTAAATGAACAAATAGATTCATCTTCACTCTATAACTAAAACAGTCAACTGCATTTAGGAAATTAGAAAATTACCAAAACAGAAATTTTTATTTTCTATGCAACATGAAACCTACTGAAAACAATACAGAAATTAGTATGATCTTAATATTAGAATCATTTTCCTCTGCTGGTTTAATAAAAATACAAAGAAAGAAAAACCATAATGTCTACTAAGAAAACCATGACAACTCATAATGTGGGAATATGGACTCAATATTGCTTAAGAAAAAGGCAAACAGCTAGCTCCAAATTATTTTTTAAAAAGCCAACTCATTACATTTTTTAAAAAGGAAAATGTCCACTTCAATATAAATACTAACAAAGGCTCTGTCTCGTTTTTTAAAGATCCTCAGAATCCCTGGAATAATGCCTGCCAACTAAAACACCTACTATGAATTTAGTAATGGGTTATGCAAACATAAATTACAAGGCCAGACATTTTAAAAGGAAAAAAAAGGTGATTTATTGACGTGCTGGAGGCTGGGCAGGATGGAAGCACTATTTCAATTTTCCATATATTCCTCAACACTGCAGATGTGTTAATGCACAAAGAATTTTAAAATAAAAATTACTCTCGACTCTGCTAGTTCTAATACATCAGTTCATTTACTTTAAAAGGGTTACCACAGAACTCATTTCCCACACTTGTAATCAAGAAAATTAATACAGTCAAACATTTTTATCTAGTTTCAAGTACAAATGGATGTGAAAGAAAGAGAAAAAAAAGAAATATAAATATTTCCCTTATCCCATAGCAGCAAAAAAGAGTTAAAGCACAAGTCCCCTTCTTCCCTTTATTAGCCCAACCTGCCCTGATCATATTTTTTACTTTAATTTCTTCATCCCTATTCACAGGTCATTTTTCCCCCCTCATATCACTGCTGGAACTAGCATTTTTTCTTTACTGTGGCAAAGTAATCATTTAAATATATACGAAATATTTTTCATGGGCTATTTATATGTAAACAAAATAAATAAAAATATCCTGGTCTTCGGCTTTTAATTAAAGGAAACAAAAGCTATCACCCTTCTCTGAATAGGTCATGGGAACTCCATCGGGCTGATGAAAATCTCTGAACACACACCAACGGAAAAGGAATCTTCATTTTTCTTCAGTTTGCCAGTGGGTGACAGCTTCACAAACGGTCATTTTCAAAAGCACATATGGCTGTGACTGAACAAGCCTATCTCAAAAATAAGCTTGAAAACACGCTACTAATAAAGAACACACATTTTAAAATGCAAAGTACAAAAGAACACCTCTGGATCCTGGCACTGTGCACTCCTTCCCAGAGAAGGCTAATTTGTGTACACACACACGCACACACACACACGCGCGCGCACACACACACACACACACACACACACACGTGCTCGCGCATACGATATGGGTTCCTGGCACTTTGATTATGTGAACACACCTGACCCCAGGGAAATAGGCTGAGACCAGCCCCATATTTCAGACAAACCAAACAGCCAATAGACAGTAATGGCTTTAAGCTACTGATGACCTGGGCCAAAAATGAAGAGCCACTTAATCTTCTGAAGGAAACTGTCAATGTGAGGAGGCCCATAGCCGACCTTTCCCCCGATCTTAATCACAGCCACCTATGATAACAGACTGGGGTTTATTTTTATGCCTGGCTCCAGACTACAATGATCAATCCTTCAATTTTGGCTATTTCGTATCCACACAATGAACTAGAGAGTGTGTAGTTTTCATGGATCCCTCGAGTCATACATGGAATGAAATTCGCCTAAGAATAAGAGCTAAAGTAATTCCATCAAAACTCTAAACACTTTATAAAGTCTATCCACATTAATCTACACATCCAGTGAAATTCCAATAAAAATCCCAACAGAACTTAAAAATGGAACTGAACAAATGATTCTAAAAGTCACGCGGAGGCACAGTCTAGGGAACTGTGTAGAGCGATGAGATGGGCTCTTCCCCTACTGGGCATCAAGACTTGGTAACAATACAGAAATAATTACAGTAATGATACAGTAATCATCATGAAAACAGTGTGGGGTTGGCGCCAGAATAAACAAGCAGGCAATGGGGACAGACCAGGAGCCTCAAGCCGGGCACAGGACCTGACAGATGCACTGAAGCTAACTCGCCAGGGGAAGGCAACTCCACAGTAAGCGGTTCTGGGACGAGGGGCCCTTAATGGACAAGATAAATGAGAGGCTCACCCAGCGCCATCCACACAAATGCATTACAGCCCCAACGTGAAAAGCAAGACCAAAAACTGTTGGAAGAAAACACGGGACGCCATCTTTATGACAGCAGCTAGGGAAGATTTCTCAAACAAGATACCAAGAAACGTAAACTTCACAACAAAAACCGGAAAACATTCACCTACATTAAAATTAAAATCTTCCATGTGGGGGCTGGCCCCGTGGCCGAGTGATTAAGTCCACATGCTCCACTCCGGCAGCCTGGGGTTTTGCCGGTTCGGATCCTGGGTACAGACCTAGCACCGCTCATCAGGCCATGCTGAGGTGGCATTCCACACAGCACAACCAGAGGGACCTACAACTAGAATATACAACTATGTACTGTGGGGCTTTGGGGAGAAGAAGAAGGAAAATAAAAAGAAGATTGGCAACAGATGTTAACTTAGGGCCAATCTTAAAAAAAAAATCTTCCATGTGACAAATGACACCATAAACATAGTGACAAGAGGCCACGGCCTGGGAGGGGATATCAGCAATGTACACATGCAACAAAAGATCCAGTGCCAGCCCCAGTGGCCTAGTGGTTAAATTCAGAAGGCTCTGCTTAGGCACCTGGGTTCAATTCCCGAGCATGGACCTACACGACTTGTCTGTCAGCGGCCATGCTGCGGCAGCAGCTCACATACAGAAAGTGCAAGACTGGCACTTAGCTTAGGGCAAATCTTCCTGGGGGGGAAAAAAGGATCCAGATTCAGAATATTAACATTTCTACCAGTCGGTAAGAAAACAGCACACAGCCCAACAGGAAAATGGGCAAAGCATATGAGCTATTAAAGACACACAAGATGAACCTGGATAGGCCAGTCATTGCACAAAAGGATGTTCACCCACATCAGAAATAAGGAAATACAACAAAAATCAGCCAGGACATCATGGGAACGGGGCTGGTCCGTGGGGGTGACAGCATCCCAGAACCCCAGAGAGCAAGTCACCGGCAACACCTACCTGGTCAAGCTGCGACCAGGGCTGTACTTCTGGGTGTCCAGCCCAAGAAACCCCTGAACCCACTCCCCAGGACACGAATAATAGTAAAGAAAGGGGGCCAACAATGACCCCAAGCCCGCTTGCCATCTCAGTAGGGCAAGCGGTGTATCTTCTGTGGCTGACGCACACGGGAATCCTGGGTCACGGCTTAAACAAATAAACCAGAGGCATCCCCTGCACACACAGCTCCATCTCTACAAGGTGACGCTGGGTGAAACAGGCAAGGTGTCGAAGGACACATACACAGAGAGCAAGACACCACGTGCGTAATAACACCTGTGTAAATTATAAAATACAGGTGTCCATAAAGCAGCATCTATTGTCTATGAATGCATAAACATTGCTGTGAACGCAAAAAGCATATGGAAATGAAACACCAGTTTCAGGATGGGGTTTAGGCCTGAGGAAGGAGCAAGGGAGAAGGCATGGAAGGAGGATTTTAGCTGTTTATGTAACGTTTTATTTCTATTTCAAAAAAGAGACATCAGAAGCAAATGGGCAAAACATTAACATCTACCCAATCTTTGCGAAGACGCAGAAACGTCGGTTTTGTTTTCTATGCTTTTCAGGATGCCAGAAATATTTCACACAAAAAACAGCAATTAAACCCAGTTGCACAGCTTCACATCTAAAAGCACCAAGTTACCGCGGGTAGAACCCCGGGTGAGGGAGAGTGGGGTTCAGGGAGGCCCGGGTGGCTGTCCCTTCTGGGTCTTTCCACCTGAGCAGCCTCCCCCCGGGACTAGGAGTTCTTGGAAGAAACGTGTGCCAGGGTCTGTTTGACGCAAAACTTTTTTAGGGTTGAAACGTATCCCGTACCTTCCAAAGGAACGCTCTCTGGCACAGCGTTGACGGCAGAGCGGGAGGTGTCGGGGCTGACAGAGGACCCCCCAAGGCTGGAGTCCCCAGCGAAGAGCTGAACTGTCACCCACTGTCCATGCTCAGACACCTGATCGCAGACGCTCTCTGCAGCCGGCCCTCTTTAAAGAGCCCCAAGCGCAGTCAGGAAATGGATGAACAAACACGGGGTCAAACTGGAGCCCCAAGAGGCCCCCTGAACTGAATTGGTGACCTTTCAAATGTAAAGCAGGGGACCAACCACCAAGAGGGGTCCTGCAACTGGAAGCTGCCTCAGGATGCCAGTCACCCACTTGAGAAGTAGTCCAACTTCTGTTCTCTCCCCTAAGCGCACGGAAAGGCCATCTGCTGGGGAGGCGGGGCCGGAACTGCGGGCTGGGCCCCTGGGGGCAGGAGAGGCAGCTCTGGGGACCCATGGCACACAGCAGGGGGCTCAGTGTGCCTGGACGGCAGCCGCCAGGGCTCAGGACGTGCTCCCCAAGGACCTGCTCTGGCCCAGACCTGCAGCCAGGTGGCCTGGACTCGAAACATCCAGCCAGCTTCACCACTTATTACCTGTGACTTCCCTGGGGGTCCTCCTCCTCCTCCTCTCTGGGCCTCAGTTTCCCTTTCTTTGAAATGGAGATGAATACTGTACCTATTTCCTAGGCATCCTGTGAGTCTTAAATCAGCCAGTACGTGTAAAATGTTGGAACCGTGCTTGGCACGCAGTCAGCTGTTGTTTTCAGCTGCCCCTGCTGTGTCTCTGCGGTGACCAGGGCCCTAGCAGAGGCCCTGTCACGTGCCCAAACACAAAGGGATCACCGTGACTCCTGCCGCACGCAAGTGAGTTCTGAAGAGAAAAACCCCAAGAGGTATAGTAGGTGAGCCCTCCTAGGGAGAAAGGGCAGCACCTCAGTCCTGGGCCTGTGGGGAAGATGAACAGGGGTGCGGAGGGGGAGGGGCCAGGCGCCAGGGCCCTCGGCGCTGGGCCACACGGCATGGCGCCCTCACCTTCTGTCTCAAACCAAACGGAGGTCCCTGGTTTGTGCTGAGATCTCCAGTCCAGCCAGCAGCAGAGCCAGAATGAGGATCCAGGAGTCCTGATTCCCAATAAAATGCTCCTTTAACTCTATCAACTGTACCATAACGTCCTCCCGTTCAAACCCTGGGCCAGAAACAAAATTATCAGACTCTGCACCGCAGGCTGGTAATGCTCCTTGTAAACCGGCTTTTTATGCAACTCTCATTGGCAAGTTAAAACCAAGAGCCGCCGTTGGTCAGTAAGCAAAGTCAAAGGATTAGCCCCACTCGCCCCCAGCTGCAGGACCTGGCATCCGATTGTCTCTTTCTTGACTGACGGAATGGGAGATTTTCTTGCACTTCGGTTGATAACAAGTTAACCAGCATTCTCAAGGGAATCTCAGATCTTATCCTAACTCTCCTCCCTGGGCATACTCCCACAAAACCACTCCCCAATATACAAAACCCTTTAATGAGCATGGCACTTCAAAGCAATACTTAAAATCATGTTTTTTTTTTGATGAGGAAGATCGCCCCGACTAACATCTGTGCCAATCGTCTTCTACATTTTTTAATGTGGGATGCTGCCACAGCATGGCCTGATGAGCGGTGTGTAGGTCTGCACCTGGGATCTGAACCTGCGAACCCCAGGCCGCTGAAGTGGAGCACGCAAACCCAAGCACTATGCCACTGGGCCGGCCCCCCCCCCCTTTTTTTTCCTAACTAATAGAAGAGAAACTGCTCACAATTAAGTGACTAAAAGCTGACTTCTAGAAGCTAAAAGGAGACAGTCTTGCACAGTGGTTATGGCCGGGTGCTCGGGAGTCTGTCTGCCTGGTAGGCAGGTGGCTGACACCCTGCAAAGTGGCAATAATGACACTCACCTCCTAGGGTGACTGCGAGGGCCAGTGAAATGTTTGAATGCACTTAGCATAATGCTTGGTTCTTAGTAAGTACTTTCAATAAATACCAATAAATAACAGTTCACCACAATTTCAACCAAATTTTATGGCTTTCACCTTTAGCCATTACATCTCACAAACTGTTCACAACAAGGGTATTTATTGAGAAGAAGCTGCGTGCTTCTTTTTATACCCAAGTTGTTATTACATCCTACACAGAATGACCTTCTCCATTCAAAATGCCTTTCAGCTGAGGTTATTGACCAGAAAGACAAGTTATGGCTATTCTCAAAGAACAGCTTCCAAAGAGAGAGTCCAGCAGCAAATATTTCCATTCTCCGAACAGTGAAGCTAACGCAAAAGGGGAGAAAATGACCTTCTAGACACATGTGGAAGGAGTACATTTTTATTTGACTGAATCTATTCAGGTCTGCGGTAGAAACCAGGTCTATAGTTTTTAGACCTATAGGTCCACTCTATAAAGAGTATTTTTTTAAACTTTAGTGTTCATTTATAGCTTTAACATCCACTCATGAACAAATTTCTCCTTTCAAAAGATTAGATTTTAATAACATACACACGATGTGCCATTTATCGAGCATCTACTATTTGCCAACATTACTCTGGACATTCTACAACACTTTGACTCAGAGGAACTCTGAGTTCGTTGTCATCAATCCCATTTTGGGATGAGAAAATGGAGGCTCAGAGAGGGTACACAACTCAGCCTGGTCTCGACTAAACTTCCATGCCACATGAAGCTAATTACAGTCTTTTCCTTTCGACAGTTATTAAACTCTCAGATAATTTGTCTGTTATACTTAAAATAGCCCTTTAAAAACTGCTAGACACATGAAGGAAGCGACATACGGGCTCAGGAAGGAAGGGAATGCCGGCCTGTCGGCGTCCAGCCAGTGAGTCTGGACAGAAGGAAAGTGTGGCCCGCGGCTCCTCAGACGCCACCCTCCTGCCCGTCAGGGCTCCACACACATTCTGACTGCTTCCTGTGTCACGAACACAGAAACTGAGACATTAACTCTTCATGGATTACCTAAGAATTCACTTTTCTGGGCCGAAGGTGATCGAACAAAATAAGGTCTCCTTCCAACTGCAATGTTCCTTGATCGAACTTCCTAACGTCCAAATTAAACAGCATCCCTGGTCTGAGAAAGAGAAGGGACTGAGTCTGATGCCTCAAAGGAAACGGGTGGTAAGAGCCAACACAGATTAGCAGCCCTTCGGCTCAAAGAAATGTCAGGGCCCCCACTGCTGACACCCTGCCCGAATTCGTCAATGTGGGAGGGTGGGGGGTGGTACAGAGGGGCATTTTCCATTTTTTGATTCAAAAAACTTCCCTCATTTCCCGAAGGACCTTCGCCATCCACACTCCCTCCCTGCCATATTGTCCCGCTCTAGTTCTTAGCACCTCCTGAAGTTATCCTGTGGTCTTTTGTTCACTTGTCCCTGCACTCAGAACTGTTCCCCAGCCCACCGACCCCAGGTGACACTAACCACAACCCTGCTCAGAACAGGCCTAACACGTTCTCTTTCACAGCTGATCCGTGAACTTCGTTCCCGCTTCCCTGTTCTTTGGCCATTGAACAAAGCTTGTGCGGTCGAACGCTCAGCTTCAGCTTCGCTTCAGATCCGTGACACTGAACAGGAGAGAAGCCTACGAGGAAGGGAAGGATCGTGGGTGTGAGGCCCACCCATGGGCCCCTCGGAGTGTGGGTGGGAGGCCCAGCAGAGTGAGGGGAGGCTGGGAGCACAACTACGTGTAGAAGGAAGGAAGAGAGGAAAGAACACAGGAAGAAGTACTTACTGAGCACCTACTCTATGCTCGGCACACCTGAATCCGTCTCCCCAGCAGCCGCCGGGACACCATCAGCTCCTCTTATATAGATGAGGCCCGACTCTCAGAATGCTTAGTGACCTTGGTGAAGGTCACTCGGGCTGAACATCCATGTCACCGCTCACCAGCTATCCACTCCACTCCTGGCCCAGGACTGGACATTAACCTTCCAGGAATCTCACACACTTCTGACTGTGACCCTTGAAGCAGGCAGATGAAGGAATTGAGGTTAAGTTTCTGTCCCAGTGCTACTGAGGTCACAAGGCTACCAAGCACTGAAGCTAGGCCTGGATTCTTGATCAATGTGCCCAAGCCCGAGTGAACTCCTCTGCTCCATAGGCCTCCCCCGCGCCTTCAGAGCATGCTACAGAGTTTTTCTAGAACGTGGTGGAATACCACAGCCACCAGCCACTTACTGACTTGGGGCTGAATTAGGTTTGAGGTGCATTATATCACAGGTTTTCTCTCCTAGGAACCCAAAAGGAACAAGAAATAACCTCTTGGGCTGACAAATTGGCTTAAAGAGTTTAATTGGTAACAGTTAAAAGTTCACTTTTAATTTTTAAACTTTTTCTAGTTAAAGTCTTATTATACCTTAACGGTGGGTGATTCCAGAATGACTGAACACCCTGTGGGCTTTACAATTTTGCCAAACACTACAGTGGCCTTTTTAAAACTGAGTTACTCCTGCAAAAATGAAAAGTCATGAGCTGCTTTTACAAGGGAGAGTTCTTCAGAGTATCAGAGAGAACGAATAGAACACCTAAGAAGGATTTCCCACAGCCCCGCAAAGAGAGGCATTTAAAAACAACTAACAGTTTAACTGAGATATAATTCACATCCCATAAAGCTTACCCTTTTAAAGTGTACAATTCAGTAGCATTTGGCTTATTCACAAAGTCGTGCAACCATCACCACTATCTAATTCCAGAACATTTTCATCATCCCAAAGAGAAACCCTATGAGCATCAGGAATCACTCCGCAGCCCTGGCAACCACTAATCTACCACCGGTCTCCACAGAGCTGCCTTTTCGGAACACTTCATATAAATGGAACCACGTGGCATTCTGTGTCTAGCTTCTTCCACTCAGCATAATGTTTTCAAAGTTCCTCCATGTTGTAGCGTGTGTCAGTCTTATATTCCTTTTTATGGCTGAATAATATTCCATTGTATGGATGTACTACATTTTGTTTATTGATTCATCCATTGACGGACATCCGGGTTGCTTCCACTTCTTGCCATGTTGAATAATGGTGCTATGAACGTTTACGTCCAAGTTTTTGTGTGGACATGTTTTCAATTCTTTTGGAGACATACCTAGGAGTAAAAATGCTGGGTCCCAGGGTCACTTTATGTTTAACATTTTAAGGAACTGCCAAAGAAAGACATTTCTTGAATTCTTTTTTTTTCTAATTCTGTACAAAAAATAAATTGAAGCATCAAAAAAAACTTTATCATCTACCTGTTTGAGATAGGAATCTCACCGAGTAACATAACTGACCCCTTTTTTAAATCTCTGTTGTGTAAAGAATGCTCTAAATATGACAGGACCTTTCACACTCCAGTCCCCATCGAGTGCCCACGGTACTCAAGGTGCACGGCTAAATCGAACACGGCGGAGGCCCAGCTTCGGCCCGAAGACCCTCAGCCTTCAGAAGCGGGACAGAGTGACCGGCCCAGAGCTGCGGATTCGGCAGACTCCCGGACCCCCAGGACGGGCAGTCTGCTGGGTGGTGGGGTGTTCGTGTTCCTGGCTGGTGTCCACCCTGCACCCTCTGATCTTCCAGGTCTTCCAGATCTCCTTCCCATCACTGCCCTCCCTGAAAGGCTCCTGTCCCTAGGGCCATGTCTGGTCTGCCTCCTCTTTCAAAGTCACAATTAGTCAAATCAGTGCTGTGGTCTTCAATTAACCCACACACATGTCCAACGAGATACAAGGAAAATTACGCTGGTGTGGCTCGTCGTTTGGATCCTTACGAGGACGGAAGGAAAAACAAAAGCTGAGTGGTAAACTGAAGAGCCATGCAGGTCTCGCAGCCTGTCAATTTGCAGAAAACGAGAGAAGAACTGAGAGCTGGGTCACTATGCGACACACAACCGTGTCCGGTTGGAGCTAATCATGTCTGAACACTGTTTCAGTTTAAAAAGCACAGGGAGTCATAGGTGAGCTCATTTAATCCCCATGCCAATTCCACGAGGCTAATGCTCATCCTCACCTTCGTCACCCGACTCTCCCGGGCCCCCGGCAGCGCCATGCAGGGCGAAGACGCCCCCACCCAGGCTTCTCACCGAGCCCCAGCCGCGCCGTCTCAAGGCAGCCCGTGCGGGACGTGTCCATCTGAGTCGCAACTTTATTTTTAAGTGACTCTCTTTTTCCAGGCTGAGTCACTGCCTGCAGTGTCTATATAAAGCTGTAGAGGCAGTGACTAAATGCATTTGGGCCCGGGCCACAACTATATATTACTCCCCCTCCCCCAGCCTGCTGACTCCTTTTCTCACAGGGAGTAAAAAAGGAGTCACAAAGTTTGCAGTGCCTTCTCGTCCTGCTGGCTCCCTCACCTCTGCAAAAGGGGAAGAGGTGACTGACATGTGAAGGACCTGGCGCTGGGGCGCTGATTTCATCTCAGGAGGAGCCCGTCCTGATCAATAAGGAGACAACAGTGGCTTTCCTGCAGAGGATGCCCGCCCCTGTCCCCACCTGCCCAAGTTGGGAAGGAACCCACGAATCTAGCTCAACAAGGGCACAGGATTTCTCTCCAAGCCGTATCTCAAGATGACGCCTGATTTTTTCTAACAGTTTCCCAAGAGTGTAAAAATCAGAGAAACCCTCCAGCCTGAGACAGAAAGGGCAAATTAAGATTCTGGCCCTCAGGAAATGAACACCACTGAACAGGCCGTTATGTCAGCAGCAAAGAGAATGTTCCCCGTCACAGACCGGGCACGCTGATCAGGAAGCGGGGCCGTGAGGCTGGGGCTGGAGTCAGGTCCAGGGCCACCTTCCCCGGTGGGGACAGTGAGTGAGGAAGGGGTGGCCAGTCCCGGCGCTGACCCCAGGGAGCTGTGCCCCAAACAGTCAGGGCCAGGGCGGAACTCTGCTGCTGACAACAGGAGCGAGAGATGGTGACATGGGAAAGAAGTCACATGCATTCAGGCAGGAACGATGCAGAAAACACAGACCCAGAATGGGAGCCTGATGGACCAGGTGTCACAGGATTAATGCTGCAGAGAGCAAGAAACGTTCAGGGAAAAATACATCGGAGGACAAAGCGGCCAGTGAGAGCTCCCAAACTGCTGCTCAGTTTTAAAGCTCACAGAAGAGACGTGGCCGCGTTTACAGAAAACGTAAACTGATGTGGCAAGTCTGACAGACTGACACCTAAGACACCTTTGGGGGTAGCAGCTGGACACACCGAAGGACAAAAATGAACGCCGAGGACAGTTTTACGATCGAATCGCTGCATCTCAGCACTGTGGTTCTCCGCTTCCCCCTATAAAGGATGCTTCTTCCCTTGCTGAAAAGAATTGGAACAAAAAACATCCCCTGTGCCCTTTCTGGAAGCAAGTCCAAGCCTGAAGACCTTTCTTCTGAGAGTCGAGCATCACATTCAGAGAGCACGGGCTGCCGAGCAGGGGCTGCGTGCCCCTGCAAACGTCTGCGGCCTGCACTGCACTCAGCCACATCCGAGTCACTCAGATGCTCGGCCTGCCGGGGAGGCAGCACAGGCCGGCGGGTAAGACAGCCTCAACTCAGAGGCCGGACGCCTGGGTTCAAGTTCCGGCTGAGCGGAGTAGCAGCTGTGACATCCTCAAGTCAAACTCTGGTCCGAATGGAATAGCAAGAAAAAAGCAATTCCCAGGCAGAACCACAAAACCCTAACGTTTGTCCCTTTCTCGGTCCCCAGTGGGAAATAAGTGAGTTTTTGGGAGTGAGGAGGTGGCCCAGCACCCTGGACTGGTTCTGAGCAGTGCCCACATGCTTCCACGTCCCTGGTGACCCAATCCGCAGTCGGCTTTATCAACACAGGTGCCATCTGGGGCATCAAAGGTGACCCTGGCCTGCTCCTTGGATCTCAGATCAAAGCCACAGAGGAGCAAAAGGCAGCACTTCAGGCCCGCAGTGCACGCAGTTCCACCACCTCCAGGCTTTGTGACACTGCCGCCAGCCTAGCCTTGCGCCTGACCGGCCTTGGGCAGAAGGAAAGTGTCGCCCAGCGCAGAGGTGCCTGCCCCGGCTGCCAGCTTGTGAGGTCCCCACAAGGTGGCTCAGTTCTTTCACCTGTCTCCCACTCCCAAGCATCCAGCCTGGAGGCTGGAGCATAGTGCCCAGTGGTCAGGGCCTTGGCGCCCATCTCTCACACAGCCCCTACCCCCCCCCAGTTCCATTTCCCCTCCCCTGGGTACACAGGAGAGAGGGTGAAGAAGGAGACACACCCTGTGCCCCCAGCACGGCACACGAGACTGCCAATGTGTGCCTTGGAGCTGTGTTCTAAGCCAGGAGCTCCCGGGTGAGTCTCAGGGAGTCCAGGAGAAACCGTACGCAAACGTGCATTTCTCAGGGGAGCGGGTCCTTAACATTCGCCAGTATTTCAAAGGTTGAGAATCAAGCTCAAAGAGCAGACCTGTTTACCTAGAAGGGCTACTGAGGCATACATGGCTTAGAACCTTACTACCATCCATATGAGAGTGTTTCTGGGGTAAGTCTGCATTCAGGAGGTGCCAGCTATACCATCCTAGCACTTAACATGCCACATCAGGATGTTCTACCTGCCTGGCAAGAAAGACAAGAAACGTTTTTTTTCTTTTTTTGCTGAGGAAGATTCAGTCTGAGCCAACATCTGTGCCAGCCTTCCTCTATTTTATATATGGGTTGCCTCCACGGCATGGCAGACAAGTGGTGTAGGTCTGTGCCCAGAATACAAACCCACGAACCCGGGCCGCTGAAGTGGAGCATGCTGAACTTAACCACTACACCACAGGGCCAGCCCTGGATAAGAAACTTTTTAAGAACAGGGACAGGATTTTATCCCCAGGGCTGTACCGTCTGGCACATGGAAGGTGTTCAAAAAATAGCTGTAAAATGATTAACTGTTATTACAAACCGACTTTTGGAACACTTTA
Source organism: Equus przewalskii (assembly GCF_037783145.1). Taxonomy (NCBI): domain Eukaryota; kingdom Metazoa; phylum Chordata; class Mammalia; order Perissodactyla; family Equidae; genus Equus; species Equus przewalskii. The sequence goes on along the minus strand of NC_091842.1, from coordinate 9,802,331 downwards.
CGTTGAAACTACCCCTACTTGTTGTTTTTTTAAAGTTCTCAGGGCTTTGAGAAGCAGAAATCAACTGCATCTAATGTGTTCTGTAGTGTAAGTTCCAAGTTAAACCAGCAACAAATGTGGCCTGGACTCCAGGGGCCAGGCTGGTGTGGAGCCCTGCACACGTGCGTGCACACACACGTCCAGCAGCCCTGTGAGCCAGGGCCGGTCATTACACTGCTTACAGGTGACAAAACTTGAGACTGGGGGGGGTTTAGTAATTTTCCCAGGGACACAGCTGGTAAGTCACCCGAGGCAAGACACGTGGGAAGTGACAAAACCTAGAAACACCCCCACAGTCTTTGATGCTCAACTACTGATTACTAATTCAACAGGGAATGGACGTTCAGCTACAAAATTAAAATTAAAAACTGTTTTTCTTCGAAAGGGACTCTCTTTTTGAATCAAAACAATACATAAAACTTTTGTGGAGTAATGGCAATCTCCTTCAAATTAACTGCAGTTTTGGGGTTAAAAAGACGTAAGCAGTAATATCAACAGACTATGAACATATTAATCTAATGACATAAACCGCCACTTAAACAAATTCATTCTAAACAAGGACTGCAAGGCTCTGCCTGCCTCGGAGCCCATCTCCCCGGCACCATGGGTTGTCCCACGTGAAGGAGCCCACCTGGTGGAGCCGGGCCAGCCGCCAGCAGCCCCTCACTGGCCTTCCCGTCAGAGCCCACCTGTCCCCTGGACCTTGGGCGGGGCCATCTGGGAAAATACAAACTCCCTGTCGGGGGACAACCTTATCGACCGCTGACTTCTCCCTGGCACCTAATCCTGCACATGAGATTTACCAGACATTCAACAGACACTGGGAGGACATTTTCCTCTTTCCCAGAACAAACAGGGACTGCAGCATTTCCAGGAGGGATCAACGCATTTGGTGCAACACCAGCAAGGACACCACTGGCCCTGCCTCTGCCTCGCTGGCCGCCCTGGGGAGGAGAGCCTGGTGCTCACTCAGCTGACTGTGTGAGGCACAGGGATCCTAGGGCGTGTCCACACGAGGAAGATGCCTTCCCTGCCAATAAGCCAATTTTTTTTTTATCCCTGAGAACAAAGTTCTCAGCAATCTTCATTTTTACACATCCAATTTTTAGAAGAGTTCCTTCGACAGTAAGTACTAACCTGTCCTTGGTTGTTTAATAGTCAGTGGTACAGTCAGCAGGCTCCCCTGGACTGAAACCCCAAACAAAGTGACAATCCTATATCCCCTCTGGATCCTAGGCCCCACACTTGCCAGAGCCCCCATGTGCCACCAAGACCCCCCATGTACCCCTCCCTCTGTGTACCCCAGAGGACCTCGGCCGCAGCTACCCGCCTCCCCCTCCACTTTGGCCTTAAGTGGCTGCAAAATTTACAGAAGATTCTGGTTGGCGGAGTAAGTGGACCTGCCTTCTCTACCAGGTCCTGCCTCAGGGCTCCCACAGGGACCCCATGCAGATTTCAAGAATGGACCTGGGACAGGAAAACGCAGTGGGAGGAGCAGGGACAGAAGCCTGCACGCAAGACCACCTTCCACGCTTCCCCAAGGCTCATGCCGCAGCAAGATTCTCCTGACAGCAGGGAAAGCAGCCTGAGCGGCACCAGCCACGACCCGCAGGCAGAGGCTGGGGCAGGCAGGACAGTGACCTTCCGTCCCTTCCAGGTGGGGCTCTGGGTCCTCTTCTCCACGGAAGACAATGTCTAAAAATGCACCCTGAAAAGAAATGCCCCCAATGGCATTTACCAACCGGGCTGCTCCCTCCCTAAGCCTCTTCTATTTACTGGGGTCAGGAGACAAAATGCAAAGTTTAAGGCTGGGTTTCCTCAAGGATTCCACACAAGCCGTGTGAACCGATCCCCAGTTCCTGCAGAAGAAAGCCTGTTGAGATGTCAGTGGAAGGAGCGGGCCCGGTTCGGTCCAATGAACATTTATTAACCGAGGGCTGGGACCCAGGTGGCGGGAGGGGAACAGGCCCGTCCTCATTTGACACCTGCCAGGACCCTGGGACTCCAGCGGGACGGCCAGGAACCCAGGTCTCTGCCTCACCCTCTTCACTGGACTTGCTGTACGACAGATTCTATTTACTTATCGTCTGTCACCTCAGAAGAGTGACCTTGCTCTTTTTTAGATTTTCTATGGACACCCTTGGACATACGGTCACCAAGAGGAGGGCAGTAAGAACAGAGGACAGTGAACGACGGCTAATTCCTAGAACAGTGCTCAGAGCGGATCGAGAGACAGATGCGACGGGGTCAGCCTGGGGAAATGGAGTCAAGGAGAACATGGGAAACCCGCAGCTACCCTCCAGGAAGGTCTGCCCTGAAGCAGCCTGAGCGGAGGAAAGCAAGCAGAAGGAGGGAGTCCTGTCGCTGGGTTGCTTTCTTTTCACAACAAGATGGAACGTGGAGAACAGCAGTTCCCTCCACAGCTGCACGGAGGCCAGCGAGCCCAGGCAGGAGCTACCCTGACCCGCACTGTGGGTCTGACAGAACGTGGCAGATCCGTGTGTAACGGCAGGGTGGGGAGGAGACGGAAGAGCTGAGTCTAAAATCTAAAACCCTTCGGTGACTCTGCCCCGGGAGCCCTCTTTCTTTCCACTGGGCTGTGAAGTTTTCTCCAAAATATTTGTCCTGAATATACAGAGGGTTAAATATTTGTTTCCCACAACGATTCACGATGGCACTCCCTTAAACAGCAAACTCTTTTAGAACGCTTAAAATGAGCCCACTTTCAAAAATTCAATTCACACATCATTTTTCAGGAATATTATAAAAGTTAGAGGCATCCTCCCAGACAGCAGCTTTTCTTCCAGGCCCGTGCCTTTGTCATCCATGGAAGAATCTGGAGGCCTGGAAGCCAGAACCAAAGCTGTGTGCAGCTGCGATCCACTGACATCTGAGCGGAGGCTGTGGGCACTGTCCATGCAGGACAGCCATCGCGGGCCACCTGGCAGAAGCTCCCCTCAAAGCAATTCCCGCTCAACTGTCTGTAAAACTCTTTCTTTTTATTTCCTACGAAGCCTTTGATAGGGACTGAGGGAACAAGGGACCTAGAAAACAGACCAGGAGAATGTTGCCCCAGCCACTCTAAAACAGTGTCCTCCAAACACATACTTACAAGAAAAAGACAGGAGCGCATGAAGAGCACATTTCCAGCGCCCTTTAAAGCATATTTTAGGAAACACAGAGGCGTTTAAAAGGCCCTACCACACTAAATGTCTGTTCTACAAGAAGTATTGGCATATGGCTTCCTCAGATTTGGGCAGCTCTCAGGCACTCGCCTGCCCCAGCACCAGGGAAGGGGGCCCTCTGAGGCCCCTCTGTCCCGCTATGCCCTTTAAGACTCGAGGTGGCACGCTAACAGATGTGGCAGGGGCTAGAGGCGGGGGTGAGCTTGAAGACCTGGGCTGGCCACATACCTGGCTGCAGGCTTGCAGACCAGCTTGCTCAGTACCTGCACGTGGATGCCAGCTGGTGCTTGAATGCGTTCAGACAACCTATGAGTACCCGCGCTCCCCAGCCCTCGCAGAGGCACACAGGCTGCTGGAGCGGGCTGGGGACAACCGAAAGAAGGCGGCAGACTGACAGACATGAAATGCTTACAACACGTGTTCTGAATACACCAGAATAGTAAGAGCCCTTCAAAAAGCTTGTGACGGTCACGCCACCTCACCTCTGGAGTGTTCTTCTTGAACTCTCGGCTCTGCTCGATGAGCCGCTTTCTAGACTGCTCGCTTTCATCTTGCCGGTTTGCCAATACTGTTGCGGTGGCATCGAGTTCCCTCTGTCGAGAGAAAGAAAAAGGAAAGAGGAGATTATAATCGTACTTTGTACAGAGGAGGGCCTGTGTGCATCTGACCAGAACAGTGGAGAAGCCCCCGTGGGTCCGGGATCAACTCATCGGCAGACGAGGGGCTGGGGCTGGCGGCAATGATGGGGTCCCTGTCCATCCCCCTATGCTGGTTCGAGAACACAAACTTGCTCGGCTTGACATGTTGTGTATGACACACACCTCACACAGACTGTTTATATCACGGAACACGCAGATCCGTTTTTCTTTGCTGAAACCAGAGTCAGGCCAGTGCCCAAGTGCCATCCCTCACTGGTGCCACTCGCTTCTGCTCCTAACCAGCGTCTCCCTTCGTCAGGTACCGCACTCCAGCCTGGCTCTACTCTGGGCTTCTCAACGGTGTGTTCTGTTTGTCTGTCCTTCTCCAGTGGGGGCTTGGAAGCTTCTATAGCAACACTTCATCTGCTTTCACACAACGGATACTTATTGTGGGTTTACTACAGGCCAGACATCGTGTCCAGGACCATTAAAACGAACCTGCCACTTGTTTAAGAGTGACCTTTGAAAGGCAAATTCCAAGAAGAATGATTTCCAATATCTCATAAACTTCGGAAACGAGGCCCCTGGAAATAGCAGGTGTCCTCACACGATTGTACAGGCACTAAAACTCTTGACAGCCACCAGGGGAGTGGGTCCCCTGTAAGAGTGGCACACAACAAAAGACCCTCAGAGCACAAGAGAACCTGGGCCTGGCCTCAGCAATCCCAGCAGGAGCTGCCACGAGGATCTGTTCCCAACAAGCCTGCAGCAGACGGGCCCGGAGGGGTGCCCTAGGCTGACAGCAGGAGCGCAAGGACACACTCTTGGAGCCAGCCGAAAGGCCTGTTTCCTTGCTGTTACTCTGCTCAGGATTAAAGATGGCTGCTCCACATGGCTTCTCAATGCCTGGACCACCCCCCGAGGCCCAGGAGAGCAAGGACCCAATCAAAGGCTGAACGGCGAGGAAAATCAAGGATGAAGATCCATCCACAGACATCCAGAAGCACCTGTGTGCTTCTCCACCCACCCTCCACCCAGCTCATGAAGTTCCACCTGCTTTCCTTTTTGGTGGAAATAACCGAAGTGGTCTGGAAGCCCTCCCGGTGGACACTTCATTCGTACCACTCTGGGGTGGCCCACTGCCAGACAAGATGACAGAGGGCTGGGACAAACATCCAGGGTGCTGTCAACTTGGAAATCGCTGATAGTTTTAAAAGGGGGGAGGGGGAGAAAAACTGGGGATGGAGGGAGATACCACCACACCACACTCTCCCCCTTAGCGTTTTTGGCATGACAGCAGATCTTGGGCAAACAAGCCCCAAAGAATACCGTGGGCTAGCATTCAAGAACAGATGTCAAAGCTACTGCAGAGAAGAGGGAAACACGGCACATTCTGATAGACCACATTTGAAACACATCCCAGGCGAGGGAAGGAGGAAAAAAGAGCAGCGAACCAATGTGGTGGCGCGGGCGAGGGAGAGGAGAGAGAGCAGTCGTAGATAAGCAGAAGGCTTCTCAGAAATATAAACAATCTGGGAAGGAGGAGGACTTAGACATCTATATTTAAGCAGCAGCAGAAGAAGTTATAAAAGGAGACTTCAAGATGGGGGAAAAAAGCCAATATTGAAATATGACAAAAAAAGTAAAGTTGATGTTTCGTTCCAATCACACACGGATGCAGAAAACTTCGAGAAAAACAAAGAGCCCTGACTGCTTTCAACGAGGATGCTATTTCCCGGGACGGGGTGTCACCCTGTGAGCATGTAGGGTGACTTCTGCGCCAGGCACTGGATGCTGGGGGTACACAGGTGACTGTGGGGTCCCGGCCCCTGCCTTCCTATTTAGGAGAAAGAGCTTGGGGACAGTGGCGGGCGGGGCGCGCATGATGGCAAAGAGCACATGGTCCGTGGGACCCCTATTGCTGCTGGGTCCCCACATGTCCCTCTCTCTCTAAGGTCCGCCCCAGCCCAGCACCGAGGAGCCCGACTGGGGAGGGTCGAGCCTGGAACATGCCACTTGATGGAGGGGAGCAAACCCACCTTTATCATGGGCTGCAGGGCCAGCCTGCCTGAGGCAACTGGCTGCTGGCAGTCGGGGACCCTCCAGGGGCCTACCACACTCCCTTCCACACGCATGCACACATATGCAGTCCACACGAGAAACCAACAGGATCTCCAAATTTAATATGGTGCCGCCACCCGCCACCACAGAGACAGACGGGCACAGCCAGGAGAAGATACCGAGCTGCTCCCACCCCAGGTCACACTGAAGGCTCACAGTCTTTGACCAAGTCCCTTGAAAGAACACCACCAAATCCCTTTGAAGGACACCAAGGCTAAGACTGTGGGGACAATGCAAAGGGAAGCGACACTGTTAAACATTAAGCCAAATACTGTTTCATTATCTACCTAGCCTGCCTTTACTCAAAGTGTCAAATACAATGACACATTAATGGGGAATTTAATGTGTTTAGAGAAGGTTGCAGTGGGGGCCTAAAATACAGAACCCTCAGCCCCTGAGTCACTGGTCACATGTAAAAAGGAGCATGGAGAGTCCCCACACCTGAAAGGCAGTAAAAACTCGCAAAGAGAAAAAAATAACAAAAACAGACGGGAACCAACCTAAATGTCCCGCAATGGCGTGACGGCATGCTCACTCCAGGATTATTCTGCAATGGTTAAAGAAAAGAATCTACAGTCCTACACGCACTATGTGAGATGCAATGATTTTCAAGATATATTTAAGCAAAAAAAACCACAACAAAGTACAAAACAATGCTAGCATTGTTTAAAAGAGGATCTATACATACGCTTGCATAAGCTTTGTTTGGCTCTAGAAAGATACAGGAGACATTAGAAAATGTGTGGCTCTGAGGCACCCGGGAGGAGGGGACCTGCTCTTCAGTACACATCTTTAGACTATTTTGCCATGTGCATGTATTAGCTAACTGGAAACACTGCAATATATATATTAGTTTAAAAAAATCCTACTAATGGTTATAGAAACATATTTACATAAGCTGTCTCATATATGAGTGTTCCTGGTCTGCACGTCCACCTGCCCAGAGGCAGAGGCCTGGAAGAGATGGGTGACCTCTTGACTCACTCTTGTGATTCAAAAAGTGAGGCAAGCGCGTCCTTTGTCAAAACAACAGCTGGTTCTTGCACAACGCACTGCACATGGGCCAGTCTCAGGGCTTATGGACGAGGAGGAGGCGGCCGGCCACAGAGAACACCACTCGGCCAGGCCAGCACTCTCCCAGGCAAGGGCAGAGCGGCGCGTCGCCTCAGAACTATTTAAAACTGTTTTCCCACTGGAAACACCCCACAGCCTCAGAGGCGAGGGAATGGGAAGCTGGCAGGGCTGGCAGCAAACCAACGGGGTCTGAACACACGTGCGCTTCCCGCCAGGCTGAGAGGCCTGAAGACTGCTCAGGAAAGGTCTTGCCAGGACAGCCACATGGATGCAGAAGCTGTGGGGTTTTCTCTCAAAGTGCTCATGGGATGACTGATGCCAGGAGGCGAGAGGTGTGGGGAAAACCTCCGGCTTTGGAACAAGCGGCTCCGTGCAACAGCCACACCTCCTCCTACGAACGGGCGTCCTGCCGAAGAGCTGTGGCTGACTGCGCCCCACTGTTCCTCACGGACGACAAGTTCCGGGATGCTCTGTGTCCATTTCTGACAGACCTCAAAGGGCAAAGCTCTTAACATTTTAAATTACTCTCTGCCTGAATCCAGCCTCTCAGCCAAGTGTTAAAGATTTATTAAAACACAAAAGATAAAAAGGGACCATGTAGCTGCTTATTTAAAAGAAATGGTGGGAAAAATATCTTCCCAAACAAAACAAGTCTTTTAAGGATGTCAGTGAGCAGTTTAGAACTGCTCCTCTTTAAGGTGTGTATTTCAGCTGTGTGTCTATTTCCCAGTGGGGGGCACCTGCAGGGCCACCGCCACTCCTGTGAAACTCTCTCCTTAAGGCCCCGGGCCAGGCCTGCTGGTGCTCTCGCACAGATGCATGGGGCCGCTGGGGCCTCGCAACCCTGGGCCAGCAGAGAAAACACACACCCGGGTCCACTGAAAGTGAAGGAATGTCTTTTTAGTGTCGCGAACTTTAATCCAGAGAGTTCGTTCATCTGATGTTTCTTCGGGGCTAATCTGTTACACTAATCAAACAGCAAATTCCATGTAAGAATTTAAAATGGCTTCATCAGTGACGTCAAAGAACACTTGTGCGAAAAGCGAAAGGCCAGCCACGTGCACCGGGAAGTCCTTGGGGCATTTTCTGTTTCGCTTCCAGCAACAGAATCATTTGGAGAAATGGAAGCTGCTCTGGCTAGAGAGGGGGAAGGGCCCAAGTCCACTTACCAGCCTCCTTCTGTCACCCCCACCCCTACGACCCCCTACACAGAACATCTGAAGACCCTGCAGACAGTGGCCTCAGAGAACCCTGGCCTGGAATCCAGCCTCCACCCCTGCTGTAACCTGTGTAGCTTTGGTCAATGACATCCCCTCTCTGGAGACAGTGAAGATACTGCATGTCAACTGCATCACATAATAAATGCTCCATCAAAGAAAAGTTTTCTGTACTCTCATAGCCACGCGCTTGACCTCAGGCCTGAATTCATTCGGCCACCAGTACCCCCAACGAGGCTAGGGTTTCCAGGGAAGCAGATGAATCAGAAGCTGACACTGACCCCCAAGTGCCCACAGCCCAGCCGAGGAAACTAGGCAGGCATGGAAGAGCGACAAGACAGAAGGGACTGGGCCGGTGGAATGAGAACAGAGGCAGATGTTAGAAAAGGGAGAAATACTGCCCGCAAGAGAGGTTGGGGTCCCCGTTCCTGTGAAAGACGCCCATCTCGGCTGGGGCCAGTGCCGGGGACGGGCTCACTGGGACCCGCGCAACCCGAGGGGCAGGTGCTGTCAGAGACCAAGAACGGGGCTCACAGGAACCAGGAGCCTGGTGAGGCCCCCTGGGGTGGGAGTGGGGGTGGTGGGGACATGACAGGAAAGTGCCATCGGTGAGCAGAGGTCAGCACGGCTTGGGCATGGAGGTGGTAAAAGGCGCCTCCGAGAGGCAAGCTGGGGCCAACACAGAAATAACTGTGTTCGATTAGAAATGTAAAAGCTACGTCCCCAAACATGTGCCCAGACAGTGACCAAGACACCCACTGTAGGGGCACAGACAGGCATGCACACGTATAACGTGCTCACACACACACCTCCTCTCTGGAGAAAAGTGACGGGGCGGGACTCTGGGGGGAGGGAGGTCCTTTCCCCTCTACCCTTTACAGCTTCTGAATTTTGAGCAGGTAAATGTAATGACTATTTCCAAAAAGTAAACACATCTTTCAAAATCTCACTTTGTCCCTATAATGAGACGTAGGCTCTGCAGGACTGACGAGGACCTGTGAATGCCCCCTTCCAGAAGGGTGCTCCTACGTGGCCCGGTGGGAAGTGCACCGTGCTGTTCCTGGGGCTGTGGACTGACGACTGGCTCCATTAAAGGCGAACCTTGCAGAATTCCCAAAGTAAACACCCGTGCTTTCATTCAGTTTGTGAGTTTAGCTAGAGACCCAAGTCTGACCCAGATTTCCCAAGGGGTTTTTTTCAGACACTTAATCCTTACCCATCACTTTCCCACTCATAAAACACAACAATCTGAATTATGGCTATGCTATTCTGTCACGTGATGTCCACCACATGGGCTGGCAGGAAGCACTGCCACCCAGGAAGCCCTGGTTTCCACGGAATTAGACAGACGTCCAACAGGGACAGTCAGGGGCAGCACACAAGTGGCAAAGATGGGACAGTTGGAGAGAGACCCGCCCTGCCCTGCTGTGCCCCAAACCCTGAGCTCCCATGCGCCCTGCAAGCCTCCCGGAGAAGCTCAAGAGAAGGCAAGGAGGGAAAAGCGAACTGAATGGAGGAGAGAGGCAGCGAAGCAGGAAGGCAGGAGGCATCGGCGTGTGGAGTGTGAGGGCTGCAGAAGCTCAGCGTGATGCGAGGTCAAGGCGCCCCTCACTCCCTCACGGGCACCCATCACCGCACAGCCCTAACGATGACCAGGACACACCCTCCCTGCAGAAGAAGGGATGTGCCGTGGCCCAGCCCGAATCTGAGCTTCTCGTTCCCTGCGCAAAAGCCTTCAGTGGCTTCCCCAGGGCCTGGGATAAGACCACCAACGGCCCACCAGACCCCCACACTGGCACACTGGCCTTCCTCTAGTGTCCCCGGAGGGCTGGGGCCCCTCCTTTCCCTCGGACCCTCAGCACAGGCTCTCCCCTCCACTGGGAAGCTTTTCTTTCTCTCTTCCATGAAACTGTCGGATCTCTGCTCAAATACCACTTCCCCGACCCCTCTACTCCATTCCCCCTGCCCGAGAAGAGGCGGTAAGGTGTGCACCCAACCCCCCGAACCCTGCCTCCCGGCAGCCACTCCAGTTTGCAATTCCATCCGTGCGTGTGGGCATGGTTAACATGTGTCTCCCCGTGGGCTAGAGCTCCAGCAGGGCCTGTCCTGTGCTCCCTACGGGCTTCCCAGAACCTCATGCCGTGCTGGGGCACATCACAGGTAAGTGGTCAGAATTTGCTAAAAGAAAAAGCTAAAAAACAAAAAAAAAGGCGGCAAAATAAACAACATGCTATAACAGAAGTCCAGGAAAAAGTGCAAAAGGGTTCAAAGGAGGAGAGATTACTGTGCTTGGGAGAAACTCAGAAGAGCCTGGGGGTGGCAGGGACAACCTCTGCAAACAGAGACCGATGTAAGGAGAGAGGGAACAGATTTACAAACTCTGCAGACAGCCAGGCTTCTGGCGGGAAAGAGAGCCGGCTGCAAGGAAAAGGCCAGCCCAAGCACTGAGGCCTTCGATGGCTAAGAACAGTCTGGAACAGTTCAGGAGGCTGTGAGGGCTGAGGAGGAGCAAGGGAGCAGGCTGACAGGGCCAGCTTCTTGAAGGCAAGACTGGATGCGGACGGAGGGCAGGGTGCCCGGGGAGACCACACCCTCCTCGCCCTCAGCCTCACAGGATCTTGGGTCGAGCCCTAGAATGGCACCATTTTTCTAAGAATTAGGATCATATGGCAAGAGGGCCTCCTCCCTGCGGGAGCCGCCTGGGCAAGCTCTCCCTGCAGCCTGGAAAGTAACTTTCATCACAGCTCCACCGTCAGAACGAGGCAGGAACACAGGGAGGGGAAGAGGCCATTCCAACAGTGCTTTGGGGACAGTAGGGAGCGGCAAAGCAGCCGTGGGGTTTGCCACGGAGGCTCTTCCCCAAGGGAAGTCTGCTTCATCTCTGCACCCCGTGGCCGCCCCCCAGGAGAGCCCAGGAGGGGGCACTTGGGGAGGGAGCGCTTCTCCCAGGGAGGCAAGGTGCGGTTCCTGGGGGCGCCCAGCACACAGCAGGTGCTCAGTAAACACTGGCTGAACTGGCTGGATGAGAAGTGAGCCATCTGGGTTAAGCAGACCCTGTGGTTCTTTGACTCGGAGAACAAAAAAGTGGACAAGCTTGGGTGGACAAGCAAGGGGCTGCCCAGAGCTCCTGTTTCCAGTTATCTGGGGGCTTGATCGGAAAGGCTGCGCGTCTCAACCCTCGCTGAAATCCGCACGTGCAGTCAGCCATCCTCTCCAATCCTGGAGATCAGAGTCCAGGAACAGCCGGCCACCGCTGGCCAGAGCTCAGAGAGCATGGCGGCTGTGCTGACAGCCCCGGCTCCCATGAGGGTGGGTCTTGTTCCCAGTGCCCAGAGCAAGGAGAGAGGAAGTCTGGGACCAGGAATTGGGAGAAGCGTCTGCACAGGGCCTCCCACCACCCCTCAGCTCTGTGACCAGGACACCTCTCTACCCTAAAGTGGGAACGTCGATGCACACCTCAGAGAGCTGCCTCGAGGATTAAATAAGAGAAAACGCTTGATGACGTTTCTCCTTTCCTCTCGCCATTCAACTCGACCCCACCTCAGACAAAGACGATCTCCTCATGCTCCTTTAATTCTTACAATAGTGTCAGACATCTGGTACATACTGGATATTTCTCAATTCTGGGAGATGATTTGATATTAATTCCCAGTCCAGGAAAGTCAAGTGAAACAATTTACTCAACATACACGTACGACCTGTGGCCTTCCCGTCTGAAGGCCACCTGCCTGGGGATGGTGCGGGAGGGTGGGGACGGGGGCAGGGGGGTCTCTCAAGGTACATTTTTCAATATAATTTTGATTTTGCATCAAGTGAATGTGTTACCTATTCAGAAAATAAAATTGAATAAAAATAAATAAACTGGCCTAACAAAAGCTATGAGTACAAAGTTTTCATACAAGCCTTTTTGTGAATTCCTTGGGATTGAGAAATTGCAACAGAGAACCAAGATTTTGTTTTTCGTTGTTTTGCACCCCGTCGAAAACCCACTATGCGGAGACAAAAATGCCAGATGTATCCAGCAGGCATTGCACCACACAGAACACTTGCCAGACTCTCATTTAAACAGTGAGACATGAGAGCCGGTGTCTCAGAGACGCATAATGAAACACAGGCGGATAGGGGACGGGTGTATCACTGACAGCAGGCACTCGTGGCCCAGGGCTGGGAGGGAAGGATGTCTCTGAACCCTAACGAAAAGGATCCTGCTTTACATGGGCATCGAACCATGAGAAATTGCTGATACCCGACCAGTTTTGAGTTACAAAAATGTCTGTTTCACAAGCAGCATTCTTCATTGCTCTCTTTGGCTGTATCGCAAAACAAACCTCAACTCTGCCTGCCAGCCTCAGCCTTCCAGACACATGGATCCCAATGGCAGGAGTGCTTCACCCCTCCTTGGAGCTCTCCAAGGAGCCCAAAGGACCCTTCCTCCTCTCATGAGCACCCGCACTGAGCCATCGGCATTGGTCCTTGCTGTCTGGGATCTCATATCCCTGAACTCATCTTGGTCCTGGGTTGACGTAGGGGCTCCTTGGGTGGGTCCCTTGTCTTCTGCTTCCACTGCATTCCCCAGGCCTCAGCCTCCACCTCGCCCTGCAGGACCGGCACTGGGGACCGGGGAGGGGCTGCTGAGGCCGACCTGTTGGCACTCCCTGTCCATGGGCCTCTGGGTGAACTCGGGAGAGAAGCAGCCACAGGAGCTCTGCTAATCCCACGTCACAGATGAGGAGACCATGGCTGGGCCCATATGTCACTTGCCCCTGCTAACAAATGCCCAGGGAACAGGTCCTGACTCCGCGGCTTTTCTTCGTTTTATACCTAGTATATATATATTATGAGACAAATTTTAAAACCAAATGGGAACATGTTATAATTTTTAAATGTCCATGAAGTTGATGGGGGGGGGGGGCGGTCTGTGGCTAAAGCATTCACTCCCCTGTCCAGCTCGATGGAACTGTCCCCCTGCTCTAGCTGCAGGACAGGAAAGGGATGGCAGAGGGAACAGATCCATCTAACCCTGCATTCGGAACGGGAAAAGAGTGAGACGCGAGAGATCTTTAGTGGGCTGGCCTGTCAACCAATTAACTGGATCAAGTGACCAATTAGTTGAATGAGGGGGATGAAGGAGAACCATGCTATCCAAAACAGGACCCACTAGCCACACGTGGCTACGTAAATCGAAATTAAACTAAAACTCAGTTCCTCCATCACAGCAGCCACATTTCGAGGGCCAGTGGCAATGATATTTGATGGCGCAGATTCTGTGAGACAGCGCTGGTCCAGAAGGACTCTCCAGGTTCTGAGGGTGATGCAATTAACGGTTACACAGCAGACACTGCTGCCCCATTTCACAGACTGAGGACACTGATGATTACATGACAGGCTCTGCCCAAACCACACCACGAGGGCTAAGCCCAGATTCGAACCCAGATCTTCTGGGTACTAACGCCGAGGCTCTGTACAGTATACCACGATGACACCTCTTCCCCGTGCCCCAGCTTAACACACTTGACTTCCTCCAGGAAACAGGAGGCAAGGCCATGGGCCTTTTTAAAAGAGGCAGGAGCAGGAAAAAAATGTGTTTTAATCTCAAAATTAATTATGCCAGTGCCAGAAAGAAGAACTCTGATCTCATCTATGCTGGTAAATGTTTTCCTCCTAAACAATTTGTTTCAGAAATAAGCCTTTAATTTGAATACTCTAGGAGCCAAAATTTCTGTCTGGTGGAAATATTTATTTCTATTGTTTGGCAGGAATCAATTTGTTAGGGCACCAGCCACGCTGGCAGAGGTTCCCTCCGCTTCTCCGGGAGAATGCTTGGCGCAAAACCACCCACCGCCCAGCAGCGCTCACTGGCTCGTTCTCTCTCTCACTCGGTCGCTCGCTCTCTGTTTGGGCTACCCCAGCCACATCTGCCGGCACAGACACGGCTGTGCATCAAAGCGCCCCCAGCGTGTGTGCCAGCACAGAGACGCTTTGGGGATTATTAGGAATGTGAAACTGGGCTTGGTGGGCAATCGGCCGAATGTGATTTTCACAATCAGAGTCGATTTCAATGATCTTGTAAGTGGCAGAAGCCTGGTGGCCCAATCTTCGGGATTCACACATGGCCCTGTCTCTTCCGGTGTCAGTGACGTCCAGGGGGCGAGCAGCAGGAGACTTTTGCGGAGACCTGGCTCCATCCTGGCTCCAGGAATTTGGACAAGTCCTCAGGATGCCCTGGGTCTTGGTTTTCTCATCTGTAAAACGTACCACCTACCCTGGCTCACAGGGTTGCTGGAAAACTGCGTGACATAAAGAAGAAGAACTCTTCTAAGTTAAAAAAGCTCCAGAGAAATGGCAGTTCTTATTCTGCAAGGACAAAGCACCCTCCACCTTCCTCTCTGAGCTCCGTTTTTGTCTACTCCGGGGGTGGGGGTGCTCGAGAGCCAGATCATGAAAGTTAAAAGCCATCACAGTTACAGGTGAGGTGCTAATAACTTCATTTTGAACCTGTCAGGTTTGGGTTTTTTTAAATCACAGCTGTGGCTCGCACTAGAACCCCACCTGTAGCTGCACTCCCTTCTCACATTTTAATTAGCGAATAAAAACTCCAAAAAGCTCTCGAAATGCTTCTGCCTGGAATTTATAAGTAAAAGTTCTAAGACCCCAAGCGGCTCCTGGGAGAAGCAACCCAGTAACAGACATCGATCAACAACACAGAACAGGTTCATCTGAACAGCTGATGTCAGGCCAAGAGATGCCACCTCCGAGCCAGCTTTGATTTTATTTTTGCAGTTAATTTTCAAGATTTTTGGTGCCGTGTTCAGCAAGCAAGGTTTGCAACATTCTGCCATTGGCTGAGAGCTGCTGCCAGCCAGATGGCCCAGCAGAATGACACTCATATGGCAAAGAACATGAATGTCGCCTATGATTCCTTCACTCTCTCCTGGCACCAGTGCTGCTGGCCGCCGTCAGGAAACCTGGGTGCTGGGCACCAACAGGTGACACGACACGAGGGCTCCCAGTGCCAAGAACAGAAATGTGATTTTAAAGGGGCCATTTACATCCTTAAAGAGTGTCACCTCTAGCTATGCTAGACATGAGGGACACCCAGGGAGGCAAAGGACTGTCCATGAGCTGCCGGGAAGTGCTGCTGCCAGTCTGCCCACTCCGGGCACCAGAATGACGACTCCAGCCATCCTGTACAGGGAGCTTTCTAAAGAACAGTTAGAGGGGAGCTCTACCTCAGACTTCGCAGAGCCCGCTACAGAGCTCCTGCCAACCACCCAAACTCACACGAAACGATGAGGATACAAGCACCATTACAACAAACCGCCCCTAACACTATGATGTGGTTCTGATGTTAATCCACGTCCAGTGCCCGCAGCCAGAGCAGCCCCCAGACCCCCCAGGTTCTGACCTTCTTTATCCCAGGTCTGAACTCCAGGGTCTCCCTGGGGTCCCACAAGGACGAGGGGGAGGAGGGGGCAAGATCTTGAGGCAGGAAATTAATGTCAATTACAAAGCGTTCCCAATCTCTCCGTGACTGCTCCGAGTTCAGGTTCTCATCATCTGGTTTCTCTAACTCTAGACGTCCTTTCTTAATTCCACAGACATCAAGGAGATTTTTCTCTATCAAATTCAGCGAAATGACGCTGCTCTGATTTGGCCCGGGAATGACATTCCTCTATTCTCTGCATTCTTGGTTCTTTCCGTGTTGTGCCTCTCGTGACTTCTTAAGGCGCGGGGGGAGGAGAGGGCTCTGATCTGGTTTGGGGGGCTGAGGCAGCTCCCAGTAGAGTGTGATCAAAAGGACACCGCCCCCAACCCCATCACCCTCCCGGCAATACCGGGCAGAGGCCCGGACGCCGGGACACTGCCCATGAGCATCAGGAAGCAACGCTGGCCAAGCAACCTCCGTTACTCTGTTGCTCTGCCCACGTCATCCCACCCCAGGCAGGAAGCCACGGGGGCGATGCACGAGCGGCAGCCACTGTCTTCTATGCCAGCGAGTATCTGATTCTGCCAAGCTAATGTAAACATAAGGGAAATACTGCCATAGATCCAAAGTGATAATCAAGATCTTCAATCCTCAAAAACAAAAACAACCAATTATGTTCAGGATGCTCTATTAATTCTAGAAAGCACATCAATATATTTATTTTATCAAGATTTTCAACAAGAGCTGAGACAAAAAAGGACTTCCTACTCTACTCCTAGCTGTATCCCCATCCCTAAGTGTCTAATTAACGCGTGTCACTGGATTTCTACCCACCTGTATTGTACTTAAGAAACCGCACACAATCTGCAAGAGCAAAGGCTCAGCCTGCACAGCTGCAGCGGGAAGGCCTGAATTGGAAAGGCCCACTGGGATCAGGGAGAATCCATCCGCATCCCAAAGACTCTCAGAAGGAAGGAAATGACCGGTTTCAGAGATGGTTGGTTCGTCTGCACACCTAGGGGATGCGAAGGCCAAAGGAAACCAAAGGCTTCATTCCTGGGGGACAGCCAGACAGCCCGAATGCTCTGGCAATCTGCCCGTCCCGCTCAGCCCCATGGTCAACTTACTATCCACTCATGAGAGGCGTTCCCGAGCCCCCTGGGCTCACCGGGAGAGACGCGGCAAAAAGGGCCGACAGAAGGCACTGGAGCTCACAGAGCTTACGACTCAGTGAAACCACCGGCTGGCGGGGAGGCAGGATGCCACGGAGAGGGCCCCAGACTGCTCGGGAGGAGAGGGGAGAGAGGCCTTCTGCTGGGAGCAACAGGGAAGACTTCACAGGGACAGCAGCAAGAGACGGCCTCAGAGGATGGGTGAGATTCCACGTGGGGAAGGGGAGAGGGAGGATTCCAGAGGCCCGGAATGGGCAGAGGCAATAAAAATGGCTGCAGCCACAGCTTCCTGGGGGGACTCCGGCTTTTCATCCTGTGTCATTTGTAATCCCCACACGATCCTACAACTTGCTCAACATGTACGCTCCTCCAATGAGCAAGGACACTGAGGTTCAGAGGGAAAGGTGACCTGACCAAGGTCACACAGCAGTGGAGCGAGATTTTAGAGGCAATCCTTTCTGCACCTAAATCTGCTCCCTCCACTCCAGCAGGATGCTCTCTGAAGTGCAACCGGCTTGGGGTGGACATGGGGGGGGGGGGCTCCAGGGGCACAAGGGGGAAAGCACTCTAGGTCCCTCCCTCTCCTAAAGTCCTGTGATTGTGTCTTCATCACGGGGTGGGTGAGGCTGGTCCGCATACCCTCAGCTTTCCTTTTCTGTAACCCCGTCGCCTGTCCCCCCCAAGCGGGGTTGGCGGCCCTTCCGTCAGGTTGCTAGTGCCAGGTCTGCTTTGAGGAAAGGCAAGACGGGGGTGGGGGGGGCTCAAGCGCCAGTTGCTCTTACTTGTTGGGTCACTAAGAAAGGCGGGAGGTGGATCAGGGAAAAGGTGGGGGGTGCTGGTCGGAGCCTTGAATGTGCTCCTGACTCGGTGTCGAGTCAACGTGTAGCTGACTCTCCAGGGTGTTGACCGCCACCGCAGTTCTTCAGAAAGATCACTCTGGCGGCGACAGGAAGAACGGATTAGAGGGAGGAGAGGCTGAGATCAGGCCATGCCGCTCAGCAGTGCAGCAGAGAAGCCAGGGGACAAGGGACAGGCTCACCAAGGACCAGAGAGGCCCAGGCTAACACTGAGGAGAAGGAGAAAAGGAGTAAGAACTGTCTGTAAAAGAATCCTGAATCAGCTTCAGTGAATACAGTACACACAGGAAGCAGCCGCAAGAAGAGAAAATAGGATAGACCCGAATGGAATTAGGAGCCTGGCACGGAGGCCGCCGGAGGCTGTCTCCAGCCCAGCTGTTGCCAGACCTTGCTCGCGTCCCCTGCTTTCAGTGCTCAAGGGGGTCCCGGAGCCAATCAGCATCGGACCTGTCAAATCTGACTGCTGGAATACAAATGGAAAGGCCGAGTGGCAGCCGTAACATGGAATTTCCTTGTTTTTATTAGTTTAAGGCTCTTAAAGAGTAACTTTTACATTGGGGAAAACTTTTCAAATATGTACTACTTGAAACTTAGATCCAGTTACCTCTCACATGTTTTCAATCACTCTGCCTGCCAATTTTACTAGTTATCAAAAGACATTTGCGGTTTAAAGCCGGGGAACGGGCTTCCCCCTCCCAGCGCATGTGCGCTTCCCAGGGTGACCTCACTCTGCTGGATCCCTCGCCCGGCCGGCTGCCAGGCAAGCCTGACGGGGCAGACTGGGGTGTGCTACTGGGTCTCCCAGCAAGCAGACGGGGGAGGACGCCTTACTTCACAGCCCTGGGACTACAGTGGCACCTGGGTACGGATTTTTTTTTTTTTTTTTTTTACAAAACAATTGATAAAGTCCAGCTTTTGGCATGACTGCTGCTCCTAAATGAATCCAGGAACACAGGATTCTCTTGAAAGGCACACACGCTAGAAATAAATTTGGTTACTCGATTTTCGATTCCTATGGCAAAACCTATAGAGATCTGGGGACAATAATGGGCTGGTCATGCTCCATTCTGGGTGTCAGTCAACACTGAAGCTGGGCAGGAAGAGTAAACTGTTTACAATGTCCCACGTGTGATCCTCAACCCAGCAAAAAGAAGAAAGCCTAAGTCCTTCTCCACTGTTAGAAATCTTCTAATTAACCAAGTGCAGAATCTCCAAATGCCTAACAAAGAGCCCCTTGTTCTTTTCTTGCTGTGTTAACCCAACACGCCCAGGAGTGGCCAAGCCTGCAAGGGTGTCAAACCACAGCTGTCTAATGTCCCATGATGTCAAACTCTGTGCTGTCACTGAGAGGACAGAGATGGGCAGGGGGAGTTTGAAAGCTCATTAAAAACAAAGTGAAACACACAGAGGTGTCCTAAATAGTTGACTTGATGTAAATTCAGAGGAAGGCCCAATAAGACTGGAGGTAAGCTGGTGTGCCGGCTGCAAGGAGGCTGCCCCTCCTGGGTACCAGGAGCATCGTATGAGGTGGCACGTGCATGACTTTACTGCCCAGCAGCGCCAGCCAAGGGCCGGGGAGCCAGCTTGTGTCTCACTCCCCATATGGACAGCCTGCTCCTGCTGGCCTTAGGCACAAATGACAACACTGACTGCTCAGAAGAGACTGTTGGGGGCGGGAAATGGCTAATGATCTACAAATTTCTAGATATGAATAAGTACTTTCCTCATAAATACAAAAAGGCAAACCAATTGTCTAAAATGAAAAACTTTGTATTCAGTTTGTTAGGGACAGGCTCCAAATTTCCTGCATACACATTTATTTTTAATCAAGCTAGTTTTTTTTTTCCATTTGAAACCTGTTAATTCCATGACTGAGAATTCATCAAGTTTCAGACTGGAATTAATTTTAGCAACTGCTTTATACCAAAAATATTAGTCGATGTAGCTATGTTGCTGGCCTCGCTTCACACACTGTCATTGGAAAGTCTGCATGTTCGCATGCCTTTCAGATCGTACAGTTCACGCTGACAAAGGAGCTTCTAAAGCTGGGGAGCCCACGATTCCTTCCTGAGGAGAAGCAACACCGGCAATCTGTTCACTGGCCCTTGTCGCACAAAGCTGACGGTGGCGTTACTTCGTCCCCTCCGGACTCAGGGAGGGGCTGTCACCGCACACACCCATTTACTTTCAGCAAACGCATGTTGATTCCATACCTAACTCTGGGCGGGGACTGTCCCCACAGTGCCTGGCGCTTCTTCTTCCTGACACCTGCTCCCTCACCGACCCCCTTTCTCAAACTGCCTCCCCCACCCCCCCAACCCCCGTCACCAACAACTCTGCCCAACCTGGAAAGCCACCTGTGCAGGTTAAAGCAAGCTGAAAGCTGAGAGGCTGGCGACTGTGAGTCACCGATCTGGCTTCACTGTATTGGTGACACAAGTCCACCAGTAATCCATCCCCTGGAGTATCGCCACCACTTTCACTGCTACAATAATTAGGCAACAGTCGCTGAATTCACTGATTCTGCCTTAAAACCCAATAGCTTCGACAAGATTACTGCAGGAAGCCACATGAGTTCCATCTGGAAGGTTCAGAATTTCAGGGGCTCTCAGTCTTTCTTTCCCCAGCATTCTTTAAGAATGCAGGTGATTCTTGGTGCTTGGAGGCTGAGCCTCACGGCGCAGCCCCCGGCGAAGCTTACTGACACTTGCCCCCATGGACGAGCATCCTCCACTGGAGAGCTGAGAACACCCCCATCGCAGCAATTTCAAACTCCCCGATTTGATTCCCGATATTATCCAAATATTATTACTTTGAAATTTTATTCCCAATTCCAAACCGGGCAGCCCAAGTGAAGTCTCCACATCCAGCCTCCTCTCCCTGCCACTCCAGTCCGCAGAGAGCAGCCGGCACCCCAGGCCAGGCTCACCCCAACTACAGGCTGTTTTCCAACGGCCCTGCCGCGGGGATTCCCACTGCGCTTATAATGGGGTGGCCTTGCTGATGAGCTCCACCTTTTCCTGCAAATCTCAAGGAAAAGCATTTCCCATGTAATTTCTAAAATGTCCAGCACCTAAGAGGCTGGACAGGTGAGCAGGCCTCAGCCTGAGACAGGCGCTTGGCGCATATGCAACGCGGGGGCCGGCCAACCCACCCAGCACGGACCGCATCTAGACAGGACAGCCCAGCCAAGCACACCCCAGGGCTACGGAAACAAGGCTTTAGTTCACAACCAAACCAGTCCTGGTCTCTGGGCCTGTCAGTTCACAAGACATCCTTCGGGGGCCCCCAAAATGCTGAAATGGTTCCCCCTTCCCAGCAGCACCGCCTCCCACCATATGATTTACTCCCTAAGAGTTTTATTTAAGATTGGCATTAAAGCACGCCATTATTTATAAATCCAAGGGGCTGCAAAAGCCCCAAACTGCTCTGCACCTGATACTGCATTGCCAAGGCACTTCCTTGCTTTAAAACCTGGACCATAATTCATGCAGTTCTCCAGATCTGAATGAAATTCTGGTCACACCTTGCATAACTTTCTGAGGAACTGTGATATTTCTAGACTTGTTAGCTAATTGAAATTTTCTTTAAAAACCAACATGATCCCCACATAAGACATCTGCCTACCTGGCAACCTCACCATGGTGATGAGACACCGCACCTGTGCAACCTCCAAAGTGTGCAAAGCAGAGACATGGGCCCAGACAGCAGCGCGGACTTTGGAGCAAAGGATGGGCCACTTATTTACAACATCTCCAAGGCATTTCAAAGTCTAACTCGAATATATATTTCACACAGTACCAAAACTTTTAAATATCCACAAGAAGATTTCATTTTTATAGGCAATAAACATTAAATCTAAAGGACTGGAACATAAAAACTGTTTTAATACCGTATAAATCACCTTTCCCTAGACAGACTAAATCTCCGAAGGTTTTAAGGACTGCAATATAAATTTTTATGGCAAATTATCTACATAGAAATTATCTGCATGAGATGCACTTTCCCTTCTCCTTCTCATTTACATAGTGCTGACAATCTTTTCCATCACAACAGCCAATCCAATCTGGGAAATCAAACGTTACAGGAGAAATACAAGCGCTTGAGCTAGGCCATGTCCCCTTCCTTCTTTCTGCCCATCGTCTTCATTTGACGCCACTGGATCTGTCCATTTTTCTAGAAAAGTCCCTGGTAATCCACAGCCCAGATGGGGTACGGCTGCCCAAACAGTGAAAAGAGTGTTCACAGCCAGGCCCACGACGTGCTTCCACCCGAGCTTCTTTTGGCCACAGCCCTGGAACCGGTGTTCGAGGAACTTTCCGTGTACAAGGCGAGTATGTCGCACATGGTTTTGTTTCCGAGATTAAAATTTTAGAAGGAATCCCAATAAAAGTTGAAATTGGGACTGTTCTATCAAAGAACGAAATAGGGTAATGTTATCAACATTTTATTATATTAGTGAGTTATAAACTCTACAACCTGCCCCCAGAAAACCAGGAGACCCAGAGTTTCTATTCCCTCTTAGAGTTATTTTCTAGTAACAGAACAAGAAAAACTAGCAAAAATGCCACTTCCAAGCCTGCTGTTAATCTTATCCAGCCAGCTGAAGAAGGAAAAAGAGAAAGGGTTTCTGGAGATATTGTCCCTATTGGTTTTATTCATATAATAAATATTAAAGTTAATTTTTTGTGCCTTTCATCTAGGATAGTTTTAGGCCCTTTAATTGTCTAAAAATTTAAATACAGCTCTCCTTCACTCTCTTGCAGGGCCTAATTAAACAAGAACAGATCAAGCATCACAAAATTCCGCATAAAAAAATGAAAAGAAGTATTTTGGCAAAGGGTCGCCGATGTGAACGACTCGAGTTTGGATATATAAGCATTAACAACAGACTGACGGGAAAGAAAAGCACATTTTAACAACATTTTTCAATTAAACAGTCACATTCTCACGAAATAAAAATCCACATAGATTTTTAGGCTGCATATAACACAGTAATGACGAGCCCATTTCCTCCCGTTCATTACAAAGTTGTCTTGTTGAAGTGGCGATTTCTGCCCTGGACGGCTACATGAGGGTGATCAGAAGCCCACAATAAGTTTTGAAAAACGGAACCACTAGAAGACACTTGCGGACTCGGTGCCAGAAACACTCTGTTGTGCAAACGAAGGAGGGAACATCTTCTCTCCGGATTAGAAGACACTTGATGGTGAGTAACAGCAGCTTACGTAATCGCATCAAAAATGTGCTAAAGCATCACACCACTTCACCAAACGGGAGGAAAAGGAGCGCTACTCAACCTCAAATTAAAAGAACCTGACCAACAAACTGCTAAGTCTGCCCGTGCTCAGCTTGCCCACGGTCAGCTCAGAGCAAGCAGAGGTACAGAACGTGGACAAGCGCTCCATTTAAACTCAAAAAAGATGCTCCGGGGTCTGACTCACTCAACGAACATTTAGTGAGCCCCCCACCTCCGACAAGCCGATCTGTGGGGACAAAAAGCTAACGTGGGCACCGTCCCTACCCACACGGGGCTTCCAGTCTACAGTCTACGT
Source organism: Equus przewalskii (assembly GCF_037783145.1). Lineage (NCBI taxonomy): Eukaryota > Metazoa > Chordata > Mammalia > Perissodactyla > Equidae > Equus > Equus przewalskii. The sequence continues at coordinate 9,779,047 of NC_091842.1, read as the reverse complement.
GACACAAAATATAGCAACCCAGAGGAAGATAATTAACAGCAGCAACAACAAAGGCTTAAAAGTGATTCCATTTAATATTTACTGACACTATGCAATGGAGGAGACAAGTGAAGTGAGCAGACTGTCTCCATACAGAAACTCAGCATCTACCCCAATTGGTCTAAAAACCCAAATGTCACAATTTCTTTGAATTTAGGGGGAAGAATAACGAACTACTGCCCCCAAATTAATATTGAAGGCAAAAGCTGCAAACTTGGAATTCAAATGCCACCATGTCTGTGAATCCTTCCCTGCTCCCCCGCCCCAGTCCAAACTCTCTCTGCCTCGCCTGCGCCCCTGTCGCCCGTATCACATTCTGGTGGTTTTTGGTTGTTAGTGTTAGTGGGTCTTCCTGACCCTACTAAACGCAGCTCCTGGAAGACAGGGGCTGTCTTACTCATCGTGGGGTTCCCCACAGCACCGAATGCAGGTCAGAAGTACACCCCATCATCAAGGGAGTCTGAAGGTCCACTCCACATTCCCCAAGTCCAGCCCCAGACTCTGGAGCTCATTCCAAAGGGCCGGTGTCCCTGGACGGCAGCTCTAAATGAAACGACTGAAGGAAGCGCGTCCGTCTACATCGAACAGCTAAACGCCTTTGAGAGCAGAACTACAGGATCGACAGTAATTCTGAGATATCTCCAGAGGCAAGCGTTCAAAATGCGATCCAAAAAATATTAGAAAAAGAAAAAACAAGCAAAAAAATTCTGCTAAATGATCTAACACTAAATTAAGAATTAAGACATCCTACTTAAGTGACAAAAGAAGAGTCAAAAATAAGAAGCAAGCAACAGCTCAAACAATGTCGAGCCACACTTCAGAAATAAAAACCATCTCCTGTTAGCGCGTGAGGAGAGAGGGGTGGATGGTAATGGCCACCCACACCAAGAGGTTCAAGGTCAACCCGTCCGATTCGCTAGGCAGATAACGATTAATGATGGTTCCAATACATACAGCCAGAAAGCAGAGGTGGACTTGTGTTCCGGCAGTGTGCGAAAAGACACACAGGAGAACCACGCTGCTATTCTGCAACCAACCTTTACACATGCTTTCTAAAAGAGACCCACCCCTTTGCCCCATGCTGACCCCTAAAAGCAGCAGCTCAAAAACGTAAGGTGCGTGTTTCCCTCTGATGCCGAGAATAGATCCAGTGCACAGCTCTGCCGGGCACGCGCCCCCTCCAGCCCTGACTCCTGCCCAGGGCAGATGGCGGGGGCAGCTGCCCAGCCAGTTCTGACCCAAGGCAGGAGGGGGGCAGGGAGAGAGGGGGACAGGAGGAGCCCGCCTACTGCTCTGCTCTGACTCTCAAGCTCTCATGTCCTCATTTTGGTCACCGTCTGGGAGTTTGGTGCCTCTGGAACTGACCCCTGCCTTTCACCTTGCCCTCTTACTCCACTGCACCTGGGTGGGGTTCCTGATCTGAGCCAACAGACTCCTCACTGCCCAGACTCCTTGGATCTCTGAACACTCACCACACCTGTCTGCTAACCCGTATTAGGCCTCCTGATACTAAACTCCCTGTTTTTCCCAGCATTCTCTTCTTCCAATGGGTTCCTACCACCATCTTCCCCTCTCCCCAAATCCTTGAGGACACCCCACCACAGACCAGCAGGAATGGTTCTACTTTCAAAACAGCTGTGTTTCTGCTACAAAGACCCTGGAACCCTGTCTAAGCAAAGCAAGGGCGGAAAAGCTGGGACTTCCAGAAAACAGAGCATCTCCAGTCATTGGACCAAAGGAGAGTTTCAGCAGCTGCATGCAACCAGCTAAACGATTCTTTCCATTGCAGTGGCTTCTACTGAGAAATCATTTCCTGAGCCCTTCACAGGCACTGGACGTTCTAGAAAGAGAAAAGGCTGGTTTCCTCTTCTCACATCTATGTTAGGAATCCCTTAAAGCTTAAAGCAAGTCAAAAGCTAAAGGAGAAAAAAATCCTAAAAGCTAACGTGCACCTGGAGACGAAGCTGTGGCAACGGGGAAGAAGGCCCGGGACTGGAAGAGGGGCAGGGTTCCCTCACAAGCCGTCCTCAGGGAAAATTCTCTCTCTGAGCATCAATTTCTAATCTGCAAGATAAGACTGTAGGGTTTCGTGAGCACTGATTAAAGTCAGCAAACTTTAATGACCATGTGTGCCAGACCATGTGTCCGTCCTGTGTGCCAGATCCTGGGGAGAAAGGAAAAGATGGGCCTGATTCATTCATTCACTCATTCATTCATTCACGCATGCAGTTTAGGAACTGAAACTCTCTCAGTGAACAAGATATTCAAGCTGACAGTACAAACAGGAGAAAGACGATAAACCAACAGCCTCACGTGTTAAATAAATTTATTGTTGTTAGTGCCGTTGAGTCGATTCCAACTCCTAGGTACTCTGTGTCCAACGGAGCAGAACCCTGCCCTGTCTTTCTGTGCCATCTTCTCCCCTTCTGCGCTCTATCAGACAAGGCTCTGCTGCTATTCAGAGGCCAGTGTTTTCATGGCCAGTTTTTTCAGAAGCGGTGGCCAGGTCCTTCTTCCTAGTCTGTCTGAGTCTGGAAGCTCTGCTGGAACCTGTCCACCATGGGTGACCCTGCTGGTATTTGAAATCCCGGTGGCATAGCTTTCAGCATCACAGCAACACACAGCTGCCACAGTGTGACAACCGACAGACGAGGGTAATGTGGTTCCCTGGCCGGGAGACAAACCTGGGCCGCAGCCGTGAAAGCACCAAACCTTAACCAGGGCTGGCTTAAGTAAACTTGTTTATAAGTAAACGTGAATAAACAGGTGTACCTAAGTTAGAAGCAAATAGGAATTTATAATCCAATGGAATTGAATGAGATAAAAAGCACTGTGCCAGGCACAAGGAAGACACTTGAAAATGTTTATTGAACTTATTGATGCTCGATGAGCTTTATCCTGGAAGTTCCTAAGTTCAACTTTACCCATCACAGTTTCCTGGCGTGGGATGCATCCTCCTGGAACAAGCACGCAAAGGTCCCCAAGATCGGCGAGCTGCACTTAAACCAGGAGACACTAAGAACCAGCAGCTTCTAGGCAAACGAAGGTCATTCTCCTCATCAGTGACAGTTAGGGATTTGGTTCTTCAATCCCTGGTACTAAGAGCAGGAAATGCCGGATGAGAACGAATCCCAGAGGACGACGCTGTGCCGCTGGCTTGGACCACACAGCTGTGCACCTTCTGCCCTGCCACTGGCTCCTCCCGCAGGCCCCGTCAGGGTCAGGGGGCATCTGCCACCTTGGGTTCTCGCAGGTGGGCCTAACGCTGATGCCAGTGTCCTGGGCGGCCCTCACCCTCTTTGTGAACGCAGAATGCAGAAAGAGAGGGGACAAGGAGTGAGTGGTTAAAGAGGGTAGGATGTTGCCCATGTCGGGAAGAAGGGAGGAAATGGCACCGGCACCTCCCTCCTTGGTGGGGGCGCCCCTCCCAGAAGTCTCCCCACGGGCAAAGCCCCTGTAAAGCTTCACTGCCAGTGCCCACCAGCCTAGACGCGACTCCCAACAGCATTCGTCACCCACCCTGTTCGCAAGAACATATGTCCTTGGGCACCAGCGCTGTCCCTGCTCTGTGCTGGGGACGGGGTGGGGGCTGCACCGTGGCTGAGTCCTGAGGGCTCCTTTTGTCACCATGGGGCAGCATTAAACCCAGGTGGGCCAGAGAACGTGTGAGCTCTCAAGCTGCCTCTGAATCCCAACAAGGTGAGTGTGACCTGGAGCCTGGGGGAGGAAAGACGGACAGGAGCGGCCGTGCGGGGCCTCCTCCGAAGGCCAGGGCCCGCCTGACTGTCATGGTGCGGCGGCACACTTGGGGACGAAATCCACCTTCAGCCAGGCTGGTGCGCAGACTTTCAAGGTCAGGACTTCCCAAATACTTGCTGGACACGTGGGTCCTCACAGTGGACTGTGAGCTTTCAGTGGCACCATAGGTACTGCGTGCAGCCGAGTCATCGTAAAAGTCAGCACAAAAAGCCAGCGCCCCTTGTAAGTACCCGCAGCTCCGCGAGGCTGGGGCTGACGTTTTGAAAGGTGACTAGGCAGAGCTGGCTCACAACGGCGCAGACATTCGGCTCCATCAGAAGATAGGAGGGGCTTGGGGAACTCTCCACCTGCCACTCCCAGAGGGTCTTCCCACAGGGGTGCGCGGACCCTGGGACCAGACCTCCCACCTGCTCGTGCCTACTTCCTCCTCTACAAATAAAGCTTGTGAGCACCGAGTCAGAAGATGAGAAGAGCTCAGAAGAGCCCCTGGCACAAGGTAAATACTCCATAAGTATAATCTATCGTTACTATTCCTTGAAGCCAACAGCCTCATCAGAAAAAGCCAGCAAAATATCCTTGGAAAACATGACTATTTCTTGACTAATCCATGAGATACAAAATGCGGAGATCTCGACAGCACTGAGCTGGGCCTTTAAACGGGACGGGGGCCTCTGAGATCTGGGGTTCCCTGGGCTGATTCTTCCATCTCTGATTCGCTCCCTCTGCCCTCCTCCCGCTCAGCCCACAGGAGGAACCTGCCTCTCCAACAGCATGGACCCCGGAGACCTTCTGGACCGCCCTACTGACCGTCACCACTGACAAGTCGCGCTCGTCTCCACCACAAAACACTGCAGTGGGGATGTGAGGGGATGTGCACTGCCTCATGCCCCCTCCCGGCTGGAAATCCTCCCAGCGAGACCATCGCATCTGGCCCTAGCAGGGCACCCCAGTACCCGAAGCTACCGACACTCCTCGGTGAACTGGAAGATTTCTCCCAGCCTCCAGCCAAAGGAAACAGACCTCAAAACGCTGGCCACATGAAAGGCTTGTGTGTAAAAATAATTCAGTTCAACAAATCTTTCCGCTACATGCAAATCACAGAACGAGGCTCTGCAGAGGGCACGTGGAGAGAGGGGAGGAAGCGAGCGCTTCAAAGAGCCTGGAACCCACTGAGGAGAGCCGAGAGCATTGGGCTGCTGCAGGGCCACCAGCTCCACGGAAACGAGGCAGAAGTGGAGCGCAGCAATCCAGAAGGCAAGGGCGAAAACGGCCTCGAGTCGCTGAAGATCTCATTAGGACAAATCCCCTGTTTATTCAACATTTGTGGTGTCACTGTGTAAATATCCATTAAAGCGCCAAATCAAGTATTAAGCACTCCACGCTAAAGTCAATGTTCTATCATGCACAGGACTTTGCAGAAAGAAAAAAAGAGGACATTAAACAGAATTAACTGTAATCCATGAAATTGACAATCACATGTGTTTTGTTTCAAAGCCCCGCCTGTTAGCTATTCTGCGCTCCTGGAGAAGCCAGCTTTCCCAGGCACCACGGTCCAACGTGCAGGGTGGGCTGGGACACTGGAGAGGGGAAGCTTAACACTCACCCACCCTGCAGGGGCTTAAATAATTACCCATCCAAAACAGCCCTGCAGCTCTGCGATGAGGCCCCCATGGGCATGCTGCCTTCCCTCCCAAATACAAACTCCTGCAGCAACTACCCGAGAGGCAAGCCCACATCAAGTGACGGGAGAGAAGAGAGGAGTTCTGGAATCAGATACTGCTGGGAGTCCACCGGACTCTAGAGATAAGATGAGAGATGGCGAGGTCCCAAGGTCCGTGGCCAGGGACTCCATTCCCCCGTGTTTCTCAATCTGTGCATCTGGCACGCAGTGGGGGCTCTATATCGTTAGCTAAGAAAAGCACAACAATAAATAGAAATAGCCTTCTGAACTAAAGCCAACTTTGTCTGCATGTACATATTATAAAGATCTCATGCAAGCCAACAATTTCTATATTATGCTAGTTTCATTCCAATAGAATTTTCAATAGCTCTATTGTAAACAGAAATTACTGGCAGGATTCTGATTAAAAGGGTGGCAACATTCCGCGTTCAGACGTGTGACAGACTGGCCCCATAATATAAATAACTTGATTAAAAAAAAAAAATCAGTGTGATGAGCACCACTCCCACATATGAAAACTCAGTGAAATCTGAAGATTAAATGAACAACCATCCCCTTCACTGCCTAAAATTTAAAAACTGAGCCAGCGAGGCTGAGGCTTGGAATCCGTCACTGATCTGGATTCTCTGGTCCCCTTTCCGGTGACTCAGGACTACACACAAATTAAATGACAAAGGTGACATGCTACCACACAGAGGTGCTGTTACTTAGAATACGCAGAACCGGCCGGGTCTCGAGGTCTGCAGAGGCTTTACTCCTGATTTTCAACTTGCAGGACAACCAGAGGGGCAGGGAGGCGGGGGACAGCCTGTGCCCGGCCATGGGGAAGTCCAGGCCTCCAGCGACTCCCGAGGTCACCAGGTCATCAAGAAAGACGATTCCAACCAAGGAGGCTGGCTCAGAGCAGGGACCCATAGGCACCTGGCTTTATGTCCACGCACAACTTCATGATTCTGTTTTTTTCTACAACTAAGTCACGTTGACAGTATTTGGTAATCATCACAAATTTCACTTTAATTTCAAGAAAATAGGTCTCTGAAAAGAGACACTTTCGCTAACTAGGATAAACCCACAGCTCTGGGTGGGGGTGGTTCCGCAGTGCTCCTGGCAGATGGTCATCCCCCCGCCAGCAGGGAGCACTCGGGGACTGGTCGCATCACTTCACCAAGCTGGTGGACGGACTGACGCACAGTGTTACGCTTATTCATTTACTAGCCTCATCGGCCTCCTTCTACGACGACATGAGTTCCTTTCTCAGCACTTTACTGTGCTCCTAACATGTGCACCTCGCCGCCCTGGGCAATGTGAGCACTCTCATCTAATTCCCTGACCTTCGAAGTGATGACGGCAGACCAAGCACTGTGCCAGGCAGCCTTACAAGGAGCGGCCCCTCATCAGGACCTCACCCCGGCCCTGAGGGGCTACTGCCCTTTCTCAGACAAGGACATGCTCAGATGTCAAGAACTGTGCCCTTGGCCCCACGGCCAGAGCCCAGCTCGGCCAGGTTTCAGAGCCAATCTCCCCACCCCAGTTCCCCTGCCTCTCCGGAGGACAGGGACAGGGCTGTCACCGAGGATGCTGGTCTGGACTTCACGCACTGTGCCTCTGCGTGTTCCAGCAGACGTCCGCCCAGCCCGGGTGAGGGCAGGTGCCATGTCCATCTCCCTCCCCAGCACAGGGCTGGGTGCCAAGGGACCGATGTGCATGGTGAGGAAAGGACGTGGTGGGCAGTCAGGGCCGGCTACTAAGCTGCAGCCCCTTCTCCCACAGGCCCACCGCCCGGGGCCTGGAGACGCTCGGCCCCTTTTTTGGGGACTGAGTTTCAACATTAGACTCAGACTATGACTCGGTTCTAGCGTGACAGAATGACGTGCCATCCTTCAGACGTGTAGGAAGGAGCCAATATCAGTATTCTTCCCTCTCCTTCCTCAAAACCACCCCCTTCAAGGCGGCTTCTGGATGCCCAAGCAATAAGGAGCTGCTGGTTCTTTTCTCTGCAGGCGGAATACCCACTCACATGACTCGTGGCCCAAGAGGTTCTGTCAAATCGCTGAAAAGGCAGAAGAAATTCTTGACAAATTGGCGGCGTCAGAAAATCAATTCCCAAATGCCATGTAATTCACTGACAAGCCCACCGGGGCATTAGTATTGAATGGGAACGGATTTCTTTTCTTAAAAAGGACCAAGATAAGAGCAAGAAACATATTTACACTTTGTCTGCGGACCCAGGCTCTGAGCGGGCGAGCAGGAGGAATGAGAACGGGGCGTCACAAACAACTCGGGCCTGCCAGCGATGGAAATTAATGGGAAGGTAAAGAGCTTCTTTTGATGCTGGAAAGGCTCCAGTAAAAACTGGTCTGTACATGGGAACACGGTGTCAGACTCAGAGAGAATGAGCTTGTCTGACTTGTGGTTTTCTTGACAACATTCATCTTCTCTTGGCCTGATACAGGGCAATTAGTGCTTGTCAGCTGAATCATGTGTTATTAAGATCATTCAGGCATTTTTTAATTACGGTTAGCGAGACAGACAGTAATGAGATCTCCAGCAAGTTTAACTTCCCACTTCCTTTTCAGATAAATCTTCAGCTGCCTTTTTTTTTTTTTCCTTCTAGTGATGTTTCAAAAGAATTGTTTATTCCTACAGGTACATACATGTAACCCAGCCCAGCTTCCCCACCTCCACATAAAACATCAGCTTCTGGGGGGCTCCCCCCAAATCAATCAGACAAAGACACTCTTCTCAAACCTCTGCTCCCCCTGCTCGGACACAGGACAGGCAATTTCTGCTCAACAGAATGCTCTTCACAGAGGATCCCGTTCCAGAGGCCTCTCTGGCTCTGCCGCGCTCCCCACCCAGGCCCTCGCCCGGCCCTAAAAAGTCACAGTGTGTGCCTGACCTGACGCAAGCCCCACAGTCCTCATTCCCAAACCTGCTCTTGTATTAGTTCGTTGAATCACGTGACAAGAAAAACCCAGGAAGCATAAAAATGATTTGCTTTTACAGTCTATATTTCATTCTATTTGCTCTTAAATGAACAATCCTCAAAAAGGTTAGAGTACAGGATCTGGTTCAACTCGAATCCGGATTCATAATTTTTGTCTTTTTAAATGCTCCCCCTACATCAATATTTCACTGAGGGAATAATTTCCTTTCCTGGGAGATTTCAGATTTTTATGGTCCCAGTCCTTTCTCTTTATACAGCCAGGAGCCAAGGTGATTTCTGAGCTATTCCTGGTACGCCATCTGTTTCTTTACGAGGCCAGTGAGGGGTCTGGGGGATGCGTGATAAGGAGAAAGGCCCCAAGGCCCATTCTCTAGGGGGATGCACACCTTCCTCCAAACTCGCTGTGCACAGTCACTCCTAATGTGGCCGTTTCTAAGGAACAGGGACTTCTGAAGGTTCCACAACAAGCTTCCATCAAAAATAAATACGGTGGAATTGAATTTTCTGAAGACAAATTCTCCAAACTCTATGACCTACTCCTAGGACTGTTTTTATGAAAGCCATTTAAAAAAATCCTTTCCTAAGTTTGTTCAAAACATCCCTTTCGATGGAGCACATTATCTAACGCATTCTGGCATTCCTGTGCAGAGTCTCATGCGCCTTTAGCTGTTTTGAAAGCAGGCCTTTCCCGCAGGTGTTCACGCAATTCTGGACGAGGTGTGCACTGCGGTCCACAAACACAGCCTCTCCCCCAGCAAAGTCACCGTCCCCTCCAGTCCCAGCTGACTCCTGTTTGTCTCCACCCACCATGGAGGTCCCCAAGTGGGGGACGACGAGAGCATGATCCTACAGTCCTGTACACGCAGACACGTGCCCCAGTGCGGAAGCAGGCTGCCTGCACGGAGTGACCTTGAGTGACCGGGAGCCGCTGTGCTGCCTCCAGGCAGGAGCAGAGCCTCCGGGTGAATCAAGGCTCCATCTGGAACCCCACCAGGGACCCCTCGGGCAGCCCGCTAAGTGCCCAGTGGGAGCAGTCTCATCTCAGCGCGGCTGGGCCCTGGAAGACGAGGACCACAGCGGGTCTCAGAAGAAAGCAAACCAGCCCTCAGTCAGACCAGGCGAGCCCACTGTGGGGGTCACACTGCCTGAGAGACCACTGGCTGGGCCTCCAGAGCAGCAGGCAGCAAGCCCCGGAAGAGCGTCGAAGACCACCGGAGCCCTGGAGAAACCAGCCTGGTCCAGGAAGGGCCAACAACAAACAGCCCCTGGGAAGGAAACTCTGAAAGGCCCGTGGTTAGAACGTACTCATCTAGAAGAATAAAGTAGAAAGTTACATGAGTTTAGAGGACTTGAAACTAGAAATAAAATGGGGGTAGGGGGATCCGCCCTGATTCCAACGCGTGTTTTAGAGGAGCTCACTCCTGCACGGGACAGGTGACTCAAATGTTTGCATGTTAAAGCCATCAGAAAGGGACACCGGCAGCAGCAGGGATGGAGTCAGAGTCCCGCAAAGCTACCAGGTGGAGCCCTGCATTCCCACGGGCAGCCCCCAGAACTCTCCTGGGCTCAGCTGAACTGACAAGTCAGCCCCGGGGACACTGGCTGCTATAGCAGTTTGGAAAAGCCCGAAATGCAACACTTCTAGATACTTCAGCACGTAGGGCACAAAGAACAGACTGGGCCAGGATCGCCTATCAGCGCACACAGGCTTCTTACCCTATCGGTATTCCGAAGAAAACAGTTCCTCCCACTTTTATTAAAAAACTTGTAAGCCACCAGTTCATCTTCTTTCTCTTTATTAGTAGAATTTTTTAAAATCACACTGTATTAAAAAGTATCAGTTTGTTTCTGTGGTTTGGAAACCATAGTGCTTGGAACAAAACTGCATGAAGGTGGGCTTGTCTGGTCCACCAGGATGCTGGCTAGAGCTGCACCACCGACTCAGGTGGCCCTCTGCCCAGGGCTGGGCTGGCTGCAGCACTGCTTGGCCCCGGGGCTAAAGCCACCAGGAACCGGCCCCTGTCCACCTGGCCACGCCCACGCTTTGTCAGTTTTAGCTGCAGTTGTTTGGATTCCTCAAGCTTTTCACTGTTGGAATGTTTACTTCAAATACCACTTAGCTAAGCTGTAGCCAGGTGACTGCTAGTCGCGAGGTGGGGCTCTAAAAGGACTCATTGCTCTGCTGGTGGCACACACGGGGAGCCAGTGCCCGCTTCATAAAAGGAAGTGGCGTTATTTCAGTTCGGAGACAGACGGGGAGGGGAGGGGAAGGGGAAGGGAGGGAGGGAGGCGGCTCAGGAGTGTTGGGGGTGGCGTCCCACAGTAACCGGCTTTATTCTCTCTTCTGACTCCTGATTGAATTCAAGGGGCACTTACACACTCTCCTACAAGAGCGGGTGGTTTGTTTTGCTGTGTTTTTTGCATTCCTTATGTGCACAGTATTTGCACGACCAGAGTGATCATGAAAGAATTAGAATTGAAAGTGGACTCCGTAGGGCTGTGGACAAGGCTCTCTCCAATGGCGCTGGGGAAAGTCTAAATGGACACATAAAGGCACGTTGGCAGTACCCATGACATTCACAAATCCACGTCCACGGACCCACAGCTCTCCTTGCAGGCAGGTACCCTGCAGATCAACGTGCATCAATGTCAAATGGTGGACGTGCAAAGTTCTTCAAGGCGGCGTTGTTTCCAGAGCAAGGGATGGAAGCAACTCAAATATCTATCAATGGGGAACTGGGTACATGAAATATGGACCTTCAGATCAGGGAAAATCATGGAGCTTTGAGAGACAGAGAGAGAGAAATGGAAAGAGAGAATTTAAGCTTTCATGTACTAATTTGGAAAGTCTAAGAAACACTGTTAATTAAAAAAAATTAAAAAGCAAGGTGCAGAAGAGTACGCATAGCATGCTAGACTCTGTGTACATAAGGGAAAAATAACATATATTCATATTTGTTTCTATGTATAAAGAAACTCTTGAGGGATACACAAAGAAATCAGCAATGGTGGGGGCAGAGAGACAGGAGACTTCCCTTTATGCCTTTTTTGGGGTGGGGGGGACCATGAGATTACGTTACTTACTCAGAAATAAGTCATACAAGGAATTTAGTGCAATTGCTGCTATAAATTGGTTCCCCTTGTCTGGAAAGTCTGGTTAATACATACCCGAAGTCTTAAAAATATACACACATCTTTCACTCAGCACTTCTACTTTTAGAAATTTAACCTAAGGAAATAATCAGACATCAAACAATCATAAAAAACATGCACAGATGTATGAGGATGTTCATCCCAATGTAATCTAGAGTAGGAAAAAGTTGGGAAAGAGAAGATCAGTTGAATGAAACACTGGAAATCCTACAGTGGAAAACAATGTACATGTCACTTCCACAAACAGTGTATTAACTTCTTCTTTAACACCGAAAGATACTCTTAATAGTACTGTAAACTCTCCGTTGGGGAAAGATTAACAATCTGTCCAAAGTGTTCTTCTACTCACCTAGTTTCATGTTTACAAAAGCCCACAGCAGGAGAAAGGTCTGGAAGGACATAGACCAAAATGTTAACAGTAATAGGATTCAGGTGATTTGTATTTCCTTCATCATACTTTTTTGTAGTTTCTTAATTTTTAGTAACATTTCTTACTTTTAAAGTCAGAGATAAAATCATTTCTACTTTGCAAAAGAAAAGCCAAATAAACAGCTGTTCTTCCTCTATTGGGTAAAACCTTAAGGCCTACACATTAGAGAATGGAAAAAACCTCTTAGGCCAGAAAAAAAAGAGCATTTGGCTAAAGCACAGAGATGGGCACACCTGAGCGGCACTGGGGGGCGGGGGGGTGGGGGGTCTCCCCCTCACAGGTCCTGACCAGCCTTCAGACCAGGTGTTCTTTCCGTAAAAGGTAGACGTGGTAAACAGAAACCAGCACCAAAATAGCAAACAGAAAGCCACGGGCTCAATCGGGGAGCGGAGGAGAAGCGCCTGCATCCTCCCTCCTCTTGCCTTCTATGTTTGGCACAAACAGCTCTTTGGCTTATTACAGGGCAGTGTGACAAAAATACATTCTAACAGCAATTAAACACCATGTCTAACAGCCAAGTGTTTTTGGTTAATAAAGAGCTCTGCTTATAAAAAGAGAAATCATTGTCTCATTCAAAGCAGCCGAAATTTAAGCCCTCATCCTTATTTCTCATAAGCGATTCGCACTATTTTGTTTTTAAAAATCACCCCACCCAAGGCATGGCACACAGTTTATTCTACCTGAAAGACTGTGAACTTTGTAATCGAAGAGGTCTGGGTGTGCATCCCAGCTCTGCCACTTAATACTAAGTGGCCCCGGACAAGCTCATCTGCCAAGTGTCCCTTTCCTCACCTGTAAGGCAGAACGTCTGTAAGGCCCTGTTCTTGACCTTTCTCTAACAATTACTACCCAGAAGGGTTAGAAATGAAAACCGGCTAGCTCCTGGCCCACGGTGGGACACCACTGCTAAAGCAGCAGGAGAAAGTCAACCAACAGACGCTGTGAGAGTCGCACCCGCTCTTGATGCTCTGGGACAGGCAGAGAGCAAACGTTCTGGTATTCGACTCGATGATTCCAGATTACTTCACTTAGGTAAGACTGTTTTCAACCATCCCAACCACAACTGAATCTGTCGGTTTTGCTTCAAATACATGGAACCTTTGTCACCTACAACGTAGAGCCCCACAGCTTCTCTCGCACACCACCAGGCTGGACGCACGGCCTGGTGGCGAAGGCATAACTCAAGAGTCTGATGGGCAGAGCTGAGCCTGTCCTGAGCAGCCTGGGGACTTGGGCCTATGCCTGGACTCCCGGGAGAACCCAGGATGGCTCTGCCACCACCTTGCTGAGCTGCTCTCGGGAGCCAAGAGATCACAGTCCTGAGAGTTCCCGGCAGAGCCCGGCACCAAGGCGATAGGTCATAAATGCTCCCTTCCTCCTTTGTGTGTCCTCTTCCTCTCAGCCATGGGTCGAGGTGACGTGCTCCTGACTGGTACTCAGGGAGAAGTTCAAGCACTCCCGGGGAGCTCACACTCGTCAAGTTTCCGCTCTTTTTCGGTAAAATGGAGCTAACACCCCCCCGCCTTCTATTCAGCTTTAAGGATGTTGTCAGGATTAATTGAATGGGGCATATTAAGCTCTTATTTCCTCAGACAGAGACACCGAGGAAGCACAGGATATTATTCTATCAACGGCCTGCTTTAGGAGCATCCCCAGACCGGCACGAAAGGAATGTAGCATCTTACTCCCATCCTGATTGCAATAATCCTAATCCAATTAAGCCAGAAGCCACACTCTGAGAAGCATCTCTTGTTTCAGGGTCAATGTGAAACCATTCCAGACTCGCGGCCTGGATAACATTCAGTATAATTTACGGTTTACCTCTGTCGAGGCATCCCGAATATTCTAAGGACGACATCAGGACATGCAGGCACTATGATCTCTTCACTTCAGCAGTTCTGTCCTCATTTTTCTGTAGAAAATTCACTGTTTAGAAGAGAAACAGAGGCAGGGACCTATTTCTCTATCAAAGGGCATAATCCACAGGAGAAATACACCTTAAAACTGTCTTCTTAAAATGTAGAAAAACCTAGACAGTTTCACCCACCGTCTAATATTTAAAATAAGAACAGAGAACATCAAAGTTCTTCAACAAATACAATTAAAGCCACCGTAACTTTAGTATTCTATAAATGAGCAGGAAAAAGAGAGATCCACAGGGGCCCCCAGAAAACACCCCAATCTCTAAAAAGTTAGTGCCACAGATCACCAAAGCCTATTCATATACATACACACACAGACAGGGTATAGTGTGTAATTTTTTATAATGATATATTTCAAGCATACATAAAAGTATAACATCCTATGTACCTACCACCCAGCTTCATCAAATTGTAACATCCTGCCATATTTGCTATTTTTAAAGGAATAAAATACTATAGTTGCAGCCCCCATTATACCCTCTTCGGTCTCATAATCTCGCCTCCTTCCCCAAACAATCACTTCCCAGAATTTGGCATTTACTTTTCTCAAAAACTCTTCCTGTATTTACTAGCTCTTCATGGTGCCATTAACAACCTCAGGTGTGGTTGTGCATACTTAACTCCACATAAATAGGATTACCCTGCACACACCCTCCAGCTGGCCTTTTCTGCTCTGTGCTGTGACTGTGAGGTCCGTCTGCAGGTGTGGCACGAGGCCTGCTGTCGCCTGCCGCCCCTGCACAGCACACGGTCGCCCACCTGTATGTCCCCCAGTTGTTTACTCCCGCCGCCCACATGCAGTGAATGTTCCCGTGCGTGTCTCCCCGGGCACACGCCCGCGAATGTCTCTTGGAGCACATTTATTCCATCCCGGAAGGAGACTGCGCCATCTCCTGTAGGCACCCTCAATAATCACTCTCTGAAGTGGCTGTTCGGGCTTGCACGTCCACCGACAGGACAGAGTTCACACTGCAAACCCTCAATCTAGTCAGACTTAAAACCTTGCCTTCTGATGGGTGTAAAAAAACAGCCCGGCTTTTACTGTTGAAAGCCATCATCTAACAGCACATCCCCTCTTAGTCCTCACGACGGAACTGAATTAAGTTGAGGCAAAGCCTGTATCTTGCTGACGACCTGGCATCCGACAGCGCCAGCGAGGCCGGAGAGCGAGGAGGGTTAACCCCGCAGTCTCCCCGGCCCTGGACGCTGCGGTCAGATACTAAAATCAACCCAAAAGCCGGGCTCAGAGAGCATCTCAATGACGACGTGCCACAGGCTTCCAGGAAGAAAGCATCAGACGGAGAACACGGTCCCCCCTGCTCTGAGTGACACCCGCACCCTGGGCATCTCGGTCCCTCCACAGCAGACAGGTGAGTCCAGCTACATAAATATTTATAAACCCGATGTGTGCATGGCACTAGGCAAGGGTTTTCCTAAATATCATTTACAGACTTCAAAAGCATCTACCCCAAAATTACTCATTACTAACTTTAAAAAGCAAAACTCTATACTACCCTCCGGCTTTATCTGGATGACTTTAAAAGGGGAAAATGAAAACACCACAAAGGGTTGGAAAAATCTTGTTAAACCAGTTCTGCCACTTAAGGTTAGGGTATTTACTGTCCGACAGTCTCAAGACAGCTGTGATGTTGCCCTTTAAGTTCATGTTCTCAAGGTTTCCTCAACAAACAAGCTGACAAGATGCCCTAGACCCCCTCCCATTAATTTTTAGACAGTTTTAGGAATGGCAGTGAAGAAAGAGCTCCGATCGAGTTAGCACACTTCCTCCGGGTCACTGGACACCCACTTTGGGCCCAGGGGTGAGTGGACGACACGACTAACCATGAGGACGGAGCTCTGCACCCGCGTGGCCTTGTAAGGCGCCAAACAGGGATGAAGACGCAGGGACCAACTACAGCAAGGTGCTCAAGGGCCCACAGGGCCAAGGGGGCGACGTGGCCTTGGGGCAGCGTGGCAGTCTCAGGAGGGGCTGAGAGAGGGCGTTCAGGGAGGGGGGGTCAGGCCAGAAGGGACGAGGACCTGGCTTCCCAGGTGGCGGCAGCCCTGAGGGGGAGCGTGGGGATGGCGGGTGCACGTGGGAGGCACACCTGAGTGGGAAATGAAGCGATGGGGGGAGAAGGACAAGAGGAGTCTTAGCAACAGTGTTTACGTTTGTTTGACGAGGCGGTGGGGGACAGAGGGAAGCCATCAGAGACGGAACAAGGCACAGCCCTGCCGCCGCGCCCCTGCCCACGAGCCTTCACTCTACCCTCTGGCAGCCCACGTGTCCGCCTTCTTCACACTGGGGACACCGAGGTCCCCCCGGCCAGAAGCCCAGGTTCCCGTGCCCACAGTGACCACCGCCTGCAGGCAGCCTCCTGACCTTGTGCCCATCCCCTCCTGCGCCCTCCACTCCCTCCACGCCCACTAAGTGCACTGCTCCCCGAGCCAGCGCTCAGCCCTCGGCCTTTCCCATTGGATTCGAGCCTCAGGGAAGCCACTCGCTTATGGAAGTCAGGAGGCTGCCAGGCCCTAGGACAGTCCAGTGGCCAGTGCTGCCTGCCCCGCCCCCTCCCAAGCTCGGGCCGCATGTTCACTAAGGACTATGTGCCAGGCACTGGGAATTTAGCAGGCAGGATGGCCTCACCCTGCCTCCTGCACTGCTCTGTTTATTCAGGATGTCTGAAGGCAGCACATGCTATGCTCTCCATGCTCCTCCCCCGTCTGTGTTTCTGACTGAGCCCTCCGTTCCCCTCCAGTCATGCCTCAGGGCACACCTCGGCTCTTCCTGGGCCCCTCCCTTCCTGGCCCCCCGACAACAGGTGCCATGGGCCCTCATAACCCTGGAGTCCAGGCTCCAGGCCCTCTACCCACGGAACTCTCCGGAAGTCGGGGAGGGACACATCACGGCAGCCATACCACATTCCTCTGGAAGTCTTCGATGGCACCGCCTAGCAGGTCAGACCTGGAGGGCTGCTGCGCCTGGCACTCGGGGCCTTACTCTCCTGCTAACACGTCTGGCTCTCTCCCCAACTCCCTTTCAGATCTAGCCATGGATCCTTGAGTGCACAGGAGCCCGCTCATGGTATGTGCCCCTGCCCAAGACACCGCTCCCTCCCCCGCCTGCCAAATGGTCTCCATCCCTCGTCTCCCACTCAGCCAGCAGCTCCTCCTGGAAGCCCTCCTGATCACTCCTGTAGCAGTGCCCTTTCTCCTGTCGGTTCCTAAAGCACTTACTGTCTGTCCGCTCACAGTACTTCCTGCACAGTTAACTTAGACGAAGTTCTACACGGCCAACTTTTCCCATACCCAGTTAAGTGAGGGGTTCCCTGAGGGCGGGACAGCATCGCAGTGGTCATGGGTCACGGCGCTGTGTGTCCAGCAAGCACCCCACACAGGAGCACCCACAGCTCGCACACCTGCAATAAAGATGGGCCGAGGAGGGAGGGTGGGCCACATACAGACACCATCTCCCACTGCGAGAGCCGCCTGGACAGGAGGGGAAGAGGGACACCAGAGAGGGGCAAATTCAAGCCCTGTGCCAGCCAGGGAAGGTGCCAGGCCACCCCGAGGCCAAGGTTCAGCAGATCGGCAGGAGGATACGAGCCAGCCCCACACGGGCACAGGCAGCTCCACGAACGGGAATGAGAACGGGTGAGACGGTCCCAGCCCAGCTGATGGAAGCTGGGCCACCAAGTGACCAAGCTTGGCGGGACTGCACTTCTGCCACATCCACACTGCGGTGACAGTTAAAGCCACAAGTGAATGACTCTAGAAAGAAGCTGGCTAAAAAAGAGAAGAGCAAATTCTCTGAAGTCTGAGCTTCTGATGGCGACACCCAGAGACGAAGGTCCCGAAGGACAAGAGCAGCAGGTGCAGTGTCGGTCTGCTGATGCACCTGCTGGCTCCGCGGCTCCTCTGTGCCTGTCCTTGCCCCCCTGCCTCCCTCTTCTCCTCCACAACAAAGCCTCAGGTCTGCCACGGCCATGCCACTCGGCACGCTGGGTGTGACTTCATCCTGGACGCTGCCGGCCCCCAGGACGAGCAGGGCTTCTATGTGGCTCTGGCTGTGGGACTCACTGCTTGATGGCCAGACCTAATAAATAGTCTGCCATTAAAACTGAGCATCCAAAGAGCCCCCTGAACAACCAAAACGCTGCCGCCTGAGCTGGCTCCGTCACACGCGTTCTGGAAGGTGCCTGTGTGTAAGGATCCACCATCATTTCAGCCACCGTTGTGGACTCTTCTCCACTTTGTCACATTAAGCACACAGAAAAAAACAGAAGTAAAATGGCTGCAGTAACACACGGCGCATTATCACCATGGAAAATCAAATCACACAAACTTCAAATGAACTTTATAAAACTCTCTGAAACTTCTTACACGGAAATTTCCCCAAAGGCCCCCATGCCGCCTTCCATGTAGGTTCTGAAGTCGATCAAATGCCAGAGGACAAAGTATCACCTTCAACTCAACGGTTCACGGCTCGTGTTGCTTACAGTGTCTCAGGGTTGAAATTCTCATGATTGCATTTGTCACCAACAGTATAAGTGGTTCGCTGTGTCGGCCATGAATGCTCAGCAAACAACCAGGCCTGCTCATTTATCTCCTCTGGCTTAATTTGAGTCCTTAAAATAAATGTTCTCGTCTGCAATGAAGGGTCTGAAAGGATGCTTTTGTCTGGAGACTGTAAAACAAGCATTCCAAGTATTGGCAGACTTTAAGGTCATCTGCTTTGCCAAAGTCTCTCAAGAACAAGTGTGGCTTTCCCTGGAAACCATTAAAATATAAGTCCCATGAAGGCAGGGCTGTCATAATCCCCAGTACTGTGCCTGGCCCTTACTAAACAAAAAACAGATTAGCTTAATGAAGAAGGGGACGCACTTCCCACCATGGCCATCATAAATAGGGCTCGACAACGTCTCTGCACGTGCCAGGTGTGCACACACACTTCCTACATTCATAAGCAGCCGTGTTCAGAGACTACACACAAGTGTGTCAACAGACACCAGCTGCCCCCAGGAGGACATGCGCATGACACGTGCTACATGCCTGCTGCAGCTGGCCGGTCCAACGCCCCCTCCAACCTGCCTGTCC
The DNA here is from genome assembly GCF_037783145.1 of Equus przewalskii. Lineage (NCBI taxonomy): Eukaryota > Metazoa > Chordata > Mammalia > Perissodactyla > Equidae > Equus > Equus przewalskii. The sequence goes on along the minus strand of NC_091842.1, from coordinate 9,760,019 downwards.
CATCCGCATTCGCACCCAGCACTCAGCACCCCCGACAGCGATGCGGCCGGTAAAGTTTAACCAACATCAGACTTTACCACCCCTCTCACGGGGCTCTTCTGTCATCTGAAAATAATATGCTAAATTATACAGGGGTACTAATAAACACTTAACGGCATGAGAAACAATAACTCCACCATGTGAAAGTCTTAAAGGAACAGACAGGCAATTTCAGCTGAAAGAAATAAGGATTGCACTTCGGCTAATCTACATGAACATCAGTGCCTCTGCAGCATCCAGAAATATGTTCTCAAAAGGTCATGTGCATAAGCATCCACTGTGAAGAACACAGTTGTTCTGGGTTTCTTGACAAATAAGAATAACCAGGCTATAATAAGAGCAGCTGCGGGTGGGCCCGTGCAGCAACCACCGGGCCGCTGTGCACCTGGGCCTCCCCCAAAAGACCACAGGGCCTGCGAAGGGGGCAGCAGGACGAGCCAGCCAGGGCCGGGAGGGGACTCAGGGCCCAGGGCCTGGCCCCCTCTTCCAGCTCACCGGGCCGAGGCCCTGGGCAAAGCCTCGACCTGTCTGGATTTCAGCTTCTGCGTGACTGACAGGGTTGGTCTAATTTTGGTGATTCTACAAAATGTTTCAAACAAATGACGTACACTGTGAATACTGTGTGAGAAACAGCATTTCCCAGTTTTTTTTTTTTAGAAATAATTAAGGTGGCTCACTAAATATATTCCCCATCTTGAAGCACCCCCAGATGAAATATAAAGTTTAAGTAAGGTATTAAATGTAAGTGCCATCATTAGGGAAATGCAAATCCAAACCACAATGATATACTACCTTGCACCCATTAGGGTGGCTTCTATCAAAAAAAACGGAAACACGTTGGCAAGGACGTGGAGGAGTCACAATCCTTGTGCCCTGCTGGTGGGAATGTAAAATGCCAGAGTCGCTGTGGAAAACAGTATGAAGGTTCCTCAAAATATTAAAAATGGAACTGCCATATGATCCAGCAACTCCACTTCTGGGCATATACTCAAAAGAGCTGACAGCAGAGTCTCCAAGAGTTATTTGTACAGCCATGTTCACAGCAGCATTATTCACAACAGCTAAAATGTTGAAGCAACCCAAGTGTCCGTACCTGGAGGAACACATCAACAAAATATGGTCTATCCATACAATGGAATATTATTCAGCCTGAAAAATTAAGGACACCCTGACATATGTTACATCATGGATGAACCTTGAGGACATTATGCTGAGCGAAATAAGCCAGTCAGAAAAGGACAAACAGTGTATGATTCCACTTATGAGGCCCCTAGAGCAGGCATTCATAGAGACAGAGAGGACAGTGGGCGCCAGGGCTGGGGGAGGGAGGCTGGGGAGTTAGTGTGGAACGGGGGCAGCATTTCAGTTTGGGAAGATGAAGAGTGCTATGGGCGGATGGTGGTGATGGTTACACAACAATGAGAATGGAGTTATGACCACTGACCTGTACACTTCAAAACAGTTATGATAGTAAATTTTACGTGTATTTTACATTTTAAAAAATTGGGGGAAAAAAAACAACCCTGCCATCACACATACATTATACACCTCCTGATGGAAACATATACCATCACCTAAAACAGAATCCAGCTGAAAAAAAAGACCCAGATCTGATCTTCAGATCCAGCAATAGATTACATGGGGTGGGGGCGGGGGGACTGGTCAGTTGAGAGACTTCAAAGACCACGAGACGCACGAACCCATCCCAACACCAGGATCTGCCATGGATTGGGAGTCAGACGAACTTTTTCAGATTATGACATTTATGGGAAAAAAGAAATGTGAGTATGGACTGGAGAGTTGACACTAACGATTTTTTGCCATTTTGGGGGGGATCTGATAACAGTATTGTGTTTGTGTTTAAAAACAAAACAAGTCCTTATCTTTTAGAGAGACTGAAATATGATGAAATAAGATATGCTGTCTGGGATTTGCTTCCACGCTAAGCTGGGGTGGGGAATGAGAAGGCACAGCTAAAACACGGTTGGCCAGGAGCACATAATCCCTGAAGCTGCGTAATGGCTACTGAGGGATTCAACATGCTCTTCTGTTTGGGCATATATTTGAATTTGGAGCCACATTTTCCAGATAAACCAACAGTAAGAGGTATCTTTTCTGAGCATTAAACTTCAGGTCTGACATTTCCAAACATATACCCAGCCCTTGTAAATTGTAAGAAAATCAACACAATTGCCCCTACACCAACCCTGGTAATGAAACAATTTAAGGAAATACTTGGGTTGCAAATTATACCAGGATTTTAAATATCTCCCTCAATGCGTACCAGGTCAGTATCATTACTCAAAAAGAGGAAAAACCCACCCCTTCGCAGGCAACTCCAAGGGGAAGGGGGCAGGTCCTGAGCCCGCCCGGCCTTGTGAGCACCTTCTGAGCCTGCATAAGGGGCTGGCACGAAGACGGTCACACGTCACGGGCTGCTGTCCTCTGTCAAGCTGAAGGGCAATCGCAGGCTGAAAGGCAGGCGACTATTCTACTGGCAGCCTGGTGTCATTTGTAAAGTGAACTAAACAGAATACAAACATCACCCACTGTCCGACACTGATTTATCACTTAAACCTACCAGAATGTAGGCTCCCTGAGGGCAAGAATGATCCTGACCCCTCCCCACCAACCCCAGAGCCAAGAAGTGTCTGGCACGTGGCCAGAGGCTCATTACACGTTTCTTGAGGTACTGACTCCGTGAGTAGATGTCAAAAATGCCTACGTTCACAGAAAAATATCCAAAGGAAATGAATCGCAATGTTAACGGTGATTATAACCCCACAGTGGATTATGCGTGACTGACACGTGACTACACGCCATCCCCCACCAGCCCAGATATGTGGGAAGCCCACTCATGCTCCAAGGCCCAGCAGTACCATTACCACCAAATCAGGACCTGTCGTCCTGCCCTGCCCCAGCCCCGGGCCCCCAACCCTACACCCAGCCCAGCCTGCTGTGTGCGGCGCTGGGCACAGGCCCTCTTGCCACAGGACGGCAGCTCCTGGAGACACAGCCAGCACCTGACTGAGCCAGGAGCCCCAGCATCTACCTGGCGCAGGGCCGGACAGTTTGTTAAATTCAGATGACGGAGACATTTCAGTTCCAAAAGATGGGGGTGAAAATGGGTTACAAATCTGACACCTGTTACTGACCCTTAACAGCTAACTACTGAGCATGGAAACAGATCTTCCACTTAGAGAATCAGCTATTACTCGGTTTCAGATGATCAGCACGGGCAATACAGGAGAATCCCTGGCACAGGAAACCACCTGCCAGGACAAAAAAGATGGCCAGGAGTGCGCATTCAACCGCTGGAGGATGCAACGGAGGAGGAAGAGACAAACTCCCACACCCGGCAGGAATGAGGCAGCACAGGGCTGCGCGGAACCTGCCGGGCACAGGAAGCGCCTGCCCAGCTCCTCCTCCGCCGGGCTGAGTGACAGGCCAGGTCCAAAGCCAGCCAGCACCTCCCACGCTCAGAGACTCCAGACCTTGAGAGTCAGAAGAAAGAGTGCAACTCTCCAGTCTTACAGACAAGAAATGGAGGCTCAGAAAGAGCAGCGCCTGGCCCAGGCCCAGGCCCAGGCCGGCCAGGGCAGCAGCAGCACTGGCCCCGTGGCGGGGTTCTGCGTCAAGCCCCTCTCTGCGGGGACAGCCAAGGCTGTCTCACTGCGGCAGCGCGCAGAAAAAACGCCTGCTTCATATCATCCACTGATTTTTTCAGATGTGATAATGGTATTAGGCTGTTTTTAAAAAAAATAGAGACATTATCTTTTAGAGATACGTACTGAAATATTTCTGGATAAAATAAAGGCATCCTTTTCAAAATTCCAGAAGCAAGTGGGGGTAGAGATGAAACTAGACTGGCCGTGAGCTGATAACTGGCAAAGCTGGCGATGGCACAGGTGGGGTTTATCACAGGTGTTGCTCTGCTTTGCTGTATCTTTTGAAAGTTTCCGTACGGAAAAATTTTTCTTAAGTACTCTTCAAAATACCGAGTGGCAGCAATGCTAGCTTCTTCAAGGAGGGTCTTTGCTATCATCTAGGTCCTCCCCCAACCCCACTCCTCCACAAAAAAAAAGAAAGACAAGGAAGGGAGGAGGAGAGACGGAGAAAGAAAAGGAGAGAGAAAAAGAGAGAAAAGAGAGAAAGAGACAGAAAGGCGGGGGGGGGGGGGGGCACGTAGAAAAAGACACCTTTCTACTACTGTCTTGAAGACAGTGCCCATGAAGTTTACGGCAGGAGGGAAAAAAAAGGAGCAGTGTGGTTTCACTAAGAGGGGAGTTTATTGAACAAGTTATCAAGTCAGCAGAGAAAACAAGCCATGTCAGTATTAGATCATTAAATCAACATTTCTGGCAAAAAACAATATTTCCAAACATTCTGATGACAGCTGGATCAAACCCGCCAATACTTGACAGTAATAAATATAGTTATTTGGGAAGAAAAATAGGGAGTGACCTTACAGTTCCACTGAAATATGCCAAATAAGGCAAGCTCGAAGCTGTAGGAAACGGAAAAGAACAGCTAATATTTGGCAAGCTTCCTTCATGATCAACAAATTAAAATGTTAAGGAAGCAATTTGTTGAGAAAAGATATTTTTAAAAGGAGCTGAATCATGCAGGTTCGGCCCCGGATACGGTCAATTGGTAATTTTAAATCATTTTTTCAAAGGGAATGTTTTCAGCCCCCAGAAATCGCCTTTTAGACTCACTGAGTTAATCATAAACTGGCCTCTCAGGTGGAGGGAGGGGCGCCTGCACTTGGTTTCTCCGCAGCTCTGCCCTCAGCCCCTGGGTCGGCAGCTCCTGCAACCTGAGCGTCCACCCGAGCCGCTTAATGACAAGCAGGGAAACAAAGCTACAGCAGAGTCCAGCTTTACATTTCCAAAGACTCCGGACGCCAATCCATTTTCAATCATTAGCCATCTGACCTACTTTGAAGCTAGAAAGCTTAATGTTACCAGATTTCTTCAGCGAAAAAAAGTAGATGTGTACCGGTTTTCACGATCCATCAACAAATAGGAAGACATTCTTGGGATCAGAAAGCCGTTCCCATTCTAAGGGGCCAAGTGTCCCTTCATTACGCCGCCACAGTTCACAGGGCGGAGGGGGAGGGAGGGGACAGCTGTTATAAATAGTGGCTCACGTGACGGTAAGTCATTAAAGAAGAAAAAGTCCAGGAGAGGGGCGCAAGGGGCTGGGAGGGGCTGCCATTCAGACAGGGTGGGGAGGGGACATCTGGGCTGAGACCTGAACAGAGTAAAACCCACCAACGCAGACCAGAGTCAGGCTCCAGAGCGGAACCCCCGCCAGCACCCCCAAAACAGAAACTGAAACGCTCTTTGCGAGACTTCTGTCCAGTTGCTTGGTTACAGGCTGCTCTGGCTTTGTCATAACCTTGAGGCATCTAGATATGACTTTTTTTTTCAATCAAGCTCCCTGGTCGTGGGCCCAGTCCCCGGACAACTGCAAGACGGTGTCCGGTTTTCAAATTCCTCTTTGTCCTGGCCTTAGCACTGTACTGAGGTGTGCCTGGGGTGTGTGCTCTCGGCATTCAGCTGAAGCGTCAGCCCGGGGTCGCTGACGCACGGCCTGATCCGTACTGGACTGCAGGGTCTGGAATGGCCCCAGGTGACCGTCCTGACAGCGCCCAGGGAAGGGCTGGCTCTACCGGAGGAATGCAGCTCCTGCAAGAACTGCCGGCACCAAGAGCCACCTGCCCACGGGGGACAAGCCCGGCTGGAGGAAACACGTGGCAGCAGACAGATTCAGCTGCACCGCGGTCCAGACGATTCATCACAAGCCAGCAGACCTGGAGGCCCCTGAATTTCCAGGGGTTCGTTCTAGCAGCCAGCCAACAGCACAGCCTCGTCCCGTCCCCAGCCAGCATGGAGAAGAGAACCCCTAGTGTGTTGGGGACGTCTATTAAACAGCCTGCCTCGGGGTGGGAAAATCACCTCCACCATCTTCACAGACCAAGGGCCCCCTGAGACAGAGGTCAGCTCAGCACGTCGTGTAGGGACTTAGTGAGGCTTGCTTCATATTTAGTTTCTTTAATCAGGTTTCCTACGGCTAGCTGAACGTACACTTTCTGTGCAAAGTTGGCTACTGCACAGCGGCTGGGGGGGCTGCTGGACACAGGACGTCCAAGCCACCACGCTCAATGTGGAGCAGGCAGACCCACGGAGAGCAGGGGACGGGGACGCGCAGTCCGCCCAACACACCTGCAGACGTCCACAGGGCAGCGAGGGTCCCCGGCGGGCTCCTGCCACCTCGCCCTTCCTACAACTCGCCCTCATGGTTGTTAAGTAAACCTGATGAAGCTCATCTCTGAAAATCACCAGGAAGAACAGTTAGGGAAAAAAAATCCCTGCCAAAAAAAAAACAAAAACAAAAAAAACCTTCCTTGCCATTATGCAAAGCCACAGGAGGGGCAGCGTCATCTGAACCAAGTCACCGTAAGGGGGTGACAGCCTCGTGAGGGCAGGAGTGGGAGCCAGACAGGTGCCGTCCCTCCCTCCCTGCCTCGTTTCTGGGAAGACGGCCCCCCCCAAGTTTAAGGAGCCCAGCACGTTCATCCTCAACTGGTTAGAGCCCAGCCCCGCGCTTCGCCTGACTCCAGCCTCGCTCTGCTTTATTTAATTCAAAACAGCTGATTTCAGAGACGTTCGTCCTCATCCTTCATTCTAGTCCACATCATTCCAAAAGCCGACTATTAAGAGCGGTGAAAGGCCTTTCTGTGTTGAAAACATCTTTTATGTGTTGAAAGTGGATGAAAGCCATGCATTTTGACTCCTGAAAAAAAAAAAACCATGTCTTTTTATTTCTACAGATATTTCAAAAATATGACATTTATTGAATGCTATGCCTATTATGTGCAAGGCACCGTGGGAGGTGCTGGAGTCTGAGAGTCAAGCACAGCCCTGCGTGGATAAGCTGACCACCCAGAAGAGGAACACCACCAGGCCCCAGATGGCTGTGATACGGGGTGCAGGGAGGCAGAAACACAGGGCGGGGCTGGAGTACCTGGGGGTTCAGAGGACCGATTCCATCAGCCAGAGGGGCTCGGAAGGGAGCCGTTCAAAGAGAAACAGGAACTTGAGCTGGGCAGGACTTCCGAGGCGGAGGGAGAAGGATGGAGAGGGAGGGTGCCCCAAGGAGAAGGCACAGCATGGCGGAGGCGCGGCCACAAAAGAGGAGGGCCAGCTCAAGCACCGGGGCCTGATCAGCCGGCACGTGTGGGAGGCAAGGAGGCAACGGAGGGAGGGGACACCGGGAGGTCACGGAGGATGAGGCCCGAGGAGGGACCACAGAACTGCTGCGGCTTCCAGACAGCGGTTTCAGTTTACTGATGAAGAGGGAAGCAGAGAAGAGGAAACCTTGGAAAGTGCTCATGGGGGTCAGAAGGAGGCTTTTCCTCAAGTGCACGAGAAACGGTGGCACAGCAGGGCGACCAGCTGCCCCAAAGTCGTGCGAGTTGGAGAAACAGTTGAACTTCGTCTAACGGAGCAGCTTCTGAAGTCGAGAACCACAAGGAGGAAGCACTCCCTTCGGGCCTGCAGGAAGGAGATTGCACGGCTGAGTCTGTCCCGAGCAGGGAGGCACAGCCCTGTGAGGGGTTTCCATCTAGAGGGAACGACATGCGTCTGCTCGGGCCGCTTCATCTGCCAAAGCCGCCGACTTCTTGACCCGCCCAGGTCTAGAGCCTTCAATTAGAGACCGGAAAACACCGGCTGGGATGAAGTCAAGTTAGGGAGGGGAATGGATGAAGAGGCAGCTCTAACGAAGTAAACAGACGGCAACTGTGGAATAACCTCGTGGTCATCATGCATCGTGGATAACTTAAAACTTCTGCCCGGCTTGCCCGCGTCCAGCTGGCCTAAGCTGTTTCTTAACACAGGAGGAGAACAGAGAGAAAGTACCAGACCGAATGCTGTGACTTGAAACTCCTTGCAGACCCATCAATGACTCTTCTATTGTGCCACCCAGGAACTCAAGCAAGACCCGACCTTTCCCTAAGCATCTTTTTCTCTGTCAATCGATGAGAAATGACCCGGCCCTGTGGAGGAGGCCACACATCAGGTGTGGTTGCTCACCTGAGGATGCCCCCGCAGGCAAGACCCCCAGGCCGGATCAAGGGACTCAGTAAGCACCGCAGAGGCAGGAGGCAGGCTGCGAAGGGCCGTGGGGCTTCAGGGGAGAGGGAGCTCCTGAGGCTGGGCAGGCAGAAAGGGTTTCACAAGGACGCAGAGCCTGAGCTGACGTGGTCCACCCCTGCACGAGGGGAGAAGAGTGAGTTCTAAGGCAGGAAGTAAGATGTCATCGTGTTGGGGAAGATTACAAGCCAGAGGGAAGGAGACGAAATAACAGAGAGGGAAGATGCAACCACTGCGGCAGACCATCGCAATGCAAAACGAGTCCGTTTTTAGTCCTTCTGTGTCCTGGCGTGTGTGCGTGTACGTGAAGAAAACAGGTGGGAACCACTATGGAGAATGAGGTGCCACATAAACGTGAGATGGGGGTGTCATTTCTTAGTCCAGTAAGGATGCTACGGTTAAGTAAGAATAGCTCCCATGTACAGAGCAGCTACCCACAGGCACCTCACGTCTATTCTCTCATTTTGCTTTTATAACAACCCAGTTAGGAAGGTCTCGCCTTTTGCAGATGAGGGAGTGGAGACATCCCACGACTAAATGATGGAGGCAGGATTTGAACCCAGGCCTCAGCGCCAAAGCCTGCACTGCTTCCTTCTTCTCACCACAACTAAGGCTCCTACACTAACGAGACTGGTGATCCCGGTGTTTCATGAAGTCGCTCTAAAGGTGATCCCAACATGTGTTCATCACGTGTCACTCGCTGGCAGCCTGGTTGGAAGGAGCTCCTCAAATATTGCCATGAAAGATAAACCTGATCTGTTTCCTATAAAATCAGTGTCACCACATACAGCCTTACTCCATACAAAAATTCAGGCATTGTGCAAATGAGACTTCCAGTTTAATATGGAAGATTGACACCCAAGCTGTCTCTGCTCCCTCCGAACAGTAAGGTCCAAACTCACAGGACAAAGGGAACAAGAAAGGGGGGGCAAAGGAGAAATCCACCAAATCCTAAAGCTGGGAAGCTGCTGGAGCAGCCACAGCGGCCTCACCAGACCAGAGGAAGCTCACAGCTCGGCCTCAAGACCGGAGACTGCAGGCCGCAAACTCACTGCTCAGGAGGGTGGAGCGGCAGGGGCGTGGGAAGGTGGGTGTGCAAGGTGGGCAAAATGCCATTGACAGGAGCAGGCAGACCCCTCCCTCCCTCATGCAGCCTAGGGACCCCCTTCCCCACTGTTGACAGAAGACACGGTTTCTCCAGGCCATGTGCAAGGGACTGAGTGACCATCCCCAGCCCTTCCCCAGCCTGGCTCCTGGAAGACAGGTGGCCAGATGCACAGCTGTCAACCACCCCACCCAGCAGGGAAACTGAGGGCTTCCCACCCGACAAACTGTGAGCCCAAGAGAGAAGAGCCACAGATACTGACACCCTGGGGACTCCCCCAACAAAACATGGAGCTGATCACTCACAGTCAAGGCCACCAGTCGACGGCCCCCCAAAAACACCCCGACACACATGCTCATGTAAACACACGTGCACAAAGAGCTTCCACATGCTAGTGCCTTGCTCTTATATAGGGACAGACGATGGGATGTCACCAGACACTTGAGGAAACCTCTAACTGGGACCAAAACAGAAAAAAGGAGCAGAGACGAATCACCAGATGAAAGGATAATAAATGCGGGTCTGGTCACACAACTGGGTACAAACATCAGAGAAAAGTGACCACATTTACTGCAACACAGAGGCATCTTCACAACGGAACGAGTCCAAAAGGCAAGCTCCGGAAGTCTACACGAGAAGCATGATAACATTTTGTTTGTTTGTTTGTTTGTTGTTTTGTTTTTTAAAAGATTTTATTTTTTTTCCCTTTTTCTCCCCAAATCCCCCCAGTACATAGTTGTATATTCTTCGTTGTGGCATGTGGGATGCTGCCTCAGTGTGGTTTGACAAGCAGTGCCATGTCCGCGCCCAGGATTCGAACCAATGAAACACTGGGCTGCCTGTAGCGGAGCGCGTGAACTTAACCACTTGGCCACAGGGCCAGCCCCCCATGATAACGTTTTTATAGAGCTCAATAAACACAGAATTTAAGCACACATACATTTGTGACAAAACAACGTTATTTTAAGGCTATGACATAATAAATACAAAACTCAGGACAGAGGCCGGCCCAGTGGTGTAGTGGTTAAGTTCATGTGCTCCACATCAGCGGGGTTTGCGGTTCCGATCCCGGGCATGGACCTACACACCGCTCGTCAAGCCATGCTGAGGCGGCGTCCCACACAGCAGAACTAAAAGGACCTACAAATAGGATATACAGCTATGTACTGGGGGGCTTTGGGGAGCAAAAAGAAAAAAAAAAACAGAGGAAAATTGAAAACAGATGTTAGCTCAGGGCCAATCTTCCTCACCAAAAACCAAACGTAGGTTGGCGGTCACCTGTCCTGGATAGACAGGCAGGGAAACAGGAGTGGCAGGAGTCCACAGGCGGATGCAAATTACTGGTAATGCCCTGGTTTTTGGGTTGAGGGCAGAGTTCACGGGTGTTAATTACATTCTTTGTAACCAAACCGTGCCACATACAATTGTTTACATGTTTAAATAATGTTTTTTCACAAACATTCTAAAAGGTAAAAACAAAGACAAGTCAATGTAGAGAACAGAAGAAAACTTTTTTAAAGAAGGTGGCGAGCAGAGCCAGGGAGACAAAAGACGACCCGGCCCCTGTGAAACACGACCGGGTCATACGAACGGAACATTCAGAGAACCAGAAAGCAAGCAGGCTAAAAATACGACAGACAAAGATCCAGAAAGATCAGAAAGTTGACAAATTTCCCCAGAAAATATATCAAAAGAGATAAAGACATGAAAAATGAAAGGTGAGGACAAATAGCAGGTAAGTTCATGAAGCCCAACATCTGAATAGCGCGTCCCGGGGAAGAAAAGGAGACCCACGGGGCACATCCTCATGCACCCGAGAAGGTGAAGGCGGCGACGACGCCTCTCAAAGGGATTAGAGAGAAACAGCAAAAGGGCGGGAAAACAGACCGCCCTGGACTAGGGGAATCCTGGAAGCTAGAAGAACAATTGGCCATCTTTCCGGTCCCGAGGGCACTGCTTTCCAGCCTGGAATGCTACCCTGGGCCGCGATGGTGGGAGAACAGAATGAAGACCCTGCTGGGCCGCAGATATGGACACCCCTTAACAGGAAGCTACTGGAGGAGATCCCCCCCGAAGGAGAGATTAACTGAGAAAGATAAAACCACAGAATTCAGACGACAGGGGAGCCAAAGAAGAGAGAGGCGAGGGAGGTCCCAAAATGACGGGGAGGGGGAGCAGGAGGGCAGCGGGGCCCCGGGCCTGGCAGCAGCCACCCCAGCTGAAGCGGAAGAACAAGGGACCGGGGGAGGTGTCACCAAGAAAAGATGAAACTTACCTATCTGATAGGTTCCCACACTGTAAGAGGTTTACATTGCTGGAGGACAGTTTAGGCATAAATTAGGTTCGTACACAGAAAACTAATATTTACGTAGATGCAGCTATCCAAACACTGAGTATTTTAAAATCGATTGACCCAAAAAGAGAAATACGACAACTCCGAGAAGAAGGGGAGAGAGGAGGAGGGGACTTTGGCGAGGCCACATCCTGGTGTACCTCACAGCACCACAGCAGTAAGCACCCAGCACGGAAAAGGCCAGGAGGAGGAGCCGGGGCCAGCGAGACGGACAGAGGCTCCGGGTGCGGGGACGGAGGGCGGGATGAGGACGGGGCTGGTGCTTCTCAATACTAAGCCTTCCAGAATTGTGATAAGTGTTCAGAAAGAAAGAAAAGATGCAAAAACAATGCCTACCTTTAGACAACTTTTATTTTCAAATGAAATACACTCAAGATGTAGAACTTTCTTTTTTCTTTTTTGTTCCTTAACAATTCCCAACCGTGACAACCATAAGGACCACAAGAAAAAGTGTGAATTCTGCCTTCTAACTGTCTTACTCCCAAGCCGCTCTCACCCATGCCCCTTTTCTAAAGGCTGAACCTGGAAGTTTGGCTCCAACCTGGGTTCAGAATGGCAGGCGGAGGGGGCTGTCAGCTCAGGCCTCCCCAGAGGCGGGCCGCGGCTGCCAGGCCTGGAAGGGCAGCCCTGGGCCCTTCCCACAGCCCTGGGCCCCTGCCTGGCACTGAGTTCTTTTGTCTTCGTCATCCAAGATTTTCTAACAGTGACCTCTCTGACCCTGCTTCTGATATCCTTGCTGATCATACTTGGTACAACTCTTGTACCACTTTCTCCAAATTTCACGTTTCCCTCCATTATATATCTAAGTCAGATCAAAGTGTGTTTTATATGAATTTGCTGCGTTTGAAATTCACGCAATCCTGCCACTCCATTCAAACTACGTGATAAAGGAGGGAAGGCTAAGATGAACCAACCTTCACCCTCTGCCCCTCTCCCACAGCTCACTCAGCTCCCTCAGAACAAGACAGGACTGACCACGCAAGGGCCCCCCAGACCTGCTGCCAGGGACGAAACACCTACTTGGAAACAGTCTTCAAGATCTTGGCCAAGAAAACAAAACGCAGAGCCCAACATGTAAGTCACAGGGCACAATCACTGTGTCCTGCTCATCGCTGTCGGCAATCACTAGAGAGAGCAAGCTCTCCAGACAGAAGGACACCTTACAAGGATTCTGTCGGTCTCTGCACATTTGGTCTTCTACGTGCCATACATTTAAGAAGCTACTGGAAATTGTTCTCCTCCTTAGAGTTAAGCACAGTCCATTAGCACAGAGCCTCACTTTGCACAGAATGGTAAATTCTGAACTCAATTTGGCCCCGTGGAGGCCCAGCAGGCTGAGGAAATCGGAGGAGGAGAAAATTCAAACAATTACTCGTCTCAATCAACATCAAGAATCAAGTTGCTTCCTCCGAAAAATCCATTTGCCATCTGGATGGAAGAAGACCTCCACTTTGAAACTGAAGTTTGCCACCAAATGGGAAAAATCAAAGGTGCAAGTATCGTGTGACTCACATTTTTCATTTGCCCACTGATCATCTGACGTGGAAGTTACTCACACCCAGAAGCAGGCTTCCTTAAAAAATACATTATTCAAAATGAATTGGGTTTAACGTGTAAGCAGATATTTTTAATCATGTAAGGGGAAAAAATCTCTGGGGAAAAGCATAAAAGAAGTAAAAATAGTAACTAACACAACACTGAGATGCACCCAGTGACCCGGGCGGCCCAGGCATTGATGCTGACACTGTGACACACGACCTCCCAGGCTGGGTACCGCCACTGTCATGCTTTATTTAATACCAGGAGGGCTCCGCTGGTGAGCTGCTGATACCACAATAGTCTCCTTGGCTCTTTCATTTTGAGGCTAAAAAAAAACTTAGGAACGTCCATCAGGCATTGTCCTAAGTGGAGTCTTAGCAAATCCCCTATAAAGCAGGGAGTTTTGCCAGCCCCATTTTACGGAGGAGCAGGTTAAGCACCCAGAGGCACATAGCTAACAAATGGAAGAGCAGAGATTGCAAGGCACCCGGGTTGTTGGCCGCCCAGGCCAGAGCGCCCTCAGCTGGGGGTGGGCAGTTGATGGTTCTGGGCACATCCCAAAGGCGGGCCATCTAGACAACCCCTCGATCTCAAGCACCAAGGGCTGCCATTTCCAGGTGACAGGACATTGTGGATCCGGCCCAAGGAGTGGAGGAGAGGCTCCCCAAAGTTCATTTTCCAAAGAAGTGCTTGTCTTCGGGCTTGGCCCCGACATTCATGACAACATTGGTGCAAACACCAGGTACATCGCGGAGTCATTTCGAATCCTACCGAAGGTCAGCACCGAAAGCGGCAGTGAGTCCCTACATCCCCAACAGCCGCACGGGGGACCCGCCCCTTCCCCCACACAGGCACAGCCCTGCCTGCAATCCTCCCGCCTTTCTGTCTCCTCCTGCTCTCAAGCCGACAAGAACTTCCCTCACCTGCTTCCCATTTGCTATTTTAACGTGTTAGGACCTTGCAAAGCAGATCAGTGGTACTATCAGAACTGTGTGTAGAAAGGAGCTAGGTTTCCAACAGGCTTGGGAGAGGGCCCGGAGCCCCAGCCTCTATGCCACACCGTGGGCAGGGCCAGTGGGGCTTAGCCAGGAGGTAGTCAGAATTTTAGCTGTACAGACAGTACCTCAGACGCAAACAGTAAAAGAACCCGTTAAGTACCCAGCTCCCAACTTCGATGACGGTCAAGTCATGGCCAGGCTATACCGTGCCCCACTCCTGTCATGAGAACCTTTTTAAAAATACCATCGCCAACCCCAGACTAACAGAATCAGAATCTCTGAGGGTGACCTCCCCCACCCGGGGTGATCCCGAAACAACAGCAGAGGGAGGCAGCCCCAGGAAAACAGGTGACTGGAGCAGGGCCCCAGGAGGTCCTGAGGGGCCTAACTGTGCGTGCGCATGTGCCCCCCCCACACACACACACACTCCCCACCCCCACAACCCCACAAGCCCTCTAGCCTAAGGCACACCCCTCTCCACCAAACTCCTGGGCTGATAAGCTGCGGCCTTAACTCTTCCCCTCAGGGGCAAAGGATCAGCTGGGTCACCGGGAGAAGAGCCGGAAGGAGAAACACTAGGAGAGACCAACTAACCCAACAGCCTGCACAGAGAAAGCAGAGCTAACGGAGCCACTGAAGGAGAACTCAAGATGAGCACCGTAAAAACCAGCAGAGGAGAGAGAGGCTGCGGGCACAGGAAATGGGACAGATATGGACAAACTTCAGAAACTGACGGGAATAAAGAAACACAGGAATGGGTTTTAATAATTTCAGGAACCATCCAGATTCTGAACTCTAGAAGAATAAAATAAATCGCACAATTTTAAAATCCAGCAGAAGAAAATTCAACCCAATAATACAAGAAAAGATACCCCCCAAAAGTAATAGGATAAGAAAACAAAATAATACTGCATAAGTCCTAATATAATCACAATTACCATCAATGTGCACCAGTTAAATCCACTAATCAAAGACTCTCAGCCTGGGTTTAAAAAACAAAATCCTGCATGGTATATCTATAATAGACACATTTAAAGCAAGAGGCTATAGAAAGACTGGAAATAATGGAAGAGACAAAGCTTTATCAGGCAAATAGAAACAAAAAAAGAAAAGAAAAGAAGAATAATTTTAATATCAAAGCAAACAGAATTTAAGGTGAAAAACATCATAAAGGATGAAGAGTCTACAAAGACACCAGAAAAAGGAACAAGAAATCAGGAAGCTAAAAAGACATGATCATATATGCATCTGACATGATAGCCTTAATACAAGTGTGAAAACCATCGGAAAAAAATTAGCAAAGACACAGACTCATGTAACATGAATAAGCTCAAAATAATACACACAGTGAAAAAATATACCCAAACAAAAATCACGTTCTTTTTGAGCACATATAGAACATTTACAAAAATCTGCCATGAGCAAACACACCAAAAAGGTCTCTTAAACAGTCCAAACTAATCGGCATCATGTCAACTGTGTTCTCTGATAATATGCAATAAAAATGGACATCGGAAAAGTTATTAAAGGAAAATGTCAAAAATCTAGGAAATATACTATTATATAACCCTTCGGTTAAAGGGGAAATTATCAGGAAAATTACAAACCGAAAACAAAATTACAAACTGAATAAAAATGAAATCGCTACGTGTGAAAATTTGTGGAATACGGCTAAAGTGACACAGAAGAAATGTTACGGCTTTGAATACATTTATCAGAGACAAGAAAGAATTCAATTAAAAGCTGAGCGTTCAAAAAAAGAAGTTAGGAGAAGAGAGTGGCCTCACAGAGACAGTGAAATAAAGGTGAGCAATCAGCCATGCAAACAAAAAAGACAAGGAGTTAAAAAGAGTGAAAGCTGCCGTTCTTTTAACGATTAATAAGGTAAACAGAATTCCATATGAGATGGAAAATAAAAACGAAAAATTTAGACAAATTCAAAAATGGAGAATGTAGGAAGAAAATCAGAAATAGCTAGAGCTAAAAACAGATGTAAAAGAATAACAAAAACATTATGGCCAATAATACAACAGTAAGTTTTGAAACCTAGATGAAATGGATACATTTCTAGAAAATTATAAAATGCCAAAATTGGTGTAAGAACAGAGAAACCTGGACAGACCAACAACAAGGCAGGTGAGATGGGAAAGGCCGCCCAGACCACGTGCTGTCTCAGGCCCAACGGTCTTACAGGTGAGCCCTACCAAAAGGAGATACGGATAATCCTCATCTTGTACAAATGATTCCAGAACTATTTTAACCGATTTTACATAACCTCAATTCCAACTGGGTAAGGATAAGAAAATTATAGGCCAATTTCATTTAATAACACAGATCTGAAAACTGTACATCAAATCCAACAATTTTTTTTTTTTCTGGTGACGAAGAGTGGCCCTGAGCAAATATATGTTGCCAATCTTTCTTTTTTTTCTCTCCCCTCCCCAAAGCCCCAGTACATAGTTGTAGGTCATTCTACTTTTTCTATGTGGGATGCCGCCATAGCATGGCTTGATGAGCAGTGTGTAGGTCCACGCCCAGGATCTGAACCATTGAACTCCAGGCCATCAAAGACGAGTGCACAAACTTAACCACTCGGCCACAGGGCCGGCCCCCAAACAGTATTTTTATTGTACAAGACAATGAAGACTTTATCCCAGAATGAAAGGATGATTCAACATCACAGCATCAATCAATGTTAGCCCATTCATGGACCAGGGATAAAAATTGCATGGACACGAATAGATTTTAAGGAAAAGTATTTGCTAAAGGCTAACACCTGTGTTTATGACAAAAACTCTCAGAAAACTAGGGAAAACGGAGTTAAGGTAGTTCCCTAACCTGATTAAAGCTTCCACTAAAACTCTCCGGCAGGCACACCCTCTGAGACCAGGAGACGAAGGCAGGCCATCATTGCCACTATGCAGAGTCCTCGAGGTTCCGGATGACAAAACGAGGCACTCCAGAATAAGCGGTGGAAGGAAGGGAGCAAACAAAAGGGTCACTTTTTTGCATATGAGACTGTCTCCTGAGAAATCAACAGAATCAAGTTAACCAGTAAAATTAGTGACATTTAGCAGGCCTGCCAGTTTCAACATCAGTAAACAAAAACCAGTTGCTGTCCTCTATACCACAATAATCAATCAGAAAGTTTTCTTTAAAAATCAATAAGACACTGTTCACGACATTACAAAAACTATAAACAACTAGGAATTAATCTAACAAAGACTGCACAAAACCTTTATGGAGAAAGAAGACAAATAAATGGAGAAATATCCTTGTTCAAGGATGGCACAACTTGAAGTGTTTAATTGTCCCCAAAATTAATCTGTATATTTATTCCAAATGCAGTAAAAATTCCAGCAGAACTTAGAGGGAACTTGACAGAAATGTGCATGAAAGGGTAAGGGACTTTGAGTAGCTAAGATATTTTGAAAAAGAACAAAGAGGAGAAATTCACCCGATCAGAAATTAAGAAATGGTCTAAAGCTACAGTAATTAAAATGGTATGGTACCAGTGCAAGAAGAAAGAAATAGGGCAGTGGAACAAAAGAATGACCCCAGAAACAGATCACACGTACACGGGGACGTGTGGCATGACAGAGGCCACTTCCCAAATCAGCGGTAGGAGATGGCTGTTTGGCGGGCAGTGCTCAAAAAACTGACTACCGGGCATGCTGCACGAAAATCATCTCCCACCGAAAGAATAAATGCAGACCAATCTATGTGACTAGCAAAACATGAACATCTTTGCGATCTTGAGTGGGGAAAGATTTTCTCAAACAAGACTGAAATGACACAACACAGGGTAAAAAACTGATGGATTTGACTTTATCTAAATTAAGTTTTTCTATTTATTGAAGGACACTACAGTTGACAAACTAGAGACTGGGAGAACAAACTTGCCACAGTGAAAACCAACACAGGCTTAGCATGTAAAATATAGAAGGAACTCTTGCAAATCCACAAAAAGATGGCAAACTATTTAAAGGAAAAAAAGGACAAAATATATACCAGATAATTTACAAAGGGGAAAATCTGGAAAGCTAACAAGGATAAAATGAGGTTTATAACAAGTCTGACCCTCACCGGTGATGAGAGAAAACTTACCCGATGCTGAAGCACCATTTTGAAACCATCAGAACGACAGGCTCTAGACAGAGGGACAGCGGAGGGGCACAGGCGCTCTGGGGAGCAATCTGGCCGTGCTGAGTGAAATTAAGAACGCTTTTCGCCCTGGGACTCAAGAAGCCACTCCTGGACATCCAATAAGAGATGTGTGTAAGGATGCCCAAGGCACTGGGGTGTCAGAGACCACCGAGGGGGTCTGCCCCCAGGGAAATGGACATGTAAGCTAAGGTGGCATACGGACTGAAGTGAGTGCCCCCAAAATCCATCTGTTGAAGCCTTAGCCCTCAAGATGACAGTATTTGGAGGTGGGGCCTTTGGGGGTGATTAGGTTTAGACGAGATCATGAGGGTGGGGCCCCATGATGGGATCAGTGCCCTTACAGACACCCCAGAGAGCTCCCTCCCTCCTCCTCAATCCCCTCATCATGCAGGACACAGTAAGCACACAGCCATCTGCAAGCAAGGAAGAAGGTCCCCAACAGGAACCCAGCCTGCTGGCACCTGGATCTTGGGGTTCCAGCCTCCAGAACTGTCAGCCATAAATCAATGTCTGCTGTTTAAGCCACCTGGTCTATGGCACTTTGTCACAGCAGCCTGAGCTGAGACAAGTGGATTCTTAAGACGGAGCCAACGCAGCTATCGTGAATTTATCATGATGAATGAAATTTATAGGGAGCAATATGGATCTCTAAACAGTGATGAGCGAAAAAGAAGGGGAGAAAGATTTACAGCACAATACTTAAGAATTACAACTAGACATACAAAACAGGCCACATAATTTATAAGGATACATCCATATAAAGGCATATGAAACACACCAGAATGAGTAGGGGAGGGGACTAGAAATGGGGATGGAACATAGAGGAGAAAATAATTTAATAAGATGAATCATAATGTGCCGTGAACTGAGGAGTGATGCACGCAGGGTGACACACGTGTGTGCACACACACAACACACATCCCCCGAAGGCAAGCAGAAAACATGGATATGGTTTTTCTTACCCATGGTGTAGAAATGATAGTGTTAAAACTCTTACAATTTGACTTAAGGATTTCAACCCTTAACATAGTAAAACAACTGGCAAGATGTTCCTAAACTTTCAAAACCGCCGTGGGCTGAGCTGGTAACAGCCCCTCATGTCTGTTCCCCTGAGCAGGTAAGACAACCCGCCTATCTGAATTGACAGACCCACACAGATACACACACACAACCGAAAGAGATCTGGGATTTTGCTGTAACTTATGGAACCTGTCAATTTCATTCACAACTTATACCAGCTTCTAATTATACTTAACTGAATATTAACCATTCTAATTGCTTAATGCTTTATCGGCCGGATCTAAAGAACGGAGGGACATCTGGCTTAGCAAAGGGAATTCTGCTTGCTATTAGCACAGGGAGCTTAGAGAGCCCTTTTCTTCTCACACTCTGAAGTCGAGCTTCACCCAGGACCAGAGCGTCTCAACAACAGGACTTGTAGGTCCACGCCCAGCCAAAGCAGTCAAGAGAGACTGTCTAGGATCCGGATTTTCACTGTAATATTCTTGTTTCACGTCACGGAAAGCTGGGGTCAAGGGCGACAGCAGAATTGAGGGCCCAGATTCCTTCCACCTTCCTGCTCTGCCGTCCTCTGCAGCTGCCCCGTGTCGAAGGCTCCCCCCTTGAGGGCTGAGATGGTGGGAGCAGGCCGGGGCAGCCTCTTCACCCACAGGCATGTTCATTCACAGCCAGAAAATGGCAGCTGGTCCTGGCTCATCTCCTTTGATCAGAGAAGATGCACCTTCTCATAAGCCACGCTACCTGACATTCCCTTCTCTCAGCCAAAACAAAGCTAAATGCCCACCACACCCGGCCAGGAGGAGGCACCACCAGGATTAGTTCAGAGAAACTTCAAGTCTCCTCCCCAGGAGAGACGCCCCTTGCTGGGGGACAAGGAAGGCAGGCAGGGAGGGGAGAGATCCCAGGTGGGCAACCAACAGCGTCTGCTCTCAAACTGCTCTGCAGCCTTTCCACAAATCCACCTGTACAGCACAGCGGTTCCAAAGGGAGGCAACCCACCATGTGAGGAACCCAAGGAAGGGTCTGAAAGACCAGAGTGAAGAGAAGACACTGGAACAAAGAGCACTATGGAAAGTGGAGAGGAGTTACACATAAGAGATCAAAAAGTAACAGACTGGAAAAGTTGACCGCAGAGTTACCAGATATGACCCAGCAATTCCCCTCCTAAGCGTATACCTAGGAAACATGAAAACACGCATCCACACAGAAACTTGCACACAGATGTTCACAGCAGCACTGTTCATAACGGCCCCAAAGTGGAAACAACCCAAACGCCCATCACTTTATAAATGGATCAACAAAACGGGGTCCGTCCATACCACAAGATATTATTCAGCCATAGAAAGCAATGAAGTATCGGGACAGCTACAACACGGATGAGCCTGGAAAACATTACATTGAGTGAAAGCAGCCAGATGTGATTGTACTGTATGATGCCAATTTTATGCGAAATCGCCAGAATAGGCAAATCCACAGAGACAGAGAGTAGATGAATGGTTACGTGCGGGCGGGGCGGGGGGTTGGGGTGAATGCTAATGAGTATGCGGTCTCTTGTAGGGGTGTTGGAAATGTTCTGGAATTAGACTGTGGTAATGGGTGCATGACACTGTGAATGTACTAAAAACCAATGAATTGTACACTTTAAAATGGTGAATTTTATCTTAAAAAATACGAAGTAACAGAACAGAGGTATAGGCCTTGTGTCAAGGGAGCTGCCCTTTGCACCAAGACAACACGCAGCATGTTCAACAGAAAAAAATTCTTTCCAAGAGTGCTCTGCGCCGTCATGCCTCCCAAAATGGAAAACTAGCTGTAGACTCGGACGTTTTCAAGTCCCACTCCCCCTTAAAAACAGAAGTCTGTAAGACTTTGAGACATCCTAATGGCTGTACCCCACATACGGGCTTCAGCTTGTGCTTCTGCACAGAGTGCCCCCTGGCGCAGCGCCCTCTGTACATCCACCAGGAGACTCACAGACGGCATGAAGACCACTCTAGTTTGAGACCCAAGGATCAGCTTTTGAAAAGATGCCCTGAGCCTGTCAAATAAGTAACAGGTATCTCTCGGAAACAGGACGCTGGCCACTGAATGCCACACGTGGGCACCACTGTTTCAAGTCCATTCCGAGAAGCTTCCCTGGAAGAACAGCTGGACAACAGGTGTGCCTGGGGAACAAGGAAGGGCGAGCAGCGGCTGCTCAGGGACAGGAAGGGAGGGCCCGGCCACTCCACCTTCGTGCAAACACTGCTCCCCATCCTGGGAGGGTCTGTGCATCCCTCATCGGCGGGAGACGGGAGTGCCCAGCTTTAGGGGCAACGGGCAACTGGGGTGAAGATTTCTTCACAAGACGCCCTCCTCCTAACACAAAATAAAAGCACCGCTACTTGCAAAGAGGAGGTCCACGAACACAAAGCTCAGCCTCGGCAGCTGGGGCTCAGTTTACCGGTCCCAGAAGCCCTGCGCCCTTGGCCTCTTGGAATTCATGGCACACAGGAACATTTTTAGACCTGGCTTCCACCTTCCTCTTGCACCCCAAGGTCAAAGACCTTCCCACCTTTTCCTTTCTCCACGAACTGTCTCTCCCGTTCTAGAAGCCTTCGCATTCACTCGCATGCAGCCTCCCTCCCACATCCCTGAGTGGACAGAGACTCCTGCAGCAGTGCCCTCACTTCCCTCCAGCCACCCCAGCTCACTGGCCCAGCAGGAGTCCTCTGCAGCCTGCAAACCAGCTCGAGCCCTTGCATCCCCAACCGACCCTTCCCTTCCCCGCACTGTCCCCCGCCCGCCCTTCCTCCCTCTCTTCCCACTCGTCTCACACCTCAGCATGTCCCAGGGAGCTGCTCATGGCCACAGGAGAAGGCACCCTGCGCAGCCCAAAGGCAGTCATTCCAGGCTGAACAGAAAGTGGCCATCCTAATAGCCAGCCGGCACGAACCACCCCCCCCACCCAGGACGTACCTGACTTGCCACCAGGTATCGCACTATAATTAGTCATTGTAATTGAAGCCGAACGTAATTAATTACATAATTTTGAAGTGTTCAAGTTTAATTCCATTAAAATTACATCATGGACTGGGGAATTACAAAGGATTAACGACAAAGAGCAAATAGGGATGAATAAAGAAACTCCAGTTGACTCCAAGCACATCTGAGTCACACCCGACGCCTGAGTTTGGGGCCTGTCACCCCACCTGCTTTTAATAAACCCATGGGGCCCAGACAGGCGGCCGTGCGCAAGGGCTGCCTCTGGAAGGGCAGCACCAGGCGCCAGTCCCGGTCAGCGTCAACTGTACCCTGAAGACCCTCCGTCCATGCACTGCTCTCTGCCCCTTCCACAGCAGCTTCCCCACCCTGTTTCCTCCACTGCAGCCTCCCCTACGAGTGCCTGTCTAAATGCCACTGACCCGGCCCCATCTCTGCCACGGCCACCTCGACCGGGCGCCACCCTCGCCTCCAAGCACGCACTCTGTCATCTCCCCTCCTGGGGCCAGCCTTCCCCCTCTCTTCCTGGACCATGACTTCACACCTCCTGGCTCTGTTCTTTACCTCCTCTCCCTCCACACCCTTGGGTCAGCCTTTCACAAGGGGCTTCTGGAGGGATCCTTCTAAACACAAATCTGGGCACTTTGTACTTTACTTATTCCTGTTTACTGTCTGTCTCCCCTGCTGGAATGTAAGTTCCTTGCGGGCAGGGATTTCCTGCTGCTCTGATCCCGAGCACGCCCTGTAGACCAGTCCCTGGCCCAAAGGAGATGAAATAAGTCAGAGGAGCAAGACAGCCCAGGCCCATCCTTCAAGGCAGCTGACCTGCCTGCCCACACATCAGACGCCCCAGCCCTTGTAACCTGACGCCGGGGGGGGGCGGGGGGGTGCTCTGTGTGTCCTGCAGTTCCCTGACCAGCAGGGCTGGGGGCTCACTCCTCTTGGCACCCAGGGGCTTGGACAGGACCCAGCACACCCATCGGGCACCACGGAGACTCGCTCGATAAGTGAACGAATGAATGGCTCCACCAGTCCGAAAAAAAATGAGTTGTTCCCAAAACAAACCAAGCTGCAAACAACTTCCCTCAAACATGCTGCGTTATTCCCGAGCCCAGTGCACCTTCATACCTGTTTTCTTATTAACTTTAGAACTTCATTACAAAACAAGCTGCATTGTCGCAAAAAGTCAGGCATGCAAAAAAATCACCCAAATCCCGAGCAGCCCAAACCTTCCGTTTCTCCACGGTAATTCCTGGAAGAAAATAAGCTAAGATCTAAGGAGTGTCCTCTGACCAGGCTCCTCTCAGACAATGCCCGCCCGCAGAACCCTATAAAGCCGGTCTCCTACTGAGCTCACCCCAGTGCCACTGTCATGTGCGGACAGAGACCCTGTGCAGTGCATGCTGTGGGGGGCCTGGGTCTGAACGGATCTGGAGCCAGTGTCCCTGCAGTGACTCCATCAGCCAGACCCCCAGGGCGGAGAGTGCGGGGATTTGTCTGGCCGCCATGGGGTTCCACAAATCCAAGTTATCTAGCAGCCCATCGTGGCCAACGCCAGTGCCAGGCCCCGAGTCTCAGAGAAGAGTCCTGGCTGACACTCCCGCGGCCCAGGTCGGGCTTGCAGGGAACTGCCTGCTGGACGGTGGTGGCCTGTCCACCGCCAGATCCCTCCCTCCCTCAGGCCCAGGACCCACGACCAGGCCTCTCTCCAGCCTTCCATGTCCCTGTGACTCTTCCGACAGACACACTGTCGGCACAGCTAGAGTACCAGGGAGAGCAGGGGCTCTAAGCAGGGCTGCTCCCAGCCTGATGCCAATACTGCATCCGACCATCGGGCGAAGCTTGCCAGCAGGAGTGCCCCTCACCCAGGGAGCACCACCTGGCAGAGCTCTCTCCCTATGAGCCAACTGAAGCCTTGGGCCAGCGGAGGCTCCAGAAAACTTCTTGGCTCCAGCGAGGCCTCACCCAGGGCTCCACCCACCAGTCAACGCAGGTGCCTTCACATCCGCCTCACAGGCTCTAGTCCACTCTCCAGCCGCTCACATTAAGCGACTCACCCCCCCATCCCACCCCAGAGCTCATCTAGGGCGGCCTGTGACCAGGGGCCCCCTGCTGAGTCCCCCCATGGCCTTGTCATGGCCAGCCCACCACTTCTACTGAGAGCAGGCCTCAGGACAGCAGGGATCAGCAGGAAAAGCAGGGACCGGACTGGCGCACAGCAGCCCCACGGATCCACCTTCCACTCGCCAGCTCCCCAGCTCCCAGTCGGATCCCGCCTCCCCCGGGGGGCTGTTGTGTGGGTGACAGGAAAGAAAGCAGGAGCTGCGACAACCACTGCCCAGGGTCAACACTAAGGAAATGATAGCTCGTGGTGGATAGACAAAAAAAAGAGGGTTTTTTTTAAGTTTCTGTCTTGTCGCCAGCGGACATGAAACCAGCTACAATATGTGGAATCCAGCACTACGAGCAACGCTTTCCTTCTTTCCGCCTCCTTGTACTCAACATCGGAGCAGTCCTGGCTCCACAACTGGGAGAGCTAAGACCAGGGCGGTGGGGCCCCCCTGCGAGGATGAGCTCTTCAGCGCTCCCCCCGCAAATCACGCCCACTCCAGCATCCAACAACACACAAATGAACCCTCCACAGGCTCCACACCCCAGGGTTCAGCTCACCGTCTGAACTTCAGCACCCACCTCTCTACCGAGCTTCACCCTCCCTTCCCCCAGGGCCCAGCTCCCGAATTCCCCCCAGGTCCCCCAAATCCTATATATCCCACAAGGAGCACACCCTCTTCCCCCACCTGGGGCAGCTCCTCTCCCTCCTCCCTGTCCTTGTGGACGCCAGGCCCCACCCTGCATCAGCCACCCACGCTGGACATGGGGTCTGTGGCTCCTCTTAGGCCCGGTAGGTGCAGCCCTGGCTACCCTCACTTCCCCAAATCCATGCAAATGATTCTGCAGCCAGACAGTGACGTCATCACCACAAAAATACCCTAGGTACTTTCTTTGTAAATGAAGAAGCAGAGAAAGCTCACAGGCTTTGAAGGCCACAGCTCTGAAAGGGGGCTGGCCGGGAGCCTTGGCTCAGCCGCACACCAGACCCCCGGGGCAGCTTCCGGGGCTGAGCACGCAGGGAACATCTCTCCAGGGCTGACACCCAAACAGTCGGGTTTCTTGCAACTCGCTTTCCCCTGCGCTGGTTTGGTCCTGATCATTACGATACCCACTTTCCCTGTTCACATGGGGAAGTTTCTTCCCATTTGGGCTGTGAGCAGAGCCAGAGAATAAATCTCTGTCAAAGAATTGTCTGCCCCCTTCTATTTTTAAAAACGGGAATTTTTTACATTTTATGTGCCACAAAGACAATTATGTATATTTTAACCAATGTGTATGTCACTTTGCAAAGAAGGAATTTAATGGGAATAACGAAGAAATACGTGTTCTGTCGGCGCGCACCTATCAGTAGCTTTCCAAATCCAGCCATGTTTAAATAGCCCACCTGTCTTCCACAATCCTTAAAAGAATTCCGTTGGCACTCTTCAGTTAATGAGCTGAATGAGTCCTAAGTCAGAATACACGGGACTGCTCCCTTCAAAGAGGCCCACAGTTCTCACACCGGAGGACATCCTGGGTGCCAAGAATTGTGGGTGCTACAGCAGAGGGTGGGGAGAAACAGCAGGTGCACAACATCACTAGGTGGAGAACAAAAGCACGAGTGGGAAGGACGGCCAGGGTGCGGTGGGTGCTCAGTGGGGTCCATCGGAAACACCAAAGAGGGAAGCCAGGGCTCAGAGGGGACGCCTCGGAGACCACCAGCCAGCCCCCAACTGTTGTGCTGGAAGACGCTCTCTTCCACGTCTCCCCAGGCGCACAGAACTAGCTCAAGCTTTCCCTCCCCCGGTGGGGCTTCCCTGCCCCTCCACCCAGCATCTCACACACACAGCTCTATCACAGCTGAAGCCCAGCCGCCCCGTCCAGCTCTGCCCACGGAAGGCTGCCCACTCCCCCAGGGTGGGAACCACAGCTACCCCACCCTGCATGCCAGGGCCTGGTGCACGGGGCTCCCACGGCATTGGTGAAATGAAGGAGTGCATGAAATGAGGCTCCACACTCAAGACACGCAGAGGGAGGATGAGGGAGTCTCCCAAACTGAGCCCGAATCTGGGATGCTTCTAAGTGGGGCAAAAGGTTTAGGTAAGGTAGACACAACCATAAGGAATGCTGCCTGCCGGGCTAAGGAACGCGGTCTCCATTCTGTGCCAAAGTGAGCCACTGTGGGTGTTGGAGGAGAGGAACGACATTTTAAAATCAATGGTTTGGGAAGACGAATCTGGTAGCCACATCTATAACGGACTGCAACCTGTTTCAAACGGACGATTGTGAAACAAGTAAAGGCTACAACTCAGCTTGTGTGTGTTAGAAAGATTTGGCTCTCACACACAACGGGCAGCCCCCAAAACTAACTGCATACACACACGAAAGATTTAATAAAGTATCGGCGTGTTTTAAAATGACAGCATAATTACATACCAACACCAAGCAACGTAAAACTATCGCAAACCACTTCGGACGCCCGACCATGACGTCCAACCATAACTGGCAGTCGCCTTGCTCTGCCTATCCCACGTCAGTGCTGACAAATTGGGGTGCCGGGGCTGAGGGGCAGGTGGGGGAGAAGAGGGATCACTGAGTGTCCCCCGGGACGGCCTGCTCCAGGCGAGGCTTCTCCCAGGTGAGTGCTCCCCAGGTTCCGCCACCGCAGGGGTCCTCTGTGCTCTTCAGCAACTGTGGGGTCCATGGGAACCAGGTGACTGGAATGGGAGCCTTGAGGCAGCCTGGGCTTCCTGCCTGGCTCCCGGGTCCCCCACATGCCTATGGAGCAGAGCAAGACTCCCAACCTGACCTTGTCTCCTACTTGGCTGAACGCTGTGACAACACAAGATGTTATGTAAGCGAGGAGCTGAGGTACAGCTGAAATGAAGCAATTCCAGTAAATTAATGTTTCTACAGTGGTTTACATGAACATTCCTGTGCTCACAGTTTTCTGTTTTAAAATTCTAAGACTTATAAACATCTCTGCTGCGTGAACACCAAGAGAAGATGGAATCTGAACTCCGGGTCTACTTATAATTTTAGCTGTGATTTCTGCATGCTGGCAACTCAAAATCTTTGCCCTTTAAAAGACGTGTGTTCTACGGGCAGTTGCTGTCTACACGGTTGGTGAGGGCAGAGCAGAACAATGTGACACAGAAATAACTCACTGTGCATGAGTTCAAGCTGCAGGTCAGCTACCAAGGTGAAAAGTAGACAATAAAGAACGTGTTTCACCATTGTCTGCCACACCTTTCAGAAAGAAGCAAAAATGGTGACAGGAGCAACAGAATGTTCCTATTTTCAGGGTAAGGGGAAAAAAAAGTCTTTTCCAAACCTAATCAAAAAATTAAATGTACAACTCCCTCCAGCAAGAAATTTATTTTTAATTTTCATTTACATAGTATCTTTCTTCCAAGAATCTCAAAATAATGGCGCTCCACAAATACTTTTAAAAAAACAGTTGTCACAACAAAGTGGGGGGACAGGCTTGGCAGAGCAGGAGCTCAGAAGAGGGGCAAGAAATGGCAGGCAGTGGCGACAGCAGGCGCCAGGGCTGGCAGCGCCCCGGCAGAGGGTGGCCCTTCCTGTACCAACAGCCCCCCAGCCCTGCTCCGATTTGCAGCTTCAGGCTCTTCACGACAAGGATTTACCGCTGGTGTCATTTACTAGCTTTAATCAAATTATTTTGATCTAAATAGCTACTTCTTCCCTAAAAACAGGAGGGCAGACCCTCATAGGTCCCAAGTAACAAGTGAAGAAGCAAAGGGCCTAAAGTGAGTTCAGATTCAGATTTTTGGTCTTAAAAACATAAAACTATGTTAGAAAATAAAATACTAACGATTTTTAAGGGGGAAAGATCCAATCTGAGAAAGACTATCTTGCTTTTGGGGGAAACTGGGAAGAAGCTTTGGAGAGGGTTGTTGTTTTGGGTTTTTTTTTTTTTTTTTACAGCTGGGTGGACAGGATCTGAACATCCTACATTTAGCAAAAAGCTGTCAACACCCAAAGAAAATTTTAATGACAGCAAGAATGGCATTCTATTTCTCACAATTTTGCAATGTTCACTTAAGAAAGAGCTAATTTGTCAATTTGTTTTTCCCTTAACCAAACTCGGAACAACTCACAGACATACATAACTTTTTAAAAAACATTAAGTGCTTTTACTTATTGAATAAACACGGCCCCATAGAAAGATGTCTTTAAGGAAAGAGGCCACCACGCTGGTACACTCAGGGCGGTACTAAGAGCCAGCCTGAGAGAGAGCTCTGCTGATTTCTTCCGACATTAACATCGTAAATCACAGAGTCAAAAGCATCTAGGATCTCAACTGTCAGCTGAGTGGGCCATAGGCAAGACCTAGCGGCCTCTCATATTTTATAAAGCCATGGGCCACCTGGTTGGTATTCCTAACTTGTTTCCACAAATGCTTTAATGAAAGAAAGCAGAACCTAGTGAGTTTCGTGTGCATCTCCTACCTGGCTATCCTTCCAGCGGCTCTGCAGCGTTAGGTAAATCCTTGGAAGGAACCAACACTCCTGACTCCATTCCTTTCTAGTCACCTGTCTGCTGGTATTCCCGAGGAACAACTTCAGGGATGGGATGGGGGGAAGAGGGTGTCTTCTGAGTAGGAATCTGTACCAATCCCGTCCAAGGAACTTCCTGGGCTGCCCATAGCCCAGGGCTCTAATAAACACCAAAATTCCGCCGACCGCCCGGGCCTCCTGCAGTAAAGGAAAGCCTTCAGACTCAAATGAAGAAATCGACCACATTCATTCTGTGCACTAACATCGTCCTACTGGAATCTAATTACAGCAAGAATTAGAATTATTTTTATTAGAGAGTCATCTACTTTTCGAAGGAGAGGTTCTTGACAGGT
Source organism: Equus przewalskii (assembly GCF_037783145.1). NCBI lineage: Eukaryota > Metazoa > Chordata > Mammalia > Perissodactyla > Equidae > Equus > Equus przewalskii. Next base: position 9,730,687 of record NC_091842.1, on the reverse strand, counting down.
TTTGCAACAAATCCGATGCCTTTCAGAAAGAGGTGTTCGCCCTCGTTATGTTTTCTAACTGTGTCATCTTACATGAACAGGGGAGCACAAGCACTTTTTAAAACTCTTTAAGTCACAGCCCAGGTGCATTTGTCCAGCTTCAAAGCTGCTTCAGGTATGGCGCAAATGAGGGTGACACCGCAGGTCCCCCTCAGTCCCAGATCACCTCCTGTGCAGCCGAAGACCACTCTCCTCCACCAGCTTTCTCAGAAGACAGCTGAAAAGCAAATCCAAAACTGTGCCAGGACCAAGAGCTCAATACAAATCGTAGTCGTCCTCTCCGACAGAATCAACACCAACCAAAAGTTGGTTCTTAAACATACAGCAAAACTGAAGCTATCAGCCGGCTTTGAAAACTAGAATAGGAAAAATGATTTAGACAATTCAGAGGGCCCCACCGTTAATATGTGACTGAAATACCCTCCTAACCAATTTATTTTGGTTGTTATTTAAGCTTAAATCTCTAAATGAAGAACTTTTGGGGAAAGCCGTTTCTTTGAATTCTAAGTCATTATCAGGGTATAATAAAATGTACCCCAAACGCTTATGGCAACAAATATTTATTCAATCAGAAATCACAAAGGAATTCGCAACTTCTTTGCTATAAAAGTTACATAATACAGATATTAAATCGCTTGCCTAATTATGCCACGAAAGTTCCTTTTTCACCCCACGATCTGCATGCACAGTTCTCTCGGGTACCCACGTGGAACATGCAGGCGTCCGGTCCCTAAAATGCCCAGCATGACTGGAACGTCCAGGTAAACAGGAGCGGGGCACAGTGAGAGGTCACAGGGCCCCTCTTCAAACAGCTTCAACAGAATGAACGGCCATAAGGAAGAAGTGTCTCTCTGCTTTGCGAGAATAAGATTCAAACACAGGATTCCAAGAATTCCACCTGTTTCCAATTAGATACGAGAATTGCTTGAGTGTTTAAACTACATTCACTTGCTACTTATACAAAACAATTCTTCCGGGTTTTTTGAACATTTTAAGTATGTTAAAATAAGATTAAGGGTCTGGTTTAAACAATCAGAGGCAGGGGAATTTCAGTGGAAACCCAAACTCTCTCTCTGTAGCCATAATGCAGAGCTTCAGACAAAACAGGACGAGATACACGGATTACTCTCGTTGACAATTACTTGTAAAAATCAGACCTTTCACAGGGAAAGCAAGTATATACTTTTTAAAAAGTTAAGACATTAAATAAACAGGTTTTTAAATAGATGCTAAAATAAATGTATGACCCTGGATATTAGACTAACTTTTATAGTAACTTTTAGCTGGCATTTGTGCTATGGTTCATCAGACACACTTGTCTTTTAAATATGTGAAACTTACATGAGGCCAAATGTGTGAACTCTATGAAATGGAAGCGCAGGTAGGAAGCTGGCCTAGCTCTGTAGGATTTTTCACATGATGAATTTCTCTTTTAAAAAATGCATACGTTTTCCTCTAACAAATTTGTCCTTCCTTCATTTCACTGCAGATGTTCCTCGGGCTTTATAAATGAGCTGAAACGAATATGGATTTTCTACCCTGAGCCTTGTTTTCTCTCCTAAGATGCAATGTGAGCCCAGCCTCAGGAACAGCTTTGACTGGACTGCTACAGGCAGAGCCGGAGCGGGGGCCACAGAGCACAGACTCGCTTCTGCACAACTCCTGCATAAACCCCGGTGGGTTTGTTTTAATTGTATACAACAGAGCAGAGGACTTTTTCAACTGCCACTAAAGGTTTGGGGCTCAATCAGCTCCCCAGATAGCATTTTTAAGGTTAGCTCAGTGGGACAGGAGAGAAGAATTCCTGAAGGGATTGGCCACGTGTCCCCTTTTCATCTTTCTCAGGTAGCTAACTCTTGGTGGGAGATATGTGGGACTAAGGAAACAGGCGAAGGGGGTCTTAAAGGATCCGACTGTATCAGGAGTTGTTGCATAACTCCCTCCGTTCGCTGACTTGCACCTTCAAAAAAAAAAAACCTACACATGGTTTCACACAGAAAAAAAAACTTTAATCAACTGATGATGACCCCTTCCCACATCCAATCTCCAAGACACTGATATTAAAGAACCAAGGAAACAAAGACAGCAGCTGCGGAGGACCCTTCCATTTGTTTACTCATTATCTTAAAAAGGCTGCTAGAGGGGATGCATATTTTAATCAAAATAATATAATTCTCACAGGGAAGAGTCGGTAACATACACGCTTCCATAACAGAAGACAAAATAAAAGCAAGCAGAAAAAGGACTTTTCAGCAAAACTGAAATTGTTTTATTTTGAAAAAGAGGAAAACGTTTCAAGTTCCCTTTGGCAGAAGCTCCTTCCAGGGAAACGCTAGGCACCATGTGGGAATAGTCCCCCAGGGAAAACCACTCGGCGGCAGGCCGCATCCCCAAAGCTACACTAACATACAGCTATATGAGCTTGTTTTCTAAAATGTCCTCTTTTCAAAAGTGTATTCAAAAGGAAAATTTATACAATGGTGTTTTTCTTATTTAAAAAAAAAGTCTGGTTTTTACAAGTCTAGGGTAGGATAAAAACTTGTCCAACTAGTCTTAGCAACACCAGGGCATCGAAACTTCCAGACCACAGGCTTTGGGACTAAAAAGGAAACGAAACAGACCTCCGTCTTCAGAAACTCTCTTCCTGGGGACCCGTTCCCGTCCCAAGGCAGCCTCAGGACAGACCAAGCAGAGGGACAAGCCGGCAGCCCCGAGGACCGTGGCGAGGGAGAGGCGCACCACCGCCTCATCTTGCCCCCCGGGGACCCTGAAGTCTCGAACTGGACCTGGGTCCAGCTGAGAGCAGCCTGTCCCCCTCAGGTGGCAATGCCGAACCCCACCCTGGGCTCCAGGAAACTCGACCTCAGCGTAAGGGTTCTGGAAAGATGAGAAGAGTCTGAAAGGAATGAATTCTCTTTTCAAGCTGCAGTCTCACTGGCTCGCTGACTGACTGTGGGAACAGAGATGACGCTAAACTAGATATCAACTCAAAAGGCCTCTTCGGCGCCCAGGGGAAGAAGCAGTTTCGCCTTATACTTGAACTCTCGTGTTCCATAGTCAACTGAAGTTTCCAAACGTGCCATGAAGTGGCATCTGAGGCCAGACCGTCACCCACCACCCACAGCCAACGGGTGCTCAGCAACAAGAATGATGCTCAGATAAAGGACTTTCCTATTCAAGACGAACACCTGAACGTTCATTCACATAAACTGACAAAGAAACTTTCAATCGAATCCTAGAGTTACAGTTAAACGTCCTCAGGATACCCTGAAGAAGCAGCTAATCGCTGGGGGGGCGGGGGCCGGAGGGGGGCAGGAAAGAGCGCCTAAAACTAATAACTCTCTGGAAACCAAACCCATCTCCCAGGCCGTTTTGCTAGGAAGCTTAAAAAAGAAACTTCATTGATATTAAGCTCGAATGTCACATTTAAGAAGACAAGGGGGAAAAAAAATTAAGGGTGTCTCTTAAAACTCCACAACGGGTTTTACAGTAAGCACAGGAATTAAATTATGATAAAAGGGAGCTATTTTTACTAAAACGGGGTAGACCAATTTATCAAAAATGCCATTCGGCTGTGTTCATTACATCCAGGAATCTAATTTACACAATAGACACTTTGGAGTAATCTATTTTAGTCAATAAGGACCCAAACTCCTTTAAGTTTTAATCTTATCGGAAATAGTTCACATAGTCTTCTTCCTAGTTAAGCGAGAATTTTGAAGAAATTTCCTAACGCCTGGGAGCCTGCTTCATCGTTCTCACGCAGGCGAGAGCAGAAAACAAGCACATACAATTAAAGTTGTCAGACTCCACTGAGACAGGTTTCAACCCAATCCGCTGGGTTTTATACAGGTCTGCATCTGGACCTCATTTGCTCTTCCTCCTACAAGTACCGCGGGTCACTATCACCGTCCTCCCGGGTAGGAAAGTTCAGCCAAGTTCACCCTCACGCACATCTCGAGTTGAGAGCAGCAGCGTCCCCCGGGGACACGGAGGGACCCCCCGGAGCGCTAGCCAGCCAGGGGCCCTCCTAAACCGCGGACACCCCCCCACACAGCCCCCCAGGGCTCAGGGAGCTTCTGGCCCACAGGCCGCTCACCTTCATCTTGGCTCCGGCTACACACAGCATCCACCTGGCAGAGTCCAGGGGCTGTCCAGGCGCCGCGAGCGCGGAGCTGGCAGGTTCCGGGAGGACCCCGAGGGCGCGCCGCTCCTCTGGGTGGGGGGTGGCAGGCGGGGACGCACCCCCTGGGCGGGGCGGCGGCGGCTCGGGCCCCCGACGGGGAGCCCCGGCAGGATCCCCCGGCGGCGCCCGGGGCTCGGCGCGTGGACCACGGCCCGGCACGCCGCCGTCCAGCGGGGTCCCCGGGGCTTTGCTTTCAAGAACCCGATCGGAGAAGGCATTTCGGAACCGACCCGCCGCGCGCTCCATGGCGCCCGCGGGGCGCGCGGGGAGGGCAGGGCCCCCGAAGAGAGGGCCCGAGGGGGGCGGCCGGGTCCCTGGGGGCCGCGGGCGCCCCGGGGCGCGGGGCAAGGGCGGCCGGGCCGGGCGGCGGGGAGGAAGCGCCCCCCGCCGGGGCGCCGCGCGGGGCCTGCGCTCGGGGAAAGTTGCAGCCCTCCGCCCGCACCCGCGCCTGCCGGGCGCCAGCACCCTGGGCTCCGCGCGCCGTGCGCCCCCGCCACCCCTCGCAAGTTTCCCCGAAGCGCCCCTGCCGGGCTGCCGGGCTGCCGGGCCGCGGAGGGCCGGTCCGCGACACGCGTGCAGGCGCACAAAAGAGCCGGCGGCCGCGGGGTCTGCGGGGGCCCCGGGGCGCCCGCCCGGACGTAAACAACCCCGGGGTGCGCGCGGAGAGCCCGGCGCCGGGGGCGGGAGCGGCGGCGGGGCCCCGGCCGGCTGACAGTGGGGGCGGCGGCCGGGACCCGGGCCGGCCGGGGCCGGGGCGCGAGCGCGGACGGCCGCCCGCCTGGCCGGAGCCGGGCGCGCCGCCGCCGCCGCCGGTGGCCGCTCTGACCCTCCCCCGAGCCGGCGGCACCACAGCGCCACCAGCCCCAGCTCCGCCGCGCCGGCGGCAGTGGCGGCGGCGGCTCCTCCTGGAGAGGCAGGCACTTCACCCCCCACAGCAACTCCCCACAAACTTTCCCCGGGAATACGGCGGGCCGGGGGCGCGGGGCGCGCGGCCGGGCGCCGCCGCCGGGCCGCAGCCCCCTCCCGGCTCAGCGCCCGCCGCCGCCGCCGCCGCCCGCGCCCCGCTCGCGCGCGCGCCCCGCGGGCGCCGGGGCCGCCCCCTCCCCGGTCCCGCCGCGGCGGCGGCGGCGGCGGCGGCGGCGGGCAGGGCCGGGGGGGCGCCGGGGTGGGGGCCGACCCCGGGGGCAGCGGTGGCGGCGGCGGCTCCCGGCGCCATCTTGGGCTGATCGATGAATTGAACAAAGAGGATCAATTTCTGATCAAGCGAGTTATCAATGGGGGCCGGGGAGCGAGAGGGACTTGTCCCCGACTCGGCCCCGCTTTCCCCGGCACCCCCCTCCTCCCCGCCGCCGCGGCCCCCCGGCGGCCGGGCAGCCCGGGGCCCCGGGGGAGGCCGCGACCGCCCGCAGCCCCCACCCCCGGGCGAGAGGCCGAGCGAGGAGAAGCCTGACCTGCAGCTGCTGTAAATCAAAGCGCTTCCAATATTGAAACATCGATCCCACATTGGCCGCCATCTTGAGACATATTGAGACGGAGTGAGAGGCTGATAGAGAGGGGGCTGGAGTTCAGGAGCCGCCAGGAGGCAGCAGGCGGGCGGCGCCAAAACCCGGCCTGGAGCCGGCCGCCGCCGCCGCCACGGAGGACGCGGACTCTCCTCACGGCGCCGCCGCAGCCATGGCGAGCCCGAGCCGGAGCCGGAGTCGGAGCCCGAGGGCGCGGCGGCCGCTGCCCGGCCTCTCGCGCGCGGCCCCTGCTCCCTCCCCGGCGCCCGGCCCGCGCCCCGCGCCCCCCGCCCCGCCCGGCCCACGGCCCCCGGCCCCGGCCCCGGCCCCGGCGCGCGGCGGCCCCGGCCCGGCCCCGAGGGGGCGCTGCAGGGTGGCGGGAGGGGCGCGGGCCCCGCGGCAGGCCCCGGGCCGCGCTCACCTGGAGCGGGCTTCGGGCCCCGGGGGGCGCAGGCGCCGGCGGCGGCACCGTGGTGGCGGGCCGTGGCCGCCCGGGAGCGGGCGCCGGCACGGCGCCGCTTTCGCTCGCCCTCCTGCAGGGCCCCGAGCGCTCGGAGCCGCCGCGACCACCTGCCCGAGCCCCGACCCCGCGCGCACCGGGGTCCCGCAGCCGCGCGCCCACCCCTTGCGCCCCAGCCGGACTTAGAGTCCGAGACGGCCGGGGACGGCGTTTCACGTTGGTGGCAGTGGCGTTGGGGGAAACCAGCCCCGACCCTCGTGTCGCTACACACGTTAATGCTGCACACGGTGGCCGCGCAGTCCCCGCACCGCGTCCCCGGTGGCCAGGGGTCCCAGCGGCCCCTGTGCGCCCGAGCTGCGCCAGCTTAGGCCACGACGGAAAAGTCTTGGAGCCCAGCTGTGTATGCCCCCCGCACCGCTTCAACGGAACGGCCCTAGAAACTTCCTGTAGTTTAGACTCCTGGGTTTTCACTCCTTTAGGTGCAGAAACTTGGAAAGTGTGGGTGCTCTTAAAACAGAAAGCGGGATCGCTAGTTTCCAGAAATACTAACATTTCAACCAAAAAGTCCATTCTCTTTTGATTTCTTCGCAGACACCTTGCAACAGCACACGTTTTATGATTATCTTTAATTGATTATACACACACGTGTGAGTTGGAGTTTCCAGTGGGAATACTGCACTTTTTACTCTCCTGCACTTCATTTAACGTGTAATTAGTTAAAACAAATCCCCAAATTCCTTAATCTTGAAAATTATATGTAAATAAAGTCTGTATGGAATACAAAATAAAACACCTAAGTGGAATATAATTGCTTTTCAACTGAGTTCGAGGGTCGTTGCGGTGAATTCAGCACTTTTGAATGAAGGGACTGGAAATGAAAGTCCTCGAGATGTAGAGAACGCACGTGCCCCCAGGACTGGCACTGCCGACCAGGAGCCTCAGTTTCGTCAAACGCGCTGCTCCCGAGGTCTGGAGGGGGTCCCCTCGCTGTCCCCATGGCAGCTTTGTATAGTCAGTCGAAGGGGCAGGAGGCAGGTAGGTGGGAGCGCGCCGGGAGCCTCGTTCGCGGATGCTGCGACGCCGCGCTCCGCAGGGGACTGCCGACTTCGGGACGCGAGGGCAGCCTCGGTGTGGGGCGCCTGAGCCCGCGCGCGCCGTCGGCCGGTGGCCGCGCTGCAGCTCCGACTGCGCCGCCCGGTAGAGGGCAGCGCCGCCCCGACACTCGCGTCCTCGGGTCCCTGCGCACGTGCCCACCCGCGCGCCCCGCGCCTGGCCACGCCCTGTCCCAGAGCCAGGCCCCTGGCGGGAAATGGCATTGCCACCTCTGGCGGTTCCTGTGCCGACGAAACGCCGCATCTAACGTTTCCTCCCCTATCCCACACTTGGGGATGTCTGCCCTCCCGTCCTACTTGTGTCGTGGCAGGCAGAGGAGACGTTGAAACTGCCCTGAAGGTAACTAGACAAAATGTGCAGGGGCTTTAAAAAAAAAAAAAAAAAAAAAAAATCCCTCCCGTGGGGAACGCCCGAGGAAGGATCAGGAAAATGGTTTGGATTTGGTGCAGATGTTCTCAATCTAATTATCGTGTTGATCCCCTGGGTTTGAACCAAAAAAGTGAAATATATACGACCTGTGTAATACACCAGGAGTACATCTGGTTAAAATTCAGGGTTCTGAATCCACCGCAATATTTTAGAAATAAATTTGATCCGTATTAAATACCCTTGTTACGTTTCTGGTTATATTGACATTATTTACACGCTGACTTGACTCAGTAGAGAAACGCTACATTGAACGGCCCAGCGGTTAAGCTCTATTTAAATAAAATGTAGATTTCTTCTACCAAAGTTTTGGGTTATACAAGGCTTCTTGCTCTTGACAGGGGAAAGGAGAAGTTTAGGATAACTTGGCCAGCACCACAACGTGTTACCATTAGAAAAGGAAAAGCACTGATCAAAAATTGTCTCAGCTGAGTGCAGTAGCCAGCAGGGACCTAAAAACTTTGTAAAGTACGTGTTATTTTTCTGGAGTATAGACATAGAATAAGAACAAATTGTATCTATTTCTAAAGGCTGTTTTCTTTCTTTTTTTTAGATTGATTTTTGTCTTCACCATAGAGGAGGGCAGGAGGACCCTCTAACATCCAATTACAGTAGATCTAGAAAGCTGTGTACTGTATAAAATATTCAGAAAATGGAAAGCTTTAAGGACCTAAATCTCCATTAGTACCTACAAACACAACAGAATAATGGCTATCACCTCCCCGCCTCCAAAGTGTGAGAAAGAGGCAGGCTAGCAAAATAGCTGGCCCAGGACCAAGAAGTACCTTGACTCGAAAATATTACTTAGAATGAAACACAAGAAAAACAGTTCAGAGGCATTATTTTTACTTTTTGACATTCAGGCTCTCCCTTTAGGGAAAGAAAGCTCACAGTTCCCAAGTATTCAACTAATCTGTCATTCCAAGATTTCAAAAATCAAGCCTCAAGCCCCAAGTATGGGGGGGGGGGGGGTCGTGCTTGCTCCTGACATCTTCAAATGAAATCCAGCTTAGCACCAAATAAGGCAACTAAATAACTAGTATATGAGCCCAGAATTGCTAAGTTTCTTTTCTGACCCATTTTATTTTGCCCAAGAAAAATTCAGTGGCCATATTGGGGATGTGATAATACTAATTGATGTAACTTAGAGAAAATTGTAAAACACTTTCGAAAGTTCATACTTTTAGGAAAGTGGCATTGCCTTGCTCCTGGCATCGGTGGACCCATCACTCTTCTAACATCTACATATGGTTGACTAAATACACTAAGGTAAAAATTTGCAAATTCTCTAAAATGCCATATGAGTTGATTATTACTAAATTGGCCCTCTTTGAGTAGCCCCACGAAATGAAAATACATTACATTGTCTTCTAAAGATTCTAATTTAGTAATTGTTTTGATACACTTAACCTAATTCCTTGAAGGAATTAACCATCAAGAATTTCTTCCAGACTGAAAAATGTCTTACAATGTAGGGCATTATAAAAAAAAAAAGCCATCCTCTTTATCCCATACAAAAGAGTCTTTATGTTCTGAGATCTTATTTATAATGGACTCATAAAATTAAGTTTCACCTAGAAACTTTATCTCCAGAAAAAGTCGGAGAATAATGTAGAGTTTTTTAACCCAACTCCAAGAATAATGAAAATAGTCAGAAATCTTCCATCTTATGCGATAAGCTTAAAAAGAAATTTCAAGAGATTCATTCTAAAACCTTAATTCACTTTCTGAATATTTTTGTACCCAAATGAGAACTGGTTTTGAAAAGTTTTCGATAAAAAATATTTCAGATAACCAGAGACAATACATAATGCTAAATGCTTACATCATCATTTATTCACAAATAAACATAAAAACCTGGCTACTTTTTGATGCATGGTAAAAACAAATCATACTCCGAAGAAATCATATGGGAATCTCAATTTTGCAAATATAGAAGCTGAAAATTATATCAAGGTAATCATTCAAGTTGACTGAATTTGTAAATGTTTTCAAATTAGGAATATCTCAGGTCAGACAGAAGTTTTGAGATACTTTACATTTGAAAAGGCCTTTTCCTTAAATCAAAAGATTATGAATAACAAAGGGAAATTACGCTGTCTTCCTTTTGTCTTTGGCGACCGCCTTCCAGGACAATTTGGCATAGACTATTGGAATAAATAAAAGAAAGATTCCAGATTCTTTTTTTTTTCTTTTTTGGAGCTCAAGAAGACCAAACTACTTTTAATTGTTTTGTTTTTTAAATAATACTTTATGTTAATTATTTCTAAGTACACTATTCACTGTACTATGTAAATACCCACCAAATAAAAGTACACATTTTGCTGCATGTAATTACATGCATGGTACATCATTCATCTCTATACGCCAAATGTATGTGTAGTTATATAATTGTCCCGAGAACCTGCCAAACTTGTAAGAACCGACTATAATGATTTCTAAACAGTAGACTCTGCTGTTCACCACCCCCTCAGCCTCTCTCTGGTGACAGCAACTCAGTCTCCAAGACCCTTTACGGAATCTTCAAAGGCTAATTTCTGGCCCACCGTTTAACTCTGCCTTCCACTTCTGGACGGCACATGTCGATGCCACTAGCTCGAGGTATCTTTCTACACCTCCAATGATTACGTTCTGTTCTCCTCCACTCGTCTTAAACAAGAGAGCTTGCCGCTCGATCTTTCACGTGGAGGTGGCTTATGCTTGGAAAATACGTCTAGCTTAACAGACTCAACTGCTCACTGTTCTGGGACTCCCAAGCCCCTAGGAGGCACCTGGGACTTCTCATCACCCCACAAGTTCCCGACGCCACCTCACCAGTCACACCCCACCTCCTGCCCCAGTCTCTTTAACCAAACTTATATTCTAACATAAATTTTCTTGAAATTTAGAGTTTGTTGGAATATCACATCTCATTTTGCCTTTTTTTGCTTCTTCCTCATCATAAGATGCCCCTGTAAATGTCATGTTACATATTTCCTGTAAACTATTGAAATAAATACCCCCTTATGTGACTCTTACTGATGTCATCGCTGAATCACTAGAAAGAATAGTGTACATCATCAGTAGCTTGAAAGGGCTTTAAATATGTAAAGGACTACATAAATATTATTATTATGTTGCTTAATGTAAAGTTCAAGTTCTGTGCTGGGATCTTATATTAATTCCTTTTCTCTCCTCCTGGGATCTATGAGCCGTATGCATTCTATTTATATTGGCCTTTCATTATTAATATTGCTCTTACAATATCAGTTTGCCATCCGATATTTTAAACACACAGCTATGTCCCTGGCCAGGACATTTAGGGCGGAGACATGGTTTTTTAAAAATTGTATTCACGACATGAAGCAAAGTATTGTTTTGTTTCTCCACAAGATCTTTTATGACACGTCTCTGCAGTTGAATGAAGACTTGTTTGCATGAAATGTAATTAGATTTTCTTTTGTCATAAGCACTGTCAGATTGTATATTATTTTTTTCCTGGGTAAGTGTGGTTTGTAAGATTTGAAAGCTTGTTCCGGTCGTAAATAGGGAAGCTGATATTTCTAGCACTGGGTAGAAACTTTCTTCATTCCATCAAGCTCCATTCACATTAAATATTTGATTTAGTGTCCGTTTCTGAGGATCTGTATTATAATATCTTTAGAGGTTTAAGTCACTAGCGGGTCTCATAGGATGTGAAAATTTGGTCTGTGTGTGAGATAGAAGGAGGAAGCCCGGAAAATGGGCCTGGAATCTAGCAACTATTTTTTCTTATTAAAATATTCACACACACACAAGCATAATCTGAAAAGCATACGTGTTAAATAAAGGAATAAAATGCAAATATTTTCATCACAGAGATATTTCTGGTAACAAAATAAACCAGAAAACAACAAAACGGCATGAGCCAAATGGCCAACAATACAGAAATTATTCAATAAATAGTGAAATAGTATGTATTATGAGCTCAACTATAAATAGCACATTCTATAGATGTAGAGAATGCCAAAAGAAAACACAGTATGATATTAACAGTGGGTGACTCTCGACAATGAATTTGAGTAAGTTTTATCTTCTTTAGCATTCCTGTATTTTAGATAATTTCTACATGAGCATATGCTACCTTTATAGTGCAGGGAAATAGCAGACATTATTTAAAATAAGGATGATGAAAAAGCCTGATATGTCATTTCTTTAAATAGTAACAACTCCAACTGAGAAGGGGTCACGTGGTCTGATGCTCGTAACAGACAGCTGCAAACAGAAAGGGAAAATCGTATCCTAATTTTGCCACTGAGTCACTGTTTGACTTCGCCTCAGGTTTCCCGCCTGTAAAATGGGAATAATTAATCCTTTCTTGTAAAATGCTTTTGAGCTCGCCAACGAAAGATCCTATAAAGGTGCAAAGTATTGTTGTATTAGTGCTAATTGAAGTAAATATGAAATACAAAGGCATTTGAGAGAAACTGAAGTCATTACGGTTCAGTGGAGGAAAGAAGTGTCAGACACTGTAAAAAACACAGAAGCGGTGAACGAGGTCCCTGCCCTTAGGAGCTTTCATTGGGAACAGGGCAATAACGTGTGAAAAAATATAATGATTCAACTTAAGCACAAGACACACAACAGCCGGGAAAGGAGCTGATGAAATCTTAGTACGTGCCGTAGCATGAGCGTCAATCTGAGCAATTAACTGAGCTTCATTCTCAGTTTAGATGAGCAAAAGATCCCAGAAATGATGGGGTCTTGGACAGGACAGGATGTAAGGGGTAGAAAGAAAGCTGGAGGGTATTTGGGGTCAGGAAAGCACGCACAATACAGCACAGACTAAACACATATGAAGAAGGGACACAGTGAGAGGGCTGTTCAGCTGGGAGCCCAGGAGGTGGAGAGCAGGCTGGCATCTTAAAGGCTGCCCAGATGGTGGCATCTCTGAAGGGGAAGGTGGGGAGACCGCCATTTTGGACGATGTGCCACTGTGCTGCAAGTGACGTGCTATTCCTGCAAACGACCCGTTCCCATGTGAGCGCCCTTTTCCAACTCACAGTGTCAACAAGGACCCTTGCCTTAACAGTCCAGACAGCGTTTAAACGACAGAGCTAAGGAGAGGTGGTTTGCACTGAAGCAAACAACCCCAAGGTCAGATGTGGGTTCAAATTCTGGTGAAGAATGGTTTGACCTTGAGCATGTCATCTAACTTCACTAAGTCTCAGTTTCCACAACAGAAGTGCACACCTCCTTGTGTGCAGTGAGGATTAAATGAGAAAATCCACATAAAACACTTTGAGTGCTACCTGCATGCAGTAAGCACCCAATAAACGCCAGCTCTCCTTATTTAATCTGCATTCCATCCACACTTTGCTTCCCTGCAATCCCGCTGATATTTAAATACCATTTTACAGACGGGCAGACTGAGGTTCAGAGCCCCAGAAAGTGGTTGTTTGAGAGAGAGACTGGATTTCTCAACCAAGCTGGCAAGCACCTACCCACTTTTCTGACCACATTTTAATGGCCTGATCTCAGCTGCCCCCCTCCCAAATACCTTTCCAAAATGATTGATGCTTTTATTTATTTATTCCTCCAACAAATATTTATTGAAGGCCTACTGTGCACCAGGTTTGGAGCCTGAGGGAATTCCCTGCTCCCCCTCCATCTGAGGGCTGAGCACCATGGGGAGGAATCCCATGGTGAGAGAGGATCCCCCCGCACTGCGGTCTCATCCTGTGCCATGTCATCGCTGGCTGTTAAATGTCCTTCCCTGCCCTGCCACACGTTCCTCATGCCGCGGAGCATCGTAATGCTTCAGGCCCCTTCGCTTTGGCAACGTAAGCACTTATTACCCTGCTGAAGTCCCTGGTAGGTCTGATCTTGGCCAGGGCTATTTTCCTGTTCAGCTTCAAGGCCTGTTCACCCTGGACCTGTTATTTCAGAACTCAGGGCTAAGACCACATCCACAGACAGAGAAGCAGGGTGTCCTGCTTTCTTGACTGTGGTGTGAAATAAAGTCAATTCAAATCTGCAACTGCTCCTGAAGCTGTATCAGGCTGGTGTAGGGTGCGTGTGCGCGTGTGCACATGCACGTGCACACGCACACTGGGGGCAGGCAAGAAGGCAAGGTGGGGGTGGATATCAAGCCAGATGAAATGTGGTAGCTCCTGCCCTGGAATGAATCTAAGATCTGGCTGAGACGACATTGGGAGCACGTCATCGGTTCCATCCCAGAGGTTATTTGATGTGCACAAGAAAATAACATCTGATGGAGGTAAAGACCCCACATTCCCCAGCTCCACGCCGGTCCACTGCTCTAGCTCATCGATACTGCTCTGGAGACATCAGGGTCCGAGGCACCCAGCCCCATTCTGACTCAGCCATGCACCTTCCCTAACTTCTTTCCCCTTTGGGGACTTTTGAGGTCAGGCTTCCCCCAAATAAAACATATTTATGGAAACTCTTGGAAGGGGATTGGGAAGAGAGCCATGCAGGACATCCTATTATCTACTAATGTCCTGAGGCTGGAAAGGCCAGATTGAGAGTCACAAGCCTGGAAGAGTCATCTTTGTCTGTAAAGCCACCTAATAGCAACAATTGTCATCCACTGAGCACCTGCCATCTGTCCTGTGTTTTATACAGCTTTACCTCTCATCCTCCAGCAGGTTTGCAAGGCAGCAAGCATTATTACCCTTTTACATATAAGAAAACTGAGGCCCAGAAGGTAAAGACAATCCTCCAATGTGACATCCTCATTGGTGAGCTGAAGTCTTTGCCTTGTGCACTCCCTAGACCCACTTGCAGCCGCTCTGTCACACCTGGCCTCCAAGCTGGTCAGAACCTACCTGGGATGTGGGACAGGTCGCCTCTCTTCCACCCCTTCAGGAAACCCTGGGTACTGCCCACCCAGGAGGGCTCCCTCCATCTTACCTTGCAGCAGCCTGCTGGCCAGCAATCCTTCGGGGGGCAGCTTTTATCTCCAGACATTTCTCTGCAGCAGTGGAGGCTCCAGACACTCGGGTCCAGGGCATCTATAGTAAAGATTGATAACCTGACCTGGGTCTTGAATGAGACATCGATTGCAAGTCAGAGACAATGGGGAGAGTCAAAAGTCCCCTTAAGTACAGGAAGACGAGATGTTTGGCAATCTAAGCAGTGGGAGAAGGGTGTGTTTTTCTAGGCATCATTGGGAATTGCCTTGCTAATTGCCCAAGGTTCTTACTTCTTCACTTTAGGGGAGTCTAGTCTAATGGACTGTCTGGGGAAGTATCTGATTAACAATCCCTTTCTGGCTACAAGTCCGCCTGGGAGGGTGGGGTCATGGATACGCTATCAGAGTCTAAGGCGTGCAGTTTAGGAAAGCAATTGCAAGTTACTCCAAGTTCAGGATCTCACCGTCTCTCCTTCCTAAATTTAACGCTGCCTTGCGAGTGGGAGGTGGGATTAGTTTACACAAGCTCCGTTTATCCGATAGCATTTTATTACCAACCGAGTCGGACCAGGTGGTGGGGTTTGGTTTTGTTTTCTTCTGGAACGGCTCTGCATTTTACTGCTGAGCCAGTTGCTTCCCGCCCCCATCTTCGGATGCGATGTTTTTCTTCAAATACGGGCTCCCCTAGGAAAAAAAAAAGACTGACCCTGGGGCCCCCCTCCTGTCCTCTGTAGCCTGATCTATTTAAGACGTGTTCTCTTCAAACAAATCCTGTCCCAGTTTCTCCCAGGGCCGCCTCTTTCCCTCCTGCCCTCTGCCGAGCGCATTTGACACCAGCTCAAGAATCTTGTAGCTTCTCGCCTTTCCATTCCCAGCGGAATTTGTTATTCAGCGCTTCAAAGCGGAGGCTTGTTTGCGCCTCTTGTTTCAAACAATAGACCAAATTTCCTGTCGCTGCTTCTCTTAAAAACTGCCTCCCTCACGCTCCCTGGAACAATCACAGCGGCCACTCTACCGATGGAGAAAGGTGCTAAACCCTCACCCGCCCTTTGTCTCAGAGGAGACAGGGCCACGGGGCAGAGAAGGTCACAGGCCTGGACATCTGACGGGACCGCCCCTGTGCAAATTCTAGGCTCTGCAGCTGTGTAGCTGGGTGACTTTGAGCTGGTTGCTTAACCTCTCTGAGTCTCCCTGTTCTCACCTGTGATGTCTCAACCGCAACTCACCTGTCCCATAGGGCTGTAGTGAAATGAGATGAAATGATGTAGCAAACTCCTGCCCAATGATCAAGGTTAAGGGCACGTCCATTGGAGCCAGGCTGCCTGCACTCAAATCCCACCTCCAACATGTTCTTTCTCTGTGTCCTTGGATTCAAGTTGCTTAAACTCTGTGCCTGCACTTCTTCATGCGTAAAATAGGATACTTATCGCACCCACCTTGTGGGAGTAAAGTTAACACACAGAAAGCTCTGGCCTTGGGCTGGGACATCACTCAGTGAAGATTTTCTTCTCCCTCCCCCATCCTCACTCCAGATCTTTGGCCCCACTCTTCCTTGACGGTTCTGTTCCACGCTCTTCTGTCTCTAGCTCTTTTCACAGCTGTCACCGTTCTTGTTCACCAGCCCAGATCCACGTCACAGAATGCTCATAGCCCATCAGAAGGGTAATATTTGTTCATGCCTTCTTGTTCCAGGAGTACGGTTTTTGCTTAACTTCAGGATGAAGCATATGCCTAAGGAAAGGATCCAGAGCACAGCATTTTTAGGGCAGAGAGACGGTTCTGTGTGACGCTGCAATGGTAGGTCCACGACGTGATGCATTCTTCCAAACCCACAGAATACGCAACTCAAAGAGTGAACCCTAATGTAAACTGTGGACTGTGGTTAATAATAACACATCGACAGGGTCATTCATTGTAAGCAGCGGACCATATTCTTGGGAGGTGTTCGTGAGAGGGAGCCGTGCGTGGGGAGGGAGGTATATGCGACTTCTCTGCACTATCTGCCCAGTTTTTCTGTACATCTGAAACTGTTCTAAAAAAATAAAGCATATTAATTTAAAAAAATGAATAAAGCAGATGCTCTTCCATCCCTCTGCCCCTCCTAACACACTCACAAATAATGACCAGTGGCCAGGAAGTGACAGCATCCCTTCGCAGATGACCTGAAATTAATAACCGTTATCTTGTTCTCGGGTCGTATGCTCATGACCCATAGTGAGCCAGCTTGGTCCCTGGACACAGTGAAACAGACAGGAGGCATTCTCAGGCCTGGCCAGGGGTGTCTGGATCAAGGTCCCTTCAACGTCTCATAAGGCCCGGAGTAAACAGTGTTGGGAGTGGATGGCCCTTACCTTCGTGTCTCCGAGTTCACAGAGTGGGAGGGACCAACTGTCATTTCCCTTCCCCACCATCCACACAAATGCAACCTTTCGAGTCCTGGGCTCTGCTGTAACCATGATAATGGACTTGTCTTTCCCAGGCTCTGGGCCTCTACCCTTGAGCCACTGGCCTCATCATCCTGCCTTCAAGATTTGATGAGCTGGTCCAGTGAATCCCCGAAGCTCTTCTCTGAGTCCGAAGGCTCCGAAGGCCAACTCAGGGAAAGAAGCAACAGCTTTCACGGGAGGAAACCAGCCTTCCCACCAGCTCCAATCCCACCGGGCAACCGAGGGCAGATTGTTTAGTGTCCCGAGGCCAAGATCACAATAACCATGGAGGAAAAAGGAACCACAAAAGGACAGCAGAAACTTCAAAAACCTATTTTAAACACAGCCAGAAACTTCCCCGGCACATCCTGTCCGGTTGCCAAGGCCCCAAACTCCTACCCGTGAGACTGAATTTCCATGGACTGTCACAGATGAATAAAACCATCAATCTAGATACCCTTGCTTGGCGTGTCATTGCTGCTGGGCGTTAAGGTTGCTAATGATGCAACAAAAGCCAAATCATAAGGCAATGGAATTTGATGTGAACAGCCATGTTGGGAATTACGTAGGTAATTATTACGAGCTGCTTTAGCGGCGTGATTTAGTGGAGAGAGCACAAAATGGGGAAGCAGAACGTGTGAAGTCAGATGAGGCCCTGCTGCTTAGTGGCCGTGTGACTTCCTCAAGACTCTATTTTCTCATCTGTAAAATGGGAGCACTAAAACTTGCCTCACCGACTTGTTGCAAAGAGTGTTTAAGATGAAACATGTCCAGTGTCTGGGAAGGTCCCCAGCACATGTCCCAGCACAGGCTGGTTTTCTTCCTTAAAACATCATTGCAAATCTTTATAAATAATGTTTCTCTAAAATTTGCCTGAGCCCAAAAAGACATAGTAGGTGAAAAACAAGCATAAAATGATGTATGGGTGACATCCTCTTTATTTTGTTTTGCTTTCCCAAGCCTGTGATGTAAATAATTTACAGTGTTAGAAATGAGTTAACAGCAGGTTTTTTGATGGACAGAAGAAAATTCTTTCTAAAATGAAGAATCGTCTTCATAATGAGGGGCTGCTGAGTGGAAGAAAAATTTAGAATTAGACAAGCATCTTTTACATAGTTATTAATCAGGTTGGATAGGATTTTTAATAATTAAATGGTATTATTGCAATATAAGTGATATTTTATTAAGCTTAAATGAAATGTACATTTAGGAAATTAATTTGAAACATTGCCTACTTTCTTATTCTACTTTTCATAATTGCCTATGTTTGGAAATGATGTTTCCCTTTCCGCATTGCATTATCTGCCTACAAACTTAGCCTTCTGCTTTATTTATAGGAATGTTATTTCTTGTGTTTTAAGGAAATTGATATGAAAGCTCTAAATGACAAACTGCAGAGCTCGCGTCAAAAGTTTCTGATGAATCACTAATGAAATATCCATAATAGATGAAGCAGAAGGCCTAGCCTGCAACGAAACGCAACTTCATTTCATAAATGTCTCATGTTTGTTTGACAGCTTTGGAAATTTTCTTTGTCATTTTGGAAATCAATACAAAATACAGCGAAACACCAGACTTAGCTGCTCAGCCTGAGACAAAATAAAAGATTGAAAGCTCCTCTTTTCACCAGCTGTCGATTGCTGAGGATCATATTGCTAAATGCAATAATTCTTTTTCTCCTTCCAAACATTACTCAGCCTCTGTGAACTCGCGTTATGGGCCAGATGCACACATGTGATGGTTGCGGATTCACAGCGCGAAGGGATGGCACAGCTGGCGGTTATCGGTTTAGTCGATCGGTATAGACAGAATAGGGAGAAACCGCCACTGTCACCACCCCCACCTTCCCATTTCTCCCATTTTGAGACTAAATTATGCGCTCCGATTAGCTAAACAGCGCGGATTAACCAGCTATCCTAACTTGCCTTTCCTTCTGTGCTAAGGCTCTTCCTTCTTCAAAAGCTCCACCTTCTCAGCAGCATCCACCCCGGAGGAATGAACCCCCCCACTCCCCACCCCCGGCCCTGGCCTGACATCTGAGCCCGTTTCCCTGAGGAGTCCTCCCTCCAGCCCTTGCACAGTTCCTGGTTATTATCATTTACCTCCCCCACCCCTACAGCCAGTCTCCGCCCTTTACTCCCCTGCCCTGTGCCCTACGAAAGCCACATTGCCATGTCCCCTTGCTCTCCGGCTTCCCACTGGGTTTGGCTAATGGCTTTGTGGGATATTGTAGAGTGGGAGGAAGGAGAGGCTGGGACTCTGCCTTCCCACTCCCTCCTGCTTGGCCTCTGGAGTTTGGGCGGTGGCTGCATCCTCCCGCAACTATGGCTTCCACCAGGCTATCCCTTCACCAAGCCACCCCTCCCTCCTCTGTGGCTCGGCTCTCCTCCGTCCCTTCCCTCCGCTGTCCCTTCGGACCAACGGGTGGTAACAGCTTCCTGCTGTTGCTAATCTCAGGGGGCCTCATCACCCCTTGATGGCTCCCTCCATGTGGCCCACACCTTGTGCCTAGTCTCTTCTGAACTTCTCTTGAATCATCTACATTTGGTCCCGTTTCCTACTGGGCCCCTGACTGATGCAGGAGGAATTTCAAAATATGTGTTTAAGTTATATATAAGCGAATGAAAATGAAGAAAGAAAACACATACGCAACTCAGCAAATTGGAATTGAGTCAGGACTTGGTCCATTTTATTCCTGTCATCAGGACGCATCACACCAAGCTTTGAAAGCATCCCTGGGTCGCTCGTCATTCTGGCCAACCTCTAAGAGTGGTGAGGCGGGAACCGGGCCTGTCTCCCTCCTTCTCATTGTTTTGTCTCCAGGGCCTGACTATGTCAATAATGAGGTGTTGAATGAATGAAGTTGTCAATGGCCAGTCTTATTCGACAACAGCATCTCTTGCTAGGGCTGAGGCAATGGTCCTTTGCAGTCTGACCTGAGGGCATTGAGCTCAGAGGACTAAGGGAGAGCCACTAAAAGGCTGCCCTGGAAAGGTGGGACAGTTTGACCCCTGTTTCCTGCAGCACAGAGAGAAGAAAAGGGCAGTTAAGGATTAGACACTCTCTTGCAAACGGCTCACAGGGTACCCTGGGAGGGAGCCCCTGCTCTCCAGGGAGACTTGTGGTTTCTGAGCCTGGGTGGCAACCGGGAAGGATTCTCGGCAAATAAGGCAGTAGCTTCCTCATCTAAAGTGGTGATAATTCTGTAGCCCCTCAGAATAGGTGGACTTAATGTTTGTGGGTTTCAGGATTCGGGACCAACCCCAAAGGTCTGGGATCTGTGCTAATTTGTGGTTTTACCGGATCCCAGCTGGCAAGTGCACAGGAGCTGGTCACTTTGCCAAAGAGTTGTCTAGCATGTGGTCCGGCATCCTTATTGAGTTCTACTAACCACTGCCTACCCATTTTGAGGGGTAGACAGTGTGTTCTGCGACTTTGTGATTTGAAGGAGGGACTACTTCAAATGTGCGGTGGGGGATAAATTAAGTAGTATATGTTTCAATTGCCTGGCACGTGGTCTGGTGCCACAGGAGAAGCTCAAATCCTTGGGAGCTGGGACTTATCATTGTGGTTCCACTTTGATGTCATTAGTCTGCCCTTGGTGTGCTGGGGACGTCTCAAGTCCTCTGGCCAAACTCTCAAAGCAGGCCTGGCTCCATGGACCCACGCCTCCGTGAAGGCAGCGCCCCTCTAGCCAGCGTGGTGAGCATGGACTTCTCCTCCAGGCTGGGCTGGGTTGCACCAGGTCTGAGATGAGGCTGGAAAAACAGAGAATAGAAGGTGATTAAGAAATCAATTCTGCATGGCCTAGTTCTCGCTTTTGGCTTCTAGATCATGAAGAATGGTGACATGATGGAAGCGGACATCAAGTGACCGGATGCTGGCTTTGCATTCAGAAAGAGAGGAAGATGGGGACCAACGGTCCAGGCCCTTCTGCTTTTCAAGTCCTCTCGTTCCCTCTATCTCGGCTTCTGTGCTTTCAAGGACACGAGACACAGGGACCAAATCATCCACTTGACACACCCACAGGGCCACCTGGGTGAGCATCCTGAAACGCTCCCACCTGGCCTTCCTCCTGCTGCTGTTACAGGCTCTCCCTCATTTTCCCTGGGGCAGGTGGGCAACCCCGACTCTCCGGGTCAAGGCCGTCTTTTGCCCTTTGCCCCCACGCACGTCACACAGATTCCATCCCGGAATCAAACCGGATTTCAGTTATTTTTCAGTTTCTCCCCATGGCCTGAGCTGTTTGAAGATAGAGACCTTGTCATTTCTCTTTGCATTCTCATCACCTCTAGGCGTGGCACATAGTAGGTGTTGCATAAATGTTTGAGGAAGGAACGAAGGAAGGAACCAGGTTCACTCCTCAGTTGAGTCAAAGGTCAAGGGTCACGAGGTCTAAGTCCATCTTGCTGTGTCCTTCGTTTTCAGGGTCTCTTTTTCTGTGTCTTGAAGATTGGGAAAGCAACACCAGCCACCGCCCGAGGGTGACCAGCCCGAGCTCGGTTCTCCGCCACTTCCTGAGCTCTTTGCAAACATCTGGCGCCGGTGTGAAAGCAGCGGGTGAGGCCTGGAGCCAGCGTTAGGCCGTCAGCGAGCTCTGAACCTGATAACATCCTCCATCCAGAAGCCAGGCTGGACCGGGCGTGAGCTCATCAGATGCCTGAGATGCTTGAACCGACTTGTTCACAGCTTTCCCCAGTCATGTTTTTCATAATTCATGATTCACATGAGATTTTTAACAACAAAAACACTCGGATTAAATTTTTATAGGAGATGTTTTTCGCTCTTTATACAAGCGTTATCAACCATTTTGATCACAAAAAAAACCTCTGCCCACTGCCATAATTATTTAAGAATTTTTTTTTTTACTTGTTTTTCTACTGAATTTGATTTAGAGATAGGAGCTCTGGGTATTGGAAGGTGGCATTAAATTGTGGTTTCTCAGGTGACTCAGGCAATTTGATGATCCAATTTGCTTTCATTTGTGGGACAGGACATCACATATTATTCAAAACAAAAAGCTACAGCAACACCCCAAAGTCAGTTTCTCCTCTTTTCTGCTGGAAGAAGATTCAAAGAAACAGCCTATCTCTTTTTATTTTACTCCTATGTTTTTTGGTGGTTTACGCACATAACGAGTAAGGGACATAGTGTAACTCTGCCAGGAATCCCATCTTTTTGACTAAAGAGTGGCTTCACCAACTCTCCAATGAGCGGCAAGACGACTCATTCCTGTCGTCATTATTGCCATTTAAAAACTCTCCGCTGACCTTTGTTTCTCTGCTGTCAGAGTTACTGCTCTTGCAAGGGTGACAACCTTGCGCCAAAATGCTTCCAACAGCAGGAGAGGAGAAAAAAAGATTTACAAACGAGGAGGAATGAATTTTATGTTCTGTGGATTTTATCTCAATTTCAAAAATTTTTTTTAAAAAACATGGAAGAAACGAGAGAGAATTCAAGGATTGGGTTCCAGAAATGTCCTATAATGCAGCTATTTTCAAGAATATCCCTATCACGTCCTTTTGAAACAAGTTGGTTGCTTCTGTTTCATCTGTGTTGTGAGGCCAAGCGGCCTCACTCCTCAGCGGTGAGGTTCCTCGCTCCAACCAGGTGGAGGGTGGATCAGCCCAGCTGTAGGAAGAGAAACGTAGGGAATAAAGGGGATGCTGCCCAGGCCCTCTCTCCAGCGCTGGCACCCTCTTGTCCCCCTGCTGCTGGGAGTGCTGATGGCTGACAGGGCTCAGCTGGATCCTGGCCCAAAAAAAGCCACCTTGCTCAAGGTCGTACCCCTCCCCTGGGGGCAACTCCCATCCCGTGGCTGGTCCACGCAAGGGGCATAGAGACCCACCCCCTTGACTCAAAGTGGGACGACTCCTCTGGGTCATCTCAGTTCCAGGGGACCCCATGGGATTGGCTGAGGCCTTTCTGTGACTCCATCACAGCTCTACCCTCCCCCTGCCCAAGCCTGCTTCCCTTAAAAATATTGATCCAGAAGCATCGATCCATTCCCAGTAGACTTCCTGCACACGAATCTGCCTCAGAGGCTGCTTCCTGGGGAACCCGAGCTCACACAAGCAGGAAAGTGGGAGGGGACAAGCCTGCGAATTGTCTCCTAAGGGGTCCCGGGGCGCTTGTCTTTAAGCTTAAACTCTAAACTCTAAGAACGTGACCGGTGACTCTTAGGAAGAGAACAACCCTTAAGCCTCATCTTCTTTTCTTTTTTCACAGTTTTATTGAGATACAGTTCGTATATCATACAATCTACCCATTTAGATTGTTCCAGTCAATGGTTTTTGGCATACTCACTGAGTTGCATAACCATCACCTCCATCAGTTCTAGAACATTTTCATCACCCCAAAGAGAAACCTTGTACCAATGACCAGTCACTTGCTGTTCCTCCCCAACCCAGCCCCTGCCCCAGCCCCTGGCAACCACTATCCTATTTTCTGTCTCTAGATTTGCCCCTCCTGGACCTTTCATAGAAATGGCATCATACAACATGTGGTCCTTTGTGGCGGGCTTCTTTCACTTGGCATGATGTTTTCAAGGTTCATCCACGTTGTAGCGTGGGGCAGGACTTCATTCCTTTTTATGGCCGAATAATTTTCCATTGTATGGATAATACCACCTTTTGTTTATCCATTTATTAGGTAACGGACACTCGGGTTGTTTCCACTGGTTGGCTATTGTGGATAATGCCGCTATGAACATTTGTGTACAGGTTTCTGTGGGACCACATCTTTTCTTTTCTCTTGGGTACACACCTAGGAGTGGAATTACTGGGTCACAGGCTAACTCTGTGTTTAACCTTTTGAGGAACTGCAGACTGTTTTCCAAAGTGGCTGCACTGTTTGACGTTCCCAGCAGCGTGCGTAGCCTCATGCTTCTTGAATAGGCTTTTCCTGTGGGGATCTTTCTGGGATGCGAATTCTTCACCCCCTCCCCATCCTCACCTCTGACCCATTTACAATGATCTTTCTCTTTTTTGTCCTTAAGGCCCAACTGAAATCTCACCTCCTCTAGGAAGTCCTCCCTGATTGTCCAAGTCCACAGGGATCTTCTTCCCTGTCTCCTTGTACTGCTTGCTTTGTCTTTGAGGTACCACATGAGGAGAGCCTGTGCTCAGCCCACCTCTCTGCTCCCCGCACCAGACCCGGTACCTGCAAGAGGCAGGAAACCTTTGGAAAATGCTTGCTTGACCCGGTGTGATGGGGAGTGGGCAGGAATGCGCTGGGCTTGGAGAATGGGACGGAGCCTGGGGCAACAGAGGACAGCTGGGCAGAAACAAGGTCTTGTTCACAAATTCCCTCGGCCGATCAGCCAGTGGCCTGTGGGCACAATGACATTCTTGTAACTCACTCTTTGTTCACCTTGACTGTGGAAAGCATCTTTGTCTGCGCTGCCTGAAGCCGACTGGCCACACCAGCCCCAGCCTTGGTGGAAGCCTTTTGGGACCAAGGTTTCTAAAATGGCCTGACTCCAAGAATTCCCAAAGGGCCTCAGTGAGGAGGCTCAGAAGCAACAGGTGTCCCTCTGATAATCACCAAACAGAAAGCCACTTGTCTAAGAGGATGCGGGGGGGGCACCAGGAGGAACACACCGTGGAGGCCGGCTCTCCATCTCCGCGTTTCTGCCTTCCTTTGCCCAAGCCGCCCAGGATCCCCCAGGGGATTAGCTCAATGGTCACCCGATCATAGAATCACAGAAATATAGGAACTGGGGGCAGAAAGAGATATCAAAGTTCAGCTAGTCCTAAGCGTGGTCCCGGGACCAGCAGCGTTGGCATCGCCTGGGAGCTGGGTAGAAATGCAGAGTCTCAGGCCCCACTGTGGACCCGCTGAGTCAAGATCTGCATTCGAATAAGGTCCCTGGCTAATTCGTGTGAGCACTGAAGGATGAGAAGTGAGTCCCTGCAGCCCCCTGACCAGCTGCCCCCGGGCCTCTGCCCTCCTCCTTCCCTAGTGGCCTGGCCCATTTCTTAGGGCATGGCCGGAAAACTCCCCCGTCTAAGGAGCTGAAACTGGAGTCACTATAGCTTCCTTGGATCCATTTACAACAGGCTTGATGGCTTACCCATCAACCAGGGCGGGCCCTCCTGCCATTTTTGAGTTGAGCTGCTGAGATTGTTCGTGGAAAGATAGCGTCAATGGAGGGCCAGGAGGCTGCTGGAAGCCCCCAGGAGCAGAGGAAGGGAGGTGGGAGACAGCTCCAGAACCGCGCGTACCTGATTAGACCCAGTCACGGTGGAATCTTTAGCTGGTGAGTTTGGCCTCGTGCAGGCACTGAGAAGAAAACTGAAAACACACTTGGCCTTCTCGTCCAAAGGTGGCTGGAAGTTAGTTCACAAATACGCAACTATTTTGCAGGTGTTCTTTGAAGGAGAGAAAGGCGATTATATCCATTTTACAGATCAGTAAAAAGAAACACAGAGAGACTGACACCAGGCTCAGAGGCTATGGAGCTGGAGTTGGAACCCGGAAGCTGGGCCTGCAAGGCTGTCGTTCTGGCCAATAGGAATGGGTCGTCATCCTTTGTCATCAATTATCTGAGACAGATTCTGAAACTGAGCAGTTGCCCAGAGACTGCCGTTACATCAACTCCAAGATGCACATGAGATGGAAATAGAGACGGAATGGGAGCATATACCACACTTTACCCACCAGAGATGCAACACATTTTCCTAGTTGAAATTTACATAGTTCTTTATTCATGAAATTATAAACAGCTGCTATTTTGCTGCATTCTCAAGAAGATTTGAAAAGGCAGCAAAGAAGAGAACAGACACGTTAGGCAAACTCCATCTGCCCCTCGTGTCTAACACTTTTTTCCCTGCAGATAGCAGACAATGGGGTTACCAGATGTCATAGCCTGCTTGGGAAGGACCCAGGAATTTTGTGTGACCGTCGGCCAGCCAGCACAGGCGATGCCTCTTTTTCTCTCTGAAAATTATAAGTGGGCCCACTCCCGTCCGCTTCCCAATGGCTGTTCTAAGACACCAGCTCTTCCCAAAGGAATGCTGACAGTGGAGGATTCGGGGGGAACTTCAGAAATGTCACTCCAGTCCAGACCAACGTCCTCTCGCCCTGGCTGCCTCCTGACTTTTGAAGCAGGCTTTACAATTGTAAGTCTCTTGCACGTCCATCACCATACTTGGGCCTTCTGGGGACTCTGGAAGGTCGGTTGTCATCTGTTGTTACAGAGCAGGACACTGAGGCCAGAGACCTGAACTGACAGCACGAGGTCACTCGGCCGTTGGTGTTGAGGCTCTCGACCTTGCCTTTTCCCCACCACGTTATGTCCGTGGAGTGGATGGCGCGGGCTAAATGCTCTGAGCAGGTGCTTGGCCCTCCACCTGCTATGCAGCATCCCTTTTCTAACATGAGTTTCCCAGGGAGCACTTCCTGCAGCCAGCTCCAGCCTCTGCCTCCTGCAGTCCTCTTGGCAAACACCCATTGGACGCCTACATGCCTGCTTCCAATGAGGCAACCCAAGTTCCCCACGGAAGTCAGGAGGGACCTCTGCCTCCCATCACAGGGTCATTGAATGCCAGAGACGCAGCAACCCCTACTGCCCCGTCCCACCACTGTCCTTCCCTTTCTGAGCATTCGTCTCTGGACCTTCATTCCAGAGGTCATGGCATGGCTTCCCAAGGCCACTCAGGACAGAGCGTTCTGGAAGGTCATCCAGCAGGAAGAGGCTGGAAGAGATCCAGCTGAAAAGGCTGCTGGGGCCCATGGACTGGCGGGGCCCTCTCGGGTCGCAGGCGTGAGAAAGGCCGGCAGCCATTTTGCTTAACGGGGTAGGGGTGGGGAATGTGTTTTTCTTGTTTTTCGGAGAACGGCCTGCTTGTCCACACCTGAGGCTGAAATTAAAGCAGGGAGGAGCACGTTCTGGAAGATGTCGTAAGGGAGATCAATTACCCCACGTTCTTTGCCAATGCAAGCACTGGGCCTCCGTCTCTGGATGTCCAAATACCAGGAGGGTGACAGGAGGCTGTCATCTCATCTCCTTATAGCTTGTTTGTGCCCCACGCTCTCTCGCTGGTTTTTTTTTAGAGGAACAGGAAAGAAAGGGAAAGTGAGCTGGGAAGCTCTGTGTCTCTGGCCGCAGACCCCAGGGGGCCAGGCGAAATCCCAAATCCAGGATGTGGGCTCGGAGCAAGGGCTGACGGGCTTTGACATTCTCTTTGGGGCTGTGATCTCTATCAAAGCAAGGCAGGAAAGCTGGACGTTATTTTGTTTCCATGTCAGGTTTTGATTGTTAAAGAGATGGAGCACAGGCAACCGGTTCACTATGAGGGGCCACTTTCTGGTGGGGAGTCAGCAGGCACCCAGCTGGCACCCGTCGTGCAAGGAAGAGGGTGGGATCCACTTCCAGAGGTAGGCTTTCGAGGTGAGTCAAGCTTTCCTGACTGGGGCTTATCTGTGGAGCAAGCGGATCAGGGGCCAGCGGGCGGGCACGTGTCTACAGTCCTGAGACTGTTGGCTGCCCCTACCGGCCACCAACCGTGTGCTCAGCCGCTCCCTTCAGCACTTTGATTCTTGGTTTCCCCATCTGTAAGAAAGCGCTGACCGTCACGATGCGTCCCTCACAGGTGGTTGCATGCCTCAACTGGGAAAAGCGCTTTGCAAATTGCGTGTCTGGGCGCAGCTAGGATCTTTCTCATGGTTCAGAGGGCAGCGATTCATTTCCTCCTTTCCTTGTAAGGCTGGGCCTCCGTGTTCTTTTTTCTTTTTTTGTGTGGTGGGGGGAAGATTAGCCCTGAGCTAACTGCTGCCAATCCTCTTCTGTTTGCTGAGGAAGACTGGCCCTGAGCTAACATCCATGCCCATCCTCCTCTACTTCATACGTGGGACACCTACCACAGCATGGCTTTTTGCCAAGCGGTGCCATGTCCGAACCCGGGATCTGAACCGGCGAACCCTGGGCTGCCGAGAAGCAGAACGTGCGAACTTAACTGCTGCACCACCGGGCCGGCCCAGGGCCTCCATGTTCTTTGACACGCACTGTGGGGATCTTTCCAACCCTCCTCAGTCTGTCGCCCACTATCAACTGACAAAGAGGACACCGGTGCAGAGCATATCGCCAGGGTGGACCTGGAAGAAGTGGAGCTCCCCGCCCCAGGCTGTCGTGGTTACCCCAGGCTGCCTGCCTTCTGCTGTGATCTTGTCGCCTGAGAGAAAGACAGGTTTGCTCAGTCCTGGGCAGGAGAACCCAAGGGCCCGTTGGCATCCACATTGGAGGGGCTTTCCTTGGCGGCTAGTGTCATGGTGAAATAGTGATGGAGCTCCAACTTGCTGCCAGGAATGTGGCTTTCATTCACACCCCCCACACCCCCAATTAGGAGAGACCCAATCAGATGGCAGAGGGCCAGCCCCAGGCCTGAACCTACAAGGTGTTAAGGTGTCCAGATCCAGTACCTCCATGCTTGATGTTCACGTGATTAGAAGAATGAATTTGCTGCAAAGCCCTCAGCCCACACGCTCCGTGGCGGCACGGCCACGCTCTGCATCACCCTTCAGGATGAGCTCTCACTTTCAGGGGTGTGGGAAGACCACCCAGCCTCTTCTCAAAGACATACCATAACAAAATAAATCAGAGTGAATTTCTTAATTCTCTCATCGAAGCCATAACTCACCCTGAGCTAGTAGCAAGTGGCATGGCTGGCTGCTTCTTCCAAAGCAATTCAGCGGGACCCATACATCCTCGAGCGCAGCATCCCTGGCTGCGTGCTGACCTGCGGAGTCAGGTCAGAGCTCCCTGTGCAAGCCTGGAGGTGCCCCCCAGGTGCCAGGTTGAGGCTGAAGCTGGAGCCGAGAGATGCTCAAGACCGACCAACCAACGCATCGTCGGGTTTTGTATGGGCCTTGGCATTCTGACCTGGATCTGCCACCCCTGGAAACAGAGCTAGGCTTAAGGAGTCAGGGGACCCCATGTGTCCCAGAACGCTGAACACTCCTTTGAACAGCAAGAGGAGGGCTCCTGACTGGCCTTTTAGATGGAGTAACGGGGAGGCTGGAGCGACCTAGAAGAACCACCGGAACTGTTGGTTCCAGAGAGAAGCTGATGAAAGCCCTACATGGGGCCCGCATCAGAGGTGGATCTGGGGGCTGTGGGGCACTGGGAGACTCAGCTCTCTCCTGCTGGGACCTGAGGTGGGAGAGAAGACCCGGAAGAGCCTCTCTCTCCTGCTCCCAGCTCTGACCACCCTCTCCCCTGGCACCCATCTGCTCTTTGAGGTGGGAGGAGAGGAAAGCGAGAGAAGGGAGAGGAAGGAGGGCGGGCAGGAGAGAGGGACCCTGCCTCGGGGGGTTGTGAAGTGAGTGTGCTGCGTGGGTGCTCCAGTCCTGCCCCGGGTGAGCCCACCCCCTGCCTCTCTGCCAAGCCCCCAGCCCCACTGGGAGCCGATCCTCGGGCTTCCCTACAGCCCTGCCAAGCAGCCCAGGCTTGGCGACAGCCTTTTTCTCGTTCTGCTCTTTTCTGAAGCTTCCATTCAAACGTTTTCAGCACAGATGCCTCGTGCATCAGTCCAATGCTAAAAAGATGCAGTCAGTGAAATTTTTGCCATATGTTAATACACATGTTTTAGTTTCCATAAATGCTCAACGTGGTTTTTATGGTACTTGGAATGGTGGTGTTTATACTGTTTTGAGGGGCTTTGAATTCAAATGTGCAAACGATTTTTTACAAGACGTGATTCAAGGACGAGCCGCAGTTGGGGTCGCCTGCCATCCAGATGGAGAAGCTCTCCGCTGCTCAGAGCCTGCCACTTGTGACTCCCGGCGAGGCCCTGCTGTCTCCGGCTCCCTGCTGCCGGTGGACGGGGCAGGGGGCTGGGTCCGGGAGCTGCTGAGACCAGGCCACTTGGGGACCAGGGTCTAGAAACATCCAGGCCCTCAGACACCAAGTGTGACCAGACGTGCTGGTGGGACCTGGAGGAGGGGATGTGACAGAGGAGGGGTCCCTGAGCTGGGGCCTGAAGGGGCCACGACTGGGTTGGCAGGAGGAGGAAGGAGGAATGACCACTGGAGTGTAAAGGGAACTAAGGGGAGGCCAAGGGGTCAGGGGGTCGAGTGGGGGTTTGCCTGAGGACGAGCAGGTGGTATGGTGGGATCGCTGCTGATCCACTCGCGGATTCCTGCCGCTGCCTTCCCTCACCGCTCCCCCTGTTCTGCCCAGGTGCTCTGGGGTCATATTTACCTTAGCACAGGTGTTCCTTAGGCCACGGGCCTTTCCCTCTGAGTCCCTCGGAGCTCCCTAAGGATGGGCCTGTGCCCTTTTCATGTTTGCCTCCAGAGCCAGGCTCTGAGCTGCAAGGAGGCGGCAGAAAGAAGGAAGGAAGGAAGAAAGAGGGAAAGGAAGGAAGGAAGAGAGGAGTGGCAGGCGGCCTCCTGCGCCCAGTGGGCAGCTGGGGCTGCGGCCTGGAGGAGCAGACCTTGTCCTGTTCCCACTTACTATCTTCCCTCTGTCCAGGGGTCCCATGAGGAACTGAGCCAGACTCAGTGACTTGCAGCTCCCTGCCATCAGCTGAGGGGCTGGGAGGGTAGGTAGCCCACCTCAGCCAGGTCCTGCCCCCAGGGCCGCCCTGCAGGACAGTGCAGGCTGTGGATGTCACCAGACCACTGCCAGGCCCTGGGGATCGCCCCAGAGGAGTGAGCACATCTCTGAGGGCACCGATACTAGCCAGTCCTGGAAGGCAGAGGTGTCCTTGAAGATGTCCTCCAAGGCCCTAGGGGAGCCATCGGGCTGCTGGCCACCCAGCTGGAGCGTCCTAGGGTCTCCTGCTGTCTGGGCACTGCCCTTCCCCCTGGGGCTCCCTGGGCCAGGGTGCTTCTGCTCCCAGTGCCCCCTGAGTTTGTCCTCACACGTCCAGATCTGTTCACGCCAACGTCCCAGGCTCCATGCCTTCTGTGGGGAGAGCTCATACTCCCCGCGGGAGCCCTGGGGCGTGGGCATGAGGATGGCAGGGGGCTCTGTTGTTTTAGCCGCGCGTCTGTGATATTTGGAAATAGGTAAGCTCTCCTGGCAGCGGGCTCTTTCCCAAGGGACCGAGGGGCGAGGGGACGCAATCTTGGAGCCTCCGTCTCCTTCAGGGGGATTCAGATCTCTGTTGCCTGTAATTACAGGTCGATAATGATATAATTTATAGCATGCATATCATCATTTGGAGTGACTGGACAAGCTGGCAGGCGAGGAGGGTGCAACCATGTCATAAGCTTGTAAAAAGGTAATTATATTTCTCTCTGATCTGGCTCTCGCCTACCCAGTCCGGCCGGGAGATTGTGAAACGAGCGATGATGGGCGAGCACAGGAGTCGTTGAAGGTGCAGCTCGATCAACGCGGGGGAGCCCGGCATCTGAGGCCAAGCGGCGTTCTTCTTCTTGGTCTGGAAGTAGGGTCTGGCTTGGGGCCAGGGAAATTGCAAGAAGGGACCCCCCCCCCCCGACAAAAGGCCCGGTTTAACACCAAGAGGGCCCCCCAAGAAGAGAGAGCCCGGTGAGATGAGCCAGGGTCAGGCTTGCCTGTGGGGTGCAGCCTCTGGATGAATCCAGAATAGCCCCTGATCCCCTAAGACCCCCCCGGAACGGTCGCTTTCAGGAGCAGACACAGAACGCAGGCTTTCTCGTTGTCTCTCTGCCCCTGGGCAATCCTGGGGCTGGAGACGCTTGTCAGGTCTTCCAGGCCTGACGGAATCTCTGGGAGCTTAGATCTGGACGGAGTTTGGTTGGAGCTGGAGTGATGGTGGGGGAGATTGGGTGTTATCTGCACCCCATCACCAGTCTCAGTAATAAGCGAAGCCGCGGAAAGCCCTTGGCCTGCGATACGATGGTGTAATATAATTACCGGAATGTTACTTTGTAGTCCTAGAGCGCCTTTCATCTGTGGATCTCCAAGTCCTTTATAAACATTAATTAATTCTCATAACTCGGCGATGAGGTAGGTCAGTATCATCATCCCCATTTTGCGGATGAGAAAGCCAAGACACAAAGAGGGTGAGTGATTAGCTAGCTCCAGGTCCCCCGGAGAGCCCGCCAGTTCAGCGGGCAGGATGCCGCGGAGTCCTTTCCCCCGTGCAGGGTCCCCCACCGCGGAGGGAGGATGGCAAAGGCCCCGGGGTGTCCCTCTGCAGCCCCCATGGATTCGTGTGTATCGCCCCCCTCCAGAGCTCAGGTGCCTGTCCCTGGTGTGCCCACACCCTGGCCTCACGGACCAGAGAGGTGTCTGAAGCTGTTTGGATCTGAAGGGGCTCCCAACCTCTTGATCCTGGAGGAGACCCTCTGGAATGAGTTTACCCTTATATCGCACAAGTTGCACCCTGCCCGCCCTTTTCTCATTGCTACTTATTCTATAAGGCCTCCTTATTGCCACCAAGCCCAGCCTGGCAGCACATCGAACCAAGCCCACATTTATTTTTTCAACACCTACTGGGTATACGAAGGTCTGAGTTGCCCCCTGGGAGGGTCCGTGGAACAGAAAGACATCTAGGCTGCAAATTGAAAAAACAAAAATCTTGTCTGGTCCAGGCTCTGTTCCTTGATAGCTGTGCGACCTTGGGCAAGTCACTTTCCCTCTCTGGGCCCCCATTTTGTCACCTACGGGTGAAGGATGACGAGGATCATCGTTCATGATCCTCCTAGGGTGACATTCTATAATTCCTCACTGCCTACTTGGGCGGCAGGGCAGCCTCTTAACATAGGCTCCCTCCCACCCCTGCAGTCTATTCCACAGACTTTCTGAATCAAGGGACATCATGTCACTTTGCTAACAAGCCTGCGGTCACTTCCCTAGGCCTGCCAGAAGTTCAAACCCCTGAACCTATCGTTCAAGGCTTTCACATCTGTCCCAACTCCCCTGTCCAACCCAGGACTCCCATCACGAGCCCTTGGCTTGGCCAGACCTGTTTTCCCCCAGATGGCCATTTCCGACTTGACGGCTTCAGCCACACCTTCCTCCTCTCTGCCTGTTTTCTCTGACTTTTGAGAATGTGCTGGATGCTGGGTTATAATCCTGTCCTTCTTCAAAGCTCAGCTCACACCTTTCATGGTCTCGGGGATGGCTGCCCAAAGGGCAAATGTGACTTTAGGCTGCATTACTAGAGGCCTAGTACCCACAAAAAGGGAGGCGCCAGTCCTGGTCTCTGGAATATTTGAGAGTTGTTAGAGAAGGAGCAGAGTGATGAGGGCGTTCTGTCACGTGGGGAGCGGTTACAGGACCCCTGATCACTTCTGGTGGGGTGGGAGATCCTCCCCCGCTAAAGGAAGATTGTTCTGTGAGACCACAAAGGGCCCCTGGGCATAGCTTCCAGGAAGCATGACTTCAGTTCAATGTGAGGAAGGACACTCTTTGTCACCAGAGCTGTGGGGAAACGTGACGGGGTAACGAGCTGTCTGTCACTGCTTACAGGCTGGTCACGGAGGAAGGCGGGGGCTCCTCCTTCCAGGATCAGGACCCAGTGAGGTGGGCTGCTCCAGATGGCGGCATGGCCCCCACCCGGCCCCTCTGCTCCTGACACCGGGAATCATCCACAGGGCCAGGAGAGCAGCACCCAGTGTGGCGTGACCCCCGATCTCCCGCCGAGTGCCCCCCTCCCCCTTGACGCCCCGCTCCTGGGGGGTGTTCTACAGGAAGGGCCCAAAGAGGGCGGTCCGACCTGCCAGACCACATTCCAAGAGAGCAGGCTCCAGGAGCAGAGCCCTGTCTGGGTTCTCAGGCCCGCACCGAGCAGGCGCTTCACGTCGATGGCCCCCGTGGTGACTCCAGGTTAGCTGTCTTCCCTCGATGCCAGACCCCAGAGCTGGCGCAGAGAAGGACGGCCAAGAGAGCTCAGCGTCCTGGAACTTGTGTTTGAGTCTCCACTCGGCTCCTTTCCCGGCTGTGTGGCCTCAGGGAAGTTACTTACCCTTTCCGAGCCTTGGGTTCTGGGGGTCATCGTCTGTCTCCCAGAGTGGTTGTGAGGATTACACGGGCAATGAGACAGAATTAGCAGCCGTCGGCCACTTCAGACGAGTGATTAGAAGGATGTCATGGTCAGGGCTGCGTGGGGAGGGGCAAGATGAAGATGAGGCTCTGTCTCCCTCCTCTCGCTGGAGGGATCAGCGAGGTGCGGGAGGGGTGGTGGGAATGGGGCTCACAGGTCTCCAGCCTCACGGTGAGGGAAGGCCTCACTCCCCTCAGACCCCACGGCAGGGTCGAATTCATTCATTCATTCGACAGACACCTAGTAAGCGCCTCTTAAATGTCAAATACTATTCGGGCACTGAGACTGTAGCAATTGACAAAGTCCCTGCCACTCTGGCTTTCGTCTTCCGCTCAGGGGAGACAGAAAGTAAGCAAAAGACTACAACTAGTAGAGGACATATGTCAGGGAATGTTCAGGCCTGCGAAGAACAGCAAAGCAGAGTCGGGGGATTGTTTTACAAAGGGGGGTCAGGGAGGTCCTCTCGGATCAGCCAACTGGTGAGCAGAGACCTGTGTGTCCTGAGAAGATAAGCCCTGGGGATGCAGAGAGGAAGAGTCTCCTAGACAGCAGGAACAGCAGGTGCAAAGGCCCTGCGGCTGGCATTTGGGGCCAGCACTGCTGTCACCAATGCTGTTCAGGAAGTGCTTCCTGTAAGCAAGGCTCTGGCTGTGCCCAGATTCAAGCACACACACAGACTGAAGCCTTGGAAAGGGAAAGCTTGGATGCTGGTCTGGTTCTGCTGTGTGACAAAGACAGCTTCTTTTCCCTCTCTGGGCTCTAGTTCTCTTTCTGCACATTGAAGAGTTGGCCTGAGCTTGAAGGGTGGCCTCTAAGGTGTGTGAGCTTAAAATCTAGAGGCCAGCAAACGGGCCTGTGGGGTGCAGATCAGGAGTGGAGTGGAGAGCGAAGGGAAACCACCCTCACCAAGGTGGGACATGAACCGTCGCTACTCAGAGGTGGCAGAGCGATGCCCCATGGCGCCCTAGACTCCAGCCCCTCGCTCTCCCTGGTTTCAGCTGCTGCAGGAACAAGCAGCAGAGTGGGCAGAAGTGGCTGCACAGAGCTCTCCCAGGGTCCCCTGCGGGTCCAGGGGACAGCCATTGGTGCAGTTTCCTCCGAGCAGGCCTGGTACCCGAAAGCCACTTTGTCTGCCTGGGTGTTGCTGGGAGCTGCCCTGGCGTTCCTGGAAATCCAGCCAGCCACTGGCAAGCACGGGGACAAGCAAGGGCTTGCTCTGGGAGGCCCTCCAAGCCGGGGCCGGCCCCCTCGCAGGGGCACTTGCAGCTGCCCACGAAGACCAGCGGGTCCCGCCTCTCAGCTTGAGCAGCCTTGCCTTGAGGAAGCTCCCCATGCTCCGAGCTGAAGCTTCTTCATCCGGGGAGCTGAGAAAAGCCTCACTTGTGTCGGGTGAAGCCAGACTTAAGTGACACCAGGCGCATGGAAAGCCCTTGGTGAATTTGGTGGTCCTAGGACCGCATTGGTTTCCTCTGCAAAAAGGACCAGGACCCAGGTTGGGGCCCCGGACTCCTTCCTCTGCCCTCTCCGCCTGCCTACCACCCTGTCCGTCCCTTTCACTTACCTTGTGGCCTTAGGTTTTCACAGCTGGGTGCGTTCGCTTCAAGGAGCTGTGCCAGGCCCCTTAAATCAGAGCTTCTCAAACTTTGACACGCATGTGACTCACCTGGGGACCTTGCTAGTGTGAGCGCTCTGGTTTGGCAAGCCTGGGGTGGCACTTGAGATCTAGCTATTTCTACCCAGCTCCTGATATTAAAGAAAAAACTATTCGAGGACACTTGTTGAGAGGTGAGCCAGACTTTATTCAAGGGGGGACTGTCGCGCCAGGTGCAGGGACCTCTGCAGTGGGATTTGCAGCCGGGGAGAGAGATTGGGCTCAAGGCCAAACACAACAAGAAAAAGTGGGGATTTCTAGCCAAGGAGCAGGGTGGGGGTCAGCGGAGGGAAAATGACTAAGAGGAAACCTCGGGGAAGGGGCTCTGGCCGAACCACCCTGACAGGATTCTTGCTGAAGGCAGCCGGGTGCTCAGACCTCGCTGGGGGACCGGGGAACGAGAGGAATTTGGTTAGATAGGGAGGGCGATCAGATACGGAGGACGCGAGATTCTGGTTCAACTGACTTGGCAGGATTCTTGCTAAGACTGGACGACGCAGAAGTGGACGTGCAAGTCCGAAAGTCAAGGCTTGGCTGAGAAGGAGCTCTGGGGAGTCTGAGTAGACTTTGGTCCGGGAGAGAATCTTTGTAACCGGTGACACTGATGCTGCGCGTCCAGGGGCCACTCTTTCAGTAGGAGACCACAGACACCTGAAAGTCAGCATGGTAGAGACGGAGTTCTGTATCTTCCCTTCCACGCCCTCTCCTGCCCTTGTCCTGTATTCCCCACCATTCTCTTCCTCTCAAGGACTTTTCCAAAAAAGTCAACTTTATTGAGGTGTAATTTATACGCAATAAAAATAAACCCATTTAAAGTGCGTTTTGACAATTGTATCCACTCATGTAACCATCGCCACTATCAAGTTCTAGAACTTTCCATGATCCCAAAAAATTCCCTCGTGCCCTTTTGCTATTGCTCACCCCTACCCACAGCCAACCTTCTCAAGGACTTTGCTCCTATCTTCCTCTTCTCTCTCTTCCACCTCAGCTCCTTTGCTGGGAGGTCTTTCCCGTTGCTGCGCAATCCCGATCTGGCACCGCCGCCTTTGACCCCACACACTTTCCTGTCGGAACAGGGTGGGCTGAAGTTGCCTATTGACCTGCGCTGCCTTTGAAGGCAAGAATTGGGCTCTGTTTTCTCATCACACCGTTCATGGTCAAGAAGCATTTGTTGGAGGAACAAATGTTGACGCTCGAGGCGCCAACTTTCGTGTTGATTACGCATTGTTCAACGAATAAGGCGATTGTCTATTTTGAGCGTGAACATCCAGTTGTTTCCATAGATACCTGATCATAATGACTAATTAAACAAAAAAGGTTTTCTATTTCATTACCTCTCTGATATATAAGAAAAAAAGTCCAACCTTTTATTCGGTTGTTCACATTTGTCTTCTTTTTGGAAGCATTAATAGTCTTTTGTGGCTTTAAGAAAGATTGCATAAATAGAAATCAGGTTTCTCCTTTATAATGTGGTCTTTACTGTTTATTCTCAACGATGATACTAGGCAAAAATCTCCTACTTTCGCCATTTCTGAGATTTTATTTCTTCATGCATCAAACTGGACCTGTGGGCACTGAAAAGGGGCAAATAGGACACAGTCTAAGGGAGGAGGCAGCTAATTAAGTGGACTCAGGGCTTAAGGCGATACAAGCTGGGTTGGAGGGAGCCCAGGAGGTGAAGGGAACACAGAAGAGGGACTAGATAGCCCAGAAGAATCCCAGAGGGCTCTGCAGCTGGCCTTTGTGTTTTGTTTTGAAGGATGGATAGGAGTTCGCGAAGTGAGAGGAGTGGAAGGGCTTGCAGGTGGAAGGAGCAGTGTAGCAGAGACTCAAAAAGAAGTGCAAATCCCCGTTAGATGCTCACTTGGTGCCAGGCACGCTTCTGAGGCTCCTATCTGTGTTAAATGTTTCTGTTCTCACTACAACCATGAGGAAGGAATCTTGAGCCTCATTTTAAAGATGTGGCAACTGAGGCAGAACGAATTCAAGCAGCTTGCTCAAATTCATGTGCCCCCAAACTTGGATCTGGCCGCAGGCAGAGCTGAGTTCCTAACCACTGTCCTGGGCTACGTGGACGGCGCCCTAACATGCCACGTTGAGGGAGCTGGTGCGTAGGGGGTGGGGACATTAACGGGGTTATTCAGAGACAAGGAAGGCCTTTCAGAATTCTAAACAGTCTCGAATGCTGGGCTGATGAGTTTGGACATCACCCTGTAGACAATGGGGAGTCACTGAAGGATCTGGATGGGGCAGAAATGAGATCAATTTGCATAATGGATGATTGCCCAGGCAGCAGCGTGGCCTGTGGGTTGGAGGGGCAGAGGCTGGAGGCAGAAGGGCCGAGGAGGAGCCCGTGAGGCCCGATCTGAGGCAGTGTCGAGGGGGCTGGGGAAGCGGGGATGCTGGGAGCACAGCAAAAGGATAAGCTGGCGAGTGAGGCTCTCCAGGGGCCCAGCCCCTGGCCGAAGCCAGACACTGTAGATCGACTTGGTTGGGGGCCAGGATGACCTGACGGAGGACACGCTCCCCGGTGAGGCCACTGGGCAGAGCCCAAGGTCACAACCAGGCAGGCTTTTCCTTTCCAGAGCAGCCGCCAGCCCTCGAACGGGCATCACCGACCCCAGTGGCAGTCCAGGGGGTGGCTTCCCAGGGAATCCCACCCCTCTTTTCAAAACAGAATGTGCTGTGCGGTGGTTCTGACGCTTCGGTCTGTATAACCGGTAATCGGGCAGTTGGTTAAAATGCAGACACGGATGTCCCAGGCCCAGAGACCCTGCGGCAGTGTCTGAGCTGGGGCCAGGCAGTTGTCTGTCACAGGCACCCATCACAGGTCAAACAAGGCCTTCCTTGGGTGCTGGTGGTCGGGGGGGCCTCTCTGGATGTGAAGGATGGAGTGAGCTGCCACCAGCATCCTCCTAGCGCCAGCAGAGGGCCTGTTTCTCCCCGAAGGTGGGGAGACAGTCCTGAGAGAGCCCCCACCCGTTTCTCTTGGGGGTTTGAGGGCCAGAATCAGGTTGCGATAGGGAGCGGGAACTGGTCTTGAGGATGAGGATGCAGGCTCCTTTTACTTAGGTTGTATATTTTGGGGGGCTTTGGTGAGGATTATGGTGGCCACAGTCACCCCTCCTCCCTGCTGCCCCCCGTCACTTCTGTGAAACCTCGGCTCCTTCCTCCTCCCTCACAGCCGGGGACGAAATGGCCCGGCTGTCTTCTGCAGTTTCTGCACTGTATTGTCGTGGCACAGTAAGAAATAGAGACTTGGTCTCTGTCCCCAGTTCCTGATCCCGGGCTTCTAAAGCCTCTGGAATTTCCAGAGCGGGAAGGGAGATAGGAGCATCTTTTGTTCCTCATAACAAGCCCCTTTCAACCACACCAGAGTCTATGCTAATGAGGCGATGCTCCTGGGCCTCGAGAGGCTTCAGGATGCGTGCTGGTCACCAGAGGACCAACCAGGTGATTAGAGGCTTGGAACTTTCAGCCCCATCCTCTGACCGGGAAGAGAGAGGGGCTGGAGATGGAGTTAATCACAAACGGCCAATCATTTAATCAACCGTGCCTTCATAGTAGAACCTCCATAGACTCCCGTATCCCGCAGGGTTCAGATTGCCTCCAGGTTGGTGACCATATCCAGGTGCTGGGTGTACCTGGAGAGGGCGTGGAAGCTGCCTGCACCCTCCACCCGAGACCTCGCCTTGTGGACCTCTTCATCTGGCTGTTCATTTGTGCCCTCATAATATCCTTTGTATGAAACTCCTAATAGCAACTGAAGTGTTTTCCCAAGTTCTGTGAGCCATTCTGACAAATTATCGAACCAGAGGAGGGGGTCATGGGAACTCCTGACTTTGTAGTCAAGTCAGACAGAAGTGTGGGTACCCGGGGCACCCAATACTGGCAATTGGCATCCAGAGCGGGGGCAGTCTTGTGGGGCTGAGCCCTTATCCTGTGGGTCGGCTGCCCTACTCCAGGTCGTCAGTGACAGAATTGAATTGAATTGTGGACACCAAGCTGGTATCCAGAAAGTCGCAGAATTGGTTGGTGTTGGGGAAACATCCCCCACATTTGGTATCAAAAGGGTTGTATGGGACCGGCCCGGTGGCGCAGCAGTTAAGTTTGCATGTTCCACTTCAGCGGCCTGGGGTTCACTGGTTCGGATCCCGGGTGCGGACATGGCACCGCTTGGCAAGCCATGCTGTGATAGGCGTCCCACGTATAAAGTAGAGGAGGATGGGCACGGATGTTAGCTCAGGGCCAGTCTTCCTCAGCAAAAAGAGGAGGATTGGCAGCAGATGGTAGCTCAGGGCTAATCTTTCCCCTCCCCCCCCCAAAAAAAGTGTTGTAGGTGAGAAGAGTTTAGAATCGTCAACATCCGCCTTCCCGGCTGAGCTACGAGCTTCCCAGGACGTGAGATGGATGGCTCGAGTGTGTGCCCAGGGTCCAGCTGTGGACTCGGCGTGGAAGTGCCTCCTGAAAGCTCAGGGAGAAAGAGCATGAACGGGGCCTCCCATTTCCCAAAGAGAGAGAAGAAAAAACTACTCGAACTGTCAGCAGGGGCAGAGAAGAGTGAGAAAGACGTGGAATGAGCTACGTACATGTGAAACACAATTCATACTTCCTTTATGCCGTGGAAGTATCAAAAAATAGTCATCGTCTCATCAAGAGAAGACGAAGGCTACCACCACCACATGCACGGTGGCAGAAGCCACCAACGGTCCTTCTCTCTCCACACCCTGCCCGCCCGCCCAGCTAAACTCCATGTTCACGTTGACAACTGTGTAGCTTTGTGTAGCCAGGAAGACAAATGTCTTGCTCTCCTTCAATTATTGGATATATTGGTCATGGTCTGCTATGGTTTTTTTCTTGGTGAGTGCGATTATTGGAAAAAGATGTGAAAATCCAAGACTGTGTTGGCGTTTCTAAGAATTTCAGCTCGGCTGATCTAAAAACTCGTGTTTAGAGTCGAAACGTGCCTCCTGTGAGTATTTCGGGTACAAGACAATCCGACTCTGAGGAGGTTGACTCCAAGCTTGGGAATACCAACAATACGTTATCGATCTCTTATTCTTTTATGATGGAGCCAAAATGGTGCCATCCAGTGCTTCAAGAATTTTTTTTTTAAGATTTTATTTTTCCTTTTTCTCCCCAAAGCCCCCCAGTACATAGTTGTATATTTTAGTTGTGGGTCCTTCTAGTTGTGGTATGTGGGACGTCGCCTCAGCGTGGCCTGATGAGCGGTGCCATGTCCGCGCCCAGGATCTGAACTGGCAAAACACTGGGCCGCAGAAGCGGAGCGTGCGAACTTAACCACTCAGCCACGGGGCCGGCCCCCACGTA
This sequence comes from Equus przewalskii, assembly GCF_037783145.1. NCBI lineage: Eukaryota > Metazoa > Chordata > Mammalia > Perissodactyla > Equidae > Equus > Equus przewalskii. The sequence continues at coordinate 9,689,679 of NC_091842.1, read as the reverse complement.
CTTTTTCTCACCAATAATTCATCTGTATACAAATGATGCCAAGATAGATATACAAAATAATACGGCTTCAAGCCAGGATACTACACAAAGTTTGAAATGTGTGATGGGTAAGCTCAGACTGATTGTTAACAGATGAGGTGTTTAAGGCCGATCCGGAAACGTTGGGGACGCCTCGTGTCCCTACCCAGTGCAGCGGTAGGAAATGACGATACCGTCTTCTCCCTCGTTACTTGTGCCAACGTATTGCCAACAAAATACACCTGCGGAGGAGACTCATTCACGTAGCACAAGGAGTTTCTGTTTTGGAAAAAAAAAAAAAATCTCTATAAAAATTCTGAAAACACGGAGACGTAAAATGCACCTGAAATCATTGCAGTGGGGGGAGAGAATATTGATTTCCTGATGAAACTGTCACTAACGAATTATTATCTACTCACTCAGAACAGCTTGAGGAAACCAGAAGCTACCTGATATTCAGAGTTAAACTTCTTTTATTCCCTGGAAAATAGTGTTTATCGTTAAGAAGTCATGACATGTGTATTTCATCTCTGAATAAAGGCAATTTGGAGGGAGTCGCTGGAAGAGAGGAAGCGAGGTGTTCTAACGTATGAATCGTTTGATGCCTATAGAAGTTAGCAAATTCAAAATGAAGTCACCCAAAAAAATAAAACCAGAAACACTACTGGGCATGACATATGAAATCGTTGTTTCCTGATTCAGTGATGTACGTGACAAGGCCACAGGTTGGGCAGTGAAAGAACCACCGTAGTTTATGTAAGAAAAATCTTAATCGCTATCTCCACAAAAGAGACACAGGAATTTTGCTAGAATTGAGAGATGAGTAAGGTCAACTTATACACGGTCATAAAGACTTCTCTGCAGCAAGTCAAAGTGGGGCTCATAACCGGGTGGTCAAACCCACAACGGAAGCCTGGACAAACGTGGTGACGATTTGGCTGCACTGCAATGTGGCGTGAGGAGGAAGAGACGACGCTATCTAGGCTCATTGTCACGACCATCGGTTAGATTTTGAGATGCTGAGGCCTTTGCAGGAAAATGAAAAAGCTGCGATGTGCTTTCACTGCATTCAACTCTTTGTTCTATGCTCTCCATTCATCTGTGAAAAGATTGGCGATTACCCAAAACGCGTGTCTCAGGAGTGGCGAGGCAACACGTCGGACGCCGGGCAGTCGGCTGAAGTCACACTGGGTCGTACCCCGCCGGGTGCCATTCAACGGAGCGGCTTCAGGGATCACTGAAAGTCCGGAAGCAGCAGCACCAAATGATGAGCAGACACACAGGTGGCCCATGGATCGAGCGCTCCTTGACCCAGGCGAAATGTTAGGGGCCTTTTTTCCTCATTGCCTTCCGAAGTCGAAGCCATCCTTCCCTGTTCGTCACCTCAGAGAAATGAGGACTCTGTCGAGACCACTTGGTAGAGCACGAAGGAAACTTGCCAGATACCAATCTCAGGGGTTCAAAATAAAGACAAAACCAAACAAGAAAACTTCCCTTCAGGGAAGAAAAGTTCTGGCGTGGGTAGAGTGGGTGCGTGGGGGTGGGGAGATCACAGAAATTCACTCAGTGAATTTTTCTCCACTTTGTCAGAGTAGCATCCAACAATATTCAACCCATAAAGGTTTGGTTTCCGTATTTATTATGAAATTTCAATGAACACTTTTCAGCGAATGATTACAGCAAAACAAATTATATTTTTAAATAACTGTTTGAATGCAAAGAACTGATGTGTGAAGCAGTGGCCAGACGTGTGGAATGGGTTTGCAGACCTGACGTAGGAAAGACCGGAGAACTGGAGTCTCACCGGAGCTGCGGAGAGCCGAGCCTTTGCCTTGGCGGCTGGTTGGGCAACGCCCTTACCCGGTTAGCGCCTACCTCTCGGCTGTGTCCTTGGCCCCGGTGTAGCAGGTGAGGAGGCTCATTTTAGACCCTGTGTCAGACGTGGTGGCTGACAGTGAGGACAGCCGGGCAGGGGCTGATACCAAACGAGGGAAATGAAGGAGCTCAGTGGTACCTATGGCCCCGTCTGAGAGGTGGGCGGGCTTTACACGTTCTCTCCCACCTCTGAGAAGCTGGCCCTGGGTGGGCCCAGTTTCTGCAGGTTACCCTCCAAGTCTTAACTCACAGGTCCCAACTGGCTGCCTCAGTTTCAGCTGAATGAGGTGTGGTTGTGGGAATGACGTAATAGAAATCACCACGTTATTTTGTGAAACTGTTCACAGGTTATTAAAAAATAAGTAAGCCTTCGGAAAATAGTTAACCAGAGAGATCAAATTCTACTGAATGAATGAATTAGTGAGTGAATGAGTGAGTGAGTGAATGGGCGTCTCTAGCTTGGCTGCAGGCAGGCAGGAAGGACTGGTGAGCTGGAGACCCAGGAGTCTGGGCACAGGAGGAGAGCAGGGTGGCCCAGCCTCCTTTGCCCAGACTCAACATTGTGGGCCCGACTCCTTCAGGGGTGCTGCACTGGGCACCAGGTGGTGGCTGCCACTCGATGGGACAGAGCAGGTGGTGAGTCAAAAGGAGGACTTGGCCGGTCTACCACCTCAGGCACACCTGCTTTTCTGTTTGCCGTGCCCACTCACATGACCTGGCATGTAGTTCCTGTCACTCCACACTGCCACTACCTGCAGCTGTGTCTTCCCCCAAATCCATGAGTTGGGCCTGAAGATGCCCTGAAGAAAAGGTTGTGGTGGGAAGCCTGGATGCTTTCTCAGTTCTCCTGCAGCCTTGCCTTGTGACCTCTGGGAGCCTCAGCCCCACCATGTGACATGTGACCTGCCGAGGCCTCTGCTGGATGTTGCCAACTCAGATCTGTTCCTTCCAACTCCACAGGGCGGGGCCAATGGCTGGCCCCCCGAGACCGACATGACTCTTGGAGGGAGATTGTATTAGTCAGGGTTCTCCAGAGACACAGGACCAACAGGACACATAGAGAGAGATACAAAGAGATTTATTACAAGGAACTGGCTCATGTGATTGTGGAGGCTGAGAAGTCCCATGATCTGTAAGCTGGAGGCCCAGGAAAGCTGGTGATATGGTTTCAGTCTGAGTCCACAGGCCCGAGAACCAGGAGACCCGATGGTGTCAGTTCCAGTCCAAACCCGAGCCCTGAGGATCAGGGAGCCGGGGGTAAGTCCCGACCTGAGAGCAGGAGAAGCCCGCCGCCTGGATCACAGGGTCAGGGAGAGCGCCATGTCCTCCTCCCCGTCTTTTCCTTCCATCCAAGCCCTCACGGATTGGATGGCGCCCACCTAGGCTGGGGAGGGCCATCCGCTCTCCTCAGTCCACTGATTCAAATGCTGCTCTCATCCAGAAAGAGCCTCACAGACACTTCCAGAAACAATGTTCGGCCAAATCTTTGGGCACCACTCGCCCGGGTCAAATGGACACACAAAATGAACATCACAGAGATGGGGCCCCTGAGCACTGAGCTGCAGGCGTGCGGGCCCTGGCCTGGAGCCCCACTGGCGGGATTCAGGGGTGACGTTGTGGTCTGCTGATGTCTCAAAGAGAGGGACGGCGTGGGGAGAGGCTCTCTCGAAGCCCGGGCACCATACCGTGTCAGCTGGATGGGGACCCCGGACTTCCCTGAGCCTCAGTTTCTTCGACTGTAAAATGGGAATAAAATCATCCTTGCCTGGAGGAGGATGGGGAGTCTCGGGGGAGACGACAGACAGAAAACGCTCTGTGAACTACCAAGGACAGCACAAATGTGAGACTTGACTATCAAAACTCCCGTCCTGCCTCCTCACTCCCGGCACGCTTCCCTTCCTAGGGCTTCCCTCTCCTCCTCCTGCATAGCGCTGCCAGATGAAATCCCGACTGCATAGCTTTGGAGCATAAGTATGTCCCAAATATTGCCTGGGATATACTTAGCCTAAAATGTGTTGTTTATCTGAAATTCAAAGGTAACCGACTGTCATTTGCTAAATCTGACAATTCCATCCCAGAAGAAGCCCAAGATGAGTGCAGGCCTTATCTGAGTTCCTCTTTGCCACACCCCCAGGTGACTGGGAGTTGACAGATTTGTTATTCCTGCCTCATCTGGGGAGAAATCACAGGGCTCCAGGGACTGACCAGGTGACCCAGAGAGGAAGGCAGGAGGGCTAGCTCTCAGCCCACCCGGGCCCCAGCTCCTCCTGTCCAGCATACTGCGAGGAGGTGGGCTTGGGGCTGCCTTTCTCAGAGTCCTCTGTCCTCTAGAAAACCATTACACACAATTTTCCTTGACATGCGTGTTGAAGAATTTAGAGGGAAGCGTACTGTTGTCTGCAATTTACTTTAAAATGCATAAGAAAAAAAATAAGACAGACTTACGGATGGAGAGAGAGAAAAAGAGAGAGGGATGGATATGTGAGAAAGAATAGTCAAATATTAGTGCCAGCACCCAGGAAGGGGCATGTGTGCGTTCACGGTGACATCACTGCAACTCTGTTGTATGTTTGCCACTTTTCATAATAAAATGTTGGAAAAAACTTAACTCATTAAAATGAATTTTAAAAATCCACTTATAGAAAAATTGGAAAATACAGAAAACTTCCAAATCCCCAATCTTACAACTCAGCAATATTTTGTTGTGTCTCCTTCCTGCTTTTTCTATGCACTTGTTGTCCTTGTTTTACAAAATTGGGGTGTTTCCGCATATATTTTTTTCACTCCTGCTTGTAACGCACAGGAGCTGCAATGAGCCCTTTACGAAAGTTATCTTGTTCCATCCTCACGTTGCACTGACAGTATGTCCCCCGTGTCCATGAGCCGGGTCCACAAGTGTCATTTGTAATGGCTACGTGATATTCCATTATGTGGAATTATTTAACTGTTATTGGAAATTTAGGTTGTTCCCCATTTTCCATTATGAATAAAGCCTCTGGAACATTCTCGGCCGGAAGTCTTGTTGCTCATCCCTGTCCCCCTTCCCTCAGGATGGCTTCCTAGCCTGAGCATTTCTCTGGCTCTATCTCCCATTACACACATTTTAATGTCCTTTCTGGGCCACCTCTTGGGGTCCCTTTGGGGCTGGAGGTCTCGCTCACTGAGGCAGAGACCCTCCCTCCCAGGCCGGGCACCTGGACCCAGGTGGCCCACAGCTGGTTAGCGCCAGGGACTGTGGCTCCAGGTTCTCCTGTCCCCTGAACAGAGGAACTTGTTGGTGAGTGGGGGCGCGGAGAGGCAGATGTCTGGAGCCTGTGGGGCTGCAGGGCTCACAGGACATCCTCTGGAGTAGGGGGTGGTCTAGAAAGAGTGTGGTCATCAGCCAAGAGCAGTAAGATGGGAGAAATCTTTTACATTTGTTTTTGTAGTTGAATGTGTCATTTCCATTCCATTTCTGTCCGCTACCACCAGTATCGCCACTTCCCAATATTGACAAGATATTTCTGTCTTGTTTCTCTATCTCTGTGTTAAATTGGACCACTGCCTCTGTGCTGGGCGCTAATAGGGAGATATGAGGATGGAGAACCTACGAGCCCAGTATTCCTTCTGCTCCGCCTTTCCAAGGAGGTGGTGATGCTCTGGAGACCAAGGCACCTGAGCTGGAACCCCAGTTCTGCCAGGTGCCCTCGGTGACCTTGGGCACACCCCTCTCAGCCTCAGTTTCCCCATCTGTAAAGCAAAAGCAATGCTTTCTATTTCCATGGGCAGAGAGAAAGGGCGCACGCCGGTGTGCCACTAAAGGTGACACACAGTTGGCGCCGCGTGTCGTGGCGGGATTGGCCGCCTTCTCTCCCCAGACTCCTTGGGGAGGTCACACTGACTCGCAGACTTGGCTGTGCGCCATCTCGCACGGCTCTCTTCCCTGGAGCCCCAGTGGAATGTTTTCCCTTCCCTCCTCCTCCTCCTCCTCTTCCTGTGCACTGTCTGTGGGACTCCTCCAGTGTCCCGGGCTCCCCCCGGGGCGGCCCAAGCCCTCTCCCCACCAGGCTCCTGCCCCGTAGCCCACCAGGCTGTTTCCAATTTGGACGCATGCATCTTGCCCCTTCAGATCACAGCCGCCTCTTTGATGGAACTAATGATGATCTAGGGCTCCGGGGCCCCGGACCTCCCCAAACTGAGATAAATCCTGCCTCTGCACAGACAAGGGGCCTCCAGGCCTGCATCTGATCCCCTCCTCCCTCTGCACGGGCCGGGAGGCACCTCCGGGAGCCCTCTCCTGGAGGGCTGTGAGGGCCATGGCTGGACCCAGGGAGACAGGAAGACAGGGATTTCTCCAAGGCCCCGAAGAGGGTCCCGCCACTAGGCGGGGGGAGGCAGCAGGCTGTGGAGGGGCCAGCTGGGCATGCCTTATCCCAGCAAGACCCTGGGGTCCAAGCTGCAGCAAGAGGAAAACCACTTAGACTAGACCATTTATCAGGCTCAGTTCCACAAACAGCCCTGACAGCTTCCTTGCACGCTGGGGATGTAGGGATGAATGGGACCTACTTCCTGCTCCCCGGGGCTTGTGGTAAGGGAGAAGGATGGGCAACAGATGCCCCCCATATTGTGTGCTGGGCTGGCAATGGTGGAAGCCTGGGGTCAGCAGAGAGGACCTGACCCAGCCTAGGGAGCCCGGAAGGCTTCCTGGAGGAGGCAGCCCTGATCTAGACCTTGTGCAGGCTCCACACTGCACAGATGATGTGCTCCGCGTATAGAGAATTAAAAACAGAACAGAGTACTAAACCCTAAATCATAAAACTTATACCCCAAATAAAAGCTTTTTCTGGATGTTCTGATTGGAAAATTTGGATACGCCCATCAATGAACGTTTCTATCCTAGTTTCTTGGGTCCTGCTGGTGCCATATGCAAACGCTTGGGTACCTTCCAGCACTGGCTGAATGGAGACTCCAGGCGGAAGAGAGTAGGTATGTGTGTGCATGAGTGTGTGTGTACGGGGCACCCACAGAGGATCTGAGAGAATGCGGTCCAGGGGTGTTACCGCCAGCAGTGGCTCCGTGTGGCTGGCGCTCCCGGTGCTTGGAGGTGTGTGGTGGAGTTGTGCCCAGGCAGGAGGGGCCACCCAGGTGGTACCCGACTCTCGTAAGTCTACGGCTTTCCCCTATCCCAGAGTGGCTCTGGGGCAGGGCATGTATCCCTTCGACCGCCCTGACCAGGAGCTGGCACAGGCCTGTCTGAGGGACAGATGGAAGAGGGGCCCAGGAAGCCACATGCGGGGATCTGGTTTCATCTAGAGAAGGACGGGGAGCCACCATCAGTTAGCAAGTCAGGGCCCTCCCAAGCCCCCCAGGAAACCCTCCAAGGCCACGGGGGCTGCAGCCACACCTCCCGACCTGTCCTCACCTGCCCTTGGACTCACTGGCACCGGCTGGCATCTCTTGAACACATTGCCTCTCTGAGTGGGGCCCCTGGGGGTGGGGGGAGTGGTGGGTGCCATGCTTCGAGAGGGTGGGGGGCTTGCATAAGGGCCATTGGTGAGGGGAGCAGAGGGGCAGAACAATCTGATTTTGCCTGAGGATGCCCCTTTCTGGAGAGGGTAGCCCCTCAACTAGCGCGTCTTTCTTCCCAGCACCCCCACCCCGCCCCTCCGCCTTCTTAACCTGCCACTTCTGCTCCTTCTCCCGCTGCGGGCTGCCCAAACGCTGCCTCAGATGTATTCATCTCAAAACGTAAAATGAATTCAGGGTGAACTAAAGAAGTCAGGCTTTCTGGGGGTGTAACCAAGCTAAGGTTGGACTCACTTCTCTCCGGCCAAGGGCTCGTCTCAAACCCCTCGTGTTTGACCATCAGATCCACGTGGGACCCTCGGTGGGGTGGGGGTGGGGGCAGGCAGGAGCTCACCCGGCTGCTCTCAGCCTGCCCTGCCCTTGGGGGTGAACTCTGAGGGGATTCAGTGCTTTTGTCACGGGCTTGCCTCTCAGCCATCTGCTTGGGTGGCTTCAGGGACCCCAGCAGCCTGGGCCCCGGCCTTATCTATTCCCACCTGTGGGACCCTATTTTCTGAGCCCTGTAGCTTCTTAGAGGAGGCTCTGAGGGGCTTCCCTCCAGGCTGGTGGGGACCCTTTGCAGGGCCAGAGGAAGGGATGAAGGTATGGGGGCGGGGGACTCTTCTGCTGTGGGTCACGCGCCATTTGTCCAGCCCCGTCACCGTGAGCAGCTTCTGTCCGGAATTTGGCTCCAGAAGCCCCTCTCCTCTTCCCAGATAAGTGGTGTGTGGCCCCCGGTCTCCTCCTGGTCTGGGAGCCCTGAGGGCAGGGGCTGTTCTCCTTCGTTTTTTGAGGCCGGTGCTTTGCTCAGCGCCTGGGAGTACAGTAGGTGCTCAATAAATGTTTGCAGTGTAGAACTCTGTGCCCAGCACACCCTCTCTGTTCAGTTATCCATCAGGCAGCCACGGCCCCTGGTGAGTGGGCTTTGGGGAGGTGGCCTGGTGTGCGTGCGGGCGCGCGCGCGTGTGTGTGTATGTGTGTGTAGGGGTCGTGCAGAGGCCTCGTGGGGGGTCGGTCGCGGGTCGTGCTCCAGGGCTGGGCTGTCCCACACAAGGACCCTCAACCTTGGCTTTGCAGAAGGCGCCTGGGCTGTGGTTTCCTCCCCGGGCGGCAGCCGTGCACCGGGACGGGGCGTCTGCAGTCTGTGCCCATCACCTGAGCTGCACCGGGCGGGGAGGATAACAATTATTGGGAGAGGTTTAAAAAAAAAAAATCATTATCAAATAACTACAGCTTGCAAAAGTTGGCGGGCGGGACGGAAAACGCGGCCTGGATCGCGCCGTGGCTGCTGCCGCTCCCGGCGCGCCGCGCCGCGGTAGCCAAAAATGGAAGGCAGCACATCTGCAAGGCATTTGTGTGATGGTCACCTCCGAGACCGCGGGGCTGGATGCAGGCGGCAAGTTCGCGCCGAAGGAAAGCCTCTTTAAGAGCGTTTTCCTTCGGGGACCTGCCTGGCGCGGGCGGCGCGGGGCCGGCGGCGGCTAAGGGCGCCCCCTGCCTGGCGCGGGCGCGGCGGGGACGCGCGGGGTGGCGTGGCGGCCGCTCTCCGAGCCTCAGTTTCCCAGTCTGTCCCACGAGGTGGCTGGATTTTAAGGGCCCTTCCAGTGGGGACATTTTAAGAGTCCCTTCTTGTCACTTGTGATTCTCTATGTGGCCCTGGTGGAGGGAGAGGGACCAGCCCTTCGTTGGGGAACCGGAGGAGCCCTCCTCATGTCATGCCAGTTGCCTGGACCCTGTCACCGCATTCCCAGCCTTCTCTCTACATTCCAGAGCCAGTGATGTCGTCTGTGTGAGCGTTTGTCACCTGAGCCAGGCCAAGTCCACCTCCCTGGACAGTCACTGCTCATCGATGTGGAGGAGCACAAGGGGCCCTCACTTCTCAGGGGAAGACGTGACCCCCACCCCTCCAGCTTTCTCCTCTCTATTCATTTTCACCTCTTGGGTCTTCAACACGCCCCTGCCTCCCTCAGGCCCCACATCCCTGTCTCCCCTAAAGCGCCTTGCCCTGATACCCACCGCTGCCCACCTGCCCCTCGGGGATTTCCTCCCCCCAGTGGTCAGCATGTGGCCCAGCCCTGCTCATCCCCCTCCCCCAGGCACTTTGAGGGTGGCCCGAGCTTCCCCCCCACCCCCCGCCCTCCCCGCAACTCGCATCCCAGGGCTGGTCCTACCTCCAGAGCTAAAGCAGATTGCAGGCTGACTCCTGCTTCCAAAGGGGCCTCTGAGCTTTCCAAAGTTAGAGGGGGGCGGGCTGAGGGGAACTGGGAGAGGCAGAAGTGGAGTACAGGACTGTCTTCCCTGGGGACCCCCTACACACGCAACGCACACACGCACACACACACGCACATTACCCTACTCTGCCCAAGGGAGGCACAGCTGGAGCAACCCCAAGGCCCAGGATTTCTACCCATAATATGATGTCCCTCCCAGCCTTTGTCTACCAGGAGACAGAAAGCACTGGAAAGATATTGTTAGGTGGAGCCAGAAGTACAGAAGTTTCCTTTGCACAGACCAGGGTCAAGTGCTCACTTAAAATGGTTAAGATAGTAAATTTTATGTTATGTGTATATTATCACACACTAAAAAAAAACCAAACAGAGCAAGAATTTGAACTCGGGGCCTTTTGGCCCCGGAGTCTGTGCTCTCGTCTCTGCACTATGCTATGTGCCTAGAAGAGGCTCGGTGAATATTTGTGGAGGGAACCAATGGGAAAATGAATGAGTGACTTCAGAGGCCTTCACACAAAGCAGGCTCCTCGCCCACGGCCCTGGGCGCATCGACCCCTGTGTGTGTCTTCACAGTGGCGGTGCATGAACACCAGTCTCCGCCTTTTCAGCTCTCTCTCCTTCCCTTGGCTTCCTCTGGCCTCCCTCCGGCGCCTCCTGGGCAGCACTCTCCTGCCTGGGTGTGGGTGAGGAAGCAGCCAGGCAGCCAGCGAGGTGCTGGGGACGGCCACCTTGCCTTCTACATGACCATAGTCTGAGGCAGCATCTGAGAGACGCTGCGGCCCTCTTCGGTGCTAAGCTCTCTCCTAGGTCTCAGAGAACTAGCCCGGTGGGCTGTTTCTGGGGAACAGGAGAGAGAAGCTGTTTTTCCATCTCGGGGCAGACTTTGGCCAGCCTGGCCCTGGGCCGTGCCTCCATCCCCAGTTGCCGTAGGACAATTTCTCCCCATGGAACCATTCAGCTCTGTCTGCCTCTCTGTCCATTTGTTGCCTCTGTTCCTTACGTGGCCCTGACTCTACACAGGTTGGGAGAATCAGATGGAGGTTCAGGGTTGGTCAGATCTGGATCAGCTTTGAACTTGGAGCCTGGACAGGCCCAGAGCTGTGGTCAGGAGGTGGTCCCTCAGGTGGGTGGGCATCTGGGGGCAGGAGCAGACCAGAGGAGGGCCCCGCAGCCTGGCAGCACTGAGCGAAGCTGCGGTTGGGGCTCCAGCGTCTGGGAGGGGTGAGGATGATGGGGTGCAGACAGGGCCCCAGACTGCCAAGGGCTCTGGGCAGACTGACAAAGGCAAGGTGGGGCCCAGGGCAATTGGAGGCCAGGGCCGGGGGCTCAGCTACACCGTACAGACCCCAGGAGGATGCGGGACACTTATTAGAACCGGGACATCAAGAGGTCTTTGCCTGAGGAGCGCCAGGAAGGGGGAGGTGAGGCAGGCCTGGTTTCTAGGGCAGTCTCTCTCTCTGCGTTAGTCACGAGTAACCAGAGCTCCTCATTCAGGGACCAAAGCCAGCCCCTTCGCCCGGCAGACCCAGCCGCCTCTCGATTATCGTGGATTATTCACAGCGACCTGCCTCTTCCCCATGGTCAGAGGGAGCTCAGGGTCAGCCAACTCCCTTCTCCTTGCCTGAGTCGGCCCCTCTTGGAAGATGGAGTCTGACACTTCGGGGCAGCTGGATGTGGCTTTGGCCTTGACTGTGCAGGGCCTGCTTGTCCCTTCCCGTCTGGCCCCGGTGGCCGTGTGGATGACCTAGGGTCCTCCTGGGCTTGCTTTTCTCTCCCTCACTTTCCCCAAGAGACTGGTTCTGGCAGCAACTGTCACCCAATGGTAAACAGCCCAGTGCAAACCCCCTAAGAAGCTTAAGATTAGAGATGCCTGGTGGGGAAGGAAGGAAGGAGAAACCTAACAGGAAGCCGAGTGGGTAAACCGTCACTGACACTGAGGGAGGGTGGCCCTCTCTTTCCCAGGCAGGAGACACTGTGCCTTTGGCCCCAGGCTAGCGCAGTGGGAGTCCCAGAGGGGAGATCTCTGTGCACCTGGGGAGGGGGCTGGGGGCTGGGAGACAGGCTGGGTGGGGCATTTTGCAGACTAGGAACCTGGTGATAAAAATCTTCCTCAATCGTCCAGAGCTGGGGCAGGTCTCCCAGGGAAGAAGTCCCCCACCCTGCCCCAGCCTGAGCACCGTCAGATCAGAGAAAGAGATGGATCTTCCTCCCAGCTCGAGAAATGTGAATCAAGCAGGTTTAATTCAATGCACCGAACGTTCATTAAGCACCGAGTGTGTGCGGGACGAGAGAGTGGAAAGATGTGTCCAGAGCTGCCCACAGTGTGTCCTCAACTGCTCGCCGTCTTGCAGGGACTGGAAACGAGTGACTCTAATGCAGCTGGGATGGGACATGAGGGACAGAGGAGGGCCGTGCATCCAGGGGGGAAAGTGACAGAGTGGAGGGGATCTGGGAAACCAGATCTAGGCCTTGGGAGGTGGCTGGGAGGAGAGGGCACAGGGGCACAGTTCGTGGGGCTCAGAGAGGCAGGGGAGGAGGGAGAGAGGAGGAGGGTCCCCAAGGCCAGGGTCACCAAGTTGCCCTCCCCTAGAGGTGGAGGAGGTGGAGTGCCAGCCTGTGACTCACCCTGCCAGCTCGGCCTGGACAGCTGTGCAAACAGACAGAGGGAGGGGCTCCCAGGCCGCCTCCGTGCCCCGCCCCCTCCTCCGCCCCGGAGTCTGCCCCACACTGCCTTCATCCCTTCCCGCCAATGCTGCTCTCTCCCTGGAACTGCACGACGTTAGCGGTGATGTTCTAGACCTGAAAGGGAGGTGGAAGGAGAGGCAGGGCCGTCCAGGGCTCCCTCACGGAGAGTCCCCTACCTCCTTGGGAGAGCTCACTCCAAGGACAGGACAGCCGGCCCCTCTCTCCCTGGCCCCAGCAGCAGCAGCCACTCACGCATCTATCCCCTCATCCAGTCCCTTCAGTCGTTCATCTGTCATCTCACCCCTGAGTACCAGACCCAGGTGCCCTGCTGCCCCACCGCGTCTACCTGGGTGTCTCCAGGGCATGCCCAGCTCCCCATGTCCCAGGCTCCACTCTGTGGTGGCCTCTGCACTGGCTCCGCCTTCCATCCATTCTCCGCACAGCAGCCAGAGTCATTTAAGAAAGTGCTGGTCTGCTCACCTCTGTCCCTGTTGGAACTTTTTAGTGGCTTTCAGTTAGACTCAGGATAAATCCCAAATTCCTTGCCACAGCCAACAGGCCTTCCATGATGTCTCTCTTTGTGCTGTTTCATATCCCACCCCAGCGGACTATAAGCTTTGTGAGGCCAGGGACAAGGCCATTGTCACTCCTGTCTCACTGCGTGATGCTCGGCCTATAATGGGCACTCAGTAAATCCTGGTGGATCTGACTCATGTGCTCACACGCTCGCTCATCGCTCACTCACCCCCAGCTTTTCACCCAGCCCCTCCTCCAGGCCAGGTCCCGCACTGGTTTGGGGAAACCGAGGTGAATCAGAGGGCCATCCTTGTCTTGCCCGCATCCCTAGGCTGGCAAGGGGAGTGACACAGAGCACCCAGCCCAAGGGACAGCGCTCTGCCCACCAGCATCGCCCTTTCTTGCCAGGCTGTGGCCGTCTGGCCCTCAGTGAGGCGGATCAGTGCGGGTTAGTCAGGAACTCTGGAGAGCTCCTTGGGCTGCTGAAGGCAGAGAGAACCCCAAGCACCTGCCGTTGGCCTGAGCTGCACACACTGCAAAGAGCTCCTCCACGCTTTTCCCCAAAGGGCCCTCCTATGACCCCCTCACTGTGTGCTATCACACTCATCACACAGGTGAAGGAGCCAAGGTTCAGAGACGGCAGGCGACTTGCCCAAGGTCACACAGAGGATAAGGGCAGGAGCCAGAAGGTATCGAGCGTTTACTGTGTGCTGTGCCTGCTTCTCCTCATCCACCGTGCGCTGTCACATTGAATGCTCACACGCTACTCTTGAGAGGTGGGGAGTGTTATTTCTCCGTGGTTAGCTAGCAGCCTGTCTTTACCCGAGATTGGACGCGGCATCTCCTGTGGTCTTTTCGGATGCTACCTCTGGTGTGTCTGTTTTCCATTGCAAGTTTCCAGAAGGCGGTGGTGACGTCTGATGGCCTTCTCTGAGGTCTGCTCTGTGAGAGGGGACGACCAGGTGCTACGGAGAGAGAACTGCGGCTGAGTTCTAGAGAGCCTGGAGCGAGGCCCCGGTAGGCCAGGCTCCATCCCTGCCTAGTGGGGTGATCTGAGGTCATTTAGCGTCACTGTCCCCGTCCTTAAAATAGGACTAATAACAATACTCTCCTTACTGTGTTGTTGGGTCATTATAGCAGTACGTGCTGGTGGGGATTTAGGGAGGTCAATAAATATACTTCCTCTCCTCCTGAGTTGAGAGCCCATTTGACAGACGGACTAGCAGGAGTTGGACCCTCTCTGTGGGCGGCGGGTTGGAAGGGAGCATGCCCAGACGGGACTAGGCTGGGCGTGGTCACTTTCTTCTCCCCAATTCACCAATCCAGGGAGGGCGTGGGACGGGGAGCAGGAAGTGAAGAGGGGGCTCCCCACCCTCGGTGGAAACGTCAGGGATGGGGAACAAGCGCTCCCCCGTAAATAGAGCGTGTCCAGCTCTCAATAAACTGTAGCTGTTATTATCCCATTTCCAGCCTTGCGTGGACACCTCTGACCACCCACCTGGATGGAGGGTGTTATTCCTAAAACCCCTTCGGATTCTAACATGTGTGGCTCTGAGATGCTGATCCGAATGAGGCTCCCTCCCTCTGCATGGATTCGCGCTGAGATGTGTGCTAGAAAATGCCATTTTGATCACGGTGAAAGTTCTCAAAACATTTGAAACCCATTTTCCCTCTCTCACTTCAATTGCAGGAGGAATTAAGTCCCAACTCAGTTTCCCTTGGTGTCGGGTGTGGCCAGGCCATCAGGGGCTGAGTCTGAGGCAGGCTCAGGCTCCACTTAGCAGTGTGATGATGGGGAAAAGCTCTCAAGGCCTCCATTTCTCAGCCAGAAAATGGGGGCCCCATGACTTAACCTTTCTTCTTGCCCTCTGCCATGGTCTGAATGTCTGAGTGCCCCTAAAGTTCACATGTTGCATCCTAACCCCCAATGTGATGTATCAGGAGGTGGGACCGTTGGGAGGTGATTAGGTCGTGAGGGTGGAGCCCTCATGAATGGGATTAGTGCCCTTAGAAAGGAGGCTCCAGAGAGCTCCCTCGCCCCTTCTGCCATGTGAGGACACAAAGAGAGGAGGGCCGTCCATGAACCAGGAAGAAGGTTCTCACCAAACACCGAATCTGCGGGCACCTTGATCTTGGACTTCTCAGCCTCGAAAACCGTGAGAAACAAATTTCTGTTGTTTATAAGCCATTCGATCCATGGTATTTTTGTCATAGCACCTGAACGAACTAAGACACCCTCCTCTCTGGAGCTGGTATGAGGAGCAAACTTAATCATATCCGTGGGTAGTGGATGTCTGTTAGTCTGTCTGCCCTCTGCTGTTTCTTTCCTTCTTCTAACAGACCCAATTCTCTGGCTTCTGATTGGTCCAAGAGGTGGTCACATGACACTGCCTGGACCTATCACAGTCCTTCCCTGGGACTTTAAAATCTGGAGCAGGAAGTGCAAAACCCTTTTCGTGTTTGGCCCATGGAGCTTGCAGAAGTGAATCTGAAGCTGCCAGTGGTCACGTCCCCTGCCTCATGGAGAGAGGGGTCTGCAGTGGGAGCGAACGAGGCTGGCCCACTGAGAGAGGCAGAAATGACAGACAGAGCCTGAGGCACGCAGAGCCCTGCCTCCACCAGCCTGGAGACCAGCATGTGCCCCGCCTGACTTACACGTGGGCCACGGGAGTCAACAGATTCCGCATTTTTGCTTAAGCTTATTCCACTTGGGTTTCTGTCACTTGCATCCAAAGAGTCCAAACTGCTGCCCCTTGGGAAGTTCTACTGGAATGTGAGTGCCATGAGAGCAGGGACCCAGCATCGTCCCCTGCTGTCACTTTAGTGTCTACACCACTGAGCTTATGGGGGTGCTCAGTGAAGATTGCTGAGAGGATGGTTCCCATCGTTATGGTGGCCCTATCAGAGTAAAATCTCTGGCCCTGAATGACGCCACCTGCCTTGTTCCATCTCCTGCCTTTCCCCCTTCCCTGTCTTGTCCTTTCCTTTTGCAGCCTGGCCCGGAGCTAGCATTCAAGCACGCAGAAATAAGGCCAGACCCAGGCCTCGCCCTCCTGGAGCCTGGATTCTGGGTGGGCCAGCAAGATGGAAGTCAGATTGTAAATGTCCACATGAGAAACAGACCCAACGTGCTGAGGCTCAGAGAGGGAGGGAAGTCAAAGAAAGCTTCTGGACAAGTCTCTTCTGCTCCTTGGACCAAAATCTCTGCCTCGTGGACTCAGAGGGGTTTATAGTGAGAAGGGATGAGGTGGGGCTTGGTCAGCTGGGAATATGATTCGGGGGGGCTGCAATCACAGGAAGAGGCTTCGTGAGGGGGAGCTATATGCTCTTGGAGACCCTCAAGCTGGCCTGTCTGTCCAGAAGCCCTGATACCGCATCCTGTTGGGGGCCCCCAGCCTGGCTATGGGGCAGTCCCTTCCTGGGGTCGTCCGGGAGTCTAGGTTTACCTGAGAGGTCAAGACCTCCAACTCAGAGGCCTCAGGAAGCCGGAGATACAGAGGCGAGGCCGGCGGCCAGCGCGGTCCCTGCGGGCCCCAGCTCTGTTTCGGTCCTTCCAGCCCTGGCCGTCCTCTTTGATTTATTAGCTGTGGGACTGTCAGACGGTGAAACAAACGATCCCAGCGTGCCTGGGAGGTTGAGGAATTCATTTCACACTTGGCTATTTTTTCTAACACCTACTAATGTCCTTCATGTTGGGCCCAAAGTTCCGGGCCGCTCCCTTCTTACTAAATATTCAGGGATGGGGGCGGGGGAGGCCTGGAATTCCTCTGGCAGCAGCCAGCCACAGACCTGCAGGCAGGTGGTAAGACAGGCAAGGCGGGGCCTGAGCCTGGAGCTGGGGCGGGGATGGGGCGGGCTAGGGAGGTAGGGGTCCCGTTTTCCTGATAACAGCCCTGGGCTAGAAGGTGGAGAGCCTGGCTTCTTGACACAAGTTCCTGCCTTTCTCTGAGACTCAGTTCCATCACCTGTAAAATGGGCATCATTAGTCCTCCCCCCGCCGGGAGGTGAGGAGGTCAAGATGAGTCACAATGTGTGTGCTGACGCCCGGCTCAGCGGCGGGCCCCCAGCAAGGGCTGGGTGTGAGTGGCCGAATCTGTCTTGAATCCCCCTGCGGAAACTGGAACAGGAGGCTGTTTTCCTGGCCAAGGTTTCTTTGCCCACTTGGCCAGTATTTCCTTCCCTGGTGTTTCTGTTGAAATGTTACAACTCACAAGGATTTCCACCGCCCGATCAGTCGTTAAGCGGGACGTTGTTTGATCCTTTCTGAGAAGAGGGCCCTCATCCTGCCCCTTCTCCCTCTGGTTATTTATTCCCTCTCTGTTGTTGGGGGGCAGAGGCGTGGCAAGAGCCCAGTGGGGGAGTGAGGCAAGCTGCACAGACCCCCACTGGAGCCTGACCAGCTAGCTGGCTGCCCATTGGTTATAACTTTGCCCCAGTTTTTTATTGTTAGTGTCTTCGCGCTGATTCCGACTCCTCATGATCCTGTGGACAGCAGAGCGGAACCCTGCCTGGTCTTTTTGCGCCATCCTCTCACCTTCCAGCGCTGTGTCAGATGATGGTCTGCTGCTATTCATAGGGTTTTCATGGCCAATTTTTTCAGCAGTGGGTGGCCAGGTCCTTTTTCCTAGTCTGTCTTAGTCTGGAAGCTCCGCTGAAGCCTGTCCACCACGGATGACCCTGCTCGTATTTGAAAGCCCGGTGGCACTGCTTTCAGCATCATGGCAACATTCAGCCGCCACAGTGTGACAATCGACAGACGGGTGGTGTGGTTCCCTGACCGGGACACGAGCCTAGGGCCGCAGCCATGAGAGTGCTGAGTCTTAACCACCGGACCACCAGGGCTGGCTTTGCCTCAATTTTCTCATCCAAAATAATGGAGAGAACTTGGCCTCCCTAAAACGGGGGGTGAGATGTGTGTAGGTCGGGCATGAGGGGAATGCTGGGCAGAGGGAACAGCCTGGCCAGACCAGCCGTGTGTGGTGACATAAAATTCATCCCTGCGCCTGCCTCACGCCCTGTCAGGTCACCCCTAAGGGGTGAACCAGAGGTTGCATACTCCCCCTTCTGCACCTCACCAAGAGGGGAATGAACGGTGGGCCCGCAGAGCAGTGACGTGCTGAGTGGGGCCAGGTATGTGAGTGGCCCTTCCCAGCTGGAGGAGGTAAGAAGGTACATCATCTGTAGAGAATTTAGTAACAATAACGAAACTGACTCCGAGTCAGCTGGCTTGTTATCGTCGCTGTGTGCTGGCAATTCTCAACGATGTCAACGATTAGCCACGCCTCCGGCTTGGGCAGTGTGCGCCCACCCTCTTGCCTCTTGCTGTGTCGCGGGGGTGCCACCCCTGCACCGCTGGCGGGCGATTCTTCTGCTTGTGCTCAGTGCTCAGTGCTGGGCCTCCTTTCCATTGATTTGGCCCCACACAAGGTTGAGACAGAAATGAACTTGGAGAGGTCAAGGGGCACAAAGAAGTCAACGTGGCTGTTCAGAAGGCAAGGCCTTTCTCAGCTTATAACCTCCCCGGGGCTTCCCCCGATGAGGTAAGAGAGGGAGCAGCCCCGCAGGGCCTTGTGGACTGAGGCAAGGAGTCTGCATTTTGTTAGGAGCCCAGCGAGAAGCTCTTGGAGGCTCTAGGCAGACAGGGCTGTGATCTGATTTGTGTCTGGGAAGGATGGGGTAATTCAGGAAGCTGAACACAGGAATGGGCTCCGGTGAGAATCCAGAACGACATTCTTTCGTTCTATCTACAAGGCTTTTTGAATGTCTGCTGTGTGCCAGGCTCTGGGCCAGCTACAGGGGGATGTCAGCTTGGGTGGAGCAGACAGGCCCCTGCCCTCAGAGAGTGCCCAGCCTGGAGGGGGAGACAGACATGAAGTCAATAATTTCACCAACATGGACACACTGACCGGTGCTTGGAAGAGACGTTCAAGAGTCCTGGGGCATCAGAGAAGGCTTCCTTGAAGGATGGGTGTCAGCAGAGATCTCAACGGAGTGAGCTACTAAGTGGTGTAAGAATATAGTGGGGCATGAAGGTTGTCCAGGGGCCTGGAGGTGAGAGGGACAGGGGGACTGGGAAGAGCCGAAATAAGGCCAGCGTTGTCGGGAGTGAGGAGACCACGGTGATCATGAGCTGGTGAGGCCCCGGTGGGGACAGGGCTCCCAGAAGTCACACCAGGCCGGGTTCAGGAGCTCCGTCTTCCTCCTGGGAAGGCATTGAAAGGCTTTAAGCCGGAGGAAGGGGCCTCGATTGGAGTTGTGGGGTTTTTAGATATAATTGACCTATAATGCTGCATTAATTTCAGGTATACAACGTGATTCTGTATTTGGTGAAATGGTCACCACGGTAAGTCTGGTTAACATCCATCACCACACAGAGTTACAAAAGGTTTTTTCCTGTGACGAAGTCTTTTAAAGTCTACTCTTTTAGCACCTTTCAAAGGTACAGTATAGTCATGCGGTGTTGAGCGGCCGGGGTGTGTTCTGAGAAATGCGTCGCTAGGCGGTTTTGTCGTGGTGTGAACGTCATAGCGTGCACTTGTGCAAACCCAGAGGGTACAGCCCACTACACACCTAGGCTACTGGCGCTGATCGTAGGGGACCACGGTGGTGCACGCAGGCCGTCGTTGATGGAAGTGTTGCTACACAGTGCGTGACTGCATGTTATTAACTATAGTCCCTATGCTGTACGTTACATCCCCTGTACTTACTTATTTTAGAGCTGGGAGTTTACTTTTTAACCCCTTTCTCCCATTTCGCCCACCCCCTATGGAGTTGTGTCTTACAACATGGTATAAATGACAGCAAGAGAGCTAAAGCCGGAGAACCCAGCATGGGCCTCACCGGGCCTGGCTGACCCTCCGGGAGCCGCTGACCGGCAAGTGGGGCGTCAGATCACCAGGCTCCGAGTGGCACAGCCATGACGGCTGTGGGAAAGGTGTGGCCCGGGGTGCTGTGTGGTTAGTTCAGCAAGATCCCTGGGCCCGGCCCCCACTGGGCACCAGGGTGCGGCCCCGCCCTCTGGCAGGAAGGCGCCAAGAAATGAGTTGTTCCTTCTGCACGCACAGTGACCACAGCCTTTGGTCTTGATAAGTGGATTATGTTGATTCATGGCCTTGGACTTCGAGTCACAAAACCACAGTCTGGCTCAGGGTATTTCACCGGGGAGTAAGGCGATAGCTGGTCAAAAATGCAGCCGTGAATCTTCCCGATCTTAATCACGGGAAACTCTGTCAAGTTGGCACCGGGTGTGCCTGGCCGGAGAGGTGCTGTGCTGCTGCCTGGCTCGTTGGGTGTGAGCACCTTTGTATGCAAAGAGCAGTGGGAGCAGGAGCTCAGGCCGGCTGGGCTGGGCCAGGAGGTGGAGGCCTCCTGTTCTCTGGAGGCTCTGGGAGGGTTGTTGCTGTGTCTGTGTGTGTGTGTTTTAGTAGCAGCTTTATTGACAGCTTTATTGAGCTTTATTCACCATGCAATGCATTCATTTTGGGTGTACAATTTAATAGTTTCTAGTATATTCATGGAGTTGTGCAACCATCACCACAATTTTAGAACATTTCTGTCACCCCAAAAAGAAACCTTGTACCCATTAGCAGTCACTCCCTACCTGCCCCAGCCCCTGACAACCACTAATCTGCTTTCTGTCACTATCGATTTGCTTATTCTGGATGTTTCATAAATGGGATCGTATAGTATGTAGTCCTTTGTGACTGGCTTCTTTCCCGTAACACAAGGTTTTCAAGGTTCCTCCAGGTTATAGCATGTACTGGTGCTTCATTCCTTTTGACGGCTGAATAATATTCCATTGTGTGGCTAGACCACATCTTCTTTATCCATTTATCCCTTGATGGGCATTGGATTTGTTCACTTTGTGACATGAGCGATGCTGCTGTGAACATTCGTGCACAGGTTTTTGTGGTGGACATATGCCTTTATTTCTCTTGGGTGTATACTGAGGAGTGGAACTGCTCCATCGTGTGGTTACAATTTAACCTTTTGAGGTCAGGCTATCCTGTTTTCCAAAGTGGCTGCACCATTTTGCATCCTTACCAACAGCTTGCGAGGGTGCCAGTTTCTCCATATCCTCACCAACCTTGTTATCTTCTTTTTTTTCAGCATAGCCATCCGAGTGGGCATGAAGTGACGCCTCACTGTGGCTCTGATTTCCAGTTTCCTAATGTCTGATGATGTCAAACATCTTTTCATGTGCTTATTGGTCATTTGTAAATGTGTTTTTGGAGAAATGTCTGTTCAGATCCTTCGCCCATTTTTACATTGGGTTGTCTTTTTATTATCGAGTTGTAAGTGTTCTTTATATATGCTGGATGCAAGTGCCTTATCAGGTAGATGATTTTTGGACTGTTTTTCAGATCATCTTCTGGCTTGGTAGATATTCTTCTTTCCTTTTCCTTACAGTGGAATTCCAACTAATAAACTTAGAAGGAATGATGGACTTGAAAATCATCATTTGGCAAATGCCATAGTAGAAATTGTTTGAGGCAAGAATCATTGATGGATGTTAAAGTTTGTGGGCGAAAAGTCTATGAAAAACAGGATACTTACAGTCTTAAAGGACTCTCTCCACAGGATACTTATTAGTATTGAAGGGGGAGATAGCCACTTTATGCTAGAGAAACTTGGCAGACAACATCTCAAATAGTCAAAATACAATATTGGGGAAACTGACATCGTGTGCCTCCTGGTACGATGTACCAAGAAAGATACAACTTCACTTTTGTGGCATTTTTACCAGAAATGCATCCCCTGAATTTAATGGTGAGAAACATCAGACAAAGCCAGATGGAGGGGCATTCTAGAAAACAACTGACCAGAACTGTTCAAAAGTGTCAAGGTCGTGAAAGACAAAGACTAGGAACTGTTCCAGATCAAAGGTGACTAAAGACTCGAGACAACTAAAAGCGAGGTGATCCTAGATTGAGTCCTGGACCACCAAAGGACTTTAGTGGGACCACTGGGGACGTTCAAATAAGGTTTGTAGGTGAGGTGGTAGTATTTCCCGATTTTGCTAATTGTGCTATGTAAGAGGTTAACATTTGCAGAATCTGGATAAAGAGTACATGGGAATTCTTTGTATTATTTTTGCAAGTTTTTGCAAGGGCTGAAATTACTTCACAACAAAAAGTTAACAAGAACAAAAAATTCTGGCTTTCAAAGCTCCTTCAGTTTCCCATTGCCTAAGGAGGGAGGGCCTAATCCTTTAGCCAGACTGTCACCAACCTTGTTGGTCTTACTCCAACACCTGGAGCAGATCTGTGGCCCCGGAGCAGGCAGGGTGAGGCCGCCTGTTATCCCGAAGGCAGTGGGCCCTGGAAGGGTTTCAGTGGAAAGGGTCATGGTCAAGTCAACCGTCTTGGTGGCTGGCTCTGATTAGACCTAGAGAAGCCAGTTGAGAAATAATTTGCAACATCCAAGGGAGAGATAATGAAGACAGAGGAGGAGGTAGACTCCAGAAATGTTTGGGAGGTGACGTCAGTAGGACTCGGTGATGGAATTTGGGGGAAGCACAAATGGGGGAGGCAGGGGGGGCTTCAAAGTTACTGCCCCTGGGTGACAGAAGCCAAGAGAGTAGACTCCATTTGGGCGGCTGCCCGACGTGCAGGCTGTTGCACATTTGTTCCTTCTCATGTGTTCTCCGTGCTTCTCCACCTGCTCTGTGCCTGGAAAACTGACCGCTGTGGATTGCGTCACTTGGGCTCTCACTGGCTTCCAGTTCTGTCCAGCCAAGGAGACGCCAAGGATGCAGCTGACTGGTGTAGAGTGGGCGCCTGACCAGGCCAATCAGAGTCCTTCCCTAGAGATGTGGTTCTTGGTGTTGTTAGTGAGCCCTAGCGCCAAATGCCCCTTGGGCCCACCTGTACTCCGCACCCCATAACTGCAGATGATACCCCGAATCTTTCCATTGCCTAGGCTAGTTCAAGCTGGTTCTCCATCACCAAGAGCCTAAAGCGTAAGACTAATACAGCTGTTCACCACGATGATGGGCCCATTCACTGAGATCCCAGTACTGATGGAGCTCCGTACAGTATAAATCTGTCTGTGTGAGACTGTATTTTGGAAACTAAAGTCTCTCTGGGCTGGACATTGAGATTTGGGAGTCAACGGATGCAGTGAGGCCTCGCAGCTATTGAGGTGGGCGAGAGCTGAAAAGAACCAAACTTACCCCCAAGAGCCAGTCTTCCGAGTACACCTTTCCCAGGAGCATTTGCTGCCTTTGTTGCAGGAGATGCTACAGCACAGGTACTCAGCACTCCCTGCACGCGAGAATGAGCACTTTAGTTTAATAAAATACTCCTGCCCAGGCGCCACCTCCCACCGGTTAAATCAGTCTCCTTGGAGGTGGGGGCTGGGCATCAGTGTTTTATCGACCTCCCAGATGATGCTGGCGTGCAGCCCATGCAGAGGAACCAGGCTCCCCTGCCGGTTTTGGAGGCCTGCATGCTGTGGACCTGGTTCGGGCTGGCACTACAGGGCGTGAGTGGGCACAAAGAGGCAGACGGTACATCTTCCGCACCAGAGGACCCAGTGCAGGTGAGGAGGCTCCCAAGCCTGAAACAGGAATTGGAGAACAACACAAGGCAGCCTGGCATTAACCACGACACTGCGTGCTGCCCGCGCTCGCTGCTCTGGAAATTCCAGGAGCAGGGAGACCGAGCGGACCGGAGAACCCGCTGACGAATGACCCCACACAGCACGCAGTGCTCGCAGCTTCCCGTGTGATTCCTGCCCACCCTCCACCTCGATCCCATGTGGTCCTGGGGGGGAGTGTGGGGTCCACACCTTGATTCCACTGAGCTCATGGGCGTTAAAGCAGCTTCCTAACTGTAGAGTGCTGGGCAGATGTGGGCTCGTGGCCCTTGTCAGAGCAAGGGCTTGTGACGGGATTGTTGGTGGGTCACAAATGCTGGAGGGAAGAGGCCTTCCATAGGAGGCCCCCGGCCCTGCAGCCCCCTATCCCGTCCGCTGTTAGCTTGAAGCTACCATTTCCACTGCCCTGTGTAGGATGCAAATCCAGCCATGCCGCCTCTTGTCTCTGCTGCAGCGTCAGGGGTCCTGTGGCTTCCGAGCGCCCAGGGACTCTGTTCCCGCAGCTCCACTCCTGCTTGTCTTCTTCCCTTTCTTCCTCCCTGGGCTGAGACTGATTGAAGTTGGCCCTTGAAGGGAGACTACCTTCCAGAGCTCCCGGTCTGGTGGGGGAGGCAGACACAAAACCCGAGGACCGCAGCCCAGCGTGAGCGGTGCATCCTACAGAGATATTGATGGCGGATTCTGCTCTACCTGCCGCTTCCCTTCATGGAAGCCCTCTCGAGGCCGTCTTTCTCATCACTTCTTTGGTGAAGCCCTTTCTGGCTCCTCCAAGCACAGGGAGCATCCCTCCTCTGTTCTCAGCGGGTCTGTGTTGTGTTCCCTCCTCCCAGCATCTCCCCACCTGCTGTGCCGCGGTCTCCTTAGGGTGATCTCCTTAGGGCTTGTCCCGCCGCCCACCCCCTACTCCGGGAGGTCTGGATCTGCGCTCCATTCAGTTCGGGGCCCCCGGAATGCAAACAGTGCCGGGAGCTGTGTGTGCCGTGAGGGTGAGTCCGGGACCAGTGATGTGGGATAAAAATCCATTGTTTTGAGAACTGGCACCAAATTCCCCTTAGAGGCGAATCGTCTCTGCTCAGGAAAATTGACTGGACTCTCTAGGGAGGAAACAGGCCCACGGGGGCTGGGCTGTTCTGCTTTGACAGCAGGCAGGACTTGAGGGGCGGGAGGAGGAAGGGGAAGTGGTATGCCAGGGCAGAGACGGCAGAGAGACATCTAGAGAGAAAGATTTTAATAGGTTCCTGTAATTGCAAAGCAGAGCCCTCTGTCTCTCCAACCGTTAGTAAACCCTCTACCCACACAGACGCCTGGTGTGAGTGGGTTTGGGGGTAAAAACTAAGAAGGATTTCGGCATCTGCGTGGTTGTGGTGGGGGACTGAGGTGCCTTGAGCAAGAAGCTGAGACAGTCCCCACACACGGACGGGTAATGGTGAGATGCGACCTGTCTTGCCCCGACCACAGCACTCCACAGACATCTTGGGAAACGAGTTCACATTTTTCCGCCATCCACGGGCTGGTGTGGGCCGTGAATCACGCTGGTGCAGCCTTGCAGGCATGACCCCGCTGACCCCGGCTTGCAACACCACAGCATGAGTCTCTGGTGGCCGCAGCCTGGGGGAGCAGACACCGTCGTCGAACTTCCTCTTGCGCTGCCTGTGGCAGCCGGGCTGGTGGGGTGGGGTGACCTGATTCCCTCCGAGGAGCAACTTGGGAACTTCCCCTGCCTGCCCATGTCAGGGGAGGAGGAGTGAGTCCAGAGGGATGCGCTTGGCTTCAACTTAAGGCTGCCCAGGAAACCGCCATGGCTGCCTCGTTCCTGGACGTCTGCTTGACACGTGTCCCTGGCTAACACATGGAGAGGTTTAAATCATCGAGATGCAAATCAGTGTGGGATCAGGGGGGCCTCGAGCCAGTCAGTAGCCCCAGATTTATTTCCTGGGCAATGTTTTTCCATTGGATTTGCTCAGAAACCCATGGTAGCCAGAGAGGTAGGCGCTGACTGCCCAACACATTCCCTTTGCACAGAGACAAGCTGAGTAGGTTTTGGCTGGCCTGTGGGGCTCAGGGAAGGGTGGGCGTGCCCACCAAGTCCCAAGGCCATGCTGCGACTGTGCTGCTCTCTCCCAGCAATCACTGAGCCCAGAGACCTCTTGCTTCTCCCATGTTCACTCACTCAGTCACTCAGCAAACATTCCTTGAGCCTCTCCTGTGTGCCAGGACTGTGCTTGGTACACACTGCTCAGAGTGGACCAGATATGACCCCTGCTTTCAGGGGGTCACCATCTAGTAGGAAGACAGAGGGATGTGGCAATGGACAGTTACATACAGCATGGAAGGGCATTGGCAGCTCTGGCTCTGGGAGCACAGAGGAGGCATCTAGCCCAGCAGGGGTGGGGCTGGAAGCTTCCTGAAAGAGACCTGAGAAATTGAGTCTTCAAGGATGATGAAAACGAGTTTGGGTAGGTTGGGGGGGGGGTGTCGATAGGCAGAAGCACGTGTAGGGGTGAAGGCACAGAGGTGAGAGCCACCCCGTAGCTGTGGGGCGGACCTCAGGAACGGAAGGCAGCCCCTGCTCAGACCCCGGTCCTGGTCCCACTTCGGTAGGCAGGCATCTCACAGGCCAGGGAGGGCCCACCTGGCACACCTCAGTTCCCTCCCACCCTGATGTCTTGCTCACCCACAAATGCCTCTCTAAGTGGGGCTCAGCCCAGGCTTCCTGGGGCACTTTCATTGCTGTGAGGTGAACCCCTCAGGCTCCGGAATCTCAGACACACAAGGCAACTCTGGCTGGATCAGGCAGACGAGGAATTTACTCAAGGATGCTCCACAGCACAGAAACTCCAGGAAAGCCAGAGGACCAGAGCCAGGAGAGGGCCCCAAATCCTACTGTGGGACTGCTGTGGTGGGCTACCCTGGCTGGCCCACCGTGGGCCCCCACACCAGCCTCTGGAAACTGGACATGGGAGATGACCTCTCACCAGCCAGAATGGATTCTGCTCAGCATCTGCTTCCTGGGTCACCCCTTCCCGTCCGGAGTCTGCTGGTGGGTGATTGGTGGAGCCAGGTCACATGACCAAACCCTAGCTGTAAGGGAGCCTGGAAGGGAGCTGGTGGCTTTTCTGAGGGAAGATGGAAACACAGAAGGCAGAGAATTCTCCAGACGCAGGAGGAGCGTCCAAGATGTCGGGCAGGCAAAAGAATGATGTGCGCGTGCTCTCCGAAGAAGAGAGTGAGGGATCTGCCTGGAGAAGGAGCCCCCACATCCAGCAGATCTGAGCACTGCCATTATGGGCACCCCAAAGCCTGCCACAGGCCTCTGCTTCCTCTTCTCTCATTCATCCTTTTGCTCGTTCATCCATTCGGCCAATCACCAACGACAGATCTTGTATTTGGGTACCTGTGCTGGGTATTAGGGTCCCTGAGATGAGCCATATCCTTCATTGCATACCCCACCCCACGCCACCAGGAGCTCACTGTCTGGTGGCAGGAACGAGAGGGGACCCTGCACCTCTGACGCCAGGCAGAGGGTGACCCCCTTCAGCTGTGACATGGGGGACTTTGTGGAGGGTGGAATTTGAACTGGGCATGGAACTCTGGTGGGATTCAAAGATGGACGGACGGGTGGACAGATGGATGGGTGGGGGAACATGAAATTCGAGGCAGCAGGAACGGCGTGGGCAAAGGCCTGGAGGATGGGCGCACCGAGTGTGTACATGGAATATTCTGGCAGCTTAATACAGTCCCGGTGGACAGGAAATAGGGCGTGCTTGCCGTATGTCAGCAGTTCCGGGAAAGGAGCGCTGGGTCTACCTGGCCAAAGCAGAGCGTGTGAAGTGATGAAGGAATTAGGAGGAGGCAGCGGAGAGGGGTGACCAAAGTCAGGCCAAGGGATCAGTTGACCTTCTCAGCAGCGGAAGCCACTGCAGGATCTGGGCCGGCCCGGGTGCAAGGGGATCTGGGTTTCGGCTGGATCCCCCTGCTGCATGCGGGGCTCGATGGAGGGGCTGAGCCCAGGGCAGGGCCAGGCCGACCCCTACCCCAGGCCTCTACCGCCCACCGCCGGGCCGGAGTCGGCACTTGGGCAGTGCTGGGGAGCTGAGCTGGAGGAAAAGCCGGGCTGAGTCTGGGCACCGAGCTTTCTAGGTGTTTGACGTCTCTCTCTGTTCCCTTTTCCACCACAAAGGGTGAATCGGGGTGAGGCAGGGGAAAGCCCTCTGTAAACTGTGAAGGGCTGTGCTCGAGTGTGAGGGGTCCTTGGAATCTGGGCCCTGGGCCCGTGGGGTGTAGCTGGGCCCAGGGAGCCTTGGCACCTCCCGGGTCACAGGAGTCCCTCCCCTGTGGGGTGACCTGGGAGGGTGGCAGGGGTGGCCGAGACTGTGACTATATTTTATAAACTCCTGCCGTCGGCCAACCACAGCTCTTTGCCGGGAGCAGGCGAGGCCAGGTTCCAGCCCACTGTTCCTATAAATAGACTGAAGACATCACTGGTGGGGAAAAGGCCCGGGGCAGGGGGCCACGAGGCCCAGTGGCCACATTTTCCTCTACTGGGGACGGCTCTGCAGGAGACACTCTGAGAAGAGCCCTGGGTGCTGACTCGGTCTTGTGGCCTCCAGAAGTCCAGCTGGGAAAGCCCTGCCCGCCCACCCCTGGCCCAGGCCGAGTAGAGGAACCCGGGGCCTCCCTCCCTTCCTGACCCAGGGTCGGCCTCGTTTGGGGATGCCTCTCCCCACAGGGATTGACCCCAGAGGACTGAGGAAAAGCATCTGGGGCTGGGCTGCTTTGGCGCCAGGAGGCTTCTAGGTACTTTTGTGAAGTGGACACCTGTCTGTCCAAGGAGCAAGGCCACCTGGCACTGTTTGTCCCTGTGCCAGGGGGCTCTCAAAGTTTCCTTTGGGGTTTTGCACGTGGTGCAGGGGGCGGCGTCGGGGAGAGGAGCCTATGACGAGAGGCCCCGGAGAGAAGGAGGGTCTCCCCAAGGCTTAGAGCTGGTGGCTTTATCAAGAGCGGGTGGTCCCAGGCCCACGTCAATGCTCTAGCCACACGGGAGGTCCCAGACGCCAGGGACCGCAGGCTGAGTCCCCCAGTGGACCAGGGGAAGGGACCAGCACAGGGCCATGAGTGTGGCCAGCTTCTTGTTTGAGAACTTTTAAGCTCTTCTCTAATCACGATCTCATCACCATCCCCAGCGTGGGGGGCTCCAGCAGGCTGTCCCTGCCCCCATGAGGGCTCCCCATCCTGGGGAGGAGTTAGGGCCTGGGAAGGTGTCTTGCAGTCTCCCTCAGAGGTGTTCCACCTCCATCAGCCTTTCCTTTTCTTTGTCGTCATGGTGACAGCCGTTGACCTGCCTCAGCAGTCCAGGTAACACGCGTGCGCCAGAAATCACAAATTCCATGGCAGAAGGGAGGGTGGGAGTGGAGTTCTGTGGGGATCGTGGTGAGCCTTTGCTAGAACCTTCTGCTGCCCGCCCAGCACGCCTTCTCCTGCCCAGGAGGCAGGTGCACGGGGCACAGGAGCCACCTCTTGTTCTTTCTCCAAGGGATGTCGTGACTCGTTTCCTCCTTCCCTCAAGCTTGGGGGTTCCCATCTGGAAAATGGCAGCTTCCCTTTAGAGAAGTGCCCGTATTGTAGAACTCGATTATTCCCGCTCGCGCTTTGTTCTGTTTCCTGAGCCTGGAATGAAATGTTTGCTGTGGCTGTTTATAGAAATGGCTGTGACCATGGACTCCCACCCCACTCCCCCTATTAGATGCATACCTTCCATCTATCCTGGGGCAGTGCGGTGGGGACCATCATGAGATCCGAGTAAAACCCCTGGGTCTCACCAGCTTTCCAGCTTTGGAGGTGCCACTTTACCTCTGGGAGTCTGTTTCTCATCTGTGTAATGGCGATAAGATTAGTCACCCAGTAGGGGCAGGAGAGGGGCCAGGCTGGTGAGCCCCGGGTCGGGGTGGGGGGTGGTGTCCCCAGTCACGGCCTCTGACTTCGTTCTCCTGCCCTCGGGTGAGACTTGCCTGAGCTGTGTGGAACGTTGGCCCTTGTGTCTGTCCTCTTCCTAGAGCCTTTGTGGGAGGAGATGGCACTGTGCCCTGGGCCCTATCCTGGGTGGGGGCCTGAGGCACCCTCCCCAAGGAGGTGGAGACCGGCTCCTCGCTCCTCTCGGCTCTCCAAGAGAGCAGCAGCCATTCAGCCTGCGAGTTGGAGGAGTTGAGAGAGAAAACGTGGAACCAAAATAGCTCTTTTCCATAAACAAAGCTGCTTTTCGTTGGGGGAATGTAAACAGGCAGATGCATTAGGAGACGAGTGCCATCCGGCAGAGCGGTGGGGGAGGCGGCAACACGGGGCCCGCGGCCTGGACCAATACTCGCCACGCAGGAGGCCAGGCAGAGAGGCCCTTCTGGTGCCAGGGAATCACGGGAGACTGGACACCTCCCAGGACACCACGGCCACCCTGCGGGCCCCATTCTGTCAGGGCTGGGAGCCCCATGCTGTGTGCAGCCCCCCAGGGGCTGTGTCTCCTGGAGTCAGGGGAGTGGGACTTCTGGCCACAGGGCCTGGCATGCAGCCTGGCATTGAGCAGGTCAGGGAATGTGGCTGTCCCTGTCCACCGCCGTCCCAGCCCTTGTGTGGGATGCAGGTCTCCCTTTGCTGCTCCCCATCCTGAGTTCCTTACGCATTCACCTCGCTGGGCATTCGGTTACCCCGTCGAGTGAGTCAGCCTCCAAATCCCTTGAATGTGCCTTACATTGGGAGGGACGGTCAAGTGCAAAGAAGGACCTTGCCTGGGTGGGGCATCCTTGGGGTATGTGTGGGAGGGCGTGAGCAGGAGAGCCAGCCAGCAAGCGAGCAAGGGAGCGTGCACCAGCTGGGCTACCCCCACCGGGTGGGCAGGGGCTGGGGGACCCCTGAGTCACTGCCCAGCCTCAGGGGTGTCGAGCCCCCACAGAGACCCCTTGGTTTGGCCCCAGCAGGTCTCTGAGTGCTTCTGGGAAATGAACTCATCTCTGGCTTTGCAGCTGTGACATTCCTGAGACCACAGACCTGTTCTCGGCCTGGGGTTAGTGGTCCCGCCTCAGAGCTGCTGAGTTGTCCCCAGGGAGGCAGTCTCTCGAGGCATAATAGATGGTTCTAGAACCTGGGAGAGCCTTGAACATCACACTTAAAACATCACAGAGTACCCCTATTGCACCTGCCCTGGGCTATGTATGAGAGAGATGTTGTTACAGCCCATTTACAGATGAGAAAATGAGGTCCAGAGCCGTGGGGGCCCTAACTCCGAGTGGCAGAGCTAAAACCCCACCCCAGGGCCAGCCTGTGCTCAGAGGAGTTTCTCCACCAGGCTGGGATGTTGCCTCTTGACCGGAGAAACTGAGAGGCCACTGCCTCCTTTCTTAGGGGAGGAACTAGAAACCCAGTGATGGTTCATAACGTCCCCCGAGATGATGGAGCAGAAATCAAGGGCGGAACTGGGACCCGCCACCACATCTGCCAACCGCAATGCCAGGGTCCCGGCCACTTCGCGGCTGCTTCATCGCAGAATCTGACTTGGGCAAGGGTGGTCCCGGGCATCAGAGGGGAGGCCTGAGAGGAAGCCCGGATGAGGCATTGAGAAGGGCAGGGGCTGGGTGAATGCGGGGAAGGCTAGAAGGGGCCTTGCCATCTGGAGAGGCGCGTCCATCCCCTGTAAAATGAGATGCTGACGGTGCCTGTCACCTAGGACAGGTGTGAGCATCAACTGAGACCCAGGTGCCAGTCCAAGGAAGCGGTCCTCCTCCCAGCCTTTGTGTGTCGGGAGGTGGTGACGCTCTCCTGTAAAAACACTTGGAAAACAACCTCTGGCAGAGGGCATGTGACAGTCCTGCCGACAGCTCCCTGCCCCGGCACAGGCAAAGGGCAAGGAGGCTGCTCTTCCTGCGGGGGAGCTGGCTGGGGCCAGAGGCTCGGGCCTGGAGGGAGGCGACGTGGCTGCAGCCCTGGCAGGTGGGCTGAGGAGAGGCTCCAGCCAGATCCCAAATGGGAGGTGGGCCTGGAGTGGGGGCTGAGCTATGGGCAGCACGTGGAGGGACAGACGTGGGCTGTGTTGCGGAGTCAGTAGGGACCAGTGGAGGGGGCTGGCAGGCTGGGGAGGGCTTCCCCGGTAACCCTATGGTGGACCTCGAAGGAAGCCCAGGAGAGGCCAAGGGAGACGAATCTGGAGAAAGAGGAGATGGGCCAGGAGGCAGGATTGGGGGAGAGAGACCTTTGTAGGCTGGAAGGAGCTTACGTCGTGGAGCAGGAACCCGTAACTATATAAAACCATTTTCTTGAATGATGTGTCCCCTTGGGAGAAGGGGTTGAAAGCGAGGCTCTGAAAGGTCTGATCAAGCAGAGGATCAGGGCCCTGCTGGGGGAGGGGCATAGGACCAGCGGGCTCGTGTAGGGGCGAATTTCCACAAAGACCCGGAAGTCCCACTCGAACCCTCCCCATCTCTGCAGCCTGTTTCTGAGAAGGGCCCCCTCCTCATCCCAGTCCTCCCAGCATGGAACCGAATCCCGGGGAGTCTGCTCCCAAATGGCCCACACGCCCTCCTGCCCTCTCCTCTACTGCCTCGTGCCAGCCGATGTCCCTCCCCATTGGCTATTGCTCGGCCTCCTGGTTGTGCTCTGTGCCTCCTGCCTCCCCCTCCCCACCCCTGGAGCTCTTCACCTGCTCTTGCTGCCAGGTGGAACACAAGAAGGGGCTCAGAGCACCGTGGTGCACTTGGACTCCCGTGGTCAAAGACCTGCCCTGGCTCCCCAGTGCCTTCTCAAAGGAATCCATGCTCCCAGGCTTCCCCTGCCTCAGGTCCTGGCTTGGCCGGGTCTGCGTGTTACCCACACGGCCTGCGTCCTGTTGTCCCGGACCCCAGTCCCACACTCTTCCTTCTCCCTGGGCGTCCTCTCCTGGTGCCTCCTGCACCTCCTCTCCAGGGGTGGAAATCCTTGTCTTGCTTCCCAGGCCGCCCTCCACGAGCTCTCGCCAGATCTCCAACCAGAACCGTCTCCTGGGCCACTCTGGAGACATGCGTGTTGGGCATGTTGGGCATAGAGGGTCAGCACCAGGGTGGGGGCTGGCTTTCGGCCTGGATGAGCTCAGCATGGGCTCCAGTTGGCTTTGGGGGTCTCTCGTCACTCATCCCTCAGCCTCGCCAGCTCGGGCCAGTGCTGAGACTTTTCCCACGAGAGCTGGTGGCGGGGAGCTCAGCACTGCTCCCAGTGTAGCTGTCCCCGTGTGGTTGGCAGCCGCCCTGCCCTGGACCTCACTTCCTGTCCCAGCCGGCGCTACCTGCACCCTCCACTTGGCCTTCCGAAGGGGTGGTCGGGGCTCAGACAGAATCTGAGATCAGGGCGGAGCTGAATCGAGGATTCTGAGGCCCAGTCCTGACTCTGCTCTGTTGTAGAGGCCGGCGGACTCCTGCAGCCTCCCGACAGCTCTTCAGAGAAGCCGCCGTGATGGGAGGGTGACCAGCTGTGGGTGTCGAGCTGTACCTCTGAGGACCCACACGCCTGCCCACCCCAGTGAAGTGGGAACATGGTCAGAGTGGTGATTCACAGCTGCTGCCTCCATGAGGTCATCTGAGGCCTCCTCCCGCTCGCTCGGGCCGGGCTGGGTGGGGGCCAGCCGGGTGGATGGGGCAGGCTAGTCCTCCCCTCTCCCTTTCCCTGGCAGGCAGGAGGGCAGGTGGGAAGGCAGGCCATCTATCTCCGCCACCATCTAATTACCCCGAGAGGTAATTGCTCTGGGTTTTCTCTGACACCTTGAGATTTCTCTCCCGGCCCTTCCGCAGTGGAGCCAAAATAACCCTAAGGAGGCTGCAGGCCCCAAGACAGCACCGATTGTAAACCCAACAGCTCCCCGCCAGCCCGGCCGCGACGTGCCCGAGCTGTGAGACGGCCTGGGTTTATGACAGGTTCCATTATGTCTCTTGCACAAGCGCAGAGTGTTGAAATACCCAACGGATGATGACAGTGTTGAAATAACCTGTCGTCTCAGCACTTTCCCCGTCATTAGCCAGATGTTCCAGCCCTCGGAAGCTTCACAGCCTTTGCAGGGAGGGAGGGGGCCTGCATGGAGGCTGCGAGGCCTGGGGGGGATGGAGTCGGGGCCTGGGGCCCCCCAGAGAACAGGGCAGGGGCTAGGTCAGCCTGGGAGGAAGGTGGGAGCAGGCAGAGGGGGCGGTCGGGCCTCCTGGGGGATGAGGGGGTGCCTCCCCTGTCCCTGAGTCCCAGCGTCACCACGGAGAGCTCTGTGTGTGCTCCGCAGGCTGGGACGGTTTGGGGAGGGGATCTCCTTCAGGGCCCACGGGGGGCCTGGCATCCAGGCCCTACTTTGCTGAGAGTGTGGCTCAGAGAGGTGAAGGGACTTCCTGAGCATCCCCCATCCCTGGCCAGAAAAGGACGAAGCCTCATCTTGAATGTGGCCTGTGACTCTGCGCCCCCACCATGCCGTCTCCTATGCCCCTGCCCTGCAGTGGCCTTTGGGAGACCACGCTTTAGCCACAGTGGGTGCTAATGGCGGGGCAGGTGGGCCAGGCTGGACCCCTCAGATCGCCTACTGGAGGGGTTTCCAGAATCAAGTTCCTGGCCTGGGTTTCATCCCAGCTCCATTCTTTACCGTGTGACACCAGGCAATCCTTCACCTCCCTGTGCCTCAGTTTTCTCATCTGTAAAAGGGGAATTAATCGATCCAGGGGAGGCACAGCCACCAGCTGTGGAGGGGACTGCAGCACGAGTTGGGGGGCAGACTCAAGGCTGAGCTCCTACATCTGGTGTTGATTTCAGGAATTCAATGGAACAGTTTGCAGCTAATAACTGAGCCCCAAGGGGCTGCAGCTGCCAAGAGGGTGCAACTGGGAGGGGGGACAAAGTTTTTGTCTTTAGTGCCTTCCTCTTTCTCCTGCTTCTGGAACCCCGTGTATGCTCCCATGCACTCTCTCCCTTTCAGGAAAGGACTAGCTATCAGTCATTCACATCTTAGTGAGAATGACTTTCCTGGAAGCCCAGCCTCTCTGGGCTGGGCTGTCAAGGAATCCAGGAACCAGGCTGGAGCCACATCTCTGGGCTGAGGCCCCAGGCACCCTGAGATGATAGTGCTGCCATCTTCAGGCTACATGCACCCAGCCTGGTTCAGGCTGTCAGTCCTGCCCCTGTTTGGCCAGAGTGCCTGGGCAGCTTTCTGCCAACAACTCCCATCATCCTCCTGGCTCAGAGAAAGAAGGGGGCCCCAATCAGGGACCCACCTGGGGCAGTGGGACAGTCCATCCTGGGTTTCACTTGCTGGATGATACTGAGTGAATGCCTTCTCCTCTCTGAGCTTCAGTTTTCCTGTCAGTATTGGGGACTTGCGGGCATGTGACTTAGCTCGTTGATGCGGGATGTGTTAGGGAGGGTGGGTGCCTCTGCGGGAGGAGATCTCGTGGCCATGACAGCGCTGGACTGGGGGACAGTAGGGATCCAACAGAAGGTGCTGGCCGAATCTGAAAGGGACATTGGCTCTGCTGCCCGGCACAGCAGCTGGTGAGGAGAGCTGGGCGCCAGGGAGCTGCTCACCCCAAGCCTCGGCTCAGCACAGAGGCTGGTTTCATTTGTCTGTTGCTGCCTCTCTGGTCCGAGCCACCATCGTGTCTCTCCAGACAGAGTTGGGAGCCTCCTTCGAGTCCCCACTAATCATTCTCCATCTGGCAACCTGAGCGATCTCTTTGTTTTCCAGAGATCTTTGAAAATCCTAAATCAGAACGAAGAACATCCCCCAACCATGCTGTGCTTAAACCCTCACAGAAGTTTTTCCATCGCACATAAGATGAAACCCAGACTCCTCATCGTGACCCCCCTCCCATGTTCCCTCACTCCCAGTAGCTGCAGGGCTGCCTCAGGACTCTGGCACATGCTGTCCTCTTTTGTATCAAGTGCTGCTTCATCCCCTTCTCTTCTCCGGGCTCCTTCCTGCTCATCATTCCATTTTAAATGTCACCTCCTCAGGGTTGCAGCCCCACCCCTGCAGTTACTCCCTATCATATGAACTTATTTCCTTTAAAGCCCCTTTGCATGTGTAATAATACCATTTATTGTCTGTCTCCGCCACTAGAATATAAGGATCTTGTCTTTCTTGTCCATCGCTGCCCTTCTGCTGTGTCTTGCACATAGTAGGTACTCAACAGTATTTAGTGAATGCACCAAGGTGTCGATTGATGAACCAACACATTGATGTGGGGGAATGATGATTTATTGAAGGCCTACTGTGGGTGAAGTGGTTTACAAATAGCTCACCCTTCACCTGGGGCTGCCACCGGCATCGCCTGGGGACTTCTAAAGACCCCTGCCTGGGCCCCTCTCCTGGAGATGCTGATCCGGTTGGTCCAGGAGGACCCTGGGCATTGGCATTAAAAATCTCTAAGTGATTCAAATGTGTCCCCGACGCTAAGAACCACTGAAATAGTCATTAAAAAAAAAAAAAACGCCAAAACTTTTTATTTTAAACTAAAGCGTTTTAGGGGCTGCCCAAGTGGTGCAGCGGTTAACTGCGCACGTTCCGCTTCGGTGGCCTGGGGTTCACTGGTTCGGATCCCGGGTGCAGACATGGCACTGCTTGTCGAGCCATGCTGTGGCAGGCGTCCCACATATAAAGTAGAGGAAGATGGACATGGATGTTAGCTCAGGGCCAGTCTTCCTCAGCAAAAAGAGGAGGATTGGCAGTAGTTAGCTCAGGGCTAATCTTCCTCAAAAAACAAAACAAAACAAAACATAACACGAAACCTTTTTATTGTAAGCTAATTTTAGACTTACTGAAAATTTGTAAAAATAGTTGCAGAGTTCCTGCCTATCCCTCACCCCGCTTCCCGCCACGTTAGCGTCGTATATAACCACAGCGCAATTATCAAAAGCAGGAAATTAACTTGCTACGATACCATTAAGTAAACTACAGATCTTCCTCAAATTTCACTTGACTTTCTGCTACCGTCCTCTTCCGGGTCCAGGACCCTGTCCAGGATCCACATTGCTTTCAGCGGTCATTTTGCCTCATTCTCCTCTAGTGGCTGACAGTTTCTCTTTCATAACCTCGACACTTCTTGAAGAGTACTGATCAGTTGTTTTGTCGAACTGCCCCCGATTTGGATTTGTCCAGTGTTTTCCCATGACTGGAGTGAGGCTGTGCATTTCGGGCAGGCATATCACAGAAGCAGCACTGTGTCCTTCTCGGCGCATCGTGAGGGTGTGTCTTATTGCTTCAGCCTGTTCCCGTGGCTGCAGTGCGCCGGCCAGGTTTCTGCCTGTACGGTTACTGTCATCTTTCTTTCATTAGCTAATAAGCATCTGGGGAGTGATACTTTGAGATGAGACACATCCTGTTTCTCTTCAAACTTTTGTCCATTAATTTTAGCAGCCATCGGAGGATATCATTTGCAACAATTATGACCGGGCTGTTTGTCTAATGACGACTTTTCCATTGCCTTCTTTCCTGCTACAGTCCTAATTGGCATTCTGGTGTACGGAAGAGCCGTCCTTTCTCTCCCGATTGTTTATTTACCCAATTATTTATTTATATCAGTATGGTATAGTCCCTCTTTCAATCCCTATTAAATCTTGCTCCCTTGGGAACTGGGCGTCACTATTATTGCGACTTCGGAATGAGGAAATGCAGCTGGGACGAAGTGAATTACTCGCCTAAGTTCCCCCGCCTGGTAGGTGGCTGAGAAGGGACTCAAAGTTCCCCTGATTCAGTCCCTGTGTCTCTTCTGCCTGGATCACTGCCGCAGCCTCTGAACCGTCTCTGCCTCCACCCCGGCCTCGTCCTTCACTCTCAACCTCAGAGCATCAGAATACTTTAAACCCTTCCCGGGGCCCCTCCAGCTCTCTAGATGGAGCTGGAACTCCTCAGCCTGGTTGAAAAGGCCCCCCTGAGTTCACCTCGGGCCTCATCTCTCTCCACCCTCCCTTCCACGATCCAGCCGTTCCCAGACCTCTGCCGGCTGTGTCTCACCTCCGGACCTTTGCACGTGTTGTTCTGCCTAAGGATCTGCTCTCCTCCTTTCCTGGCTGGCTCCGGCTCTTCCTCCAGGGCCCAGGGTCAGGCGTGCCTCAGCCCAAGGATGCCTTCCTGCACCCTCAGGCCTGTCGGGGCCTGCTGGGGGGCGGGGAGCAACCCTTGGGCTTCCCTTAATGGTGGTACTTGCCACCTGCCTTGTCTCGCCTGTTATTGCTCCCCGTCTCCTCTCTGGCCAGGACTGTGAGCCCCTAGGAGGCACCGATTGCTTCTCTAAATCCCCAGTGCCTGGCACATTGAGGTATTTGGTTACTATTTATGGAATGGGTGGAAAATGGACCGGAAAGTGCACGCTCTTTGTGCTCCCCCTGCATGTGCGGCCGTGTGCGAGGGACTGTTGAAAGTGACAGGAGCTGGAGGGAGAGACATACACCTGTAAAACAGTGAGCGCTAACTGTGGGAGGGCCTGTGGGGAACCCAGCATTGATGGGACGTCGGCGAAGAAGCTCAGGTACCTCCAGCAATGTCGTTCTGTAGGAAAGGAAATGGAGGCTCAGAGAGGTGAAGTGGCTTGTCTGGGGTCACACAGCTGGATAGTACCAGAGCCGAGATCTGAACCCAGGCCCGCAGGATGCCAGAGCGCACGCGCTAGCTACTCCCCCACACAGCCTCCTTATGCCCAACTGGAGGGCCCCTGCCAGTCCAGACACAGAGCTTCCTCAGGGCCCCAAATCCGGTGCTTTGCGTGGCTTTTCCGTATGGCATTAATTGTCCTCCAGACCTCGCCTCTATGGGTGTTTCTGTTACAGTTAAAAGAGCAATAAAAAACAGCATAATTGAAAGACAAAGGCGACTACCTGGCCAGCCCGCCCCGAGGAGCGGGGTGCCGGTAACCTGGGTGTGATCCTGCCTGTGACTCATACAGAAAAATTACAGCCTTCTGCGTACGGGTGTGTACAAGCCGCCGGGTGGGGTGCGAGCAAGCACGGCATTTACACAGCAGTAAAACCCGGGCCTGTGGGGGACCCACTGTCAGACGGCCTCCTCCCCTCCCCCACACCCCACCCCAGGGAGACATTATTGATGCACAGCCCTTTAGAGTTTGCAAACTGCTCCTGCTGGTGTGTTTACAGGGACGAGCCCCGCCCACGCTGGGGCCGGACCGTGAGGGGCTGGGTGCTCCAGGTCAGGGGACCCACATGCCAGCGCTGAGGGTGAGGGTTATGGGGTGGCATGCTATCAGGACCAAGCGTCCCAGCCCTGGACAGGTTGTGGCCCAGCAGAGGGGTTCCAAAAAGATGTCCCCCCATCCTGATGGACCCAGGAAGGCTGCCTGGAGGAGGTGGGCTGTGGAGAGCCATCTAGGACTCCCTTCTTCCCCACCTCTCCCTCGTCTGCAGCTGGAAGGAAGTCTTCATTTTGAAAGGGAGGAAAGGGACACCTACCATGTCCCCACTGAGTGCTGCGGCTGCTTCCCTGGCCACCTGCCGTCTTATGGGCTGAAGGGCACGGGTCCAGTCAGCCCAGTCCCTGGACCCAGAGCTCAGAAACTGGCTCTCAAGGGCTTGCTTGAGCCCACCGAGGTGGCCTCTCTCTCCCCAAATCACAGAATCCTCCTCTTTAGCAGAAAACAGCCCGCAGAGAAGCCGGGAGCCGGATGCTAGGCTGCTTCCCGGGAGCTGGGACCCTTGGACATGGAGGGTGTGGGGGCTTGGGCCAGAGGAGGTCCCGACTTGATCCAGGGCTGTCCCCAGGCCTCCGGCCACAGATCGCTTTGCCCTGCAGGTGTCTATTGGCCTCAAGCCCTGGCCATGGGGCTGTGGGCTTTCCTGCCCACCTGTGCCTGCCCTGCTCAGAACCCGACAGTGGCTCCCACCGCCCACAGCCCTTTTCCCCAAACTAGGGGCGCTGGGCAGATTCTTAGGGGTCTGGGACTTGATGTTTAGAGACACACAAACCATCAGACAAATGCCTGGTGCACACTGATGCTTACTTACCAGGCGGGTTATTTATTTTGATCTCATTATCAAAGTTTGAATGTGCAGCTCATTCACGTGATTCAAAATCCAAACCGCTATAAAGAGGCATCCATCAGAGGTCCCATTTCCACCCGCGTCCCAGCCATGCCATCCCCCTGCTCCCGAGAGAAACACTGAATGAGTTTCTTCCGTGTCCTTCTAGTCTTTCTTTATGTAAATGTGTAAAGCAATACATATTTGCATACACACATGCTA
Source organism: Equus przewalskii (assembly GCF_037783145.1). Lineage (NCBI taxonomy): Eukaryota > Metazoa > Chordata > Mammalia > Perissodactyla > Equidae > Equus > Equus przewalskii. Next base: position 9,649,987 of record NC_091842.1, on the reverse strand, counting down.
TTTGACTCCTTGTCTTTTTACCTAATAATATACACAGGAGACTTTTGCATGTCGGTCCACGGAGAGCTGCCTCGTACATCTTCTTCTGCCTCCCCCTCCCCAAACGGCTGCGTAGTACTCCACTATGTGGATGGACCACCGTTTATTTCACCAGCTCTTTCAGACGGCTTGTTGCCATCACACAAGTCTGCAGTGAATAAGCTTGTACCTACATCCTCTCTCACGGGTTCAAGGTGTACCTCTCGAGTCAGTTCCCAGAAGTGGGATTGTGGGTCACTGGGTAAATGCGTCCGGAACTGTGATAAGAAATGACTAAATCATCTTTCATCGGGGTTGGACTGTTTGCATTCCCACCAGCAATGGATGAGTGCCTGTTTCCCAGCACAACAGCCTTACCAAGAGGCTGTGTTGTCATAGTTCTGGATTTTTGCCTATCTGATAGGTAAGAAATGGCATCCTGGTGTAGTTTTAATCATATTTCTCTTAATATGAGTGAGGTGGACTATCTTTTCATAGGCTGAAGGGCCACTTGTATTTCTTTTCCTTGGAATGCTCTGTTCAAATCTTTGGACTTCTTTTCTATTGAGTTGTTGGTCTTTTTCTTCTTGTTTTCTAGGAACTCTTTATATATTAAGGAAATTAGCCCATTGGCTGTGATGTGAGCTGCAAATCTTTTCTCCCTGTTTGTCTTTTGACTTTGCCTATGGTGCTCTTTATCATGGAGCAGTTAGTTACTATCATTACTGATTTAATTCAACATCTTTTCTTTTCTGACTTTTGGGTTTCGAGTCATTGTTGGAAGATTTTCCCCATGCCGGAGTTCTAAAGGGATTTGCTCATGTTTTCCTCTGATTCTCTTAAGGTTTCATTTCTTCATCTGGATCTTGGATCCACTTGGAGTCTGTCTTGGTGTCCCGAGGAGGAACAGATCCAGCTGTATTGGTCTCCAAATGGTTTCCTGGCTGTGCCAACACCAGTTCTTAAAACTCTCATCTTTACCTCCCTGATGTCAGGGTCACCTCGCTTGTACACTAAGTTCCAGTGAGTGTGGGGATGTGTTTCTGGGCTTGCTTTCTGTCCCGTTGATCTGTCTACTCGTGGGTGGTAAGTAATTGGAAAACTTGTTTTCCTATGAACACTAAGCCCACACTATGGAGCAGAATGTAAAATTTGCCTGTATGTTCAAGATAAAATTCTAAGCTTCAAAGGGATTCTGAGCCCCCAGCCCCCTGCCCTCACCCTGCCCCAGCCCCTCCCTCCGACCCACTGCAGGGTGTGACTCACCCTCTGCTATCAGGGGAGCTGCAGGTCCAGTGTCCCTGATGGATACGAGCTGGGCTGCCCTTCTTGCAGGAAGTCCTCCTGGCCTTCTCCTTGCCCCTGGGCAGAGTCAGCAACGCGCTGGGCGAGCTCCCTGACCTTCCTTCTCTCCCAGCGCCCATTAGAGTTATTGGGCTGCATTGTAATCACCTGTTTACTCGTCTCGGCCTGGGTTCCTCCTGGTCGTGAGTCGCTCAACATGCTTCTTACTCATTTATAGGGCAATAACCTGGCTGCAGCCCACGTGCCACGTGCAAAGCTCTTGGTTCTTGTCAAGTGTCAGTCAATCCGTGGACATTTCTAGTTCCCTCTAGGGGCTCGCTGCTGGATGTGTTTCCTCTTCCAATTGCTCCCACCCCTCTGCCTTGCTGCCCCCCACCCCCCCAGGCTCCACGCAGACCCCCGAGGGGCCTCCTCACCTTGGGGAGAGGGCTTTGCAAAGTGGCTGAGGGCCTGGACCTCCCCTTGTCCTGGATCCTCGTCCTGGAGAGCTGAAGGGCTGCCATCTTCCCTTCCTGGACACCTCACTGTGGCACAGCAGGCCCAACTGGGGTTCCGGGGGCCCAGCTGACGTGTGCCCATCCCCCAGCCCAGGCCCTGGCAACTCCGAGGGCAACAGGTCACCAAGGGCGGCTTTCTTGGCTGCCCTCGTTAGATAAGCTCCTTTCTTCATCTTTCACAGGAGGAAGCCGAGGCGAGTTGGGTACGGACAGAGGGATCTCCCTGCTTTTCAGGCTGGGTGGGCTGTGGGGGGGTTTCGGGGCTTCCTTGGGTGACCCCGATTTCCCAGCCAGCGGCCTGGGTCTGGGGTAGTGGGGCCAAAGGGCTCAACATGGAGCTGGTTCTGAGCGGCTGGCGTGAAACTGGGGAGAGCAGAGGTGGCAGGAGCTGGCCCTGGTTACCCAGTGCAGGGGACAGAGCCTGCTCTTCTGGTCCTCTCCTCCACCACCTCCACGTGTGGCCCCAATGTCCTCACCTGGAAAATGGGGACAGTACCCCTGGCCTGTGCTTCCTACCTCAAAGGGTTGTGTGTTGAGCAGACAGTGGACATGAAGATGCTCTGGAAACCTTCGGGGGGCTGTACCCCAAGGACATTCTCTCCCAACATCTGGCCCTTGCTCCCTCTGCTTCCCAATCCTCTATCAGTCTAGCAACCCAGCCCTCCTCAGAGGGTTGGGGATCATGGTCTCACCCCTTCTGGTGCTGCAGGCGTTGGCCAGGAGCCGATGAAGCCCCCCCCGGCCTGGGGGAGTCTGCCTGTAGTCCCCCGAGCGGGCAGACAGGGGGTGTTTCCAGTCCCAATTCCGTCCCCTTTCCCACACAGCTGTGAACGTCACCCTAACTAGTTACCCAAAAGCAAAACACAGCTTGCCGCGGGAGCATCTCAATTTCCCAGAGGTTAGCCCTGCAGAAGAAAGGCTATTTCTCCATCGAATGTGACTTTGACTCTGATCCTCACAAAAGAGCACGTCCCTCCTCCAAGGAGGTGAGAAGGCGTGTGTGTCCGACCTGTCCGCCCTGCTGTTCCGCAGGTTGTCTTATTTGCTCATCAAGATCCTGAGCCAGAGCAGGGGGCACACGACCTGTCCCAGGTCCTGAGTCTGTGACCCGGGCAGTGAAACACAGCGATCAACGGCCCAAGCTTTGCTTGTGGATCTGCTGCCGTAGTAGGCTTTGTGACCTTGGGCGAGTTACTCAGCCTCTCTGAGTCCCGGCCCGTCTGCCACCTCCCTCACCAGGTTGTTGGGAAGATGAAATGAGAGAGTGGGAGTCAAGCCCTTGACTCGTGGTCTGCCACACAGTAACTGCTCAGTCAACAGGGCTCTGTTGTCGTCTGAACTGAAACCCCAGCCTCTGCGCCCTGTACCCGACTCTCCTCCATTCAGCATTCTCTTTCTGGCTCCAGGACACTGCCGTCCCCTTCTCCCTATGCCCCCCACCCCCACCCCATTAGAGCCAGATCATAAAATCTCCAGGGGTGGGAGGCTGGTGACATCTTTAGTGGCGACATTTGGGTGAAAAATTCATGACCATCAGTTACTCGAGGAAGAGGGGGTAGAATGAGCCATTTCCGCGGCTCAGGAACGTGGCTCTCCCCGGCTGCGAGTCCACAAATCTATTTTATGTGACGAGATCTATAGTCTAATAGAAGGAGCTTATCACGGACTTAAGAAAAAGTGCACAATAATGCGCCACTCTCCCCACCGCTCGGCCGCACAAGGCGCCCTTCTGGAAGACGAGGGCCTCTGGGAGCCAGGGAGAGTTCACAGGCCAGCGGAGTCCTTGGGGTGATCCCCGGTGGCCCAGGGTGGGAACAGGGGGCCTCTCGTCCCGCCTTAGTTCTGCGCTTCTGGAGGCCGCTACCCCCAGCCCTCATCATCGCAGTCGAGGGGGCCGGAGAAACCTGCCACCCTGTCTTGTCAGAGTCCCCGCCAGGCTGGGAGTCCTGCACTGCCCACAAGCCGGTCTGTCTGTCTGTCTGTCTGTCTGTCGGCACAAAGGAGAAACGGAAGTTCCCCCTCTCCGCTGCCTCTCCTCCTGGGGAGGGAGAGCCAGGCTGAGGTAGGAGGAGGGGCAAGGTTGGGTGTCTCAAATCCTCTCCAAGACCCATGGCCTTGCTTCCAGGTCCCAGCGGCCGGGAGACCTCTGAAGAGGAAGGGGCTGGGAGCCCGCTGGGGTGGCAGCCGCTCCTCAGGGGGCCTTGGAGTGGTGCTTGGGACGTTGATGCTCTGTCTGCAGGGGGGCCCGGGGCTGCCTGCGCAGGTGAGGGAGGTTCAAGCAGAGAGCAGAGCCGCCGAGGTGGGGGCCCCGCCGGGGAGCAGGCATCGGCTCCAGGGTGCAGCCGGGGCCAGATCCGGGCTCTGGAGGCCCACGCTGCCCTTCTCCTCTTGGACTGCAGTGTCACCCCCGCTGACCCCATCAATCAACCACCAAGGCCCGGCTCCCCCCAACACGGCCTATCTAGTGTGGGGATCCCATGGGGCCTCAGACCGACCAGGTGCTGCACCGTGAATGGCTGGGTGAATGAATGGATGACTCTGGCGGGGAGGTCCTAGCTGGGTCCAATCTGCGACCACCTGAGATGTCAGGGCGCGTGGAGAACCGGAAGACAGGCCTGCCCGGGGTCTGTTTGCAGGAGAAGCCTGGAGCTTCCTGGGAATAAAGTCACCTGGGCCTCACGACACACACCTTTGGGTGGAGGACGATGGCTCAGTGCTGGGGGCAGGGGTCCTTTTAAATTTATTTGGGTTTTTTTGCTAGTTGTATTTACGTTATCTGGAGAAGGATTTCACAAGGCGTACCGAGATGCGTGTAGACAATAGGACAAAAAACAAAGAAGAAAATGAACACAAAGGGGAAGTAGGAGGGTCCCCAGCAGGGAGGGAAGCGAGAGGCAGAAGGCTGCGGGTCTGGTCGGACCCTCAGGTCTGCATGGTTCGGTGGCCTCCAGTCTCTCGGCTCTAAAATGGGGGTGATACAGACCCCCAGGCTACTGTGAGGATGAACAGAGATGAAGCCGGTAAAGCCATCAACGCAGTGATTGCTACGGAGACCCAGTACCTAACCGGTCACCAATCAATCATCAATCAGTAGTGTGATGATTCCTGTGTGCCCAGAGGGCCACTTGCTGGGTCTCACAATGGGACTCTGAAGGTCCTAGTAGGCCAAGCAAAGAGGGAAACTTGACCGGTCATCACATCCTCGGACCCACAGGGACCCAGCAGCTGCCAGGCAGAGGGATGTTCTTTCTAGGGCCTGAGGCCTGGGAGAAAGGCCTGTGCGTTCCCATAGCAGGCACTGGGGTGGGTGGAGGGCAGCATTCCAGACAACACCCCCACTCCAGAGGCACATTGGGACATTGGCTCTGGGACACTGGAGCACAAAGGGTAAGCCCCAAGCACCCCGTCCAGGTCCTCAGCTGCCTTTCTGTGTCCTTCCTCAAGGCATACGTGGACCAGTGCAGCCATTGGCTTCCCCACAGCCACCCTCGCTTGAGCCCCACGGGGTGCAACCTTGACTGTAAAGGCTGGCTCCCCATGAGAGCTGGCTGCCACCCTCCCCAGGCTGTCTGCCCTTGCTGCCTGCAGGCCCTTCTCTAGCCTTACCTGGCCTGTCCCTTCGTCTTGCTCTCTCACTCCAGGCCACACCAAACTCCAGCTCCCATACTCCTCCCAAGCATTCTCCAACTCTTGATTGCCCCTGGGCCTTTGCACATGCTCTTCTCTTTGGCAAAACCCATTTCACCCACACCTTCTTCATCTGGCTAACCCTTCAGCTATCAGCTCAGAGGCTACTTCTTCTAGGAAGCCTTGCCTGACTGCCAGATTGAGTTGGGCTCCTCCCCTGTGCCCCAAAGCCCCCCTCCTGCCCTCGTATGTGCACACGTGGCTCCAGGCTGGAACTTTCTGCATCCTTTCCAGCACCCGTTTCACATTCCTTGAGGGCAGTAGCTTTGCTTCACCTGGGCCCCACCGTGTCCTTGGTGCCCAGAGCAGGGCCTGGCACACAGGTATTGAATAAATGAATAATTGCATGATTATTGTCATTCGCGTGGTCATGGGAGATGGCTCCTCCGCCCGGTCTGTCCCAGGGGCAGGCAGGGGCAGCAAGGTCTTCTCCAGGCCTCAGCATCCCAGTCATTGGTGCGGCAGAGGCTGTAACAGAAATGTCATCGCCACAGTGACCTGGAGCAGGAGAAGGGAGCGGGCCACCATTGGGTGGGCAACTTGAGGGTTCTGTCTGGGGGCTCCCAGGAGCCAGCATTCTCATGGAGTGAATAAGGGGGAAGCAGATGAGGGTGGGGCCCAGGGAGCAGTGTTGGGGCCGTGATTGTCACCTCCAGTTTTTGTTTCTTGTAATTTCTTTTACATTTCCAGGTTGGAGTGACTTCTAACTCTGGGCTCCCGGATGAAGGGAAGATGAGGCCTCTGTGGAAACCAAAGACACCGGTGCTGGAGGGTCCAGGGAAGGCCCAGGAGGAGGAGGGGCTGGCGGGACACAGGTCTGCCAGAGTGGCTCTGTTCTCGTCCGCTGTGCATCCTGGGGTTCTGCGTCCGATCTCATGTGTAAAGAGAGTTTGAGGGCGGGACCCAACGACAAGCCGCTGATCTAGGCCAGAGCAGACAGTCTCTGGCTTTCTTCCCCCAGCCTCCCTGCCAGCCACTTGCTTGGGTGTGAGCGGGGCCAGTCAACATTCATCAGGCAAACACTGACCGAGCAGCCACGAGCTGAAGTTAGACTCGGGCTGGAGGTCAGCAGCATCCCCCGCACCAAGCGTGGCGACGTGTGGTCCAGTGAGGTCCTGTCCCCAGGGCCTCTGCTGTCGGATCCCACAGAGGGGGCAGCGAGGCCAAGGTGACACAGAAATTTCCCCGCAGGGTTTGGCCACAGCTGTCGTTTCATAAATACTGCCAAAGGAAAGAGAGAAACTGAATGGCTGGCTGGCTGGATATTCTTAAAAGGGAGTTTTATTAGCGCTCAGGGCGGCAGCAGTTCTGATTTCTGGGTTGCACTAAGGAGGGCATCAACCTCTAGGAGCACAGGGCAGATCCCAATCCGGGTGTCAGTTTTTGGTGTGCCTACAAACGCGTGCGTTGAAAGTGTCTGAAAGTGATCGCTTTCCCTGAGCGGGTTCAGCATGTCCGTTTCGGTCCTGCTTAGAGCATAGCAAAGCCTCTTTTTCACTAAAGTGTTTGAAAGCCAGCTCGAATGGAGCCTGTGTCTGAGTTAGGCCAACTCCGCCCTGGTGCTGCCCGGGTTCCCACCGGCCCTGCCTGCCGACCTCCCTGACCAATTGCCTTTGCCATCATGGGGGTGGCGGATGGATTCTCTGTGGCTTTGGTTGGCAGCTGTGTCCCCCTGCGTTGAGCCTCGGAAACCACCCCTGCTTGCTACTGATGGTCCCTGTGAGGCCCAGAGGTGACTCTGTTTAAATATTGTCTCCTCCGGGGATACTCTGGGACCAGCCATGCTTGAGGCGGATCAGCACAGCTTCCCATGCTCCTGCAAGGGTGGGAAGAAACCAAGCGAGTGGAAGAACAGATGTTGCAGCCCCCTCTGTGCAGCCCAGTGGGCGGTGGGGACACCAGAGGGGCCAGGCCGGCTGCTGGAGAGGCTGGTGTGCTCCCTGGGCCGGCCTGTGCTGCCCCCTGAAGGTAATTGATTAACAGCTTGCTCTAAAAAAAAGAGAGAGACAGACAGAGACAGAGAAGGAGGAAGCGATCGTGTTTGCTGCTGGCCGTGGTGTGTGTTCTCCTGCCGAGCTGAGGTGCACGTGGTCTCTCTGGGGCAATGCGAGCCGCCTCCAGCATGCCGCAGCTCAGAGCCCGCCCGCCTGGCCTGGAGTTGTGTCGATGAACCTCAGAGAAGGGCCCAAGCTACACAGGGGCAGGGGTGCGGTGGGGCTAGAGCCCCAACTTCCAACCCCCAGCCCAGGGCTGGCTCCATGATGCCGTCCAGCGGGCACTTTCCAGAATGTCCACGGTGCCCAGTGACTCTCAGCCTGAGACCCTGAGAGGATGGATGGTGGTGGGCTTCTGGCCTGAGCCAGCCCAGCTTACCCCCAAGGGTCCAGGGACATTAGCCCTGGTGATGGAAAGGCAGAGCTTTCTCAGTTACACAAGCCGGGTGATGACAAGGGATGTGTGGTGGGGTGACAGAGGCTCGGGCCCAGTGCAGGGCATCTCCGGTCCGAGTTGCCCCCTCTCCCAGCTGCATTCCTCAACTTCCCTTTGCCCTGTCTTGTGTGACTGTGTGTTTTAAATTCATCCGTTTCTTTTTCTTTCCCTAAATGTAGTGACAGACCTTGGTTTGTGTCTAGTCTCTGCTCTGGTGTGCTGTGTGACTGCACCAGTCACTTAGCCCCTCAGGGCCCTAGCGTCATCATCTACCCTGGCTTAGTCAGCTCAGGCTGCTGGAATGGAATACCATGGTCTGGGGCCTCAGCAGCAGACATTTGGTTCTCACGATTTTGGAGGCCCGGGAGTCCCACATCAAGGTGCTGGCGGATCCAGTCCTTGGCGCCAGCCTTCCTGGCTTGCAGACGGCTGCCTTCTTTGTGTGCACATGGAGAGAGTGAGCTCTGGTCTCTTCCTCTCCTATAAGGGCACTAATCCCATCACGGACCCCATCCTCACCACCTCATCCAAACCTAATGACCTCCCAAAGGCCCCGCCTCCTAATGCCATCACCTCGGGGGTTATGGCTTCAGCATATAAACTGGGGGCACACACACACAATCATTCAGTCTATAATGTTCCCTAAATGCCCTTCTAAGAGCTTCTTTGTAAACTGGGTTTGTGGGTGGTGCAGGCTCCCCCAGGGAACAGCCTCACGGTGGTGGTGTGTCCTCAGCTGGTCCCTGACAGCTGGCTGAGCCAGGGACACAGCGAGGCTCTGAGGCCGGGGACCCAGCCCTGGGGGGTCCACTGCAGCCTCCACTTAGGGACTAATCATGGAAGGCTTCCTGCAGGCGGCGATGCCAGGGTGGCCCCTGAGGGATGAGGCTGCAAAGCTGGCTTTCCTGGCAGGATGATCAGCCCCCGCAAGGGCCAGGAGGTGGCTATGAGGACAGCGGGAGCTTCAGAGGACAGAAGTGGAACGCAGGGTCGGGGTGGGGAGGGGCTCGCTGCAGTGAGCGTCCGCTCCTCGGAGCACAGCAGGGAGGAGCTGACGTCAGCGGACCAGGGCTCCAACCAGTGTCATTGACACCCTGTGTGACCTCAGGCTCTCTGAGCCCCAGCTTCTTCCTCGTCAAACCCCTGGTGGAATTATTGGGAGGAATATATTCAAGAAGCCCTGGCTGGGGCCTGGCACAGAGCGGGGTCAATACCTGTCATTAGTGCCCTGCCTCTTTCTCACATGAGTCCAGTGAACAAGCATTTACCGTGTCCCGCTCCCTGGGCCAGGCAACACTGAGCAGGCCAGACAGCTCAGTCCCAGGCACCTGGCAATGGGGGCGAGGTGGACCCGCAGGACAGACTCAGAGGCCAGGAGGAGTTGGGGATGTCCTAAAGGCCTCCTCTGTCTCTGGATTCTGCAGGGGGCTGGGGGGTGGGCCAATATTCCCAAGGAGGGGAACATGGTCTTCCTGTTGGGGGGGCAGGGTGGGTGCAGGTGGCTGTCCGTTAGCTGCTTCTGAGCTGCCCCCTGTGCTGCAGGGAGGATGCCTGGGGGCACCAGCACGCCGAAACCGAGGGGCAAAGGCAGAGGTGAGGGATGCTCCCAGGCCGATGTAAAGGGGAAACTGAGGCACAGTGGCTCACTGAGCACCCTCTGTGCTATGCCTCATGCATGCTGTCCTCATCAACTCTGAGGACCCGGATCTATCCTATTTTATAGATAAAGAAGCAAAGGCTCAGAGGGGAAAGGATCCTCCTGCGGCGGGGGGGGGGGGGGGGGGGGGGGTGGGGCGGCAGCCCCCAGCCCAGACTCACAGGCTCTTCTCCCTCCCTGAGTTTCCTAGTTGGCTACCTCTGCGCTGCCCAGAAGCAGGCCGCCTCGCGGGGCCGCGCAGACAGGGTCCAGGCGCCCGGGCGCGGCGGGGGACAACAGTCCAGGCCCAGGGGACCGGGGGAGCTGCCCCGGGCCAAGCGCAGAGGCGGTGGAGGGGACCCGGGGGCGCGTGCCCTGAGCCCCAGAGCTGAGCCGGGGGCCCGGGGGGAGCGGGGCCGGGGTCGGGGTACGGGGCCCGGGGGCAGGAGGACCCCGGGGGGCGCAGCCGCGGGGCTGGGGGGGTCGGCCGGGCTCCGGCTCTCCGCGCGCCGGTCCCTCCCGTCCCGATCCTCGTTAGCGCGGCGCCACCTAGCGGCGCCCGGGGGAAGCGGCGGCGGGACTGCGTCCCTGCCGGCGGGCTGGGTCCCCGGTTCCCGCCGCAACTGCGCCCCCGGGACCCGGGCAGACAGGCAGAGAGGAGGGAGGGGCCGCCCCTGACCTCGCCCAGAGGAGCAGGAGGTGACGCCTGACACCTAAGGGGCTGAATGGGAGGAGATGGAGGCTGGAGGCCGAGGCTGGAGGGAGGCACGGGGTCACCTCAGGCTCTGACGTTGACCCTGGTCTCTGTAGTTTGCCCTCCTCAGCCCCAGCCTCTGGGCAGGAGGAGGAGGCAAGAGAAAGCAGGAGATGTCCAGACGTGGCAGGGAGGAAGAAGAGCCCTGAGGGTTCAGCAGGGGTGGAGTTGGGGCTGGGAGGAGGGAGGGAGGGACGGGCTGTGGGGGGGCTCAGGAGGCAGAGGATGCCCGATGTGAGAAGGTCAAGGACTTGCCTGGGGCTGCCAGAGGCCGGGGCTGGAGGGCTCCCCCACTCTCCTCCTACAGAGCCCTTGTCTCAGACATGGTCCACCTCTATCCCGACCCTCCTGCCCGGCACTGGCTCCCCCTCTGTGCCCAGATACAAGCAACATGCCGTGTTTAAGTCGCTAAAATGCACACCTCTTCACTGAGCCCCATGATGGGGGTACCCAGGCCATATGACACTGAGGATTGTGGGGGGAGCGTGTGCTCTGTCTGGCAATGCTGGGGGGCCAGTAATTCTGGCTCTGCCCTGAATTTGCCAGTGATCTTGGGCCAGTTTTCCCACCAGCAGAAGTCCTCTTGGTGCTGGGTGATTCCGGCCAGGGAAGCTGGGGGTGTCCGTGGTCCCTGGGCCTAGGAGTGAGTGGGAGCCCATGACAGCCGGAACTTCAGTGGAAGGCGAGGCCCTACACACCTGCTTTAGGACGGTGGGGGCCTTAGGTTGGTGTGTGTGTGCGTGTGTGTCTATGTGTGTGTACCCGTGAGTGTGTGAATGCGTGTCTCTGTGTGTGAGTGTGTGTGTAAATGCACCTCCGTGTGTGTGTGAGTGTGAGTGAAGTAGTGGCAGATCGGCCCCTTGGGCTGTGCCTTTTGGGACACCCTGCCCTCCACGCGCTGCACCCCTTCCTGGGGCAGCGGGAGGCCCTCCTCTGTCCCCCCGGTGGGCCCTGCCCGCCCCGCCCCGGCCCCCCGCACAGCCCTGCTTGCCGCAGATGCTCGCTCAGGCCACGGCCGCGGAGGCGAATTTCTCCTCAAAGCTGGCCGTCGGGGTCCCCAGCTGTGCGGCTTCAGTCCAGAGCCCCTTCTGAGGACCTGCAGGTGGAAGACAGGCCATTCAGCAGTCATTGCTGCGTGCTTTACAGGGCCCAGGGCACGAGGGCCGCATTTCTTCTGCTGTATCCGGGGCCCGGAAAAGTCCAGAACCTGCTGCTCGAGGCCCCGGGAGAGGAGAAGAGACCCAGATGCTCCGCCCCGGCGGTTAGGTGCCTGTTTAGTTTTCAGCCCCGCTTGAGTCTGCTTTCTGCAGAGGAAGGGGCAAGTCAGCGTGTGTTTTAGATCTCGAAACGAGGATGGTTGTGGGAATCGGAGGATGCTGGCCACACATTTGACCGGCATAGTTTGTCCTTTCGTAATGCCCTTCCCAGGAGCCGGCAGGCCACGGTGTCCCCGGGAGGGCGAGGGGCTCCCCCTGGCTAAGGACACAGCTCACTTAGCCTCAGGCCGGGCGGGCCTCAGAGTGGGCACGGCTGGTGGCTGCTGCCCGGAAACCTGGCCGCTGCTCCCAGGCTGCAAGGTCATGGGCACACTGGGCTTCTCTGCTTGGGCCTTGGGCCCCGCGTTCAGGCAGGAGTGGGGGGCGGGGCCCTGCCTCTCTGAGCGCCAACCTGGGTGTCAGCCCCCAGGGAGCAATTTCCGTGGAGTTATCCTAGGACAGGCATCTCTGTCCTTCCTTCCTGATAACAAGGCTGGGGTTTCCCAGGAGGCAAGTCCCCACCTCTCCCCGCGTTCCCGCCACTCCTCTCTCTCTCTCCCTCCTCCCCTCCCCCACCCCAAGTGCTGGGACTGGCCACTAGGCTCCTTGCTGTCTTCCTCCAGGGATTGGTCAGCCCCTCCACAGGGCCCCAGGGAGACGCACAGAGTGAGTGCTGACGGCGGGGCCCCGGGGCACACTCAGAGCCCTGAACTCCGAGGGGGGGGGGGGCAGACTTCCGCTCCATTTTCTCCTCCAGTAGTGAGGGCTCCGGAAAGCTCTGAGCCCCCGCACCTGCGACGTGGGCCTTAGGATGTGGGACTCTGGGCCTCTTGCTCTTCCTGGCCGCCCCCTGGGCCCTGGCCGGCTCCTCAGGCCTCCTTGCTCTTCCTCAGCTTTCCCCCGGTACGATGGGTTTGGCCAGAGGACCGAGTGCAGGTGCTGCGCCCCCTCTGCCCTCTCTGCTCCGGCCCTCCGTCAGACCGCTCGGACTGAGCTTGCTCCTCCCCGCTCTTTGCCCAGTGATTTCTCCGCCTGACCTCTCATTAACCAGATCTGAGAAACCGAGGCTGATAGCATCAGTGTCAAAAGACAGGTAGGGAAACTGAGGCTCCAGGAGGAAAATGATTTGCCTGAGGAAGCAGAGAAGTTGGTGGGTGAGTTAGACCAGAACCTAGAACCCTGGGCCATGTTCCCTTGCTGGGGATAACTAGGTGAGGGGTCCTGGAAATTCTCTCGTCCTTGTCCCAAAGAACTCCTACAAGTGGTTTTAGTTTTTTCCATGTACAATCATATGTGTACATTTATGTTTAAAACAACATGGAAATTTGCCTCTCTCTCATGTAACAGTCCGAGCACAAGCAATCCAGGGTTATGTGGCAGCCCCACAACGTCACAGGAACTGTTGTTCTTTTATCTTGCTCAAAAGTTGACTTTCATCTTTGACTCCAAAAAGGCTGCCCCAGCTCCTGCCATCATTTCTATACTCCAGCTAAGTGGCAAAGGGGAAGGAGGAAAGGGAAAGCTTATGCCTTTCTTTTCTTTTTTTTCAATTTTAAAAATGGTGTTAAAATACATATAACGTAAGGTTTACCATCTTAAGTTCAGTGGCATTAAGTACGTCCGTATTGTTGTACAACCAGATGATGAAGATATTTTATAGAGAAAGTGGAGGCTCAGAGAGGGGAAGTGTCTTGCTCAAAGTCACATAGCAAGATGCGGCCTCGTGGATCCCCTGACTCTAGGGCTGGCCTTGAGGGATCCTTCTCAAGCTGGGTGCTGCTTTCACTAGAAATGTGGCTACATAAGGAGTATGGGGGGGGGCGGTCCCAAGGTTCTCTTCACCCAAGCGGACAGAGAAGCCCATCTGGGGCCACCCCCAAGGGGTGCTGGGCCAAGGGTTTGCAGCCAGAGCTGCCCAGAGCTCACGTTAGCACCCTGTCTGCCTCCCTTCTCTCCCAGGAGCTTTAAGATGCTGAGGAAACAGGACCGGCTTAGTGACGAGTTGCTTTGATTGGATTTCCCTGGATTGGTAGGCAGAGGTTGTCATCCAATGATTTTTGAGTGGCCCACGCCAGAGTTTTGCTGCAGTGTCGGAGTGTGCGTGCGTGCGTGTCCATCTTTGTGTGGGCACTCGTGTGCCTGTCTGTGCCTGGTGTTGGTGTGGACGCACGTGCTTGTACGGACACACGCGTGTGTGCCCTGCCCTTCAGAAGTGCCACTTTGTCCAGGGGCGCTCTGCTCCCCGGGTCCCCCCTCTGGAGGAGGGAACGGGGCTGCAGCAGTGCGCGCAGCGGCGGCTGCCAGCTGGGCCCGGTGAGGAGTTGTGTCTGGGCTGCTGTGTTGTAACTGGCAGCCTGGCATATGAGTCACCAGCCAAATTAACTCAAGTTTCCTTTGGGGAAAAATGTCATCAGTTAATGCACTCCATTCCAACTTAGCAAATTAACTTGTCCAGTTTTGGATTTCTATTTTTTTAATTTGGGGGGTGGGTATGGCTGGGGGGAGGTTGGTAGAGGCTGAGCAGGAGCTGGGCGGCTGCTGCGAACGGACTTCCAGAGAGAGGGAGTCCGGTGAAGCCGGGGCAGGGCCGCTGCTCCTGGAGGCGGTGTGGCCTCGGGCCTGCTGGGACCTGGGTGGAAAGACACGGTGGAGTAGGAGGAACTTCATTGTCCACAGAGCACATTTCCTGGACACTTTTTCTGTGCCCACCGACGAGAAGAATGTAATACCCCCTGTGAGCACATGGTGGAGGGTTCCCAGGGCCTGAGCAGGCCTCCCGGGACGTGTTGTCCCATTGGCAGAGGACATCAGTCTGGAAGATTCCACCAGGCCAGCTTGTGTGTGACGGTCACACTGCAGTCACTCGGGTGGCTCGGTGAGGCCCAGGCTACAGTTCTAGGCCTTTGAAGGCCACTCTCAGCCTCATGCTCACATCTACCCCCGAGGCAGGGGTTGCAAACCCCGTTTCCCCGGTGAGGTGTCTGCCCTCCGAGAAGTGACGGTCACGCGAGACCGTGCTCCCTCACCTCCCAGCCGGCGTGTGCCCCTTCCCCTCCAGGTTGGGGGACACAAAATGTATTTGACCTTAAAGTGCCTGGAGTGCCCGAGGGTTCAGACCCTGGGGGTCTCCCCGGGTGACACCGTGGCCTCGTGAGCTCCCAGCTGGCCAGATGACATTGTCTCTGGTTGGGGCCTGGGTGCACCTCCACCCCTCTCGGCATCAGGCCCCATCATGGTCCAGGCCCTAGCAGCTCAGGGTCTGCTTTCTCCCAGGAGCCTTCCAGTCTGTTCCCAGCCGTGTACTCTCCTCTCCCCTCCCCCCACCTCCGGTTGCCCACTGCTCTGTACCATGGTGTGCTGACCTTGGGTGCCAGATCTGTGTCCACTGTGGGCATGGAGAAACGTCCTAGCACGCACAGGATGTGGGGAGGGCTGGGCCACCGCCAGGAGCCGTCAATCTGAGCAGAGCTGTGAAGGGGATGGCCTGGGGTCTGGTCCATGGGGAGGCGCCCGGAGGCAAGAGCTGGGACACAGGGCCTGAGCAGCTGTGGGATCCCGAGGCACCAGGCTCTCTGCCCACGGCCTGGGGTCAGAGGGCACAGCTCAGAGTGGGGAGGCACCCGCCCCCAGACTTGGCCTGGGACTACAGATAGGGGGCACATATCTTTGTGGCAGTGAGGAAGGGGCCTCTGTGCAGGCAGGTGGTCTTCATCAGGTGGGAGGAAGCTGCCCATTGGTCCGGCTGGTAGCAGAGAAAACCACGGGCTCACATGAGACACCCCAGGCACTTCGAGGTGCTGGGTGAATATCTGGGAGGGACATAAGAGACAGGGAAATAAGACTGATTACAAGAAACTGGCTGTGAGGCCTGGGGAAATTCCGGATATGCTAATCACGAGGAGACCATTTATTGACCATTTACGTGTATCTCGTTGGGTCCTCCCAATAAACTTATGGTGTGGGTACAATTTTTATACCCATTTTGAAGCTGAACTAACTGAGGCTTCGAGGGCAACTGCTGAGTGGTGGAGCAGGGTGACAGCAAGGCTGCCCTTAGGCCCTGCACAGGTGGCCCCGTGGTGGCATGGGGCCCTGCACTGTCACACTGTGGTCCCGTGGGTGAGTCTCCCTCCCTAACGCAGAGGGGAGCCCCCGTGCTTTGGGACCCTCTTGGTTCCTGGCACAGGCTGGGCAGCTCCCAAGTGGCTTGTAGAGACGGGGATCTTCTCCGATGGGGTGCGTGTGTCCCCAGAAGCTCCCTGATTGCCAGCAGAGGGCGGGAAACGGGGGCAGCCTGTCTGGCCGGGGAGCTGAGGATGGCACTGTGTTCGCTTTAGCAGGACACCACCAGGGAGAAGCCACACCGGAGCCTGTTCTTCCTCGGTCACCCCCAGATGTTGCAGCCCAGGAGCAGCTGGGCGGGGCCTTGATGCCAGGAGCGTCTGCGTGTCCTGAGCCCTCTTCCTTCCTCCAGGAGGTCCCGTTTCTGCTGCGGCCCACTGATCTCAGTGGCTCCACGGGGCTGCCCCAGTGACAGTCTCTCCCCAGCAGGAGCTGGAGATCCTACCCCTTGGATGGGAACAAAATTAGGGAACAGTTGAATTAAAGTTCATTCTTACTATCCCGTAGGCATATCTACGTATGTGTACATATAGAAAGATATGTATATGCATATATGCGTACATGTGTATATATGCATATATATGTAACGCTTATGTACACACACATATACACACCAAATGTTAACTGGGGCTGCTTCTGGGTCATGGAATGACCTGTGACTTTTATTTCTATCTTTATGCATTCCGGAATTTCTAAATTTCCTATAATGAACACGTAATAGAAAAATTATGAACAAAACCGGCTCTCCGGCCATCAGGGGCGGTTGTGCTGCATGCCTTTCTTGGGCCTGAAGAGCTGGCCCCCGGGCTCAGCCTGTCTGGTCCGGTCTGGCGGCAGGTGGGCAGCTGGGGCTGAGGACGGGGTGTGGGGGTGTTGGGGAGATGTTCATTCACAGGAAGGACCCAGGAGCTTCCTGGAGCTTCTGGAGCATAGCTGCTGTTGTCTTCAAGACGCCTGACTCCTCGAGTTAGCTGCACCTCATCTTCTAGCTCCCTGCTCACCCCAGCCGGGGGGCGAGAAGGAGTTAAGATTCGTATATATATTCAATCAAGCAACAAGCCCTCCCCTTTGCCAGCTCAGGGGTGCAACCCGTGCTCTTCGTCCACGTCTCGTGGTGGTCAGCTGTCCTGTTTCTGCTCCTTTTGCACTGGCTGGATGCTGGCAGTTGGGGGTGGTGAGGGGTGGGCGGTGTGGATGTTCACAGCCCTGGGAGACCGGCTGGGGCCCCTCACCCTCTCTGACAGCTTGGAGTCCCGGCCTGTGGGCTGCTGGAGTCCCTTTGTGCCCATCAGACTCCCGGAGTGGGCGGGGGGGAGGGGCGGGTCAGGATTCCTCCCACACACCCTGGTTCCAGGCTCCATTCAAGCAGTGTCGGGGGTGTCTGGAAGGTTCCGGCCACCGCTGCCACCCAAGCGTGACAACAGGGCAGGAACTTAAGCGGTCACTGCATGGCCAGTCTGGCCTTTAGGTGGGTGTTTGTCATTGAGTCAGTCAATGACGGCGGGTGGCATCAGATGGTGACAGCAGTGCAGGAGGGCCTGGGAAACCGCTTGTCCGGTGGCTCATTCCCCTAGAGGGTGTTTTGGACGTACGTGGGGACATTTGATGGTCATCAGCATGCTGGGAGGCACATGGCGGCCGGGGTGCCCAGGACTCTGTAGTGTGCCCGGCAGCCGCTCCGTGGAGAACGGCCACTGGATCCCACGCAAGTTGCAAACGTCCCACCAGACATAGCTATGGATGAAAAACCTGTTGAAAACGCTCTGCACGTAGAACCAGACTTTGTTTTCCGTATTAACGTGTGGTCTGTTTTTGCGCTGTTTTTAACACACACGGGTCTCCCAGGGCTGCAACCACAGCAAAAGATGAGGGGACAGTGTCCTTCGTTTCGTGGCGGGATTTTACCAAGAGCGCTCACCATGTCAGACGATCACGTCCCAAACGCGAGGCTGCTCGTGGCGTTTGAGTGGCCGACGCAAAAGCACGGCGTCAGCCTGTGCCTGGAAACGCCATGTCGGTGGTGAGTAGACGTGGACGGGTCCAGCCCGACAGCTCCCTTTTGTCCTCCGGTGTAGACCAGCCCAAGCATCTAATATCAACATCTTATTTGATTATCAATCACTTTCCTTTTATTTCTCCCTTGCATCACAGGTCAAGGCGTGACTATATTGATTTTTTAAATTGCGTATGTGGTAGGTTGTGTTATGAACTTTATTTCTGGAGAGAAAAGGAGACGTTGCAGAGTACTTGTTACGGGTTGGGGATGCTGGGTGTGACAGACTGAGGAAGGCCGAGCCCTCCATTTCATAGATGGGAAAACGAGTCCAGGAAGGCACAGGACCTGCCGGATGTCGCACCATGAACGCGCAGAACCAGGATTCGAGCTCAGGCCTCCCGATTGCTGTCCAGGCCCCTTCTGCCCACACAGTAGCCTTGGGCTGTGTTTCTCAGCCTCTTCTCTTGGGACAAGCTGCCAGCTATCCTGTCCTGTCACTCTGGCCAGAGTCCCTCTGGACCAGGCTGGGCCCAGGTGACCTCCTGTGACCTCATCTAGCCCAGATACCATTTTCTCCCTTTCTAGACTGTTTTTCCAATCACTGAGTGAATCTGAGGAAGACTGTCTATTCTTTCGACGACAACCTTTCAACTCAAGTTATGGTTTTATAAATAATATATATGGCAAGTCAGTGCTGGAGAAAGGATATTCATTCCGCTCTGAAATATTTATGGCCTGGAGTGTCTGCTTACTTGTCTTTGGAGTCACTTTTTAGCTGGGTGTGCCGGAGAGTGCCACAGCCCGGGGCATCTCTGGAGGCAACAGCGCGGACAGCCCTTCCCACCTATCCATCCGGCGGCCGACAGGAGAGACGGCAGCTCTGCCCAGGGAGCGCTCCGGAGCCCAGATCTCCTAAATTATCCCGGGGAAGGCTCTGCGCCAGTGACAAGACTTAGCACACTGCCTTCGAAACAGACGTTGCTTTCCAGCGCGCAGTTTGAGTAATAACAGATACTACAACAGGCTTTCTCAGATATGATCTTTAATCCTGGGGCTTGTCCTGGGAGGTGCGTGTTATAACCCTCATTTTACAGATGGGGAAACTGAGGCTCAGAAAGGTTAAGGAATTTCTCAAGGTCACAGCAGAACCAAGTAGGAGCCTGGATTTTTACCCAGCCCGGCTGACCCCTCATCTTCTCATGTCCCAGCCTGGCCCGTCACTCAGCTGTGGCTGGGGGCCAGTGAGTGGATTCCAGATCAGTTTCTGTGGCTGTGTCTGCCCGTCTGTGCTGGTTTGAACGGCTGGGGCCTTGGATCTGGGACTAACAATCTGAGCTGAACAGCCGGGCTTGAGTCCCAGTCCTACGGTGATGGATGTGTTCTTGCGTGTGCTGAAGTGGGTCCAGGTGGGAGTCTGAACTGAAGAATGGCAGCGCAGGAAGGACCCCAGGAGTCGTCTTGTCCGACTTCCCATGTTACAGGTGGGAGATGAAGCGCCTGACGGGGTAGGCACTTGCCCAAGGCCACAGAGGGAGTTGGAGCCCATTGGTCGTGATGACAGCTCCTGGAGTCCAGTCATCTGGTCAACCTCGTCCCCCTCCCAGGGCCCCTTTTCTTACAGGAGAAAACTGAGACTCGCAGGTGTGGATGGATGTACAGCTGTGTGCTTCCTTGGTCCGGCTGTCACTCTACTAGCCAGTCAACTAATTTTGAGACTGTGGTTGAGGAAAAATTTCCCAGGCATTTCTAAACCAGCTGGACCACGGAGTGGGCTGTAGTTATTAGAATATAGATATTTCATCCGTGATTCAGACTGAGTAGTTCTTCACCTGGAAGGACAATTTCCGAGAGGACAAAGGCACTTGTGTTCTGACAGTTGGTGACTCTGGGCACCCCGAGGGCAGGGCTGGTGCCGAGGCCTCGCTGGCAGGCGGCAGAGATTG
The DNA here is from genome assembly GCF_037783145.1 of Equus przewalskii. Lineage (NCBI taxonomy): Eukaryota > Metazoa > Chordata > Mammalia > Perissodactyla > Equidae > Equus > Equus przewalskii. The sequence goes on along the minus strand of NC_091842.1, from coordinate 9,630,343 downwards.
TGGAATCAATGCAAGACAACATTTCTGAAAAAGCCCGGCTCAGTCCTGAGCCAGAGGGAGCTGTCGGGCGGGCACCCCCCTGCCCCTGCCCTGGGAAGCCCCACCTTGTGGTGGGTCATCTCCAACAATGGCCCTCACTCCAAGCCACGCCACCTGGTATTCGTGCCTTGTGTATCCGGCTCCCCTTGACAGTGGACTGGGCCTCTGTGCCCAAGAGAAGGTAGTGGACGTGACCGTGTGACTTCCAAGGCCAAGAAGACATCTTTGTGGCTCCCAGCTGGCTCTCTGGGGGAAGCCATCACCGTGTCAGAAGTCTGATGGTGACGAGACAGCCACGTTGTGAGGAAGCCCAAGCGAGCCCCACGGAGGAGCCTGGTGGGGAGAGAGAGCTCTGGCCGGGCCCCGGCTGTTCCAGCCATCCTAGTGGAGGCACCAGTCATGTGACCGAAGAAACCATCCTGGACCTCTAGCCCCCCTGAGCCTTCAGATGACTCTAGCCCCCGCCCCCACATAATCCATCTTCGTGAGCAACCCTAGGCCAGAGCCTCCCACCCAGCTGCACCTGTCAGCTCTGTAGGACCACGAGAGGGATAATAATAAAACATTTCAAAGCCTTTGTGTTTGGCGGCGCCTTGTTACACAGCTGCTGATGCCCCTGGGCCTGGCCCCCGCCTCCAGCATCAGCCTTCTCACAAACAGGACACACGCCAGGCAGCCTCTCAGAGCCCAGGGAGCCAGCATCTCCCCTACGAGGGCCTGTCCACCGCGGCTGAGGGCACGCAAGGTGGGGTGGAAGGCCAGGGCCTGTGGAAGGGGCCCGCTTTCCTCGCAGGTCCCTCTCAGACTTCACTTCTGCCTGCGGTTTCTGCCCATCTCTCCAAAGTGAGGTCAGGAGGCCCCAGATGTCCCTGGGTGGCCTCGATGGGCAGGAGCAGGGCTGCCTCCAGGCCCGGGGCTGTGGAAGCAGTTAACCGGTAGAAACAAGATGAGCATAGAAATTGAGTGTGGGTGTCATGACGTTGCCATGACAGCTAAGCTTTGATCCATAGGCCTGTCTCTTTGACCAGGAAACAGTTTGAGTATTGTCAACTTGTGTGGTGTGTCACATTTGACCTGAGCAGCACCCTGATCGTGTGCAGAAGGACCACGTATTGTCCATGATGGACATCTAGTTTGAGAAGCAGAGTCTGAGCCTGTACTGTGCCGTTGTGTATCCCCTCTGGGAGGAGCCAACCCCAGGGCATACATGCCATTGGTGAGTGCGGTGTGGGCTGGATCTCATTCCCCGTGCTCACTCTCCCCACACCCCAGCTGGGTGCATTTGTGCAGTGCACAGACTGCGCAACTGTCCCTGGTAGCTGAGAGTGGAGGCTTATCCCTGCTATCAGGACTTAAGCAGCCTAAATCTGTCCTTCATCTCTGAAGCTACGTCTTTGGAAGCTCAGGGCTTGCCTCACAAGAGAAATCTGACTTCCTGTCTCTTAAGGAGAAGTGCTGAAGGATTCTAGGACTTTGCTTGTCTTTTCCTAAAACAAGTGGGTGACATTAGACTCCTGAATCAGTGGCTTGAATTTCACTTAAATGCATAAGACCTCAAATAATAAATTCACTTAGGCTGGGATTTTTTGAACTACCTGAGGCAGAGTCGGAAAGCTCAGTGGACCCCAAGTCCTAGCACTTCCGGAGGCCAGGGGCCAGCTGGCTTTGGCTGACTGGGAGGCGCCCCCAAGCCCGTCGCCCCTGCGGTTGTTTGGGGAAACGCCAGGTCTGGGGGCTCAGTCTCAGCAGCTCCCGAGCTTGGCCTTGTAGACGCGGTTGCACTGGGGTTGGTTAAGTCCGGGCACAGACTCTGCCCGGCCCACGGCCCCAGAGGATAGCACAGCAGCCAGGGGCCCAGCTGGAGGGGGCCCTTGCCCTGGGGACCCTCGCTGTCAGGCCTGTGACTTACCAGGGTGGCCTGTCGGGAGGACCTGCCTCTGCCTCCCTTATGGCTTTTGATCCCTTTGGTGAGGAACTCGCTTTCTAAACTGTTTTTTACTTAATTTAGTATAAAAACACATACTCAGAGGGACCATTTATTAAACCTCTGCTGTGACAGCGACTGTGTTTGGGTTTCTTCTGATACAAGAAGGAGAGTGGGCGTGGTGGGCAGAACAATGCCACCCCCAGCCCCACAAAGACCTTTATGTCCTAATCTTAGACCTGTGACTTTGGCACCTGTGTGGCAGGGGAGGTTTGAGGCTGCAGACGGAATTAAGGTCCCTAATCAGCCGATGTTAGTGAGAGGTGACTCTGCGTTATCGGGGCCCAGTGTAGTCACAGGGCCCTTTAAGGCAGAAGAGGAGGTCAGAGGTGCAGAGAGATTTGAAGATGCTCCCCTGCTGGCTTTGCAGATGGAAGGGGCCCGGGTCAAGGGACGTGGGTGGGCTGGGGCAGAAAGAAATGCCCCCAGAAGGAACACGGCCCTGCAGTCCCCTTGATTTTTAGCTGAGTGAGACCCATTTCAGATTTTTGACTCCAGAACTATAAGATAATAGATTTGTGCTATTTTAAGCCACTAAATTTGTGGGAACTTGTTACAGCAGTGATGGAAGCTAATCCATTGGGTTCAGAGAGGTTCAGTAACTCGACCCAGGTGGTACAACACTGACACCTCATCCCAGATCAGTCTGATTCCCGTGTCCCTGCTCTTTCCCTCCGCTCCACACGGCCTCCTGCTGGCACTCTAGGTGGGAGGTGCTGGGAATGGGGCGGAGAAACACAAACAGAGTGGAGAGGAATCTGTGACCCTCTTGGCCGGGGGTGAACCTCCCGTTCAGGCCACAGTCTGAACAGAACCTTGCTCAGGTCTTCGGGGAGCTCACCCCTACACCTGAGGAGGGTTTGCTGCAGGCCAGGGGCAGAGACCAGGCCCCCCAGTGTGGAGGGATCTAATCCTGGGGCCCGGGTGTCTGTTGGAGAGAAGCTGCCTCTGGAGCGTCAGAGGGGTGCAGGTGCGGCTCCCCACTGCAGCCCCTGGGGAAGGTGCTGCCGTTCTCTGAGCTCAGCTTCCTCGTGAATAAAAATAAAAAGGGGGTGACGATGCCCCTTTACGGGCGGGCCCTGGGGGGAACCCCGCTGGCCGATCCACGGCGCTTCTCTTTCTCAGGAATTTGGGGCCGTCCGCCACTACTGCTTAAGCTCATCCCAGCCGCCCTGCAGTCTCCAGCAGACTGCTTCTGTGTGACTCCCCCTGAGTCTTGTTTGTGGGCTCACCGCCTCCAGGGCCTGGTGGGTGCAACAGGACCCCGGGCCGTTGGTCGCGTATCTGTCGTGCTTTCGCTCCTCCACCTTTTCCATCCTTTCCTCCCCACGTGAGAGCCAGAGAGAGGCGTTCTGCTCCCACTGCGGGGAGGGCTCAGTGGGTGTCCCTGATTCCTGAGAAGGAAGGCTGGCGAGCTGTCGGAGAGGGCGGCCAGCGCAGGTTCACTGAAGGTCTCCGGTGGCGTGCCACAGGGCTCTAGCCTGGAACTGGGCCTTGTCACTGACTGAGATGAAGACATGGAAGCCAGCTAATCAGAGCTGCAGGATGTGCCGACTTGCTCGGGGGTTCCCAGGAGCCGTGCCCAGGAGGACAGTGCCGGGGGTCCTGCTTGAAGCCGAGTAGTCGGGGCCCACTGGCATCTGCTTGTGGGACTGACAACACCTCTGGGTAAGTGATCCCCTTCATCTGGGACCTTAGGGGGCCCTGCCAACATAAAGTAATCTTCTGCAAGGAGCCCGCGGGTCTTTCTGTGCTAGGAGGCACCTGCGGGAGGTCCTGAGTGCGGGGAAGGCCGCTCAGAGTGGTGAGCTAGGCCCAGGTGGGTGCAGAGCCGGCTGCAGTGGCCGGAGCCCAGGGCCAAGGCGGCCTCTGACTGTTCACAGCCGCCTCCCCTGGTGGGGCCTTGCGCACTGCCACCACCAGGACCACAGGCAGGGAAGCCAGGCTGGCGTGGTGGCCATCTGCTCTGCTCGGGCGCTGCCCGGGGGGCTTCCCCACCCCAGCAAGAGCGGGAAAGGGCTCCAGATGCCCTGTCACTCAGGCTGGACCCCGCAGCCTTTAGTCAGAGGTCACCTTCCCATAGGGCCTTCCCTGGCCACCCTGTGCCGACGTCCACCCGCTACCTCCCCCCCGCCATATCTCCTGTTCCCTTTCTCTCATCAGCACTGCCACCATCCTACCTATTACATGGTTTACCTATTTCTCCTGGTTACTGTGTGTCTCCCTCCAGAGAAGTAAGCACCGTGAGGACAGGGCCTTCGCCCATCTTCTTCACAGAGGTGTCCCCAGCGCCAGACCCAGTGCCGGCAACAAGATAGGTGCTCAAAACATGTTTGTTGAATGAGTGAGGGAATGAAGGAGTGAATAAAGGAGTGAATGAATAAATGAGAGAATGAGGGAATGAATGAGTGAGTGAATGAATGGATGAGAGAATGAGTGAGTGAATGAATGAGAATCAGTGAGAGAATGAGTGAATGAGTATATGAATGAGAGAAGGCATAAATGAGAGAATGAGTGAGTGAGTGAATGAATGGATGAGAGAAGGGATGAACCTCCCTGGGGGCAGTGAGGGCTGGGGAGCTGGGGGTGGAGGTGGTACTCAGAGGCCGTGGTGAGTGAGGGGCTTTGAGGGGCGGCCAAGGCAGTGGAGCCAAGCCTTTGATGAGACAGGAACCAGCTGCGACCCGAGCTCGGGCTCTGACACTTCCCATCTGTGCACACTGGGGCGGGTGACAGCTTTTCCAGTTCCTTCTGTAAAACGGGGATGACACAGCTGACCTCAGAGGCATGGAGGGTGCTGGAAGGGGCCTTGGCCTCCAGAATTTTCATCTGGGGGCACCTGAGGCTCTCCACAGCTCAAGTGGACTGCGCTCTCCGTCTGGAGGAGCCGAGGAGCCAGAAGCGTGAGCCGGGCTTGGTAACGGGCGGCGGTGTCAGGGGCCTGGGGCCCAGGGGTGCGTGGGGGTGAGCAGAGTGGAGGCAGCAGGACCTGGAGGCCCAGAGGGACGGACGACTCAGGAAAGTCAGGTCCCGGAAGTGGATCCGGATGGAGACTCGCGTGCGGGGAGGTTATGGGGACGGTCTTAGGATTAGCACCTGGGGGGGTGGGACAGCAGGGGGCAGAGGGAGAGCTGGGGGTTGCAGCCAGGCCTTAGGCGGCCCTGTGGGACCTCCTAGCTGGGCTCAAGGGTACGGGCAGCCCCGGGAAAGGTCCGGCCTTGGGGGGGGCGTGGTGGCTCTCTTGAGCAGAGGGTAAGGGGAGAGCCCTCCTAGCTACAGGGGAAATCCTTCAGGCCTTCGGGGAGGTCAGGCGGGGCAGCAGAGTGGCCACTGCAGCGGGTCATTAGACCAGGGCCAAACTCATCTGTCCTGGCTTCCCTGTGGCCGCAGGGCCCCCAGTCCCTGACCTTCGTGATCACTGGTCCCCTTCCCATTCTCCCCCCGCCTCTCAAGTGGGCATCCGCAGAGCGGCCGAGGAAGAGAAGCACGGCCCGGGTTGGGGGGGAGGGAGTGGTGTGGGGCAGTTGTGAGGGGAGGGCTGGGATGTGGAGGATGAGAGCAAGAGAGTGAAAAATTTTGTGCCAGTCAACAGGCGAATTGATGGCGGAGAGGAGAGGAGTCCAGTGCTCTGGCCTCCGGGCCCCCAGCTCTGCTGCTGCCTGCTGTGTGGCCTCAGGAAACTCTCCTTCCCCTCTGATCTTCAGCTTCCTCACGTGCTCTGTTGGGGCTCGGGGCAGTGGGGAGCATCGGAGGAGACGTGGAGGTGAAGGAGCCTGGGCACCTGTAGACAAGGCTGGTGGGAGGCCTCTGTGGGTTTCACCACCATGTCTGTGTGTGTGCGCGTGCGTGTGCACGTGTGCACGCGGGAGCCAGCCCTCGCCTGGGCTGTGTTGCTGGGGTTGAACCTCAGAGCTCAGAGCTAGGAGCTCGCCTCTAGGGAGTGGAGAGCCTGCCTCCTTCCTTGGAGGGGGTGAGGGGGCTCTGGGGTGGCCCCAGGGTGGGGACTCTGGTCCCCATCACCCCGCTGTTGAAGCGTGTGCAGGACTCGGCCTCCTAGCTGGGCTCGAGGGCACGGGCGGGTGAGTGGGTGTACTGCCTGAGAGCTTTGCAAAGCTGAGCCCGGGAAACAAATCCCCGTGTCCCCCAAAGGGACGGCCCCAAGGTTGCACAGCCCATCGGGGCTGGGGAAACAGCGAGTATGAGCTGTGTCCTTAAAGGCTGCAGGATCTCAACTAACAGTGGAATTACCTGATGGGGGCACGGCGAGGGAGGGTACAGTGGTGGATTGTGGGAAGCTGGTCCAGCTGGGCTGTCATTTCAGCCTCTCTCAGCCCCTGCCAGGCCCAGGGAGGCGGTGGGGCCGGCTTTCCAGTTGCTAATGCTCAGGGCTGGGCTTGACAGACGGGAGGGGCTGTGTGTTCTCCCAGGGGACACCCTGCAGCCCAGGGTGCAAGGGCTGGGTGCAGCCGAGATGGCGGGCTCAGATATGGGTGTTTGCAGGCAGGACCAGGAGGGGGAGCCCAGCAGAACCCAGCTACAAGGCCATTAGGAAGGAGGCTGTGCTCCCCTCTTGGGTCTCCCAGTGGCCCCCGGGATCTCCTGGGGCCTCTTGGGATGGAGCAGATCCCGTCCCAGGTGCGAGGTGAGGGTCATCCTGATCGTGTTCACGTTTCAAGACCAGTGAATCTGAGGCCGTTGGTTTTCAAACCTTTTTTCTTTTTTCTGCCTCAACAACCCTTGATTCAAATGACGTCTCACCAGGAAGGTAAATGAGCCCCCCAGATCAACCCCAGAGAGCTCTGCCACGGCCAGGGCTGCGGGGTAGGGTTGGAACCCCCCACCCCCACTCAAGGCCTCTGAGATTAGTTCAGACAAGTCCAAGTTCTTGCCATCTCCGGCACCTTCCTCTTCTCCATCCAGCCTCTGGGCGGTTCAGATGGGGGTCTGAGGCCTTCGGGCCTGGACCAGACAAGGCAGGAACCGACTTCCTGCCTTTTCAGGAGATTTTGACCCAGGAAGGACAGGCTGAAAAGTTCTGGCTGCCGCTCGGGACAACGAGCGTGGGCTTCGGGGCCAGACCGCCTATGTCCAGGTCCCAGCTCTGCCCTGGCCTTGCTGGGTGATGCCGGGCGGGTTCCTACGCTTTGCATGCCTCAGTTTCCCCAGCCATGAAGTGAGCATGAGGCAGGACTCTGAGAACTCTACTCAAAAGGCAATGTCGACACCCCGCCCAGTCTGTCACCTTATGGAATGTTCTGGAACTCCTGTGAAGAGCAAGAGTCCACATGGGCCAAGACTTTAGAAGTAGGCTTGTTGGGTGGTAAGAGGTTGGGAAACATCCCCTGCGACTAAGAGTTTGGATGGCCTCCTGGGACAGACTCCGTCATCTGACAGAGGCTGCCTGGGGGTCAGGAGAGGAGCCCACAGCTGGAAGCATCTAAGTCCTGCCTCTGGCCCTCCCACCGGCGTGGCCTGCAGCAAGCTGCTTGACCCTCTGATCGCACCTCCAGAAGACAGAGGGAGGCACGAGGATGAAATGAGATGACGCGCCAGTCCAGTGGGCCGGTCTTGGTCTGTGTCACTGGACTTCTCATCAGCGTTTGACGCAATGGACCTGCCTTCTCCCAGAAGCGCGTTCCCCGCTCGGCCTGTGTCCCCGCGCTCTCCTCCCACGCTGGCTGCTCCTCAGTGGCTCCTGTGCGGTCAGGATGGGCAGGCGCTCCTGGAGGCCTGGTGTGGTCCAGGCGGACAGCCTGTTCCTGCAGCTCCTCCCGGGCAGTGCGTGTGGGCAGATTGTCCTCTCAGTTTCTCAGCTGTGGATGCGTCTTTCCTTTGGCCTGTCCTCTGAGGTCAGCATCTGGTACTTGTTGTCTCTTTAGTTCAGCTCTGATGTTCCTTCCATCCAGCAGCTCTCTGGGTTGGATTCCTAATCAACGTTTGATGAAAGTTTATTAAATGACTAACCAGAGAAGGGGAGTGGGGTCAGATCACTCCTAGGACATTTACTGGCTACGTGGACTTCCATTCTGTGGGAATGACTGGAAACGGCGCCGGGAACCAGTGTTGTGGGCTCAGTCCCGGTACAAGAACACGAGCAGCTGTAACATGCTGTGTGATAAACACTTTTACGTGATTCGTTTGGTCCTCTGAACTGGTGATATTCATCTATTTCGCAGGTGAAGATTCTGAAGCACAGAGATATAGACCATTTTGCTCATGCACCCCCAACCCCGGAGATAGACTTAAAGAACCAGACCAATGATTAGGGAGTAGATACTTGTGGCAGAGGATAAAGAAGATTAGACACGGTCGATCCTCATTATTTGTGGATTCCATATTTGCAAATTCACCTACTCGCTAAAATTTACTTGTAATCCCAAAGTCAACACTGCTGATGCTTTTGCTGTCAATCATGGACGTTTGCAGAGCAGTGACACGTCTTATTTGCCTGATCCACATGACCCCAGCTGAGGTGGAACAAGGCCGTGCTCTGCCTTCGTGTTTCAGCTCTCATCCAGAGGCGCCCAGAGGAGTCAGACGGCAGGTGCAGTGCAGTGTGATCGAGAAGCTTCAGCTGTGGGACCAAGTGGCTGGGGTTTGAATCCCAACTCTGGCACCTGTTTGGGGCGAGGCCCCAGGCAAGTCACTTAACACTTTGAACTTTATCTTTTTTAAAATAAAGAAAATAGAATATACCAGGATGAGTTGTTCTTAAGATTTAAGATTATGATCTATGTGAGAGACGTGTGTGTGTGTGTGTATGCATGCACGAGCTTAGATATATTTTTCCTAGGAGCAATGTTTCAGTATTCATTCAGTCTTTGTGGCAACTTTATAGAGCTTAAATTCTATGAAAAATGAAAATTGACTGTACTATTCTCACATTTACCCAAGAAAGAAGACAAAGGAATTTTGGAAAGAGATGTTAAGAGACGGGGAGCAAGAGCAGCTTGGAGCTAGGACATCAGTAGACATTGTTGGTTTGTGCCACTGGAAACTCTCAGGTGAGCAGCTTTCATGCTCAAACAGCCCTCGCAAACTTCCAAGGAAAATGAGCAGCTCACAGTCAAAAATCGCAAAAATTATGGAGAATAAAAGCACCATAAGTGAGAACCAACAGGAAAAGAAGACATAAAAAATGGATCCACAAAGATATCAATACTGAAGTCATTAGACAGAATGTAAAATAACTATGTTTCTATGTTTAAAGAAAAGTAAGATAAGCTTGAAAATATGAACTTGAAATAAACACATCTGAAAAAAGAACCAAAGAGCCAAGTAGGATTTCTGCCAATAGAAATTACGATAATTGAAAATGAAACAAATCTGTGTTTACAAATGAAGAGGAAAATTAGACACAGCTGAAGAGAAAAAGCAGTAAACGGAAGACAGATCTAAAGAAATTATTCAAAACATAATGTAAAGGGTCAAAAATAGAGGAAAAATATAAAGGATAGAGTGAGAAGGTCTGATGTGTGTCTAATCAGAGTTCTAGATGGAGGTAACGGGGAACGGGGAAAGTCAACATTTCAAATGATAGTGGGCAGGAATTTCTAGAATCATTGAAAGACTAATCTTCAGATCCAGGGATTCCAGTGAATTGCAAGGAAGAAAAACCCCAGGAAATACGCATTCAGACAGCTCACCGGGAAACTGCAGAACTCCAGAGAAAAAGAGAAAAGTTAGATCATCAGGGAAAGAATGGGGATTTGGTTGACAGCTGATTTCTCAACAGGACGATGGAAGCCAGAAGACGGTGGATGCCACACACGGATCAGAGTGATCATTGTAAAACCCAGGTAAACGTCATTCTGCTTGAAACTTTGCAGTAGCTCCTCATTTTCTCAAAGTCTTTACAATGGTTACAGGCCCTGTGTTATTTAGTTCCTTTGTTATCTCTGACTTCCTCTCGTACTCTCTCCCTTGCACACTCTGTTCCGTCCTCTCTGGCCTCCTTGCTGTTCCTTCACTGTGCCAAGCACACACTCGTGTCAGGGCTTTTGCACCAGCTCTTTGCTCCACCTGGAATACTTGCCCCTCAGATATTCACAGGAGTTTTCCCACGTGGGTCACCTTCTCAGAGGTCCACTCTGACCCTCCTATGTAGTGCTGTCATATGTCCTCTTTCTACCAGGCATTTCTGATCTCCCTTAACCTCTACTTTCCTTTCTGATGTGGGTCTCCACATGGTAGCATATAAGATCTGTGATTTGTCCATTTTGCTTATGCTTTTTATCCTCTGGTCCAGAATGTAAGATCCACAAGCACAGAAAGTTTTTGAGTTTTGTTCACTCAGGTGTCCCAAATGTCTGGGATGTGTCCTGGCATATGGTAGGTCCCCAAATAAATACATGTTGAAGGAATGAATCAATTCTATATTCAGCATGAGTGGGAAATAAAGACATTTTCAGATAAACAAAAATTCAGCTCGAGCTAGAGGAAATGAAATTGGGTTATACTTAAGGAACGACTATGATCTCCAGGGAAAAGACTGAGACGCAAAAAGGAATGAAGAACAAAAATTATGGTGGGGCTGGCCCCGTGGCTGAGTGGTTAAGTTCATGTGCTCCACTTTTGTGGCCTGGGGTTTGCAGATTCGGATCCTGGGCATGGACCTCCACACCGCTCATCAAGCCATTCTGTGACGGCATCCCACATAGAAGAACTAGAATGACTTACAACTAGGTGTACAACTCTGTACTGGGGCTTTGGAGAGAAAAGAAAAAGAAACAGAGGAAGATTAGCAACAGATGTTAGCTCAGGGCCAATCTCTCCTCACTAAAAAAAAGCATACCTTAAAAAAAAGAGCAGTTTAAAAAAATCATGGTAAATTTGAGGGCAAAAAATAAACACTGACTATATACGATAATAATAACATCTAATGTATGTGGGGACACAGTTTAATACAAAAATGCTGGTAAAAAGTAGCACATAAATTGGAAGGAGCATAATTTAATTTAAAGAGTTCTAGCCCTCTCAGATTTGTCAGGAGGAAATAACTTTAGAATTTATTAAGAATGCATGTTAAAATAGCTAGTATAATGGCTAAATGAATAGATGTATAATATATCTCAAATGCATGAGGGCAAGGTAGGAAAATGAAATGCAAAAAAAGAGAGAAAAACCCTGAAACCTCCATCACTCATGGTGGGATTTATATTGTTCATTAAGTATTCACTCTGCCTACCCACCCCTCCATTGACGTCGAACTAGACCACGTGATTTGCTTCAGCCAATGGAATGGGAGTAGAAATAGCTCAGGGGCTTTAAATGTCCTCACATGATTTGGCTCTGTGTCATGTGCTTTGGCCTCTGCCTCTGCCACCTGCCCCGGATGGCCTCTGCTGCGTCAGCCTGGTCCCGGTGAGGATATTCTTGGAGCAGACTCACAGCGTGGAACAGTGAGAAGATAAGGCAGAGCTGTAGCCAGCCTCAGACCCGAGAGTGAGAAGTACGTTTTCTTTGTTGTAAGTCACTGAGATTTTGGTGTTGTGTGTTATACATTAGTATTGCAGTAATATCTAATTAATACACAGATCAAAATAAGACAAGAAAAGGCGCCGGCCTGGGAACGTAGTGGTTGGGTTCTCATGCTCTGCTTCAGCGGCCCAGGGTTTGTGGGTTTGGACCTGTGCACTGCTCGTTGAGCCACGCTGTGGTGGCGTCCCACATACAAGATGGAGGAAGATTGTCACAGAGCTTAGCTCAAGGCCAATCTTCCTCACCAAAAAAAAAAAAAAAAAAAAGGAAGAAAGAAAGAAAAAAAAAGAGGAGGGGAAGAGAAGTAGAAAATACAGGTCAAATAAGAAAACATAGTAAGTGAGTGGAAACAAACCCAAACTGATCACCAACCATTAAAATATAAATGGACTGAACTCTCTAGTTAAAAAGACAAAGACTATTGAACAACATTAAGATAAAATTCAATCATATGCTATTTACAAAGGACACACGGAAAACATAAGGACACAAAGTATGAAAATCAAAGGATGAAAAAATATATTCTAGGCAAATTTAAAAAACCAAGAAAAATGGGATGGCTATATTAATGTCAGAAAAAATAGACTTTAAGGCCAAAAGCATTACTAGAGATAAAGAAGGGCAATGAGGAATAAATGAGTTAATTCACTGGGAAGAGAGAAAAATTCTAATCTTTTATACATTAATAACATAGGCTAAAATACGTAAAGTTAGAATTGACTGACAAAAAACGACATATGAAAGTCCAAAATTATAATGGGACAGTTAAACTTATTGCTTCCAATAATTTACAAGTCAAGTAGATAAAAATAAGAAAGTATTTAAAAGATTTAGTAGTATGTATCACAAACTTGATCAAGCGCATATATAGAGAGCTCAACAATAGGAGAATACTTATTTTTTTCAAGGGCACGTGAACGTTAATGAAAAATGACCACGTGTTTGTTCAGAAAGCTAACTTCAACAAATTCCAAAGGATGTGTGTCATAAGACTATACTCTAGGACCACGATGAAGTTAACTTAGAGATCAACAATAAATAGATAACTGGAAAAACAGTATACATTTGGAAATTAAAAAAGAAAAACATCTCCATCCACAAGTCAATAGAAAAATATCCATGGTCACTGCGTGGAAAACAGAATCAAAACAAAGTGAATACAGCTACACACATCAATATATACGAATCTTTAAACAATATGTAGCAAAAGAAGAAAGTCATAGAAGAATGTAGGCAGGATGAGTCCATTTATCTTAAGGTCACAGACAAGCAAAATGAAACAATGTATTATTTAGGGATACATATGTGGGTGGTTTTAAAGAAAAACAAGCAATATTAACCTGAAATTTGGAACAGTAGCAATCTTCAGAGGCACACAAGGGGCTTCTAAGTGTATTCTGGTTCTTAAATCAGGGGATGGGTACTTCGTTGTTCATAATTATCATATAAAGTGACCTATCCATTTAATCCACTAGGCGTATAGCTGATACATTTCACAATAAACATCATTTTCCCAAAAAGCTCAGACACGGCACTTCTCTGTGGTGGTGAGCCCTTATCTGGCCAGAAGGGAGGCCCAACTCGTGGGAATAAAGAGCTTCTTTCTAAACAGATAAATCAAGATGGGCGCAAAACTTGGCTTAGTTCATTAGCGGGGGAAAAAAAATTGGTCCTGTTGAATGTGGTATTTCTTTCCAGATGGTATTCATTTCAGGAGACAGCCTGAGCATCATCACTGTCTCTCATTTGCTGAAATAAATTCCCCACAAATAAGGGCGGGTTTCCATCTTGAGCTGCTGTTTCGGCAGCTGCTATTGTGGCGTCTCCCTTCTTGCCGTGGGGCCTGTTTTGCTCTCTCCTCTCTCCCCTTGTTCTTCTCCTCCACCTCCTTTTCTTAGAGCTTCAGGGTGGCAGGAGATTCTCATCCCGTGCATGAATCCTGCCAACACCCTCCCAGCTGGGTGGAGGTGCAGCTTCTGCTTACATACCTCCCCTGACAGGCAACTCACTCCTCCACATGGGCTTCTGTAATGAACCCAACTCTAACTCCCTGTAGCATCTACCCATTGCTTACGGCCCGGCAATCTGAGGTCCCAACCACAGTCAGACCACCTCTCTTTCCTGGATATTCTGCAGATGTGCGACGGGAGCCCAGTCCTCCCCTCCCCCGACCCCCATCTTCTCCTTCTGGGAGAGCCTCTGTCCATTCCCACATCACTGCTGACTGGTCTGAAACCCTAATCCAGTCGCTCTTGGGCACACACCAGTGTGGGACTTTATGAGGCTGGGGGAATCTTTCGTGCAGGTTTGGGTCAGAATTTGGGCAGACTTGGATACGAGGTGGGAGGGGCCAGTGGGTGGGCAGGAAGATGGGCCTGGGGGCCTGGGGAGAGCTTGGGGCAATGGACCAAGTGCCCAGTCTGGTCTCCCGGGGCTGCAGGGCGCCGGCCTGGCCTGGCAGCAGACACAGCTCTGAGGATCCGTGGCGGCCGGATTCATCTACCCACCTCACCCCTCTCGCGGTGAAGACTCAGGCCCCACTCACAGGCTTTCTCTCACACCACCACTTGGTGGCCTCTGTGCCTGCGGGTCCCCCATGTCACACCCCGGCCGGTGACTTTCTCCGCACACCACTCAGCGACTTCCCCTGACTGTCACACCTCAGCCTTGTCGTCAACTAGAACTTGACCCCTGAAATTAAAAAAAAAGTATATAAATTAAATGTTAATCAAATTAATAATTACACATGGGTTAACAAAAGCTCATACAGAGAGCTCATCTCCCCCTCTTCAGTGACCCCACTGGGATCCATTCTGTTTCCACTTCCCCCTGGAGATTACCTTTCTGTCTCTAAGAACGTGCTCATATCGCTTGGATCTGTCAGCATTTTGAGTTGGAGGCAATGGAAACCAACGCTGGGTAACAGACACGGAAAGGACATTTATTAGAAATCTATAATGAGAGTCACAAAGTCATCGGGAGGCTGGGGATCCACGTGGAAGTCGCGTAGGAACGACACTCCAAGTCACATCCCAGCATTGGCCTGGTGAACACCCCTGTGGGGCCCAGACTGCAGCCTGTGTTTCCAGCCCCTCTGATGCCGGACGCTGCTCTGCGGCCCCCGCCACTTCTAGAAGCTGAACGTGGCCTCCCCAAGCAGCCTCCAGTCTCGCCAGAATGGGCTCTGCGTGGCCTCTGCTTCTCCATCTCCTGGCTTTGGCGTCACAGTCTAAGCGAGCGCATCTGATTGGCTGAGCTGGCGTGGCCCTGAGCCTGGCTGCGATGGCGGCTGGGCAGGAGTGGAGTCCTGGGCATTTCCCCTTCTATGGGAGGAGGAGGAATTCCCAAAAAATGGAGAGGAGCCCAGACTCAAGTGGCCAGGGGGGATGACGTATGTCTACCATCTTGGTACTTCTTGATTGATCAGTTTTAGACATCTGACACCTTGCTCTGACACCTGAAGATTCAACTGCTTTATCGCCCCTCCAGCCCCACCTCTCCTCCCCACATAGTTACCCCCTCCTTTTTAGTTACTGTTATTTATCTTCAGAACTTCCATTGCTTCATCAATTTTGACAACGTGCTGCACAGGATAAGGCCATCGATGCCTCTCCCGCTTATGTCAACTCTCTTCTTCACTCTGCCCTCCCTACAGCTGTCATTTGTCCTTCTCTGTTGTGGTGGTCGAAAATGTTTGCATCCTTGAACCTTAATTCAGCCTTCTCTGCTTTGTGCATATGCTGATTATGAAAGTGGAAAGTAAGTAGAGGGCTTCCATTGTTACGATTATGTAAATAGTGCTCCCCTCGAAACTCAGAGGGGTTCTGTGAGCGTCTTTTCTTTGAAGTCTCGCTTTTATTTCTCTGGAAGTTTCTCGGTGCTGTTCTTTTGCTCACATTTATTGCATCCTAAATTCTTTTGACGTTCCGGGGCTGGGATACCACCAAATCTGCAGCATCTCTCGTTTCTCCGGGCCCCTTTGCTCTGGTGCTTGTTACTCCACCACCCTCTTTGCTCACCGTGACCCTGTCACCCTCCTCTTTCTGTCATTATTCCTCTGGGCTGGAACCACCATTGCCTGCAGCCCATTCTTTGTCTTTCTTGGTTTACTTACTTTTTCCCTTCGTGGCGGCGGGGGGCGGGGGGGGGGGGCGGAGGGGGTGGAGAGTGGGTAGGTAGGTGGTAAACCTGCTGAGACTTTGCAGGTGTAAAACACTGTCTGGTTCTCCAGTTTGGTCGCCGCTTTGAATGGGTCTAGAATTCAAGGTTAAAAATATTTGCCCCTCAGACTGTGGAAGGCATAGCTCTGTTGTCTTCTGGTAGGAGGTGGTGTGGACGCGAGTTCTGTAGCTGGTCTGTAGTCCCTTGTGGGTGACTCCTTTCCGCCTCTGCCACCAGAAATGTTTAGGGCCACCTGTCCACCGCTGGTGCACCTAGTGGGGTTCGCGGTGACGTTTCTGTGCATTTCTCCATTAGTTTCACTCACTGTGCTGTCTGCTCAGCCAGGTGTGATCTGAAGCCTCATGGCCCTCCTGTTCTGGAAACTTCTCTCCTGTGTGTCTTTCACAGTTTATCCCCTTCTGTATTCTCTGCTCTCTCTTTCTGCGGCTCCCAATGTTAGGCCTTGGATTTTCTTAATTGACCTTCAATTAATCTTTTCTTTCATCTTCCATCTTTCTCCCCTTTTTTCCTCTACTTTGTGGGATATTGCTCAACTTTCATCATTAACTGTTTTATTATTACATTTAAAAAATTCGAGCAAACAGGTTTTAAATTTCCTACAGTTGTTTTTTATTTACCTATTGAACTCCTTTGGGGACGTCCATTGGAGTTTTTGTTGAAATGATGCTTTAACTCCTGAATTAGTTTTCTTTCCTTGGAACACATTTTTTTCAGAGTAGCTTTTATTGATGTATAACACACATAAAGTTAAAAGCCAGAAATAATTGCCTTTTCAAACCTGGAAAGCCCCTCGTTTCTTGACTCTGTCTATCCCCTTCTACTTGTGTTTACGAGCTGGCCCAGTCTTCCCCGAGCTTTTCTTGTGGTGCCTGACTGAAGTCAGCCTTAGTGGCACACACACGTCCCCCTGCCTCTTTCCAGCCACTTTCTCTAAAGCTACAGGTGCAGTGCGCACACGGCCTGCCTTCCACATTTTCTCAGTCCAAGCCTTGCAGGATTACCCGAAGTTTTGTCGTGGTTTCACAGAGCCCCTCGGCCTTCCACCTGAGAAGTCTGTTTCTGGGCCATCTCCCGCCCAGTCCCTAAGCCAACGTCACCTGGTTTCCATTTTTATCCCAGTGGTACTTCTCTGCTTCTTTTCGGTACTAGTCGGTGTAAGGCCTGCTGTGTAACCAGCAAACCCCGGGACTGTCTTAATTCCGTAGATGTCTGTTTTCATTCATGTGCGGTCAGTGGGAGTTTCCCCAGATGTGTCTGTCTGTGTGGGAGTCTGGGCCAAGCTGCCATTCCATCCACGTGCCCCACCCCCGTGCCTCTTTCCTGCCTTCCTGGCAGCTCCGCCATCTTCAGCTGGAGGCTTCCAAGGTCATCCTGGTTGTTGACCTTCGGTGGCAGAAAGAGAAAGAGCGCAGAGACCCGAAAATGGCGACTTTCGTGGACCAGGCCTTGAAGCGTGCACATCACCCCCTGTCACATTATTGGCCAGAGCTCAGGCGCAAGACCACTCCCAGTTGCAAGGAACCCTGGGAAACTTTGTTTAGCCATGTGCCCAGGAAGAAGAGGAAGTGTTTTGGTGAACAACTAGCGATCTTTGCAGTGTCTGCTGTTCCCACCCTGGTCCAATCACTGGCCTCTCTTCCTGCCTTCAGCTTCTCCCTCCAACTCCTTCCCCACGTTGTAGCAAAACTGTGAGCTTCTAAAAATGCAAATCGAACCACATTGGCTCCAGCTTAAAGATCTCTGTGGCTTCTCACCACCTTCGGGACAGTGATTGTTTTCCCTGCCGTGGTCTGTCCCCAGCGCTCTGCGGCTCAGGCCCCTCCAGCCCCCAGGCCACCTCCCCGTTGTCTGTGCACGCTCTTCCAGCAATAACAAGCCATGCGCTGATGCAGAATATGCCAGAGGTTTCCACCCCGAGACCGAGAATTCTCTTCCTTTTCTCTGCTTGATCAAGTGGTGCTTGTCCTTCTGTCTTCTGAGGAGCCCCCCTCCCAACACCCATAAGATGGGCATTTGCCCCTCCTGTGTGCCCACCCGCATGTCATACTCACATAGGGCAATGCCCTGTGGCTGTGCTCACGCTGGAGCCCCGGCTTGTATTGTGCTCTGCCCAGCACCTACCAGGTGCCCAGTGAAGGTTTGTTGAGTGAATGAATGAACACAATTCCTAAGTCAAGCGGCAGGGTCTGAGAGCTGGAGCAGGGCCTGCAGGAGCCGGAGGGAGAGAGGGGAAGGTTGGCTGCCTGGGTGCCGAGGACGCTGGGGGTCCCAGGGGAGGACCCAGGGCTATCCCTTGTTCCTGCTTGTATGGAGATCCCCAAGTCATCCAGTCACTTCCTTCTGGGGGCCTCCCTGCCTCCTCATCCCTCCGCCTGGCTTCTGCCCACACCCAGATCTGACCTGCCAGGGTGCTGCCCGAGGGTCTAGAGAGGGCAGCCCAGGGCCTGGGGAGACAGGAGAGGCCCTGGGGGGGCAGGGCTGGCCCAGAACCCACTTTACCACCCAGTAGCTGGTCCCTGGATCTGCCAATATCGCAGAAAGAGCACTTTGGGGAAAAGGCAGATTGGCAGGGCCCGGGGAGGGCTCGGCCCTCAGGGCAGGGCATGGGGGGCTGCAGGAGGCACCGATCACGGAGGATCTTTGAGGTCTCTGCCCTTCCCAAGAGAGGAGCACCCCATCCTGGGGGATATTTTTGAAAAAGTAAGATTGCTTTGTTAAGGTATAATTTACATACGATAAAATGCACTCACTTTGTGTCCAGTGACACGGTTTTGACGAACGCATACCTGGGTGACCGCCACCCTCATCAAGATACGAAACATTTCCTTCACCCCAGAAAGTCCCCTTGTCCTCCGCAGCTAGGCTCTCCCTCCCTCGGGCAGCCACTGGTCTGGTTTCTCCCACGGGATATTGGTTTTGCTGCTTTTGAGCTGCAGGTAAGCGGAATCCTGCAGGACGCACCCTTCGTGCCTGGCTCGCTCCTGTCACAGTGATGACCGCGAGATTCGTCGCGTCTTTGCGGGAATTGCTGAGTGGTACTTGAGGGTCTGTCGCACCCGGGAGTTCTCAGCCCCCGTGAATGGCCGAGGCACCAGCGCCCAGACCCGGGCAGAGGCGCATCACTGACGCCATCAGGGATCATTCATTCATGGACTGTTCCTCTGCTCTCCGGTCTGTAGTAGGCACCTGCTGTGTGCACTGGCCTGTACCGGCCCCTGAAGAGGACATAAAGGAGGGGTGAGGCGGGGTGGGGTTAGGATGTGGGGAAAGGGCTGGTGGTCAGCCGGAGGGGGCTGATAACGACAAGGAGGAGGTAAGCCTTAGGCCAGGTCCTAAGCATGGGACACAGTCCCCAGGGGAGGGAGCTGTGGTGCCATTCGGGGGTGGGGTGGTCAGAGCTGAGCGGGTGCCTGGACAGTGGCAGGGCCTGTGGGCTGTGTTCTTCGCTCTCTTCCTCCTTTCACACTGTTCACACCCGGGCGCTGGCCGAAGCCTTGACAGCAGGGGGTCTCACACCGAGAGAGCATCAGTCCGCTGGAGGGCTCGTTAAAACGCAGGTTGCTGGTTCCCCTCCCCACCCAGCGTTTCCGATTCAGCAGATCAGGCTGCGCCCGAGAATCTGCATTTCTAACAAGTTCGCCAGTCAGGTGGATGCTGCCGGTCCAGGGTCCGCACGTTGAGACCCTCTGCTCTCCAAGGTGGGGAGGGCCCACACCCCCACAGTTCTGGGTCCATGGCTACTTCAGAAGACGTCAAAGTTCTAGGATGGGGCCCTCACACCTCCTCCCCAGGTCTTTGCTCAGGGTGTTTCTCCCGTCAAGAAGGCCTTTCCCAGCCCATTCGTCTCTCCAAATTCTTGTCTGTCCTTCCAGCTCTGGAGTAATGCCCCCTCCTCCAGGAAGCCTGCCAAGGCCACCCCATACTCCGTTATCTTTCTGCCCACTCTTGTTATCACCCACCCTCGGGATGGTTCCGAACACTTCCAGTCTGCTCATTTCTTCTCTTCAGAAGGATGGAGGCACCCAACAGAAGTAGAAATGTACACACACGTTCACAGCAGCGCTATTCACAATAGCCCCAAAGCAGAAGCACCCGAGTGTCCATCAGTGGATGAAGGATAAACAAAATGTGGGGCAGCCACACACGGGGGTATGATTCAGCCATAAAAAGGAAGGAAGTGTTGACATACGCTACAATGTGGATGAACCTCGAAAATGACGCTAAGTGAAGGAAGCCAGACACAAAGGACCACGTACCGTATGATTTCATTTGCAGGAAATGTCTAGAATGAGCAAATCCATAGAGACAGACTGTAGATTATCGGCTGCCAGGGGCTGGGTGGGTAGAGGTTGGGGGGCTGCTGCTCAAAGGCACAGGGCTTCTTTTTGGGGTGACGGGAAGGTGCTTAAGTCAGTTGTGGGGATGGTTGCACAACTACGTGAATACACTAAAAGCCCTTGGACTGTGTTCTTTAAATGGGTGAATTGTGTGCTGTAGGAATTATGTGTCAATAAAGGTGTTATAAAAGAAAAAAGAAAGGCTAGGACACTGGACGGCATGGGCTCTGTCTCCTGGCCCTGGGAACAGCCTGCTGTGGTCCAGCGGCTCCCACCGCCTCCATTGTTCAGAGGACTAACTCCGGACCCGGAGTCAGCACCTTGCTGTGTGTGCTGGGGTGAGCCTGTGCCCTCTCTGAGCCGGGAACACTGAGAAGTGATGCAGGAGGCAGCGGTGGACCAAGGGACCAGTGGTCCCCAGAGCAGAATCTTTCTGAGGTCTGCAGCCTGGACCCCGGCAGGGTGGGCGTGAAGGTAGGTGCCGCCACCCGCCTGCTCTGAGGGATGGAGGCAACCCCACCATGCTCTGTCTTTTAATGTCCCTGAGCTCCGGGGTTTGGTCCTGAGACTGCAGAGAATGAAAGGGAATTACCGGCTACAAGCCCCAGGGTCTTGTTGGTAAGTGGCGCATTCAGCCGGAACTTGGATCCAGAGCGATTTCACCCCAGTCTTTTTTTAGATGATGTTTTCTTAACAACCTACAGAGAACTTCGGTCCCCTCCCTCCTAATCCCCCGCTTTGCGCAAACCTGAAATTAATCTTCTAAATACCCAAGCTGGTTCCAGAAAGAAGCGAGCTGGGAGAAAGGGTGGGGGAGAGACCGGGGGGAGCCCCACCCTCCCATCCTCGAGGTCTTTCTCGTGTTTGACTCACAGCCCGGGAGGGGTGGGTCGCTGAACTGCCACCTGACGCTTCCCAACGTACCCTGCACCAAGCCCTCCCAGCTTCCATCCAGCCCTGCTTGCACATTTCCAGTGATGGGGAGCTCATCACATCCAAAGGCAGCTTGTCTCTGAAAGAGCTTTGCCTGGGCCACTGCCCGAGTTTGCACCTCTGCCCTCTGGGGATTGTAGGACTGTCACCGTATGCCCCGAGCCTGTTCGTGGTCAGTCCAACTGTTAACAAGGAAAATGTGTGCCCGCTTCTCCAGAGGGGATGGTCCTTCCTCAGTCTTGGCCACAGATGGGGAAGACAGACACTGGAAGACGCTCAACCCCCGACACACCGAGGTACTCCCATCCCAGCTGGAACACACCCTCTTTCTCCCCACTTGCCCAAGTTCAAACGTTGTCTTATATAAATTCGGAAAAGACACCCCCGACTCCAGGTGGGTGCAGCTTCATGCTAGGGTCAGGGGTTCAGCTCCCACTGATCCCTTAGCCAAGTGCCCTTGAGCAGTGAACAACACACACAACCGTACCAGGTGGCCCTACACCTGCCCCCTCCCCAGGTGTCTGGTCTCAGCCAACTGCTCCGTCTTTCCCTTGTGGTTTTCTCTGGGTCGAGTTGTCTGGAACCTTGTCTCTAGAATCCTCTCTCCTCTATGGGTCTGAGTCAGAGCTGACCTAACACAGCTGGAGGTGGGAGAGACAGAAGCAGAGGACAGGTTCCAGTTTGTCCTCGTCTTTCCTCTGAGTGTCCCTGATCCACTCTTCCAGATTGGGGACCTCCTGTGTGCCAGCTCCTCTTCCAGATTGCTGGCTGGGCTGGCTCCCAGGAAGACACCATGGGCCTCCCTAGGCTTCCGGCAACGTCTACACCGGCCAGGCCCCGCTGCAGCAGCTGGACCCACCTGGCTTCCGGATTTCTCTGTGGGCTCCTCTTGCACCCTGGCTTTGAGATGGCTGGCTGGAGATGCTCCCCTGGTCCCCGCACGGCTCCCTTCTTTGCACCTTTGTTCGCAGACCCCCCTGGGGGTGAGGCTGCTTCCTGTGCTGCGATGCTCGCCATGGCTGCTCCCTGCCCAAGTCTGACGTCACCCACATCTTAGCAAGTGGGGCGGCCTCGCTCCTGCTCAGCTCGCACTTGATTGCTCCCCACAGGCTGTTGGCTTGACCCCCTAGTGTCCCTCTAGCTGACACCCTGGCCCTCCTGGGCCCCTCTCTCCACTCACCTGCACTGTTTCATCAGAGTCTTTTCTGGTTTTCCAGCTCTGGTCCAGCTCTGTGTCTGGCCAGAGATTGCTTCATATTTGTCTCTGCGCCAAACCTCTCGGTGGCTCCCTGTCTTCCACAAGGACCAGGCCCCTTACCTGGGTCCAGGGCCCCCCCAGAACCTGGTACTCGCCACCTTCACAGACAAGTCCTGCCTCTCACTCATCCTGTGACCTGGGTCAGCCAGCTGAATCAGTGTCTCCAGTGATCATCCTAGGAAAAATGAGAGGAACACACAGCGTCCTGCAGACAGGTTGTCTGAATCCTCCTCCCCATTCCACCCCCACCCACCATCTCTGTCTGGAAAACTTCTACTCGTCCATCAAAACCTCAGCTTCAGTGTCCACCTCTGCTCACTTGTTCACTTGGCCACACCCTCCCCACCAGCCCCACTCCTTTATGCTTCTCCTATGGTTCCTTGAGCTTTCCCGTGTCCTAGCTCTGTCCCACTGGATGGCAGCGGCCTTTTTGCTCTCTGTTCCTATGAGGACCAGGCAGCAGGCACTGGCTCTGATCTACTCCTGTGTCCTGGTGTGGCTCAGCCCAGGCCCGGAGGAGGCACCCAGAAAGGCTTGGGGACCTCCTGTGTGCCAGGGTAATGGGAGCAGATGGAGACCTCTCAGCAGGAGATTTCCGCGTGGTCAACCTGTCATCAAAGAGCCTGCAGGGGAGCTGAGGCCACCACTGGGGGACACTGAAGGGGCAAGAGAGCTCCGGTAAAGGTCACCGAGAGTGTGCGCACTGCCTCCCTTCCTGGGAAGCCCGTGGGCAGCCAGGCTCCGGGCGGTGTGGGCCTCTGCGCAGCCAAGGGGATGGGCAGGACCAAGGTCTGTGGGGGGAGCCTGCCTCGGTGGGAGGCCCGGCCTGGAGCTCGTCCCTGTCATCATTATCATCATCAGCAGCAGCAGCAGCTACAGTGACCATCCCTCTGGGACTCAGCGTTTATAGGACGCCCTGAATCCACGGGTGTGAGCCTCTCAGGGGCTGGCGGGGGGTCCTGCGGCGCCCACGCGCGGGCGGAGCGGAGGAGGCTGCATCTGGTTCTCTGTCCATGCGCTTTGAGCCCCAGATTCCCAGGGCACCCGGAGGGGCTGTGGGGGCCATGATGTGGTGGCTGGGCGCACTGCCGTGGGGCGCTGGGAGTCAGGCAGTGGCAGCTCAGCCTTTCCCGGGTCTGAACTCAGGTCTCCTCCCGCCTCTCCTGGGTCAGGTGAGTACCTTCTCTCCCCTGGGCTTGGTCTCCTCATCCACAAAGTGGGAATAAGACACAGCTCCGGGCTTTGCCAAGTGACCCACGCGGGCCGTGCCTGGGGAGCCGCTTTGAATCTGTAAATCCACGTGCTCGGAGAAGGGGGTTTGGGCCAGCGACTGATGGAAGCAGGGCTCTCTGTGCCTCAGTTTCTCTGGCTGGCACACCCGTGCCTCTTCCTCCCAGGCAGCTGCGGGAGGCCCCGTATGGGTAAAGGGGATTCTTGCAGGTGACCTGCCATGCTGGTGTCAGCCAACGGGGCACATTCACCCAGAGAAGGGATGGAGTGAGGCAGGGGCGATGGGGTGGGTGGTGGTGGTGGTACGTGTCCTGGACCCCAAGGGGATTCTGGAGGGTGTGGCCTGGCATGGGTGCCTGGGCGGCCAGAGCTGGAGGAGGATCCGTATGCATAGTGGTCACCAGCAGAGACTCTGCAGCTGGACGGCTCAGCCCCACCCAGGCTCCCCCGCGTCCCACACCTGGCGGGTGACTCTCTGTGCCTCCACTGTCTCCCCTGCTCCGCGGGGCAAAGCAGCACCTCCCTCCGGGTTGCATGAGGATGGCTTGCATTTATGTACCGCGACGCCAGATCTGTGCCGGCTGCTACTGTTCCCCGGGGGGGGGGGGGCCTGTGCCCCGGGCGCAGCAGGAAGCCCACCAGGAGATTGTGCGGCAGCACCTGCCTTCTGCAGCCCTGGCCTCTGTGCATCAGCTTCTCCGGTGACTTGGGGCCTGTCCCCTCCCTTTGAGCCTCAAGTCACCATTTGGGGTAGCCAGAGGGCTCCCTGGGACCCCAGTCGCTCTGATAAAGCGACGGGGGAGGCAGATTCTGGGTCGTCTGACGCCTGACTGTTGTGCGGGCTGCTATCAGAATAAACAGGTTTTGTTGTGCGTTGCACAATCTTTGCATCTTTCATTTATCGCACAACAAATTGGAGAGGATTTAGCATGTATTTAATTAATTTGACAAAAATAGTTCAACAACAGTAAACCGGGCCGCAGAAACGCTCTCGGGGAGCGGCGCCGGCTCCTCCCGGGCTCAGAGAGGGCGGCGGCTCGGACTGCCTTGACGCTGGGGCCTGGTGTCTCTGGGTCAGGGAGAGGTGGCCCAGCCCCAGTGCCTGGGCCGACAGCCACACGCTGGACCTGGAGTTCAGGGCATGGCAGGAGAGCTGGGTGAGGGCAGGAGGCCTGGGGATGGCGGGGTCACAGGGCCCCTGGGAGCCTTGGTGCCTCATGCTCATGAAGGGACAGTACCCCCTGCAGACTCAGGGGACCCCGTGAGGATTTCCAGAGGCACTGGGGGAAAAGCTGCCTTGCGGCGGGCAGGGTGCTTGTTCCTTGCTGCTCAGTCTGCCACTGAATTCCTTATCCTTGTCTAAAGCTCAGGCCTCTCCTCTTCTGAAAAATATTTTGTATCACTTAGGGACTGTGTTTGGCTGCAAGTAAGAGGCCCTTTCTCCAAGATATGGCTCAAACAAACTAGGGGTTAGCATGTGACAAACAGGAGGCTCTTGGCTGGTGCTGGAACACCACGATGTTCTCAATGTCCCTGGTTCCTCTTCTCCTCTTCACCCTCCTTAGGGTGTGCTTTTCATCTTCAGAGAGACCTCCTGGCCATGAGATAGCTGCTCCAGATCCAGCCATCACATCCACGTCCTCAGTGGCACAAAGAGGGAAGGGGACGTGCAAAAGGGTGCAAGCCCTCTGAGTCTGTGCCTTCCTCTGAAGGTACTTTGCTAGAAACAGCACTCAATGCCTTTCACGTGTTCTGGGCAAGAATTTAGTCATGTCTTCACAAGAATTTAGTCTGTCTTCAAGGGAGACTGAGCAATGTCGTCTCTCCTCTGGGCATGTTGATGCCCCTGACAGAGTCAGGGTTCTGTTAGGAAGGAAGGAGAGGGGGATGGATATTTGGCGGCCTGCCAGCAGTGTCCAGCCCACCCTCCCTAAGCCTCCTGATCCCTGGGGTCCCCAAGACTGGCCGCTGGGCGGGCTGGGTCCTTGTGCACTGGAGTGGGCTCCTGCGGCAGGAGTGGAGTCTGATTCCTCCGGAGTGTCCAGCTCTGAAGGCGAAACCTGGTCCCCAAAGGAGGAGCAGGTGATGTGGAAGCGAGGGAGCTGCCCGTGTCCTGGACTCCGTCACAGAAGGACAGAGAGGTGAGGGCGCAGGGCTCAGCAGTGGACGCAGAGCCAGGCTGTCTGGGTTTGAATCCCAGCCCCGCTATTTATCAGCCAGCTTTCCAGGGCTCTGGCCCCGTTGGGAGGGAGAAGGTTCCAGAAAGGCAGGAGAGAGAGCTCTCCCAAGGGTGACCTGGGACAGGGGCTTAGGGGACAACCTCGGTGGGGACTCTGCCCTCCCCGTGGGAAGGCCACATCCTGAACCCTCTCCTCTTGGAGCTGCGGCTGCTGGCGGACCCCAGCCCACGTGGCCACGTAGGCGAGCAGCTTCTTGCCTCCCACATCTTGGAAACCCCTCGGTCTGGGGGGGCTGGGGGCGGGGTTGGTCCCCCCCACGCACTTTCTCCTGCTGGCTTCCCTGCCGCTCTGGGGAGCCACGGGCAGTCCGCCTGACGCAGAAACGCCCCACGGCGGTGGAAGAGGGAATCCCAATACCTACCGGGGAGAGGCTCCCAGGCTCAGCCCCGGGGCGGATCCCGGGGGGGACAACACCCCTCCCCCAGGAGATGTTTAAACAGCTTTAGTAAGACACAATAAGAACGTATGTTTAAAGCACAGAATTTGATAAGTTTGACAGATGTGTATAGCCGTTAAAAGCGTCACCCCAATCTTGGATGAAGATCCTAGATCACGCACACGTCCATCGCCCCCAGATTTTCCTCTTGACCCTTGGGGGCCCCTCCCTCCTGCCCTGCCCCTTCCCGCCAGCCCCAGGCCACCTCCGATGTGCTTTCTGTCGCTACAAAGATTAGTCTGCAGTTTATAGAATTTTATACAAATGCAATTATACAATATGTATGGTTTGCAAAAATTAACTCAATTTTAGAATACTTTTAAATTTCCAGAAAAGGTGCAAAGATAGTACAGAGGGTCCCCGTACGCCCCACACCTCGTTCTCCCATTATTAACATCTTACTTTAATATGGTAAACTTGTCACAATTCGTGAACCAGTACTGATACATGTTTATTAACGAAAGTCCGTGCTTTATTCAGATTTCCTTAGTTTCTACCCAACATCCTCGTCTGTTCCGGGATCCAGGAACCGCGGCACAGTCAGTCTCCTTGTCTCCTAGGCAACTCCTGGCTGTGACAGTTTCTCAGACCTTCCCTGTTTTGGGTGACCGTGACAGTTTGGAGGAACTGGGGCCAAGGGCAGTGTAGGCTGTCCCGCCATCGGGGTTTGTCTGATATTCTCACCATCAGACGGGGTAATGGGTTTGGGGAGGACGTGCCCTCCTTACATCAGGACAAGGGCACATTCTGTCGACATAACTCGTCGCTGTACCTCCTGGCCGAGGTGGTGTCTGTCCAATTCCTCCGCTGTAAACTTACCCTTTATCCCTCTGTCCTCTCTGGGAAGAAGTCACAATGTGCAGGCCACACTTAAGGAGTTCCCTGAGGGTGGAGGAGCTAGAGAAACTATTCGGAATTCCTCTGCACAGACTTGTCTCTTCCCATTCATTCATTCATTCATTCATTCATTCTCTCATTCATTCCAGGTTAGGACAGACCTGAGTCCTCACACTGGATCCTTCACTTTCTGTGTCCTCAGTTCCAAGTGGCCAATCTGATTACGTCAGCGTGGGCCCCCACAGTCACGGAGGGCTTCCTGGGGCCGTGTTTGGGTCCCGGAAGATGCGGAAGGCTTGGCGAGCAGGACCTGTGTGTCTGGGGGTGGGGATGGATGCGGTTGACTGGGGTTCCTGCAGTGCCTGCAGCCCAGGGGGTGTCTGGGCATATACTGGGCCTGGGCAGGGGCCCTGGGATGACAAGCGGGGGCCAGAGGTGTGTGGTGTGGATCAGATGAAGGTGAGGGAGAGGATGGAGCAGATGTCGCCAAAAGCTCAGACTGGAGTGGCCAGGAGGGGGTGCGTGGCCTTCCTGGAGAGCAGTTCAAGTCCTTCCCTCCTCACAGAACTGGGGGTGGATCAGAGGGTCACAGAGGTCCTTCAAGCTCTCCCTGTGGACGGGATCCAGCTTAAAACTTGGCCCCTTGAGTCAGAGGAAGCTCCTGAGATGAGAATCCAAGAAAGTGAGAGCTTGTCATTCGGCCTTTGATGTGAAATTCCCAGCAGGGGGATGCTTGGCGTGTGTGTGTGTGTGTGTGTGTGTGTGTGTGTGTGTGTGTGCACACTCGCTTCTGGAAGCCTGACCTGTGACAACCCCACTGGGCTCAGGAATGCCCCCCACCCATCCTGGGGCATGTAGGACTCACTCCCTAAGGTGACCCCCAATGATTTCCACCTCCTGTTGTTCATGCTTTGCTGTAATCCCTTTCCCCTGAGTGAGGGTGGGACCTGTGACTTGCTTCTAACCCCCAAAAATGTGGCAAAAGTGAAGGAACGTCACTCCAGGGACTCCATTACCTTATAGGAGACGCCGACTTAGCCGGCTGAAGAGAAACCCTCAGGGGTGGCTTGGTGAAGTAAAGAGTTACGTTGGAGATGGCCACGTGGAAGGGACTGCAGAGAACTCCAGGGCCTTCAGCAGCCTCCAGCGGACAGCCACAGGAAGCTCTCCGTCATCCAGGCGCAAAGAAGCGGGGCAGATTCCGCAGCCCCCGAATAAGCCTGGGAGCGGAGTCCTCCCCAGTCAAGGCTCCGGAGGAGAGTGCAGCCCAGCCAACAGCCTGATTGTGAGACTCTGAGCACGTGACTCCGCAGCTGTGCCCAGGCCCCCGTCCCGCGGAAGCTGTCAAGTGAGAGACGTGTGCGTTGTTTCAAGTCACTGGACCTACGGTCATGTTTTACGCCGCAACAGAAAGCTAATCCAGGAGGCATCGGGGAGGGAGCGGGTCCCCGACGTAGCTGCCCCTCACCTGGGGTGGTGCCTCCACTCCTTGAAGGTCAAGTTCCTTGTCTGTAAGGAGGGGGTTGTTGGAGCCACCCTGGGTCAGCCGAGGTCCCGGGTCCGCTCAGCATGGCAGCTGGCACACAGTAGGTGCCAGACCACAGTAGGTCACTTCCTCTGTGAAATGTTGAATACAGTGGTCTCCCAGCGCCAGGGGACTTTGGGAAACCGGGCTACGCCTGCGCGTTTGATTTGGCTGTTATAAGGCTTGCTTCCATCACGGGTGACCTTATGGTTTACGGGGGAGCTTTCCCGCTGGGCAGGGGAGCGGGAATGAACCAGTGACAAGCCGGAGCCAGGTAAGCAGGGCAGGTGGCGAATGGAGCTGAGTCTCTTCTTGGATCTGCTCTGGGCAGCTGGCTCCTGGCTCCAGGTTCCGACTGGCCCCCTGGAGACAAGGAGCCTCCACGCTCCGCGTGCTGACGGAATGTGGGAGCAGGAGCGGGACGCGCCGGAGCTGGTCCTGGCTTGTTGGACGGACGGTTCTCAGTGACGAAGGTGACTCGGCGTGGGTGTGTGGAGGGGGCGCCTGACTCCCCGACCTGGCTTTGAGGGGCTTCCAGGGGAGAGGCGAGGGCTGGGGAGCAGTCTGGGGTCCGTTTGGAGGTTGAGAATCCCCAAGGTGAGGCTGCCCATGGAGGGATGGATGCTGGAGAGGCCTCAGAGGGCTTCCAAGCTGCAGGCAGGCAGATGCCAAGGAACTCGGGGAGGGGCAGGGCGGTGCAGTGGTCATTAGCTCAGGACTTACAGTTTCTCCCTTCAGGAAGTCACTCAGCCGCCTCTTAAATCGGGACCCTAACAGACCACTTTCTAGTGTCAGGGTGAAGGGAAAGGGACCCAGCCCAGGGATAGTTCTCGACACAGTGTCTGGTCCATTCTAAGCCCCTTCAAGGCTCAGCCGTGAGAAGCTAAGGCCTTGCCTGCTGCTGTACCCCAAGCGCCAGTGCCACGCGGAAGGCGCTCAGTAGGTGTTTGTGAAATTAACGGCCAGGAACCACAGGCCAGCTTCCCCTGTCTCTTTAGCGAGGTTGCATCCTGCAGAGGATGTTGGGGTGCCCCTGCGTCAGATGGAGCCGCCCCACTGTCTGGGCCAGCCCAGTAATCCCTCCATTCTTGCCAGGCAGGGTGGAGGGCAGTGGGGCGGTGCCCTCCTGCCACCCGGGGGGCCGGCGGCTGGATCTCAGCCCACGTCTCACCCTTGGGGTTTGGGATGGGAGAAGCTCTGGCCCCACCTGACCCTGCACTCTGACTCACACTAGCTTCTGAGCCCACCCAGAACGACTTTCCCGACCGCCTGGCCCTGTGCGGGCAAGGCCTGCCCCCGCTGTTTATTCTTGGCAGATGGGACCTTCCTGTTTCTAAGAAAATGGCTTTAATTGGTAATTATCTCATGTCTATATCACGTCTTCCATCCAGGTGCCCGCAGCGCCCAGCTCGTTAAAGGGAATCCTTAGAAGGTGCCTGGACTTCAAACAGCAGCCCGGTTCACTGAGGCGCCTCGCGGGCTCCCCACGGCGCGAGCACCCAGGGTCAGCTCAGGGCGTCTGCTGCACCTCTGCCCCGGCATCGGGTGGGAGCAGGAGCGTGACCTCGGGGGCCTCACCGAGAATCCCGCTGCGCCCAGCCCAGCATGGGCTCTGAGGCGGGGCAGGGGGAGCGAGACCCTCTTCTCGCCTCTGTCTTTGGAGAGTCCAGCCCTTGCTCCTCCCCCAGAGTTGGGGTCCCCCTACAACCTCATTCACTCACCGTTCATCTGACGATGTTTATTGAGCACTGACTGTGTGCCGGGTTCTACATTTCCTCCCGCGGCTGCTTGTGGAAGCGACGGGGAGCTCACTCTCTTGCATTCCTTCCTAGGTGTGGTGGAAATCTGACTTCTCCCTCCGCCCCAGCCCAGGAGCACTTGACTCCTGTAACCATTCCTCCTGCAAGGCCTGGCCTGCTCCCTGCCAGTCCCTGTATTGGTCAGGGTTCTCCAGAGCAAGAGAGAGATGTATTTTAAGTCTCATGAGATTGTGGCGATGCAAGTCCAAAATCTGCAGGGCAGGCCAGCAGCTGGAGACCCCAGGAAGGGTCGCAGTCCAGGCCCAGAGGCCGTCTGCTAGCAGAATCCCCTCTTGCCTGAGGGAGCTCAGTGTTTGTTCTATGAAGGCCTTCAACTGATCAGATGAGGCCCACCCACATTATGGAGGGCAGTCTGTTTTCCTCAAAGTCCACTGACTTAAAGGTTAATTTCACCCAAAGCACACACTCACAGAAACAGCCAGGATAATGTTTCACCAAATATCTGGGCAGGTCTAGCCAAGTTGACACATAAAATGAACTATTGCAGTCCCCAGGCAGGTGGATGGTGAGATGGGGACATGCAGGCCAGAGACACTCACCCCACTGCCGAGTCCAGGGACTCCAGATGCAGGACTGCATGGAGGAAGGAAACAGAAAACACCAGCACCCCGTGCATTTCATCCTTAGGAGAGAAGTGTCCTCCGTGGGGAAGGGCGGGCTCCTGCCTCTCTCCTCCTGTCCCCTCCCCCTGCACCCCCAGCCCCTCGTCAGGGCGTCCGATGCATCCCCGGCCGGCCTCCTCATCTCGGATACTCCTCCCGTTCCCTCTGGGGAAAGAAACCCTGTTGCTTGTCTCTAGAGCTGACATGGCACAAGAGATGGCTTAGAGGGTCTTCGGCTCCCCCCACCAACCTCTGCAGGTGCCTTCTCTCCCTGCCGCCACCCCAGCCGCCTGAAGAAGACAATGTAAACAAATCAGGGTGGCGTTGGACGAACGTAACTGCAACGAGGATCTGCGAGTCCGCCCCTCCCATCGATTGTTCTCCTGGGCTTCTCTGAGAGAGAAATCCCGACCCTCCCGTCTGCCCCCCGCCCCCACCCCGTTCTGATGCCTGCTCAGGATGCAGATGGGCGCCCAGGCCCAGCTCAAGACCCTCCCAGAGAGAGCTGGGGGGCCATTCTTGTAGGACGAGAGCTACGAACGTCTCCCCAGAGTGAGCACTGAGTTCACGATTTCTGCCTCAGAAGCAACCCAGGCCAGTTTCAAGCCAAGGTAAAGTCCTTCCCTTGGTCAGGTGACTTTGGCCTTGCTCCCTCCTGCATGGTGCACCTGCTGGTGGCGAGAGCCCGGCTGGGTCACGACAGAACCGGCTCGAGCAGCAAACGACTGGCTTCTTCGCCCTTCAGGGAATGGACCCTGCTTGATTATTTAATTTTTCTTCCAAGTCCAGGTCTCGTGGAAGGTAGGAGGTTTCGGTTTGCCCGACACATACAAAAACAGAACCATGCATACATAATATTTTGCCACTTGCTGTTTTTCTCATTAGAATGTGAAAATCTTTTTATACCATCATATTCACCTGAACTATGATTTTTAACTGCAGTAGATTCATCGTGGGAATTTGATGGAATTTAACATCTCCCTGTTATAGAACATTTAGGATCCAGCTGTTATTGGTGTCTTTTGCTGCTAGTGAACAAGGCTCAAGAAACTGCAGACCCCAAAGAAAAGATGGAGAAATTTGGCTATGTGAAAATTGAGACCTTTTACTCAGGAAAAGACATACCAAAGAAAATAAAAAGACAAGCCACAAACTGGGAGAAAATGCCAGCTAAGGCTTGGAATCAAGAATAAATGACAAATTCCTGTAAGTCAATGAGAAAAAAATCCAGTAGAAAAATAGCCAAAAGACCAGAACACACATTTCATACGAGAAGAAAAAATGAGACCCATGAATATGCGAGGACACGTTCAACCTCACCACGCGATCAGGTAGGTGCGCGTGCGCGTCCTCGTGTGTTAGTTTCGGGGGCTGCTGTGATAAAGGGCCTCAACAGCTGACATTTGCAGCCTCACGGTTCTGGAGGCTGGAAGTCCGAGATCAAGATGTGGGCAGGGTTGCTGCCTTCTGAGGCTGTGAGGGGGTCTGTTCTGGGCCTCCCTCCGGCTTCTGGTGGCCTCAGATGTCCCTTGGCTTGTAGATGGCACTCTCCCTGTGTCTTCACCTTGCCTTCCCTCTGCGCATGTCTCTGTGCCAACTCCTGCTTTTCGTCGGGATACAGTCATATCAGGTTAGAGCCCACCCCAACGACCTCATTTTAACTCGATCGCCTCTGTAAAGAGCCTACCTCCACCCAAGGTCACCATCTGACGTCCTGGGGGTTAGGACTCCAACATACCTTTCTGGAGGGGACACAGTTCCACCCACACACCATGAGATACCGATTAGAACCCTTGAATTGGCCGGAAGGAACGGGTCTGACAGCAGGGGTTGGAGAGGACGGGCTCAACAGCTGACGAGAGCGAAAATTAATAGAGCCACTTAGAAAAACGATCTGACACTATCTTGTAAAGTTGAATTTGTGCGTTTCTACTTCTAGTTATGTTCCCAAGAGATCCTCTTGCACACATGTACCGAGAGACATTTACAAGGATGTCCGAGGCAGGGCTGTTCGTGACAGCAAAGGGGGGTCCATTAATAGAAAACCAGACACATTAGTGATGCTATAGTCACACAGCTGAGAATAAACCAGGGAAAGCTTTGTATGTCAGCAAAGACGAACTTTGGGGTAACCAGTAGTTATTGCCACAAAGATGCTGCGTCACCACTTACCCCAAGTCTCCGATGGGGAAAGCTACAATCTCAGTTCTCGCGGGTCTTTAGCCCGGCCGGTGCTTGGTTGATCTCTCCTGATCTCGACTGAGCTGTGCTGGCGGCCCTGCCTCGGCTGCTCTGCTCCAAGGTGTCAAGGCAAGCCTCGATATTTTAGGTCTTACAACACAACACGGCCGAGCTCGAAGTCTGGGCATGGGAATGGTCTGCCCATGATCCGGCTGTGGCGAGGGGGCTGACCTGGGAGGCGGAAAAGGTCGGAGCCCGTCATTCAATTTCCCATACTTAGTAATATAATGTCAAGTGAAAAAAGCAAGGCTCAGAGACCTTGGCTGCCCCTTTATATTCAAGTTTAAAAATAAGCAAAGCCAAACAGCATCCTATCTAACCACATGTGAATATGTGATATAATGAAAATAAACAAGAGAATGATAAACACCAGACTCAGGCTGGTTGTTTCTCGGCTTGGAGAAGGATGGGGGATAGGAAGGAAGAAGTGATGCAAGTTACTGGTGATGTTCTAGTTATCGGCTGTGTGGTGGGTTCGTGGGTGTTCATTATGTCAACCAGTCAATCAATTAAATGGAGAAGAGGAAAAGGCCAGGCTTGGGCCGGTGATGAGGGTATCCCATTGACCAAAGTTCACGATTAATCCAATTCTGTAAACTTGAGGTCCAAGAAGTTCTGCTGGGCCGTCTGCTAGGCCTGGACAATGTGGGTCTGCGCCCTCACCCTCTCCCAAGTTCCTGGAATCTCTCCTTCGGTGTATCTGTTTCTCTCCCAAAGTAGGCCCAGAGCTGTACTCAGAACTCAAAGATAGCACCCACCCAGAAGAGAGAGGAGAAGAGAGGGCAGTCCTTCCGGAGTTATAGTCTCGCAGGAGGGTTCAGTTGGGTGGCTGGTCCCCTGCCTCCAGGATGTGTGTCATATTTGGTTGAGGGAAGAAATTGAGAATCTGTGCCTTGGAGAAGGGTTGCCGGGGACGGCCACTCAGGTTGTGCACTGCTCAACTGCAGCGCAGCAGCTACCATTTCCATTTTGGCCAAGTTCTAGGTCATTGCTGTGTGTGTTAGTGGCCCCCCCGGAGCTGTGCCTGGTGGCCCTGCCTCAGTGACCGGCTCTGGAGGTGTGGGATTAAAGACTGAAACACGAGGGTCACTATGGGCCATGTCCAAGGAGCCCCAGTCTCCTGTGGCAGAGGCAGCGTTCAGAGTCACTGGACACCTGGGATTCTAGATCCAGAGGGACTGGGCTGATGGAGGCGTGGAGCCAGACGGAGGCTCAGAGGGGAACCCAGGGCTCAGGCGCAGACCAGAGGGAGGCGAGCGACAAAGGGCCAGAGCCAGGCAGAAACAAGATCGGACAAGCCCCTCGGCCTCCTCTCCTCCCGTCTTCCTGTCCTCCTGAGGCCGGAGCTCTGCGCAAACAGGACAGCCCTCACCCCTTGACAGTGGCGGGACAGAGAGGGAGAGAGTGAGGCGTAAATGATACACTCCTTGTCGGGCCGGAGGCCCCACCATGGGGGCCTGGGTGGCCCAGCTCCTTCAGCTTCACCCCAGGCCGGCCGAGTTGGGGGGTGAGGTAGGGCCGCCCGGCTCTTCCTGGGGACTCCAAGGAGAGGCGGAGCTTCCCCCGGGGTGCCCGCTTTCAGGGTGTGTAGGAAGCGTCGCATGGTTACCAGGGCTGGCCCCTCCTCCCGCCCGTTTCTCCCACCTCGGAGGCCACGGCTCTCCCTTCCAGCCGATTCTTTGCGTGGTTCCCTCCACAGCACTCAGTGACGCGCTGGCCTGGCTGCCAGCTGGCTCCTCAGCGTCAACGTTTTCTGTGGACTTCCCACGACGGGAGGTGAGCATTCAGCTCCTCACACACACGCACACGCCCCGATCCACATTTCCCAGCCCACCGTCCCCCGGTGCACCCACACCCCATTCAGTCTAGGAGGCCGGCTCTTCCTGGATCTCACCAGGAGGCAGCAACGAACAGTTTTCACACAACTGGGACGAGTTCAAAGTCAGTCGGATTCTTGAAGAGAGGCCGGTGCAGGGCCTGCGCAAGCTGGTGAGCCAGGGACGGTGAAGGAATCAACTGCAAACGCCGTCCAGTGTCGGCGATGGAGGCTCTGCCGGGCCGGGGCCGGCGTGCAGGCCCGTTCTGGGAGGGGGAACCCCGTCGGCGTTCCCCTGGAAGCCACCTTCTGGAAGGGCAGTGACATAAGGGCCCGTATAGACACTGGGCCCAGGGAGCGTGGGGCTGTGTGGTCTTGAAACTGGAGGGGACCCTGGCGCTGACAACCGTGTCCTCTGCCAATGACGAGTCACAGCTTATAAGCCCACATCGCTTCCCAGGCACAGGCTCGAGTCCTCGTACCAAACCTTCACAGCGAATGTGACCTGCTCCGTGTCGCTGGTGAAGCGTCGGAGACCCTGACAAAAACCAGGGATGTGCGTGAGGTCACCGAGCAGGCAGGCCCGGCAGGACTCGAACCCAGGTCTGTCGGATTCCAAGATTTCATTCCAGTCTTTCTGCAGCCCCAGAGCCCTGGGGAGCAGAATGGGGTGCCCCTACAGATGAGCCCACGGATCGGGGCGCTGGGGAGGGGACGCCTTCCAGGGAGGGCCCTCCGTCGTCCCCTCCAGTGAGGGTGGCCCAGCCTGTGGGGCGGGAGGGGCTCCGGCTCCGAGTTCTCCCTCTGAGGGTCATTGAGGTTTGGCTGGGGTGCTGGGTGCCCAGCTGGGGAGGAAGCCCCATCTGCAGGCTCATCTCTAGAATGGGAGATTTGTGGGGGGTTTAAAAAGCGAACCCCCCTCCTCCCAGCTTCTGATGCCCCCACCCCGGGCCAGGCTGGGGTGGAAGCTGCTGGATGCTGGGTAACCTGGCTAATTGCTAAGCCGGGGCGGCGGGGTGCGGCTTGACATAATTACAGTTTGTCCCATGGCTGCCGGCCCGGCTCCCAGGAGAGCGGGGAGGCGGCTCTGAGCAGCAGAAAGCGCACATTAGCACAGCAAATTGGGCTTGTTGGCACCGTCCAGGCCCCCGGGAGGCCCAAGTGCACAGGGTGCCTTTGCCGCCGCCCGCGGCAGGGCTACCCCCAGTCTCAGGGGAGGGCCTGTGCCAGCCTCCCGGCTGCTCGGCTCCCAGGCGTCCCTTTGGGGATGGGGTGTAAGTCTTACAGTGGCACCCTGAGCCAGCCCTCCCCACTCTGGGCCTCAGTTGCCTCATCTGTCCAGGAGGATGAGGCCTGCCAGCATCTTGGGGGAAGGAAAAGGATGTGCTTTGTGAACAAGGGGCGTGGCCTCCACCATCCACTGTGGCCCTGCTCGTCCCCTCTCTCCTCCACCAGGGTGACCTCCTGGACTCTTCCCACCGCGGGGCTCTCGTCTGCTCCAAGCCCCCACAGAAATGCCCACTGGGGCCTGGGGGGTGCACGCACCTGACCCCACCTGCCCCTCCTGTTGCCTACTTGTGGAGGGCAGGGTTCTGACACAACAGAAAGAGCAAGGGACTGGAGCCAGCTGGAGGCCCAATGCCCCTTAGCCTCTGAGCCTCAGTTTCCACAACTGTCGAGGAGGGTGGGGTGAGAGGAGGCGGCATCCAGGGGCCCGGGATAGGCAGATGCGACGCTGAGACGCAGAGGGCGAGGCCAGGTCCAGGCCGAGTGGGAGGGGCTGGCACAGGACGAAGGCTGGGGCCACCCCGAAGGTTGTTCTCAGCAGGAGAAAGGGCCCTCGCCCCCGTCCCGGCTCTGCTGCTTTCCAAACGCAGGCCGTCCTGGCTGTGGGGCGAGAGCGACCGCCGCCACGCTGCCCGCCCCAGGGGAGCTCCCGCCTTCCTGGGCTCACGTCCTTTCCTGTGGACAGAGTCCCTCAGGCCTGGATCTGAGTTCTGGCTCCTCTACCCCCAGGTCTGCAGCCTGAGGCCACTTTCTGAGGCCCCAGAGCCCAGGCTCGGTGGGAGCGGCAGCTGTAAGACGCTCCAGCAAGTTCTTTGCCACGTGCCCTGGAGAGGCAGGGTCCGTGTCGTCTCTCCTTGCTGCCGGACAGGGTTTGGTGACGGCTTGGACCAAGAGAGTAGGCCAGAAGGGTTCCCACGTGACTCCAGAGCTTGGAGCACGAGAAGCCGTGGGCTTCCGCCTTATCACCGGGACCTTTGTGCCGGGGCCCCGAGCCACCGTGTTGGAGGGCTGGCTGCTGTGGGGCCGCCATGTCGGGAGGAAGCCTGGGTCACACAGAGAGGCCGTGTGTCAGTGCCCTGGGCAGCAGACCTTGACCTGGGGTCCTCCCAGCCCAGACACCAAACACGTGGCTGGTGGACCCTTCAGAGGACTCCAGCACTAGCCGTCCAGTCTTCCCAGCTGAGGTCCCAGATGTCATGAAGCAGAGACAGGCCGCCCTTGGTACGCCCTTCCGGAATGGCTGCCCCACAGAACCTGCGAGCACACCACAATGTTTTGGGGTGATTCTTCAGCTGGCAATAGCTAATAACCCAAACAGTGGGGTTTAAATGGGGTAAGTGGGGGAAAGCTTTTCCCAAGGGGCTGAGCTTGGAGATGGGCTATGAGCCTAGCTGCAAACACCAGGAGGAAGGAAGATGGCAGCCACAGAGCTCGGCGTGGGTCCCAGTTGGGTGTGTATACAGGCCCTGGCCCAGCTGCCAAACTGACGCAGCCGCCACAATTATGCTCCCCACCAAGACAGCTCCGCTCTGGCTCAGAGCCCCCAACCCCTTAGCCACAATTCGTGTGACTGAACACTGCTATCCTCCAAAAAGCCCTCCTCACAAAGCCCAGTACTAGGACCAAGCATAAGTCTTCTGCTGTTTATGTAGGTCAACCAAAGGTAGCCCTGTCACCTCCCTGGATTGAGGAGCTAGACCTCTATTAACGCAGCCCAAGAATATCTTCACTTTTACAACCACGTCTGAGTTGAGCTGACTGTGACTACAATCCATGGCCGCTTCTGTGCTGCTAAATCCTTGCAACTTCTCAGCATAAGTTAGTGCTAGGTTCGACCTGCCTTGTGGCTGCTATAGCTGGGTAGACAAGTCACCATCACTCTCCAGGGAGCAACGAAGCACTGAGAGGTCTCCTTTCCAACCCTGGACCCCTGAATCCTCCTGGCCGTGGCTTAGTCACCAGGCCAGCCCTGTCCACCTCTGCAGCCACTCAGCTCTGAGGAGGAGGTCAGGGTCCTGATACCTGCTTCTCACCATCCTCCAGCTCCCCATTGCTTCCTCAGTCATGAGATCAGAGATTGTCCCGGCCGCCTGGGAGCAGGGCCCTAGACCAGGGGGGTACGTGCTCCCCGAGGACCACCCTCCCCACTCAGAATCTAGACCAATAGATCTGGCATTAAGCCGAGGGACACCAACACGTGCCGCTGGCACAGGAGCGCCCATGTTCGTGGTCGAGGCGTCCCCCACTCCCCCGGGACCAGGGTCCAGAGTCCGGCTCAGCCAGAGCAGCCCCGACCCTGCAGTTAATGTTCCCGGCAGAGCCCAGACTGAGGACCAATTAGCCTTTTCCTCCCTTTCACCCCAAAGGAAATTGCCTTTTGCGTCCAACTCTCTAATCGCCAGATGGAACGACTGCAACTTTGAGGACAATTAGGGAGGTCTGTCTTTTCCCAAACTCCCTGGTGTCCCCTCCTCCCAGGCCCGCCCTGTCTGGAGCCTTCCTCTAATTTGGGGCCGCTCAGGATGGACGGGGAAACCTTTAAAGCTAAGAAGAATGCCTCCCGCCCGCTTTATAGCTGCGCTGGGAGCTGGCGGATGCACTCGTCTTGCAGAAGCATGAGAGAGGCAGCCCGTTCAAGGGGCCTGTGGCTGCAGCATCCTGCTGTAAAAATAGCTGTGGGCTGGATGGCTGGAGGAAGAGAGAGGGCACGATTCATCTGCCCAGAGGGCCAAGGGTCACCCTAAACCCAGAAGAGGGAATCCCCAAGCCGGGTCTGGGAACTCCTTGCTGAGCTCTCCTCCGTTACCTCCGAGGTCCTCTGAGGTCACGTCTCGATGGTTCAGATGCCGTGTCCTGTCCCCTCAGCTCTCCTCTCCAGCCCAAGCCTGGCCCCTCACACGGTG
The DNA here is from genome assembly GCF_037783145.1 of Equus przewalskii. Classification (NCBI taxonomy): domain Eukaryota; kingdom Metazoa; phylum Chordata; class Mammalia; order Perissodactyla; family Equidae; genus Equus; species Equus przewalskii. The sequence continues at coordinate 9,591,193 of NC_091842.1, read as the reverse complement.
CAGCTTCACATCTGAGCCACTTTGCGGGTGCCTGGGACAGTCACCTGCTCTTCTCCCAGCACAGTGACAGCTCCTGTCATGTTCCTCGTCCTTCAAGGCCCAGTTTGTTGGACCCCAGCCCATAAGGCCCCCTCTGAACGTTGGTGGCGCTTTTCCTCTGGATCCCCTCACCCTGACAGCCACACTTGTTTTGTGCACCACTGTGTCTGCAGTGCCCAGCACTCAGTAAGTACTCCATAAGCATCTGATGAATGAACGAACTCCGCACACCTTGTCTAACTGGGTTACTAAAGTGGTCCAAACGCAGGCATCGTCAAAGATGAGTGCTTAGTCCCCAGCACACTCAGTGTGGGGCCACAGTAGACAATCGATGAACATTTGCCAATGTGAGCTGCCTTTGCTTGGGAAGTGGTGAGCTCCCCGTCACAGGTGGTATGCACACAAAGACCACTTGATGGGGAGGCTGCAAAGGACACTCAGCATCTAGCAGGGCTGGACTCAGAAGGCTGATGGATTCCACTGGGCCTCCGAGATCCCTTTGGCCAGAAAGTCTGTAACAAGGATTCTCCACGTGGAGTGCCGTGTATGAACAAGTCCCGAGGAGCCTGAGTTGCTGAGGCCCCCCTGTGATCCTGGAGGCCAGGCAGGTGGAGGCTGAGGAGCAAAGGAGACGGGGCCCCATGGCCAAGGGAAAGGCTGGCGGTCCTTGCTCTGCAGAGCGGAGGTTGGAGAGAGGCAGCGGTTCCAGGGGGAGAGGCACACCAGCGAAGGCTCCTGGGAGGAGGTGAGAGGTGACGGAGGCAGGAGGATGGGGACGTGATGAGGGAGGGAGACGCCACTCTGGCAAAGGCCCGTGGAGGATGGAGATTGGAAAGCAGTGGAGGTCAAGGGGGCGGCTGGCGGGCTGCCGTCGGGGAGGCAGGTGACCGCCTGCTGCCCGTGAGGAGTTAGAGGCTAGGGGTGAAGTCACCTTCCCTGGCTTGCTCCCGTGTGGTCTGTCCTAAGGTCTCTTTCAAGCTGCCTTCCAGGTTTGGTCACCCCCAAGACCTCAGGTCGCCCTCTAGGAAGTGGGTGCTCATCACAAGGGGCTAAGTACTCCTCTGACTCACCCCGGCTGACTCGGAATTCCAGTTCCGAGGCTCCTTGCTCCCAGGGGCCCCCTGGCTGGGAGCACAGACCCTGGGGCTCTCTCTGACCCCAAGAACTGGTCATCGCCTGTGGTCACTTGAGTCAAAATTGTGACCCGGCCTCCCCGTGCCCCTTCCGGCTGACAAGGGAGGGCAGCTTGGAGAGGCTGTGAGTTTTGCCGAGGACGCCCTCCTTGCTGGGGGTCTGCCCTCCCAACTCGGGCTGTTGACCGCCTGGGGCTCCTGCCACGGTGCTGGGCTGCCCGACGGCAGCTTCGGAGGGGCTGGGCTGCTGGCACTGTTTCTCAGAGGGAGAAAACTGAGGGTCTGTACGCTGCTGAGCGAGGGTCCCACGGCGAGGGTAGAGCTCCGAGCCCCCCGCTGCCCCCAGGGCCATCGCATCCTCCCCACGCCCCGCACAGCCCAAGCCCCGGGGACAAATGTTTCCCAACCATCTCTCCCGGGGGTTCCATGGTCCCCGCCAGACTTCTGACTCGCTCTTCCTGCTTTCGTAATCCCGAGGAGAAGGCGGCCAGGGAAGGAAAGCGGGGGACTAATTTGCTAAGCGCTTGTAAGCTCGGTGGTGACTAACTCAAGTCTCACCATGAACCCCTCTGGCATGTCCCTCCCCGGGCGGGCTGGCCGGCTCACTGCTCGCTCAGGACTGTCCTGGCCCTCAGGAGCCCTCCGTGGTCCTGGGCGGTGATCCCTGGAGACAGGAGCCTTGGGGCATCCAGTCCCACATGGAGAGGCCTGTGGCCAGCAGGAAGGAGGTGTTATTGTCCTGGGTGGCGTGTCTCCCTGCTCAGCAAGCCCAGAGCAGGAGGCCCCAAGGCCAGGCTCACGGACCGGGCCAGAAGCCAGGCCCAGGAAGGGGCAGGCACCTGCCTCACCCACGTGGCCCGTCTCCCACAGCAGGTGGAGGAGGGGCCAGGGCTGGAACCCAGGGCCCCTGCCCCCCTGTCTAGTCCCCTTCACCCAGGCCTGCTGTGCACCTCTGGAGTACGTGGTTGGTCCCTGTGGGGGACAACACGGCAGGGGCTGGCCCAGCTCAGGGCAGAGGGCTCTATCACAGGTTCAGGAGGTCAGAGTCAGCTAGTCAGGGACGGCTACTATGGAAGGGGGGCATTTGGATGGGCAGAACCTTCTAGAAGCTTTGTTCTGGAGCCACTAGCAAGAGGGGCTTTCACCCTGGCACCACCACATATCAGACTTGGGTGAGTGACTTAACCAGTGTGTGCCTCAGTTTCCCTCCCCAGAAAACGGGGTAAGGATTGAAAGTGAGGACACGTTTTAGTACACGGCCTGACTTCCTGTGTCTTATAAACGTTTGCTGCTCTTCTCATCATCGCATTCCCGCCCCCAGGCAGGGATCAGCCGTACCGGGGCCCGGAGGCCTGGGGCCAGCTCCGGGGACAGTTAAGCTGTCCTGCGTCTGGGGACGGGTGGACTCGCCGCCTGAGCCCAGCACTGCCGGCCCTGGCAGCCCATCAGACGTGGTGGGCCCCGGGCGGGGGCGACTCGGCTGGACGGACGGGGCAGCTGAGCTGTGTCGGCCACACTCGGGGCCTGCCAGGGGCAGGTGTGGGCTCGGCCTGGCACGTGGCCTGGAGAATTCTTGGGCTGGGCCAGGCCTGGTGGGGACAGGCCATGTCCGGATATGTGTGTGTGGCCAGAGTGGAATGGGGATCTGGTCCCTCATCAGGGTCACCTCCATTGTTCTTTTGTCTCTTTGCTTTTTCAACTCCCTGGCATTGCCAACGTCCCCAGGGGGCCCGGGCTGGTGGGTAAGGATGGCACTGATGACCACAGAGCAGTAGTCCTATGGTTGAGGGGCCCCTGAGGACCAGGTTGGTGTTGAACCCCTCTCCACGAGCTGACCAGAGGGGTCATGTGCCCCCCACTTTTCATAGGAGAGGACTGAGCCTTCTGGAGGATGGCGCCCCGCCCCGTCACATGTCGCAGCTTGAGTTTCCCAGCTGGCATGGGTGGCCCTGCCGTGGGAGCTCTCCTGACCTGCACGGCTCATAGCCAAGTCTTCCCAGATGGTTTCAGGCCTCAACTTACCCTGAGGCCTCGGCTGGGAGCCCCGTCCTGGGCCTCTGTCCCTGGCTACCGGGATCCGGTTGGCCTGGGCCTGGTGGAGATCCTGGTGGCTTGGAGCGTCTCTCTGGATCCCACAGCCCCACCCACTCAGAACGGCCCCAGACAGGTGCCTGGCAGGGAAGCCCCCATCCTGTCCTTTGTCACCTTCCAAACTCTTGTCCGGACTGGAGCACTATTTAAAGGGCTGTCCCCGAGCTCCGCCAGCCCTGCTGCGTCGCGAGGGAGCCCTCCAGACCATGGTAGGCTGGGGCCACCCTGCCTCCTGCCCCTGACCTCACTCCTCAACTCTGACCTCACCCCGTGGACTTACTTGGTTTGTGATTCCGACCTTCACCTCATTGCCTGAACTCACTCTGACCTTGACCTCGCTCCTCTCACTGGCATCCTTGACCTTGACCTGATATCCTGACCTTTTCTACCCTCTTGGTGTCATCCCCTGGTTCCTGTGGGGATTGGGGTTGGTGTTCATGACAGCATGGTTCCCACTGAGCCCGGCCTGGGGCCCGCCCTGCTTCCTCCCCTCGCCCCTGGGCTCCAGACGTGTGGGTCTTCCTGCAGGCTCTTAACAGCCTGCTCTGTCCTGCCTCTGTCTCACACGCCCTCGCCCTCATCAGTGCCACTTGGCCTGAGAACTCTGACTCAGTGTCAAGCCTCAGCTCAGAAGCCACCTCCTCCAGGAAGTCTGCCCGGAGTGCCCCAGTGGCAGAGGGGTTTCTTTGTGTTCTCAGCCCTTGCCCCTCCCTCTATCTTCCTCTACTGACCGTGTGACTCCCAGCTGGACCGTGAGCTCCTTGGGGACAAAGATGGGGCCTGATTCAGCCCTGGGTCCCCGAGACTGGGCATAGGGCCTGGCTGGAGGTGGCAGGTCCCTAATAAATGTCCTGATGCTTTGAGGTAGGCATTGTCTTGGTTTATAAATGGGTAAACTGAGGCTCAGACCAGGCAACTGAGTTTCTTAACGTCACAGAGGCTGTGAGCAGGAAAGCAAGGATTAGCTCTCGGGTCGGGGTGACCCCCTCTGCCCTGAGGTGCTCCTTTTGGGGGAGTTTTATTTCTTAGGGACACTTTATAAAAGGGAATTTTCAAGCCAGCTGGGCTGGAAAGGGTCCCGTCTGGGAGATCCGACGCCCGGCCGGGGCCTTGAGCCCCAGATTCCCTCTGCGCAGTCAGAGAAAACACTTTCCTCCCTTGCAGGTTTCTGGAACAGGGCCTGGCACACAGTAGGGTGACGGTTCACGAGATGGACATGAAAGGCTGGGTCGAGGCAGGGGTGGGGACACGGAGGCTGAGGGCAGGTCTGCGGAGAGAAAGGGCAGAAGGGAAGCGATTGTTTTTATTAATCAGAGGGAAATGTATATGTAATTATGCGAGATGAACTCCGCGGGGAGGTTCCTTTCTTTATGATGTCTGAAGGGATTTATAAATATTACAGAGGTTTTACAGCATCATAACGTCCCGGCTGCCCTGCCAGCCCCTTTCAAAGGATTAGTGGAGACAAAGGACCCAGTAAAAGCTAATTATAAGTCAGCCGGGCGCTGTCGCTCTTGAAATGAGCCCGGGAGCCGGAGGGAAGTGGGGGCGAGTGTGGGGGTGGGGGAAGCTGGGGTTGGGGGACAAGGATGAACTGTGGGGAGGGGAGACCACACAGGCACTGGGGGGACAGGGGAGGCCCGTGCTCTGGGGTGCGGTAGACAGGGGCTTGGCAGAGAGGCTGGTGCAGGCTGAGATGGAGGCAGGAGCTGGGGGTGGGGGTCCGGGAGTGGGGACCCTGTCTTTTCCACCCCTCTGAGCCAATTCTGGGGCTCCTTGCACAGCGGCCCTAGTGATGGCTGCTGAGTGGAAGGTCCCTCGGGGGTCTTGGGGACCGAGAGCTTTCAGTAAATGCCCAACAGTGGACTCCTCGGCACGGTGACATCCTGAAAGAAACATTTGGTGGGAGGCTGGCCAGAGAGCCTGGAATCAGTCCACGCGGGTGGTCACCTGTTTTACCTGCTGAGCTCTGGACGGCTGTTTCCAAACCCAGCCCCACTCTGAGCCAGGCCCCGGGGTAGGGGCAGCAGGCAGGAGAGCCCAGAGATGGGACAGACACAGGGAGACATAGAGGGCAGTATGGCACGGCTGCCCCAGACTGGTTGGAAGGGGCGTGGGGTGGGGAGGAGCTCTAAGCTGGCCTGGGAGTCAGGGAAGGCTTCTCAGAGGAGGTGGCAGAGGAGCTGAGCCTGCAGGATGTGGATTCTTCCAGATGGAAGGCAGGGAAGGCATTCCAGGGAGGCAGACCTTGGGAGAGAAGGAGGCTCCAAGTGGGTTTGGGGCAGAGGTGGGCACCTAGGTGGGTGGGGGTGGGCACTCTGGGAGAAGGACAAAGGACAGAGCTCACGGGCCTGAGGGCCCAGGTGCTATGCTGAGAACACTGGGAGGGTGGCAGGAGAGGAGGGGGCCCCATGGAGGGTCCGATGGTAGAAAAGATGCCCCTCTCTGCTCCACAGCCTGGGCGCAGACCACCCGCCTTCCGGAGCCCCGGGGCCCAGGTCAGGAAGCAGCTGTCCGGCCCCTTGGGGGGGCTGGGAAACCCTCCCGCTTATCTGCGAGGCTTCCTGAGGAGCCTTGTCTGTCTGTCTCGGGCCCTGAGGGAGGGCAGCGTCACTCAGGATGGTGACACTGGGGGAGGTGAGGCCTGGGGGGTGGATGGCTGCCCTCCCATGGAGGGGGCTTCTGCAAGGCCTCCCCTGGCACCTCACAGGCACCCAGAAGAGCCCGGAAGAGAGCAGAAGGCGCAGCCAGCTCCAATGTCTTCTCCATGTTCGACCAATCCCAGATCCAGGAGTTTAAAGAGGTCAGTGCCCCCGGGGCCCTCGGGGGGATTAATGTCTTGCATGGAAAACACCCAGGAGCCCACGAGGCGTGGGGTCAGCCCTCAGTCCCTGGGGGCGATGCTGTCACTGTTCTGAGGGGCGCCACGCTGCACCTCTGGACCTGCTGGAGTAGGGTGGCTGCTGCCCTCTGGCAGCCCTGACCCTTTCTACAGAGCCTTTGCTTGCTGTGTGACCTCGAGCAAGTCCTTCCTTTCTCTGCGCCTCAGTTTCCCGCTCTGTAAAACGGGGCTGCTGGGAGCCGGACATGAGGGATGGGCATGAAGCCCGAGCTGCATTCCAGTGCCCAGTAGGAGCTCAGGGCAGGTCGGCCAGGGCTCTCACGCTGCTATCACACCAGGCGGGGTACCCGGGTGGCCCCAGGGGGCTGCACTGTTAACCCAGGTGGCAGGTCACAGGAGAACGGCCCCTTGGGTGGGCGCGGTTTCTGGGGCCTGGGGCCAGGCTTGGGTGGGCGGCCGCTCAGTGCCCGTGTCTCGGCCAGGCCTTCACCATCATGGACCAGAACCGGGATGGCTTCATCGACAAAGAGGACCTGAGGGACACCTTTGCTGCCCTGGGTGGGTGACCAGCAGCTGGGGAGGCTTGGGGCTTGGGGTGGAGCTGAGCCCAGGCCTTCCAGCAAGAGTGGGAGGCTGGGGGCAGGCCAGGGCAGTAGACATGGGGGGTGGTGAGGGGCTCATGAGCCATGGGGGCGCAGGAAAGGGACGGCCGCTGCCTGGGAGGGCTGCTGGGTGTCAGAGGATGACTCAGGGAAAGGGGAGGGCGTTGCAGGGGCAGGAATGGCCTGTGCAAAGGCCTGCGGCGTGGGAGGGCTGGGTGGGATGAGGGGTCAAGAGAGCAGGGGGAGACGCTGGGGGCGGGGGAGGGAGGAGCCTGGAGGTGTCCACAGAGCTCCAGGGTAGTGGCTTCAGCTGCCTGGCGGGCTCTGGCATGAAGGCCAGGGAGGGGCCTTATGGCGTGGATGGGGTGGCGGTGGGAGTGAGGCGGGGGTAAGGGGGCACAATCAAGTCACGTCTGGACTGACCTGTGGGCCCCTGGAAGTCTGCTGTCCGCTGGGACCATGACGAATCCCACAGTCCCCACCTCCAGGCAGCCAGCTGACCCCCTCCTGGGGCACAGGAGCCCCTGCGGCCCGGGCCTTCCAGCCTCTGTGCACCTCAGCTGCTGCTTCTTTGGGCCTCAGTTTCCCCATCTGTAAAATAGCGATAACAACCACCTTGCTCTCCTTTGTGGGGAGACTGAGCAGCCACCTTCCAAAGTCCCCAGCAGGTGGGCAGGGCCCCGGCCCAGTGGGAGTGGGAGTAGGGGTGGCCGTGGAGCTGGGAGACTCTCCTGGATGCTCTGTGGTCCGAGCTCCCCTCTCTCGGGCTGCCTGCAGGCAGGACCCTGCTGACCCTTGTTGTGCTCCTGGATGTCCCCGCCTCTCTCCTCCCCCAGGCCGCATCAATGTGAAGAACGAGGAGCTGGATGCCATGGTGAAGGAAGCCCCCGGGCCCATCAACTTCACTGTCTTCCTGACCATGTTTGGGGAGAAACTGAAGGGTGAGTGAGGCCCCAGGAGGCCCTGGGGAGGGGCTGGGCAAGCGGGAGGGGCCAGTGGGGCCCCGTGTGCAGACGAGTCCCCCAGAGATGCCCATCACAGCTGGGAGCGTGGTGTCTCCCCCAGACACCAGCCCCCAGGTGCACACACCTCCCTGGGCCCTGCCTCAGTTTCCCTCTACCCCAGAGAGGGGAGTAACTATAGGAACTTCCACCTTCTGGGGCTGTGAGGGGCCCAGCGGGAAGATTTGTGTGGAAGCCCTTTGCCCACCATCAGGACGATGCCCCAGCCCCACCTCCCTGGCCCCGGGTTCGTCTTCCATGATCTGCCTCACCACCCACTGCCGATGGGAGGAGGGGTACCTGGAAGGAGGTTCTAGAAGTTACCATGGCTGACTCCAGTGCAGGACGGGTTATACACACAGCCTCCAGGGAAAGGACTGGGGGGCCTCATTCACAAGCGAGGAGCCTCGGGCTCAGAGGGGTTGCCACACCTGCCCCAGGTGCTCCAGCAACAGAGTGACAGGGATGGCCCCCAAACCCCGATTCCTGGCTCTAACCACTGTACCTCCTGAGACACAGCATCAGGCTGGGGATGCAGGATGGGGGCGGGGTCAGGACAGCTCTGTCCCTTTCTCTCCGGGCCCTGGGGAGCTCTCCCCTCCCCCTGGGCTCGAGGGTTCCACGGTCAGAGTGAGGGGCCAGCCTGGGCTGCGGCTGCCCTGGGAGGTGGGCCTTGTCGCCACTCTGCCCTCAGGCTGCCCCTGCCTGATGCCCTCCCTCGGCCTCAGCTAGATGTGGGTTCCAGACCTGGCATCCCACCGACCCCCGGGTGACCTTGGGCAAGGCTTGTTTTCCCTTTGCACCCCAGTTTTTCTGTCTGTAAGATGGGGGTTGTGTTCATTTCCCAAGGCCGCTGTGACAAATGACTACAGATTTGATGGCTCAAAAAACCCGCAATGTATTTTCCCACTTCTGGAGTCCAGAAGTCCCAAATCTGCCAGAGGCTCCAGGGCATAATCTGTTCTTCGCCTCTTCCAGCTACTGGCCGCTGCATCACTCCCATCATCGTGGTCCACACCCCCTTTCTGTCTGTCTCCCTCTGCCACACTCTAATAAGGATGCTTGTCATTGGATTTAGGGGCCACCTGCATAGTCAGGGGGATCCCCCCATCTCCAGATCCTTTCCTTACATGTGCAAAGGCCCTGTCTCCAAGTAAGGGGGATGCACAGGTTCCGGGGATGAGGACGTGGACGTATCTTTTGGGGGCCACCATTTGACCTATGTCAAGTGGTGTCCTGCCTAATATCAGATTTTATTTGGTGAAAAATCACAAGCTTCTCAGGGTCGTGACCTGCTGGACAGTGCAACAGCCTCACACACCCCGTCCTGGCCGATCCTAGAGGCAGAGGGAGGCCAGCAACGGACCTATGATCAAGCAGCCCACCGTCCGTGTCAGAGATGAGGAAACTGAGGGCCCGAGAGGGGCGGGCTGGGAGCCGGGTGCTCTCCGCCTGACCAGGAGTGCCACTGGGCCCCCCGCCCGGGCAGCTGTTAGGGGTTATTCCCAGGACCATGGCTACCTCCTCGAAGAGCTCAGAAGCCCAGGGGTACACTCCCGGGGACAGACATGCGTGCTCCAGCCGGTGACTTTAAAGGGGGGCCGGAGTCTGTGGCTGAGCGAGGAGATGTGACCCTGGGCCAGGCGGGGCCTGCAGGCCTGCAGCTTTTTCTCATTTTTGCAGGGACTGAGGCTCCAGCTGAGCCTGTCACGCGAACTCGGCTGAGCCTGCATGCTCTGCCGGCGGTGGGGACAGGAGCCGGGGGCTGGGGCAGGCGCCGCCTCATCCCTCTAATTGGGACGAGGACACTTTGTCATGAGATTCCCAACAGGGAGCTGGGAGCAGCCGCTCTGTAGCCTGTCTGATGGGCTTCGAAGGCTGCAGAGCAGAGGCCCTCTCTGGGAGGGGGGACGGGGACCAGGACCACCAGGCCTGGGCGTGGGACAGCTGGTCCACGTGGAGCTGGTCCTCAGGAAGGCAGGCTGGAGCCAGCCTGCCCCAGCAGTGAGGCCCCTTCAAAGACCCCGGGAGGCCAAAACCCCTACCAGCACCCCCCACCAATAATCCCTTGGCCAGCCCCCCACCCCCCTTCCCCCCGCCACCGGGCCTGGAGCTCTGCCCCTGCTGGCCCCTTGGCTGAGCCTGTAGGCCGGGCATACTGGCTCCCCAATGCTCTGCCCAGATCATGCCCACAGCTCTGCCCTCCGGCTCCCAGGTCAGTGCCAGGCTCCATCACTCTGGGCCAGCCTCGGAGATGCAGAGTGATTCAGACACCATCCTGTCCTGGATGAGCTCCCAGTCTGATGGGGGAGACACAGCTGGCCCCAATCCTGCCTGGTTGGGGAGGCTCAGCTGGCCCTGACCCAGTCTGATGGGCAGGCACATATAGCGGAAGAACAAGCAGGGGGCTTCAAATCCTTCCTCTCCTTATTAGTGGGGACCTCAGGCGAGTCACACAGCCCCTCTGAGCCTCAGTTTCCTCTTTGATAAACTGGGGACATCAATACCCACCACATGGGCGCTTCTGGGGGTTCCGTGGGAGAAAACGGCGAAGTTGCAGGCTGGAGCTTGGCTCAGAGTCCTCAGCTGTGTTTGCGGCCATGACCGACCACTGTTCGTCAGGACCTTTACCGTCCACGATCCGTTGTCTTTTCTTACCTGGGGGGTGGACAGCCAACACTGCTGTTGTCTCCACTTCACCAGTGACGCAGCTGGACCTTGAAGAAGGAAGGGGGCATCCCCTGGTCCACAGTGAGCAGGGGGGCCGTGTGACAGAGGGGAAAGAGCACCAGGTCACTTGCTGTCATTCACACAGTCTGTGAGGCCTTGGGTGAGACCCTTCCTCTCTCTGGGCCTCAGTTTCCCCATCTCTACAACCAGGGCGCTGGGTATTCAGTCCCCTTGTGGAAGTAGAACCATTTCTTCTAACGACATCTTTCCTGAAGCTCACGCTGTGAAGGTGATGAAACCAGAATTGCTCTGGCTGCGGGGCCCCTACCCGGGGCCCCGACCCCGCAGCCTGCTGGCCCACCCGCCCCACCTCTGGCCCAGACAACCTTGCAGACCCCTCCAATGCCCTGCCCGAGCCCCAGTCTTTGGCCCCTAACTGTGACACTCTTTCTCCTCCACCCACAGCCTCTCGTGCACATCTTGGGTAATGAGAGAGCCCCAGAGTGGCCACCCTCCCGCCCCACTAATCACACAGCAGCATCGGCTGTGAGAACTTGGACAAGTCACTTAACCTCTCTGAGCCTCAGTTTCTGTAAAATTAGACCTGTCATCAGGAGGCTTAAGCACGTAGTGAGTGCTCAGTCAGGGTCGCCATGGACAGCTGTGCAGGTTGTTCATAACTATACGCAGCGCCCTTGGCTATTACTGCTATTCCTTGTTTCTCTGAAACCTTCAAGTGGACTTGGCCCTCACTGTGGAGTGGAAGTTGGGGAGGAAGCTCCCGGACCCATTGCCCTCTGCAGGGGCCATGGGACCCGCCCCTGTCTGTCCTTTTCATCCTGGCGCTCTCCCTGCCTTGTGTGTGCTGCTTCCAGGCACGGACCCAGAGGAGACCATTCTCCACGCCTTCAAGGTGTTCGACACTGAGGGGAAAGGTTTTGTCAAGGCTGATTTGTAAGTTCCCCCTGCCCTCTGTTTTGGTTTTTCTTTCCCCAAAGTCTCAGGTGATAATGAGCCCGGGTGGGGTCAGGGTGGGTGGCAGCCCAGCCTCCTCTCCCGCCCAGAACTCAGTGGGCTCGGGCAGCATCGGGCCAGGAGCCAGGAGGCTGCTGCCCCGCCCAGCTCAGCCATCACTTGACGTCCCTTCCCCTCTCTGGGCCTCAGTATCTCCATCTCTGTGTGGAAGCGGACAGGGAGAGTGGGGTCACCAGGGCCGGGCTTCCCAGGGGCGAGAGTGGGGGTGGGGGCAGAGGTGGGCCTTGAAGGACGACTAAGGGTTGCCTGGGCTGGGGCAGAGAACATTCTAGATGCGGGAACTTAGTGAGTGAAGGGCCAGGGCTTGGCATGTGTGGGGTTGGGGAGCAGGGTTGGGCTGTGGCTGGAGGGCGTGGACGGACATGGGTGGGGGACACTGAGCACAGAGGGCAGACAGGGCCTGTGTGGAGTGGCTCTAGACTCAGGGTCTGCCCTGGGGACATGGAGAACCCAAGAAAGAGTTAGGCAGGGGCAACATGGAGGCCAGCCTGGAGGAGGAGAGAAGTTTGCAGCCTCCACAAGGGCCGTGTCCATAGCGATGGAGGGGAGTGGTCAGATAAGTGGAGCCCCAGGGGCCAGCACCCATGGGATCCAGGGTTCTGGGGAGAAAGTTGGGCCAGATGTTAGCTGGAGTCTGAGTGGATGCCCGGATGGAGGCACCAGCTCAGCCAGGGATGCACAGAGAGTGAGGTGGCTGCAGCCAGCTGTCCGGCAGGCCACTGGGCTGGCGTTATTGGGGTGGGGCCCCTGATGCCCGCCATGCCTGAGAATCTCACGCCAGTGGGAGCTCAAGGCAGAGAGCCACAGGTGGCAGGCAGGGGCAGGCAGGGCAGTGGCAGCCTCCCCAGGTGCCCGGACTCTGGGCTGACCTCTGAGCTGTCTCCAGGCAGTCCACTCAGAGCCTCTAAGGTCTCGCTGGGCCTGTCGGTGGCCCCGGGCAGGCAGGATTTCCTCGCCATCACAGGCTTCCTGACCAGTCGTTCTGATGCCTCAGGCCTCGGCTTCGGGGCTGGCCTTGCTGACTCTTAGAACCATCACGCACTGGAGGTGGGTTATGAGGGGCAGGCGCGGTGGGGGGACACACGGAGTGTCTGTCTTGTCTCTCGGACGTTCGTTCTCACCATCTCCTGACCCCAAAGTTGTGAGTCACACTCTCCCCAGGGGTAGGGAGGGAGTCTCAGGGTTTCTCCCGGCTGCAGCCCTCTACTTCACCCCTCCCTCGGGGGCCATGGCTCCCACTCCCATCTTGGGGACCCGGGGTGGGAGGCAAGGGGGGCACCCCCTGGAGTGGCCTGGACCAGCCCCTCTCCTGCCACCCACCTTCTCTCCCACTAGCACAAGGCCAGGGCTGGGAGGAACCCTGTGGGGACCCAATTTGGGAAGCGAAGGCACTGCCCCCGGGATACGGGACCTGAGAGACGTGGCTGCCGGCCAGGCAGGCCACAGAGGAGGCTCTGGTTGAAACAGAGTCTTGTGAAAAGTCTCCAGCTTGGAGAGTTGGAAACTGTGACTGTGCTGCAGTAACATAAATAATGGAAAATGAGCATCCATCCTTAGCGGGCCCGCCACCGCCGGCGCCACGGGACACTCTGGGTACACAGGGCCCGGCTCAGCCCTCGGATCCCATCGCCGCCCACTGCAATCCCTTGGGAACCCTGCAGGGCCAGCCGAGCTCCTGGGGGCATCAGTCCCTCCCACGCAGCCTCGAATGCAGCATCCTCCCCGCCTCCGGCAGCTCCTCCAGGACCAGGCAGCTCTGGCCCCTGGGGGCAGCTGCTCTTCTGGACCGCCCAGAGGACAGGCCGCCCCCCGCCACTGCAGATCATTACGCTTCCCCAGCCTCAGTTTCCCTCTCTGTAAAAGAGGATACTAGTACTCACTTCCCAGGGCTGTGGGGAGCAAGTGAGAGCAGGCCCAGGAGGACACCGACCTGAGTGCACCTTCCCACCCCTCGGCTGAGTGAGCATCTTGCTGACCGTAAAACACGCACAGACGTCAGAGAAAATCACAGGCTAAGAAAGCGGTGCTTCCAGAACTGAAGCAAAGACCTCCCCTCGGGGACCGGGAGGCTGATCATTAGTGTATGATGGGAAATCAGAGTGGCCCCAAGGTCGTGTTGGAGTCCTGAGGTCATTTCATTTGGTCTGCACCTGATGCTGGGAGAAGAGTCCATGCCACAAAGGAGGAAACTGAGGCTGAGAGCAGAAGTGTCCGCCTGAGGCCACACGGCCATCTGGGGGCCGGAGGGCCAGGCTCAGGTTGCTGTCCTCCTGGGCCAGGTCCCCCACCCCTGCCTGCCCTCCTCACCCCTGGCAGCCACGTGTCCACGTAGGTGCTCTTTCCCTGAGCATGACCGTTTCTCTCCTTTGAGCAGCATCAAAGAGAAGCTCATGACGCAGGCAGACCGGTTCAGCGAGGAGGAGGTGAGGGCTGGCTTCTGGGGGCGCAGCCCAGCGCTGTGGAGGGTCTTCCTGGGAGGCGCAGCCCTGCCCTTCTCGTCCCCCCAACCCCCGTCACTCTTCTTTAGATGCTGAGGTGACGTCCCCCTCGACAACTTGGATGAGAACACGGATGGGTGGGGGTGGCTGTGGGACCCCGGCCTGCCGGCCTGGCCTCTGCGCCCTCCAACCTAATGCCTTCATCTGCACAGAGGGGAAAAATGTCCTTCCTGACACCCTTGGGGGAGCCCCTGTCCTGCTGCCCACTCCGACCTGGTCCAGGCTGACTCCCTGCTCCTTCCCCAGGTCAGGCAGATGTTTGCGGCTTTCCCACCAGATGTGAGCGGCAACCTGGACTACAGGAACCTGTGCTACGTCATCACGCACGGCGAAGAGAAGGACTAGGAGGCGACCGGGGACCCCTGCCACATTCAGAGGCAGCAGACATGGGGGTGGGGCCCCCGCTCCCCGCGCCCCGGGGGTCGGGGCGAAGCAAGAATAAATAATGCTAACGAGGTCTGGGTTTTCGTGATGAATGCTCCGGTTGGGGAGAAAGCGAAACATTCCTATGTCGTTGGTTTTTCCAAAACTTTTTACTTCCCTGGCTTTGCTCAAAGGTTCCTGATGAGCTGGTGTTTAGAACCAATTGACAGTTTTAATGATCCCCAGCTGGGCCCCAGGACACTGCCTTCATTTATGAAGCTTTTATTGAGCATCTAATGCGGGCCAGACCTGGTGCCAGGCCCGGGGACGCGGGGATGAGCCAGCCCTGGCCCTGGGAGGGAAGATGGAGACGGGAGGAGGGCAAGAGTCAGGGAGGAGGGAGGTGCAGTGGGGGGAGGAGGGAGCGGCCCAGGAGAGACCTGGCAGAGGCAAAGCAGGTGGCGAGGAGGGGGGGGCTTCCAGGGATGTTTGAGGAGTGGGCAAAGGTTTCTCAAAGAGGACACATGGAGCTCCAGCCGTAAAATAAAAAGGGAGTGAATTGAACTTCATCAAAATTAAGACCTGCCGCTTAGCAAGACACCAGTAAGAACGTGACAAGAAAACGGGTAGGGCTGGAGAAGATATTGGCAACGATAGGTCTTGACGGAGATTTTACATCCAGATATGGTTTTTAAAACCCTACACCTCAATAAAGGAAAGACAACCAAAAGAAAGATCAGGTAAACACAAAGAGGATATTCACATGGCCAATAAAGACCTGAAAAGATGCCCAACCTCATTCCTCACAAGGAAAATGCAAATGGAAACTTCCAGAAGGTGCACACCCGGCAGAATGGCTAAGACGAAAAAGGCTGACAATACCAAGTGTTGGTGAGGATGTGGAACAAACAGCACTCTTAGATTTTGGTGGCAGGAGTGTAAACGTGGTCATCCACTTTGGAAAAATCTTTGACAGTGCCTACTAAAGTTAAAATACATGCCTGACTTGACCCATCTGTTCCACTGATAGGTCTGTTCCACCAGAAATGTCCGTCATCTACCCTTCCAAAGACTTGTGTAAGAACGGACCGATTTATGAGTCCAAACTGGAAACAAGACAACTGCCCATCAAGAGGAGAGCTGATAAAGAAAGAACAGTACGTTCGTGCGTTGGGACACTACACAGCAATAAGAAGAAACCTGGACACACCCATACATGGTGTTGCTCGCACACACGACATCGCACAGAAGAAGAGACGCATAAGAGAGCATACTTCTAGAAAACCTCCTTATTGAGATATAATTCACATCCCATAAAATTCACCATTTTAAAGAATCCAATGCAGTGGCTTTTAGTACATTCACAGGGTTGTGCAACCATCACCACTATCTATATCCGGAACATTTTTATCAACCCCAAAAGAAATCCATTAGCAGGCTCTCCCCAGCTCTCTCCTCCCCAGCCCTAAGCAACCACTAATCTACTTTCCGTCTCTATGGATTTGCGTGTTCCAGACATTTCATAGACATGGAATCATATAACATATGGCCTTTCGTGTCTGGCTTCTTAGCATAATATTTCACCGTTCGTCTGTGTCATAGTTCTTATTTCTTTTAAATAGCTGAATAATATTCCATTGTGTGGCTACACCACATTTCATTTATCCATTCATCTCTCGATGGTCATTGGGGATGCTCCTATTTTTGGCTATTATGAATGACACTGCTATGAACATTCACGTGCAATTTTGCGAGAACATGTTTTCGATTCTCTTGGGCACATACCTGGCAGTGGAACGACTGGGTCACACAGTAACTCTATGTTTAACTTTTTGAGGAATTAGTAAACTACTTTTCAAAGCATCTTTTCAAAGTGACTACACCATTTTACATGCCCCCCAGCAACGTTCAAGGGTTCCAATGTCTTCGGCTCCTCACCAACACTTGCTATTTTCTGTTTTATTTTTCTTTATTATGGCCTTCCAAGACATGTGAAGTGGGATCTCATGTTGGGTTTGTTTTGCATTTCCCTAGTGATTATGACATTGAGCACCCTGTCATGTCCTTATTGGCTATTTGTATGTCTTCTTTGGAGAAATGTTTATTCAGGTCTTTTGCCCACTTTTAAATTGGGTTATTTGTCTTTTTGTTGTCGAGTTGTAAGTTCTTTATATGATCTAGATACTGGACTCTTTTTAGATATACGATTTGCAAATATTTTCCCCCATTCTGTAGGTTGTCTGTTCACTTTCTTGATAGTGTTTTTTTAAGCCTGTGTTTTCTTCTAAGAGTTTCGTAGTTTTAGCTTTCACATTTAGGACTTGGAGCCATCTTGAGTTAGTTTTTTGTATACGGTGTGGGGTAGGGATCCAATGTCATTCTTTGCCTGTAAATATCCAGTGCTTCCAGCATCATGTGTTGATAAGACTATCTTCCTCCACTGAATGGTCTTGGCATCCTTTTTGAAAGTCAGTTGATTGTAGATGTATGGGTTTATTTCTAGACTTTCATTTCTAGTCCGCTGGTCTCTGTGTCTAAGGGTGTAAGTGATTCCAGTTATGTGGAGTTCAAAACCAGGCAAAACTAATTTATGAAGAAGGCAGAATAATAGTTACTTCTGCGGTAGGGGAGGGCCATAAGAGAAACATGGGAGCTGGAAATGCTCCATGTCTGGATCTGGGTGGTGGTACCCAGGCGTAAGCATATATGAAAGATGATAGAGCTGCACCCTTAGGACTCATGAACTTCATGCACTTTACTATATTTATGTTATATCCCAATAGAAGGGAAAGAAGGAAGAAAAGAAAGAAGGAAAGGGAAAGAAAGAAGGAAAGAAAGAGAGAAAAGATGGCGTGGTCAAGAGGTAGGGTAGAGACTGACCAACGCGGAGGAGAGTCGTGGGGACTCGGCTTTGGTGCCTGATGGCACTGTGCCCCGAGGAGGAGAACTTGGAGGAGAAGAGGCTCTGGGGAGAGAGGCCGAGTTCGGCTGGGGGCCTGTTGAGCGTGAGGTGGCGCAGTCCTGGAGGCAGCCGGATGCTGTGCCTACAGCTCTGGCAGGCAGCGGCTAGAATGGGATGGAGAGCGGGGCCTGGGCGAGCCTGTGCAGGAAGAGCAGCTAGTGGGACGAGAAGAGGCCGTGGGCCAACTCTGAGCACTTGGAGCAGGAGGTGCGCCGGGCAGAGTCGGTGGTCAGCTAGGCTGGGAGGTGGGAACTGAGGGCTGGAGGGGTTGAGGAGGTCAGGATCAGGTGGAGGAATGTCCACAACGCTGCATCCCAAGGGCCAGGCCGCAGGCTCTGGACTGCGTGTGCTCTTCATCATCTCATCCCTGTGAGTACAGGGAGGAAACTGAGGCACAGAGCTTGCCCAAGGTCAAGGCAGAGCTGGGAGTGGAATCCAGGCAGCCCGGCTCCAAGCCTGCACCCATAAGCCCTACCCCACACTGCCACCCGGTGCAGTGGCACATGGGGGCGGGGACTGAGTTTGGGGTCTTAACAATGGGGCCCCTTTCCTTGTTCCTTGCTCCCTCAGGGGGAGGTGGGGAGGGAGGTGTCCCCTCTGCCTGGAGCCCTGGCTCGGGACATGAGGGGAAGATCAGTGAGCAGGGGCCGGGGAGGCTGAGGCAGAGAGGGGGAGTTTTCCGAAAAAGCCCTCCCTCCACTGGCCTGGCTCCCTCTGCTCTCTAAAAGGGTGGCTTTCCTGGAAATCAAGGGCTCTGCCTCGGACGAACTCGTCAGACCTGTTTGTGTCCCGAGGAAGCAGGCCGGAGCCAAGCTGGAGGGAGTGGGCACCGCGGGCACCTGCCTGCCTGCTTGGCAGCTCCCGGCTGCCCTGCTTCATGACACCCAGGTCTCCCTGCCCTGCAGCGGCCTGGCTCCACAAGGTCACAGGGGCAGCCAGTGGGGAAGGCCAGAGGGGCTCCACGCAGCTCAGGAGAGGAGACTGGGGGCCATTTCTTTGCTCATTCATCCCTCCATCCTTCAGACATCCATCTACTTACACCTCCTCTGCTCCAGGACCCGGAGACAATCGATTACACCAATAACACCCACTACCTGCTCTCAAGGGGCCCTGAGGGAGGGTGGTGGGGGTGGAGTGGAGAGCCACAGGCCCGGGAGTGACCCGGCTCCGGGAAAAGAAGGTGGGAGGTGAGCGATGGCCAGTTGTGAGGCTGCTGGTGGCTCCGAGGCCCTG
Source organism: Equus przewalskii (assembly GCF_037783145.1). Lineage (NCBI taxonomy): Eukaryota > Metazoa > Chordata > Mammalia > Perissodactyla > Equidae > Equus > Equus przewalskii. The sequence continues at coordinate 9,572,724 of NC_091842.1, read as the reverse complement.
GCCTCTGCCTCTCTCGGCAGCCCCACAGCACTGCTCGCTCAGGACCCTTTCCCTCCAGCTGTGTGTCATTGATGCTCTTGGCTGCGCCTGACCTGGGCCCACCATCAGCCACCTTCAGTCTCCGTGACTCTCCATCCAGTTCTCAAGGGCCACCTGGGTTGGCTCTGCACTACCCCCATATGTGTTCCCCTGGGCCCCCCTCTGGTCCAGGCAGCAGGGCTGGTCTACAGAGCTGCCCCTTCCAGGAGTAGGGGCCGAGGCTCCTGAGAGCTAGAGAGAAACTGGGAGGAGCACACACACTGGTGGACATATCCTCTCTCCTGTGTCATATCTGGAGCCACCTTCTTAAAGGCACAGGAACTCCTCGTGGCCCCCTCCCCTCCCCTGTTCCCCTATCCTCTTGCTGCTGGGCTCCAGCTGCACGGTTTCCTTTGGCGACTTGAGTGCCCTGCCTTTCCTTCTGCCAGAGGGTCTCTGAATATGCTGTTCCTTCTGCCTGGAACGCTCTCCCGCCCGGCACCGCCCCCTTCTTGCCCAGTCCCCAACTCTCAGCTTTCCGCCCTCGGCTCTGGGTCACCTCCCCAGGCACCTGCATGCGCTTTCATGGCATCAAGTGCTTTTGCTAGAGAGACTAAGCGGTGTTCATCTGTAAGCCCGGGAGCAGCTTAGACTGTCCCTCGCTGCACCCCCAGCACCCCGCCCCGGGCCCGGCGCATCAGGACTCTTGAGAAACATTGAACCGACTCCGGGGGGCCCAGAGACCCACCCCCGAATTGCACAAGGCCTGTGGCGGCAGCTCCCGGGGCCAGCGCTGCAGGCTCTGGGCCTCCGAGAGGACACCGTGGGCCAGAGGCTGAGGCCGGTCCAGAGCCGTCCCTGGGACTCCACGGGGCCTGGCCTGTCTATCTGGGCCTTAGTTTCCCCACAAGCAACGGGCCCTCGAGGCTCTTGGGATCCCCGGGCAGCAGCAAACCCCGAGGCCATGGCCATCCCTGGGCTTTCCTGGCTGTGCCTCCCCAGAGGTGACCTGTCTCGGGAGCTGGCCAGACCGGCTCCCCTGGAATTCTTGGTGGCCCCAACCAGGGCCTGGCAGGCGATGGGCAGGGAGCCCAGGCATGGCCATGGCAGGCCTTCCTTTCCCTGGCTCCCCGTGTGCAGGGATCCGACCCGCCTTGGCCCCGCCAGCCCCCCAGCCAGCTGGGTCTCATTGAGGGTAATTGGCCCAGCGGGACGCCTGGGTCTTGGCATCTCATTTTCCACTGCGATCCGTCAGCCGGGCCTTCGGACCGTGGCCCCCCGTATAAATCACGAGGGGGTCCCTGTTAAGAGAAACAGCAAATTCCTTCCACCCGTGTGGCAGACTAAATTGACTCGGAGAGCAGATTCCCTCCTGGCGCTCACTCAAGAATGGCCAAGTCCTTTGAAGGGCCTTCCAGGATGGACCCCAGGGGCCGGCAGCCGGCTGGGCAGGGAGTCTCCCCAGAGCCTCTGCTGACCGCAGGAGACCCCGCCTGACGCTGCTCCACCGTAGCTCCTCTGCGTCTCGGTGGCAAGCCTGGGGGCAAGTGGCTGTGGTGGGGGTGGGGGAGCCGATGGTGAAGGGACAGCAGACCTCAGGCCATGAACCGTGCTGGTGGAATTTCAGGCTTCAGGGTGGTGGAGGCCCCAGCCCCCGCAGAGTCTGACGGGAAACTCCACTCCATCGCTGCTGTGAGCTGAGCCCTGGGCTGGGCCAAGGTTTCAGTCCGGCTGAGGGTCAGTCTGGGCCTCCAAGCAGCCCCCAAGTATCTGTTTCTTTCTGTCTGTCTCGTGCATAAAGTTCACAGTTGACAAAAGCAGAGAAAAATCCTGCAAGGGAAACGGTCAAAGGTGACCTGTGCCGGCTCTCGAGCCTGGGGCCTGAATTTTCATCGGGCTCCACTACTAGGCGGGTGACCCTGGGCAAGTCACAAACCACAGGCCAGGCCGGGGAATCCGATGGTGGACAGACAGACATCATCTGGGCCCCCACTGAGCCTACATCTCGGGGGAGGCAGACACCACGAGCAATGATGACATCAAGATGCAAGAAGGACTCCAGTTGGTGGAGAGGTGGACGGCCGGTGGGGAGAGGGGAGGGAGTGGACCACCCGTGTAGGCCGTGGTAAAGTTCATCCCAGGAGTCGGGACACTTCCATTCCATTGGGAGTGACATGATCAGAAATGTGGTTTAATAACCCCGGGTAGCAAGTACAAAATCAGGAAAGGCCTATGGAACTGAGGAAGCACAGAGGAGATGCCCCTTCCAGGCTGGAAGGCTTCCTGGAGGAGGTGATCACCTGAAGAATGGGTGGGAGAAAGGCAGACAGAGAGGGGATGATGACGGGCCTCCAGGTGGAAGATGGAGAAAGGGAGCCTTCTTCCAGAAGAGTCCGTTCCTGATTACACCAAGCGGGAGGCTCAGTTTGGCACTAGTGGATCTCTGCCAGTCCACTGCCCTTTTTAGCCACCGGGAGCCGGCCACAGGCCAAGAGCCTTCCTTTGGCCACAGCAGCCAGCTGGACTTGAACAATATTGTTTTCACCATATAAAATGCTATGGTCATCTTCTGTTGGTGGCGTGTGGGACCAGCTTTTCATTTTTGGCAGTGAAGTTTTTTATAAAAGCTTTCTGCAAAATAGGTGCCTGAGTTGATTTAAAGAAAACAACGTAAGCAATATTTAGGGGCAAAAATCATGAAGCGGGGATGGGAAATCACTGAGGTTTGGGAAGAGCTGAAGTCTCGGGAAGAGGCTGTGAGAGATGACACTGAAGGGGAATGTTCCAGAACTCTCTGGAACACAGGTTCCAAAATGCCTATGCTGAAATCATCAGCTTTCAGTCTTGAGTCCCCTTGAACAAAGAAGCTCCATCCTAGAGCCCAAACCAGTGGGGTGGGGCCACGGGTGGGGTCACTGGTGCGGTGGGAGTGTCGTTGCTTGCTGACAGACAGACAGACAGGCTCCCAGCCAGGTGAGACTTGGTTGCGGGGCACGTACACGAGCTTAGAGTTGGTTGCCTTGAAGCCAGTCTCCCTGGGTGATTCAGGGGCAGCTCAGTCTGGCGGATGTGGCATCCTGGGGCCTGCCCTGTGCCTGCCGCCCCGCGCCACAGGCCCCTCTGCCCAGCCTCTCCCAGCTTGGCGAGGATGGAGCAGAGGGGGAGTCAAACCTTTGTTCTTGGTTTGGTTAAGACCGCCCAGCCTCTCCTTGGGGTCAGCAGGCCTCACTGACCAGAAGCCGAGGTCACTCAGCAGGGGCATGTGGCCACCAGAGGAGCCCGCAGTGTCAGAGGCTGCACTCCCGGAGCAGCCTCAGCCAGGATGCAGAGGGGATGGGCCTGCTCACCCAGGAGGGCTGGCACCCCCCACAGGCTCCCCCCCCCCGCTCTCTGGGGGACAAAGACAGAGGCAAGCCCGAGGGGGAGAGGCCAGGACGGGGCAGGGGGAGGGAGCTGGGGACAGTGTCCTGTGAGCCCATGCAGGCTGGGTGGGGGATACCCGATCTTCAACCGCTGTCCTGGGGCAGAAGGCGGGACTGGCTCAGGTGCCCCAGAAGGCAGAGCCGAGGAGGTAGCTGGGGGTGACAGGGACTCAGTCTTCAGACTGCTCTGCAGAAGGACTTTCTGCAAGCCTGAGACATCATGGGGATGGGCATCTCGAGTGGGAGTGAACTGCCCGTGACTGGAGGTATGCAAGCAGGTACTGGTGATCATGTGGCAGGGACGGGGCAGGCTGGCTTTTAGGACCCGAGTTGCCTCTCGGGGCAGAAAGATGGGGCGCATAAAGCACCCGGCCTGGCACACAGTGGGTATCCCTCCCGTCCCACACTTGCCTGCCTGGCCTCGGTGTGGCCCAACCAGAATCGCAGGGCCCATGGCAGGCTGAGCCGGGACCCTCTGGGTCACCGGGTGCCAAGAGCTCTGTGAACAGACGAGGGAACTCGTCCTCCTCAGCTCCAGACCATCCACGTGCCCTCCCTCTTTCCTGTTGCCCCGGAAACATGCTCAGGACCACATTCCTGTCCCAGACCTGTTGCTGGTGATGGGTGCTGAGCACGTGTGTCGGTGGCTGGGACAGGGAACAGCATGTTAACCTGCGGCCTCCTGGGTGAGGTTGGGGGGCTGTGAGGTGGGGCTTCAGGCCCTGGGCACGCTGGGGGACTTGGGGCTCCTCAGTGCAGGGGGAGGGCGTCCTGAAGATGGGCTGCTGAGCGGGTCTTTCCCTCTCCGGGCCCCAGACCTCTCTGTGCCATGAGCACGCTGGACTGGAGAGGGGCCCGTGGGCGTGGGCCTGGCGACGGGGCTGGGAGGCACAGGCCAGCCTGGAGCCGCCCTAATCTGGGGCTTAGCTCTGACTTCAAAGCTGGCGGCTTCAGCTTCGCTGGAATGTCCAGCCATGGCGGGGGCGGAGGGGGATGCCTGGTTCCCATCAAGCTCCAGAGAGCAACTGTGGCCTCTTGGGGGCCATGAGGGTGGGGTGGATGGCAGGAGGGCAGGGCTGGGGATCTCAGCGGGGGCATCTGGGTCCCACCCCAGCCCCTTAGAGCTGTGTGACCTCGGGCGGTGGCTTAATCTCTCTGGGCCCTTGTATTCCCCCTCAGAGAAAAAGGGCGAGTGGTACCTCCCTCTCGGGGCAGCACCTGGTGTAGATCTGGCCCGGGGGTGGGGGGACCCCAGTCTGTGCCTGACCTAGCGTGTGAGCACCGGCTTGCTGCGAGGGTGGCCCTGTGGCCCCACAGCGCCATCTACTGACAGCTGAGCAGCTGCACCCGGCTCGGCTTCTCCAAGGCCCGCGAGCCTGGGTGTCTGCTGCGCAGCCAGGGGCACAGGGTTAAAAGCCCAATTTAGGGGCAGACAAGACTGAATGTGAGTCCCGGCAGCCTCAATTCCTGGCTGGACGACAGGGAAAACTCCTGTAAAAGTCAGCAGCGAGCACTTAGAGAGCGTCCACGGTGCCCCGGGGACGGTACTTTATGTGCCTCCACTCAGATACCTCTCCTAACAACCACTCGGAGTGGAGCTGACTACTACCCCTATTTTACAGACGGGACATTGAGGCCAGAGAGGGAAAGACACTGGCCCTAGGCTGCACAGCCAGTGAGTGGCAAAGCTGGGATTTGAATCCAGGAAGTCTGCCTCCTCAGCCCTTGCTTGTTGTCACCCCTAGACCGAGTACAACGCAGCTGGTGTAGCTGCCCAGCCGGGTTGCAGGTAAGAGCGCCTCCTGGTAATTCGGCTGACAGCTCTTGGCTCAAGGTGGTGTGTTCCAGTGACTCCAGCACGGGGTTTGCGTTGCTCTGGGTTCATGTCCTCGCACTTCTCCTTATTAGCTGTGGGACCCGGGCAAGTCACCCAAAGCTTGGTGCCTCCGTGTCTTTGTGGCTGCTTGGCGCAACAGTCAGAGATGAAGCACGGAGGGGACACCCAGCACCTGGTGGCAGTGAACTCCTGCTTGTTCTCACGTATCCGCGATGTCCCCCTCTGGGCCGGTGGCCCCTCCTGGTGCCCGTGCACCAGAGACGGTCCAGGAAGCAGTCCTCACACTGCCACAGTCCTGCAGCCCCGGGCACGAGAAGGCCCACAGTTGGGGAGGGGGCTGGGTGCTCAGAGAGAAGGGACCTTCATCCTGGCTCCTGTGTCCAGGGGACCGGACTGAGGCGGCCTGAGCCCTGGGGCCTCGGGTGGAAGAGAAGCAGCCATGGCGGGGCCTCACCTGTCAGAGCCTGATTCACGCCTTCCTCCAAATTTGTGGGGAGAAGGCTTCCTCTCCTTGTGGGTCCCCTGCATCGCCCAACCCTGCCGCCCACTGGGAACAACGCGGGTGGGAGGAGACGGCCGCCGCCATCTGTCGTGTGACCCACCCTGCGAGGCCTCGTCTTCTGCCCTCGCATGGGGTGACCTTATACCTCCAGCCACTTCCAGCTCTAACACCTCCCCAGCCTCTGCCTTCCTCCCTCACATGCCCCTTAGGGGTCAGATTCCCCAGGGACGTAGGCCCCCAACACCTCCACTGGGAGGGACTTGTCAGAGCAGTTTGACCCCTGAGTCACTGCCCCTACCCGGAAATGCCCTCCTTGGCTCTCTAATTCTGGTTCTTCTTCCTGCCCCACCTCCAAGCTTCGTCAAGTGTTTGCTCACCGACAGGGCTGTGCTGTGAAAGCCGGAGGCCTAGGATGGCTTGGGCACATCCAAATACAACGGAAAGGGAAGCGGCCCCCGAATCCCACTGTCCAGCCTGGGAGACTTTGGGAGATGGGACCGCGGATCAAGCTGGGCCCAGAGTGGCCCTGGCTCGGGGCTCAGGACCCTCAGTGGACCACTGTCCAGGGTCTCTCCATGAACACCTGCCAGTGAGGGGGTGAGCTCCCCATCACCGAGTGCTGGGTGGCCTGGGCCACCTGCTCCACAGCCCTTGACAATCTCCATGGCCCTTGGGGCCCCACTCTGAGGATCAGGCCTGCCGCCACCTGGGGGGTGGGCCAGGCAGGCAGGAGGACCCATTTTACAGATGGGGAAGCTGAGGCCCAGGGAGGAAAAGCAGCTTGCCTTTAGACACACTGGCAGGAAGTGGCAGAGTGGACCTCAGAAGCCAAGGATGAGGACTCCGGGCCCAGGGCTCTCCCCATCACCTGCTCTGGGGGTCCAGCCCCTGGCTCAGGTCTGTTTCCTGGGGGCTGGACAAGGAGGACATGGGTCCCCAGAGAGTGTTCAAGGTTGGGGCGCTGCAGCTTGGGAATGGGGCTGGTCCTGGGCCCTGAGGCAGACACCGGGGCAGGGGGCAGGCCTAGGAGGAAGGGGCGTGTTGGATGATCTGGGGATGGAGCAAAGAGGTGGACCCTGAGGACGGGGGATGGCGGACGCCTGGGGCTGGAGGGGGAGCTGCCGTCTCCCGCACACCTGCTGGCCATGCCCTGTCCTTGGGCTTCATGCGGTCGGTCTCTCTGAAACCGCTCTTCAGCCCTGTGAAGTTGGAAGTGATAGATCTTGACAACGAGCTCATACCCTGAATATACTTGTTAAAAATCCTACGTGCCAATAAGGAAAAGAGAACAATAAAAAACCCCAAACCAAAAAACATAAACCAGGTAGGTGGCTAAAAAGGATACCCAAATGACCAATAAAGGCCTGGAAAGATGCTCAACCCCATTCTCCACAAGGAAAATGCAAATTAAAACTTCAATAAGGTAGCCACCCAGCAGACTGGCTAAAATGAAAAAGATGGACCCTAATTATGCCCATTCTGCAGAGGAGGAAACTGAGGCTCGGAGAGGCTAAGATACCTGTCTAACGGCCGAGGATGCCCAGGGCTGTCTGCTCTCCCAGCCTGCTATCCTTCTCCTCCCAGGGGGTGGTTGGAATGCCTTCCGCTGACCAGAAACTTTCTGAATGCACTGGTCACTTTGCAAACCACCAATGGGCTCCTCCTTTGGCCAGGCCGGTCCTGGGCACTGGGAGTCGGGCCTGCTCACCCCCAGCCTCTGCTCTTGAGCAGTGTGGCCAGAGAGCAGGGGGTGGGTCCATAACAGCCCGTGGCCTGGGCTGGGCAGAGTCCTGGGGGCCCGGAGGATGGAGAGGCCCTCGCTGCCAGGGGCGGAGGGATAGGCCGGGCACTGATGAGCCGGCCTTGCCAGGGCAGGAGTTGCTGCGGGAGGCAGCCAACAGCCAAGCTCGGCGGGTGGTCTGGAGGCGGCCGGAGGCCCAGCGTGCCCTCTGGGGGAGGGGCAGGGCCTTGGCTCCAGTCAGAGCTGGGTGGTGATGCTGAGGGTACAGGGAGCCGCCCTCGAGGGCGTGGGGCCCACACAGGCACTGTGGCATGGCCGGGACTGAATGGAAGTCTGTGCTGCCGTCCCCAGAGGGGGTGACAGAGGCCACTGCTGACACGAGGCCGGGCACAGTGACAGAGGTGTGCATGGTCCTGGACTCCTGCCCCGGGGGTCCTTGGAGAAGCCCAAGGCTGTGGCCCCATCTCTGTGGTGGAACCAAGAAGGCGACCAGGAGGGCAGAGGGCAGTAGCTTCTGCAGGCCGAGGAGTTCGGGCTGATTCCATCCCAGACGAGCCAGCTGCTCCCCTGGTGCGTCCCTTCCCCGAAGGGAGCTGGCAGCCATCGGGGACCAAAGGACAGACCCAACATCTCTTAGCTCCAGCCTCCAGCTGGTCCCAATGTGACGATGTCATCGCTCTGGTGTGGTGTGTGTCTGCCTGATGTCACCAGTCAGCTGTGCCAAAATGGACTGACCAGAACAAAGGGGATGCCATGTCCTGGGGGAGCGGGGGCCAGGTGGGGGCTGGGCTGCCCCATGGGGTCTGTGCCCCAGTTGGGCCTGGGCTTGCTGTCTGGGGTGGACACCCTGCTGTCTGCCTGTGTGCCCTGCGGTGCCACCCATCTGAGCCCCTTTCAGAACTCAACCGTTTGTCCATGGAGTGGGGTGTCAGTCAGACCTGGGAGCCTCGGGGCCTGTGGTTTGTGTCCCTCACATGGGGTCATCAAAGGGTTTACGAGGCCCTCTGGCAGGCCCACTGGGTTTCTGTGAGGTGAGGTCATGCACCTGAAAGGGGGGCCCACCCTCCCTGTGCCTTGAATGGGCTTTTTGTTCTCCGGAACCCGGTTGTCAGCACCCGGCTTTTTCCTGCCAGGCCAGGGGCCCTGCCAGAGGCCAGGTGAGGGTGGAGGCAGCTCAGGCTCGGCCCCAAACGTGCCCACCTGTTGGGGGGCCCCAGTCTGTCTGCACTGCTGGTCCTGGCAGGCGGTGGGTGGGAGGGGTGCCGGATCACAGAGGCCTGCACTGTCGGGCCCACTCAGCATCCTTGAATTTTCTGGTACCCAAATGCTCAGGAAGGGCTGTGGGGGCTCCTTCACTCAGCACCTGGGCCCTGATGCCTCCCTGGGGCCCCACCACTGCCCTCGCAGTGCTTCCAGCCCAGGAGCAGGACGACTAGGAGGTGGGTCTGGACGATACGATATGGCAGGTGGGAACTTAGAGGAACGTGCCTGGAGAAGCCTGTGATGGATGTGGGAATGGGTGAGATGGATGATGACGGACTTCCAGGTGGAGAAAGGGGCCCCGGAGGGGTGAAGGAATCTGTGCAGGACTGAGGCGCCAGGGGCCTGGAGCATGGGGCAGGGGTGGGGGTCGGGGGAGGAGGCTGCAGGGCCGCAGTGCGGGCCTTAGGGAGCGTCCTGGTCCAGCTGGGCCTCTTTTCCAAACCCTGTTCTCCTTATTCAAAATCCTCAGTCTCTCCCCACCATGAGAAAGTTTTAATTTGATGTCTCCTTGAACACTTTCTTGGCACTCCTCCCACAATTTGCTAAATTTTGCACAGTTTGGCCATTTTTTAGATTTCTTAAAGCTTCCAAGCTTTTAGATAAACAAACAAACAAGTAAGCAAAAAAGTCCACAATGTTCGTTTTTTTTTACTTGGTAGAGTAAGTAAATAGAAGCTCAGAAACACATGCAGCGTTTTCTATGCAGTGATTTAAGACCAAAATGGTGACACATATTTAATGCTCTGCTGCAGGGGTGGGAAGTCCGTGCAAAGGGCCAGACAGTAAATCTTTTAGTCTCTGCAGCCTTTCGGTCTTTGCCGCAACCACACAAGTCGGCCCTTGTCGTGCGAAAGCAGCCGTGGACCATATGTCGTGAAGGAGCGTGCCTGCGTCCCAATCACACTTTATTTATGGGACCGAAATTTGAATTTCAGATAATTTTCACACACGGATCACCAAATAATATCCCTCTGATTTTTTTTGCCCAGCCATTTAAAAATGTAAAAATCATTCTTACCTTCCAGGCTGTACAAAAACAGGCAGCAGGCAGTTTTCTGTAGTTTTTTGGCTGTTGTCTGATAGTGTAGAAAGGCCTTTTAAAAACTAGTAAATAAACACTTAGAAATGCATATACATCTCATGGATGGGGCTACCATCTGTGTTGGTTACCCATTGTTGCTTAATAAACTGCCCCCAAAATTTTTGGCTTAAAGCAATAACCATCTCACTGAGTCTCACGGTTCTGTGAGGCGACTGTGCTCGGCTGGGAGGTTCCTCTGCTCCACGTGATGGTCGTTGGGGCTGCAGCCTTCTGAGGGCTTGATGTGTTCCGGAGCAGGATAGCCGGACCCCGAGAAGGAGCGTCCCAGAGGGAAGAAGCGGAAGCCGCCAGTCTTCTTTGAGGCAAGGACTAGAACTGGCACCGAGTCCCTTCCATGACATCCTGTGGGTTAAGCAGCCACAAGGCCAGCCTAGACTCGAGGGGAGAGGGAACAGACCCCTTGAAGGGAGTGACAAATACTCTGTGGCCATCTTTAGTCTACCCTCCCACCTGTTGAGGCCACCAGGTGGGTGGATGACCTGGTGTGGATTTCAAGTGATTGCTGGATGCTTGAATGTTCAGGGACTACACACAGCCGGCCGGACCATGGGGACACGTTCCCAGCCAGTTAATAGCTAACATTTATTGAGTACCTACCATGGGCGCAATGAAAGTGTGATATTGTAGTATCTTATAATACCCTGTGATGCAGAAACTATTGTTATTCCGGTTGCACAGATGAGAAAATAGAGGCTTAGAGACTTCCACCCAAGACCTGCTAAGTTGTAGGGGCCGAGGGACACCTGGGGATGAAGCCCGGGTGGTAGGGGTGCAGGGGCTGGGGCTCAGAAGGAGATCAGGGCTGGGGGAGGCAGCCAGGTTTAGATGATGGGAAGCGACTTGTCCAAGGCCACACTGCCAGCATCCTGAGTGGAGCTGAGACAAGAACCCAGGCCGGCGGCGGGGGCGGGGGGGGGGGGGGTGTGGCATCACCCCCGGGACTCGGGAGCGAGCGCTGCATTTTCATCCACACTTGCAAGGTGAACCAGTCAACTCTGAGCTTCAGGCTGCTCCCCGGCAAACAGAGCAGATAATGGCTTCCTCTCAGAGCTGCGGGGAAGGTCAGACCCGAAAAAAGTCACCACCGCTGCCATTTTGAAGTGCTGAGGGTCTGTGGATCTGGGCACATGGGGACTACTCACTTAGCATTCCAGCCCCTGTAGTTTTCTCATCTATAAAATGGGCCCAGGTCTTGCGAGGAGTAAGTGAGATAATGTGTATGACACACGGAGTACAGGGCACCCTCCTCCCAACCCTGAGCTGGTGGAGGACAGCAGCTCTATCCCACCCCTGGGTCCCCAGCCCAGTGCCTGATGGAGAGCAGCGCTCAACATAGCTGAATGCGCATATCATGAACACATCCTGAGCTCCTAGGAGGAAACAGAGGAGGAGAGCGTGCACACAGAGGAGAGGCTGGCAGTGGGAAAGTCCCCTGAGGACCCCTGGCTGCCTCTTGGGAGGATTGGGGTCTCTGGGGTCAGGCAGACCCAGGACCCTCCCCACGTGGTGGCTGGAAGACGCCAGGAAGAGGAAAGACGAGGGGCAGATTTAGTTGTGTGCTGGAAAATGTGGGGAAAAGCTGCAATTTGTAGCACCTGCCAGTTCCCATGGTTTAAATGCTCTCACTGTGGCTAATTTCAAGCTCTCATCATGACATCAACCAGCTTGCAACATACTGAGAAATTAACAACTGGTTCTCAGAGCTGGCACCGGCAGGTTCCGGGACCACTAGGGGAGCTCTACCCCCACCCTCCTACTCCACAGAGCAGGGTGGAGCGAGGTGGGTGCCCGGGGACGTCCATGGTGGGTATAATGGGAGGACTGGGCTAGTGACCATGAGGGAGGTGGGATCCAGATGTGGCCATCCCCTGAAGCTTAGGAGGGTTGGCTGGCTGCTTTACTCATCTCTCTCTCCTCTCCCCCAAACAGAATCCAGGCAGTTTACAGCAATGAAAACACTGCAACAAGGTGGAGTGACAAACAGTATTTAGAGTCTGATAAAAGGTAATATTTGGAAGCAGTAGGGCAAGGCCAGGGGTGAGGTTAAGACCCCAAGTTAATGTCACAAGGTACTCTCCTTCCTCTGGTCTCCTGGGCTGCCTCCCTTTCCTGTGGCTTGATGACACACTTGGCCTTCTGTGCCAGACCAACAGCTGGGAGGTGAGAGGGTCTGGGGGCAGCCTGGAGGGGACCCGGGCTGGGGAAGAGAAGGCTGAGGGACACCACTGCCATCTTCAAGTTTCTACAGGGACATTCTGGGACAGCAGGAATATACTGGGTCCAGAGGACAAAACTAGGGTCAACATGGACCTCTGTCCAAGAAAGAGCAGTGCACAGTCACAGTTGTTCATAGATGAGACTCGCAGCCTGGAAAGGTAGTGAGCTTCTTATCAGCGGAGGTGTGTAAGCAGATGCTGGACAGCCACTGATTGGAGGCTTTCTGAGCACTTGGCTTGAGGGCCCGTAGTGCAGGCTGTTACCAGTCAGTGTAAGGCAGAGGTTAAGAGTGTGGCTCTGGGCCCACGGCCCCGTTCAGTAGCTTCCTGATCAGGTAGTCAAGTTTCTTAACCTCTCTGTGCCCAGGTTTCCCCATCTCACCTCTACTTCCACGTCCACGCCCTCCAGGCCCCATCCTATCTGGACTCTTGGTGGAAACGCTTCTGGTCTCCCAGGCTCCCAGGCAAGCCGAGCTCGAGAGGGGCAGTGCATCAGCGGCAGTCAGAAGCGGCCACGCTCTCGGGCTGCACTCTAAGACTGGGGCTCAGCATCCCCCTCAGCTCCCGCTTGCGCCTCTCTGCTACACTGGTGGCCTCTCCCTGGGAGGGGGTCCTGGAGGCAGGTCCTGCTTCTGATTCCTCTCTGTCCCCCAGATCCCAGTGCAGACCTGGCACATAGGAGACCTCAGTGAGTGCTTGTTAAATGAATGCAGGAGAGGATAGATGGATGGATGGATGGATGGATGCATGGATGGATGGATGGATGGATGGATAGGTGGATGGATGGGTGAATGGATGGATGGATGGATAGGTGGATGGATGGATGGATAGGTGGATGGATGGATGGATGGATGGATGGATAGATAGGTGGATGGAAGGGTGAATGGATGGGTGGATCCATGGATGGATAGAAGGGTGGTTGGATGGGTGGAGCGATGGATGGGTGGATGGATGGGTGGATGGATAGGTGGATGGATGGATGGATGGAAGGGTGGATGGATGGATGGATAATTGCAAGGGTGAATGGATGGTGAGTGGATGGATGGATGGGTGGAGGAAGGAAGGGAGGGAGAGGTAGTACAGGCCCTTTAATACGATTGCAAAGCATTCTCAACTCCTTTATTTTGTTTTATCCTCACAACTGTTTTGAAGGCTGGGCTGGAGCTACCAATCACATCCACAGAATGAACACTGAGTAAAAAACTGGTAAAGCGCCTTGCTCCATGTGTCAAGATTAGCCTCTTCACACTTTGTTCCCGGTGCCTCTTCCAAAAGCTCTGTGCAGTCCCTCATTCATTCATTTATTCAAGCAGTCATTATCACTGGGCATCATGCATTCAAGCAGAAGCTTGCTGAAGCCCATTTTGGGCCACTCAGGGCTGGGGACCCGGAAATCAAGCACGCCTGCTTCCTGGCTTTGAGACGCTCTTAGGGAGCAAGGCATGCACAGTTCGGCAGGCTCTGGGGAGAACCTGGGCTAAGTGGCAGGGCACCACCCGTTCTGGAAGGTGGTATCAGAGTCGGTGTTTCTGAGGAAGTGAGGCAGGGCTGGACCTGGAAGGAGATGCAGGAGTTGGCCAGGTCAAGAAGGACAAGGCCGGTGATTTATGGCCGACATTGTACAGAACCCCCAGTCACAGCAGCTCGGCTCCCTCTGGGGCAAGCCAGGCATCTTGGGCATCTGAAGGGGGGTGGGGGAAGGGGCAGGGATAAGGCCAGGGAAGCTGGCGGGGATGGATCAGGGGCTCTGAGGGCCAGGCTGCAGAGTTGGGACCTCCTTTGAGGCGGCTGGGAGATGCTGAAGGGAGGGATGTGAGAGGGATCTCCCCACTGAGAGACCAGCGGTGTTGGCCCTCACTCAGGCCCCTCTTGGCCTCCTTGGCCGGCTTCAGAGCCCGCCCCCCGCCCCCCCCTCCCCCCCCCCCCCCGCCTCCACTGTGACCTCAGCCAGGCCTGGGCCCCAGTGCCACCCCCTCAGGCAGTGGGAAAGCCAGCCAGCAGGGCAGGGGCCCACCCACGGCTGCCCACCCGGCAGCGCCAGGGGGCCGCCAGCGCTCCGGGAGCCCGGGGCTGGGGTGCGCGGACACAGCCCCCAGAAGCCGCCTCCAGGGGCAAGGCCGCGACGCCAGGTGCGCGCCGCTGCTCATTAGGCCGCCGTGCGCGCCCGGCTCTTGGTGTCTTTCTGAGAATCCCCCGAAGAAGAAAGCAATCAAAGCCCGGGGATTGGAAAACAAGGATGAGGAGATAGAAAACAAGATTTCTATCTGAATAATTTCCTCTAATTGCTGGTGAGAGACACTCATTTTCCTTTTGAAGTTCCCCGCGGCCCCGGGCGCCTCGGGCCGTGCCAACATGGCAGCCCGTCTGGCCGGATTGTCTCCCCGCGCGCCCGCGGGGCTGGCAGGGCGCCCACGGGGGCGGGCTGGGTGCTGCCCGGTCGGGGGAGGGGGGAGCCCCTGACCTGGCGCGCTGAGGATGAAGCACAGGGGGCCTTGCCTCTCTGCGTCCTGGCGCGCCTCCTGACTTCCCGCCACCCTGGGAGGGACACAGGAACTGGGGACCCCGATGCCTGGCCCCTCTCCCGTGCTGTGGAACTGCTGGGCCTTGGGACACGCAGGGCATTGGCTGGGCCACGGCTTAAGGCACTGCTTCCTCACCTCTCCTGCCCTTGACCTTGGCCCCCACAGTGGACAGAGCCAGGTGAGGCCAGGCGAGAGAGGCCGAGCCGGGGGCCCCCTGTCCAAGCTCCTCCCCGCTCCTCATGATTATCCCCTTGAGGGCTTGAGGTTCAGGGATGGTCCCACTGCAAGAGGGAGGATGAATGAAAGTTCTGTCCCCAAGCCCTGGTCTTCAGATGGCCGTGGGGAAGAGTGCAGGGGAAAATCTGGATTCTTCAGCAGTGCCTCCCAGCCAGCCCTGATCTGTCCCCAGCTCCCTCATCTGCTCTCTTCTTTCATTGTCCCTTGTCCTGTTCCCTCCATCGGCTGGGCTAGAGGCCTCCTCTGGGTTCGCCAGCCCCCTGGCTTTCTCTCTCTGCACTGGTCACGGCGACTGCCACGGCTGGCTGGCTGCTGCTCCCTCCTGTCTGCAGGGACCCTGGGGTGTGTCCCACGCTCAGCCCGGGGCCACATGTGTCGGGGTGCACAGGGGACACGGAGTGGAAGGAAGGCCCACACCCCAAGGCAGCCGCGTGGGCGTGTCAGCTGGGGATGGGGCCCAAGCTGTCTTCTCCCCTAAGAGGTTTTTCCTTCTCTTTTGATCCTTTGAAATTTATGAAAAATGGAACGCATGTGTTCCTGATTAATTTCTACAAAATCACAGAAATGTTGACTTTTTTATAGAGTTGTTTTATGTGGATGCTCCTTTTATATTCTTTGAAGTCTTCCTTTGCTGGGAAAGTTGAGTTTGGGGAGAAGAATCACTCGGCCGCCTCTCACCTCCCATCAACACAAGGAGAATCGGCACTGTCACAAAGGCTGGCCCTGGAGGGCAGGTGTCCCCACCTCACTTACATTCCTCCTTGGCTCCCCTTGGCCTTCAGGATAAAGTCTGGGCTCCTGAGCCTGTCATTCAAGGCTCTACAACCCAGCCCTCTCGGTCAGTCTCTCAGCGCCCTCCTCTCCTCCCTAATAGCCAGACTCGCTGAACTTCTAGTTGCTCCCAGAAGATGCCAGTCTGTTCCTCTCTCTATCCGTTTGCACATTCCCTTTGCTAGGAATGCTCTCCCTTCCGTTTTTCCACCTGACAAACTTCTACTCATCCTTCAAAACCCAGGCCCAGTGTCTCCTTGTCTGTTCAGCCTTTGCTGCCTTGCCCAGGCAGCCCCTGTGCTTACCCCGCATTCCAAGAAGCGAGTCCTCATTTGACCAAAGAGGCCTGGACACGCCACCTCTGGCCTGCCTCCCGGGGTCACTGACCCAGGCGTGCAAAGATGAAAGGCTGGTATGTTGTGGTAAGAAGTAATAAAAAAGGCAAGACAAACCCTCCGCAAATGAAAGCCATGCCCAGTGTTTATTTTTGGTATTTTATGAGGTGCTTTTGGGCCTGGGAGACGGAGGAGAGTTCCACCAGCGACAAGAAGCACATTTCATCCTTGGGCTGGGAGGGCGGAGACAGGCGCAGAAGCCCCTCTGGTCCATCGCTGATCTCTGGGCCTCACCTGGACTCCTGGGGAGCCGGAGGTGCTGCCAGAGCTGGTCACGGGCAGGATTTTGGATCCCAGCAGAGGGTCCCTCTGGCTCTCACACCCTCCTCTCCCACCCCCACACTGAACCCCTTCTCACATGCTTTGCAGCTCACCTTGTAAGGCGGGCGGGCTGAACACAATGCCCATTTTACAGGTAAGCAAGCTGAGGCCCAGGCAGGAGAGGGCTAGCTTAAGGCCTCATGCTGACTTAGCAGCCAGGCAAGGACTAGAACTCAGGGCGTCTGCCCCTACAGTCCAGCCTGGCTCTTTCTACCCAGCTGTCTCCAGCCATGGGAGAGGGGTCCCAGGCATCTCCAGCCTCCTGTCCTGACAGCAGAGGGCACCCTACCCGTCCATTTCCTCCAGCCACACCAGGCCCTGGCCTCCTGGACTTCCTGCTTGCCTGCCTTACCATGAGCTGCTGCGTCTCTAGTTGAAGAAGGGGGCAGAGTGTGTGTGCGGAGTTCCAGCCCTGAAACCACATGGCCCAGCTGTAGGAGGCTGTCCAGCGAGCAGGCTGGCCCCGGAGACAAGGGAGACCCTCATATGCCAGATTTCCTCCTCCTGATCCAGCCCCAGTCCGGAGGATTGCCAGCAGCCTACTCTGTCCCCACACTCACAAGAGCTGGGGAAATCCCAGAGGGCTTCCTGCAGGCAGGGCCCAGCTGCGGGCGGGAGCCTTCCTGTTGTCTTCTTGAGTAATGGGGGCCTGAAGCCACAACAGAAGCTGGGAGGAGCCGGGGGCTGGAAAGGCCATGGGTGCTGCTAGCTGCTAGCCCAAGGGAGGGGTGGGTGGTGGGAGAGAGCCGGACCCTCAGGGAGCCTGCGTTGTGTCACGGAAAACAGCACGGCCTTGGATGACCCCACTTCCTGAGCACCGATTGGAAACCCAGCTCTGGGTCCTTTACGACCATCATGGAATTCTTGTAGTGACCTCATTGGCCCCATTTTACACAGAAGAAAACTCAGAAGGCTGGGAAGGATCCGTGGCCCACCTGGGGGCACAGAGGGAGTCGATTGCAGATGTGGGATTTGAACCCACATCTATCTGACCTCAGAGCCTGCGCTGATGGCTACTTAGAGTGGTGGGAGCACCCCGGGGCCCTCCCCATTGGCCGATGTTGGAGGAGAGGTTGCTGATTTGGCCCAAAGAGGTGTCCCAGGTGTGTGGCCCTGTGCCGCCCCAGCCAGGCCCCAAGGGAGGCATGATGACAAACGCTCTCCCCGTGAGCGGGGACCACCATTTCAGAAGGGAGTTGAGTGTAAGTCAGCCAGTCCTGATCTGGGTTCATCTCTGACACCGCGAGGCTCTGCTGGAGCCCTTCCTTAGCCTCTCTTGTGAATTGCATTTGAGTAAACACTCAGCACCGCCCTGGCGGGAATGTAAATGCTCACCGGTTATGCCTCCCAGCATCCTTTGATTAGTCTGGGTCATGTGACTAGTTCTGGCCAATAGGATGTGAGCAGAGGAGACCCACGTCCCTTCTGGGCTGAAGCAGTTAGGAGCCAAGGAGCTCTCAGCATCCCTCGCTCCTGCAGGAGCAATCTTGGAGGAACATACGTTCCAGATAATAAGGCTAGAAGACGGAGGAAGGCCTCCACGTCCGATTTTGTAGGAGGCAAAAATTAAACTAGGTGCTGGGTTAAGTCACTGAGCTTTGAGGCTTTCTCCAATGTTGATTACCTGAGTATTAGTACTCTGAGTCATGCCATCCTGGGAAATAGGGATTATGGTCTCCATCCTGCAGGTGAGCACACCTGGGTCTGGAGAAGGCTGGAATCTTTAGTTCCAGAACCACGTCAGCCTGCGGTGCCTGATCCAGCCCCCATGAGGTTTTCCCCTCCCCTTGCATTGCTGGCCTGCTGAAAACAGTGCAAGGACAGAGGCCCCGGAGAGGGGAGAGGAAGGAGCGGCTACAGCCCACTGGTAAAAAACTGCGTGTTGTTAAAACCCCATAAGGCTCATGCAAACTATGCCATGCAGGGCGGCTGGGTGCAGAAGAGCACAAAGGAGGACTAAAATGGGGCAGACGCCTGGGCGCCCCAAGGACGGTGGCAGGATGTGTGCGGGGCATGAGGGCAGCGTGTGGGGCCGGCTGTCAGATGCTCCACCTGCAGCGTGATGGATGGCAGGTAGGGGCCACCAGGGTGGCGGAGATAGGGCCTGATTTACAGGCACTGGGGAAGGAAACGCAGCCAAGATTTATGGGGGCTCAAGTGACTCGTTGGAGCCAAGTTTATTACCCATCACGTGCATCTGAATGTGTATTTATGGCTCTCCAAATGATCCCGTCTCGCTGCAAATTATGTCCAAAGGATGCGAACAGTAGTTTGTCTGCATCAAGAAGCGCTGGTCCAGAGTGGAGTTCAAGACAGCTCTCCCAGTTGTCCGGGGAGGCCTGGAGCTGATCTCATTGGTGTGTGCACAGGTTCGAAAGGCGGACACAGGCCAGCGGGCGCTCCGAGCCGGGCCCTGCACTGGAGCCAGCGTGCAGAGACTCACCCGCCTCACAGGGCCCTGCCTGCACCCCACTGTGCCAGGCACGGAGCCAGGTGCTGGGTCTCACAGGCACGCTGAGGAGGTAGCCCAGAGGTAGGGTGAGAATGCTAACTCTGTCACGTGACTGCTGAGTAACCCTGGGTGAGCTACCTAACTTCTCTGAGCCTCAGTTTCCTCGTCAAGAAAGTGGAATTAACAAGGATGGCTGCCCCAAAGAGTAGTTAGGAGGTGTGCGAGACACAGCATGTAAAGTGCCGAGCACAGTTCCTGGCATTCGGTAAGTGCCCATAAATGTTTTTTTGTCTGTTGTCATCGTGATTATTACTCTAAGCATCATATGTAATGTTTGGCACAACCTGACCATCAAACCAAACCAAACAAGGCAAATATCTGGCTGAAGCCCATTTGGTAAAAGAAGGCCCACTTAGCTGCTTTGCACACACTGGATACCAGGGAGGTAGGTCCAGCCAGTCAAATAACCACCTACAAGCGGCTTTTATCTTGGAACTTAATGAATAAATGAAAGAACTGATTGGGAATGACTTAACCTGCCCCGGTCTCAGACCTGTAGATCTCTAACTAAGCCCTGAACTTTGGCACAGTTGGAAACAAGAGCTGACATTATGCCAGTAGGCGCTCATATGACTGTCTCTTCCAGACGTGCCAGTAAATAACAACCACTCTCGACACTGGAAGTGCCTGTCCTGCTGCCTCGGCCATCCTAGCCCCTCCACCAGGACCCCTTGATTAAGGGGTGTCTTAATTTGGATTGCCCCCAAAGGAGAACCTAGGACAAAGTCTTAGGAGTTGGGAATTCATTTGGGAGGTGTTTTAGGATGTAAGTAGAAGCAAGGGGAGTGTTAAGGAGAAAGATGAAAAGCCAGAGTCCTGATGTGTTATCGTGGGCACTGCTGTCAGAGACGGGGACGTGGTTCTGTAGGGGCCCTTGAGAAGAGTACAGAGTGTCTTCCAGAATTGTCCTCCTGGAAGGAGGAGGATGGAGCATGTGTCCATTGTCTCCTGTGCCCCAGTGGCTGAGAGTTTCCTTTGGGAGGATTGACCCTCCCACACTTCTGGGCAGTACTTGCTCATAGACTGAGCAGACCCTTGTTGTCGGAGAGGAGCCTGAGCCAGAAAGGGGAAGGACGCATGTCACATGCCTGACATGGAACACTATCAGTGTGCCTGAGTTCACCTATAACTGTCCGTCCTAGCTGCTGATGAAATCAGAGGGAAGCTGAGGGAATGTGATGCAGGGCACCGAAAAGCATCTGCTACGGTCCACCCCTTGCAGCACTTGGATCTCTTTGTGTCCACATTAACTCCACTGTGTACTGAGTCTTCAAGTGGTGTACAGCCATAATCTATAAAGAACTTAATGCAGGATTCTGGGAAGGTGGTGGAGTACGAAGCATCAGGAATCTCTCTCTCCATGTAGACAACAACTGCATTGGCAAAATCTGTCTGATACAACTATTTGGGAACTCTGGGGTCTATTGAAGACTTGCAACTTCCAGGGAGAAGCTTAGACAATAAATTGCTGTTGATTTCAGCTCTTAGCACAGTAGCAGCTACCCATCCCTCGCCCCCAGCCACATGGCAGGCAGATGTGCATATGTTCCTGGAGCAGCTTGCACATAACTGGTGAGAGCCAGATGGGCCAAATATTGAGGATTTGTGCTCTGATTGCTGACTGCTGCTTCTGATCACAGAGGTGCAGACAAAGAGGTGAGCAGCCATTATTGTTGCATCTCCCCTTTTTCTTGCAAACCCCTCCTCCTCCAGCTGAAGTGACATCTGGGGAATTTAAAGGGCTAGCATCCCTCTACTCCTTCTTCATTTTTTTTTTTCCCCCCTTTGGGGAGACAGACATTAAATAGTAAGACATTAAAAAAACAACCACATATACAGGGAAAATTAGAAAGCAAGCCCAGGGAAAGGCTTAGAAATGACTATAGAAGACCTTAAGCTTATACCTCAGGCTGATCCTCAGCACAGAGACAGCCTACAACAATCAAAAAGAAAGAAAGAAAGAAAGGCAAAGAAACAATAACAGAAAAGAACAAACCCTGGGAAAGGAAAGAATCTGATTTTCAGAGTTACCACATAATTAAATTCTAGGGTCCAATTTTCAACAACAACAAAATCACAAAACATAGAAACAAACAAGAAAGTATGGCTTGTTCAAAGGAAAAGAAATAATTCAAAAGAAACTGTCCCTGAAAAAGTTCTGATGACAGATGTACTAGACAAAGACTTTAAAACAACTGTCCTAAAGATGCCCAAAGAATTAAAGGAAGATGTGGAGAAAGTCAGGAAAAACGCTGTGTGAATAAAATGGAAATGATAAACTGATATAAAACCTAAAAAGAAACCAAAAAGAAATTCTGGAGCTGGAAAGTACAAATAACTGAAGTAAAAATTCACTAGAGGGATTTAAAGGCCGATTAGAGCAGGCAGAAGGAAGAGTCAGTGAACTGGAAGGTAGAAAAATGGAAATTGTCAAGGCTGAGGAACAGAAAGAAAAAAGATTGAAGAAAAGTGAACAGAAGCTAGGAGACCTGTGGGACACCATCAAAAGGACCAATGTACACATCGTGAGAATCCTAGAAGGAGAAGAGAGAGAGAAAGGGTCAGAGAGAATATTTGAAGAAATAGTGGTTAAAAGCTTCCCAAATTTGATGAAAGACATGAATATAAACATCCAAGAAGCCCAACAAATTCCTGATAAGATGAACTCAAAGAGATCCACACCAAGACACGTTATGATCAAACTTTCAAAAGACAAAGACAGAAAAAGAATCTGGAAAGCAGCAAGAGAGAAAGGAATCATCATGTCTAGGGGATTCCAGTAAGAATATCAGCAGATTTCTCATCAGAAACTTTGGAGGCCAGAAGGCAGCGGGTCAATATCTTCAAAGAGCCAAAAGAATAAAACTGTCAACCAAGAATCCTATGTTTGGCAAAACTGTCCTTCAAAAATGAGGGGGAAATGAAGACATTCCCAGATAAACAAAAGCTGAGAGAGTCTGTGACTTCAAGACCTACCCCACAAGAGGCGCTCACGGGAGTCCTGCAGGTGAAATGAAAGGATCCCAGACAGAAACTTGAAGATGTGTGGAGAAATAAAGATCTCAGTAAAGGTAAACACATGGGCAATTATAAAAGCTAGTATTATGGTAACTATGGTTTGTAATTCTACTTTTTGTTTGTTTTCTCATGATTTAAGAGACTAATATATTTAAGGAAAAAAACCCACCTACTAGTGTAAAGGTTAGTACTGCTGTAACTTTGGGTTTTAAATCTTGTTTTCTACATAATTCAGGACACGGATCCATTTAAAAGAATTATGAGTTTATGTTTTTGGCAACACAAAGTCTAAAGATGTAATTTTCTGACATCAGGAACTGAAAGGGATGGGGACAGAGCTGTAAAGAAGAATTTTTGTACGCTATTGAAGTTAAACTGATATAAATCCAAATTAGAGGGTTATAACTTCAGAATCTTAAGTGTAATCCCCATGGTAAGCACAAAGAAAATAGCTATAGGATATACACAAAAGGTAATGAAAAAGGAATTTAAACATTTCACACACAAAAATTAACTAAACACAAAAGAAAACAGTAATGCAGGAAATGAGGGACTAAAAAGCTATAATGCATCTAGAAAGCAAATAGCAAAATGGCAGGAGTAAGTTCCTCCTTATCAGAATTACTTTAAATGTAAATGGATTAAACTTTCCAATTAAAAGCCAGAGACTGGCAGAATGCATAAAAATACATGGTCCAACTGTGTGCTGTCTACAAGAGACTCACTTTAGATCCAAAGACACAAATTGACTGAAAGTGAAAGGATGGAAAAGATATTCCGTGCAAATAGTAACCAAAAGAGAGGAGCGGCTGTGCTCATATCAGACAAAATAGACTTTAAATCAAAAAAGTTTGCAAGAGACAATGAAGGACATTATATATTAATAAAAGACTCAGTGCAGCAAGAAAATATAACAATTATAAACATTTACGCACCTAAGGGCAGACCCTCAAAATGTATGACGCAAAACTGACACAATTGAAGGGAGAAATAGACAGTTGTACAATAATAGTTGGAGACTTCTATAATCCATCACAATAATGGATAGAACAACCAGACAGAAGTTAAGTAAAGACATAGAGGATTTAACACAGTAAACCAACTGATTCTAACAGATTTATATCTACCCAAAAACAATAGCATACACATTCTTCTCAAGTTCACAGGAGACTTTTTTCAGGATAGACTATATCTTAGGCCACAAATAAAGTCTCAATAGATTTTAAAAGACAGATGTTATCCAGAGTATCTTCTCTAGCCATGACAGAATGAAGTTAGAAATCAGTAACAGAAGGAAAACTGGGAAATTCACAAGATTGTGGAAATCATACCACATAATTTTAAAACAATCAATGGATCAAAGAAGGGATCACAAGGGAAATTAGAAAATACTCAAAGACAAATGAAAATAAAAATACAACATACCAAAACTTAGAGGATGAAAATAAAGTGGTGCTAAGGGAAAACTTATAGTTATAAACACATTAAAAAACAGAAAAGATCTCAAATCAACAACCTAACTTTACAACTTAAGGAATTGGAAAAAGAAGAATAAACTAAACTCAGCAAAGGGAAGGAAGTAATAAAAATGTTAGAGCGGAGATCAATGCAATAGAGGATAGAAAAACAATAAACAAAATCAATGAAACTGAAAGTTGGTCCTTTGGTAAGATCAACTAAATTGACAAACCTTCAGCTAGATGGACTAACGAAAAAAGAGGGAAGACTCAAATTACTAAAATCAGAAATGAAAGTTGGGACATTACTACTGATTCTACAGAAATAAAAACGATTATAAGAGAATACAATGAACAACTATATGCCAACAAATTAGATAACCTAGATAAAAATGGAAAAACTCCTAGAAACAAAATCTACTAAGGTTAAATTACAAAGAAATAGAAAATCTGAATAGACCTATAACTAGCAAGTAGATTGAATCACTAATCAACAAACTCTCAACAAAGAAAAGCCCTGGACCTGATGGCTTCACTGATGAATTCCACTAAACATTTAAAGAAGAACTAATACAATCCTTCTCAAACTTTTCCAAAAAGCGGAAAAAACACTTCCTAACTCATTCTATGAGGCGAGTATTACCCTGATGTAAAAATCAGACAAAGACACTACAAGAAAACTACACATCAATATCTCTTGTGAACATTGATGCAAAAATCCTTAACAAAATACTAGCCAACCAAATTTAGCAGCATATTAAAAGAATTATACTCCATGACCAAGTGGCATTTATTCCTGGAATGCAAAGATGGTTTGACACACCAAAATTGATTAGTATAATACACCACAGTAAGAGAATGAAGGCCAAAAAACCCCACGTGATCATCTCAGTTGATGAAGGAAAAGTATTTAACAAAATTCAACACCTTTTCATGATAAAAATACTCAAGTAACTAGGAACGGAAGAAATTACCCCAATATAATGAAAGCCATATAAGAAAAATCCGCAGCAAACATCATACTCAACATTGAAAGACTGCAAGTGTTCTCTCTAAGATCAAGAACAAGGCAAGGATGCTCGTTTTCATCACTTGTATTCAACATAGTACTAGAAATTCCAGCCAGAGCAATTAGGCAAGAAAAATAAATAAAAGGTACCTAATCAGGAAAGGGAGAAGTAAAATGCTGTTTGCAGCTATAGTCTTACATGGAGAAAACCCTAAAGATTCCACACAAAAAAAATCCCCACAAACTGTTAGAACAAATAAATGAATTCAGAAAAGTAGTAGAATGCAAAGTCAACACAGAAAAATGAGTTGTGTTTCTTTAAGCTAACAATGAACAATCTGAAAAGGAAATTACAAATACAGTTCCATTTACAATGACATTGAAAAGAATAAAATATGTAGGAATTAACCAAGGAGATGAAATACTTGTACAATGAAAACTTCATAATATTGCTTAGGAAAATTAAAGAAGAATAATGGAAACAGATCCGACATTCACAAATTTGAGGACTTAATATTGTTAAAATGGCAATGCTATCCAAAGTGATCTATAATTCAACGCAATCCCTATCAAAATCCCAATGACTTTTTTTTTTTTTTGCAGAAATGGAAAAACCCATCCTAAAATTCATATGGAATCTCAAGGGCCCCCGAATAGCCAAAAGAGTCTTGAAAAAGAAGAACAAAACTGGAAGCCTCACACTTTCTGATTTCAAAATTTGCTACAAAGACACAGGAATCAAAACGGTGTGGTTCTGGCATAAAGACAGACATATAGACCAATGGCATAGAATAGGGAGCCCAGAAACAAACCCTTGCAAATATGGCCAAGTGATTTTTGACAAGAGTGTTATCACCATTCAGTGGGGGAAAGGACTGTCTTTTCCACAAATGGTGCTGGGAAGATTGGACATCCACATGGAAAAAAATGAAGTTGGGCATTTGCCCAACACCATATACAAAAATTAACTCAGAATGCATCAAAGGCCTAAGTGTAAGACCTAAAAGAATAAAACTTTTAGAAGAAAACATAGGATGAAAGTTTTACTGTGTTGGATTGGGCAATGATTTCTTGGATATGACACGAAAGGCACAGGAAACAAAGAAAAAGACAACTTGAACTTTAGAAAAATTTTAAAACTTTGTGTATCAAAAGACACTATTAACAGAGTAATAAGGCAACCCATAGAATGGGAGAAAATATTTGCAAATCATATATCTGATAAGGCATTAAAATCCAGAGTATATAGAGAGCTCCTAAAACTCAATCACAGAAAAACAACAACCTGATCAAAAAATGAGCAAAGGGCTTGAATAGACATTTCTCCAAAGATATGTGAATGACCAATACGTTCATGAAAAGATCCTCACCATCAGTAATCACTAGGGAAATGCAAGTCAAAACCACTTCACACCCATTAGGATGGCTATAAAAAAACTGCTATTAAAAAAACTATTTTAAAAAGTCCCCAGAAACTACTGTTTCTACTATTGAAAAAATGCAATAACACAGAAAACAGTAAGTGTTGACGAGGATGTGGAGAAATTGGAACCCTTGTGTGCTGATGGTGGGAGTGTAAAATGGTACAGCTGCTTTGGAAAACAGTATGGTGGTTCCTCAAAAAATTAAAAATAGAATTACCATATGATTCAGCAATTCCGCTTCTGGATATAGACCCCAACAAAATGAAAGCTGGGTCTTGATGAGATATTTGTACATCCATGTTCGCAGTAGCATCATTCACAACAGCTAAAACGTGGAAGAAACCCAAGTGCCCATCGACCAATGAATGGATAAACAAAATGTGGCATATACATACTATGGAATATTCCTCAGCCTTACAGAAGGGACGTCTGTTACGCTACAACTTGGATGAACCTCGAGGACCTTATGTTGAGTGAAAGAAGACAGTCACAAAAAGACAAATACTGTATGATTCTTACATGAGGTCCCTGGAGTAGTCAAAATTATAGAGACAGAAAGTAGAATGGAGGTTTCCAGGGACTGCGGGGAGTGGGGAATGGGAGTTAGTGTTTAATGGCACAGAATTCAATTTTACGTGATGAAAAGAGTTATGGAGTTGGGTGGTGGTAATGGTTGCACAATATTATAAATGTATTTAACACCACTGAGATGTACACTCACAAATAGTTAAGATGGTAAATTTTATGTTATATATATTTTACCACAATAAAAAAAATTGGAAAAAAACCCACCTTAATACAGAGGTATATTGGAACAAGCTACATTCCTTGCAGCTACAGCTGGTCACAAGTCCATGACCAATATTCATCTTCTGTCCTCTCCATCACCCATGCAAGATTTCCTTCATGTCAGTCAGCACTTCAGCTGGTCCAAGTTGCTTGCCGCTGTGGGGACCCTGGCCCTCATCCCCGAGGGATCTGAGCCCTTGGTTGCCTTGCCATTGTCAGACCCTTGTTGCCGCCTGTTCACCATATCACTAGGCATCGATGCACCAAGAGACGCTCCAGTGGAACCTCCAGTTCCAGACACACTGCCCCTGCCCTACTCTATATCGCAACCCAGCTTCCTCACAGTAATTGATAGTCGCCCCCATCGGTATGACGACTCCTTCCTTTGCCTTCTATTCTACTAGCCTAAGAAACCCAAAGAGACAGATAACATTTATAGGTGCAGGCTCAGTGGAACTTTTAGTGGGTTTTCTAGTGGAAATATCTCCCCAGACCCTGGAAACAGGGCTCCAGGTCTGGTGCAGCACAGATTCCACTAGGGTCTCTGGGAGTAACGTGAGAGGGACCAATCCTTGGTTCCTGAACATCTGAGTTCTAGCTAAGATGTTCTAGCTACAGGGGTATAGCATATCAGTTGTTGGTTCAATGCATATACAGCCATGTGCTGCATAGTGATGTTTTTGTCAACAATGGACTGCATATACAACGGTGGTCCCAAAAGATTAGTACCACATAGCCTAGGTGTGTGGTAGGCTATGCCGTCCAGGTTTGTGTAAGTGCACTCTATGATGTTGGCAAAATGATGAAATGGCCTAATGATGCACTTCTCAGGATGTATGCTAGTTGTTAAGCCCTGCACGACTGTACCACATTGTGTAGGACAGCTTTGTGTCAATCATATTTTTTATTTTCTGTATTTTATGATGGTTTGATGTATTGGGACCTTGATAATCCTAGGGGCTGTCAGCCCCAGGACTAGTTAATTCCTAGAGAGAGTAAATAGTTTGCCTCCAAGCACACATTTGCTATGCGAACCAACCAATCCAGAAGCCGCTGGACAACCTCCTCTATTTGGCTTTTACACTCCAGGAGGCAGTATTCTTCTGCCCTAATCATGCCAGGGCCAGGCATCAGGCACATAGGGACAGCCTTGACACCCTAGAGCCCACTAAAATCATTCAAACTAAACAATCCCAAACCTACTCAGCCCATTCCCCCTGCCTCACCCTTTCCTTCTCTTGAAAACCACAATAAAGCCTTTTGCCCACTTTTCCCCTTGTTCTTTCTGCCTTCTGACCAACCCAGGTGCTTCTCCATGTGGCCCTGCATGGTGCACCATGCCTCCTGTTTCTAGGGAACTGTGAATAAAAACTTCCTTCATGGCAGTCTTCTCCTGATCTGTTGGCCTCACCATACCTGATTAAAACAAATCTTGAAAAATTTGAACACAAGCTCCCAATCCCACAGGGCATTTTCCTCCAAATGGCACTTTACCTGAGCCTTAAACAGGAATTCCAATGGTCAACCGGGCTGGCTGCTTCCCCGTGATGTGGTAGTTGGTAGGAACAATGGATCCCATTGTCATGCATTTATTGTCTTTCCTCTGCTGTAAAATAGGCCTCTTGGTCCAAAGCACGGCTGTACAGGATCCCAGACTGGGAGATCAGTCACTTTATAAGCCTGTGTGTGGTGCTGGAATGCAAGCAGAGATGGCAAACGCATATCTGCAGCAGATGGACGTCCATCTTTTCTTCCCCTTAGACATTGCAGCTCCGGGTTGTCAGGCCTTGGACTTATACTGAATTATACCACTGGCTTTCCTGGGTCTCCAGCTTGTGGACCACAGATTGTAGGACTTCTTGGCCTCCATTGCTGCATGAACAAATTTCTATAATAAAGCTCCTCTTATCTACATCTATATCTAATCTCATATTACCCTGTTTCCCTGGAGAACCCTGATGCATACAGCATCTGTTGATTATCCTTTCCCTTGAGAATTATGGAAATTTTCCTGGTTCTTTGTATGTTGAGTAACTTTGGATTTTTTTTCTTTTTTTTTTTTATTGAGTTATTGATAGGTTACAATCTTGTGAAATTTCAATTGTACATTAATGTTTGTCAGTCATGTTGTAGGTGCACCACTTCACCCTTTGTGCCCACCCCCCACCCCACCTTTCCCCTGGTACCCACTAAACTGTCTTTGGTCCATAGTTTTAAATTCCTCATATGAGTGGAGTCATACACAGATTATCTTTCTCTCGCTGGCTTATTTCACTTAACACAATTCTCTCAAGGTCCATCCATGTTATTGCAAATGGAATGATTTTGTTCTGTTTTGCAGCTGAGTAGTATTCCATTGTATATATGTACCACATCTTCTTTATCCATTCGTCTGTTGCTGGACACTTAGGTTGCTTCCACGTCTTGGCTATTGTAAACAGTGCTGCAATAAACATTGGGGTGCACAGGACTTTTGGGATTGCTGACTTCAGGCTCTTTGGATAAATACCCAGTAGTGGGATGGCTGGATCGTATGGTAGTTCTATTTTTAGTTTTTTGAGGAATCTCCATACTGTTTTCCATAGTGGCTGCACCAGTTTGCATTCCCACCAGCAGTGTATGAGGGTTCCTTTTTCTCCGCAACCTCTCCAACATTTGTTGCTATTAATTTTAGATATTTTTGTCATTCTAACGGGTGTAAGGTGATATCTTAGTGTAGTTTTGATTTGCATTTCCCTGATGATCAGCGATGATGAGCATCTTTTCATGTGCCTATTGGCCATCAGTATATCTTCTTTGGAGAAATATCTGTTCATGTCTCCAGCCCATTTTTTGATTGGGTTGTTTGATGTTTTGTGGTTGAGTTGTGAGAGTTCTTTATATATTAAGGATATTAAGCCTTTGTCAGATATATGACTTGCAAATATTTTTTCCCAGTTAGTGGGTTGTTTTTTTGTTTCAATCCTGTTTTCATTTGCCTTGAAGAAGCTCTTTAATCTGATGAAGTCCCATTTGTTTATTCTTTCTATTGTTTCCCTTCTCTGAGAAGGCATGGTGTCCGAAAAGATCCTTTTAATACTAATGTCAAAGAGTGTACTGCCTACGTTTTCTTCCAGAAGGCTTATGGTTTCAGGTCTCACCTTTAGGTCTTTAATCCATTTTGAGTTTATTTTGGTGAATGGTGAAAAAGAATGGTCAATTTTCATTCTTTTACATGTGGCTTTCCAGTTTTCCCAGCACCATTTGTTGAAAAGACTTTCTTTTCTCCATTGTATGCCCTCAGCTCCTTTGTCGAAGATAAGCTGTCCATAGATGTGTGGTTTTATTTCTGGGCTTTCAATTCTGTTCCATTGATCTGTGCACCTGTTTTTGTACCAGTACCATGCTGTTTTGATTACTGTAGCTTTGTAGTATGTTTTGAAGTCGGGGATTGTGATGCCTCCCGTTGTGTTCTTTTTTCTCAGGATTGCTTTAGAAATTCGGGGTCTCTTGGTTGCCCCATATGAATTTTAGGATTCTTTGTTCTAATTCTGTAAAGAATGTCATTGGGATTCTGATTGGGATGGCATTGAATCTGTAGATTGCTTTAGGTAGAATGGACATTTTAACTATGTTTATTCTTCCAATCCATGTACATGGAAGGTCTTTCCATCTCTTTATGTCGTCATCCAATTCTCTCAGAAAGGCCTTGTAATTTTCATTATATAGGTCCTTCACCTCCTTAGTTAAATTTACCCCAAGGTATTTTATTCTTTTTGTTGCGATTGTGAATGGTATTGTATTCCTGAGTTCTTTTTCTGTTGGTTCATTACTGGAGTATAGAAATGCTACTGATTTATGCAAATTGATTTTATACCCTGCAACTTTGCTGTAGTTGTTGATTACTTCTAAGAGTTTTCCAATGGATTCTTTGGGGTTTTCTATATATAAGATCATGTCGTCTGCAAACAGCGAGAGTTTTACTTCTTCCCTCCCTATTTGGATTCCTTTTATTCCTTTTTCTTGCCTGATTGCTCTGGCCAGGACCTCCAGTACTATGTTAAATAAGAGTGGTGATAGAGGGCATCCTTGTCTCGTTCCTGTTTTCAGGGGATGGGGTTCAGTTTTTGCCCATTGAGTATGATGTTGGCTATGGGTTTGTCGTATATGGCCTTTATTATGTTGAGGTAGTTTCCTTCTATGCCCATTTTGTTCATAGTTTTTATCATAAATGGCTGTTGGATCTTGTCAAATGCCTTCTCTGCATCTATTGAGATGATCATGTGGTTTTTATTCCTCAGTTTGTTGATGTGGTGTATCACGTTGATTGATTTGCGGATGTTGAACCATCCCTGTGTCCCTGGTATGAATCCCACCTGATCTTGATGTATGATTCTTTTGATGAATTGCTGAATTCTGATTGCCAAAATTTTGTTTAGAATTTTTGCATCTATGTTCATCAATGATATTGGCCTGTAGTTCTCTTTTTTCATGGTGTCCTTGTCAGGTTTTGGTATCAGCATGATGTTGGCCTCATAGAATGTGTTAGGAAGTGTTCCATCTTCCCTAATTTTTTGGAATAGCTTGAAAAGGATAGGTATTAAATCCTCTCTGAAAGTTTGGTAGAATTCCCCAGGAAAGCCATCTGGTCCTGGGGTTTTATTCTTTGGGATGTTTTTGATTGCTGTTTCAATCTCTTTCCTTGTGATTGGTCTGTTTAAATTGTCTGCCTCTTCTTGAGTGAGCTGTGGGAGATTGTAGGAGTCCAAGAATTTATCCATTTCTTCTAGGTTATCCATTCTGTTGGCATATAGTTTTTGTAGTATTCTCTTATAATCTGTTGTATTTCTGCAGAGTCTGTTGTTATTTCTCCTCGCTCATTTCTGATTTTGTTTATTTGAGCTTTCTCCCTTTTTTTCTTTGTAAGTCTGGCTAGTGGTTTGTCAATTTTATTTATCTTCTCAAAAAACCAGCTCTTTGTCTCATTGATCCTTTCTATTGCCTTTTTCGTTTTAATAGTATTTATTTCTGCTCTGATTTTTATTGTTTCTCTCCTTCTGCTGACTTTGGGCTTCATTTGTTCTGTTTTCTCTAGTTCAGTTAGGTGTGCTTTAAGGTTGCTTATTTGGAATTTTTCTTGTTTGTTAAGATGTGCCTGTATTGCGATGAATTTTCCTCTTAATACAGCTTTTGCTGTATCCCATATGAGTTGGTATGGCATGCTATCATTTTCATTTGTTTCCAGGTATTTTTTTATTTCTTCTTTAATTTCTTCAATGATCCATTGCTTGTTCAGTAGTGTGTTGTTTAGTCTCCACATCTTTGTGCCTTTCTCAGCTTTTTTCTTGTAATTAATTTCTAGCCTTATAGCACTATGATCTAGAAGATGCTTGTTATTTCAATTTTTTTAAATTTGTAGAGGCTTGCCTTGTTTCCCAACATATGGTCTGTCCTAGAGAATGTTCCATGTGCACTTGAGAAGAATGTGTATTCAGCTCCTTCAGGGTGGAGTGATCTATATATGTCTATTAAGTCCAATTGTTTTAGTTTTTCATTCAGCTCCACTATTTCCTTGTTGATTTTCTGTCTGGATGATCTGTCCATTGATGTGAGTGGGGTGTTGAGGTCCCCTACTATTATTGTGTTGTTTTTAACATCTTCCTTCAGGTCTGTTAATAGTTGCTTTATGAATCTTGGTGCTCCTGTGTTGGGTGCATAGATATTTATAAGCGTTATTTCTTCTTGATGAAGTGTCCCTTTGATCATTATATATTGTCCCTCTGTGTCTCTCTTTACCTGTCTTATTTTGAAATTCACTTGGTCTGATATGAGAATTGCAACACCTGCCTTTTTTTCCTTGCTATTTGCTTGAAGTATTGTCCTCCACCCCTTCACCTTGAGTCTGTGTTTGTCCTTGGGGCTGAGGTGTGTTTCCTGGAGGCAACAAATTGTTGGATCTGGTTCTTTAATCCATTTTGCCACTCTGTGTCTTTTTATTGGAGAGTTCAATCCGTTCACATTGAGAGTGATTATTGATGCATGTGGACTTAATGCTGTCAATCTGTCGCTCATTATCTTGTTTTCCTGTGTTTCTTTTCCTGTGTGCTTTAGACTACCCATTTAATACTGCAATTTCTTATGCTGGTTTTCTTAGATTTTTCCTTATCTATGATTTGTGACTCTGTTTTGTACTTTATTTTAGTGTCTACCTTGAAGTTTGTATTTAGAATCTCGTGTATAATATAGTCTATTCTCTGGTGGTCTCTTACTTACTCGACCAATACTGATTTAGACCCTTTGCTCTTCCCCTCCTAAATAATTATTTTCATTTTTTATTCCAACTCGTCTTATTAATTTGTAGTTAGAGTGCTAAGATCGTCCTTGTTTTGGTAGTTTCCTTATTTTTACCCTAATGCTATAGTTGAATATTTGCTATCCTGTTCTGGTTCTATCCATTGGTCTCCCTAGTCTGTGGATTGTGTCCCCTTTTTCCCTTTTTTCTTTTTTCAAGTATGAGAGCCTTCTTGAGGATTTCTTGTAATGGAGGGCTTTTAGTTACAAATTCCCTTAACTTTTGTTTGTCTGGAAAAGATTTAATTTCTCCCTCATATCTGAAGGAAATTCTTGCTGGATATAGTATTCTTGGCTGAAGGTTTTTATCCTTTAAAGCTTTGAATATATCACTCCATTCTCTCCTAGCTTGTAGCGTTTCTGTAGAGAAATCCGCTGACAGTCTGATAGGGGCTCCTTTATAGGTTATTCTCTTTTTTTTCCTTACTTCCCTGAGTATTCTCTCCTTATCATTCCTATTTGCCAACTTTACTACTATGTGCCTTGCAGTGGGTCTTTTTACACTGACAAATCTAGGAGATCTAAAACCCTCCTCTACACACATTTCTCCATTGATCCCTAGATTTGGGAAGTTCTCTTCAATAATTTCGTTAAGCACACTTTCTGCTCCATTTTCCTTTTCCATATTCTCGGGAATTCCTATGATCCTTATGTTCTTACTCCTCATTGAATCCATTATCTCTCGGAGATTTTCCTCATTTTTTTAAAATTCTTAGTTCTCTTTCTTCCTCTGTCTGGCGTCATTCAGCCTGTCTGTCCTCGATTATGCTGATTTGCTCCTCTATGTTGTCTACACGGGCATTCAGGGAATCCGTATTCTGTTTTATCTGGTCCATTGTGTTTTTCATCTCAAGTAATTCTGTTTGATTCTTCTTTATGATTTCAATCTCTTTTGTGAAGTAACTCCAGAACTCGGCTTGTTTCTCTATCTTCCTCTCTACCTCATTGAGTTTTTTGATTATAGCTGCTCTGAATTCATTATCACTTAGTTTACCTAATTCCAAGTCCTCAGGACTTAATTCTGTGTTTTTATTGTTTTCCTTCTCGTCTGGGGCTTTTATAAATTGCTGGATGGTAGAGGAGCGGTTTTTTCTCATGGTGGTAGAATTCAGTTGCAGTTACAGCCTGTCGCCACTAGATGTGGGTCAAGAGCGGCGTGTTAGCTCTCCGCCTTGGGGCAAGATGGCTGCGCCCACTGGCTTTGCTGGGGGGGAGGGGCTGTTACTCACACGCGCCGGTCTGGGTTCAGATCAGTTCTGTTCTCTGGTCTCCCAAGGCCCTTGATTTATAGGGTCCCCGCGGACGGAAGATTTCCCCCGTCAGCGGGTCTCCACTGAATCAGTGGCAGGAGTCCTGGATGAACCCCTGGTCGCGCGGCCCCTCCCCCGCTCCCTCCCGACCCGCACCGCAGCGATCGCAGACTCAAGGGGAGGGAGTGATGTTCTCTCCTACCTTCCAGCGCCTCCGAGGGTGTAAGCAAGGTTTATGATCTCCGCCTTCTTGGTATCGTAGGTCTCTAACGAGCTGGCATTATGTTTATTCTCTGAAAGTCAGTTCTTCCAATCTTTTGTTGTATTTTGGAGGGGAGAGAATCCCGGGTCAGCTCACCCCGCCATTTTGCTCCACCCACTCCTGAGTAACTTTGGATTTTATCCCAGAATTTTGAAATTCTGGGTCCTGTGAAAATATTCTGTTAAATGCTGATTTTTCTAAAAGGAGAAAGTCGTTGTGACTAGGTTCAGACCTCAAGTCATGGTCCTCCTTCTTTGAGCTGTGATTCCAATGCAAGTTATGTTTTTAAAGCCTTTGCAATGCTATCCTGGCCCATCCCATGGCACACTACCCAGAGGCCAGTTTGGGACCTTGATAGTGGTCTATACTAGGGGTTGGCAAACTGGTCCACAAGCCCAATCCAGCCTGTGGATTGTTTTTGTGATGGCCTAAGTGATAAAATTGGTCGTTATATTTGTAACAGTTGTGAAAAAGAAAAAAAAAGAGAAAATATGTGACAGAGAACATATGTTACCCACAAAATCTAAAATAGTTGCTGTCTGGCCTTTTATGGAGAACTTTTCGACCTCAGTTCTCAAAGCCTTTCCTATGCTATTCCTTGCATGCACGACTCAAGGCTTATGCCTTTTCTTCACAAGTTCTGCCAGCTCCCTCCTCCCCAGGACTTCCCCCACAATCTCCGTCTCTCCACTCCTCTTTTTCTGGTGAGAAAGCCGAGGGTCTAATCTCTCTATCATGCATGTCCTCTGACTGGGTCCACTCAGGGAGACGTGGCAAGAGAAACATATGGGATTCCCCACCCTCTTCAAATCACAGAGGCACTTGCCCAGTTTCTCTGAGCAGAGAGAAATTTTTCTCAGAGTTTTAGGTGCATGTGGGGCTGCCGCCACCCCAGGACCACAGATTCATAACTGGGGCTTGCCTCAGGAGAGGGACAGTTAAAAGTGAAAGAATAAAACTGGGATTTCCCACCGTGTCCTCTGTCCTAAAAAATGTCTCATTCCTGGTTCTCTGGCCAGAAAGATGGTTTTTCTTAAAGCTCATTCTGTTTCCATCCATTTCACGGTCCCAGGATTTGGTCCATGCTAGAGTTTAACCCAGGAGATGTGGAGAAAAACAAAAAACCAGGGAACTCACAGCTATTTCTGTCATTTTTTGAGCTAACTGAGCAGAAACTTCAGTGGCTAAAAACAACGAAGAACACAGACTTTGCAGAATTAGTCCAGGAGAGCCACGAAAGAAACCAACAGCAGCAATAAATAGCAGTAACAACAAACCTTTGGGAAGCAGGTGAAGGGGTGGGGAATCTGATTTCCCAACTTGCCACATTCTGTTATTTCAAACACCCAGTTTCCAGTGAAATTTTATGAAACATGCAAAGAAACAAAGAAGTATGGCCCATTTACAGGAAACTGTTCCTGAGGAAGTGTAAACACTGGGCTTACTAGATGAGGACTTTAAATGCACTATTATAAATTTGTGCAAAGAACTAAAGGAAACCATGTCTAAAGAGTTAACACTAGCAACCAACTGAACCTAAACAGACGTCTATGGAGCACCCCACCCAGCGTCAGAATACATGCTCTTCTCAAGTGCACATGGAGCATTCTGCAGTCTATACCCCATGTTAGGCAATAAAACAAGACTCAGTAACTTTAATAGGATTGAAATCATACAACGTATGTTCTCTGGTCTCAGCAGCACGAAGTTAGAAATCAATAACAAAAGGAAACTTGGGATATTCACAAATATGTTAAAGTTAAACAACACCCCCCTAAATAACCAATAGATCAAAGAGGAAATCACAAGGAAATTAGAAAACACTTTGAGATAAATAAAAATAAAATCACAACATACCCAAACTTGTGGGATGCAGCTAAAGCAGTGCTTAGTGGGCATTTTGTAGCTGTAATTGCCTTTATTAAAAAAGAATAAAGGTCTTAAATCAATAACCTAAATTTCTACCTTAAGGAAATCACAAAAGGAGAGTAAACTAAACATGAGCTGAAGAAAAGAAATAATGAAGATTAAAATGGAATAAATGAAACAGAGAATAGAAACACAATAGAGAAAAAACAAAACACAAAAGTTGGTTTTTTGAAAAGATAAAATTTGACAAACGTTCAGGTAGACTGACTAAGAAAAAAAGAGAGAAGACTCAAATTACTAAAATCAGGAATGAAAGTGGGACATTATTACTGACTTTACAGAAATAAAAAAGATTATAAGAGAATACCAGGAAAAATTGTATGCCAAAAAATTAGGATGAAATGGACAAATTCCTCGCAAGACATGAACTACTGAAACTAACTCAAGAAGAAATAGAGCATCTGAATAAACCTGTAACAAGTAAAGAGATTGAATTAGTAATGAAAAAACTTCCCATGAAGAAAAGTCCAGGCCAACATGGACTCTCTGGTGAATTCTACCAAAAATTCAGAAAGAAAAATTAACTCCAATTCTTCAAAAAATCTAGCAATATAGAAAATATAGTAGAATGGACGCTTCCCAACTTATTCTGTGAGACCGGTATGACTCTGATAACAAAACTAGACAAAGACATCACCAGAAAAGACCAATATCATTTATGAACGTGGCCAAAAATCCTTGACAAAATACTGGAAAATCAAATCCAGCAACATATAAAAGGATTATATACTGTCACCATTGGAGATTTATCCCGAGAATGCAAGGTTGGTTTAACATCTGAAAATCAATCAATGTAATACAACATATTAATAGAATAAAGGACAAAGCACATATGACCATCTTGATAGGTGCATAAAAGCCATTTGACAAAATCCAACACTCTACTATAATAAAAACACTCAAAAAACTAGGAATACAAGGGAACTTCTTTAATCTGACAAAGGACACCTACAAAAACCCACAGCTAACATCATGCTTAATGGAGAAAGACTGAATGCTTTCCGCCTAAGATCAGGAAGAAAACCGGGATGTCCTCTCTCACCACTTCTATTCAACATCGTACTGGAGGTTCTACCCAGAGTAATTAGACAAAGAATAAATAAATAAAGCCACCCAGAATGGAAAGAAAGAAGTAAAACTATTCCTATTCATAGGTGATATGACAAAATCCTAAGGAATCCACAGAACACACACACACACACACAAATTAGACTAATAACAAGTTCAGCAAGATTTCAGAATATAAGATCAGCATAAAAAATCAATTTTACTTCTATACACTAGCAATGAACAATTTGAAAAGGAAGTTGAAAACAGCTGCATTTACAATACCATAAAAAAGAGAGAATACTTAGAAAATACTTGGAAATGACAAAAGAAGTGTGAGACTTGTGCACTGAAAACTGCAGAACATTGATGAAAGAAGAAATAAATGGAAAGACATCGCACGCTCATGGATTGAAAGAGTTAATGTTGTCAAGATAACAATCCTCTACAAATTGATCAATCTCTGTCAAAATTCCACTTGGCTTTTATTTTGCAGAAATTGACAAGCTGACCCTGAATTTAATGTGGAAAATAAGGAATTCAAAATAGTCAAAACAACCTTGGAAAAGAAGAGCAAAGTTAGAGGACTCATACTTTCCAATTTCAAAACTTACTACTGAGGTGTCATATTTAAAAGTGTGAAACTGGTGTAAGTCCAGGCATATAGATCAATGAAAGAGAACTGAAAGTCCAGATATAAACTTACGGTCAATTTATTTTCAATGTCTGTCAAGTCCATTCAACAGGGACACAATAGTCTTGTCAAGAAAAGGTGCTGGGACAATTGAATAGCCACGTGCAAAAACTGAAGGATCCCCTGTATTAGTTTTTATGGCTTCCATAAGAAATTACCATAAACTGCGTGGCTTAAAACAAAAGAAATTTGTTGTCACATAGTTCTGGAGGCTAGAAGTCCAAAATCAGTGACATGTCAGCGCCATGTTCTTTCTGAAGAGTCAAGAAGGACGCTTCCTTGCTTCTTTCTAGCCTCTGGTGGTTGCTAGCAATCCTTGGCTTGTAGGTGTATCGCTCCAATCTCTGCCTCTGTCATCGTCACAGGTGTTCAATGAGTGTTCTCCTTGTGTGTCTCTGTGCCCCTGTGTCTTCACATGGTGTTCTCATGAAGACATCAGTCATTGGATTTAGGTCCCACCCTAATCCAATGTCACCTCATCTTATCTTGGTTGCATCTGTAAAAATTCTATTTCCAAATAAAGTCACATTTACAGGTATTAGAGTTAAGAATTCAACATATCTTTTGGGGGAACACAATTCAACCCACAACAGACCCCTACCTCTCACCATATAAAAAGTGAACTCAAAATGGATTATAGACCTAAATGTAAGAGCTAAAATTATAAAACTGTTAGAAGAAAGCATAGGTATAAATCTTTGTGGCCTTAGATTAAGCAGTGGTTTCTTTGCTATGACATCAAAATCACAAGCAACAAAAGAAAAAATCGGTAAATTTGACTTCCTCAAAATTAAAAACTTTGTGCATCAAAAGATACTATCAAAGAGTGAAAAGACAGCCCACAGAATGGGAGAAAAATTTGCAGATCATATATCTGATAGGTGACTAGTATCCAGAATATACAAAGAACTCTTATAACTCAACAATAAAAATGCAAACATCCCAATTAAAAATGGGTGAAGGATTCTAATAGACATTTCTTCATAGATACACAATGGCCAATAGGCAATGAAAAGATGCTCAACGTTGTTAGTCATCAAAAAACTGCAAATCAAAACCACAGTGGGCTACCACTTCACATCCACCAGGATGGCTAAACAAGAAAGACAGACAAAAACAAGTGTTGATGAGGATACAGAGAAATTCGGATCCTCATACACTGGTGGGATTATAAAATGGGGCAGCCATTTTGGAAGATAATTTGTTTCTCAAAAAGTTAAACAGTTACACCCCACAGCTCCTTTCCCAGATCTATGTCCAAAAGAAAGAAAAACATATGTCAACACGAAAACGTATTTGTGCAAAAAGGGCACTTGTACAAAAATGCACATAGTAGCATTATTCATAATATCCAAAAAGTGGAAACAACTCAAATGCCCATCAATTGACGAATGGATTAAAAAATCTGGTGTAACCATATAGTGGAATATTCCTTCAGCTATCAAAATGAATTAAGAACTGATACATCCTGCAACATGGATGGTTTTCAAAACGTGCTAAATGAAAGAAGCCAGACACAGAAGGACACATGTTGTGTGATTCCATTTGTACCAAATGTCCAGAATGGACAAATCCATAGAGACAGAAAACAGATAAGTGGTTGCCGGGGGCTGAGGGAGAGGAGGACGGGGGAATAATTGCTAATGGATACAGGTTTTGGGGAAGGGTGATGAAAATGTTTTAAAATTAGATGGTGAGGTAGGTGGTTGCACGACTCTAAAGATTCGAAAAACCACTGAATTGGAACTTTAAAGGGATGGACTTTACGGCATGTGAATTACATCTCCATAAAGTTGTTATTGAAAAAGAAAAACAGGCAGGTGCCAGATTCAGGCCACGGGCAGTAGCTTCCTAACCCCCACATCATTGTGTCGTCCCGGACCTCCAGCACAAGGTTGAATGGAGGTGGGTGAGTTCATACCCTTGTCTTTTGTCCCAACCATAAGGGAAAGGCATTCACTAGATCGCCAGTAAGTTTGGTGTCAGCTGTAATTTTTTTAATATACTCTTCATGAGGTAAGGAAGATTCCTTATATTCCTTATCCAACACCTTAAATAAATGTTGATTTTATTTTTTTTTTCCTGAGGAAGATTGTCCCTGGGCTTACATCTGTTCCAATCTTCCTCTATTTTGTATGTGGGACACCGTCTCAGTGTGGCTGATGAGAGGTGCTTCGGTCCATGCCCAGGATCTGAACCCACAAACCCTGGCTGCTGAGGCTGAGTGCACAAACTTAACCACGACACCTCCAGGCCAGCCCGGGATATGTAACATTTCTTCCTTAACTGTTGGGTAGAATTCACCAGTTAAACCATCTGAGGCTGGTGTTTTCTTTAAGGGAATGTGTCTAATTATGGATTTAATTTCTTTAACAGATATAAGACTATAGGTTTTCTGTTTCTTATGACAATTTTGATAAATTGTGTTTTCCAATGAATTTATCCATTTCATCTAAAATTTCAAATTATTGGCATAAAGGTGTTCATAATATCCTCTTACTATCTTTTTAAAGTCTTTAGGGTCTCGTGATATTTACTGATACTGATAATTTGTGTTTTTCTTTTCATTTCTTTGATCAACCAATCTAAGGATCTATCAGTTTTGTTAATGTGGCCTTTAAAATTTTCTCTATACATATGTTTTCTATTTTATTGGTTTCTGCTCTCATTTTTGTTTTATTTTTTCCTCTTCTTTCTTTTAATTTGCTGCTCTTTATCTAGTTTCTTGAGTGTTATGGGCTGAATTATGTTGCCCCCAAATTCATATGTTGAAGTTCTAACCCCTAGGGCCTTAGAATGTGACTGTATTGGTGACAGGGCCTTTAAGAAGTTAACATGAGGTCATTGGGGTGGACCCTAATCCACTATGACTGGTGTCATTATAAGAAGAGGAGATAGGACACAGACACACACACAGAGAAGACCACGTGAGGGCACAGCGAGAAGACGGCCATCTGCAAGCCAAGGGGCGAGGCCTCAGGAGAAACCAACCCTGCCCACACCTTGATTTTTGGTCTTCCAGCCTCGAGAACTGTGAGAAAAGAAATTTCTGTTGTGTGAGCCGCCCCGTCTGTGGTACTTTCTTATGGCAGCCTTGGCAAGCTGAGATAGAAGCCTAGAACATTTGTCTTCCACCTTTTTTCTAATCTATTCATTTAGAGTTATAAACTTCCTTCTGAGAGCTGAACGAGCAGCATCTCACAATTTTTGTACGTCATGCGCTTATTTTCATTAATTCAAAATACTTTCTAATGTCAATGGCGATTTCTTCTTTGACCTATCGATTACCTAAAAGTGTGGCTTAATTTCCAAGTATTGGGGTATTTTCTATTCTTTCATCGTTATTGATTTCTAGTTTAATTTCAATTCAGGCAGAAAACATACTCTGTATGATTTTAATCATTTGAAATTTGCTGAGATTTCTTAATTTGGTTAACACATGGTCTATTTTGGAAAATGTTCTACGTGCCCCTTAAAAGAACACGTATTCTGCAATCAGTAGGCGCGTTCTGTATATGTCCATTAGGTCAAGTTGGATAATTATATACTTCAAATATTCTATATTATTACTAGTTTTTTTCTCCTCGTCTTCTTAGTTAGTGAGAGAGAGGTGTGTTAAAATCTCAGACTATAATTGCATATTTGTCTATTTTGGTAAACTTTTTCTTTATGTATTTTGGAGCTGTGGTACTGGTGTACAGAAAGCCTCCTGTTGAACTGACCTTGACATCATTACAGAAGGTTTTTCTTTAGCTTTAGCATACTTCTTGCCTTAAAGTCCATTTTGGCTCTTAATTTTGCTACACCAGCTTTCTTTTGGTTAGTATTTGCATGCTGTATATTTTCTGTTATTTTCTTCTTTTCCGTGTCCTTTATTCAAAATGTGCCTTTTTTTTTTTTACTTTTTATTAAGATTATGATAGTTTACAACCTTGTGAAATTTCAGTTTTACATTATTCTTTGTCAGTCTTGTTGTACGTGCACCCCTTTCACCCTTTGTGCCCACCCTCCACCCCGGCTTTCCCCTGGTGGCCACTAATCTGTTCTCTTTGTCTACATGTTTAACTTCCACATGTGAGTAGAGTCATACAGAGATTGTCTTTCTCTATCTGGCTTATTTCACTTAACATAATTCCCTCAAGGTCCATCCATATTGTTGTGAATGGGATGATTTTATTCTTTTTTTATGGTTGAGTAGTATTTCATTGTATATATATATACCATATCTTCTTTATCCAATCATCAGTTGATGGGCACTTAGGTTGCTTCCACGTCTTCGCTATTGTAAACAATGCTGCAATGAACATAGGGGGTGCATGGGACTTTTGGAATTGCTGATTTCAAGTTCTTTGGATAGATACCCAGTAGTGGGATGGCTGGATCATACGGTATTTCTATTTTTAATTTTTTGAGAAATCTCCATACTGTTTTCCATAGTGGCTGCACCATTATGCATTCCCACCAGCAGTGTATGAGGGTTCCTTTCTCTCCACAACCTCTCCAACATTTGTCACTTTTGTCTTGGTTATTTTTGCCATTCGAACGGGTGTAAGGTAATATCTTAGTATAGTTTTGATCTGCATTTCCCTGATGATTAGTGATGATGAGCATCTTTTCATGTGTCTATTGGACATCCGTGTATCTTCTTTGGAGAAATGTCTGTTCATGTCCCTTGCTCATTTTTTGATTGGCTTGTTTGATTTTTTGTTGTTGAGTTGTGTGAGTTCTTTATATAGTATAGAGATTAACCATTTCTCAGATATATGACTTGCAAATATTTTCTCCCAATTGGTGGGTTGTTTTTTTGTTTCAATCCTGTTTTCCCTTGCCTTGCAGAAGCTCTTTAGTCTGAAGAAGTCCCATTTGTTTATTCTTTCTATTGTTTCCCTTCTCTGAGAAGACGTGGTGTCCGAAAAGATCCTTTTGATACTGATGTCAAAGAGTGTACTGCCTATATTTTCTTCTAGAAGCCTTATGGTTTCAGGTCTTATCTTTAGGTCTTTGATCCATTTTGAGTTTATTTTTGTGAATGGTGAAAAAGAATGGTCAATTTTCATTCTTTTACATGTGGCTGTCCAGTTTTCCCAGCACCATTTTTTGAAGAGACTTTCTTTTCTCCATTGTATGCCCTCAGCTCCTTTGTCGAAGATAAGCTGTCCATAGATGTGTGGTTTTATTTCTGGGCTTTCAATTCTGTTCCATTGATCTGTGCACCTGTTTTTGTACCAGTACCATGCTGTTTTGATTACTGTAGCTTTGTAGTATGTTTTGAAGTCAGGGATTGTGATGCCTCCAGCTGTGTTCTTTTTTCTCAGGATTGCTTTAGTGATTTGGGGTCTTTTGTTGCCCCATGCGAATTTTAGGATTCTTTGTTCAATGTCTGTAAAGAATGTCATTGGGATTCTGATTGGGATGGCATTGAATCTGTAGATTGCTTTAGGTAGTATGCACGTTTTAACCATGTTTATTCTTCCAATCCATGTGCATGGAATGTCTTTCCATCTCTTTATGTCGTCATCAATTTCTTTCAGGAAAGTCTTTTAGTTTTCGTTGTACAGGTATTTCACTTCCTTGGTTAAATTTACCCCAAGGTATTTTATTCTTTTTGTTGTGATTGTGAATGGGATTGTGTTCTTGAGTTATTTTTCTGTTAGTTCATTGTTAGAGTATAGAAATGCTACTGATTTATGTAAGTTGATTTTATACCCTGCAACTTTGTTGTAGCTGTTGATTATTTCTAATAGTTTTCCAATGGATTCTTTGGGGTTTTCTATATAAGATCATGTCATCTGAAAACAGCAAGAGTTTCACTTCTTCATTGCCTATTTGGATTCCTTTTATTTCTTTTTCCTGCCTAATTGCTCTGGCCAAAACCTCCAGTACTATGTTGAATAAGAGTGGTGAGAGTGGACACCCTTGTCTTGTTCCTGTTCTTGCCCATTGAGTATGATGTTGGCTGTGGGTTTATCATATATGGCCTTTATTATGTTGAGGTACTTTCCTTCTATACCCATTTTATTGAGAGTTTTTATCATAAATGGATGTTGGATCTTGTCAAAAGCTTTCTCTGCATCTATTGAGATGATTGTGTGGTTTTTGTTTCTCATTTTGTTAATGTAGTGTATCACGTTGATTGACTTGCGGATGTTGAACCATCCTTGTGTCCCTGGTATAAATCCCACTTGATCATGGTGTATGATCTTTTTAATGTATTGCTGTATTTGGTTTTCCAGAATTTTGTTGAGGATTTTTGCATCTATGTTCAGCAGTGATACTGGCCCGTAGTTTTCCTTCTTTGTGTTGTCCTTGCCTGGTTTTGGGATCAGGGTGATGTTAGCTTCATAGAATGTGTTAGGGAGTGCTCCATCTTCCTCAATTTTCTGGAATAGTTTGAGAAGGATGGGTATTAAATTCTTCTTTGAATGTTTAGTAGAATTCTCCAGAGAGGCCATCTGGTCCTGGAATTTTATATTTGGGGAGGTTTTTGATTACTGTTTCAATTTCTTTACTTGTGATTGGTCTACTCAGATTCTCTATTTCTTCCTGCTTCAGTTTTGGGAGGTTGTAAGAGTTTAAGAATTTATCCATTTCTTCTAGGTTGTCCAATTTGTTGGCATATAGTTTTTCATAGTATTCTCTTATAATCTTTTGTATTTC
Organism: Equus przewalskii; assembly: GCF_037783145.1. NCBI lineage: Eukaryota > Metazoa > Chordata > Mammalia > Perissodactyla > Equidae > Equus > Equus przewalskii. The sequence goes on along the minus strand of NC_091842.1, from coordinate 9,527,999 downwards.
TGTGGTATCTGTTGTGATTTCTCCTCTTTCATTTCTAATTTTATTTATTTGAGTTTTCTCTCTTTTTTTCTTAGTGAGCCTGGCTAAGGGTTTGTCAGTTTTGTTTATTTTCTCAAAGAACCAACTCTTTATTTCATTGATCCTTTCTACTGTCTTTCTTGTTTCAATTTCATTTATTTCTGCTCTAATTTTTATGTATTTCCCTCCTTCTACTGACTTTGGGGTTTGTTTGTTCTTCTTTTTCCAATTCTGTTAGGTGTCATTTGAGATTGCTTATCTGAGATTTTTCTTGTTTATTGAGGTGAGCCTGTATTGCAATGAATTTCCATCTTAAGACCACTTTTGCTGCATCCCAAATGAGTTGGTATGATGTGTTTTCATTTTCATTTGTCTCCAGATAATATTTTATTTCTTCTTTCATTTCTTCAATGATCCATTGGTTGTTCAGTAGCATGTTGTTTAATCTCCACATTTTTGCCCCTTTCCTAGCTTCATTCTTGTAGTTGATTTCTACTTTCATAGCATTATGGTCAGAAAAGATGCTTGGTATTATTTCAACCCTCCTGAATTTGTTGAGACTTGCTTTGTTTCCCAAGATTTGGTCTATCCTTGAGAATGTTCCATGCACACTTGAGAAGAACGTGTAACCTGCTGTTTTTGGATGGAGTGTTCTATATATATCTATTAAGTCCATCTGGTCTAGTTTTTCATTTAATTCTGCAATTTCCTTGGTGACTTTCAGTCTGGATGATCTATCCATTGGTGTTAGTGGGGTGTTGAGTTTCCCTACTATTATTGTGTTGTTGTTGATATCTCCTTTTAGTTTTGTTAATAGTCACTTTACATACTTTGGTGCTCCTGTCTTGAGTGCATTTATATTTATGTGTTATGTCATCTTGGTGGAGTGTCCCTTTTATCATTATAAACTGCCCCCCTTTGTCTCTCTTTATCTGTTTTGCTTTGAAGTCTACTTTGTCTGATATTAGTATGGGAACATCTGCTTTCTTATGTTCATTAATAGCTTGGAGTATCATCTTCCATCCCTTCACTCTGAGTCTGTGTTTGTCTTTGGGGCTGAGGTGTGTTTCCTGGAGGCGGCATATTGTTGGGTCTTGTTCTTTAATCTATCCTACCACTCTGTGTCTTTTGATTGGAGAGTTCAATCCATTTACATTTAGAGTGATTATTGAAATGTGGGGGCCTAACGCTGCCATTTTATTGCTTGTTTTCGGGTTCTTTTGCATTTCTTTTGTTTCTCGTCCCATGATTTTTGGACTACCAATTCAGGGAGGTAGTTTTCTATATCGGCTTTCTTCTTATTTGTAATTTCTGTCTTTATTCTTGTTATTTGTTTAGTGGTTACCAAGTGGTTTGTATGAAACGTCTCATAGATGAGATAGTCCATTTTCCGATAGCCTCTTATTTCCTTAGATTAAGCCATTCCATCCCTTTCCTCTTTGCCTTCTAGGTTGTTATTGTCAGATTTTTTTTTTCTTCCTTCTTGTGTTGTGGGTTTGTGGTTAAGATGGCAAGATTATATTTATTCTTGGTGTTTCCCTTCCTTTTATCTTTAAAGTTATACTTAGCCTTTGCTAACCTGTTCTGATGGAGAGCTGCAACTTTCTGATTTTGTCTTTCTACTTATCTCCTTTGCTCTGGGTTTTATAATGCCTTTCCGTTTTTTGTTTTTTCAGGTATGAGGGTCTTCTTGAGCATTTCTTGTAGGGGGAGTCTTGTGGTGATGAGCTCCCTTAACTTTTGTTTATCTGGGAAAGGTTTTATTTCTCCATCATATTTGAAGGATATTTTCGCTGGATAGAATATTCTTGGCTGCAAGTTTTTGTCCTTTGAGTTTTGAATATATCATTCCACTCTCTTCTAGCCTGTAAGGTATCTGCTGAGAAATCTGCTGACAGCCTGTTGGGGGTCACTTTGTAGGTTATTTTCTTCTGCCTTGCTGTCCTTAGTATTTTCTCTTTGTCATTGACTTTTGCGAGCTTCACTACTATATGCCTTGGGGTTGGTCTTTTCACACTGATAAAGTTTGGAGATCTATTAGCGTCTGTGACATGGAGTTCCATCTCTCTCCCCAGGTTTGGGAATTTCTCAGCCATTGTTTATTTGAACAGGCTTTCTGCCCCCTTCTCCTTCTCTTCTCCCTCTTGGACACCTATAATCCTTATGTTGCTTTTCCTAATTGAGTCGGATATTTCTTGGAGAGTTTCTTCATTTCTTTTTAGTCTTAGTTCTCTCTCCTCCTCTATCTGCAGCATTTCTATATTCCTATCCTCCAAATTGCTAATTCTGCCTTCTATATTATTGACCCTACTGTTCAGAGAGTCCAGATTTTTCATAATCTCCTCCATTGTGTTCTTCGTCTCCAACATTTCTGATTGGTTCTTCCTTATAATATCAAGCTCCTTTGTGACATAGCTCCTGAACTCCTTGAGTTGTCTGTCTGTATTCTCTTTTAATTCATTGAGTTTTTAAATGATGGCTATTTTGAATTCATTGTCATTTAGGTTACAGATTTCAGTGTCTTCAGGATTTTCTGGGTACTTGTCATTTTCCTTCTGCTCTGGAGATTTAATATATTTTTTCATACTGCTTGATGGCATGGATTTGTGCCTCCACATAGAGACAGAGTTTGGTTACTGCTTCCTTTTGCTTCTACTGGTGGTGGTGGTGGGGCAGGAGCTGTGTAATCTGCACCAACCAGGATCCCTGTCAGCTGTTCCTGACCGAGCCTGGGCCCCTCCTTGTGATCACAGTGGCCCTGTGAGGTCTCTTGTCAGCTGTGGGGACAATTGCAAAGGGGCCTCCAGTGGCTGGTGCCTACTGTCGCAGACCACCTAGATGCACTCCCTCCTTAGGGTCTGCAAAAGTGTTATGGGCTTTCACAGCAGCCTGGAGCAGGTTCACCTAGACTCGCAGCTCTGCCACCATCAGGTCCCACAGGGTCTCACTTGTCCACTGTGGGCTGCAGCAGAGCTATGGGTATCTACTGCCGTCTGTGGTTAGCCCACCCAGCTGTGCTACTTCTGACCCAGGGCCTTCCAGCCTTGTGAGTGCCGGGTGGGGCCTCTCTACTACTGCCGAGCAGAGGCTTTCCCTGCCGCTGCTGTGGGACTGTGGATTTTCCCCCTGGACCAGGGAGCAGTCAGGCTGGGGTTCCAACTTGTCACTGCCCACTCACACAGTCCCTCTGGGTCTCCCTTGCACCCTCGGGGTTGCAGCCAGGCTTTGTTTGTTAGATGCAGCCAGCAGGGTGCTCAGCCAGCCAGTCCCCTTTTGCCCTAGGGCCTCCCAGAAGTCTGATTGCTGGGCGGGGCCTCTCCCCTACGGCCGAGTGGAGGCTTTCCCTGTGGCTGCTGTGGGACTGTGGATTTTCCCACTGGACTAAGGAGCAATCACGGGGGGCTTAGGGCTGTAGTCACCTGTTTCCACAGTTGCACCGCAGATGTGCGCCCTTGGTGCCATGGCGATGCCATGGGCGTGTCAGCCAATAGAAAGCCGCTTGCAGGTACAAGGCTGTCTGGGGGTTGGAGAGTTCTCACCTATCTCCACCTCCTCCGGGGGGGATGTCTGTCCGTTTTCTGATGTATAGCAGCCCGGGTCTCTCAGGCATCCTGAGATGCTGTGTGGATATCCTTTGCTGACCCATGAATGTCCAATTAGTTGTAGTTCGAAGGAGGAGAGACAAAGAAAACTGCTCACTCTGCCATGTTGCTGATGTCACTCCAAACTGTGCCTTTTGTTAACAGCGTATACTTAGGATTTTAAAGCTCCATCTTGCCCTGACCCTTGGGGTCTTCCTGGCTCTAGCTCATCACTTCTCCCTGCTGGTTCTTCCACATCCCGCCTACACCTGTATAAACAGTCTCCTTGGAATTAAATCTTCCTCAGATTATGCTAATCTGAGTGTGCTGTCTGTTTCCTGTTGGAACCCCAAGGACCACTTCCTCCCATTTCACTTCCTCCACTGCAGTTAACTGGGGGCCGTATGACTGGTTCTGACCAATGCACCAGGCAGGGAAATGACTGGGGTCTCCCACCGAGCTCCTCCACCCATCTCTTCCCTGTGGTGACAATCTCGGAGGCCATGTGCTCCAGATGGAGCGGCCACAGGATGGAGAACGGCTGCCCAGCGTGGTAAGAACTGTGTTGGGTGAGTAAGAAATGAACATCAATGGGCGACATCACTGAGGTTTCAGGGTGCCTTCTCGTCTCTGGATCGCCTGTTCTCCGTGACTTAGGGTCATGCACTGGGTCTACTTTTGTATCCTCCTTGTGATGGATGCTCGCTTTTTCTTCCTTCCTTCCTCTTTCTTCTCTTTATCTTTCTCTTCTCCATTTTTCTTGTTCTCCGTCTTTTTTCTCTCTCTTTCTCTCTCCCTTCCTTCCTTCTTGCTTGCTTCCCTCCTTCTTCTCTCCCTCTCTCCCTTTCTCTCTCTCTCTCTCCTCCGCCCAGCACTTGAATCAATTCCCTTCCTACTGTGCTGAATTTCCCACTGTGGTTCTGAGGGCAGCGGTGCCTGCCTTCCACCAAAGATGAAACAACTGGATACCTGATCTCCCCTGAGTCCTGACCCCCATCTCCTCTGACTCTCTCTCTCTCTTAGATCCTGGCACACAGCTTCGCTTGACCAACCAGGCCTGCAGGGGCAGCAGCGGCAGCCACTGGAAGCCAAATTCTGTGCAGAGCACGTGCCTCACCCAAAGGTTCCTCATCTTGCCTGGGTTTGTGGCTGTCTTGCTGCCTGACTGTTTTCTCAGTCCAGTTCTCTTGTGTTCCTGCTGATTCTGACCCTCCAATGTCTCCCAGTGAATTCCTTTTCCGCTTTACCCAGCCTGCTGGAGTGGGTTTCAATTGCCAGCAGCTAAAATCTCAATTGATATCCTATTTTCCACTTAACATATATCACAGACGTATTTCCACGCTATTATCATTCAAAATGTTATTTTAATGGTTGCATATTTCACCGTACTCATGTAGTATAATTTATTTAGCCATGCCTAGTATTTGAGTAAATTTATTTAGCCATTCCCTAGTATAAATTTCTGTTAAATGCTTGCAATGAATATTTTTGTGTTCACATATTTAGTTTCAATCTTTTTCTTTTTTAAAGATTGACACCTGAGCTAACCTCTGTTGCCAATATTCCTTTTTTCTTCTTCCTCTTCTTTTCCCCAAAGCCCCCCAGTACATAGGTGTGTATTTTTAGTTGTGGGTCCTTCTAGTTGTGGCATGTGGGACACCACCTCAGCATAGCTTGATGAGCGGTCCCATGTCTATGCCCAGGATCCGAACTGGCGAAACCCTGGGCCTTTGAAGCAGAGCACGCGAACTTAACCACTTGCCCACAGGGCCGGCCCCTTAGTTTCAATCTTTATCTCCTTAGGATGTCTCAGGAGTGGGAGTACTGGCTTAACAACATGAACATTTTGAAAGCTCTTGTCTCGTAAAGCCAATTTTTTCCCAGAAACGTTATACCAATTTGTACCCTCACAGTTAAGGATGCTCAATTTCACTCCACTCAATGAGACGAGGTATTATAATTTTAAACAATCTTTGATAATCTGATAGGGGAGACTCTCACTGGTGTTTTAAAGGGCATTTGATGACCAGTGAAGCCGAATATTTTAAAATAGTTTATTACATATTTTTATTTCTTCTTTTGTACATTTCTTGTTGAAGAACAAGAAATTTTTCTACTGGAATGTTCATTTTTATTGATTTGTAATTGCTTTTTATATATTAGAGGTGATAACCTTTTGTCTATTTGTTGTAACTATTTTATCCTGGTTTGTAGTTCCCCAATAAATTTAATTAAATGGTTCATAGAGATTTAAATTTTTATATATTAAATTCTATCTATCTTATTCTTTGTCATTTTTTCCCCTGCTTTTATGTTTAGAAAGTCTTTACTCACTCCCGGATCAAATATTTGTCTCTAGTTTCCTCTCGTTTTTTTATGATTTTCCTTTTTTACATTCAATTCTTTAAATCCTCTGGAATTTATATCAGAGCATGGTGTGAAGGAAAGAGCTAATTTCATTTCTTTCCAAATAGCTAAGCGGATGTCCCGGCATCATTTATTGAATAATCTGTTCTGTCCCCACAGATCTGCAGTGCCACCTCGGGAAGCGGAGACGCTACAGTCGCCATGGTAACAGGGCTGCCTCAAAAGCATTTGTTCTCACAGAGCGGCGGCTGGTGCCCAGCAGGGCTCAGTCTGGCCTCACTGCACGTCTTCCCTAATTAAGATGCACCTTTTGGTTTTGTCTTTTAAAAACATTCTCCCTTTATAGCCACGATGCAGAAGGAAGTGGAGACCGAGGCCTCCTCACATCCTGTGTATTATGAGCTGGGCCCGCCAGGGTGGCTGGAGCACGGGAAGAGGAGGCAGCAAGCTGAGAAGGTGGATGCTGGTTCGCTCCTCTTGCATCCTGAGGAACTGGAGGGACGTCGTCAAGGTCCCTGAACAGCTGGAGGGTGCTGTTCGAGAATGAACCTCTATTTAAAATGGAGCGGAGACTGCGCTGTTGGCCCAGCGAGAGCCCAGCTTGGGTCCCAAGCACCCCTTCCCCTCCTGGGGTGGCAGCTTCTGCCACTGATGGGCAGCAAAGCCCACACTTCCTGCTCTCTGGGGCTTCCGGCCTTAGGCCCCTGGAGTCCTCTTCCTTATTAGGGGTCTGTGTCCAGCTGGGTGGGGATGAGACCTGGGCCTGCGCTCATCCTTCGGGAAGGAGGAGAAGGAGCCCTGCTTTGGGGGCGGTCCCAGGGAGCCTGAGCGCGGAGGGGGAGACGGTGAGGATGCTTGACGACCACTTTGAATGCTGGCTGATCGCAAAGCCGCCTGCTGCAGGGCAGAGCAGGCGAGAGACCATGTGAGCCGGGGCAGGAAGATGCAGAAGCTATGAGGCCAGGGACAGAACCCGGGTGGCAGTGAGAGGAGGGAGGGACATGCGACAGCTGTGGGAATCAGCAGCCTCCTCCTGCCGTTGTCCCCTGGGGCCTGGCCCCCAGCCCTGGGGTCCCCTGAGATCCCTGGAGCCTTGCAGTTAGCCCCCATTACTCGAGGCACTTGGAGTGGGTTTCTCTTGCTTGCAATCGGAGCAGCCTGTGTCCTAGGCAGTGTGAGGCCTGGCAGTGGTGCTGTGGCCCTCCACGCGGCATGTCTGTCGGCAGCGCTGTTGACCCTGGGTCTCCAGCCTTAACCCCCTCCCCCTCCCCCCTTCTTCCTGAGGATCCAGGTGCCAAGGCCTGCTGGAGCTCCGGCCCAAGTGTCTTTCCTCTCTCGCCCTCCATCCCCTCCTCAGCTGACGACAGAACAGTCCGAGGGCTGGGGGGTGAAGAGCCAGCACACTGCTGACATCCGACAGGAGTGTCCTGCAGTGTGGACCCAACACCTGAGGTCAGAGCTCCCAGCCCTGTGCTGCGTGGGGGCTCCAGCGAGGTGAGGGTGGGGGCTCTGGGAGGCTCCCAGGGCCGTGCTGGGACAGCCAGAGACCCGGGCTGGGCAGGCCTGCCATTTCCCCCAAGTGCTGTGCAAATACTGTCCTGCTCTCTGAGCCATGACCTGAGAAAGGTCAGAAGCTCTGCCCCAGGTGGGGGCGGACCAGGCCTGGCGGCTGGCATTCAAGCTCACCAGCTGATGCCCCCGTCTCTGGGCTGCTGGCTGTGCCAGGAGTCTTGTCCAAAGAGAGGACACTGCTGTGGGAAGAGGGGTAATAGATCGTGTCCCCCATGTCCTACAGAATCCTTGCAGATCAGGCCTTGAGGTTTGGCTGAGGTTTCTGGAATATCCCAATCCTACAGAAAGACTTTCAGAGCTTCCGGGGACCTTACAGGTCATTGTAGTGGCTAAGAGTGTGGGTTCCTGTTTGGCCAAAAGGGAAATGAAGCCCTGGGGCTGGCCTGGTGGTGTAGTGGTTAAGTTCACGCGCTCCACTTCGGCAGCCCAGGGTTCATGGGTTCAGATCGGACTTACACACCGCTCATCAAGCCATGCTGTGGCAGTATCCCATATACAAAATAGAAGGAGATTGGCACAGATGTTAGCTCAGGGCCAATCTTCCTCACCAAAAAAAAAAAAAAAAAAAGGGAAAAAGAGAAATGAAGCCCTGATACACAGCACAACATGGATGAACCTTGAAATCATGATGCTGAGTGAAAGAAGCCAGACACAAAGGGCCACATTGTATGATTGCATTTCTACGAAACATCCAGAATAGGTAAATCCATAGAGACAGGGGTGGAGGGATGGGGGGACTGGGGATATTACTAAATGATATCGGGCTTCTTTGGGGGGGTGATGAAAATGTTCTAAAATTGATTGTAGCGATGGCTGCACAGCTCTGAATATACCAGAACCCACTGAGTTGTACACTTGAAATGGGGGAGTCGAATGGTATGTGAATCATAGCTCAACTGAAAAAGCTCAACTACAAAAGAAGGGGAGTTTGGGCCGCAGGGCAGACGGCCTGGGTTCCAATCCTGCCCCTCACTTACCAGCTGGCTCCTGGGACAGGCGGCCTAACCTCTTTGCACCCGAGCTTGCTCACCTGCAACAAGAAGCTGATAAAGCACCTGCTTCCTGGGTCAGGGGTCGGGGGTCGGGCTGGGTTAGACGAGTCAGCACGCGACCGGTGAGAACAGGGCCCGACGCTCAGTCGGCAGCTGCCCGCGCGGTTCAGTGAGGCAGCCCCTTGTTGGACGAGGTGGAGAATGGAAGCCCCGAGACGTTAAGCGACTTGCCCAAGGTCACTGTCAGAAGCTGAAGAACAGCCCCCACAATAAAATACACGTCCAGGTCCTCATTCCCGGAACCTCTGCGTGTGACCTGGTTTGGAAAGAGGGTCTTTGTGGATGCGACAAAGTTAAGGATCTTGAGATGAAGAGATCGTCCTGGATTACCGGGTGAGCCTGAAATCCGACGACAAGTGTCGAGGCAGGTTCTGTGATCCCCTTTTACAGAGGAGAACACCGAGGCCATGTTGTCACTTGCCCATGTCACACCCCCATCAACGTGAGGGAGGAGGAGGGACTGAGATGTGTGAGCCCGGGCTGTCCCCTCGGGGCACACTGGCTCCTTAGATTTCCCAGCCTCTGCCTGAAAAGGTATTTAATTTGCCTTTTACGATGTACCGATTGCAAGTTAATTAACTGGCAATTGAAAGTTATAGGTGGCATTAGAATTTATTAATAACATTGGAAATAAATCTCCCTGGAATTCAAATAATTGACAATCTTGTGAAATTCTCTATTTTATAATCCATAAAACAGGTCTGGCAGAGAGGTGTTCCAGAAACCCTGGGGGTGGTTGGGGCTGCAGGTGTGGGAGAGTCAGGCTGGGGAGGGGCTTCTGTTCTGACCTAGGCCCGTCTTGGGCCTGCACCCCTGCCCACCACCTCAGCCACTGCCTCTTAGGGTCTCCTATTGGGATGTTCTGTGGCTCACTGCAGTGATCACTGCAGGGCACTGGGACGAAGATGAGACCCTGCCCACAGGAACATCACAGCCTACTGGGGGCGACAGAGCTGTGAGGGCACTTTTTTTTTTTTTTTTTTTGGTGAGGAAGATTAGCCCTGAGCTAACATCTGTTGTCAATCTTCCTCTATTTTGTATGTGGGACGCCACCACAGCATGGCTTGATCAGTGGTGTGTAGGTCCGCACCCAGAATCTGAACCCACAAACCCTGGGCTGCTGAAGTGGAGTGTGCAAACTTAACCACCCGGCCGTGAGGCCAGCCCTAGAGGGCACATTTTGGCTCCAGGGAGATGAGGGCTGGGACTGGGGGACCCCACTGGCGCCTGGACTGCCTCTGGCTGGTGCTCCTGGCCCATTCGGCAGGAGAAGAGCCCCTTGTGGGTCTTTGGAACACACCACACACAGGATGAGAAGAATGAGCCCCCCAAATACCCCTCCTGTCCAGCATGGAGTGGGCCAACCCCGCCCGCTGCATTCTGGGAAGGGAGATGCTCAGCGACCCTGAGGGTCAGGCAAGTGTCTGACCAACTTCCAGCCACGCCTTGATTTCCTCCCCGTCCCAGGTCACATGGAATTCTCTTGAGTTCCATTCCCAAGGAGGTGCAGCAGGAAATGTGGGGTCCCATTGGGATGCCCAAGAGGGCCCCTGCTGGGGCTGACCAGGGCTTCTGGCCCACTTCTGCGGGTTTTTGTTTTTTTTTTTCAAGGTATGCTTTTTATTTATTTATTTATTTTTGGTGAGGAAGATTGGCCCTGAGCTAACATCTGTTGCCAATCTTCCTCTGTTTTTTTTTTTCCTTCTTTCCTTCCCCAAAGGCCCAGTGCATAGCTGTATATCCTAGTTGTAGGTCATTCTAGTTCCTCTGTGTGGGACGCCGCCACAGGGTGGCTTGATGAGTGGTGTGTAGATCCACACCCAGGATCCGAACCGGCAAACCCCAGGCTACCAAAGCGGAGGACACTAACTTAACCACTAGGCCACTGGGGCCGGACCCCTCTGAGTTTTTGACCAAGGCCGTCCAACCCCTCCATGGGAAGCAACCCTGTCCCAGAGCAGCGCCTCGGCATCTGCTCATACTCGCCCCTCCCAGTGGGGCCATCCTTCCAAGTCTCTCGGTTCACGTGGGCTCCGCTCTTCCTTCCAGAATCCCAGCAGCCAAGAACACGGCCTCCCCGAGTCCCACGGACCTGATCTGAGACCCAGATTCACCATCAGCTGGCTGTGTGACCTCGGGTGAGCCACTCAGCCTCTCTGGGGCTTAGCTGACTCTCCACAAAGTGGGGAAGGCGTCTGTGAAGTTGAAGGGAGGTGATGCATGCCACGTGCTTCACACGCTGCCTGGCCTCATCCTTAAAGACCAGCTCACATCCACTTCCCCCGGCAGACCCACACCCCTGGCCCTTGGGGACCGGGGCCTCCTTTGGGGTCCACAATACCTGCACCTGGGCCCTGTCCACACACACGGCAGACTTGGCCTGTCTCCCTGCGGCCGTGGAGCTCCCGTCGGAAGCTGGCTCCCCCTGTGCCCCTCCACTCCCAGCAGCTCCGAGTGGGCCCGGGAGCACCTGGACGTCGATCCTGCGCCCATCCTGGGGGCTCACTCCAGACTCTGCCAGCCCCCACGCAGGCCTGCCCCGGACAGCGCAGGGTCCAGGGCCAGGGTACGTGGAGGCGTCCCATATATCTGAATATTTCAGTTAGATGTTGAGTTAACCGACAGTTAAATAAAATGTTCAATGTTCCTACTTGGACAAACGTCCTTTATGAGGACCTGGAAGGCCAGGATGACTTCAGATTGTGACCCCAGAACGTGAGGGCCCGGGGAGAGCCGCTCCCAACCCTTTGAACCACGGCCACCCCTGCTTGCTTCTGTCCGGCACCTAGGGCCTGTGTGCACGTGTGGACACCCACCCTGCACACCCATGCTCAGTCACCCTTGGGAAGCAGCAGCCCCCGGTCTAAGGATGCAGATGTCGGTGGGGACGCGGTCTGCCCTCCAGACATCCGGGGGGAGAGGCACACGCCGACCTTGGGCTGGGACCAGGGGGGTGGCACATTTGGTGTCCTGGGTGAGACAGGACAGGCTCCCTCTTAGGGTCCCACGTCTGCCACTGGGTCTGGGAGAATGAAATGCTCCTGGCCTGCTTCACCAAGGGGTGGAGGACTCAGCTTGTCAGACGGCATTTGGTCCCGTGGGGGCCCCAGGGACCTCCATGAGGCTTCAGCCAATAAGGACGGGGTGCGGGGGATGGGGTGGGGGCCTCCAGGGAGCCAAGAGTGTGGCCTGGAGAAGAAAAAGGGGCTCGGCTTCCGGGGGGGGGGCACTCACACCTCTGCCCAGCCCTCTGAGCCATCCTCTCCCTCCTGCACCCTTGTGTGTACACCGTGTGTCCCCCTTGCACAAAGGATCACCAAGGAGACACCCGCCTTCACTCCCCGAGCCTTTGCTGATGCTGTTCCCCTGCCTGCAGTGTCCTTTCCTGTTTAGCCCACTTCTGCTGATGCCTGAAGACCCCTTCCTCCTCTGTGGCTCCTGCTCCGGCCCCCAGCAGACTGGCTGCGCCCCCTGCTGTGTTGGTGTGACCACGCGGCCATTCTCCGACATGGTGAGCCACGCATGTCCCACTGGCTGGAATTCACCTGTCCTCAAACCCGGCCACATTGTCACTAGATTGGGGCCTTCGTTCCAGGGCCGGCCTCCCACGCCACCTGTGGGGCACGAGGGTGGGCTCAGCGCTGGCTCTAAGTAGCCGTCCCTCAGTGTTCTTGTGTGATTGGGTCTGTGTCCCCATAGGGAGGATGGCATTCCTTTATTAAAAAACGGACACTTCGTCTGGGCCAGGCTCTGTGCAGGAGGCTGGGAAGGGGGGAGGTGACCAGACAAGCTGGTGATCAGGATCTCAGTAATGTCACCCTGGGACGAGGCCAGACCAGGGGTAACATGGGGGCCAGGGGCAGGAGCCCAGTCCGAAGCTTCCAGCTGGGAACACAGGGTCTCCCTGGGCCCTGGAAGCGTGGGCCTCCTCCTGGGCTGGGGCTGTGGTCAGAGAATAACTCCCCTGGGGCCCCTCACGAGGGGTGGGTAGCCCCACGAGGCTCTGAGTCCTGCCGGGGACAGCCTGCAGGAAGCCCTGGGTGGCATTCAGTTCAGTCCCCCACCTCGGCTGAGGGCCAGGGAAAGGACCCAGCGACTGGGCCCCAAACCGGATTTGTGCCTGAAAGAAAATGTCCACGACCCCAGGCTTGGGCCGGAGCAGGGGGGCAGGGGTCCCTCTGCCCAGGACCCTGAGGCCTCCCCATGTCACTCTCCGTCTTGCAGAGCTGGGCCAGGCCAACCTGGATGCCACGCTGTTGGGAGGAGGGCTCCTGGCAGACCCCTGAGGGGCCGGGCCTCGGTGAGGCTGACCAGGGACACGGTTGGTCAGTGGGCACAGCCAGGCCCCCCACCAGCTACCCGACACGACACCAGAGCCACATGAGGAGACCACCTTTATTGTCAGAGTCTTACAGACGTCCTGTCCACTTCTGACTGCCCCTCTGTAACAGCAGGCCTGCGGGAGGCCGCACCTCGGCCCTAGGGCCAGCCCTGCCTCATGAAGGGCAGTCAGGGCCTCGAGGGCAGAGAGAGGTTACCAGGGGCCAGGGACCAGGCCACAGCTGCCCAGGAGCACCCAGGGCTCTGGGGACCATCACTTCTCCTGAGGGGACACATGCCTGGGGGGCGCCAGCACCTGTGAGGCCCAGCGAGGGAGCAGCACCAGGGCTGGTCCGGGTCACAGGGGACCCAAGGCCTGAGAGGCCTGAGTGGCCCAGATGGCTGGGTCTGAGCTGCTCCGGGCGTCTGCTGGGGGGCCTGCCTGGGCTCGCAGCCCTGAGGGCAGGGGCGTCTCTCCCCACCAGGGCCTGGGACATAGACAGCCCTCCTTCCTCTGTGTCAAGGGGACACAGGACTTGCCGTGTGGCAGAAATGGCCAAGCCTACAGATTCCCAGGAGCCTGCGAGGGGGCATGTGGTGGCCCCTGGAGGATGCACATTCCATTCAATCTTACCTCCTCCCGGCTCCGGGGACGGGGGCCTGGGGGCGGGTGGGCTCAGAGAGACTGGGATGCTGTGGTGGCCATGCCAACACGGTTTGAGGGCCCCTGCACCCCAGGGCTCCTCTCTCACGGTCCCCAAGTCCATGTGACTGTCGTGGCTTTATTCAAGGCCTTCCTGGCCTCCAGGAGCAGATACAGGCCCAGACGCTGCCAGCCCTCGGAGCAGACCCCGAGCCCGGGGAGGGCCGTCACGGAAGGTGGCCCAGGTGCCTCGAATGCAGTCTCGGGGTGCTGGGCAGGGCCCACCCTCCTCCCCACCCTCCTCCCCACCCGCCGGCCGGTCCAGCCTCGCCAGCCCTGCGCCCGCGCTGGCCGAGTTTCCCCGTGAAGAGGGTAAGCTGGCTGGGTGGAGAGTTCGGAAGGGAGAGGCCTGGGTTCAAATCCGGCCCCAGCCGCCCACGGTCCGGTGGTCTGGGGCGGGTCACTCATCCTCTCCAAGCCTCCGTTCCCCCAGCAGGCGGGGACAATAAGCCTATCTAAGGGCTAAAGGAGAATGTGGGGCCAGCCCCTGGACAGGCGCCTGTCTAGCAGGGACTCAGGAAATGACGGGGATTACGATTATTCCCACGCTCTCCGCCCACCCGGACCCCAGCTCCTGCAGGGAGGGGGCGTAGGGGGCAGGGACTGGGGCAGGGCTCTGCCAAGCGTGCTGGGACCCTCTGGACCCTGCCCCTGGAGACGCCATCTGTCCCCAAGGTCTCCAGGCCTCAGGAGCCAGTGTCCCTCATCGTCGTCCACCTGGAGCCCTGGCCCACTGGAGGTGCCCTCAGGAGCCGGCAGTGGCACAGGCCTCGGGCTGGGGCTCTTGGGCTAGGGCTCTCGGGGCCGGGCTTGTCCTGGAGAGCTGGCCCTACTGCCTGCTGCTGGCCCGGCCCGCGCTCTTCTGCCCAGGGTCGGGGCCGAGCAGGGCGGCCAGTGAGCCGTCGGGGGGTGGGCCACCCCGCTTCATCTTGAGGCTGGCCCTCAGGGCGGCGTCCTGGCCGGAGCCCCCCTCGGGGGACGCCAGGGGATCTGGAAGGAGAGTGGGAGAGTGGGCTAACACAGGCCTGGGGGCACTCCAGGGCACCCTGGCACTTGGTCCCCGGCGAGGGAAGCACTGTGCCAGGAGAGGAGAGGGCAAGGCAGCAGCCGGCTTCCTATGCCTCAGGCATGGGCTCAGTCATTCATTCATCCATGAACTCATTCACTTACCCATTCATTCATTCATTAGTTCACTATCCATTCATCCATCCATTCCGTCACTCACTCAGCCAGCCATTCATTCATTCATCCATCATTCCCTTGCTCACTTACCCATTCATTCATCTATGCATCCATTCATTCACTCACTCATTCATTCATCTATCATTCATTCTTTAACAAACGCTGACCAAGGCTGGGCTCCAGCTGCAGAGGTGCCAGTCCCCACCCTGCCACAAGAGCCTCCTAATGTGCCAGGGGGAGACCTGGACAGCCCGCCTCCTGCGGGAACAGAAGGATTCACAGAGCGCCCTGGGGAGAGCAGAGGGCGCCTCCACTGAAGAAGGGATCTTCGAGCAGGTCCTGAAGTGGGAGCTGGTGTCCAGCAGGTGGAGGGACCGGCCTGAGCAAAGGCACGGATGGAGGTGGGAGGGGACCCGGGTGACTGGGTGGTGCCTGTGTCCCTGGGCACCAGCCTATGCTGGGGAGGAACTTGGGACTTGATGCGTCTGAATGTCGGTCACGGGCAGCAGGGAGCCACCGAGGGTCCTCGAGCTGGGGAGGGACAGGGTCAGACTGGGGTCTGGGAAGGACCGTCCGGCAGCCAAGTGGAGGGTCCTGGAGGCAGGGAGACCAGAGACCAGCGGCAGCCTCCAGGAGGGCAGAAGGGAGTGAGGAGGCACGAGCAGAGGGAGAGTCCAGCTCGGGGGCCAGGAGGGGGCCCGCCCGTCCACCAGTCCCCAGGTGGTCGCCACTCACCGTGGATCCCAATCATGTGCTCCAGGATGAGGACTCTCTCCGCCAGGATCTTCAGGGCCTCCCGCAGCTGCTGGACCCCCTCGCCCTGCCGGGGAGGAAGCCACCAGGGTCAGGGCCGTCCCACCCCAGCGCACCTGTCATCGGAGCCCTCCCCACCCCCCCCTTCCCTCCTGTCACCGTCAACACAAATAACCATCATCCAAAATGTGCCAGGGGTGGGGTTCGAATTCTTGTTCACAGACAAGGAACCTGAAGCACAGAGAAGGTAACCAGCGTCCCTATGGCCACACAGCCTGGAAGTGGCTGACGGGGCTTCACACCCAGACCTGCCTGCCTCCTGTCGGGCTCCTCCTGCTCCGAAAGCTGCCCGGCTGCTCCCCCTCCGTGCCCTTCCTTCCAGAAAATGCCCTGCTGCGGGCAGAGCACCTGGCACGGGCCCCCAGTGTGGGTGCTCTGCTGGTGTCCTTCCTGGAGCTGCCCACCTGTGAGCTCTCTGCCAACCAAACGTGCAGAGCAGGCCGGGGCAGCCACCCCGGCAAGAACAAGAGAAGGGGGAGCCACCACTTCCTGCTGCCAGCGGCAGGGCGCGATGATGGCGAGGCCACATTCTGGGACCCGGCCGACACATGGGCAACAGACCTTGTGCATCAAGACTCCTGAATGAGCTGATTTACTGAGAAGACGGGTGTCAAGGCCACTTTGAAAAGAAAAGCGACGGTGAAGGGTCAAGGCCCTGCGCTGGGTCAGCAGCAAAATGGGTGCCTTTTGCTGGAATAACATGACAGCTCTGTCATGACATTCAGATTAATTTAGCTTAAAAAACAAAAGGAAACCAAAAAGCGTGCTACTGGGTTACAGGCGAGAAGTCTTCCTACGGGGAAGCCAAAGGCCATGAGAAGCCGCACACACTGTGGACAGTGTCTGGGATGGGAGTGTCCCCAGCGAGCAGCAGGGGTCCAGCCTCCTCTCTCAGGGAGCCAGCTAAGCCCCAAGTCCCTGGACCACAGGCTGCACTCTTAAGAAATGGGGAGGGGGAAGTCACGGTGACCTCTTAGTCTCCATCTGTGCTCACGCTCCTGCATGCACATCTTCCTCCCACTGCCTCCTGCACCCACCACGGCTGCTGTGGTTCCAGCCTCTTTCCATTTCTCCATTCCTGCACGTACCTTCCAAAGGTCCGCCCCAGCTCGTCCCTCCAGCCCAGCCCGCCTCCTGCAGCTGTCTGCCTCCAACGCCCACCTCCCACCTTGCCAGACTCTCCCCTGCTTGGAACCTCCCCAAGCTCGCTCACTTAAGGGGCTCTGGGTGCCCACCATGCTGGCAGGCCTGGCCAGCACTGACACAACCAGGGGACTCTTATTCCCAGCTTGCAAGGCCTCCCAGCTGGCCCCACTGCCCTTGCCCCCTTTATGCATCACCCTGGTCCCCAGCACCCCTCCCCATCCCAGAGGGCAGGGGGCCCCACAGCCATGCCCTTGCCCCATCTGTGTCCCCTGCCCGCCCCATCTTGCCCTGCCACCTTCCTGCTCCCATCCTCACTCCTTCGTCCGCCCTGTCCCACTTCCACCAGCCACGTGTCCACGCACCCATGTGCCCTTCAGTCCACCAGAGCCGTAACCCAGTGGGCGCATCCTGTCATGGGAGAGGATCCTGTCCCTGGAGAGGGACCCCACAGCGTGAAGCCTCCTTCAAGGAGGGGTCTTTTCTGCAGCCGGTGGCCCCTCCTGTCCTCTCCACGAGGGTCTCCTCCACCCTCCGCCCGAGCCAGTCCCCCCTCCGTGCTCCCCCCACTGCAGCACCCTCGCACAGTGCCGCCAGCACTGCTTCTCGCGTCTGCCTCCCCCGATGGACCGGTCCCTGTCACCCCGTAGCCGCGCCGGCTCCGGCTCCGGCTGAGGGGCGTCGGCTCAGATCTGCTGGGAGGGAGGCAGAGGGGCCACGGCAGTTACCTCGGCGGCGGCTTTCTCCTCTTCCTCAGCCTTCCCACCAGGCTCGCCCTGGGAAGAAAGGCAGGCTGTCAACAACCAGGGGGGCGGCGGGTGTGGGGGACCCTCCCCAGCCTCGAGGGCAGACCGTGGGGGCCTCCAGGAAGTCGGGGGGCAGCAGCCCGGGGCCCAGAGCTGGATGGGAAGTGCCCTGGGGACAGGGAGCAGTGGAGGGCAAGGCCTGGGTGTCCCTGCACAGCCTGGGGCTGCGAGGGAGTCAGCTCATGTCTTGGCTCTTCCAGGAGCAAGTCCCCTGCCTCTCTCGGGACTCTGCTGCCCTGTTTCTAAAATGGGGCCAGGAATATCAGCCTCACGGTGACACCTACGTGGCTACTTACTGCTGTGTGACCTTGAGCCGTTACTTTACCTCTCTGTGCCTTGGTTTTCTCATCTCTAAAAAGTGGGTAACAATAGTGCCTATCTCACAGAGCTATGAGGAGGATTAAATAAATCAATACCAATAGTGAGCTTAGACTGGAGCCTAAAAGTGTTGTGAAGGTGTTTACCGTTATTGTTATTTGCTACTAAACAAAGCCCGTGGCTTTGCAGGCTGACACTCCTGGGTTTAAATCTTCGCTCTACCGTTGCCTAGCTGTGTGAACTTGGGCAAGTTACTTAACCTCTCTGAGCCTTAGCTGCCAGTTCTGGCAAATGGGGAAAATAAAGCCTGGTCTCTCTGGGTCACTGTGAAGCTTACAGACACTATGGATGAGGAGCACCTCCTCGGAGGCCAGCACACAGTAGGTGCTCAGCAAAGACCCATCCTTCCTCCCCCGCCCTGTGCCCTCCACGTAAGGCTTGGGCACGTAGTAGGAGGCGCGGCCTCCTTGGCCCTGGAGACAGGAGTTGAGACTCAGATTCTTGGGAATTTAGAAGTGAGCTGTCTAAGACGCTTGCTTCTGGGAGGTTCAGAGAAGGGAGAGATCTGCAGGTCACACCGCGCCTTAGCCGGGGAGTCTGGGCTCTGAGGTCTCCCCTCCCCAACCTGGGCATCTGGGACCGCAGTCCGGGGGCCCCTTTCTCTCGTTTGGCCCAGCCCAGCGTCGGGGGGACAAGGCCGTGCTCGGGGAGCCTGGGGGCTGAGGTCTGGCAAGGTGGCCGGGACAGACCCCCAGCCCCCGGTGCCTGGGAGCGGCCCACCCCCAGGGCCCACACTCACCGCCACCGCGGGCACCGGCCCGGGCCGCTCTCCAGCCGGACCCTGCGGACAGCAGACAGAGCTTAGCCCGGGCCCAGCGCCAAGCCGCCCCGCCCCCCCGACCCTGGGCTCCGCGTCCGAAAGGAGGACCGAGGAGGATGGCCCGTCCCACGTCCCCTCCAGGAGCCTCGGCCGGGCCCTGGGAAGAGGCGCCTCTCATCTGCAAGATGGGGCCGCGCCAGGGAGGCCGATTGCTGGGGGAAGGAACGATGGCCTGCGCACCCCCGCGGAGAGTGGCCCCCGGAATCGAGTGACAGCAAAGGCCATCGAGACGGTCCCACCCCTGGACGCCCGTCAGTGCTGGGGCCCAGCCGGAAGGCCCCCGCCCCCAGACCTGGACGTCCAGCCGTCCTCCAGCATCCCCACCCAGCGGACCAAAGGGGGAACTCCTGCTCCCCACGCTACACTCGCCCCCATTCCCCAGTCGCCCTTCTCGGACCAGCCCCAGGTCCTCCGGCCGCTCCAGCGCCCACCTAGGAGCTCGCCTCCCCTTCCCCTCACTCGCCAAATCGACTCCAGCAGCTAACCATCAGCTCCACTTTCTCAACGTGTCACTCACTCTGCCACCTCCTTAATGCAGCTGGGGCTCCCTGCTCCACGTCTGCCCCCAACGTCCACTCTCCCCACAAAAGCCAGAGGGGTCTTTCATGACCCCTGAGAATCAGATCAAGGACTAACCTCCCTGACACTCCATGAGTCAGCCCCCTTCCCACTGGGACAAAAATCCACGCTTCCGCCCTGCAGGTTGGGCCCTGCCCACCTCACCTCATCTCTCCCCACACTCCCTCTACTCAGCGTGTTCCAGCCACTTCCCTGCCCCAGGGCCTTTGCACTCACTCCGCCCTCTACCCGGATCGCTCTTTCTTGGCATCTTTGCAGGGCTGCTCTTTCTGGTTCCTGGGGTCCAGCTGAAGCGTCACCTCCCTCCTCACATGTGTCACTCCCTCGTGTCGCAGGAGGCCCCTTCCCAGTCACTCTCTCACGTGGCCTCCTTTGGTTCTCTCATGACACCTCCTTACTGTTCAATGTCGGCCTCCCCCCTTAGACTCTCAGCCCCCGGAGGGCAGGGCTCCCTGCGGCCCTGCTCTTGTGCCCAGTACAGTGTCTGACGCAGCCGAGGTCCCAGGAGACATCTGCTGGGTGAACAGCGTTTATGGAGGTTCTCCTAAGGGCCTGGCGTTTCCCACCTGGCATCTCCTTTACTCCTCAAAGCAAGCCCACCCAGGAGGGATCTTTATCCTCATTTCACAGATGGGGAAACTGAGGCCCGGGGGGCAGTGGCCTGCTCAGGGTCACCCAGTTGGAAACTGGCAGAAATGGGCTTCAAACCCTGGTCTGTCTGTCCCACTCAGAGGAGAAAGTAGGGGCCACCTGGTCCTCCGTCACTGTCCCATCTCACTCCTATTTGATCCCTGTCTAGGGGACCCCGTCCCCAGTGCTCAGAGGCCTCGACCCCTCGGCTACGGAAGGAGACAGTGGCTGGGGCACCAGACTGGCCCCACCGTCCACAGTGAAGCCACATTCCAGTCCTCCCATGGGAGCAGTGGAGGCTGCTGGCCACTCCGACATCGTCAGTTTGTGGGCTAACCTCGGAATCTCTCTCTTTCCTAACCTTGGAATCTCTCTCTGTCCCTAGACTGTGGGCTCTGGGGAGCCAGGGACAGGCCAGGCACCGCCTGGGTCCCTCTGGCATCCCAGCCCTGCCCACAGGCCCCCGGCTGTAGGGAGAGACCACAGCTAGGAGGGGAGGGGTCAGGATGCCAGCAGCCCAAAGACCCCTCATGTTGATGCCCGGTCCCACTCTCTAGAGGGGGCTGGACGAGCAGCTCGGATTCGTGACCCCTGAACCTCCTTGGAATCTCGCAGGCCTGGGCCCCCACAAAGCAAACCCCTGAAGCCCTGAGGGTCTGCACAGCCCCCAAGGCAGCCCTGCCTGCAGGGCCTGGGAGACCCTGACAACAGACCACCTGGCGGGATGAGGCCACCCCAGATCGGCCCCTGCATCCTCGGCAAGGGCCAGAAGCAGCTGGAGAGAACCTGAGAGGGGCCTGGAGCTGCCCAGGCCCTGCGGGACCCCCACTCTGTTCCCCTGCTGTGTGACTCCGGCAGGTGATGGAACCTCTCTGAGCTTCCACTTCCCCGTGGCTGCTGGGATTAAATGATGGGATGCCCAAAATCAGTGGGCACAAGGAGGTGGGGGAAGGGCCGGGAACACCCACGTCCCTGGCCTTCCCTGTTGCCGTGGGCTGGGACATCTGGAGGGCCTGACCGCACAGGGCTCCTGTGGCTGACAGATCTCTGCCACACCTCTCTCCCCAGGCTGCCCCCAGCTTCCCTGGGCCCCTCTATCCCTCCCCACATTCCTGTCTCTGTCATTGTCATTCTCTTCCCCTTGCCCCCCCCCCCCCCCCCGCCGGGGCCTGTGGCTGGCGGCTCAAGGGGCTAGGAGGGGACCATGCGGGCCTGGCCTCCCAGCTTCCCTGGCCAGCCCCCTGACTCAGGAGCAGAGCAGACCTGAGGGCCCCCTGCCCCTGCAGCCCCCGCCCCACCCAAGGCCCTGCCACCAGCCTGGTTGGTGGCACAGCCAGCGTCGCTCTACCTGTGCCGTGTGCCCCTTCCCACGCCTGTGCATCCCGCCAGCCCTTCTCCACGCTGCCTCCTCCAGGTGTGACACACGGGGGACAACGGGGAGCAGGTCAGGGTGGGGACACTGGTCCTCTGACGACCAGAACATCCGCTCTCGAGGGCTGGGCTGTGGCCCCGGGGCTGGCTGTGTCCCAGGCTGGCGGTGCTCAGGGAACACTTGTCAGGCGACTAAAGGGATCAATGAATGTGGGGGACTGCCCAGGTCCCAGCGCCCACAGGTCAAGGCCCGGATCCACGCCCCTCACCGTGTGGGGTCACCTCTCAGCACCCACCCCAGCCAAGCCGGAGCCCCAGTACAGCGGAGTCCCGGGTCTGGACAAGGCCCAGGGTGGGGGCTGCAGGAAGCTCCCTTTGGTAGGACATCCCCAAACCCCTCCCTTTTGGCCTCCGCAGGACGTCCTGGGCCGTCCTGCCCCTCGGGGGCGATTTTGCTCCCAGGCCCCAGGCGCCTGCCGCACAGGCTGTTCCATCTGGCACCTTAGTTCTCTTTCGCTCCCTCTAACAACCCACGAGGGAGGCCCTGTGCCCCCCGTCTTAGCAGCTGAGGAAGCCAGAGCCCAGAGAGGCTGCCTTTCCACCCAAAGTCACACAGCCAGAGAGGCAGAGCAAGCTGGGGTTCGAGGCCACCCAGGCAGGCTTTGGGGTGCCCCCTCCCACACAGGGAATTCTTGGAGGGAGGGGTGACAGGCTGGGGTGGCTGTCCTGTGATCCTGGCCTGGCCCCACCACACCCTCTGTGCGACGTTGGGCCTCCCCGGGTCTCAGCTCATCTAAGAAATGGGAGTGACGCTAACACCTCCCTGGCACGAGGGAGCGGGCAGCAAAGGGACACTGCCACTAATACAGCCAGGATCCCTGCCGACCTTCCTCTGGGCGCCCCTGGCCCCACAGGGGACTGGCCCAGCGGCTGGTTCCTTCCTGAGCAACTCGTGCTGCTAAGAAGCTGGCTCCTCCTTTCCCGGGAGACAACGCCCCCCGTCCCCCTCAAAGGGGAAAGTCCTTACCTGGGATCCAGGCACACCTGGGGGTCCTGGGGGACCGAGTGGTCCAGGGGGACCTGTTGGCAGAGTCACAGGTGGTCTCAGAGCCCAGAGAAGCTGGGTCAGCTCAGGAGAGGCCCCTCCCCGCTCCCAGCCCAGCCTGCCTGGGTCTGTCTCCACTGGTGCAAACGGGGGGGTTTGATGAAGGAATGGTCAGGGGCGGGGGGCACGTGCTCCCCTGGCCTCCCCTGCCCCACCCCGAGCTGAGACCCCCCTCCTTCACCTCTTCTCTCCCTGCAGCCCCCACACCCCATACTGCTCCCCCTCCCAGGGTCTCATCCACGGGGCCGCGCTGCACCACCCCCACCCCGAGCCAGCCCAACCCCTGGCAGATCAATCGCGTCTGCCCCTCATCGGGACCTCAGACCTGAGCCCTCCGAGGCCATCCTCACCCGGGGTACTACAACCGCGTCCTGACCATCCACCCTCCTTGTGGCCACCCAGAGCCACCTTCCAGTTAGGTCCCTCTCAGCCCAGCCCACTCCACCCTCATTCCCTAGATGCCCTTCCAGAAGTTTCCTCTGCTTCTGTGCCTGTGCCAGCACTGTTCCTTCCTCCTGGAGCTTCTCCATTCCCTCCAGATCCCGGCAAACTCTTTCCTACTAGTCTCAGGCTGAGCATCACCTCCTCCAGGAAGCCCTCCTACTCCCTCCTCCCTCTAGACACATCCCTGACGTGGACCAGCCGCTGCGCACGGCCTCTGTCAGATTCCCTGTCTGGAAACTGGGGCACGGCCCAGGGAGCGCCCAGGGGGTCAGGCTGGTGACTGAACTTCCCACACGTCTGGAAGCGTGAGGCCTTGTCCCCAGGCGCCAGCATAGGCCTGTGCCTCCCGGGCTGCAGGGAGCCCCCTGCTGTGCCCGCGTGCCCCCACGCCTGGCAAGGACCCACAGGGAGGGGAACAGATCTGAACGTGGTCTGGTTAAAAACAAACGCCCTCCCTCCAGTCGGAGCAGATGACCTCACGGTCCCCAGGTCCCCTCCAAGCTCACGCCCTCGCCTCCTCCAGCCTTCGCTCCACTGCCACCGTCGAAACAAGGCCAGGAGCCTGGAACACCGCCGGGCAGCGGGGACGGGGACGTGCTCAGGAACACGCGGAAGGCACCCTGCGGAGGCCATGGGCCCCACCCAGCCCTCGCGCCCCTCGGCCCAGGCCACCCCAGGAGGGGCACCCTGTCCAGGCCGGCCTGTGTGCTTACCTGGAGGACCTGGGGGTCCCCGGGGCCCCGGGACGCCCGCCAGCACGGTGTCCACAGCAGCAGAGGCCAGCTGCGCGTCCCCATCTGTGGTAAGAGCAGAGCCGCCTGTGACTGGCAGGCAGAGCCCAGGGCTGGGGGCTGGGCCAGGGCGGGCCCCGACCCACGCCGCTGGGCTTCACAGCAGCCCCGGCACGCGGACACGGATGCTCTCACTGCTCAGAAGAGCAAGGGAGCCCCGGTCAAAGGGCAGGGGAGCCTGATGGTCTTCCTATCAAGACAAATTCCCTCCTGAACATTCCAGGCCCTTGGGCTCTGGCCCCACCCCGCTCACTGCTGGAAAGGCTGGCACTCTCTTCCAGGCTCCACCCCACATGCTCGTTCTGATGCACCCTGCTGGCTCATTCCTTCGGGGCCTCCACCTCCAGGAAGCCTGCCTGCCCACTCCTCTCAGCCACAGGGCCCTGGCCTGCCTCCCTCACGCCTGGGCAGTGGTGAGGCCTGGCTAACGGCTCCTCTCATCCAGAGCAGCCCCATGTGACTTCGCCTTGCCCCATCCCACAGCCAGGCCCAGAGCGGCCAGGCTCAGGGAATGTCTGGGATGGGGGTGGCACCTCCGCCCCTCCCTCACACACCCGGACTCTCCTTCCACGGGCCACACAGCAGGTGGTCCTCCTGCGGGCGCTCAGTCCCCACTGGCTGCCTCCACTGCTTGGGGCCTCCCCACTCTTTCCAAACACTCACACCGCAGCCCTGCAGGATGGCCGCCCTGTGTCAGGAACCCCAGGGCTGGGGGAAGGAGGGTCCCGTCTGAGGAGGGCTCCGGGCACTGGAGGTGGCAGCGGCAGGGCGTGGTGCCCAGGCCAGGGCAGGCTAGAACCTTCCTGCGGCCCCTCGTGGTCCGGGGTGCGGCTGCTGGACTCGCAGACCCACGCGGGCCTCACAAACACCCTCTGCTCTCTCCCTGCCCAGGTGCATCGCTGAGGAAGCTGGGTCTTCAGGGCTAACACTCGCTCCAGAAGGCCCCTGAGAGCTGAGCCCCTCCCCAGGCCCTGCCGCACCCACCGGCGCAGCCCAGGACGCCCACGTGCCCAGGAATGAGTTGCTCCCTTCCGGGGCAGGCACTGGCTGGGGGCTGGTTTTCAGCTCCAGAGCAACTCCATCAGGGAGTAGTACCACCCCAACTTTACAGATAGGGAAACTGAGGCTCGGAGGACAGTGCAATTCAGGTCCAGGGTTTAACGCTCAGCTGAGGCCTGTGCTGCCTGGGGGGACAGAAGCAGCCGCAGAAAGGGGGCTGGGCTTCTCTGACAGCTGACAAGGAGGTCCCCACCCCCCACGGAGCCTGGGACATCACCCACCCATCCTGACGGCATCTGGGATGTCACCCACACACCCCCGAAGCACCCAGGACGTCACCCCCCACCCCCATGGTGCCCGGACGTCACCCACCTGCCCCCACGGCAACTGGGACGTCACCCACCCATCCCCCCATGGTGCCTGGGACGTCACCCACCTGTCCCCACAGCAGCTGGGACGTCATCCACCCAGCCTCTCTTCTCAGAATTTAAAGTCAACCCTGTCACTTGCTTCTTAAAACCCTCCCCTGATTTCCCAGGGCATTTAACAAAAACAGTGCCCCTCTGCCCACCCGCACCCTGCCACCTTCCTGTCCCTGTGCCCTGAGTGTGGCGGATGGTCCCATGTGCCAAGGCCCCTCCTGCACAGGCTGTGGCCCCCAGGGCAGGCGTCTGTCTCTTGCTCCTCGATGAGTCCCCAGTGTGTGCGACACATAGTAGGTGCCCAACCAACACTTGTGAAGTGACCTACAGCGAGGGGACTTGTAAGAAGCAGATGCCATAATGGATGACCTGGGGGCGCTGCCGTCACCAGGCGGGGAAACCGAGGCTGGGCCAGAGAACAGAGTGACCTTTGGGGGTCAGGACCCAGGGGCAGGAGCTCCAGGCATGGACAGGCCGCACTGGGGCCGAGAGCAGGGTTGGGGGCCAGCATCAGCCCCCAGGGGACCCCTGCCCGCCTGGCTCCCCAGCCGACGCCCTGCTCCCTGACGTCTGCTTCCCGGGTCCCTAGGGGAGGCTGACCCCCCAGGCATGACACTCACTGTCCTTGTCGGTGGGCGGCTGCAGGGAGTAGAGGACGCCTTGGGGGCCACCTGGAGGGAGGCCAGGGCTGCCTGCCGGGCCAGGGGGGCCAGGGGGGCCAGGGGGGCCAGGGCGCCCCATCTCTCCAGGAAGCCCGCGGGGCCCTGGCGGCCCCAAGAGGCCTGTGGGGGAGAAGAGGAGTCACATGAGGCCCGGGCCTGGCCGCTGACATCGCAGATGGGAGCAGGCCCATCCAAAGGACGGGTTGGGGGGCCAGAGTCAGTGGGGGCGTCTAGATCACTGTCTCCCCGGAGGGCTGTCCTGGGATGTGAGTGACACGGCTTCCCCTCCCCGGCCAGGGCAGAGGGCACAGCGGGGCGCTGGTGGGAGTGAGGGGGGGCCAGGAACCAGCGAGGCTCTGCTCAGACGCCGTCTGCCCCTCCAGGGGCCTCAGCTCTGGGGCAGGGGTCCCGAGGGTGGCGGTCAGCCCGGGCCAGCCCTGTGCCTGCCCTGACAGGACCCGTACCTCCCCTGCTCTCTGGAGGTGTCGTTAAAATGGCTGGGAACAACCGCCAGCCCCCCACGGCCTCACCCCATGCCAGCACCCACGGTCCCAGAGCCTTCTCTTCTCCCTGAGGCCACAGTGAGCCCCGGCCCTAAGGCGCTTGGGATGGGGCAGCCATGGGGATGCTGGAGGGAGGAAGTGAGGCTGGAGCCCCCCAAGATGGCGGCCATTAACCCCAGCAAGATCCGGGGTACACAGGATGCCTGCTCAGATAGGGGAGAAACACCCCCCCCGACGGGACAAAGTCAGGTAGGGGGTCCTTACCTGGAGGCCCTACTGGGCCCTTCTCTCCCGCCTGGCCCCGGTCACCTTTGGAGCCTGGGGGGCCTGCAGGCCCTGGTGGTCCCGTCTGCCCCGGGGGCCCTGGGGAGAGAATGAGGGGAGGCCTGAGGACACTGTGGGCCAAGCTGCCTCTGGTGGCTCCAGGCCTGACCACCTGGGCTGTCCGGCCAGACCTGCTCCAGGAGCCGGGACCCCTGTCGGCTCGCTCGGTCATTACAGTTTACAAATCACTTTTGTACCTATTAACTTCCGTGATCTCAGGAGCTACTTTTGTCCCACTTGACAGGTGGGGAAACTGAGGCTCAGAGAGGTGTGGTCCGTTGCTCAGGCTCGCAGAGCCAGGCTGCAGGTGACTCAGGCTCCTCCCTCCACGACCTACCGTCTCCCTGCTCGGGGTCTGGAACTGGGCTTGTGGCGAAGAGCTCTCCAGTAAGGCCTCCTCGGAGCCCCGGGCTGCCCTGGAGGACACGCCTGCCCAGCGTCCCAGCCCCGGGGTCTGCAGGCCCCCAGGGTGGGCGGGAGTGGCGGGGGCCGGCCCCTCTCCCTCTGGAATGCCTAGAGAGGATGCCCAGGAAGCCTCGCTGAACCGAGGGAGGGACCTGTGCTGGCTCCGCGGGCCCCTCCTGCTCCCACCGCCTCACTGTGGTCCTGGAATAAGGGCTCGACCTTGGCCTTGACCCAGGCTGCTGTTTTCTGCTCTCAGGAGGTCCAGGCGCTGGGGTGTCACCATTTGTGGGGGTTGTGCCCCACCTGGTGGCCACTTCTTGGAACTGCACCTCCCGGGGGGAGGCGGGGGCGGGAACCCAGAGCCTCTCCCAGCGTCCCACCAGCGGGTTTGGGGCCTGGGGCCTCAGGGACGGGAAGGCTCCTTCCTCCCCAGTTCCAGAGGAAGGATCTGAAGAACACGGGCATGGGGCAGCCCCTGGGGGTGAGATCTTGGGGACAGCGGCTAGAGAAGTGGGCCTGGGGGCCCAGGGAGAGATGCTCCCCACGCCCCCCAGCCCCCAGCCCCTTGGAAGAGTACAGAATATCTGCTCCTCCCCCAGTACCAGGACTGGCCTGTGGAGGGCAGCTCCCTCACAGCAGGGGGTCTCCCTCGTGCTCTGTTCCCTCTGCTGGCCGGGCTGGACAGGCACAGATAGGAAACAGGCAGAGGAGGCCGGGAGGGGCCGGGCACGTGCTCAGAGCTGAGACAGGGCCGGGGTGCTAAGATGCTGTGGGCTCGACTGGGAGCCAGGAGGGAAGGGAGGTGTCACCTGCAAAGGGCTCTCATGGGGCTGACAATCATGGAGAGAAAATGCCCCGGGATCCCTGGGTGACCCCCACTCTGAACCTCAGTTTTCTCCTCTGTAACCCCCAGCTTTAGTGGAATGATTAGAAATGAGATCCATACAGCCAGGGGTGACATAAAAGTATTTAATAACTGGCACAACATGGACACTGACAATGAAAAGGGACATCAGCCTTAACCCCGAGTTCAGTCATTCTGACAGGTGCCAGCTAAACGTCTGCCCAGGGTAAGCGCCTGGCACAAGGTAGGCCTTCAACAATCTTAACGACTATTATTACAATTATTATTACTATTCTACCATCCTAGAGGGAAAAGCCCAGGGGATAGAAGCTGCAGAGAGTAAACATTTACCCCGATTTTGCAATGTGGCCGGAAGGGAGAAAACAGGATGGCAGGTGTCCTCCGACTGTAGTCAGAGGTCAGCAAGGAACCCCCAGAAGGTGGTGGGAGGCAGTCACTCCCCGTAAGATGGAGCCGAGCAAGGTTGGGGCTGGGCTGGGGGCCTAAGTGTAGAGCTAAGGGGCAGCAGGGCAGACAACGAGGACAGTAGCTGAACTGGGAGGCAATAAGGAATGGTGAGGCCTGTGGCAAACTGCAGAGCTTGGACAGAATCTGTGGGGCAGCCGTAACTAGACTGCAGCGAATTGTTTCCATGAGGGACTGCCAGCCCCAATGGCCAGAACTTCCATTTTCCTAAGAGAAGCTAAAAAATCCTGATATTCATGTGAAAACCTCCAGTTTTTAAATGTTAGTTCAATTTTTCTAGATGCCACGTGGGCGTATTTGACCCAGAGGGCCTACCCTGCGACCTACTGGTGGAGGCCCTGGGAGGCCATGCCTGGGCCCTCCCCTGCAGGCCTCACTCACCGGCTGGGCCTGTGGGTCTTCTCCTTTGGGGCCCCGGGTGGGCGAGGGGGATGGCATCTGGGAGGAAATCCTCGTTCCAGGGCGGTGGGCTGCTCTGGGGCACCGGCAGGTCGTTGTCTGGGCCTGAGGGCCGTTCTGCAGCTTCCAGCAGGAGAACCTGGGCCGGAGAAGGGCAGAGGGTCAGGCCCGTCACATGTTCGCAGAGTCCCTGAACTTCTCTCCGGAGTGGCCGCCACTGGGATTGGAGACCTGTGGCCGTCGCGGAACGACCCTTGTCACCCCACTTCACTGGTCCTCCCAGGGCGGCGCTGGGGGCACTTGTCCCTGACATTGCTCGGCTCAGGGCACAAGCAAGGTGGTCAGGAAATGTCTGTGGACAGATGGAAGGAGGGAGGGAGGAAGGAAGGAAGGAAAGAAAGAAAAAAAGGGAGGAAGAAAGTGCCCAGCTTGGCGCATGATCTTTAGGGGAGCTCCAGGAAAACGGAAGGTGGTCGTGGTCACCCAGGGCCTGGAAGGCAGCCATGTCCTCTCCCCTTGAGGGACGCAGGGGCCAGAGACCAGGAAGGCCCCAGGGGACCGTGTCCCCGATTCAGGTGAACTGGGAGCCGGCGGGAGGCCCCCGCGAGTCCCTGCTGCCCCCGAAGAGGCCGCCAGGGGGCGCTGCAGGCCCGGGATCCGCGCGGGCGCCGGCAGGTGCGAGAGCCAGGGGCGCCCCCAACCCGGGCAGAGGGTGCCCGGGTCCCTGTCACGTGGAGCCCGGCTTCCTGCTCCCACCCCCTGTGTCCCTGGTCTCAGCCCCCCCGATCTGCCGACGGGGAGGAAGAAGTCGGGGTCTCGGGGTCCCACCCCACACCCCCCGCCTCGGGAGCCGGGCCCCTGCGTCCTGCTGGATTCCCGGAATCCGCCCCCACTTCGCGGAGGGTCAGGGCCCTGCATGTGGCCTCCCCCGGTGCCCCCGCGCTCAGGCCACAGCCGGTGCCCAGGCCTGCGGCAGCCCCCCAACCCCCGCCTGCCCCTCCCCCGCCTGCGGCAGGGGGCGTCAGCCCGCCCCGCCCCCTCCTGAGCCCCTGGAAGCGGCTGAGGCTCTGAGTGCCCCCTCCGCCTGGCCCTCTGCAGAAGGGGGCCACCCCCTTCTGTGTGTCCCTCAGCCCCTGCACCACCACTTTGTGCCACCAGCCCTGCCCTGGGGAGACGAGACCACGTCGGGGCGCGCGCCCTCCTTGCTGCTGGTCCCCAGAGCCCGGCTGGCGTTAAGTGCCACGTGGTGGGGAGGCTAGGGCCCTGGTGCGACACAGCCCAGTCTGGACCCTGGTTCTCCCCCAAGGTGGTCCCTGCGGGACCTGTGCGAGCGTCATGACCTCTGTGGGCCTCAGTTTCCCCCTCAGCAAAATGGGAGGAGCGTGCAGCCCACGCGCACCCTGGTTAGTCCGCCGCTGCTGGGGGGTCACGGGGACAGACGGCTGCCCGCACAGCCCCCGGGTCTGGGCTGCGCTGAGGATTCGCGGGTCCCTCTGGGCACCCCCGTCCCCCACTCTGCAGTGTCCCTGGGCCTGCGTGACAGAGTCTCCCAGGATCCTTGGGAACACGTGCCACCCCTGCACCAGGTCTCAGGGCCTCCATCTGTGTTGGCTGAGGGGGCTCCTGTGCCGTGAGGCTCTGGTGACGCCCAAGCCACGTCTCTGGGCCCCTCCCCTCTGGTCCTCACAAAGGCCCATGAGGCAGGAAGGGTCCCTGTGGCCACATCACAGGTGAGGCCAAAATAGAGGCTCAGAGACTGTAAGTGACTTGTCCAAGGTCACCCAGCAAGTAGGTGGTGGGGCATGGGCCCCATGAGATGCCTCGTCCACCTCGTCACAGCTTGGCCACCGCTTTGTCCTCAGCAGAGCTTCTCGGAGGCACAGAGAAGGGGAGCAGCTGGCTCAGATCACACAGCAGCTTGGGGTGGAACCCTGTCTCCTGACCCCGGGAACCCCCACAAAGAGGAGAGGGTGTCCCTTCCTGCCCCAACCGCCCAGTGTCCACTGGAAGCTGACCAGCCTTGCCAAGGTTGGGGGCTTCCGGGCAGCGGAGGAGTTGGCGAGGGGGGCAAGGAGACTCGGCTGCGGGGGCAGGTGATGGGGGACGCCAGGCAGTGGGCGTGGGGACGGGGTGAGAACCGTCGGGACTGGTGCCCGGGGCTGGGGGACAGGAGGGCGGGTGAAGGCAGGAGCGGCTCCCCCGTTTCTGGCCTGGCTCTGGGGACGGTGGGATTGCTGCCAGTCAAACTGGGGCACAAGAGAGGGCAGGTGTGGGGTGACAGTGACCAGTGTGGGGTCGCGTTGAGTTGCAGTGTCTTGGGGGACCTCCAGATGGACATACCTAACAGGGAGTAGCAGGGGTGGGGCAGTTTGGAGGGGGAGGGGCCCCCGCCGGGGCTCCCGGGGTTGACCCCCAGTGTTCGTTCCTGGCAGGGCTCAAGAACCCCCATAGGGGACCTACCACCTGCAGCCCGGCCCCTGCACCAAAGGCCTGGCTCACTCCTTCCTGGACCACCTCCCATGCAGACACCAAGGTCCACAGAGCCCACGGCCCCAGGCAGAGGGGCGCTGGCCACGGCTAAGTTAGCCTCAGGCCCCGCCGGAGTCCAAGCCCCCTGGCCAGGCCGTGGCCAAGGTCCCGGAGCGACAGGCCCCACCCTGGCGGCATGAGCTCACCAGGCCGGGCAGCAGTGGGCGTGAGGACTCAGCCCAAGAAAACCAGACATGGCCGGCCTTCGAGGGCAGTGGCCCCAGTGATGTCATCGTGGCCTGGCTGATTGGCCGGAATGCTGCCCCCCTGCACCAGAGACCAGCCGAACTCAGTGGCTCCTGTGACCCTCACGTGGGGGAACTGCCTGCGTGTGGTCCCTGAAGGCAGCGTGTAAACTGAGGGGGGAGAGAGGAAGGAAGGCAGGATGCTTTCCCCAGCTGGCCTCCCACCCCACTGCCCCCAGCAGCCGGGCCCGCCTGTCCTAGGGAAAGAGGGGGGCAGGAACGCTACATCAGCTCCTAAGTCTGGGTCCTATGGCAACTCGGGCACCCGTGGGGAGTGAAGATGGAGCAGACCCTGATGGTTGCCTGGTCACCAACTGCCCCTCTCCCCTGGCTCCAGAACCCCCTCTTGTATGTCTGTGGGTGTACCCCAGAGGAGGAATCCTGATTGGCCAGGTACTCATTTTCCCAGCTCCCTTGCAACTACGAGGTGGGCATATAGCCCAGTGCTGGCCAATGAGTCTGCTGGGGTGTTTTCCCTCACTCTAGTTCCTGCCTTTGAGGAAGTGTGAGGATGTGATGCCTTGAGCTGCAGCAGCCACTTTGTAACCATGAGGCACTGACCATGAGGACAAAAGCCAATTCACTAAGGAGCTGGAGGGGAAGGCTCCTGAATAACTTGGGTTCTTGAGTCACCAAACCAATCCAAAGACCACCTACTCCTGGACTCTTTGTTAAACAAACAATAAGTGTCCTTAAGGAATACACTGTCATTAGCTAGGTTTCTGTTACTTGCAGCTGAATGCCTCCTTCCTGACAAACCAAAACAGGCTTCTTGTCTGAGGGAGCAGAAGGCTGTTTCCAGGCCTCTGTGTTGCTGCTCTCTCATGCCAGCTGCCTCGTTTCTGGCTCCCCGTCTGGGTTCTCCCTGCCTGGCTCTGCTGTCACCCTCCTGATCCAGCCTCTGGCCTGGCTGACCCCAGCTCCACCTTCTCTCTGACCCCTGCAGGCTCGCCTGGCCTTGGCGCAGCCCCAGGGCTGCTGGGCTGTCCTGACCACCAGCCTGGCTTGTGTCCCCTCCCTCTCCAGGCCGCTGCCTCTCAGTGCCCTCTGACCCAGGCCAGCAAAACTCCCAGTGGCCCTGTATCCTCGGGGGACAAGGACATGGAGCAGGCAGCTGGAAGGTGGCCCAGGCAAGACACGGGAGCTGAGCCAGGAGCCTGCCAGCCCTCCCTGGAATCCAGAAGGAGGGTAGGCTGCTGAGAGGGGCTCCCCACAGGAGGGGCAGGCAGCCACCTCCCCAGACTCAAGCTGCGCCCGCTACTCCCCACCCAAGAGCGCCCTGAGCTGGCCCTTGTGCACGAGCCTCGGAAGGACCCAGCAAGGGACAGGGAAGTGACGTCTTCCGTGTCCATTTTACAGGGCAGCAGAATGAGGCCGAGCTGAGAAGGGAGCTGCCAAGCCAGGGCTATTTATTGCCAGGCCGGGCATCCTCGTTCTGCTTCCTCCAGCACATCCTGCTGTCCCTCCCTCCCTCCCCTGATGTCCACAGAGGGGTCACAACCCTCACCCTCAGCCACCAAGGTGCCACCGAGCCAGCCCTGCGCCCAGCTGCGATGCCGGGGCTGAGCCGGCGGGAGTGTCAGGGCCGAGAGGACCAGGGGCTGGGATGGCTCATGGCAGGAGGGCACAGGCACAGGCCAGGTGGGCGGGGACAGCTGGCGTTAACAGTGGGGGAGCTGTGACTTGACACCCCGAGGCGCTGGGTGGGGCCAGGGCTGGCTGTCGGGGCTGCTCTGCCAAACCACACAGCCGCTTTGGGGGCCTAGGAAATGTCTGGCTGGCTGGCCTGGGGATCCCCCTTTCCTAAACTCTTAGGTGCCAGAAGCTCACCCCAGCACCCTCCCCGCACCCACTCCCGTCCCAGGGCTGCCCCAGCCCTGGCTTGGCCCACGTGGCAGCATCTGCTCCCTTCCGCCCCCACCCCCAGGGAGCCACTACCCCAAGGAGGGCCCAGGTCCTCCACCCCCGGCCCGTGCCCAGGACCCCCAGCCAGCAGCAGGGGTCCAGGACGGGGAGGCCATTCACACCCTGGGGCTCCTCGTGCCATGCGCTCCACACGGACGCCTCCCACACACTTGTGTCTTCAGCTGTAAGATGGGGACAGCGACATGGCGTAGATGGTAACACGGACCCTCACACTTGTCGGGCACTGGACCTCTTCCAAAGCCGGGTCCCACCACCATGTCTCCTGCGGCCCCCAGCTGCCCTGCGAGGCTGGTCCTCTTGTCAACTCCACGGGGGAGGAGCTGGGAGCTTGGCGAGAGCCACCAGCTGGTAGAGGGTGGTCCCGTGTGCATCTGACCCCAAGCGACAGGCACCTGCAGCCTCCATCTGACCAGGTGAGTGCCCTCAGAGTCCAGCTTTCAGGGCAGGAGGCAGGGCCAAGGGGCGAGGTAGGGTTGGCAAGGGCTGCGTGTATGTCTGTGTATGTGTCTCTGTGCTGTGTGTGTCTGTGTGTGTGTTTGTGTCTCTGTGCAGTGTGTGTCTGATGTGTGTGTGTGTCTATGTGGTGTGAGTGTGTCTGCAGAGGACACCTGCCTGCCCGGCTCCCCTAGGCAGGCTGCCTGCTAACACCCTGCGCCTGGCCCAGCCCTCCCTTCCCTGGCTTGCTTCCTGTCTCCTGGCCCAATGCTGCCTGGGACCACTGCCAAATAAATGACTTGTCCTTTATCCCAGTCCTTTTCCCTCTGGGGTGACCCGTCCCTCCCACCGATGTCCAGGGGCCAAGAGCTGCCTGGCGCCCAAGGCTCCTACTCCACCAGCAACTCAGTGCGCAGCTCCACACCAGACAGAGGGAGGAGAAGCCGGAGCTGGGGGTGGCGGCCCTGGGGGGCAGTGACTCCGCGCTCTTTCCTCCAAGGGGTTGACTTCTGGGCGTCCAGCCTCCCCGTCCCCGAGTCCTGCACCCAGACCAGCCTGCTTCCTGGAGCCTCCAGACTTCTCCCCTCTCCCCTCCCCCACCCAGGAGGCTGGCCCAGCCCAGAGAAGGCCACTCAGCCCCCGAGGCCCCCGGCAGCACCCAGCCCCGGGCCCAGGCTGCTCAGGCCTGCTGGGCTCCCTGGGGTTGGCGCTTCCCCAGCCACACCCTGTGGGCGCCCGCTGCAGCCTCCCCGGCCAGCTCCCCAGGCCGTCTGACCTTGGCCTCCAGCGTGGTCAGCCGCTCACTCATGTCGCTGAGCCGGGTACAGTTCATGCATTCTGAAAGAGAAGAGGCACCCAGTGAGGGTGGGGTGTAGACCCTGGGGAGAGAGCAGCTCAGCCACCAGGACGGCCTCTGGGTAGACACGCAGGGAAATCTCTGCGGATGTGCCTGGAAAACTCCTACCCATCCTTCAGGGCCTTATCCTCAGCGCAGCCCGCCGGACCTCCGAGTCTCCTTTCTGAGTACCCACAGCACATTGCACCATCTTTTTTCCAGCAAAGTTCTGAGCTGGTGCCGGGCCGCTGCCTGGGCTGTCTCGTCAGTCTATGAGCGTCCCGAGGGCAGGGTCTTGTCTATTTTGTTTGCCCACGAATCTCAGTGTGTGGCCCAAAGTAGAGGCTCAAAAAAGTTCTGAGAGTTGAGGAATGGATGGTCAATGAGCTGCGCTCCCTGCCTTTGGGAACTGTGGTCTGGGAAAGGAGCCGGGTGAATAGACTCAGGCCGGGAAGGGCTGTGCTGGGGCTGTAAGAACAGGACCTGCAGGTGAGCATCACGGGGACGCCCAGGCCAGTCTGCAGTGGGGGAGGGGCTGGTCAGGGAGGACAGCCTGGAGGCAGCGGCATCTAGGGTGAGGCCCGGGAGAGGCACAGTGAATGGTCAGGTTCAGCAGAGGGGAACAGAACAGGGGTCCACCAGCAGCCTGGCTGAATCAGAGGGCCCCTGCAGGCCCCCCGAGGTTGAACAGGGGGCCCCTAACACAGGAGGCCCGGAGGAAGGAGCTGGGCAGGGTCCTGAGGCCAGGGGGCAGCTGTTGGCAGGGGTGGAAGTCAAGGTTGCATTTGGGTTTTTTAAAGCTCATTCTGGCAGCAAAGTGTACGGAGGGCGGGAGTGGGAGGGACTGGCAGCCGGAGGGCCAATTAGGAGCGCGGTAATCGTCGACCCCCCGGGCACGCCTCTCCCTGGGCTGTAATTATCTCTTTCTGTCTGTCTGCCCCGGAGACCCGGAGCTCTTTAATGAGGAAATAGATGGTTCAAAGCTGTTCCAAAGAGCTTTTATTGCTCTGGAAGTCAAGGGACGCCGAAATGCCTCTGTCAGTTCAAAGGCTGACCCCACAGGAACCTCATTCTGGTTAAACAGACACACAGACACCCGACAGAGATCAGGTCCCCCTGCGTGTGCTGGGCTGACCATGGCAGCGAGGCCCGCATGCCCCCGTCCTTGGCAAGGTCCCCCATCTCCATCACTGGATGCGAGTCACCTCGCCAACGTCCCTATCCTGAAATGGCGATTGCTCTGTGAGAGAGGGGGAGTGCCGGGGTTTCAGGACCACGGCGCTAGATGGTTCCTGCCGTGTCCTCCCCAGGGCTGCCCACCGGCCTCGGGGCCAGGGGGGCTGACCCCTGCGGCTTTCTGCTCAGCAGCCCCAGGGGGCTTTGCAGGGCCTACTGCGGGGCCGGCAGACGCCCCGCTCCCCGTCTCCCTCCTCTGCTTCCCTGGGCTGGGCTCAGTCAGTGGTTTATTAGCATTTTTTTAGGACCAGAACTCTTCCTCCTCTTCCTCCCCTCTCGTAAAAGCTTCTCAGTAACCCCGACACATAAAACAGATTAAAGCCTAAGGTATAAACACTAAAGTTTTAAAGAACAGAAGAATGTACACAGTCGTCTGACTCTCTGACGACTTCACAGGGGACCCGCGAGGCGGGGGTGGTGTTCTGGTTAAACACGGGGAGATTGAACACACATGTCTCCTTCTGGTCGCTCCAGGAGAGGGAGGGTAGAGGAAGAAAGAGGTACCACCACAAAGCAGAGACGGACTGGGGGGCTTCTCAGGGGACCAGCGCTGCCAGGAAGTGACAGGCAGCCAGGCCAGTCCCGGCCTCGCCAACACCCACGGAGGCCACCAGAGCCTCCAGGCTCCCCTGAGGCTGGGACAGCCCAGGCGGGTGGGGCGAGGGGTCCTCTCTGAGCAAAGGGACCTGCCCAAGGGAAAGGCCCACAGGCACTGACAGCTGGGGAGGCCCCGTGCCGACAAGGCCACACCACATGGAAAGAGCCCCAGGGGCTCCACGGGCCCTCTGAAACAGACAGCCCAGGACTCCCCGGCCTTTGAAAGAAGCCTGTAATGAGAAAGACGGAGACCAAAACAGGGTTCCGTGTGTCCATCCACCCACCCTGCCCTCCACCTATCTACCAGCTCTGCACCCCACTCACCCACCCACCATACCCACCCCCGCCCATCCCCTCACCCCCCTGGAGCTCGGCGGCTTCCCTGTGCCCCTTGGTGACCCTGTGCCAACACTGATGGGGTGGGCGGCAGGGCAGTATGCACGGGGGGCCTGCCTCGGAGCAAAGGCCCATGGACCGTCCCCCGCAGCCGTGTCTGAGGGGGAACAGGCGCCGACTCCGGAGGAGGACGGGCCGGAGGACTTTGAAAGAGCTACATTCCTGCTGGAGCCCCAGCTGCCTGGTCCGCACTCTGCATGGGAGAGGGCATCCCCCGCACCCCGGGGCCGGCAGGAAGAGCAGGAGCCGGAGGAACAGGATGGACGCGGGTGACTGTGAATCAGAGCCCCAGCCCTGCCCAGAGAACATTCTAGAAGCGTTTAGGGGCCATGACCAGAGCGTTTCCAGGCTCTCAGGCCACAAATAGGACTCTCTGCAGGGGAGAAGGTCAGCAGAGGGAGGGGCGGGACCTATTTCTGGAAAGTGTGCTGGGCCTGCTTCCAGTTTGCCCTGGCACTGGGCTCCCTGCTTGGCAGTTGAGCGGCGGCTTGGCCATCGGCAGGCACAGGGGGTCCAGCTCCCTGGCTGCGGAGAGGCCCAGCCAGCGGGCACCTGGCCGCAGGCGTTGACACTGGCTGGCCCCGCGGCTCCCCTGGCATCCTGTCATCACTGAAGCCTGTTTGTTTCACTTTCTCGAATTACCCATCGGCTCAGTGGATGCACGGAAACGGCACAGGTGGCACTGGGCCTGGCTCTGGGGCGGACGAGCTCCGGGCCTTGGTTTCCCCTGAAGGCAGTGCTCTCACTTCCTGGGATTCTGAGGGTCCCCATGTTCCCAGCGCACACAGGCCCGTGAGCCCCGGGCCACAGGACACGTCCCGGTGGCTAGGACACAGGTGCAGAAACCCCTGTCGGCAAATCTTTGCCAGAACAGCATGTGCGTCTCGGAAGTGTGGATGTGCCAGGCAAACCAGCATGTGTGTGTGCGCGCGTGTGTGTAAGAGAGAAACAGAACCAGACTGCTTGGTGCACTCAGTGGAAAGAACTCTGGAGGCCACTAACTCCCTGTGCGGCCTATGAGACCCTCTTCTCTGTGCCTTGGTTTGACCCTCTGTAAAAGGGGTTCACGCCAGATCAGCTCCCAGGGCCTCCGGCTCCTGGACCCTGCTCCTGCCACCTGTGCCCTCACCCTCGGGCCTTGCTGCCGGGCTCTGTCCACTGCAGGACAGTCGTTGCCAGTCCGCCTGCCATTCACCTTTGGCCAGCACTGTGCTGGTGATGGCTCGGCACCCAGAATTCAGGACCCGCCGCCTGAATGGGGCCAGACTCCTGAGGCCTGGGCTCTGAGATTGGCTTCACCCATAAGGCTATTGCAGCGAAACCTAAACTAAAAGGGCAGAGTGAGTCCACTGTAGGCTCGGGCCACGAGACCCCGACAGGGGGAGCCAGGGCACAAAGGTGGTCCTGTCCCCAGAGGCCCAGCTCCCTCCATGAGAGGTCTCAGAGACGGCCGTGCAGGCAGGGACATGCGCGGGGCAGTGTCACCAGTGGGGCCCGGCTGGAGGAGATCCCTCGATCCTCCTGGAGACCTCTGACCCTAGCCAAGACTCCTCGGCCCTGTTAGGAGGACACAGCTCCACTGGAATGGCCGTGAGTACTCACAGGGGACCACAGGAACAAGGAGATCCTGAGTGGACTCGGTTTCCCCAATATGACAAGAGTGGGGCTGGGCCCTGCACAAATACATCTGGCACCTTTCTGTCCTTGACACAGGTCAGCCTTGGGCCACACATTCTTTCAGTGCCTCCCTCACCCACTGGGACCCTGGGGGTCACTCAGCACCTCACCCCACTGGAGAGATTGGTCATCTCCCCCTCTGTCAGAACCCTGAGCAGCTCCCACGTGCTCAGGAGAGAGTCCTTGTCTTGGCTGGGCACACTGCCCCAGATGGGGGCTCTCTTTTCTCTTCTCTCTCAATACCACGCCCCCAGCCAGGACACACTTCTCCAGCTAGGACACACCCTCCAACTAGGACACACCTCCTCCAGACAGGACACACCCCTCCAGCCAGTACACACTCCCCTCAGCCAGGACACACCCCTCCAGCCAGGACACACCCCCAGCCAGGACACACCCCTCCAGCCAGGACACACCCCTCAGCCAGGACACACCCCCAGCCAGGACACACCCGCCGACACACCCCTCCAGCCAGGACACACCCCCAGCCAGGACACACCCCCAGCCAGGACACACCCCTCCAGCCAGGACACACCCCTCCAGCCAGTACACACTCCCCTCAGCCAGGACACATCCCTCCAGCCAGGACACACCCCGAGCCAGGACACACCCCCAGCCAGGACACACCCCTACAGCCAGGACACACCCCTACAGCCAGGACACACTACCTGAGCTTTCCCCAGTGCCCAGAGGCTCCCTCCAGTCTCTAAGACAGAGGTATTCTTCTGAGGAAAGAGGATTTCCTGGCTAAGACTCTGTACCCAGCTCAACTATCCACCAAGGTCTGAGGGTAGAATGAAGGCATCTTAGACAGGCATGGCCTCAAAACACTTATACTCATGTGCCCCCCCTCAGGAAGATGTTAAAGGATGTACTCCACCAAAACAAAGGAGTAAACTAGAGAAAGGAGGACAGGAAACAGGGACACACAGAGGCAAGAAGTTCCACATGGGAGAGAGACAAAGGGGTATCCTGAGTAGGGAACTAAAGGAATGCCACGCGAGGACAGGAGGCCTGGAGGACAACCTGACCACGTTAGACCAGGAGACAGAGCGTTCTAGAAAAGAGAGAGCCTCTGAGGGTGGGAATGTCAGGAAGGGAGAATCAAATATCTTTGGGGGAAATCTGGGGTGAATTAGTGATATGCCAAGGAACGCACACCCACAACATGGCATAGAAAACTGAGCACTTAAAACACGAACTATTAACTTTCCGGAAAATGAAAAATCTAAAGCGAGGAGAAGTACCCTGGTCTACTGCCCAAATCAGCTGTGGTTTGCTTTGTCAGAATCCTCTGTTCATTGTCTATCGCTCTAACCCAAATTGTGATACAATTCTCTGGGAGGAGGGGAGGAAGAGAAGGCCTGGAGCATGGGTCAGGGGTGAAACAATGTGTGTCTAGTTCAGCCTGCAGCTCTGCGGGGCCCTCAGGGGCTCTGAACCAGCGCCATGGGTAGCAGAGAGGCCCTGGGAAGACCTATGCCTGGGAAGCTCCCTTTCCAGCCAGCTTCTAGAGCACCACTTATCCAGGCTGGATTTCTCGAAGCCACATGCCCCAAAAGGAAAGGCGGAAGGGGCAAGGTCAGGCCAAAGGGGGGGGAGCCTTGCCCTGTGCATCCTCTGTGCTCCCCAATATACACCAGAGCAATGAACCTCATCGGGGGCTGGGGAGCCTGCTGGTGCGATAGAGCCATGGCTGCATGCCAGGCCCAGCCGTGGGGTTCACGGACAGGACAGAATAATTAAATTCCATCCTTTTCTATATCAGGGATCACAGAGGAGGCAAGATTTTTTAGGAACTTCTGCCAAGACTTTTATTGAAGAGTAACTTGAGTTCCTTCTCAAGAGGGGCAGCCTCGCAGGGGTGTCCTCACTGGAAACACAAATGCGCGAAGGACTGGATGCCCCGAAACTTCTCAGAACATGATGGTAGCTGGCCACCTCCACCCCGACTGCTGGCACCCACATCAGCAGCCCCTGGACTGCGACACTTTCTGGCGATGTTCAGAAACACCCCACCGGGAGAGGGACAACACTGGTGAGTGAAGTTGGTTCACTGGTGTTTATCAGGCACCCACTGGGTAAAAAGCAGAAATACCCTGGCATACTGCCCTCCCTTTGCAAGTGAGGAGGATGAGATTCAGAGAGGTTTGGCAATGTACTCAAGGTCACACAGCTTGTCAATTAAAGGCCAGAATCAGAACCCAGGTCTTCCCTTCCCATAAGGCCATGGTGGGCTTGGCTAGGTGCCCTGGCTGGGGCAGCAACTCTCAATGCGAAGTCAAGACAGTGCCTGGATCTTGGCTGGGCATGGGCAAAGTCTGTGAATTCTGCACCCCACATGGCCCTAGGGATCTGCTGTTCTGGCTGGCCAAGTCTGTCTTCCTCCTTCTCTACCTCCACATCCAGCCCAGAGTTCAAGGTTGATGGGTCTTGCACCACGGCTGGACCACATCCCAAAGCATCTTTTCCCCAACAGAATCTACAGAGGGATTATTAGAATTATTGAGTTACTTTACCAAGGTCGTTGGAATACAAAGACAGTTTACAAAAATCAATGGTATTCCTATATACCGGTGATAAACAAATAGAAAATGAAATTTTAAAATACCATTCACAAAAGCATCATAAAGCATCATTATGTAGGAATAAATCTACCAAAAACTATAGAACATCATTGAGAGAAATTAAACAAGATCTAAATAAATGGAAAGAAATACTATGTTCATGGATTGGAAGACCCAACACTGTAAAGATGTTAATTCTCCTCGGTTGTTCTTTAGAGTCAGTGCAATTGCACTCAAGATCTCAGAGGGCGTGTGTGTGTGCAAGTTGGCAGGTTGATTCTAAAACGTATATGGAAATACAAAGATCCAAGAATAGCCAACGCAATCTGCAAGAAATTGAACAAAAGTGGAGGACATGCTAGCAGAATTGAGACCTATGATACAAGTATAGTAATTAAGACTGTATTTTGGGTGCAAAGACAGACAAACAGACCCACATTTATACAGTCACCCGGTTTAGGAAAAAGGCACAAACGCATTACAGTAGAGAAAGGACAGACTCTCAATAAATGGTGCTGGGTCTATTGAATATCCAAATAGAAAAGAAAAATAAAAGAATCGGACCTCTAACCCACCCCACGCACACAAGTCGATTCCAGACGGCTCATAGATCTAAATAGAAAAGGTCAAACAACACGGCTTTTAAAAGAAAACATGGGCAACTACCTTCATGACCTCAGGATAGATGAAGATGTTTTTAAACAGGACATAAAAAGTAGTAACATCATAGAAAACGGTGATAAAGTGGACTGCCTTAAAATTAAGAATTTCTTTTCTTCAGAAGACACCACTAAGAGAATGCAGAGGCTGCCACTGGGTGGAAGAGGAAGGTTGGAATTCCCGTGTCCACAAGATGTCCAAATGGCCAATAATCACACACAGAGGGGTCACCTCATTCGCCCTGTCAGGAAATGCAAATGACCCCCAGCGCCACACTCCCACACCCCATCAGAATGGGTGCAAGTAAAAAGATGAACAACACCGGTGTTAGGGAGGCTGAGAGCCACTGTATAAACCCAACAAAAATGAATGAACACGTTCACCAAAAGCCGTGTGCAAGAATGTTCACTGCTGACAATCACCAAAAACCAGAAATAACCCAAATTCCCATCGACGGCCGACCAGATAAACTGAATATTCACGAGATGGAGTTCCTCACAGTAACGAGCTTGCACGAACCGTGTGCAGCTGTGTGGATGGACCGCAGGAAGATAAGGCTGGGCGAAGGGTGGCAGACCCCGGGGGAGCGTGCGCCGGGCGGGCCCCATTCTCTCAAGCTCCAGCACCGACTAAGGTGCTGGACCCTCGGGGTAGATGACCTTGGGGAGGGCGGCTATTGGAAAGGGCGGGAGGAGGCCTCTAAGATGACGACAATGTTCCTTTTC
The DNA here is from genome assembly GCF_037783145.1 of Equus przewalskii. NCBI lineage: Eukaryota > Metazoa > Chordata > Mammalia > Perissodactyla > Equidae > Equus > Equus przewalskii. The sequence continues at coordinate 9,485,452 of NC_091842.1, read as the reverse complement.
TTGACGTGGGTGCTGGGACACAGGTGCCGTCAGTTCGAAAAACACGTGGAACTATTCCCCTGCTCATCCGAAACCACCAATCTGACATGTTGCCCCCAGGGCTCCCTGTCACTCTGAGGACAAACCCCAACAGTGTGGGCTACTTGCCATGCTCTGAGCACCTCTCACTCTCCCAGGCCTTGTTGTCTCATCAAGAAATGGCTCCCAGCCCACCCCGTTGATCAGCTAACTCCTGCTTAAGCATCACCTCCTCCAGGAATCCTTCCTGGACCACTCCAGCTGGACATCGGCACCTGCCTTCCCATCAATTGCCACGCGCCCAGTGCACACCTTGCTGACAGCACTGGGCACCCTGGATGGGGCTGGCCTCTTGTGTACCCCTCTTTCCTGTGGGCTGTGAACCCCTTGAGGGCAGGGCCCATGTCTCATCCATTCTCATATTCTAGAAAAATGGGGGAGGCATATTCCCCTGTCACATGGGGCTGCAAAGATGCTCATGTGTCCTCATGGGAGGTGGCAGCGCTGCCCTTGGGGGATGAGCAGAACTGGAAGGGGACCCCCAGCTCACAGTCCGGGCAGCCTGCCCTGGGGAGGACCTCGGGGGACAGCGAGGGAGGGGGCCGCTCTCGTCAGTGGGGGAGGCGAGCACGGTTGGGTGTCTGCCCAGTGCCCCCTGCAGCTCCGTGCCGAGCTCCCTCCCTGCACAGGAAGGGCCACAGCCCCGAGCAGAGAACAGCTGTTTCCCATTTCCACCAAGGCCAGACGGAGCGGAAGCGGCTGAGGGAGAGATAAGGAGGACGTTTTGATGCTGAAGCTCATTATACTCTGGCTGTGTCACCACGGGACGGGAGGAAGGGGGGAAACGCTCTCCTCCAATTTCACAGGAGCAGCAGGTCTGGCCCACGTGGCATGAGGCAGGTCACAAAAACGATCCAAAGGAGAGATGGCCCCTCAGGTCCAGGGAGCACTTACCGTGTGCCGGACGCTGCTCAAAGGGCTAGACCTGTGCTGACACCCCCTTTTCGTGTAAACTCGTCTAATGTCTACACTAACCCCATGAGGTAGGGACCATTGTTACCTCCACTTTACAAATGAGGAAACAGGCACAGAGAGGTTAGGGAGATAGCCCCAAGTCACACAGCTAGGAAGTGGCAGAGCCTGGATCCAAACCCAGGCAGTCAGGGGGTGGCACCCTGGCCGGCCTCGGGGACCTGCCTGGTGAAAACACCTGAGACCCAGGGGTTCTGGGGAGCCTGCCTCCAGGCTTCCTCCTGGCCCCAGCCCCACCAGCTGTCCTCTGGAATGCCTACCCCCGCGCCGAGGGCTCCACAGCCTCTCCCCAGATGCCATCTCCTCCCCTTGCCCCAGCTGAGGGCACCACAGCATTTCCTTTTGAAAACATTAGGGCCCTTGACTTCTGTGGGGAAACAGCAGGAATTAAATTAATGCATTTCTTTGGGAAATGAGCCCTGACCCAAAGTGAGCTGTGTCCCTCTGCTCGACGGGGCTGACACGTTCCCTTTGCCCTCTCCCCCAGAGGGCAGCTGGGCCCAACCAAGAAGACACTCAAGCTGGCGGTGGTGGGGGGTGGGGGCTGCAGGGGCGAGGGGCTGCCACCTGAGGAGGGACCTCAGGGCTCCCAGAGGGTCAGGGCACTGCTGAGGGGGAGGGGGCACAGGAGGGAGACCAATGCACATGGCCACGCACCACGGTGCAGACACTCGAGAACATGTGTGTGTGTGCGTGCACGTGTGTGTGTGTGAGTGTGCACGTCTGGTCCTATTTCTGGGAGGGAATAGGAAGCATTCTCCCCTCCCCCGGGGCCCCGGGTTCACAAAGCCCTTTCACCTTCAACCTCACTTGGTCCCCGTGTGGCTAGTGAGGCCCCAGAATCCACGGTCCCAATTTATAGCCATGTCAAGGGCAGCTCAGAGAGGGGAGGGGTCTTTCCTAGGTCATACAGTGCTGTGACCAAATGCCAGTGTCCTCTGGAGAAGGCCAGGGGCCCTCCCACCCCACCACGCCCCCCATTCCCACGGCCGCTCCAGCAAAAGGAACCCACAAGAGGCTCCAGGAGGAGTGGCGGCCGAGGCCAGGGAACCAGCCCCCTGCTCTGTGAGCATGCACCCCCTGATGGACCAGGAGTGGGGTCAGGCATCAGGAATGGCGCTGTGTGCCCTCAGGCAGGGTGCAGCCCTCTCTGGGCCTCAGCTTCCCAAAGGTCAGATACAGGGACGGACTCAATGCTCTCTCAGGGCCCTGTCGCCCATCGTTCTCTGAGTCAGTAAGTAACCCAAACGGGAGCCAGAAGGTGCATCAGCTGGACATCCGCCTTTTCCCTTCTCTCTCCTGTGGGCAAAGGAGCCCAGCCTTGCTTCCTGTGAGCAGATGGATCACAACATGGCAGCTCATTCTCAGGCTTCTAGGGTGACATGTGATCCCCTGTGAAGCAGCCTGGGGCCTCCGTGGGCTGAAGGGGCCATTTGCCCACCTGGCAGGGGGCAGGCAGTGTGCAGCCCAGGTGAGGCGCAGAGGCTCTAGTCCCATCTCGGCTCACCCGCTGCCTCTCAGTGGGCCTCAGCTTTCCTCCACGACAAAATGGGGCAATAGTAGGGGCTGGCCCCGTGGCCGAGTGGTTAAGTTCGTGCGCTCCGCTGCAGGCGGCCCAGTGTTTCGTTAGTTCGAATCCTGGGCACTGACATGGCACTGCTCATCAGACCACGCTGAGGCAGCGTCCCACATGCCACAACTAGAAGGATCCACAACGAAGAATATACAACTATGTACTGGGGGGCTTTGGGGAGAAAAAGGAAAAAATAAAATCTTTAAAAAAAAAAAAAATGGGGCAATAGCGCCTGCCCTGTGTGGCTGGGAGGCCGGGCCCAGACCTTTGCCGCTGGCCTTCGGTTAGTGCGTGGCCTTCCGTCCCTGTGGCTGGGGTGCTTGGACCAAGGCGGCTGTGCGACAACAGAGGGGTTTCCAGCTTTCCAGCAATGTCCCTCAGGTCTTGAAGGGGATTTCATACAACAAAAATAAGTGGTCCAGTCTCTATGGCCTTTTGGGGAAGCGAGAAGCTGGTGGGGGCCGGGGGACCCTCCCTGCATATGTTTTCTCTCTCTGTATTCGGCCGCTTCTCTCGGTGGAGTCCTGAGGTTCGTGCGGTTAATCTGAAGTTATTGCTGGAAGCCCTCTATGCTTTTTTCCTCATCCAGAAAGAAATCATAAATATCTCCAAGGTCCCAGGAAGCTGGCAGGCGGCCTTGCCCGGGCCTGAAAGATGACACCAGGCACGGCCAAGGGAGATAAGCTGCGATCCTAGACCCCCTTGGACACGCGGAGTCGGGGCTACCACGGCTGTGTGTCACTGGGAAAGAATCCCGTTTAACAGGGCTCCAAGCCGAAGGTCAAGGTTCAGGGGCCATCAAGCAAAGCTGGCTGACGGGGGCCTCCAGACCCCAGGAGGGGTGGCCTGACGCCGCCGGGGCTTCCGCTCCCCAGGGGGCCGGAGGAGCAGCCCAGCGTCGGCCCTGGTGCAGCCTCCCCCTGCTGTGCCCGTCCAGGCTCCAGAGGCGCAGGGAGCTCTCCTGGGGAAACGGGAGGTGCCCAGACAGACAGAAAGGAAGGGGCGGGCTCCCTGGTGCCCGGGGCTTCAGAGGGAAACAGTAGCAGAGTTTTAAGAACTCAAGTCAAAGTCCCTGGCCCGTCCCAGGAGGGCAGCGTGGTGGCGGAGGAGCCCACAGCAGAGGGGAGGGAGGCCTGGGGAGCAGGTCTGCACGTATCTCCACAGGCACCTGGGCGGGTCCCTTCCCCTCTGGGGTCCTATTCCCCCAAAGGCAGCTGAAGGGACCCTCATAGATAACAAATCAAAGAGAAGCTGCTCCCATGCAGGGGGAGGGAGCCCAGAGCCCCCGAATCAGCTACCTCCTGCCTCCTGGGCTCAAGGTGGGCACGGGGTGGACGGGTCCTGGTGCCCCGGCCCCGGGGCCTCAGACCCCCAAGGGAGCAGCATGTGAGGAGGCCCGTCCCACGCCCACTGGGGCTGTAGACAAGACTCCTGACTCTCAGGGTCAAACCTGGACCAGGCCTTTCCCCGGAAGAGGTTGCCATGGCAACTAAAGGACCACTTGATGGGGCCCCTCCCCTCACCAGGCACAGACCCTCCCTGACGATGGATCTCCCTGCTGATTGCCTGTGTTTTCCAGCCTGGAGGATCACTCAGACACAACCTGGCTCTTTCTTAGGGACACTTCCTCCCCACCCCCCGCCCCCAATAGTTGAAAACACATTTGAACGACACAACGTGAAGGCCTTTGTGCAGGATTTACAGTCGTTGTCTCATAGCTTAAGGCTTAGTCACCTCTCCGGGCCCTGCCCCCCGACAAGCTGAGTGACCTTGGCGAAGTTACTTCTCTGAACTCGAGTTGCTTTGCTGGGAAGAGGAGAATAATCGAGGCCGCCTCCTAGGGCCCGGACCAGTTAGAGAGGAACAGGATACACACGGACCGCACGTCCCAGGAAGGGCGGCTGTTAGCTGGACTCTCATTGGAAAGCACACCGCCCACGCCGTTATACAGTCCAGAAGGATCTCACGCTACCTCACCCTGGCCTTTCATTTTACAGATTAGAAAACGGATCTGGAATGGTAAATGGTTAACGGCCACAGTCACACATTTGAGATGGTGGCCAACCCAGGTCTGAAATCTGGTTCTGGGCATACGTCCAGTGGCCTTTTCCCCCTCCTGGGGTAGGCGCCACATTACTTCCCCTCAGTCATTTACACCATAGTAAGAATGAGTCCATACAGTACCACTGAGGTCACAATGCTTTACAAATCACTCTCCCGTCCCTCTCTCCCACTAGGAGAGCCCAAGAAAATAATATTATCCCCAGAACTAAGGAGGGGTGGGAGATGATCCAGCCCAGAAAGGTGAAGGGTGGTCCGGGATCTGGAAATGCCAATCCCTCTGAGTCAGTGGCTCCGTCTGTGTGCAGGTTCAAGGAAGGGGACAGGAAGCCCTCTGCTCAGGCACAATGTACAGTTATGGAGGGGGCTCCTGTTGGCCGCGTGTTCCAGCACCCAGACGCTGGTCTGGAGCAGCGGCAGAAGCTTCTGCTCCACGACTGGGGCTGATGCCTAAACTTGGTCCTACCCCAGCCTTCTGGGAGCCCAGCTGGACTCACCAAGCGGCAGAGGAAAGAAAGCTCAGGCCAGAAGCAAAGCCGCTACAGGGGAGGTGGGAGGACAGCCAGAGGCTGGCCTCAGCGGCTGACACTTGTGCCCTGTTCAGAGCTGGGCTGGTGCATGGGGGGCGCAGAGAGCCCCGATCTCCCCCCGTCAGCCTCTCTGAGCTTCAGGGATTAGGGGAGGGCTGGGGCTTGGGTTGCAGATTCTCCCGGGGAAGGGGTCTGTCCATGTGCAAGGGGGCTGGTCTGATCCACTTACCCCCGGTCCCCTTCTCCCTCTCTCCTGCCCCCTGCCCTGCAGACCAGACCCAGGCACTAGCCAGAGGCACACCTGGCCGCCCGGGAAGGGGCCCTGACACCAGTAGATTCCAGGCAAGCAGTCTCAGGTCTGGGCCGGGGGTACGGGGTGGGTGGGGAGGGCCTGGGGGGACCCAAACAGCACCGCCTTGGGGCTGCTCGCTGTCCCAGCCAGAGCCAAGCCCCGAACGAAGATAGGAGTCAGGAACGAGCCTCCCTATGGGGGAGCATCCAGTCCCCTGCCTCCTCCAACGACCCCCACCCCAGCTCTGTACCCCAGAGCCCCCGGAGCCCCGAGATGCAGCCGTCCAAGACTGCAAAGTCTGCCAATCTGGTGGGCGTGAAATGCGATCTCGCCATGGTTTGAGTTTGCATTTTCCACATTGCTAATGAGGCTGGGCATCTTTTCATAGGTTTGCAAGCCGCTTCTCTCCCCGACCCCTCTATGAAATGCCCGTTTGCGATCTTGACCCATTTTTCTACTGGACTGTTCTGTCTTTTTCATATTGATTCATAGGAGTTCTCTCCGTATTTCCGATACCAACCCGCTGGCGATTTCACACGTTGCAATATGGCCTCCCGGTCTGTGGCTTGTGTTTTGGCCCCGGTAACACTGTCTCTTGTCGTGCAGACGTTTTCCAATTGATTCACCATTTATTCCTTTAACTCCAGGCATTTCGTGAAGTCGCCATAGCCGCCTCCGAACCCCATTCGCGACTTTGAAGGGACACTTCCAAAGACTCACTCACGTGTGTGACATTGGCTGTGGGACTGGTAGGCGGGATCTATGTGGCCAAAAGGTCCTTTCTCTGCCTAGTTTGCCAGGAGTTTTCACCACGAATAGATGTTGAATCGTATCTTTTAAACTGTGAATGAACTGAATTACAGGAGCCACCGTTCTGAACGCTGCTTGGTGGCGATCTATGACTCGTTTGTGCTCCGCTCGACTTGAATAGCTACTGTTTTATTTCGGGTTTTTCACTTGAATCCTTTATAGCTCCAACCCGGAACCATTGTGTGGCCACAGAGGTGAGGTCAATTTCAGTCCCGCACCCGGGGGAGGGAGAGGCCTGGGGCTCTGATTTCTCAGGCCTATTTCTCCCCATCCAGAGTCTGACGGACAAGCTCCCTCGTGGCCTCCGTGAGCCGGGAGGGGACCCTTCCTGTCTCCTCTTTCACTGAGTCTCCCCCCTTCCGGCTCAGGCGAAGACTCCAGTCCCGGGTTCCTGAGACCCATGCCCCCCACCCCACCACCACCTACCACTGGTGCCCCCAGCACCAGCAGCGAGCACTCGGTCTCCTAGGGTACCTGGACGCCTGGAGCCCTTGCTCCCTGTCCCAGAGGGGAGGCCGAGAAGGGGCCAGCAGCCTTGTCCCTGATTATTTTACCCAAGCTGAGGTTGTATTTAAAATGTAAAAGAAATGGTTCTGGAAAACACTGATGAATAAGTGAAATTTGATGAAAACGCTGGCTACGAGTCAGCCAGCCGCTCCAGTACAGGCTAACACGCAGGACTCCAGTGCTGGTAGAATTTCTCAGTGGTTTGGTGCTAAGAGACATCTGTGCCCAGATGACGAAGAGATTCCCAGAGTGTGAAGCTGGGTTCTGGGGTCCCACCGTTCCGGAGCTTGGACGAGGGCTCCTGCTCCTGGGCCATCGTCCCATACCATGGGCCCAGGCTTCTTTACACAGCTTACATGTACATACAAGCACATACATGTATAAATAGACACATATATTCACAAAATATGACGTCCAAGCTCTGACATCCAAGCTCTGTATGGGCATGAAGACTCTGATGCTGGGGTCACACACATGCACGTGCACATGTACACACAAACACACACGTACCATGGCAGTCTCTTAAGCCTTCCTTCTAGAACATTCCAGGCTGAGACTTGACTCATAAGCTGAGAGGTGGGCCACCCCTCCCTCAGCCCCCAAGGCCCATGGAATGGGAGGGTCTGGGGGAGCTGGGCAGGAATAGTGGCCAGCTCTGGGAGGCCGGTTAGAGGCTGCATGTAAAGGGGAAGACAGGCTTTCAGCGTCAGCTTCTGGAACATTCTCTAGATAGAAATGATTTTGGAAAATTCTGCAGCACAGAATCCTTTCTAAGGAAAGTAAGGCACTTACCACTACCCAACATTTGGAGAAACACATGGTGAATGACCTTACAGATATTCATTCAACAAACACTGCCAAGCACCCTGGCCAGGAAGCACTATCCTGGGCATTCAGGATTCAGGGAGTGAGAACACGACTCAACCCTTGAGAGCTCCATGGCCCTGGGAGAGACAACCCACGAGACCATTGTAACAGCAAGCTGAGGAAGCCAAGAGGGTAGGGTGGGTACACAAGGAGGCCTTCCTGAGGGTGGCGGCACCAGAATATAAGAACAAGTTGGAATTACTGGAAAGGGAAAGTAGTACTTAGGTAGTTTCCAAACCTAATTTGGTTAATAGTTCCCAAGACGATGCTGGGGGCCCGAGGCCCCAGCTCAGGTCTGCCCAGGGCTCTGCCAGTTGTCCAGTGGTCTGAAGCAGCAGGATCTGCCCCCGGCCATCAGACCCATTTCCCAACAAGGGGCTGGTCAGCATTCCCAGGAGGTCCATGAGGGCTGTAACCACAGGTGGTCCCTCAGCAAACACTGAAGCCAAACTCCATCTTATGCAGATGGAAACAATGGCCCAGAGAGGGTAGGGAACTACCCAAGAACACCCAGCCAGTCAGGGCAAAGCTGGGCCTGAGCCGGGGCCCACATGCCAGTTTTGCAGGCTCAGACTTCTGCAAGTTCTCGGTCCCAAAACTGTTCTCAGCCCTATCGGGGTTCCCCAGGCCGTCACCAGCTCCCTTAAAGAAAGTCTCAACTTCTCTGGACAATGGGCTCCCCGTCTCTGCAGTGTAAACTGCAAACTCCTCAGCTCACCCTTCAAGGCCCTCGCAGTGTGGCCTCTGCGCCTCCCAGGCTGTCTCCCCCTCTCCCACCCTCCCCACGTTCTCCCTCTGCACCGGATCAGTCGCCTGCAGTCCCCAAACAGACCTCACTCTTCCCTGGCTCCTGGCCTCCACATACCACCCCTGTGGTGTGGGCCTTCTTGTCCCCTCTGACAGATGGGGAAACCGAGGTTCCCCAAGAGCCCCCCACTCTGGAGTGCATGGCAGTGCCACTGTACAAGCCCAGGAGGACTCAGCCGGCTCCTGGCACTGCCTGGGCTGCGGGCCCTAGAGGTGTGGCCTCTGCAGAAGAGGGCTCAACCCAGTGGTCAGTTCCTCTGTCATGATTTCATCCTGCTAGGATAATATTAATAATAGCAATAACAGCAGTCGGCACTCACAGGGCTTCCCAGGTGCCAGGCCCTGTTCTAAGCACACTGCATATATTAACCCATTTAATCCTCACAACAACCCTATGAAGCTGCACCCATTTTACACATAGGGAAACTGAGGCACAGAGAACAGGCTGGTAAGACATCACACAGCTTGTCACGCAGCTAGTTCGATGGCTACCGTCCAAAACGTGCCTGATAAACTCTGACTTGACCCCAGATCAAGCACCTTCAGGACACCAGCATCCCCAGGGCACCAGGTCAGCCATCCAGGATTTGCTCTGGGCATTCAGTTTGTGGTCCTCCCACTGAGCACCCAGGAGTCCCAGCCCTGAGATGGGGTCCAGGCCTGCTACTCGCCTTCCCAGGGACCCCCGTCAGCTCCCCCAAGGGCCTCTGTCTTTCTCAGTTGAAGCCTTCCAAAGGGTTCCACGTAGCCGGGCCACTGGAGGCACAGAGAGGCCCCCCGCCCGTGTGCGGCCGCCCGGCATCGACCTGGACTCAGGCAGGAGCGCTCGTGAAAAGAAGCGAGATGCTCAAGTGCTTTCGAATCACCCCGTGTGGACAGCCGAGAAGAGCCCCCCGTGTTGAGAGGCCCAGAAGCCACACCCCATACTGCTGGGGCCTCAGCTCTCAGCTCCATCCCGCCCACTGCTGGGCCCGCCTGGAATATTCTGGGCCGGGGCCCTGCCCGGACCTCAGCAGTCCCAGCCTTCAGCTGGCAGCAATCCCCGCCGCCCCTGGCAGGGTGGGCTCCTCAGCACGTCCACCTGCTGCGATGAGCCGTCCTCGCTCTCAGTCCAGGGAGGGAATCCACACACTTGGGGCCCCGCCATTCCGGCCCCGGGGAACCGGGCACACGCTGGGCCCAGCTTGTCCTCCAGAACACGCCCTCGGAGGACAGCTGGCAGCACCCACGGCGTTATTTCCTCCGACCCAGGGCGGTGCGCACAGTACTCGGAGCATCCTTACCTTACAGGTGGGGAATTCGAGCGGGCAGAGGGTTAAGTGCACCCAAAAGAAAGGGAGGACGAGGAGCTCTCGCTCCGGCTCCAGCGCTCTTTCTGCTCCAGGCCGGCCCCGTCCAGGAGCAGAAGCAGCCGCCAGAAGCCTCAAGAAGGAAGATACAGAAGATACATGGCATGCGTGCGTATGTGTGAATGTGTCTGCACGTGAGTATGTAAATGGGTACATTCCTGTTGGCCCAACTGTGCAGATGCCCATGGGCACATGTGTACACCAGCTGTGCATACCGGTGCTTGTATGCTCGTGGGTCTTGTCCGTGTCTGTCTCCTACGCAGGGGTGTGGACTGTGCGCTGCGTGCCGTGTGTGAGCGCGTTCATGTGTGAGGGGAAGGGAAGAGGCTGCGTTTGTGTGCCGTCCTCCCACACACCTCAGTCACGGCCGAGCAAGGGACACGGAAGCACTGGGGCCCATGTTGGGAGGTTGGGGGTCCCGGCGGCTGCGAGGAAGCCACCACCCCTTGCTGCTCCGGGCAGGGCTGGGCACTGCCCATATTTTGCACCACTGTTTATACAGAGACTGCAGCCCCACCCCTGGGCCAGGATGTGGGGGCTGCGGGCTTGATCAACGGATGCAGAAGCCAGCCAAGTGCAAACTCAAGGAGGGACCAAGGCATCCTTCACTTTCTGAAAAAGGAGGGGGAGCCGCTTACCTCCGTTGAAGATAAAGCAGTAGAGACTAGAGAGGAGATGGAGTTGGCCAAGACTAGCCATGGAAGCCTGGCCTTGAGCCCGGTCTGCCTGAGTTCCAGCCCAGGGCTCCTTCCTCCATCCACACTGCCTCCCCAGGCCAGGGGGCTTGGGCCGGGCTCCTCAGATGGCGAGTCGGCAGTGCCGCCCTGGACCAGCATTTCAGCGCAGGATGCAGAAATCCCGAAAGCTTCGCACTGAACCAGGCAGAGTGTAGGGAGCCCAGTGGCTCTGAGCCTGCAAGGGGACGGCACCCCTAAGCTTTACGACCTGACGATGGGGAACCTCAAGCAGCATCTCCAAGCCAGAGGCTTCCATCTCCAGCATCCGCCCTCCAGCTCCGTGAGTTCTTGGAGGCCCGGCAGCCAGAGCCCAGCTGGGGCTCCCAGCACCTCCAAGAGACTCAGAAGCTTGGCAGCTGGGGCCCTTGGGGTGTGCAAAGGGAGGGGACGTTGGTCTGCTCCATCCAGGGAAGTGCATGAGGCCGGGCAACAGGCCAGCATCACGGCCTCCATCAACCTGAACCTGGAGTGTCTGGGGCTGAAGGGGGGAGGGGAGGCGGGAAAGGCAGGTCTGGGGAGTCCATGTCCCACACCCCTCCCTCTGGCCAGGGCGAGGGTGCTGGGTCACTAAAGCGACTGGAGGCTGAGGGAGGAAAGGATCACACACTGAGGCCAGAACGGAGGAGCGCTCAGGAGAACAGAGGTCAGCACGCTTCTCCCTCCTCCTCTCGATGTCCAGCCTCCCATTGGGCCACTTATTCAGCAGATGCTCCCTGCGCCCTGCTGAGTGTCAGGGGCTACAACACACAGTGGCGTGGGTGCAACACGCTCTTTGCCCTTTGAGAGCTTCGAGTCTGCTGGAGGAGACACAGGGTCACCAAACAGGTCCTGCAGTGTCCCACGTGCTGTGGTGGCCGTAGGGACGGGCCACTGGGGGAAAAGGGAGAGGGGCCTCAAATCCAGACGTGATTTATCAGCGGAGGCTCCCAGAGCAGGAGTGAGCAGTTGGTCAGGTGGAGGGGCCAGTCTGTGAAAAGGCCCTGAGCAGGGAGAGAGCTCAGCACGTTCCAGGTCAGGGCGGCTAGAACACAAACCTCAGTCGCATCGTGCCAGGCCCTGCGAGCCCACTAAGGTGCCCGGTATCTATCCTCAGGGTGGCAAAAGCTGAGGAACAACGTTAAACAGGGAGTGAGAAGCAGAGGGACCTTCACCATGAAGCTTACACTTCTGGAACCTTCACTGGCAAGGGTCCCTTCAAGGCCCCGAGAGAGACTCTGGCAATGTGTTCACATGTCTGTATAAAATTTGCCAACCTAGGAGTTTTCTATGTGTTCCTTTTATTTAAAAGCCCCTCCAGTTGGATAAGCATCCGATCCACGGGCCCGGATCTGCCTCTGGATGGGGAATCAGCTCCGGTTGCTGGGAGGTGCTCCTGGCACAGAAGGAGCCCTCACGTCAACTATGGACTTCAGGTGATTGTGGTATGTCACTGTAGGTCCATCAGTTGTAACAAATGTGCCAGTCGGGGGGTGGACACTGATAACGGGGGAGGCTATGCACGGGGCGGGGGTGGGAAATCTCTGTACCTCCTGCTTAATTTTGCTGTGAACCTAAAACAGCTCCACAAAAATGAAGTCTTACAAAAAGAACTGCGGGGGCCAGCCCGGTGGTGCAGCGGTTAAGTGTGCACATTCTGCTTTGGCAGCCCAGGGTCCGCCAGTTCGGATCCCGGGTGCAGACATGGCACCACTCAGCAAGCCATGCTGTGGTAGGCATCCCACGTATAAAGTAGAGGAAGATAGGTATGGATGTTAGCTCAGGGCCAGTCTTCCTCAGCAAAAAAAAAAAAAAAAGAAAGAACAGTGGGAAAGTGCTCCAGGCTCAGTGTGAGAGGCGGATGGGGTCCCCTTTCACAGAGCAAGGTCTTGCACACCTCTGGACAAACAGCAGGTTCTCGGCCTACACTGGGTGTTCTGGAAAAGCTTGCTGATCGCGTGGGAACTGCCCCTTCCCTTTGGAAAAACCCTTTCCCAGCCCTGCACTGAGGCGGCTGCCGAAGGCTGAGGGACGTCCTAAAGAGAAGAGCGGTTCCCATACTCCCAGCCTCGGCGTTGCTTGTGGCCGACGACCGTGACATCTCCCGGCTCACACCTGACCCTGTGGGACGGGGCAGCTGCAGCGAGCGGGTGACAGAGCCGGGCCTGGGAAGACCAATGGCATCTAATATTCAGTCTGACATCATCTGGCTGATGTTCCCAGAGACTAAAATTAGGCAGAGGAAATTTGGGATGCTGCTTCAGGTTTCCAAAGAAAACAGGAGGGGAGGCCAGAAAAACGGATCATCAAAGGATTTTTGTGACTCAGTCGCAGCTAGGAAAACAGACACGGGCTCCACTTATGGGAAGAGGCAGAGGATCTCCCAGCCCTTCAGTGGAAAGGGAGAGCCAAGCTCCGGGTGAGCCCGCTCCCACTGGGGCTGTCCCGGTGCAGCCCCATTTCGCGGATGGAGTGGAGAGATGCCGGGCCTCGTCCAAGGGCAGCTGGAAGCCGGTGGAGTTCCATCCGCAGCCACCTCCTTAGGACACTGCTCTGCTCCCAAGAGCGTTTGGCTCTGCCCCACTTAGGAGGGGTGAGGGGTCTTGAAGGGCCTGCTGCTCCATCAGAACTAAGTGTTTATCCCCAAGGACCAGCTGGGAACGTCCGGGCCACGCAGGTGGGCAGGCCAGTGCCTGAGAACTTGAAAAGTGCCCGCTACCCCACGTGCCATGGGGCCCAGCAAGGATCAGCAGTCTTTCCTCATTCTACCACTTGAGCTGAAAGACCTTTGGTAGAAGCTTCTCAATGAGAGATTAGGGAACCCCAAGGTTCTCACAGTCTCTGAAACGTGGAAAGTGTAAGCAAGATAAACTGTGCCTGGGCCCGTTTCAGGAGAAACTGTCCAAAGCCTTGTCCAGTTCTCAGAGAGGGGGATCCATGACCCTCTATGTGTTAAGACCATTGCCTCGACTGTCCAGTTCAACCTCTCCTTTTATAGATGAGGAGCTGAGGAGGGGCCGGCTGCAGATGCTGACACAGGTGTGGAGTGCAACAGGTCGAAACCAGGTGGAAAGATGGAGGGGAGGAGACATCAGGCAGAAAAGTCAGATGAAGCCGGGGTAAGTGGGGGTACAGAAAACGGAACTGGGGGGACCGCCACGATTGTCAATCATCAGATACAAGCGGGGCATTCTACTGCCCTCATGTGGCTGCGGGGAGAATTACAGGCATGAGCGGGCCTGAATCCCGGCCCCCGCCCCACCTCGACCCCCCTACCCCGACTCCGAGCCTGGCCCGGTTAGCGGGCGCTCTATACAGATGTGAGTTTTCTCCCTGGATGAGAAAAAAACAGGACAGATCACCACCAGGCACTGTCGAGAGGGAAGGAGATGCGGGGTGGGTATCTCGAATTTTCTGGCATCTTCAGGACTGCAGTAATCCCAGAGCACCCCCAACAGAAATGTAATCCTGACAACACAGCAGAGGCTTGGGCCTGATTCTGGGATTTCGCTTCCAACTTATTGGGCAAATTCTCTCAGTGTTGCAGAATAAATTAACAGGCAGGTGGATGGGAAGACCAGCATCCCCGGGAACAGTAGGTGCAAAGTCCAGCTCCAACACGAGGGCTGAGGAAAGGGGAGCTGCAGGCGGCTGGGTGGCCCCGCAGATTTCCAGTCACCACGCCAAAGGGAAAGGGAGAGGTGAACCCTGCAGAAGCCAGAGAGGGATTAGCAAGAAGCAGGGCAACGAGGGGCAAGCCTCACGCCAGGCTGCCAGGCCCACTCAGAACCGGCCCTCCCACAGCAACTGCAACTCAGAACGTGGCCTTTGCAGGTGCCTCACAGCCTCGGCGGCCAGTAACCCCAAGGTCTCCATTTCACAAACAAGGAAATGGAGCCTGAGAGGGAGTGAGGCCCTCCCCACAGCACACGCCCGGAAAGAACCCAGGCCTTCAAAATAGGCCAGAGCCATATTTCCATGGCCAGCTGATTTTCAACAAGGGTGCCAAGATCATTCGATGGGGAAGGAATAGTCTCTTCAACAAGTAGTGCTGGGAACCCTGGATGTCCAGATGCAAAGAACGGAGTGAGACCCTACCTCACCCCGTACACAGAAATTAACTTGAAATGGATCAACAACCTAAATCCAAGAGCTGAAACCATAAAACTCTGAGAAGAAAACACAAGGGAATGCCCTGCACTTGGCGACGGATTCTCAGATATGACACCAAAAGCACAAGCGAAAGAAAAAATCGATCAATTGGACTTCATCCAAATTAAAAATGTTTGTGCATCAGAGGACGTTACCAAGAAAGTGAAAGACAACCTACAGAACAGGAGAAAATAGCTGCAAATCGTATCTCTGAAAAGGGTCTAGTTTTCAGAATATATCTTACAACTCAACAAAAAAGACAAACAATCCAATTTAAAAAACAAAGGACTTGAATAGACAGTTTTCCTAAGAAGATACACAAATGGCCAACGAGCACATGGAAAGATGCTCAGCATCCTTAGTTACTGGGGAAGCGCAAATCAAAACCACAGTGAGATACCACTTCCCATCTGCCAGGACGCTTAATAATTTAACATATTTAAAAAAAAACCCAGAAAATAACAAGCATTGATGAGGACGTGGAGAAACTGGAACCCCTGTACCTTGCTCATGAGAATAAAAAATGGTTCCGTTCCCACGGAGAACAGTTTAGTGGTTATTCAAAGAGTTAAACACAGAATTACCGTATGACCCAGCAATTCTCCTCTTCGACATACACCCAGAACTGAAAACAGACACTCACACAACTGCACGTACAAACACGCTCACCCTTCATAGCAGCTCTTTGCACAACAGCCAAAAGGTGGAAACAGCCCAAATGCCAACCCATGGATGAATGAATAAACAAATGGTGGAATATTAGTCAGCCATAAAAAGGAAGGAAGCACTGATCTGGGCTACGACGTAGGTGACCCTCCAAAACATTATGCTCAGTGAAAGAAGTCAGACCCAAAGGTCACATATTGTGTGATTCTGTTTATATGACATATTGGCATAGATAAATCCACGGGGACAGAATGTAGATTGGTGGCTGCCAGAGGCTGGGGGGAGGGGAGAACAGGGAGTGACGTCTTAACGGGTTAAGGGGTTTTACTTCGGAGAAGTGGTCACATTCTAAAACCAGAGAGAGGTGGTGGTTGCATAATACTGTAAAAATATACCAAACGCCACTGAATTGTTCAGTGTAAAATGGTCAATTTTGTTATGTAAATTTTACCTGAATAAATTGCTAAAAAATAAACCAGAAAATTTACTATAAACCACAGGCTATGTTTCCCTAGGCTGGGTGCTTCCCACCCCACCCTCATCCTTTCTCAGACCCCGGAACCAATACGGTCTCTCCAACCACCCCATGGAGAGCTCACGCCAGCTTCTCCCCAAGCTGAGCCACGCACCACGCGTCCAGCCCGGCCTCTTGGGCTTTGCTCCGCCGCATGGCTGCCGCCTCAGCCATGAGAAACCATGGCATGCCCCAGTAGGAGAGGGGCTGGTCTAAAATGGCGCCACTTCCAGTTTGAAACGTCAATCCCTCAGCCCCAGGCTTCTATCTCCTTTCAAAAAGGCACCTGCCAACCTCACTACAGAATTCCTGCCCCACAGGCACTGCTTCTCTTTAGGGCCTTTCTCATCGGCCAGCCCCAGGAGGACATGGTATTAGCACAATGAAGCTGAGGCTCAGAGAGGTTAGCCACTCTCCCAGGGCCACACAGCAGGGCGGCAGAGCTGGGACGTGAGCCCAGGCTTCTGACCCCCAGGCTGGTGTGGTGCCTGATGCCCATTTCACCTCCTGCCTCCCAGTGTACAATCCCACAGCTCCCACGGGAATGGCCGTGACGCCAAGACAAGGACTCACGGCAAAGTCCTGGGCACGGGCCTTCCCACTGCACCTGCCTTCCTCTGCCCTGGGGCTCCAGGCCCTGCTCTCTCCCCACCACGTTCCCTAGACTCCAGGGCAGGAGCCAGCAGCCTGCAGACCTGCAAGCTTCCCCATCTCTTCTGCCCAGAGTCAGACCCAGGCTCCAATCCTGGGTCCACCCCTTACTGCCCTGGGGCCTTGAGCAAATTCCCTAATCCCGAGGGCCTCAATGTCCTCTTCTGTAAAATGGGACTCCGAATAGGATGGTGAGCTCACCACAGTGTCAATCCCTTAGTTGTTATTAATCACTTTTGCCCTCTAGCTCCCTTTTGTTAAAGGGCTTACCTACTAAATAAATGACATTTACTGAGGGATACTGAATTTATGTTACCATTTTGAACTGTGATCCCATACAATGGTACGTTGCTTAAAATCAGTATTCAATAGGGCCGGCCTGGTGGCACAGTGGTTAAGTTCCCACGTTCCCCTTTGCTGGCCAGAGGTTTGTGGGTTCGGATCCCGGGTGCAGATCTACACACGGCTTGGCACGCCATGCTGTGGTAGGCGTCCCACATATAAAGTAGAGGAAGATGGGCACAGATGTTAGCTCAGGGCCAGTCTTCCTCAGCAAAAAGAGGAGGATTGGCAGCAGATGTTAGCTCAGGGCTAATCTTACTCAAAAAAAAAAAAAAAATCAGTATTCAATAGCAAAATACTTAAAACTATTTGAGGTGATTTTCAGTACAAACTTCGGGAATTCCTACTCTGAAGCCACCCTTAGGCTGGGGCCTGAGCATTCAGACCCTAATAAGACCTGCTTCCTGCTGGTGAGGAGCTCACAGGGCAGGGACACCTAAGGGACAAGGACAGCTTTTGTTAGAGTGGTGCCTGAGGGTCGCCCAGGGACTGAGGGAGCTTGGAGGAGGAAGCGGGAACACCCTCCTGGCCCTGGTGAGGAACGGCTTTCTGAGCCTTGAGGTGTGACAAGAAGCTGACCAAGCAGAGCCGAGCAGAGCGGGGTGGGAGGGAGGCACGCCATGCAGAAAGAATGCCCGTGAAAGGGCAGAGGTGAGGAGAAGAGTAAGAAAGGAAAAAGACTAACATAGCGCTTCTGCGTGCCAAGCCCTATTTCACATTTTACAAATATTAACCATTTAATCCCCACAAAAACCCAAGGAGGAGGGTCTTCCTCTGAGCCCCGTTTCCCGGATAAGGAAACCGGTCGGATGCAGAGGTTAGGGAACTGGACAGCAGGCGCTGGTCCAGCTGGGATTCTGTCTCCCAAGTCCACATTCTTAGCCACCCCGCTGGGGCGCGTGTGGAGCCTCAAACAGCTCCATGTCTGTGGAGGGTGAGATGTGAGTGGGTCAAGGGGCGGGAGGTGTGAGGGCACCCAGGGTCTCGGATGCCCCGGGACACCTGGATTCAGGACACTGTGCATGCACACCCCTTGCACAGTCATCGATTTGTATGCTCATTACAACTGTCCTCCAGCAGATGGCAGTCAAGGGCCTTGAGGCAGGACGCCTTCTAACCGGCACTGGCGGAGGTGCCGCTTGGCTGGTACCCAAAGCCTCTCAAACGGGGAGGGGCTGTTTAATTGCCATCTGGGACTGCAGACAGCTGGGCGCTCCAGGTGATAGGTGGGCGAGGGCTAACCTAAGATTGGGCAGGGGTCAGAGAAGAGAGGATGGGTTCAAGGGCTGCGTAGACAGAAGAATTCGCAGGACATGGGGATCCCTGGAACTGGGGCACAAGGAAAGGAGAGCGTTAGGGCTTTGAGGTTCCTGGACTCAACAGCTGACAGATGCAGTGGCGTCGCTCACTCGTTGCTGAGCAGGGGGAGTCAGCAATGGTTCCGGGGGCAGCGATGAGTGGCTTTCGGACACGCAGGGAGTGAGGAGAGGGCAGCAATCCAAGAGGGACGTCTGGAGGGGGCTGGATGGAAAGGAATGGCTCTCAGCACATGACCCATCCACACAAGACACTAACATTCCACAGGAATCCCATAGTGGTCCAAACCGTCTAGCAGAGCTCCCTGAGAGACCTGGGACGGAGCAGGTCTACCTGTGGTCCCGGAGCAAGTCCAGGTGAAGCCAGGATGCTCTTCCATCCCACCACACTGGGACCCCGAGTCACTGTCCCCCTCCTGCACCAAGAAGATCTTTAATATACTCTCCACGGGGGCTGCAGAGCCCGCTTACTAATAAGAAGGAGGTCATGTTTCTGGAAACAAATGGAGTCTGGACACCACAGGGATCTCTTCTGTAGTGACCAACCTGCAGCTGGGCGAAAGGAAGAAAGCGATCCGGGATCCCACAGCTGGATGCAGTGGTCTCAGGGCTCGCGCCCAGGACCCACCTCCAGCTTCTGAACCAGCCCCGCGGCCCACCCATGATCTGGGGGCCCCCTCTCAGCTCCCTCGAGCCGGAGCCGCTGTCCGAGGGGGCCGGGCCGGCAGGTCTGGCTGGGACCGGTTTGGTCTCTGCTGAGAGGCCCCCACCAAGTCTTTGATTAGCAGCCAAGACGTGCTTCTTTCCAAGTCAAAAATAAAATAAAATAAAGCATGTTACAAAGTGATTCCCTCTCCTCCAGCTCATTTTAATGTGGTTTTCAGTGTCGGTTTATTGCGAGCAGCCCTGCTCACAGAGAACATGTGCGTGCAATATGGCCTGTCACCGTCGGGATTCCAGGGGGCCGCGCAATCAAGAGCAACAGGAAGGAAGTTAAAGGCGTGTCGGTGAGGGTCAGGTAATTGGTGCCTCAAATATTTGTCCTAAAGGCTCTGAATGGGTCTGCTTCCACCCTGCATCTTTTCCCTTTATAATCCCAAGGCTTTCTTGAGCCTGGCAGGGGGAGGAGGAAGGACAGGGTGGGAGAATTCCAGGGCTGGGGTGTGGCGTGGGGACGGGGCAGCCTGGGGTATGCCTTCTCCTGTCTTCGGGTCCTCGCAGTGGGATGAGGGAGCAGGAAGATCTCCCTGGCAGGCGATGGGGAGATGGAGCCTGTAACGACACTGTGCTCTCTTGGGTAAGTGCCTGCTCATCTCAGGGCAGCTGGGCCTCGGTTTCCCCATCTATAAGAGAAGGTGTTTGGCCTAGATGTCAAAAGGTGACTTCTATATGTGACATTCTCTGGTTTCTCTGGGTGGAGACAGTGGAGCAGGGATGGTGGCTGGCCCGAGCCCCGACAGGATCTTGTGGGGTCCCTGCAGTTATGTAGGGTCAGAGGGTGCCTTAAATATTATCAAACTCACCCGAATGTGTTATTTGACTCAACCTCCCCCCACTGACAAGAAGACCACTGCCTCTCTGGGAATGTGCCCCCAGCTCATCCCTCCGTCTTCATCCCTTGGTCCTGGGTGTGCCCGCTGGTGCTCCCAGGGAGACCCTGGCCCCCTTCCCCACCCATGACAGCCCTGTGGATGTCTGGGGAGCACGGACAGGTCTGCCTTGGATCTCCGTGTCCTTGGTCCGACATCCCCACACTACCACCTGCAGGGCCCGGTGTCCAGGCCTGGCCATGTCAGGCAGCTCATGTGAACAAGAGCCATCCTGCCAACCCCCACCCGACAGGGACGTCCAGAGGAGAGAAGGCAGAGGCGGGAGACGCTTCCTGAGCACCTAAGATGCACAAGACACGATTCTCTCATCTGTCGTCTCTCCTCCTGGGTGCCTCTGTTTTATAGTCGTGTAACTTGCCCAAAGTTGCGCAGCTCACACATAGCACTCAGAAGGGCCCAGAGGCAGAGAGCCCAGTGCTGAGTCCCTGTCTGTCCTCACCCCTATTCAGCGGTGCGACCCCAGGCAAGTTGTTTAACTTCTCCAGGCCTCACTGATCATACGAAAAATGGGGATAATATTAGTACCCACTTCCGTGGGCTGTGGTGGGATCTGGTTTCCGTAAAGCGCCTGGCACAGTGTGGGACACAGAGTGTCACAGCGCCGCGCTGGGCACCGTGTGACCCGGCTCCATCAGACTCCACCAGAGTGCTGGGGCACCGGCAGCCACCGCACAAAGGACCTCTTTCAGGAGGAGAGATAAGTGGCATCTGCTTCTTTGAGAGATGACGAAACCCCATGGGCTTGACCGAGGACCAGAGGCTCCTGGGAGCTGTCAGCCAGGCCCCACACCCCGCTGAGGGCGGACCAGGAGGGGGAGCCCCAAGTCAGCTCCCGCCCTTCCTTCCTGCCCCTCTTCCTTTTGTTCTATGGGATGGCCTGCCCCTGCTTACCAGAACCTTCTGGGGCCTGCTTCCAAGGGAGTTCCATTTGCCATGGATGCCAAAAAGGCTTCAGGGTGGGGCACAAATAAAATGAAAAGCAAATATTGCAGTTTGCAGTTTCCCATAGTCATCCAGGCTCCAGGCCCTCTCTGGATATGTTGTGTACACTCATGCACACACATACATACTCATGCACGCACACAGTGTTCACACATGGGCACATCCAGACCCACTCAGGCCCCTCCACCCACATGAATGGACACACAGGCCTGCACGGACGCACACGCATGTGCATGCACACCCACCGCGGGCAGAGCTGACCGTGGCCCTCTGACTCCACTGGAGTCGGAGAATCTGGACAACAGTCAAGAACCAGGCTCTGCGCTTGGTGGCTGGGGACCACAGGCAAGTCACTGAATTCTGAGCTCAGGGGCCTCACGTGTGTAATGAGCAAGTGAAAAGATCATAAAAACCCCTCTGCCGGGCCGGCTGCGCAGGACCCTGGAGAAGGAGCAATGAGGCGGCAAAAGGAAGATGGCTGGTGACTCACAGTGCCCACGTGTCACTCTCAGCAGCATCAGCGTCACCCCAACAGACAGAGATGCCAGAGGCTCTTGCGTGGAGAGTAGCGTGATGGAAACCCCTGGAATCAGGAACGGCAAAGATGGGGGACGGAGCAGAGCCTGGATCCCTAAATCCAAAGTGTGAGGAGGGGTCAGCTTGAGGCCAAGAGCAGGTGCCGGATGAGTTTCCAACCCAGGGGGACTGGGAAGCTGGAGTCCGCAGGAGATGGACAGACACAACTTGGTTCAGGGCCGCCTCCCCACGTCGTGGGCCCGCTGCAGAGAAAGGGTCTGGTGACGCCTTACACGCGGTCCCCTTCTTGGAAATCACCGTAAATTCCGATCCACTGTGAAAAGGAACTGCAGACCCATAGTCGCCCAAACAGGTTGCGACAACAGCTCGGAGCTGTATTCAATAAGCCGAAAGAGGGTTCCAGCAACCGACTCTCTTAGGAAAAGAACAAGCCCCGCCCAACCACGCCCCCCTGCCCAGCTCCTTGAATAGGGGGCACGCTCACGTAGGTTTCGATTTCGGACTGAAGGACGAGAGGCCCCACACCTGGCCTCGAGGCTCCCTTTCTTTGGCTCTGTGTTTCATTAGTACCTTTGCTCCTCTGGGTGGGGTCCCCGACCAGCAGCAGTGTCTCCTGAGAGCTCGTTAGAAATGCAGACTCCTGGGCCCGCCCCAGGTCCCCCCAGTCCCAGTCTGCACCGTAACAGGAGCCCAGGGGATCCGTGCACACCGGGCATCTGAGAAGTGCTGGGTCGTTTTCCAGCCATCGTTTCTGAGACACACAAAACTGGGAACAGCAAGACAAGCAAACGGAGCAGTGACTGGTGCTGTCACCAGCAGGTGTCATTGGGGACACAGGAAAGAAAGCGTCGCAGGAGCAGAGGAGAGGGGGAGCCTCACAGAGCCTTGATGCCCAAGACCCAGTTCTCAGGCCTGGGGTGAAGGCCCATCACTGATGAGAAAAGAGACAATGAAAAAGGAGGGTAATGGGGGGGACCATGTAGGGGCGGGGCCCTAGCCTGGTGGGGTGGCGGGCGAACTGGGGCGGATCTGGGAGAAGCAGGTAGGCAGGGCCCTGGGGAGCCACAGAAGGCACTGGGCCGTTCACCGTGGGCAGGAGGAGGCGACACAGGCTGTATCTGTCATGGGGCAGAACGAGCAGGTGGGCCCCACTTGGGTCAACCAGAGTCAGTGCGCAGACTCCACACAAGGTCCCAGCTCCCTCAGAGGAGGGGCTCCCTGCAGAGAGGCGGGGCTGCCCCGGGGAGGGGGAAACGGAGGGAGGGAGGGCGTGCCCATCTCTAGAAGTGCCCAGAAGAGGGCGGACAGCTGCTGGGTGGGCATGCCAAGGAGAGGGCTTGTCCCCCAAGGGCCCCCACATGCTGAGCTGCCCACCCACGTCGGGTGGGGGAAGGGGGCTCCTGGTCAAGCTGCCCTTCCAGGCTTCAGCTGCACAGCCCCATTCGTGCGTCCCTGGGGATGGTGGGGCTCCAGCCCCACTCCCACCCTAGCCCGGCGCTCCTCTCCGGCAGCCCCCGTCCCTTAGCACGCCCAGCCGCCAGCTTTGAAGCCACTTCTGAGTCAGGAGCCAGTGGGTATGGAATGCCCAGTCCCCTCTCTGAGCCTCAGTTTCTCCATTTGAACAAAGAGAGGGGTAGGCCAAATGACGTTCCAGGCTTTGGCAGGGGTGATCTATCCCACGTGTGTTTCTCTAGAGAGCTGCTTTGAACTAAGACTACAGAACCGTGTACACACAGCCCATGCACACACACAGCCCTATACACACGGCCCATGTGTGTACACACAGCCCATGCGCATGCATCCTACGTACACACACAGCCCCCCCCACCCTATGTATACACATGACCCACGCACACCCATGGCCCATGTTTGCACACACAGCCCAGGTCTGCACAGCTCATGTACACACATGGCCCGTGCACACACAGTGCATGCACACACATCCCAAGTGCATACACATGTACTATATACACACACAGCCCATGCTTGCAGAGAAGACTCATGGCACACACTCAGACTCACACACGCACATGCACACGTGAACAAACACCACCAGCAGTCTAAGCCCCACTGGGCACGGTGGGGATAAACCCAACGGCCGTCTTGCCAAAACGGAGCATGCGGCCGATCTGGGGCAGAAACAGCAGGCAGAGAGTGACAAGGACCAAAAAAAGGGACAGCTCGTAAAGAGAGCCTGGCTCCCTCCAGACCGATGGGGCTGGCATCTTGGAGGAGGTGCCTGGTGAATCTGGAAGAAGGGTGGAACATTTTGGACTTGAAGACATGGGCCATCTCTGAGGGGCGTCACCTCTGAGCGCACAGCCCCTCCCGGCCTCGCCCCGCCACCGCCGCAGAGGCAGGGAGCAGTGGGGGCAAGTGGGGGCGAGAACGGGCCGGGCGTGGCAATGTGTATGGGTCTCAGCCAACAGCTCTCACGGCCACCAACTCATTTCCTCCCTAATCCTCGGGCTTATTTTAGTTGGCAGATTCTTAAGCAATACTTAACAGCCTCTTTAAGACAATCAGGACAATTTTCTTTTTAATAAGAATAAAAATAAAACACCTCCGGATCTGAGGCCCCTCTTCTGGGCTGGGCACTAAGAACCTGGGTCTGATGAAGCTAAGGGCCCCACCTGGAGG
Source organism: Equus przewalskii (assembly GCF_037783145.1). Classification (NCBI taxonomy): domain Eukaryota; kingdom Metazoa; phylum Chordata; class Mammalia; order Perissodactyla; family Equidae; genus Equus; species Equus przewalskii. Next base: position 9,461,523 of record NC_091842.1, on the reverse strand, counting down.
CCTGCCTCCACCCTGGAGCTGAAGCTGCTGGACCAACATGCGCAGGTGGGCTGCTTTCACAGGGGACATTAAACACGAATGTGACTCAAACAGGGACCAAAGACTAACTAACGCGCAAAAGGAGCACCCGAGAAGGCTGCGATTGTAGGCTTTGCTTTCAAAACACCCCCTTCCTCCCCAGGTCAGGGGTCTCTACATAAGGCCAGGCTCCTTGGGCCTCACCATGACCTGCAGAAGCTGCTACCAGCCCACCAGGCCTGGTTCCATGCCCACCAGGGCACCGTTCTACATGGCTCCCTAGCCCCTCGTACCCAAGCCCTGGGCATACCAGCCACTGGAAAGGGAGACCCCACTGGACATTTTTCCACCCCCCTCCTCAAACATGCCAACTCCCAGTGGAGCCTGAGGTCCACGGGGACTCAGGAGGGAAGGGAGCATTTGGCAAGAATAACCCAGCTCCTTCCAGGAATGAGCAGATCGGCCGTTGAGGCTGTGCCGGAGTCCCCAGGCTGCCTCTGCCCCTTGGGCAGCAACATCTCCTGAGAAACGACCTTTGCAAAGAGGCAGGTCTTGTTCTCGCCCTTACACTTGGATCAAGGCAGACAAGTTTGGTGGTAAACAAAGGCCTGGTTGCAAGTGGTCACCGGCCAGCTGTGTAGCCTTTGGCAAGTTACTCAGTCTCTCTGAGCCTCAGTTTTGTCATCTATAATTGGGAACAACAGTAGTAACAGTGTTATATACTATTGTGTTATACATTCTATAATTGCATATGATATATTAATATGGTATGATGTGATATGATATAATAATAAGGCCTGATCCGTGGTGGTGTTGGGAGGACCCCCGGGGAGAACACTCAGGGTGCTTCGCACAGTGCCTGGCAGAAAGTGTTCACTAACTGTGGTATTGTCTCCGCTATGCATCAGGATGTTCGACTGGAAGTTTCCACCGAGCGCCACGCTGTCGAATACCAAGAGAATTCAGAAGCAAACCAGCGCGCAGACAGTTCAGAGCATGTGATGGAGAACCTGTTAGGAAACTCGCCCCCATTAGCATATAAAGGGGTGGAGAGGAGTTTCCAAGCTCTGTTTGCAGGATGGGGTGAGGTGTGGCTGTTTCCCTGGACCAGAGGGGGGCCATGCACACAGCGAGCTGGCCAGCGCATCAGCTCAGCTCCTGGCCACGGCGGACGAACAGCCCACAGCAGGAGGCCGAGGCAGCCTCTGGATTCCTGGAAGTTGAAAAAAGCCCCAGCAACTGCCAGCAGGATGGCATTTGCCCAGGTGATTGGAGGGGGGAGGCGCCCCTTCAAGGAGAAAGGCAGTTCCAAGCCTGCCAGCCCCAAGGAGGAGCCGTTAATGGTTGATGAGTGTCGCACAGGAAGCCACATGCCTGCTGTTCCGGCCTCCCCTCCTCCCCACTCCCCCCCCCCCCACCCGCCTCCATCCGGCAGACGGGAGTTGGATGAGGCAGAGAAGGCGAGGACGCCTGGGCCACTGGGCTCCGAGCAGCCAGCCCGCGGCAGGCCCAACTGGGGAAGGGGGCAGATTGCATTATAAATCAAGTTTAGACTTTTGAGGATTACCTGGTTCCAGTTTTTTCTGGTTGACGATTGAGACTGAGTTTGTGACGTCAGCTGACTGTCAAACGTTCTGTTCCCTACCGAGGGACCAGAAAAATCGTGGGAATACCCAGTTCCTGCTCCAGAGCAGGGGTGAAACTGCCCCCTTGAGCAAACTGGAAAGGGAGCATAGGTGGCAATAACAAAGGTGCTTCCCCACCACAGCTGCCGGTCCCGCTTCTCAATTCCAGTTCTAGAATAAAGACATCTGCCCCAGGGAAGGTTCCCCCCTTACCTCAGGGATGGTCCTTCATCCTCCTGCCTTGGGAAGTGTGAACTGCCATCCCCTTAAATACCCCTGCCCCTCCCCGAGGCTGGTGGTCATGTGACCCAGCTGGGCCAATCGGAATCCTTCCCTGGGAGTTTTTCCTTCTCCAGCCTCTGGAAGAGCTCCCTTTCCTCTCAGACCTCGAGCAGTTAAGGCTGAGTTTGCAACCTCATGGCTGTGCCCCCTCCTGAAGGAAGAGACTCCTCTGAGAAAATGAAGGGGACGCACTGCAGGGAAAGACCCCAAGACAAGAGACAGAGGAAGAGATGTGGCAGGAGAGCGGGGGGGCCGGAAGGCGGCTCCCTGGCTCCCGCCACCCCTTTATCGGCATGGTCGTGGGACTCCCCCATGTGCGACAGGCTCCTGTCTCTGTAGCTGAAGGCCTGCAGGTGAACCCAGCCCTTCCCAGAGAAGCAGGGAGGGAGCCTCCCCCTGACGGGCCGGGCTGTCTGCAGAGCCCGCCGTGCTGTGGGAGCCCAGGTCACCTCCCCGCCAGGATGATCACGCTAGTGCCCATGACCCTCATCAAACTCTGTTTGGCGTGGCACTCCTCAGCTCACACAGCTGTCGCGCAAATACAACGTTCCAGCAACCCCGTGAGCAAAGTGTGATTATCTGCATCTTACAAAGGAGCAGGTGAAGTGACTTGCCGTGTCTTACGGCTGGGAATTGTCGTCACCGGGACTTGAACCCAGGATTGCCTGCATCCCTGGCCAGCATCCCTCCAGGTCCACCAGAGGTCCCTTGGTGGCACCCCCTCCCCAATCCTGGGGTCACGTCAGGGGCTCTAAGGGAGGGCGCTAGACTCAGTGCTCTCTGTGGTCCCCAACACTAATCCCTGAGGGGTCAGATCTCCCTTTATCTCTGAACCTCAGTTTCCCCATCTGCAAAGTGGGGCGATCATGGGCCTTGTCACCTCCAGGCCGAGGGGAGCACAGGCAGGCATGCAGGGAGCTGCGGAGCCCGACCTCACTCCCCACAGCGTTGGGGGCAGGAGGATGGAGACACAGCGAAGCCTGAGTGTGTCAGCTCCGACGCAGAACAAATGCAAGCAAAAGTGGCCCAAACTGACCTTGAACAAACCTCCTTAAATAGCCCCTCCATCCCCTCCACCAACCCCTTAGCCACATGTGGTGGACGGTCACCTTTCCCGATGCCTGGTTTGTTCATTCACTCATTTATTCACTCATTCATTCATTCCCCAAGTATTTATGGAGCAACAGGATCCAGCAGGGAAAAGAGTGGACAAAGCCTTAGAGGGCTGGACATTCCTGAAGAGAAGGATAATTAGCGTAACGACTAAGTCAGTGATGTAGTGCTAGGGTGTTGGGGGGAGAAGAAAGCAGAGTAAAGAGATAGGTAGAGTGGGGGCCATGGGGCAGCAGCCACGCCAGTTAGGTGGAGAGACAAGAGAGTGAGTGTCCCAGCTGGAGGACATGGTAAGTGCAAAGGCCCTGAGGTGGGCGTGGACTTGCAGTGTTGAGGAACAAGCAGGGGCCAGTGGGGCTGAGGCAGAGGGAGCCACAGAGGCGGGGGGTGTGTGTGCTAGGGTTGCCCCGTTTGGTGGCTGCCCCCCAAGGTGGGCAGAAGCCCAGTTGGAAAATGCCCCCATGTACCTGAGAACAGAGCACACAAGGGTTGGGCTCTGGGAGGCAGGCATTCCCCATTGCATTTCTGGGGCAAGGAAGAAGAGGCCTGGGGAGGGACCAGGAGCCCCAAATCTGCCCCTACTCACTGTGACAGACCACGGCAAGTCCCGTCACTGCCATTGGTCAGCTCTCAACTGAGCGTCCTGACGCCCCGTCCCGGGGTGGCTGGGAGGACACGGGTATCACAGCGGTGGACACAAGGCCCGGGGGTCGGCAGTGGCCCTGCATCCACGCAGAGCGGGGCTGGAGCTCCCGCCGCGCGGCCCCTCCCGCAGCCTCCCCTCCCCCGCCCAGCCTTCCCGGGAAGGAGCGCGCCTCCGCTGGCCCAATCTGGAAAGCATTGAGGCCGGATGGCTCCATTTCAAGCGCAATTATTACAAACCCTTCAGGGGACGCGAGCTCCAAGATGAAATCTCTCTGTCAAAACTTTCATTACGGCGGCGACGGCGCGCGTGGATCAGCTTACACCGAGCCCGCGAGCCCTCGGTGGAGACCGGATTCCCGCCCCGCTCGCTCGCTGCCTCCCTGGATGGAGTCTGCACACCCCAGAGAATCCGCCTCCAGCCGCTGTCTCCAAAAGACAATAGCCTTTGTGTTGGGAAAACGTCCACTGGGATTTCACCAAAGCTGGGCACAAACACGTCAAGGGAAACACACCACTTGCTCGCTGGTTGTCAAGAGCCATCTCTGAACTCAAACCAGCATCAGGGAGCAACTCTCCAGGGTGCAGCGGCTCCAGCGCGCCACGCACGGTGCAGATGAGGAAGCGGCTTGGAGGCCTGGGATGCTGCCGGAGGATCCAGGTCTCTCAGAGCCGACAGGAGAACCCAGGGCTCCTACCCCATGCCCAGTGCGCACACCTCAACGCCAGGGCCACTTTAGCCACATCTGCATCTCCTCTGTCAATCACTCTAATGTGACTCTGACAGCCCAGGGGCAGGATGCCGGGGAAGCACTGATGAACCCAGCACAGGAGGCAGCCCCAGGTTTAGTTTTTCTATGAGGCAAACTGAGGGCCTGAGTTTGGGGAAATTCCTGGACCAGAAGTCCTGGGTGCCCCCTTTTCACCAGTCCAATGGCTCTTCTCAGATGGACAGGGAGAGGGGGAAACAGCAGAGCAATGACCCCCACTGTCCCTGAATCCCTTCCCCTGCCTGGAATCTTCCTCCTGGAACACCAAGGAGGTCCTTCTGAAACATGGGTCTGAGCTCTGCTCACTTCTTCACTCACTAACCTTCAATGGCTCCCTATTGTCGACAGGACCAAGTTCGAGTCAGCCTGGGCAGACGGCATCACTGCGTCCAGCCACAAGTCCCCTCTGTCCATCCCCAGCACCGGCGCTCCAGGGCATGCAAAGAACCACTAGCTTCTTCCGGAACCAGCATCCAAGCCTCTGCATTTGCTATTCCCCCCCCAAGAGGATCTTTCCAACTCATTTCACTGGGCCAATTCCTCCTCATCTTTCCAGGTCCACCTCCTCTGGGAAGCGCCCCCAGGCCCCTGGGGAGCTGGCCGCCCCACCCCATGTTCTCCTCTATTACGGCATGTATCAGGCCGTGTCCAGTTTATCTGCCTCTGTGGCTGCCTCCTCGCTGACTGGCACGAGCTCCTCAGGGACAAAGCCTGGGTCTTACTCCCCTTTGAATCTCCAGCACTGAGCACAGGCTCTGACGAAGAGATTCTGGCTACACAGCTCAGTGGTTCCGGGCACAGATCGCTACAGGTTATAGGTTCAAGTCCCGGCCCCGGCACTTACAGGCTAGGTGAGTTTGGGCAAACCACTCAGCTTCTCTCGGCCTTGAGAGATGTTTCCTCGTCCACAAAATCATTGCAGTCTCTCCTCACTGTTGCAGGCATTCAATGAGGATTAAATGCCTTTAAAGGGCTCAGCCCGGTGCCTGTCATGGGACGTGCTCAGCGCAGGTTACCCAAAATAAGACGAACACAAAACAGGACGAACCTCCTGCTCCCCGAGCCCCGGGTCATGGCTCTGACCATGGGGAGTGCAGAGCCATGGCCCGCCTCTCCTGCCAGCGACAACGCAGAGGAAGAAAGAAACAAAGGCACAGGATGATGCAAGGTTTCCAGCCTGCCAGACGGAGCCTGCTGGTGAGCCACAAGCGTCCACCTTTTGGGGACAGAAGCACCCAAGGGGGCCGTTTTGCTGGGTCTCACTCTGATGAGCCCATGGGGCCTCTGGCGCCCGGCAGGTGCACCATTCTCCCCACCCATGTTGGAGGCCAGTAGTCCAAGCCACTCTTTGCTCCTGAGTCCTGATGGCTCTTGCTGGGTGTGGCCTGGCATCAGCCCTGCGGCCCTGGCCACAGCCCACTGGCCCAGGAGTCAGCTGGTTTGAAACCCTGCCTGGGAGGAATGGTCCCTTCTGGATGGTGACAAATGATCTTGGAAGTGTAATGTCCAGTTTGCCAGGAGATGTGGGACTGCTGGGAAACAGGACACGCTGAGTGACTCGGAGCCATTCCCTGGGGCCGGATGAGGTGGCACAGCACCCCAGGCTGCCCAGAGTGCCTGCCTCTGCTCTTGCACCAAATGCCACTGCCCGAGGTCCCCTGGAAACTCAGGGAGCTAGCAGCTGCCCTTGGGAAGAAAAGGAATCGGGGCCACGTGCTCTGGAAAGTTCTGTCCGCAGAGCTTCCATCGCCGGGTCTGAGTGACGTCGGGCTGTGCTGGGCAGATAATGTCCCATCGCTGCATGCTGGTGACGGCTAGAGCGGATGGCTCCCTGATAGGCTGACATTCTCAGTGGGTTAGTGTAATGGCTCTTTAAGACAACCCTCGCTGGGTTTTTTTCTCCAGGCCAGAATAGCGTCAGGTCAATTAATTTCTAAAACCGCAGCAGCTCCTTCAGGCTGCCTTTGCCAGGAGGAAGTTTTGGAAGCAGCGAGGGACGCCCGGCGGGATGAGCACAGCCCCTTCCCCCGGAGACGAGAAAATCACAGCCAGCTCAGGGCAGCACCTGACAAACTGATTCTGAGAGGGGGTCTCGTGCCGGGCCAAGCCAAGTCACGATCATGCCATTAAACCGGCACAGCTGGAGGACTAGAGCCTGGGGACGAGCAAGGCCTGGCCCCCTGCCACGACTTCCTTCACTTAAATCACTCAGTCACTCACTCACTCATTCAACAAACCTGCGGTTCGCTATATTCAGCTTGTCTGCATGGTCCAAACCAGGTGTGACTCGAAGTACTGGAGATGCAGACAAAACCTCATCCTGGACCTCAAGGATGCCTGAGTCTGGAGCACAGGTTCTTAGAGGGTAGAAATCAGGAGTTTATGAACTGTGATTGGAAACAGAATTACGTCTTTATTTTCACCAACTTCTAACTGACGTTTAGCATTTCTTTCCATTACGAATGTACTAACAACATCACCGAGGCAGAAGTAGGAGTACCTGGATCTTCGTTCCCTATAGAATTCACATCACAATTGTTGCAACTATCTAGAGACATCATTCACGTTCATTGCTACTTTGAAATTCTAGAAGTCATTGGACCCACTGTTAGATCTTGCTGTCTGGGTGTTAGCAGAGAAGCATATGCGTTATTCTCTATATGATTTGTCAAGTCTGCTGTTTGCACTCAGTGTGGCGAGGACTCTGACTGATGGAGCGAAGCCACCACCACAGGACCCCCAGGGAGTCAGGGGGGGCTTCACGGAGGAGGTGACTTCTAAGCTGGGCCTCTACAGGCAAGTAGGAGCCCTGGGCGAATGGGGAGGGGATGAGGTGGGAGCACTTCGGCAGCCTGCTCTCTCCCTGCTTCTGGCTCCCTATTGCAGTAAGGAGGCAAAAGGACGTGCTTCAGGCTCAGACGGATCCAGGGTTGACCCCTGCTCAGTCGTTTACCCACCGCACGCCCATGAGCAAAGTGTCTGCTCCTCTCAAGGCTTAGTTTTCCCCTCCGTGAAGGGGGATGACCATGCCCGCCTTGTTTGAGGATGAAATGCAACAAGGGCTGTAGTTTGCCAACCACAGCTGGTACCCGGAGGCTGCCCAAGAAATGATGACAAATCATCATCCTCATTATCTGTATTATTTCTACCACTGCTTCTATCTACTGGGTTTTTTCTTAAGAAAAAACAAAGAAGCCTCTTCCCAGAAGATCCCACTGCATGGGCAAGAGGAAGAGCAGGCAGTGTCCCTTTCATTCTGACCCTCCGAAATTCACCATCTGCACTGACCCGGGGAGCCGCCCCCAGGCACCTAGTGTCTCCAGGCAAGGACCCCACCCTTGTCAGCCCACCCAAACCCAGTGGTCTTGCATCCTGTTACACCATAGTCCTCACACCCCAAAGGGAACAAGCGTCCCCAGTGCCGGGCACCAAACAGCGGCTACACATTGGCACGGCCACCAGTGGTGTGCTGGCAAAGGTGAGCCACCAGCTGTCTGTGGGAACAAGCCCATGCCTGTAGAGCTCGCTGATGCCCGTGGTGGAGATGCTCCCACCGTGGCCAATTTCAAGGTACCAATGTGACATCACCGAACACAAAGGTCGGAGGTTGAAGGGGTTCAGGGTCTCCCTAAGATGCGCCACTTTGGCATGTGGAGTATTCTGCAGACTCAAGAGAAACTTTTATTTCTCCCTTAAGGAATTTAAATGGGGGTCCCTTGCCCATAATAAGAGTTATTACCAGAAATAACTTTTTATGACCTATCCGTAGGGCCCAGCAAACCTCTAATCACTGAACCTCTGCTCTTCCTGTCGTCCCAGGAATTACCCTTCTCCCCCCTGCAGCCGCAGGCCCCTGTCCTGTTCCTCAGCTCAAGATGGCAGATATTCCTCGTTCTTCCTTTCAGTCTGTGAACCTCTCATGTGTCTGGGCTCTCTGAGCCTCTTGTGTATGTGAGGCTCCTGCACACACACAATTAAATTTGATTTTCTCCTATTAAGCTGTCTCTTGTCAATTTCATTCTTAGACCAGCCAGAAGAATCTAGAACGCAGAGGAAAATGTCTAAGGTGATGCATAAAATTGGCCCTCATGAGAGAGCAGGGGACAGCTTCAGTGCATAGCTAATGACACACTAGACGGAAGAGCATGATGGTCCCCGTGTCACAGGTGAGGAAATGAGGCTCAGAGGAGTTAAGTCCACACACCTAGAGACTCTGAATCTGTGTCGCTCTGCTTTACCACGAGTCCTCCCAGGAAACTGCCCTGGCTTCAGAATGGCCCTGGAGAGCCGGCAGAAGGACAGAAGGACAGGGAGGGACAGTGGGAGATGCTCCGGTTGTGGGGGCCAGCTGCAAGGGGCACTGCGCTATCCACAGATGCTCGGAAGGGGCCCAGCCCCGGTGCAGCCCGGGGCCCAAGGTGACCTGCCTGCTCGGGGACAGCTGTGGAAGGAATCAGAGCCTACAGGTCCCCCCAGTGACAGATGCATTTTTCCAACAAAATGAACAGCCACCCAGCAGGCGGTCTTTATGGTTCCCCTGCAAGTCCTTTCTATTGTTTCGGTTTTTTCTTTAACGGCTCCCTTTCTTCTGAACCAAACAAAAGCTCATTGTTGGAGCAGTTCCAGGCACCCTGGAATGCTGTGTTCCACTGGGGACCCCTTGGGTCCCTCTGCCCCTTGACTCCCTGTGTCATTGGGGGACAGTGCTGGAGGCCAGGTACCTGTCGCCACTGCCCACCCGGCCGCACTGTGACCTTGGGCTGGATCATCTCTGAACAGGAGCCAGTGCCCACACCCGTGCCTCCCAGGGGTGTCCAAGGGTCGACAGGAGTGGACGTGCCGAGCACAGAGCGGGTGCTCACAGCCCACCGGTCTGAACCTGGCTGCCAGGCCTCGGCTAAAACGTGAGCGGGGTGGTGAGATGGCCTCAGGGCCCCCTCCGGCTCTGGCTGGCTGATGGTGGCATTTCGGTCGTTTGCTCCTGGGGTGACAAAGGATGGAATACATCTGGCACCTCTTTCCCAGCTGGGCTGTAACAACCCAGAAGACCCTAGGCCTTGCCCTTCCTACAGCCGGGGAAAGGCCAGCCCGCAGCCCCCACTCAGGCCCAGGCTTCCTGGGGGGCCTCCATGTGACCCTCTCATCTGTCAGCAGCGAGCCCCTCACAGGGGCCCACGATGAGCGAGGGCGAATCTGTGAAAGGCATGCAGGGCGGCTGCAGACCTGCTGGGCGTGACACATTCCGACCCCCTTGGGAACGGGGACACCGGCTGAGGAATTTCAGGACTTAAACCACAGCTCCCCCAACTCTGCAGACTGAAATCTTGTGAAAGGACCAAGTCTAACAAGAGGGGAAACCATGGCTCCCTTACAAATATAAAATGAACACGTGTCAAGGATTTTATTTAACGCATTCATGAAAGCGGGGACAAAGCAGTAAGATGCTACGAACGGTTCAAAGAAAAACTCAGAGAACCACAAGAACGCGGAGGCAAACGAGGATCGCTCCGGGAATTTACAAATAAATGCAGACCAGGCCCAGCCCTCGGCGTGACCAGCTGCGATCCGCGGGCCTCAATTAAGGGACGTTAATAGGGACAAGGATCTTCCCATTCTCCCTCGCGCTGTGCAACGTTACCGGGTTGTGTAAAATATTTCAAAGACAATGAGAGGGAGAGCTCGCCCGGGAGGGCACGCTGGACAGGACGTGCAGTACACTTTTCTCTCCCTTTGAAAGTCTGCAACTTAATTGGGATGATGAAAAAGTGCTGGATGAGGATGCTGATGCTCGCACAGCAATGTGAATGTACGTACTACCACGGCACTGTGTACTTAAAACTGGTTAAAGTGGCGAATTTTATCTTACGTATGTTTTATTACAATTAAAAAAACAATTTCTATAGCCTAAAAGCTACCGCAATAGCCCCAACCCAAGTGACACTGTGGGTTCGCTTCGGGGTCTCAAACACCAGAGTTGTGAAGGTCTCGCCACCCCACGGCTGGTCTTTTCTGCCTAGAAGCCCCCCAAATCCAGCCTCAGGGGGTGGGCTTCCCTCCCACGGAGGACAGCCCACCAAAAGCCAGCATGCGGGCCTGAGGCCCTGGGGACAGAGCGGTGGCCGAAGTGACTGAAGGCCGCGAGTCTGTGCGTGAGCATGACGTCTCAGAGGAGGAAGGGGAGGTCTGGACTCCATCCACTCCCTACGTCCCAAAACACACCCCCAAGCAGGAGACTGGTCCTGAGCCCCTCCCCCAAGAGGGACGAACCCCGCTTAAGTGGGAAGGTGTCCAGGCCAGTGAGGAGAGAGCACTGAGCTCCTGGCAGGACAGCAGTGAGCGGCCACAGCAGAGTGGAGGCCGCCCAGAAGCTCGTGCCTCCTCCTGCCGCCCCACTCCCCAGAGGTCTGTGGCCCAAGGCACAGAAGAGACCCTAGTGTCTTCTCGCCCTGAGGGCCCGATGGGAGAGGACCCCCAGGGCCCCATGCTCCCAGAGCCTGGACACCTTTCTCTAAGTCACACACAGGCACCCTGTGGGCTGGCTGCAGCCCTGCCCCCTGCTCAACAAACAGGAGTGAGGGGACCACGCGGGCGGAGGGCCTGTGGACAGTGCTTCGGCCACCGCTCCGCCCTCAGGAACAAACCCTGCAGACTCCTCCACAACTTACATGTGTCTCTGACACTTCCCAGGCCTCTCTCGGGCTCCGGGATGGCTCTCGACAGACAATGCCAGCCTCAGCCAGGGGGAGTGACCATCCCGGGGTTAGCCATGAATGAGGACTCGGGTCACCAAGCTCAGCCTTGGGGCCAGGCCTGGTGGCCCCAAGGGCAGTGCTCTGCTCACATGGCCTCGCGCTCCTCCGGGAGGCACCTCCCTGGGGCTTCATCCTCCCTGGATGCCCAGGCTCCAGGTTCTCTTCTCCAGAGTCTAGAAAATCGTGGTCCAGTGCCCGCAACCAGCCCCGGAGGGTCTGCTCCTCGTCGCCGGGTTTTGAGAACAGCTGTGCCTCCTCCCAGCCCGCATCCTCTCAGCTTCCTTCGTCCATCTCCCCAGCCTCCCCTCCCACGCCCGCCTGGAATCCCCTTAATTGGGAGCTGTCGGCCCAGGCTCCCTTCCTCCCCCTCCAGCCCCGGGACTGTGCTTGGGTTCCCGGTGCCTGTCTGATGGCCACGGGGGCAAATGCGGGGCTCCGGCCTCCCTGGAGATGGTCCAGAGACTTCAGAATTAATAGTACAGAGTCTGATTCCAAAAGAGCATAAATTACATCCTGGAATCCATTACATTCTGATCTGCGAGGCAGGAGGAAACGTGGTCTGTAGCGAAATAAAAGACATCCTGGAACCCATTACGGACTCCGACAGAAGACAAAGGCAGCGGGAAGGACATTCCAGGATCGACGTGCCTAATAGACGGCGTGTTGGCATCCCCCTCCACCGGGATGCGGATTAACAACAGATGTACGACACTAATGGCGATTTGTATGCTAATCGAAAACAACTGTGGGGCCTCTGCAGACAGGAATTCTATAAATGCAGCCGGGTCCTGTTCCCGGAGCAGCTGCCGGTGGCAAAGGCAGTGGCGGGGCTGGGGGCTGTCTCCAACCCTCCCCTGCGGCACCGCATGGTGGGGACCCCCAGCTCGGGGTCAGGGCCCCAGCCCCTGCCTTCCCCAGGGTCTCCTCTGAGCCTGGCCTGTGAACCCCAAGACCAAGCCTGAGGAGTCCTCGTGGGGTAGGACACAGGCAGCCTTGGGCTCTGGGGGTAGGCGCCACCAAGTATTCAGTTGGTCCCTCCACGGGGCTGACGCTCCCCGAACATCCCTTCCCCAAGGTTCAGCCACGCCCAGAGGGTGAAGCCAGATCCCAGAATCCCAGAGAATCTCAGACCCGCTGAGATCACTCTGCCCCCAACACCACCATCTAGGATGAGAGTCGGAGGCTGAGGGAGAGGATGAAGCTTCCCAAAGTCACACGGATGCAACGCCAAGCCTCCTCCGTCCACTCCCCCACAGCCCAGGCACCTGCACGTTTGTGGCGACCTGCTCTCGGGGATGCCAGAACAGTCAGTTCTGTCCCAACAAAGAGCCCTTCCTGAGGCCTCTCCAGGGCCAGGCCCTGTCCTGGACACTGGGGACACAGAGGTGAGTCAAATGAGTCCCCAGCATCCTGGCCAAAGCAGCCGAGCAAACAAAGGCAGCCACAAGTCAGGGGACAGAGGCCGGGACAAGCTCCACAGCAGCACAGGGAAGGAAGGGACCGTGAGGACCACCTCCTTTCTGGTCCATAAGCTCCCAAGTGTATGTCCCAAGGGAGCCTTAGGGGCCCCTGCAGCACAACAGCCTATGGCACAAAGGGCCCAAACTCACACTTGTTGTTTTGGAATGTGTCTCCAGGTAGGTGTGTGTCAGGCAAAGCATGACCAGCCTCTGAAGCCGAGGGGCAACCCCTCCCACAGGTGAGCTGATAGGCACCCCTGCTCCTGGAGCTCACCTGGAGAGACAGATCGCCTCTTGGCAGCAAACATCCAGAGCTGACCTCTGGATTCCTCTCACCTCCCTGCGTGTCTCTGGTCTTTTTCTCCAGTGGTAGAAATATACGATCAGGAATCAGAAGGTAGAATCCAGACTCTGGCTCTGCCACTAAGTAGCTGGGGCATCTTGCATGAGCTCCTTAACCTCTCTGACTCTGGTTTCTTCATACGCAAAGCTGCCTTGCAGCACTGCTGGGAGCAGAGAGGGACTGTGGCCAGCACAGGGCTGGACACTTAGAAGGGGTTTGAGAAACGTTCATTTCTCTCCATTCCTGTCTCTTCCAGAGATAGACGTAGTCACCAATCTCCCATTTTCTTCCTTACGTTTCCTTGACCCCTTAGGGTTGACCAGGGCCACATGACTGCTTTTGGCCAGTAAGTTCCGAGAGGTTGAAGTGCTGCTGAAAAGTCCATGGGCAACTTCCCAGCCTCCCATCTGATGCAGATGGTACACCTGCAAGATGGCGGAATGTCTGTCAACTGGAGCCCTAAGATGCTCTGTGATGCAGGGCCCTCCGCTGACCTGCACCGGACACGTAGCTTGAGCAAGAAAGAAACCTTTGTTGGGTCAACTCCCTGAAATCTTGGGGCTGTTTGTTACCAAAGTGTAACCTGGTCCATCCTGACTGTTACAACATCCCCCATCACGGGGTTATTATAGGGATGATGTGAGAGAAGATATATTAATGTAACTAGCATAACGTGAACAGCAACTTTCAATTTCATTGCTTTTTCCCTACCTCCTTCTCAGGATAAATTTGGCACTATTAAAGGTCACAGCTTACATTGGGAGAAAATTAGCTATTTTATTTTCAAAAGTTGCCAGCAGGGCCCCACAAAAATACCAATAAAGGGAAAAACCACATATGATGTCAATGTAATAGTAATCATTATTCCCAGCATTTATTGAGTGCTTACCATGTGGCTAAATGGTTTACACAAATCCTTACCTAATCCTGATAATGCATTGTAGAAGGCAACATTATTCCTACTTCATAAATGGAGCAATTGAGGCTCAAGGGGATTAAGTGGAGACCTCTGGTTCTAACAAGATGGTATATAAGAAAACAGAAAAACTTTCTACAAACACTTAGAAATGCTGGGTAAAATGTAACAAAAATTACTTTAAATGCATAGCTGGTTTCCCAAGAAAGAAAGGAGGTGCTTACAAAAATAAAGAGGAAACTGAAGACAGAGTAGGTAAGACATGAGCGGCTGCTGTACGGGACCTTGGGTGGGGGGTTGGTTATCATCACAGGAATCCGGCTGCTTCAGTGTGGGGATTCACATCTGTGAGCTCTGAGCATCCACAACTTGAGTGAGGGCAGCAAGCCCTGTGAAAGCTTTGCTGGAAGTCTATCAGCACAAGGGGGCAATAATGAAGCTTCTCCTTTTTGCCTGAGTTTAAACAGAAAATCTCCTCTGATGCATCCAAACCTCAGGCCTGTGCCTTACGTGGATCTGAATTAATGGGGTTTGAATTAATCTTAGAAACCCACGAGAATTTATCCAGAAACCCACAAGCCAGGAAATCAACATAAAAGTCTACTCCTGTCCAGTGATACTCTGAAGTGCCTTGTAAAATGTTGTGGGAGAACAGTTCTACAATCCAGGCGCTGAGGGGTTCCCACAGGAAAACAGGCTGCAACAAAGATGAGCTCACCAACAGAAATTGCAAAACAAACAAGGAAATAAGCTACCATGAGTGAGAGGGTGAATAAGACAATCAGGAACATGAAACCCCAACAACACGAGAAAATAGAATTCCAATATGCAAAAATATATAAAATAAGCATGTTTTAAAACATTAAAGAACTGAAAGAAGGAGTTGGAAATAGGACAGAAATGAAACAGAACTAAATATAACTTGTAGAAATTAAAAATATAATAAAGATAAAAATTAAATGGACAGGTAAAAAGGCATATTGGACACTGCTGAGGATAAGATTAATAAAATCAAGGCTAGATCTGAGGAAATTGCCCAAAATGCAAAATTGAAACAAAGAAATAGAAAGACCGAGTGGTTAAGAGACATGGAGGATCAAATGAGGATTCCACCTGTCTACAAGGAATTCCAGAAGCAAAGAATAGAGAAAATGGCAAAGAGGCAAAATTGGGAGAGATAACAGCTTGAGGTTTTCTGGAATTGATTTAAAAATACACAGATCCTCATAAATCAAGGATTGCAATGAATCCCAAACAGATGAGTAAACCAATCCATCTCTAGAGAAGTTAGAGTGAATTTGCAGAACACCAAAGACAGACAAAATCTTACAACCAACCAAAGGAAAAAGTTGAATTATCTCCAAAGACATCTACAGTAGATCTCTAACAGTAACAACAGCGGCCAGAAGATAAAGGTATGAAATCTCCAAAGGGCAGAGGGAAAATAACCATCAACCTAGAATTTTATACCCAACCAAACTATTATTCGAGAGTCATGCCTAAGCACAATAATTTTTGGACAGACAAAAACTGAAAGAAGCTGAAACTCAGATGCACCAGGGGAATGCAAATCTTTAAAACACTTTACAATTTCTCTTCCATCAGAGTACAGAAAATCACGTCTGGTAACACGATATGTTGCCTATGGTATGGAGCAGTGGGGAACTTTCACATACTGCTGGTGAGGTGGCAATTGGAACAATGAGTTTGGAAAGCAATTTCTTTTTTTTTTTTTTTTTTTTAAAGATTTTATTTTTTCCTTTTTCTCCCCAAAGCCCCCCGGTACATAGTTGTGTATTCTTCGTTGTGGGTTCCTCTAGTTGTGGCATGTGGGACGCTGCCTCAGCGTGGTCTGACGAGCAGTGCCATGTCCGCGCCCAGGATTCGAACCGACGAAACACTGGGCCGCCTGCAGCGGAGCGCGCGAACTTAACCACTCGGCCACGGGGCCAGCCCCTGGAAAGCAATTTCACAAGATCTAGAAGGGTTCAGATACGCATTTTCATTCTGGGCAAGGCTTTGCTCATATGCACAAAGATCCAAGGGTATTCTCTCAGTCCCGCTTGTAATGGTGAAAAAGTGGAAGCAATCTATCTTTCAGTAGGAGAATGATAAACTGTAGGATGTTCACACAGTGGAATACTATAAAGCAGTTAAAGTAAATGAACTAGAGGTAAAAAAAAAAAGTCAACATGAATAGATCTCACAAATACGTTAAGTGAAAAAGCAGAAGGCAGAAGGATGAATTCAGCAGAACATGTATTCAAATCTTACAGCACATAGTCATATATATTATTTATAGATATAAACATACATAAATAACAGTAGTACAGAAGTTTGCCCAAGAATGACACACACCAGTCTGAGATTTGTACTAGCTCCATGTGGGATGGGAAAGGAGAAAAGGCACAGAGGGTGGGGCTTCAACTGTGCCTGACTTTAGCCATATCTGTAACGTTTTACGTCTTTAAAATACACTGTGCTGAATTATTTTTGAATAAGCAGTTAAAAAGAAAAAACTGTTCTGCAGAAAATATGACATAATGCTAACTGTTGAATCTCAGTGGTGGGTACAGACGTATCTTATTGGGTGTTTTATGTACTTCTTAGTTAGTCTGAGATATTTCCCATGTAAATTTTTAAAAATTAAGAGTTTAATTGGAACATCAAGATGGTGAGAGAGACTAAGGGTTGCTGAGCCAAAGTGCCCCGTGCTGTGACCTACCTCCACAAGGGGGCATGACATTTTCCTCGGCACCCGTTTGCGGCACAGATGGCAGATCCACATTGACCACCACACTCTCCTGAAACCTCCCCACTGAAGTGACAGGAAGAGTTGGTTCTGTAAAATGTATAAATTGACAAGGATAAGACAACAGGAGAGGAGTCAAGAGCAGCAGAAATGTGGGATCTGCAAAATGAATGGACAAATTCCACCGGCTTTGGGCGACTTTGCTCACCCAAGGATGCTGCACAAGGATGCTCCTCAGTCAGCACAAGGAGAGCTGAGGAAAGCTGTCACACTGCAGAAGCCCCTCCCCAAGACGGTGGCCTATCAGGTACCTAGACGTCCGGAGTGACCTCTAAGTGAAGATACGCAGAGGTGCTAAAAATAGGCCAGTTTCTAAGACCATAAGGTGAGTCTCTGAGTCCTCAGACTTGCTCAGGCAGAAAATTGGAGACTTATTCTCTGGAGAGGAAAAAACGAGGCTCTCATGATGGAAGGATACCAGGTACGATGGAGGGTGAGGGAGCCGTACTGAAAAACAGGGTTAAGTGCGAGTTCATATGTGAATGTCGAGACGCTCCCCACCCAGCCCCCCTCTCCTGCGCAGCTTCCAGAAGGCAGATGGCCAGATGAACACCTTCCAAGTACAAATTTAGACACATTTTCTCAGGAGAATCTCCCAGTCCAAGAGAACGTCACTGAGGACGTATTACACACTCACAGCACATCTGCACACGCCACACACACGCATAAACCTCACACCCTGCCCACGAATGCACACACGTGAACACGTACGCACAAATGTTACACGCATAATTCACACTGACTACACACAGAGCACGTGGATACCCCACAGACACACAGTACCCTACAATCCACACACTGACACACACCCCCATGGGCACACACACCCACCACACACAGACAGTACACGCCCCCACACATGTGTGCACATACACTAATGTTCTGCATATGTGGACAACATGCATAGCCACCACACACATCCTATACACACTAGGTACACGCACACATCATAAACACAACACAGATACGCACAATGCATACAGTACACACACGTTGCACGCAGACACAGCCCCACTCCATGAGTGGACCCGGTGACCAATGGCCCTGAAATCCACCGTCGCCCTTGGTCTCTGGACGAGGCCTCTGGAGACCTATTCTGTTGCCGAACCAGCCAGCTGGCCGCCTGCTTCTCTTCACCACGGCCAGGCTTCTCCTCACAGCCCCGAAGCCCAGCGTCAGCTCGGCAACAGCACAGCCCCGTATGTCAATCACATATTCATCCATTTCCTCCTCAGTGAGTGTGGGGCCATAGAAACACGAGACCTGGTTTCTGGTCCAGGATCCATCACTTACACCCACGAGGGTTTCATCTAATCATCTAATGCCCTGAGTGCTCATTGGCTGCTGGGCGCTGAACTGGGCACTTTCCAGAAGCCTCTAGACCTCCTAACACACCTGCAGGGGATGCCCTAACCCATCTCATTGATGGGGAAAGCCAGGCTCGGAGAAATCGTTTGCTTGTCCGGAATTTCATAGCTAGGAGGTGGCAGGGCCAGACTTGACTGGAGGTCTGGAGGCTCCAAAGCCCTATTTTTCTCCTCGGGGTGGTGCGTCCTTGAAGAGAAAGATTTAACTCTCAGGCAGCCCCAGACTAGTTGGGACGATAAACACGTAGGTGATTGAGAGAAAAGGAAGAAGACAAAGAGGAAAACCTCAAGCCGGTGAGAGGAGCGTTGAATGAGAGGCCCAGGCAATAAATAAATATTCACAGCAGAGTGAGGCACAGTGATTCTGGAACATTCCAACTCCACGTCGGGAAACGCAGCCCCTCCTGAGGGGAACTCGAGGCAGTGCCTGGCCATAAAGAAGATTTAGGAGGTTCTTGTGGGAACAGGGGACCCAGGGCCAAATGCACCACCTCCACAGAACCTGGGGGTCCCGTGGGACCCCGGGACACTTCGGCTGGAAGGAGTCACGGTTTGCACCATAGATTCCCGTGTTTATGGGCTCCTGAGGGCACGTGGGCATTTCATAATACGACTTGGTGATGGAACACTTGGCTGAGGCGAGAACTGTTCTCATCCCAGCTGCTCCGAGGTCTCCTGGAAGTCATTTTCCTGTGGCGTGATGAACACGATTGCAGTCCACACGCACTGGGATCGCTTACCGTCGTGTGGCACCCATGTGTCCGTGATTAATGGGTCCACCGACACAGTAAAGGCACGAGCATCAGGCAACTCTACACTCTGTCAAAGGCACTGCCATCCTCAGCCACGCGCCTGGCTGGAGCGGAGCCCTCGTGCTGTGATGCATGTGATCCATGGGAGCAGACCCCTGCATCACGCCCCGTGGCTTTCGGTACCATGGAACGACACTGCAGACACCAGGGCCCCCCCACCTCAAACCTAAGGCCCCAAGTGGGCGTTTTCAGGCCCCTCAGCAGCTCCAGTCGCAGCTCGGAAAGCCTTCATCTCTGTGGCATAATAAAATATACCTATTTGGATTTTATTCCCAGGTCCTGGCACAGAGCTCCTAAACCCCTTGGAATTTCGTCAGCAAGAGGAGCATCTTCTGTTATTCAAAATCAGCCCCTTTTGACCACACCTGAGTTCGTGCTAAGGAGGGGACACTTGGTGGCCCCTGGATGCTCCAGGATGGGGGCTGGTCGCCAGAGGAACGGACTGTGTGGTTGGAGGGCTGAAACTCTCATCCCACCCCGTGACTTCCCTCTCCAAGGAGGGAAGAGGAGTCGGAGATTGGGCTCTGTCACCAATGGCCAATGATTAACTCAATCGTGCCTACATTGTGGAACCCCATATAAAAATCCTAAACGACGGGGCTGCGAGAGATTCCAGGCTGCTGAACACATCAAGGTGCTGGGGGACAGTACCTCTGGAGAGGACATGGAAGCTCCATGCCCCTTCCCCCACTCCTTGCCCTGTGGAATTCTTCCACTTGGCTGTTCCCGAGTTGTATCCTTTACAATAAAACGGTATCATAAGCACGGTGCTTGCTTGAGTTCTGGGAGTCATTCTAGCGAATCGTGGAATTTGAGGTGGGAGTTGTGGGAACCACGAATTGGTAGTCAGCAGGGAGGCGGATGTGTGGGTGGCCCCCGGGGACCTCATTTGCAGCTGGCGTCTGAAGTGGGGGCAGTCCTGTGGGACTGAGCCCTTCACTTGTGGCGTCTCCAGAACCTCCGGGTCGTTGGTGTCAGAACTGAATTGAAGTGTTGAACACCCTTCGGTGTCGGCGAGTCGGTGTTGGAATGAAGAATTTGGAGTTAGGAAAAAAAAAACACGACAGCATCTATCTTTTCTACAAAAACATTCCTGAAGTTGCTACCGACACAGTTTTCAGAGAAGCAGACCCCAGGACTTCCAGGACAGGGCCCCTCGTGTCTGCACGGCACTTTACAGCCTACAAAGTCGTCCCTGTCTTGCCAAATTTCTCCTCACCGTGGCCCCAGGAGGTGGGTCTTAAACTCGAAAAGGCATTCCTTCCGCTCGACAGGCGTGTCTACTGATCCGCCCCGCCAGGTCTCCGAGGATCAGGAGGTGGAACCCTTCGTGCCGGGAGATTCTCTCTCCCGCCCCGCTTTACAGGTCAGGAAACTGAGGCCCCGTGAGGCTGCAACTCGCTCCACGTCCACCCAGCTCAGGAGAGCAGAGCTCCAGCCACCAGGGCTCCAGAAACCAGCGCCGGGCACGTCCCGCTTTGGAGGAAGCGGCCACGTGAGACCAGAGTGTTCGAGGCGGTGCCTGGCGCCCATGGATGGCTGGAGAGGAAGCACAGAGGGAAGTGGGCACCTCGCCTTCCCCCCCCAGGACAGTCTTCCCAGCACGTTCAAGTCCCAGAAATCTCTCGTTAAAGTTTTACAGTTTAACCGCTGAACATGCTACTTTGTCTCCATAATTTATACCTGACCTGGGCGTCTAGACATGACATCATGGTAAGGTATGCCTCGTTCTGCGGGAAGTTTACAATAACCAGAGCTCAGCATCGTCCTTACGACAGCCTCGCTCCGCAGCAGCGGGGAGCCCCGTGGGGGGAGCGCAGAGCCACGGGCTCACAGACCTCAAAGGCGCCCCCTGACCCCCAGCAGAATGACTACGAGGACCCCATTTCCAGATGAGAAACCGACCGCAGGTGACTTACAAAGGTCCTGTGGCCAGGAACAGTCACAGCATCTGGCCTCAAAGCCCAAGCTCAGTGCCCACCACCTGCCGCCTCCCGAGCTCCATTCACAGCATCCCTGCTGCTGATCAGCCGCCTCGAGGGGGACGTGGTTGGAGCCCAGACCCCAGCTGCCCCCAGAGGAGAGCTCACCTTTGCAGGTGAGGGCACTCCCCCGGCCCTCAGGGCGGGGCTCCAGCACTCGCAGCAGAGCCACCACCTCCTGATGCTCTCCACCTGCCGGGGCGCTCAGGGTCACTGGCAGCTGAGTGATCCCCACTTCTGGGGTCCCCTGGTGCCCAGGCAATATGTGGGCCTAAACCCCATGCTCACTCAGACCCAAGTCACGTTCACAAAAAGCAGAGCCTGAATCAATCTCTCTTACACACACACACAGACACAACAAAGATTTTAAGGTCCATTTCAGTTCTAAGCACCTGTTTTCTGAAGAGGAAGACACCAAAATCAGTCAGTGTGTCTCTGCAACACGTTGCGCCTAGCCCTGGGCAGGTTGGGAGGATAATAATAGCAGCAAGAACCATTTACTAAGGACCTACTATGTGCCACGGTCTGTGCCACATCAGGTACTTTGTATTCCCCTCATTTGACACACAATAGGACAAACAGCAGCTCTGTGAGGCAGCTATCATTGTACCCACTTGACAGATGAGGAAATGGAGGCTCAGAAAGAGGAGCTGACTTGCCCACAGAGCGAGTGTGTGGAGCCAGGATTTCAACCCTCGGTCTGGGTTGAAGCCTGTGGTCCTTCCACTGTCCAAGCGGGTGAGGGACACAGAATCCCTCGGCATGGACAGACCGATGGCTCCACCGTGCTGGGAGCATGAATGATACACCAGCCAAGCCCAGATCCCCTCCTGGGAGCTCTAGCTGGGAAACTGAGTCACCACGGGCAAAACAGTTAGCCAGTCACGTGACAAGAGGAAGGAGGGGGGTGGAGCCCTTTCTCTCCTCTGGGCAGGGTGGAGAGTCCCAGCCAAGGGCTGCTGCAGGGCGCTCCTGCCCTCAGCAAGCTGGCCCAGCTCATCCTCGCACTCCGGGGGGTTGTATGCGGGCCCCGGGAGGTGAGACTCTGTTCTCCATTCTGCTTGTCCTGTTTGGAAAGCCACCATGCTCTGTCCGTGGGTGTCTGGTTACACAGGAAGGGGTCCGATGCCTTATACCACCGCCACCCTGATGTCCTGCATGGGGGTGTCGGAGGGTCAGGGGACTGGCTGGACAGCCAAGCTGGAGTTCCCCACCCAGCAGCCCAGGATCCAGGGCTGTGACTCTGTTAAAATGGTGCAGAGAGGAGCTTCCGGGCTTCCACTGGACCTCAAACTGGCCTTGGTGAGTCATGTGGTGTCGGAAAGAAAATGTTTAAATGGAGCGGAAGGCAAACCAGACCTGCCCACCAGTCTTGGTGTAGTTCATGCACCGCGCACCCCAGGGGCGAGAGAACCAGGCGAGGCAGCAAGGATGGAGGCCACGGGGGCCTGTCTGGTCTGGAAAAGGATTGGGGAAACTGAGTCTGTCCAGCAAGAGAGAGGCAAAGATGCCTAGGATGGGGGACTGCAAATACACAGCATGGCTTACGCGCAGACAGGGGGCACAGGGCTGGGATTCAGGTGAGACAGAAAAGAGGCAGCCTCTCTGAAGGCAAGCGCCCCCACCCAGGACGTGAGGACCCGGGGACCTCTGTCTGGGGCTGGGACTGCAGCCTCTCTGGAGGCAGAAGGGGCCTGGGCAGACTCCCCAGGTCTCCAGTCCCTGCCTAAATGCCCCTGTCAGCCTTGAGCTGTCCCCTCGGTGGTCTCGGGCTGGGGGCAGGGACTCGGCTATCCCTCCGCCACCTGCCAGGGAGTTTGTGGCTGGAAAAGCACCAGAAGCCACAGAGCCAGTGCTCCTTGGGCTGAACCCCCTCGGGAAGACCCAGAATCAGAACCGCATCGGCCCTGCAGGCCCAGGCTCTCGCAGGCGGAAACGCCCCTCCGTGTAGACCACCTTCCAGGCCACCCGGCCCTGCCTCTCCATCTCAGCAGCCGCCAGCCCCGCCTCAGCCTCCAAGTGGGAGGCAGACACGGGCCGCTGGGCGGCGCTGCAGGAGGGCACAGGAACTCGAAGTCTCCTCTCAGGACCCCCACTCGGGGCGGTTCTGAAGGGCCGTCCATCTCGGAGCTCCTGTGGGGTGGGCGGAGGCCTTCCCGGAGGCTGCATTGCAGCCCAGCCTCTCAGCTTGTTCCATCCATCCTGCTTCCCTTGCCCTGAGAGGTGTTGATCCTCAGAGCACCCCCAATAAACCTCTTGCACAAACCTCCCTCCCAGGGTCTGCATCTTGGGGAACCCAGCCGGCCACAGCTCTCCGGCCTCCCCACTTTCTCAATCCATGTGTGTTTGGCCCTGTGGTCGGACTTGGGCCACCGTGAGTAGGGGTGGGGGCCTTGTCTCACACACTGATGGTTAATGTTATAGGTAGGCTTGGCTGGCCTAAGGCATGCCCACATAGCTGGTAAGATGTTATTTCTGGGTGTGTCTATGAGGGTATTTCCAAAAGAGATGAGCATTTGAATGGGCAGCCTGAGTAAAGATTGCCCTCACCATGCGGGTGGGCACCATCCAATTCTTCCAGGGCCTGAATAGAACAAAAAGGCAGAGAAAGGGCAAATTTGCTCTCCACTCGAGCTGGGCCCTCCATCTTCTCCTGCCCTCCTGGTTCCTAGGCCTCCGGGTTTGGACCGGAACTATACCATTGGCTTTCCCAGTCTCCAGCTTGCAGACAGCAGATCGCGGGACTTCTCCACCCCCAAATCTCGTGAGCCAATTCCTTATAACGAAGCTCTTTCAATGTATCTACATACGTCCTATTGGCTCTGTTTCTCTGGCTTTCTCTTCAGGGCTGCTCTCAGTGGCCCCAGGAAAGGCCAGCTTCGCCCCAGGGCAGGGCTCCAGGAGCGTTTGTCACACCCCTGACCTGGACCACTGGCACCAGAGACCTTACCTGGATAGCTGTTAAACACACAGATACCTGGAGCTGCCCCAGGGTTTCCTGTTCTGGAGGTCTCCATGTCTAATCTGTTCTCTGGGTGATTCTGAGGTCGGCCAGTGAGCAAGGAGCATGAGGCGCCCTCCAGCCTCCTCATCAGCAGCTGAGGCCACAGCCCCACAGGGAGGAAATGAAAATTATATTATCTAAGCTTCAGGTGGATGCTGTGAGCAATTTACCTGCAAACAGGTGTCCCACGAAACCCAAATGACCTCAAATGTCCAAAACAGAGCTATTACAACCTAACACTGTCTAATTACATGCCACTCTTAGAAGACTCTATGCTATTTATTTCTTTTAATAGAATCAGAGTCACTGATAATAGTAAAGAACACTTGCCCCCAGTTTCGCTCCCCAAAGTCCTTCCTTATATACTCCCTCGTTTCATCTGCTAAACGACCCCAAAGGTGAGGTTGGGCAGGCACAACCTGCAGTGAAGGGATGAGGAGAGCGAGACGTGGATTCGATCTTACATCGCTCAACCCAGGTGATCCCCGGTCCTTCATCCACACCTCTGTGCCTGCCTGGAAAACGAAAATCAGGTGAAAACGTGCATTTGACTGGCAGGCGTGCCTTTCTCACTGCGGACGAAGCTGAAGGGCCCTTCCCGCCCCGGCCCCCATGCTGGGAGGCCATGTGCTGTTGGCCATGCCTAAGTCGCCAGTGGCCCAGCTGAGGACAGCCGGGAAGCAGACTCAAGGATGTGCAAACGATTCTCCTCTCCCTTCCGGCTGTTCTTCCCTCCGGGGGGAGAACCTGGAAGCCCCGAAGGCCAGGGCCCTCAGTGGGCTCTCAGGACGGGACCAGAAAGGTGCCCCCCTGCTCCTCACGGCCCCGCAGCCCAGCTCCTTCACTCCCTGGCTGTGTGAGGATGTATAACTCCTCCCGGGTGCAGACCGAGCCAGGCGCACAGGCCATTCCCTCGAGGAAAGAAAAGCCCGCGGCTCTGAGTTGGGGACTACATTTGGGCAGGGCGGCGCAGAGTCGGGAAACCTCCAAATAGAGGGGCGGGCAGGGTGGATTTCGCATTCGGGTGTGCCGCGGGTGGGTAAACTATTGCAGGAAAAGCAGAGAGGCATTGTGGTGCAGTGGCGTGCGCAAGGGTTGGGGTTTGGTGAACCAGAGGGGCTCACATCGCAGCTCTGTCACCACCCTCCCAGCTGGGTCACTTCATCCTCATTCATCTCACACCCATTGTTTGAGTCCTGGCTGGACAGAGGGGATGCGGGGACGAAAAGGACGGCCCATGTCTTCCTCACAAGGTGGTCCAGAGGGCTATACGGCTCACGTCCATGAAAGCCCACGGCCCCCAGCATTGAACGCCTGCTGGATACAAATGCACGCGAGGCCTAAGAGAGAAATGGGCTCATGTCTGCAGTTTACTTTGAAATGCACCAAAAAATAAGACGGATTGAGGGATGGAGAGATGGATAGCCACTTCTGGCTTGTGGGCCGTGGCTCGTCCTCACCCTCTAAGAGGTCTGGACCCTTCTTCTGGGAAAAGAGAGGGTAATTCCCAGCTGCATCACCCCTTAAGATCGGGGGTCACCGGGGGGAATGCCCTCCCCAGCTCAGGCGGCGGGTCCTGGTTTGCTCCTCTCAGACTCAGTGTGGATGCTTCTGTTGTCTGCTTCTACGACTGTCATGATGGGTCCGGCCTGCCAGCCCCCAACCCTCCCATGTGTCACCGGGGGCCAGAGGCATGGAGGTCCCGGATAAGCACTACGGGGAGCTGCTGATGACACTGTAGTCTAGGAGGCCCCAGGAGGAGAAGCAGAAACACCTAGAAGACGGAGCTTCAAATTACAAGTGCTGTCTGGGTGGAGCCCATCCATCGCCGTCCACCATAATAGGCCAAGCGTCCTGCTAAGCATGGGCAGGCCCCAAACAGTCAACCCCAGAGTCCCTGAGGGTGGGACTGGGATGGACAGATGGCCCCTGCCAGTCACTGGCTCTGCCCAGCCTGGGCCAGCACAGCTTGGACCCTGAGTTCATGGCTGATGACATTGGCCAAGGCCCTTCCCCTCTCTCGGCCACAGTGTGGTTGTGATGTGCTCACTGCCTGGGACCCTAGCCTCAGCCAGAAGGTTCTGGAAATGCTTCCCTGCAGTCGTGGGTCAGGTTGAGCATTCTGGCCAACCCAGTCCTCTTCAGTGCATTGGGCCTGGCAACTATCACAGCCTCTCGAAACCAGAGTATGTGACTTTGAGCCCCAGCGTGTGGCCTTGGCCCTAGAGAGGATCATAATTAGAAGGAGAAGGAAGGGGAAGAAGAAAACCAGCTCCTTGATCTGCTGAATTAGCATAACTACCCCTTTCTTTATGTTTTCTCCTGGTTTTCTAACACAGCTCCCGCTTCTCCCCGCCAACACGCAGGCCGCGCTCCATAAGGCTCTCCACTCGCCTGCTGAGTGCTCTGGAGAGAAGCCCACTGGCATTGAACAGGCCACTTGGGGGGCTGACATGTTCGCCTTAGAGCCTCAGAAGCTAATTGAGGGACCCCGCCCTCCCAAAGGCCGCCTTGGCCCAGTGGCTCAGCCAAGCGCAGCGCACATCTGCTGCCCTTTGCCTGGCCCCGCTTCTCTCCCATCCACAGCTCCCCCACATCTTACCCCCAGAGCGCCTGCACCATTCATGTGGTCCAGCTCCTTGTCTCCGGGCTAGCCTGTACTTCACCTCTCAAAGAAAAGGAGAGACTCCCCTCGCCAGGCTCTGCCCGCCCTTCCCAGACCTCAGCAGAGGCCCCCATCTCCCTCCCTGCGGTCAGCACATCAGACTAACAGGAGAGCCTTGCCTTGCACCTGGAGCCTCTCCCAGAGAGATGGGGAGCCCTGTGGCCAACAGGGAAATGCCCAGGTTCCCCCTGAGGCGGTCTAACCCTGGCCCAGAGGAGTCTCAGAAAATTCATGAGTGTAGCAATCATCTCCCACGGCATTGCTCTGGCCCCAGCCTCCCCCTGTGAAATGCCCCTGGGTGAAGAAGAAGCCCCCGCGCGGAGTGCTGAGAGCGCTCTGGACGTGCAGACAGCCCAGCAGCCGAGCAATGCGCCTGCGTCCTGGGCCAGCCCCCGTGCAAGCGCTTCCCAGAAAAGGAAAAGGCAGGTGACATCTGTGGATATTTACAGCCCCACAAAGCATGACGGGAGGTGCCGAAAGATGCTTGCCTGACAACAAAACCCGTGCCGATGGCTGGAACCAGTCCAGGCTAAGGAGGGAGTATCAAAGGGCCCGGATCTCATCAGCAGGGCCATGCTGTCTGCTGAAGCTGAGAGCAAGAGCAGATGCCGACTGGAGCAGGCCCTCAGCTCGTCCTCCCCACCAGGCCAGGGCCCAAAGTTCACCGAAGATGCCAGGAAAGAGGCAGGTGTCAGAAGTGACCGAGTGGGCAGGCCCTATGAAATGTCCTCTCCAGCTCAACCAGCCAGAGAGCTGGCAGCAGCGATGGCACCTTCCTCTTCTGGTCACTCGACCCCTACTTTCCCCCATCGGCTCCAGCAGGGCCTCACATAAACTATCAACACTTCTGTAAGTCCCAGATCCTCATCTACGCAGTCGGGGTAATCGTCCATCCGCCATCCGAACCTCATATCTCACACACATGAAAATCGCCTTTGCTTTCATTCATTCATTCATTCATTCGAGAAATGTCATCAAGTTCCAACTCTTTGCCAGTGGGTTGGGAAGTAGAGATAAATATGACAAGGACATACCCTGCATGGCGGTCACTCAGCGAGAAGACTCTCTAAGTGGTAAGTAGGGCAGGGCTCTGACCTCGCTGCTTGGAGAAGACCCTGGAAGCACAGAAGCTGAGTCAGGGAAGGTGGATAGCTCTTCCAAGAAGCTTGGCCGAGAAAGGAAGCCCAAGATGGGGTGGTGGCCAAAGGGTAATGCAGAGTCGGTAAGATTGTTTCCTTCAAGATGGGAGATGCTTGATGCACTCACGGGCTGACGGGAAGGAACCAGTGGAGAAGAAAGATGGAACCTACAGGAGTAGGGGATGCCCCATGGAGTGGAGCCTTGAGAAAGTCAGCCACGTTGGGTCCAGAGGACCAGGCCTTGGACTGGAGGAGCCCCCCAACTCCCTACTCTGCGGGTCCCACAGCACCACAAACATACCTTTGGCCAAGCCCTTACTCACAGCCTGAGGATTATCTGCTCACTCCTCTGACCCCTACACCGCCCCCACCCCACCCCACCTGGGAGCTCCCTTTTCATGAATGTGACCCAAGCACCTAGCACAGTGCCTGGAACCTCCCAGGCACTCGGGTAAGTTGAATAAATGGCCCTACTTGCTTGTCCCTCCCTTGATGACAGCCATGGTAGGCAAGTCTCAGAGACATCATCAGATCCCCCCAGAATCATTTCCCTAAAATGCTGAGCTCAGCAGACTGGCCAGGAGGTTGCAGCCTCCTCCCAAGAGAACTCCTTCTGGCTTTGAACCCTCAGCCATTCCAAACACAAACACACTCACACACAGAGCTCGAGCCAGGGGTGAAAGGTCAGCATCGCCTTGGACTCAAATCAATCAGCTCAACGCTTGGATGCACCGACTAAGCCCCCTCGCCCCGAGCCTGCCCTCGCCCATATGGGGGCCCAGGGATTCATTTCCCATTCTGGCCAGGACTCCAGCTGAAAGAAAAAAAAAAAGAGGAAAAATCTCCTACTTGAGTTAAATTTATCATCTCCTGATGATAGAGTCCATCAACTTTATGGCAAATCTCCTCCACGACACCAAGGCAACGTGAGATCTGGCCTCTAAAACACAAGGGACCAGGCCGCCTTAGGTATTTCAGGAAGGAGCCAGCCCAGAATCCAGTGGACCTGTCCCTTGTGCTGGGACAACTTTGGGAGGGATTTCCCAAGACCTCAAAGGTCCCAGTTGGCTTAGAGTAAAAATCACTTAATCAGGAGCAAACGACCCAGGTTCCAGTTCTGCAGTGGCCATTCCTCAGCTGGATGATCTTGGCCAAATCTCTTCTCACCTCTGAGCTCAGTTTCTGCGTCTGTCTTAGTCCATTTGGGCTGCTATAACAAAACACCACAGATGGGGCGCTTACAAACAACAAGCACTTATTCTCACAGCTCTGGAGGCTGGAAGTCCAAGATCAAGGTATTGGCAGATTCAGTGTTTGGTGAGGGCCCACTTTCTGGTTCACAGATGGCCGTCTTTTCATTGTCTCTTCATGTGGCAGACGGGAAAGGAAGCACTCTGGGCCCTCTTTATAAGGACACAAATCCCATTCATAAGGGCTCCACCCTCAGGACCCAATCACCTCCCACAGGCCCCACCTGCTAACACTATCACGTGGGGAAAGAGGTTTCAACATATGAATTTGGGGGGAACACAAACATTCGATCTAAAGCAGCATCCACACCGTGGAAATGTAGAGTAACATGACCTAAAGCTCTTCCCAAAGTGTGAAGCACCATTTCAAAGATAAACAGTAATGACATGATGATATGACGTTGATAAGGGTGATGATGTCACCTCTGCTCCAGCCAACCGAACTAACTGAACGGACATCTACTGGTAGAATGTGGCTTAAGGAACTACTTTGAAACTTAAATCTAGTGGTGAAGCAGTCGCACTGTGTCCCATGCACGATGCTACTCCTTTGATCAGCGTGGCAAAAATCACGCTCCAGGTGCAGAGTCAGTCAACAATCCTGACAGAACCCTAACTAAGCTCCAGGCACTGTGTTGGGCACCGCAAAGCAAAGAGATAATGACAACAGCCTCTGCCCTCCAGAGCCTCTCAGCCTGTCCAACGGCAGTGTAAAGTCTAATTTGGCAAATATGATTCAAAACCCTTGATGTGGCTCCATGCCCCTTGACCCAATAATTCTGCATAGGATTTATCCTAATGAAATTATTAAAAGTGTTGACAAAGATTTAGCCAAAAAGATCTTCACAAAGTTCCAGTTCCAGGAATGATGGCGTAGCTCATATCAGACTAAGCCTACTTTAGATAAAAATTATAAACTCCAGATAAATGTCTTTTAAACAACTACTTGAAGGCACTAGAGAGCAACAAAGAGCCAGCAGAAACTGGAGGGGATTCAACTCTTGCAGACTGGACTAGAACTAAGTGAGTTCCACATGACATGGCTTTGTCCCTGAGGGCACATCTCAGTTCAGGCAGTGCAGGGTGGCCAGAACTCAAGTCAAAAACTTCAGTTGTTCTGGATAAAGGCTGCCAGAGGACCTGGAAACTGAGGGAAGAAATCTAATAAGGGAGGAGCCACATAGAACAAAGAGCCCCAAACTCGGTGTACAAACTCCCCTGACGTCCTTGGCTGACCCCTGAACTGTGTGAGTGTAGAGGGGATGCCAATGAGTTCAGCAGAGGACCATCGTGGGAGGCGATGAAAGCTGAGCAGAGACCGCCGCCGCTGCTCAACAGAAGGGAGACATTTTAGAACCGGAGTCTCTCCAAGTTGGGGCAGAGTTAACAGCTAGGGCTTGCCTTTGAAACCACAGAAAAGCTAGGCCTTACGAGTAAAAAGTATAACCCAGGTCTAAGGGATTTACATACCCACCCCATAAAGGATACAAACCAAACCTTCACACATTTACAGCAATTAAGTGCTTGCTAGAGTGAAAATCCACACTCTTCAAAGAAACCAGAATCTCTATAACATATCCTCCAAAGTGTTCAGCATATAAGCAAAAGGCATTAACATGGGAAGAAAGAAAGAGAGAGAAAAGAAAGGAAGGAAGGAAGAAAGGTAGGGAGACAGAAACAATTGCAACCCAAACCAAGAAAAAAGTGCCAATACAAACAAACCATAAGATCACTCAGAAGTTGGAAATAGAAGACAAGGACTTAAAAGCAGCTATTATATATAAGTTCTAGGATATAAAATAAATTATGGTCATAATAAATGAATAGATGGAGAAATCTTATCAGGGAAATATTAACCAAAAACACACACACAAATGGAAATTCTAGAACTGAAAAGTATAATATCTGAAATGAAAACTTCACTGGATGGGCTTAACAAAAGATTGTAGACGTCTGAAGAAAGAGTCAACAAACTTGAGGACAGATCAACAGAAATTATCCAGTCTGAAGAACAGAGGAGAAAAAACAGACCCTCAATGATAATATCAAGCAATCTAACATGCATGCTAGTGGAGGCTTAAGAGGAGAGGAGAGAATGGGGCAGAAAAAATGTTTGAAAAAATGATGGACGAAATTTTTCTAATTTGGTAAAAAAAAAAAAAAATGACTTAAGAGATCCAAAGTGCTCAAAGAACTCCAAGCAGGATTCAGAAAATCCCACCTGGTAACACTGTAGTCAAACTGTGGAAAGGTAAGGATAAAAAAAAATCTTGAAATCAACCAGAGGAAAAAAAAGACAGGTTCTAGAGAGGAAACTACAATATGAACATGGCAGACCTCTCACCAGAAACGATGGATGCCAACAGACAATGGAACGACCAATCTGTTGAAAGCACGGAAAGAAAAATCATCAACCCAGAATTCTGAATAATGAAACTCAATGCAAATATTATCCAAAAACTGGAGTATTGGAGATGATGTGGAGAAACCGGAACCTTATACATTGCTGGTGGGAATGTAAAACGGTGCAGCCACTATGAAAACAGTTTGGCAGCTCCTCAGCAAGTTAAACATAGAATTACCACGTATGGCTCAGAAATCCCAACCCTGAGTATATTTCAAAAAGAATCAAAAACAGTACTCAAACAAAAACTTGTACGTGAATGTTCACAGCGGCACCACTGAAAATAGCCAAAAGGGTGGAAACAACCCAAATGTCCATCAACTGATGAACAAATAAACAAAATGTGGTATATCTATGTAACAAGATGATAGTCATTATTCAGATATATCTCACAACTTGGATGAAGCTTCAAAACATTTCGCTAAGTAAATAAGCCAGACACAAAAGGCCACATATTGTATGATTGCATTTATATGAGATAGCCAGAACAGGCAAATCAATAGAGACAGAAGGCAGATTTGTGGCTGCCAAGGGCTAGGGGAAGAGGGGAATGAGGGATGACTGCCTAAAGAGTCTGGGGTCTCCCTTTGGGGTGATACAAAATTTCTGGAACTAGATAGCAGTGATGGTTGCAAAGCATTGTGAATTATACACTTTAAAATGGTTAAAAAGGTAAATGTTATGTTATGTGTATTTTACCATAAATAAAATTAAGGCAAAATAGATACTAAAAAATGTTTTTCAGTTGAGAGAATTCACTGCCAGCAGACCCACGCTACAAGAAATGCTGAAAGAACTTCTTGGGGCTGAGAAGAAAGGACACCAGATGGAGGCTCAGATTCCAGGAGAAATAAAGATCATGGAAATGATAACTACTGGGTAAATAAAAGACTATTTTTTTCCTCCCTTTTTAAAAGGTGATCTGGTTAATACAAAAATTATAATAATGAACTGTGAAGCTTTTAACATATTTAGATTTTAAACATATGATAACAATAGCACAAAGGCCAGTGGGGGTAGATAAACGGAATCATACTGTTTCTAGAACTGAGAAATAATACGGAGAAGTATAACTAAAAATCCAATAAAGGAAAACATGCAATTTGTTTCCAGTCATGATAGACTAACTCATACTGAACTTGCCCCCCCATCATAAACAACTAGAAAACTGGACAAAATTTATGAAACAAATGTTTACAGACACCGGACAGGAGGCAATTAGGAAAAGTGATTCCTAAGGGAAGAGAAACACACAAGGTGATTCCTGGAGGCACCTTCTGGCCCGGAGCACATAGAGGAGGAAGTAAGAAGAACGTGGCAATCTCTCTGAATTAAAGAAAGAGAAATCAGAGTTCAGGGAGGCTGAGGTAAATTCGGTGGACAGAACACCAGAGAAAAGCAAATTAAATAGAAAATTATGTATAGGGTCAAAACTTATTGAACTGTACACTTGTGACGTGTGTAAATTATATGTATGCAATAAGTGGTATGTAAATTACACCTTGGTAAAGTTAATTTTTTAAATGCATAAGTGATTATTAAATTAAGAAATAGAAAACATGTACAGCCCTATGTAGATTAAAGAAAGTGAATTTGTTATCAAGAACTTCCCTGCAAAGAAAATTCCAGGTCCAGATGGTTTCACTGTGAATTCTATTAAATATTTAAGGGAAAAGTAATATCAACTTTACAAAAACAAAAATGCTTTCAGAAAATAGAGGAGGAGGAAAACAGAGGAGGAGATTTTCCCAATTCATTTTATGAGGACAGCATAACCCTCATAACTAAACTGACAGGCATGATAAGGAAAGAAAATTACAGACAAATATCAAATATAGAAATATAAAAAAGAATAACACATCCAAATGAGGTTTTTATCTCAGTAATAATAAGGTTATTCCCAAGAACAAAAGGTTGGTTTAATATTCCAAATCAATGTGATTTGCCACATTAACAAAATAAAGGATTAAAAATCACCTCAATATAGATGCAGAGAAAGCATTCGACAAGATTCAGCCCCTATTCTTGATGAATACTCTCAACAAACTAAGAATAAAAGTGACTATCTTCATGGGATAAACGGCATAGATGAAAATCTACTGCTAACAACATACTTAGTGAAATATAGAGAACTTCCACCCTGTGATCAGAAACAAGGCAAGTACATTTATTGTCATCGAGTCTATTAAACATCTTACTAGAAGTTCCAGCTAGTCCAATAGGGCAAGAAAAAGAAATAAAAGGCATAAATATTTGAAAAGAAGAAGCAAAAATATCTTTACTTACAGAGGACATGATAGTTTATGTAGAAAACCCAAAGGAATCAATAAATAAGCTACTGAAACTAACAAATGAATTTAGCACATTTTCACATACAAAGTCAATATTTAAAAATCAAATATATTTCTATACACTAGCAGCAAAATAATAAAATGAAATTTTAAAAAGCAATCCCATTTTTTAAAAAGCACTGAAAATACAAAATACTTATTAATAAATTTAATAAAAGACAAGCAAGACTTCTAGCCTGAAAAATGCAGAACATTGCTGACAAACATGAAAGATCTAAATAAATGGAGAGTTATACTATGTTCATGAACCAGAAGACTCATTATTAGACATCCATTCTCCCCAAATTGGTCTAGAAACTCATGACAATCCTAATTCTAATCCCAAGAGGCATATTTTTGGTAGACATTGATACATTGATTGTAAATTTTTGACGGAAATGCAAATGAACTAGAGTGGTCAAAACAGTATTAAAAAAGAAGACATTTTAAAAGGAAGAAGAAATGACATTCCCTTTCATTCTCATTAGAACAGCCAAAAATTAAAGAGACTTGACAACACCAAATGTTGGCAGGGACGTGGAGCAACTGGAACATACTTTGCTGGTGTAACCTGGTAAAACCACATTGGACAACATAAACACACACCACGACCTAGCAATTCCACTCAAATGCCAAGGGACGTAAAATCATATGTCCACAGAAAGACATATACAAGAAAGTTTACAAAAGCTTTATTGGTAAAGCCAAAAACTAGAAACTACTCAAATATCTATCCTCAGGAGAATGGATGAGTAAAATTGTGGTTATTCACCCAATGGGACGATCCCCAGTAACAAAACAAATAAACTACTGATGCTCATGTAACGACATGAGTAAATCTCAAAAACATTATGTAAAGTGAAAGAAACCATACTCAAAAGAGTATACACTATACGGCTCCATTTATACGAAGCTCCAGAATAGGTAAAACTGATCCATGATGCGAGAGAGCAGGCAGTGGTTGCTAAGGGGTGGGAACTTGCTAGGAGGTGATAACACGTGTATGCATTTATCAAAACTCATTAAATTGTACGCTTAAGATCAGCGCATTTTGGTGTATGTAAATTTTACCTGAGTGAGAAAAAAAGACACGTACAGCAATGTTATTAATGATTTACAAATTGGAAGCAACTGAAATATCTTGTAGTAGGGGTTTAGTTTATAAAGTGTGCACCCAAATTCCACAGCCACTAAAAATGATACTACAGAACACTATCTGTTCACAAGGAGAGATGTCGGTGACAATGAAGTTATCCAACAGCACGTACAGTACCACTGAGGTGTAAGCACAGAAGGGCTGGAAGCCCTCCACCGAAGTGAGAGTCAAGGTCACCTTGAGCGGTGGAATTCTGCGTACTGTCACTGTTTCTACACTGAACACGTACTTGTTTTTGTAATAAGAAAAAATTATTCCTAGATACATACATAATAGTTATAGACATAGATACACAGACACAGTTAATTCTCATGATTCACAGCAGTTCTGTTCTATGAAGTCACAGGAAACCCTGAAATAGCGAATACCAAGCCGTTGCTCCTGAGAGAAAGACAGGACTAGGTTCCCCCGAGCGTCTGGTCACGATGTTTTCATCAACTGATCAATGCGTAGCTTTGTTTCACGTGTGCTTCTGCTTAAAGGCACCTTGTTGATTCCGTGACGTTGAACTCACAGCCAACAGCACTGTAACCAACGTCTGAACGAAGCTCATTTCACACACGTATTCTCTCCATAACGCACATCATAGCCTTCTGACGCTTCAGAACACTACACAGCACTACGCTTGGAGACATTTTAAACAATGAGATCACAAAAAAGCACGATAATGCAAAAAGCATGGCACCAAACAGACCATGAAGAGGACACTTGTTTGCAGTCTGAGAGGTGAAACGAGGCAGAGCGTCGCCCTGTTTGACCTCAGCTGGGAGCACGCACGGCGGGTGACTCAAAGTTTGTGCTGTTCTGCACGCATCTTGAATGATCACGCAAGTGCCACGAGCATTGATTTGGGGGTTACAAATAAATTTTGGCAAATAGGCAGATTCACAAACACAGAATTCTCAACTAATTAGCCTTGACTGTCTGTAGACATGTCTAGGAAGGAAGGTCCCTCCCGCAGTCTTGGCCCTGCCCTCCTGGGCATCCAGGGAGGGAGGAAGAAGGGGGGTGATGGGAAGGAGGACCTGAGAGAGGCCACCTGCCCCTAGGTAGTCACAGTCCCAAGTCGCAAGACCGGAGGGATCTGAACACTTGGAAGGAAGACCAGTCACAGCCAAAGAAAAAGACGCTTCCCCGGGGAACAAGATCCGAACCACAGCAAACCCACTGAGGAGGGGGCCTCGGACCTGCATCCTTTGCAGAGGGGCCACCATGGGGACTGAGGGGGAACCAGCTTAGGAATGTGCCTAAAGTCACAGACATGGCTCTGATTTCGCCTTCTGTCTTTACTGTTGCGTATTTGGGGATGTAAAATCTTTACAAGGGCTTTCAGGAGCCGGCCCCAAACTCAGCCCAGGCCCTCAGGCTCCCAGGAATCCTCAGCCCCTCAGGGTTTTCAGGACCCTCGTGCTCCCAGCGGGAAGGGGCCACTCGACCCTGAGGCTCTCTGAAAGAGGCTAGCCTTGCCCTCGCCCTGAGATGGATACACGGCTGGTCCAGATGG
Source organism: Equus przewalskii (assembly GCF_037783145.1). Taxonomy (NCBI): domain Eukaryota; kingdom Metazoa; phylum Chordata; class Mammalia; order Perissodactyla; family Equidae; genus Equus; species Equus przewalskii. The sequence continues at coordinate 9,425,177 of NC_091842.1, read as the reverse complement.
GCAAGTGCAGAAGGTTCCTCCACCAGGGAGGGGCTGGCAGACGCTCTGAGGCTGAGAGTGTCTCAAGAGGTGCCAGCAACTCTTAATAACCAGCCCAGGAGGCTCAGATGCTTCTGGTGAGTGTATTGGTCATCGCCAGGTACGTGGTTTATCAGATAAGAGCTTCCTTTTGGAGGTGAGGGGCCAAGCTCTCAAGGGTGGGCACCTTTGGGGGGCATCTGACCAGTTCATAGTCACCCCGTCTTTTCACCCAAGAAGGGTGGGCCCACAGCCCTGCCGAACCCTCACCTGCCCCAATGGGCAGAACCTCCTGGATGGCAGGAATCGCTCCCAATGGTCCGCCAGCCTCCTGTGCTTGGTTCACTGGGCCCACAAGAAGAATTATCCAAACCCTGGAAAAATGGCAACAAGGCGATGGCCCGGCCTGGTAACATCATGCTAGAGCACTCTGGAATGAGGCTGCCTCAGTGCCTCCGACCCCCGGGGAGAAGGTCGCTTTGTTTAGTTACCGTGGACCACGGATGACAGCGCAGGTTCTGGAAAACTGGGAAGATGCAAATGCCTTCTGCTCGGGGGAGAGGAGAACCCCAAAGGCTTTGTTTTACTGTCCTGTGGGATCTAATTGAATGATCTTACTTCAGGTTCTTATTTCATATATATACAAAATATATTTCTTATTTCACATATATTTCGTATAGTTCGCATATATGAAATCTATCTCACATGATATATGTATATACTCACATTGTATATGTATATATATCAGTAAAGGATCACCCTCCGCCTCAGAGAGGTTTGCTGTTTGCACTTGGCTCCTGAGCCCTTGGAATGAGGGTCTTTGTTGACCGGGGAGCCCTGGGCCACCCAGACGGTCTGCACCGACAATGTCATTTATAAGGACATCCCTGGACCAGGTGATGCCAGCTCCACCACCAGAGCACCAGGAACAGCTCAGCCACACGCATCCATCATGTACACACCACCAATCCCACCAAGAACTCTGGGGGCCTTCCCTGGTGGGCAATACTCCGTGCAGATGGTCGCGTGTTGTAGCTGGGAGAAATTAAGCATGTGCACCTCTCCACTGGACGGGGACCACCGGATGCTGTGCGTGTGGCGCCCTCCTGGACTCTGCCCATGCCTCGTTGCCCTTGGCTGATTTTCATCTGCATCCTTTCACCGTAATAAACCATCAGCGTGGGCACAGCAGCTTTCGGGTTCTGTGAGTTCTGGTGAATTACCAAACCCAGGGGTGGTCTTGGGGCCCCTGGTCTGCATCTCTGTCAGTTGCTCTAACCCTCCTTTGAACAGCGTTGCCAGTCTGCTGCTTCCCTTGTGAAACGTGTTCTGTAAAACACGCTCACCAGCTCCTCGTGGGAGAATGAGGACTTAGACATTCTGAGACCTAGACTTCATCTAGGAGTTCACGCCTTTCTTCAATAAAGAGAACGTGAAGAGAGATACAAACTAGACGAGCTCAAGCACCTCAGTGGTTTCCAGGAGAAGGAGGAAGGGGCCCCACTCAGGCCTGACCCAGTCACCTGGGAAGAACCAGACAGTCCCGCTGGGTGGGGAGGGGCGGCTGGGAGGTAGACAGGAGACACAGGTTATAGTCAGCTGAGGCGACGATGGGGTGTGGGGGTGCTCAGAGGCTCTGCGGGCTGAGAGAAGGGCCCAGAAGCCTTCTTAATGCCGAGGGAAGGCTTCTAACGATGAGGCCTCGATGGTAAACCGGCACCTCGTTGGGTGGAGCCAACGTTACTCATTTTATTGATCATTGAAAAGCGCTCAGTCGGTTACTCAAGGGTCATCAATCGATTTGCGAGAAGCCCCGCAGAGTCTAGCCAGCAGGGCCACTCCTGTCTGTCAGGGGGACCAGGTGTCTCTCCCCGCGGCCATGGCACTGACCCGAAAGGCAGGCCCACGTCCTGGCTTCGAGGGCCTCTGACCTCACTGAGGGACCTGGCGCGAGCTGTGGTCATTCAGCACAGAGTGCAGGGTCCTGCCACCCACGCCTCCACCCAGGGTAGCACGGCCTCTCCTCACCCCCCGCCCCTGAGCTCCCTCCTGCTCCTCCCCGAGCAAAGGCCCAGGGCAGTCTGTGCCCCCAGGTGTGGCCCAGCTGCGGAGGCTGCCCAGCGGCCCTCCCAGGATCAGGAGGAAGGATGCCACCTCCGACACTTTCACATCCCAACCCCGTCCTGCAGCTCAGCTTTGGGCCGCCGGCTGGTCAAAACATCACCACCATCATTATTATTACTGCTATTTCTGTTGTTATGCTATTATTTGTAACCCAAAGCATTTTAGGCAGTTCACAATCAAAGCATATACTTATGTTATAACTTATTATAACTTTATTATAACCTAACATATATATAGGTCTATGTATATGCATATATATATATATATATATATATGACAAAAATACATGCTGGGTAATAAAAAAAGATAAGAGAGAACGATTTTGTCAGAAAGTCAGGTTGAGGAGAGCTACTGTTTCCAAATACGACAGTGACCCCTGAGCCTCGGGACTGACCAGCTGTTCCGCGGATTGAGGCGGGCTGCAAGCCTCTTGGGTGGGCAGGACCCGCCTTCCCTGGCAGTGACGGTGGCAGGGATTTGCTGTGGGCCAGCCCTGACTTCCACGTGAGCGCTGCTGTCCGGCCCCATCGGGCTCCGCAGCCAGGCTGAGCCCGACCCCGACCTCTCATCCTCCCTCTGGGCACCAGCTGGGCAGAGGGCAGGGGCAGTGGGCCAGGCCTTCCTGCCGTGGCCTGCCACCAGGTCTGTCTGCCTCAAGCTACAACAGCCTTCAAGGCTGGTGGGCCCTCGTATGCATCTGCTCAGAGCCCGGACACCCAGCTCTCTCTGCCCCAGGCCCTGCGTGAGTGGGAGCCAGGGCAGAAGAAACAGACTGTAGGTCGAACGCTCCCCCCCAAGCCAGGGCTCGTGATTCTCCTCCACCCCCCACCCAAGCGGTGCACACAGGGACCCCACCTCGACGCCCTGGTGCAGGTGGCAGCCTCACCCCAGTTTGGAGGGTCCAGAGCGTCTGGTTCAGAGGCGCTTGGGAACAGGAAGGAAGGAATGTGGAGGAATGGAGACCCGCTCCCAGGAGGAGGGCAGAGGAGGGAGGAGCACCCAGAACTCCACAGCCCGGCTGGGCCACGCCCTGTCCCCTGCCCCCCACACCCCTGCAGACTCACCCTCGTCACAGTTGCTCCCGGTGAAGCCAGGGCAGCACCTCCACTCCAGCGCCGTCACGGTGCGGTAGGACACTCTGTATGTGGGTCTGATCAGAGTCCTGTAACTAACACAAGGGCAGCGTCAGGACAGGACAGTGTGAGCGCCCGCCCGGCCGCCCCAGACTCCAGCCCTGCAGGACAGCCCAGCCCAGGGCTCCGGGAGCCACCCATCGCCTTGACTCTGTGGCGGGCAGCTGTGTGGTCCCGGGCAAGTGACCACTCATCTCTGTGCCAGGTGAATTCTTAAGTTCCTTCCAGCTCTGCCTTCCTGCAAGCGTCCAAACGTGGCCACCTAAGGGGTAAATGTCCTCCACACCGACTGTTATGGACTGAATCGTGTCCCCCAGAATCCATGTGTTGATGCCCTACCCCTGCCACAGTGTGACTATCTAGACATGGGTCTTTAGGAGGGAGTTAAGGTTAACTGAGGTCGTCAGGGTGGGGCCCTAATCCAATGGGACTGGTGGCCTTATAAGAAGAGGAAGAGAGAGACGTCGCTCACACGCACGCACTGAGGAAGGGCCACTGGAGGACACAGCGAGAAGGCGGCCATCTGAGAAAATAAATTTCTACTGTTGAAGCCACCCAGTGTGGGATATTTTGTTACAGCAGCCCGAGCCGACTGAGACGTTGACCAAGATAACGAACAAGGAAAAGAAAAACATCGTTAGAACCTGTACAAACTCCAGCCACTCGCAAGTCACTGGACTCCAACTTCCTTCCCAATCGTTATTACTTTTTGTTGATTCATCTAATGAATATTTATTGAGCGCCGACTACATGCTCTCCTGCACGGTGGTCACAGATTGACAACACTGAGTGCCCATCCTCGAGACACTCGCAGCCCGGCGGCCGAGAGAGACGCTGCAAGGAGAACTCGAAGCCCAGCAGTGGGGCCCTCGCGGCCATCGAAAGCTCTTGCACACTGCTGTGGGTTCCGTGGTCAAATCTCACGCTCCTACGGTTTCGAAATTTTTCTTACAAATAACTTTTTACTATTTTGTGAAACTGCAAAAATAGTGAATATAAAATACATGGCCCAATTTCACAAGGGGGATAAATTGGGCTTTTACTATTCGCTTTACAGGCATCATTACAACCCTGCCGCTTGATGGAGTTGGCACGACTTCCTGTTGAAAACAAAACTGTATGACTTCACAAAATTTGAATCTGCTGACACCAAGCAATTTAACCGGTGAACGGAAAAATCATGAATTAATTGGTAGCAGTGGGCGTGACGTTCTGAGATGCATCGTGGACAGGAAAACACACAAGTCACGTCTCGAATTTCAGAAATACAGCACTAAATGTGAAAAACCCTGTTACACTAATTTTTTCTCTTAAAAAAATCTTCTCACTCGTGTTTCATAAGCATTCCAGCAAACCAGCTTGCCCCTGGAATCTAAAGGGGGTATGACAGCACTGTGTGCGCTGCCAGCGGCTGGCACCTTTGAGAGAGGAGTGAGAGTCTGTACGGAGAGGTGCCCACAGCTGGGAGCTGGAGGGCGAGCCCAGGCCTTTGGACATCAGATGCCCCAAGGGAGCCAGTGATGTAGGCCAACGGGGGGTGGGGAGGTGACAGAGGAACAGTGTCACCATCGCCACTCCTTACAGCAAGGGGCTCGGTGGGACATAAGTGGATTGATGAACCTGGGTGCAAGGAGTACAAAGAGACTGCAGAATAAACACACACTCACACACTTTCACACTCACACACTCAACTGAAGCAGGTCAGGCTGGGAGAGGAGAGAAGTTTTAATTTGCGTAAAAGATGCCCGGTTTAAAACTAATTTCTGAAATGAGATCGTTGCTCCAGTGGAGAGAAAGCAGGAAAGCTCTGGAATCTAGCCGGGGCCACATGCCGGCAGGAAAGCGTTTGTTGCTTGAATCTGTGCATCCCAAGGGGTCCCTCCTGTCACCTCAGCACCCTGGGGCAGACGGACTCCCGGGATGCGGGGGCTTCACCCCGAACTCATGGTGTTGGACGACTTGTGCACATTATTCAACCTCCCTGAGCCTGTTTCCTGGTCTGCCTGCTGAGGACCCCCTGGAGACAGGATGTGGGGGCGGGGCGGAGGGGCGAGGCTCCCTGGGAGGGCGCATGTTCAAGGCGCTGAGAGCAGAAGTGGAGGCACAGATGCTGGGTCGGCACAACGCAGATGTGCCCTCCTTCCTGCCAGCCCCCGCCCTTCGGCTGTGCCCACTGGGGTCAGGAGACAGTCCGAGCTGCTTGGTCACGAGCACTGGCCCTTCTTCAGCTGACATGGCCCCCTGTGTCGCAGGCCACCCCTCAGCCTCCAGCCCGTGAGCCCTCAAATGCACCGGTCATTCTGCAGTCCATACCTTGAATGACGACGATGATAAAAACAATAATAGATAGATTAGGAGCTTGGCCCGAGCGCTCACCACGCGCCAGTCACATTCTGAGTGTTTTATATTTGCTGACGCACAACCACCCTAACAGGTGGGTACTATGACTATTCCTAATTTACAGATGAGGAAACCGAAGCACAGAGAGGTTCAGTAACTTTCTCAAGGTCACACTGCTAGAAAATAGTGGAACTAGGATCCAAACCCAGGCAGAAGCGGCACAGCCTAAAAATGCTAGTTTGTGTCTGTTAAGGACGAGGGAATATTTTTTCCTTCCTACGTCTGCACAAAGTACTGATCTGAGGCCTCCGAACCGGAGGGAGAGCTCGACCCCCAGAGAAGGTCTCTTTCTGCCCCTCATCTGTGGGCCATGGGGCTGGCCTGTCCCACTTTGGGACCGAGAGGAACCAGGTGGTCTGCCAAGTCCAGGAGCAGGGGGTGCCAGTAGGTGGCGCTGCTCCACCAGCCCAGCAGGCCAGGGCTTGGCAGGGCAGACCCCCGCGGTTTCACCTGAGTGCCCAAGGCAGGCTCAGGGTTGGTGGCCTGTCCCCGGTCTGGGCAAGAGCCTGAGGGAGCTTCGCTTTCCTACGTTCGCGAAGAACTCCTAGCCCTTCTGCCGGGGTCCAGTCTGCAAACCCAGGGATCTTTCTAAAACGCAGATCCAGTTTTGCGACTGGCTTCTCTCAAAACCTCCCATGACTCCCACAGACTAAAGACCAAACTCTTCAGGTCGGCAAATAAGGCCCTGCCTACCTTTCTACCCTCCCCTCCGTCTACCACCAGCAGCCGAAGCTCCTACCACCACAGTACAACAAGCTGCTCTCCCTGCCTCCGGGCCTTTGCACGAGCAGCTTCCTCTGCCTACCTGCACTTCCTCATTTACCCGGCCTGAGAAAAGTCTCCAAAGGACTTCACGGTGTGACTCAAATGTCCCCTTCTCCTCTGAGAAGCTCCCCTACGCCCTGGCCAGAGTTCACAGGCTCCCTCCTCAGCGCCCCCATGACACCTTGCACAGAGCTCGGTTTTGACCCAGTGCTCATTCGCGTACTAAGCAGATATATACCGAGAGCCCGCTGCGTGCCAGGCACTGGGAATACAGATTGAATACGGCAGTGTGGGCTCCGCTCTGCCAGAGCTGTGGCACTAACATATGACCACACGTGTGGATGGATGACCTCACACTTGGGTCAGTGCTATGATGGAAGCACTGAGTTCACGGCCACATTATAATGGATTTTTTTCTTGTTTTATTAAAATGTAATTTACATGCAGTAAAATAGGTCAATCTAATGTCTAGCTCAATGCATTTTTACCTATGTGTACACCAACGTTTCCATCACTCCAAAGTCCCCTTGCGTCCCCTCCAAGTCGATTACCCAGCCCCTAGAGCTAACCATTCTTCTGACTTCTCTCAGCAGAGGTTGGTTTTGCCTGTTCTAGAATTTCCTATAACGGAATCTTACAAGAGGCACTCATTTGTGTCTGTCCTCTTCCATCCATTATGTCTGTGAGGCTCATCCATGTCGCTAAGTGTAGCTGTATGTTGTTCCCGTTTATTGCTAAATAATATTCCATTAGATAAATATACCACAGTTTGTCCATTCCCCTGTTGATGGACATCTGGGTTGTCTCCAGCTCTGAGCTATGATGAAAGAGGATGCTGTGAGCGTTCTCGTAGAACTCATGTGAACACAGGTTTTCATTTCTCTGGAGCATATACCCAGGGATGGATATATGTCAGACTTTAGTAGATGCAACAAACAGATGTGCCGAACCCACGCGGAGGAAGCCGCTCGCATCTTAGCAGCAGCGAATGAGTTCCAGTTGCCCCATCACCTCGCCGACGTTTACACTGTCCGCCATTTTCACTTTACTCCTTCAAGGGTGTGCGTAGTACTTTTCTTTACTGTTTAATTTGCAATTTCTGTTGACTAAATAAAGTTGAGCCCCTTTTCATGTTTGTCACATGGACATCTCCTTTTGTGAAGCTCCTGTTTAAGACTTGTGCCCACTTTTAAATTGGGTTTTGTGCTTTTTCTTATTAATTTGTAAGATATATATTTTTTGTGGGAGACCTCTGTCAGATTTATGCATTGCAAATGTTTTCTCCCAATCTGTGACATGCCTTCTTATTTTCTTAAAGGAGTATTTATCATAATCAGTTTTTAATTTTGATGAAGTCCAATTTACCACTTTAAAAATTTTACTATTGGTTGGGTAGGAGTCAAGGTTCATTGTTTTTCATTTGGATATCCAATTGCACCAGTGCTAAAAAGACCTTTTTTCCCTCCATTGAATTATTTGAGTGCCTTGTTGACGACCAAGTGATTGTTTAAATGTGTGTTTATTTCTGGACTCTCTGTTCTGTTCCACTGATCTGTTTGTCTGTCCTTGCACCAAAACCACGCTGCCTTATTAACGTAGCTTCATAGTACGTGTCGAAATCTGGTAATGTAAGTTTTATGATTTTATTCTCTTTCAGGCTATTCTAGGTCTTTTGCCTTCCCAAAGATCTTTTTAATTGGCTTATCAATCTTTGCAAAAAAGCTCATTATCATTTTGATAAAGATTACATGGAATCTATAGACTCATTTGTAGAAAACTGACATCCTAATAATATTGTCTTCCTATCCATGAAAATGGCATAAGTTTCCATTTATTTAGGTCTTGATTTTTTCTCAGCAGTCTGCACATTTTTCGTTAAATTTACTGCTAGATCTCTGTATTAGTCTGTTCAGGCTGTCGTAACAAAATACCATAGGCTGGGGGGCTTGAACAACAGAAATTTATCTTCTCACAGCTCTGGAGGTTGGGAAGGCTGAGATCAAGTTCACAGCCACGTCGGTTTCTGGTGAGGACTCTTTCTGGCTTGCAGTGGCCAGTGTGTGTGTCCTCACACGGCCTTTCCTCGGTGTGCGTGTGCGTGTGGAGGGAGAGAGAGAGAGGGAACTCTCTGGGGTCTCTTCCTATAAGGACACTAATCTTGTCAGACCAAGCTCCCCCCACTTATGACCTCATTTAACCTTACTTCCTTCCTTAGAGGCCCCATCTCCAAATACAGCCGCACTGGGGGTCCGGGCTTCAACCTATGAACGTGGGGGACACAGACATTCAGCTCACACCAGTATCTGACGCTCTAATACTTTGCTGTACCTGGGGAGGTTTTTTACCTTTCTTTTTCCGCTTTGGTTCCGCTAGTATATCGTTATTCATTTTTTCTTTATTAACCTTGTATTTTGGCCCATTCGGGCTGCTGTAACGGCACACCACAGGCTGGGTGTCTTACAAACAACAGAAGTGTATTTCTCACAGTTCTGGGAAGTCCGAGATGGAGGCATCAGCAGAGTCGGGGTCTAGCGAGGGGCGGCTTCCTGGTTCGGAACAGCTGTCTTCTCGCTGTGTCCTCAGGCGGCACAAGAGGTGAGGTAGCTCTCTGGGGTCTCTTTTTTAAGGGCACTAATCCCATTCAGGAGGGCTCCACCCTCATGACTTAATCACCTCCCAAAGGCCCCACATCCTAATTCCTCATGTTGGGGTTAGGATGTCAACTGATGGACTGTGGGGGGACACAGACATTTGGTCTATGGCGCCTCGTATCCAGTGAACCTGCGGAGTTCTAGCACCGTATTTGTCTCTTCCTTTGGATTTTCTGTGTACCCGATTATGTCGTCTGTGAACAGAGTTCTCCCTCCTTGTTTCTGAGCTAAACGCCTTTTATTTCCTCTCCTCGCGTTATTGCCGACAGAACAATGCGGAATAGAAGTGGCAACCACAGACATTGCTTTCTTACTCTCAAACTAAGGGGGGAAGGTGCAATATTTCATCAATTAAGCAGGACGTTGATTGCAGGTTTCGTAACAGATACTCTTTGTCAGCTGGGGGGAGGTTCCCTTCTGTTCCTAGCTTGCTCAGAGTTGTTTTTTTTCTCATTCACTCAGCGGGTGCTGAATTTTATCAAATGATTTTTCTGCATCTATTGAGATGATCACATGGTTTTTCTCCTTTCTTCCATGATTTTGATGAAATCACATTAATCAGTGTGCAAATGTGAAACCGACCTAGGATTCCTGGGTTAAGTCCCAGACGGCCGTGCCGTACCACCCTTCCCCCATCTCACTGGATTCTATTTTCTCATATATTGTTTTGAGTTTTTGCATCGATATCCATAAGGGATACAGTTGGGATCCTTTATCTCCTGAAAAAAACACAAGAAACCGATCATGCGGATTGCCCCCAAGGTGGGGGGACCTTTGTGTTCACTGGATATTCGTCTATATTTTTTGGATTTTGAATTTCGTGGCTTTCGAATCACTCAAAAAGGAATAAAAATGTAAATGCGAAATTAAAAACTTAGATGATTCTCTGATGGACCAAATGTCTGTGTCCCCCCGAAATCCGTATGCTGAAGCCCTACCCCCCAGGGTGACGGTATTCGGAGGCGGGGCCTCTGGGAGGTCATTAGGGTTAGATGAGGTCGGGAGGGTGGGGCCCCATGATGGGGTTAGTGCCCTCGGAAGAAGAGGAAGACCAGAGCTCTCTCTGTCTCCCTTCCACGTGAGGACACAGGAGGCAGCTATCTACAAGCCAGAAAGAGGGCCTTCACCGGGACCCAAATGCGCTGGCCCCTGGCTCTTGTGCTTTTCAGCCTACAGAACCTCGAGAAATAAATGTCTGTGGCTTAGGCCACCCAGGGTGTGGCATTTTGCCATCGCAGCCCAAGCCGACGAAGTGGTTAACACAGCGTCCAGGCAGGAGACGCAAACGATAATGAAAGTGAGCTATCCTGATGGTTAGTTTTGTGTCAACTTGCCTGGGCTAAGGGATGCCCGGATATATGGTAAGACATTATTTCTGAGTGTGTCTGTGAGGGTGTTTCTGGAAGAAAAATAGCGTTCCAATTGGTAGACTCAGTGAAGAGAATCGCTCTCACCAGCATGGGTGGGCATCATCCAGTCCGCTGAGGGCCTGAATAAAGCACAAAGATGGAGGGAAGGTAAATTTGTTCTTTCCAACAACTTCCAACTTCTCCTGCACTTGGCCATCAGAGTTCCTGGTTCTCGGACCTGCAGGTGTGGACTGGAGCTACACCACCGGGTCTCCTGGGCCTCCAGCTGGCAGACAGCAGACCGTGGGCCTTCTCAGCCTCCATAATCACACGAGCCAATCCCGTATCATAAACCTCTTTCTATATGTCTATATATATCCTATTGGCTCTGTTTCTCTGGAGACCTCTGGCTAATACAGCTATTATTGCCAATTATAATTGATAATGAAACTATTTATTTGTTACTTAGTAATTGCCACCTCCAGACTGGGAAGTCCTCCCCAAGCGTGACCTCGTCTGCCTCATCTACTGGGCAGAGTGTAGTCGTGTCAAGAAACAACCAATGAAGGGGAGTGCAAATCAAAGCCACAAAGGGACAGCACCTCACCCCTGTTAGGACGGCCGTCATCAAAAAGACAAGAGATGACAAATGCAGGCGAGGATGCGGAGAAAACGGAACACTCCAGCACTGCTGGTGGGGATGCAAATTGGTGCAGCCACTATGGAAAACAGTATGGAGGTTCCTCAAAAAATTAAACATAGAATTCTCGTACGATGCAGCAATCCCATTTCTGGGTATATATCCAATGGCACCCAAATCAGTATCTCGAAAAGATCGGCACCGTATGTTCACTGCAGCATCATTCACAATAGCCAGGACACGGAAACAGCCTTCCTGCCCATCACCAGACGAACAGACAAAGAAAAGGTGACATATATGCACACACATACACAATGGAAGATTATTCAGCCATTAAAAAAAGGAAATCTTGCCATTTGCAACAATGTGGATGAACCTGGGGGACATTTTGCAAAGTGAAATAAGCTAGACACAGAAGACAATATTTCAAGACCTCAAATACTGAACCAAATAAAAAGGCAGAACTCGTAGTAACAGAGAAATTAGTGGTTACCAGAGGCGAGGAGGTGGGGGAAGGAGAGATGTTGATCCAAGGGTACAAACTTTCAGTTACCAGATGAATAAATTCTGGAAACCTAATGCACAGCATGGCGGCTGTAGTCAATAACAAGGGATCATATACTTGAAATTTGCTAAGAGGATAGATTCCAAATGCTCTCACCACACACACACAAATGGTAACTATGGGAGGCGACGGATATGTTAATTAGTTTGATGGAGGCCATCATTTCACGATGTGTATATGCATCTATCAAAATGTCACCTTGTACACCTTAAATATATACCATTTTTGTCAAAAATAAATAAATGGATCAATGAACAAAACTACAAACAGACGCACGTGTACGTGCGTGCACACACACAAACACACACACAACCTTGAGCGCCCACATGAGATACGAAGGTGATTGGACCATCTGTTGCTGCTTCAAGACTGTTCCCAAGGGGCAGAGAGGCCTCCCGCCCCACTCCCACCCCTCACCCCAGGGAGCAATTCCTTTCAAATCAGAACAGCCCCCCAGACCACCCCCACAATATGACAGACGGCAACAATCCCAGGGGTTCCCGACTTCGTGGGACTTTTGACAGCCCTGAGGCGGGTCTCCGTTGAGGACGCTGGACTCCGGGAAGAACCCAGCTTGCCAAGGCTCCCCCGAGAGGCTGCACCCCTCTCTCTCTCTCTATTATCCACTTAAGGCCCAATCACCTCCACTCTCACCTTGAAGGTCCTCTCCTCCAGGAAGCCTTCCTGAGGCCTCCAACCAGATCAGCATTCCCAGTGGCTCCTGGTGCCCTGCCTCCATAGCACTCACTCCAGGTTGCAAACTGTGCTCCCACGTGTGGCTATTAATTGATGCCCGTGTCTCTGCCACACCGTGGGCTCCAGGAGGGCAGGGACCTTTTTTGTGCCTGGCACGCCGTGGGTGGGCAACACTACGGATCCACTGACGGACCATTTACTGACTCCCGTGGCGTGGCGGTTCTCCTGGAGCCTGCTGGCCAAGAGGCTGTGCAACTGCGTGAATGGGCTGAAGGTGGGGGAGCCCCCGCTGGTCCACGGAAAGTGCTATCTATGCCCATTTTACAGATGGCAAAGTCAGCTCTGAAAAGGAAGGAGAATGCAAGGGACTTGCAGCCACTAACACCTGGGTGCTCGGCCTGCTCACACTGTGAGTGTCTCTTCCCATTTTATGGACAAGGACACTGAGTCCTGCCTGCACTGTGCTGCTGGTGGGCAGCGGAGCCCCGGCTGGGCCTCCACCGTCAGGAAGTGGAGGATCCAGGTGTGACCCGCTCCCCATCCGCGACTGCACACCCCCAGGGCCTGTCTTTTCATCAGCTGCCACCCGTCCCCACAGTAGATGCATCCGAGATGAGATGAGGCCCAGCCGAGATGGGGATCCAGCGAGGGCGACACTGGGGAACATGTCCCAGGCGACCCCTGCAAGGACAGCCCAGGCCGACTGCCTTGCTTCTAGTTGATTCCAGCGCGTCTCTGCCCGTCTGTGAGCCGTGGAGCGAGCCCTGCCTCTCTGAGCCCCCGGAAAGTCTGGGCTGAGCCGTGACAACCTCGAAGTTCCCCTCCTTCCCTGAAACTCCCCAAATGCAATTGGGAGTCTCCATCTGGGGTCTCCCACCTCACCAGCCATGGTTTTTTTCCCAAGACTGCCCAAGTCTGGGGACTTCTGACCTCTCTGCATTTGTTCCCTCAGATGGGCAGATCCGGGGCTTCCCTCACTGTCACTTGGCCAATTCAAGGACGTAAATTCTCCTGGGGGTTGTCATTCACTCAACAAATATCCACAGACACCTTGACCCTCCCCTCCCTGCCCCCTCTCATCACTGAGTCCAGGGAATTCCACCTCCACCGCGTGGATCCACCTGTCCTCTGCTCGCTGCCCACCCCACCCTTGTCCGGCCTCCATCACTGCCCTCCCAGATGGTGGCAATGGCCCCTAAGTGGTGCCCCAGCTTCCACCCCCACCGCCAGCCTCCACATAGAAGCTCCAGAGATGTTATCAACGCACAGATTTCCTCCATGAACCCTTCCCAACTTCTCTGTTCAATCTTAGGACAAAACCCAAACCCTTAGTATGACCACGTGGACTTCTAAGATCCGGCCACTGTCCACCTTGGCTGCCTGCCGCTCTCTCCTCCTCGAGCCGGCTCAGAACTCCAGCATCAGCCTTCGAGTTTAGGAACTCTGCTTGAGATGCCCCCTAACTCCAACGCAGCCCCCGGGCTTGGTGAAAGTGCCATCCCCTCTGAGAGGCCCTTCCTGGCCAGCCCATCCTCAGATCCACGCGCCCCACTGCAGGCTGGGTCCCCTCTATTTCCACTGTCATAGAACCCTGACTTCCCTCCCAAACACTTAGTCTCCTCACCGTTATACATCTACCTGGGCCACCACTTGCCTGATGTCGTTTGTCTCCTCAGCTAAGCTGCGGGCCACACCCCAGGCCTAGCTCAGGCGGGCGGGGGACGTCGTAGGCACTCAATAAAGACCGGTGGAATGAATGAAACCATCAGTGACTCACGTGCCAGATGGCGTCCCAGGCTGGGAACAGCCACGCTGACCAAGACACGGGGGCTCCCTGGAGCATCCGTGGAAACCGATGGCTGCAGGGATGGGGGAGCAGGGCGTGGCCACTGCCACCAGGAGGGGCCAGAAAAGGCCTTCACTTGTGGGGACCCCTGAGGGAGCTCTGCTGAGCCGAGAAGGCAGGGAGGCAGCTGACAGCAGAAGAGTGGGGAGGTCGTTTGGGGTGAAATTTGGGGAGCAGAATGCTTTGACGGGCAGATGGGGCACAGCCAGGACAGCAGTGAAGCTTCAAACGCAGGCAGGGAGTCTGGCCTGGGCCTGTGGAGACCGGCCAGCGCCCTCTCAGCTTTCCTGAACATGCTCCTGATCAGCAAAATATTTCTGAGTCTGCGATATATGCATATTAATTTTTCCATGTATATATATGTGTATTACTTACTGTCTTTGCATATATTAAAAATCAGTAGAGCTTAATTTCACAGATTAAAAAATAAACAGAAGACTTGATGTGGTTTTTCCACCCGTCAACAGACAGCCTTGTGTACCCATTGGGAGACCACCCCTTCTGGCCATGGGGAGACCACCCAGGGACTGTGGCGCAGAGGAACATTCTGATCAGATCTGCTTTCAAGAAAGACCCAAGCTGTGGGAGTGTCCCACCTGTGGCGGTGTGGCAGCTGGATAGGAAGGGAGAGGTGGGAGGTGGGGAAGAGAGTCAGGCAGCTGCTGGTTGACAAAGCGGGGTGGGTGGGAAACACTGAGAGCTGAGGTCATGAGATCCTCCAAGGGACCCCACTGAAGTCCTACAGCCCAATGACTGTCCTGGAAAGGGTGCAGATGTGTCCCATGCATCCCCAAAGGTGGCCCTGGGTGCACATGATCACGTGAAAGGGCATTTGAAAAAAGGGATCCCAGGAGGAGTGAGGTGCCCATCACCAGAGGTAAGCAAGCAGAGGCCATGGCTCTCTGGCCTCCAAAGGTAATGTCCCCAAAGCATCATGAGGTCCCTTGGTGGATGCCAGGACAGGGCCATCATCCAGGCATCGCCCGCTCAGAATGACTGTGCCAGCCCAGAGACCTCATCTGAGGGAGCAGGTACCCCGTCCATCTCTGGGCACTCCAGCCTGCAGCCTCCGCTCCTGCCCTGGCCCCACTTCCTCACCAGGGACCCTGGCAAGGAGGACCAGACTGGGAGGTACCGAGACAGGCTGGAGACTCAACAGGAAACGGGAGTGGGGGTTTCAGCAAGGGCAGCAGTAGATTATTAATCTCCTGATTAATAGCAGTGGGCCAGCGCACAGGGAGGGGGCCGTCCCACTGCAGATCCGGGGCAGGAGCGGGAGCCTCTAGCCTCTGGCCTCCAAGAATCCAAGCTAGTCCTTCTTAAGTGCCAGACGGAAGGGACAGCGGGCCCAGCAGGTTTGTGTTCCTCCCAGCCCTCCCCCTCACTCGAGCCCAGGCCCACAGTCTGCGTGGGGGGCCACAGCGCGGGAGATGCTCGCAGCCCAGACAAGCCCAACTGCTGGCGGGGGCAGCCTGGGTGAGCTTCCCGACCCACCCAGGCCAGCTGAGGAGGAGGGGCAGGAAAGAAAAGCCACGTGTTAAGAAAGCACTAGGTCCAGGACTCCATGTGGCCTCACCAGCAGGCAAGACAACCAGAGCGGGGAGGCGGGCTGGCGGGGGGCCGTCTGGCAGAGGGGCGTGGAGGAGGCAGATGGAGCCCCGGAGAGTTCCGGAAAACCCCTCCACTCGGCACATCTGGAAAAGGTTGGCTCTAATGCCATCAAAGAGCTCTGAGGAGCCAGGAGACAGCCGAGGGCAGGGAAGTCAGGCCGAGGAAAACTTAACCCCCCTCCTCCTCGTCCCTGGGGCTCGTCCCCCCTGCGGCCCAGCCCACCCCCTCCAGCAGCAGACTGAGGGGCTCCGGAGGGCAGGGGACAGCGTCAGAAACGCCTGACATCCCGCCACCAGGAACAAGGCAGAGCCAGGGGTGTGATTTCCACCCCGGAGCAAGACGAGGGTGGGTGGGGGGGATGTCCCCATTTCCCAGAAAGGGGAACTAAGGCACAGGCAGGGGAAGCGTGGCTTGTCCTCTCTGCCTTCCTCCGGGTCGCGAGCTGGTTCTGAGGGTCCCTCACAGGCAAGTCTCCAGGTCCAGCCCCCTCCCTATGGAGCTGCCCAGAAGCCAGCAGGGAGGCGCCCGCGTCGCCCTCACAGGCTGTTCCCCCTCCCCCATTCAAACGCCCTCCCCGAGTGACAGTCCCCCATCCCCCAGGTCTCAGCTCAAATGTCCCTCCCCCAGGGAAACCCCAGGACCAGCTCCCAGCGCTGACTGGCCCGTGCCGCTCCTCTCTCCATGCAGCCCTATGAGGGAGGGAGGGAGGGGCGCACTAGTGCCTGGCATCCAGGTGCTCCGTCAGCCCAAACGCAGGATCTGAGAAACTGGGGGCGAGGCTGCAGTTCCCCAGGCCGGAGCAGGCCCGCAGGCCCCACTGGCATCTCTCCACACCAGCTGTCACTGCCTGGGCGCCTGGCCCAGTCCTCTGGGGCTCATGTATGTCTCTGAGTGTTGGTTGTGGGTGCCGCCCTCACCCCCACCTCCAACACACACACCATAAGAATCCAATATAAAAAAATCATGGGATTGGCAAATCTACAGGGGACGCAGTGGTATTACAATTTTTTGTTCACTTAACAAGAGGATGGATGTGTTTCTTTAATGACCATCGTCAAGCACCTTAATGTGCCGGAGCCCTGGGAACAGCGGGGTGAGGACATCATGGTCCTGCCTTCCAGGTGCTCATGGGTTGGTGGAAAGAGCCCCAAGGGCAGATGGTCTGAGTGTCACATGGATGGACCCCCACAGGTGACGGGTGCTCCCACTCTTGGCCTTCCTCCTATTGCTGCTCTGATGAGGCCACTGCCCCCTGCTCCGAGCCCACCCCTCTGGGCTTCTCAGCATCTCACCCCAACAGCTGCCCTTTGCCACCTGCGCCATCTTCTCCCCTGTCGCCCGGATCATTGCTGGCCGTTTAGAGTTTAGAAACCAGCTTAAAAACAAACAGAGCACCTCCTTGGCCCCACGCTGCCCCCGCTTCTGAGCCCCGCTCCACGCTCCCTTCCCAGCAGAACCTCTAGACACTCTTCTGTCGTCCCCCTCTCACTTTCTCACCACCTCTCATTTCTCTCCTCCGCCCATACCATCTTGGCCTCCATCCCCACCACTCGCCCCTCCTCTATAGCCCCACCTCTAAGGCTGGGGGGCCCCGACTGTTCCCTTCTCCATCTATTCATCCCGAAGTTCACCTCCAGTCCCACAGCTTTAAACACCGTCTACACGCTCCTGATCCTCCGTCACTCCGCGTTTCCTCAAGGCTGCAAGGCACGGATTGTGACATTTTCACATCTCTGACGTTGGCATTCGTGTGACAGTGGGTGGTGTGATATAGTTTAATTAGCAGTGTTCATAGTGATGATAAGATAATGTACTTCTTCCTGCCAAAGTCATCTTAGAACCCACAAAACACAACATGGCCCCAGCCCCGGAGGCTTCCTGGCACTCCAGACCTTTGTCTTCGACCTCCGACTTGCACCCCTCCCGCTGGATGGCATCTCAAACTTCTCTCGACTAAAGCAAAGCTGTTGGTTTGCACCTCCCAGGGCTGACCTCCTGCCAGTGGCCCCAACTCAATGAACGACATGCCCAGCCAGCCAGCCACCCAAACCAAAAATCTAGGGTTATCCCCGATCGCTCCCTGCCCTTACGTGATCAGACACTCCTCTCACCTCAGCTTCCAGAACACCTCCTGAATCCGCCCACGTCTCCCCACTTCCCCCGCTATCCTCCTAGCTTGAGCCACCATTGTGTTGCACCCGTGTCCATTCTCCCCACAGCAGCCAGGGATCTTTTCAAAATCTAAATCAGCCCATCTCAGGAACTTCCAAAATGGAGAGAAAAATAAACCCAAAGCAAGAAGAAAGAAAGACAGAGTAGAGATAACAGCAGAAATCAATGACGTTGAAAAGAGAAAAACAATAGAGAAAAAGCAATAAAACCAAAAACTGGTTCTCTGAAAAGATCAATGAAATGACAAACCTCTAGCAAGGATGATAAAGAAAAAAGGAGAGAAGACACAGATTATCAATAGCAGGAGTGAAATAGGGAGTATCACTATACACATAAATTTAACAACTTAGAGGAAATGAGCCAATTCATGGAAAAACACAAATTAGTACAACTCACTCAACATGAAATTGATCATTGGAATAGCCCTATAACTATTAAGGAAATTGAATTTGTAGCTTAAAAGAAATCTCCAGATCCCAATGGTTTCACTGGAGAATTCTAACAAATTAATTCTTTAAGAAGAATTAATACCAATTCTATATAATCTCATCTAGAAAATGGAGGAAGAGGGAGCACTTCTTAACTCATTTCATGAGACCTTGATACCAAAGTCAGTCAAAGACAGTACAAAACAAGAAAACTACAGACCATTATCCATCCTGAATATAGACACAAAAATCCTTAACAAAATATTAGCAATTAGAGTTCAGCAATATAGAAAAAAAATTATATACCATGACCAAGTGGAGTTTATTCCAGGAATGCAAGGCTGGTTCAATATTCCAAAATCAATCAATGTAATCACCATATTAACAGGCTAAAGAAGAAAAATCACATGATTGCATCAATCAATGCAAAAATGTATATATCTGACAAAATTCAGCCCCCAAGATAAGCACCCTCAGAAAAGTAGTAACATAGGGAACTTCCTCAACTTGATCAGCAACAGCTACAAAACCCTTATGATTAACATTGTACTTGATAGTGAAATGCTTTCCCCCTACAATTGGGAACAAAATATTCTCTCCACTCCAACTAGTGCTGGAGGTTCTAGCCAGTGAAAAGGCAAGAAAAAGAAATAACAGACACACAGATCAGGAGGGAGAAAACAAGACTACCTCTGTTTACAGATGACATGATTGTCTTTGTAGAAAATCTCAAGAAATCTACAAAAAAATTCCCAGACCTAATAAATGAGTTCAGCAAGGTCAGAGGATACAAGATAAACATACAAAAATCAACTGAATTTCTATATACCAGCAATAAACACATGGACATCAAAATTAAAAACACAATTTTACCAAAAAAAAAAAGCTATTTACAATCACTCAAAAAAAAATGAATAGCCTTATATGCTGAAACTACAGAAAATCAAAGAAATCAATGAAGAAAGATGAAGGAAATCAAAAAAGATCTAAATAAATGGAGAGACCTCCCATGTTCCTGGATTGGAAGTCTCAATAAAGTACAGATGTCAATTCTTCCCCAAGTGGATATACAGGTTTAATGCAATTCCTATAAAGATCCCATCAAGATTTCTGGCAAATATAGACAAGATTACTCTAAAGTTTATATGAAAAGACAAAGGAACTATAGTAACTAAAATAATCTCAAAAAAGAAGAATAAAGTGGGAGGAATCTGTCTCACCAATTTCAAGACTTATTATGTGGCTACAGCTTCCAAGACTGTGTGGTATTGGCAGAATGCTAGACACATACATGAGTGGAACAGAACAGAGAACCTAGAAATAGACCGATGCAAATACGTATGCCCAAAGAACTTCTGATAAAGATGCAAAAGCAATTCAGTGACGGAAGGATGGCCTTTTCAATAAACAGTGCTGGAACATCTGGGACATCCATAAACAAAAAAATGAACCTCGCTCTAAACATCACACCTTCTGCAAAAATTAACTCAAAATGGATCATGGACTTGAATGTCAAACACAAAACTATACAACTTTTAGAATAAAACGTAGGAGAAAATCTTCAACATCTAAGGCTAGGCAGTGTTCTGAGACTTGACCCCAAAAGCAGAGTCCATAAAAGGAAAAACTAATAAATTGGACTTCATGAAATTACAAATTTTTGATCTGCAAAAGACTGTTAAAAGAATGAAAAGACAAGCCACAGCGTGGGAGAAGATATTTGCAAACCACGTAACTGACAATGGGCTGTATCTAGAACATATACAGAAATCTCAAACCCAACAGTAAAAGAAAACAAATAATCCAATTAGAAAATGGGCAAAAGACAGGAACAAACATTTCATCAAAGAAGATACACAGCTGGCAAATAAGCACATAAAAAGATGTTCAACATTACTAGCTATTAGAGAAATGCAAACTAAAACCGCAATGAAACAGACGGCTCAGAAAGGCTAAAATAAAATATAGTGACAACACCAAATGCTGGCAGGAATACAGAGAGAGTGGATCGCTCAGACACTGCTGGTGGGAATGTCAAATGGTCCAGCCACTCTGGAAACAGTTTGGCAGTGTCTTAAAAAAAACTAAACATGTAATTACCATATGACCCAACAATTGCACTCCTGGGCATTCACCCAGAGAAACGAAAACTTATGTTCACACAAAAACCTGAATGGACGTGAATGTTTATAGCAGCCTTATTCTCATAATAGCCCCAAACTGGAAACTACCCAGATGTTTTTTCAACAGAGAAATGGTTAAACTAACTGTGGTATGTCCATGCCGTGGAATACTACTCAGCAGTAAAAAGGAATGAACTACTGATACACCCAAGAGCCTGGATGAATCTCCACAGAATTAGGACGAGTGAAAAGATCCATTCCCAAAAGGTTATATACTGTATGAGTCATTTTTGAAATGACAAAATTATAGAACTGGAGAACAGATTAGTTGTTACCATGGGTTAAGGAGAGGTTGGGGGCGAGAAGAAAGTGCATGTAGCTATAAAGTGGCAACATGGGGGGGAGGGTCCTTGTGGTGACCGAAATGTTCTGTATCTTGATGGCATCAATGCCAATATCACAATTCCCTGGTTGTGACATCGTCCTACAGTGTTGCAAGATGTTACCATTGGGAGGACAGTCTAAAGAGGACACGGGATCTCTCTGTATTGTTTCTTACAACTACATGTGAATTTAAAATTATCTCAAAATAAAAAGTTTAATTAAAAAAACCCTAAACCAGATCATTTCTCATCTCTACTTAAAACCCTCAATGGCTTCCCAATATGCTTACAATAAAATCCAAACTGAAACCCACTGAGATCAGGCTCTGCCTATACTCTCCTCCTCTCCTGTCTGCTTCTGGATACTGACCTCCTCATCCAGGTCCTCCATGCCTCAGGGTCTTTGCACCAACTCTCTTCACCCAGTCTTCACATGGAGGCTTTCTCATGACTCATTGCTCAGCATCAATGTCATCTCTTCAAAGCATCTCTCTCCCACCTCCTCTAAAGTAACCCTAATTAGTCAGTCACATCACCCTATTTTAATTTCCTACACTCATTAGGGGATTTGGTTTTGGGGGTATTTTTTTGGTGAGAAAGATTGGCCCTGAGCTAACATCCGTTGTCAGTCTTCCTCTTATTGCTTGAGGAAGATTGTTGCTGAGCTAACACCTGTGCCACTCACCCTCTATTTCATCTGTGGGACACCACCAGAGTATGTTTGACAAACTGTGTGTAGGTCCACGCCAGGGATCCAAACCTCCAAACCCCAGGCCACCAAAGAGGAGTGCATGAACTTAACTACTATGCCACCTGGCTGGCCCCATCATTACGAGGGGAGATTTTTTTCTTGTTTTCCTATTTAGATAAATATAAACTCCATGAGAGAGAGGATTTGGCGGTATTCGGCATCATAGTCCCGCATGGTGCACAGTGGGCCCTCAATAAGTATTTGTCGAAAAGCTTGAGTGAATGAATAAATGGAAAGAAAGAGGCATCCATGGGGCTCCTGGGGGCACAGGCGGGACTGGGGGCACATGCCAGTCCCCTAGAGCATTCCAAATAGGCTTAAGTGCGCCCCACTTCACGTTTCCACATCCACACCTCCCTTCCCCCACCTGCACACTTTTGTCGTAGAAAGGTCATCATTTCTATGCAGGATGTAACACGATAACGTGTGGCATCATAGTGCCCTGCAGAGAGAGGCGCCACCGAGGATGACGGCCAGGCTGATCCCTGAATCCAGCTACACAGAGATGCAGAAGGCCCTTCCCCGTGCATGGCCCTGGCCCAGAGCTCGCACTGAGCAGGCGTGTGCGGCAGGAGGACGCTGAGACAGGTGTCCCCAGCTCTCAGCCAGCAAACAGTTCTCGTGTTCTCTCACCGGCCACTGTTTGCTCACTTGATACTTACACCTCTTCTCAGAGGGCCGCAGCCAACACTCACCAAGGGCTTATCAAAGCCACACACTGGGCTGGACGCACCGCAGCATGCGTATCTGTGCAGATGAAACAAGTGAGACCCCAACCCCCACCCCTTCTCCTCCGACCCCCAGCTCCATCCCACACCCTGTGTGTGGACCCAGGCCACACATCCCAGCTCCATCCACGCCCCCTACTCTCACAAATAGCCACCCCTGACCCACCCCTTGAGGCTCAGAGTGTGCCTCCAACAGGCACAGTCCCCCAGATTCAGGGGAGAGGCCAGGGCGGGCCTGGAAGCCACTCAGGGCTGTTTAGCCAGGTATCCAGAGAATGGTCTAGAAGATGGGCGCAGACTTGGGATGGACACGTCCACCTGGCCTCATGGACTCCTCACCCTGTGAAGATGGGCATGGTTAGAGGAGGACCAGAGTGGCCTCCTCAATGGGCAGGGTCCAGGACAAGGGTTCTCTTTGCCTGGGGGAAGGGCCATATGCCCCAGGAACCCGAGGGGGCAGGCAGCTTCTGGTCACGCTCGAGTCCGACTCCATCTCCCACGGCTGGAGGTGGCAAAGCGTGGCGGTCCTGCTCCTCTCAGAAACCCATAGCTCTGAGCACGCAGACCCCCCCCAGGCACAAATGTGATGGGTGGACGAGCTCTCACCCCCCTCACCCTCCTTTCTGCCTCCTACCCTCTGCTTTGGGCCCTCACTGCCCAAGGTGCCCCCATCATGGGGCAGTAGGGGGTCCCTCAGCCAGTTGCCTCTACAGGAGGGGGTGAGGAGATCATCATATTTAACTGGAAGCTCCTGGACAAGGCACTGCCGAATCGAAGGGAATGACCAGCTGAGCACCAACTCCTCAGCTGAGTGCACTGGCCCTGTGGCCGTCCTGCCTCATGCACCCCCACTGTCCCCCATCGCCCAGCCCCACTCAGGGGTCTGGAGCTCCTGAGCCCCTCCTGCCATGAGCCCCTCTGTGCCGGGGCTCCAGCTGTTCCCTCCCTGTGCCCGCCAGGCCCTGCCTCAGCTCAGATGCCACCTCCATCAGGAGCCTTCCCCCGGCCCCCCGTCAGGATGGGTGGCCCTCCTACAGTAACCTGGCTTACCCTAGACCCCAGCCACCATTTGGAAACAGTTATTTGCCCCTGGAGTGCCACCTCCTTGAGGACAGACAGACAGACAGACAGCAGTGCTGTCAGCCAGAACCTGGCATGCAACCAGCCTCCAGGACATGTGAATGAATGAATGAATGAATGGATGAATGAATGAATGGTGAGTGAGTGAACCAATACAACATTGCAGGCACCCTGGGAGGGGATATCTGGGGCTTGGGGGTTTCCTAGCACCCCAAAATCACGTTACCTATTTCTAGGCAAAGCTAAGCTCATCTCTAGGAGAAAGAGGTGTGACGATGAAGGCACTGCTCATTCCGAGTGGCAGGATTATGGCACAGCCCATGTGCCCCAGGAGAATATCCCTATATCCCGACGACTCCAAGGAGGGGACGCCCGTGGACAGCCGCGTCCAGGTGATTGGGCCGGCCCATCCACAACCGTTCATTAAGCTCCACTTCACGCCAGGCCCCTTGCCTCGCTGGGGCTCATGGGGAGTGAGCCAGTCAGGGGGCGCGGGATGGGCTAGGGTCCCGGGCCCACTCAGAGACCCAAGCTGGGGCGAAGGCAGGAGGACGGCGGCAGACAGCCAGGGAGGAGGGCAGCGCTTCTGACTCGGCCACAGGGCTCCACGCACACTGGTCAGAGAGCAGCCCCTCCAGGTGCCCCTCGGCTCTCACTTCCTGCCCCGCGCCCCCCACCAGCCCTTCCCCACCAGCGGGCGCTCTGCCCTTAAGCACAGCCAGATTAAACCGGGACAGACCAGGGGACACCTCCTTGCAGGGGCTGTCCCCATGGGGCTCACACCCAACAGCTACCCCCGCCCTGGAGTCGGGGCCTCTACCGGGCCCACTCCAACTCTGCTTCAACAGCCATTTAGTCTTCATCCTTCCTCCAACCCTTCTCCATCCGGACTCACTCACTCTCTCCTGACACTGGCCAAGGCCCCACGTCCCTTCTGGTCACACTGTCACAGCCACATGAGGGAATTGGGACAGAGCCCGTTTCCAAACCCAGCCAGAAGAAGGAAGACAGAAATGCCCTTTAGGGTTCTCCAAGCTGCCTTGTCATGTTTCTCTTCTTCTGGTTGGACTGCCCACAATTCTACACATGACCGGGTGAGGCCTGGCCCAGGAGCCCTCAGTTAGATATGACTTCCCTTGAGGTGTGGGGACCTCTGGCTAAGGGATCCAGCGGAGGGGGTCCCTCCCTTGCAGAGTGTGAGTACCCGGACAGTGGGGGCGTGGGGACAGGAGGCAGAACGGGGCGGGGGGGGAGGTGGGCAAAACTTTGCCAAGTTCATGATCATCTTCTCCAGGCACTCGCAAAGCTGCGGGAGAATCTAAACGTGAAGGTCAGACTTCCCCTGGCCTGGAGGGAGAGACTCCAGCGGGAGGGATGGACAGGCAGACAATTAACTAAAACCAGCCCGGCTGCGCTCTGTGAAGGACAGATAAGGCTCTGGGAGAACGTAACTGAAGGACTGATCGATTCTGCCTGGGAGGGTGCAGGCGACAGCTTCAAAAAGGGGAGGCTGCAGGTGGACCTTCAAGGGAAGAAGGAATTCACTGGGCAAGGGGAAGGAGCAGTTAATCACGGTCATTACCATGTCCCGAAATACGCCACGTGCAGCACTAAACTAGCACTTTCTCTCGTGGAATCCTAACAAGGGCACTATGAGACAAGGGTTGACTGCATTTTAGAGATAAGGGCCAGAGAGGGTAGGTAACTTGCTCAAGGAGACACAGCTGGTCTTTCGGATTCCAAAGCTGTACTAGCCCCAACCCCCATAACAGGGAAAACTCAGAACAGCAGAGAACTGGAAGTGGCAGTTCACAATCACACCATGATCATATTCCCTCTCATTTTCCCTGCAAAAGTTCTGTGTGAACACAATTGAAAGCATCCAGAATGTTTCAAAAGATGAAGGGAACAAGAATAGGGCCACACACAGCTTCAGAAAGTGCTGAGGGGAAACAGACAAGAAATACGGAACCCTGCAAATTTCTATGTAAATACTGAGATTGCAATGTGCAAGACGCGCTGAGCAGCCAGGATTATAAGCAACAGAATACGGCACCCACCGGGAGGTGACGGCGGGGGTGGGGGGGTTCCGCTGGGGTTTGCCACCCTAACCTAGGAGAGAAAGGCAAGCTCAGAGCATGCCCAGGCCTGAACGCCAGCATGGAGCTGCCGCGGGAGATACCTGTCTGGGATCCGCTTCCCGGCTCAGCCATGGCCCCACCTCTGCTCCCATCCCCCCAGAGAGCTTCTTACATAGCGCCTCTCCCAGATTTATCGTGAGATTAATAGGCTCCGTTATCCAAGCCTCTTGTGGTGATGTCGTCTCTCGCTTTCAGCCTGGGGCATTGTGACACACGAGGAAACAGGCGCGTAGACAGTCCCTGCCTCAAAGTGCTCCCAGGAACCCGCTCCCCGCAAGCTCCTCCCACCCTGAGGCTCTGCTCAGGGAGATGAGCCCAGCACAGACTCCCGCAGCGTCCAGACTCTTTACAAAAAAAGCTAAAATTACGCTAAAAAATAAATTACACCAAGAAGCATAATAAGCACACTGGGAGGGGGCTACACAATCCTCAGCCTTTCTTATTTCAGTAACACCCCCGCCTCCTGCATACAGGAGGAGGTCAACAAATGTTTATTTGTGGGAGGAAGGGAGCTGGGCCTTCAAACCTCAAGGGTGTCCCAACGGGGCCTGATGGGGATGGGCTAGAGTCAAATCCAAGATGGCGAAGGGTCTTTGGATGGGTGTGGGGCGAGAGTGGGTAAAGGAAGCCAGCCCTGGAGCTGGAGTAGGGCCTGGAAGAGAAGAGGATGGGGAGGTGGGCGAGGCCGGGGTCTCAGAGACCCTGCATTGGGCCACATATTCAGATCTTTCCATGTGAATGCTGAGGACCTGCTGAGGGCTGGGGGGTGGGGTTTGACGAGATGGGCGGGGATTGAAGGGGCGGGGCTGCGACGGGGCAGAGCTGTGAGGGGCAGGGCTGAGAGAGGGCGGGGCTGAGAGATGGGCGTGGCTGCGGGAGGGACGGGGCTGCGGGAGGGGAAGGGTTTATAACGGGGGCAAGGCTGGAGGCACGCCGGATTTGCAAGGGCATCATAGGCCCACATTCTCATCTGGAGCAAGGCTGGCTAGTTCCTTCTTCATCCTCTTCTGGCCCTTCCCAAGCCGCTCTGTCCCCTCGCTCCACTCATTGACCATTGCTGGCTTCTCCCCCACCAATCAGCCGCTGGGTGGTGAGGTTCTGTCGTGGGGAGCGCATCCTTTCATCTTTGCACACACATACCCCCATGCCCTATACACAGAAGGTGCTCCATAAATGCATGCTCAGCTCTGGTTTCGGAGCGTCCACCCGCCTCCCCGGACAGCTGTGCTGGGGCTGGATTCACCCAAGGGAACAGAAAGGAAGGGCAGAGCAGGCCAGCCCCGCGGCCGTTACCTCACGAGGTTGGCGCAGGGCCCGGGCCACCGGCAGCTCTGGTAGACGCGCTGGACCACTGTCTCCGAGCCGTTCTGCACCTGGCAGGACACCGTCCGCGTCACCGTGTGATGGCACCAGTGCCTGTGGGAGAGCAACAATCTCATCAGCCCTATCTGACGCTGAGACACGGACTGCGGGTCAAAAGGCCGTGCCGGCAGAGAAGGGCCTCTCCACAAGCCGGGGGGCTCGTCCTCTTGGGTAAGGGGGGCGCTGAGACCCTCTGTCGGGGCCTAAGAGGGAGCGCGAGTACCCACATCCCTTGGCCACCAAGCCCTGGCATCATTTCAGTCATTGAACGCTGTATGGAGTCAATGAAAAAGACTGAACCGCTGCCCCGGGGAATCCCACTCTGCTGGAGAAGACGGACGAGGAGAGGATTACGACCCACAGGAACTCGGGGTCACGAGTACAACCACACGATGAGCTCAGGGAGCTATGGGAACGGAGCAGGACACCCAACCCGGGTCCTAAGAAAGGCCAACCAGTGGAGTACTGAAAGATAAGAGTCAGCGACCAAAAGTGGGGCAATGAGAGGGGATGGCATTAGCGGAGGAGGGAGCAGTGTGAGCAAAGGCACGGAGGCGAGAGAGGCCATGGCTGGTCCGGGGACCTGTGTGCAATGAGACGTGGCCAGATGGCTGGAGGAAGGGGACAGCCCGGGGAGAGAAAGAGGCATGGCACCCATCAGGCTCGATGGAGGTCTTATTGTGAAGTCACTGAGGGATCCTGAGCAGGGGGATGACTCAGATGGGCCTGATTTTAGAAAATGCCTCACTGGTGCAACATGTAAGAGGTGAGGTGGCCTGAGCTGGGGCGCTGCAGTGGGGAGGAGGGGACACATGCAGACAATATGTGACTGGATCAAGATGGCAGATAAGCACACACTCCTATCTGGCCCTCCCAGCCGCAGATCTCAGATATTTAAAATCTAAAAATAAGTCCCTACTGTGACATCAGCAAAATGGGGGGGTGGAAGGTTCCCCACTCATATCTCCCGACAGTAACAATAATTTGGCAGCCAGCCACAGACAAAAATGCCTTTGTGAGAGCTGTGGGATTTTTGCAAACCAGATATCAGATAAGGGCTGAGGGTGGGAGAGATGGGGGGACATTGGTCAAAGGGCACGAACTCCCGGTTATACGATGAACAAGTTCTGGGGCGCTAACGGACAGCATGGTGACTACAGTTAATAATACTGTATTGTAGACTTGAAATTTGCTAAGAGTCGATCTTCGGTGTTCTTAGCACACACACAAAAAAGACGCCAACTATGCAAGGCGATGGATGTGTCAACCATTTGTGATAATCACTTCACAATATATACATATATTAAATCATCATGTTGTACACCTTTTAAAAAAATCACATTGTACAACCTAAATAGATACTTTTTCTTTTTTGAGGAAGATTAGCTCTGAGCTAACATCTGCTCCCAATCCTTCTCTTTTTGCTGAGGAAGACTGGCCCTGAGCTAACATCCGTGCCCATCTTCCTCTACTTTATATGTGGGATGCCTACCACAGAATGGCTTGCCAAGCGGTACCATGTCTGCACCCAGGATCCGAACTGATGAACCCCGGGCCGCCGAAGCAGAATGTGTGTACTTAACCGCTGTGCCACTGGGCTGGGCCGTAAATATATACATTTTTATGTGTCATTCATAACTCAATAAAGCAGAAAATATAAATAGATAAAAATAAGTCCCTAATGGCATTGGAAAACAGGAAGGAATTGGGCCGGAAATTTTGAGGAATCCTGGAGAGACTGAAAGTAGGTGGGACTCAATTGAAGGAGGAGGGCGCAGCCCAAAACACACAGGGAAGGAGACCAGAGCTAAGGGTGGGAGCAAGTTAGAAGCAGCAGATGTGGCTGGTGGGATCGGGGAGGGAGTTGGGGGTGACTGTCAGAAGACCACAGGGAGAGCCAGCCAGGAAGGACCCAGTGACCCCTCCTGCTGGGGTCAAGAATCAGGCACGGGATCCGCCTGCTCTGAGGCGGGTGGGGTCAGAGTGGGTGCCTCCAAAGCTGATGACCTCCAGAAGAAAAGGGGACCCTCTCAAGTTCAGACAACTGAATTCTCGCACACTCTTTCTCTGCCCTTCACCTCCACCCACCTCAAAGAGGAAACGCAGCAGGAAACAGAGAAAGAGGGACAAGCTCGTGGAAAACCCCAAATATCAAGAATTTCAGCTCATTTGAGAAAAAAGGCCAAGACTATGAAAGCAAGGCACCAACTCAACAGACAAGAGAAAACAATTAATAAAGCAAATAGATGGAGACAATTCTTAAAGCATAATTAATGTCCTCAAAGAGATAAGAGAATTTTCCACTCAAAAAATATTATGAGGGGCTGGCCCCGTGGCCGAGTGGTTAAGTTCGTGCGCTCCGCTGTAGGCGGCCCAGTGTTTCATTAGTTCGAATCCTGGGCGCGGACATGGCACTGCTCATCAGACCACGCTGAGGCAGCATCCCACATGCCACAACTAGAAGAACCCACAACGAAGAATACACAACTATGTACCGGGGGGCTTTGGGGAGAAAAAGGAAAAAATAAAATCTTAAAAAAAAAAAAAGTATGAAATAGGGGCCAGCCCAGTGGCATAGTGGTTAAGTTCGTGCACTCTGCTTTGGTGGCCCGGGGTTTGTGGGTTTGGATCCCAGGTGTGGACCTAGCACTGCTCGTCAAGCCATGCTGTGGCAGAGTCCCACATAAAATAGAGGAAGATTGGTACAGATCTTAGCTCAGTGACAATCTTCCTCCAGCAAAAAAAGGAAGATTGGCAACAGATATTAGCTCAGGGCCAATCTGCCTCCCCCCCCAAAAAAAAAAAAAAAAGGAAAGAAATGAAAAAACTAGTTATCTCAGAAATGAAATGTATGACTGTGAAAATAAAAAGCTCACCAGATGGGTTGAAAAGCAGAAGGGACATGGCTAAAGAGTGAGCCTTGGATGAGCTGGAATTCTGAGCCATGAACTTTCCAGGGGTGCACTGCAAAGGGACAGAGAGATAGAAAATGAGGGAGAAAACGTGAGGGACCTAGAAGACAGACCAAGTTCCAACATAGATCTGTTAGTAGCTCTGGAAGGGGAGATCGGAGAGAGCAAATGGAAGTATATACTTGAAGAAATAATAAAGAAAATTTCCGAGAGCTGAAGATAGACCTGAGTTCTTAATTTGAAAGGGCCCCCTGAGTGCTAAGGAGATAAAGAAAAACAAACAGATAGATTGTGGTGAAACTTCAGAACACTCTGGATGAAGAGAAACTACCAAATGCTCCAGAAAGAGAAGAGTAAGAGATTCCCAATCATAAACTGAAATCAGATTTCTTACTGGCAGCAGCAGATTCAAGAATATAGTGACACAATTGCTTCAAGTTCTGAGGGGAAATATTTAGAACCAAGAATTCTATACCCAGGCAAAGTTTTTCAAGATCTTGACAATTTTCTAGGAAAATATACATTACCACTATTGACACAGTCAAAAATGCCATAGAAAAAAATGAAAAAGTGGTCAAAAGTCGATCCCTCTCTCCAAAGGCACCAGGAGACCTAGTTCAAAACACGGTTCTGCCACCAACCTGCTGTGTGACTTGAGCAAAGTGATGTCCCCTCTCTGAGCCTCAGTTAAACAAAAAATTCTACGTCTGAAGGTTATTGTGAGGACTCAGTGAGCACATCCAGGTTAATGGTGTGTAAACCATGCGGCACTCCATAATCCAAGGTATTACTGCTTGGCTGGCTACTGAAAGCCCACGATATTCCTAAGAGCTAAGGATGGTCCTGCCTATTTTGCAGATGGAAAAGAAGCACTGGGAGCTTCGACTTCATGGCCCAAAGTCCAAAGCAGAGATGGGAAAGCAATCCAGGCTTCCTGCCCACGGGACCAGCAGGGTCGCACCTACCCAATACCAACCACTGCTCCTGCCTCCGCCAGTTACTCAGGGAAACTGGAAACTGCGCGAGACATCAGCAGCCCCCAGCCCCTCCTTCATCCCTACCAGGAGCGTCGCGCCATCTCAGGCGTTCTGTGTGATTCTTTTCAGGATGAACTACCGTCAATCTGAGGACAATGCTCCACCCTGAGAGCTGCCCCTGCGGGTCCGGAGCAGACAGACTGTGCGGCCGTCTCAGAACTACACTGGCTCAGCACTTTCCATAGGGAGCGAGCTTTGAATTGGAAAACAGTTTCAAATGCCTCGATTTATCATCCCCAGACATTTGATCTTTTAATGGGCTGTAAATGGCTTCCCAAAATCAAAACCTGGCCAAAAACAACAAAGAAGGCAGGCGGAGATGAGGAAAGAGGGCTCCAGGCCTTTCCAGATGGAATTCAAGACCGCGTTCGTCTCCAGGCACCTGAGGTTCTGGGGGAATCTTGCTCCCCAGAGAGTCAGGATCCCCACGTCCTGAGCACTATGTATACATCTTCTACCCTCCCCCCCGCCCCCGACCATCCCTGGTGGGTGCGTAGTGGTGGGTGAACAGGGCTGTATGGGCCACAGAAGCCCTCCACCCAGAGGCTGGCCTGGCAGGAGACGTACGTCCCTTTTACGACCCTGGAAGGACTGGCCCAGGAGCACAGACTTTGGGAGTGCTCCTCAAAGGGCCTGGGACGTGAAGGTGCCCTCAGCAGCCTTCATCAGGATGGGAAGGGACCGGCATCATCTCTGAACATCATCTCGGCAACAGCTCTTCGTCATCCTCCCTCCCCCTCCCCAGCTGAGCTCCCATGGAGTCCAGGAGGGGAAACTCTCCCAGCCTTGGGGACGGATCTGCTCCCCTCCAGGTCCCTTTCCTTATGAGAAGAGGCCCACTCCCTGATGGGGAACAGCGACGGACTTGGCTAAGCATTTGGGTCCGTGGCTTGGCCAAGCCGTGAAATCCTTTGAGAAAACAAGCGCTAAGGAAATCATGTCAGACGGAACGGAGGGGCCTTCAGGACAAGCCTGGCCCAACCCTGAACGTTACTAACTGACCCCATCTCCCATGTCACCTGCCACCCGGGGAGATGCCACTGCGACCCCTCCTTCCCCAGGACCCTGAGCTCTGAACGGAGGCCCAGGGCTTTGCTGTGCCCTCCCCCTCACAAGGAGACCATCCTTCCATGAGGACCACCTACTCTGCCCCCAATTCTTGTCCTGCTCCGCCCCCATGTGGAGTCACCTCAGTGCTTCCTCTCAACCCCAACATTTGGGCCCCACTTGCCTGGACAGCATCATATCATCACAGCCCGTGGGACACCCCAAAACCCACCATTTCCATCTGTTCAATACCGAACCCATCACTATGCTAACCCCAACTTGCTCCATCTTGGCGACGGGCACCACTAAGCTCCAGGTCCCCTTACCCAGAAACCTCCTGGAGCTAATCGCCCCTGACTCCACCTTCTCCCTCCCTCACTTCCATGTCCAAATTAGCCAACAGGCCGGGAAAGTCTGCCTTAGGCGCCCCTCCCCTCAATCCTCATTCTGGGCATGCTCATCTTTCATCAGGGCAGCCTCCGCCCCGCCGGCTCCCAGCCTCCCGCCGCATCTCCCTGCAGTCTTCTCTACATGCCACCAGAGGGCGCTCCCTAAAACACAAATCTGGCCCTGTGGCCTTCCCTGAAACGCCTTCTTAGCTGCCCATCCCCCCAGGCTCCCGCTCACCTCCCTGGTGCCACCTCCCACCATCCTCCATCTTGCCATCTACACTGCTACGTTGTCCTCCCTGGCATGCCATGTCACCTTCTGTCATTCGGCCAACTCTTACTCTACCCCTCTTCATTCGGGCTCCATCCCCTCCCGCAAGGCCCACCCCCACTCCCACCCCCAGCCCCTGGCCAAGAACGGACTCCTGCCTCCTGCTTCACGCGGCCCCTGCACCTCTATCTTAACCCTCATCATCCGGGTACAGACAGGCTCCTGAGGACAGCAGGCTCCGGGCAGGCCTCGTAAAGTGTGCTGCTCCGACCCCAAACCCTACATCCCAGAAGGACCTTTTCCAGTCCACACTCACTCACCAAACACTGCTTCTTGGGTTCTCCTATGTGCCAGGCCCTGAGCCCCAGTGGGGTCTGCTCCATGGCTGCTCGAGGTCGGGGGTATCCCGTTTCTGGTCCCTCTCCACCTGCCCCTCACTGTTCTCATTGCCTGGCCACACCCTGCCTGATCCCCAGAGAGGCCAGTTCCAGGAGGTGCCTGCCAGCTGGGCTCAAGAAGCTCCGTGAGAAAGGAGGTTGCAGCCTGAAGACGATGGCCAAACAGATGGAAACTGGATGACTCTGAGGTCACACCCATGAAGCAGCGCCCGCGGGCCTTGGCTGGTCCCCAGAGAGATGCAGGCAGAGGAGCCAGCCTCCAGCCCCTACCAGCGAGAGGAAGGCCAACTCTGCCACAAACAGCGTCAGCCAGCCTGGCCCCTGACCACACAGAGACTCTCTCCCACAGGCAGGGTAGGGTCCAACATCCCAAGACCCATTTTTCAGTTCGCAAAGCAGTTCCACATAGCATTACGAGCTGAACTGTGCCCCCCCAGAAACTCATATGTGGAAGCCCTGGCCCCAAGGACCTCAAAACGCGACTGTATTTGGAGACAGGGTCTTTAAAGAGACCCTAAAGTTAAAATGAGGTCATCAGGGTGGGTTCTAATCCACTATGACCAGCGTCCTTATAACAAGAGGAAATTTGGATGCAAGTCTGTACAGAGGGCAGACAATGTGAATACACAGGGAGAGCGCATCTGTCTGCAAGCCAAGGAGAGAGGCCCCAGGAGAAAGCGAGTCTGCTGACACCTTGATCTTGGACTTCCAGCCTCTGGAACTGCGGGGAAGTTCATTTCTGCTGTGGAGGGCCCCCTGTCTGTGGAGCTTTGTTATGACATCCCTAGCAAACCAGCACACACGTGACCTCATTTAATCTTCTCAACGATTCTCATGTAGGGACTTGGCAGAGAGGGGACCTGACACTCCGGAGGAGACTCAAGGGCGTACAACGAGCACGTGGTCAGTTTAGGTCTTGAATTCCAAACCCCATGCCACATCCACCTTGCCACTGAGATGTACAATGGCCCCTGGCAGGCCCTTATTAGCTATGTCCCTCAGGGGGCCATCCACACGCAAAACAGCAAGCAGGAGGCACCGCCTCCACCCCATGTGTGAAACCATCGAGACAACAGTGGAGGGCAGATGAGGCCACAGTGGGGCTGATGGGGTGGGCTGTGCCCGGCCTCCTCCTCACTGTGCCTACCTCCCATTCATCCCCACATGACCCTGGGCAGTAAGGACTGGATTATTCCACTTTACAGGTAAGGAAAGTGAGGCACTGGGAGAGGGTACATAACACATCCAAGGCCACCCAACAAGTCAACAGGCAACCAAGATTGAAGCCCAGCCCTAAGCCACTTGGCTACACCACTGGTGACTTGAAGCTCACCCCAGAGGATCTGGGTCTTCACCAGCTGTGGTCTCTTCCCTTGGGGCCACACGGCCAGGAGAAGGCTGCTTTGCAGACCGTGATGGAGGCAGCGGGCTGCTGATGGCAAGTGCGGAAGACCGGGAGCTCACAAACACGGGGGCCTGGGTCTTAGGAGAGAGTCGGGATCCAAGCTAGATCTCCCCAGCCCGGAGCCAGGAGCCAAGTCTAACGAGATGAAACATGAGCGGGCGACTGTGGAGTCCAGCACTGCAGCCCCAAACCCAGCGGACGAGCCCCAGGAGGGGTGGAGCGCTTCTCGCCAACAGTAGGTTCAGTGAGGCAATGGTGAGCTGCGGCCTCCAGGGCACAAAGGGGATCTCAGGCTGTCTTACTAGCAAAGTGATGTCACGAACACCCCTACTCCCCTCCACGCCGTCCCACGTGTCATGGACACTGGGCTGTGCCACCCAGAGCCCCCTCAATGAAGGGCCTTCAGCCCCAGCAGCAGAAACCCTGTCAGCAGGCATTGTTCAGTGGTCAGCCCCTCCCGGTACTGTCCCAGCTGCGCAGAGTCACCTTGCCAAGGCCCAGCTCTTCCCGAGGTGGGCCCCATCCAGTGCCAGGTCATCAGGACTGTGAAGGGCTAGTCCAGCCACAGAGGCCCCGGGAGGTCGACAGTAGCTGTCATGGGGCCCGCATCACAGCCCAGCTCCTCCTTCTGCACACACCTGCTTCTGTCCCCTCCCTTCCACGGATATTAGTCCTAAGAGCCATCCCCAATACGCATCCTCCGTGATGGACCCCATGCAGAGTCTGCTTCGTGGGCACTCAACCCGGTGTCTGCACTGAGCCCCAACAGGGAAATAGACAAACTGACATCTGGTGTGTTGGGAGGACAGGGCTGCGGCCACCGTGCCACCCGCAGGAGATGACAGGGCTCGGGGAAGGGGAGGCCGACCGGCAGGGTGGTGAACGTCTGTGGAAGAAGACAGGTCAGAAGCCCAAGATCTGGCCAGGAGGAAGGGAGGCCCCGGGCCCCTCGGATTCACATCTGCCCCCTCCAGCAGGTGAGGACTGCCAGCAGCGGGTCCCTCAGATAAGTGGAGCAGAAACAAGCTGAGCGCTGTGGCAGGAGAAGGCAGCTCTGGGAGCCCAGCTGTCCACACCGGGATACCTGCAGGGGGGCCAGCCGGGACTTGCCCACGTGGCCCCAGAGGGCCCCGGGTCGGGTCAGAACAGGAAGGCTCCTAGGAGACAGACTTGCACTCAGGCTCAGGACGTGCCTGCTCCCGGGAGAGCCGGCCACGGGTGCAAGAGCTGCCCACGGCACTTGTAGAGGGTGCCCATCCGGGAAAGGGGTGAGCAGAGGCGGGATACCCACTCAGTGGGGGGAGGATGAAGATCCACGATCAGCCCACGACCCACCCCATTGGAAAAGAGGCAGTGAGAACACAGAAGGCTTTTCAAGGAGTGGGGAACTGGGTCAGTGAGATCCAGGAGGACCTTCTGGTGGCGAGTGGTGGGGAGCGGCAGAGGCTGGAGGGGGACCCAGTCAGCATAAATGGACCCAATCCATGAAGGTGCTCATGACCGTAGCTCCATGGCAGCCCCCCCAAGATGGTCTTCTTCATCATCCGCCCCCTATTCAGGCAAACTGGGGCTGAACTGGGCCAGCACACGGACGGCCACACAATCTCCCAACAAAGTGAGTGTCTCTGTGGCCGATATTGCTCTCCCTCTCATCCACCCGAAGCACCATCCGGAGCCACGGTTTGTTTATATAAGGATGACTGAGTGTGTGTTACGCTAAGTCCTGATCAGTTTTTAGGGCACACAAACCAGTAGGAGTGTTTGCATAAGCAGATAAATTTGCCTGCATTTTCTCACGATAGTTTTTATTGGAAGTGTCCATTTCGAGGCAATACTGGGGAGGAACTGACGGAAATGTCAGGCCGCTGACTTTTGGAGGGGAAGGATGCTGAGCTGAATGCCCGGGGGCAGCTGACCCAATCTTTCTGTAAAAACAGGAGAGCGAGGACAGGGGCTCCGGGGCCCAGCACTGAGGCCTGATGGGAGAAGGAGGCGTGTGGGTTCGTGTCCGTGGGAGACGGGGAGCCGGCGCGCCCCCAGAGAGCACAGCTGTGCCGCAGGCAGCCTCTCGGCTTCCTCC
Organism: Equus przewalskii; assembly: GCF_037783145.1. Classification (NCBI taxonomy): domain Eukaryota; kingdom Metazoa; phylum Chordata; class Mammalia; order Perissodactyla; family Equidae; genus Equus; species Equus przewalskii. The sequence continues at coordinate 9,388,672 of NC_091842.1, read as the reverse complement.
CACTTCATTATCATCTGCACTCACTCTCTAGCACCTTCCACAGCGGCAGGGGATTCCTGAGGCCTCCCCCACCTGAGAGAAGGCTGGAAAGAGCCTCACATGGAACATCGGCCACGTATGGATTGAATTTCCCATTCACATGCAGGCAGCTAAGGGAGTATATGATTTGGCCGATCAGACTGTGCGGTTTGAGCTTTTCGACAGCAATCCACAGCTACTCCCGTGAGAGGAGCGCCAGGGTCGACAAGCTGTGGGAAGATGGTGAGATGCCTTCCATGGAACCATTGTTCCCGCACACGCTTCGGGAGGCCACGCGCTGAGAAACGCCCTGGCTACACAGGACCCACCACCACTACTGGGACCAACCGGCACTCACCGAGAGCCCACCAGGCTCCGGGAGGGCGCTAGGCATTTGTTCAGACCCACCTATGATCTTCCGTGTCCAGCATGGACCATGATGCATTTGGCCAGCGAGTGACCTCCGCAGAAACCAGAGCTTTCTGGGTGTCCAAGATCTGGACAGGACCCAGCAGTGGTGGTCCTTGGTGGTCTTTCTCAAATGCAGCGTCTCTCAAAACCTCCTACTGACTCGGATTCTGTGGCTTCAGGCCCAGGAATAGGCACATATGACAGGCTTCCCAGGTGACACTGATGCCCACCGATGCCCACCAAAGTTAGGAACTTGAGGGAATCAGAAACTAAAGCAGAAAGAAGAGTAATCAGCATTTACTGAGCACTTACGAGGTGCCAGGCACTGCGGCCAGCCCCCGACACATCTCCCCCTGACATCTTGAGACTTTTGGCAGCCTTTGGAAGGACGGTGTCCATTTCACAGATGAGGAAATTGAGGCTCTGAAGTTGAGATTTGCCCAAAGCTACGCAGGTGGTAAATGATTGTATTTCATGATGGAAATGCAACCACGATCCTGAACTCATTCAAACTGTTCTGGAACAAAAGGAGACTGTAGTCTTTACCTAGATGGTCTCTGCATTTTCTTCTCCACTAGACTACGGCCAGTCTCGTAGGCCGTTTCTGGGTCAGTGAGGGCCAGACTGCTCTGGCTTGACCAGCCCCTTGGTTTGGGAGTTTAGGCTCCTCGGGGTGTAAACATTTCACTTCCATAAACTTCAGCGTAGCATGTGCCTTGTGACCCCCACCGCCAACTGCCAGCCGAGGTGCTGGCTCTGGATGCTATGGGCCAAAGGCGACCTCCCTCACTGATTCCCACAAACGTTCATGGAGCCCCTGCTTCACGCAAGGCCCAGACCAGCTGTGTGGCCACTGCGTGCCCTCCCACGCTCTGGGACGGTGGAAAAGGGGCAGGACCGGGGGGGTTAAGGTGAACCAGGCTCCAGTTCTGCCCAGTTGAACAGGCTTTATGTCACCCGAGCCTCAGTTGCCTCATGTGTAAAATGGGAATAATGAGATGCAGCCTGGGACCCACAAAAATTAATGGATGTGCAAGCAGTCTGAAACTTGGACAAGAACATCAGCGGCAATTACTCTCGGGGGTATTACTGCAAATAGGTACAGCCAAGGCCGTACCGCTGGGCGGGGAGGTCCAAACTCACTGGAGCATTCCCCTGAGGGCCCGGCCCCTTGGAACGTGGAATGCCAGTCTCTGACAGTCTCAGCTGCAGCATCTCAGGGGGAGGAGTGCTTCCCTGGGAGGGAGGGGACACACAGAGAGGCTGCCCCTCCTAGGCTCCCACTGCTCAAGTGTGCTGGAACAGCGTCCGCTCTGGGAAGCAGACACACTTTTGTTTAGGTGTATTTTCCAGAAAGCAACCCGCTAGGGACTTGCATGGAGAATTATGAGAGTCTTGCACTGCGAGGGGCCTTGCATAGATGCTCTCATTCCAATCCCCTCTTCAGAGGTGAGAAAACAAGGCCTGGAAAGCGACGGACCCAAGGCGGCAGGGCAGGCTGGTGGCAGGGTCGGGAGGAAAGCCAGGACTCCTGTTTTTAATTTTCTCCCATCCTCCTGCAATCAGCGGGGAGACTGGTTCCCAGTGTTCACTTGAGAAAAAAAAAACTGATAAGAATCTGAGGAATGTGACTGCTGAAAGGGACTGTGGAATTTGGCATTCGATACCCGCTGGAGGATCACACACAATTACGGGCGAGCGAGTCTCTGGGGAGCAGCACACCTTCTGGACTTGTGTCCATTTCCAAAAGAACCGAGCTCTGGGTCTAGGCGCCGGGCCCTGCTGGGTGGCCCGCGGCACCCCTGCCGCCCGCAGCTGTCTGTGGGGCTCTAAGGAGTTCCTCAGTTCCCCTGCAAAGGGCAGGCCCCTGGGAACTCAAGGCGACTCGGAATCCGGGGTATGAACACTGCATTCCGAATTAAGTCCTGCTGGTGAGGAAGTCCGCCTTTTCTTTTGGATCGCCACTTCTCTTAAACCTGCCTTCTCCTCTACCAGCACTAATCGTTGGCAGCTCATTAAACCCCCCAGCAGGTAGGGGAAACACTGGTTAGACACCGCTGGATCCTGCACTTTCCGTCCGACATGCAAAGGTCTTCCTCAGAAGAGCTCCCAGAACCCTGGGTTGGGGGTCCCGCTGCGGGAATGGCTGTGTGACCTTGCACCGGGCCCGACCCTCTCTAGGCCCCCAGCTCCTCCTCGTCAGCAGATGGAGCAGGCAAGGCAGCAGTAGGACTGGGGTACTTTCAGAGGCCACCATGCTGGCCTGGGCAGCAGGGCCCCAGCAACACTGCCCCTCGCTGGTCGAGAAGTCACACATGGTTGGGAAAGAAGACTGGCCGAGCCAGCGGCCTCTTCCTGTCCTCCAGCCAGGCAGGGCCAAGCTTCCGCTACCCATGGGGCTGGAGGTCAGGGCAAGCCTGTGCGCCAGCCCCTCCAGGCAGGCAGTTCTGCAAACACCTGGGTCTGCAAAATCGTCCCCAAGCCAGGGGCTCGGGGAGAATTCCCTGCAGAACAGAGCCACTTGTATGGGGCATGTCCACCTGCCCCGTGTAACCACGGCTCCCGGAGGGCAGACGCCCCGAGCTCCTATCTCCCCCTCCCCCGGCCCGTGTTTAGCACGGGGTGCATGGCAGTAAATGTGTGCCGAATGAGCAAAGGAATGAAGAAGGAGGTGCAGAGATGGTGTGGAGGAGGTCTGGAAGGGACAAAGCCCACATCTGCCACCATCTCCTGAGGTCTCCTGACTGAGCCCTGTCTGGCCCTCCGGTGGCCCTCTCCCGGCTCCCTCTGGAACACAGGGCCCCTGACACCCCCTACCCAGGCTAAACTGTGCCGGTGCCCTCTCTGGGCCTTCAGCCCCCAGTAGCCTCTCCCAGGAATGCCCCTCCGTCCTCACCCGGCCCCTCTTCTCTCAAATTTCTTGGTCCCCTCAACTCTGCCCACCACTCACAGCCACTGTACCCCGCCAGGCACCTGTGGGTTCACACCGCCGTCCCTTTCTCTCTCTGGTCCCTGAGAGCAGAAAGCCACTCAACTTGTCTCTGCACGGCGGTGTCTGGCATGGAGTGGGTGATGAGCAAGGCGCTTGTGAATGAACGAGCTAGTGGGAGGATTAAATGTACATCAATAATGTATTGGAAGAAACAACTTTAAGCTTCGTACATTCAAATTTCAACATCCTTTACCATCCGATCCGATTACTTCCCATGGGAAAGCATTTTGGAAATTAGAATGAACGCTCATTAGAAACAGGATTCCTTACACAAATATGTGCTTTGCCCACACTGAGAGACTCTACATAATATACGAGGGGAGGAAAGCCACAAAGTGCAATGCACAGATGTGTTCGAGAAAAACTGCAGCTCTGACCGGCCAGGTGCACCAGGAGGGCCCACCCATTTTTTGACTGCCATGTGACCGCGCCCCCGCCCTGAGGGCACCCTCCGCAGCCGGGGTACTGCGAACGAACACGAAGGGGACATGCACCAGGGGTCCCTACCTCTCCCTTGCCCCACTCTCCTCACCTGTAAACCAGGTATAACCCGAGGCATCTGGGAAGGTGACCTAACCCTGGGTACACAATTAGAATAAGACCAATACCACAAAGGGTCGTTGTGAGGAGCGGCTGATTCAGTCCTGCGGGTACTGGAGCGGCCGGCACTTGCTAAATTCTCAGGAAATAGTGGCTCGTTTTATTCACGCTTGCTATTTGCCTCCCAGGATTATAATCCGGTGTCGATGGATGACGCACCTGGATGTCCGTCGTATTCTGATAGCTCTACACACACATCGTCATCTCTAATCCAGAAGATTCCAACCCACGATGAGTATTTCAGAGCCCTGCCCACACCCTGGGGGCATGCCCCCCCCCCACCCCCAGCAGGCAGCCTCACCACCTTCCCCACTGCTGAAGTGGCCTGTCCTCGCCCGTCCACCCCAGCCGGGCAACTGATCGCATCAGATCAATGAGGATGTGGTCACCCAATTATGATCTGACCACGAAGGGCCTCAGATCAGTGAAGTCCACACCCCCCGCCCCCGTGGAGTCCCTCTGAGAACTCTGCACGAGGCTTTGGGGAGAGACAAAAATTAGGCAGGGAATTGGGAATGCGCTTCCCAAGGCACCAACAAGGAAGGGGACGAGAGGATAAATAATGCACAGAAGCCCCTACAGGGTCTGGCTCACAGTAAAGGCAGGAAGAGAGGCTGCTGCTCCTGCTGATTCTACTGCTGTTTCGGGTCAGGAGGCAAGAACTCAGACACCCTGGAGACGGCTCAGGCCTCTGTGACCCGCTGACTTTCACGGGGCCCCGGACAGTCGAGCATCAGGTGACGTGGGAATATGGCCACCCTGAACCCAGTAAGAGGCACCAGCTGAGCTGGGCCGCTGCGGAAGCTCAGGAGTCTATATATCTGGCCTCTTTGGGGGAAAATCACTGGCCTGTGAATCAGGAAACAGGGGTCTCATGCTTTGAGTGACCTTGGGTGCGTGACCCCTAATCTCCAGGCCTCAATCTCTTCATTTGAAAATGACAGGCTCAAGCTGAAGCTGTCCAGCTCTCAGTCACCAACAGGCTGTAAAACGGAGACAGCAGCGAACTTCCCAAATGGCCAGCAAGAGGACAGTGAATAAAGTATCGAATCCACACAGTGGAATACAGCAGAAAGGGAACAAAACCAATACCCGCCTCAGCGTGAGTCTCACGTACAGTGTCGATGAAAGAAGACAAGACAACACAGTCTACACCATGTGGTTCTGTTTACACAGAGTTCGAGAACAGGCAGAGCTGATCTATGGTGAAGAAATAAGAACAGAGGTCCCCCCTGGGGGTGCTCCCTGGGCAGGGGCCTTGGGGTGCTGGAGATGCTGTCTCTCTGGTCCTGAACGGTGATTACGTGACTGTGCACGTACGTAGAAACTCGTCAAGCTGTAAGCACGTTACTGTATTTAAGGGATGCTTTGAAAAAAAAAGTTAAAAAAACAAACAAATAACAGGCAAGGGCAATTCTAAGCCTTTTGGTCAATTAACATTGAGCCCTTTGTGGGCTCAGCCAGACCCTAATGGGGTCACTGGCTAACAGAGCTGGATTTGGGGAGAGGACACAGACGATGCAAAGAACTCCAGAGATATGAGGCAGGTGATGAGAAAATGCAAAGACCTGGAGTGCTGGGAGCCCTGAGGAGGAGGCGCCTGGCTCCACTCGGGAAGGACAGGAAGGTCAACCCCACTCACGGCCCAGGGACTCTGACCCACAAAGCCCAGCCCAGGCATCCACGGGCTCCCGTCTGTCTTCACTCCTTGCTCCCCCTCCTCCTGGTCTTGCAGCTCTGCCTACCCAGCAAGGCCCTAGCCTGGGCTGCTGATGGAACATCCCTCAGCCACACTGTGGAGCCCCCCAGAGACCCATGACCCCCTGGGCGGAGCCCTCCATGCCAATGGCAGTTCTGTCTTCCCCGACCCCTCTCCTTCTTTCCTCCCAGGTGCAGGCGGTGTCGCCCCCCAATCCACTGGGAAGCCTGAGCCCACAGGGCAGCACCCCCCGACCTCCTCCCCAGCCCCTCCAAGGGGCTTCGCCCTCCCCATCCCACTCCCCAGCCTCAGGGAAGCAGGTGCCCTCGCCGCCTCTCACCTGGAGCAGGAGACCAAGCCAGGAATCCCCCCACGTCCAAACTCCCAGTTTTCCATGCTTTCACGTCTATTCTCCACGGGGTCTTACTCCATCCATCTGCCTGCTCCAGGCTCGCCCGTCAAACCCTGGTCCCCACAGCCCAGGATTACGTCCTTCTCTCTCCTCATCTTCTTGGGGACCATTGTCCTCAAAAGAGGAGTCCACACCCCCAGACAGACTCACTGCCCACCTACTGGCCCCCGTCCCCTCCCTTCCACCAGCCACACCTGCGCGGTCCAGCCAGAGCCTCTTCTCTGTCCTCCTCTTCCTCAGCCTCTTGGTGACATAGACTTCTCAAGCCCTGCCTCCCGTGTCTCCATCCCGATTCTCTGAGCTCCACCAGCTCCTGCTTTCCCTGGGACCCCAGGTCCATGAACTCTTCCTCCTCCCGTCTGTGCCTTCCTTGAGGGAGCTCGTCCACTCCAGACTTCTACCGGGAAGGCCTGGGGCATCTTCACCAGGACGTCCCAGCTCAAACGCAAACTCAGCATCCCACACACCGAGAGGGCTTCCCTCCTGAGGCCCTTCTCTGGGGAGCAGCTCCACTCTCCAGGCATCTCCTCTCGGCCCCCTTGCCTGCACTGTGGCTTCATGCTGCCTTAGCACTCACTTGGCCACTGCCTTCCCCCCTCATTCCTGCCGCCCCTGGTCCAGGCCTCACAGGTGCCTCCCAGGACACACGAAATCCTACTTTCTCCAGGTCCCCCACGCTGGTGGGGGCAGGGACAGATCAGACCAGATCGTGCTCCACGACGTGGTATCCCCAGCATCCAGCATCAGCCTGACTCTGAGTCAAGGCTGAGGAACGTTCGTGAAGAGGATGGCCATTCACAGGGGCCTAAGCTCTGAAACTGCCAGAGGAACAGCTCTCGGGGCTGGAAGGGAGGCTGAGAATGGAGAGTGGGCTGGGAAGAGCCAGACCACTAAAGGCCTCCATGCCACCCATGGGGTAGAGACCTACGCTGAGGCCAGGGGAGCCATCAGAGCAGTTTTCAAGCAAGGGCGGGATGTGAACAGAGCCCAGCTCCAGAAAGCTTTCTCCAGCAGCCCCTGCAGGCACGACCCCAGGGCTGAGCCCCAACCAGGAGGCTGCAGCCTCCAGAGAGCCCTGAGCTGCCTGGTCGAATGCAATCCCTCGGCCTGCTTTGTTCTCAGCTGTGATTGAAGGCAGATGGCCCTCTGGTCGGGCAGCCCACCTTCCCCTCACCTTTCCCCTCTCATCTGGCTGCTTCCCCCAAGTCCTCCAGGCACTACGGGGCTGGCCACAAGAAAGGCGCAAAATCACCAAAGAGAGAATTTGCATCCGGAGGAGAGATGCTGTTTCAAGTTCCTGGTTTGCCCCGCGGCCCTGCTGATTAAAGGGCTCCCCCCCAGGAACCCCCGCAGACAGGCAGTTCCCACAGAGCAGCCAGGAGGAGCGGCGGCTTCCGCACCTCACCGGGTCCCCGGAGCACCGCCGGGGCCGGGCCGCCTAATGTGCTTCTATTTGATTGTGGGTTTCGCCGTGGGATCAAAAAAGAAAATTAAATCCATCCCGAGCTGCAGAATGCTCTGAACCAGGCCACCCCACGGTCACACATGGAAAAGCTGAAAACTAATGACTTGCAGTTTTCCAGCTCGAAAGGTTTCTTTTCATCAGTCCTGCGGTGGGATGGCGGAGTTTGGGGTTAGAATTCCTCGGGAAAAGGTTTTCTCTCCTCCAGAGGAGACCTCACAATGGGACATTTGCATCCATACGACAGGGAGGCCTGGAAACCTACCTTTGTTTTTCTAAGTCACTTTCTTGAGGTCCGGTTGACATACAAAAAGCAATACATATTTAACGGGTACAACTCGATGAATTCAGAGACCGGCATACTCTCCTGAAACCATCACCAGAATCTACGCGGGAAATATACCCGTCACCTCCACAAGTTTCCTCCTGCCCTCTTGTTGTTGTTATTATTATTATTTTGTGATAAGAACACTTAACACAAGACCCACCCTCTTAGCAATGTTTAAGTACACAGCACAGAGTTGTCAACCGTTGGCACTTGGCTGCACAGGAGATCTCTAGGGCTTATTTGATCTCGGATAACTGAACCTTTGTACCCTTGATGACCTCCTCCGTCTCCCCCAGCGGCCCCCAGCCTCTGGCACCCACCATTCCACTCTCTGCTTCTATAAGTTTGGCTCTTTTAGTTTCCTCATATAAAGGGGATCTTGTAGCATTTGTCCTACTGTGTCTGGCTTAGAACACTGTCCTCCAGGTTCATCCATCTTGTCACAAATGGAGGGATTTCCTGCGTTTTTAAGCCGGAATAATACTCCATTGTATGTAAATACCAAATTTTCTTTATCATCTATTGGTCCCTCGATGGAGGGAAACCTGCTTAATGGTGACAGAAAGTTCCGGCAAGAGCCCAGATGACCGGAAGTTCTCCTGCTTTCTGATCCCCGGAGAGTCAGAGTCAGGACACGGGTGTCGTGACCATGATATGGATGAAAAGGCTGTGGTTCAGATCGGGGACACAGTGTACTTGTTGCCTGTTGCTCCTGTAACAAATTACCACCAACTTAGTGATGCAAAATGGTGCCTACTGATATCTTACAGGACTGGAGGTCGGAAGTCCAGAATCAGTCTCCCTGAGCTCGAGTCAAGGTTTGTGCAGAGCTGGTTCCCTCCAGAGGCTCTAGGAGAGAATCTGTTCCGTGTCTTTTCCAGCTTCTGGAGGCCTCCTGCATCCCTCGGCTCGAGGCCCCCTCCTCGCATCACTCAGAACTCTTGCTTCCGTCATCACATCTCCCATTCCCTCTGACCCTCCTGCCTCCCTCCTATAAGGGCCCTCGGGATTAGGTTGGGTCCACCAGGATAAACCAGGATCATCTCTAAAGTCAGAGTCTTCATTTCATCACATCTGCAAGGTCCCTTTTATCACAGAGGGTAACATACGCACAGGCTCTGGGGATCAGGACATGGACATCTTTGGGGGCCATTATTCTGCCTCCCACGCATGGTTGGCCCCAGACCACATGGGCAAGAGGTGGCCACACTGGGCCTGTGGAGGGAGGTGCAGTTCAGACAAGTGGGCACTGGATCAGGAGCGCCTGTCCCCCTTTTGGCGTTCCTAGATGTCACCATAGGCCTGGTTTTTGGAAACTTGCTTCCTAGTTAATACAGACAACGTGTGGTTCAACATAACTGATGCAAAAAGGAGCTGTGCAAAGGTACCTACAGATGGGAAGCAGGAGGGAGGTGCACATGGCTCAGAAGCGCCAGACCCGCTGCCCTCAGGGCACCTCTGCTCCCACTGTCCCCACCAGCTTGGAGGGCCCCTCCGCCTCTGCACCCACCTCCCACATCCCAGCTCTGCTGTGACACCCACAGCAACTTCTCCCTCCCCCGGCCTAGAATGACCTCTTTCCCCGGCCGCTTACATCCTCCTGCCTCTCAGGCCCGCAGCCCTCCCCACCCCCGCCTCCCTGCGCCCATCCTGCTCTGCATTACTCCAGGAGTGCACCCCACAGCCCATGATGGGTGCAGACACACGTACACATGGCCCTCCCCGCACTGAGCAGACCGCGTCACCCTCGTCTGTGCATCCTTCTCCACTCACCCTCCACTCTCAAGCACCAAATGGGCAGGTGGCACAGCGGCTAAGGGCATGAACTAAGGACAGCCTGGGTTCAAATCCTCGCTACCCCTTATTAGACGTGTGACCCAGGGCAAGCCGTTTAACCTCCCTGTGCCTCAGTTTCCTTACCCATAAAATAGGTCTAATGATGGCTCCTCATTGGTGGGGGTTGCTGGGAGGGATAAGTGAGCAAGTGTACCAACGTGCGTAGAACACCTCCCCGCACATAAGAAGCACTAATTAAGTGTCTGCCGTTGTAATTAGGTATTTAGGATGTTCCAGCCACTGTAGTGTCCAGGCTCAGGAAGTTTATAGTCCAACAGAGGAACACGGATATTAAACAAATACTTAGTTACAGAGTTAAAATAGCAGGCAGCGGGATTGCACGCCCCTGCCTGTCTGGGGCCCCCGTGGATCCACATCAGCTAAAACAGTGGCCGCCCCCTGCCCAGCCGTGCACCAGCCGTACCTACACTTGCTTCCGAGTCAGCAACAGTCAACACGGGCTGCCACAGGACCCTGCGCATCAGCCGTGTTTCTAGCTTCTATGAACTTCATGCTTTCACATCTGCCTCTGGGCACACACCAGACACGCCTTGTTCTGGACAATGCCACGACACACCTGAGGCACCTCGCCTTGGCCTCCTGCTCCCTCATTGCCCGCCCTGCCTGAAGTCCTGCCCCCCGGGCATGCATTTCAAATACTCCATCCAGAGTCCACACCCCAACTACCTCCTCTGTGGGTGTCTCCCTCGCAGGGGCACTGCCCGCCTGTCTCAATTCCCCAGGGCCAGGCACTAGCCGGCTAGGGGCAGCCCCTGCACCCAGAGCCTGTTGACATTATCCAAACGAGCCCATCCTAAGCCTGCTTACCCTCCCTCACCTGTTCCTTGCAGCGAAAATCACAAGAAGGCTCTTGCTCCACTCCTCCCACTCTGCCTCCTGACCAACGCTGGTGCTCCCCTGAGTAGCCCTGTGTGGCTCGGCGTGCCCCCTCCTCTTGGGAACTGAGAGTAACAGCCATCTAGACCTCACGTAGTCTAAGAGCACACTCTATTTTAGAACACCTACCACCCCATCAATCCACACACAGACCCTAAGCTGCATACGCAGGATGTAAAGCCAGAAAACACACAGATTCGGGCCCCGGCCCGGCCACTCCCCAGCGTCGCGTCTTTGGACAAGTCCCTCTTGGTCTACCCGCCCCGTTTCCCGGTGGTGGGGGCTCAGGGGGAACAAGACCCGCCCGTGAAATAAGGAACAAATGCAGGCGCGCGTGGTCAGCCTAAAACTACAAAGGTGAACATTTATTCCCAAACCAAAGCCTCAGAATTTGGAAGCCCTCAAACATTGGGTCCAAATGCAGAGGTGGCTCCCGCCCGCAGAGTCACGGGGAAGACCTACGAGGAACATGGAGACTGTCCTCTCCTCCCGAAATCTCCTGGTCCAGCCACCACTCCACGGGACCTGGCTGACACACACGGCGCCCCCCGCAGGACACACAGGGCCTGGGCGTGTGTCTCGGCCGTTGCCCGGGATGACTTCGCAGCCCAGACAAAGTCAGGCCCTCAGGGAGGTAAACAACAACAGGAAACCCCATCAGGTCCCCGTGCTTCCAGCAAAAAGGCGGGGGACCCACGTCCCCACACACTCCCACATTCGCTTGTGAGTCAGCAAACTGCCCCCAAGGCCAGAGAAACCTCCATTTTGTGCTAGAACCAGACCCCACAGAGGCCCGTGTTTGCCTTCACCATCTGCTCCACCTCGGAGGGCTGGGCCTCCCCATCCCCCTTTCCTTCCGAGGCCTTGTCCCCCACGAGGCTTCTGCCCCCACAGCCAGGCCGCGCTGGCCTCACACAGAAGGCTTTCGTTAGCAGGTCAGGCCAGAGGGGCAGGGCGGGGGCAAAGGCCATAGGCCAAGCAGGAGACCTGAGGAGGGGAATGCTCTCCTGGGGGAGCCCTGAGCCACGCCGGGGGACAGAGGGGCACAGAGCTGGGGGTTCTGTGGGAGCCGCCCACACACACACACAGCCCCCTGCAACAGGCCCTCAGCTTCCCAGCCTCAGAGAAGTGGTTCCCAATCCCTGAGACCTCACCGGATATTTACATTGAGGCTGTCTCAAGGAATTTTCTGGAAAACTCCCCCTTCTCCACCCACTCCCACTTCAAAGGGAGAGGCAAGACCCCAAAGCTGGTGGCCTCCTTGGCTTCTTTAAAGTGGCTTTTGGAAAGCTGGCCTGGCGGGAACAAGGCACAGATGAGGACCTCACTCCAGGAATCGCAGACCTGCTATGGAGGAGGAGCGAGGGCCTCAGTTTCTCATTCCTTGTTTTTGTACCCAGTTCTTTGCACCTGTGACTGGGCAGCATATCTGGTGGCCCATGTCACTCCCCTCCTTCCAGGCCTCCAGAGGCTCCGCGCGGCCCCCAGGATGATCCACAGCTCCTACGCCTGGCAAGGCAGGCTCTCCATCCTTGCTTCCCACTCTTGTTCTCAGAACCCTGGCCTTGCCATGCTAGGCCCCCTCCCACACCCTCTCTGGGCCTTTGCTCACTCCCCGCTCTCAGCCTCTTCTTCCTCCAGAGTGCTCTGGGGTACCTCTGCCTCCTCGCGTCCCTTTGTCCAGAACTGTGTGGCTCCGGCCCTGCTGTGATCATTGTTCATTTATTATCCTAATCGGGACGTTGAAGGCAGTGACCCTTTCTGGATCATTTCTGCACACTCGGCAACTGACACAGTCCCTGGTAAACCAGGGCATCTGTAATATCTATGGAATGAATGAAGATGGCTTCTTTGAGGCTCCTGGGCACATGCGTTAAAAGAAAAGGCAGGACCCAAAACCAAATATACTGACCTTCTTCCTTAATACAGCCTGTGTGACCGCAACTCTGCAAAGTATGGATAATAAATACGTAAAGAAATAAATAAGCAAGCACATTCAGGGCAAAGATCAAGAAGAAATACGCCTCTTGAAAATGGAATTATATAGAATGACCGTAAGAGCCAACAATTCCACTTCTCGGAATATATCCAAAGGAAATGAAAACACTAGCTAGAAAAGATATATGTACCCTCATGTTCACTGCAACATTATCTACAATAGCCAAGATGTGGAAATAACCTAAGTGTCCATCGACGGATGGATAGATAAAGAAGATGGGGTATATACATATACAACGGAGTATTATTCAGCCATAACAAAAACAAGGAAATCCTACCTCATGTTCACTGCAGCATTATCTACAATAGCCAAGATGTGGAAATAACCTAAGTGTCCATCGACAGATGGATGGATAAAGAAGATGGGGTATATACATATACAACGGAGTATTATTCAGCCATAATAAAAACAAGGAAATCCTACCATTTGCAATAACATAGATGGACGTTGAAGGCGTTATGCTAAGTGAAATAAGTCAGACAGAGAAGGACAAATACTCTATGATCGCACTTATATGTGGAATCTAAAAAAAAAAAAAAACCCACCAAACTCATAGAAAAAGCGGTCAGATTTGTGGTTACCAGAGATGGGGGGCGGGGAGGGGGTATTGGAGGAAGGTGATCAAAAGGTGTAAACTCCCAGTCATAAGATAAATAAGTACCAGGGATGTCACATACAGTATGATGACTATAGCTGACCCTGCTGATTGATATATAGGAAAGCTGTTTAGAGAATAGATCCTAAGAGTTCTCAACACAAGGAGAAAACGCTTTCCTTTTTATTGTATTGATACAAGATGATGGGTGCTAACTAGCCTATTGTGGTCACCGTTTCACAATATATGTAAACCAAACCACCATGCCGTACACCTTCAACTTAGCCAGTGATGGATGCCAATTCTTTCTCAATACAACTGAAAAAAATGGAATTACAGGGAAAGGAAAGTCCAACAAATGGCATTGGGAAAAGCATGAAGTTAAACTCTCATCTTACACCACATACAAATATTAACTCAAAATGGATCAAAGACCTAAACGTAAGACCTAAAAGAATAAAACTCTTGGAAGAAAACATAGGGCAATTGGATTTGGCGATGATTTCTTGGATATGACACCAAAAGCACTGTCAACAAAAGAAAATATAGATAAATTAGACTGCATCAAAATTTAAAGCTTTTGCGCATCAAAGGACACAATCAACAGAGTGAAAAGGCAACTCGTGCAATGCGGGAAAAAACTGCAAATCGTATATCTGATGAGGAATTAACACCCAGAATATACAAAGAACACTTACAACACAACAACAGCAACAACAACAATCTAATTTTAAAACTGGAGGGCTGGCCGCGTGGCCGAGTGGTTAAGTTCGTGTGCTCCGCCTCAGCAGCCCAGGGTTCGCCAGTTCAGATCCCGGGTGCAGACATGGCACTGCTCATCAAGCCACGCTGTGGCGGCGTCCCACGTAGAAGAACTGGAATGACTTACAACTAGGATATACAACTATGTACTGGAGCTTTGGGGAGAAATAAATAAATAAAGTACTTAATTAAAATAAAAATAGACAGGGGACTTGAACAGACATTTGTCCAAAGAGGACATACAGATGGCCAATAAGCTCAGAAAAGATGCTCAACATCACTAATCATTAAGGAAATGCAAATCAAAACCATAATGAGACACCCCTTTACACCCATTAGGATGGCTCCTATCCAAAAAAAAACCAAACATGTGTTGGCAAGGATGTGGAGAAACTGCAACATTTTGCACCATTGGTAGGAATGTAGAAAGGTGCAGCCGCTGTGGAAAACAGTATGGCGGTTCGTCAAAAAGTTAAAAATAGAATTACCATATGCTCCAGCAATTCAGCTTCTGGGTATATACCCAAAAGAACTGAAAGCGAGGGCTCAGAGAGATATTAGGCAGCCACGTGATAGCAGCATTATTTACAACAGCCAGAAGGTGGAAGAAATCCAAGTGTCCATCGACGAATGAATAAACAAAACGACGTATGTATACAATGGAATATTATTCAGCCTTACAAATGGAAGAAATTTTGACACATGGTACAACCTAGATGAAACTTGAGGACATTATGCTGAGTGAAATAAGCTAGTCACAAAAGGACAAATACTGTATGATTTCACTTACATGAGGCCCCTAGAGTAGTCAGATTCACAGAGACAGAAAGTAGAATGGCGGTTACCGGGGGACCGGGGGAGGAGGGAGGGGAAGTTAGCGTCTAAAGGTGTAGAGTTTCTGTTTTGCAAGATGAAAAGGGTCTGGAGAGGATGGTGGTGATGGTTGCACGACAACGTGAATGTATTTAACGCCACTGAACTATACACTTAAAACTGGTTAAGATGGTAAATTTTATGTAATGTGTATTTTACCACAATAAAAAGAATAAAAAATCTAAAACTGAAAAACATAGAATTATAAATAATTGCTTTCTTTCCACTTATGCATAGTTTCCAAATGATCTATAATAAATATCATCAGGAAAAAAATAAACCTTTTTTTTTTTTAAAAGAAAACGTGTCAGGCCCCTTTCACCTAAACATCTGTGCTGGCCACCGACCTCCAAGCCCCCATCCCCTGCTCACAGGCCTGCTGGGCCACCGGTTCCCATCAGCCTTCTCTACCTGACACCAACATTTGGTTTCCATTCCCAACTCTTCACATAATTCTTGGAGATCAGCGCCTGCCGGTTTCGGGTCCAGCGGAAAGAAAGCGGCCCTTGGGAGGGTCAGCTTGCATCCCGTGGGGGTGGATTTGGCTCGGCCAGTGGTGAGCCGCTTTGCCCAGACGCCTCCAGCCCCCAGAGCCCATCCATCCTGCAGGCTACCCACCCACTGTCAGCAGGGCAGGCGAACTTCCTGGTGCGCTGTAACCCAAACCGCTCCCCGCTCCCCCCGGGCACGGCCAGGCTCTGTTATTAATCTTGGGGCAGATCCTGTGTCCAAAACTGAGACAGCTGTCCCCACGTGCAGCTGCCCCAGGCCAGCAGGCAGACGATTTCCAGCACTGCCGCCTCCCTGCCAACGGTCAAGCAGAAAGCTGGGCTGTCCTGCCAAATCTCTTGCTCATGCAACTGCCTGGCCCCTCACACAGCATCAGGGTCCACCAGGCTCTCTGTTCACTCCCGGGTCACTCCAGGTGAGAAGGCAACCCAGACCCATGAGCTCCGGACCGACCTGGACTTCCCAGCCTGCAGGGCACACACAGCGGGGTCCCGGTGGGTCCTGCTGTGGTCGAACCAATAAGGGATTGTTTCAGCCCACATTCTGCACTCAGTCTTGGGTCACCTGCTGTGGCAGACAAAGCCATCGTGGGGTCAGCTGGGCTCCTGACCCCAAGGGGCTTGCAGCCCAGCTGCAGAAGACGCACATGAAACAAGAATGAAGCAAGCCAGGACAGGACCCAGGGGGAAGCTGCTCATGGCGGCCACTTGGCCAGATGCTACACAATCCAGATGGCGGCACGACCAACTCCAGGGGCCACTGTTCTCGCCGGACTCCAAGTGCAACACACAGCCCTCGTTCAAACGGCTCTTTTGCTGCTCCCACAGGAACTGGCTGCAATTAGTCCCATCTCACAGATGGGTAAACTGATGCACGTTACCAGTAACTTGCCCACAGCTGGAGGGGGAGCCAAATTCCGACAGAAATTTGCCTGACTCCAAAGTTCTGTGCTTTCGGGCCCGCCCACCAGCCCAACTTGGCTGCGCCTTTATAAAGTGACCCGCCCACCTGCTCCCAGCTGGCAGGTGCCCACCCAGCATGAACCTGCTTGGCTTTGTCACCTCTTTCTGGCTCTGTATTGATGGCGGGGATAGAGTGATAACCCAGACAGACAACCCCAGAACCCCCAAACCTTCCCTGCTAAGGCATCCCAAGATCCCAGGCATGCACGATTTTGGCCTCTGCATTCTCTGGGACACAGCTGTGACTCAGTCCTGGCCGTCTCTATGATTCCCCCACGGGCACACTGACAGGCACAGGAGGACCAGAATCAGTGCACACGGCCAGCCCCAGCCCGTATGGGGCAACTGGATAGCTAACCCGTGGACTAAAACACAGCTCGCATCAGTCTCTAAAAGCGTGTCAGGCCACTCTGAAACACTGCTCTCTCACCCTTACGAACGCTTTGGGCCACCTGCGGTTTTCAGGGGATGCCATCCGCCTAGGACATCTGTGTGGAAGGATGTAGCTTGTCTTCTTAGCTCTGCTAATCAAGATGGCCCTTGGTTTTCATTTTAACTGGACAAACCTGGCAGGGTGAGGGAGGAAACTCACATGCTCCCCATCCCGACCCCCAGCATTTGGACCCCCTCAGACAGATGCTGGCCTCTGTTGGGGAGAAAGAGAAAGACCAGAGAGAAGCTGACAGCTCGCGGTCTACGTCCAGCGCTGTTTGCAGGAAGAGCAGGTGGCTGCTGCTGGGAGGAGTGGGGACAGATGGGTGATGATGGAAGAAACAATGAAGCCTTAATTCAGAATGACTGGCCCAGAATGACAAGGAGTCTAGAATCCACAGTCCATTATTAGGTTCCTTCTGTAATACATGGCAGGAGGCAGGGGAGGGAAAGGTGAATGAATCCTGGGTCCTCTGATTCCAAAAAATATCCTTTCTATAAACCAAGAATTGGGGCAAAGATATCTTCGTCTTTTAACCATGTCCTACATACCTCTGCCTCTCTTCAGAGCGAACAAGGAGAAGGAAAGAGGGAGCAGAGAGGACGACTCCGGGTGAGACCAAACCATCATCTGTTCTCCAGACGCCCTTTCTCTCTCTTAAAATGCCTCTGCCGGGTCACCATTGTAGGAAAAACGAAGCTCCATCCTTCTAGCTCAACCAAGATTTTGACTTACACAATGATCAACACACACACACACACACGCACACACACACACACATTGGGAGCCAATAGGATCCTCTACCTCAAAAATCTTAGAGAACAACCTAAAAACCATTAAAATAATTTTTATTTTTTATTATTTATTTATTTTTTCCTCCCCCAGCCCCAGTGCATGGTTGTACATCCTAGTTGTAAGTTCTTCTGGTTCTTCTGTGAGACCTGCCACACAGCACGGCAGCTGACAGGCGGGTTGTGTGATCCTGCCACCGCAAGTCAAACCCAGGCCGCCGAAGCAGCAAGAGCATGGAACTTTGACCACCAGGCCATCAGGGCCTGGGTCTCTAAAACAATTTTTTTAAATGCACGTAGCTGGATATAAGACCAACATGTCTATTTGCCAGACAGAAACCCTTAGAAACATCAAGGAACAAAAAGAACTCGTTCACAATAGCAATAAAGACTACAAAATGCCCATGAATAAATCCAACAAGATCTGGATAAATGGAGCAGCACACCTCGTGCCTGAAAAACACACGAGATTATAAACAGTGATTCCATTAATCCACTAAGTCAACACAGCCTAGATCAAAATCTCAGCGGCAGGCTTTATAGAACTGGAAGAGATGATTCTAAAATTCACCCAAAAGAAAAAATGTAGCACAGCTAGGAACATTTGGATAAAGATGAACAGCCAAGCAGGAACTGCTCCATCAGCTAACAAAACATACAAGAATGATTAAAAGTGTGGTTTTGGCCCCAGGTCAGATTAAGGCTTGAGAAAAAGGACCAGTTTACTATAGGATACAAGTGGCTCTTCAAATTATTGGAAAAGGATGGATTATTCAATAGAAATCAGAGAGGGAAAGGTCTTTGGGGAAAAAAAAAACCCCTAAAGTTATATCCCTACCTCACAGCCGACGTAAAAAATTTGGGTGGGAAGGCCATGATGCTCTTATCATGACTCTTCACACAAGGCTGAGTCTTAACAGGCTTCTGATGCTCAAAGCCACTGTCGGTCTTAATACTGTTGGAAACCTAGGATCAATCCGACCCTGCAGGGCCCCGAAAGTCTGGTGTGTCTTTCCCTTTTCGCTTCTGTTTGTGTGGTAGGTTAAATAATGGCGCCCCAGTGATGGCCTCACCCCATCCCTGGAATTGTGCTATCTCACACGGTAAAAGGGACTTTGCAGGTGTGATTAAATTAAGGACCTTGAGGGGAGGAGGTGACCCTGGATTGTCCGGCTGGACCCAACCTAACCACACCGGTCCTTATAAGATGGGGGTGGGGGCCAGGAGGATGAGAGTCAGAGAGAGAGGAAAGGTTGGAAAGAGAGGTTAGAGGATGGTCTCTGGAGATGGAGGAAGGAGCTTTAAGTCCAGGGATGCTGGCAGCCTCTAGAAGCCAGAAAAAAACAAGCAAATGACTTCTCCCCTGGAGCCTCCAGAAGGACCAGCCCTTCGAACAGCTTTCAGCCCAGTGAGATTTATTCTGGACTTCCGACCTCGAGAACTGTAAGATAATAAATCTGTGATTTTTAAGCCATGAAGTTTATGATCATTTGTTTCAGCGTCAAGAGGAAACTAACACAGCTGGCAAAGCGGTTAGTCCTTTCCTGAGTCCCCTCTGTGACCAGGCACTCTGCAAGAACCTAGAGGTATGGCACCAAACAAGATGGATGGGATCCCTGGCCTCACAGAACTCACAGTCTCAGGGTAGACAACTATTGACCAATTATCAATCAGTTATAGGATTGACTTATAGTTATCATGAGCCTCTACGTCCAAGAGCAAGCTCGGGGGCATTTAACCAAGGGGACTGACCTCACCTTGGGGGATAGCTAAAGGTTCCCTGAAGACCTGATGTTTAAGCTGATCTTTGAGCTTTGAGCAGGAGTTAGCTAAGCCAAGAGAAAGCAAAGACTGATCGAGGCAGTGCAAAGGCCCTGAGGCAGGAAGCAGTTTGAGATTAAAAGGCAGCTGGTGGGGAGCAGAGCACCCAGAGAGACAAGGAACAGGTTGTGGGGGGGGGGTCTGGATGAGCTCCCTCCGGGCCCCTGATGTAGGGGTCTCTCCCGCCTGCTCAGCTGCCTCTGCAGGAAGGCAGATATTCAGAGCTCTTGTGCGAAGAGTTTCAGTGTCTGAGCTAATTGTCAGCATCAACCACAGGACAAAAGACAGGAAGAGCCTGGCAGACCCTGTAGAAGCCCAGGATCCCATCACCCAGAAACAGCGGGTGTCCAGCAGGCTGAGCCCTCTCAGATCCGGAGACTCAGCCGTGTGGCCAAGTCAATCACAGAGGGACAGGAAGAGAGAAGTGCTGATTCCCCAGAGAAGCCCTTCCAGGGGAGCAGGAATGACAAAAATGTCAGATGCCAGAGGCAACTGGCCGGGGCGCAGACGGCCGGAGCCAAACCAGAAGGAAACCGCCACCTTCTCGGCAAAGGCTGCCCACGTGAGACCGGTGTCCGGCAGGCCCTGGCGCCTCCGGGGGCCGGCAGGGACCGCAGGCAGCCCGCAGCGGGGCCTGATTCCACAGGCTGCTCCCTGGAAGAGGGAAGCCCGAGGCTCCCACAATAGCTCCCAGCAGGGCAGACCCTCAGCCGGGCCCCCCGAGTGCCAGGACCTGGGGGGCTTCTCAGCCACTGCCACCCAGGCCCTGTCCTTTCAGAACGAGGAAGGGCGTGGGGGACTTTCAAAGAAAGACATAAAATATTTGGGCTGCAAATCACAGCCAGTCCCAGATGCAAACCACTTACACACACACAGAGCAAACGACCATCCTCATGCACGTGTGGGTGCCTCCCGCCCCCTCTCCCGGGGCCCCATCCAGGGAGCAGGAGCACGCTCAGGAATAATTAGTCTGCATATTTCACAAACACATTTCCTCACTTGATCTCGGCCCAATCCTATTAGTTTCATGTTACTTGTGAGTCTACGAAGGGAAGCGCTGGCTGGACTGTGGCTCCTGAAGGGTCACGACAGGCCGGCTGCAGGAGACACCTGCCGGAGAAGCCCTTCCCTCACTCCGGGGCCACACGGGGTTCCCTGGGACACGAAGCTCATCTGAACTCCTTGGCCACCGACCTTGCCGTGGGCATCTCAGGCCCCCAGATTCTCCAACCTCCTCCCCACTTGCGTTCTGGGGGCGGCCCTCTGTGCTCACGCTTCCCCCTCCAGTGGCTGAGGTTCGGCTGGGAGCACAGACAGGTCCCCAGCCCTCACCTGCGGCCTTCAAAACCTGAGTAGGGTCCTCAGGGATTCAGAAAAACTGAAAGGACCCTTGATTCTGTATTTCTTGGCTCCTCTGCAGCACCACGGTGGGCGACGGCAGGGTGAGGTTAGAAACGACCCCAGCCGGCGAGAGAGCTTAGGACCAGCTCCCGGAGGGTGAGGGCAAAGTGCTGAGACTTTTAACCTTGACCCGTAGGCCAGCGTTTCCCAAAGTCTGGAGTCTGGAACACCATCCTAAGGAAACGCTCCCCAGAAAAGGATTCCAGGCCTCAGATGTCTGTGCAACTCCCCATTTCCCAAGCTTGGCAAGGCCGGTCGGCACGCTACCCTGTCTGTGAAAGCCTTTATCCTTTTCCACGGCTGCACAGAGTGTTCACCTGATATGGTCCTAAGCATTTTATTAATATTAGCTCATGCAGCCCCAGAACGACCTGATGAAGTGAAAACTAAGATCACCCCCACTTTACAGATGAGGAGCCTGAGGCACAGAGAGGTCAGTTGACTCAGTCGGGGCCACCCAGAGCTGGGATCCAGCCCCAGGCAACCTGGCTCCAGAGTCTGCTCTTTAGGCCCTCCCTCTTTATTCAGGAAACTTGAGCTTGGTTCTAAGCACTTCCCAAGCTTCTCCTCGCAGCTTCTGTTAACACCTGACGCAACAAGTTCCGGAAATATCCGGGCAGGGGAAGCTGGCGAAGGTCAGGGGCAGCACGGCCGCTCCCACCTTCTTGCAGATCCCTCTGGAGGCGGCTGTGGGTGGGGCAGACAGAGAGGCGCACAAGGTGGGCGCCCTGCTTCCCTCCTCGAGTGTGACAGCATCAACCTGGCCCGGGCCCAGCTCCTCGCAAGGTGGTCTCGTACAGGCCACCAAAGAAACACCGAGACCCCGGTTTCTGGGAGGCAGGAAAGGCTGAGGACCCCGGACTCCTGGGAGAGGAGAACAGTGTGCCATGTGTCTACATCCCCAGGATCGGCTGCGGGATTCCAGAAAATCCTCTCACAGTTCGTTATTGTTCCTCTGGTCCCTGGCGCAGGCGGAGTTGGTCAGGGTCCAGCTCATACACGGTCGAAGCGGCAATGAAGTGTCGGCCCAGCTCAAGCCAAGGGAAGCCTGGAGCGGGGTTCTCGCTGCCTTAGGAATTGTGTCTCTGGGAAAGGATTTTAAAATAACAGACAAGCTGGGATGGGGGAGAGGAGACTCAGAAAGCCCTGGAGCCTTTGAGAAAGGCCCCACCAGATATTTATATCGAGGTCATTCCGCATGATTTTTAGGAAAGGTCCCCCTTTTCCACCCTCTCCTGCTTCAGAGGAAGAGGCAGGATCCCCTGAAGCGGTGGTTCCTCTGAAAGTGGCTTCCAGAGCCGGCCCAGTGGGGATAAAGCACAGGCAAGGACCTCACTCCAGGCCCCCTCAGAACAGCAGACCTGCACAGAGGCAGAGGCCCCTGCCTCAGTTTCCTAGAGGAGAGAGGTCAAGGCATTCGTTCATTCATTCACTCAACAAACAGCCCTTGAATACCTCATGTGTGCAAGTCCGGGGCTAGATGCTTAAATTCGGCTACAAAAACCCCATGGAGGAAAAAGATGAGTATTTTACAGAAACGCGAGGGCTTGAGCTCTGCGTTTTGCTGCCTTTTCAACACTGAGAAAACACGGCAGAGTCTTTGCAATGCTCCCAGGCTCAAAGCAGCTGGCTCCCGGCATCCCCCAGAGCAGTGGGGACAGCCAGGAGGCCCAGTCCACAACCTGTCCTCGCCTGTGCGCGGCCCACCAGGTGGCCAGGTGCTGCCAGCTATACAGCCTCAGAGGTCCCTCCTCCCTCGGCACCATCCCCACGGCCTCCGCCCAACTCCAGGTCCCCTGAGCCTCTCTGCCAGCCGGCCCCCCTTCTCCGCTCTCCTGCCTCTGCTGGTCTCCTCTGCACCAGCAAAGCCCCACGGGACCCACTGTGACCGTGCCTCCACATAAAGCCCAAGCTCCTTAGGGTGGCAGAAAAGGGGCTTTGCGCCCAGGCCTCAAAGGCCCTGCCTGCCCCCCACCTGCCTGCAGCCACGTCCAGCCATTCTGATGTCAGCCGCACCAACGGACGTCAGGCCCCACCCCGCGTCCAAGCCCTTGGTCAGCCTGAACGCCCTCCCAGTCACTTCCGAGAACACGCCTGCTCATCTCGCAGGACCCACGGCAGACACTGACTCCTCCAGGACGTCCTCGGCATGTAGCCTTGGTCCACCAGGCCAGCATTTCCCGAAGTATGGAAGCTGGGACCCCATTCTCAGAGCAGGATTCTGCGGCCTCACGTGTTTGTGAGACCCCCTCTCCTCATCACCTTTGCAAGGCATGTTAACACATTTGGTTACAAGCCCAAACAGAGTGTTTACTGCTTGTTTTTCTAAGCACTTTATTAATATTAGTTCATTTAAGCCCTAGAACCACCTTGTGAAGGAAATACTATGATCATTGCCTTTTTTTTTTTTTTTTTTTTGAGTAAGACTGGCCCTGAGCTAACACGTGTGCCCATCTTCCTCTACTTTATATGTGGGAAGCCTGCCACAGCACGGCTTGATAAGCAGTGGGTAGGTCCACACCCAGGATCTGAACCAGCGAATCCCAGGCAGCCAAAGCAGAACGTGTGAACTTAACCAGTGGGCCACCAGGCTAGCTCCGTGATCACCGCCGTTTTACAGAGGCGAAAACTAAACACAAAGACGCCCCAGCTCCCACACAGCCACACTCCCCTGGACGAGTAAGTGCGCACACGCCCTGGCCTGCCCACCCCACGCCACACACATTCACGTCATGGGAAGTTCCACACTTGCTCGTGGGTCTTCCCCAACCGTCTCTGAGCTCCTCAAGGGCAGAGGCTGGCTCTGCATCTTCAGTGGTCTCACTTCCCCCAGCCCCAATCGCACAGCAGGCGCTCAATTATAGCTTCTTGAAGGTAAGGCACCAGAGAACCCACAATCCAGTCACAGGGACAAGGCCTCCCCTGGACGTGGTCATTCGCTCCCCGAGTTTGCAGAGAGCCATCCACGAGCAGGCCTCCGGGGAGAGTGCCCCACCCTCACGGTTGAGTCCCCAGCTCCTGCCTGCCTACTGTGGGCTGGGTGAAGGTCAGGTGGTTAAATGACTGGCCCAGACAAGGACACATTCCCAAGGGGCGGGGAGGGCGGTGGGCAGCGTGGGCGCACATGCTCCTGTCACAGGCGGGCCGCTCAGGGCCAGGCTGGGGAGTAAACGGGAGAAATTAATCCATCAACAGGGAGGGGGAGTGGCAAGTGAGTTCTCAGGACGAAACCACAAGCAATCACAGAGACAGGAGGCGAAGGGACCCCTGCATTTGCCCAGGGCAAGGGGTCTCCCACGGCAGGTCTGAACCCAGAGGGGCTGTGGAATCAATTTTCTTAGTCTGGCAAGTACTTTTTTATGAACTAGATAGAATACCATAAAAAAGAGAGTACCACATATGGTAACAGTAAGTATTATTTTGTGAAACTTGTTTCAGATGTGTGTGTGCGTGTGTGCACATGTACGTGCACTCAGTCACCATATAAAAGGTATTTCTTATTATGGGTCATGGCGAAAGAATCTCAAAAAAAGCTTTTCTCTGTGCTGTGCTCTGTAAACCCGGCTGCCCAGGAAAACGACCGGGGAGGCCATTAAAACACCTATCTCCAGGTCTGGAGCAGGGAAGTCAAGGCAGGCACCTCCCCTTCCCAAGGGCGACCATCCTAAGGCGGACAGGCAACCTTCAAGGGCAGTGCAGACTCTGCCATGGATGCACTAGGATCGGGGTGGTGAGAGGCTCTCCCCTGCTGAGTCACCTGCGGACCACACCAGGCACTGCCAGCCCAGGGCAGGGACGGCAGCCACCATGCCCCACCCCTCCCTGAGCCCACACCAGGCCAGAGCCAGAGGCAGAAGGTGACAGTGGCTACTGGACAGGGATGGAGAGGGGGTGCCAGAGGGTAGGGAGTGAGCAGCAGAGACTCCACCCCAGGGAGGCGGTAGGAGGTGAGAGGTGGGACATGGCATGAGCTAAGAGGCTCAAGTCCCCAGGGTATGCTCCATTGTCCCATCAGACTTCACGTACAAAACACATATTTTTACTTTATTTATGTTTTTGGTGAGGAAGATTGGCCCTGAGCTAACATCTGCACCCATCTTCCTCTATTTTGTATGTCGGACGCTGCCACAGCGTGGCTTGATGAGTGGTGTGTAGGTCCACGCCCGGGCTCTGAACCCGTGAACCCCAGGCCGCCAAGCGGAATGTGTGAACTTAACCACTAAGCCACCAGGCCAGCCCCTAAAGCACAAACTTAAAGATGAGAGTATTGAGAATTTTGAGACGGTGCATGCAAAGAATTAAACCCCAAACATGGGACCCTTCTGAGCATCGGGCCCTGGTATCTGCACAGGTCACATGGCCCTGACGCTGGCCCTGCCTGGGGACACATGAGGGGGAGGGTGGGGGAAGGAAGAGTCCAGATCCAGCAGCGTTGTCATATCAGGATCAGACCCTTTCCAAAACTGACCGCCAGAGTTTCTAAATGGAAAACAAAAAGCAGTCGCAAGTTCTGAATTCCATTCCATCACTTCGTAGAATAGCGTGAAAATGGGTAAAAACCCCGAGCATCCGGCCAGAATACAGCTGTGTTCCTAAAAGAGCTGAAACAAGTCCCCACAAGCAGCCCTGGAGCCTGCCCCCCCTGCCGCTCCTCGTCATTTCTGAAAGGCGTCCGGGCGCAGGGCGACTGTGTGACCGGTGCTGCTGGCACTGCAGAGGAAACTGGGAAGGACCCACATCCTCTGGAGATTCACAGCCTCGGTGGGTCCCTGATGGAGGCGCTCCAGTTCACTCAACACCACCGGCGGAGTCCAGCTCTATTCTGAGCCCCGGGCTGGGTCCCCGACAGGCAGGGGACATCCCGCTTGGTGCTCACAGCCCAGTGGGAGATGACCTGCTAGAAGGGTACTAGACGGGAACGCGACGCTGGGACACTGACCGTTTAACTCAGTCACTGTAATGCAGCCTTTTTGAGTGGGGTCGTTTGGGGAAGAGCCATCTAAGTTTTGAGGATCTGGGGTACACGTGTCCTGGTTCCACCCCTGAGACTCACTCCACATCCCCCCAGAGGTGACATTTACACAGAACTGACCTGAAAGCTGGGCAAGAGGAGCCCCAGCTTGGCGTTGTGCTTTTGAGGAGCCCACTCTGGCCCCCTCTGGCCATACCCACAGGATGAGGAGACTGTGGGGCCCAGGGGACATGACCCCCAGAGCCCACAGCCCCCACTGGAGGCCAAGCACAGGTACCCAGGGGCCTGGAATTTCCTCCCCAAACAGGTGGGGACAAGGTACGGCCAAGTGGCCATTGCCAGGATGAGGAGTGGGGCCAGGACTTGGGCTAGAGTGTCCGCAAATGTGTTCATGACACCCCACTAGGGACGAGGCGTCAGGTGGGATGAGAAGGGAAGTGGAGTGTGGCTCTCCCTGCACCGCCGAGTTCCAGCACAAAATGCAAGGCAGTCAAGAGTTCTAAACGTGAGCCTGGCGCCAGGTCATGAGGATGGTGTGTCTGTCAAGGTCGATGACAGAAAATATTTTATTTAACAGTTTGCAAGGTTGATTTATAACTGTTAAATATTTACACACATGGTGGGTGGGCCTCCATCCGTCCCCTTGCCCCAGGCCCTGCAAATGTTAGGGTGGCCCAGGCTCACAGGCGGTGTGGGCCAGGGAAGTCCACTGTCACCCCGGCAAGGCCACTTGACCCAGCATCATTCAAACGGGGCTCTAAAATGTACCCCACGAAAAAACTGCTGAATGCAAATGGGATAACGCCTGTGGCGGGAAATTTGACATATCTGGCAGAATGATGCACGTGTTAACGCTTTAACTCAGAAAACTCACATTCAAAAATGTATCCTAAAGATTCATTCACAAAAAGATAAGACGAATAAGGCACGACAACATAGAGTGTGGCATCATATGTGACACAAAAGGTTAGAACAACATCTGCTGTCCATCAGCAGAGCCCTAGCTGCTTCAACAAACAAATTGCAAGGAAAAGAGAGAGAAGAAACCTACAGACGGTGTTCTCGAGAATTCCAACTCCCAGCTCTCCAGAAAAAAATCACATCCTCTTCTATCAGCCTGCTCGGGCTGCCCTCACAAAATGCCACAGACTGGGTGGCTGACACAACAGACATTTATTTCTCAGACATAGAGGCTGGAAGCCCAAGATCAGGGTGCTGGCAGATTCGGTTCCTGGGGGGGACCCTCATCCTGGCTTGCAGACGGCCACGTTCCCTCTGTGTCTTCCCAGGCCAGAGGGAAAGAGAGCTCTGGTCTCTGTCTCTTCTTAAAAGGACACTAATCTCACCATGGGGGCCCCACCCTCATGACCTCATCTAAACCCAGTGACCTCACAAAGGCCCCACTCCCAAGCACATCACAGTGGGGGTTAGGGCTCCAACGTATGGATTTTGGGGGACACAAACATTCAGCCCATAAGACCTCCTGAGATGATATGGTAAACGGGGCCAACCAGGAAGCACCCTTGCCTCCCCTAAAAAAAAGATCCTAAATCTAAGCAAAACATTACAGCCGATCTCCAACAGAGAAGAGATACAGGGGGGAGAGGATGAAATTAATGACTCCACTGAGAAGCAACCAGCTGAACCTGGAACGTGGGCATCCTACAGGACGACGGGCCTCCAACAAGCTGAGGGCACTCTCTGAAAGGAGAGAGGACTCTCCTACGAGGGGAGAGACTACAGACGCTCAACCACCAACACACGGACTTTATCTAGACCCAGATTTGAACAAACTGAAAATGAAGAAAGGCTCTTTGGAAAATTGGAGAAGTCTGAATGTGGATCGGATTTTAGATCCAATTATAAGCAATAAGCATTACTAATAATAATAATAAGGACTGATTTTAAGTTTGTTAGACGTGAGGATGGCATGGTGGGGAGGAATCAGGCACGTACTGAATGCTACAAGTGAAATGAGCATGAGTCTGGGATTTGCTTTAAAATACCCTACACACACAAAAAGAATATGAGGGGGGCTGAAATAAGTGTGATGGAATGGTTGGCAAAGCCAAGTGAGGGTACCTGAGGGTTCATCTTAATCTCTACTTGTGCATAGACTTGCAAACTTCCACTGAAAAATTTTTACTTTTTTTTTTTTTTTTTTGCTGAGGAAGATTGGCCCTGAGCTAATATCCACGCCCATCTTCCTCCATTTTGTATGTGGGACCCCGCCACAGCATGGCTTGATGAGCGGTGTGTAGGTCCACACCCAGGATCCAAACCCACCAACCCATGGACCCCGAAGTGGAGTGTGTGAACCACTATGCCACCAGGTGGCCCTCCCCTTAAATACAATATTTTTAAATATCCCCCAGATCAAAATGTTCATCTTCAGAAACAACAGTGACTTATCACTGGGTGCGGTTTTGTCCCCTAGGGGACACTGGGCAGGCCCTGCAGACGTTCTTGGTTGTCACAGTTGGGGATAGGGGGTGCTGCTGGCATTTACTGTGTAGAGGCCAGGGATGCTGCTAAATATCCTACGATGCACAGGACGGCCCCATAGCAAAGGATCATCCAGCCCCACACGTCAAGAGTGCCAAGGTTGAGAAATCTTGAGATAGATGTAAGCAGAATGTTCTAGGTGCTCAAAGGAGGGCATCTAATGCAGCAGGGAAAGCATTCCAAACAAAAGATGCAGCACACGCCAAGAAACAGAGGCGCGACAGAAATAACGAATACAACGTAGCTGGTATAGAGAGACGGAAGATGGGCTTTCAAAAGCCAGCCTTCATACGTAATGCCGGAGGGGCTGGATTTTATCACGAAGGCCAGGGCTGCAAATACATCACACTTGCCTCCACTTTCCTGTCCTCCACTCACGGTGATCAGTAGATTGTCCCGGCACTCCTTCTCAGAGCCTAGGCCCCACCTCAGAATCCTTCTTAACACACCGGCCTGGGCAGCTCCTGCCAGTCGGTGAAAGTTGACCTAAACGTTGACCTCTCTGCCAAGAGGACATAGGAGACGATAGGACACCACAGGGTTTTAAGCTGGCGAGAGAGGGTCTCCATTGCAGCTGAGAAGGGTCCATTGGGCAGCAGTACAGAGCAGAAAGACACACTGCTATGGAAATAAACGGGGCCCCACCAGACAGCAGCTAGGCTGGTCACAGACTGTGCCACAAGGCCTCCCATCACAGGGCTGGCACTTACAGCACCCTGTGGCCAGGCACCTCCACATCCTGGGCAGAGAGGCAGGAAGCCCCAGTGCCAGACCCCATCTCCACTGCCAGGGAGCAGCGGCTTTGCAGAAACAGCCCTCCTGACCCTCCACAGAAAGCTGGAGGGTCCCCTTGTAGTGGGGGGGGGGGGGTGCCTTTCTAGGCAGCTGGGAGAAAGGTCCAGGGGACCGGAAGCTGAGGATGCTAGTGAGATCCGGGCTGGACTGGAAGGCCGTGAAGACCGGACAGGCTCGCGGGCTGAGAGAAGATGGAGTGGGTAGAGGCCTGGGATCAGCGAGGGACAGCGTGAGTGATGGGGGCGCAGGGCCCGAGTCCTGAGTTGAAGATATTGAGATCCTGTATGAGATTCCTGCGGGGGAGTGAGAGCGGGGTATGGCCAAGGAGAGTGGCTGACGTGGACGGAGAGGCCGAGAAGAGTGACACCGGCCATGGGGGAGCCACATAACTGGACGTCCAGGTGCCAGGATAATGGCAAAATGGGGGCCGGGTAGAGAGTGAGCAGGTGGCCTCGAGGGGGGAAGTGAGGATGACCCATTGCTGCAGGTAAAGCACAAGGATGGAACAGGCCCTCCCCTGGTGAGAGGTCCAGAGAAACTGTCACTCATTCATTAGTACCAGCATCATTAAAGGTGCGGCCTGGAGCAGAGCACCCAGGGCACCTGGATGACCCACAGGAGCCTGAGGGACGGCCTGCAGCACAGGGGTCCATGTCAGCTGGACAAGGACCAGCATCCGGGGTTAAGCAGCTCAAACTGTCTCCTGACCACAGTGGGCACGGCCGAAGGATGCAGGCTGGGAGGAACGAGGGCAGATCTGCGTTTTGCAGACCCAGCATCCGTGCCTCCCCTTCTGCTCTCAGCGCCTGGAACACGTGCCTCTTCCAGGGCAGACCCTGAGCCAGTGTGCCCACTCTGAGGCCAAGGGGTGTGGACTGAACTCGCATGTGCAGGTTGAGGGGTCCAGAAGCCTGTGCATGAAGCCCCTCACAGTGTGGGAATAATCCGGGGTACAGGGTGGGCCAGGGCCCAGGCCGGCCCTCCCCGGCCACCACTTTCCAGACCAGAATTCTAAGCCTTCCTCACCTGGCTTTGGCTTTCCAGGTCATTGTGAAAGGGGACTTGTCACACTTGAAGGATAGAACCTACTTATTGAACTGTTGGCTAGCTTGATTCGTAACCTGCAGACACGTGGCTGGAGTGAGCGGTTTATGGAATGAGCACCGTTCTTCAGGGGGAAGGAAGCAAAACCAATTTTGTCCGTGTCTCCTGCCCACACTGGGTGTATTCATTCCCTCCTCTGCTGAAATCCAGGTAGGTCCCACAGTTCTTCTGGTTTTTCTCTCTCTCTCTTTTTTATTTTTTTGTGAGGAAGATTGGCCCTGAGCTAACATCTGTGCCAATCCTCCTCTAGAATTGTGTGGCTTGACGAGAAGTGGTAGGTCCACGCCCAGGGTTCTGAACCTGTGAACCTGAAGCATGTGAACTTAACCACTACACCACCAGGCCGGCCCCTTGTGGTTTCTCTTAGTCAGAAGAATACTCCCGTCCAAGAATTAATATTATAAATTTCTCTTTTATCCAAATTAAAACTTCTTCCTCCTCGAGCTGGGGGCTGTGCAACATGGGATGGGGGCAGGCCCACCCCTTGCGCCCTGTCACTCACTGCCGTTTTGGCCTCTTCAGGGTGGGACATAGAGGTATAAAGGAGGAGACAACAGACAAGACCCCTAATAAACATCTGTGGAAGGGAGGGGGGAGGGGAGGGGGGCAGGGAGGGAAAGAGACAGGAAGGAGGGAGGACGGGAGGGAAATGAGTGAGATTTGCATACTTTGAAGAGTTTCCCAAACGCATTATCCCATTATCCTTACTAGGGTGGAACGGAAGAACTGGGGCGGGGAGCTGGGCGCTCCATCCTCGCGCAGCCCTCCAGGCAATCACCAGTGCATTTCCCTTCAACTTTTATTTGGCATCTGAACTCTGTGGCTCACAAAAACCATTAGCGGTCCACACGTGGGGCTGCAAGATTCTACTGGAAACAGGCCTCTAAGGAATATGGGTCCTCTTCTTCTTTGCAAAAATAGCTTAAACAGAGGGGTCCACCCTGGGCTTCTGACACAGGTGACCAGGGTAAGGCAAGAGGCCCCCAGCACGTCACACCCAGACGCCCGGCCCAGGAGGGTGTGCGCAGGCAGGCACACATGCAAACATACACACACACACACACACAGAAAGGAGAACACAGAGCACATCCAAAATTCAGACGCCAACGGGCACAACAACCACGGAATAAACAAAGGTTATTTATCAAGAAACAGCTCTGTTGCTTTGCCCATCAACGGAGACCAAGCCACTGCAAACACATGTATGCAGCTAAAGCTGTGAAGAGCGCTGTGTCATGGGCTGTCCCCAAGCCCTCTGCTCCCAGGGCTCTTGAATTTCAAGGACATGGGCCACCTGTGACTGATGGCTCATGAGACACACGAACATGTGACACCCGGGCCAGCTCAAGCCTGCATTGCCCACGCTGGGCTTTCCGTGGAAGGGCTCAGTTACCCTCTGGAGCATCCGTCTCAAGCATCTGGAACCTTCTCCGAGCCCCCTTAACACCTTCTCGTATCCTATTCGGGAATCCATTTCCCACAGATTCAGCCGGATCCTTCCTGAACCTAATTACACCTTCTCCCTGCTCCCATCCTGGTGGGAAGAGTTCTGGAAGACAACCACATTTGTTTGGGCCACTTTCTATTTATGATAAACCCATCCCTTCAAGGTTTCTGTGGACGTCCCTGAGTTCCAGTCCACCGGACGCCAGCAGCCTGGTCCCCAGTCACTCCCTCCCTTCACAGACTTCACGGCTGGCTCCCCGCGGCATGCACATTCCAGGCTGCGGGAGCCTTTTTTCCCTTCCTACACTTTCTAATTACAAAAGTAATACAGGAACATATGCTCCTTGCCAAACATGCAAACCAGACACAAGCAGAGACAGGAAAAACACAGGAGCCCTCTTTACTCTCTCCCCTGGTCCAGCTCCAGGTCTCTCTATAGGTAACTGTCGGAAAGGGTGTCCTACAAACGTTTTCCTGGGCATTCATATACCTAAGTATACATAAGACTTTTTTCCATAAATGAGATGATGTTAGCCATATCATTCTGTAACTTGAGAACCCTATTTTATAGACTACTCTCACATGGAAGCGAGCAGAGGCCACACTACTGTCGGTGTTGGGAGAATTAACACCAACAGAAGTCTTGGGTGAGTATTTCCAAACAAAATGAGGGACATAAAGTTGCATGCAAAGCTTCCAGAAGCACTTTTATGCTTTTCTGAGTCTCGCCTTATCCGGCCATGAAGTGTTCGTTCTTCCCAGCACGACGCATGCCCGTCTCCCGGCCACAAGACATCGCCCGTGTTCATCGGCGTAGCCCTCTCGCGTTTGGTAAACACCCAGGAGGAGAAAAAACCGGGACCTGTCTCTGGCCTTCCTCCGTAAAGATGGCAGTGGGTGCCCTGGAAAGCACAGGATTTGGAGAAACAAGACAGGAGGTGGGTCCTGAGCTGCCACCGACTTGGGGACCTCTCCTCGGTTAGCGGAAAGATAATACTCAACAGCAAACCCCGGAGTGGTTCCAGGATCCAAAGAGACGGAGGGTACGAACGCAGGTGTGTGTTCTAGAAGGCTATCGCGGCAAACGAGGCGCTCGGCAGCTCTCATTCGCATGCTTTCGCGTTTTCTGGGGGAAGGCAACGGCGGGGCGAGGACACGCTCCCCTAACCGTCCCGGGGTGGCCAGGGCGCCACCTGCCGGCGGCGGCGGAGGCCGTCGTGGGTCCCGCGGTGACCCCGCTGCTCCTCCGACCCCACCGCGGATGCATCGATCGCGGCGGCTTCCATGCCCCCAGGTGGCTAGCGAGCCGCAGCCGAGGCCCCTGTGGCCCCAGCCCCAAAGACCGAACGGAATCGCCCCTCCAGTGTCCCCGGGCGGCCGACAGGAGCGACGGGGCACCCGGCCTTGGCAGCCCCGGGACCTGCTTCCCAACACAAAGCCGGGCCGCGCAGGTGAGCTTGGCGGAGCCACGTGAGCCGGGCAACGTCCCGGGACGCAGCCACCGAGCACCGGCGAGCCGCGGTCGCCCCGCCGCGCGCCCCCTCCGCGCGCCCCCGCCGCAGGTTGGAGCCACCTCCGCTCGGAGCCGGGAGCCGAAGGGGCGAAGGGTGGGAGAGCACGGAAAGGAAGAGAGAGGGCGGGCGCGGCCGAAGCCCACCGCAGTCCCAGCCCCGCACCTTCAGTCCCTCCGCCCGGCGCCCCCAGCCCCGGACCACCCCGATCCCCAGCCCCCGACCCCCAGCCCCGTCGCCCCGAGTCCACAGCCCCCCAGTCCTCGGCCGTCCCGCGTCCCCGGCCCCCAGTCCCACTGCCCCAAGCCCCCCTCCCGCGCGCCCCCGGGCCCCACCGCCCCTCGCGCTCACCGGCGGCCCGCGTAGCCGCTGCCCGGGGAGCCGGCGGCCGGCTCGGGGTAGCCGTGCTGCGGCAGGGCTGCGGCCGGGAAGGGGTAGAGGAAGCCGGTGGCCAGCGCCGAGCCGCAGAGGCAGCAGCACGCCCAGGGCAGGAGCAGGGCCAGCTTCATCTTGCGCGGCCGCCGCGGGGCCCCGGAGGCCCGGGCGCAGGACGGGCGAGAGCGCAGCGCGGCCGGCCCGAACCCGCGCCCCCGCCGGCGCAGAGCGAGCGAGCGAGCCGGGGCCGAGCCGAGGAGTCGGGGGGCGCCCACGCCGCGCCGGGGCCGCCTTTTCAAATTCGGCGAGGTGGGCTCTGCGCCGTCAAAGGGGGCGTGGGGCTTTCTCATTAACCCTCGGCGGTCCGGGGCCCAGGAGGCGCCGTGGCCGCTGAGCCCGGGTTCCAGCTCCGCAGGGGGTCCCTCGTGCCCGGAGAGGCAGACCTTGCGCCTGGGATCCCGCACGCACGCTTTCTAGAACTTTCGCAAGCAAAGGCGATTCGAGCCCACAAACGCTTGTGGAGCCCCCGCCCTGTGCCTGGCAGTTTCGCCGGGGCCAAGTTGTTTAATCTCCGCAACATGGCCCTGCGTGTTAGGAGGTACCACTCCCATTTTTCAGAAGTGGAAACTGAGGCTCAAAAAATTTAAGCCAGAAAAATACCCACTCGTTGTCCAGGGCTCTTTGGACCGAACCATTGCATGGTCAGCCTGCCCCAGAATCCTCTCCCCTTCGCCTCCTGTGATGAGGGAAGCACTGATGTGGGGTGAGAAGTTGTCCCCACCGATTCGTGAGGCATCGGATGTGGAAAAGAGCTGGGGGAAGAACCCACCTCTTAGGATGGAAAAGCTGAGTCCCAGATCACACACTGGGCCCACGGCCAGACGGCCAGCCTGGCCCCAGATTGATCTTCTCTGGGCTGCGGGATCCCCACAGGGCTGTACCCCGCACAGGGGACAGGTGGGACCTGCTTCCAGCCTGGGCTCTACTCCCCAAGTTGGGAGTCTTTTTCTGATTCTCCCAAAAGCATCCTAGGGACTGGCGGACGCCCTGGGGCCGTCTGTGCCCCTGCTAACAGTGGGGCGCTCCCGGTCTGTAAAATGCCCATAGGACTGGAGAGAAGCCATCGAATATGGAAGTGGTTAATGGGCTTCAACACATTTTGTGAAAGAGTTGCGGGACTGTTGTTAGAGGAAGGCAGTTGAAATGTGGAAGGCTGTTGAAAATGTGGAGGGAAAGGCCCACTCCTGTGGCATTTGCCATCTTGTTTATATATCTCAACATGTCCCCATGTGTACATCTCCCATCTGGACCCTTTTGAGTATGTATCATATCCCAAGATATCACATCCAACCTGCTTCACCCTCTTCCCAAACTACCCTTCCTTACCCATCAAACCCCTCAGATCCTGACGGGCCTTTTGAACAGAACTTGCACACTTCCAAAGTCTTGGGTCACCAGGAACCGGGATGGATAGAGTTCATCTCCAACAGACAGCCCCCTGTCCGCTGTAACTTCAACCTAGGACCACTTCCTTCATCTCGTCCTCCATCCCTTTCTCAAGGCCTAAAAGATTTGGAGAATTTGGGTTATCAGGGGATTTTCAGTGCCTCCCCCAAAAGGAATCTGAACTGTGCTCCTTGGGCAGTCGGCCAAAACCCAATAAAAGATGAGGTCATACCCCCCCCCCCCCCCAGGAATCTGTAAGCATTCTGTCTTTCTCCCTCCCTCCTTTACTTGCATAATGAGATCTTAAAGACCAGAGAAATTCCTTGTCGCTTGAAATTGGCTTTTTGCTGGCAGGCATTACAGTAAGGGAACAAGAATTTAGTTTTTATCTTAAATGCATGTTTCTGGTGCCAAGGGCTGCACCCAAGCTAGAGGGGCGGAAGAGAGGAAGGGGTAACACTGCCCCAGAGACTGCAGGATTCTTTAGCATGAAAAGCTTTAGGAAGACAATTAATCCATCCCAGAAACTTCAGGACTGAGGCAGCCGTCTTGAGTTGCGTCCCCCTCTTCACATCTGGGACAATAAAGTCCCTCTGGCCCCCTGAATGTTCGCCGGGAAACCTCTGTGTGTCCAGCCCCATGTTGGGTGCTGCAAAGGCTGTTAGAGAAGCAGATAACATGGTTGTCACCCTCAAGGTCCTTACGCTGTTCTTTAGGAAGCGTTATGATGGCCTTTTTGCCTTCAAAAGAAAGCAAGCAGTCTGGATAAACGTTCTGCAAACAAGAGGTTCCATTTAGACGGCGAGGGATAAAAAGAGCAAGATGCATAAAATCAGGAAGAGAAATATGATCTCACTCACACCACCCAGACCCAGAAGCCCAGGTCTGCTCCCAGCTGCCCCACTGACTTGCTGGGTGACCTGGAGTAAAGCCTCTTCCCTCTCTGGTCCTCCCCAGTGTCTTCATTTGTAAAGTGAAGAGTGGATTGGCTTGTCTCTGAAGCCCTTGCCAGTTCTGGCCTTTCCCTTCACTTTTCGCTTCATCCTCCACTCCCGTCTCCAAGGTGGCTGAGGATGTTCCCAACCTTATGGAGCCATCACTCTTGTAGGCAAGATTTTCAGCTGCAGCACACACCAGTGGGGTCGTGGGAGCCAAGAAGAAGGGAGAAGGATTCTGTAGCATCCCAACCTAAAGTCCCCACGGGAGCACCAGTTAGTATAGTCCACCTCCAAATGCATAATAGCTGTGTGACCTGGTACACACTACCTAACCTCTCTGAGCATCCTCATCTGTAAAATCAGAAGAATAATAACGGCCCCTAACGTCCGGGTTTGCTAAAGAACTCAATGACACACTCATCTAAAGTGTTTGGAATGGTGCCCCTGACACATAACGCTCAGCAAAGCTTCGTTATTACTCTTTGCAAGGCTTTGGTGAGGGATAAAATTGAAGAACATAGCCCTTCTCAAACCCCCAGGGTGGGCCCGGCCAGGAGGCTCCTACCTGGGGGTGCCGGGAGCTTTCTCAGATGACACTTGGAGCCCCAGGATAAACGGGGTACATCTTACTCCACAGTCAACAATTAAAACTTTATTTTAAAACAAACCTGGGAATATTATTGAGTTGAATGTGCCGTGGTGGTATTTTTCAAGACAAGACATACTTGTGGTGGTGAAAGTGGCAAAGTTCGAGCAGCCCAGGAATAAAGGACGGGCGGGGCCCTGGGGGGGGGTCTGGTGCGCCCCGTGGCCTCTGACCCGCTTTCCACACAAGCGCTCGTCTCTGTATTTGAAAACTGCGCCTGCCGCTGTCCCAGGACGTGTTCGGCTTCAGTTGAGGCAGAAGCCACTGTCCCCGGGGGCCTGAGAAATGGAGCGGTAAAGGCTTGGGGTGGGACCCAGGTTGTGGCATCGGCTCCTTCCTCCTCGCTTCCTTGGGGACCCTCGGCGATCTCACCACCCCTGGAACCTGGCTAAAACGGAAACTGGACAAATAAGGGTCGGGGGGCTTCACCGAGCCCCCCTCCTCCACCGCCCAGCGCAACTCTGACACGGATACGCAAGAGCTGTCATCGCCCCATTTTTCAGAGATGAGAGATGAAGCCACGTGTCCGGGATCCCGTGCCCCTCCCCCCCTTCTGTAAGTTCAAAAGCGCCTGAGAAACGGGGTGGTTTGTACAAAGAGGGATTAGATTTCCTGGTGGAAGAAGACAGCCCCCCCCAACCCGGGCTCCCCCCACCCTCCAGGCTACATCAGAGAAGCGGGCTCCTCCGCAACTTTGTTTCCAGACCTTTCTGATAAGAAAATATCGGTCAGCATCCTCTTCGGCAGACAAAAAGCAGAGCTTCGCTTCTGCTGAAGTCAGCAGAGAGCCACCGAACGGAGAAGTAAATACACATCAAGCCGAAGCCAAGGTAAATATTGACCTTCTGGCATGATGGATCCTCCCGTTAATCTAAACCAGAGATCTCCCCTCCCCCACCAGCCTGGAGGACACGGATTCTGCGGTTCTCCCGAAGTTCAGGGAGCGAAGGCGCGGCGGAGCCCTTTCCATCCTGATTTCTCTAGCAGACCAGGCTCCCAGCTGCGCCGGATCCAGGACCGCACAGCAACGGGGTGCAGTCGACTCCAGGTAGCGGACGTCGCCACAAAAGGGCCTCTTTGTTTTGCTGCAAGCTTTCTGCTCTCGGCCAGGGCAAAATGCAAGCAGAACGGGGACGTTATGGAAGATGCCGACCGGAATTTTCTTCTTGACCTGGACACCCCCAAAATTCCACCCAGGCCCCATAAAAAGGAACACTTCTTTGCTCAGCCTACCTACAATGTAAACCCACCTATTTCCCCATACATTGGCAGTGAAAAGGACGTTCAGATGACAGCAAATTAGATGGCGACCACAATAGCCCATGATCTCAAATAGAAGTTTGGCAGGGAAAAAAAGTGTTGAAAACAAAACCTAGGGGCAGGCAGATGGTGTAGTGGTTAAGTTCCCCAGCTCTGCTTCAGCAGCCTGGGGTTCATGGGTTTGGATCCTGGTCAGGACCTACACACTGCTCATCAAGCCACACTGTGGAGGCGTCCCACATACTAATAGAGGAAGATTGGCAACAGATGTTAGCTCAAGGCCAATCTTCCTCACAAAACAAAAGAGAAAGAAAAAGAAAAAAGAAAGAAAAAACCTTAAAAACTCTCAAAAATAGGGAGTCTGCCCAATCACCAATGCTGAAGCCCACCTCAAAGGTGGTGATAAGAAGTTTGTTCACTAACATAGCCCCAGAAATAATGCTTCCCAGGAGCTTAATGACATTGCTTGGTGATCAATGAAGAAAAAGGCTGTCTTAGTCTGTTCGGCTGCTGTAACAGAGTATCACAGCCCGGGGTCCTTGTAAACAACAGACATTTATTTCTCACAGTTCTGGAGGCTGGAAGTCCAAGGTGAAGGTGCGGGCAGATGTGGTGTCAGGTGAGGGCCCCCTTCCTGGTTCATAGGCGGCTGTGTTCCCCTGTGTCCTCACATGTCGGAAGGAGCCAGGGAACTCTCGGGGCCGCTTTTGTAAGGCACTAATCTCATTCAGGAGGGCACCACCCTCTTAACCTGAGTACCTCCCAAAGGCCCCACCTCCCAGTACCATCACATTGGGGGTTAGGATCCCAACAGATGAATTTGGGGGGACGCAAACATTCCATGCATTGCAGGGGGCTAAAATGACAAAAGAAAGAAGAGATAACACCCAGGGCAGCGTTATAAGTTTTACGCCAGCACAGGCATGAAGGTGGTAGGGGGTTTAGACACAATGAATCAACGTCACCCTGCCCCTCCCAGAAGTGCCCCAAGCTGAGGGTCTGCAGTAGGGGGTCTGCCCAAGGCTCCCCACCCCAGCTGTCCACACCCCTTCCACTGCCCAGGTCTGCAGTTCAGGACTTGGGGCTCCTAGGGTGACAGAGGATGGTGAGTGAAGAGGAGACCCACCAGGCAGGTGGGGGCTGGGCCGCTACAGGGCTGTTGGACTTAGAGAAGGAAAGTCTAGAAGGAAGCGATCCAGAGCACCCAAGCAATGCAGGAAAAAGAAGTCAGTTTGTTCTCTGAGCCCCAAGGATGAACTGGGGGCCAACAGGTGGACGATGCCGGCTGAATAGCAGGAAGAACTTTGTAGGAGTCAGGCTGTCCACAGTTGGATTTATCTGTGTGGAAAATGAGGGGTGAGTTCCCCATCACTAGAGGAATCCAAGCAGAGAGTGGGGTAACACCTGGTAGAAGTGTTGTAATTAAGTGGAAAGCACTACGTAGAGGCAAGAAAGGCATCCACTCAACCATAGAATTTTCCCGAAACAGGCGTGAGTAAGTATGGTAGACTTTACCAGTGTTCACCAACGTCTGGCTCTCCTGTCCTCTCTGGGCACAGAAGGACCTCCCTCAGCAGCCTCCCTTGCAGCGAGGCAGGGCCCTGTGACTAGTTCTGGCCAAGGGGCTATGAGGAGGAGGGACCTGTGCCATTTCTTGGCCAGAGAGAAGAGAGGGTTTGAGTTCTCCAAGCCGTCTCTGTTCTGGCCATAGCAAATGCTCCCTGGGCTGGGCCTTCGTCAGCCTGGATCCCTGAGTGCAGAAGGCATGCCTCCACCCCTCCACCTCCTCAGTAGCTTTGGTCGTCCTTTGTTTTTTTCGGCCACTGAGATGTCAGAGCTAAGTTATTGTTGTGGCATCATCTGGCTCTTCCTGACTGATACACTAAGGACAGACGTGTGGTTTGGTGGCCAGGGCAAAGGGGCCTTTTGTCCTGCAGAAGCTGTTAGAAAATGACCTCATGCGAGCCAGGGTGGACCTTCTGATGTCTGTCCACCTGCGTTTTTGCAGGACCAAGGCCACCTCCCTCTCTTTCACTTTCCCAGCTGTGTCCGTGCTCACTGAGCAAGGCTTCATCTGAGACAAAGCAGACTACACGGGTGAGGCTCCGTGCTCGGCCCCGGCGGTGCCCCGCCAGGTTAGACATCATCTTCACCCTCGGTTGGCCCTAAGGCTCCTTAGGAAGAATGCACTTAAAGAGACGTTATCCCTGGTGCTGTACGACCCAAAGTTAGCAGCTCGGAGGAGAGAGTGGAAGCTGGGGGTCTGCTGGCACTGTGACAGGAGCGTGGCCGAGGGTCAAAGGCAGGACTGTGTGCTGTGATGGAGGGGCTGAGGATTGGGGCACCGGGATGGAGTGGAAGGTGCACGCCCAGCTCAGCACACCCATGTGCACACCAGCTGCACGCATGTGTGTGCAGGCACAAACCCCTCCGAGGGCTGGAGATTGGCCGTCTCCCCGAGGCAGCCGTCCAGGCGAGCGAGGGCTCTGCACTGCGATGCACCTTCCTTCTCCCTCCACCCCCAGCTCTAAGATGTCATCCTCACCTCCAGCGCCACCTTGGAAGCCCAGGGCTCATGAGAAAAGCCCCCAGGAGGAGTTGTTTGTGGGACGTTGGGGACCAGGCTCAGGCTGGAGGTGGCAGTAGGGACCAGGTTCTTCTTACGAGCAGATCTAAAGTCGGAGTGCTGCATGGGGTGGGCATTGCAGATACGGGGAGAGAAACCAAAGGTGTGCAAAAGCAGGAAGGGTGGTGGTGCTGCCGCCACGCCATCCTGTCATTCTGAGCGTCCCCAAGTCCTCTAAGCACCCTGAGGCTGCTGCCACCCACTGCCTCTCAGACATCTGCATCCTCCCGGAGGCCCTCAAACTCAGCAGGTTAAAAGCTGAGCTCACCTCAGCTCTCTAGGGCCACTGCCAGCCACACTTGTGCAAATCAGAGAAAGATGCCTCCTTTCTTTCCAGGTGGACACAGCCCCCGTCAGGCTGGGCCCCAAGAGCCAGGCTGGATGCCAGCCCCGACTCGCCCATTTGCAGAGACACCTACAGCCCTGTGGGTTTCTTCCAGCTGGTTTCTTCCACCGTGCACCCCCGCCCCCCGCCCAGACTGGAATCCGGTCCCCCTGCCCCGTATCTGAAGGGGTCTCCACATTTAACTCTTCACTCCCCTCCCTGCACGCTCCCGCACTGCCAACGCTCACAGCTCACAGCTGCTGCCAGAGCCCTTCTTCTGCCCAGCCTTTGTCAGGTCCTCTGTGGGCTTCTGGAATAAGTCCCCAAGAGGTCCCCTGGCCTCCTGTCTTCCCTCCCTCTGCCCTTTCTTCTGCATGGCTTTCAGAAAGCTCCTTCCAAAACATGGTGGGATCCCTCGACTCCTGTTGAAACAGACCTCTGCCGGCTCTCCATTGTCTCCTCCTTGACTGGGCACTCAAGTCTTCTGCTACTTGCTCCTCCCCTGCCTCCCCTCTCCCCACTCCTCCATCAGCCCCCAACACACCCCCTCCCCAGGCTCCAGCCACAGAGCAACACTTGCGCCCCCTCAATGGGCCGAGATCGCTCCCTTTGCCGTGACTTCGCACAGACTGCTCCCTCCGTCTGGAATGCTCTTTGCTGTAGACTGAATGTTTATGCAGCCCCCCCCCCCCGCCCCCCGCCAAATTCCTATGTTGACATCCTAACCCCTAGTGTGATAGTATTAGGAGGTGGGGCCTTTGGGAGGTGATTAAGTGGTGAGGGTGGAACCCTCATGAATGGGATTAATGCCCTTATAAAAGACACCCCAGAGAGCTCCCCCCTCCCTTCGGCCACGTGACGACACAAGGAGATGGATGTCTGCGAACCAGGAAACGGGCTCTCGCCACACACCAAATCTGTCAGCACCTTGATCCTGGACTTCCAGCCTCCAGAACTGTGAGAAATAAATGTCTGTTGTTTATAAGCCCCCCGTCTATGGTATTTTGTAGCAGCCTGAACCAAGACACTCTTCCACCCTGCTCTGCCTCCTCCTGGTGAGCCTTCCTCAGGATGCAGCTCCTCAGCCCCTCCAGCTAGCATTGATGCCCACTCTGTCCTCCCAGAGATGTTTCCACAGCTTTCTATGTCCACATCTACTTCCCCTTGCCATGTTTACTTCTTCTTCCTTTTTGTGTGTGTGTGAAGAAGATTGGCCCTGAGCTAACATCTTTGCCAATCTTCCTCTATTTTGTATGTGGGACGACACCACAGCATGGCTTGACAAATGATGTCTAGGTCTGCGCCTGGGATCCAAACCCACAAACCCCAGGCCACCAAAGCAGAGTGTGGGAATGTAACCACTATGGCACCAGGGTGGCCCCATGCTTCCTTCTTAACACGTTTGTCATCTTTCCCACAACACATTGCACATTCTAAGACCAAGAATAATTTCCCATTCATCTCTGTCTCCCTGGGCCTACCAGCATCACACTCGGTCAGAGCTTAATAACTATTAGCTGGATATCTGAGTAAATCAATGAAGCATTCAGTTCATGCTCAGGGCGAAGCTGCCTTCCAGGACGTGGCTTCTGGAGGACGTTCATTAAAGTTTGGGCCCTGAGCAACAAAGTTGTTTACTCTGTCTTCTTGTTTCTTTGTATGTGACCAAAAAAAAGAGAGAACCACAAATGAAAACACCAGGTTGGTCCTGCAGATGACTAGACCAGAGAAGGAACTTGCCATTCATGCCAAGAGGCACTGATGCCTGCCCCACTCACATGTCGGTCCAAAATTATTGAGTTTAGTACGTAAGAAAGGATTGTCACCAAATTGGAAAGGAAGAAGTGAAACTCTCACTGTTTGTGGAGGACGTGATTCTATATATAGGAAACCCCTAAAGAACCCACCAGAAAGCCGTTAGAAATAATCAACTACAGCAAAGTTGCAGGGTACAAAATCAGCTTACAAAAATCAGTTGCATTTCTATACTCTAATAACGAACCAGCAGAAAGAGAAGTTAAGAATACAATCCCATTTGCAACCACAACAAGAAGAATAAAATACCTAGGAATAAACTTAACCAAAGAGGTGAAAGACCTATACACTGAAAACTATAGGACATTATTGAAAGAAATAGAAGAAGACATGAAGAAATGGAAAGATATTCTATGCTCATGGATTGGAAGACTAAACCTAGTTAAAATGTCCATACTACCCAAAGCAATCTACAGATTGAATGCAATCCCAATCAGAACCCTAATGACATTCTTCACGGAAACAGAACAAAGAATCATAAAAATATATATGGAATGACAAAAGACCCTGAATAGCCAAAGCAATCCTGAGAAAAAAGAAGAAGCTGGAGGCATCACAATCCCTGACTTCAAAACGTACTACAAAGCTACAGTAATCAAAACAGCACGGGACTGGTATAAAAACGGACCCACAGATCAATGGAACAGAACTGAAAGCCCAGAAATAAAACCACACATCTACAGACAGCTGATCTTCGACTGAGGAGCCAAGAACATACAATGGAGAAAGGAAAGTCTCTTCAATAAATGTCGTTGGGAAAACTGGACAGCCACACCACACACAAAAATTAACTCAAAATGGTTAAAGGCTTGAAGGTAAGACCTGAAACCGTAAAACTCCTACAAGAAAATGTAGGCAGTACACTCTTTGACATCAGTCTTAGCCGCATCTTTTTGAATACCATGTCCACTCAGGCAAAGGAAACAAAAGAAAAAATAAATAAAAGGGACTTTATCAGACTAAAAATATTCTGTAAGGCAAAGGAAAGCAGGAACCAAATAAAAAGGCAACCACCAACTGGGAGAAAATATTTTAAAATCATATATCCAACAAGAAGTTAATTTCCAAAATATATAAAGAACTCACACAACTGAACAAGAAAAAGGCAAACAACCCAATCAAAAAAACGGGCAGAGGATATGAAAAGACATTTTTCCAAAGAAGATATACAGATGGCCAATAGATACATGAAAAGATGTTCAATATCACTAATTATTAGGGAAATGCAAATCAAAGCTACAATGAGACATCATCTGACACCTGTCAGAATGGCTATCATTGACAAGAAGAGAAATAAAAAGTGTTGGAGAGGATGTGGAGAAAAGGGAACCCTCGTACACTGCTGGTGGGAATGCAAACTGGTGCAGCCACTATGGAAAACAGTTTGGAGATTCCTCAAAAAGTTAAAAATAGGGGGCCGGCCCCACAGCTGAGGGGTCGTTAAGTTCCCACACTCTGCTTCTGCGGCCCAGGGTTTCGCTGGTTTGGATCCTGGGCACGGACATGGCACTGCTTATCAGGCCGTGCTGAGGTGGCATCCCACACAGCACAACCAGAGGCACTCACAACTAGAATGTACAACTATGTACTGGGGGGCTTTGGGGAGAAGAAGAAGCAAAAAAAAAGAAGAAGAATATTGGCAACAGATGTTAGCTCAGGTGCCAATCTTCAAAACAAATAAATAAATGAAAATAGAAATGCCATACAACCCAGCTATCCCACTACTGGGTATCTATCCAAAGAACTTGAAATCAACAATTCAAAGAGACTTATGTACCCCTATGTTCATTGCAGCATTATTCACAATAGCCAAGACATGGAAGCAACCCAAGTGCCCGTCAACTGATGAATTGATAGAAAAGATGTGGTATATATATATAATGGAATACTACTCAGCCATAAAAAAGACAAAATCATCCCATTTGCAACAACATGGATGGACCTTGAGGGTATTACGTTAAGCGAAATAAGCCAGACAGAGAAAGAC
Source organism: Equus przewalskii (assembly GCF_037783145.1). Lineage (NCBI taxonomy): Eukaryota > Metazoa > Chordata > Mammalia > Perissodactyla > Equidae > Equus > Equus przewalskii. The sequence goes on along the minus strand of NC_091842.1, from coordinate 9,344,119 downwards.
AAACACCATATGATTTCACTCATATGTGAAAGATAAACAAACACGTGGATAAGAAGAATGGATTAGTGGTTACCAGAGAAGGAGGTGAGGGAGCAGTGGGTGAAAGGGGTAGAGGTGCTCCCATGCATGGTGACGGACAAAAACTAGACTATTGGTGGTGAGCACGATGCAGCCTCTACAGAAACTGATACATAATCATGTACACCTGAAATTAACACAATGTTATAAACCAACATGACCTCAATAAAATTTAAAAATTTTAGCAAAAGAAAGGATCGTCAGGTGCAATCTTCAAACCAAAAGTGCCCCAATAGCCTTGTAAATATCAGGCCACCATCATCTCATAAGGATTGACCGTGGAGGTCTCTGTTGTCCACAATCCAAATACCCTCGCTGTGCTTCTCGGAAGGCATGTTTTCCTGAAAACCAGAGAGGAATGCAGACATGTTCCCTAAGGGTGGCTTTGCATTGATACTAAGACCCAGAAGAAAGAGAAGGAAAAGGTTGTTCCACTTGATAAAACCTTACCGCAGTTCACCATTATGAAGTGTCTGTTTGAAGTCGAAACAAGTTCTAGATAAGCCCTTCACTGAGAGACCAGAAAAAAGGGGAGGAGGGAGATAGAGCAGTCAGAGCGGAACTCTGATTATAGAGCCGTTAATCCAGACCGTGAAGGTCCCGTGGCGTTTCCTCTGATTGGAAAAATAGATGACTGCAGAATTAAAGGCTTTGAGGGAAAATCTTTGCATGCTTAAGGGGAGCCAAAAATTATTTCAAGGATTTTAAAACTGAGGCACTGTTGAAGCTAAGGTGTTGGTGGTGACCTGAAGACCCTGTCAATTTAATCAAAATCTTACGGAGAAGAGGGAGACGAAGGAAGGAACCCATTTTGCCCCGTGAAACTGTCTGATTCCACTTGAAGTCACATTCAGTCTGGTCTGTGTGCCCATCCAGAGCCGCCCGGAGGGACCCTGCCATGGGGAGGCAGCCCCATAGTCCAGCGCACAGCTCTCGGTGCTACCCACCTCCATTTTGCATGGGGGTTCGGTAATAAACAAGAAAACAACCTCGGAATTCCCTTTTCAAATTGCAGGTGTTATGAGGGATGGAGGATGCTGCTTTCGATGGAGGGGTGGGGGCAGGCCTCTAGGAAGAGGTGACCTTGGAGCAGAGACTTTAGTGTTATGAAAGAGTGAGCATCAGACGCTCCAAGCGGAGGGAAGAGCAAACTCTAGAATGTGACCCGTTCAAGGAAGAACAAGAAGGCTGGCGTGGCTGGAATGGAGCAAGCGAGGGGGAGGAGTGGGGGGCCCAGATGGTTCTAAGTGTCATGGGAGGCCAGAGGAGGGACGAGTAGAAACTGGAGCTGCGTAGGGGGTGAGGGGAGTACTGCTATAGACTAGGAGGGGGGCCGGCGGCTTGGACTACAGTGTCTCTCTCTGGGTCCACAGGGCCAAGACAGGTGACCCATTCTGATTGGGGTCTGGGGACTCAGGGGTCTCTTCCCAGGGTCCTGACCCGTGTCCCATGACTGTTGGCTACCTCCATGCCCTTCACACAGCATCCTTGTCCTTATTTACCTCTGTCAGGGTCCAACATGGTTTAGGGGAAAAGAAGGCCCGATATTTAAAAAGAATGAAAGAATGAAAGAATAGTGAGTTGTAAGGGGTCTTGGATCTAATATCCAGTCCCAGGTCCCTGAAGTGCTGGCTTTTCTGTCTGGCACCCACCCTCCAGATCCACCACCTGCCGTTCTCTGCCCCACTCTGAGCCTGGGAGGCTGAACTCCATGGACCACATCACCTGACTGCCTTGGGTCCCAGCTGATGGAAGGAATCGGCAAAAGAGGAGGCCAGGAGGGGAGTGGGAGCAAGATTAGGGTGTTTCTTTCTGCTCCCTCCAGCATCAGCACCCAAGTATCTGGCAGTAACTGCCTCCCCTCCACGCTCCAGCTCTCGGAGGGAGCATTAGTCCCAAAGTGCCACACTATCCCTTGTTTGCTCCCTTAACCCTGCCCACACCTCTAACAGGCCCCCTCTCTGAAGCCTCTTCATTTGAACCATCTGGGGTCCATTCTGTTGCCTGCCAGGTACCTGTCTGGGGCAGCCAGTTCACAGAAGATAAACCTGGGATCCACAGAGTGCTATGCAACTTCCCAGGGTGGCCACATAACGTTTGTATAGGTTGTAGACTGCACAACTTACAGGGGCTGCCATTCACTTTGCAATCTGTGGGAATGATTCGTCCTGGGTTATGCAGCACACATTCTGCATAGCTGAACCCGACAGCTTTGAATGCCCAAGGTCGACCAAATCCTGGAACTCAAGGCAGGATCCTGATCCGTGCTCCACGGCTATTGCACCACCCCAGGCCGGCTCTCCACTCTGCCATATCTCCCACCAGATGAGTTGAGTGAAGCTGCGAAGTCCATTTCTCCTCCCGTAGTCCAGGCACAGCTCAACTCCTGGCATTTCCCCATTTGCAGGGTCTCTCTGAAGAGGAAGACAAAGTTTGCAAATTTCTTACCATTGATAATGATGAGAACCTCTGAGTGTGTTTATTTTAAGGGTAGAATGACTAGCATCCACACTTTGTCCCGGTAAGAGTTGATTAGAAAAACATTTTAACCAGATGTCTCAAAAAAAATTTGTCTAATCCAAAAAAATACTAATCCAATGAGAGAGACCTTATTTTTGAAAAAGTGCAATAGTAGATAGAACAAATATGTAATGTGGGTTCAGAAAGATCCTCCAAAACTCATTGAAAGTGGGCCCTCCAGACATTATGTGCCTCATAATGTGATGCGATAGGAAGTACTCAGCACCATCCACGAGGAATTCCTGTCTAAGAAGGAAAGGGAACCTCAATCTGATGAGGCCTGTCCATCTAAGCAGGAATTTATAGGAAATACGAGAGACAGAGGAACAAGTTAACCAACACCAGAAGGAAGCAATCGGCCAAGTGCAAAGGCAGGACATTCCCTGGGGCAGTTGATCTGGTTTCTCCAAACATCAATGGCATGAAGGAAAAAAGGAGGTAGACTGTTAGAGATTAAAAGGGACCCATCAAATGCAATGTGGTAGTCGGGCTTGGATTCTGAAACAGAAAAGGGACATTAGTAGAAAAACTGATGAAATCCAAACTTAGTAGTTATGTATCAATGCTAATTTCTTACTCTTGACAAATGTATCACCGTGTGTAAGACATTAACATCAGGGAAAACTGGATGAAGAGTGTACAGGAACTCTGTGCTAGCATTCTAACTTTTCTTTTAATCTAAAATTATTCCACAATAAAAAGGTTATTTTTTTTAAAGAGAGGGAGACGTAAAAAGTGTAACAGCCACATACAATGGGTGGTGCTTGTTTGAATCCTGGTTTGAACAAACCTATTGTAAAAACATCTTTCACACAATCAGAGAAATTTGAATATGGACTGGATATTGGAGGATATTACGGAATCATTGTTAGTTTTATTAGGTGTGTTGATGACTTAGTGGTTATGGTTTTTTAAAAGCCTCAGTCTGTTAAACACATGTATGTGCTGGTGAATTGACACGATGTCTAGGATTTGCCTTAAAATACTCCAGAGGAAAAAAAGTGACGATGGTAGGTAAAATGAGATTGAAAATGGTTGATAATTGTTGAAGCAGGTGATGGGTTTGTATTTTAAATTGTCAAGTTAAGAAGAAGAAGGAAGAGAGGTGGAGGAGGGGGACAAAAAGGAGGAGGAAGAAGAAGAAGGAGAAAGAGAAGAGAGAGGAGGGGCCGGCCCGGTGGCACAGCAGTTAAGTGTGCACATTCTACTTTGGAGGCCCAGGGTTCGCCGGGTCGGATCCCGGGTGCGGACATGGCACTGCTTGTCAAGCCATGCTGTGGCAGGCGTCCCACATATAAAGTAGAGGAAGATGGGCACGATGTGAGCTCAGGGCCAGTCTTCCTCAGCAAAAAGAGGAGGATTGGCAGGTGTTATCGCAGGGCTAATCTTCCTCAAAAAAAAAAAAAAGATAGAGGAGAAGGAAGCCTGTGGACTCCCTTCCCCGTTACCAGGTTTAGAGGCTGCCTTCTGAGGTGGGACAGTCTGGCCTCCAGCTTCTTTGTTTCCCTGATCAAGACTCACTGCCAAGCCACCAAGTGATATACTTCCCACCACCACCATGGCCGAGGTAGTGGTCCAGGATGTGGCGGAGAGTTGGATCGTGCATCCGACAGCCTTCACTCACATCCTGGATGACCTCGAATAGGTTAGTCTCCGTGCCTTGGTTCTACCTTCTAGAAAATCGGAATGAAACTAATAATTGTTCCTACCTATTAGTTGTTGAGAATTTTAAATGAGTTGATGTGCGCAAAGTGCTTAAAGTTGAGTGTGGCACAGAGGAAGGACTCTACAAATGTTAGCTGGTTTCCTTCCATTAATACAGACCGTGTTCTCCTGCGAGATGCCTCACGTCCCGCAAACCCTACATCGTGGGGGCCAAGGTCTTCCTGTGCGCCGCTTCCCAGCCTCTCCTTGGCTTCCTAACGTATCCCATATGGATGCTAAGAATTGCCTCAAGTCATTTGGCCAGAACTGTGCCTTTTTGTTTTCACATGCTCCTAATTTTCAAATTAAATTCTCTTGTTTTCATGGTCTTTGTCAGAAACAATTTGATTAATCCCCGTCACCATTTCGAGAGACTTCGGTTGGGTCAAAGAGATCTCTTCTCAAATAAGCAGTTGCCACACCTCTCTGGCCTTTCCTCAGAACTAGCTGATGACAGAAGCGATGGGATGTGGATCCTTGATGCCTCATTTCCCCGGGGCCTCATGTCTGCTCATCCTGCGGCGCTGGGTGGGCTCTCCCGCCATCCGTGGAGAGGGAGCACGCCTCTGATTTATGATCTGTTCTGTCATGCTGCAGCCCAGCATCCTGTCCAGCCTCTGCGCCATGGACCAAAGCTTGTGAGGGACGTTCAAAGGCATCTTTTCCTGGCATATTAATCCTCCTACAAACACACTCACTCTCTGCAGGGCAGGTACTTAGCTCCTCGTTTCCATTTGATGGCACTACACAACACAATCAAGACGCTTCCTGGCTCCTCCCCTTGTTCTAATTTGTAGTGATCTGGAGTGCCTGCCTTTGCCATTTCTCGTGCCTGTGGAGGAAGACTGGTCCGTGAAACAGCGCCACCCTGGAGTTGGGCCAGGTTTGCACAGTTATAAAATCTGACGGTGAAGGAGCCCTGCCCAGCTGACAGCAACTAAGCTGAGTTCCTTGGGCGAGTCAGCCCATTTGTCCTCACAACAGTTCTACAAAGCAAATTCGATTATTATGGCCATTTTACAGGTAAGAAAAGCAAAGCACGAAGCAGTTAAATAACTGGCCCAAGGCCACCCATCTGGGAAGTGGTGGAGCCAAGCGCTGACCTCAGGCCGTCCAGCTGCAGAGCCCATACTCCTTACACGCGTGTCGCTGCCTCACACGGACACCCACCAATGACAGCCAGGGCCAGCCTGCTCCAGTCTGATTTGTTGTGATGTTTTCTGATAGTCACTGAACTGATTGGATCAAACCATTTTGTCGTTGTCGTTGATGATGATGATAACGATGCTGCTGCTCTGGTTGGTTGGTTGGTTGGTTATTGTTTTGCTCAAAGGAATTACTGTCTGGCTGTTATGTGTCAAGCATCTTCATCTCCATTATCTCTTTTTGTCTTCCCAATAATCCCATAACATACAGGTTACTATTCCTACTTTACAGAGGCTCAGGCAAGGCTTACTCTTACCCAAAGTCAGACTGCTAGTGTTTACACATCATCCAGAAAGCCCGAGTGGCCAAGGGCTATGGTCAAGGACCTTCTGCTTGTAGACCAGGAAACATGACTATGGCCCCAAACGTCCACCAAGAGATTGCAGGAGAGAAGGTGGGGGCCACAGCAGAGCAGGCTCTCCCAGAGGCAGCCGAGGGGAGGAAAGTCACAGGAAATCTGCTTTCTGCTCCTTGTCGCATTGCCACGTGCGTCATCACTTGCAGGCACCATGACACAAGGAAAACCATCTTCCCTTCCAAAACCTGCTCTGAAGATTGATTAGATAATGGCGGCAAAGTGTTTTGAAGAGAAGTAGTGGAGGAAACCCCCCGTGTTTGGGTTTGGGTTGATTCTCAGGGGACGTCGGATGAGATTAAGGCCAGTGAATGGGTCTGCTCAGGTGGCTGGGCTGCTGTGTGTGAGAAAGGAATTGTTTCCCATACATGGCTCCTTGAGGGGCTGCGGAAATCCCCTGGCTTTGCTCCACAGCTGAGTGCGTCTTCCTTCAGCTTGGCTGTCACACAAGGAAAAGGACACTTACCCAGTCAGTTCAACCACAGATGGCCCCAGGAACTGCTGACGTGCACTTAGCCATCGAAGGTTGCCTTCGGTGAAAGACAGTCACCAAACGTTTCAGAACATGACTCCCACAGGTAAGTTTTATCAGGAAGGAAGGAAAAACCGAGATGAATAGATGAGGCATATCATCAAATCAGACAATCAGGACGGAAGGAACATCCCAGGACATTTAACCCAAGCCTATCCATGGTCAAGTCTATTTCTCTCCTCCCAGACTACTTCCTGCTGAGGCCGAGTGGTCCCCAGCCTGTGTGTGAACACCTGTGCCCTCCAGGCAGGTTGTATGTGAATTACTAGCTGATAAGTAAGAGAAGAAACGCATCATAGAAGTTAGCCGATGTTTCCAACATAAATATCCCATTCCCGAGCCATGGGCCTCATTCATTTGGAAACTTTGAAAGTTAATTTTATAATATACTCTGTTGACGACACTGTAGGGAAACAGGGCCTGTCATCCATTGCCGGGGGAAGGACAAAATGTCACAGCCTAGATAGAGGGCAAATTGGCTCTATTTATTCAAGGCAAAAGTACATATATCCTTTCACCAGCAATCCGACTTCTGGGAATTTATCCTACATATACACCAGCACACATCAGAAATGAGGTGCATGTAGTGTTATTCACTGCAGCATGGTTTGCCATAGAATCAGGCTAGAAACCACCAAGTGTAAATCAAAACATATCTGGCTAATTCAAGTGTGGTACATCCACAGAGTGGAGTACTATGCAGCAGTGAAAAAGGAGACGCGAGCTCTCCCTGTACTGATATGGAAAGACCTCCAGGCTACACTGCTAAGTGAAGAAGAGGAAGGTGTTGAATGGGATATTTAAAACATGATACCTTTTGTTCAAGAAAGAAATAAGACCATATATTAATGTTTGCTTTTATAAGGAAAACAACACAAGGAGACACAAGAAACTAATGAAAGTGGCTATCTATCTGGGGGAGGAGGTGGCGAGTGTGGTGGACAGAAACAAGGTAGGAGAGAAACTTCCTCAGGGTTTATCTTTTTCCAACATTCTTATTTCGGACAGATGAATTTGTTGTCTGTTTAAACCCACACACGCAAATAAACACAAACAAAGCAAAATTGAGTCTTGAGTTTTACGGAAGAAAGTTAGTGAGCAGATGTCAGTGTATTCATTCCACTTAATCCCAGGTCTCCTGAGCTTTCTCTGCTCAATCCCACTCCATCATCCAGCCTTCCAGCCCAGCATCTACCCCTGCTATGGAATCCTCCATCCACGCCCCGCTCCCCCCAGGGATGGGAGACCTTGCCCTTCTCTCCCTTCTCGGGTCTTGCAGTCTCCAGAGCCCCAGGCCTTGTCCTCAGGCTGCTGAAGCACTGCCAAGTCTGAGGGCAGGGCTGGGCTCTGGTCCCGGGGCTAAGGAAGGCAACGGGGGCCCGCTCCAGTTTCTCCACCAGCCGGCGTTCCCCCTGACTTCCTCCCTAATTAGGTACAAAGCAAGCACATCTCCCCACGTCAAAGAGCAATGGTTTTAGGAGACGATGCGATCTAGGCTCAGAGGAGGAAAAGGTGTTCCTCCTGTCTCTCGGGAAGTGAGGACCCCGCATCCCTCTGCTAGGCCCCCCTTTGATGCTTCCGTGAGCCTGGCCTGTGGTGGAGGTGCCCCCACGAGGAACCGACTGTTCACAGCTCCTCTTCCCCGGGCAGGGTCCCAGGCAGCACCCCTCCGACCAGGGCCTTCCTGCTCCTAGCTCTCCCACGTGCGAAAGAGGGGCCGGAAGGGCCTTCCTGTGCTCCATCCCCCAATAATCACATCTCCAGATCCAGCCTATTAGCAGAAGGTTTGAATATGTGGTATTAAAACAACAAAACCGCCAATCCATACCTGGTGGTGAAAAGGAGGTCTATAAAAATAGTGACCTTTCTTGAAAGTCAAAAGGCACATCTGATAATAAGTTAACTAATATTAAGTGATGGGCTTTTGTATTAATCATGTATTTCTGATGCTTTGACATCTGGGCCTCGCTGACCCTGGAGAGCCTGCCCCTCCCAGGGCTGGCTAATTCCTAGAGGTGGTAAACCTCTTTCCTGCTGAACATGCCTTTCATTTGCAAACCAACGGATGCAGAGCCCACATCCAACCACCTCCTTCATCGGGCTCTCACACTGGTACCTTTATCAGGGTGTGGGACCACTTCCCCCTGCTCTCCCACTATCCCACTATCCTCATCCTACAGGGCCAGGTATCAGACAACTAGGGACAGCCCCCTGCCCCAGAGCCTGCTGAAATTACTCAAACTAGCCCATCCTAATCCTACTCACCCTGCTTTACCCATTCCTTCCTGCAGAAACCACAATAAAGGCTCTTGCCCACAATGTTCCCGTGACCTCTGCCTGTGACCCACCTGGTGCTTCCCCATGTGGCCCCCTCTGGGGCAACGTGCACCCCTCCTCTTGGGAATGGAGAGTAATGAGCTATCTTTTCAAAGGCAGTCATCTCCTGATCTGGTGGCCTCACCATACCTAAATAATCATAAAGCCTACGTTTTAAAGCAGTTTTATGTGAAGGTGGCATTTACTCAGAAAAGAAAGCTCTAGAATCATCTCGGTTAAGTTTCAGATTGAAGCCTGGCCCAAGAAGAGACAACGCACCAACTGCATTAGGAACGTGAGCCTGTTCGTGAATGAGTCAAGTCTGCACGTGCCCGGGGCAGGTCTTCTAAGCAACCCACAGGTGCATCACGGTCATTCCCAGGCGTTGTCCGCTGGTTTCACATCCTCCGTGATCTAATTGACTCTTGAACATAAACACAGCATGCGAGGCCTCTAACTGAAGACTTCTTTAGGGAATGCGTGCACTTGGAATTTGCAGCTGCCCATGGCATGTACGGTAGCCTTCATTTTAAGCAAATATAATATACAGAATTCAGAGCAAACTAAGTCGCAAAAGCAGGAAATTAGCTAACTTTGGCAATCATGAAGTAATGATATATAAAGAGATGTCAACACCATGTGTTAGTCAGAGGCCTTAACTTATTTGTCACTGGTTAAACGTCTATGTGCTCCTTCCTTAAAAAAAAAAAAAGGCAAAGAAAAACTATAAAATTTTAGTGCTCAAAAGGCACACTTGCTGTATTGGGAAAACTCCTATGATCAGGGGCGCAGAGGTGATGGGTCACAGCACCACAGAAGTATTATAAAGGCCTGAGAGCACTACAGTGACAATGCTCTCAGGTCCCCCTCCTCCTGCACCAGGATTGGGCTAGACTGCTGGTGTGTCTGCTCTCATTCATCCTCCTGACACCCCTATGGGATTGGCTTAGAAGCCCCATTTCAGTGGGTGGGAAGCTGAGGCTCTGTGTCAGTGATAAATGCCCCCAAAACTTAGCAACCTAAAGCAACATTAACATTTATTATCTCACGCAGTTTCTACAGGTCAAGAATTTGGGCATAGCTGGGTGGTTCTGCTCAGGATCTCTCGAGGCTGAAGTCAAGGTGTTGGCCGGGGCTGTGGTCATCTGAAGGCTCGACCAGAACCAGAGGACCCACTTCCAGTCAAGGGATGGCTCGATCACATGCCAGCTGGCTGGTGCCAGGTGGTAGGCAGGAGACCCCAGTTTCTCACCACATGGAGCTCTGCACAGGGCTGCTTGTGTCCTCGAGACATGGCAGCTGGCTTGTCCTAGAGTGATCGATCGAAGAGAGTGGAAGGCAGAAGTTGCGATGTCTTTTTATGACCCAGCCTCAGGAATCATGCATCCCTTAATATCCTAATGGTCACACAGGTCCGCCCTATTCAGTGTGAGAGGGCACTACACAAGAACGTGAACACCAGCAGGTGGGCTCGTGGAGGCCGTCTTGGATGCTGTCTGTCTTCCAGTGAACCCAAGAATTTAAGTAATTTTCTTAAGATCACTCAGCTAATTTCAAATCCTGCCTTCCTCCAAACCCAGCACTCTTTGCTCTGCACAGTGGCCTCGCCAAAGCCTGCGAACAGGACACTGCCAAATGGAGACAAAAGGTCCTGCTTGAGCCTCATCCCGGGCTCAATATTTTGGCCAAAAGTTTTATCTTCAATCCGCTGGGAATTTTTTTTTTTATATATATTGAGCGCATAGCTCAGACTTTCTAATGGGAATTGATGAAAAATAATTTTTACTTTATTGATTTGCCCTAAACCAAACCAAACTTGCTGAACCTCATCCCTGGCTAGAGCTCTTTTTTTCTAAAAAAAAAAAAAGGAAAAAAGTGGGAGGATGCCTGTACTAACAGAGGACAAACTATTTCCACGCTACAAACCATTTTGAGATCGTTCCTTCTATGAGAGCTGAACTGAACACGTTCAAATCTCTGTTGTAGGAAGAGGTGATTGAAGGGCATTCTTATTCCCTCAAATAACAGGAAATCCATCATTTATTCTTCGGTAATAAAAACTGCGTGTGTAAGAATTGGGACCACGGAAGGTCAACTCAAATTAAAGATTTTACGACTGGCGGGTATATTAAATCTTTTCAACAATTTATAGAAAGGATTTGAAATATGTCAAACATATTTCTTTAGGTTTTTTTCAAGTGAGAGATTTTATGGCATCAAGTCACAGAATCAGGAGAAAAATTTCTCTGAGGTCATGCAGTCCTGGTCACTGCCAATGTCGTATTGCTCCCTTCAGAACCAAAGGCCGGGTATTAAGTTGTCTGAAGTCAACTTCTTCTAATTAAAATGAAAGTCATAAAGCAAAGTATTTCAATAATCTACAGTAATAATCCCAAATGTATATAGCACATATATCCGAGAAATGTAAAGCAGTTCACATTTTTTATTTCTCTCACCTGGAAACAAAAACTAAAGCCCCGAGGCAAATGGAAGGGAACATTCATTAACTTAAATATTTACAGAGTAAATCAATGTGGCTGTCTGTCTGCGTGTGCATGTACCAGGAGAGGGGGGAAGAAACTGACATTTATCGAGGACCTACTGTGTACCCGGCTTTGAACTAGGACCAGTGGACCCGAACACGAGTGCGACTCTTCATAGAGGTCACGGGCTGTTAAGAGAGTCAGCAGTTCCCAGGGTGACGCAGTAAATGCCAGGGCCGAGGACGCGCCAGCTCTGGACCTGACACAGCGGGGCAGGCTAAGAGAGGCAAAGCCGTTTCTGCGCACACGTCTTTTCACAGAGAAAGGAGAAGTGGAGCTACTACATAGCCTTATGGTTCCTGCCTCGTCCCTGACACCCACTTCAGGTATGGACTCCCTTGCCTTTTAGTCTTGAATTAAAATGAGATCCTATATGGGAAAGCATTTGACAAGGGGCAAAGTGCCGTACAGGTTGGTCTCCCCATCTAGACGAGGAGCTCCCTGGGGGCAGGGACGGGGCAAATCCTTGCCCAGAACCCAGCGCCTGCCGGAGCATCTGGCAGCGGTCCTCACAAAGCTCCGGCCGGAGGTCTAAGTATGTCTCACGCCAGAATGAGGGGGGAGAGAAAAGTCCCCTGCACTTTTCCAGGTGTGAAAAGAAACAACTTTTTTGAAGTTCCTTAGAATTTTAAAACTTTTAATTGTTTTAATGGGTGCAAAAATGTGGATGATATTTGATGGTTATGAGGCTATACTAATAAAATAGCCACCTGGGAACAGTAATGTGGCCAAAAAGTAAGGCAATGCTCACGGAAGGAGAGGGAGATTTCAAAAGGACACAGAAAGCAACCTGGGGCTCCTAATGGCCAAATCAAGGGCGAATTGAGCATCAAAATAAACAATAATGGTAACAGATTATAACCGAGTGAATAAAATAGGAAACCAGGCACCAGGACAGTGAGTGTGTATGTGTGTGTAAGAGAGAGAGACGATCACATGACCCAGAAATCCCACTCCTAACTATTTACCCAATGAAAACGTAAGCATCTGTCCACACAAAGCTTTATTTAGAGCAGCTATGCTTGCAGTAGCCCCAAACTGGAAACAGACCAACCCAAATGTCCATCAACAGGTGAATGGATAAACAAGTTATGGTGTATTCATACATGGAATACTACTCAGCGATAGAAAGGAATGAACTATCAATACACACAACGTGGATGAAGATCGAGAATATTATCTTCGGTGACAGAAGACAGACATGAAAGAGTAAATATTGCGTGGTTCCATTTATACGAAATTCTAGAACAGGCAAAACTAATTTATGGTGATAAGAAGTACGACGGAGGTTGCCTGGGGCCAGGGGTGGGAGGGAGTTGACTGCAAAGGCGCGTGAGGGAATTTTGAGTGATGGAAATATTCTGTATCTTGAGTAAGACAGTAGTTATGAGTCTAAACATTTTTTGAAACTCAAAGAACACTTAAAATGGGTACACTTTACTATATGTAAATTATAACTAAATAATATTGATTTTTTTAAAAAGGACAGACTCGGGGCCAGCCTGGTGGCGCAGCGGTTAAGTTTGCACGCTCCTCTTTGGTGGCCCAGGGTTTGCCGGTTCAGATCCCAGGTGCGGACCTACTCACTGCCTGTCAAGCCATGCTGTAGCAGGCGTCCCACATATAAAGTAGAGGAAAGCGGGCACGGATGTTAGCTCAGGGCCAGTCCTCATTCGCAAAAAAGATGAGGATTGGCAGCAGATGTCAGCTCAGGGCTAATCTTCCTCAAAAAAAAAAAGAAAAGAAAAGAAAAGAAAATTTTTTTTAAAAAAAGAGAACAGACTCAATGGGAAAAGCATTTGTTCTTCCCTCTTCTTTCCTTAATTGCAGGCATGATGTCTGGAGGCACAGCAGCTACTCTGTGACTATGAGGTAACAAGCATGAGGACAACAACTAAACCTAAGGACAGCAGACAAATGTGGTGAGAGAACCTGGTGACTGAGGCCATTTTTGAGCCTAGACTTTCCATCTCTGGACTCTCAGCCTCCACACCGTCTTGTTCTCACTGTGAGAGGGTTTTGTCATTCCAGTCAAATTTATTCCCACACAAAGTACAAACCCCTTCCATCCAGATTATTTCCACTCCATCTTCACTGTGATCAACTGATAATGCACCCTCCTCCTCCAGAACCCAAACTAAGGATGCAAGCATATAATCTTCCAAGGCGCATTTTGAAAATGGGGGCTAAGTGATGTTAATTAAGCTGATCTTCAAGATTACTGTGACTGCCTCAGTCAAGATAACTAGATATAGCTACAAATCATAAAGGAACAAGAGGGCACTGACTCACTCCATTTTCCCAGCTTCTGTACTATAGTATATAGAGTCTGTTTTATAGCTTATACACAATACATACATTATATAATATAATGACAGAATTAAACATAAATCTAAATATAATATGTATTTTTAAACCCAGTAAGAATTACTATTATTATTATATTATACAGCCAATATTTATTAAGTTTATCCGGCTAGTTGCCATGTTCAGTGTTCTTCATTTAGTTCCAAGCTTCTACTTGGGTCATTTCCCTTCTGTCTATAAGACACTCTTTATTATTTCTTTTAGAGCAGAGGTGCTGGTGACCAACTCTCTCATTTCTTAAAATTATTTTATTGAGGTCATAATGGTTTACAACATTGTGTGATTTCAGGTGTACAGTATTATTTATCAGTTTCTGTACAGACCATATTGTGCTCACCACCAATAGTCTAGTTTTTATCTGTCACCATATGTATGAGCCCCTTTACCCTTTATGCCCACCTCCCAACCCTTCCCCTCTGGTAACCACTAACCTGTTCTCTCTGTGCATGTCTTTGCTTATCTTCCACATATGAGAGAAATCATGGGGTGTTTGTCTTTCTCTGTCTGGCTTATTTCGCTTAACACAATACTCTCCAGGTCCATCCATGTTGTTGCAAATGGGATGATTTTGTCTTTTTTTCTGACTGAGTAGTATTCCGTTGTATATACACCACATCTTTATCCAGTCATTGGTCGATGGGCACTTGGGTTGCTTTCATGTCTTGACTATTGTGAATAATGCTGCAATGAACATAGGGGTGCATAAGTCTTTTTGAATTGTTGATTTCATGTTCTTTGGATAAATATCCAGTAGCGGGATAGCTGGGTCGTATGGTATTTCTATTTTTAGTTTTTTGAGGAGTCTCCATACTGCTTTCCATAGTGGCTGCACCAGTTTGCATTCCCACCAGCAGTGTATGAGCGTTCCCTTTTCTCCACATCCTCTCCAACATTTGTTATTTTTCGTCTTGTTAATTATAGTCATTCTAACGGGTGTAAGGTGATATCTCATTGTAATTTTGATTTGCATTTCCCTGATAATTAGTGATGTTGGACATCTTTTCATAAGCCTATTGGCCATCTGTATATCTTCTTTGGAGAAATGTCTGTTCATATCCTCTGCCCATTTTTGATTGGGTTGTTTTCTGTTGTTGTTGTTGAATTGTGTGGGTTCTTTATATATTTTGGAGATTAACCCCTTGTCAGATATATGATTTGCAAATATTTTCTCCCAGTTGGTGGGTTGTCTTTTTGTTTTGTTCATGGTTTTGTTTGCCTTGCAGAAGCTCTTTAGTCCGATGTAGTCCCATTTGTTTAGTTTTCCTTTTGTTTCCCTTGTCTGAGTAGACATGGTATTTGAAAAGACGCTGCTAAGATCGATGTCGAGGAGTGTACTGCCTATATTTTCTTCTAGGAGTTTTACGGTTTCAGGTCTTACCGTCAAGTCTTTAATCCATTTTGAGTTCACTTTTGTGTGTGGTGTAAGATAACGGCCTACTTTCATTCTTTTGCATGTGGCTGTCAGTTTTCCCGATGCCATTTATTGAAGAGACTTTCCTTTCTCCATTGTATGCTCTTGGCTCCTTTGTTGAAGATCAGCTGTCCATAGATGTGTCATTTTATTTCTGGGCTTTGAATTCTGTTCCATTGATCTGTGTGTCTGTTTTTGTGCCAGTACCATGCTGTTTTGATTGCTATAGCTTTGTAGTATGTTTTGAAGTCAGGGATTGTGATGCCTCCAGCTGTGTTCTTTTTTCTCAGGATTGATTTAGCTATTTGGAATCTTCTGTTGCCCCATATGAATTTTAGGATTCTTTGTTATATTTCCATAAGGAATGTCATTGGGATTCTGATTGGAATTGCATTGAATCTGTAGATTGCTTTAGGAAGTATGGACATTTTAACTATGCTTATTCTTCCAATCCACGTGCATGGGATATCTTTCCATCTCTTTACGTCATCATCGATTTCTTTCAATAATGTTATAGTTTTCCTTGTATAGGTCTTTCACATCCTTGGTTAAATTTATTCCTAGATATTTTATTCTTTTTGTTGCGATTGTAAGTGGGATTGTATTCTTGAGTTCTTTCTCTGTTAGTTCGTTATTAGAGTATAGAAATGCAACTGATTTTTGTAGGTTGATTTTGTACCCTGCAACTTTGCTGTAGCTATTGATTATTTCCAATAGTTTTCCGATGGATTCTTTAGGGTTTTCTCTATATAGAATCATGTTGTCTGCAAATAGCAAAAGTTTCACTTCTTCCTTCCCAGTTTGGACACCTTTTATTTCCTTTTCTTGCCTAATTGCTCTGACCAAAACCTCTAGTACTATGTTAAATAAGAGTGGTGATAGAGGGCATCCTCGTCCTGTTCCTGTCTCAGAGGGATGGCACTCAGTTTTTGCCCAGTGAGTATGATGTTGGCTGTGGGTTTGTCATATATGGCCTTTATTATATTGAGATGCTTTCCTTCTATATCCATTTTATTGAGAGTTTTTATCATGAATGGATGTTGGATCTTGTCAAATGCTTTCTCTGCATCTATTGAGATGATCATGTGGTTTTTACTCCTCATTTTGTTAATGTGGTGTATCACGTTGATTGATTTGCAGATACTGAACCATCCCTGTGTCCCTGGTATAAACCCCACTTGCTCATGATGTATGATCCTTTTAATGTACTTCTGTATTCAGTTTGCCAATATTTTGTTGAGGATTTTTGCATTTGTGATCATCAGCAATATTGTCCTATAATTTTCCTTCTTTGTGTTGTGCTTGTCTGGCTTTGGTATCAGGGTGATGTTGGCCTCATAGAATGAGTTAGGAAGTGTTCCATCTTCTTTGATTTTTTGGAATCCTTTGAGAAGGATAGGTATTAAACCTCCTTTGAATGTTTGGTAGAATTCTCCTGAGAAGACATCTGGTCCTAGACTTTTATTTTGGGGGAGGTTTTGATTACTCTTTCTATCTCTTTCCTTGTGATTGGTCTATTCAGATTCTCTATTTCTTCTTGATTCAGTTTTGGGAGGTTGTATGAGTCTAAGAATTTATCCATTTCTTCTAGATTGTCCAATTTGTTGGCATATAGCTTTTCATAGTATTCTTTTATATTCCTTTGTCTTTCTGTGGTATCCATTGCAATTTCTCCTGTTTCATTTCTGATTTTACTTATCTGAGCTTTCTCTCTTTTTTTCTTAGCGAGTCTGGCTAAGTGTTTGTCAATTTTGTTTATCTTCTCAAAGGATCAGCTCTTAGTTTGATTGAACCTTTCTATTGCTTTTTTATTTCTATCCATTTATTTCTGCTCTAATTTTTATTATTTCCCTCCTTCTACTGACTTTGGTCTTTGCTCTTCTTTTTCTAATTCTGTTAGGTGTAGTTTGAGATTACTTACATGAGATTTTTCTTTGCTTGTAAGATGGGCCTGTATTGCTATGAATTTCCCTCTTAGGACTGCTTTTGCTGCATCCCATATGAGTGATATGGTGTCTTTTCATTTTCATTTGTCTCCAGATATTTTTTTATTTCTTCTTTAGTTTCTTCATTGATCCATCAGTTGTTCAGTAGCATGTTGTTTAGTCTCCACATATTTGTCACTTTCCCAGCTTTTTACTTGTAGTTAATGTCTAGTTTCATAGCATTATGGTCAGAAAAATGCTTGATATAATTTAAATCTTCTTAAATTTTTTCAGGCTTTCCTTGTTTCCCAATAGCTTGTCTATCTTTGAGAATGTTCCATGTGCATTTGAGAAGAATGTGTATTCTGCTGTTTTGGATGGAATGTTCTATATATCTATTAAGTCCATCTGCCCAAGTGTTTCATTTCAGGCCACTGTTTCCTTGTTGACTTTCTGTCTGCATGATGTAAGTGGAGTGTTGAGGTCCCCTACTATTATTGCATTCTGTCAATTTCTCCCTTTAGGTCTGCTAATAGTCACTTTAAATACTTTAGTGCTCCTGTGTTAGGTGTGTTTATATTCATAAGTGTTATGTTCTCTTGGTGCAATATCCCTTTTACCATTATATACTGCCCCTCGTTGTCTCTCATTGTCTTTTTTAATCTTGACGTCCGCTTTGTCTGATATAAGTATGGCAGCACCTGCGTTCTTTTGCTTGCCATTTGCTTGGAGTATCGTCTCCCATCCTTTAGCTCTGAGCCTGTGTTTGTCTTTAGAGCTGAGATGTGTTTCCTGGAGGCAGTATGTTGTTGGGTCTTGTTTTTTAATCCATTCAGCCACTGTGTCTTTTGATTGGAGAATTCAATCCATTTACTTTTACGGTGATTATTGATATATGAGGGCTTAATACTGCCCTTTTATCACTTGTTTTCTGGTTGTTCTGTATTTCCCTTGTTTCTCATCCCTTGTATTTCCTACTGCCAGTTCAGTTTGGTTTTTCTCTATGACGGTTTTCTCAGTTTTCTTTTTATTTATCATTTGTGCCTCTGTTCTGATTTTTTTTGGTTTAGTGGTATGTATAAACCACTAAATGTGAAGTTTGTATAAAAGATCTCATAGATGAGATAGTCCATTTTCTAATAGTCTCTTATTTCCTTAGTCTAAGTAGTTTCCATCCCTTTACTCTCCCCATCTGAGTTATTGTTGTCACAATCTATTCCATTTTGTGTTGTGAGTTTGTGATGAGAATGAAGTGATTATAGTTATTTTGTTAAATTAATTTTTATTGAGATAATGATAGGTTACAATCTTGTGAAATTTCAGTTGTACATTATTGTTTGTCAGTCATGTTGTAGGTGCACCACTTCACCCTTTGTGCCCACTCCCCACTCAACCTTTCCCCTGGTAGCCACTAATCTGTTCTCTTTGTCTACATGTTTAAATTCCTCATATGAGTGGAGTCATACAAAGATTGTCCTTCTCTATCTGGCTTATTTCACTTAACATAGTTCCCTCAAGGTCCATCCATGTTGTTGCAAATGGGATGATTTTGTTCTTTTTTATGGCTGAGTAGTATTCCATTGTGTGTGTGTATATATATATATATATATATATATATATATATATATATATATACACATCACATCTTCTTTATCCAATCATCTGTTGATGGGCACTTAGGTTGCTTCCATGTCTTGGCTATTGTCAATAATGCTGCAGTGAACATTGGGGTGCATGGGACTTTTGCAATTGCTGACTTCAATCTCTTTGGATAGATACCCAATAGTGGGATAGCTGGATCGTATGGTAGTTCTATTTTTAATTTTTTTGAGGAATCTCCATACTGTTTTCCATAGTGGCTGCACCAGTTTGCATTCCCATCAGCAGTGTATGAGAGTTCCTTTTTCTCCACAACCTCTCCAACATTTGTTACTATTTGTTTTAGTTATTTTTGTCATTCTAATGGGTGTAAAGTGATATCTTAGTGTAGTTTTGATTTGCATTTCCCTGATGATCAGCGATGATGAACATCTTTTCATGTGCCTATTGGCCATCTGTATATCTTCTTTGGAGAAATGTCTGTTCATGTCTCCTGCCCATTTTCTGATCGGGTTTTTTGATTTTTTTGTTGTTGAGTTGTGTGAGTTCTTTATATATTATGGAGATTAACCCTTTGTCAGATGTATGACTTGCAAATATTTTTTCCCAGTTAGTGGGTTGTTTTTTTGTTTCAATCCTGTTTTCCTTTGCCTTGAAGAAGCTCTTTAGTCTGGTAAAGTCCCATTTGTTTATTTTTTTCTATTGTTTCCCTTGTCTGAGAAGACATGGTGTCCGAAAAGATCCTTTTAATACTGATGTCAAAGAATGTACTGCCTACATGTTCTTCTAGAAGCCTTATGGTTTCAGGTCTCACCTTTAGGTCTTTGTTCCATTTTGAGTGTATTTTGGTGAATGCTGAAAAAGAATGGTCAATTTTCATTCTTTTACCTGTGGCTGTCCAGTTTTCCCAGCACCATTTGTTGAAAAGACGTTCTTTTCTCCATTGTAGGCTCTCAGCTCCTTTGTTGAAGATTAGCTGTCCATAGATGTGTGGTTTTATTTCTGGGCTTTCAGTTCTGTTCCATTGATCTGTGAACCTGTTTTTGTACCAGTACCATGCTGTTTTGATTACTGTAGATTTGTAGTATGTTTTGAAGTCAGGGATTGTGATGCCTCCAGCTTTGTTCTTTTTTCTCAGGATTGCTTTAGCAATTCGAGGTCTTTTGTTGCCCCATATGAATTTTAGGATTCTTTGCTCTATTTCTGTAAAGAATGTCATTGGGATTCTGATTGAGATGGCGTTGAATCTATAGACTGCTTTAGGTAGAATGGACATTTTAACTATGTTTATTCTTCCAATCCACGTGCATGGAATGTCTTTCCATCTCTTTATGTCGTCATCCATTTCTTTCAGAAAAGCCTTGTAATTTTCATTGTATAAGTCTTTCACTTCCTTAGTTAAATTCACCCCGAGGTATTTTATTCTTTTTGTTCAGATTGTGAATGGTATTGTGTTCTTGAGTTCTTTTTCTGTTAGTTCATTATTAGAGTATAGAAATGCTACTGATTTATGTAAATTGACTTTACCCTGCAACTTTGCTGTAGTTGTTGATTACTCCTAAAAGTTTTCCAATGGATTCTTTGGGGTTTTCTATATATAAGATCATGTCGTCTGTAAACAGCGAGAGTTTCACTTCTTCCCTCCCTATTTGGATTCCTTTTATTCCTTTTTCTTGCCTGATTGCTCTGGCCAGGACCTCCACTACTATGTTAAATAAGAGTGGTGATAGAGGGCATCCTCGTCTCGTTCCTGTTTTCAGGGCGATGGTGCTCAGTTTTTGCCCATTGAGTATGATGTTGGCTGTGGGTTTGTCAGATATGGCCTTTATTATGTTGAGGTAGTTCCCTTCTAGCCCCATTTTGTTCAGACTTTTTATCATAAATGGATGTTGGATCTTGTCAAATGCTTTCCCTGCATCTATTGAGATGATCATGTGGTTTTCATTCCTCAGTTTGTTGATGTGGTGTATCACGTTGATTGATTTGCAGATGTTGAACCATCCCTGTGTCCCTGGTATGAATCCCACTTGATCATGCTGTATGTTCCTTTTGATAAATTGCTGAATTCAGGTTGCCAAAATTTTGTTGAGAATTTTTGCATCTATGTTTATCAACGATGTTAGCCTGTAGTTCTCCTTTTTCGTGCTGTCCTTGTCAGGCTTTGGTATCAGCATGATGTTGGCCTCGTACAATGTGTTAGGAAGTGTTCCATCCTCCCTAATTTTTGGAATAGCTTGAAAAGGATAGGTATTAAATCCTCTCTGAAAGTTTGGTAGAATTCCCCAGGAAAGCCATCTGGTCCTGGGGTTTTATTCTTTGGGATGCTTTTGATTGCTGTTTCAATCTCTTTCCTTGTGATTGGTCTGTTCAAATTGTCTGCTTCTTCTTGAGTGAGCTTTGGGAGATTGTAGGAGTCCAAGAATTTATCCATTTCCTCTAGGTTATCCATTTTGTTGGCATATAGTTTTTCGTAGTATTCTCTTATAATCCGTTGTCTTTCTGCAGAGTCTGTTGTTATTTCTCCTCGTTCATTTCTGATTTTGTTTATTTGAGCTTTCTCCCTTTTTTTCTTTGTAAGTCTGGCTAGGGGTTTGTCAATTTTATTCATCTTCTCAAAGAACCAGATCTTTGTTTCATTGATCCTTTCTACTGCCTTTTTTCTTTCAATAGCATTTATTTCTCTGATTTTTATTATTTCTCTCCTTCTGCTGACTTTGAGCTTTGTTTGTTCTTCTTTCTCTAATTCAGTTAGGTGTATTTTAAGACTGCTGATTTGGGATTTTTCTTGTTTGTTAAGATATGTCTGTATTGCAATGAATTTTCCTCTTAATACAGCTTTTGCTGTATCCCATATGAGTTGGTATGGCATGTTACCATTTTCATTTGTCTCCAGGTATTTTTTTATTTCTTCTTTAATTTCTTCAATCATCCATTGCTTGTTCAATAGCATATTGTTTACTCTCCACATTCTTGTGCCTTTCTCAGCTTTTTTCTTGTAATTAGTTTCTACCTTTATAGCATTATGATTGGAGAAATGCTTGTTATTATTTCAATTTTTTTAATTTGTAGAGGCTTGCCTTGTTTCCCAACATATGGCCTATCCTTGAGAATGTTCCATGTGCACTTGAGAAGAATATGTATTCTGCTGTTTTCGGATGAAGTGTTCTATATGTGTCTATTAAGTCCAACTGTTTTAACTTTTCGTTTATCTCCACTGTTTCCTTGTTGATTTTCTGTCTGGATGATCTGTCCATTGACGTGAATGGGGTGTTGAGGTCCCCTACTATTATTGTGTTATTTTTTATATCTTCTTTTAGGTTTGTTAATAGTTGCTTTATGAACTTTGGTGCTCCTGTGTTGGGTGCATAGATATTTATAAGCATTATTTCTACTTGATGAAGTGTCCCTTTGATCATTATATATTGGCCCTCTATGTCCCTCTTTACCTGCCTTATCTTGAAGTATGTTTTGTCTGATATAAGTATTGCAACACCTGCTTTCTTTTCTTTGCTATTAACTCGGAGTATTGTCTTCCACCCCTTCACTCTGAGCCTGTGTTTGTCCTTGGAGCTGAGGTGTGTTTCCTGGAGGCAGCAAATTGTTGGATCTTGTTCTTTAATCTGTTTTGCCACTCTGTGTCTTTTTATTGGAGAGTTCAATCCGTTTCCACTGAGGGTGAGTATTGATGCATGAGGGCTTAATGCTGTCATTCTGTTCCTTGTTTTCTGGTTTTCCTGTGTTTCCTTTGTTTCTCGTCCTGTGTGTTTTAGCCTACCCATTGACTTCTGCAATTTCTTATGCTTGGTTTCTTAGATTTTTCCTTATTTATGTTTTGTGTCTCTGTTCTGTTTTTCAGTTGAGTAGCTACCCTAAAGTTTGTATTCAGAATCTCGTGTATAACATAGTCCATTTTCTGGTGGTCTCTTACTTCCTTAGCCTAGACTGATTCAGTCCCTTTCCTCGCCCCCCCTAAATTATTATTTTCGTCTCTTATTCCAACTTGTGTTGTGAGTTTGTGGTTAGAGTGATAAGATAGTCTTTGCTTTGGTGATTTCCTTCCCTTTATCCTAATGCTATAGTTGAATATTTGCTATCCTGTTCTGATTATATCTATTTGTCTCCTTACTCTGTATTTTGTGACCCCTTTCTCCCTTTTTTTCTTTTTTCAGGTATGAGGTCCTTCTTGAGGATTTCTTGTAGTGGAGGTCTTGTGGCTACGAAGTCCCTTAGATTTTGTTTGTCTGGAAAAGATTTAATTTCTCCCTCATATCTGAAGGATATTTTTGCTGGATAAAGTATTCTTGGCTGAAGATTTTTATCCTTTAAAGTTTCAAATATGTCATTCCAGTCTCTCCTAGCTTGTAAGGTTTCTGTAGAGAAATCAGCGGAAAGTCTAATGGGGGTTCCTTTGTAGGTGATTTTCTTCTGTCTTGCTGCCCTGAGTATTCTTTCTTTGTCATTCATTTTTACCATTTTTACTACTATATGCCTTGCAGTAGGTCTTTTTACATTGATAAATCCAGGAGATCTGAAAGCTTCCTCCAAACACATTTCTCTCTCAATCCCTAGATTTGGGAAGTTCTCTTCTATTATTTCATTGAGCACACTTTCTGCTCCATTTTCCTTTTCCACGCCCTCAGCAATTCCAATTATTATTAAGTTGCATTTTCTCATTGAGTCTGCTATTTCTCGGAGATTTTCTTCAGTTTTTTTAATTCTTAGTTCTCTTTCTTCCTCTGTCTGGAGCCATTCAGCCTGTCTATCTTCGATTATGCTAATTTGCTCCTCTGTGGTGTCTACACGGGCATTCAGGGAATCCATATTCTGTTTTATCTGGTCCACTGTATTTTTCATCTCTAGTATTTCTGATTTATTCTTCTTTATAGTTTCAATCTCTTTTGTGAAGTAACTCCAGAACTCGACTTGTTTCTCTATATTTGCCTTTACCTCATTGAGTTTTTTGATGATAGTTATTCTGAATTAGTTGTCACTTAATTTACCTTATTTCCAAGTCCTCAGGACACACTTCTGTGTTTTTATTGTTTTCCTTTTGGACTGGAGCTTTTATAAATTGTTGGATGGTAGAGGAGCGATTTTTGCACATGATGCTGTTATTGGGTTGCAGTTACAGCCTGTCGCCACTAGATGGGGGTCGAGAGGCTTATTTCTTGAGCCCTGGGCCTTCAGCCAAGATGGCGGCATGCAGCGTGGGTTGGGGGAGGAGGGGCACTTTCACTCACATGGACCTGGATTCCGATCAGCTCTGGCTCTCTGGTCTCCCAGGGCCCTGGTTTGCTTGGGTTCTCCCACACGAAAGCATTCCCCCATTAGCAGGTTTGGCTGCATGGGTGGTGGGAGTCCTGGAGATCCCCAGACGTGCAGCCCCTCCCCCGCTCCTTCTCTCACTGGCGGCAGCAATCCCAGACTCTAGGGGAGGGAGCAAAGTTCTCTCCTACCCCATGCCTGCTCCTCTGAGGGCGGCTACAGCCTCTCCGCCCTCGGTTGTTTGGCTGCTGTGGGTCTCTGACGATTTCTATTAGGATTTTTTTCGGTTGGAAAGCAGTTGCTCGTTTTGGTTGTAATTTGGAGGGGAGAGAGTCCCCGGGTGAGCTCACTCTGCCATGTCACTGATGTCACCTCTGATTATAGTTATTTTTGATGCTTTCCTTCCCTTTATCTTTAATGTTACAATAAGTGTTTGCTAACCTGTTCTGATAGAGAGCTGCAATTTTCTGACTTTGTCTATTTATCTCCTTCCTCAAGGCTTTGTAAACCCTTTGATTTTTTTCAAGTATGAGGGTCTTCTTAATTATTTCTTGTAGGCAGGGTCTTGTGGCAATGAACTCCCTCAGCTTTTGTTTATCTAGGAAAGCTTTTATTTATCCATCATTTCTGAAGGATAGTTTTGCTGGATAGAGTATTCTTGGCTGAAAATTTTTGTCTTTCAGTATTTTGAATATATGATTCTACTCTCTCCTAGCCTGTAAGGTTTCTGCTGAGAAATCTGCTGAAAGCCTGATAGGGGCTCCTTTCTAGGTTATTTTCTTCTGCCTTGCTGCCCTTAATATTTTTTCTTTGTCACTGACTTTTGCCAGTTTTACTAATATTTGCCTTGGAGAAGGTCTTTTTACATTGGTGCAATTAGGTGTCCTATTAGCTTCATTTACATGTAATTCCATTTCCTTCCACAGGTTTGGGAAGTTCTCAGTTATTATTTCTTTGAACAAGCCCTCTGCTCCTTTCTCCTTCTTTTCTCCATCTGGAATACCTATAATCCTCATGTTGCATTTCCTAATTGAGTTGGATATTTCTCAGAGAATTTCTTAATTTCCTTTTAGTCTTAGTTCTCTCTCCTCCTCCATCTCCAGCATTTCTATATTTCTGTCCTCTAATTTACTGATTCTGTAATATCAGCTCTATTTGTCAAGGACTCCAGATTTTTCTTTATCCATTCATTGTGTTTTTCATCTCCAACACTTCTGATAGTTTTTTTTTAAATAGTTCCAATCTCTTTTGTAAATAATTGCCTCTGTTCATCAATTTTATTCCTGAGATCATTAAACTGTCTTTCTGAGTTTTCTTGTAACTTGTTGAGTTTCTTTATGATAACTATATTGAATTCTCTCTCATTTAGACTGTAAATTTCTGGGCCTTCAGAATTGATTTCTGGGTACTTATCATCGGGAGAGTTATCATACCTCTTCATGCTATTTGATGGGGTGGATTTTGCCATTGCATAGTGGTAGTACCTGATTGCAGATTCCACCTGCCACCAGTGGGAGGGGCAGAAGCTGTGTTATCTGAGCTGTCTGTGACCCCTGGCAGATCCCTGCCTACCCATTGGAAGCCCTGCCAACAGGACCCATCTGCGTTTGCCCACTGGCTGCTGCTGCTTTACACACACATGCACAGGAGCTCTGGTGGGGACTCCCTGCTCTGACAAACTGGTTGAGCTGATGCACCAGGCAGAAGTGGGGAGGGGTGCTTTCTTTTACATGTGGGATCCCTCACACTGCTGCTCTGCACCTGCTGTGTGCCCACCTGGGCTGTTCGGCTTGGTGTGGATGCCCCTGTGATTGCTTAGCTGCCTCAGTGTGGAGCATTCCCGCAGGCTGGGAGGCAACTCTGAGAGCACAAGCATTGCCCTGGAGGGTCGCCTTTTCCCCTTCTCCTCTCAGTGTCACATGCTGGTCACCACGTGAGGTCCTGTGCCCTAGATCACTGCTGGTCAGGAGGGAGAGGAGATCTCCTTACTTCCTTCCACTGCCTCCTAGGGAGGTCCAGCACCACCTCCTTCAGACATACGGCTGTGTGGATCTCTGAGACATTTATTGTGCTGTGTGAATGTCCTCTGTTGGTTTATGAATGTCCTTTTCATTGTATCTTAGTGGGGAGAGGGGGAAGAGCTCACTCTGCTGTGATGCTCATGTCACTCTCCCCAATGCTCTCATTTTGTTTACTTGAAACTGTATTTACTGCACTTGAAGTATCCTTGAAGGATATTTTTGCTGCCTATAGAACTCTAATCTGGCTGTTATTTTCTTTGTGCTTTAAAGATGTCATTCTATTGCCTTCTGGCTTCCATTGTTTCTGTTGAGATGTCAGGTAGTCTGATGATTGCACTTTTGAAGACATGTTCTCTTTTCTCTGGCTCTTTTTAAAATCTTCTCTTGGAATTTTTTTTTTCAGCAGTTTTGCTCTGTTTATGCCAAACTATAGCTTTCTTTTTATTTATCCTGCTTGGATTTTCTCAGGCTTCTTTGATCTTTGGCTTGATATCGTTCATCAGATTTGGAAAAATCTCAGTCATGAGCTCTTCAAATAGAAACTGTGCCCCATTCTCTTTATCCTTTCTTTCTGGGACTCCAGCTAAACTTATGTTACAGCCTTCCACTGTATCCTCTATACTTTTTATCCTCTCATCTGATTTTTCCATCCTTTTTTCTCTCTGTGCTTCAGTCTGGATACTTTCTTCTGACCTAACTTTCCTGATCACTAATCCTCTCTCTCTCTCTCTTTTTTTTTTTTTTTGAGGAAGATTAGCTCTGAGCTAACATCTGCTGCCAATCCTCCTCTTTTTGCTGAGGAAGACTGGCCCTGAGCTAACATCTGTGCCCATCTTCCTCTACTTTATATGTGGGACGTGTATCACAGCATGGCTTGCCAAGCAGTGCCATGTCCACACCCGGGATCCGAATCAGTCAACCCCAGGCCACCAAAGTGGAACATGCGAACTTAACCACTGTGCCACCGGGCTGGCCCCTCTTTTTTTATTCGATGACTTATTTATTTTATCACTGGACTAATTCTCTCTTTAGCCTTTCCAATTTGCTGTTAAACCCATCTATTTAGTTCTTAACTTTGGTTTTTCTATTTTTTCAGTTATAGAATTTTTATTTTGTTTCTTTTATTTGTGAATATATATAAATGTAGACATATATTTATACAGTTTCAGATTTTCTGCTAAAATTCTCACCTTAAAATTTATCACCTTATCTCCTTATTTTTTTACTAAAAAATCCTATCATATGGTAAACATACAAAGTAGATTCATTTTAAAGTCTGTATCTGATCATTCAATAATCTGGGGTCCTCTTGGTATGTTTCTATAGTTTTTCTTTATGTTTTTTCTTTCTATGTCACTTTGTCTATCATGTGTCTGATTATTTTTATTATGTGCTGGATGTGGTAAGTACAAAATTGTACAAATGATTTATGGTCCAGGATGGTGTATCTTCCTCCAGAAAGGATCCCTCCCAGGTACCTGGGGCACTAGCAATCTTGGGTCACCTTTACACAGACCCAAGAACTGTGAAGGCATGAAGCTGGGCCACAGTCTCTGGACTGTCCACTTCCTTTTTACCTTGATCCAGGGGTGCAGCTCTTCAGGATCTTAACTCCAAACGGGGGGAAGTTCATCAGTGCCCCTCCCCTACTTGGCAGACTCTAGCCTCCATCCCAAGGCCCAAGTACCAAGAAGTCCTATCACTCAGTCTTTCAGCCACTTGGCTGAAACAGACAAACATACCTGGGGAAGTCCAGCCCCAAACATGGGGCTCCCCTCCTTGGGCCTTCATGCTCCTCTGATCCTGGTCAAGTAATTCTTCACTATTCTGTTCTTTCTCTGGTGCTTCCAGGCAAATAATTTTTATAGCTTTTTAAATTTTTTTCACAGTATAATGGTTGGTCTAGGTTATCTAGATTGCTTTTACAGGAAGCAAAAATTCCTCCTTGTAATCAATAAATGCATTTAAAACAGCAGTGGTTTTTTTCTTTATGAAAAGCTATTATTAAATTGATGGTATTTTAGAATCAGTACCTTATAATCAGGCTGTCCCAGGCAGCTTTTAAGTTGGCCCCAAATGATACCCATCCTGGTGTTCATGCCCTCATGTAATCCCCTTCACTAGGGTGTGGGCTGAACCTAGTGACTCACTTTTAAGGAATATAATACAGCAAATGTGATGGGATGTCACTTCTAAGCTTAGGTCACAAAGAGACTGTGACTTCCATCTTGCCCGCCTTCTCTTGTTCTCTCACTTGCTCACCCTGTTTTTTTGTTTGTTTGTTTGTTTGAGGAAGATTAGCCCTTAGCTAACTGCTGCCAATTCTCCTCTTTTTGCTGAGGAAGACTGGCCCTGAGCTAACATCTGTGCCCATCATCCTCTACTTTATATGTGGGACGCCTACCACAGCATGGCTTTTGCCAAGCAGTGCCATGTCCGCACCTGGGATCCAAACTAGTGAACCCTGGGCCACCGAGAAGTGGAACGTGTGAACTTAACCACTGTGCCACCAGGCCGGCCCCTCACTTGCTCACTCTGCAAGAAGCCAGCTGTCGTATTATAAGTTTCCCTAAGGAGAGGCCCACATAGTAAGTGAGGGAGGGAGGTCCTTGACCAACAGCCAGCAAGGAAGCGAGGCCCTCAGACTAACAGGCCACAGGAACTGGATCCTACCAACAGCCACGAGTGATCTTGGAAGTGGATCTTCCCTCAGTCAGGCCTTGCGGCGATGGCAGCCCTAGCCGACATCTTGATTGAAGCCTAGTGAGAAACCCTAAGCCAGAGGCACTACTAGGTCATCCCAGATTTCGACCCACAGGAAGTGTGAGATATAAATGCTTATTGTTTTAAGCCACCACGTTTTAGAGTGATTTGTCACATAGCAATAGATAACTACTACACTTCCTATCCTATTTTTAACCTACTCCAGTTGGTCAGATTTTCTTCCTTACCACTCCACTGAGACCATTTGTCAAGATCGCCAACTATCATAAAAATACATATTATTGACAAAACTTGATATTGGTGGAACATTGCTAAAATAGCCAAGTGGCAAAGTAATCTGGCAATAACTATTAATATTTAAAATACACATATCCTCTGACTCAGCAATCCTCTTTCTATCCCACAGATTCCACAGAAGCAAATGCACCAGTATTAAAGCCATACATTCAAACCATTGTCACAGCATTGCTTTTAGCGGCCCTCAAATGGAAACATATTGAATGCCCATCATTAAGAAAATGTCTGAATAACTGGTAAATGCAGGCTATAAAATGGTGTATAACCTTTAAAAAATATAATGGGATTACAACAAATGACTTGGACCAGTTTCTATAAGGTATTGTTGAATTTTAAAAAAACAGAGAATAATATTTAGGACACAATCTCATTTTTGTAAAACAATGGCCTAAAAAATTGTGTATGTGTGGGTGTGGGTGTGTGCCCAATCAGTGCATTAAATGAACTGAACGTGATAGGTTTATTTATTCAAACAACTTTATTCTTTCTCCCAACTGTTTCCTTCAAACCCTCCCTGTAGATTAATTCTTCCCCATCCCTTAGAGGAAATCTCGGGCACTTCCCACAAGTTTTCAGTCAGCCCCAGGTAACAGTAAGTCCTCTTAGTACCTTCAGCTCTAAGAGCCATCTCTTCTAATTAAAAGGTCCTGTCCACTGAATTAATCAAAATTCTATCCTTTATTCAGAGTTAAAGCCTCAACCACTCTCCCACTCCCACCCGTACCCTCAGCCCCAGGCCAGCTTCAGGCTGGTAGGACTGAAGGAGAAAGGGACATGACCACCTTCCTTCCTCTTTGCTAGTCTTGTTCTTCTATTCCTGCCCCCACAATTCTCACTCTGGGCTACCCCAGGCTCTCCCACAGTTGAGTTTGCAGGGGAGGAGAAGGAAAGGGAAAAGAGAGAAAAGATTTTATTTCACAGGTGCAGATACAACCCAGCACTGGTGGCCTCTGGAAGTAGCAGACGTCCCATGCTGATTCGTATCTCAACGGGGAGCTTTTAAGGGTCCCTGGGACATACATGAGGGCTCTGACTGCTGCTTCCTTACAGCGTCTTCCCTACAGCCAAGGCTTTGCAATGTCCTCCCTCAGCCTGGGCATCCAGCAGTCCACCTTGTCTGGGAAGTTCACCTCCTCCAGGGGGTTCTCACAGGCCAGATCCAAAAGGACTCAAAGCCCACTCCCTCCCACCTCAGGTCCCTAGAAAAGTCTCTTGTATTCCTGGTGACTCCCAGTGCATCCTCTTTCTTCCCTACTGTCTTGCCTTGGACCAGATCTCCCTACAGCTTCTCATACCTGTTCTCATGCTGCCCAAATTCCGGGGACACAGCTTCTCTGAAGCCCCATCTCTCACTTGACCTGAGGTGAACAAACAGCCCATTCTCCAAAGAAATTCCCCCTCCCTCCTTCTCTCCCTCTTCAGCCTCATAACTCTTTGATAACTTCCAGGTGACGTGCTAAGTTCCACAGAAATGGACTACAATCTGGAAGACACTCAACACCTATCGTCAGCCTTTCATGCCTCGGCCAAAACTGGGATAGAGTCCCTTTTTGGCAACCCGTCACAGAGCTACATGTATATAGAGCTATGCAGAATGGGGATGGATAAGACGGATGGTGAAAAATATTGAAGGATGCAGCCCAGGTTGTTATCATGGACTCCCCATTGGGAGTTTACTCATTGTCTATCTCTTCATTGGAATGAGAACTTCAGGGGATTAGTAGGGAAAGAGAGAGGTCAAGGGTGAGGTAAGGGAGCCACACAAAAAAGAAACAGAAAAAAGAGATTGCACCAAAAGAGAGTGAGTATATGATCGTATTTAGCCATGTTTATAAACTACATTTACGTTTGGACATACGCCTAAAGATATTAAGAGAAAACCATTTGTTAAAAGTGCTCACTGACCTCCACCTTACCACATCCCATGGTCGATTCTCAGTCTTCACCTTACTTGACCTCACTGCATCTCTTAGGAGCGTTTGACAAAATGGATCACACCTTCTCTGGCGACACTGTCCTCACCTGGCTTACGTGATCCCATAATCTCCTCGTTTTCTTCCTACCTCTCTGGTCGTTCCTCTTCAGCCTTCTTCGCTAGATTCTCCTCTCAATAGCAGAGTGACCCTCTGTTTACACTTATCTTCTCTGTCTACACTTACTCCCTACTTATTCTCTCTTGTCCACAACTTTAATGGCCCTCCACATGCTGACTGATATCTCTTCCAGGTTTGTATCTCCAGTCCTGACCTCTCCCATCAGGGACAGAATTTTACACCCCAGTTCTCCCTCAACAACTAATAGGCACCTCAAAACTGACACAACCAAACAGAACTCTTAATCTCCCACCCCTAATGCTCCCCCAGCCTTCCCAAGTCTGCAAATGGCACAACTCATTTGTGCAACCACAGAAGTCAATGTCCTGGGAGTCATCCTTAACGCCTCTTTCTCTCACACTTGACGTCTCATCCATCAGCAGCCCCTGTTAGTTCTACCTTCAGAATGAGTCCTCAAGCCAAGCTCCGCTGCACCACCCTGGCCAAGCCACCACCATCCCTCTTAAGCTGCCAGAATACCCTCCTAATTGGCATCTATACATCCACTCTTGTCCCTGTTGCTCCACACAGCAGCCAGTGATCTCTTTTAAAACAGAAATCAGATCACGTCAATCCCCTGCTCAAAACTCTCCATAATGACTTTTTTTAAAAAAAAAAAAAAGAAAGAAAGAAAGAAAGAAAAGCAGACTGCCACAGGCGACAGTCTGTGTGTGTGGATGTGTCTAGAGTCTTGGAAGCTTGACTACCCTACGTTCTCCTACAAATAGCCCTCGAGAGCTTATTTGGAGGTTCCAGCAGGGGAGTGCAGCTACTCATATACCCTTGATGGAAGAACGGTCCTCCTCCATTGGGGAAGGTCATATTCTTTGACTGAACACGCAGCTTCAAGAGGGATGCACGTGGAGCAGTGAGGGAGAAAGGCAACACCCCCCCAGGCAGCCAGATCAGCCGAATCAACCCTGGGGATCAGTGGGGTGACAGATGTTGCAGCCAGATGGCCCTCACATCCCATAATGATTTTTTGGCTTGCCAGTTTCCTAGCCAATGATAAGTGTCCCCCACCCTGACTCCCAGCCCTCCTTCTTGGGGAAAAGTAACGTGCAAAGCTACAAACTACATTTCCCAGATTCCCTTGCAGTTAGGGAGGACACGTGATCCACTTCTAACCAATGACACATAAGGAGAAATCACTGGATAGGGATTCTAAGAAAGTCACTGTTTTCCTGAGAAAAGGGAGACTGTAGCGCCATATATCCTGGGCCCTTTGCTCTTCCCCTTTGCTCGTGCCTAGAAAGTAAATACTCAAAAGAGTAGCCACGCCGAAGACGCCAGGACGGGAAGGGAGAGGGGATCTTGCTCCTGGAGCCGCTGCAACAGCCCTTGAATGCCCATCCCTGGATGCCTTGTTAAGTGAGAAAAAATAAATCCCTCCCTTGGTTATATCGCTGGGGTAGAGTTTCTAGCCCACGTAGCCAAATACAGTCCTGGCGCAAGCTCCGCATCACCCTTCGAATAAATTCCCAAAGTCTCGCATGATCTTTCCCAGAGCATCCCCTACTGCTCTCTCCCTTGTACTTCCTGCCGCAGCCTCCTGGGCCCTCTGGGCTCTTCCTGGAACGTGCCAAGTTTATTTCTGCCTCAGCGTTTTGACCTTGCTGTTCTGCTAGAACGCTCTTCCTCCATATTGTTCACACGGTTTGTTTGAGCCATCTCACGGCTCAGCTTTCTGCATTAACATCACTTCTGCACCAACGTCTTGCCTTGACCACTCTACCCAAAACTGGCTCCTTCACACTCACTCTTTAACTCGTCAACGATTTATTTTTATTCATAGCTCTTACCACTACCGAACATTATCTCTACCTGAGAGTACATTATTTACTTGTTTACTTAATATCCGTTTACTCCACTGGAAAGGAAACTTCAAGAGGCACAGCACACGCCCAGTACCTAGAAGAGGGCCTGGTATACAGTAGGCATGCAAAAGATACGTATTCAATCAATCAGTCAATTCACGACATCTTGAAATTGAGGCGGACTCTTCCTTACACGTCACTCAGCAGTTCTTGGTAATACCAAGACTATATAACTAGCCTACCAAAAGTTGGTTTGGTATTGGATCTTTTTTTCTTTTTTCTTTTTTTTTTATCATGCCAGTACGTTTTTGGGCTCTCATATTTTATATCAGCACTCTTGGTACATACACACAATTTCATGGCCTCACCCGAAATTCTGGACCAGTTCCGTAGTTTAAGGCTGACCTCATGACTGAATTTAGCAGCAATGCTTTCAAACACCTGCACTGACCCTGAACAACGCCAGGGCATTCTCCTTTTGGTTTCTCCCAGATCATCCGAAAGACGCTGAGTGGTGAATTCCTTTACAGACACCAGAGACTCGCTTTTCCCCTGACCTCTTCTAGACTGGGCCAGGACCGAGATAAATCCGTTCTCAACGTGGACGGTATCAGGCCAGAGTGCTAAAGGCGTCAGATGCCTGGTTCCAGCCCCAGCTCACCAGCTACTTGGCCTGGGGTGACAAGGAGCGATAAAGGAGATTAGCGACCCTCAATTCCGTCCCCTCCCTACAAAGAGAAAGGCCGGACTCGCGAGCTCTGCGCGCCTCCCCGCTCACAAGCGAGTCTGGACGCGGAGTTTTCGCTTCCTTCGTACCCTCTTCCTCTCCTCGCGCGCCCACTTTCAGACCGAAGCCGGCCCCGCCCCGCCCGGGCCGCGGTGACCGCCCCAGAGCCCCTAACGCGCCCAGCCCCGCGCATCTAGAACCCGCCCACTCCCGTCGGTCCCCGCGAGCCGCTCCCCGTCGCCATGGAAACGGAGGCAGCCAATCGGCGCGGCGGCTTCCGCTACGCCTTGACGACGGCGCGCGCTCGGACGGCACTGGAGGGGGGGGTGGGCGCGGCCGGCCTGCGCGCGGCGGACGGCGATGCTCAAGGCCAAGATCCTCTTCGTGGGGCCCTCGGAGGTGAGGCCGGGGCCGGGGCCGGGCCCAGGCGAGCGCGGGGCCCCCATGGGGCAGGGCCTGGCGGACGGAGCCCTCCGGGAGGTGGGAGCCCAGTCCCCCCGCGCCCACCCGGTGTGCGCCGCTGGCCTCACCGTGAACTCGGCGCCTCCAGACTTGACCCAGTTTCACTAGGGGCCCAAGGTAGTGAGTGGCATTAAGGCACCAGAGCCTGGGTCGCACTTTGCGTCTGAGGTTGTCCCTAATGAATATGTCTAGGGGACCAGAAGAGCAGAAGGGGGAAACCGACTGGACTATTATCTGGTCTTGGAACAATTAGCTAATAATGTGTGTGTGGGGGGGGCGGTTATATCTACTTGTGTACTTCACACCGTACACAAAACTAAGATTCAGATGGGCGAAAGCTGAACGTGTGAACAAAAGAACTGTAGAAGAAGTAGGTGACTATTCCCCAACTTCAGCACGGGCCAGGATCGCCTGGAGGGCGCATTAAAAACACAAATTGTTGGTCCTAGCCCTGTGTTTTGATTGAGTGGGTCTACGAGGGACCTGACAACTTGCATTTTGCTGGTGCTATCAGCCCAGAGGAACATATGGAAAGAAATGCTTTTAATCTGGAGGTAGGGAAGGTCTTCTTAAGCACAACACAAAATTGAAGAAACCTTAAAAGAAATGACAGTGAAGTTAAAGCCTGGGGAAGTGTTTGCAAAATATGTTACAAAAAAAGATAAACAGGGGGCCTGTCTGGTGGCACAGTAATTAAGTTTGCTCATTCCACTTCGGTAGCCTGGGGTTCGCCAGTTCGGGTCCCAGGTGTGGAGCTACGCCCCACTTGGCAAGCCATGCTGTGGCAGGTGTGCGACATAAAATAGAGGAAGATGGGCACAGATGTTAGCTCAGGGCCCATCTTCCTCAGCAAAAAGAGGAGGATTGGTGGCAGATGTTAGCTCAGGGCCCATCTTCCTCAGCAAAAAGAGGAGGATTGGTGGCAGATGTTAGCTCAGGGCTAATCTTCCTCAAAACAACAAAAAAAAAGATAAATAAGTAGAACACAGAAAAGTTTAAGAATCAGTAAAGAAAAGAGAAACAACTCAATAGAAAATCAAACGAAGGCTCTGCACACAAGAAATACAACTGACCAGTATGAGAAGATGCTCAGCTTTGCAGTCACAGGAACACAAATTAAAACAAAAAGATGATGCTTATTTGCTCATCAGATTGGCTGAGAAAGTTTAGAAGGCTGATAACAGCATCAGGATGCTTGTAGAGAAATGAGTACTCTAGGATTCTGTTGATGGAGGTATACATTGATAACAGCTTTTTTGGCAATCAAGTTATTAAAATTTAAAATGTGCATAGCTTTTAGTGCAGCAATTATGTTTCTCAAAATCTCCTGCAGCTGATACTTGTCCATATTCCCCATGAGTCGTGTACAATATTGAACAGTTGGAAACACCCTAGGTGCCCAGCAATAGGAGAATGTCTAAATAAACTAAGGCACATTCTTGCTTTGGAAGACTGTGCAGCAGTTAAACAGAATGAGGCAAGTCTGTGTGTACTGACATGGAGAGCTCTCCAAGACATAAACTAGTAAGTGAAATAGACAAGTAACAACAACATGCACAGGAATATGAAACATAAAACAAGCACAGACATCTTTTTTTTTTAGTGGAAATTCTCAAATGTGTCCAAGAGGAGAAATAACTGTGAGCTCCCAGTCCTCGTCACCCAGCTTCAACAACAAAATATATTTCTGCACATACATTTCTCCCTCTCATTCACTACTCTTCAAATGTACCAACCTTTCTACTCCTTTAACACGCTCTGCCCGTTGCTGCCCTCGTGCCTTTGCGCTAGCTGTTCCCTCTGCTTGGAAGCCTGGTTGACTCATTGTCATTCAAATCTCACTTTAAATTTCATCTATTAAATTTCCGGACTGCCCAATCTCAAAGTCTCTATCACATTATCCTGCTTTATCCTAGTACTTATCACTCCCTCATCTTTTTGTAATTTATTCAACAGCACCTGCAGAAGGCAGACACTTAAAAATACCTTATGGGCCTAGCAGGCACTTTCTTCATTTTCCTGTGAGAACCCCTCCCCCCTCAATAAATTGGTTTTGACTAAGTTGTATATAGAAACTTTAAGGGCATAGAGGAAATATACAAATATGCTTTTATATTGTTTTATGTATTGGTGTCGCTATGTGCCCATTTAAAGGTACACTATGAAATACATTAATTTGGAAATGCTGTTTTGTTCCATTCTTGCATTTTGTGACAGTCGTATTTAAGCCCCTCACCTGCACCTTTGACACCTGAGGGCCCGTCATAATGGGAGCTGGTTTTTGAATCACCTAGCAAAGCACACCGTGGAAGGAGTTAGGATCTAGCATCTTCTGAGTCTGTGTATGACCCTGTTCAGGAAATGTACTCCAGCCTCGAGAACAGTGCCTGTGACATGAGGGCATCTGCCTTATTCATTCGTCCTCTAGATCAGTATCCACCATCTCTACGCATAGCCACCTACTGTGTTATTCTCAAGTGCTGTTTAATTTGTGAGACCACATCCTCAGAAGAAGTTGCGAAAGCAGTGTGAAGCTCCTCCGTCCCTCCCTTTTTTTCTGATTCTGTCAAGTTGCCTCTACAAGCCCCCGAAACTGGTTTAATTGAGGTGATTCTAGTCAAGCAATTGTTGTTCAAAGAAAAGTAATTAAGGGAACAGGGCATGATTCGAGAGATTTTCATAAGTTCTCAAGTGTGGGAGATTCCCTTTCTTCTGAGGAATAATTTTGAGGGAGGGAAAAAAAGCTTGTTTGGGGCTGGCCCAGCGACGTAGTGGTTAAGTTCGTGCACTCTGCTTCGGTGGTCCAGGGTTGGCAGGTTCAGGTCCTAGGCGCGGACCTATGCCCTGCTCATCAAGCCATGCTGCGGTGGCCTCCCACGTACAAAATAGAGGAAGATGGGCACTCTTGTGAGCTCAGGGCATATCTTCCTCAGCATAAAGAGGAAGATTGGCAACGGGTGTTAGCTCAGGGCCAATCTCACCAGAAAAAACCAAAAGCTTGTTTTACATTCAGAAATGTACAGTATTTTTTAAGTAAATGATGCAAATTTATAGAAAAGATCTGGAAAGTATGTCATAGTTGTTTATGTTTGGGGAGTGAATGGGATGGATGGACAGATGGATGCTTTGGTTGGAGGGACCAGGGGGGCAGTTTTGTTAATTTTCTTAGAGGAACGTGTATTCCTTGTCTTAGCTACAAGGAGAAACAGCCCAACGTGAGAGGGCAGCACTGCCAGCCACCTGTCCCCAGACCTGGGACCCAGCTTTGACGTTGAACTTCTGTGTGCCCTTGAGGAACTCCCTTCCACTTTCTGGGCCTCAGTGGCTTCATGTCTGTGACAGACTGGGCTTTCTAGAAGAGGTGGAGAGGAGCAAGTGAGGAGAGAGACACACACACACGATTGTTTTCTGTTATCCTCGGATAAGTTCACTGAGAGCCAGCGGGGAAGTCAGTGGGTAAAGTCACCCAGCGGCAGAGCCAGTGCTGGAACCCCGTGCTCCCTGGGTCCCGAGCAGGCTGCGCGCAGCGCATAGAGCACGGCAGCGAGGTCCACCAGCCAGAGAGAACCCTCTGCCCCGCGATCTAGCCCCGTGATCGAGAGATCTGGGTGGCCGTGGCCTGTACTCCATCATGCCTCGTTCCAAGCCAGCTTCTGGAGTGCTCATTTACCATTTACTTTTGTGCTCTTCTGCAAAGATCTTTAGCATCTCTATTTTCACAGAGTGGAAAAACCGTTTTGGCCAACTTCCTGACAGAATCCTCTGACATCACCGAATACAACCCAACCCAAGGAGTGAGGTGAGCCCTGAGTGGTCTGTGTCCCGGAGCGCCCCCGTCCGTCACCGCCCCCCTCCTTGTGGTGCGGGTGGCCTTCCAGCAGTGCACTGTTACCGAGGTAGAGATGCTGCTCTTGTTTTGCTGTAGGATCCTGGAATTTGAGAACCTGCACGTGACCAGCAACAACAAAGGCGCGGGCTGTGAATTTGAGCTCTGGGATTGTGGTGGCGACCCCAAGTACGTTTCCTTTTAAGAGAGTTTGCTTCGTCAAATGATTCAAAAATCAGCTGCCTGCCGGGCGCCTTGGACTCGGCCCGGCACACTTCGTAGCGTGCATGAGGGGCTTGATCCATTCTTTGGTGATAGGCACTGCTCTTGAAAGTTCAGTGGTTGAGTTATGATCCAGTGAGAAGCCATTTAGCAATTATTAAGACGAAGATATTATGTTTAAAGTCCACAGTGAGAAACCAGAACCGCCTGGCACACACTCCGAATGCTTGTCCGCCTCGCAGGTTTGAGTCTTGCTGGCCAGCCCTGATGAAGGATGCGCACGGCGTGGTGATCGTCTTCAATGCCGACATGCCGAGCCACCTGAAGGAGCTCGAGATGTGGTACTCCTGCTTCGTCCAGCAGCAGCTCTTACAGGACACGCAGTGTCTCTTAATTGCGCACCACAAACCAGGCTCTGGGAGTGACAGAGGAAGCCTGTCCCTGTGTAAGGAGACTGGAGTTCTTGCTGCTCTTGTCTCGAATGTTCTGGGCGTTGGTATATGGCTGTATGTCTGAAACCAGCAGCTGTGTGCTGTTACTGAGTGCCTCCTGTGTCCTAGGCATTTGGTCTTCTCACTATCAGTGAGAAATCAGAATGGCCGAGTTGGGAGACCTGTCATACCATCTCGGCCAGGACCCTTAAAAGCAGGCAGACACTGAGAGAGGAAAAACGCTAGTTTTGGCCACTTATCAGTGCTATTAGGGACACTTTTCTGACTGGCCTTTTCTCAAGAAAAACTCCAATTTGCACATGACACACACCATTACAGAGGTGACAAAGTGATCATGGAAAACACTCAGAATAGTCAGAAATCTCTTCCTTTCTGGTGTCAGAACAGAGTTTTTCTATTGCCAGGGGGCAGTGTGGTACAAACCTTCCTGTTAAATTATGCCAAGCAGACACAACTTTAGTTTTGGACTTTAGAAATTTAAACGAAATGGCTTCTATTAACTCTCGGGTCAGTGGAGCTCGAAGTGGCCCCTCATGAAAAGTTCATGCCTAATTACATTGTTTTCCTTCTAAAGCGCCGCCCTTGAACAGGCTGAGGCTGGTGCACTCGAACCTCGAGGATGACCCCGAGGAGATCCGGCTGGAATTCATCAAGTACTTAAAGAGCGTAGTCAGCTCGGTGTCTGAGAGCCGCGATCGGGAGGAGATGTCAATCATGACCTAACCGGCCTCCACCTGGCCTCCTCCGCATCCCCAGAGACGTCCGCTTCTTTCCCAGTGCAGCTCAGCCGCCTTGACCAGCTGCCTGTGGCCGTAGAAGTTCTCCTTGTCTGCTCAAAGGTACCGTCAGCCAGGGAGTTGACTCATGCCATCTATTCTCTGTCCGCAGTTCACTTGAGAAAATCCTGTTATTCAATTCTGCTTCCTTTGCCCCAGACCTCTCCAAAGAGCTGGAGAACTGAGGTGGTTGTTTTTCCCTCTCACATATGTCAAGTTATAAAAATTGTGGAGTTGTAACTGTCAAAGCCCAATGATACAACTGTAGTTTAATCCATGTGTATTGGTTTGAGCGTCATTTTCATCCTTAATTCACTCAATAAAGCCCGACGTGTTGAGCATCTTCCGTGTGCTGCACTCTTCCAGCTGCTGCCCACATACAGCATGAACTAAACAGATAAACATCCTTGCCTCACGCAGCGTCCATTTTATTCTTCTAAGTACTGGTGACATAGAGTCAAAAACTTAAGTCCTGTGCTTTGGATATGGGAAAAGTTGTAGACTCTTCATTTTCTGTGATTGGTCTCATTCTCACGCTCCCATCCTCTGAGACCATGAGGGACCTGGAGCAGTGACGATGCCAAAGGAAGATACAGTCGATCCTCAGTCGTGGATTCCGTTATTTGCGAATTGGTCTGCTCGCTAGAATTTGTTTGTAACCCCCAACTCGGCACTCACAGAGCTTTCACAGTTACTCAGAGGGGCAAGAAGTCTGAATAGGTAGATGCGCACGTTCCCAGCTGAGGCTGAACAACGCAGCACCCTGCCCTCTTGCTTCAGCTCTCCTCCTGTAAACGAGGGTCCCCGTCACCGTCTGTTCAGTGCCACATTTTGCATGCTTGTGCTTTTCATTGGTGATTTTGCTGTTTAAAATGGCCCCCAAACGTAGTGCTGAAGCGCTGTCTAGTGTTCCTGAGGGCAAGAAGGCTGGGAGGTGCCTCACGGAGGAAAACAGGCCTTAGATAAGCCTCGTTCAGCATGAGTTACAGTGCTGTTGGCTGGGGGTCCAATGTCAGTGAAGCCAGAACCTACATTAAATAAAGCGTCTTTAAACAGAAGCACACATAAGACAACGTTACATATTGATGGTTGATGAAAATGTTGTGATCAGAGGTGTGCAGGAACCTAACCCTGTTTTTCCCCGGGAGCGATGGTTCGTTGTTCACTAATCCAGTGTTCGCGGTGACTTTGCAGAACACAATGACCGCGAATAATGAGAATCAACTGTATTTCCCCTCTTGCAGTTTCAAAGTTTTCAGGTTAGTTCAGGCTCTGGGATAAATATCTCATCAGCTCACTGTTACAGTCCACTCCCTCTGCCTTCTCCCCGAGACGGTGTCAGGGTGCCTGGACAGGGTTTGTGCCATTCTTGGGGTGGGGCAGCTGTCCTGAGGGCAGGTCCTCAGGTTTCCTCCCTGACCTCTGTCAAGATGTCTCTGGCCACCCTACTGGCGGTCTCCTGCCAAGTCCAAGGCTGGGAAGGTTCGTGGCCTGGGCTCCACCCGTGGGACCAGCGCTCCCCAGGCTGACTCAGCCCAGTCCTGGCTGGGGCTGGCCCTGCACATCTCAGAGGCAGCTGTGGCCTCCCCCGTCCCAGGTCTCTATGTCTGTATGGCAGGATCACTTTGCCCCTTGCCACAGTCGGCCTGTCCAGTTGATTCTCAACTCACAGCTTCCTGGGAGAAAAACAGGATTTTCGGGGGAATCAAGAATTTGGCAGGTGAGGGGCCGGCCCCGTGGCCGAGTGGTTAAGTTCGCACGCTCCACTTCCACAGCCCAGAGTTTTGCTGGTTCGGATCCTGGGCATGGACATGGCACCGCTCATCAAGCCATGCTGAGGCGGCATCCCACACAGCACAACCAGAGGGACCCACAACTAAAATATACAACTGTGTACCAGGGGGGCTTTGGGAGAAAAAGGAAGAATTTTAAAAATCTTAAAAAAATAAATAAAAGAATTTGGTAGGTGAATATTTTCAAAATATTATTCCTGTTATTATCGTAAGAAATGCAATGATATTTTCATTGTAAACTTACCAGGAGGTTTACCTGCTCACTTAGGATAATTTTTTAATTTTAAAAACATTATCTTTTTTAAAATTGTGTTAAAATATACATAACATAAAATTTACCATTTTGACCATTTTTAAGTGTACAGTTCTGTGGCATTAAGTACATTCACATTGTTGTTCAACCGTCACCATCATCCCTCTCCAGAACTTTCCATCTTCCCAAACTGAAACTCTGCCCCCATTAAACGCTAACTCCCCGTCCCCACCCTGCCCGCCCCCCCCAGCCCCTGACACCCGCCGTTCTCTTCCTGTCTCTGTGCATCTGACTGCTCCAGGGGCCTCCTACAAGTGGAGTCACAGTGTTTGTCCTTTTGTGCCTGGCTTATTTCACTCAGCATAATGTCCTCAAGGTCCATCCGTGTTGTGGCAGGTGTCAGAACTTCCTTCCTTTTTAAGGCTCAATAATATTCCACTGTGTGGATAGACCACATTTAGTTTATCCATTCGTCTGTTGGTTATTGTGAATAATTTGCTAGGAATATTAGTGTACCGTTCACCTAGGATATTTTTGAAGAATGTTCACATTTAACCTCTCCAAGATTTTATTTTTATCTAGATGTCCTTGATATCTCGATACCGCCTCACATGGGAAGGTGGAAACATACATTTTCTAAAAAGTTGTTTATCATCTCAGAGGAATTTAATTCTTCAATATTATTTCGTGTAATACAAGTAAAAACAATGTCATGTTGTCATAACACCTAATTTGTGAAAGTGCTCAAAAGAGTTAAAGCTCAGAATAACCAAATATGGTGAGTTTTAGTTTATTGTACAAGAGAGTTTGTTTTAATCTTAGGAGTTACTGTTCAGTCATAATTTTTATATTTGTAATTTTTTAACATAGCCAACCTGAAAATACATTAAGCAGATCGAAAGTTAGATGTCGATCTTTTCAACTGAGAGTGGGAGAAAAGTAGAGACGCTGAAGAGAAAGTCATGTATATGCCCCCATGCCTTTCCCTTTTGTAGTGACGAGGCTGAACTGTGGCTGTGTGGGCCATCTGGGAGAGTGGCTTTTGCAGATAATGACAATCCCCTGGTAAATTTCCACTGAACCCCAGTGAACCCTGAGTGAACTGCCTGGCTTACCTGTGAGCACATTTTAAGCCCAGGTTAACTTCCCGCCTGACCTGCTCTCAGTGGGAACATACATAAGGAACACAAAATAACGTTACTGGCAACTGGAGCAAATCAGCTTTACATAATAGCTGCAGTAGTAATAATTAATCTTGAGAATCCAGCTCCAAGACAAAAAGAAGTTATTTTTATCTGATTTTTAATGATTATCCAAGAGCTCAAGAGAAAAATTAACCCAGCAGCTTTCATTTATGTTAATGGGCAGGGTACAACCCCGTAAGTTCTTGAATCGAGAAAAATGTGTTAAGTTTTAATAGGC
Organism: Equus przewalskii; assembly: GCF_037783145.1. Taxonomy (NCBI): domain Eukaryota; kingdom Metazoa; phylum Chordata; class Mammalia; order Perissodactyla; family Equidae; genus Equus; species Equus przewalskii. Next base: position 9,301,413 of record NC_091842.1, on the reverse strand, counting down.
CACACGTGCATGAGTTACATGAAGACGTTCAATGAAGAAGTCGCCCTGTCTCCTCTGTCCCTGAGCCCCGGTCCCTCTCAGGCAGCCCCTACCTTGCGTCTTCTGTCAGGCCGTCTGGGCACACGCACATGTGATTTGTGAGTGGAGATGGTAGTAAACTGTTGACACTTTTCTACAACTTGTTTTTTACGCTTTTTTATCTTGGGAATTTGTGTCAATACAGATAGAGCTGCCTCGTCCCTTTTTTACAGCTGCATAATATTCCACCTAACTGTTTAGGTTGGCATTTTATATTGGATAATTCTAATAACCATTTATGTTGCAATATTGTATTTTTATTGATGGACATTTTTAACGGTATTGGAAAACATGATTTGGAATATGAATATGTTTGCCTGTGGAAGTTCAGAGAAGTGTTTCAACTATCAGCCCTTTGGAGGGAAGGATCTGGGCATCCTAGTTCTGGTTTATAATTTCACAGGGCCATTTTGTAACGCACAAAGTGACTTCTGCCATGCCTGTGCTGGCATACGGTTGAGGTAAGATGACTTTCTTTCTCTCACAGGTGTGACATGCACATGAAACAGCCTAGTCACCTGGGGAACCCAGGAGAGCTCAGCAGGGCCCCAGGGAACGTGTCGGGGAGTGAGGGTGCGCATGAGTGACATGGGGGGTGGAGTTGGGTGTGTGGGTCAGGGGAGAAGACGAGGGCACAGATGGTGAAGGGCCTCTCAGACCAGGCCAAGAAGGGAGAGTTTGAGGTGCCACCGACGGAGTTTCACTGCAGATGAACGTGGTCACATCTCCATTGGAGAAGAACCCCTCTGACGGCAGCAGGAGGGCTGGGCTGGAGGGAGGAAGGACAGGGTGCGGGGGCTGCTGTCATTCCTTGGTTTGTGGCTGCATCGCTCCGGTCTCCTAGGCCAGCATCTTTGCATCTCTCTCTGCTCCATCAGCGCCTCGCCTTCTCTCCGTATCTGACTCAAACCCCGCTTGACCACTCTCTTCTAAGGACAACTATAATTGCATTCAAGGCCCACCCGGATAATCCAGGATAATCTCCCCATCTAAAGAGCCTTAACTTCATCACGTCTGCAAAGTCGCTTTTTCCAAGTAAAGTGAAATCTGCAGGTCCCAGGGATTAGGACCTGATATATCTGGGGGCCGTTATTCAGCATCCCTCAGATGCCATTCACTGAGGGTTAGTGGAAGAGGAGCAGGTTTGGGGGGAAGACGACAAATGACTAGTCCATGATGACCCAGCAAGGTAGGAACATGGACCCCGTGCCCCTGCTCTTTCTCCTGCCTTGTGCTAACTGCGCACATGAGTCCACAAGTGGACATGGCTAAGAGCGTCCCCTTGGAGACTAAACCTCTCAAAGTAGTAAAACCACCACCACCACCACAAGAAGAGCAGGGCAAATAACCGTTTTTGAAGCCAGGCTTCTCCAAAAATGGCTTGTAAGTATGTTGCAGACAGAACTAGCGTCCTGCTTCTTGAAACCAAACAGATGACCACAGTATTCTCACGCTCTATCTGCCGTAAAGAACACTATGACCTATTCACTTACATTGTAACTAAACGTCCGTCTCGGAACTGTTCAGGAAGGCCCCTGGAAACATCAGACTGCTTAGGGAACACCAGAAGACCCTTATGTCCACAGGGTGGGTGACATTGCCGTGACAAAGAGTAGAGCTTTGCTGGTAATTGATGACATGAGAGTTAATAAAATGCAGTACTCCGGATACCCATGGAACAGGTAACTGCATTTGTACCACTTAAGAAAATTGTTCTGAACCGTGGGTCTCCTAGATCTTGACTTCAGCTGTCCCCACCTGATTGTTGAGAGTTACATGAATATCCTGGCCTTGGCTGAGGCTGTCTCAGCAAATGTACTCTTCCCCTAGGCAAGAAATGAAGGAGTCCACGTTTTAAAAACCGAAACCAAAGAAATGAAATGAGGAGGGAGGGAACTTTCTGCTTTTGAATGTTAAGAACAGATTACATATTTTTCGTGTGACTTCTAAACGACTTTATCAGTTAAATAATTCTCTACATTTATGATACGGGCCATTCTTCCTACTGAAGTTAAAAGCCGATGGAAATGTGTCTGCCAAGTATTCCCACTTCAAAAGGAAAGGTCCTGGTGCTTTGATGTGAGCAGCACCTCATCCATCTTTCTGCACAGTAGAGTTCATGCCCATCTAGGCTTTGTGATAGCCTTTGAAAGCACGCCTCCTTTCTCTAAAGCCTTGGGGCAGGTTTACTCCACACAGCTTTTTGGATCAGGGATAATGATAGATCTTAGACAAAGTGTTGGGTACAATAACATCTATTTTACGTTTATAGTCTCACTGGATTTGTGATGAGTACTTCCTACAAGAACCATCCTTTCTTTCATCTTGTGTGTGTGACTTTCCAAGGCTGGGAAAAGCCCTACGTGTGAATTACCCCTATCATGCAATGAAATATTTTGTTCAAGGAAATAAAATTCAGAGTAAATGAGGAACTAGGTTTCTATTTATAGAAACCTATTTCAAGTACTTTAAAAAAATATTTTGCAAATCCAAGTACACTTGGAATGTATCACCCTTTTTGGATACAACTGTTAAAAGCAGGAGGTTGTGCTCTGCCTTTTGAAAAAATAGTGACAAGTTTTAAGGTAGTGATCACAAATGAGATGAAGAACAATCCAAAGAGGATGGTTCTTATGTCTGAGGAGCCTGATGGGAGGCAGGAGGTGAGGTCAAACACACGTGCCAGCCAAGGAACGTGGACTTGAGCCCTCGAAGAGCCCTAAGCAGAGCAGGAACAATTACTTCGGTGGCCACGTGGAGAATAGACAAGAGCAACAAGGCGGCGGGCGGTTGGCCAGGAAATGTAGAGTGTCTTAAATACAGCACTGAGGGTTGGCATGAAGACAAAGGGACAGGTTCCATAAGTATTTAGGCGGTAAAATTCGTGTTTGGGCGACAAAAAGGGAGAAGGTGAGTTTTATCCCTTATTCTCAGCGTGCCTGGCTTATCTCAAGGGCTCAAGGTAGAGGCAGGTAATCAACGACTACATTTCCCATAGTCCTTAGGGCAGGATCGCCTTCGTTTCCCAGAGGGCTGTGCGATGTTCGCCCTCAGCGTCGTGGAAAATAGGCAAACGAGAGGGGATGTACTCTTTAACGTTGCTTTATAACCAAGTTTCCCATCCTTCGCTCTTCTATCCCTCTTCTCTGTCTCCAATGCCTCTTTTCTTTGGGCTTCAGGAGCCCAAATACCCCGGGACTCGTCTCCTGGGCAACGTTACCGCTTCGTTGCCGCGCGACCACAAGCGGAGTGTGCTCGGAGCCTTCTGGGAAATGTAGTTCGGCCTCCCCGGGGCCCCGGCCCAGACTAATGGCTCTGCCTCCTCGGGCCCCAGAACCAACGGCTGGATGTGCGGTCACGTGACCGGCCCGTCTGGAAGCCGGGGGAGTGGGGGCTGTTCTGCGCAAGGCCACCAGCAGGCCCAGGCCGCGGAAGGTCGCAGAGCCGGCGCCGGCCCGTCTCCGTGGTAACCGGCTCGCCGCAGAGGCCTCTGGGAATTGTAGTTGGGCGGGGTGGGGCCCGCGCCGCTGCCGTTAGCGCTCGCCGCCGCGGTGAGAGCGGGCGCGGTAGCCGCAGCCCGGCCCGGCCTTCGGCGGCGAGGGTTCCCGGCGTCCGGGGCGGGCTCCTCCGCGGTACCGCGGCCACCGAGCATCCCGGCAGGTGGGCAGCCGCCCGGAAGGGCGAGGTGGCGGCCCCATCCGCCTTGGGCACCTCCCCGGCCCGCCCCCTCCGGCCCGGGCGCCCACCCTCGGCGGGTCTCCCGAGGGTCCCTGGGAGGGAGTATTTGGGGGCGTTTGCGTGGACTCACACGGTGCATCGTAGTGATGAGAGGGGTGTCCGAGTGGATCCAGTCCAGTCCTGTTCCGTTAGAGAAGCGGGAACCAGGCCCGGGGAGAGCCAATGATTTGCCCCTAATGCAGGACCGGTCTCGGGGCTGCCTGCGCACCCCTTTATTTCCAGCGCGAGGCACAGTGCCTGGCACGGAGCAGGCGCTCGAGCGTTTGTGAAGTGTCATTTCGTTCTTAGACAAACACTTCAACAAATAAATTACAAGATAAACAAGATTCTTTAAGAGGGAAATGGACCTGTAGACCAAGAGATTTATCAGCCAGATGCAACGTTTATACCTTGTCCAGATCACGATTCTAACAACCAACCGTGAAATTTTTTAAAAATGAGGGAAATGTGAACATTGATGATATTTAAGGAATTATTCTTTAGAATTTTTAGTTGCGATAACGCTACTGGGGTAATGCTTTAGAAAGGAGAAGAGTTTTAGAGACACACACTGCAGATTTTATGGATGAAATGATGTGAGATTTGTTGGAAAAATGTCCAGTGTGGTGGGGGGGAGACGAGGAGCAGAGGAAAGGCGATTGGCTGAATGTCCATAAGTGCTAGAGATGCGTGCACGGAGAACACTAAACTATTCTACCATCATATATGTTCAAAACGTATTACATATGTTTTTTAAGTGTAATTTTAATCCTGTCTGCTAGAGATACATGCTGAGTTATCTATCAGAAAAAACGTCTGATGTCTGGGATTTGCTTAAAATACTACACACACACATACGCAAACAGTGGTGGGGCATGAAGGAAACAAGAATGGCAGAAAATGAATGGCGTTGGAAGCTGGGAGATGGGTACATGAGAGTTCATTGTATTTATTATATTCTCTTTAGTGACATTGAAAATTTCCATCATCAAGGAGTTTTGTTTAATTTTTTTAAATGTATTTTATATGTTTCAGAAAGTTTTTGAAATATAAAGAAGCATTTCTCTGAAATTTAACCCTCCCACAGTACAAGTGACCTTCCTTGGGGACTTTTCCAGCCAGGAATGATCACAGCCGCGAGGGGGTCTGTATCCTTGGACCCCCAGGCCCCTCAAAAGCAGGACAGAATTGTGGTGGTGAAGGTGGAGGCAGAGGGCCACTTTATCCTCGCAGCCGGGAGCTGGCCCACGCGCGCTTCAGACGGTTCTACCACCAGGAGACCAGGAGATTTGCCACCCGGTGAGGTTCTGCGATGCCCCCATGAGCTCTGCCACCAGGGGCTGAGGCTGGAGAGACATCGCAAGCTGCCCATCCTGGAGCTGCTGATGCTGGAGCAGTTCCTGGCCATCCTGCCCCGGGGCTGCAGAGCTGGGGCTGGGAGCGCCCTGGGCCGTGGAGAGGAGCTGGCTATGACGGTGAGAGCTCAGTGAGCCGGGCCGGTGGGTAGGAGAAGAGAGAACTAATGTGTGCAAATAGGGAGGGTCGGTCCTCCGAAGAAAACTAAGGCCCAAGCCATTCTCGCCCAACACTGCGTCTCTCCATTCCTCTTACCTCTTCCCTTTGACCTTTGGGGCATAAATTAGAATTTGGATGATTTCCTGGGGTGGTTTTTTTCTCTGATGTTCTGATTCTCATTGTTACTTGGGAATGCTTCGTTTAAATCGTTGTTTAAACCCCTGATTTTTAAATCATACTCTACAGAAACTAAAATATATACTCTTCTTCTACAATACAGAATTAAGTACAAGTTTCCCGTTTCTGGCTGAACCTCCCACTCTGGGTGCTCCATTTCCACTGACTTCTTGGGACCTGGAGAGAAGTATAGGCCGACTGTGTCCCTTCTGTTAGACTAACCGTGGGGCCCTGAGGCGTGTCGTCTTTCCACATTCTGTTCTTAGCAAGCTTTTATCTCTCGGAACACAAATCCAGCAGACGCCTCGGCCTCATCCTCATGAGGGACCGTGAGCGGGGGCCACCCAGCTCTGTGGCTCCCAGATTCCCGCCCTCAGAGACTGTGCGAGATCTGTCGTGTGTGTGTGTGTGTTGTGTTCAGCTGCTGAATTTTAGAGTAATTTGTTACGCAGCAATGGAAAACTGATACAAGTGTTCTAACAAAGGATTTGGGTACGGTTTCCAGGTTTTAGAAGCCAACTGGGAGAGGTAGGTTGGATTCAGAAAAATGAATTTCTGGGCTGTTCTCATGGCTTTTGAGAACGACTGGACAGAATATTTGAAACTAGGACATATAGGGAAAAATTTAGGAAATGTCATATCAGTAGATTCAAATTATATTTAATGTAACTCAGTTATTTAGGTTTTAAAATTATTTTATGAAAATTTAATTTGAAATCATTAAATTGTACACTTTAAATATATGCTTTTTTTTTTTTGCTGAGGAAGATTCACCTTGGGCTAACATCTGTGCCAGTCTTCCTCTATTTTGTATGTGGGTCACCACCACATTATGGCTGATGAGTGGAGTAGGTCCACGCCCTGAGAACTGAACCCCAGCTGCTAAACCGGAGTGCACCAAACTTAACCACTAGGCCACAGGGCTGGCCAAATAGATGTAATTTTTTCTTTTCTTTTCTTTTCTTTTTTGAGGAAGATTAGCCCTGAGCTAACCACTGCCGGTCCTCCTCCCTTCTGCTGAGGAAGCCTGGCCCTGAGCCGACATCTGTGCCCATCTTCCTCTACACATGTGACGCCTACCACAGCATGGCTTGCCTAGTGGTGCCATGTCCGCTGCCGAGATCTGAACCGGTGAACCCCGGGCCGCCAAGAAGCGGAACGCATGAACTTAATCGCTGCACCACTGGGCCAGCCCTAGATGCAAGTTTTAATTCTCAACTATACTTCAATAAAGTTGGGCAAAAATCTTTTAAATAAAATAAATTTTAAAAAATTTACATTATCTCTGGGAAATAGGATTATGAAGGACTTTGAACATTTTTATTAAATATGTAATGTTTATTTTTTGCAATGAACTGATGTTGCTCCATAATCAGAAAAGAATAATTTTTAAAGAAATATGCTGGAGGGAAAAGTCTAACAAGACATCTTCTAAAAAGAAAAAAAGCAAGTAATTTCCTTATTTCCTTTAAAGCTCCCAATTTTCTTAATTCTCTTCAGGACCGGAAGTTTCCTGGGGGCAGAGGGCATCTCCACCACCGGCACAAGAACCACCACGCGTCGGCACAAGAACCACCACGCGTCGCCAGCTTCAGCCAGTGACACCCAGTTCAAACGCAGATCTTGGGAGCTCCACCCCCTCCAAGCCAGTGGTAAGAGGCAGCTTCCCCTGGGGAAGAGATTGGGGTCCTCGTTCCTTCTTCCTGGGTCCTCCTGTGCTGAAAAGCAGGACAGAACATCACAGCTTACAGATCTGTGCTGGGAGCCGAGTGTGATCATTGAACTAGCATGAGACCATAAGTGTGGAATGCAGAGAGGTACTGAGGTCATTGGAGGACAAGAAACAGAATGGAACCCCTCCGTCGTCTCAGTCATCCACAGGGGCCCCTGCCAGAGCTGAGCGTCCCTGTGGTGTGGTAGCTTTTTGGCCAAACCACGCTCCATGGTGTGGCTCACAGAGACCTTTCTTGACAATGAGATGATCTTGTCTTCTTCCCTCCATGTAGTCTGTACTCAGCGTTTGGAGGGAACCCAGGAGATCAAGTCACCTTGTTGGGTCTATGGAGGGGCCCTGCTCCAGGGCAAGGCAGGCAGTTGGGAATCAGGAGAACAGGCTCAATGAGGCATCTCCCCAGCGGGAGGGGGCAGCCGGCAGGGTGGAGGGGCTGGACGCGCCGCTGTCTCTCCCTCAGAGAGGAGTGGTTCCATCGCTGTTTCTGTTGCTGTAAATTCTCAGAACTCAGTACCTTCCTTTGTAACAGGACTATAACGCTCCTTGCAAAGCCAAATATCCCCTACTAGGGGGTGCTGTTTTAGATCAGCAGTGCCAGCCTGGCCTTGCGTGAGCACCGGGGGCCAAGAGTTGACCTCCCAGATTTGGACGTGTCCGTGGACACCTAGTCGGGGAGCATCAGGTCCCTTCTCTTGGGAGTGTAGTTTGACTGAAGAGCTCCCCGAAATAAGTGACACACTCACAACTTCTAGCATCTCCTGTCACTGTTGGGATCCATGGGACACAGAAGGCGGGGAGGCCAAGGCAGGGATGACATTCATCTGGTGCCACCAGCACGGATGGACGGGTTGTGAAAGTATTGAAACGCTTCTAGACTGGTTGGTAAGCAGCTGCCGCTCTGTCCCTGAGTGCCCTGCCAGCCCTTTGGCCACCCGGTGATGCCCCCGATCCTCAAGACCTTCCCAGGGTCCACCCTTTAATGGTTATCACCAGGTCCCACCAGAGGTCTCCAGGTGAGACCAGCATCTGTTCTAATCAGTCAGTCTGGGCCCTACGAGTTAAGTGTTTGTAACATGCTCCTTGGCCCCTGCCTTGTGGCCCGTGCTCGTGAGGGACAGCTGAGCAGCACAGAGCAGCGAGACGGGCACTGGAACCAACTGGATTGGGGTCCTGCCTCCGCTGCGTACTAGCTGTGCCATTTGGGGCAAGTCCTTGAACTTCTCTGAGCCTCAGTTTCCTCATCTGTAAGCGTCAAATAAAATAATAGATGAGAACGTACTTTGTAAGCTACAACGTGCCCCCATGTAAAAGTTATTTTTTATTACCGTTTATGACATCTATGAGTCTTTGTCCAACACGGGACCGCACCCACAAAGCCAGCGTTCATCCCTCGGCCTCCGCTCCTTCCTTTTACCCTTTCTGCAGCTACTTCAACCTCTATCCCCTGCCGCCCTCCAGGGGACACCCAAGGACTCCACTCTGCTGAGGTCACAGCCTTGGCCCCCCTGGGACAGTGTCCTCAACCACCTGCCCACCGCGCCCTCTTCCTGTGTGGCCAAGTCATTCTCCCAGAAGCTTCCTTAGACTTCCCCTCCTGTCACCCCACTACCAAGCTTTTTCCTCCTCCTCTCCCCAGATTTGTAAAATAATAATTTGACAGGTTTTCGTTAATATAAAAGGAATACATGTTTGTGACAGAACATTGGGAAAATACAAATATGCCTGAAAGGAAAATGGAAGTAACTCATAATCTCACCGTATATATACTATTTTATAAGCTACTGTAAAAATATATATGATCATGAAATTCTTTTACAGCCTCATTTTTCATCGTGGTGTCACATGCCGCCGTTCATGTCATGGGTCCCCTGTGATCGGCAGGGGTTTTATCTCTACAGCCACCTTTGCACAGCAATAATATTTGGATTCTCTCCGTCTGGGTTCCGATGGTGACCTCAGGACTGAGGACGGCTTCAGCTCAGATCAGGAACTTGCTGAAGGAAGGCCTCCCCAGTGACTCAAGCAGACTCCAGGGAAGCTCTGCAGGCGCCAGAGCTGGGAGGCCCGCAGAATGTTCCAGGCCCTTGGGCTGCCTCAGGGAACCTCCCAGAGAGCAGGCTGAGCAGCCATCCTGCCCAAGAGAGGAGTTTCAAGCAGGAGAGAGAAGAGACAAGCCATGAAGGTGACAAGTGACAAGCCTGCAGGCCAGGTGAGCTCCTGGTTCCAGATTAGAAAAGACGTCCGGGCAAAGGCCACAGTGATGTCACACGTGTGGCTGTGGTCGAGCAGACACAGCCCTCGTTCAGCATCGGAGCCCACGCGGAAGAGAAGCCTCAGGTGTGAGCGGTGACAGGTCAGGAAGCTGTTACTTTGATGAGAAAAGGAGAGAGGCGGGACCACCATGGCCCTGAGCAGGGAAGCTGGTGTGTGTGAGCTGAGGGGCACGAAGGACACAGCTAGACACGGTCCCCAAACACAGGCCTTCTCTGCGTGGCTTCATCACCACCAGGTGTGTGCTCCCCAGGTGCCGAAGGGCAAGGGAGCTGGCCCGCTCAGCCACTCGTCACCAGGCCACTCAGCTCCCACATCAGCCACCTGGCCTCCACCTTAGTCCCTTCTTAGGCCACTTTTCTGTCACTTCTGCTCTTTTGTAAGAAACATAATACATTTTTTCTCTTCTCAACAAGCGTAATGCATGTCCATAACAGACACTTTTAAAATACATGTAAACAAAATGAAAAAAATCTAGTCACCTATTCCAGAATCACGGGTAACATGGAGTGTCTTTCTAGCATTTTTTCCTAAGCATATATATACATTTTCTCCATTTTTCAGGTTTCTCTAAAACCTAAAAAAAGAGGTAGGGAACCTCCCTGCAGCCCGACTTCCTTTCACCTGGGAGCCGAGAATGGGAACCAAGAGAAGGTGGGAACCGGCCTGTGTCTTGTGGACCCCGCCCTGGCGGCCTCAGGAGCAGGACCTCTTTCGGCCACCAGAGGGGGGTGTCTGCTCATGCACGTCTGTCCCAGTTTTCTCCTCGGGTCCAGGAACGGGCAGCTCCCCTGGAAGCCACCGTGGCCGCTCCTCGCTTTATTGCTCATTCTGCTCCCTGCCGCCCCGGGAAACCTTCTTGGTTCCTGAGGAGAAACAGACCAAACTCCCAGGCTCCCTCTGGACCGCGTCTGCCCAGATTTCCCGCAGCCTTGGACAGCTCTCCTCGCCGGTGCCGCCTTGGGCCTCAGAGGGAGGGGATGACCTGCTTCCCGTTGTTCTCAGGGTCGAGTCCCGAGGCCCTGGACGGCCCGGCCCCTCCCTGTTCCTCCCCCCCTCCCTCCACGTTGGGCTCCGTTTTCCTCACTTACACTACACTGGCCATCTTCCGGCTCCGTTCACTCTGTTCCCTCACCAGCTGACCCTCCCGCGTGTTGCTCTCGGGAAGGCGCCCCCCAGCCCGCCCCAGGCAGATGCCTGCTGTTCCAGGGCTTAGGTGACACGCTGCTTCTTCCCGGGAGTCGCTCCCAACCCCGCGAGTCTGGGATACGGGATTCTCTTCTCTGCTTCCTGGGGCCCAGTACTTCCCCTTTCAGAACTCGTAGCATGCTGGGTTGTCTGCCTCCTTCTAGAGTGGAAGTTCCAGGAGGGCAGGGACCGTGTCAGTCTTACTCGCGTCCCCAGCACTGACGCACCCTGCCCGGCGCTCCGCAGCGCTCAATGAAGATTTGCTAAATGGGCGCATGAATGAGTGAATGCGGAATGACGGAGTGTGCTTTCCCTGGTCCCTGAAGTAGAGTCTCCGAAAGCCGTCCCCTTCTCTCCTTCTGTCCCCTTGCCCTCCCAGTTCGCCAGGTGCCTCTCATTGTCCCTACAACTCTGGAAACAGCCCGAGGAATCGCACACTAATGGCCCGGTTCCCTCCCTTGTGTGGGGCAGACAGTGGGGTTTGGAGCGAGATGGACTGAGCTTCAAGTACTCTGCCACTTAATAGCTGTGCGCGCACCTTATTTTCTTTATTTACAAAGTGGAGATAACAGGTCCCAGGCCATTGCTCTGAGAAACCCCGGGCCAGCTCGACATGTGGTGAACAGCCATTACGCCCGCGTTCTTTCTCCCTCCCTTCCCCGCGCTCTCTCCTACGCCCCCTCCGAAGCCTTGGGACACAGACACCCCTGCAGTCCAAAAGGTGCCACTGTCTTCCTGTTCCCCTCTCTCTTCCCCGAGGTTGTCCAAGCCACTTGTTGCTGACACCTCCTTCCTCCCTGTCCCTTATCCCCAGCACAAATGTTAATACCAGCTACAGAGCAGAGTAGAAGCTGAGAAGACACTTGTTGAATGAATGAACCAGTCACCGCGCCCTCCCCTGCGGCGTGTTTGCCAGTGGTCAGACGTGTAAAGTGGTCGCCAGCCCGTTGATGGGCAGGGGCCTCCTGCCATTGGACGACTCCCGTGGCAGGTTGGGCACATGTGAAGACACAAGGCCGAGACTTTACTGAAGAAAGAGGGGGAAGGAGGACGGACGACGAGGAAACACTGCGGCCCTGGGGAATAGGAGACCACCAACGTCAGCGGAGCCCAGGCCCTTCTCTTCTGCACAGCATTAGGTGCCCCTGTGGGTGGACCCCAAGGGTTACATGTGCACGACTGTGTCACGGAGCAGACTCTCCTACAGGGTGTCTGCGATCCCCGCAGCCACAGTCTGTCTTCCCGTGACTTGTACTAAAAGTACAAGTTTCAACAAAAGTGCTTTCTAGATTCGCCCCTTCGTGGTGTCTGTCTCCTGTGGGAACGTGTCCTGTCACACGTGCTCTGAGGCCCCTCTGACAGTCCCCCTCAGGCCCCCCGTGGTCGCCTGTGTCTGGTGAGGTTGAGCACCTGCAACAGGTCCCTCATTCGGGACGACACTGGCCCTTTCTCCGCTCGGAATCTTCCAGTGATGAATAAGGACTGATTTCTCCTCAAAGGATCGCCACCCCCAATTCATTACGCCTGAAAGACTCGGCTCCAGAACAGCTCATGTGCTGTCAGTGAGGTTCAGGCCCTCTCGCTCCCCTCCCTGGGGCTGTCAGCTCCTCCTCGTGACACCCCAGAGGTCGAGCTCTGCGGTGGGGTCACCTTCGTCTGTACCGGGGCCTCCCCCATGATGTCCTCAGAGGATTTTCCTGCCCTGGGGCCATTCATGGGGAGTCTCTCTAGTATCAGGAGATGGGTGGAAATTTTCCCTTACTCAGAATATTCAGAGATTTCCTCTGCTGTATGAATTCTTTGATATTCTGCCAGAATTTGGCCCACATGTCTGGCCACGTGTATCCTTCCGGTGGAGCGAGGTGTGGGCTTAGAGTCTGTGGGTTCCCAAAGGGGTGTCTTCATCGGCATGCAGCCTCCGGATCCTGGCCTTTGGGGGCAGCAGTCCCGGGCCAGCCCCCACTGGTCGGCTCTGGCAGGAGGGCTGAGCGGTGGTGTTGACAGTCTGTCCTCGGCCTGGCCTCACGCTGTGATGACACCACAGGAAATGAGAGTGTCACAATCCCCACTTCTGAGAAGCAAAGCTCTGTGCACGAACACGCCGGCCTCTGGCTGTTTCCTCTTGTGATTACAGCAGTGAGAGAGAAGGGAACGTGGTGGTTGAGCCCTTTTCTTTACGAGGGGAGTGATGAGCGAACTGTGTTCTGAGCACCGTGCTCATTGCTCACGGCCAGTTCCCCCTGGAAGGCAGCCCCTGCCACTCCAAATTCTGCCCATCCTCCAGGCCGGCCCAAAGCCCCCCTCTTCCCTGAAGCCTTCCTGGGACTCTGGGGACCTGCAGTAACTCCCAGCCCGCACTTCTGGGCCTTCACTGCCCGTAAAACCCATTGCACACACATGTCGTGTTCTCGTTCTTTGTGACCTATTTTGCCTTTTTCTTCTCAAACAGACTTAGAGGAAGCTCTCTGAGGAAGAACCGTGTCTTGTCCTTCATATGTCTGCGGCCCCTCTGAGCCTGAGAGACTCAGGACGGTCTGTGGCTTGGCCACTGTGTGCGGCTGCGGACCCTGCGATTGAAGCAGACAGATCTGTGGTTCAGGGCAGTCGTGGATGGAGATGCAGACGTAGTCTGCCTTCCCTGGACGGTTGTCGGTCCTTCTCTTCCAGGACACACGGAAGGAAGGTGATCTTGTCCCTCCCGCCACCCCTTCCCCCGCCCCCCAGGCCGGTCGGCCATGTTGGCCCTGATACTCAAGGTTCTGGATGCGTGGTCCCCCTGCCTCAGCTCTGCCTGGAGACGTTGCCAGCCCCCACGCTCTGTGCTAATCCTGGGCGTGACCTTGGGGTGGAGGAGGCAGGGAGCAAGCAAGAAAGCAGTATTGTTGCAGGGCCGTGTGGTTAAGTATGGCTGGTTCAGAGAGCACCTTCAATGTCAACTTGGAGCTCTTTGAGGGCACAGCCTATGCCTGAGGCGTCTATGTCCGCATGCCTGGCTCAGCACCAGCACGTAGTAGGTACTCATCTGGGGTGGAGCAGGAGTATGCTTCTGTAGTCACCAGCAACCACGGGGGTCACGAGGGAGCGAAGAGAACAGATGTTAGTGACTGGCCTGAAGTCCCGCCTGTGCCTCCCCGGCCCCTGAGGGGGACAGCATCCCCTCGGTCTATGGTGAAGTTCTGGGGTCCAAGCAAAAACGCAGAAAAGGCCCCTTGTCTTTTGTTAGCTGCAAAATCTCCATCTCCCCTCAAAAACGGGGACCGATTCTGTGTATGCATTCAGTTTTCCGTAGCCTTGGAGCTCTCTAACTGTCTTTAAAAGCTAATAGGTTAGAAATGTTCTCGGTGGGATGGTGAGAGCTGGTCCCTAAAGTTGGCAGTCCCCATCAGAACTGCATTTCCTAGGAACCCAGGGCTGCTTCTCAACAGCTGACCCTTGAACCTGGTGCAGTCAGGAGCGGGTCACTGAGCCTCAGGGAAGGAGAGTGAGGCGGGGCCCTTGCTGGCGGCCTCTTCGTCTGCTTTCCACAGGCCTCGGAGCTCACCCCGTCGTCTCTGGGCAGGAGGACAGCTGGCCCCCGGGTTTTTGTGCCCCGGCCTTGGTGGACCATGGCTGGGATGTCATTTATGGTGGGTCTCCAGAATACCCTCTCAAAGCGCTCTCCTAAGACCAGATTGAATAGAAATTATGGAAACGGGTAGAGGAGATCGAAATGGATCACCAATTGGAGACTGTCGGGAGCAGGGGCCTGGAGGGACGGGTGGCTCTGAGCTCAGCGCCCCTAGGGAACTGGTGAAGGCTGCTCCTCAGAAGCTGTTCCAAAGGCTTCTGGGAAACTTGCTCGAGAAACTAGGTCAAGAAGGAAAGCCGTAAAGTGCTTCACGGTGTGTAAATACACCCCCATCCCCATTGCCCCGTGCAGAGGACACCAGTAGAGTCCCCGTCCTGACCAGCCCAGCCAGCCTCTGTGCGCTGGCAAGCTGCTCTGCTCCCTGGGCCTCTGGCCCCGCTCACCGAGAGGCTAACACTGACCAGTGCAGCAACTAGGGGGCGTGTAGTGCTGGCTCTACCGCGTGTTCCCCGAGCAGTATCTCATTTCATCCTCCCAACAGCCCTGTGACACGGGAGGTTTCTCTCCTCATGGTACAAATGAGAAGGTAAGACTCAGAGAGGTTAAATAACTTGCCCAAGGTCATGCAGCTAACAAGTCGAGGGGCAAGCATTCAAGTCTAGGTCTGACCCTCCAACGCCTTTCAAAGTCCTAGTTTGCCCGTGGCAGGACTTGTAATTCCGTGCACCGGACTAACCAGTCCACTTTCCATCCTATTCACTGGCCATAGTGAAATGGTCCTGCTTCCACACTCTCTTCTTCAGCCTGTCAGGGCCGCAGATGGTTTCTCAGAGGCCAGGAGCGGTCAGGACGGGGCGCTCCCATCCCTATTAAAGCCGTGTTCATGAGGAACGTCAGGCTTTCTGCCGGCAGCCCCTGGAATTTCTGCTGTGGGAATTCGGGAGATCCTCGAGTCATGGCCCGCTCAAGAATCGGTGGTTGTGTCTCAATTCTGTAAGTCAGGTATTCGGGCAGAGCAAGGCAGGAACAATTTAGTTCTGCTCCGCCCTGTCTGAGCCTCAGCTGAAGTGGCCCCACTGACTGTATTTGACTGGGGCGGTTTGACTGGCCATAGGTCAGAGGCCTTGCTTCTGTCTGCCAGCTGGATTCCTCCCCAGTTGTCCATGAGGCGGTCTCTGAAGTGGGGCTGAAATGTCCAAAATAGCTTTTGCTTTCATGTCTCTGCTGCCTCTGCGTGCTCCCGTGAAGCCCCTCTCCACAGAGTAGCCTAATCTTATATTGTTGCTCTGGGCTCCACAAACCCCCTATCCATGCTCTTCTCTCCTCTCCTCTGCACCTGTCCCAGCCCACAGCCCGTGTGTGGGGAGCTGTCTCGTTCAGCCGCCGTGGCCATGGCTGTGTTGTACCACGCGACCCTGCTCTTTGCCCCTTCCCCCCCACCCCCACACCAGTCATTGGACCAGGATCCGTTACAGGCTGGCCAACGATTTTGGAAGTCACCTGACTCGAAAATACAAGGAAAAGCCAGTCAGACCAGCCAGAGTCCCTTTTGGGAAGTTTGAATCAAAAAATCAGAGAGGATAGGCAGTGTGTGACAAGATGTCACGAGGGCAAGTAGGGCCTGGCTGGACCAGTGTGCTGGCCAGGATTAAAAGAAGATTAAATGAAGAAGAAAGTTAGAGGTTGAAGAAAAACAAAAACAAGCTCTGACTTGGAGAGGATACCCTTACCGGGGAGGGACCAGTGAGCCTGATTTTGGCAAGAGGATAGAGGAGGGAATGACGAGGGCAGAGCTGGGACTCTGTGAGAGGCAGAGAGGGCAGTCCGCCCGGGAGGCACCCTTGTGCCCCACAGCTCACTAGGTCCAGCCTCGCCTGTGTGTGTCATTGCAGCAAGCTCTTTACTTTGGTGTCAGTTGGCTTGCTGGTGGGCATGTGACTTCATTCTGCCAATAAAACTTATGAAGGAATGGCTGGGGGACCTTCTAGTAAGAATTTTGCTTTTTGATTAAAAGAGAGAGAGTGAAGAGGCCTGTCCGTTCTTCCTGCTTTGAACGTGGATGTTTAAGGGCATGATACTTGGAGCTGCAGCAGCCATTTTGAGACCAGGAGGCAACAAGACCAAGGGAAAAACCAACATACCGAGGTTGGCTGAGCAGACAGACAAAAAGAGCCTGGGTCCTTGATGGTATTGTTGAGCCACTCCACCTGTCCTGGAACCCCTATTTCCATTCTTATTGATATATTCGTTAAATGTCTTTATTTTGCAAGCAGATTTCTGCTACATGCAGCCTAAGGCAGTCTTAACCAGTACAGCACTCCTCTGACCTCTTCATCCTCTAACTCTGAACAACTCCTTCGAGCCCCGTGGTTCTTGGTGTAGCTCCAAATAGAAAGTCAGCCCAAGTTCAGACTTTGGAAATCTTACTCATATGGTAGGAAATAAAAGTCAAGATTGCTCACAGCCGACAGAGCAATTCTGGCACTTAGCCCTGACCCCTGGCCCCTACAGGACACAGACAAGGAAAGAAAGGTAGGTTAAGGAAAGTTCTAGATGCATGAGTCTTCTAAAATGGGGCTTCATGATGAACTTTAGAAAGAAGATCAGTTTGTGTATTGGGCTCAAGGATTAATGTCTGAGATGCAGAACGTAAGTACAGGCCAGAAAGCCATGGAAAGCATGCGGAAGGAGCCGCAGTGGCTGCCTGGAATGGGCAGGTGGTGGGCGGGTTGGATGACTCGTGCAGAAGGAGGCCAGTGAGCACAGCAGGAGTTTATGAGCTCCAAGTACCAGCTGGAAGGAGTTTATGGCAGCTAGAGTGAAACCGGTGGAAAATGAGGCCTTTTAGTTACTCCCCAGCCAGCCTGAGTGACACTGTAGATCCTTTTAGGAATGAGGTGCCCTGAATTGTGGCCGTCCTGTGTGTGGGCACGCCCACGCTCTTCGTTCTTTGTCTCTCTTCCACCACCCCCTTTTTTTTCTGCCATTTCTTCCTGTCTTCTCGAAGCAAAGCCAGGAGCCAGGATCCCTTCCACCTCAATGGGAGAGTGGATGTCGCGGGAGGCAAGGATGTCTTGGGAAGACTGAATCCTAGCCTGGGCATGGCGGTTAGGTTGGAGGAGAGAACGCAGTCGGTTGACAAGGAGCAGAGGAAGCTTTCTTCTGACCCACCTTTCATCAGGCAGTGTGGTTTTTGTGTTTCTTCAGCACAAAAAAATGTACCTGATCCTTCCCTCATGAAATGAGAAGTTGAACTCAAGAATGCTAGCCCTCCCTCTTTCAGTTTCTAGCTTTAGATACGTACCAGAGATAAACTGGCATCCTCCTCAGGTACCCCACAAAGACAGATTACTCCATTCCCTTCAGAACTCTGGAAAAGTCACCCACCCGGTTCCCATCTCGAGATAATCTTCAGCGGTATAGAGATGGGGCCCGTAGAAGTTCATCACATTAATGGGGCCCAAACATGGATGTGTTGCGATGATATTAGAATTTGCTGCCTCACATTCTGCCACTAAGCCTCAGGCCTCAGCACAGTCCTTATGCGTATCTTATGGATACAGAGCCCGCGTGTCTTCTGGAGTCCTGCCCCAGAGGTCAAGACCAGGCCAACCCTTTTACCTACTACATTACTTAATTCATTCAGCAGAAATGTACTGAATGAATACCTAGTAGAAGTAAAAGTTAAGCTTATAAAAGCAGTGATAATATTAGGAAGATAAGTCATTAAAGACCAAAAAAATCCCGTGAGATAATCAGAGAAAGGAACGAACGCTTTGGTTGGGATGGAGAAAGCAAAAAGTTGAAATCCTTAGTTTGATAGGATTGATGCTTTAATGTGAAACTTAATAAGCCCTAAGTCCCCCATGAAGTTTCCCCCTATATCACTAAGGATTCTCTGAAATCCAGCAAGGAAGAAACTGAAGGCTTTTCCTCATTCTTGACAAGCAAGCTTTTTCTCCAGTGTGAATTAGCCTGATTACTGACTAAATAATCGCCCGCAATCTTGACAACACGAGAGTCTTTCTTTCCTGTGAGTCCTCCCATGATGAGAAAGAGCTACACCAGCCCCACGTGATTTTCCACAGTGATTATGCTCCCAGGCTTCTCTCCAGGCTGGATGACCCTCCACACTTCCTCTAGATGATTCTCCAGCTTCATCACAAATGACCGGCTGAGTCCGGAGCAAATTAGCTGACGTTGTCTGCGGGTGGGACACTGACTGAAGGTTCCTTCTCACCCATTGTGCTCACAGGGCTCCTCTCTGCTCTGAAATCCCAGATGTCTAATTAGCTCTGAGCACCGTCTGAAAGCATTTTTACATCCATTACGTGCATATGGTTTTTCTCCAGTGTGAATTCTCTGACGTTGAATGAGCTTTACTTTGCTGAAAGCCCTCACATTTATTGCATTTGTAGAGTTCCTATTGCATGTGAATTAGCTGCTGCCATGTGGTGCTGGGATGCTGGCAGATGCCTCCCGCAAACGGGGATTCTCTCCAAGATGAATGTTACAATGTTCAGTAGGATGGGAGCCCCGAGGAAAGCTGCCTGTATTCATAACAAAGATGTTCTCTCCGATATGAATACTGTAATACTGAATAAATTCTCAATTCTAAGATTTGGCCACACTTATCTTATTTTTGGGTTTTCTCACTTCTAAAGAATGTCAACAGAATCGCAAATTTTTCCCCTATTCATCACATTTGTGAGATGGGGTCCCTAATGGTTCTCTAGGATGTCTCCATATTCACAGACATCTCCAAACTCAAGGACCCGGTCAGCATCCCACGGGGACCTTCTCCTTGTGTCCACCTATGATTCTACTGTTGCAGAAAGTTCCTGCTCGGGTCAGCTTGTTCTTGGTCCCAGTCTCACAATAGGAAATTACAGAGAACGTAAATATCAACCATTCTCTTTTAAAGGACAAGAAAATTTATTGGACTAAGAATGAAAGTTTTGGGGAGAAGATTTAAAGATAAGAGTGACTTTGGGCAAACATGAAATGATGAGTGTGACAGACTGCTGGTTACTTATATTCGCTTTTTCTTTCTTAACCCAATTTTGGTCGTAGTGATGTGGATCAAGGCTGCCCCAGGGAGAGAAGCCCAGGGCATGCTGGCTTACATGCCGATCTATTTGACCAGATTCATATCTAAAGTTATACGACCACACAATAACCAGACCCCATCTGCACTGAAACCATTTAATGACTTTTTACACCATTTTTTCTTTTTCCAGTAAAAATAAGTCACGTACCCATGCCTTAGAAATTTAGCCCTAACCCTCAACACATTGCAGCAGCAGTTCTGACTGCCCATGAGTCCTGTTCCCATGCCAGCGGCAGCAGGAGCTCCTCTTGCCCGTGGGTCCTGTCCCCATGCAGCAGCTCTTTACTGCCCATGGGTCCTGTCCCCATGCTATTCCATACTATTCTCTAAATAAAAGAGCACTACTGCCAGACCTTGAGTGTCCAAGAAATCTTTCTTTCGACTCTTCGGCTCGCCGACCCTGCATCAGTAGCGAGAAATATACCCATTAAAAATACCTTTTCTAGTGACTGGGAGGGAGCACGTGGGAAGTTGCAAGGAGGCTGTTCTGGATCTGGATGCTGGTCAGACAGATGTGTTCACTTTGTGAAAATCCATAAGTGGTATACTTATGATTTCTGCACTTGATATGATGAAAAGTTAAAAAAAATCACGTCCCATCCTCCCATGCAGCCACGGGACAATTTTGGCAAATGAGATGTAAGCAGAATTGGGCTTCCAAGAAAACTGGTTAAAGGGAGCAGACTGGGGGGCAGGAGCCTTTTGCCTTCTCCCTTCCTGCCCCAATTCTTCCTGCCGGATCCTGGACGTGATGCCTGAAGGTGCAGCAGCCATCTTGTGAGCATGTGGAGGAGGGCCACGTGCAAAAGATGGCTCAGTGAGCCTAAGGAATGTGCCTGGTCCCTGGTGGCCTTCAATTTCTCACCTCTGGAATTTTCACTTTTTTTAGTCTAGTGAGCGAGAAATGATTTACATTTGACTCTAAGGTTGGGCATCTTTTCCTGTGTTTATTGCATCTCCTTTTTTTTTCTATTTGTCTTTTCCTTTTTTCATTTGCAAAAGTTCTGTATTCATTGACAATATTAGCCCTTTGTATGTTAAATGTGTTGTAGATGTCTTTCCGCGTTTGTCGTTTGTCTTGAGTTTTGTGTGTGTGTTTTAAACCAGAGGTTACTACATTTTTATTTTATGGCTTCTGAATTTTGCATAATGTTGATAGTTCTTTTCCCGCTCCAGGATTGTTAAAATGGTAATCCTTTTTAACAGTCCTTTCCTGGTTTCATTCTCTTATGTTAAAATCTTGGATCCGAGTGGAATTCCGTGTGATGTAAGGAAGGAGGTAAATGTCCAGCTGTCCCCCGTCACCTCCCAACACTGTCCAGGGAGTACCCGTCTCCCCCAGCTGCTCTGAAATGCTGCCTTGATCGTGTGTTCACTTCTCACTTGAATTGGGTCTTTTTCCTGAATCTCTACTTCATTTCTCTGCACCTGCTCTGGCACATCATTTCAACTGTTTTTCTTTATAAGTTGTTTTAATATCTGCTAAGATGACTCCCCTCAGTGCTGTTCTTTTTCAAGATGCTCATGGTGAAAATGAGGTGGATAAGTTGGAGTTGGTGAGAGTCACTCAGAGACCGATGCATGTCCTTGAGAGGGTCAGGTACATGTGGCCACTTGTCTACATGGCCAAGAAATTCAATAAAATGAAGATGGATGAAAGAAGAAGAAGATCACATTTGCCATGACGTCAGGGATTGCGCAAAGATTCCTTAATACAGAGAGCATTTTAATAATATCCTTACTTTAAGTAATCATCCTTTCACTCTGCAGTGTATGCCTAGAACCATTTTGTTAAAAAAAGTTATGTCTTCTCTTGACCATTACTCATATCCGGAAACTCAACATCAAATAAATTACGGTTCTGAGAAATACGTCATGAAAGCAAAAACAGAAAAGCGAGGATGGTCTTTCCTAATAGAAAAGGGCACCGTTCTGCGTCAAGTCCTAGTCCCTGGAAATGTGTGTCCTCGAGGTGACTGTTTTACAGGCCTCAATGTACTGTGAAGGCTCCACAAGGCACAGACCATTCTGCCTGTCTTGTCTAGTCTGAAAATAGCCCCATCGGTGACAAAAGGACAAATATAATATTAACAATCGTGCTTCCCTTTTTGGAATTTAGGAGAGTCATGAGGAAATTACGTGTATTAAGTCATGAGGAAATTATCCTGTTAAAATAAGCTTTCCAGAGAAAACCAAAAGGATTCTATTTCTTCTGATAAATTTCCCTGAAACAGAAGCATTCATAATAATTCTGTTGATCTGATAGCTGCATATAATTTTAAGTTTTTCCTAAAAATGGTTATTTTAGCATCTGGAGGCCTCGTTAGCACATTAGTTTGGAGCGCACGAAAGTATTAAGAGAACTAACCTCTCACATCCCGCCTGCTTGTTCATCTTTTCCTTGCTGCATAAATGCTTTATATTGGTGTAATGAACATTAAAGTGAAACGTTTGGAAAAATATGGACCCAGTAGAAATGAATTCCTCCAATAAGTCAATTTTTGTAATGGGAAAACAAGAAGTGATATTGTCTGTGCATGGTGACTTCCTTCCAAAGAATACAGTATAGAATGGGGGAAAAAGAGTAACTGTGCAGTGGAGAAGCCTGACAAACGCTACCTGAGCCAGGTGACCACGGTCAACGTCAACAGTGATAGACACGTTGATGATATGGACCCTTGAGATGAGGTGATGATGATGGCAGCTTTACCTCTGTGGTCTGTGTCCCCCAAACCCATAACACTGGTCTAATCAAGAGAAAAACATCAGACAAATCCCAACGGAGGGACATTCTACGAAATACCTGACTCCTCCAGTCTGTCAAGGTCATCAAAAAGAAGCCAACGCTAAGAAACTGTCGCATCCAAGAAGAACCTCAGAAGACATGACAATTGTAATGTTGTGTCCTGGATAGGATCTTGGGACAGAAAAGGACATTAGGTAAAAACTAAGGAAATTTAGATAAAGTATGAACTTTAATAATAATACTGGTTCATTAATTATGACCAATATACCATACGATGTTAGTAACAGGGGAAACTGGGTATGGGGTATATGGGAATTCTCTGTACTTTCTTCAAAACTTTTCTGTAAATCTAAAACTATTCTAAAATTTAAAAAAAAAAGCTAAAAACATATGAAAGTATTAGAAGAGGTAGATAATGGTTACAGAAAGATGACACAGATGCAGTTTTCTCCATTCTTTCCACTAAGTACAACTAAAACTCTGCACATAAAGCATAACACAAATACAAGAAGACTCTGAAAGGTGAAGAGAAGAAGGGACCATCTAGAGACCTTGGGACTCAAGGAAAAACATGGCAATGAGTTCCCTGGATTTTCTTTTTGCTTTCTGTGTATCCTGGATTAGGCACAGGAGAAGCCTGCAACTGAGAAAGGCCAATACGTGCAGACACACACACACACACCCAAAAAAGCCCTAATCAAAGCCTGCCTCCTCTGCTCTGTCTAACCAAAGAACCAGGAAAGGGGCAGCCCGTTAGGACAAACCTTTTTAACAATGTTCACCCTACTGCAGGCAAACACCATGGAAAAAACCACACCGCAGTCCCCCTCCCACCTCACAATCAGTGGAGATGGAGTGTGAGTGTGGACTCCCACTCTCACCTCGTGCTCATGGGGCACTCCTCCCCTTCCCACAGCGTCATCAGAGACCAAGTGGGGAGCTTGGACTTTCGTCCCTGCCCTGTGTAATGAGGCAGCATCCACTTTGCCCCACCAGTGTGGTGTCAGCAGAGGCCTGCTAAAATAGGTTTAAATAAGATTCAGACTCTCATAATACCCAAAATGTCCAGGATACAATAGAAAATCACTTGTAATATCAAGAATCAGAAAAATCTAAACTTGAATGAGAAAAGACAACAGACACCAACACTGAAGTGACGCAGATGTTGGCATTATCTGGCAAGAACTTTAAAGCGGCTGCCATAAAAATGCTCCAGTGAGCAATTATGGACATTCTTGAAACAAATGAAAAAACAGTCTTAGCAAAGGAGCAAAAGATTTATATCCAACGGAAATTTTATAACTGAAAAATACAATAACCAAAATTAAAGCTCATTTAATGGACTCAGAAACAGGATGGAGGTGACAAAGAATCAGTAAATGGAGATTTATCAATGGAAAGCACTCATACTGAACAACAGAGAGAAAAATGACTGAAAAAAAAATTCACAGAGCCTCAGGCACCTTTGGGACAGTAACAAAAGATCTAACATTCATGTCATTGAAGTCCCAGAAGGAGAAGAGAGAGTGTGGGGCTGAAAGATATTAAACGAAATAATTGTTGAAATTTCCCCATATTTGGCAAAAGGCAGAAAACCGCAGATTTGATAAATGCAAAGAAATCCACACCAAGACACATAATCAAACTTCTGAAAACTAAAGACAAAAAGTCTTGAAAGCAGCTATAGTGTTTCTTGAAAGAAACAATGCATCACCTATAGGTATAATTTGAATGATGGCAGATTTCTCACCAGAAGCCATGGAAGCCAGAGGTGACACAACATTTCTCAAATGCTGAAAGAAAAGACCTGTCACCCCAGAATTCTATATCAAACTAAAATATCCTTTAGGAATGAAGGGGAAATCAAGACAGTCTCAGGTAGAGGAAAACTAAGAAAATTTGTTGCCAGTAGACCTACCCTGGAAGAATGGCTAAAGGAAGTTCTTCAAACTGAAAGGAAGTGATGGAAGAAGGAAACTTGGAACATCAAGACTGAAGAAAGAACAACAATGGTAAAATTCTGGGTAGACATAATAGACTGCACTTCTCCTCTTGAGTTTTTATAATTATGTTTGATAGTTGAAGCAAAAATCATGACACTGTCTGATGTGGTTCTCATTGTATCCAAAAGAAATATTTAAGACAGTTATAAAGTGAGGGTTGGGGGGAGCAGGTAGAGAGCCAAATCAGGGTAACGTGGTTAAAGCTACTGATACCAGTAGGCTGTTGTAGTAAGTTGCAGATGTGTAACTAACACCTAAAGCAACTAGTAAAAAATCTATACAGAGGGATGCACTCAAAAGCAGTACAGATCAATCAAAATGGAATTAGAAAAAATGTTCAGGTAACCACAGAAAAGCATGAAGAGGGAAACAGAGGAATGAAAAACAGAACAAGCAGAGAACAAATAATAAAATGGCTGATTTAAGCCCCAACATATCAAAATTACATTAAATATACATGGTATAAAGATACCTGTTAAAAATAAAGATTGGTAGAATGGATTTAAAAACATGATCCAATTATATGCTGTATATAAGAAACCCACTTCAAATATATAGATACAGTATAAGTAGATTAAAAATAAAATGATGGAAAAAGATACACGATGCAAATATTAATTGAAAGAAAGCAGGAATGGCTGTGTTAATATCAGAGGAAGTAGACTTCAGAGCAAAGAAAATTACAAGGGACAAAGAAGGACATTACATACTGATAAAAGGATCAATCCACCAAGAAGGAATAGCAATCCTAAATGTGTATTCACAGAGTAACAGAACCCCGAAATGTATGAAGCAAAACTGATAAAACTGAAAAGAGAAACAAACAAATCTACAATTATAGCTGCAGACTTTAACACCATCTTCTCGACAGTAGATGGAATTACTAGTCATAAAATCGGCAAGGTATAGAAGAACAACATTATCAATCAACGGGACCTAACTGATATTCACAGAATGCTCCTCCCAGTAACAACTGAGTGTTCGTTCTTCTCAAGTGCCCATGGGGCATTCACCAAGATAGATCATATCCTGGGTCATAAAACAGATCTCAACAAATTTAAAAGAATTGAAATCACAGTGTGTGATCTCTGGTCGTAATGGAATCAAACTAGAAATCAGTAACAGAAGATAGCAGGAAGATCTCCCAACACATGGACATTAATACACACGCAACAAGCTGTGTGTCAAGGAGGAAGTCTCAAGGGAAATAAATCACAATGAACCAAATGAAAATGAAAAGGCAACATGTCAAAATTTGTGGGACACAGCTAAAGCAGTCTGAGAGGGAAATTCATAGCACGAAATATTTGCAGAAAGAGCTCAATAATTTAAACTACTACCACAAGAAACTAGAAAAAGAAAAGCAAAATAAACCCACAACAAAAAGAAGGAAGGAAATAATAAAGAGCTAAAATCAATGGAATGAAAAACATAAAAACAACAGAAAGGCAATTAAACAAAAAGCTGGTTTTTGAAAGATCAATAAAACTGATAAACCTCTAGCAAGACCAATAGAAGAAAGATACAAATTACCAATATGAAGACTATAACGCTGGACAGCCTCTAACCAGTGGATCTTAGGACAAGGAAGCAGACATGCGACAGTCCAGGCAGGAAGCCTCACTCTGACTCTATTCCAGGTTCCATAATGCGTTCTAAGCCTTTGAGCCCAGGCCAGCCCACAGGGAAAGGGAAGTCCTCACCAGAGAAGAGACTGGTGGTGAGAATGATGTTCCACACCCAATGCTCACCTCCGATCTGCTGACAGAAGTGGCTGGACACGTAGGCAGAGATGCCGCAGGTCAGGGCTTGCAAGACGGCACTGTGTTAATGTCCCCACGATGGTGCACATGGAACAGGCCCAGCAGTGCCATGATTATAATGCCTGGAGGGCAGTAGTGTAAAGCTTGCATTAGGTCTCACCTATCCTTCTTCTCGCACATTCAGAGGAATCAGCCCCATTTCTCCCAGATCCAAGGACTCTAGCAAAACAATCTCCCCAATGCTGTTGCCCAGAAAACACACAATAGGGTATGTTCATCCTTTCTAGAGCCACCCCACCCCTTAGGTCTGCCACTCACCTTGGAAAGAAGATCTGCAAACCTTTTCTGAACAAACTTCCTACTTAGTTCTACTCCTTGAGAAAAATCCCTGATTAATTCTTATCATCTCACCAGTGCCTAGGGCCAGGAGCTAGGCACCCATGCTAAGCACAGCGCAGAGCAGACCATGGTATGGAAGGAAGCAGAAAACATCTGTACGGATCAATTTCCAGCCATTGTCCCTCTGGTCAAAGTCATCACCAGAAGCTTCAGAGGTCATCTCTTCACCCAAGTTGTACTGATCCAGGCCATTCTAAAGCACACCCATGAGAACAACAGCCACAAAACACACCAGTAAAAACCATAAGCACCATGGAGTGGATGATGGAAAAACAATAGATTTCCAGTGTTTGGGGAAAGAAACCACCACCATCATCACCACGATGCCTGTCACTCCAATGCTACAGTGACATCTCAGAGCAGCAGACACTGTAAGTGTGGCCATAACTCATCCAGGCTGTGGGGCTTGGCATCCTGCACTCTGACATTGGCGCATGTAATTCAGTCTTCGTGGAATTCTAAGTGGAAGTCCGGAGGGGTCCAGAGTCCTATCTTGTGGTTGTGTGGCAGGAAGCTCCTCTCGTCCGTGTAGCCCACAAAGCCACAACTGGCCAGTTGTCCACCATAAACTCAAAGCAGTACAGACCCGATGGCCTGGCACAGCTACTTCACATACAAAGAGCCAGTCAGGAGTCAGACGAGGCCTCCCGGCCACAGGCTTAGAGCAGGGTTTCTCAAATTCGACACTGCTGACACTTGGGGATGGCTAATTCTTTGTTGTGGGGGCTGTCCTGTGCATTATAGGATGTTTAGCAGCATGCCTGACCTCTTCCCAATAGATACCCGAAGTGCCCCCTAGTTGTGACAGTTAAAAATATCTCCAGACATTGCCCACTGTCCCTTGAGGGACAAAATTGCCCCCTGTTCAAAAGCACTGGATTAGACCTTAGTATATTGGGGTCTCCAAAGAGAGCAAATATGATTTGACAGAGTTAAGGCCTAGAAAGGAGAGAGGCTGGGTGTAAGATGGTCTGGAGTAGACTAAGGAAAAGATCCCTAAGATCGGGTTTACTAAAGAAAAAGCATAACAGGAAAGGGTAGGTAGAGAGTAAAGAAACCAGTTGAGAAAGAGCTGAGCAGTAGGTATGGAAGGAAACAGAGCTACGTAGGAGTGATAGTTGGGACCTTATTACCAACAGAGAAGCTTGGAGTCAGGATCCCTGGCCTCTAACATCAGCTCTGCAGCTCACTTTTCATGTAGCCTGCAAAAAGTCACTTCTAAGCAAGGATGTTTCTTCATCAACTGAAGGTGAATAATACACCTGCCGTGCCTGCCACGTGGGGTTGTGGTTAGAATCAAGTCAGAGAATTTCCATGAAGATGCCTTGAAAACCAAAAAATACAATAAAATATTGATTCTCACTATCAACTCTGAAGACCTTAAAAGGATAATAAGGCAACTGTATACGTTAAGAACTTGGATGAAATGGACCAATTTCTTTAAAACCAAAAACTACCAAAACTCACTCAACATGAAATAAATAATTTCAAAAGGCTTGTAACAATTTTAGAAATTGAATTCATTGTTTTAAAAAAACAATCTCCCGTCTCAGTGGCCCCACAACTAGTTTGGTAACTCACTGGAAGGACTCATAGGATTCCACATAAAGTTGTACTCAAGGTTAAGATTTATTATAGCAAAGCATACAATGCAGAAACAGCAGGAAAAAGATATTCATAGACAAAGCCTGGAGGGGTCAAGTGCACGCTTTCTTATCTCTCTGTGGGATAGCAAGGACACGTCTTCTTTAGATACAAACTACAGGAACATATGTGAGATGTTTTGCCCAGGACTTGAGTCTTGGAGTCCAAAGTTCTTAAAGGGAGCTGGTCACACACCTGCCGTGTGACCAAGCATGGCCGCAAACCAGGACCAGGTGTGCACTGTGAATCTTTATGTTTACTTTAAACATGCTGATAATCTGTTTTTTCTCAATCCACTGCTTTGGGCACATAGAATAACATCTTACCCATTGCTGTGTGAATATTCCAGGAGTTTGGTTCCCAGAGTTTGACTAAGGGTCATCACCATGGATACAAAGATAAAGGAGAAATGAGTGCAACAGACCTGCTGCGTTCACTCTTACCTCACACTCTCAAAAAAGAAACCTCCAGACCCAGATAGTTTCACCGGAGAATTCTACCCATACTTAAAGCAATATTAATGCCAATTATCACAATCTCCAGAAAATAGAAGAGGGAACACTTCCTAGCGTAAATAATGAGGCCAGCATTACCAGGACACCAAAACCAGGCAAAGACCAGAGACATGTTTATGAGACATCATTCCTCACAAACACAGATGCAAAATCCTCAACAAAATACTAGCAAATTGAATCTAGCACCGTATAAAAACAAACAATTTTACACCACAACCACTTAGGATTAATTCCAAAAATACGGCTGGTTCAATATTCAAAAATCAAACAAAGCAACCCACCATATTAACAGGCTAATAAAGAAACACCACATGATCATATCCATTGATGCAGAAAGGCATTTCACAAAATTCAACACCCATTCATGATAAAAACTCTCTCAGCAAACTTGGAATGCAAGGGAACTACAACCCAATAATGAGCATCTACGAAAACCCTACAGCTAACTTCATACTTAATGGTGAAAGAGTTAATGCTTTCCTCCTAAGATTGGGAACAAGGCAAAGATTTCTGCTGTCACCACTCTTATTCAACATCATACTAGAAGTCCTAGTCGGTGCAATAAGGCAAGAAAAAGAAATAAGCATACAGATTGGAAAGGAAGGAATAAAACTGTCGCTATTTTCAGGTAACCTGATAGTATACCAAAAAAAACCCAATAAATTGACAATAATAAAAAACTCCTAGAACTAATGCATAAGTGAGTTCAACAAGGTCTCAGAATACAAGACCAACGTACAAAAATCAATTCTGTTTCAACATACTAGCAATGAACATTTAGAAACTGAAATCTAAAACTTAATGTTTACAATCACTCAAAAATTAAATACTTAAGTATAAATCTAACAGGATTTGTATGCTGAAAACTACAAAATGCTAATAAAGATAGAAGATCTAAATAAATGGAGAGACATACCGTGCTCGTGTATTAAAAGACTTACCATAGTAAATATGTCACTTCTTCCCAAATTGATCTACAGGTTTGATGCAACTCCTTTCAAAATCCAGGCAAGAATTTTTGTTGATATTGACAAGGTTTTCTAAAGTACATATGAAAAACAAATAAACTGGAATAGCCAAAACAACTTGGAAAGAGATTAAAGTGGGAGATGTCACTCTACCTGATTTCCAGACTTACTGTATAGCTACAGTAATCAAGACAGTGTGGTATCAGCAGAGGGAGAGACACATAGCTCAACAGAACAGAAGAGAGAACCCAGAAATGGACCCACACAAATATACCCAACTGAGTTTTGACAAAGCTGCAAAAGTAATTCGACAGCGGAAAGACAGTCTTTTCAACCAATGGTACTGGAAAAATTGGACATCCATAGGCCACCAAAAAATGAACCTCAACCTAAACCTCACACCGTATGCAAAAATTAATTCAAAATGAATCACAGACTTTGTATAAAATGTAAAACTATAAAACTTTCAGAAGAAAACATAGGAGAAAATCTCCAGGACTTAGAGCTGGGCTGTGGTTCTCAACCAAGGGTGATTTTGCCCGTCAGAGGACATCTTTCGATGTCTGGAGACATTTTTGATTTTCATGACTGGAGGTGACAGTGCTGCTGGCATCAAGTGGATACAAGCCAGAGATGCTGATAACCATCCTACTGTACACAGGATAGACCCCCCCAGAACAAAGAATTATCCAGTCCAAAATGTCAGTGGTGCCAAGGGTGAGAAACTCCAGTGTAGGAGAAAGTTCATAGACATGACACCAAAAGCATGATCCATAAAAGAAAAAAACTGATAAATTTAACTTTATCACGATTAAAACTTTTGAGCCAGTAGTAAAAAAATAAAACACAACCCCCCCCCCCCAAAACCCTCCAAATGATCCATATGAACAGACATTTCACCAAAGAGGGAATAAAATGTCAGGCATCATTAGACATTAGGGAAATGCAAATTAAAGAGATAGCATTAGGGGCCGGCCCAGTGGCGCAGTGGTTAAGTTCACACGTTCCACTTCGGCAGCCTGGGGTTTACGAGTTCAGATCCTGGGTTCAGACCTACACACTGCTTGTCAAGCCATGCTGTGGCAGGCGTTCCACATAAAATAGGAGAAGATGGGTACAGATGCTAGCTCAGGGCCCGTCTTCCTCAGCAAAAAGAGGAGGATTGGTGGTAGATGTTAGCTCAGGGCTAATCTTCCTCAAAAAAAAAAAAAGAGGTAGCATTAAACATGCATTAGAACTAAAATGAAAAATACTCATATTAGCAGCAGTGACAAGAATGCAGAGGACCTGGATCTCTCATGCGTGTCCAATGGGTCATTGGCCTTTGCCCGACGTCTGGGGCACTGAGAAAACCAGAACGACTTTCAGCTAAATGTCCTGCTTGAGTTTTCTTGCACTGCCTCTGAGATGCCAATTAGGTCTGCTATTCCTCAGGAAGCCTGGGTTTGGCTT
This sequence comes from Equus przewalskii, assembly GCF_037783145.1. Taxonomy (NCBI): domain Eukaryota; kingdom Metazoa; phylum Chordata; class Mammalia; order Perissodactyla; family Equidae; genus Equus; species Equus przewalskii. The sequence goes on along the minus strand of NC_091842.1, from coordinate 9,270,567 downwards.
GCTGTTGCACAGGGATCTTTCTCCTTGTGCCAAAAGAACATAGGTTTACACCTGGTCTGACTTTCCCCTGAGCGGGAGTGTTGGCTTTTTCTGACTTCTCACCTCAGGCGTCCCTTGGACTTTCACTTTGAGTGAGCAAAACCTCAGCTCAGTTTCACAACAGTTCCCTGCTGAGTTGGTAAATATGCCTTCAGGGCAAAAGCAGTTTTAAAGAATTCATTTACGCACCAGAAGCAAAGGCAACAAAAGCAAAAGTGAACAAGCGGAACTACGTAAACCTAAAAAGCTTGTGCACAGTGAAGGAGACAATCAGCAAAATGAAAAGGCAACCTATGGAAAGGGAGAAAATATTTGCAAATTATATATCTGATAAGGAGTTAATATCCAAAATACATAATGAACTCATACAACCAATAGCAAAAACAAACAATCCAATTGAAAATGGACAGAGGGAGCTGGCCCCGTGGCCGAGTGGTTAAGTTTGCGCGTTCTGCTGCAGGCGGCCCAGCGTTTCGTTGGTTCGAATCCTGGGCGTGGACATGGCACTGCTCATCAGACCACGCTGAGGCAGCGTCCCACATGCCACAACTAGAAGAACCCACAACGAAGAATACACAACTATGTACCGGGGGGCTTTGGGGAGAAAAAGGAAAAAAATAAAATTAAAAAAAAATGGACAGATGATCTGAATAGACGTTTTTCCAAAGAAGACATACAAATGGCCGACAGGTACACGAAAAGATCAGGGAAATGCAAATCAAAACCACAGTGAGACAATACTCACACCTGTCAGAATGGCTATTATCAAAAAGACAAGAAATAGCAAGTGTAGGTGAGGATGTGGAGAAAAGGGAACCCTTGTGGGCTGCTGGTAGGAATGCAAATTGATGCAGCTACTATGGAAAACAGTATGGTGGTTCCTCAAAAAATTTAAAAAATGGGGGGCCGGCCTGGTGGTGTAGTGGTTAAGTTCGCACGCTTTGCTTTGGCGGCCCAGGTTCATGGGGTTCAGGTCCCAGGTGCAGACCTACACACTGCTCATCAGGCTGTGCTGCGGTGGCAACCCACAAAATACAAAATAGAGGAAGATGGGCACAGATGTTAGCTCAGGGCCACTCTTCCTCAAGCAAAAAGAGGAAGATGGGCAATGGGTGCTATTCCCAGTGCCAATATTCCTCACCAAAAAAATAATAAATAAATAAATAAATGGAACTACCATATGATCCAGCAATTGCACTTCTGGGTATTTATCCAAAGGAAACAAAAACAAAAAGAAATTTTCACGCATTGAGGTATATGAGGAAGCCATTCTGGTTTATACCTGATTCAGCCTGACTTGTACCTGACAAACGTCCATCGTCCATCTGCTTTAACCATTAAAGTAACAGGTGCATTCACTCATTACCCTACGGCAAGGAACATGCTCTTTGAACGTAAAGATCAATGCCTCCTTCCCTGTGATGCCAGGTAAGTCTCCCTTCCCAGGGCACCAGGGTCATGTTGACCCGCTGTGTACGTGCTGAGCTGTAACAAAATATCTCCTTGAAACTTTGAGAAAAAAACGCACCCCTGTCATGCTTGATGTGTGTTCTTTGTTCTGAAATGTTATGTAAACTGTACTAAAAGCCATGCTTCTTGGCAATGCTTTCTTCCTTGGTGAAGGCTGTGCTCCCGGGCTAGTCCTCAGTTTGGCTCAAATAAAACTGTCTTCTATTTCTTATTAGAGATTGATTACTGGTTATTTGCTTCGACAACACTAATTCAAAAATACATCTGCACCCTCATGTTCGTTGCAGCGTTATTTACAATAGCCAAGACACAGAAACAACCTAAGTGTCCATCAATGGATGAATGGATAAAGAAAATAGTGTATACACACACACACACACACACACACAAAGGAATATTATTCAGCCATAAAAAAGAAGGAAATCCTGCTGTTTGCAACAACATGGATGGACCTTGAGGGCATCATGCTAAGTGAAATGAGAGACAGAGAAAGACAAGTATCGTATGATCTCACTTATTTGTGGAACCTAAAAAACAAAAACCCCCAGAACTTGTGGATACAGAGAACAGATTGGTGGTTGCCAGACACAGGAGCAGAGGGATGGGGAAAATGAGTGAAGTGGGTCAAAAGGTACAAACTTCTAGTTATAAAATAAATAAGCTCTGGGGATGTGGTGTGCAGCGTGCGGACTATAGTTAGCAATGCTGTGTTGTATATTCGAAAGTTACTAAGAGAGTAGATCTTAAAAGTCTTATCATAAGAAAAAAACTTGTAACATGTGTGGTGATGGATGTTAACACTTATTGTAATGATCATTTCACAATATATACAGACATTGAATCATTATGTTGTACACCCGAAACTAATATTATGTTTTGTATCAATTATATCTCGATTTAAAAAAAAAAGAGTTTATTAACCACCTCTGACATCTCCTAAATTGTGACCAGGTAATTCTTTGCTATCTTGTTAGGTCTTTAGTGCTTTCAAGATATTTTATTGGACTTCCTCTAGCAGTTTATGCAATTTTCTTTTTTTTTTTTTTTGAGGAAGATTAGCCCTGAGCTAACATCTGCTCCCAATCCTCCTCTTTTAGCTGAGGAAGGCTGGCCCTGAGCTGACATCTGTGCCCATCTTCCTCTACATTATATGTGGGACACCTACCGCAGCATGGCTTGCCAAGCGGTGCCATGTCCGCACCTGGGATCTGAACCGGCAAACCTCAGGCCACCGACGCGGAACGTGCGAACTTAACCGCTGCGCCACCGGGCCAGCCCCTTCCTCTAGCATTTTAGTTGTAATAACCTAGGAAGTAGAAATGTCCACAACATACAAACACCCTGTTCGCTCTGCTTAAAATGCTCTTCTCCACCCGCCTAGCTTATCCTCTAAGTCCCAGGCCAAATGCCACTTCTGCAAAAACGTTTCCGTATTTTCTAAGAAAAACCCCAAAGCACCAAATGTATACACCGCACCGTCACAGGCTTTATCCTTCTGTGTCTGGGCATGAGTAGTGAGAAATATGGACTGTGTCTTCTTCACTCGTGAACCAAATATGTCTTGAGTGCCTACATACATCAGGCATTGGGCTAAGTCTAGGACATATAAACATGAACTTTAGTCCCTGACCTCAAAGAAGTCACAGTTTTTAAAGGAGAACTCTGTCGCGATATTTCTGGTCGAGTGTGCTGTGAGCTGGGAGAGCTGGGAGCGGAAGAGGCTGAGGAAATGCCCAGGAGAGACGCCTCGCTCAGACCAAGAGGGTCGTGGAGAAGATGCTTGAGCTGAATCTTGAAAGACATCTATCTAGGTGAGCCAGCTGAGGAGAGACTCGGCGTGTTGACAGCAAAGGCAGCTATATGTGCAAAGGTCTAGAAGTGTGAAGGAAATTGAGGCAAGAAGCACACTTGTGAGAGATGGCACAGGACCGAGAAGTCTTAAGCTGAGACGTGTCAGGAGCTGGTTTGCAGTTTAGAAGTTTCATCTGGGAGCAGGGAGCAGACGGCCTGCGGCAGCAGGGGGGCGAGGATCCGAGACAAAGGGTGAGTGGATCAGCAGAAGCGCCATTGAAGTCGTTATCTCTGGCCGTTGAAGTCGTTATCTCTATCCTGTGTGTCAGTCTCTCCTTCTCTGCTGGCACTTGCCGTGTTGGCACTTACGCTTGCCCAGTTAATTATTAATTCTAATAATCAACTAACTGTGATAAATATATAGATAAATACATAACCACTCATCCTCCTCTAGCTGCCACCTGTCTCCTTTGTCCCAACGACTTCCTCCGTCCCCTGACTGCGCTGCCGCCCTTCTCCTCGAGGCGCCATCCTTCCCTTTTTGCTAAATCCAGGCACTCCTCTTTGACATTGACTTTCCAGTAGCGTGTGACACTATGACCCTTCTGCTCTCCTGGGCTCAGGCGTACATCTTCCCCCACCGCTCGGGCTGCTCTTCAGCCTTCACAGGAATGGCTTTCCAAGTATTTCCCTAAGCTCACCTCCTGCTTCCTCTACAGTGCGGGGAACAACGGCTGTCTCGCCCATCCCGATGCTGACGCCTCTCAGATCCTCACACCCTGCGTGGCGCATCCTCTGATTTTTAAGTCCGGCTGTTCCCGACGTGTGGACGTCTGCTCTTCTTCGGCTGCACAGCCTTCTCCCTCGTGCTCTACATCCAATCTGATACCAAGGCTTGGCAATCCTACCGTCAAATATCACTGGCATCCATCTCCATCCCCCTGCCCTCACCCAGACCTCCCTAAATCTCTCCTCAATCAACATCTCCCTGTCTCTCCCTCAATTCCATCCCGCCTCATGCTCCCAGAGTGACATTGTTAAGACGTAAATTAGACCATGCTATTCTCCTGCTTAAAACCTTCAATGGCTCCCCATGGCCTCTAGGATGAAGTCCCAGCTTCTTTAACTTATCACACAGGCCCTGTATCATCTGGACGCTGCTGCCTCGTTCCTCATCTGCCATCCCCTGCCGTTCCCCTATAACACAAGTCCTCTGTTTCATTTCTTTGGAAATCCCTTCTGATTTCTTGAACACTGTGACAGCCATGATTTATTGAGCACCTGCTTTTTTTCAGGCAACGTGCATTATTTCATTTGATCCTCAACAACATGCTGATTGTTGTTTCCGCTTTACAGATGATACAACTGAGGCTGAGGGAGGTTGAGAAACTTGCTCAAAGTCATTCAGTTATTAGTGTCTGGAGCTGGATCCAACCCAGGAGCACGACTCCAACGCCGTATTCTTAGCCTTTGCACCAAAAAGCACTTGACACCTCGCTGTGGCTGGCCAGCGGCCACTCAGCTTTGAGAACTCATCTGCCATCACCTCTTCAAAACCCTCCCCTAAATTCCGTCTTGTACTCACGACCCCTTGTTCTCATGATCCGCACAACTGAGCAAGCACATTCTGCCCGCTGTATTCTAAGAATTCCTTTACGTTAACCATTTTTTCTCCCTAGACAATGAATTTGTGTTGGGAAGGCTCCGGGGTTTTCTTTATCTTTGGATTTCTCTTCCTAAACATAGTACCAGGCAGGTAGTGGGTCCTGAGTAAAGGTTTACTGTGTGGAATTCCTGGCTCTGCTGCATACCAGATTGTGTAAACTTGGGCGAGCTCTGTCAGCGGCTGGGGCCTCAGTGTTCTCGTCTGAGTCAGTGTCCTTATCTGTAAAATGGGTATAATAATAGCAGCTATGGAGAGTGGCTGTAAGGATGAAGGGAGAATTTCTCTCCAGGCCAGCAAACAGTGAGTACTTAATAAGTCTATTATTAGACTGTAATGTATGCCTTCACAAAGGTGGGCCTCTCTATCCTGCCTTTGGGGCCAAACATCTTCACTGAAATCTCATCAGGGCCAACTGGGACCCGGGTCCTGCCCCACCAGCCCTGTGAGGCTGCAGGGTATATGGGCAGAATAGAGACCCGTCCCCGCACCCAGATCTCCTGCAGGGCTGGCAGGGACAGCTGGGGAGCTGAGAGGAAGTAGGGCGGCCCAGGCCTGGCCAGAGCAGAGGAGGCAACTGTGTTAGGGGGTCACAGGCCTCTGAGTCTAGGCTCCCAATGAGCATGAGAACCACCACCCCACACGCTTCTGAAAGGGCACCGAAGCTCGACTCTGTGCCGCCCTCTCTGGCCCCTCCTGGTCCTGCAAACCCCTGCCCCAGGACACCGAGGTGGGCTGCCAGAATGGTAAGGGGCCAACAGACCCCTGCCGAGGAGCTCGGTGATCCCAGGAGCTGTGCAGAGACCTTTGTCTTAGTGCCTGCGGGGGGTCTGGCACCAGTATCTGAAAACCTCCTCTGCGTTCCAGCTCCGAGTGAATGGCAGAAGCAATCGGAGAGGCCAGGCGTGCACAAAGCTTGCCTGGGAATCAGATCCGGAAAGCTCTGGAATAGCAAAATGGAACCCAAGGGAGGATTGTATTATGCAGCCAACAAGACTCTGTTAAGAAGGTGTCTGTATCTTTATAAAAAGAAATGAGTTTTCTCATGCAAGATGACCTTTTCCTGTTGTGTTAGTTTGCTAGGACTGCCATAACAAAGTAACCCAGACTAGGGGGCTTAAAGAACAGAAATTTATTATGTCACAGTCCTGGAGGCCGGAAGGCCAAGATCAAGGTGTCGGCAGGGTTGGTTTCTCCTGAGGCCTCTCTCCTTGGCTTGTAGGTGACTGTCTTCTCCCTGTGTCTTCACATGGCCTTCCCTTTGTGTGTGTCCTTGTCCTCATCTCCTCTTCTTATAAAGACACTAGTCATATCAGATTTTGGCCCACCCTAATGGTCTCATTTTAACTTAGTTACCTCTTTAAAGACCCTGTCTGCAAATACGGTCATTCTGACACGCTGGAGGTCACGACTTCAGCACAAGCATTTGAGGGGGATGCAAGTCAGCCTATAACACGTGTAAAGCTCAGGCAATTCAACAGCGAACAAAAACCTTCCAAACATATACAACGTTATCTAAATTACAAATTTCTTCAGGCTTTTCTCCTGCTTCCATCCTATCTCAGCTGTTAAATCAATAGAAGTCTCAGCGTTTTAAAAATCCCTTAACAACTTTGACATTTAGGAAGGCTCCTTGCCTGAGCCAGCTCTCAGATTTGCCCAGCTTGATGTGATCTCATTTTTCAGAGGAAGCAGCCTCTATTCAGCTCTCAGTCACAGCTGGCCTTCTGGAACATCCTTTCTAGCATCTGAACGCTTCCAAGTGGTGGGAGGAGATGGTTTTGTAAGGGGACATTTTGAGTAATCTATCTCACGCAGACATTCTTCTCCATGAATGACTGCGCTACCTGACTTTTTACCAGAAACAGACGCTTCTAAAAAAAGCATTACTTTTTTAAAAAAGTTGATCTACCGCATATCAAAAGAGAGAACGGTGCAGAGAAAAATCGTGGCCTGAAAACCAGGACACCTAGGAATTTTGAGAAAATTACTTCATCTCTATAATCCTGTTTCTTCCCTTGAAGCACAAGCGGCTGAATTAAAGGTCTCCACTTCTCCCCGGCTATAAAATTCTAAGCTTAATATGAAACAAACATGCAGCTTTCATCACGATGGCATCCTCCTAATTCACCCTAAAAATACAGATTATTCCATTAAATTCTGGCCTTAAGCATAGTTACCCCACTATTACTCATCTCAAATATTCCTTAGCAATGCAGAGGTGTAGCCCGGGGGAGGGACCAGATTTACAGAGAACAACCATGAACGTGCTGCAGAGACGTTAGCATCAGCAGCCACAGGTCTGCCACGAGGCCTCCCATTTCATCCAAGACAGATTCTCCCGACTTGGCCCTCATGCTCCCTCAACGTCTTATGGAGTCCTGCCCCCATGTCTTACAAAGCTGCTTGCTTTCCTGTATTCATTACTTCTTAGACCTAGTAAATATGTGTTAAAGACCCAAGGGTATGGGAGAAAACCTTATACGAGTCAAAATACAAGAGCACGTGCTGAGCGGCATTCCAGAAATTCCACTTGTGTGGTTTCTCTCCTGTGTGTGTTTCTCTCCATTGTTGCCTCATGTTTAAGCATCCTCTGACGGCCTCCCAGTTTCCTCACACGCAGAGGGCCACGCCACTGTGACTTCTCTAGTGCCGGAGCAGCTCTGAGGCCCGCCTGAAGGTTTTTCCACGCCCTTTACAGTCATATCGTTTCTCTCTGGGCTGACCTCCCTGCTGCTGAATATGGTGTGAGGCCCAAATGAAAGATTTCCCACATTCTCAACAGTCAAAGATTGTCTCTCCAACATGAATGGTCATACACTGAATGAGTTTTCCTTTTCCCCCGCAAGCTATTCCACACTGACCGCATTTTTCTCTTGTATGATTTACGTAAGTTTGTTTACGGTTTGAACTCTGGGTGAAGTTTTTCCCACCTTTATAGAGTTTCCCTCCCATATGAATCTTCTTGCATCTAATAGGATCTGCGCTTTCCAAGTGCTGCCCACATCCCTTACATTCATGTGGTCGTTACCCAGTGTGAATTCTCTGATATTCAGTAAGATGTGCATCTTGAATAAAAGTTTTCTCATGTTCACTATAGTCAAGGGTTTTATCTCCAGAGCAAAGCCTGGGGTGTTGACCGTGTTCCAAATACTGCTTAAACATTTGGTCATCTTTATGGGATTTCTCTTCCATAGCAACAGCGTCATGTTCAATAACTGTTGAGCTCAGACTGCACTTTCTCCCACACGGATCACACACAGAGTTTCCCCAATGCTGCTTCAGGTTGTTTCCATAATCTCTACACCCCCAGACTCAGACATGGGGGCAACAGCCTGTGGGCATCTTCTCAACCCAGCGATGAGTGGCAATTTCACTTCTGCAAAAAGTTCCTGCTTCTCAGTCAACGTTTTGTCCTCCCTCCCAGTCTCACAAGCAGAAGCAATAGAAAATGCAGATATCACCAATTCCCTGTTCATGGAAAAGAGAAACTACTTATTGGATAGCCATGGGGTTTTAGAGGCAAGCTTAAAAGAAAGAGTGCTTTTGAGTATCTACTCGTCTCTCAGGGTTAGTTAGCACTTTACTCACACACACAGACAACAGAAGCTATGTGTCCTGCTATGGTCTGAATGTTGTGTCACCAATATTCCTATTTTAAAATCCTAACCCCAAGATGATGGTGTTAGGAAGTGGGCTCTCACCAGACGCCTAACCTGCCACCGTCTTGATCTTAGACTTCCCAGCCTCCAGAACTGTGAGAAATAAATGTGGCTTATAAGCCACTCACTTTATGATATTTTGTTATAGCAGCCCAAAAAGACTAAGACATGTATTTTTTTCCTGAGGAAGATTAGCCCTGAGCTAACATCTGCCACCAATCCCCCTCTTTTTGCAGAGGAAGACTGGCCCTGAGCTAACCCCCGTGCCCATCTTCCTCTAATTTATATGTGGGACACCTGCCACAGCATGGCTTGACAAGTGGTGTGTAGGTCTGCACCCGGGATCCCAACTTGCAGACTCTGGGCCGCCAAAGCAGAACGTGCAAACTTAACCACTGTGCCACCAGGCCAGCCCTAAGACATGTGTTGAATATAAACAGATATAAAGACATTCTTCCGTGAAACTAGTTTTGATATTTCTGGTCTAGAGCTCTTTGGCAAGTATGCTTATAACGTTTATTCTTGTGGTGATGATAAGTTGATTTTAGTAAAGACTCTATCTTGATGGCATCTAGTCAAAGTTTCCCTCAGGATGACCTTGAAACAATTGACCAATATTGGCTGTCTTGGATACTTGGGAGCTTGGAGCTGGGACACCATGAAGGAAAAGTGGGAGAGGTCCAGCAGAAGTTCTAGAATAGCTACACAGGAGGGTCTTGGGGGTGGTAATCTGATTGGAAAGTGGTGAGAGGCTGAATAAGGAATTTATCCTGAAGCTGCGTCTGCATAGTAAGAATTCAGATTTTCGTAATAAGACTGACATAATTACTTAATGTGATTTTGGGAAGAGGGGGCTGACGGAGACTGGGGAGCTGCATCTTGCTCGCCCACTCCTGGTGCTGCCACAACTCTCTGCGCCATTGCAATGATAAATTAAATTCTGGTCCAGGGGCAAAATTTTCCATAAGGATTCCTCTCTCTTTGTTATTGTCAAGGTCAAGCAGAAGATAATTGGTTCGACATTCCTAGTAGCTGTAGACATTAAAAATTGTCCATAAAGCCATTAAGCACACCAGATGACACCATGGAATACAGTGATTATAGTTGTTACCTTTTAGATCTGGGGAAGGGAGACGCTAGGACTGCCGCCCTCAGCTTAGTTAGGTCAGCTGTAGGCTCCTTTTCCTATCAATAATCTGTACCCTTGAGGAATATTTGCTACATGAGTAGGTGAGTGAATGAATGAATCTGGACCCTCTCGCTTAACTTAACACTTCTACTTGGTGAAAACATTGCTGAATTTGTTAAACGGTATGGAAAAGAAGCCAAGAACAAAATCGAGGGAACATGCCGACTGCTATTTCATTTCCAGCCAGTGGGCTCAGTGAGGGAGGCCACACCTATTTCACTTACCCTGGCCCAGAAAACACCCCTCATTAGCACTTGACCACAAGACTCGTCTACAATGAGCTTCTACGATTTTGTCGTGACATCATTCTTCTGGCTGTCAGTCACAAAGGCAAATCAGACAGGAAATAATGGGAGCCAAGTGTAGAGAGCAGGGGGGATGACCAAGAGGAAGGGAAGAAACAGAGAAACCAGAAATTCAGGGGCAGAGTCAAGGTTACCCAGAACAACATCTCAGGGAACAGATTATAGTGAACAGCCCACCTGGCCAAAAGCTAGGCAAAAGGGGAAAAGAATAAAACTTACAGAAAATCTTATTTAATTGGAAGAAAATAAAATAATACTATCTGTGATATCAAAGAACAGCACTGCTTATAATCTCTAGCTTGTTATAACTTACAGATTGCAAATAAATTTAACATATGAATTCAAATATCTCTTTTTTGCTGCAATGCCTTCCTGAGAATCAGGTTGCAAAGCAGATCCTATGTTCCCAATGAATAAAGTTGCATTCCAGACCAGAGACAGAACATCATCTAAATCGCAGCTTTAAATAATAGAGCATGAAAGAAAATAATCAAATATCCTAAAAGTCGGCTCCACGTCCTACACGGTTAGTATAGAGGTGCTTACAAAATGGATGCTTCTTTTAGTTGATATGCTTTGAAATATAAAATTAACCCATCACTCTATTGCATCAAAAACTTGAGCTGGTTAAGACCAGTGTCTAGTTATGATAAACACTAAACACTACATTTACTGAAGTAACAATCTCCTTCAAATTAGATTAGCATACGTCAGTTAGGGTTCAGTCAGAACATGGAGCAACCCTGAGTTCCGTGGAAGATGCCCTAGAATTTTAAGAACCAAAGAGTGGTCCCCAGATGCATCAGCCTCCCTCGGAATTGTTTAGAAAGACAGATTCTTGGGCGCTACCCTACTGAGTCAGAAACTCTGGGGATGTAGTCCAGCTACCTCTGTTTTAATATGCTCTCCAGGGAATTCTGGTGCATCTAACAGTTGAAACCGACTGTTCCAGAGCTCAAGTAAAAACCCGAGGTTCGGTGATAGCTAAAACCAAGTCCAAATAGTGAAGCTGATAGTAGCATCTGGGTGAAAGTGTGATGTAGGGTTTAGGAAAGGGGGAATGACAAAAGTCCCACATGACTATGCTGACCAGATGTCTGGTTTGCCAGGAGAGTCCCAGTTTACTCCTGTTGTCCTTGTGTAACTACTGACATTGTAACCATCATGGACCAATTTGTATGGGCCCTATTGTATCAATAACAAAATATCAAAGTTATCTTGCAGGAGCAATGAGCAAAAAGTGCAAGTCGTGTAGCAGGAGCATGTGCAAAAGACAGAAACCTTGTCCTCAGATGACCTCGAGCCACCTAGGAGCCAAAAGCTCCCTAACTACGGAACTTGATGTGATGAGAAAGTGGTGCAGAAAACCTAACAAGAAGCAAGTGGTCCCTTGATTTGTAGCACACACAACTCATAAGACCCTTACACTCCCGCCATCCAATCAGATTCCGCCAACGTAGCATTTTGCAAAACCTCTCCCACTCCCAACTACTTGCAAGCCTGTCCCGGCTTCAGCTCAGGGAGACCAGTTTGAGTTTTGCCTCCTGTCTCTTTGCTGGTCAGCCATGCAATAAAGCTCTTTCTTTTCTCATAGTATCGGCTTCTGTGGGCGTTGGGCAGCAGGCTCTTAACTCGGTAACAATATCACTACTGTTTCACTCTCAAAAGTGTCCCTGTTTGGATAATAAATTATACGGCCACCAATACAATGCTTCATTTTATTAGACAGAGTAGGAAGGGGAGCATCACTGAGAAGACCTTTCCATCCCTCACATGCAAGCACAACAACCAGGTCCTTAGGATTTTTGATTATTTCTTATTTCTCTCCCATCTGCCTTGTCCTGTTTCCCTCACTCACCTGTGACAGACCCTCTCAAGTCCCCTCTGTCCTCTCGCTCTCCATCTGGCCAGAAGATCAGAGTGGATGTGTTAACTGGAAGTCCTAATGATGGCAAAGGAAGTGGGGAGACATGTTCTGTGATGGCAAAATGAAGCTGAAGCCATCCAAGGTCCGTCTTAGCTCTTGAAATCTTTGGAGCAGAAGAAAGAAATGACCAGAAGGATGAATCTGAATTGGCTGAAGAGGCCTTCGGGATGAAGCTTCTCGGGGCTGAGTTCCTTTAAGAAGGAGGATAAAACAAGCTGAACAAAAAGGACAACTAACTCATTGGCTCTTTCTCGAGTGAGCATATCCAAATTAAAATGCCGGGAGAAAGGAAAAGCATCTTCCACAGGGATTTTTAAAGCTTAAAAGGTAACATACAGCTTAAGAAACCTTCCTATTACTGCCAAAGCCCAGATTGGTGTATTTTATTATTGGTGTATGTTGATAGTCAGTTCACATTTATAGAATAAGTCTCACTATGTGAAGAAAAATAGTTGACCAGCAAAGGAAAATTTGGAGAGATGTTGTATTTCAATAGAAAAATAGATCTCTTCTGATTATTTAGTGTGATTAACTAAGTAAATTTGTAAACAAAATCTGACTTTAACAACATAAATGTTTGAGTGATCATAAGATACATTTTCTTCTTAGAAAGAACGTTGGGCAACAATGACCAATAAAATGAAGTTAAAATTTTTTAACAGATGTGACTCTCCCTTTAGCCATGATTTCAATTTAATTTGGAGCCCTGAAAAAACGATGTGATGACTTTTGCTTCTGATAATAGTAGGCAGGGTAATTCAGCTCAGGTCTCCTAGTGATGAGACTCAAAACCCAGTCAGAAGACAAAACACATCTGCTTGAAGGCATCAGAGAGTTAACAAAAGAGTGAAGAATTACCAGCCCAGAATCCAGGAAAGGAAGGAGGCTCTGCAATGTGAGCCTGGCCTTGAGGGCTGCCTTTCTCCTGGGGACATACACCAACTCCAGGGCTGCTGGCTGGGAGGCCAGTTAGCTTTCTTTTTTTCTTTTTTCTTTTTGGTAACATTTTATCAAAGTAAATTATACATACTTAAAGGTGCACAAATCATAAGTTTACAGCTCAATTAATTTTTACAATGTGAATATAGACACCCAGACAAAAAAATAGGACAGCATCCCAGAAAACCCCTCACAGTCTTTTCCAATCTCTGCCTGCCCCCACAAAGAATGACTGCTAACACAACTTCAAATATACAGATGATTTTTGTCTGGTTTTGCACTCTGTTTAAACATAATCATGCAAAGTACAATTTTGGTACATCCATACAATGGAATACTATGCAGCAATGAAAAATGAACAAATTGGAGTTACATACAATAATATGGATGAATCTCACAAACAACAAATTCAGTGAGAAAAACCAGACACTAAACAGTACAAGTAAGTTTAAACACACACAAAAAAACCAAACTATAGTATTTAGGGATGCATTTTTGGTGGTAAAACTATAAAGAAAAGCATAAAAAGAAATTGTGACTGTAAAAATCAGGATATTGGTTACTATTGGAGAGGTAGGAGGGTGTAATATTGGTAGTGGGTCCAAATTGTGGGAGGGGAAGCTTCTGGAAGACGGGCGTAGGGAAGGAAGACAAATCCTCTAACCAATGGGTCCTTCTGGCTGGGCTATGAATTAAATTCACCTGAGACAGATAAACAGGAGAAAATTAACCAAAGCTTTATAGCATGTATACATGGGAGAGACTCAGGAAAACTGGGTAACTCACCAAAATGGCCAAGCTGCCAGCTTAAATATCATCTTCAGCTAAAGACAAAGGAAGGTGTTGGAGGCAGCGGTCTGAGCCTTCAAAGGGGAGGCAGGCAATTCACATGGAAATGGAAAAGCAAATTTTGATAAATAGAAATCTGATAAGAGTGGGCTTAGCAAGGACCCTCCCAGTCTACCAATATTCAGAGTTATCTATGGCAATGGCCTGTCCTGGGGACAGGCCTTCTATCTTAAATTTCTTTCAGGCCATTCAGGGGAGGGTCAAAGTTTCTTTCAGAGTCTTTTGTTCTTGAAAATGATGAAGGCAAAGCGACATAGTGTGAGGTGGCCACTCTGATCCTCCACACTAGGAATGTTCTACGTCTTGACTGAGTGGTGGCTACGTGGTGGTTCATTTGGTAAAAATCACTGAGCTCTACTCTGGTGTACTTTTTTGCATGTGTGTTATACTTCAAAATAAAGAGGTTTTGAAACTGCTTAACGAAATGACATGGTTATAACCCATGATATAACTTATTTGGCTGCCCTGGGAAATCATATAATTGCCTGAAAATGTGAACACCTACGATCACCACGAGTTAGTTCCACATCCAGGGTCAGTTGGGCGCATTCCAGGTCTCCCGGCAGGCTCGGGGCTATGCTATATTTTGAAATTTTCAACTGTGGAGATCAGAAAGAAACCCCGCTAATCCCCTGCATTATATATTTGTAGCAAATAATAGAAACCAACTTGAGTTAGCTTAAAAAGGAAAAGAGGACAGTCTTTCCCCAGGATCTAACCTTAGGACTGTAGACACCCACAGGAGGGACCCACCGGGACCTGAAAGGACACCAGCCGACCGAGGCAGCCCTGCCCTCAGGATCTTTTGTTCGGTCCACAGGTTCTCTTGTCTCCGATTTCCTTTGTATATGCCCTGCATTCTTCTCTCTATATATAGACGGGCTTGGTCTGACTCTCATGCACAGAGCACAATGAGGACCCCCCACAGCTGCTGAGTTTACACAGCCCTCAGGTCAGCCACAGGCAGAGGCTGGGCTAACTATGGCTAAGTCCCGAGAGGGAATCTGCTTGACTCATCTTGATCCAAAAACTCTGGGCCCATCCAGGTGTATGGTGGCATTTCCCAAAGGAAAGATATAATGGTGAACTGCACAGATGGTCTAAAAAAGCGATAGAGCTGTAACGAATTGCACAAACCGCATACCTGGATGTTTAAAACAGTCCTTTTCCTTATATTTCAGAATCGGGAAAGAAAATGTTTGGTCTCTATACTAAGGGTTGTTTCTGCCCCTCTGCCACTGTCTAATGCAGCCATCACCAAATAGGTTTCCCATTTAAAATGAATAGTTACTCAAAGCTTTAAAATTCAATTGCTATCATAAAGGACAAATCCACAAAGATGGAGAGGGTTCCTCTCACTGGTAAACTGGTTATAATTAGCATGAATAAAGCCAAGTCACAAACAGCAGAGGTCAAATACTGGAATCCAACATGCCCGTCTGGCCTCAGATCTGTCTTTTTATTTTAACGATTGGCACCTGAGCTAACAACTGTTGCCAGTTTTTTTTTTTTTTTCTGCTTTATCTCCCCAAATCCCCCCAGTACATAGTTGTATATCTTAGTTGCAGGTCCTTCTAGTTGTGGCATGTGGGACACCGCCTCAACATGGCCTGACGAGTGCTGCCATGTCTGCGCCCAGGATCCGAACCAGCTAAATCCTGGGCCACCACAGCAGAGTGCACAAACTTAATCACTCAGCCATGGGGCCCGCCCCTCAGATCTGTTTTGTTGGGCTACCTCGGTGTTACCCTAAAACTTGAGTTCCAGGCTGCATGTGCACTCTCCAGTACCCCACGAGCTTCCTCACTCCTCAGTAACCCCGACCCTATGGATTTACAATCTTATTACCAATGGATTCTAAATCATTGGTGTTTGTGGCTTCTTATCAATTTACATAATTAAATGGTCAATGATTGAATCTCTCTGAATCTAACAACTATTTAAGTAATTAAATAGGAAATGCAGCACATTCAAAGTAATTCTAGGTCAGCTTGCTTGAAATCCGCTGTCTAAAGCTAATTCACTTAGAGCCACTAATAGCTAATGGTTTAATTATCTATTCATACACTTACTTATAGTGAATCACTTAAAGTCTTATCTGTCACATTTCCAACATCTCTCTTTTTTCCAGCTTTGTTAAGATTTAATTGGCATATAATATTGTGTAAGTTTAATGTGCATAACATGATGGTTTGATACATGTATTTTTTTTTGGTGTGGTGAGACCATTTAAGACCCACTCTCTTAGCAACTTTCAAGTATAGAATACAGTACTGACAACTATAGTCACCCTGCTGGACATTAGATTGCCAGAATTTACTCATTTTGTAACTGGAACTTTGTATCCTTTGACCAACATCTCCCCATTTTCCCACCCCCCACACCCTGGCAAGCATCATTCTACTCTAACTTTCTATGAGTTCAGCTTTCTAAGATTCCACATGTAAGTGAGATCAGACAGCATTTGTCTTTCTCCCAACTTATTTCACTTAGCATAATGCCCTCAAGGTCCATCTGTGTTGTCAAAAATGGCAGGATTTCCTTCTTTTTTATGGCTGGGATATTATTCCATTGTATATTTATATGTATACCACATTTTCTTTATCCATTCTTCCATCAATGGACACTTCGGTTGCTTCCATATCTTGGCTATCGTGCTGCAATGAACATGTGGGTACAGATATCTCTTCAAGGCAGTGATTTCATTTCCTTTGGCTATATACCCAAAAACAGAATTGCTGGATCATATAGTAGTTCTATTTTTATTCTAGGGGGAAACCTCCATACTGTTTTCCATAGTGGCTGCACCAATTTACATTCCCACTAACAGTGCACAAGGCTCCCTTTTTCTCCACATCCTCAGTAACAGTTATTATCTTTTATCTTTTTGATAGCCATTCCGACAGGTGTGAAGTGATATCTCATTGTGGTTTTGATTTGCATTTCCCTGATGATTACTGATACTGAGCACCTTTTTGTATACCTGTTGGCCGTTTATATGTCTGTCAGAAAGATGTCTATTCAGGTCCTTTGCCCATTTTTTAATTGGATTATTTGTCTTTTTGCACTTGAGTTGTATGAGTTCCTTATATATTTTGGATATTAACCCTTTATCAGATATGTGATTAGCAAATATCCTCTCCCATTCTGTAGGTCACCTTTTCATTTTGTTGATGGTTTCCTTTGCTCTGGAGAAGCATTTTAGTTTGATGTGGTCCCACTTGTTTATTTTCGCTTTTGTTGCCTGTGCTTTTTGTGTCATGTCCAAAAAGTCATTGCCAAGACGAATGGCAGGGAGTTTTTTCCCAACATTTCTTAAATAAAATGATTTCCTCCCCATTTGAAAATATTTGTATTTTTACATGCATTTTTTCTCTTTCGCCTAGTTTTGAGTATTTCATGGAATTTTTAGCCAATTCACTAAGTGTATTTCCACCTTAAGCTTACGTTTAAAAAAAAGCACCTATTAGACTAAATGCATTTCATACGGGACACGTCAGCAACTAATTGCCCTGAGGAACTCAAGGGGGGAGTCTGGAAGCATTGAACCGTTTTTCCAAATTGTTCTTTTTCCTTTTGTTATGTTAAGGAGATGCAATCACCAACCACCCTGGACCGGACCAGGCCTCACCACCAGAGCTGCGCCCATGACCTTTGCCTTACTTTTAATGCTAAGATCTTTCCCGAGGACCTTAGGCCTTATTACTGCAACCTGCAGTGTATGTGGAAGTGTGTTTTCCAGCTGAGCCTGAGCAAGTGAATATCCTCCTCTCCCTTTTGAATATTCATTCCTATCCGAAATAAGTGTCCCTGCTTCCCTTTGTTCAAGGACACCATGACTTTGGAAATGATTCCACTTGGCCTCCTATTTGCTGCAAATATACTTTACTTTGTGAGACAACTCCTTCTGGTGGAGAGGCTGATTTAACCCACCAGGAGGGAACCCACTTTGTTTCAGTAACAGACATACAGAGCTTATCCCTTTTTGAGCGTTAACTATCCTTTTAGGAACCGTTTTCAGTTTTACCTACTTTCAAATATCCAAGGATCTTTTTTTTTTTTCCAATTTTATGCTTGAAATGTTTAACAGAGCAAAAAAGGAAGCAGCAGCTACCATAATAAAAAGACATCTATAAACACAGCAAAGCCAAAAAGATGGAAAAAAAAAAAAACCCATGTAAAAAACCTATCATGAAATAAATATTTTACATTGAACTAAAATTAGAACGTCAATATTTCTCTGTTTGGGTTGATTACTAGTTAGCCAAGCTTAAGACAAACTGACCTGCTCGCATCCAAAGTTACCCAGTTAGAACGTGTCCCTTATTGGGGCAACTCTGGTTAAAAGACCTGGACCATTACTCACAGCCTCTCCTTTTTCTTTGCAGCCCAGTGTATACCCCATCCCCTCCCCACTAACATCAACAAAATGGAACTTACACTCAAAATATGGCTAAATTAAGAGTTGTGGTTCTTAAAGCAATAAATGTTCATTACAACAGAAACTCAAAAGGCCTCCTCTCTAGATGGCAGAATCCTTAGCCAGTAAAACCGTGTTCCTGTAATTCTCCAGCATGACATTCTCTAAAGACAGCCCTCTGACCCTGGTACAGCAACTCCATTCGCCTTTGGTGACGTACACAGCCACATCCTGCAAGGTCCAAGAGTCCTGAAAAAATTCCTAAAGTCAGTAATCCAGTAGGTCAGGGTGGGATGGCAGGGGCAGTGTATGAGGTATTCTGATTCTTCTTCTGGCAGCTTGAATTCATTGCCAAACGACAACTCAGTGATCCAGAAAATTCTCTCGCCCCTTCCTGGGTTTTCCTTCTTCTTCCGTTTCTCAAATCCTAAGACCAAAGTGGCGTTGAAAATAATAAGAAATTTTCACATATCAGAGGTGTAGGGGAGGAAGAAATTTCCTCTACCCACTCTAGGTTCCTCTGCCCAGGCTATGAATTAAATTGACATGAGACAGAGTAACAGGAGAAAATGAAACAAAGCTTTAAAGCATGTATACACAGGAGAGACTCAGGAAAACTGAGCAACTCACCAAAATGGTGGAGGTTCTCATCTTAAATACCATCTTCAGCTAAAGACAAAGGAGGAGGATGCCGGTGGAGGAAGTCAGTTATGGGAGATTACCAGAAAAGCACAGTAAACAAGAGTAAGGTTATTATGCAAATTTAAGTCCTTGCCTTCGGTGTCGATAAGAGTTTCTAGAGATAAGGTCTTCCCCCCTCTTCCCGGTATAGAGGGAGACACCTTACAGATGGAGATTTCCCTTACAATGTAAATGTTTCTTACAAAGTGTAAGTAAATTCTACTTTTTAGAGTTTCTCTCATGTCTACAGTTTTAAAAAGCAACCAGCCCAAAGTAATCCTCAGGTCAAAGAGATGCATTTGGGGTGGCCAATTCCAGTCCCCCATGGAGGCATATGGGGAAGTCGTCAGGTTTAAACCTGATTCTGCCTAACTTGTTTTTCCCAACAGCAGCCTGACTTATGGTCTGTCAAACATGCACTGTACATCTGCTTTAAACATTAAACATTATCCCAAAGCAAATAATGCACTCTTTGAAGATAAGGATGAATGCCTTCTGTCCTCTGACATCAATACCAATGCTCTTTTGAAGATAAGTTTTTCTTCCCAGGAGCCGGGGTCAGGTTGACTCACTGTGTATGTGCTTAACTGCAGCAAAATATCTCCTTTTGACTCTGAAAAAAAAGTGTATCCCTGCACGCTCGGTGTCTGTTTTTTGTTCTGAAATGGTATATAATCATGCTCCAAACTAAGCTTCTCCAGATTGCTCTCTTCCTTGGTGGAGACCGCACTTTCAGGTTATAAGTCCTCAGCTTGGCTCAAATAAAACTCACCTTCTCTCTCTTACCAATAGATCCATTATTGATTATCTGCATCAATAGTGGTAAATGGCAGAGGTGGTATCATTTCCAGAGTGGACAAGCAGGATAATCACATCGAAATAGTTTAATTTAAGGTACATCTGTTGTTTGAAGAAAAATCCCTCTTTGTCTATGTCATTGCTTTCTGAAATTCACTCATTTGGAAGAGGCACTCCAAATAAGTGAAATTATATTATTCATTCCTCCAGATGAAGGTATTTGTGGAAAGTCACCATCATTGAGAGGTAATATTGTTGAGGTCACCACCATTACAGCCCTGTCTTTTCTCCTTTGGTGGACTGAAAGAGTAGTTTGATGTTATTTCTCCATATGTTTACCTCCACACCTCATCCCTTTTAAAATCTCTTTCTGTCCCTATCACACTAGTGAAATTACTCTTTCGAGGCTCACCACCAATGGCCAACTAGTATCAAATCTAGTGGCCTGTTTTTGGTCCTCATCCTACCTAATGTCTTCCCAACCTTCAGAATAACTGTCCACCAGCACCTACTGACGTTCTCTCTAGGTGATCAGGACACCAGCTTCCCTGGGCTTCCTCCTGGCCACTCCTAAGTCCACTCCTTCTTGGACTCTTTTTCTCTCTTCTCTTCCTCTACCTACTTCTTAAAGGTTTTCTGGTCCCTGCGGTCCCGCCTTTGATCTCTATTTGCACTGTCTCTATTTACATGTTCTTTCTCCTACATATTTAGGGAATGACACACTTGTTCACCCCTATGCCAAGCTAGAAACCTAGAAGCAATCATGGATTCCTCCCACTCCCTCGTCCTCCACATCCAATTGGCCACCAAGTTCTGTCCGTTTTAACAAAGAAACACTTCCTCCTTCTAGTATTTTCCTGTTAGTTTCACTGCCAGCGCCTTAGCCTAGGTCTTCATTGATTCTGGTCTGACCTATCACCATAGCCTTCACACTGGTCTCTCTGCCTCTCAAATAGCCTCCCCACCACAGTAGCAAGATTTGCCATCCTAGTAAACAAGGCAGATCTCTATTCCCCCAAAGCCCTTTTCTCTGCTTAAAGAATGGATTGAAAACTTCATTGCATGGCACACAAGGTCTCTATGACTTATTCTGCAGACCCCTCTCCTGTCTTCCTTCCAGAATACATTGCCCCCCACTCCCGGCCCTTTCCTGAGAATGCCTGTTGTGTGCTCCCTGTTCGTAGAATGCCTTTTCTCAACTTCCCCGCCTTCCCTATCCTTCAAGACGCTGGTTCAGATGTCAACTCGCAGGTTTCTTCCCTGAAGACTTTCCCGGCACCTCAGGCAGCTGCCTTACCCGCTCCTGCACTGCCCTTTGGCAGTCCATATAGATAGTAATGATTGCTTTTTCTCCCCAAAGCCCCCCGGTATATAGTTGTGTATTTTTTTTAGTTGTGGGTCCTTCTAGTTGTGGTATGTGGGATGCCGCCTCAGCATGGCCTGATGAGCGTGCCATGTCTGCGCCTAGGATCCGAACCAGCAAAACCCTGGGCCTCCAAAGTGGAGCGCACAAACTTAACCACCTGGCCACGGGGCGGCCCGATAGTAATGACTGCTAACTTTTATAGCATGCTTGTGATGTGTGCCAAGAGCTATACATCCATTATCTCACACTAACTCTTCACCATAGATTCACTAGGAAGGCATTAGTATTTTTATCCTGATTTTTCAGCTGAAGAAACTGAAGCTTAGTCAGATAAGGCGAACTGACCGCAGCCAGACGTCTGTTCAAGGATGAGGCTCATTTCGACTTTTCCACTGTCCAGTGGTTGTCAGCCTCCAGCAGGCATCAGAACCACCTACAAGGCTCGTCAAACACTGACCGCTGGGCCCCACTCCAGGACTTTCTCATTCATCAGGTGAGGAACGGGGTCCAATAACCCGCATTTCTAACAATCCCCCGGTGATGCTCACGCTGCCGGTCCCAGGACTGCACTTTGAGAACCACGTTTCACACTTTTGCTCCTCAAAGTGTGTCACAGAGTCTACAGCATCCGCATCCCCTGGGAGCTTGTTGGAAATGCAGCATTTGGGGTCTCCCCCAGCCCTACCGAATGTGCATTTTTATCAAGATACCAGGTGATTCGTGTGCACGTTAAAGTTTTCGTGCGCTCCTCACACACTTTTGGACCGAGCCAGACTCCAGAGAAGGGAACAGGTAGATCTTAATTTAGAGAGACCGTCTCTAGGACAAGGATCAGCAAGGAAAACTTCGGTCACCCCGGCGCCACAAGAGCTGGTCGCCGACCAGCGCGGCAGAGCGTGAGGCTAGGGACTCCCAAGTCTCGGCACCGCCCCCTCCACCGCCCAGTCGCGCCTCGCCCCGCCCCCCGGTGGAGCCGCGCTCGCTAATTGGCCAGCGGAGCCCTCGCGCCCCGCCCCAGGCTCTGCTCGACCCCGCCTCCACGCGGAGGGCGGCTACTGCGCAGACGCCGACGGTGCGCTCTCCCCTCGCGTCTACCCGGGTCCTCCGGACCACCGAGCCCTGCTCCTAGAGGAGCCCAGGAAGAGGCACCTACGTCTCGCGTCCTGCGGTGCCCACCGAGCCGCCACCCGGAAGTGCATACGTCTCCCGGGTTCTTAGCGTGTTTGTTGGAATGTCTGCCGTTTCTTTTTCATTCACCCCCACAGACGATTCTTCCGTGCCTGCCGTTTGGCAGAGATGAACAGTTCCCTGTCCACGTAAAGGATTGTAAGACTGGGTGGTGAGTGCTGTGCGTCCCAGGAGCTGGAGGCGCGGGGCCGGAGAGAAGCAAGCTGTCCCAGAGGGGTGCGCTCGAGTGGCTGGTGGGCGGAGATCTCCGGTTGGAGAGCACTCCTCGTAGAAGGGTGGCAGTCATGAACACGTCTCCGCCTGCAGGGTGCGTGGGTGCCTGCCGGTGACGCTGGAAAGGTAAGCAGGGGCGACCCTGAGGGGCTTGTGTGCATGATAAGAAATTTAACCAATGTCCTGAGTAGCTTAGACGGTGTTGTAATCCGGATGTATGAACTCTGATTTGCACTTTAAAATACAACTGGCAGCCGGGCAGAGTTGGAGGAGGGGAAAAATGGAGGCGGGGGTGGCCTGACATGGTAGATTTTTCGTTAGCAGTCTTGTGTCTTCCACTAAGATGTAACTCCCATGAGAGAAAGACTATCTGTGTCTGCTTCGTTCATTTCTCTAACTCAGCGCTTGGAAGAGTGACTGGCACACGGTAGGCCCTTATCAGACCTTTCGTGGATGAATGAATGAATCGGTTTGCCTCGATAGCACTTCCTAACTGACTGGACAGTAGATGAAGTGGGAAATAGAAGAGAGCGATCGCCGAAGATTGGAAGAACACAGATAGTGGACACCTGTTCAGTGGGTGTTTGCTGAGCACCTCTCCTGGGCTGACCACGACAAGATGCTGTAGGGCACCAGTCCAGGACAGGCTCCAACTTCTGGTGTAGTTAAGGGAAGGGCTCTGGGCCCAGAATCCAATAACAAGGACCAGTTGTCCGTTTCAGTCCCACCAACAAAAAATGTCAGTTTCCTTTCTGCCTACTCACATGACCACATTTGAGAAGTACACGCTTTTTTCCTTTGTGTTGAACATTCCCGTCCACGTGAGTAGAATCCATATGACTGCGACTTTAAGGCTGGTTTTTATTTCATTATATTGATGTATCATCATTTAATAAAACCATTCCCAGGCATTTTTGTTGTTTTTACCTTCACAGATATCCTGGAATGAGTATCTTCATTTCTTCCTTTTCATTTTTTTTTTTTTTTTGCTTTTGTTGACTCTTTCCATAGGTGTAGATTACTAGTCAAATAACATTACATCTTGTAGCTCTTACCACACGTTGCCTCATTGCTTTCCAAAAAGTTAATAATGCCAACAGCAATATCCAGTTATGCAACAGTTACAAATTGATTATCTACTGGTGCCAGGCACTGAGTTAGTGCTGGGGGCATAATATGAGTGAAATAGACACAGAGCCTGCCTTTTTGTAGCTTCCAGTCTAGTCCGGGAGGGTGGCATGAATCACGTCATCATACAAGTGGAGAATGACAGACTGACAAATAGTGTGAATGAAAAATACCAGCCACTAGCCAAGAGGCTGAAGCCAGTTTTACAATTTCAGCAGCACTGGTGGTAGTATGGGGGGTTCATTTTAAATTTTACTAGTGTGCTCCCTGAGAAATGGTTTCTCAGGATTGCTTTGCTTGTTTTGGTTTCAAATTGACCTGAATTGTACCTTCCTGGTTCACCTGCTGCTTAAGGGCAGTGCTCTGTTGTAAATCAACAAAAACTTTACAAATTTAGGCCTCGGTTTTTAAAAGATGTGTAGCTGGAGTCTACTTATGAACTTGTCCTATCCTTTCCTTGGGTTTGCTCTTCAACGCGCTCCCCCTCTCCTCTGAGCGCTGGGCCGGTCTCTCTCCTCTTAGCTGAGGAGGCAGCAGTGACCCCGTGCAGGGCAGGCCTCAGCTTTGAATCCCAGCTCCTCCACTTAGCTCTGTGGCCCTGGACAGATTTCTGAACGTTTTTGAGACCCAGTTTCCTCATGGGCCAGATGGAGCTAATGACAGCACCTTCCTGGTGTGATTTTTCGGCCACATGTCATGTCTGAGCCTTTGTTTATGTGGGGAAAAATAGATGAGAGCAGAATCGAGTCTCTGGCTCCTGGCAGAATGTAATACCATGCCCAAACCAATCCTTGTGGGGCTCCCCAAAACACAGAGCTAACGAAGAAAGGAATGTGCGGGTTACACTTTCCTCTTCTGCAAACGTAGGATGGGTAACGCTCTCCCCCTGTACAGGAGCCCTCGTCTAATCTGGGCACGAGAGAAGGCCTCCCTGAGGAAGAACCTTAGAGCTGAGAACTTCAGATGCAGAGTCGTTCCCTCGGCCATCTGGGCCTGCACTTCTCTGGCATCCTACACTCTCTCTCAGGCATGCAGTCCGTCAGCACGTCCTGCCAGCTGTCACTTCTGACCATATATCCTGAATCCCGTCCCTTCCACCACTACCACTTTGGGCTGGGCCACCACTGTGTCCTGCCTGGGCCACCACAGCAGCCTCCTCCCTGGCCTCCTGCTTTCCTCTTGCCCCTACAGCCTTTTCTCCACATGGCAGCCAGGGGGTCCTTCTCCAATGGATCAAATCACTCTTTTCCTCAAAACCCCCTCATGCTTTCCCATCCGCGTAAAAGTAAATCCGGATTCCTTACCACAGTCTGCAAGACCCTGCGTGACCTGCCCCTGGCTGCCTCTCCACCCTTACTTTCTGTCACTCTTTCCTTTGCCCGCTCCACTCCAGTCACACTGGCTCCTGGCTGGGCCTCAGACAACCCTTGCACATCCCCTCCTCGAGGTGTCTGTGCTTCCTGCTTTGTCGGCCTGCAGCGTTCTTCCCCCATTTACCTGCCTGGGTCATTCACATGCTTCAGTGCTCTGCACAGGCGTCCCTGCTCCAGAGCGGGCTTTTTGGGACACTCCTCTGAGAGCATCGGCTTTCACAATTCTTTTTCCCTGCTGTGTTTGTTTTCATAGCACTTTCAACTCCTGACACTGTTGTGTTTTTAGTATTTACCTATTCAGTTACTTTTTGACCAGTTATTTTTTTGTTTTCCCCACTAAAATGCAAGCTCCGTGAGAACAGGAATTTTGTTTTATTCAGTGCTGATCCCTAGCACTTAAACAGTGCCTGGCACATGGGAGGGGCTCAAATACTTGTCGAATGAATTAAATCAGAATGAATGAATGAATGAATGAGCCAGAAAAGCAAAGGGTGAGGGCACTGATGTTCCAGATAGAATGGACTGCATGTGCCAAGGACCTGTGGCCACTAGGGGTGTCAGAACTGAAAGAAGGCCTGTTGGGCTGGGGTACAGACCGGAAGAGGTAGTGATGGAGAGGTGAGGCAGAGAGTTAAGTATGGCCCAGCCTACAGAGGACCTTGTAGCTTATGTTACAAGATTTTGGCCTTTGTTCTAAAGGCAGTGAGAAGCCATTAAAGGGTTTCAGGTAAATTGAGAATTGTGTTTTTATAGCATCCCTCTGACTACTGGGTGATCAGTTGATGGTAATGGGACAAGAATGGATGCGGGGTACCAGTGAGGTGGCTGTCAAAGTCATCCAGGCAGAGATGACAATGTTTTGCATTTGGAGACTGGTTGAAGAAGACAGAGAAACATAATTTGGACGTAAAATTAACAGACACTACTTCTTACCCCTGTGATCCAAGGTGGATGGCTCTGCTAACTCGACCTGAAAAGGCACAGACACAGACTTAGGATCTCTTCTTTGGCACAGAATTGAGCCAGTTGAGTAAGGCATCCCTTTTTTTCCCACGTATATACCTTTAGCGGACTCTCATGGAGCTTTTGCCATGGGCCAGGCCTGTGCCAAGAGCTACAGCAAATACAAAGATGCAGAAGGTGCAGCAGGCCACTGGGGAGAATTAACATCCTAAGAGAAATAGCGCCCTTCGGCCTTCCTGTCCAAATCCTATATCCCCATCCTACTTGCACTTGCCTTCTGTCTTCCGTCCTGTGTTCACTCTTCTACTTCCTATTTTGTACATCTTTTTATCCTCTCTTCTCATCCCAAGGCCCAGCCAAAATTAGTTGCTCCGTAGATCTTTGAATGAATGTGAATTTTTCTCAACTCTTAATGCTAGTGGTCATAAGGGAGCCAGTGCCCCAAACTGAAGTTTCTCTCAAGTTTACTGAATTCATATCAAGATCATTTCAACTGCCCAAGCCAAATAGAGAAGAATAACTTGGCTCCCTGACTCACAGGGCTATTAGGAGAATAAAAAATAATTCACAGGGCTTTGCAGCCGTGAAAGGTGTTCGGATGATAATCGTCTGCATCTGCACTGCCTTCCTTACTGTTGTTGGCTTTGTGTTTGTTCAACAAATACATATTAAACATTCACCTTGCGTTAGGAGCTGGAGATGCAAGGACAACAAGATACAGTCTGTGCCCTCATGGAACTTATATCCTAACGTGTACTGGAGCACTGTGGGTCAAGGGAAGAAGTCACTACCTACACAGTCCCACGACCTCACAGAACGCAGCTGCCTGAGGAACCGGCAACATTGCTGCCAAGTTCCTCTTTACCCGTGACCCCGCAGCGCAGGCTTCTCCCTCGGGTACACCCAGAGGATGCTTTATCTAAATACTATTTAAAAGATTGGACCCTCTCTGCAGGTAACGGCAACAGCTTTTCTTTAAATTCTCATTAACAGTATCCCGTTATGATGTACTCTGGTCTCTGGGCGTATGGGTAACAGATCCAGCTTTCTAGCCTCTTGCATTGGAAGAGTCAGCAGGGGCCTTGGAGACTCTGGCACGGGTTAGGATTTTCTTGCAGGCGCTGGAAAGTCATGTAGCCTCCAGAGTTCTATATTTCAGGGATGGGAGAGCTGGGGGTGGGGGTAAGTTTCGACTAGTCCCTAAAATTGTGTGATCCATGCTCGGTTCTCCTCACTCCTGTTTCCACTGTTTGCACTCTGGGGGCCCAGCCGCCAAGACACAGACTCAGACTTTCCTGGAGCAGCCTCCGTGCAAGGAGGCACACGCAGGGCACCCTGAGGGTGAGAGGGCGACCGGTCTGAGCGTGCGCACTGGTGCCCCAAGTGCGCGCCGACTTCCCGGGGAGGGAGGGCGGGGCGCCACTGGCCCGGCGGGGGGGCGGGCTCGGCGTCTGCTGCGAGAGACGATTGGCTCTGCGTAGGGGAGGGGGCTCGCTTCCTGTAGAGGCCGGAAGTAGCTCTCCGCCCTGCCAGTGGGCCATGGAGGCGGTGGCACAGTAGCACCTGAGGTGTGAAGATTGCGGGGCGGCGGCCATGGAGGCCGTGCTGAACGAGGTGGTGTCTGTGGACGACCTGCTGGTGAGGCCTAGCCCCGGGGGAGGGGAAGGGACGACTCAGAGGGCGGGTCCTGAGGAGAGTCGAGTAGGGACCAAACCCTCTTCAAGCATCTGCTTTGCCTAGGGAAGCCGAACTACGGCTCCCGGCAGCCTCTGCAGCGTCCGGCTCCTGCCCAGGGGTGCCGCTTTGCCCCAGAGGCTAATGGGAGTTGTAGTTTCCTCCACCACCCCGTCTTGGACTCAGGGCCTGGAGTCTGGCGTGGAAAACTGGCGGGTTCGGGTTGCGGGCAGGAGTTAGGAGGTCAGGGTGCGGACACCCATTTTTGAGTGGGATCATGGTAAAATTTCATATGTTATTCACTGATTCCGGCACGGTGCTAAGTGCATTGCAGGCGGTATCTCAATCTTTGCAGCTTTAGGAGGTAGGTACTATTATTTTGCAGATAAGAAAAGGTCCAGACCCGGTAGGGTGGGGCGGGATAGGGGAAGCAGGCTCCGTCGAGGGACCGCGTAGGCTGTTGTTGAGCAGTTCTGACAGCGTGTTTACTCGGCCGCTCGGGGCCAGCTGCTCCAGGAGCGGTGCCTGGAACCGCCACCAGATGGCATCTCCGCTCGGTACCACCGGGGGGGAGGGGAGTGGAGGGGGGACCGTCCTATGAGACAGCCCGCCAATAAGAAGCAGAGTGCTGGGTCCGAGGGATGGAGAGAGCAGAACCTGGGATGCCAGGTACCAAAACCCGCGAGGGGAGTGTGGCGGAGGCTGGGGAAGATGGAGTGTAACCGGGAAATGGACACCCGGGTCCTGATAGCGAAAGGTTCATCCCCTTCGTTGCTAAATGACTCCTCTCCTCTCCTATGGCAGAAGTTTGAAAAGAAATTTCAGTCCGAGAAGGCAGCAGGCCCGGTGTCCAAGAGCACGCAGTTTGAGTATGCCTGGTGCCTGGTGCGAAGCAAGTACAACGATGACATCCGTAAAGGCATTGCACTGCTGGAGGGTGAGGTGCCAGGCTGCCCCCACTCCCCTTCCCAACTGCCATCGGGGTCTGTCTTCTACTGCCATTGGGCCTCGTTCACTCCCTCCAACTCCAGTGCTGGGACCCTTTGTCAACATGGGCCGCTATAGTACGGTCACCTCACGGTTATTTTCCAGTAAACTCGCTGCACTGAGGGGCTGTCCTCAGCCTGACTTCTCCCGGGGTGCTTTTCACTCATTTCCAGCTCATCATTGTTTTGCCAGAGTCACACATGTCAGTCCCCCAGGACTTTGGTGATCTGGTAGGCCTAACCATAAGGAAAGTGACTTCTCAGGCCACACAGTTAGCTAATTAATGGGTGGATTGGGACTGGAAGCTCCTGTCTTGGGTGTCTTGGTCCCGTGGTCTTTGCCCCCCACCACGTTGCTTATTCAGCAGCTGTTTTTGAGAACTTTTTGTGGGGGCGTCATGGAAGATGCGCAGAAGACAGTCCCCAAAACTGTGAGCTGCTGCTGCCTTTTTGACTGAAATCCTGTTTCCACTTGGTTTTGGATGGGTCACCGTTTGTCAGAGGCCACAATAATTGACCTTTAAATTCTCTGTACTTCCATTCTCTTGGTCAGGTAATCGTGTGTGAGCCAACAATGTGTCCTAGCAAAGGATGGCTATTGTGAATCTCCAAGAATTACAGTCTTTCTTGATGCAAGTAATCTCACCCTATTAGTCGATCTTGCCAATTTGGATTTTTCCAGTTTCCTGTGCAGCACGGCACAGCTGTAGAAGTGGTCTCGAAGCGGCCAGTCTAGTTGAGGAGACGTACGGACACTTAGGAAGACTTGTAAACACCTGCCACACCACTTCGCATCAATTTTTAGTGCACAAGCTACAACTGAGCCCATAAGCCTCTGGGAAGTCACTGAGTTAAGAAAGAGTCGGGGGGCCATTCAGGGAAGTCTAACTGAAAGTGAGTTTTGAGCTGATTTTTGCACAGGGAGGGAGAGCAAACTCATTTTCAGCACTTCTCTGGGCAGCAAGCAACTGCAGTGAAAACACGCGGCAGATGCCCCAAGTGAGGAGAGATGCCTTTGGCTTCTCCAGCCCTTGATTTCCTTCCAGTTCGCTGCCATGAACCGGAGTTGACTGTGGTGTTGATACCGGGGTGTTCATCACCCTGGGTTCCCACTGCCCCAGAGCTGAACCAGGGACTTTCTCCCAGGATCCCATAGGGATTCAGGGGTCTCTGGGACACAAGTACTAGAGAGTAGGGAAGCGTTTCACCCTCTGCCCTCCCCTCCCCAGAGCTGCTGCCCAAAGGGAGCAAAGAGGAGCAGCGTGACTATGTCTTCTATCTGGCTGTGGGCAACTACCGGCTCAAGGTAGGCAGGGAGCTCCCTCCTTCCCTCTCCCCCTGCTTGGCTGGGCCACAGGACCCTCTCCTCCCCGCAGGGTGGAGCCCTGGCCACCAGGAAGGCTGAAGGGGGCAGGAGCAGGGGGCGGTGCTGGGTACAGAGGTGAGGGGTGAGAGCAGGTCAGGACGCTGAGGGAAGGTGAGTGACCTCGGATCAGGGCGCCGAGGGTGTGGGGAGCGAGGTGACGTCAAGATTGGGGTGCAGCCCCAAGCCTCGGGTTGTTATCTGCCCCAGCTTATCACCCCCACACAGTTGGCGTTGTTTGTGGACTCTAGTCCGTTGGGTGGGGCTGGATGAGGGAGGGGGAGGGGGAGGGAGGCCCCTCCCTGGGCAGGGGATGGGATGCTGAGGGGGATTGTGTCTTCCCTGAGTGCAGGAATATGAAAAGGCCCTGAAGTACGTGCGAGGGCTGCTGCAGACTGAGCCCCAGAACAACCAGGCCAAGGAACTGGAGCGGCTCATTGACAAGGCCATGAAGAAGGGTGAGCGCCTCGTCCCGCCTATCTCCCGCCACTCCCCGCCCTCCTGTCTTCCCGGCCCCCGTTGTCCCCAGGTCCCCTCAACTCTGTTGAGTCCTCTTCCTTCCCCCATGCCTGGTCCCTCCGGTCTCTCTTTAAATGACCCCCCTCCAAGCATTTCCTCCTCAAGCCCCAGAGGCCCTCTCTGTCCACATTTAAAGTCCCTCGCTGCACGCCTCTAGGCAGAGAGCACCCTTTCTCTTGATGAGCAGCGGGCAGGGAGGATATGGGGGGCTGGGGTCCTTATGGGGGTGTGGCTGGGCTCCTGACAGTCTCCCTTTTCCTTTCCCCAGACGGACTAGTGGGCATGGCCATCGTTGGAGGCATGGCCCTGGGCGTAGCGGGACTGGCCGGACTCATCGGATTTGCTGTGTCCAAGTCCAAATCCTGAACGAGACTGCATCTCCGCCTCTGCCCGGGGACATGTGGGAGCCCGTGGAGGACACTCGAAGAGGGGCCTGTCCATTTTCCCTGTCTTCTCCTCCGTCCGTCACTGTCCTCAGCCTCCTCTCCCCTGAGACCTGTCCTTTAGCCCCAAATCCTGTGCTTTGGGATGAGTGTAAATAAAATTGGGCTTTGTCTTGGGAACTGTGTCCGCGTTGAGGAAGGGGTGGATTCTGTTGGGCCCAGAGGTGGGGGTCACATGTGGTCCTTTCCTGCTCTCCTGCCCCTGCCCTCTAGGCTGGTGTGGGGCTCTCCTTTGTCCACCGAGCTGCCCAGACCCCACACCCTTCCTTCCTCCCCCTCCCCCAAAGCCACGTCCTTGAGCAGTGGCGGACAGCATGGGGACGTGACCCCAGAATCCTGGGAGGAAGCAGCGGCTGGAGGCGGGTAGGACACAGCTGAGGGGAAGGCTGGGAGTTATGGCTCCGGTCTCCTCTGACCCACTCAGCTGCCTCTCTGCACGTGGAGTTTTCCATACCAGGGGGGCCCCCACTCAGTTTCCTCCAAAACCCCCGCCCTTCCCTCTCTTCCTGCATCCTCCCCTCCCCGCCCCCCCCATCTTTCTCCTTAGGGGCAGCGGCGGCTGGTAAAGGGAAGGAAACGGGCATTTGGCATGGAGTAGCAGGGGTCTTGGGAGAGGTGAGGAAGCCAGGACACCTCGGCTGTAGGTGGAAGGTCAGGGCCCAGTCGGCACCCAGACTGCTTTACCCCACACCCGCCTGTGCCAGGCTCAGCGTGGGCCTGTCTTGCTTCACTGCATACCTCTCGTTCCACAGCCAAGCCAGCCCAGCCAGGGGGCGGGGAGGAGTCTCACACGGGGAAGGGGGGCGTGGGGGTTACAGTTCACCAGCTCAGTGATGTCCTGTGTGACTGCCCGGGGGTAGGATCAGCCCCTCAGAGGCCACGTTGCCAGAAGAGAACCGGAGCAATCCTGGCTGGGGCCTTGGGGCAGGAAATGAGACTGTCCCCATCAGGACAGGTGCTCAGCCTTGGCTTGGGGTAGGAACCCAGAGGTTTCTAATCTGTCGTAATTAATAAAGCTGGTGACAGTTCTGATAATTCTAAGCTTCTTGAATTAGCCCCAGGATCACGTTCTGGGCTGGTGACAGCCCCTGAGGGCCCCTTGGCAGCAGGTTCAAGCTCATTGCTGATCAAAGATCAATTGCTTGATCAAAGAGTCAAAGATCAACCCACCAAGGGGGGACATTCAAGTTCAGGAAATTGAAGCTTAGAGGTAAGCAGCTGCTGGTGGCTTCACCCCGGGCCTGGAGCACCCAGACCCAGGTCACTCACTGAGGACGAGCAGTTCATATGTGCAGGTGCTTTGATCTGTGGCCACAGTTATTACAACCTAGGAGGTGAGGAAATCCACAGAAGCAGAAATGAGCACCACCCACATGCCCGTGGCACTCTGCTAAATGACGGGGTCTGGTCTGAATCCAGGCGGACGACCCCAGAGCCCTGGGTTCCTCCCGGAGACCCCGTTCCCTTACTCAACTTCGGTTCTCCTTGGAGACTCCAATGGCCAACCCCTAGGGCTGTGAGTCTCTAGACTTGTCCTCACCGACATCCAGAGGAGGTGGCTCTGCTCCCTGGATCCGTCCGCTACTGAAAGCTACGGTGGGCCTGTCTGTGGTCATTCTCTGTCTGTCCCTGTCGCTTGTCTCTCAGTCACCTTCTCTCTCCTTGTCCCTCTTATTCCATTCTCTGGCTCCCAATGAAAGCCGAGTCAGAGACAGACGCTTCCCCTTGACTCCCAGTGCCTCCCATGGGGGCCCCTCCTTGGCTGCATCCGTTAGTCACTCCCCCCACCCTCGTGGGGCGGGAGCCCAGGGCAGCCCGGAGGCCGGGGGGAGGGGGTGGACTTTTGGCCCATTCCGTTTATTCCCTCCATCGCCTCGTCAACAGCTGCCGCACGCTCTTAGCTCATTCCTCCGACCAACCTGCGGGGAAGCAGAGAGACCCAGAGAGAGGAGACAGAAACCGGGAGACAGACCTGCGGGGAAGCAGAGAGAGCCAGAGAGGGAAGGAGACAGAAACCAGGAAACAGACCAGAGCGAGGCCGAAGCCCAGGCTGCAGGTGGCCTTCTGCCCTCCCCCTCCCTCTCTCTCCCGCCTGCCTTAACAGCCCTCCTTAGCCAAAGCCGCTTCACCTTCCTCCGGGGCTCAGCCCCTTCCCCTCTCTGGGGCCCCAGGCGCCCCTCGGGGCCTGCGTCCCACCATGTCGGTGGCTGTGGAGACCTTCGGCTTCTTCATGGCAGCCCTGGGGCTGCTGATGCTGGGGGTGACCCTGCCAAACAGCTACTGGCGAGTGTCCACCGTGCACGGGAACGTCATCACCACCAACACCATCTTCGAGAACCTCTGGTATAGCTGTGCTACCGACTCCCTCGGAGTCTACAACTGCTGGGAGTTCCCGTCCATGCTGGCCCTCTCTGGTAGGGGCTGGGGAGAGGTGCATGGGGCAGAGGGAGGTGGAGGTTGGAGAGAGCCCTGAGTGGGGCGGGTGCCGCCTGGGGCCCGGCCTGGGGCGCCATGTGGATAAGGGAGGCCTGCTCAAGCTCAGGGACTCGGGCTCCTCCAGCCAGGAGTGCTGGGGATAACCCCCATGCCTGGAACTGCAGTGGAGGCATCGTCACACATGGCCCCCTGCCTTAACGTGACAGTCCGTGTTCGTGGTTCCAAGCGCAGGCGCCGTGGGGGTCAGACTGCCGGATTCAGCGCCTGCCATTTACTAGCTCTCTGCCTTGGGCGGGTGATAAAAGAGCTTCTTTTGGCCCATTTGTAAAATACGGTCACAACAGCCCTGGTTCACGGGGTGGTTGTGAAGAGGAGACGAGAGAAAACCTGCAAACTGTTAGCATGATGTTAGCATCTAGATGCGCTCAATCAGTGTTGGCATTTTAGTTGGGGTGGGAGTGGGCTGAAGAGGAGCCCCCATCTGGGATTCTTGCGGGTTGAGACAGAACTCTCGGTAGCCTCCCCAGGCTGCCACTGGGGCACCGGTCTCGCTGTCACGGCGAGTTCTGAAGGCCTGTTTTAAAGGACGTCTTCCTGCAGGTCTCCGTACTCAGGTACGGGCCGTGCTCAGGGTTCTCGGGGCTGTGCATTGTTTTGAGGTTCCTAGCAGGCTGGAGCCTACTAGGAAGGCTCTGCCTGGTGGCTGTCGCATCTTCCTGCTTCCTGCTCACCCTGTGAGTGTCACCCCCTCATCCCCCAGGTCAGTGTGCCTTCAGTCTGCCCCAGGCTGGGCCAAGAGGGGATGACCAGGAACCCCATGAGGTGCAGCTCCCACGCCCTCACTGGGTGCTCCCGGAGCCATCATGCTCTGCCAGGTCCCGCCTGCAGGTGCCAGCTGGTGCGGGAAGGACCGGAGGCCAACACTCCAGAAAACTGCCCCCATGAATGTCAAAGATGCTCTGAGCAGTTAGGGGTTCCGGGCGGGTCCCGTGCCTCCACTATTCCCAGGATCTATTCCCACTATTCCCAGTGCCGGGGCTTCATGCTTTCATCCGTCTCTCCAGGACGACTGTTAGCAAGGCAGCTCCCCCAAAAGCCCTACAGAAGCTGAGTACGATCTGGGCCAGAAGCCCGGAAGTCTGGGTGGCCAGCAGGGACATTGGAGGCAGCCAGCTCAGCAGCCCTGGCCATCTCCACTTCACTTATTCCTCAGCCACACCGTGGGATGAGGACGGGCCTTTGCTGTGAGCCTGCCCACTTGAGAAGGCCCCTTTTGGAACTGCTGCCCTTAGCCTGAGAGAGGACATGGGTGTGCATGGAAGATAGGGGTGCAGGAACGTGCTTGAGGGGGAAGGGCAGAGAGGGCAGCCACCCAGCGCTGAGAGTCATCCGGGGTCCCGGCATTATGCCAGGCACTCCCCACACCCCGTTTCCATGTTGTTTACAAGGGCCCTGCTGTCAGGGGTGTTAGCAACCTCATCTTAGCGAAGCTGCAAAACTGCAGGGTCAGCTTGACCTGCCCAGAGCCGCACAGCTGGTGGAGGGGCTGGAGTCCGGACTCGTGTGTCTGAGTCCAGGGCCAGGGATTCTCCCAAGGCTGATGTGGGCCTGACAGGGGTCCTGACAGGCACTGAATCACCCCCACCGCTCAGCCCCTGCTGTTAATAATTGCCCTTTGTCTGCCGGAACCACCTGGGGTTTCGGAGGGGGTCTGCCCAGGTGCAGGTGGGCGGATGGATGGGTGGGGAAGGATATGCAGCAGGGGGGAGAGGCGGGAAATCTGGAGGGAGTGGCTGGCAGTGAAAAAGGGCTCCCAGAGAACTTTGTCCCCCCTCCTATCTACCCCCCAACTCCGGGCCACTTCACATCCTCCTGGCAGGGACCCAGCCTTTCCCCTTCAGCACCAACGGCACTGCCCCACCCGGGAAAGGGGTGCAAGGTCCTTGGGAGCACTTGGCAACTATCAAAGAGGAGGGGGAAGGGAGCCAGCCTCCAGCTTTGAGAAAGGGGAAACTGAGGCACTGAAAGCACATGAGCTAGACTGACTTGGATTGGTCCTGGGCCCAGGTATCCCACCTCCTGGATCAGAAACTGCCCTCAACCCAGTGACCCATAGGCCACTGCTGCCCCCTATTGGTCATTCCAAGGAGGAAGCTTAATTCAGGATGCTTGGCACTCTGCTAGGCACTCAGTGGCACCTGGAGAGGAGGCAGGGTGTGGGGAAGGGGCAGGAGGAGCTCAGGGGCCGTCTCTGTGATACACGGCAGAGTGTGGTCATCATCTAACAGAGCAGTGGTTCTCACACGGGCGATTTTGCCCCCAGGGGGTTGACGATGTCTAGACATTTAGATTGTCCCGCCTGGGGGGATCGCTACTGACTTCTAGTGGGTAGAGGCCAAGGATGCTGCTAAACATCCTACAATGCACGGGACGGCCCCCAGAACAAAGCGTCATCCAGCCGGCGGGTCAGTAGTGCCACGGAGAAGCCCTGTAACAGGTGGAGGTAGAGGTGAAGTGCGCTGGGCTCACAGGGGTGGGGCGGGAGGGGCTGAGCCTCCTTGGGACTGACTAGCTTCTGGGAAGGAGAGGGGTGTGACCCCTCAGCCTGTAGGCTGGATGGAGCCCCAAGCGGAAGGAGAGGACTGGAGGGCTTTTAGGGGCTGAGGCCTGAGCAGGGGCTGGAAGGGGCTCACTCTGCTGTGGAGGGAGAGGGGAGATGGAGGGGGAGGGGCTGGATCAGGGACCGATGGCTGCACCCCACCTCCTCAGGGTACATCCAGGCCTGCCGGGCGCTCATGATCACCGGCATCCTCCTGGGCTTCCTGGGCCTCTTCCTGGGCATGCTGGGGCTGCGCTGCACAAACATTGGCAGCATCGAGCTCTCCAGGAAAGCCAAGCTGGCGGCCACCGCAGGGGCCCTACACATACTGGCTGGTAATTGGGGGAAGGTGATGGTGGGCCCTGTGTTGTGGTGGGGGGTTGGGGGGCAACAGACCCCGGGGTTCTCTGTCATCTCCAGCTCCCCACTCCTGGCACTTGTCTCACTTTCCCCTTTGCATTGACACTTGCCTCCCAGGCTCAGCTCTCCCTCTCTCCCTGCTTACATCAGCCTCACCCACATTCACCAAATCCTTTGGCTACAAATCAGCCCATCAGCAATGTTTCTTGAGCGCCCACTAGGAGCCAGGCGTAAGCGAGGTGTGGGAGGGACTCCAAAGGTGAGCGTGAGTGTCTCCAGAGCTCACAGCCTGGCTGGGAAGACAGGAGTCAGGATGCACACACACACATGCACACTGCGCGCAATAACAGTACCACGTGGCTTGCCATCCCTTTTCAATTTGCTAAAACGTTTCTGCACACGTCACCTCATATCGAGGTGGGGTGGGTCTTGTCCCATTCTTCAGATGTGGAAACGGGCTCAGAAAGGTCAGGTGGCTTACTGGAGGACAAGTCCCCAGCGAGTAGCGAGGCTGGTCCTGCAGTCCAGGGGTCTGGCTGGCTTCAGGCCTTCATGCACTGAGTGGCAAAGGCCTGTCGCAGGCTCTGAGGGCTTTGGGCGGCCAAAGGAAGAGGCATCAGGGCAGGCAGGGTGGGGGTGGGGGGCCGGGAAGACTGCTTGGGCTTTGGAAGATGGGTGGGACTCCCATGGGGTGGATTTTAAGTTATCAAGGCGCTAGAGGTAGGAATGAACAAGGCAGGTCAGGGATAAAGATAGGGGAGGGGAACTGAGGAGCAGAGTGTGGGAGACTAGACGAGAAGGGTGGGCTGCGGTTGGGTCCTGGGTGCTGGGTCAAGAAGCTTACAGTGGACCCTAGGAAACAGAGGGTCATGAACCGGGGAGGGGCAAAGAAAGGGATCGAAGGAAACTCGCCCTGGGACTTGCTGCCCTGCGTCCTGCTTCTGGGCTGCCCCTCCCTCCGCCGGGCCGAGGGCGCTGGTTCGGGCCTCCTCTCCCTCCCCCAGGTGTCTGCGGCATGGTGGCCATCTCCTGGTACGCCTTCAACATCACCCGGGACTTCTTCAACCCCTCGTATCAAGGAACCAAGTGAGTGTGGGAGCCTCACCCTTGGGGGCGGTGGGTGGGACTCGGCCCGGTCCCCGAGCTAGCGCTGCCCCATGGCCGTCCGTGTCCCCAGGTACGAGCTGGGCCCCGCCCTCTACCTGGGCTGGAGCGCCTCGCTGCTCTCCATCCTGGGCGGCTCCTGCCTCTGCGCTCACTGCTGCTGCGCCCCCGACGAGGACCCCGCCGCCAGGTAAGGGAGGGCGGAGCGGCGGGGGCGGGGGACACGCGAGGGCCGCCCCTCCCTCTGACTAGGCCCCCTCCCCTCCAGGGCCCGGCCTCCCTACAAGGCCTCCGCGCTGCGCTCCGCCAGCCTCGCTGCCCGCCTGTCCCCCGCGGCCGCGAATGAAGAAGACAGCAGCTTTGGCAAATACGGAAAAAACGCTTACGTGTAGGAGGCCTGGCCTGTGGACCCCATTCCCTTCCCACTGCCCCCAGCGGAGAGGGGTCCCCGGAACCCGGGCCGCAGGCACCGGCCCACGCTCCTTGTAACAACCTCAGGGGCAGACAGCGCCCCAGGCCCCGCCCCGTGCTCGGAAGCCACGCCCAGCTGTGGCCGCACCGCGGGTCCCGTCTCTCCTATGGGAGCTCAGCCCCGGACACGCGTCCTGCGTTTGGCCAAGAACCCGTCTCCTGAGAACTCACCTCGGACTCCTAAGGTCGGACCCCTCTTTTTCTTCTGAGTCTAGGCTCTGGGTGGTTAAGGGGGCCGAGCTGTCCCCGAGTGTTTGTATTCTATATAAATACATACATAAATAAATTTGTATTGTGAACTGTCCAGGGGTTGAGGGCGTCATAAAGGGGCTGGCCAAGCAAGGGTGGCTGGGGCGGCGCCCAGGGCCATCTCAGGTCTTGGACCCCAGACTGTCACATGTCTCCGCTGCCTTTGAACTGTCTTATCCAGCAAGAGAGGAGGCAAGTGACTTCAAGAGTATGGCTCTGTTTTAGTTACTGGTAAGAGTCATCCAGGAGCAGATCCGGCAAGACTCAGCTCTAGGAAACTGAAAATAGCAGATAGTCCCTGGCCAGCCTGAGATCATAACAAGTCACTCCTTTATTCCTGACCTTTCTCACCGCTGTACAAGGAGACAGTTGGTCTAGAGCGGTTTCTTTACCTGAGAGCCGGCATTAGAAATTGGCAAGTCCTTTGAAACTGTGTCAAATCAGCCGGGTCTGATGCATGTAGATTTTTCTGGGGAAGGTTCAGTAGCTTCCAGAAAAGGCTCTGAAGTTCTGTTCACAGAGGCTTGCATATCGCTGAGGTGTGTGTGACTGGATGTTGCCCAGCTCAGACATGGCACTGGATCATGGGCAGGCTTGGCACATGCCCAGTGGGCACTGAGCAGAGCTGGTACCCACATGAGACAGGAAAATGAGGCCACAAGAAAAGAAGCCAGATGTCCAATGGAAGGAGGCGACTCGGGCCCTATCCTGGTTCCTGTCTGTTGCAGCGTTGCCCATGCTGACCTGTCACTTGGGGGCGGCCTGGCTTCTGACCTCAGTGCCCTCGCCTTTCTCTTTCAGGCCATCCGTCCACCAGCGTCCCACCATCAGGCCATCTCCCCTGGGATGTAGAGACCCCTAACTCGGCTTTCTAACTGAGCTCTCTCTCCCAAGCTTCAGAAGTACATGTACCCCCTGGTGTCTTCTCACCAGGCTGGATAAATTCATCAAATTCCTCACTTTCCCCCAAAGCCACAGTTCCTGTCATTCCTGTTACCAGCATTGCCAACCTCTCAGTCGCAGGCTGACAATCTCAATCATCTGTGGCTTCTCCTTTCATTTCTCCACCCTTCATTTCCACTTCCCCTCAGCTGCCAAATCTGACCACTCTTCCCTCCACAGTGTTTTTCACATCCACCTCCTTCTCTGCCTTCTCCACTGCCTGGTCCTGGGTCAGGCCCTCATCCTTTCCTGCCCTGATTTGTCACAGGATTCCCCTAATTGGGCATCTCATTCCATCTTTCTAGTCCCTTCCACATTCCTCTACTGGAGGAGAAAAAAAGCCCAAGACAATTGAGACTCTGACACACTGCCTGGCCCCACCCCACCTTTCTACCCCCATTTCTTACCCCTCCGCCATACAGTGGTCCTCTCCCAGCACACTGCATTGCTCACCGGCCCTGGACACACCCTCCCATCAGGGCCCACCTACTGGGCTCCACCAAGAAACACTGTGTTTTTTGAGCTGTTCTCTACATAAAGGGTCCATGGCCAGGTCTGCAAAAATCTGTATATCCTACCCTGCCTGACACTCTGCCTTCGTACGGTTTATGGATGTCCCATGGCCAAGTCCAAAGCCCACGTGGAAGGGACTGCAGGAGAGTGCGGGAAGCGTGTTTCATGGCGGGCCCTTGGTGTAACCCACTTCGTTAGCACACCGATGGTGGTTTCTCTCTCCAAAATGAGACACACTCCTTAAAAAGTGTCGCACAATTCTGAAAGGCGGGAAAGCTCTGCAGGGATGCCTGTGTCCCCCACGGTGAGGGACAAAAGTCAACTACAACTCCTGACGCCCCCCCCCAGGCATCTCCAACCCAACTTGTCCCTCTGCCCACCTGCAGCGCTGCCTCCTTGCCAGCCTGCCTCTGCTCACCTCTCCCCCTTTCTGGAAAACTAACCTGAGCCAGGATTCACTTCGAGCATTGAAGTACGTGCCTTCATATGGTCACTTGGTTATGCTCCCATTTCTTTGTCTGTCATGTGTGGTCACGTGGCCATAAAGGGCTATTGACACACTCACCCTTTTTATTTTCTTCTTTGCTAGAAGCTAGAACACCAAGACATGGTGCCTGCCCTTGAGGCACTCACAAGCTGGGGGCAAACAGGAATGCAAACAGCTGGTTACCACACAGGGGCAAGGTGCTGGGAGGAGGACTCCGGTCTCTGAGGGAACTGGCGTGAAAAAGCTCGACAACAAACTGCTCTAGGTCCTGGGCAATGAGGTCAACAGCTGTCGCTCACTGAGGACTTACCAGACGCAGGCACTGGGCCAGGCGCAGCTTCATGTGGTCCTCACGATGCTGGGAGGGGGCCCTGAGAGAGTCAGGGAGGGGAAGTGAGCTGCACAGTTTGTAAGGACTGGGACCACGATTTGTCCAAGACTGAAGACATCACCGGCCTGTGTTCCAGAATTCCTGGCTCTCCAAAGTAATTCACGGCTATTCAATTTAATGCCCATTGAGGTCTTCAGGCGGGAGCCCCACTCCGCCAGGCTTCCAGGTCCTAGCATGAACCTCTCCTGCCTGCTATGGACCCAGGACGGGGCTGTGCTGCCCCATCACACCAGGTCTAGCCTCTGGAAGCTTTGGGCACAGTGTAGATTTCCCAGAGACCTGGGTGTCCAAGTGGGGTGGGGACCAAGTCTCCATGATTACACAGGAAGCTGGCAGAAATCGGTCAAGGCTTTCCTTGAGGAGTTATGGTTTTAAATGGGGGTCTGGAGATCCTTCCTGGAAAACGTCAACGGGTGGCTTATGAAGCCTGTCAGTCTCGGGGCAACGGGAGGCCCTTGGAGTCTGGCTCTGTCCTATCGAGGTCAGTTGGGGAAGGCCGAGCGTGTCACCCAGGAGACAAATCTTACACCGAGCAGAACCTATGTGATGCTTTTTTTTTTTTTAAGATTTTATTTTTCCTTTTTCTCCCCAAAGCCCTCTGGTACATAGTTGTATATTTTAGTTGTGGGTCCTATAGTTGTGGCATTTGGGACGCCACCTCAACATGGCCTGACGAGCGGTGCCCTGTTCGCGCCCAGGATCCGAACCGGCGAAACCCTGGGCCATCAAAGCGGAGCGTGTGAACTTAGCCACAGGGCCGGCCCCTACGTGATTCTTTTGATAACAACAAAATATGAAACAAAGTCAGTGAACTTAGGAAACAAACCACAGAGGCTGTGCTGACTCAGTGGAAATCTGACAGGAATTCGATGCAGGTGATCAGCGAAGCACAAACGGTGTTTCTCAGCCAAGAAGTAGTCTTGTCTTCTAGTTTCCTTCTTGAGCGTACTTCTTGGTGGAGAGGAAGGTAGAAAGGTCAGGGGCCAAGGAAGTTTCCTTTCTGAGACAGAGACATCATAAACCTAGGCCCTGGCTTAGCAGCCAGCAAACTGGCTTCCTGATGTCACAGGGCCTACTGCTGCGTAATGAAGCATCCCAAGACTCAGGGCAGGAGCATCTTACTAAGCGCACGGCCCTGCAGGTCAGGAATCTAGGCAGGGCCCGGCAGAGACGGCTTGTGTCTGCTCTGGCATGTTGAGGACACAGCGAGGGAGCCGCAGATGGCTGAGGGTGACTTGATGCCTGGGGCTGGAATCGTTAGGCAGCATCTCCACTCCCATGATGGGAGCCTGGGCCGGGATGGCTTGAAGGCCTGGCTCAGCTGGGCCTGCGGACAGGGGCACCTGCACGTGGCCTCCCCCTGCAGCCGGGGCTGCCTCACAGTGTAGCGGCTTCCGGATGGTGGGTTTCTCACATGATGGCTGAGGGCACCAAAAGCAAGTGTTCTCAGGACCAGGCAGAAGCTGCGCTGCCTTTTACGACCTAGCCTTAAATGTCACATGCTCTCACTTCTGCCACTGCCTACTGGTCGAAGCAGTCATAAGGCTGCCCAGATCCCAGGGGAAGGGGAACTTTTGATGGAAGGATGGTCAAAAAATTTACAGCCATCTTTAAAACCATCACACTTAGGACTGTCTCTTAACCCTGTCCTCACCACCACTCAACACAAAGCTGTCACCAACACCACTTGCCCAACCGCAAGTCTCCAGAGAAAGGGCAAGCAGTTCCTTAGGAAGACGGGGGAAACATTTGGGCCAGCCCCAGGAAAGTCCCCAAAGGTGGGGAGAGAGCCGAAGAGGTTCCTAACCCTGACTTGGCTGCATCTCATTAATATCTTCTTGAGGTCATCTGCTCAACACGGTACTGGCCCAATGACAGCAGCTCCAAGGAGCT
The DNA here is from genome assembly GCF_037783145.1 of Equus przewalskii. Classification (NCBI taxonomy): domain Eukaryota; kingdom Metazoa; phylum Chordata; class Mammalia; order Perissodactyla; family Equidae; genus Equus; species Equus przewalskii. The sequence goes on along the minus strand of NC_091842.1, from coordinate 9,228,173 downwards.
TCCGAGCTTACAGCTTGCAATCCCCTTAGAGAAGGCGTGGATGGAAGGGGCTCCAGCACCACACAAGAGCTGCAGCATCCAGGGCCACCAAGATCAGGAGCCTCCATACCACCACTTCCCCCATGCTGCCCAGAAATTTCCGGGGCTTCTCTGCTGCTCAGGTACCACGGCCCCTGATAACGAGAGCTTCCTACGGACAAGTCATCCTTCAGCCAGGCGGCACCAAGGACAAGGCTGAGCTCTCCTGTCTGGTTAAGTACCAGAGGACGAAGGATCATTCTGCATCCCTGTCCCCAACCCTCACTCCACTTCCCTGTCACCAGTCCTGGGACCTGGCTGTACCCTAAAGATGCTCAGAGGAACTAGAGAAACAAAAAGCAAAAACTAATGACTAAATCAATAACCAAAAAGGTGACATAAAGCAGCAGCCAAGAGACGTGGGGATGGCAGGATAATGGGACAAACTCTGTCACGGTCAGGGCCCAAGAGAGGCAGACGGTGGGAGTGGTGATTGACAGGTAGGAGGACAAGACACAGAGCAGTGAGTAGGAGAGACAAGCGGCCCATTGCCCCCAAAACATCATGTGACCAGACAGGTGGCTCCTCCTTGCATGAGACCTTTTATTACAACAGCACTGTGAGGGCTCGGCCCACTTCCCTGCCACAGTCCCCTGGAGTGAGACTAGTCTTCCCTAAAGGATAAGACTTGCTTGGTTGGGCAAGTGAACGGCTCCTCTCTTGGTCCAGGAGGAGCACCTCTCCTTTTGCTGAGGCCCTCTCCAAAGCCGGGGTCACGCACGCAGGGCCTTCCTCTGAGGATGCTCAGGCTCACACAGTCCACTTCAGGCACCTGCAGGCAGAGGAAGCCCAGGAGGAGGAGAGGGGTTTGGGAGGCTGTGGGGCTAGGAGCGAGAGGGTGTGGACCCAGGGGAGGTTCCAAGCTCACCTGGTCTCCTGGTGGGTGCCCAGACAGCGCACAGTGCAGTACCGGGCGCCACAGCTGACACAGGTGTAAGGGGAGGGGAAGCCGCAGACAGCACAGAAGGGACGCTGGGGACGGGATGGGGGCCCTGCACAGGCTGTCAGGTAGTTGGGGCCCTCGGCCACGCTCAGGTTCTGCAGAGACAACAGGGCAGGCCCCATGATGCCTCCGCTCACCCAGGTAGCAGACACCCGCTGAAGACAGGACCTCTGCGGGCTCATCCCTTCCCTTTGGGGTCCTCCCCAGCCAGCTCGTCTCTCACCTGCTCCTCCAGCAAGGCCTGAAAGTTTTTTCGGAAACGAAGTTTAAAATGATCACCTCGAGTTTTCTTCTTTTTCTTTCCTAGAGGTCAACAGCAATCGGTCACTTGGCATGTGCCAAGAAAGACACCATCTTTCTCTGTCCTGTCCTTCCCAATCCCCACGTGTCCATTCCCTGCCCACATACTCATCTGGCTTCTGAGTCGGCCTCTCTCTACCATCCTTTCCCCTCCCCCCCTTCTCCAATCCCAGCCTTCCTATATCTCCAAACTCCTTAAACCAGAGCTTTGATGTCAGAGCTGGAAAGGATCTTAGAGCTCATCTGCTCCATCTTCTTTATTCTACATACATGAGAGGAAACTGAGGCATAGCAAGGGGCAAGCGGCTGGCTCGCAGTCACAGGAGCCAGTCCCTGGCAGAGCCCGAGGAGTTCCTGGGTCATTTGCCCCCAGCTCGATGTCCTTCTACAACCCTGACCTGGGCAGACCCTTCCCCCTTCCTTCAGCCTGTCTCCCCGGCCCCTCTTTCCTCCTCCACTGCCTCACCGGTGTCTGCATCATCATCAAACTGAGGCAGCCTCTTGCCGAGCTGGGGGAGTCCTGCGTGGGGGTCGTCCTGGAAGTTGTCATTCTCCAAGGCCTCAAGCTGCCTGTTGATGCGGCGCTGCCGGGCCGCGCGGTCCAGCACCCGCCGCTGTCCAGGGTCCTGGGAGCGAACTAGATGGGCGGGGCCAGCAAAGTTATGGCGGGCACAGAGGAGAGGAGCTGGGGCGGCCTGGACTGCGGGCAGGGTGTGCAAGATGTCCAGAGGGTGGGGAGCCTCAGCTCTCTCATCCCATCCTACTCACCAAGTCCTTGGCTCCTATATCTGTATCAGCTCCTCTGGTTTGCGTCCTTCTCAGTTAAGACTGCCATTTCAGTCATTCACGCCTGTTCTCAAGTCCTTTGGCCCCAGCCTTTCCTCGCAACCCCAGACCCAGCCAATGAAATGCATCCTGGAGACCTCCCACTGCTGGCAGAAATCACACAACCATACCAACCACTGTACACTCACTGCTTCCAGGCTCCACTGGGACCGTAATATACTTGGTCTTCAGGCTCAGCAATCTCATTTCTCGCCTCAAAGGAAACAGGCCACCCACATGCAGATGCTTATCCTTCAGCCCACCCTCAAACATAATTGCATGGGCAGCCACCTCCCCACCAAGTCCCACTGCTAAACCCAACCCTTCACCTCTAGCTCGAGTCTTCTCCTCCCTCTTGCATCTTCAACCCCTTCTCCTCAACTGGTACTTTCCCTTCAATGCAAAAACCTGCTAAACTCTCACATGTCTACCCAACTTTACAGCTACTCCTTGAGAGGGTGGTCCATGAGATGTTTCATTTCCTCACCTCCTGTCTGCTCCTCAACCCCAGTGAACCAACTCCTATTCAATAGGAACCACTTACGCTCAGGATACCAATGCCTCCTAAGCCCAAACCCAGTGTGCATTTCTAGAATCCTCCTTTGACTTGAGTTCTCTACATCCTGAGCCTGTGTTGACTATCTCCCTTGGATGGAAAGAGGACATTCACTTACTTCCTTGACATGACTCCAAGTTTTCCTTCTCTCGCTACGCTTCTCAGCCTCCCATCTTGGCTACTCTCTCTGCTCTAAGGAGATGGCTGTCCCTGTTGTCTTTCCCAGTCTATACGCTCTTCCCAGGATTTCTAATCCAAACACAAACGCTCTAACTATGACCCACAAGCCAATGACTCTGAAAGTGATGCTCTCAATCCAGAGCCTTCTCCTGAGCTCCAGAACTGGCTGTTCAACTGCAGGAAATCACCTACTGACCCCATCAACTCAAAATTAAAACTCTTCCCGTCCAATTCTGCTTCTCCTCCTGTAGACTCTCTTTAAGTGAATGGAACCTTCTATGCAGACATCCAAACCAGAAATCTATGAGTTATATCAAACCTCTCTTCATTACCATATCAGCTGTTCACGGGGTTCTGATAATTCTACAGAAGATATCTCTTTATTCATTAGACAAATATTTATTGAGTGCTTATAACCATAATAATAGCATTAGCGCCAGTAGCTAATACTGGGTGTGTACTCTGAGCCAGGCACTATACCAAGCTCTTTGCATAAGTAGAGTCTTTTAACCTCCACAACAACCCCACGAGATAAGTATCATTATCATCCCGCCTACTGAAGTTCAGAGGGTAAGAATGTGTCTAAAGTTCACATAGCTGGTAAGTAGCTGGGTCAGAATTCAAACCCAGAACTGCTGAGCATCAAAATCCATGCTCGTGCTCACTGCACCACACTGCCTCCCTTTCTGGTGCCTGGCAGTGCCCTCAGTGCTGGGAACACAACCAGAGCCGACAGCCTGGTGGGCAACACACCTGATCAAGCCAGCAAGCACAGGGAAGCGCAAAATGCTACAGAGCACATGACACAGACACCTAATCTGGGCAGTCAGGAAGATTTCCCAGAGGAAAGTTGGTCTAGGTTAGGGCCTGACTGAGGAATACAGGTTAGCCTGGTGGGGGAGAGGGGAGGGTGTCTCAGGCCTTGGGACCAGCCTGAGAGATGGCCTGGATGGGAGACTGTGGTGCCTCCAATACGTTGAAAGAAGTCCTCTATGGCTGGGAGATAAGGCATGTGTGAGTGTGTGTGAGTGGGGTGGGGGTGGGGGATATGAAGTCAGGCAGACCATTAGGAGTCTTACCTTTAAGTATCTAACGGAATTTGGATCGGGGGATTTCACGGTGAGGGGGGAGCCCCACTGCGGGGTTTTAAGGAGTGACAGACTGGATGGATTACAAACCACTCAGGCAGAGTGTTCCGACCCGCATCTGTTTTTATGTGGACTGTTCAACAGCTTCCTAACTGGCCTTCCAACCTCTAGACCTGTGCTACACAACAAAGCAGCCACCAGTCGCATGTGGTTATTTAAGTTTAACTTTACATGTAATCAGTTCAGATTAAATAAAATTTTAAATTCTGTTCCTGGGTCACACTAGCTACATTTCAAGTGCTCAGTAGCCACTTGTGGGTAATGGGTGCCATACTGAACAGTGCTAATTAAGAACATTCCTATTATCCCAGAAAGTTCTATTGGACAGCGCGGCTCTAGTCCGTCCAATCCATCCTCGGCACAGCCAGAACTGCCTTTCTAAAAGATAAATTTGTTTCCGTCACTCCTCTGCCTTAAAAGCCCATGGTGGCTCTCCACTGCCCTCTCCATCAAGTTCAAACTCTCCGGCAGTGTATACAACGCCTTTCAAGTGTACTGTTCCCCAGCCCTCCAGCCTCTCTTACTATTGCTCTGCAAACCCCGAACTGTGAACTTGGCTTCCTAAGCGACTTGCTTTTTCTTGCTTTCCTGCCTTTGCACGTGCGGCTCCCGCTGCCGGGAAGGAGTTCCCGCGCACCTGCACAGAGCGAAACCATAACTCAACTTTCAAGACTCAATCCAAGAGTTTTCTTCCCCGCCAAGCCTTCCCGGGCCCTTCCTTCCCAGAAGCTGGGTTCCCCAAAGCCAGAAGCTTCCCTGACGCCACTCCTTCCTGCGCCCTGGCGCTTTGCATCCCTCTGCCACAGCACGCATCACTCTGAAATGCAATGTCTGGGTATGCGTGTCTGTCCCCCTCCCAGAAAGCCAGTTATTAGATAATAATGATCTTTTTCCTTTCTCTATCCCCAGCGCCCGGCTTGGAGCAGGCTCCAATAAAGGGTGAACGGATGCATGGTCTCAGGGGGCTGCCTCGACGCCAGAACCCGAGGGCCGGGAAAGAGATTTGAGACTAATAACAGGGTGAGGAAATCCTAGGCCAGGTTCGGATTTGGGAGCAGGAAGGGGGCCAAGCGTCAGGGGCTCACGTACCCGAGGTTTTCTTCTCCACCATTATCCACAATACAGCTGACGGAAGAGCCTTTTTGCGCACGCGTGCTAAACCTCCCGCTTTGGTAGGGGCACCATCACTTCCGGCAGCGTGTACTTTTTGCGCGTGCGCAGAATAGTCCTACGGCTTTGATTCCTTCTGTGATGTTCCCTTGGAGACGAGAAAGCTTTCCGCCATATTTAATAGGGGCAAAACTACTTCCGGCCTCAGTGTGGTGGTGTACTTTGCAGGACTCCCGAAATGGGTTATTTTAAAGAGGTGATGCCAGTGGTCTTTCGAGAAATGTCATTTTCCTTTGGGCATTCTGAAAAAGCCATCTTCACAAAGGCAGCCCCTGGAGCTTCTCCCCGGGGCAGCAGAAATGATGGGCCGGACTACCAAAGAAAGTGGGCAGGCTTGAGCGGGCAATCCGAGGCGTCCCCGGCGAGCCCCTGCCGAAACCTCAACCCCAGGCTGCCCCTGGGGCCGCAGACCCCTCGGCCCTCCCCCTCCCGCCGCCCGCTCCTCCACTCATCCCGGCTCCGCTGCCGCCGCCTCGCTCTCCTGTCTTCCGCCCAGCCGCTCTGGGCCGGGCTGCGGCAAAGACCCGCCTCCGAGTCCTGCCGGACCCACTAGGGGCCACTTCCCCTCCCCGGGTTGCAGTTTCCTCATGTGTCAGGCGGCCAGTGGGCCCGGCTGGCTCTGACCAAAGTCCTCGGCGCCTGATCGCCAGCCCGAGCCCCCGCCCCGCCCCTCCCCCGCGTCCGGCCGGGCGTCCCCTCCGCTCGCTCCGCGCGCCCGCGCCCCGGGACAATCCTCGCCTTGTCTGGGGCGCCGGCATCTAGAGTTTTCTGTAGCCTCTGGCTACGCCTTTTTTCCAGGGCGGAGCCCCTGCCCTGCTCCTCCTCGCAGCCGGCCGCACGGCAGCCCCGGCCCCCTTTCCCAGAGCCCCGCTCCGGAGTTGGGATCCAGGCACGCAGCCGGAGCAGTGCCGGCCGGGTGCCGTCTTGGCCCGCCTCGCGCCATGGCCTCCTCGGGCGCGGGACCCCGGCTCCTGTTGCTGCTCCTGCTGCTGCTGCTGCTGCTGCCGCCGCCTCCTGCGGCCTCGGCCTCCGACCGTCCCCGGGGCAGCGACCCCGTCAACCCAGGTGAGACCCCAGGAGGGCGCGGGAGGGCCGAGTGGGCGCCGGGCTGACGTGTCCGCCGGTCCGGCCCGCAGGGGGTCGGGGCCTCGAAGGGGCGGCCCTCCTCTCCCACGGCCGGCGCGCTCCTAGGGGCCGAATCACGTGGCCCCTCGCCCACTCCCCACCCTGAACGAAGTTTCCAGCCTCCTCGTGCTTGCTGACCCCGAATTCCTGGGTGTCACTCCCATCCGGTTCTCAACGGGGTCGAAGTTTCTCTGGGTGAGAAGAGTTTAGGAGGGAATGGGAAAAAAGAGGAAAGGGACAGGAGCAGAGTCAGGGAGGGGAAGGGGCCTGCAGTGAGCTGAGTGCGTGGGGCAGAGAGCTGGGCGAGCGGGTCCCGAATGCCAATTCTCTGCTGGTGACAGAGAAGCTGCTGGTGATCACTGTGGCCACAGCCGAGACGGAGGGATACCGGCGTTTCCTGCGGTCAGCAGAGTTCTTCAACTACACTGTGCGGGTGAGGAGCAGGACGTCCTCTTGGGCCCTGGGCGGGGGTGGGGGGGGGAGGGGCTGCGGCGGGGGTTACAGCAGGAAGAGTGGGCTAAGGGCTGGATGCCTGGGGCCCCACGGTGAGCCTGGTCAGGAGGGCCTGACCGGCTAAGCCCCTCCCTGGCATGGCGGGTCTCCCCCGTAGACCCTAGGCCTGGGAGAGGATTGGCGAGGGGGTGATGTGGCCCGAACGGTTGGTGGAGGACAGAAGGTCAGGTGGCTAAAGAAAGAAATGGAGAAATATGCAGACCGGGAGGATATGGTCATCATGTTTGTGGACAGGTAAAGGGGCTGGGGGGAGAGGGGAGGGGCGTGCAGAAGGCGGGGGTGAGGATACTGAGGTCCCTCATGGCTGTCCTGTTCATCCTCCCCTTCCTCGCCCAGCTACGATGTGATTCTGGCTGGCAGCCCGTCGGAGCTGCTGAAGAAGTTCGTCCAGAGTGGCAGCCGCCTGCTCTTCTCTGCGGAGAGCTTCTGCTGGCCCGAGTGGGGGCTGGCAGAGCAGTACCCTGAGGTGGGCACAGGGAAGCGCTTCCTCAACTCTGGTGGTGAGTGGCAGAGTGCCCAAGGCAGAGGGGCCAAGAGTGGCGGGGCAGGGAGCGTTCCAGGTGCCTGAGGGCTGGAGAGGAAGTGGGAACCGGTGGGTGGGACCCTGGGAGTCTTGGACTGCGCACCTCTCCTCCCCCCACAGGGTTCATTGGCTTCGCCCCCACTATCCACCAAATCGTCCGCCAGTGGAAGTACAAGGATGATGATGATGATCAGCTGTTCTATACTCGACTCTACCTGGACCCAGGACTGAGGGTGGAGAGGGGCGGAGGAGGGAGGGCGGGCCTCAGGCTGCATGGGAGAGAAGGCATAAAGGGCTTTGGGGACGATGGAAGAGTGCGAGGTGATGTCCTACCCCTTCTTTAATTAACTGCTCCATCTCATCCCATCCAGGAGAAACTCAGCCTTAATCTGGATCATAAATCCCGGATCTTTCAGAACCTCAATGGGGCTTTAGGTGAGGAGAGGGCAATGGGGGTGCGGGGGCGGGGCGGTGAGAGAGGCCTCTGCTGCTGGGGGTCCTGAATTTAGGAGGGGCTCCTGGGGGAACTGAGGTGGGCTTTAACTCACCTTTGCGTTGAATTCATTACACATCTGCATGGCTGATAGAGTAAGTTGCACTGTGCTAGTAGTAATAAACTCAGCAGTCTTCATATCTAACATTTATTGAATACGTACAGTCACGTGCCGCATAACGATGTTTTAGTCTACGACGGACTGCATATACGACGGAGGTCCCATAAGATCAGTACCATGTAGCCTAGGTGTGTGGTAGGCTATCCCATCTAGGTTTGTGTAAGGACACGCTGTGATGTTTGCACAACGATGAAATCACGTAACCGTGCACTTCTCAGAACGCATCCTCGTTAAGGAACGCATGACTATACAGCGTCGAAGCTGGACCAGGGCTGTGCTTCTGTGATTTCTTTTAACACAACAGCCCTACAAAAGGAGGGTCTCTGTTTTTCCACCTGTTACAAATGAGGAAACTGCCTCTCTGAGGGGCTAGTGACTTGCCCGGGTCATATAGGTGGTGGGGTGGAGCTCCCCCCAGGGGACAGCTGCCTGGTCTGTCCCCTCAGAGAGAGGGTAGCCCATCCCTTCCCCCCACAGAGCCACGGTCCCTCGTCCTCTAGAGAAACTGGCTTCCCCTGATATCTAGAAGCACGTGTTGCTTGGCAGCTTCAAAAGAAAGGGAGTCTAAAGCCTGGCTTTTCTTCCCCAGATGAGGTGGTTTTAAAGTTTGATCGGAATCGTGTGCGTATCCGGAATGTGGCCTACGACACGCTTCCTGTTGTGGTCCATGGGAACGGTCCCACTAAGGTGCCCAATGGCCCACACCCTTGGCCCCAGCCTCTGCCCCAGTCAGTCCTAGCCCCACGGCCCCTGGCCCAGCCCCTCCAGCCCTTCTAAGCAGTTGATCCTCCCGGCCCCAGCAGTGGAGGTGCTGGGAGAGGTTCAGTGTCCCTTGCCTGTCTTCCTGACCTCCCTCACCCCCGGCCCTCCTCACCTCCTCTGCCCCCCACGGCTTCTCACCATCTCTCCCAACAGCTCCAGCTGAATTACCTGGGAAACTACGTTCCCAAAGGCTGGACTCCCGAGGGAGGTTGTGGGTACTGCGACCTGGACCGGAGGACACTCCCGGGGGGGCAGGTGAGGAGGGGTTCCAGGGTGGGGCAGGAGAGCGCACTGAAGCAACGGGGATGGGGAGACCAAGCTGGGGAACAGTGAGGGGACAAAGCTCCTGGGGGCCCCAAACCTGGCAGAGTGTGGAGGGCAGACCAGGTGGGGCGCCCAGGCTTTCCTCTGAGCCCTGTCGTGTCTTCTCTTCCAGCCTCCCCCCCGGGTGCTTCTGGCTGTGTTTGTAGAGCAACCTACCCCGTTCCTGCCCCGCTTCCTGCAGCGGCTGCTGCTCCTGGACTACCCCCCGGACAGGGTCGCCCTTTTCCTGCATAACAATGTGAGACACCCTGGCAGCCCGTCCCTTGTGGGCCCTCCCCAGGGCCACTGCCCTGGTCAGAACTCCCGCCCCCGACCCGACTCCTTCCTACCTTTCCACTCACCACCTGCCCTGCTCCTGCCCCTCAGGCGCCATCTCTTCTGCCCTCTCAGTCCCCCTGTACCTCCCCCCATCTCCAGGAGGTGTACCATGAGCCCCACATTGCGGACTCTTGGCCCCAGCTCCAGGACCACTTCTCAGCTGTGAAGTTGGTGGGGCCAGAGGAGGCCCTGACCCCAGGCGAGGCCAGGGACATGGCCATGTGAGTGAGGATGGGGAGGACAGGTGGGAGTGAAGGGGGGTGCCCGCCTCCCACTGCGCCCGCCTTCCCTCTCCACTCGGCGTCCAGCCTTTCCTTGGCCTCCACACGAGTGCCCTCCCAGCCAGCACACGTGCTGGCCCTCCGTTGTCCCGCTCACACAGGGAGGACCTAGGGGTCCCAAGGCGGAAGCTCCCCACCCTGCACTCCTTCGAGTTGCCCTCCTTTCCTCTTTCTGGTGCATCTGCCCACTTTTCTCCTCGGCGGGTGGAGGAGTTCCCCCACCCTACAGTCCTCTCTTCCCCGCAACCTGCTCCCATTTCAGCTCATCCGTCCGTTGGTCTGTCACCTCCAGGGACAGTTGTCGGCAAGACCCCAAGTGTGAATTCTACTTCAGCCTGGACGCCGACGCCGTCATCACCAACCCTCAGACCCTGCGCATCCTCATTGAGGAGAACAGGTTGCTTGCTTGGCTCGACCGGAGGGCCCCCAAAGAGTCCCCACCTCCTTCCCTGGGCGTGGGCTCGCCTCTGCCCGGCGCTCACCTCCGCCTGTCCACAGGAAGGTGATCGCGCCCATGCTCTCCCGCCACGGGAAGCTGTGGTCCAACTTCTGGGGAGCCCTGAGCCCCGACGAGTACTACGCGCGCTCCGAGGACTACGTGGAGCTGGTGCAGCGGAAGCGAGTGTAAGCCCTGCTGGGGCGGCAGCCCCCCTCCCCCCGCTTCTGACCTGGGCCCACGCACATGCCTGCCCCCTATCCCCAGGCCCCAGTCTCAGGGGTCTAGTGTGGCCACCAGTCAGACTTGCCACAGCTATGGGGTGGGGACTGACGGTGGAGCAGGACATGAGAGGGTTGTGGCCAGAGGTGCTTGACAAGAGAAGGGAAGAGGACCTTCCGGGTCAGAGAGTGGGGTGCCCTGAGGGAAGAGGCTCCCAGGATGAACTGGGCAGAATTGTGGGGGGGCTCCCCACCTAGCTGACCCTAGTGTGGGTGCCTCCAGGGGCGTGTGGAACGTGCCCTACATATCCCAGGCATATGTGATCCGTGGGGAGACCCTGAGGACAGAGCTGCCCCAGAAGGAGGTGTTCTCTAGCAGCGACACTGACCCGGACATGGCCTTCTGTAAGAGCCTGCGGGACCAGGTGAGCGGGGCAGTTGTCCGGGGTGTGGGGCCTGGGGGCCTGATGCTGGGAGGCAGCCACTTCGTGTCTCCGTCTCACACCCTCCCCCCACTCCAGGGCATCTTCCTCCACCTCAGCAATCGGCACGAATTTGGCCGCCTCCTGGCCACTTCCCGGTACGACACAGACCACCTGCACCCCGACCTCTGGCAGATCTTTGACAACCCCCTGGTGAGTAGGGGCACCCTCGCTCAGAGGATGCATGTGCCCCGCCCTTCACTAAAGGAGGACATGCGCTCACACTCACACGCACACTCGCTTCCCCGTGTGCGGATCTGCTCCTGCCTGAGGAGGGGGATGTCCGGGGATGGGGCTTCCTGGGTGGGACCAGAAGGAGCGAGGAGGGCGTCATCACCCTGCGCTCCCCTTACCCTCCCCAGGACTGGAAGGAGCAGTACATTCACGAGAACTACAGCCGGGCCCTGGAAGGGAAGGGACTCGTGGAACAGGTGAGCCCCGCGCCGGACCCCTGCCCACCCGATGGCCATTGCCCTTGAGTCCACTGCCCAGATCAGTGGATTTCAAACCGACTTCCCCTGGGTGCCTTAGGGTTTTCTGTTCAGGCGAGGTGAGGCAAAGGCTGAGCAGCCAGGCCTTCCGGCCTCACCCCGGCGTTGATCAGTGATCCTTTCTCAGCTGTTGGGTATATCCATGTTACAGGCAAAATGACATTTTTGTAAAGAAGTTTGAGCACCACTGTCCCAGAACCTGGGGCTCCAGGACCCTCCTGTCATTTGTGCCCTCAGCGCCACTCCCAGCTTGTGTGGCCCCGCCTCCCCTGGCCCAGTCCCCGCTCAGATCCCCATGCCCCCAGCTTCTCTCATCTCCTGGCTTCCCTTTCTGCTCCCTGCTTTCCCCCTGCTGCGCTCTTCCTCAAGCGCCACCCAGCCCTATTGATCTTCCCCCGCCCTGTCCTCAGCCGTGCCCGGACGTGTACTGGTTCCCTCTGCTGTCAGACCAGATGTGCGATGAGCTGGTGGAGGAGATGGAGCATTATGGCCAGTGGTCAGGAGGCCGGCATGAGGTGAGAGGGTGGGCGCGGGGAGGAGGGAGGGCCCCCAGAGGAGGGTGGGGCTGGGTCTGATGGAAGGAAATACAGTCAGGAGACTGGAAGCAGACAGGCATCCCCAAGGGGGAGGGGCCCACAGGGGGCACAACTGTATTCATTCATTCATTCATTCATTCAAGAAGTACTTACTGGGCAGTTCCCAGATGCCACCCACTGACCTAGGGGGTGCAGGTGTACTGAGGACATGTGCAGCTGAGCTCTGCTCATCTGCTGCTGTCAGTAGCAGCAGCCCAGCTTCTAGGGCCTGTGATGGGCAGCCAGGTGCTGCAGGGGCCACAGGAGGGGCCCTTGGCCCAGCCGAGAGGGACCGAGGGGCTTCACAGAAGAGGCGAGACTTAAGCTAGTACGAGTGGGTCAAGCTACGAAGTGGTCGACACTTCTAGACTGAGGGAACGCAGCTTTAAGGCCTGGAGCAAGGGGAGGGGGGAGGCTGGCACTGCCGTGTCAGGGGCTCAGCGCCCACTGCCCACAGGACTCAAGGCTGGCTGGAGGCTACGAGAACGTGCCCACCGTGGACATCCACATGAAGCAGGTGGGCTTTGAGGACCAGTGGCTGCAGCTGCTGAGGACATACGTGGGGCCCATGACCGAGAGCCTGTTCCCAGGCTATCATACGAAGGTGAGCCTGCCCCCCGCCTCCTCCCCCTCCACACACCCCGGTCACGGCTGGAAGGCTCCACACGGCACTTTTTGGCCCCTGTAGCATTTGGGGCCCCACGGAAAGAGATGCTGCAGGACAGCAGCCTTGGGGGGAGCCTGCTTGGCCCCTGCAGCCCCTCCCCGTCCCTGGACAGGGGCTGTCACCTCCTTAGAAGGCCCTCTGGACCTCACGGCCATCCCTCCAGCCTCTTCTCTTGTGTCCCCACAGACGCGGGCAGTGATGAACTTTGTAGTCCGCTACCGGCCGGATGAGCAGCCCTCTCTGCGGCCGCATCACGACTCATCCACCTTCACCCTCAATGTTGCCCTCAACCACAAGGGCCTGGATTATGAGGTGAGCCCTCCCGCCCTCCACTTCAGGGGGCCCCTACACACATGCGCACACACTCTCACACTTCACCCGTGACCGTGTGTCCTGCCCCCTACCCCCCTACTCACCCCGCTCAGTTGCCCTCTGCCCCTTGCCTGCCCTCTTCACCGTCCCTGTTACTTGGTGGGTATTGTCTCCTGGACCCTTCTGGCTGGCTGCCTCCCCTTCCCCATGCATCTCCCCATCTGCCGATCCCCTAAGCACCCCCAACCCTGAATCCACCTCTCCCTTATCCCTCCGGCCGACCTGCCCCATGTCTGCTCACACTCCACTCCTGTTCCCTTCCCCACTCCCCAGGGAGGTGGCTGCCGCTTCCTGCGCTATGACTGCGTGGTCTCGTCACCGCGGAAGGGCTGGGGGCTCCTGCACCCTGGCCGGCTCACCCACTACCATGAGGGGCTGCCCACTACTCGGGGCACTCGCTACATCATGGTGTCCTTTGTTGACCCCTGACACTCAACCACTCTGCCAAACGCCCCTGCCAATGTGCCTTCTTGCACCCCCTCCCGGGAGGGTGTCAGTCCGGCTCCTCGCTTCCTGAGTGTCTGTTCGCTGTGCCTGGGACTGAATGTGTCTCCTCACCCCCCACCACACGGCCCTCTCAGGAAGCTCCTGGAGCCCCCTTGGCCCTCCCCTCAGCCCCCAAGGGTCCATGGGGAGAGGGCTTCTGGGGGTTCCCCACGGGATAAATTATTGTGTCTCAGCCTCCCTCTCAATAAAGGAGGATTTGTAACTCTTGAGTCCATTTATTGCGTTTCATCCACTTACGGACCCTGTATCCCCCATGCCCCCTGGGGTAGAGGGGAGACCTGGGGTTACGCCAAAGAAAAGGAGAAGACGGAAGGGTAGCAGCAGACTGTTTGAGCAGGGTGGGGACCTGGAAGCCGCCGGGGTCCCATTTCTCACTCCCGTTTATTGCCTGAGCTGGGGGAAGTGCCTAAGAAGGGCCAGACCAAAAGGAGGACTTCCCCGGTCGGGCTCGGAGGGAAGCCCACCCCCGCCCCATGCCACACGCTTCTCCCTGACTCTCCCATCACTTGGTGGCATGAAAGGGGGCAGGGGCGTGGCACTGAGCGGGCTCCAGGGACAGTGCTGGGCCAGGACGGCCCCCTGGAGCTTGTGCTCCAATGAGGGAAGCCAGGCTGGAGCCTTCCTGCAGCTTCTTAGACCTGAGCTTTCAGTTAGGCAGGATCAGGAAAGGGGAAGGCCTGGAGGGTCATCCTAAGAAGGCTTCCTGGAAGAGGGGAATGTGCAACAGCCTTGAAAAAGAAGAGACCTCCTGGGAGCTGGTCTTGCCTCCAGCCTCCAGGGGACCATCAAGCCCTTCCCCATATCCCTCAGGGCGCCCTGGGGACAGCAGGCCATGTTCCTTTAGCTTGGTCTCTCCCATCCTTGCACCAGCCTTCCTTCCTGAATTTATCTCCCAACTGTTCCCTTGTAGAAGCCATTCATCTGTCCTGGGACGTTTCCTGCCTCTGACAGCTCACTTGCCATCCACAGCTAGAATCCCCTTCTTCCATCCTCCTGCCCAAACTCTGTGAAGCCTTCCTTCCTGGGGGGTGGGGCTGGTTGCATCACCTTTCCATGTGGACTGAGCATCTCTCTGAGGATCTCACCCCAGCCTCCACCACCCTCATCTGCACAGCCTGTGGATGGAAGCGGGCTGAGCAGGGACGGGAGAAAACGCCTCTTGGCAAGCTCCCCAGATAGGGAAGCTGCAGGAGAGTGAGGCAGGGGACGGGGACAGAAAGGGTGTGCCAGCCTGAGCAGTAGGGGCTGGGCCTTGGAAGCTGGCTTATCCTGTCTCCTGTGGGTCCAGCATTCATTTCCAGAGCATCTCCCATCACAAGGGTTGCAGCGATGAGCACAGTACCACTCTTCTTGTTGCCTCCAGCTGGGACGGTGGGGGGGGACCTTAATCAGAGAATCACTGTGACGGAGGGAAAGTATTTTAAGCTGGGAGAGCATGTGACAGAGGCTCCTGATGAGTGTGTTACAGATTTCCCTAAAAGAAGTGATGTCCCCTGACCCAGAAAAGGTGCCAGCTCCACAGGCCTCTGGTCAGTGTTGGGGAGGGCCGTGGGGGTGGTGAGGACTGCCCACAGCCCCCTGGGCTCTCTCTTAAGGGGTTCCCCACTCCTTAGCCTTTCCCGCAAAGGACTCCCCGGTGGAGCATCTCCCCACAGAGGCCGAAGCTGCTCCTTAGGGAATAAATCCTGCAGGTCGTCTCCTCCTCAAGGGCCAAACCTGGATGACCCAGGGGGAGCCCTGCCGTTAATGGTACACACCACGCCGGCAAGCACCCACTTTCCCAGACCTCTGCTAGCCCAGCTTGTTGGCCACACCCCTGGTCACTCCCGTTTGGTTTTACTGGTCATAGCCCTGCAGCTCAGGTAGTGGTTAATCCTTCCTGGCCGGGGCGCTCGAGGGCCCAGGGTGCAGGTCAGCAAAGGGGGCAGAAAAGGGGGTGGGGCCAGGGGTCAGGGCCTGTGGACTGGGCCAAAACAGGTGTCCTTAAGCATCCTAGCAGCTCCTGTGTGACTCCTGCTATGGAATGCCAACCTCCTCCAGCCTCCTCTACCGGGGCCTCCAAGGGTTTGGTGTCCTGCAATGGGTCTTCTCCTTCTTGGGGCTCGGTGAGTCCCTGAGCCCGCCGGACCCCTGCCCCTGGCGCTCAGCTTCCCCATGAGAGAGGGAGGCAGGGCTGGGATCTCCGGGTGGGGTCCTTGAAGGAGTGAGCAGGAAGTAGGTGGGTCAGAAGGGCCTGGAGCCATGGAAGCCGGAGTGGCAAAGTGAGAACCTGGCACTTAAATGTCTGAGTCCTGAGTTCCACCCTGCTTCGGCCCAGGTGTGCATGGCCACTTTGCTCCTTGCACTCCTAGGCCAGGCCTGTGTCCCAGCAGTCCTCTATGTGGTCTGGCTCTATGGAGACAGGGATGCGCCGTGGCCAGGAGGCCGCTGCTCTGCCTGGGTCCGCAACTGGGCAATCTGGAGACGTTTCTGTGACTCCCTCCCCATCTCCGTGAGGGCACCCAGGGCATCCAGGAACGGTGTGTGGGGTGGGAGCAGGGCTTCCGAAGAGACTCTTGGGACTGTCATCCCCCAAAATCCAATCTCACCCGCCGTGTGGGGGGTGCACCCTCTGTCCCCCGGCTGGTTAAACCACAGAGTCGGACCCCTCCAGCAGCAACCTCTTCGGCTTCCACCCTCACTGGCTTCTGGATGTCAGGGCCTTGGGCAACTTCTGCACTGGGCCCACGGGCTTCTCCTGCCCCCGGCAGCACCTGCTCATGCTGCCCTGTTGCTTCCACTTCCCTCCCTTCCAGGACTACACCATGTGTGGTGGTGAGGAGGGGTGGCCCGGCTCAGGACTCCCACTCTCCGCTGTCACCTCCCACCTGCCCTCCTCCAGTCTGGGGTCACCTGGTCCCAGCTCGACTTTCCCCATGCCCTCCTCCCTCTTCTCTTCAAGATCTGGGCATCAGGCCTCCCAGCCTCTACCCTCCCCCCACGTTTGGTGCCCTGGACAAGGCCAGAGCCTCCCATCTGTTGTCACGGCCAGCGGATGGGGAGGGGAGTGATGGCCAGGCCAGGCCGTTGTCCTGGCCATGAGAGGGCCCCTGGAGGCAAAACCCGGAGCGCTGAGCTTGCGGATCCAGAATCTGAAGGGTTTTGTCCAATTAGCGCTGGAACATCGATGAGAAGCGCCGGTGGCCAGACAGGGCACTCCCGGGCAGCCGTGGAGGCAGGAGCACGGCGCGCCCCAGGGCCCAGAGTCAGGTGCAGCCCTGCTCCCCAGGGCCTCCCTGGTACCTGTCTTCTCTTTCGGGGAGAACGAGCTCTTCCAGCAGCTGGCGAGCCCGCTAGGCTCGTGGGTGCCGAGGGCGCAGAAAGCTCTGCAGCCGCTGCTGAGCGTGGCCCTGCCGCTGTTCCACGGCCCCTGGGCCTCCTCCCCCTGCGGCGCGCCCATCCACGCCTTCGGTGAGCCCCGGCTTCTGCCCCATCTGCTCCCCGGCCCGCCGGCTCCCCGCGCCGGGCGGTGGAGGTCCCTGGTTGCGGTCTGAAATCCTGGTTGTCGGCCGCGCGTCGGCGACGCCAGCCTCGCCCCCCGGGCTGGCCTATGGCCGCTGCCCCAGCCCTGAGCTCTGGCCTGGACGATCGCCGCCGGAGGGAGGGAAGGGGTCCGGCGGGGGATCCCGAGGACCCCCTCTCGCCTCCCGTTCCGCCCACAGTGGGGACCCCGATCCCGGTGCCGCGAAGCCCACAGCCTGACCGGGCGCAGGCGGACGCGCTGCCTGAGCTCTCCGTGGAGCAGCTCCGATGGTTGTTCGCAGAGCGCAAGGCGCGCCACGGCGTTCCCGCCCACGGGCACCTGGTCCTCACGTAGGCGCCCCCGCCGCCCTGGCCGTCCCCGAGCCCCGCGAGGCCCTCGGGAGGAAGGGTGAAATTAAAGGTGGGAACAGCCCCGCGGTGTTTGTGTGTTTGCGTGTTTGTGCGCGGCGGGGGACGGCTGGGCGCGCTGCAGGGCCTGGCGGGGGCTCGGGAAGGTCTTGACACTCCCGGAGACCTGCCAACAGACGCGGAGCGTGCGGGCAGGGGCCTACGCGGCCGCACTGGAGATTAGACGGCCTCCGTTGGGCTTCTGGCCCCCGCCAGCAGCTGGGACCCAGTTGGTGCGCTCTCCCGATTCTTCTGAGTCCCTTCCCCCAGGTCAATTCGGTTACCACACCTCCCTTGCACACCCCTTCCCCGCCCAGGGGCGGGTCCAGACCCACCGAGCACGAAGTTCACAGATCAGTCTGAGAGGAAGCCTGGAAGCGTCTGGGGCTCCAGATCCAAGCATCTTGCCATCCACACCCCAGCACACACCCAATCCCAGGATGCCCCAAGGGCTTGGCCCCAAACCACCATTGTTCGTCCTCCGAGTCCTGGAGCCCTTCCTGACGAGGGGAGCTCTGGAGCGGGATCTCCACGCCCTCCGCCCTCCTCCACCATGAATACCCTGCAGAAGCAGTGGCTGGAAGCAGTGCGCACCTACCAACACGTATTCGTTTTGCTCTTTGTGGGTGAGAGGAGGGGAGAGGCATGGGTGCCTGGGGGCCGCAAGGGAAGAAGTGGGGGCTGGAACCCTACTTGCCTGGATGTCTGAGGGCAAAGGGAGGTGGAGAGGGCCAGAGGTCAGGCTGGGAGGCCGTGGGATGATCCCACCAGTGAGGCTGGAGGACAAGAGCTGTTGGCTAGAATGACTGAGTTTCCAAAGGGAATTCATTTTTCTTTCTCTTCTTTCGCCCAGTCCCTCTCTTTTCCCTTCTTGTCCTCTTCACGTCTCTCTGGTGGCTCTCTGTTCTCTATTTGGTAGGGCTCTTCCTGGGCTGGGACACACCCAGCCAAGGTGAGCCATGGAAGGAGGCCCTGCCGGAAGTGGGAGATGGCAATCTGGCGCCTCTGGGGGTTCCTCCATGCTTGTCTCTCTGCCCCAAGGTGGAAGGCCTTCCGAGTGGATGAGAAAGCAGACCTTTTGGAAACACCTAAGTGACTATTCTCCTATCAAGGAGACAGGTCACCCTCCAGAGGGACTCTGCTTCCTCCCTGTCCCCCACTTCCCCCACCTATTTGCCTCTCCCTGTGATGGAGCCTGAGCCCCTGCTGCCTAAGCTCAGGCCATGGGGCAGGGGCAGAGTGGTGTTCAAGAGGGGGTCCCCTGTGCCCTTGACCTCCTCCTAGGACCTTGAACTCTGAAATCTGTTGGGGGGGAGGTCAGTTCTTTTCGGCTGATGTCTTAGCTTCTATGCCTCCTCCCCTTTATCCTACCCAACACTCCGAAGCTGGTGAAAACAGTGGAGCTGCCCCCTAACCGGAACTACGTGCTGGGCGCTCACCCACATGGGATCATGTGCACCGGGATCTTCTGTAATTTCCTCACCGAGAGCAATGGCTTCTCCCAGCGGCTTCCTGGGCATCGGCCCTGGACAGCCACCCTGGACAGCCTCTTCCGCCTCCCAGTCTATCATGGCTACATCATGTCCCTTGGTGAGCCTTGAGCTGAGTGCGAGGAGGGGATCCCTGGCCAGAGTGCCACCCACTCACCCCCCAGGGCAGGCACCTGGCTTGAACATTGGCCAGGCTCACACTGGGCATCAGTGAGTAACTTGGAGCAAGTGCCCTGTGTCCTCAATGGGAGAAGCACTGCAGGGCACACTGACATGGGCACAGGGCGAGGGGGGTTGGAAGGAATGGGATGTGGGGCTCACTCTTCCTGTGCTAAAGGGTTGGGTGAGGGGCCAGGGAGCCACGGAGGAGGTGGTGACTGCTCCCCACCTCCTTGAGCCAGCAGGAATGTGTCCTGGGAACCACCAGGGCCTGGACTTCATTCTGTCCCAGCCCCAGCTGGGGCAGGCTGTGGTTATCATTGTCGGGGGTGCCCATGAGTGCCTGTCCATGGTCCCTGGGGAGCACCACCTCACTCTCCAGGAGCAGAAAGGCTTCTTGCACCTGGCACTGAGGCACGGGTGAGTGGGGTGTGGGTGCCTGTCCTGGGGCCGCTCCTCATGGTCAGAACATCACGGTGTGTCTGGGGGCCACCCTCTCAGTCCCTAGACATCAGGTCCCTGTAGGTGGGACTGTGTGTCCCCGGAGCCCGTGCACTGTGCCCTGCACCTGGACAGCACTCACGTCAGCGCTTGAGTGCTTACCTGTGCCCAGTGTGCCCATCTCACCAGCTTCCTCCCCCAGAGAGAGGCAGGGCTGGAATTCAAACAGTAGGACCCCTGGGCTCAGAAGCCCTGGGGTCTGGGGTCGAATCCCTTTCTGCTGCTCTCTCAAAGGCAAGAGCCTGGACTTGTTTGTTTGCCTGTGACATAGGCACAAATATATAGATGAAGGCCCAGTTCACAAGTGTTTCTCGGAAATGTGAGTCCCTCCTTCCAGATCTTTCTTTGTTGCCATCTTCATTTGCTTCCAAAGGCCTTGGGGCAAGGCATCACAGGGTGTGGGGAGGAAGTGGCCGCCGTCTGAGGCTCCTGTCTTGGGGCACTCCGGGGACCGCTGGCCTGACCACCCTCTTCTCTTCTGCCTCCCCTTCCCAGGGCCGCCCTGGTGTCTGTATACTCCTTTGGGGAGAATGGTATCTTCAGTCTTAAGACTTTTGCCACAGGCTCCTGGCAGCATCTGTGCCAGATCACCTTCAAGAAGCTCCTGGGCTTTGCTCCCTCGTCTTCTGGGGCCGTGGTCTCTTCTCGGCCACCTCCTGGGGCCTGCTACCCTTTGCCGTGCCCATCACCACTGTGGGTGAGCGCCCCTCTCCAGGGAAGAAGGCTACCGCCCCCTGTGTGGGCAGCAGAGGCCTCTCGCCTCACCTGTGTCATCCTGTCCTGCAGTGGGCCTCCCCAGCGCCTCCACCCCAGTGAGGAGGAAGTTGACCACTATCACGCACTCTACATGAAGGCTCTGTGCAGCTGTTTGAGGAGCACAGGGCAAGCTGTGGTGTGGCACCTCTACTCACCTCACCTTCATCCAGCCTGGCCTTATGCCACCTCCCCCACGGAGCCCAGGAGCCCCTGATCCCGTGCACTTTGACCTCCACCTACTGCCACACTCTGCTCCTCCAATAAAAGCCAGTTCTCTCCCACCACTGCTTTGTACTACTTCCTAGAATCGGATGCTCGCAAGGCTCATTCTCTCACTCTGGGAGTGAGCATCCCCAGGAGAAATTTGCTCCCATCCTGATGTGCTGCAGAGTTGCTGCCATAGATGGGGTATCAGCACCCTGAATTCTCCTCCAAGACAGACTTAATTCTGCTGCGTGACCCTGTGTAAGCCTCTTCCCTTTGTTGGGCCCCTTCTCCTTCTGTCGATAAGAGCATCTGCTTAGCTGAGAGCTGTCAGGTGTCAGGACCGAGTTGGGGAGAGCGGCTGCACAGAGGGCTAGGCTTTACAGGGAGAGCAGAATTAAGTGGGTGGAGAAGATAGGGTGGATGGTGGAATACCGTGAGCCAAAGCTGAGCTTGGTCAAGGGTACCTGACCGCGTGGAGAGTGGAATGATCCCCAGGGGGAGAAATGATGGAGTTAGGTACACAGCTTAATTGTGCACCGCCTCTCCATCCTTTGTGTTTCCTTGGGGCTTGGATGAAGTGAGGATTTATTTTACCAGCATTAATTGCTACTGCAAGCCCAGCGTTAGACTCAACATTAACGCACTTGCTCAACAAGCAGAGGAAATTTGTGAAAATTGTTGTTGTGAAAATTAAAGGATTAAGATTAGAACGGAGATTGGCAAAATATGAGCCAATGAGAGTTTGCTGGCGTCATCCTCATGACAGGCATGGCATGGGTAAAATGAAGCAGTGAGACTAAACATCCAGGGGTCCTTAGGTAGTCATAGCATCCTCTGACTTTGGCGGTCCTATTTGCTGACAGTCTTTGTGTCTGTATCCAGGACTTCAACAAGAATAACTTGTTACCATGTAATTGCAATGCAACCATATTTGTCTCCCACTGTCCTATAAAATGTATTCAGTGGAAGAATTTTCCCTTGTCCCTGGTTGAAGATCGGGGCAATCCCATGATTTCTCTGGGTCGTCCCCAGGTAATAACTTCTACATTCATTTTAGGTTGGTACACAGAAATGTTTAGTTTGTGCAGTAATCAACGCTTCGATCTTCACCCAAGAACGGGAGTTTTCCCCTTTCCAGCAAGGGCTAATTGCAAGCGGCCTGCCTGCTTGGCAAAGAAGTGGCAGTTGGGGAAGGTGGAGTCGAAAGGGGTGGGGTGGCCCTCTTCCCCACCTCCTCTCCTAGCTGCTGTTGCTGAACCCCCTTGGGGTTGGGGAGTGGGGCAGAGGAGGGGAAAGGGGCCAAAAAGTGCTTCACTGCACTGTCATAAGATAGCCTTGTGTTCTCTGGGCCGCCAGACCTTTGAGGCTGAGGCCCCTTCCTCATGGATGCCCTCATGGGCTCTTTGAACTTTTTCCCTTAAGGTCCTTTGGCAGAGTCTGTGCTGTCTCTGCCTCTTCACCTGTCCCTGGTTTTCTGCTCATGCGCTCGACATAGGTTTTCTCTATAGAAGTCCCATCACTCTTTGAGGCTGGAGTGGGGGCTGTTGACAAGAGGGATGGAAAAAAACAGCTCCAGGTTTGAGCACCCTCAGCCAAGATACCCTTGGAGTACAGGCTGGCCTCAATGTAGCTACTTTGCTACAAATGCAGCCAAAATCTGGCTGCTAGATTTCTTCCAAGGGCACATCCCCCAAATGCTGGGCACACACCATCTCTTTGAGTCTTGAAGAACTTTGTCACTGATCTTGTCAAGGGAAGCCTTGTCCTTCCGGAGCAGGGCTTGCAGTATGCTAAAAGTCCTCCCCAAAGCCCTTGTTTTGTGCTCGTCTCAGCCTATCAATACCCAATGTTGTGGTTGGATGGGCCCTTGTGGTTCTTATCATGACTGCAGGATGCCCTTCAGCCATAATCATTAGGAAACTTTGAAAAACTAAAGGTTTATTACTTATAGGAACTGAAAATTACACAGCACACCTAGAGTCACATAGTGAGGTCACAGGCAGGGAGAGAGAGAGAGCACATGGGTCTGAGGTTCTGCTTTATTCAGGTTGAGGGTGGGGGCTTAGGGTTTCATGGGCTCACTCTTTATTGGGGAATTTAAAACGTAGGAGTGGAAATTCAAAGCACAAGAAGAGAAAGAACCAATGGCCCAAATGGTCAGTTATAGAAATCAGCCAAGATCTCTAAAAACAAAGGAGCCTTAGTAGGGGGAGATGGCCTGGCTTTGTATCTAGTCGGTGTGGCTGGCAATGTGTTTATTTGAGATTGCCATCTTTGAAATGGATGCTTGGCATTCAAAGCTTAAGTTAGGCACTTGCATTACAAAAAGAAAACAAAAAAGCTGCCAGAGTTTACCCTGCAATCCACCCTGTGATGCTGAGGCATCAGAGACAATGGCGAAGATAGCTGATGTGCTGTAAGTCAGAGATAGGGCACGTTGTGATTGAGAAAGTACACATCTAAATAGGATTATAGTAGCATATCCTATAATAATTATACAGGCAGTAGTTTGAAATCCAGTCTATGGCCATTGTCCCAAACTTGAAAGGGCCCAACCATGAAAACAGGTCTTGGGCCTGGCCCTGGGAATCTGTTTAAGGATTTGGGTGATATTGTGAAAAAGTTCAACGTCTTGGACCATCTGATATAAGTAGGTTTGAACTTGTCCTGAGTTGGTAGATTGCTTTATATCTCATAGAACCAATTTTTAGTTCTGACAATAAGTCTGTTCAGTTAAAGGGTTTTGTCTCCTTTCAGTAGGTGGTGATGCAGGTGGGTTCCCCAAGTTAGGCCTACATGCTGCAAACATTGGCATCAGGTTATTTAATAAGAGGCATTTCTATGGAAACAAAAGAAAAATGAAGTTTAATGATTGGAGTAGATTATAATCCCCGTTTCTGAGTTCTGAAGGCAATCAGTCAAGATTTCTAGATGTTGAGCTCAAAGGATCTTCAGATGGAGTGTGGGCAGGCAGTAGCAATCTGATAAATTTTCCTTGTTTGCAGTTTAAATGTCTCTGGTGATCTCTCTGAGTAGCCCATATAGTAACAGGCATGAAGATTGTCCATATATGAGCTATTGTGGTGATTTCTCTGACGTTTATATCCAGATGTTCCACTTTAGTTTGCATGACCGCGGGAAAAGGGCAGTTTTAGTTCTCAATGATTCCAAGTCAGAAGGGTGGGAGAAAACTTGGAAATAATAGTTTAGAGAGTTGAAGCTAGATATTGGAGGAAACAAGAAGAATTTAGTATCCAGTCCAGTTTACAGGTAGAAAACAAAACCTCAAAGACAATTAACAGAACTAGAATCTAACATCCATAAGTGTGTATTGTAGTTTCTGCTGAAATATAATTTTTCTTTCTACAATCACCCCCATTTCTATCAAAAGTAATCATAGTAAGACTAATTTGTTTGCAAATTGTCTAGTTTAGTAAATTTGGCCTGATTTTTCCATAAGTACAGCAAGAATAGTGATTGACCATACAGGCTCTTTTAAGTCTGCTTTGCTGGAACTTTTCATAAGAAATCTCAGATTGAACTGTAAAAGCCTCTCAAGGCTAAGAAGCCAAGCCAAGGACTTTCCATCAGACACTTCCTGAAATGCCTATAGATTTGTGTGAATACCTCTCTTCTAGAGGTCCCCCAAATATCCTGATATTCCTGGGTCTGCCCAGAAGTGACCTTCTTTACTCACCTGGTAAGGTTGCCAGGAATCCTGCAAACAAGGTACCAGGATGATTTTTTCCAAGGTCTTTTATTGGCTCCATAAAGTCAACCTTAGTTCCTTAAAGCTCTCTGGTCCTATCTGAGTTTATGTGCATCTCTCTCAAATATGACATTCTGGTCAAAGCCTTGCTAATGTAACCAAGGTTTCCAAATGTGTCCTGTTATAAGGACAGATTCTTATTGAACTTATGCAAATAACTATATTGCCATAAAAATAGGAATACTCATTGAGAGTTTTCAAATTCTGGAGGGATCAGATAGGGAGAAAAAGTAATTGTTTCATCTTTGTTCACAAAGGTATACTTTCCCAAACTTCTGGAAGTCATGGAGAGCTTAAGAGAAGAGGTTTCTTTAAATCTTGAAAAAACAAAACATGATAGAACCAGCAATGTTTCAAAGAAAAAGTCATAAAAATTATAATCATCCTCATCCGTTCATTCAGTCCCATGTTATGAATTCTTGTTCTGTTTGAATCCACTTTTTTCATTAGTTCTGGAAATTCTTACCCAGTTCAGCTTTATGATCTTAAAGTTATCGGGAAACTGTCCCCACCAGAGTCCTTTCCATGAATCTCCTTGAAGATGAAGCACTTTTGCAGGAACACTTTTGCAAAAGCATCAGAGTAAAACAATAACTGTACATGAAGAAAGATGAAAATGGCCATGGTTAAAGATCCAATGAGAGTTCATTATAATGCAATTGAAAAGGCAATTTGCTTATTTCTGTGATACACATTTCAAGGTAATAACTAGAATTATGACTGATAACATTACATATCAGATTTTAAGGAATTTCATATAATTTCTGGAAAATTTATACTAATAACATATATCCATACAAGGGTATCTGTAAAGAAGGTGTAGCATTATTTCTTATTTGACAATGCTTCCCATGCAATCTATCATATCAAATCAGCCTAATTAGTTTAATGTCTCTCTCTCTTTTTTTTTTAGAGGAATTTTAGCCCTGAGCTAACATCTGTGCCCATCTTCCTCTACTTTATATGTGGAACGCCTGCCACAGCATGGCTTGCCAAGCAGTGCCATGTCTGCACCCGGGATCCAAACTGGTGAACCCCAGGCCTCCAAAGCAGAACGTGCACACTTAACTTCTGTGCCAGCAGGCCAGCCCCCTAATGTCTCTCTTTTTATAAGGAGAGAGAACAAATCTTTTAAGATGTTCCAGGGGCCCTCTGGAAAATCCCAAAGTTACTTCCAGGTAAAAAAAGACTTCATTTAGAATTTTATTTGGGGAAGTTTGTCAAAAATATCAAAAGGTTTTGGACATTTAACTAAATAGGATCACAGATCATTATGAAACCATATTTAATTATTACTTAACTAAAGTGACAAAAGATTTTAAAGAAAATACAGAAAGTTACATATTTATGAACAAAAGTTCACTCTTTTGATATTAAGAAGACTCACTTTCCTTAAGTAATCAAAGACCTGATTAAAACAATATGAGGCACAGGAAATTATTTTGATAAAACAGAATCTTTGCTTTCTAGTCAAATTACTTTAAAGGTAAAGAAAAACCTTTCACAATCTCTTATCAGGAGCAGACCAATCTGCCAAGAAAACTTTCTTCTTTCAACAGTGAAAGAAAATTGCATAAGCATACTATCGCTTATTTAAAAAAAAAAAAATGGAGGGCCGGCCCCACAGTCAAGTGGTTTAAGTTCCACACTCTGCTTCGACAGCCTGGGTTTGTAGGTTCAGATCCCGGGTGCAGAACTACTCCACTCATCAGCCGTGCTGTGGAGGTGACTCACAAAGTAGAGGAAGATTGGCACAGACATTAGCTCAGGGCTAGTCTTCCTCAAGCAAAAATAAAAAGAGGAGGATTGGCGATGGATGTTAGCTCAGGGCGAATCTTCCTCACACACACACACACACACACACACACACAAACCCAACTTATAAGAACAATTCAATGTTGGCCAACTTGACCACACAAAGTAAAATTCTCTCTTTCTCTCTCTCTCTTCCCAACTTTCTATAACATCTTGTCCTTGATTTTCCTCTTTCCCATCTGGAAATAACCAGTTTTACTTTAAGACAAATTTACTTTCTTTTCCCTTAACAAAAGTGCATCTCCATATTTCATACCTTCTCTTAGCCAAAATTGGCCCTGAGCTAACATCTGTTGCCAATCGTCCTCTATTTTTTGTATGTGGGATGCCACCACAGCGTGACTTGATGTTAGATCTGCACCTGTGACCCCAACCTACAAACCCTGGGCCACTGAAGGGGAGCACATGAACTTAACCACTATGCCACTGGGCCAGTCCTCACATCCTACTTTTCTTACATAGAGAGTTGTTTTCCCTTAATATTTCTGGTAGCTTTAATTACATATATTAATTACAATTATTAACCTTTAGAAATCTTAGTTTCTAGTGAGAACTAAGAAGTAAGAAACTGTGAACTATCTGTTACCTCAGCATTCCTTAGACTGGCAAATTTATTAACACATTTCATAATCTCTAGAAACATACATTTCCTCATAGCACAGTTTTTTCAGTGTGGTGCAAGACATGTTTCCTAGTAGACAAATGTCTTTAATTCCTCTGTAATAAGAGGTCAAAAGTAGGTAAACTTAGACTTGTTTGGTAATTAATGTTTCCATATGTTGTCTTATTTGGAAATTATCTAGACAGTCAATGAATTCCCATGATCCAGTTTAACTTGGCAAAATTCTAAGGGTGAAAGTTACCAAAGATTTGGGAAACTATTGTTAAGTAGATGTACCATAACACATAATTATTGCTGAAAAGTTTACCTAAAAACTCTCGTCCCACCTATAGTTATCTAAATCACTTGCTCCAACAATTGTGTTTTGACTACCCATGAAAACTTCATTAGACATTAGATAAAATCAGCCATTGTATCAGGCTACTTTTCCTTAGGAAAAATTTTTAATAGAGATAACCTGAATTTATTTGACTAGCAAACCAGGTAGAGTAAAAGTCATTTATCTTCATTATATTTAATGTTGATAACTCTAAAGGCATACCTATTTTAATTAAACGAAATCTAAACCAGCTTTTATTCACCAAAGATTATCCCAGATCAAGTGAACTTGAAAAACATTAGAGTTGGTTTCTATATTTCTGAGTTTTAGGAATATTTAATTCATAACTGCTTATTTTTAAGCCAATTAAACAGAGCTCTTTACCAAATTAATTTTGGCAATAACATCCAGAGGCTGAAAGAATAAAAAATCACAGATACATAACATACGTCCACAGACATACAGACAGACACTATAGCTTCTGTTCCAAAATTTTAGCCATGAATCAGGTACGACACTGTAAAACTCATCAGCTTATAAATAACAGTTGAATCCAAATAGGCAGATGGAACAAGACGAGGTCACCTGTTCCAAAGGCTAAAGCTTTTTACTAATATTTGCAGAGAAGACTTTTAAGATTTGTATTTGTCCTTGACAAGCAATCTTAAGGAGGCTGTGGACTAGATTTGGGGCAAGACAGCTTTTATAGCAGTTTGTATTTTAAAAGGTTTCTTCCCCCCCATCCCCCAGCCCCTTTTTTTCCCTCAGTCTCAGGCGATTGTGGACAGAGTTTTAGTTACCTCCTGGGGTGTTAACATTTCAAAGCTATAATGAGATTTACATCTTCAAGGGACAGAAAAAGAATGTAAATTTTCTCCTGGAAGTTTTAGCGCCTTTTGGATGTTTTTGGCAGACCCAATAAAATGTAGTAGTGCCATCCTGTAACTTGGGGGGGGGGGGGGGGGGGCGGGTCATGCTGTAAAGATAATTCTTTGGACTCAGGGTCAAATGGGGTCTCTTCAGAGTTGGAAATGAAGGGGGTGTCACTTGGTTCAGTACGGCCATGGAAATGATAAACCCATTGGACCAGGACAATCTTGCACAGCAGGAGATGGGCCTCAACATAATGTTTTCCATTCACTGGGAGCCTTAGCAGTGATCACTGGGATGGAAGGTTGGGTGTGGTGCCAGGCCATAAATATCTAAGTGAGCAGAGGAAGGACCCTGGCGTGAGTTTCACTGGCTCTGAGGGCCCTTACCTTTCCATTGCCCTCTTCCTCCTCACTAGAGGCCTCAATAACCCTGTCAGTTTTTCCCTTCGTAGCAGGGCCACCTCATGAGGTGTGTTTCTTAGTTCTGCCCCATTAAGAGGAAAGCCGAGGGCGCTTAGGATCTGTGGTATCTCAGAGACAACAAGCATACAGCCTGGATGGATCTTTGAGAAAGGGTCTTTAGAGATACTGGCTCTCATTGATACATTTTGGCAGCCGTGAATAACAGTTCAGAGGCCTTCCAAACAAACCAACCCTCAACAGCCAATTACTTCCCCTTTCTCCTTCCTGCTGCATAAAATCTTTAAGAAAAGTTTGAATTTCATTTGAGGTAGAGTTTCTGATCTCAGTTTCTACCTCTTGGTTTTCTCCTATTACCTTAAACTTAGGTGTTGTCACTGGAAAGTTTTGGATGATGTCACTGTAAGCTCTCTTCATAGGTGGCCCTTCCTTTCCAGGGTGTCCCAAGGGACCTCTCCAGGTTTGGGGTTTGCCTCCACTAGCATGATATACACAGGGTCTTTGGGAAAAGCCCCTAGGCCTCTGGAGTGCAATACCAGAGTGTTGACATTGTCAAGGCACATAATCCATGACCAATCTATAAATGAAAATTTGAGTGAGTTTATTCTGAGCCAAAATGTGAGGACCACAGCCCAGGGCCTTCCTTCCCGAAGGAAGGAAGGGCTCCAAAGAAGTGGGGTTTACAGAGTGGTTAAATACCCTCAAAGAGGATGTTTCACATATGATTGAAATGTCCCTTTTACAATAGTCATGAGACTGCTCTGTCGGCACAGCGATTGATGGACACAGCAGGTAGTAGGTCTGATGTCTCGGTGGATACAGCAGGGTGGTAGGTCTGTTGTCTCAAGCTGTCACAGGTGAGCACAGCAATCAGCTCCTAACCTAGGGAAAGATGCTTATTGTTAAGGAAATGCCAATAGCGGGGGGAAGTTGCACCTTTATCTTAAGGGCATTTGTTCTTACCATAGCAAATGCTTAAGCAGATATATGATGCATGCTCAATGGCCATGTCAGGCCCTTCTGGAAAAACAAAGTCAGGCCAAATTAGGGTTACACCAAATGGCTTCCTCATATACTCCAATATCTCCTAGTGCTTGCCATTTCTATTTGTCAACATGTTGATATGCCATGGCACTGAGCAACGCCCAGGAAGCCCCCATGGGGTTTGCATTCATCAGGGAGCTGGTGTACCTCCTCAGTGTTCTTAGGAGGCCCTGGTATCAGATGCTCAGGACATTTATATTTGTCCATTAATTTTTTTAGTAACATCACACCAGGGATTGGACCCACAATATCCCATCCCATCAGGGGAAGAAGAGAAACATCAGTGAGTGAAGCCGTGACTTTGTATTTACCCTCTGGTGGTGCCATTGATTTCTGGTTGCAAGGCTATTTCACTCTTCTGGGTTAGAACCCATAGTCCAGGCGCAACCC
The DNA here is from genome assembly GCF_037783145.1 of Equus przewalskii. Taxonomy (NCBI): domain Eukaryota; kingdom Metazoa; phylum Chordata; class Mammalia; order Perissodactyla; family Equidae; genus Equus; species Equus przewalskii. The sequence continues at coordinate 9,198,489 of NC_091842.1, read as the reverse complement.
ACAAACTCAGTGGTCGCAGGCAGAGGTCGCCCATCCTCCTCACCTATGAGAATCTTTTTCTTGTGCATTTAGCCCAGAGCCTCTCCTTGGGCAGAGACAGTTGCCTTGCTGATCCAATCTACCGTCCTTAGCTGTCCTTGGCCTTGAGGTGTGGAGGATCCTTACGTCCATTAATAGTCAATTAAGGCCTTTACAATTAGTGGTCTAATGGTCTCATTAGACCGTATGGCCTTGATCATGCTGCTCTGGGGAGATTGTTGGGTTATTAGGCAGCTGTGACCTTTTGGGTTGGATACCACAGACAACACACAACAGAAGCAATATGCAAACGCACATAGCAGCTTGACAGACCCCCAGCAAGTAGTGCTCCTTTCCCACCTGAGTTCAATGGTTAGTAAGCAAGTTGCAGACAAAGGGCATTCCCCTTGGTTAACTGGAAGGGCAATCCTACAGTCCTGCTACCTACATCAATTGTTTTGTGTCTGTCTCAGCCTATCAATAAATCAATGTTGTGGTTGGACTGGCCCTTGTGGTTCTTATCATGATTGCAAGATGCCCTTCAGCAATAACCATTAGGAAACTTTGAAAAGACAAAGGTTTATTACTTATAGGACATGATAATTACACAGCACACCTGGGTAGGAAGAAAGAGCTAGAGTTCTACTTTATTGGGATCAAGGGTGGGGGGCTAGGATTTCATGGGCTCACTTTTTATTGGTGAATTTAAACTTAAGAATGGGAATTTAAAGCACAGAAAGGAAAAAAACCAAGTGGCACAAATGGCCAGCTATTGAAATCAACCAAGATCTCCAAAACAAAGGAGCCTAAGTAGGGGTAGGTGGCCTGGCTCCTTATCTAGTGGCTGCCAATGTGTTTATTGGAGATAGCCATCTTTGAAGGGAGTCAGACACTTGCATAACAAAAAGAAATAAAAGCTGTCAGGGTTTACCTTCACTCCTCTCTCCCTGTCTCCAAATTCTGATCTTTCTCTGGGTAAGGGGCTCAAGAGTCACTTCTCAACCATTTGCTTGGAAAGTGTTACGTGTGGTCTGATCTGGCCCCTTTTGGGACACAAGACCTATTTATTGTATCTCCATGCCTCAGCGTGAACACCAATGTTAGCATCACATATGTTTTTCTCTGGGGTCTTCCCCTGCATGGTGAGGGCACCAACTTCAAGAGAGAACTGGCCACCAAGAGCTGGGGGTCCGGGGATGACATCACTGTGAACCTTCCTCCCAGAAGCCCCTGCCCTCTTTCTCCCTGTGAGCAGCAGTTGCCTCTCTGGGGGGGTGGGGTTGGGCTGGGTGGTAGGTGAGTGATAGGACCTTTTCACGGGACTGCGGGAGGGGGAAAGAGGAGGGGACTTCATTCCCCATCAGGGCCTGTCTGAAATCCAAAACAAATGAAGTCGTGGGGTGTATGTGGGGGCGGGGGAGGCGGCAGAAGGTTGGCCTGAGTCTGGAGAGGATTAGAAGCAGACAGGAAGTCCAGGTGAGGAAATGGACTTGGCCCTGGAGGCAGAGACCTGCTCTAAAGGGGGAAAGTGCTCCCAGTATCTGTGAAGCCAGTTGGGCAAGTTTCTCAGGAAAGGGGCCAGATCTGATCCCATTGTAGAGAGGAAGAATCCGGAGGGGACATTATCCTCCATTGAAAACATCCAGGTTGGGTGAGAGGCCACAGCGTGAGCCAGAAAGATACAGGAAGGTCAAGATCAGGCTTCTGTCTCTAGGAGAGAGACTTGGGTGTCTACACGTGGGTGCGGTAAGTAGAATGTGTTGTAACAGCTGAGGGTTGTAGAAAGACTGTTTGGGACAGAGGGAGTTGGAAACAGCCCCAGGACAATGACAGTTCTGCCTCCCCAAGAATATCCCTCCAGTGTCCACTCAGCAAGATGAGTACCACTTTCTTATTCATCATGCCAGCTTGGCATCGTTTCTTTCCACCATGACAGGCCAAAGGCAACCTCCCTGCCCACCATCAACCTTCTTCTGAGTGTACGACCCTTTCCAAGAAGCTAGCCCAGACTAGGAGGAAGATATAGGCTTCCGGGGGCCGCACCATGCCTCCCACCCTTTCCTGAGGCTCCTCAGGTGGCTTCTGCTGCCAGGCTCTGATCCCAGCCTCGCTGAGGGTAAAGGTCCTCTGGTTCCATTTTCCTCTTATTATCTGGCTTTCTAGCCCTCCCTCATTAGGCATTTGTCTGAGGCCTAGTTGGGGCTTGGTCTAAGGGGCTGGAGCCTCATATGGAGAAGAGTGGAGAGTCCAGGTGCCAGGTCCGTGTCACATGCCTCCCACCAATCTGTGCAGGATATGGGATCCAGCTTGGAACTAGGTCCCCCAAAGCCAACCTTCGACTTGGCCAATGGGTTTAGCTTGGCTAATGGGGGTCAGGCTCAGACCCTGATCCATGCTGCAGGCCCTAATAGGAATCAAGACTCTAAGCAGGAGGAGCTGGAGCCCAGGCCTCAGGGTCACTGTCCCTTCTGGTTCCAGCCTCCAGGTCCTAGGTCCTCAAGGAGAGGTGTGCTGCACAGCCACTCTGGTGTTGTGACAATGGCCGTTTACTGGGAACAGAAATAGGACAGTGAGTTGGAAGGCACGTATTTCAGAGGAAGCTTGGCACAGAAGCTGAGTTTGAGGACCCAAAGTGGTCCCTGAGCCATCTGAGCAGGGGAGCAGCAGGGAGAAGGGGCCACTGCATGGTCAGAGGGGGAAAGGCACCCATCTCTGAGCTCCACAGATCTGGCTTTGAATCCCAGCTACTGATCGTGATGTTGGCCAAGTCACTTATCCTTTCCAAGCCTCAGTTTCCCCCTAGTAATATGGGACCAACTACTTTACAGAGGTTTTGTTTTTTAAATTTTTTATTAAAACACAACATGGACAAGTGTACAGATGACAAGGGCACAGCTCGAATTTTCACAGACTGAGTGTACACTGGGGTTACTCTGAGAAAAGAAAGAGATGCACTCAAGTTCATGGGACAGGTGCACGGACGTCTTTGTGTTTAGGTTGAGGAAAACTGTCACCCACTAGCTTCCTGCCACTCTCCACTCTTGGGTTTCCCTCCTGGGTGAGTGCCCATTCACTCACAATGGAGCCGGGAGGAAGCATCTGGAAGCCTTTTTGGAGAAAGAGGAGAGAGGCCAGCACTTCAAATCAGGAGAGGAGTTGAGCTAGCAGGCCACAGCCACAGGAGGTTAGGGTGGGCTAGGGCGCCATTGCCCCAGTTTGGGAGGCTCCAGACCCAGACAGCGAGAATGCCACTAGCCTCAGGCTTGAGCCCTATGCCTGGTGCCATTCAGCTGCCACCTATTTGGATCCTAATGTGCTTTGGGACCCCAGCAGTCATATGCCAGAGGTGGGCTCCTCTCTTGTCCTTCTGCTGGTCCCTCCTCCCGAGTTCCAGCCCCTGTGGGTCCTCCCTGCTCATCCTTCAAGCCCTGAAAAGTCAACCCTTCTACAGACAGAACATGGCATCTGCGGATCCAGTGAGCTCCGTATCCTGAACTGCCTGCTGCCCCCAGAGGTAATTATCACTCCCCAGTTACACACTGGAGATGCCAGAATCACCTTTGCCTCCTTCCTCTCTCTCCACCTTCCAGAACCCCAGTCAGACTTCCTGGCCTCTTCGGCCTTCCTTCTGAGTGGTTGCTAGCTTCTTCTCTTACTCCATGCCCCCATCTCTCTGGGACACCTCCTCGGAGGTCTTGCCTCTCATCTCCCATCTTCTACCTTCTCAGGCTGTCAAGATGCTCTTCCTAAAACACTGTTGTCACCACGTCATTCTCCCTACTCACCGGCACTGGCTCCTCATTGCTAGAAGGTGGAAACTCCTCAGCACAGCATTGGAAGTGCCCTAGAAACAGCCCAGCCCAGCTTCCCACCTGTCTCTGACTCATCTCTCCTTCTGACCCACAGTTCTGCCCACTGTCCTTGGAACTCCCACCATCAAGTCACAGTGCAGCTTTCTGTATTCAGCGATGTATTAGGTATAAACCTTAGCGCGTTCAGGAAACTTCTCTAAGCCTAGGCAACTACACCAGAGTGTCATCGCTGTGAGCTTTAAATGAGAGATGCATGTAAAGTGCTTAGCAGTGTGCCTGGCAGAGAGCTCGATAAATGTCAGCTCTTGTCACTTGATCTCACCCATTTCTTTGCCACAAAGTCTTTTCATATCCACGAGCACATTACAAGAATTACATCATGTGAACCACCACGTTATGTGATTCACTGCCTTGCTACACCACCATATGGCTTGTTCATGACCTTTTCTCTCATATGAAAGGCCAATGTTAAGGGCAGGACATGTGTCTTGTTCATTGTTTCATTGTGACCGTGTCATGGTGATCGTGACGCCTGGTGTGTGGTGAGTGTTGACAGATGAAGTGTATCCAAGGGACCTAGTGCAGAGGGAATCAGCCACACAGCCCACAGGTTGTGCTCTGCGCTAGGATGCCCGGCTGGGCATGGGAGTGAAGAGGGGTTCCCTTCACAAAGCCGGAGGTGGGACTGCGTCCATCATGGGAAAAAAGTGGCTGTGTTAGCTGCCTAGGGCTACCATAACAAAGTGCCACTCACCTGGGGACTTAAAACAATACAGATTTGTCATCTCACTGTTCTGGAGGTCAAAATCAAGCTGTCACTGAGACTAGGCCCCCTCTGAAACCCGAAGGGGAGGAATCTTCCTTCCGTCTTCTAGCTCCTGGTGGCCATCAATCCTTGGCTTACAGCTGCATCACCCCAATCTCTGCCTCTGTTGTCATGTGGCATTCTCCCCTTGTGTCTGTGTCCAAATGTCCCTCTTCTTATAGGACACCAGTCATGTGTGACTAGAGCCCACCGTCTCTCAGAATGACCCCATCTTAACTTGATTCCGCCTGCAAAGAATTGATTTCCAAATAAGGTCACTTTCACCGGTACAGGGGATAGGATTTCAACATATCTTTTTGGGGGACACAACTCAACCCACAACAGGTGCCTTTTATAATTCACACAAAAGTACTGTCTGCTTGTGCCTGGGGGCTGCATCCACCCGGAAGTGGTCTTTGTGCAAATTAGAAAAAGGATGCTCCATGGTGGGTGATGGTAGGCATTGGCCATGGGATCTTCTCTTTGAGGACATGCAGAAGCCAGGTGCACAGAGAGATGGATCGCTGGACTGTCCTGATGTGTCTATTCTATTTTCCAGAGGTCTGGGCCCACGGTACAGAGCCGTTAAGGAGCTTTCCTGTGCCATTTCTCCTCCTGTGTAGCTGGATAATAAGCCCCAACACTGTGTGATTTCTCTTCCTTATCTGGAAGAATCTAACATAAAAACGTGAACTAAAGAAGCCTTATGGACTCAGCTTGTTGCCAGCCTCCTCTTGGGGCATCCTGCCATCCCCCATGTGGCCACCAGAGGGCTGCCTCTATTCACAGGCAAATCTGTGGCCCTCCTGCTTAAAACCCTCCCCTGGTTGGCCAGCCCCTGCCTGCAGGATGAGTGCAACCCAGAACTGCTGGGTTTGTTCCTGCAAAGCTGGCCGTTTCTCAGCTCTGGGCTTTGCTCAGGCTGTCCCCTCTGGCTGGAGGGACCCTGCTTTTCTTTATCATCTAGAGGGGAATTTTTAAAACTCAGTTCAGGTCCCACTTCCTGGACACCGCCCTCAACCTGCCAACCTGCCAGGCTGGTCCAAGGCATCGCTTCCTCTGCATCCCCATAGCTCTTCCTAAAGATCACGACCCTTCCACGTCACTTTAAGACACCACTTTATCAAAAAAGTTGGATAACTGGAGCATCAAGAAAGACAGTAACTGCATTGGATTGTGCCACATTAAACATGTTGAAAATACATGAGCTCATGAAGGTTCTAAAAGGAATAATTGGTCACCACTGAAGGATGCTGAGGAAGCTACTTGTTATTTTGAAAAATAACAAAGAAAGGGAAAATGTTAAGCATTTATCCTCTCTTTCCTTCACAAACTACGCCTCAGGGTAACCCTTGCTGGAGCAGAACAAGTTTCCTTTTATAGGCGTATTCCAGCTAGTAAAAAGAAAAAACGACAGAGTGACGGAACACAAGTATCACCACTTTGCAATCCCTAATAACTGATAGAGCTTTAAGTCAGGGTGTGATAAGATCCCAACAAGACGACAAGATCGGAACCTTTGCTGGAACGAGGCCACAGCACCCAGGAAACTGTCTTCCCAAAAAAGTGCAACCTGACTCTTAGCAAGACGTTTAAACTGAGCCACATATATAATTTAAACTTTCCTGCTAGTAACCACTTTAAAAAGGTAAAAAGAAACCGTGGAATGAATTTTAATAATATGTTCTATTTAGTCCAATATGTCCAAAATATTATTTCAATAGGTAATCAATATAAAAATAGTAATGAGATCTTTCGCATACTTTCTTCTTGGACTCGGTCTTTGAAATCCAGTTTGTATTTTATGCTTAGAACGTATTTCAATTTAGATGCTAAATATCCACTCGAAATACTTGACCCGTATTTAGAGCTTGTGAAATTCATAAGGGAAAAAGTAAATTCACAAGAGAAAAAGTTGTTCTGAACATACTTAAAAGTTTTCCTGTAACCGAACCGATTACCCATTTTAAAATTTAAATTAATTCAAATTAAACGAAATAAAAAGCTCACTTCCTCAGTTGTACCAGCCACACTTCAGATGCCTGGTAGCCACGGAGGGCTAATGGCTGCCATATTGGATGGTGCAGGTGGATCCAACGACGGGTCTACGGGACAAACAGGACGGAGGGATACGGCGAGCAACATCACGGAGGTGTAAGCAGCAGAATCGTGACGCTAAGGACATTTTCAGGACAAACAATCTTGTTCCTTCAACAAATAAGTTGCAAAAAGAGAGATGGAGGAGAAACAGCTAGATTAAAATAAATCTGAAGTACATACATATCCCCTGATTCAGTTACCTGTTACTGAGCAGCAAATTATCGACAAACCTACCAGCTTAAAACAACAAAGACTATTATCACAGAGGTCCTGAGGGAGGCGCTCAGCTGGGAGAGTCTGGCCTTGGGGTGTCAGGCGGCAGGGGGCTGTTGACCACGACTCCAGCATCTCAAGGATGGAGCAGGCCGGAAGGATTGGCTTTCGAGTTCACTCATGTGGTTGTTGACAGGTCTGAATTCCTTGCGGTGGGACGGAGCCCTCAGTTCTTTGTCAGGTGGGGCTCTCCACAGACCTATCTGAGTTTCTCAAGACGAGACAGCTGGCTTCCCCCCAGAGCAAGTGAGCTGAGAGAGAGGAATTATTTCAGGGTGTGTTATAGTCAGCTCAGGCTGTCAGAACAAAATACCACAGATTCAGGGGCTTAAACCACAGACCTTTATTTTCTCTCAGTTCTGGAGGCTAGAAGTCCACGATCAAGGTGCTGGCGGATTCAGTTTCTGGTGAGAGCTCCCTTCCTGCCTTATAGACAGCTGCCTTCTCTCTGCCTCTTCCCATGGCCTTTCCTCTGTGCATGGAGAGAGAGAGAGAGATCTCTGATGTCTCTTCCTCTTATAAGGACACTAATCCTATTGGATTCGGGCCCCACCCTTATGACCTCATTTAACCTTAGTTACTTCCTAAAAGCCATATCTCCAATTACAGTCACATTGGGGGCTAGGGCTTTGACATACGAATGGAGGAGAAGGCAAAATTCACTCCATATCAATGTGATAACGATATTAAAGAAATTTGCTGAAATACCAGTGAAACGATATGACATCTGAAATTTGTTTCACAATAGCAGGGGAGGTGGGAAGTAGCTTGCAGAAGAAACAATATTAGTTCTGAGTTGATAATTGTTGATGCTTATGACAGGATATGTTCTCTCTATTTTTGTGCATATTGGATATTCTCCAGAATAAAAGTGGTTTTTTGATGGCCAGCTAGATTGAGCTCCTTGAGAGTAAAAGTGGAATCAACAAGGTCCCTAGAAGAAGACACTGACGCTTGCTCAATAAATGACAGACATTATAGCCAGTGTTGGTTAATGTGGACGGGAGAGAGAAACCTGATGACTAGGGAAGAGAAGATGTGAGGCTCCTGGTACTTCTAACCATGGCAGTCACACCTAACCTTTAGAAATGTGGTGTGAGGCTGGTTGTGTATCGGTTTGGGGTTAGGATAGCAGGGGTCTGGTTCTACCTCCACCCAATGGGGTGACCCTTGATAAATAATCAGTCTGGTCTGACTTTCCTCAACTGCAGAGACACATTGAAGTCATTCACTCATTCATAACATGCTTATTAAATGCCAAGACCTGAACTAAGTACCAGAGGTAGAAAGATAACTGTGACATCAAGCCTGTTCTAAAAGCGTTCATGGTCAAGCTCAATGGTTTTCCATCTTTCCATCCCCTGATTCACGAAGTTCCCAGAGTCTGACAGTCCTGACAGCAGAATGAACAAGAGAGGCTTCTGGTTACGTCCGAATTCCAGGATGCAAGCTGTAATGCTCTGAGAATTCCTGCTCCAGATGGCTAGATCACAGTAGCTGCCATTAGCTGACTTTCCATGCTGCGCCAGGCACATTGCATATGTTGTCTTCTCCGATCATTGCTGGAAGTTGGGTGCTATGCCCTCTTTACAGGTGAGGAGACGTGAGCCACCAGTGAATGTGTGGCATCTGTGATGTCTTGCCTTCTCTGGTGATCTGGATGATTCCTTTCAGTCCTATAATTCTGAGTATGGCTTTTAGGCACTCACTGGCTCTGTGACTTTGGGCCAATTTCTTAACCCTTTGATCTTTGGTCTCCTTCCTTATCTGCAAAATGAGCCAGTCATGAAGGTTGTCCGACAGAAAGCATCTGAGGTGTCCAGCTCAGTTCCTGTGGACACTTTCACATCTTTGATTTCACTGCTCTTGTCCAAGAGCATACGCTCCACAGACAGCTGGAGCCAGCCTGGAAGGTCAAGACTTGACCCGTAGATTAGGGAATTGCCCAGACAGAGAGGTCGCTGGATCAGGGGGAGGGCAGGGGACTCAGTCATGGTCTCACAGCGCCAGAGCGAGAGAGAGAAGAGGGGTCGGACAGGAGAATGCTCAAAACCGAAAATTCTGGAGAAGGAAGTCCTGGTCACCAGAACCCTGGGACGCTGAGGTATGCAGAAGGCCAGGGAAGAAGATCCAAGGTGGTCCGCTGTCGGGGAGGGGTGGGAGAGGAAGAGGGGGCTGGGAGGATGCTGCAGCAGAGGGTGGACCCAACCAGAATGACAGGGATCAGGGGTATGCTGAGGCATACCTGGCCCCGAGAGAAGACCTAGAGTAGGCTCTCCCAAATAAAAGGCCCAAATAAACAGGCCCAGCACGAGGGTCAAAGCCAATACTCAGGACCCCAAGGTACAAGACAGCGTTCACGAAATTCAGAGTGACTAAAGGAAGTCTCCAGCATTAACAGCACTGACATCTGCTTCGTGCTTTATAGTTTGCAAAGTACTTTTATGAGGTACATTTGACCTCTGAAGGGTGAGTGGGCAGTAGGGTCTGAGAACCACATTCTGGGTGGTTCTGTGGCTCGCCTGATGTCACCCACAGTAGTGGTACAGGGTGGCCCTGGAACCCAGGCCTGGGGAGCCAGGTCTCTCACCCCTCTCACCCCTCAACCAGCAGATCACCCTCCCATCCCCCACTGGCCTTGACCTTGGCCGATTTCAAAGCACAGTAGCACAGGGTGCTGGCCCACCTGCCTGCATCCTCAGGGCACTTAAGGATGCTAAAGCCTCTTGCTATCTCACACTGGGAGGGGCAGCCAGGGATGAATCATCCTTCAGTTTCTTACCACCACCGGCTCCTGTGCGTCTGGGGGGTGGGGATGGGAAGTCTGAGGAGGTGATCGGAGAGCCAGATGGCTTTCTGTTGGCCCAGTGAGCTGTCTGGAGGCGGGACTTAAGGTGAGTTCTCCTTTCTGAGTGGTTTGGCTGGGAGGGGATTGGAACTTTGGGAAACTTTCCATTCTGATTGGTCTAGGGAGCTGGAAGTGGGTGAATGTTGGAACAACCCAAGGTTTTCCGGTGGCAGAAGGTGAGGCTTCTGGTGAAAGAGGAAGGCTTAGAGTATGATGGCTTCTCCCTTCTGCCGTTAGCGACTTTTTCCTCCAACACTTTTAACTTTTTGAGCTGCTTTCCCACAATTGAGCATATCCTGCATTAAGCACAGCTTTGTGAGATGCGCAGTGGGTTAGCAGTTTCAAAATTCAGAAATGGGGAGAAGTCCTATTACCAAAAAAAAAAAAAAAAAAAGGTTGAGTGACTTGCCAGTTACTTAGTGGCCTCACTGGGCCTAGAATTCACAGATGAATCTCATCCCTTTAACCCTCGGTGTGGCTACGTATGTGGGGGTCCAGGAACGTGATCCTCCATCTTATCATGTTAGCGCAGCCAACGGGATCAGTTTACCAGGTTCCGGAGTTTTCACCTTGGAAACCATAAAAATGGAACATATGAGAGATCAACTTTGGTGGGGAGTGGGGAGCATGGGAGCAGGGCAGCCCCTGGAGTGAAGGCAAGGAGTAGTGGGGGGTCCCATCCTCAGCAGACCATACATTACAGTTACTAAAGGGCTTTCACCTCCATCACTTTCCTGGCTCCTTATAGATGGAACTGCGGGTGGTTTTATGTCACTTTATGAGGGTGGAGGGAACCCCTCAGGAGTGAGGAACGTCGGCCACCAGCTTACCAGAGGCAGGGCCGCGCTGCACCCGCTGGCGACCAGGTCCGTCCTTCGCTCTTCCTCCCTCTCTTTCTCCACCCCCGGGTTAGCACCGGATCCGGAGTCCCGCGTGCGCAGTTCCCCTCGCTTGCGTGTGCTCCAAGGTCCGTGTGCGTGTGCTCAGGTGCACACGGGTGTACCTAGAAGTCTGTCTTTCTGGGTGCTGCCCCGCGGGGGCCTTGCTGCTTGCCGGCCGGCGAAATACAAGCGGCTGAGTGTGAGCTGAGCCGGCCCTGTGCACCCGGGGAGCGAGGCTGCTCTGGGACCCCAAGGAGTGGGGGCCGTCTGACCCGTCCCGGCCTCGCTCCGCTCCTTCTAGCCTCTCTGCTCGTCTCTTGGTGTCTCCTCTCTTCCGGATCTTCACGGGTTTCCACTTTCCTCTGTCAGTTTCTCCGACCGGCTCCCCAAGGCCATCGGCTCCCCCTGGCCCTTCCAGCCACTCTTATTTATCCCGCGGCCAGAGGTGGGAGAAAAGGGATTACGCTGAGGGGGGTGGCCCCTGGAGGAGGGGGACGACGGGGCGGTAGGGACTCCCGGACGCAGCATAGAGGTGCTGGGGGCTTGGGGCGGTAACTCATCCAACAATTACCCCCGCCACCAAAACTCAAGACCCCTCTCCACTCTCAGTCCCGCTCCCCAGAGGGACAAGGGGCGGAGTCTCGTCAAGACTCGAGGCCACCCGGCCGCACGGCCCCGGCAGCTGCTCCCGCCACCGACCCCCGCCCCCGCCAGCCCCCCGCCGGACCCGAGTCCGCTCCGGATCCGTGCCGGGTTTCCTCCGCGTCGCTGGGGTCTCCGCCCCCGGGAGCCGCTGCCGGGCCGAGCCCGAGCTTCGCGGCCGGAGCCGCCCGCCCCGCCCCGCCCCGCCCGCCCCGCAGCCTCTGGGTGCCCGCCCGAGCCCCAGCGCAGACCCTCGTTCGCAGCCGAGCTCTGAGTCCGCACCGGACGGCGCGGCCGGGTCCCGCGCGTCCTCCGAATTTGACCCTCGGGGCTCCGAAGTGACCCCTGTCTCGGGACCATTTGCTGTCTGCGCGGCCTGCCCGCTCCGCTTCTCAGCATCCCGGCCCCGGCTCCGGCGAGGTAGGGGGGCCGCCGGGCCCGGGGGCTGGAGGCTGGCTTGCTCCTCTGCCGCAGAATGGGGGCAGCAGAAGGCCACCGCCCCCCAGGGGAAGGAAGCCGCTGCGCCCCCTACGGCCCAGCCCCTCCCCGTAGGGTGACCCAGATAACGAGACCCAGACTTCGCCTCAGGTGTTCAGATGCGCTTTGCCGTCATCTCTCCCCAACCCCGTCGCCATTTCACTCCCACCTGTCTCCAGAGTCTGGTGCCCAGGGGGGACCTCTGCCAAGTAGACAGCTTCCTTTGGAATCTCCCTCCCGCCTGCTTCCCCAGAAGACCTGGGAAGACCCTCCAGTACTGTCCCCTCCTCCACAGTTGTGGCCTTCTGGGGCACCCCCTTTTCCCGGCTCGTTGGTCCATCTTCCTCAGCCCCTGCCCCACTTCATCTTGTCTCCTCTGCCTCTGTTCTCGAGGTCTCTGTTCTCTCCTAGCCTCTTTTCCGGCTTTCTCCTCCCATTGACCCCTTCCCCCACCACCCGCCCCAGAGAGAAGGGGGTGTGTCGTGCTTTCCATTTACGGTCTCCCTGAGGGGAGGCTGGCAGGGGTTGCCTGCTAGGACTTTTTGGGCATCTGCTGGGCCCTGAGTCACGAGGTGTCATGCCTGTGACTCGGTATCCGCGCCTCCTCCTGCTCCCCTCTCCCATGCTCTCCCGCCTGGCATGTCCCTATTGCCTTTGTCTCCTTTCTGCCTCCATTCCTGTCCTTTTCGCTCTCTTCTTCGAGCGCTTTGTGTAGCTGCCATCTCTTTGTCTCCGCCTCTCCACTCTCCGCTCCCTCTCCTCCCTCTTCCAGTTCCAAGAAGCTGCGACCTCAAGGGCATCAATATTTCAGGTGTGTGGGGTGGTGGAGTGGGGAGGGGGGGCTCCCAGCAGGCCACAGTGATGACTACAATCATCCCTCCCCATGGTAATCAGTCACATTTATGTGATTGAGAGAATGGATACAAGGATGTGGGGATGTGGATGGCAAGGGAAATGCTGCCCCTCTTCCTGGAGCTTGGTGCAGGAGATGCCCAAACTACATCTCCCACAGTGCCCTGGAGGCACAGGGCTGCCTCTGCCTGGACACCTTATAGGAGTCATAGTTCAAGGGGACAGGTTGGAGAGCACTGTGCTGGAGGGTGGGAAAGGGTCAGAGTGTGGAGCAAGGGTTGTGGGGCCAGGGGGCTGCTTTGGCTTGGCCTGGAACCCCCAACCTGCTTTGTTCCCAGCACCCACCTCCCCCAGGGTTTAAGGACCTTGGAACCTTTGTGTCCCCCCAAAAAGGAAAAGGAGTAGAGTGGTGCCTGGGAAGAAAAGATGGAGGATGAATTGGCAAGCTTTCCCTTCCTCCCTGTGACCCTGGGCACTGCCCCGCCCCCCCCCACCCCCCCCCCCCCCGCCACCCCCAAAGCAACCTTACTGAGACAGAAAGAAACTTGTTGGAATTAGTCTCCCCACCTTGAAAGCCAGGAAGGGAAACTGGAGCCTAGTATCTTGAACTAGCTGGATGTATTCCAGTCTACAAGTTGCTCACATTCTGCCTCCTTTGGGGGGCAGTGCAGAATTGCTGGAGCTGTCACTGAACTGCCAGCTAGTATTTTCCAGGGACCCATGAACAGCTAGTGAGGTTGCCTGGAATGCATATGGGAGCCACCAGCTAACCTGGGCGCCTCTGGGGCCCATCATCCCCAGAGCTTGGTGCAAGGAGTCTGATCCTTGAGCTTGCTGCTGGCATAGGACCTGCTGACAGTGCAGGAGGACAGGGCGGGGGGCATCTCTGATTCTGAGTGAGCTTAGCCCTTGCCACTTGAGAGCTGTGACTTCTGTCAGACCCAGTAACTCCTATCCTTGCTCTTCAGGCTGGGTTTGGAGATCCAGATACACCAAAAGGAGGTCTCCCCCACTGGGCTGGGAGCCAGGAAAACTTAACTTTTAGCCTGGCTCTGCTCAAGCTGAGTCACCTTAGGCAAGATCTTAACTTCGTGGGCCTCTATTTCCTCACTGTGAAAGGAAGGGGTTGGACCTGTGGTCTCTACTGGCCCTAGCCGGGGCTCTCAGATCCTCAGAGCCTGCACCTCCCCTGCACTCTGATGGTACTGGCCTCTGCTGTCTTACCTCACCTGGGCTTACCTGGGACAGCCTTAGGCATCAGCATCAGACTGAAAAGAAAGAGGGCGGATGGAGCTCTTGTTTTGAAGCTTGTTTGTATAGCAACCACGCCGTGTTTATGTAAGTTATGTTTATGGCATAGAAGCTAAAATCATCCCCAAACCACCTCTGGGGCCCCTGCTGGTCCCATCTCCCAAACGTAGGTGGTGTTCTTGTAAAAAAAAAAAAAAAAGGTCCAACCACGCCAATATCATCCCACACAAAGTAACTGGTATGCGTGTCCCCTGGGATGTTGGTTAATGAGGCTTATTAGATTAATGTTGGTTATGTGAGGGGAGAATTATAATTGGCTGAAAGAGGAGCAGCATTTGATTGGTTCATTTGGTTGGTCTGGAGGAGAGAGGTCCGGAAATGAGTCATCCAGACTTGAGGAGGGGGCTTTCTCTTTGGCCCTCTCTGGGCAGGGAAAAGAGAAGAGACTGAGACCAAAGCGGTGCCAGATCCACAGGGAATGGACCCAAAAAGGAGACTTTGAGGAGTGAGAGGGGCAGGAAAGGCCTGAGTGGGAGATGGGGCAAGGATTACGGGAAGAAATTTGAAAAGAAGGAGAACAGAGGGAGAAGGGGAGCAACTCCTTCTTTGGAGCGGAGGTATATGGGGAGGGGGGCATGGCTGACCTCGGTGGACATCTGGTTTGCTGGAGCTCCAACAGAACCCTTTTCACAATGATCCCCTCGCCCTGGAGTGGAGACCAGTCTCCCTGTGGAGGAGGGAGCAGACTCAAGGAGGAAGGAAAGGGGGCTTTTGATTAGCCTGGGAGGGACAGCTTGAAATTTTCTAATGGAGCTGTTCCTCTGTCCACTCCTTTGGCTTATGTTTAAATATGTGTGTCGGGCCGGCCCCGTGGCTGAGTGGTTAAGTTCATGCGCTCCTCTTCAGTGGCCCAGGGTTTCACCGGTTCAGATCCTGGGCGCGGACATGGCACTTCTCATCAGGCCATGCTGAGGTGGCATCCCACATGCCACAACTAGAGGGACCCACAACTAAAATGTACAACTATGTACTGGGGGGGATTTGGGGGAAAAAAGCAGAAAAAAACCCATGTGTGTTGGGGGGTGGAGGGCACTGGGGCAGCAATATGGAGGTGATCTGGGGTCTATATCCCCCACCCTCTGGGGGATGATAAGGGGCAGGAAACGGGGGGAGTTGAACCCTCTGCTTGCCCCCCCTCCCCCCCCGCCCAGTCCTCCTGTAGGGGGAGTGGGGATGATGGAAATTTCTGTCTCCTGTTGTCCTTGAAGAGAAAGGGTGGGGCCCTTGAGGGGGTGGCCCTCCATTATTTACACCCCCAAGGGCTTCTCTCCTTTGAGTGTGTCCCTGGGGGTGACAAGGTATGGAAGAGATTCAGGGCTAGTCTCTGGGGAGCTCAAGATGTCCTGAGTTGGTGGCCATTGAGGAGCATCCCGGTGGGTGAAGCGGGCTAGGGTCGGGAGCTCTGGGAGCTGGATGCTCCCTGTTCCCAGGATCAGTGTGGAGAGCAGAAGAGAAGGGGTGTTTGTGTAGGAAGGGGTTGTGGGGACTGTGGTGTGTTTGGGGCCAGGTGTGGAGACAGGGGGCTCTGACCCTGATGCTGGGTTCCCTTTTCTGCAGGGTGATGAAGCTGGAAGCTGGCTGTGGCCGTAGCCACCTCAGAGGTCCCCAAGCCCGAAGGAGAGGTGCAGCCAGATGCGGAGCCGGGCTCAGAGATCCAGCCACAAGAGGCAGGGGCCAAGTCCAGGTCCGGATGGGGCCTTGAGGCTAAGGGCGAGCCCCTGGGGGCCGAGTCAGGGTCCAGAGCCAAGGCCAAGTCCTTGGGGGGTCAAGGGCAGGTCTGGATCCGGGCCTTAGGCCGAGGCCAAGCCATTGGACTTCGTGGTGGCCACAGAACGGGAGTTTCAGGAGGTGCTGGCCATCTCAGAGGGCATCTACGTGGCGGCTACTACCTTCCCACCCGCTACCACAGCTGGCTCCGGGATCCCAACCGCACCACGGCGCTGGCCAAGCGCAAGAGAGGAGTGGTGAGAGCCCGGGGGGCAGGGGCAGGTGAAAAGCGGTGAAGCCACCTTTGGGTGCATGGATCCTACAAAGGAGAGGCAGCAAGCCTCTCCCCCAGCCCTCGTCAGGTTACTGAGGAAAGAGAGTCGACTTTAGAACCAAAGAGTAGGGCCTGCGGATCCAGGGGCCCAGCCAGGGAGGGTGGGCCGGGAGACGTGTAGAACTTGGAATAGCGGAGGAACCGAAGGGGCTGATGACAGCTTTGATATCCGAAGATTCCTTTGAGGGGTTTCTGGGGACAGGAGCACAAAAAGAGTGGCAGGCAAGAGAGGGTAGGCTGGGGGTGAGAGCAGCTAGAAACGGGCCCAGACCCCTGAGTAGACCGAACTCTCGAACAAAGAGCGCCTGGATGTGGCGAGTAGGACCAGCTCAGAGGCGGGCTGCCGGGCGGAGCTAAGAGCGAGCGGGGCGTGGGAGATACCGGGGGTGTGGCAAGCTCCTGGGGGTGGGGTCAAGGAAAAGGGGCGTGGTGAGCAGCCAGGGATCTGGTGCGCGCGGAGCTGGAGCATCTCAAGAGGTGGAAGAGACTCCGGCGAATGCACTTTCTGACGGCTCTGGAGTCTGAGGCCCAAGTGCTGAGGAGAGCTCCCCGGGCAGGCCCCGGGTCTGGCCTGGCGCCCGGGGTGGTGACGACGGATTGCTCAGCGAGTGGGAAGAGGTGAACCCGAAAAGCCGAGAGCCCTGCCAGGGGCGGAGGCGGGGAGGTGGCCCCCTAAAGGCCTCGGTCAGCAGATCGCGCTGGAGTCATGCATGTGATGGACGTCAGGGAGATGGTGCCGGTGGAGGGGCTGCGCGTGGCGCCCCAGGAGTGCGGCAGGGGCGTGGCCGGGCTGCCCCAGCGCTTCTGCTCACAGCTGGCCAAACGACAGCACCCGGGGGTCAAGGTAGCGCGACTCACCCAGGACGACCGGCTGGGCCCCCGGGAGCTGAAGAACTACCGCCTCATCACCAAGCAGGTGAGAAGGACAAGGGAGCTCGGATGGCTGTCCTTCTGGGCCTCCCAGAGTCCTGCCCCACGCCCAGCAGGTCACCGGCTTTCTTTCTCTGCCGGCACTACCGAGTAGGGGCGCCCTTGAGCCCTGTCCTGGTACTCAGGCCTTTTGCCCAGGGGAAGTCAAACAGCTTCCGCCTCCCAGCGGTCCGGGAGGCTGAAGGGCCCAGCCGTCCAGACTTCCGTGACCCTGTCTCCCCTACATCGATCCTGCCTGCCTTCAGGGACCCAAACATCCTAATCTGAGCCTTGCCCTTCCCCTCCGCCTCCCGCATCCTACCGACTGATCTGCTTCCCTCGCTTCCACTCTCCTTGGAAACTGAGGGGCGCACAACCCTAGCTCCCTGGCTACTCCACACTGATCTCGCCTCTCCTTGGGGATCCAGGTGTTCGCAGGCCTTGCCCCTGGCTCCTCCATGCTGCCCTCTGGGACGCAGGGTTTCCCGTTCCCCACTCCACCCGGCCCCACGTAGTTGGTCTTCCCGAAAGGCCCGGGTGGGAGCCCGTGGGTGTGAATGTGGGTGTGAAGATGCCGAGAAGCGCCGGGCTCACTAGCCCTCCCGCCGCCTGCCCCGGGGGACATCCTTTTGGTCTGATTCTACGCACAGCCGGCGGCGCTGCAGGCCTCCGGCACCTTCTCCCCGCTGCCCACCACCAAGGCCGTGTCGGAGGCGGGCGCCTCCTGTTGCCCTCTGTGCAGCGCGACGTGCTTTCGGGCGGGACCATCATCCTGGACCGGCAGCCCTACCGGCCGAGCGAGAGCAACCTGTGCCTGCTGGCGGCCACAGGCCCGGAGTGGCGCGGGGACAGCCGCGCGCGCCCGCGCGTGCTCACGCTGTGCACGCGCCCCTTCCCCATCCTGCGTGGCGGCGAAGGCACGTGGCGCCACCTCAACACCGATGAGTTCGGCAGCGACGGCGCGCAGGCGCAGAGCCAGCTTCTGTGGCACCTGCTGCGCCAGGCCCGGCGCCTCGCCCGCCTCAACGTCCTGTGCCAGGTCTCCCTAGCACCCTACTTGTGATGACAGCCTGCGGACTTCCGCCAGGCCGGCTTGGGGCTAGAGCTGGTCAAGGGTTATACTGAACGGGACCTGCTGGAGGCCGACATCTGAGGCCTCTCATCGAAGGGGAGAGAGGAAGCGCTTTAGACCCGCCCCCTTTCCCGGGTCCCCAGCAAGCCCCGCCCCTACTGTTTGCAAGCTCCGCCCCCTCCCCCCGCCCTCCGCAGTCGGCTCAGACGCTTACCCTCACCTGGTGCCGGTCCCTCCCTTCTCTTTCCCCTCACCTCTCTGTCTGCCATGTTGCCTCTAGCATCCCCAAACGCCGTCGCCACACCCGGATCTGCACCGCTGGGTTTGGGGGAGCCTCTTGCGGTGCTATTGGCCACCCTTTCCCCTTCCCGGCCAAGGAATGGGTTCCTTCTCAGACTTCAGAGCCTTTCCTGTCCGTCGCCCTGGCCTGGCAGTGGACTCTGCCCTTTCCTGGCTTTTCCTTTCTGCCTCCTCGGCGGGGGGCGGGGCCGGGCGAGAAGCGGGCAGAAGTGTGTGCAACGCCCAGCTCCCAGCCGGGAGCACAGCTGCTCAATAGGTCTTACTTTTCTTCCTCCTGGCCTTTCTCAGGCACTCAGAACGCGCCCCGCTCTCCCCGCCTCCTGCCTCCTCAGCCTCCTGTGGCTCTAGGTCAGTGTCCTCTCTCTCTTTCTCTTTGTCCCCCATCCCCCTCCTCCCTGGAACTCCCGGAGTCTTAGCTCCCCATTGTCGGTTCCTCTGCTCCTCATTCCCCTTACCCAGGACCTCGTCATCACCCGCCCTGTGTGCAATAGGGACCCTGTAAGTGAAATAGACTTATGATGCCCACCCATATCTGGCCAGCTGTTTATGCTCTGGTGACACACCTTTCTGAGCCTGTCCCCTCCGACTGAGATTTCTTCCAACTTTGCGCGATGTTTCCATTTCGCAGGCCCCCAACCAGGGGCCTGACCCAGGTCGGTGAACCAGGGGATTCTGGATGGAGAGTTTGGTGTCGTGGAGGGCAGGTTCCTCAGCGGTGTGAGGGCTCTCTCCCGATTCTGACCAGGCTGCCTTCTAGGGCGGCTGGAACCCCCACGTCCAAGGATTTCTGGTTCCCTCATGCTTTTTGGGCTTTGTCAGTCTTCTGTTTAAATGCAAGTAGTAACAGCTGCATCTGCACAGCGCTGCCTCCTGTACTGGATCCCCACGTCTACCACAGAGGGAGGAAACAGAGACTCAGAAGGATCAAAGTGACTTCCAAGTCACTCGCAGAGGCCTGGAGCCTGGCAGAGACTAGAACCCAGCGGCCCCGAGCCCAGAGCATGCCTCAGAACTTCATTCTGTGTGACGCTGGTAGCTTGAACTTGTTGGCCAATCGACACTTGCTGGGGATTCACTGACAACGAGCACATGCTTCGCTGGGCATGGAATGCAAGATGTGGGCAGATGAGGGTGCCAGGAGGCGGAAGAAGGTGGGCACAGAGGCCCCAAGCTGCTTCGCCACTGTCCCCGGTTCCCGCTTCACTGCTGTGCTGCTCTGCCTTGACTGTGTCTTGACCCCGGCCATACTGCCACCCTCCCTGTCACTTCAACTATGGCTGTATTGCAATAAAACAGACCTTTAGCCCACCCTCTGTGTCTGTTTCACTTCTTCTCTGGGGGGAGGGGTGAGACGCATTATCCTCCCCCCTTCCCCAGCAGCCTGTATTAGAGAGGATCTCTAAGCCCCGTGGCAATGGGGCTAATGACTTCCTGGAGGGGAGCAGGGGAGGGCTGTTGGCCGTTGCGCGCCCCCGCCCCCGCCCCCACCCCAGCCAAGCGGCAGAAAGAAGAGGTTGCTCGGAACCGAGGCGGGTAGCAACGCGGCTCCTTGACTGGCCCCAGCCTCGTTTTCCCCTCGACCCGGGAGCCGGCAGCTATCCAAATTCTATGGGCTCTTCTCCCAAGTTCCCCTAGGCATCCAGGACCAGCCTCCCTCAGTCCCGGGATCCAGGTGTCTAACTCCCAGCTCTCGACTCTCGTGGCCAGCGCACTCGCTTCCCCCATTCCTGGGGGGCACAGCGCAGAGAGGGAGGAGGTGGAAGCGGCCTGGGCACCGCCCCCCGGGAGCCGAGCTTCGGAGCGGCGGAGACTGCGATCCCGAAAAGTAACACGCGGGGGCGCCAGGACGTGTGCGGACGCGGGCGAGGCAGCGCAAGGTGGTTTCCGTGTGAGTGTGTCCATGGGCGTCTTTGTGTGTCTGCGTTTCTGTACATGTGTGTACGAGTCAAGGGGTGTCTGGGTGGGCTGAATTCGGGACAACGAGCCTGGTGTACCCCAGAATCGGGTACTCCCAAGTATCTTTTCGATGAGGACGATGTTTGATATGTTACTATGTACGTGTGGACGGGGAGGCAGGCACTACTTGTACATATCGTCGAGTGTGCAACGCATAGACTGTGAGTCCCTCATCCGCGTCTTGAATTTTTGAAGTCACATTCCTTCAGGATTTTTACTCCCTCCCACCATCCTGTGTAAAAGGAATGAGGGCTCTCAACGTGACTCTCCATTACCCTGGTCACATCTTCAGCATGGGTCTGCGTGACCCTGATAGACTAGATGTGACATTGTGTTTGTGTAAGTGGGTGCGTCTCAGAACATCAGTGTAACTCTGAATGATAGTGTGTTGTGTGTGTGTGACAGGAGGATGCTGGAGAAGGCTGGTTTTGGGCTATGGAAGTACACAATTTCTTTACTCTTGCTAGTTTGTGGGTACCACCTTCAAGGTGTGTGTGTGTGTGTTTTCCTTTCTGGGTCTCTCCAGTAGCTGTCTCTCTTTGTGTCTCTCCTCATCTCTGTCTCTCTCTCTCTCTCCCTGTCTTGGTGACTCATCTCTGCGGCTTTGCCCTCCCCCGGATTGCTGGGTCTCCCTTCCCCCACTCAGGGATGGGTGGGGGTATGAGGGAATGGGACCCTGGGACTGAAAATCAGGGTGAGCGCTCCCTTCCTAGTACTCATTATTCCCAGGCCCACCAGTGGCCCCCAGCCCTCTCCCAGTCCCCTTCCGAGGGCTCCCCACCCTACTGAGCTGGGGTGGGCAGGAGATAGGGCAATAATGCATTCTAATGGGGCCATTTTCAGGGGGGCTTTCAGCATCTTCTTTCAGTTCAAAGTGGAGACCCCTGCCCCTCTCATAAAGTGTCCCCCTCCTTGTCTGTCCCCCATCGCTGACGCAATGAAAGGCTGCAGAGGTGAGTCACCGGTCGGGGGGGAGGGGAGGAAAAGGGGGGATGGTGAGCTGCAGGGGCTCCAAGCCCCTGCCCTCTTTTTTTCTCCTAAACCTCCTCGGGGAAAAGACCCAGTGCTCTGCCCCCCTCCCCTGGTTTCCCAAATCTCAGCTTAGATCACTACTCTGCTGGAACCCACCTCCTCCTGCCATCCTCCTGGAGAGTATGGGAGATTCAGAAACAAAGACAAAGAGAGATGGATTTATACAAACAACTCAGAGCAAACACCAGGCATCCCCTCCAGCTCCCCAGCTCAGCTCTGCCTTTTCCAGCTCTGTCTCTCCATTTCTCTTTCTTTCCTGCCATCTCCCTTCTCTCCCCAGTCCCAGGAACCTGTCCCCAGTCCAGCTGTTTTCCAGAAGCCCCTAGAGGCAGCAGGGTATAAGGGGCACAGCATATCTCCGAGAGGTGGGATGTGTGTGAATGAGATGCCCCAGGTAGGGAACTGGGATGGAGAGAGGCAAAAACAGACCCAGAGATTCAGAGACTATGCAGACAAGAGAGGTCAAGATCCAGACTGGGGAATCACCAAGCCCGTTGCCCTTGGAACCCGGCCTCCACCTTGCTGCCCCCTCCCCTACTCCATGATATTGAGACTCTTGGGATGTCACTTTCTGAGAAGCTCCCTTGGGCTTCTGGGCTAGAGCAGAGGAAGGAAGGGGTGGGGAGCTGGGGAAGAATGGAGAAATGGGGGAACTCTCTGAAAACAAGGGCAAAGACCCAAACTTGGGGGCTGCGGATGAGTGACTTGGATCTTGAGGCTTTAGGGCACAGAAATCTAAAGAAAAAGGTGGATGTGGGGGAGGGGCAGGAAAGATCAAAGTACACAGAAGTCCACATAATCTCTAACATATACCAACAGGCATGGAAGGACCCACAAAGACATACACACACACACACATTATTGTCACGCCAAGCTGGGCACATTTTTCAGACACCAGCAGATGCCTGGACTGGATGTGCTCCCAACCGACCAGGTATACAGGCACTCAGGAGGGATCAGAACACACACACTCACTCACACACAGACACCTGGAAATAGGCAAAAACACAGCCACACAGAGTGGAAGAGAAGATTACATATTTAAATTGGAACACTCCCGTGCCCATCCACTCTCAATCTGATTAAATAAACAGTCTTCTCAATTCCTTTTCTTTTTCTTTCCCCCATATGTATCATTAATCTCTGTACACACACAAACACACATGCACATGCATGTACATGCACACACAGGTGCGTGTGCACACACACAAGCCCACAGGAACACAAACAGTTTTTCTATGTGTCTATCTTCCCTCATCTCACACTTGGTCTCTTAGCCCCATCAGCCGCTCAGCCTGCCCTCCCTCTCCGCTGCCTTCTCTCTTGGACGGCTTCCCCTCCCCCTCTCCAGATGTCTGAGCCATCTCTCTCTGATTCATCCTCCTCAGGAAGGTAACGTGACCCCCTCCTCATTCCACTGCTCTTGGTAACCCGACTGGGAAGATGCAGGGGAGATGGGGAGGGGGAGGAAGAGAAATGAAGGGAGCCCACATGGCCAGGAGAAGGTCTAGATAGTTGGGGGGGGCGGGTGGTGAGGCACTGCTGAGGGGTCTGCTGCCCTGTCTTTTCCTTCCCTTCTTTGGCATCTCCAGTCCCCTTGGTTCTCAGTTTTTTATCTTTCTCCTTTAGCCTGTTCCTTCTACCTGTTCCAGATTCCTTCCTTCTTTCCTCCCTCTCCTGCCCCCAGCTCTTCTCTCTTGCCTCTCTCCACTCCTCCCCACCTCTTTCCCCGCAGAGCTGATGGGCTTTCTTCTGGGAAAGTCGAGCCACTGATGGAACCGAGAAGCCACTGCTGGCTGTAGAGGGAAAGCACGTGAGTCTGTGTGTGTGTGTGTGTGTGTGTGTGTGAGAGAGAGAGAGAGAGAGAGAGAGAGAGAGAGAGAGAGAGAGAGAGAGAGAGAGAGAAGAGAGATGGGGGAGAATGAGGGTCAGTGCTAGGAAGAGATGAGGAGGGGGTTGAGCACTGGCTCTGAACGAGTCTCTGAGCCCCTGACAATCAGCCCTGATCCCGGTTTCCAGAGCCTTAGGGTGCGGGTGCCCTGCGTGTGCCCACGGGCACCTCTGTGTCCGCAGTTCTTGTGTGTCTGGCGTGTGTCATTGTCACTCCCCCCTTTCCCTGCCCACGCCCCCGCACAGCTCTCTGCCTGCACCGCAGCCCCCTCCAGCTTCCCTCCCTCCCCTTCATTCCTGCAGTGGCTGCTCCCCTTGCCTCTCTCTCCTCTCCCCTGCCCCCTCCCCATTTCCGTCCTCCCCCAACCCCCCGCCCACGGCTGGTCTCCCTTCACTGGACCCGGCTCGTTGATGGATTCTCTTTGCGCAATCTGTGCGTCATCTCCCCCCACCCCACCCCCAGAACCTCTAGCTGTCCAAGCCCCCAGCCCCAACCTTCTGGCAGGAGATACGGAGGAGGGGTCTGGTGTCAGAGAGGGGCAATCACTGATGCTGCAAACCCACCGCTTCCCCTTCACTCCCCACCCCCCCGCATCTCTGTCAAACCTTCCCTTTAAGCGGCGGAGAGAGCTGGAGTTGTCACCCTCCCCACCTGCACAACCCCCTCCCCACCTGGTTTGCTCTTGCCCTCCAAATGTCCTTTGGGGGGGAAGCAGCAGTAAGGAAAGAAGCAGGAGGATGGGGAGAGGTGAACTGAAAAGGGGCACAGCGGGGGCACCAACATACGCTACAGAGTCAGCTGGACAGAAGGACAGACACACCTTTTTCTCCAGTCACGCAGTGACCGTGAACAGACAAGACACAGAAGCACACACATCCTCAATCTTTCCCCTTTCTCTTCTGACTTGGACCCTTTCCGATGGGATTAGCAAAACCGCACGATCCACCCATCTGCCCCGGCCCAGGGCCGGCACCCCGCACCGCAGATCCACGACAGCGCCCGCAGGCGCCGGTCCCTCCTCTCAGGTTCACGCTGTCCTTGGGCGTGTTCCCCATGGACCGTGAGGTCAGGGGATGAGGAACCCGACCCCCTCCCCAGTATGGATCTCCTGCTGGTGCCCAGTCAGACGCTGGGAATGCCCCCATCCTATTCCGCTCAGCGACGGTCTCCCGCCGCTGCAAGTTGCTCTGTAACCCACCCTCCCGCCTTCCAGCGCCTCTGCATCCACCCTTCCATTCATTCTCCCATTCATTCATTCATCCTTTTCTCCTTGTCCCTCCTTCATTCATTCGTAGCCCCCTGCCCCTCCCGCCTTGGCATTTCATTCATTCATTCATTCATTCGTTTCCCGGTGCTCGGCTAGCGCACGCCCCTCCAGCCGAAGACCCCAGCGCGCAGGCGCGGGCCGGGAGAGAAAGGCGTCCTCCAATCGCTGGGCGTCCTCCCGCCTCTAGGCGCCCGCCCGCTTCCCCATGAATGAACATTGACGTCAATGGGGCGGGGCGAGCCCACGTGACCGCGCGCGCTCTCCTTTATAAAGAGGCAGCGACGCGGGCGCTGTCCAGCGTGCTGAAGCCGGAGCGAGCGAGCCTCCTGGAGCTGCGCCGACCCAGCTGAGCCCAGCCCACTGGACGCCGACCTCGACCGTCGCTCGAATCCTAGCCACCGCTCGGAACCGAGGCGGACGCATCCCGATCTTCCCCTGTCCCTACCCCCCCACCCCGACCCTCCTCTCCACCTCCCGCGTCGTGACACCAGCTGGTAAATACTCTGATGTCCGTCCCTCAAACCGTCGGCAGTCTTGGGCGTGAGGGAGGGTTCTCTCTCCTCCCAGATGGGGGTGTTGAAAACACAGCGGGGAGCCCCCGGCAAGGGTCCCTGGTAAATGGGGGAGTCGCCGCGTTTCTCTTGCTGCTGAAGTCGCCCACGCACCATCCGGGGAGTCCTGTGGGGAGGGAGCAGAGATTTTTCTCCCCTATCCTTGCTGCTTAGTATGTGGGCGCTGGCAGTTAGATGGCTCAGAGAAGGGGGCGAGGAGGCACTGGGGGAGCGAGGGTTGCGGGCGTTTTCCCATTTACACGACTCCAGAGATCGGCACAACATCTTCCTCCTTTGCTCCTCACGTCCCTCTTCTGGGTAAGGTTAGGGGGGATCAGGGAAGCCCCGGATTTTCTGATTCAAGGTGGGGGAAGGGAATATAGAAACAGAGAGCGGAAAATGCTTACAGAAATCCTCTCTTTTTTTGGCCCCTTCTATTTTTCACAGTCTCCGGCAGTCCCTTGGTCATGAAATCGCTCAGGTTGCCGGCTTCCGCCCTCTTCTGCTTCCTTCTACTGATCAAGGGGTTGGGAGCAGCGCCCCCGGGGCGTCCTGAGGCGCAGCCACCTCCTCTCAGCTCTGAGCATAAAGAGCAGGTAGCTAAGGACGCAGTGCCCGGGTCGAAGGATGGTAGCGCCCCAGAGGTCCGAGCCGCTCGAAATTCAGAGCCGCAGGAGGAGGGAGAGCTTTTCCAGGGTGTGGATCCCCGGGCGCTGGCCGCGGTGCTGCTGCAGGCACTCGACCGCCCGGCCTCACCCCCGGCGCCGGGCAGCTCCCAGCAGGGGCCAGCGGAAGAAGCAGCAGAAGCTCTGCTGACCGAGACCGTGCGCAGCCAGACCCACAGCCTCCCGGCGCCAGAGACCCAAGCGCCCGCGGGCCCGCCTCGCCCTCAGACTCAGGAGAATGGTCCTGAGGCGGGCGACCCTTCTGAGGAGCTCGAGGCGCTAGCCTCTCTGCTCCAGGAACTGCGTGATTTCAGTCCGAGCAGCGCCAAGCGCCAGCAAGAGACGGCGGCAGCAGAGACGGAAACTCGCACGCACACGCTGACCCGAGTCAATCTGGAGAGCCCCGGACCAGAGCGCGTGTGGCGCGCTTCCTGGGGAGAGTTCCAGGCGCGCGTCCCGGAGCGCGCGCCCCTGCCGCCCCCAGCTTCCACGCAATTCCAGGCGCGAATGCCCGAGAGCGGGGCCCTTCCCGAAGCCCACCAGTTCGGGGAAGGAGTGTCCTCCCCCAAAACACACCTAGGCGAGGCATTGGCACCCCTGTCCAAGGCGTACCAAGGCCTGGGCGCCCCCTTCCCCAAGGCGCGCCGGCCGGAGAGCTCACTCCTGGGCGGCTCCGAGGCGGGGGAGCGCCTTCTACAGCAAGGGCTGGCGCAGGTAGAGGCCGGGCGGCGGCAGGCTGAGGCCACACGGCAGGCCGCGGCCCAGGAAGAACGGCTGGCCGACCTCGCCTCCGACCTGCTGCTCCAGTATTTGCTGCAGGGCGGGGCCCGGCAGCGCGGCCTAGGGGGTCGGGGGCTGCAGCAGGAGGAGGAGCGAGAAAGCGAGAGGGAGGAGGAGGAGGCGGAGCAGGAGAGACGCGGCGGGGAGGAGAGGGTGGGGGAAGAGGATGAGGAGGCGGCGGAGGCGGAGGCAGAGGCGGAGGAGGCGGAGAGGGCGCGGCAGAACGCGCTACTGTTCGCAGAGGAGGAGGACGGGGAAGCCGGAGCCGAGGACAAGCGCTCCCAGGAGGAGACACCCGGCCACCGACGGAAGGAGGCCGAGGGGGCAGAGGAGGGCGGGGAGGAGGAGGACGACGACGAAGAGATGGACCCGCAGACGATCGATAGCCTCATTGAGCTGTCCACCAAACTCCACCTGCCAGCGGACGACGTGGTCAGCATCATCGAGGAGGTGGAGGAGAAGCGGAAGCGGAAGAAGAACGCCCCTCCTGAGCCCGTGCCACCCCCCCGGGTAGCCCCCATCCCTACCCATGTCCGCTCCCCGCAGCCCCCGCCCCCCGCCCCCGCCCCCGCTCGAGACGAGCTGCCCGACTGGAACGAGGTGCTCCCGCCCTGGGATCGCGAGGAGGACGAGGGGTTTCCCCCGGGGCCCTACCACCCTTTTCCCAATTACATCCGGCCGCGGACACTGCAGCCGCCCGCTGCCTCGCGCCGCCGGCACTACCACCACGCCCTGCCGCCTTTGCACCACTATCCCGGGCGGGAGGCCCAGGCGCGGCGCGCGCAGGAGGAGGCGGAGGCCGAGGAACGCCGGCTGCAGGAGCAGGAAGAGCTGGAGAATTACATAGAGCACGTGCTGCTCCGGCGCCCGTGACCGACCCCGGCCCCGCCCCCGCGCGCCGCCGCCGCCGCTGCGCGCGCGCCGCCACCCCCCTCCGTGTCGTTCCTCGCCCCTCTCGGTGTTTGCATGCGCCCCGGCCCCGCCCTCGGCCGCCACCGGGCCCCGCCCCCGCCCCCTCCGCCCGCGGGCCGCCCCGCCCCCGGGCCGTGCCGGGACCTCTCAGACGTCTACCCGGTTGGAAGCCCGAACTCCCCAAACTCACTCACGGGTGTCCCGGGGCCAGCCCAGGCGGGCAGGTGGTCTGTGCGAGTTCCCTCCCCCAACGGGGCCCTGTCCCCCTAGTCCCTCTTGGGACGTCCCTGTCCGAAACTGGAAAAAGCAGTTCCACTTAATTGTGTGAAGAAGTGTGTCCGTCTCCGGCCCTTTGGGCCTCCAGGAGCCTCTCCACCGCCTCCCGATGGCTGTGAATTTACTCCCCTTTCCCTTCTCTGTTGTAAATACCCCTCACGGAGGAAATAGTTTTGCTAAGAAATAAAAGTGACTATTTTATTAGGACTGTGTTCTCGGTTATTCACCCGTCCCCTTGGGCCTGCGTGGTCCTTCCCAAGGGGCGGTGATGGAAGCGCCAGTCCCAATGGCCATCTGCCCAAAAGCTAGGAGTGAGTGGCAGAGCACTTCAGGCCGTACTTGGGGGTAGGAAAGGCTCAAAACCATGAAGAAACCCCAATTCCACTTCCAGGCCTGGCAGAGGGATGCCGAGTGGATGAGATGCTACAGTCCTGGGCCACCTAGGTTCTTTTTTCTGTGATCCCCAGCCACGTAGACAGCGCTGGTGGCTCCCCGCAGGGCCCTGTTCTACCTCTTCCACCGGCATCCCTTACTGCTCCCTCAATTGCCTGGCCTCACGCACTTCACAAGAAATATGGGGAGCAGGGCTCGACAGCTACAGAAACATCCTGGTTTTAGCCACTTGTCAACCCTTTTCTAAGCACAGAGTGTGGGGTATACCCTTGAACTCCTGAGTCTCCTCCCTAAGCAAAACTAGACCAGGTGAATGAAATCTGCCACAAAGAAACCTCAGAGGATGACACCAGGTCCCCAGGCCCAGGCGTTGCTCCTCACTGGCTGAAGGCACCTCAGGGAGCCAGAGACACCACCGTGGTCAGAGAGGCATTGAGCTTGCCAATGTATTTGGGGTAGGGCTGCCACAAAAAATACAGGACACCTGTATTTCAGATTTGCATTCCAGATAAACAACTGATCCGCTTGCAAAGGACACCTTCATCCTAAAAAAATGATTCGTTATCACACAAATAGAACTGGGTGTCCCCTGGGTTTTTTGGTGCTCAATCTGGCAACCCTCGTTCCGGGAAGAGTCGAATGGGCTGTGTTCCCTTCCCCTGCTGATCCCAGCTGCCCTGCCTGCCTCCACAGAGCCTAAGGCAGGCAAAGTCCAGAAATGCTTTTCCTTTTATTTCAGAGGAAAGGAAAAAAAGTCAGACACTTCCCCCACCCCACCCCCTTAGCTCCTGCCTCACCCAGAACTCGGAGTGAAGGAGGCACGGGGCCCAGTCTCCCATAAAGCCTGCCCCTCCCCCAATCCTCCCTTCCCTCAGAGTGGCAAGGTTAGAAAAAAATTAACTATGTTGTTCCTCCCCCACACTGGACAGAGGCCCCATTGCAGCCAGGAAGGAAGGGGAGGGGGCCGGGAAGGGGAAAGGACTTCCCTCTCACTACACGGAAGCCCCCCTCCTGGGCAGAGAAGCTGCCCTGGCTGGCTGCGGGGAGGGGTGGAGGTAGGTTACGGGGCAGGGAGCAGAGAGGAGCCCTGAAAACCTTTCCCCTTTAACCTGATGTATTTATATATTTACAGTTCTAAGGGATGGGAGGAAGTTGGGGGTCATATTAGTTCTTCAAAGGCAGGGAATGAAAGCCAAATAGCACCCCCGTCTTGGTCACATTTTCCTACCTCCTAGCTCCTAAAACCTTCGGTGGGAAAAGGGGAAACAAGAGGTCTGGGGTGGAGGGAGGGAATGTTGGAGGGTCCTGAGCCCACAGCTCGCTCCAAAAGAAGGTGAGGCAGCAGAGGAGGGGCAGGTGGCTCCCTCCGAGCAAAGGGCCACTCAGGCCCTGCCTCTCCACCGGCTCCCCGCATCTCCACGCGGCCCGGGCAGGGCTAGGCCAGACCCATCTCCTCCAGCACGCTGCGCGGCGACTCGTCCTCCTAAGGCAGAGACAGACAGGGTGAGGCAGAGACACCAGGAGAGGCAGGCAGGGAATGAGGGAGGGATGAGGGAGGGGAAGGTGGGCAAGATGAGAGTCATCACAAGGACGGTCAGAGTCGGGGAGGCACAGAGAGACGGGGGCGGGGAGAAGTCAACATGAGCCCGAGGCTGGAGCAGCTGGGCACCCTTCGGAGGAGCTCCCCAGCCTCCCGGGACCACCCTCCACAGCCAACTTGTAGCAAGAAGGGGGGTCCAGGTTGAGTCTACCACCACCCAGAGCATCCCAAGCCAGAAGCTTGGTGACCAGGGGGCTCAGCTCCGTCCTTGAGGGGGAAGGGAGTAAAGCTGGGACTGGGGGCTGGGACATCCGCTTTCCGAGGGCTGGGGGGTGGCAATGGCTGGGTCCTTTTCTCAGAAGGGGGGAGAGAGTAAGAGGGTGGCATCAGGTCCCTGAGGGAAGGTGAACCCAACAGCAGAAAGGTGAGTCATTAGGGTCTGAGCAGGGCACCAGGAACAGGAGTGAGTGAGAGTGTGAATGTGAGTGAGAGTGTGAGTGTGAGTGAGTGTGAGTGTGTGTGTGTGTGTGTGTGAAGGGGAAGCTGGACCAGTGAGGTGGCGAGTTCAATCCTGCCCTTTCTCCCACTGCAGAGATGAGTCCCCCATCTCTCCCCCTCCTCAGAGCCAGCTCAGGCCGGCTTGCTCGTCACTGCAGATTCCGGTGACTCATCTTCCTGCACCAAGTCTCAGCAGTGGCACAGCAGAGAGGGGGCAGGCAGTAATGGGGCGAGGGTGGGGGCACCAGATAAGCAGGGAGAATGAACAGCCGGGCGCCCTCTGCCCCACCCCCAAATGCCCATAGCCTTTTGCTTCTGGGCAGCAGAGGCTTTTGAGTATGTGTGTGTTAACAAAAAAAAAAAAAAGAGGGGAAGATACCAGGGAAGAAAAGAATTATCTGTCAGGTGCCCCTTCTCCAATTCTCTGGGCAATCCTAGATGCCAAGAGAAATGTGTGACAAGGGAGACGAGATCCCTTGGGTCTCAGGAGAAGGAGGGAGAACTGGTCACCCCGACCTCCCACCCTGAGCAGTCAGGGCTGGAGGGCAAGCTGGTCAACGGGGCGCCATGGGGGCCAGATAACACAGGGAGGGGGGCCCCTTTGTCGGCAAGAAGGGGGCAGCTGGGGCCGGCAGGCAAGGTGTCCAGGGTAGAGAGGGCACCCTCTGCCTGGGTCCTCTTCCTCCTCCCTGTCCCGGGCCCATACCTCCTGGAGCAGGTCTGCCTGCTCAATAGCCTTCAGCACACTCTTCTTGGAGGTGTCCTGGACATCACCCCCCATCAAGAACTCATCCAGGATGAAGTAGGCCTTCTCAAAGTTGAAGATGATGTCCAGCTCGCACACCTGGGCGGAGGCGGGGAAGGCAGTTGAGCGTCGAGGTGCATTCCCGCCCCACCTGCACCCCAGCCGCCCCACCTCTTTTCTCATCAAGGCAACACGGTCTTCTTATGACTACTCCTCCCACGTCAGGCTCTTGTCCCAGGTCTATGTCCTCCCAACTCCTAGGCATTACTGCATGGCTCAGCTTTTCCTTTTCCTTCTCTAGCCTCTTTCTCTTTAATCATGAAATATCAGTTGCTCTAATCTACCCTTGATTGTAGCTCCTGTTGTCTTCAGCCCCCAAATCTGTGACATTGTTCCGACCAGAGGCTGGGCTAGCCTCCCTCCCTAGGCACTGTGGGACAGAGAATGAGGAGATTTTGGATCATGGGGTAAAAGACCTGACTTCCAAGCAGGGCTCTACCACTAACCAGCAAGATGTACACGTCATTCAATTTCTCTGAGTCTCAGTTTTCTCGTCCAAAAATGGAGATACCAACACCTACTCACAGGACAGAATGAGGAACGAACAAAAGAACCTGAAAACACTCTGTAAATTGCTCAGTGGAATACAAATTATGGAGTTATTACTAATCCTCAGCTAAGATCTGAGCTGACTGCCAATGCCCCGGCTGTATCGCAGATCAGTTAACATAGAAGCTCCGGGGGTGGGATCTGGCATTGCTATTTTTAAAAAACTCTCCAGAAGATTCCAATGCAAAGTCAAGGTCAGGAACCACTGATAAAATGTCAACTCGGCCTCTGTTCTTGTGAAGTCTGAGCTGAGTTCTAGATGGACTGATTGAGTGGCAGATTCTGGTCCCCACTCTCCTCCCCAGGGCTGATTAAGGGGCATGGCTAATAGGCTTAAGGCTTAAAGAGGGAGATTAATTACTGCTCTCATTGCTCCAACTTCACCTCTCCCCTGAGTCTTCCAGGCAGAGACTCGAAGGGCCCAGAGTTTGGACAAAGAGGGGATTGCCGAGTATGGTGGGTGGGGAGACTTACGCTGCCAAAGTATTTGTCCAGGAGCTCCACATATCGATGGATCAGCTCCAGCGTGATGAGCTCATTGTCTTGGCCCTCGATGGCGCAGCAGAAGTAGAGGCTGGCATATCTGAAGACAGCGGCACATGAGGGACAGCTGGGAGGGCTGCTGGGCCTGCTTCAGGACCCAGGCTTTCTGGGCTCAAACCTCCCATTTCTCCTCATTCCCAGCTCAGGGTCTGGGCCCCTATTGGACAGAGGCCAGGTGGCCCCAGGGCATGCAAATAGTAAACAGTAACTCACTCTGCCTCTCAGGGCCTCTCCCAAACACAGGCAAAGACGCAAGCGCTTTCCCTCTTGCCCTCTGACCTGTTCGGTTTGACTCAGCAAAAACCTGAGCCAACTAATTCACCTGCTCAGAGAAGGAAATGGAAAGGGTGTGCGTGTGTGTTGGGAAAAGCAGCACAGGATCCATGACTATCGAAGCAAGGAACATGTACAAGGGACAAGACAGGGCCTTTGGGACAGAGGTATGTGCATGAAGTGGGTGTCAGGCTTGAGCAGAACCAGGTGGGAACAGAGTTTTTTCAAGGCGAGTTTGGAAAGTACAGGAAGCTGGAGTTCACAGCCCTCCAGACGTCCTTAGCTCCCAGCTCTCCCCGCCCCAGGGGACCGCTTATCACTCAGCCATTTGAACCCACTGCCAGACCCCACTCGAGCAGCATCCAGGCAGGTCTGAGTCACCTCTTATAGACAACTTTGAGGTCCCTCCACTCCAGGAAGCTGCACATCTTGGGCTTTCGAGCCAGAACCACCTGCATAAGCTCCCGAACCATCTTCTTTCGCTCCTTGTCCGATGTGGCCAGGTACCATTTTTGCAGCCGCAGCTTCCCCTGCCGGCTGAACAGCAGCATGAATCGCATCTGGGGTGGGGGCGGGGGGTGGAGAGACAGAGCCGAGGGTCAGAGATTTGGTTCTCTGGGTTTGTTTCCTCCATAAACACAGAGCCCCAGACTTGTCCCATCTAACTCCTCTCTACTCAAAGCTCCTACTTTCTTCCAGAATCAGCCCTTGCTGTCAACTCTGAGTATTCCCACCAACAGGTGCCCTACCTTCTGGGGGGTGTCAGAGCTTCTGAGTCTGTCATTTGGGTTCAAATCCTGGCTCTACTATTGAGTAATCTGACTTGGGCAATTACTTTATGTCTCTGGGCCTCGGTTTCCTGGTCTGTAAGATGGAGATAATACAAGCACCCACCTTACAACGTTGTTAGGAGGGACTAAATGAGTCGATATATGCAACAGCGCCTGGCACTGTAACACATTAGGTATCACTATTACGATTCCCTGACCTCCTGTTTCCTGACCCTGTTTTCCAAAGCTAAGTAAAATGCCTCCAACAGCGACAAGCAGCCATAGCTGATGTCAAAGAGATGTCTGCTTCCTTTCATGCTCCC
The DNA here is from genome assembly GCF_037783145.1 of Equus przewalskii. Taxonomy (NCBI): domain Eukaryota; kingdom Metazoa; phylum Chordata; class Mammalia; order Perissodactyla; family Equidae; genus Equus; species Equus przewalskii. Next base: position 9,165,124 of record NC_091842.1, on the reverse strand, counting down.
TCTATCTGACACACCGAAATCGAATATTTGTTGCTTAAGAAGCTACCTCAATTCTCTGCCCCATCCTAGCCATACACCCTTGCTGATGTCCCCAATACAGTGCCCTCCAATGCGAGTCCTATGCCCAGGGGTATCCTTCACTTTAGTACACGGTATTGGGACCCCCAGATTTCACCCTCCTCTCTCCTCAGCCATCTAGGCATTTGGCCACTGATATTTCTCTCTTTTCTTCCTTTTAGGGTGCCTCCTGCTAGGCACACACTCCTCCTCAGATACCAGGTGCCCAATTTCCCTTTCAGTTCCTCAGTTAGGACACGGCCATCCACGGTGGCTCCCCCAGAGAATGTCTGTGGGACAAAGCGCAAGCTGGGTAGAGAGGGGAGGCGTGCAGAGCCCTCTCTACCCTGCGCAGCCCAGCTTCCCCGTTCCAGGGGGTCCAGGACACGTCCCGGAGTGATCTCCTTGTCCCTGCAGCTCTCCTCTCCATAGACACGACCAGGGCTGGACTCCCTGGGTGTGTGGAACAGTACTAATTTAGTAAAGATCAGAATTCTTGGGTTTTTCGGTGGCGGGGAAGGGGAAGCTCTCCTAGCTTGGCGGGAGGGCAACAGAGGGGCGCCTAGGAGCCCGGCTTGTCTAAGATGGGGGCGGGGGCAAGCAGGAAGACGGAAGGCCTGGGTTCCGGAAAGAGAATGGGATGGGGGGCGGAGAGTGAAGAGCACCGGAGCAGGGGATCCAAAGCCGAGCTCCCCGAGAGCGAGACCTCGAGCCCACCTGGCTCTCCCACCTCAGCCCAGCCTCTGAGAGAGCAGGGCGACAGCCCGAGGCGGGACATCCACTCTCGGACCTGGAAACTATCCCCTCCCACACGCCGCTCTCCCCGCAGGCCGCCGCTCCACTCAGGGCTGGAGGGGGACAGAGGGTCTTGCTGACCCGCGACCTCGCTGCCTCCCTCGGCCAGCAGGCCCCCGCGCCCCGATTCCTGGGGCGACTTCCCTGCGGCAGTGGTCGGGACCCCCTGGATCTCATCCCGCGCGCTCTCCCCGGCTCGGGACGGTCCCCCGGCCCCCTAGTCCCCCGCTTTCGCCCCACAAATGCGCCCCCTCCCGCCCCTTCTCCCTAAAGCCACTTCCAGCTGCTCTTCCCTCCGAGACCGGCTCGCCCACCCGCCCAGGTAAGTGAGGGCCTCTGCGGACCGGAGGAAGAGAGAGCGGCGCCCACCGAGGGCGGCCCCCAAGGACCCCCGCAGGTGCAGCCCACGCCCCTCGCTTCCCCCTCCCCTCCCTCCTTCGCACAGCCTACCATCCTGCAGCCTCCGGCTCGGCGCGTCCCTCTTCGGCCACCGTAGGCGCCAGCTCCGCTCCCTTTTTTATCCTTTCTCCGGCTTCCCTCCCTCTCCCTTGAAGCCCCGCCCCGGCCCCGAGGCCCTTCGCGTTGCGTACTGCGCAGGCGCAACGCTGCCAGGCGCGCGGGCGGGGCTGGAGGCGGAGAAGCGGAAGCCATGGCAACCAGGTCCTTGACTTCAGCTTTGAGTAGCTTTGTCGTCATGGTAACAAGGCAGCCTTGAGGGCCGGTTGGAGGATGGGGGGAGGAGGACAATGAGGTCCTCGCGCTTTGGAATCTTGGGGGAAAAAGGCGGGAAAAGGGGTGAGAGGTGGATAGGATGACCAGTGGAGTTTGTGAGGAGCAGAGAGGACTAATGGAAGGGGCGTGGGCCATCGAGAGCAATCGGGGTGGGAATCGGATGTAGGGAAGGAGGAATGATGAGGAAGACGAAGACAAGGGGGGGCAGACATGAGAACAGTATGGAGCTCAAAATAGATATCTACTGAGAACCTGCTAGATGCAACACTCTTAAAGTAAGAGAAATGTGTAGGTAATGAGGGAGATGAGAAATAAAAGAGAAAAGGAGGGGCTGATGTAAGGAAAAGGGGGAGAAGCATGAATTAAAGCAAAAGTGGAAGAAGTAAAGATAATCTTAAAAGGTTAGCATGGGTCAAAACTAAAAAGGGACTCATGTAACCCAGACACGAGTGTAAGGACGAAGAGGACGTAAATTGTAATATGAGCTTTTTGGCTAAGGATGTGCGTGTGTGAGTGGGTATGCCTGTGTGTATGTCCGTGTTGTAGAGGAGAGGGATTTGCATAGAAAGATAAGAGAAAAAAAATTGTCATGCTGAAAATGTAATGGCTATTTCTAGATAATTGTTGGTAATAAATGATGCTGTTGTTATTGAGTCGCACTTGAAGCAATCGTTGGTACGGCCTTACCTGTCTCTATGTTCTTTTTTTCTTACTCTTTGTTGTGGAGGTAATAGGCTGTAGTTGCAAGAGGGTGGGCCTGATTCACCTAGGATGCAATCTGGTCTCTGACCTTTATGTATAGCCTCAGGTGGGCCATGTAACCCTCTATTTCTTCATTTTAAAATTGAGGGTAGCAATACCGACCTTGCAAGGTTGTTCCGAGGATGTATAGAAAGTATCTGGCACACTGTACACCCTGGATAATAGTACCGATTATCATTATTTCCCTTTCCCAACTTCTTTCCTCTGCCACTTTCTCTTCTTCCTTTCTTTTTCATTTCTCTTTCTCCTCTACCTATACCTTAGGTTGCCAATGGCATAGACATTGGCTGAACCACCTCGGTGTTATTTTTAAGGTCAAGAATAATATCAATAAAACAAGTTGTTAGAGTTGGAAAGGGTAAATCATTATGGAATGAAAAGAAGGAATGGAAGTGTGTAAGAAGGGCAGGAAACAAAACAAGTGAAAAGAAATCTGCTCAGGGGGGAGAGGAGAAGGTTGTGCATAAGGAAGTACTGAGCAGTGAGGTACAGCTCTAAAGCAGAGAGCTAGGCAACAGCCTGCGGAAGTCTGGAAGCTTGAGATGTAAACTCCTACACTCCTTGGAAAGCTGACACTTTCTAGAATTCCCTGTCTCAACATGGTACGCCTCGCTGCAAGAAAGATAAGATGCATGTGAGAATTGTTAGAAATATGGGTTTTGCTCATGGAGAATCATAGCAAAATTCAAGTGGTTTAATCTAGTTAGAAGACGGTGAATTGGATTTCTTCAGTGTTAGTGAACTTAGAGAGTCTCTGAGTTAGTGGGTCCAGTACAGCCTGTGTCTGCAGATGAGTTCAGATTTGATGAAGTGGGCGATTGGGAGTCGTTATGGTTGTCTGAGCTGGGGGATGACTTGGTGAAAAACAGTTTTAAGAAAGTTAATCTTATAGTAATATCGGGAACAATTTGAAAGGACAAATGGAAAGCTGGGAGATCGTTTAGGAGGCAATTTTGGGAATCTAGGAACAAAGATGAAATGGAGACGGATAAATTGAAGAGAGACCTGTAATGGGCCAATCCACTGGCATGGAGATCTCATCGAAGTAGAGAAGAAGATGAGCCTGGAGGATTAGTGTCGCCATTTATATAAAAGTAGAAAAGGAAGAGGTGAATTCTCTTTCACAGGTGTGGATGGTGTTTGTACTGTCACGATACAAACCATGCTGACACCTCCCGAGCCTTCCCTCTTCTGGTTGAGGCGGTGGTTCTGGCGGTGGCTGGAGGGCTGGCCCAGATGGCCTCTGAAGCCTCTCATCTCTATGATCTGTGCCTCTCCCTCTTGTGATGCTCTCTGCACCCATTTTTTGCACATTCTTTAAGTTCCCTGATGATGTCATTTGTGGTCATCTCTGTTTTTTGTGTGTGTGTGAGGAAGATTGGCCCTGAGCTAACATCTGTTGCTAATCTTCCTCTTTTTTTTTTCCCTCCCCAAAGCCTCAATGCATAGTTGTATATCCTAGTTGTAGACCACCCTAGCTCTTCTCTGTGGGATGCTGCCACAGTATGGCTTGATGGGTAGTGCGTAGCTCCACAACCAGGATCCAAACTGGCGAACCCAGGACCGCCGAAGCAGAGCGCACGAACTTAACCACTCGGCCAGGGGCCGGCCCCATCTCTGTTTTTTTTTTTTTTTAACTTCTTTCTTTTACTGAGCAATTGGGACCTTATCATATCCTGTTCCTAACAGTTCTGACAGTTAGAATACTTTCTGTGGTAGATATTTGCCATTCTTTTTCATCTCCCAGGCCCCAGCCCCCTTTTCTAGAGTTTGGGAATCCCCACCTTATGAGTCTAGCAGGAGGTAGCACAACCTCCAGTGTAGCATTTGAAATTCCCAGATATTCACTTTCACAGCGACTTTTGCGCCCACAGCATGGGCCTGTCTGCTGGACTCAGCCAATCCAGGCACCCGCCCAGACTTTGGTTCAGGAGGGAATTAGGTGCGGATGGGGTGATGGAAGGTGGATAAAACTCTGGCAGAGGGTCAGAGGATCAAAGCCTAGGGTGCCAGAGGAGTGGCACCAATGCCAGCGTCCTGTGCCCAGTGAGGGGTGGGGCCGGGGCGCCGGTGTGATTCAGGCTGCTGTCTCTAAGTGTGAGACCTCCGTCTGGATCTCTGGCACTCCTGGCAATTCCCTGAGCTCCCCAGTTTCCTTCGGTTAGCCACAGTTGGTTTCTGTCCCTGGTAGAACAGAACTAAGAATTCTGACTGGTAAACTTGGTTATCACGTATTGTCCATCGCCTGCACATGTCAGTCGGCCTCGTCTCTCCAGCTGGAGTGTAAACTCTTCATGGAACGGTGTCTTGTTCAGCTTTTTGTTTCTCCACAGCACCCAGCACAGTGCTGGTCCATTGGCTTCAATTATGATCGGTATGCATGCTTAACAACTCAAGATATTTTAATCTTACTTCTCCTCCAAAATATGCTCAATTCTAATTTTGCATATAACAATACATTTTTTAATATCTATTTTTCCTTCTAGAGGATAAACTGTCTGGACCCACCCCGTAGCCGAGTGGTTAAGTTCATGTGCTCTGCTGCGGCGGCCCAGGGTTTCGCTAGTTTGGATCCTGGGCACAGACATGGCACCGCTCGTCAGGCCACGTTGAGGCAGCGTCCCACATACCACAACTAGAAGGACCTGCAACTAAGATTTACAACTATGTACCAGGGGGATTTGGGGAGATAAAGCAGAAAAAAAACCCCAAAAAATCCCCCAAAAAACCCTGTCTTCTCTTTGCTGTTTCTACCATGGCTAGCACAGTGCCTGAGACATACAGATACCCGATCTTGGCTGAATAAATGTGTATTAGATCCTCAAGTTGAACATTGTCATCTCAAACTTCACTTGCCGAAAATGAGTTCCTTCCTTCTCTCTCCCCTGAAACCAGCCCATCGCCTGGTTTCCCATCGTGGTCAATGTCACCGCCTTTTCTAGGCTTGTAGCCTGTCAGCCCGAGGTGTGAAGGATAACATAAAAGCATAGCTTATTCCAGGGACATAGATCAGACTTGCCCAACTGGACTAGAAGGCCATATGGAAAAGGAAGAGTCGACTGGCTGGGTTATCAGAGGAGGGAGGGAACAGTCTGGAAACCAACCTGGGACTTGGGACTTCATCCTCAGGTATGCCCCTTGAACCTGCCTTGCTATTATTCTTCCTTTGTGATTTTGTTCACACTGTTTTCTGGAAGATGTTGCCATTCCCTCCCCACAGACCCAAATCCATCTTAGTCATCCTTTATTTTTATTTATTTATTTTTTGGTGAGGAAGATTGGCCCTGAGCTAACATCTGTTGCCAATTTTCCTCTTTTTGCTTGAGGAAGATTGTTCCTGAGCTAACATCTGTGCCAGTCTTCCTCCATTTTATGTGGGACACTGCCACAGTGTGGCTTGACGAGCAGTGCTAGGTCCGCACCTGGGATCTGAACCTGTGAACCCCAGGCCGCTGAAGGGGAGTGCACGAACTTAACCACTATGCCACCGGGCGGGCCCTTATTCATCTTTTAAATTTCAATCAAGCGGCCGGTCCTGATGAGCCTCTACACTCCAGACTCTAGTCACAATTTCTACAATGTTCCTTCCAATTGTTTTTGCAGTGACTTGCATAGCGTTTTAGCTTTTTGGTGTGTCTTCTCCTTAGGTACTTCCTAGTAAGCAACGTCGCTCACGCTTCTCTAAAAGTGCTTCATGGTACCTGGTATAAAGTGAAGCTTTTACATGAGTGTTAAATTGAATAGAGTTCAAACCTGGCCAGCTTTTGCTTGAAGCCACAGCTGCTTTGCATCAAGAGGAGCTTTCCACTGGAGTCAAAGCGACCTCTGGTGGCTACGGGATAAAAGGCTACAATCAAAATGCTGGTGTTCGGGCTGGTGAAGCGAAGGTGTCGGCGCTGGTGACCGGCGCGTGAGGGTAGCATTGTCTGAAGCCCTTCTCTGTGTTGAGGGAGACCTATGTTCTGGGTGACACAGTGTAGTGGCGAGGAGCGCAGCCGTGCCCCACTGCCTGGGCCTGTTGAGTAATCATAATAACAACAGCAAGTTACTCAACCTCTCAGTGTCTTGTGACTTCGTCTCTACATAAGTGTTTGGCTGCTATTCGCACAATGAAACTAACTTGAGGAACCACCCAAAAGGATGGTTTGGAAACGTCTCTCTGACAGTTTCACTCTGATCGAGTATTCTTACCGTTGAGGGATTTACAAAAATTCATACTCCCCGCCCACACGTGGGCGGATAAATAATTCCGTGGTGTGAGGTTTGCAAGAAATCTGCAGTAATGGTGGTGGGAGGCAGAGCTTGCTCATTTTTTATTTTTAAAGAAATAGAGAGAGGAAGAATGCCTCGGGATGACCAAGGAGGGGCCCCCGAGCCAAGCAGGGCTGGGCAGGCTTCGCACTGTGATGTATCATCATCTTTGTCCTCAAAATATCTGGGAAAAGCTGGGAATGCTGTTAAATGGGGCACTTCCTGGAGCAGCTCCCTCTGCGGTGATGAGGCCTTCTGGAGAACTCTTTTCTTCTGAGCTTTCTCAGCATGTGTGGACAGTTTTTGAACTGTAAACTGCAGAATTAAGGCTAACTTGTTCTGCTTTTTGAATCATCTTGTGCAAAAGGAGACTCTTTTCGTTTCTAAGCAAATCTGTTACAGATGGATAATTTCTCAAGAAACTAGCCCCGTGCCTGGAACTGGTCAGATTTTCAGGGTATAAGGAGGATCTATCTGGATCCTGGTGATCCTGAATTCTTGGACTGTTGCCTTCCTGACCCAGCTACCCCAGAGCCCAAAGGGGGATCTGTACGACAGGAAGGAAATATTCCAGCAGGAAGAGGAATAGTTTGGCCACAAATCTCAGTGTAGACCTATCTTGTGAACTGGATCAGGCCACTTCTGGTTTTTGCATCTGTGATCTAAGCCAGTTAGAAGCAGGCCAAATGGCCATTTTTCTCTAGTTCTAAAACTGTATCTTGGTTTGACAAAGCTTTCCAGTTGCACAGTGAGAGTAGGAAAGGAAAGAGGAAAAACTGACCGAGGTGAAAAGAGAGCATCTCTCTAACGCTGAGGGTAGTGTTAGTGAGCTGCCTGTGCCCGGCCTCCTTTCCTCTGGGTCTTGCCCTGGTTCCCACTGGCCTTCTAAGGAGGGAGGAAGACCTTCCTTGCAGGCTTGATTGGACTTGGGACCCCTCATCAGCCTCCTGGGAGAAGAGAAATCTTGAAGAAGTCGAATATAAAGAGAGGAATCCATTAGGAGGAGGCGTCAAACAGCCGCATCTCCTTTGAACATCTCAGCACATCTCATTGGAGGTGCCAAGATGCCCCTGGACTGACCCCTGGAGACGGAGACAGGAATGGGAGGGAAGGGCAGTGAGGCAGCCATTAGTATATGTGGAATGACTGAGGAGTGAGTAAATGAATGAATACCTTTTCTGGATTTACTCTCAAAAACATCATAATTAAAATTTGCTCCAGGGAAGTCTAACATAATTTTAGAGAAAATGATAATGTGAAGGTTCTTTTGGTTCAAGGTCTAAAATCTATCTTTATTCACCACACTGGGCTTATTTAGGAAAGTTGTGAAGGCTTATTTAAGCTGGAGGAAAGATAAGATTCTAACCAGGCAAAATGATCACTTGTGATTGTTTTGTTTCGTTTGAAAATGTTTGTGTTACCAGAATCACATAATAGCAGGGCTAGGAGATTCTCGAAAGATACTTAGTCCCGTTGCTAGCGAGTTATCCCATGGATACACGAGCACCTGTGCACTGGGATAAATATGGGAAGATGTCCATCTGAGCATCGTTGGTAACAACAATGACAATGTAAAAAGCCATGAAACAACCAAAATGTCCATCAGCGGTGGTCAAGGAATTGTAGTACATCTATATATGTAGCTGGTAAAAGGAATTAGGGACAGGTGTGCAGGATGCGTCATTAGCTAAATAAAGCAAGCTGCAGAACACTCTATATAAAATGATCTTATTTGTGTGAGAGTAAAGAATATTTTAAATATGCTTATAAGTGCTTAGCAAAGTTCTAAAGAACACCCAAGAAACCGGGGGCCTGTTCAGTTCCCGCTTTTGCCCTTTCAAACTGTTTGAATGTCTTACTATGAGCATGTGTTCTTTATCATTTGAAAAAGTCACTTCGTCTTATACCCTGACTGCTGAAGCATCGCCACCAAGCAGTCATCCTGGCTGTCCTTGAACACTTCCAGTGATGGAGAACTCACTACCTCTTAACTGTCAGACAGTGTTTTGACTAAGAACCCCCAGATGATAATTAGTTCCTAAGATATTATTTAGGTTTCCGGAGATCTGTCAATCTTATCTTTAGGTTTCTGGAGCTGGACAGCACACAGTTTTGACAGCTAGTTCCTGGTATTTTTTCAGTTAAATTTTTTTTTGGAATATGTGAACAGAAACGAATTGGGAAAAGTATGTCTTCTGGCAAGAGCCTCTAAGATACTAGAGGAAGAGAATAAACGACTTTTCAGGCCACCGTTTTCAGGAGGATATGAAGAGTCTATGTAACAAAAGAGCCTGTCTTCAAGGAACCTGATATGTGGATGGGGGTTGGGAGGGTCACACGCAGACTCAGAGATAAAGAGCATATGAGAACACAAGCTTGTTATGTACCAGGAAAAAGAAAAACCGGTAAATACCAGATCGAGAGAGATGATGTTGCCTGGCTCCATGGGGAATGCTGGTTGGAGGAACTGGACTCGGTTGGGTTCTGAGAAGCGGGGAGGGGGACTAGGCCCAGGGGATGGGGGCGTTTGGCAGCAGAAGGAAAAGGCTTGAAGAGAGATGGGAACCCACAGGGATGGTGAGCGTGAGTCAGCCAGCCCATCTGAGTGGGTGCAAGGTGTTTGGGGGAGCCCTCTCCTCTTTTTTGAGGGTGATGCTCACGGGGAGAATCATGCTTGCAGAGCCCTGGGGGCCAGTCCTGTGGACTCACCCATGGCAGGTCAGCATGCCTGGGCCTGTGGGTGTATGTTTCCTAAAGATCCCTTTCACTGAGAGGTCTGGGAACCGACAGGATTGGGATTTTGTACTGGGTGAGACGTGGAAAGTAAAGGCAGGGACTGTTTTGGAATATTCTTATTTATTTATTATTATTTCTTAACATTTTTACTTGTTAATGTATCAGAAGTGAAAAGGCATATAATCCAACACAAAAATGGTGGACTCCCCATATGGGTCTCCTTGTGGGTACTGCGTGTGGCTGTCACTGTCCAGTGCATAATGAAAAAATATTTAAAAACAACAAAGAACGAAGGTTTTTCACTGCAGAGCATGGTGGGGGGATTGGATTACATTCATTCGACACCTCTGTGCGATTCCTCAATAAATTTGGCCTGCATGCCATACCCCCCAGCTTCTTGGTTTTCAGAAAGATGATCTAACTAGGGTAGTTGAGCCCGAGTTCGCTGCCTCTCATTCTCTCTCATTCTCTTTCATTTTCTCTCCCCCTCTCTCTCTCTCACGTGTCCACTGCTCACACACAGCAGCCGGAAATGACACATTGAAGTGAGTCACCAATGCGGGTGTGAGTCACCCTGTAATTGGGGAAAGTTCTGTCCTGCTAGGTCGCGCAGCCCCTTGCACTCCTGCTCCTAAATATATTGGAAAATTTTGAAACCACTCCATCCTCGCTCTAGTCTCTCTCACCCACCGCATCCTTTTGGTCCCTAAAGTGGGCTGAAGTTGGATGGTCTTGGCAGCGGTGCTAATACAGCAAGTGGAAAGGCGAGAGGGTGTTGGGGGTTGGGCAGCCACAAGGTGGCAGTGTGGGCCCCGCCATGCTCCCCGCCCAGAGGGGTATGACAGTCAAGTGGCCAGACTCCTGAGATGCAACGAGACAGACCACAAACACTAAAAGCAAGTTTAAATAAGACATTTTTCTTCGTAGTGTTCTTTCTCTCTAACAACCACACAAGGACAAGGATATGATAAATATTCAGGCACACCCCTGGCATGCCCCGCTCCCCACCAGGAGATTGGAGCCAAGAACCAGGCACACAGCTCATTCTTTCTTCCTCTATTCCTATAAAACAAAGTTTGTAGGAAGCAAAAACCTGCTTCTATGAGTAAACAAGTCACCTACACTCCAAAATAATATATGCACACTCTTTCTAGGGAGCGAGATGGCCAGGTCAGGGTGGGTACCTCTGAGCTGGGGAAGGACGGACCTGGAAATGAAAGTGTGTCTCTCCCGTTGGCCTTCTTTGGCCTGCTGCCAGCCTCCTCAGCAGTAGCAGACAGTGCGGGAGAGATGGCAATGTGACTGGAACACAAATCGTTCCTACCAAGCACACAAAAGCTCCTGTAAGCCTTGGAGGGCCCTCCCGCCAGGGTCTCTGTGGGATCCGGGTCTGAAGACCCGGCTGGGCAGAGCCACGAGCAGAAGCAGCTGCGCAGGTGGTTCTGTGAGTTTTCCAGTCTGGTTTGGAGACCTTTAGGGGCATGTGCTTCCGAGGTCTCTCCCCGGGTCTCCACACTGTGGGAGTTTTTCCTGAAGGTCCTCTTTCCTACTCCTGGGAGAGGCTGAGGTCTAGGAGGCAGATTCAGAAAGATTTCCCATAAAAAAAAAAAAAAAAAAAAGCAAATTTCTTCTCTTTCTCCAAAGAGATTAATTAAAATAAAATTCTTGTTTCTCCAGAGTTTCTTCTTTTCTGAGACATCTTCAGTTCTGCAGGCTTCTTTTCCTCCGGTCAGGGCTCCATCACTTGACCCAGGAAAAGGACTGTTCCTGAGGATGAAGAATCATGGGAGATGAGAGGAGCAGCGCAGTTCCCCAAGCTCCGTGCTTCTGGGTGAACTGAGATGTGAGAGGCCTGAGTCGCAGCTGCCTTAGTGACAGCTAGGACTGGGGTCCTGGCACAGTGCTCTGTCTACGACAGGGTGCTGCCTTTGGGGAGAGAAAGTGGAACAGAGATGGACTTCTTGTCTGGAGTCCTCTTGGGGTCGGAGGGGCTGTCTACACCTGTCTAGACTGGTGCCCGGGACGAGGAGAATTGGGGGGAGCACCATGGGGTGTCACAGGCCCCCGGCTCACCTGTGGGGTTGTGCCGCACCACAAAGAGGAACGGTCTGTCCATGATGATCTCCTCTGGGGCCATTCGGGCTGAGGCTACGAAGCCTGGAAGAGAAGGGACAACGTTTTAGAACAGAGGGACGTCGGCACTGGTGCCTGGATTGATCACAAGCAATCATTAACACCAGCCTCTGTCTGGCTGCAGCCCAGGCGTGGATTTAGGAGGCTCAGTTGCTCTCCTGGACGTGAACCTTCAAAGCTTAGCGGAGTCCTTGGAGGCCTGGCTTTCTCAGGAGTTTGGTCTCGCTCACAAACATACATTTATCTAAACCCTTTTAGGGCGTATGGATAGCAGGTTCCTTAAGTTGACTAGCCACTGTGAGAACAACCTGGCCTTTCCTTTGGGACGCCTTGGGCTCAGCCTCGTGGGGCCTCACCTGAGCCTGACCCACCTGTAGAGGAGGACGCCACCGTGCCACTCTCGGTCACCTCGATCTTCACTTTTTGCAGGGCCTGCGATACATGGAGAAGCTCTTGATCTGAAACAGAGGCGGATACCAGAGTAGATCAGCCAGGTTTCTCGGGGCAAAGCTCCTTTGTCCTCTTCGGAGCCCCACGGTTCACCAGGATAAGAATGTGCAAGGACAGCCCCTTACTGGAAATGCTCGTGAAGTCCGCCTGGTTTGGCCTGAACATGTCGGTCATCCCCAAGTTCTCCAGGGGCCTCCTGAGGTCCACTTCACTCTCCAGGGAGAACCTGTAGGCAGGAGCAGGGAACAGCTCAAGCTCAGTCAAGCTCAGGCCGCCTATCCCGGTCCCTTATCCTGTATCCCCCCAGCAGCCCAACAGGATGGGGACTGGCATGAAAGTAGAAGAGAGAGACTGGCTCTTTCAGATCTGTTTGCAGGTCGCTCTCCTTGCTGGAGGTTTCTAACATCAATGAACATCTTTTTGCAATCTCCCCACCCCCTCAAACCTATGACTAATTACTTTCCTCAAATAAGGCAGTAGTTGCAGCATAAATTTAGCCAGTCTGGCTGGGAGACCAAGGGCAAATTCTCTTGCAAGGGTGTTTGAACAAAATCCGGTCTGTACACTGTGTTTCTGTGTTCCTGAGGAGGACTCAAGTGGCCTTGGCTTTGGGGCTCTCTGCTTCCCATCAGGGCACCACTAATTACCTCGATATTTGAGAGAGAGAGAGAGAGAGCACGCTAACCAATGGAATTCTCATCTTTCCCAGAGCCTGGCATTACCGCATCTGGAAATTTGGGGGACGTGTGGTAGGAGGCTTCCCTACAATTCTGGAATTACTCAACCTCAGCCGATTCCACCCTCTTTGCTTCTGCAGAAGGATTTAAAAATCTGCTTTGCTGGAAGCCCAGCTAAAGCTGCTCCGTCTGCAGACGTGATCCCTATTGTCTCCATTGTGACTTGAGGCGGTAGGGGTGGGAGTGGAGGGCGTTCATAAAAAGGTGTAGACCGCTTTAGCCCCCCACTTCCATCATTCCTCTGGCTCTTCTTTTGGTGGCTTTTGCTGGATATTCTGAGTGTTGGAAATGTGGGGCATGGTCTAGAAAAGCTCCCCGCCGCCCTCCAGCAGACACCGGAGGAGGGTGGATGAGAGGAATCTAATCAAACCCAGGCCAGGGTGTTTCCCATCAGCCTCCCACACACTTCCCTGCCCTGCATACGTCACATGTGGGAAACTCAATATGGGGGTGGTGCATTCAGGAGAGAGGGGAGGGGGAAACAGAGGGGCTTAGGATCTTGAACAGAGTGATGAGAGCAAGAGTGGCTTACTTGGGCAGAACCAGGAGGCGGACCACTCTGGTCATACTCCTTTTCCACTGGCTGATGAGCTGGGCATCCAGAATGTTGGTGAGGGCAGAGAGAGGCACCTCTTTTTCATAGGGAGCGGCAATGAACATGCTGAGGGTGTCCCCGTGGTAGGGCAATTCCAGGATGTCGTAGTAATGGCCGTCAGGGGTGGTAAACTCAGCTGTGGAGACACCAAGATGGCGCATTGCAAATGGCTTCAGCTCTTATTGATTCTGACCCAGCGCTGGGTTTTCATCTAGTCCTCCTGTCCCCTCCACTCCTTCTGGAAGCCAGCTCTCCATCCTGGCTTTTGAGGCTCCCCCACCCACTGCTCCTCTGTTCAATGTTTTTATTCCCATTTCTCTTCTCTTTTGCCAATTCACAGTGTCTTGTGGTTTCTCTGTCTCGTTTTGGCCTTCTCTACCTTCACTCCCCACTCCCAGCCGCTAATTCATTCCAGTCCTCGTCTCCTGAATCTCGACTTCCCCATAGCCCTTCCCCTAGCAGGATTCGTGGGCCTCAAGTAATGACACGAGAAACACCTGAGGACAAGAGACAGGAGTCATGTGGTCAAATGTGGGCCTGAGGGAATTTCTGGATTTCAGCTTCATCTTGCATGAAATAAAGCTGCTTTCTGCTGCTCCAACTATCCCAGAGTCTCCTACTTGGGAGGTCTTTGTCAAAGCTGGGGTGCGTTCTAGGGTTCCCCTCCCTGAGAGGGGAACACCTCGGGGATGAGGGGCCATAGTTGTGGGACTTGGGGAAGGGGGTCTTGCTCTTACCATAGTTGAACTTGTTGGTCTGAGCCATCATGGACACAGAGGCGGTGCTGCCGTCGGACTTGTGGAAGAGGCGGTGGTGGGTGCCCGACTCTGGGAAGGGTGTCTTCCACTGGCCGTTGAAGTAGAGGGCATTCACCAGCACCAGGCGCGTCAGCTCGTCCACGGCCCCTTCGTCAAGTAAGTCGCTGATCATGCCTGTGGGAAAGCCAGGTGATCAGGAGGCTAGATATTTTGGAATCCTCTAGATGGTGCCCTTTAGCTCCCTGTCCTCAAATGGGTGTGTGTCTGGTGAAGGGATCTAGTCAGAAGACAGACTCTGGGTTTAGTGAACTCTCTACCTGCTTTCAACCTGTTCTGTCTTCCTAGGGGTCTCAGACAGCCTTCCAGCTCAGCACCGTTTCTTGGCCCTGGGATCCCGTCCAGGATCAGACCCGGAAACTTAAATCTTCTGTTACATTGCTCCCTAAGCTGCAGTCTTGAAGGACTGTGTGTGTTCTATGTCATGGTTCCTACTGTTGTAAAATCTCTCAACACTTTTTAGGTATATCTTTACAGTTGGTTCATGAGGAGGCCTAACTGTGAAAAATATGACAGTTTGATGCTTAAAGCACTTGACCTTCTGTCTATGGAGAAGAGGATGCCGCAGGGGAGAGGTTGGGATATTTGGGACTTGTAAGTCCCCTTTCTCGGCAGGCCCTTGGGACTGGCCTCCGTTCCCTGCCTGCTCACCTTTTGTGTATTTCTTCACCCAGTCATTGATGATGAACCTGGCTCTCTCCACCTCTGAAAAGTCCACCTGCTTGACTGTGGTGTGGAACAGCTTGAAGAAGCGGGGCATGAATCCCTTGACCAGCTTCAGATCCCGCTGGACAAAGATGGCGTCGGCGGTGGTGATCTCGTCCTTGTTCCACGGGCCCATGAGCTCCTTGTACAGTTGGCGGAGGGCGGGCGCCATGCCCTTCTCTGTGCCAAGACAGGAGGAAAGGACACGTTAGGCTCATGTTGAGCCAGGGTCTCCCGGCCCGGCCGACTTCCTCCATGAGAGGCCCAACCCTGCCCACGTGTTTGGGGCTCTTCTGCTCTCCCTGGGCTCTCTGGAGGGAGATTTTGTCCCAAACCTCAATCTCTTCTGCATTTCCCTCTTTTTTCCTCAAAAATCTCAGGTCCTAACCCTTTCTTTGCGTTAGAATATTTTTCTCTGTTTACAAGTCACAAATCCTAAACTTTTTCTTATAATAATAATAGCTACCAAGCATTACACACGTGGAATTCTATTGAGTCCTTCCAGCAGCCCTGCGTGGTAGGTACCTTGGTTGTCCCCATTTTGTAGACGAGGAAACTGAGGTTCAGAGGGGATAAGGTTACACGGTCAGTAAGTGGTAAGGCAAGGCTGTATTACACCAGACCCATTGGCCTGTATGCTTGGGACTAGTCAAGGGCCCAGTGACATGGGGTGTGGCGGGGAGAAGAGGCGGTGGTCCCTGAGGCGTGGTGGTACAGGAGTTGGCTCCGTTAAGCTGGAGTCAGCCCTTCCCCGGCCCCTGGTTGGGTAGACCCCTGTCCTGTGAAGATTCCCCGCCTCCCCGCCCCCACGCCAACTCTCACCGTCAATCTTGAACTGCATTGCCTCTTGGATCTGCTTCCGAGTCTCTCCTCCCGTTGTCAGCTGCAACATGGCCAGCACCGAGGCCACCCCGTAAGGTGAGAAAACCACGTTGTGGTCCTGGGAGGCCTCCACCACCTGCCGAAACACCTTCACTCCAAAGTCTGTGGCCAGATGGGCCGCCTGGGACTCGGGATTGTAGGAAGCGGACCCTTCACCAAAGATGAGGGCCAGGCCCAGGGCTAGGCAGGCGAAGACTGGAGACATCCCCATCCTGGAGCAAATGAAAAAGGAACTCGTGAGGGAATAGTTCTGGAAGACTGGCAAGCGGGGAGAGGAGATGGCATCCCAGCCAGGGGCCAGGCTCGCCTGTCACTGGCAGGTGATAAATGAACACGAGGGCAAAATTCATTAAGAGCATGATGAGTTCAGATTCTGAGGCTTTCCCCCTCTGTCTCAGTGCCAGGGCATCTTAAGCGAGTTTCCGCCTTTGGGAATCTTGGAAACTGCTGGCACCACCCTCCAGTATGTCTCCCTTCCCCTCCAGGAGATGAAAGGCTAAATTATAGTAACATCTCTGACTTGCGTGATGCTTAAATTCTCTTATAATGCTTTCACAGCTGTTGTTTCATTCAACTTAGCAGGCCTGAAAAATCCCTTTCCTGAGGCGGGAAAGGGGGGAGGATCTTGATGGAGAGTGACTGAGCAGTCGAGGCCCTTGTTCCTGGTGGCGGGGTAGTTGGTGGGGCCTGACCTCCTTCCCTGCTCCCTCCGTGATCCTTGCTATGATGAAGTCAACTCAACGCTGCAGGTCTCCCCCGTGGAGGGAAAGCAGGGGAGAAGTGGGGATCTAGGGCGCAGGAGATGCTGCCGAGAGGCGCTCTCCGCCTTCCTCCAAGGCGAGAGTTGGAGAAAGTTTGCTTTCCTCTTACCTGAAGTTCTCAAGGTGCCTTGTGACTGGAGGTCTGTCCTGCTGCTCTGGCGATTGTGGCGATCTGGCTGCTGGAGGAGGAGGAGGTGTGGCTCCTGGCGGTGCTCCCGGTCCTGCAGCCAGATGTAGCTGTGCTCCTTGGGACGCTGCTGCCTCCCTTTTATACCAGATGTGGGCAGGAAATAGATGAACTCATGGTTCAGCCCCACCCACTTTCTGGCTCTGGAAGTCTGAACAGCCGGGCCCCTCAGCACCTCCCTGAGGCCTGTGTGTGTGCGTGCTGCTCTGTGTGTACGTGTGAGAGGGCTCAAGGACAATTGGGCAAACACCTATTGTCTTGGCCCAGGGGTTTCCCCGATTTCCCCCCACTCTGCCTGTGTCCCTCCCTGCTATGCCAGCTTGACCCCTGGCAGTGCCAGACGGCCCCAAATGCCCAGTGTTTGGGATTACCTTTCCCAGTGTTCAGCTTGGGGAAGAACAGTTCACATTTTCTCCTTTTCCTTTGGAGAAACGGATCACCGTGGAGTTGTCAAAGAAGCTAGCGATCGTGTGGACTTTTGTCCACCAGCGCCGTCTACCCCGTGCGCTGGCCAAGCGACGAAGAACATCCCTCCCTCCTCTTGGCCACATCCCAGTGGCCAGAGGGCAGGGAGCATGCCCTGTGATTGTCTGGGTTTGACTGTCTAGGACAGGGGCCTGGCAGAGGGCTCCCCTTCCGTCTTTCCCTCTTCCCTGTCAAGTGCCTGCCCGTCCTCAGATGATGCGGGGCTGACTCCCCCACGTGTCCAGACTCTTGAGGTGCCCCCAGGCCTCTCTTTGGTGTCAACAGCCCTGTCTGGCTGGGGTTTGAGGTGTGCTGGGTGGGGTGCTGGAGGCTGAAAGGGACCAGGGCAAAGCCTTGGCAAGGAATCAAGGGCCCATGTGTAAGTTTCATTTCTCTGAGCCGAGGCTATGATGGGGACAATTATGCCTTATCCTTTTCCTGCAGACGCAGACACTCGGAGGGCGGTAGCGGCGGGAGTAGGGATAGGAGTGAGGGTGTCAATTCATGGTGGGCTTGTGGGATATGCTTCTAGGGCATTTTGCTTAGCAGTGGAAGAGTGACCCAGGAATTCTGTAGAGGGTAGAAATCGGCTAGGGGCGAGTGTGTGGGACCAGACCAGTGCACTTGGGGGCTTGGCAGGGTCAGGCACCCTTGGCCGTGTGGCCAGGATGTTGCGGACAGAGTGGTGACTGAGGTGCTGCCAGAGGGGTCCTGCGGTGGGAGGGGGATGGTGCACTTGACCCGGGGGTCCACACGCTGTCTTGCTCTGTGTTGGTGGTGGGTTTCGGCTGGGAGTAACCATGGAGACAGCTGAGGGCAGAATCACAGGAAGTTTAAGTGGGTGGAAGTGTCGGGATATTTGTTTTGGATTTTTTCAGTAAACAGATACCAAGGGCAACCACAGCTGGATGGCTGTTTTGAGTTTTCTCTGCCTCCGCCTGTGCTGTCTCAGTTGCCCCCGGGAGTCAGGTGTGGGTGTGGGGTGTCTAGGAAAGGGGGGAAACCTGGGTTGGAAAGTTCAGATCACCGACCCTTATGGGACTGTTCCCATGCGACTCTTCTTGTTTATGTCCTTGTCCTTTTCCTAGCTGTGGTTTGGAGTCCCTGAGAGAGCATTAGTCGTGGGGAGAAGGCACTGACCCCTGACTTCTCTCAGGTGGAGAGGACAGAGTACATCCCCCAATCCATCCATCTCCTACCCCCAGAAGTGCCCCCAATGCCTTGCCCTCCACCTTGGGGGTCAGAGGGGGACAGGGATATGGGAGTCCGGTTTCAGAATGCCCAGCCCCGAGTTGGAGGGGCAGCCGGTGGAGATGGGGTGAAAGTGGCTTCTTCGAGGCACCCTGCTGGGCAGCCTCTCCAGCCACTTCAGCGGCCTCCTTCCCCTCCTCCATGGCTATTCCAGGAGCCGCTGTCCCCCTCCTTGCCAGGCCTCAGCTGTAAAAGCCCCTGCTGTTTTCTGTGGACGGCCTGGGCCCTGCCAGGGCAGTGACCAATTCCGTCCCCACTCCTGGCCATGATGGATGATCCTGAGGCCATTCCAGAAAGACACTTGGTTCTCGGGCACAGGAGGCTCTGTGTCCTGTTGGGGGTGGTGGGCCTGGGGGGTTCTTTACTTCGGAAACAGAAGGGCTGACTAACTAAGGGGTCTTTTCCCAAACTGGAGCGGACTTGTAGGCATCTGGGGGGTGTGTATTCGAAACTGAGGCACAGCCTAGTGTAACTGGGGCCCAGGCACGTGTTTCTGACCCTTCCTTTGACTTTCTGATGAGCTGGGGACGCTAGATGATCTAAACGCAGACTTGACCTCAGTCCCTGTCCCTCCTTTCCAAGAAACGGCCTCACGTCCGCCTTGTCTGTCCTCTGGAGGCCTTCCACACACCAGGGCGCAGGTCAATGGCCTGCTGTCCCCCAGCAGATCCCCCTACAATGCCCTTCTCAGAAGCTGGCCTGACTCAAGGGGCTGTCACTTTGTCTCCTTCCCCTGAACCCCAAACTAACAGCCTTGACCTAATCACCTCTTTCAAGCTTGGGCTCTTTTGTAAGGGGTCAAATGGACAGAAAGAGAAAAGTCCCTGCTGTTGAAATAGCTGGACCTCTGATTCCGGGAGGGTCAGAGATAAGAGGATGAGTTACAGCGCCGTGGGTTTCTGGGGGAAGTTCCAGTTGCAGCTAACTGAGAAGATGTTTCCATCTGCACCTCCACAGGTGGTTTGTGACTAGACCAGACTCACGCTTTCCGTGACTGTCCCCCAGCCCCGCCTGCACCCCCGGAACCCTCGTTCAGTTTGGGTCTCCGTGTGGCTTCCAGCTTTCACTTCCTGCCTTCCAGCTGCCCTCTTGCCCTCTGCTCTTCCTCTTTGCTTCTGGGTTGCTCTCCAGCAACAGCCGCCTGCCGCTCTCTTTTTCACTCTCCCTTTCTCTCTCTGAGGCTCCCTCTTCTTGCTCTCTTCTGTGTCTTCTCACATTCCTTCCCTTCCGGCTCCCTAGTCTGGCCATGTGAGCTCTCTCCCAATTTTCTCATTCTCTCTCTTTTCTGCTCTCTGTGACTCAGTCCCTCTTTCCCTCTCCTCTCTTCTTCCAGAATCCCTTTTACAGTCAAATGCTCTGCTCCACGGCTTCCTGTGGGGAAGAGAGTGCTGGCCTGCTATCAGTTACACAGGCTCCTGGAATGTTGGACCCGGCCTCCTGATTCTTGGTGATTTCACTGGGAGAGCTGGGGGAGTCAGTGATTTCACTGGGAGAGCTGGAGAAGGATGGGGTCCTGCTCACTCACAGCACTATTTCTGGTCTGGTGACTCTCCAAACAACACAACACCAAAAATAGCCTGTGTTTGGGCTGGGCTGGCTCTGCCCCTCTCTCGGGTGTGAGCTAGGGCGAGTGCTCTGTGCCGCAGCCTCTTCTCGTTTAAGATCACGGCCCTGGGACAGCCTGTCCAGGGTCCCTCTCACAGGGGCACCATCCTGACTTCCCCCTCCTCTACCTCCACGACCCCTCCCTTCCGCCTTTTCCAGCCTCCGCCAGCCGTCTCTCCTTAAACTCCTGTAACACTAAAACCTGCCTCCCCTGACAAAGCCCCCTTGTCCACGGTTGCTTTTTTCTGCTATTATATCACGGAGTTTCAGAGCAGGAGAACTCTAGAACCATTTACTCCAGTCCTTTGAATTTGCAGGCAAGGGATCTGAGGCCCAGAGAGGCTACGTGATGCGTCTGAGGCCACACAATGACGTACTGCAAATGAGAGAACAGTGCTCATTAAAACAGGCAGACCGGCCTGGTCAGGGGTCTGTCACGTAGCTGGTTATGTGTGTAGACAAGATTTAACCTTTGGGAGCCCTAGTGTTCTTATTTGTATACACAGGAATTTATAGGTAGGTAGATAATGGTTTCCGTTCTTCAGGGTTGTTGAGAGGATTAAATGAAATATTGTGTGTAAATGTCTGGTATTTTCTAGGCTCTCACGAACTGGCAGCCACTCTTGGCTGGGGCAGAGCCAGGGAGGAGCCGGGACAGTCCCACAATGGACCCCACCGACGTTCGGTCCATGTCCCGATCCCTGGAGCCTGCCAGGAAGCAGGGGCTTGTTTCACCAACAGTAGAAATTGAGCTGAGCTTGGTCTACACTTCGGTCTGCCACTCACCTCCCCTGTCTCTCATTGATTTCCCTGTAAAACCTCATCACGCTTTAACCACTTTAAAGCACATCCCTTGACTTAGTCATTTCTGTACTTATCCTTAAACTTACTGGGCCATCCATCACCAGGTCTCATTTATCCTTATTTCCAAGGGGAGGTAGGGGGACAGTATCCCCTTGGGGGGCCTCTCATAATGTCAGTGTCCAATGAGCACCAAAGGCCCGCATGGCCCCCCGGCAAGAATGAACCTCCTCTCTTGGAAGAAAGAGGCGGAAGTAGTGAACGGGGTCCAGGGTGGCCACAAGGGGAAGTTTGATTGTCAGGGAAGGGTGGAGTGTGCAATTTCTGGGGTAGATATGACCACAGAGCCCGACGGCGTCAGCCAGAATGAGGCGGCGCAGGCCTGCAGGGCCCCCGGGCACCCTGGCTGGATTCTCTCTCTCCTTCCACTTCTCTTTGCCCACATATGTGGATTTTCTAACTCTGATTCACTTCTTTCCTCTTTTGCAGAAGTCGTTCCTCATTCTCTACATTCCTGAATCTCCCTTTACAACTTTCTCTGGACATATCCTGTTTTATTTTACCCTGGCAGTTGTGTGCATCTTGACCTCCCCAGAATGTCCAAATATTTATTGACAATCAACGCCCAATGGTGTGATTCAGAGAAATATACACTTCTCCCCTCCCTGAAGGAACGGACACGATTCCTGGGAGAGCAGATTAACATACATGCAATAATTAGATAAAAACATAAAACCATCTGTATGCTAAGCTGTAAGACCTAAGCTATCAGGGTGTGGAAGGAAGGCTTCCTGGAGGAAGGGGGTGCTGGGTTATTAGGGAGAGGCAGAGAAACAGAGGGCAATATAGATGGGGTGGGGCAGGGAGGCACAGAGCCCTGTGGGGGAAGGGAGGAAAACGCTCCCAGGCTCTCTCCACAGGTCTTCATCTCTAGAGAGCAATCTTTTTCCTTTCTGCCTGTGGTGTGCTGTCTCTGTCCTGCTCTCCTTGTGGGCTTTCATGTTGTAGGTCTCTGCTCTTTGTGTATCCTGCTCCCATCTCCTGGAAATAGACGTTCTTGTCCTAGTCTGGATCCTGGATCTGGACACGACTTTTTACTAAGCAGATTCTCAGAGAGATGGTGACCCCGGGTCGGGGGAACCTGTGGGTGGTGGAGGACCGAGAGACAAAGCAGCCTGGGTGATACAGCACAGATGGAATTTGCCACTGGAGAGCTAAGGACATCCCGAGTCACTGGCCATTCCTTCTGCCTTACTTCCTCACCGTATGGAAGCAGACCCTCTCTGCATGTCTTCTCTGAGTCACCCTGGGCTTCTTCATCTGGCTGGGTGAGCAGTAACGCAGTCAGGCTGCTGGCTTCCTTGGATCGATGGGGGCCTAGAACCCTTCCCAGACTCCCTGTGGAGTTTTGTGGCTGTAAGGGTGGGGAGGGTGGGTGCAGTGTGAGAAGGAGGGGGAGCAGACCTCCTGATTGGGGAGGTCCCAGGGACGGCTGCCTTCCTTTCATCCTCCAGCACAGCTGTTCATGGAGCAGCTTCTTTGGATCTCTTCCAGGATGGGTTTGATGTGACATTCAGAGATGTCGCGCCTGAGCACGGTCCCGTCTTCAAGGAGCTTGCACTGTAGTTGCTGTCCTGAGCAGCACCCTCTGCCTCCTGCGCAGGCCTGAGGCCACACGGGAGTTTCCACTTCTGCCCACACCAGCCTCCTCATCCCAGTTTCTCGTGCCCGCTCCTTTCTACAGAACACCCTGATCCTCCGTGCCACTGCCCCTGCCCTGTAGGTCCCTTCCGAGTCCTGCCTTCCCTCTCTGGATCCCCACTGTTGCCCCTTTCTCCTGACCTCAGAGAGCCCACCCTGCTTAGGAAAGGCAGCCCCAGGAGACCCACCGCCACCAGGAGATTCCCCTTTCCTCCCTGCCAAGTGTTCAGCTAGACCCGCTTCCTGAGCCAGATGTGTGTGCTCTCGACACGGGGTTCTCTGATGGGTGCCACTGGGACCAGGCAGTCCTGGATCAGTTACCCCGGTGGTCGTGAGCAAATCATGTTCCCTTCCTAGAGCCTCGGTCAGACAGACACCATGGGTCCTAACCAGATGCGTTCTGCAAAAGGACGCAGATGTGGCCCGAGGACTAGCAGGAAACTCCGAGCAACTTCTTTTACTCCCCAGAGCTTCGGTTTTCTGCAGAGTGGGGAGAACGATGCCACTTCTGTAACAGTGTTGTTAGGATTAAAAAGATGACACGGATGAAATGACCAACTGCATCTCTCCATAGAAAGACACGAGCGTAGATTTCTGTTGACTCTAAGAGTTGCATCTTTTTTTTCTCTTGTGTGTCCTCTCTGGTTTCCCCTGGTTTCCTGAGGGTAGAGACGCGGTCTCTGGTGCTAGAAGGGGGTTAGCTAACTGGGTCCTCAAGTGAGGAACGCCAAAGGCTCAGCAGGTGCACCAGGCAAGGCCCTCACTGGGCTAGAGAGGCCACCAAGGGCTCTGGCCCATGTCTGGCGCTGGCAGGGCACGACCAGGCCTGGTGCGGATGCCTGACAACGACATTATTACCCAGTTATGAACTTGGATCTAAAGCAGATGCTCCAGGCTGCCAACGGCTGCTGTGCCTTCTACTCCCAGGACCTAGAATTCTAGCATGGCCTCCTCCTGAGTCTCTTGCCTGGGGGGCCATGACATGCCCCCCACCCATCTGTGTCAGGAACTAATAGGGCTGTGTGAGTAAGGGCTGATGTAGGCGGAGCGAGTAACTGTTATTCACATTGCGGCTCTCCCTTGGGGTAGGGAGCAGGGGAGGGGGCTGGGGCTGTGGGGTGAGGGGAGCTGAGATGGCAGATATGAAGCAGTTCAGACCTGACAAAGGGCTCCGGGGCTGGCAGGGCAGAGTGGCGTGTGGACTAGGGTCCAGGACAGGAGAGGGACGCGTGATCCAGCCCCCTCTGCACCTCTTCCTTCTCCCCACCTCGTACGACCCTACAGAAAGTGCGGTGAGCAGGGGATTTGGCACAGGTTGGGCAGTCCTGCCCAACACCCCCCCTTCCCCACCCCCCAGCCCTGTGACCACATTGGAGATTGGCCTCAGTCTTGGCCTGTCTCTCTGGGCTCCTTGCCTTTCTTAGAGCCCAGGAGTGTCTTGCATCAAACCTAGGGAGAAACCAATTTGGGAGTGTGAAGTCCAAGGTTGTAGGGTGTGTCCCCATCCGCGTGGAAGCTTGTCATGTGTCCACTTCAAGCTTGCTCCCTGGGCCCACAAAGCCCACTGAAGGGGGCAGGACTTGCCCACCCATGGTGGACACCCCATCCATGGTGGACACCCCGTCCATGGTGGACACCCCGTCCATGGTGGACACCCCATCCATAGTGGACACCCCGTCCATGGTGGACACACTCAGACCAAGGAGGAGCATCATCTTCCCACTTCCTGCTTCCACCTTTTGCTGTCCACAGCTCCTGTCCTCTCCACAAATGGCAGAAGTCCTGGCTGGTGGCCAGTCCTGTCTGGCCAGGAGGAAACCGGAATGTGAGAAATGGCAGCGGCAGCGGGAGTAATGCGGAACACTGAGTCCTCAGGAGCAGAAATTCCACCGGAAAGAAAACAATATACACGGGACAGACTCACCCACCAGGGTACAAGGGGGGCAAGAATGAGACAGGGCCTTCCTGCGCCAAGCAGGTAAACAACTCCCGGCCTGGGGAAGCCCCACTGTGACCAGTCTCCCAGGTATGGATGCTGGAGTGGAAGGTTGGAGGTTGGGGTCCCGCTTTGGAACAACTGGGAGAAATGGTCTCCTACACTTTTCTCACCTTCTAAGGCAGATGAGCTCCTATGGGGGGACAGCAGCGTCCCCTGCCAAGGTCAGGAGGATCACAGGGAGGCCAAGAGCAGAGCCAAAGTGACATCTGGCAAAGAAGCCCAGCTACGCTGAGGCTGGGACAGCCACAGCCCCCGAATGGCCAGTTGGCTGCTGGAAACCAAGAAAGACAACTCTAGGGTCTAGGGCAGGATTTGCAGAAGCTGGAACCTGTGAGAGCAAAACTGAGGCAAATCTCAGTCCTGGAGAAGCAGCCTGCATCTGGAAGGGACAGAAAGAAACACCCCCAACAGGGCTGCAGTGCCCCAGGACCCCCATGCCAGCTCCCTACGCTGCTGAGGCTGGAGGAGGGATGGAGGCCGAGCGTCTGGGTTTGTGACTGCCCCTGTTAATTTCTTTAGGCGGATTCTGATCTGCAGATCCATTCTTTTCTAAGGTATTGGGGTCTGCATGCCTTTTCATTAGAGTTTTAGGAAGAGCTCCCAGCCCCAAACTGCAGCAGTACGGTTGGCAAAGGTATGCGGGGCAGCTGCTGCCTGCCAGGCCGAGTTTGCCACTCCTTGCCTTAGTCATTCTGTCCAAGTAGCGCTGTACAGATGACGAAACTGACAGATAGGTTGGGTCTGTTGCTCAAGGTCACCCAGCCAACAAGAGGAGCCAGTTCCAGTGCCCCCAGCTCTTAAACAGCCTCCATTCTGTTTTTCAGTGGCTCAGCTGTCCCCCATCTGCCCCCCTGCATGCCTGTCCCCTAACCCCCCAACCCAGGACAGGTCCAGGCCCCTCCCTCACCGTGTGTCCCATTGCTCCCCTGCCCTTCCTTGCGTCTCTGCTTCAGACTGACGTAGCTCTTATCCCCCCTCTCCTCAAATCTGCTGCTAAGCGAGGAACTGATTCCAATTCAGGTCCTGACGATCGCCTGTTTTAACCCCCCGAGTTACATCTGCTTTGGAATCGTGACGTTCTGTGACATGGTCCAGTGGTTCATCAGCCCCAGGTGCACATTAGTCTCAACCAGGAGCTTTTGAAAAGTCCTGAGACCCAGGCCCACCTCTGATGATCTGAATCTTGAGTCAGAATCCTAGGCTACTGGGGTGTTTTGTTTTACTAGTTTTTCAGGTGCTTCTAGGATTGAGATAATGATCTCAGACCACATGAATGAACGACGTGGAATTCGAGGCACCTGCTGCCCTGGGGCGGCTGTTGGAGGCAGGGTCTTCTCATCACACTAGAAGGAGGCTACCTGACAGGCCGAGGCTGGTCAGCCTTCCCGAGGCCCTGAGCCTGGGTCACTCAGTGACAGGGAGCTGCAGCCTCTGGAGATGGGAGGCGGAGGGGGACTTGCCAGGCTGCCCTTTCACCCATTTGCTCACTGAGCCCTGTTCACGTCTCCGGGCTGGTTTTCTGCTGACCTTGGATGTTAGGCCCGACTCTGAGACGGGTAGAGAAGGCAGAAAGGAGAGGAGAAGCTGGTCCAGAGCACAGAGGGTCTTCACCTTCAGGGCGTGAGGAGCCAGAATACGCCTGGAATGCCTTGAAAGAGCCACCCGTGGAAGGTTCAGGAAGGCTCCCCGGGGAGCTGGCCTGTGAGACAGGCCTGGAAGAATGATGCTCGTTCTCAGCATTGCCGTCTGCAAGCATTCTTGGAGAGCCGTTTTCATTGGGTTTTCTGCCCGTGGGGCACGTAAAGGTGCCGTGGGGTCAGGGGGATATAGGACTCCAGGCCAGGAGGGTTTTAGGGCCCTGTTCTGGAGAAAGACAGGCGTATATAAAGATAAGGAGTTCCAAAGAGGTTTGTGCCAAATGCCTCGTAGTGACACACGAGATCAGGCATCCAGCCAAGGGCCTCTGGGAGAGGCCTGGGGCAGGCAACAAAGAGTCCTGGGACTCGACCTCTGGGATAGGGCAGAGGGGCACTGGGTTGGGGGTGGGGGGTCGGGAGGGACATTTCAGTCTGGAGAAGAGTCGGGTGGGTAGGGCATAGCTATCTTCTGGGTAGAAGGTTCTGGAAAAGGACAGCAGAGAGCAGGCTAGGGGATTTGTTCTCTGTGTGGGAGCCTGGAGGAGACTCCCTGCTCCCTGCTCATCCCCCATCCGCCTGGACCTGCTCTCTTAGTCAGTCCCTGTGCCGGGTGCCCCTCCTCCTTCAGCACTGGGGCGGCGATGAGGCCCCCGTTATTCACAGCCTGGACCGACAGCTGGCTCCCTGGGGCATACTCCCTCTTCCCCAGGGTGCAGCCTGGCTCGCCAGCTCACCACCCTGTGGGGCTGGCCCCAGACCCAGACAGCCTCAGTCAGCAGGAGTTTGGGGCCCTGCGAGCGGGGACCTCTTCTCTTCTTCCTCCTGAGTCCTCAGCCCCGTGCTCGCCAGCTCTGTCTAAACATCCGGTGTTCTCGGGAAGCAGAGGGCAATTGTCTTGTTTCCTGGGGCTAGCTCCTTCAGAGAGGACACCAGAGGAATTACAGAGAGGCCAACAGAGGGAAATTTGGGGGTCCCCCCTCTGATTCTGAGCTCCTGCCTTAGACGAGTGCTGACGGAAACCGTTCTGCTTTGAATGTTTCAAGTGTCTTGCCCTGAATCTAAACTCATGGAACGGGGCTCAAGGGGCCCTTGTCCCCAAGTCCTCATCGTGCCAGGAACTGACCAAACTTTGTTGTGCTGTTGTCTGCCTGCAATAGCACTTTACCCAGGGAAGTGAGGGCGGAGGGGAGGCAGCAGCTAAGCCCAGATGGAAAGCCCCTGCCTTGGGAACTCCCTCTTATCGCTTCTGAGAATCCCAGGGGACTTGTAGGTGAGGGAAGAGGTCATGTTGTGTCTAGCACTTGGGGCTGGTTTCCGGGCTGAATCAGGCCCATGGGCAGCACAGCAGGTGGACCTCACAGGGCTGCCCCTCCTGGTCTGGAGCGGAGGCTCCTTGCCCTCCCTTTGCAACACGGCTTTCCTGCCCGGTGGGCCATTAGTTCTGCGGCTGGACGGGAGTGCGCGTTCGTGGGCGGCAGAGATGGGCATCTGCCAGGCCTGCGTTAATTGCAGGGCCTCCTTGAGTTTCTCAACAAGCCAGTTCATGTAGCGGGAAGATCGGCAGAAGTGTGGGTGAAAGAGAAAACCCGGAAGACATTCATAACGGGGACAGGATCTCGAGATGCCACGTCTATTCCCGCTCCATCTGTTCCAGCTGATTTCTCCCGCTCATCTCTTGCCCCAGCAACGTCCTGCCTCCTCTGGTTTTCTTAGTGACTCCGCTGTCCACAGCAGCTTGGGTTCCCTCTTTCCCCACAGCCTCCCCAGCCTCCTGCAGGCGACCCTAAGCTGCCTCTCCCCCGAACTCGAACACTCTCACAATCAGACTCCCACAGTCAGACACACCAGTCAGCACCGGATGCATCTCCAACTGCACGGCGTGTGTCCATTGTGTTTTCCCTACCGGCCTGTTTGCCGTCTAGAGGTAGGAAGCGTTTGGGTCTATACTTTCCTCCTCTGTCCCTTCACACGGCCCCACGTGACAGCCAAGCACCTTGAAGTCAACATCGCCTTCTGAGAATTCAATTAGGAAGAAACTCAGTTTAGGAGAGGATATTAGCCCTCTGTAGAAATTACCTAGGAGACTGTCTGTCTGTGAATATCCCAAATCCAATTAAGGAGACCTGGGTGAAACCTCAGAGGGCCAGATAAGACTGTGATTGCATTTTGG
Source organism: Equus przewalskii (assembly GCF_037783145.1). Taxonomy (NCBI): domain Eukaryota; kingdom Metazoa; phylum Chordata; class Mammalia; order Perissodactyla; family Equidae; genus Equus; species Equus przewalskii. Next base: position 9,136,897 of record NC_091842.1, on the reverse strand, counting down.
CGAAGTAACTGCATTGTCTTCTGCCTGAGGGAAAATGCCAACAGGAGGGGAAAGTTCCTCCTCATTAAAAAGGGGGCATCCAGGGCCAGCCCGGTGGCACAGCGGTTAAGTGTGCACGTTCTGCTTTGGCGGCCTGGAGTTCGCCGGTTCGGATCCCAGGTGCAGACATGCCACCACTTGGCAAGCCATACTGTGGTAGGCATCCCACATATAAAGTGGAGGAAGATGGGTGCGGATGTTAGCTCAGGGCCAGTCTTCCTCAGCAAAAAGGGGAGGATTGGCGGCAGATGTTAGGTCAGGGCTAATCTTCCACAAAAATAAATAAATGAATAAAAGGGGGCATCCAGGGGGACCCAACTCGGCTCTGGGTCTTCAGGCTGTGCAGAAGAGTTGGTGCCCTGTCCTGCCAACATCAGGGGTCAGGCCATGGGACAGGTGTGTCCCGAGGCGCGTGGATGCCTCAGGCTGTCATCCAGCCATTAAAATTATCCAACCCCTGGCCTTGTTCTGATTCTATGCTCAGTAATTACATTCTGAGGCCCCAGGAGAAACGTGTCCAGGTGTCTGGGGACAGTGCCTCTGTCTGTCAATTAATAAGCCAGGATGCTGGTTCCGTATGCTATTCCTTGCGCATCCAGGTCATGTTCGTTGTCCCCAAGACTGGTTTGTCCATGGCGCGCACAGGTAGTCGAGAACCAGGTGCTGGGCTGTGATGAAGAACCACGATAAAGCCACTCCTCTGGGTGACCAGCCGCCTGTCCCCGCTGGCCATGTCTTCCCCCGGCATTCTTGCATTTGCTGTTTGCACTGGTTACTTAGAGCCGGGGCCCAATAAATACTTTCTGCACGGTAGACTGATTGATTGGTGCATGGGGTGGAAAGAAACAGCCCAGCGCGGGGTTTGGTCTCCAGAAGGCACGGGGAGAAGGCCCAGAGTCTCAGGGGCAAGGGGAGGAATCAATGAGTGGACGTTGACTGACTGCCATGTGGAGAGGTGGACAGGGCATGGAGGCACTCCTGGGGCGCTGCACCTCGCCCACACCCAGTGTTTGCCCTTGGGGGACAGACTTGGCAGCTGTGGTCCTTGGCTGAGGATTAAATGGTAGGAAATGAGCTTCAGGGAAATTCCAGTCTTGATTCTTTGATGAGGAAAAGCTGGCATGGTGCCCTGCCTGGGAACACCCTGACAGCATGTCCCCCACCCCCGTGTACTTACAGATCACAGAGGAACACCCCCTTCCCTTGTCTAAACACCCACGAGGATGCCCAGCCCCAGACACATGTAGAAACCCGCACATGAGACATGGCCCTGGTTCTCCAACGTCTGGACCCAGATTCTCCCTGACTAACCCGAAGCCAGCTTCCTCTTCCTCTGAAGACCCACTTCCAGCTGTTGCTCAGACATCCCAGCTTCCTTCCCTTTCTCTCCCGCCGCCTCCCCGAGCCCTTGGATGGAGACATATGGCCCTCTGTGTCCCTGAGCATGGACGTGTGTGCCCTCAGGTCTCTGCACCTTCTCCCTGCTCCTGACGTTCTTGGGTCTCCATTCTTTTCTTCAGGGATTACATGGGAACAAGTGGCCGCACAGAGGCCAATGCCAGCTGTGGCCGCCACGGGGCCAGCTCTCCAGGTCCTTCAGGCAGGGCGCTGAGCACAGCCCTTCCAGGGAAGCCACACCCCACTTCATCTTGTCTGGTAAATACTTTTCTTTATCTCCCTTCCTACCAGCTTCCCACATGACCCCACTCCACCCCCTGAAAGATATTTCTGCCCTGAAGCTGGACTCCTTCTCAACTGGAAAGACTTTTCCTGGCAGCAGAGCCACCGAGGCCTGGGGCAGAGGAGGGGACTGGGGCCTGGCCCCCCCTGCCTGGGAGCTGCAGAGCTGGCCTGGGGAGGAGACACTGTCTTGGAGCCCCAGCGCCTTGGGGTGGGTGGGGCTCTCTCTGTGTTCCAGCTCCAGGCAGCGGGAATCTCACAGAAAAGTGATCTGGGGAGTTCTGCCCTCCCCGGGCTCGGACCTGAGCCTCCCACGTAGTCTGTGGGGTGGCAGGGAGGGAGATGTCAGGGAGCGGGCTCCAGGCTCAGCGCAGCCCCACCCGGCTCTGCAGGTCCCTGGCAGGGGGAGGCAGGCTCAGGTTCCCGAGTCGCCCGCTCTGGCCCCAGGCCGCGGTGGCTCTGCTGTGCCAGGAAAAGTCTTTCCAGTTGAACAGGAGTCACACTTCAGGGCAGAGAAAACCTTTGGGAGGGGTGGGGAGTGGGGTCATGTGCAAAGCTGGTGAGGAGGCATCACCAAAGCAAGCATCAACCAGAAGCGATGAAGTGGCGTGTGGCTTCCCCGGAAGGCCTGTGTGCAGTGCCTCCCCAGGTTGGGGTGGAGAGCTGGCCTCTGCCCAGCCACTTGCCCAGCTCCTGGTGCTCTTGCTCTGTTACAGATCTCTCCAACCTTACCTCCTCATCTTTCAACCAGGGGTGATACTTGTATCTACCTCCCAGGACCGTTAAGGGCACCAAGTGAGCTAATATATGTAAAGTCCATAGCAGGTAGAAGGGGGCCTGGCTCAGAGTCAATGCTCAATAGATACCATTCATTCATTCATTCATTCATTCAGTATCTACTACATCCCAGGCACTATTCTGGGGTGTAGGAAATATCAGTGCACAAAACAGCAAAATACCCTGTCCTTCTGGGACTTGGATTCTACCCGGGGTGGATATTGGGGGAGAAAACAAACAATAAGCAATACACAGGATAAATGATTAAATGAAATACAGTCATACGTCGCAGCGGGGATGCGTTCCAAGAACGGCATCATAGGCGATGTCGTCGTTGTGTGAATGTCACAGCGTGCACTTACACAGGCCTGGATGGGATAGCCCACTACACACCTAGGCCACATGGTACTGATCGTGTAGGACCACCGTTGTGTGTGGTCCCTTGTTGACCGAAACATCGTTATGTGGCGCAGGACTGTAGGATGTTAGAAGGGTAAAGTGCTGTGGACAAAAGAGAAAGTACAGCAGAGTGAGATTACTATCTTTTTTTCCCACAGTTTGGGTAACTTCACTCTTATTCACGTCTCCCCTCTAAGGAGGAGTGATAACCTCTTTTTGCCTCAGGGCTGCTTTCCTGAGATAGACTTGCCAACACCTCCCAAAGCTGCCTCTGACATGAATGACGATGACTAGGTTTTAGCACAAATTCACTCATTTGCTCTTTCAACCGACAGGTATTACGGACACCTGGCTATGCTCAGGAATGCTCAGGGTGAATCAGAAGTTCTCGTCCTGAGGGTTTTTGCAGATGAGGAAAGGGCTGCGGGTGAATAATCTAGGTGAGAAAGTGATGCTGGCGGGCTGTGTGAGCCCTGCACATTGACCCGTGGCCTCTGTGCCCAGCCCTCCCTGGTTTCGCAAGCTGTCCCACCTCAGCATACTTTGGCTGTTTTCTCTGGTAAGCCATGGACTGTCCGTAACAGTATTGCGGGGAGAGAAAATAGACATTGTTATTTGTGAGGGGGAAGAGACATTTTCTGAGTTGCCCCTTGAGCAAAATCAAGATCCCAGAGGCCCATTCTCCCACCCCCAGCAGCTGGGAGCGATGCTGTGACCACCTGTCCACCCGTGTGCCCAGCTTGGGACATGTCCCGGCTTCCCCACTCCTACCCTGTGGCCTCTGCTGCCCTTACTTGGAGGCTGGCCTGGCCCCAGCAGAGCAGGGACGGGGAGAGAAACCTGTAGAGTCGGTGGCCACAGCATCCTGCTGCAGAAGCCAAGGCTGCAGGGAAAGGAGGCGGCCCAGAGGCCTCTGCGGCTGTGACTTCTCGAATACAAAGGAGGAGAAACCCAGGTCTGAGGGAGCAGGCTTGGCCACCTGACTAGGAACCCGAGGCCGAGTGTGTCCGACCACAGGAGCGGAAGACGCTCACCTTGGGGTTGGGAGCTGGAACAAGCCGTTCTCCACAGTGGGCGCTCACATGGACAGCGGCGATCTCCCACGCGGGCCCCTCAGCTGCTGAGTCATGCTCCCCAGCTCGCAGCGGCGCCAGTCCAAAGCCAGGCTGAGTCATTAGATGATGAATTGCGGAATTCTTATTCAGGCTGTCACCACGGCAGTGGTGGGCTCTGATCCCACCCTCTGCCTCCCTACCAGGCCTCTCAAACCTTCCCTCCTCAGTCGTCAATCCTTCTCTATCTGGGGGGATGCTGGAGGCACAAAAGGCGGTGGGGTGTGTGGGGTACCTCGGAGCTTCCCTTCCTGTATCTAGATTCCGGACCTGTTAGGGGACGGGGCCTGCTCTGTCAACTCAGGAAGGAACCTCAGATCTGATTTCGTTCAGCTCTCTCCTTAAGGGATCAGGAGACAGAGACACAGGCTCGGGATTCAGAGCTGCTTGGAAGGGCGGCTTTGGAGTCAGAATCTGAAACTGTTTATCCTGAGCAAGCCTCACCAGGCCTCGCCAGGTTTCCTTGTCTGTAGAAGAATATTAATGATCCCTACTTCTTAGGGGTTGCAGCTTCCGGAAGTGGATGGGTGTGAAGTGCAGGCGGGCGGGCACCGGATAACTGCTATTTGCTCTCTGTATTTGATGGGGCGCCAGAGGCTGTGTGAAGTAGAAATAATCCTCTTCCTGCTCCGGACAGCTCAGAGGGGTGGGGCAGGAGCTCCTTGAGGGGCTCTGGAGATTGGGGGGGGGGGGGAGGGCGTAGCTTTGGCCAGAAGGCAGATATTCCTAGAACCCTGATATCCCCCAGCTCTGCAGGGGCCACCATGGGATGGTAAATACAGCATGCTAGAAGGGGTCCACAGACGCTGGTTTGGTTCCCCCAAACCAGAAAACAAGCAGACACCAATGTGGTGGGCACAGCCAGCCTGACCTGAGCCCCTCGCCCGCCTCCTGCCCCAACACCTCCATGCAGTCACACCCCACCCGAGCGTGCATGAGTGCAGTCCTGCTGCGGCTCCCACCAAGGGCTGGCCTGGAAGGTGCACATCTCTGTCCTACAGGCTGGAGTAGCCAGGACGAGGGTGGGACTACAGATGGTGACTGTGCCCGTCCCCCTGCTCCTGCAATGCCCCAAGGACTCCGTGTTGGCATCTTTGGAGCCACGGTGGGGGGGGGCAGGGTGGTCTTCATACCTGGTTCCCTTTGCTATCCAAGCCTGGGTGTTGGCAGTTCCCCATACCCATGAACCCATCTGAGAAAAGGTTTGAATTTTTCAAAAGAATTTAATAAGAAACAGAAAAAAGGTACAAAGGACACAATCAAAGGAATGAGGGTTTACAGCACAGATTCTTCAGCCCATGGCAACCCAGGGAAATTTGCTGGGCTGACGCCATGGGTACTGAGGCCCCGACTCCGTTTTCAACCCTGTCTCTCTTGGCTGCTAAGCCAACTGGCTCCAACTTTCTCCGGAGACAAGTCAGGTTGCCTTCCCAAACCTCCCCAAACCAACTTCCTGATCGCCTCTCTAAACAGAGGCCCTTCTCTACCTGGTCCCAAGGATTCCTCGCTGCGCTTCAGGTGAGGTCCAGGCTGACTCTGCTGTACCTTCTCCACTCCTCCAGTCAAAGGCATCTGTGGTCCCCAGACCTATTTTTGCCTCTGTCCTGATCCATTTAACTAAACTATATTCATGATCCAGTTGGTAGGCTGGTCCTGCTACCTTTGGTCAAGTTACCTATTTTCCTAAGCCTGCATCTGAACTTGGTCTTGCTCCTGCTGCGAGCATCTTCAGCAGCTCTCTGCTCCAGCCGGTCCAAGACCGCTCTCTCCCCAAAACAGAGCTCTGTTCCCCAGTCCAATCTCCCCCCTGACTCACGGGAGAGCTCTAGTTCTCAGCCGACCTGCCAAGGAGAGAGGTCAAATGCTTTGATCTTGGCACCCCTATCGAACCCCGCCCAGCTCGGGCCACTAATCTCACCAATTTCCTCAGAAGATTTCAGACTTCCCTCTTAGACTTCTGCCCCCTTGGAATTTTATCTCTGTAGATTTATGATACGGCATGGCTTTACAGATACAGTAATAGTAAGACTACAGTGAGCGGAGAGCTATTCTCTTCCAAGTTATGTTTTCTCTAAATTATCCAAAGATGGGGCCGCTCTTGCCCTTCTGAACTTCTAAATGTCTACAGTTATCAGTCCTTGATTAGTACAGTCTGATTCTCGGCTGGCATTTAGGAAGAGCATTGTGTCTTAGCCGGCCAGCCATTGGTCCCATCTGCTCCTAAGTCATGTCTTAGAACATGGCTTCTTCAAATAACTGCGGGAAAGCAAAACAAAACAGCCACCTCCAAAGAAGATGGTTTGTGGGTAATGACTCTACCCAGACATGCTTGAGCAATACGTGTACACAACATCCCCATTCAAGCTCACGCTGACGGGAGAGAATCAAGTTAGTACAAGTCAGCTGAACTTTCTCCTAAACCAATACCTCGGATTGGGCCTTTGTGGTATACAAGATACTTGTCTATGTTTCTCACCCAGTCCTCGCAACACCCCTGTGAGGTGGGCATGGTGGATATTATTATCCCTACTTACTGATGTAGAAACTGAGGCGCAGAGAGGTTCGGGAGCTGGACCAAGATCACACAGCTATTTAGTGGAAGGGCCAGCGCTCACCCAAGGTCTCGGCTACCTCATTCACTTTCCTTTTTTAGGTGCAAAGAATATGAAAGAGAGTGTCCACTCTCTTTCTCTCTACCCGAACGCCACTCTCCTTTCACCAGTACACGTACAACCTGGAAAGTCCCAAACAGGAAAAGGAATCATTGATCAAGTAAACTCTCATAGTCCGATGTGGGGGGTGGGGTGGGAGGTGTCTTTCCCGAATGTTCCTCATTTCTTAACATCTGTAGTTTAACCAAGAACTCTTTCTCTTGCGCTGAGTGGTGTTTTCCGAGGGATTCATCAGGATTCCTGCGTCACAGTTAAGCTGCTGTGGATTTTACCTCCAAATTCATGCTCAGTGCTATACTTCCCATCCGGTTCACATCTGGCCGGTCTTCTGGGCCTTCCCACCCCTATCCCTTAATGAGGAAAATTTAATATTTCCAGTAATCTTCCAGGGCCCGGCTTCCCAGGATTCTTACAGCTTCCTGGAATGTCACATGGCTCCTGCATCTCTGGGGCATCTGTGCGATTCTCTTCTTGCAGCCAGGTGACATTTCCTTTCTGAAAGTCTCCATTCCCGGGTAAGCCACTTGGCTGGAGCCATTTGATCAGCCAGGCCCTCTGCATATGCTCCCTGTGCAGCTCTGCAGAACTGTTGTTCCAACCCAAGCCCGTGACCCCTAGATGCCCCTCCACACACATAAGCAGGGCACCCCAATCTCATCTCTTTTGTGACTCTGGAGCTGAGCCTCCCCCTGGGAGGCATATGGTAGACTGTGTCCAAGCTGCCCCCTACTGGAGATTTCCCACAAGCCAAGGTTTTGGACAACTTGGTTTGCTAGGGCTGTGGCACGTGAGGTGGGAAATCTCTGGAAAGAGTCTTACCACTGTCCCATCCCTTTTCTAGGTATTAATTCACTTCACATTTACTGAGCACCTATTGTGAGCCATCGCTATGCTAACTCTACAGACAGAGCTGCAAAGAAGACAGACCACCCCCCCCCACCCCACCCCATGCAACTCATCCTACGCTAGCTGGTTCTACAGAAACTCCACTTGGTTTCCAGTTGGTCTGAAGTAGTTGGGGAACTCAACAAGACCTTCCCCTGCCTTCTGGACACTCCACAGTGATCCAATCCCTGAGGGGACCGCCTGACCTCTGCAGACCCTCCCAGGGTGAGCTCCTTGATCTCGCCAGACAGCCCCTGCTCTGCCCACCCTTCCTCCCCACTGGCCCCAACCAGCTGGGACCCTCCTGACTCCCGTGCCTCCTCTGACAGGACAGTCTCATCCCTTCTGACATCTTCTTCCCCAATCCAGTAGCTATTCTCGAATATCACTTCTAGAGGTGAAAGTAAACCTTCCAGCGTATATGTTATTTAACAGACAATCCTAACCGAAGCAGAAAATGCACCTATGTGAATAGCACAAAATAACTCAAAAGAACCCAATCTCCCCAATCACTGACTATTTACAAATTTTGAACCTATTTCCACTCGGCAGCTATTCAGACATACTTTTACCTTACTGCTATCATTAAGTGATCATAATTCCAAATTCCCCTTTTTTTTTCACTTATGATTGCATCATAGAACATATTCTTCTAAATAGTTTTCATAGTTGTCATGCACAAAGGCAGTAGGTAATTGCCCTGACACACCACAGTCTCTTAGCTGCGTGCCCCACGGCTGAGCAGTTTCCAGTCAATGAATGTAATGTAGGGGGTGGTCACAAATATCTCTGTGCAAAAACTTTTTGCTTTGGAATTACTTTCCCGGAATGTATTCCCCAAAGTGAGAAAACAGTCTTACAGTCATTTTTTTTCCACTCTTGTCAAATATTACCAACTTGCACTCCAGGAAGCATCATCTTATAGTGCCAGGAGTCTCATTCTCCACGACACAGTCTTAAAATGTATTTTTGACCAATGCAAGCAGTTGACTTTATTTTATTTTTTATTTCACTAGTCCTGGCCTGAGAGCATTCCTTCTGGGTGTACAGCCCATTTGGTCCCTTGACCAAGTAGATCTCTTAGTCACTGCACACACTGGAGACTCAGCTCTTACTCAGATCAATTCCATGTAGTTTTCTCATCTTAGAGGTTTTCCTTTAATCTTCACTAATCTCTGCTGTGCAAACATTTCAAATTTTTATGTAATTAAATCTGTCCACTTGACATGGATGCTCTCCCTTATCACTTCAATAAACAAGCAATACCTCCCTAGAAAAGCGTATTCTTTTCCTCATCCCTAATGCCCCGCACTTTCCATCTGGACTTGTCCAAAATCCCTTTGGTTCCCACAAACACTCCATCGTCCACAATCGCTACGTTAAGATTCCCTTTGGTCCTCTCTCGACAGCCCCTGGGTAAACACATCCACCATTACCTCAGCCTATGCAAAGGACCAGTGGTTGGCTCACCCCCGACTGGATCTTTGCCTCCAGTTTTCACTCCTCCACCCATCCCAGCCCTACTACTGAATTCTCAGGTTTTCCTGCTGGCTTGGCCCCCAATCCCACACCTGGGCTGAAGGGCTAGGGCGTTTCCCCCAGCAACAGTGGCCTACAGAAGGCCAAAATTCCTTCATCCCTTAGTTCAGCCAAACGGAGGCCAAAATTTCTCAAAAGGAATTTTGCTGGCTGGAAAACTAGGAGGAAACTAAAAATAGACTCCAGGAAGTGTAAAGACTGCAAAACAGAAGTGATTTGACATCCTGTGTAGGTCTTGCTCCAGACTGGCTTCACAGTGGGGAGGGGGTGCCCAGAGGCCTCCCTTTCCCTTACACTCGGAGCCATGTTGGTTAAACTCCAATCCTGCCAAGTCGTTTTCTAGTAACATTCTCTTCACAGACTCTGAGGTGGACACCGCATGGCCTCAGCTGGTGTCTGTCCTTGGTCCCCCACAAAGCCCACCCTGTGCTTCAGTGGGGGACGCCACTCTCAGAGGAGCCTCTAGCTCCTGGCTGTGGCTGATGGAAGATGCCATTCATCACCATTTCGTAGCCCCAGGCCTCTTCTGACCTGGTGTGTCCCTGCTCCCGTCTGAAGGGAGCAGGGCTCCCAGCTCTCATCCAGAAGGCACCTGTCTGACGTAACCGGAGTCCTTCGTCAGCCGGAGCACTCCTTCTGCCCACCTCCTAAGACCCCCGGGCTACTCCATCAGGAATGGTTTTGAAGAATGCAAAACAGGACAAGCTTATAAATCTCAGAAACCTGAACTATATGGCAGCGGTGGCGGCGGTGGTCACCCACAAAAAGCAAGAGACGGGGTTCACTCCCAGCACCCCCCTTCCCCTCCTCCTCTGCTTCTGAGAGTTATGGTCCCGCCACCACCCTTGGTCCCTATTCTTGCACAACAGAAGAGGCGTTAGGAGTTTGGCACTTCACACTGAAAAGCTGCCCACCCCTGCCCTCCGGGAAGATGAGTTCGGCCCCCCTCCTCCCGCCCCAGTCCCACCCCAGTCCCACCCCAGCCCCAGCCCTTTAACTGTCAGGAGAGCGGACCCGAAAGACGTGGATGGTCCCGTTACTGAGGGACACGACCAGGTACCTGCCGTCCACCATGGTGGTCACCCGGGGCTTTTCCAGGCCATGATAGGCCGTCAGGAAGTCGCCGAGTAGTGACCCCTTTGGGTCCAGGATCACCACCTTGTTGACCTCGCGAAGGGTCAGGAAGATATAGCCCTTCTTGTCCACAGACACGGAGCCCGGCTGGCAGCCGTGCAGGCCTGGCCCCCGGTACTCCCCGACCACCTGCCCCAGCCCATCACAGACCACCACGCTATTCTGCTGCCAATCTGACCCCACGAAATTGCCCTCCGGGCTGGTGGTCAGGAACACCAGTGCCCGCAGGCCCCGGTTGGCCTTGCCCCCAGGAATAAACCGGGTAGCCAGGCTGCCTTCCATGTTGTACACCTCCACGTGGCCTGACACGCTGACGGCCACCCGGTCCCCGCTCGGCATCGCAGCCACAGCGTGGCTGGCCTGGGAGAGGCTCAGGGCCCGGCGCCACTGCACCTTACCATCTGGGCTGATAAGGTAGAGCCGCGCACTGGCTGAGAAGGCAACTGCGCCCTGCAGGGCAGCCACGCTGCACGGGGAGCAGCCCTCAGGGACGGGCACGGCGCCCTTGTAGTCTCCGTTGAGGGAGAAACGCTTCAGCGCCCTGTTCTGCTCATCCGCCACCAGGATCTCCCGGGGACCAAAGGGACAGAGTCCAGTGATCCGGGGAGACCGTTTGTCTCCAGGCATTCGCGTGGGGAAACTGCAGGAAAAGATAGGCCTGGGGAGGAGGCCTGAGCCCTCCAGGTGTGGCCCAGGGGCTGGGCTGGGCTCCCGGGAAACTGACTTGAGCCTGCCTTTGAATTTCTTCTTCTTGTTGGATCTGCCACCCCTCGGGGTCAGGGCTCCTCCTTCTTCTTGGGGTGTCTGTGCTCTGGCCTCTTTTGGGGTCTGGGTTCCATCTTCTTGGGGTGTCTTGGCTATCTCTGCCTTTGGGGTCTGGGCTCCATCTTCTTGGGGCGTCTGGGCTCTGTCCTCCTTTGGGGTCTGGGCTCCATCCCTACTCTGGGGCTGGATCCCACCGTGTTTCTCTGTCTGGGTGCCATCCTCTCTCCAGCTCTGGGTCTTGTCACATCCTTTGGTTCCAGCTCCATCTTTCCCACCATCCTTCTGGGACTGCTGTTCCTCAAAGGAGAGCCGTAGCAGGTGGCAGTTCTTGTCCAGGAGCCCAGGATGGAGCTCCAGCTGGGGCAGCAGGCAGCGGGTGGGCCCAGGCATCCAGGGACACCCCTGCAGCTGCTGGAGCCTCTGAGCAATGGCCCCCTCCAGGGAGAGTATCTCGGCCTCGCGACCTAGGCTGAGCACGCGACGCGCGAAGGCAGCCGCCTCCCTGGCTACCTGCTCTCGGCCCTCCAGCTCCCCCAGCCTCTCTCGAGCAGCCTCCTCAGCAGCCTCCACGTGGGCCCGTAGCTGCCCAAGCACCTCCTGCTTCTGGGCCAGAAGGGCCCGGAGGACCGCCTCCGCTGCCTCCTCCACCTGTGTCCCCACCCTGGCTGCCTGCTCCCGCAGCCGGGCCAAGGCTTCCTTTTCCGCCATCCGGCTGGCCTCCAGCTCTGCCAGGTTGTTGTCCACGCCTGCCAGGAGCTCCTCAAGGCCTGGCCTCCGGGCACGCACAGCCTCGGCCAGGGGCAGGCAGGGGTGGTCCAGGTGGGGGTCCAGGCGGCACTCCCGGCACAGCAGCTGGGAGCAGGGCTGGCACAGGAAGCGCAGGGCCTCCCCGGGGTGCTGGGGACACTGGGCCGCCTGGCGCTCCCGGGCCTCCTCGTCGTACCACCCTGCCCTGTAGCCCACCAGGTCCACCACTCGGTGGGTATGGGTCTGCCGGGTGCAGCGGTGCCCGTCGGCACAGGCCTGGCACAAGTCGTCAGCGCAGTCCAGGCACCGGGCAGTGGCCGGCCCACCGGCGCTGGCCCCACCCATCAGGGGGCACAGCGCACAGGCTGGCTTCCCAGCACGCAGGTCTCCACCAGCCCGGGCCCTCACCAGATCCAGGAGCCCGTTGACAAAGAAGTTGGTCTTGAAGGCAGCCACGCCGGCCGGTGGCACGGGCACCGTCTCACGGCACTCGGGGCATCGGAGGTGGCCGTCTTCCGCCAGCTGGGCCAGGCAGTCCTGGCAGTAGGTGTGCAGGCAGGGCAACGTTTTGGGAGCCCGCAGCTGCTCCAGGCAGATCTTACAGGCCAGGAAGTCGCTGTTCAGGGCCTCCAGCAGGGAGGGCGCAGACCCCTGGGACACCATGCTGCAAGCGAGGGCTCAGGATTAGAGGGCAGAGGGCACCGCCACAGTGCTCCAGCCTGCCCTCCTGCCTCTCCCCCATCCTCAAGCCACACCAGGTCTGGAGTCTCACCTGAAGGGCCAGGAATTTTCTTCTGGTCTCCCGGGGCCTCTGGCCACTTGCTCTTGTGCTAAAGAACCACCTTCCTCCTCTTTGCATACAGTCAGCAACCGTATAAAAGGTGCTTGTGTGTGTCAGGTGCTGCGAGAAACGACAAGACCACGAAGCCTTGGCCTTAGAGAGCTAGCAAGGATCAGTGCCCCCAGTTGACAGGCCTTGTGACAGGTGGGGTCCAAGCCCCATGTGAGTAGGTCCCAGGGGGCCTGCTGGGAGTGGGGTGCTGGGTGGGGGCGGGCAGAAAGGACACGGCAGGGGGTCCAGGTGGGCAGTCACCTTGACTCCTGGCAGGTGGGGCAGTATAAGGGGCCCCACTTCCTGCAGCCCCCTACACCTGTCTTCTAGACCCTGGGCGCAGCATCTCGGGTCGTGGTGCCCCCCCCCCCCTTCCTGCCCTACTTTGCTGGCCGTGGGTTCTGGAGCCGGCAGAAGGAAGGCTGAGGGGAAGCGGCTGCCCTGCTCTTTTCTCCCAGCTGCTTGGCCTCGGGGTCACAGTGGCTTTGCCTCATCTCCTGGAGTCCCTTTCTTTTTGCCTTTCCTGCTACAGGAGGCCTCCTGTTTCCCTAGAAACCTCTGAAGGGTCGGAGTCGGGTGAGGTTCATCTGTGAAGACCCCGGCTCCCAGCACAGCGGCTGTGAAACACTCGATGAAGACTCTTGGGGCAATTTTCCCCAAACTTCCGGAAAATCCGGGCTGGGGGGAGAGCTCAGAGAATGAGAGGTGGTCTTTCCCAGGGAAGCTTCAGCTCTCTGGCCCCGTGGGGTGAGGGGGGTACCCCTCCCAACCTCTCCTCTCCTCCCGCCTTCCGGGCCCCTCTGCCCCCTCCCCCACTCCCTTCCTCTTCCTCTTGCTCTCTTCTCCCCCCCCCCACTCCTCCCTTCCCAACTCCCTGCAGTTCAGCTGCCCTCTCTGACTCCCTCCTTACCTACCCTGAGCTGACCTTGGGCGCCAGGACCCGGAGTTGGGGGGCGGAGGTCTGGACGCCGCTGTTGCTGGGCTCCTGAAAGAGAAACAAAACTGAAACTAATTGTACTTGTGTAACTTCCGTCCCCGGCCCGGGACACGGACTTGCGCGGCCTCAGGCCCCGCCTTCTTCCCTACCCGGCCTGGACCTCTTCCTCGGGGGCCCCGACCCCCAGTGGGGCAGGCCCCCTCCGGCAGGCTCCAGGGCTGGGCGGCTGGAGCCTGCTCAGGGCCGACCGTCAGTTCCAGCCTCAGGACAGCTCAGCCGGCTGAGCGTGTTTGCTGCAAACGCAGGGCAACTGCCTGAGGATGCGTCCTCTGAGGCCAGAAATTAGAGATGAGCTGTGATTCAGAGACGGTGGCAACTGGAGCCTGGTCCTCAGGCCAGGTTTCCAGCATTGCAGCTTATCTGCAAAGCCAGTCCCAGGTGAGCCCTTGGTGCCAGAAACCTCTGCTGAGCTATGGGAGAGCCTATGGGAAGCAGATGAGGGCTTCTGTCCAGGGGTCAGCAAAGGCTTCCTGGAGGAGGCATCCCTTGAGATGAGTTTGAAGAATGAACAGGAGTTTGGGGGTTCCTGGAGAACACAGGGAAGGGACTTCCCGGAATCAGGAACAGCAAGTACACAGGTACAGAGGAATGAAATACCACGACTCTCCTGGGTGGCTCCAGGTGTCTTGAGATGGTTTGTGGGAAGGGGACATTGAGTGGTGGCAGATGGAGTTAAAGAGGGAGGCAGCGGCCGGATCATAAAGGGCCTTATGCTCTACACGAAGGAGTCTGAGTTTCATCCAAAAACCCAAAGGAACCACTGGAAGATATTTTCCCCAACATCTTACGAAAATTATGAAGCGCAGAGAAGTTGAAAGCATTGCAACGAACACTCGTATACCCACCACTTACATTCTACAGTTAACATTTGGCTGTAGTTGTTTCATCCTGTGTACGCATCCTTTTATCACAGTGACAGAATCTCAGCGGGAAACTGGACGGAGAGTTTACTGTGGCAGCAGCCAGGACGCTAGAGAGCCTGACAACCGGGGGCCAGGTGAACCGTGCAGGGGTCTGAGCTGACTCAGTGGCGATAGGGCCGGGAAGGAGGGTGGAGGATGGAAGTCACACATGTGAGCGACTGCTGAAGCCGGGCTGCTTGCGATTGGCCCTGGGAGGGAGGTGAAGTAAGGAGGGCAGCATCCGGCCCTCAGGTCTTGCGGGTCTGGAGGTCAGGGCGGAGGGCCCGGCTGCCTAAACCCAGGCTTGTGACTATTCCAGTGTCTGTGGTCTTGACGAAGTCACTCAGCAGTGTCTGAAGCGAGAAGAGCAGGGCTGAGCTGGCGCTGTGGGGAACGCAGAGATTTAAGGCACATGGGGCAGAGGCTGGGGCGTGAAGGAGGCTGAGAGGTAGTTGCCAGAGAGAAAATCCAGGAGAGAGATGGTCCAGGTGGAAATCCAGGAGAGAGAAGGTCATGGAGACAAGCTGGAGAATCCTGCACGTCCAGAAGAAGGAGACGGTCAGCGCTGACAGCCAAGACCAGGGCAGAAAACTGTATCTGTGCCCGTGTGCCCCTAAGTGTGTGCACACACATGCACATGCGTGTGGCCTCTGCCTGTGCTTGCTGGTCCACATTCAGGAACGATTTGTTAATACCTACTGAGGCCAGACAGCATGCCACGCGCTGTGGAATATACAAAGATGAACAAGATACGTTCTCTGCCCACAGTGGGTTTCCAGTCTAACAGATAGTAGGACCAATGTCATATGCAAGTGTCAAAATAATCATCACAATGGCTTCCTTTTATGGGGTATTTTCCATGAGCTTGACACGGGGTGTTGCGAACATAACCTGATTTAATCCTCATGATAACCTGTTGAGACAGGTATCATTTTTGCCTCCCTTTTACAGATGAGGAAACTGAGGCATAAAGGGAATAGGTCAGTCACCCAAGGTCACATAAAGTGCTGGGACAACAGAGAAGAGGGAGAGCTTGAGTTCCGCTGGAATGGGGGTGGTGTGTGGGAATCAGGAAGGCTTCCTGAAAGAGGTGGCATGACAGTGGCTGTCCTACTCCGTCTCCCCATACACTGAACAATTGCTTAAAGTGCCTACTGTGTGTGGCCAGCCCCAAGACAACCGTGTCTCCACCCGAGAATAGACTCCTGAGCCAAGCGATAACTACAGCCCACTGATAAGCATGACCGTAGAGACACACATGGAGAGGAGGAGTTGAGGGGGGCGACTCTTGCCAGATGCTGGGCAGGGAGGGCCCGTGGTGGGGGGAGTGTCCGTTCTCAGGATGACTCCAGGGAAGGCCTCGCAGGGTGGCTGGTCTGATAGGACTAGAGTGCTGGGGAGTGGCGGGAAATTGCAGGAGATGGAGGCGGGCAGGCAGAGCCAACTTTCAAATTTCCTGTTTAGATTCCTATAAGGCCTTAAGGTAATGTGGAGCCCTTATAGGATTTTCATCAGGCAAGTTTGGACGCTTTTCTGTAGGTATTTGCGGGGAGGTGCACAAAGGTTTTTAATCCTAAATTATGGAAATAATAAGGATAATTTAAAATAAAATTTTAGACACTCATGTCATCATTATAACCAAATAACTTTCTTCCTGTGTGTATTTCCTTTGGCCTCTGTCCATGTGAATATATTTTACATAATTGTACCTATAGTGTATTTGTCTACTTATATAACAATCATATCAACATTTTCTATGTTTCCACATAGTCTTCATAGTTATTATTAGTGGCTGCATAAATGATATACTGTAATTTACTTAACTATTTAGTAATATGCTGATAAGCCAGCCCCCCCCACCCCTCCCCATGATGTAAATATGGTGCAAATCTTGCTACCAGGGCTGAATTCAGGCTACCAGTGGTTTAACGGCCAGCTGCAAAATCCCCAAATTTAACAATGAGCCCTTAGCAGCCAATGCTGTTTGGAAGATTTTAGAATCTTCTTTGTCCCCAGAGTTCTGACTTTCCCAGTGCGCACGTGGCACTGGGCATCTAGTGGCTCTTTCAATCTTGAAACACGTGCCCTTTGGCTCTGAGAATTCTGAAGTGTTTTTGATTCTCTCCCCTCCGTTTCCTGCATCCCCCGCTGGAACTTCCCTCGTTCAGATGTCGCATCTCACAGATGGGTCCTCTCATCTTATCCCTCCTCTTATTTTCCATTTCTTCCTCTTTTTGTTCTAATTTCCAGGAGATTTCTTCAACTTAAACCTTCCACCTCTTCTCTTGTGGTTTTCAAATCTGCGGTCATGGCTTTAATTCATGAGTTCTCTTTTTCACGTCCTACTTTTACTGTGTGGAAAGAATATCTTCTTAACTCTCTGAGGATGTGAATGACAGTGTTGTGTGTGTGTATTTCAGTTTTCTTCACCTTGTATAGTTTCTGTTACCTCCAGTTGTTTCCTCTCACCCTCCCTTCCTCTGTTTTTAGGTAACTGTAGTATTTATTATGTTATATTTTAAAATTAACTTTCTCAGGTATAACTTACATACAATAAAAACCACCAATTTAAGTGTATGGTTCTGCGAGTTTTGCTAAATGTATATAATCAAAAAATTACCAACACAATCGTTATGGTGCAATATGAAAAAGGAAGTTGACATTGGCACAACACCATTAACTAGACTACAGCCTTTATTCAGATTTCACCAATTTTTACGTGGACTCAGGTGTGTGTGTGTGCTGTGCATAGCTCTATGCAATTTTATCACAAGTATAGATGCATGTGACCTCCACCGTAATCAAGACACAGACGTGTCCCGTCGATACGAAGAAACTCCATTCCACCGTCCCTAAGCCCTGGCAGCCGCTGATCGGTTCTCCATCTCTATAATCTTGTCATTTCAAGAATGTTATACACATGGAATCATAAACCATGAAACCTTTAGAGACTGATGTTTTTCACTTAGTGTCCTTGAGATCCATGCAAGTTGTTTCGTGTATGTCAGTACTGCGTTCTTTTTATTGCTGAGTAATATTCCACGGTTTGGCTACACCACAGTTCGTTTACCCATTCTCCAATTGGACGACGTTCAGATTGTTTCCAGTTTTTGGTTAGTACAAAATATTGCTACAATGAACATTCCTATACAGGTTTTTGTGTGAACATAGGTTTTCGTGTCTCTGGGATAAATGCTCAGGAGCACGACTGCTGGATTGTATGATAAATGTAAGTTTAGTTTTACAGGAAACTGTCAAACTACTTTCCAGAGTGGCTGCGCCGTTTTATCTTCCCACCAGGAATGTGTGAGAGATCTACTTTCTCCACATTCTCGCCAGCATTTAGTTTTGTCAGATTTTTTATTTTAGTTCTTCTAACAAGCGTGATATCTCACCGTGGTTTGAGTGTGCATTTTCCTAACGGCTAATGATGTTTAACGTCTTTTCACATGCGGATCTGCCACCTATATATCCTTTTTGGTGAAGTGCCCGTTCTTTTGCCAGTTTTTAAATTGCGTCTTTTTTCATTACTGTTGAGTTTCAAGAGTTTTTTATAGATTCTGGGTACAAGTCAGATTTGTGATTTGCAAATATTTTCTCCAATCTGTAGCTTATATTTTGATCTTCTTCTTTTTTTTAAAAAAAAAAAGATTTTATTTTTTCCTTTTTCTCCCCTAAGCCCCCTGGTACATAGTTGTATATTCTTCTTTGTGGGTCCTTCTAGTTGTGGCATGTGGGACTCTGCCTCAGCGTGGTCTGATGAACAGTGCCATGTCCACGCCCAGGATTCGAACCAACAAAACACTGGGCCGCCTGCAGTGGAGCGTGCGAACTTAACCACTCAGCCACAGGGCCAGCCCCTATTTTGATCTTCTTAACAATGCTTTTGGCAGGGCAAAAGTTTTTAACTTTAATGAGTCCAATTTATCTATTTATTCTCTTATGGTTCATGCTTTGGTGTCATGGCCAAGAAATCTTTGCCTGACTCAAGGTCACAATGATTTTCTCCTGTTTTCTTCTAGAAGTTTTATAGGTTTAACACTTACTTTTAGGTCTTTGATCCATTCTGAGTTAATTTGTGTATATGTGTTGAGGTAAGGGTTGTTTATTTATTTGTTTGCATACGGATCCTTTCCTCTTTGAATTTTTAAAGCACCTTTGGCAAAAATCAATTGGCCATAAATGTAAGTGTTTATTTATGGACTTTTTGTTCTATCCCATTGTTCAGCATCTCCATCCCCATGGCAATACCACGTTGTCCTGACTCCTGTAACTTCATAGGACGTTTGAAGTCAGGTAAAGTGACTCCTCAGTCTCTGCTCTTTTCCAGAACTGTTTTGGCCATTGTAGGCCCTTTGCGTTTCCTTATAAATTTTAGGATCAGCTTGTCAATTACTGAAAAAGCTTCTGAGATTTTGATAGGGATTTCCTTGAATCCATAGATCAATTTGGAAATAATTACCATCTTAACACTATTGAGTCTTCTAATCCATGAACATAGTATGCATCTCTCCATTTATTTAGTTCTTTAAATCTCTCGGCAAGGTTTTTTAGTTTTCAGTGTACGGGTCTTGCACTTCTTTGGCTAAATTTGTTCCTAAATATTTTATTCTTTTTGACGCTAATGTAAATAAAGTTGTTTTTTAAACCTCATTTTTTTGCTTGTTTGTTGCTAGTTTATGGAAATACAACTGGTTTTTATGTTTTGATCTAGTAGCGTATGACCTTGCTAAACTCACTTATTAGTTCTGGTAGTTTTTTTTTTTTTCATTTTGTAGATTCCTTAGCATTTTCTGCATACAAGGCCATGTTATCTATGAATAAAGAGTTTTACTTCTTCTTTTCCAATTGGCATGTCTTTAATATTTTTTTCTTACCTTTTTGTGCTGGCTAGAATCTCCAGTAAAATGCTGAATAAAAGTGGTGAGAGCAGCCATCTTTGTCTTGTTCTTGGTTATAGGAGGGAAGCAGCCAGTCTTTCACTAGGCATGATGTTATCTGTAGGGTTTTTGGATGTCCTTTATCAGATTGAGGGAGTCCCCTGTATTCCCAGTTTATTGAGAGTTTTGTTTCTTTCAAATCATGAATGAGTGTTGGATTTTGTCAAATACTGTTTCTGCATCAATTGAGATAATCGTGATTATCAAGATAATCAACTGACAAAATTGATAATTTTTTTCCCTTTGATTAATGTGATATATTACATGAATTGACTTTCACAGTTAAATCAATGTTGCATTCCTAGAATAAACCCCGTTTAGTCATAATGTATAATCCTGTTTTTACGTTGCTGGATACAGTTGGCAAATATTTTGTTAAGGATTAAAAAAAATTTTTTTAAAGACTGGTACCTGAGCTAACATCGGTTGCCAATCTTTTACATTTTTGTTTTTCTTTATTTTTTTTCTTCTTCTCCCCAAAGGCCCCAGTACATAGTTGTATATTCTACCTGTGAGTGTCTCTGGTTGTGGCATGTGGGACGCCACCTCAGCGTGGTCTGATGAGCAGTGCCATGTCCAAGCCCAGGATCCGAATGGGTGAAACCCCAGGCTGCAGAAAGCAGAGTGCATGAACTTAACCCCTCAGCCACTGGCCAGCCCCCTTGTTAAGGACTTTTGTATTTATGTTCATGAGTGATATCAGTCTGTTACTTTACTTTCTTGTCATACCTTTGTTTGACTTTGATAACAGGGTAATAGTAACCTCATAAAATATGTTGGGAAGTGTTCTCTTTTCCCCTGTTTCCTGAGAGAGTTTATATAGAATTGATGCTGTTTCTTCCTTAAACGTTTGATAGAGTCATCAATGAAGCCATCCGGTCCTGGGCCTTTCTTTGTGGAAATGTTTTAAAATTATTAATTCAAGTTTTTACAGGGTATTGATCAATTCAGATTTTCTTAATAGAGGCAGTTATATTAATTTTTGTGTTGATAAGAATTTGTCCATTTCATCTAAATTGTCTAATTTGTTGGCATAAAACTCTTCATAATAATCCCCAGAATCCTTTTGTTTATTTAGGGTCTGTGGTAATTTCTCCTCTGTCATTACTGATTTTGGTAATCTGTGTCTTCTCTCTTTTTCATGAGTCTTTTCAAAGAACCAATTTTGGTTTCATTGATTTTTCTCTATTGCTTTTCTATTTTCTGTTTCATTGATTTCCACTCTGATTTTTATCATTTATTTTTCTTCTACTTGGTTTGGGTTTGATATGTGTTTCTTTTTCTAGCTTCTTGAGAGGGAAGCTTACATTATTGATCTTAGATCTTTCTTTATTTCTTTTCTTTTTTTTTTTTGGTGAGGAAGATTAGCCCTGAGCTAACATGTGTGCCAATCTTCCTGTACTTTGCATGTGGGATGCCTCCACAAGATGGCTGATGAGTGGAGTAGTTCCGCACCTGGGATCCAAACCCATGAACTGAGCCCACCAAAGCAGAGTGTGTGGAACTTTACCCACTCGGCCATGGGACCAGCCCCTCTTACTCCGTTTCTAATATGAGCATCTAAAGCTATGCATTTCCCTCTAAGCACTGCTTTAGCTGCATTCAGTGGTATTCTGGTAAATGTTTAACTGCTCATCTCTGAGGGGAGGAAAAAACCCCTATTTTGTGGCATTTGCCAATTTCCATGGTGCAAATACTTCCGCCATGATTGATTTTAAGCTGTTGACGTGACATCACTGAACATAAAGATGGGGGGGGGTGGGACGAGTGCAACAAGCTCTCATGGGCCAGTACAAGTTGGCTCCAGCATAGCACTTGCTCTGTCTCATCAATTTTGATGTTGGTGTTTTTATTTTCATTCAGATATTTTCTAACTTCCAGATATTTACTAACTTCCCTTCTGATATCTTCTTTGATCCATGGGTTGTTTAGAAGTGCATTGTTTAACTTCCAAATATTTGTGGATTTCCCAAATTTCTCTCGTTTGTACATTGCCAATTTAACTCTGTTGTCATTGGAGAAAATACTTTGTATGACTTCACTCCTTTTAAATTTATCCAGACTTGTTTTATGGCCTAGCATATAGTCTATCCTGGACAATGTTTCACATGTGCTTAAAAAGAACGGCTACGGGGCTGGCCCCGTGGCCGAGTGGTTAAGTTCGCGCGCTCCGCTGCAGGTGGCCCAGTGTTTCGTTGGTTTGAATCCTGGGCGCGGACATGGCACTGCTCATCAGACCATGCCGAGGCAGTGTCCCACATGCCACAACTAGAAGGACCCACAACAAAGAATATATAACTATGTACCAGGGGGCTTTGGGGAGAAAAAGGAAAAAGATAAAAAATCTTTAAAAAAAAAAAAAGAACGGCTACGCTGTTGTTGTTGGGTGGAGTGTGGTATATACGTCTGTTAGCTCAAGTTAGGTGACAGTGTTGTTCAAGTCTTCTGTATTCTTATTGATTTTCTGCCTAGTTGTTCTATTAATTACTGACAGAGTATTCAAATCTCCAACTATAATGACTGAATCATCTATTTCTCCATTTAGTTCTGTCAGTTTTCCTTATGAATTTTGAGGCCCTGTTGTTAGATACCTATACATTTGTAATTTTTATATCTTCCTTTTATCATTAGGAAATGTTCTTCTTTGTCTCTAAGTATATTTATTTTCTTAAATATTAGTATATATAAACATATTAATGTAGCCACTCCAGTTCTCTTATGGTTACTGTTTGAATGGTGTGTATTTTTTCATTCTTTTACTGTCAACCTATTTGTGTCTTTCAATCTAAAGTATGTCTCTCATAGGCAACATATAGTTGGATCTTATTTTTTATCCAGTCTGACAATTTCCGCCTTTGATTGGAGTGTTTAATCTATTCAGGTTTTAATGTAATTGTTGACATGATTGCATTTATGTCTGGCATTTGCTATTTGTTTTCTATTGATTTCATATCATTTTGTTACTCTATTCCTTCATTACTGCCTTATTTTGTGTTAAAAATATTTTTAGTGTATTATTTTAATTCCACTATTGCTATGTGTTTGAACTTATTTCTCAGTGATGGCTCTAGGGATTATAATATGTATCTTTAATTTATGAGAACCTGTTTCAGTTTAATGTTGACTTAAATCAACCATCAGATACAGCAACATAGCTCTATTTCTTCCCTTTCCTTTTGCTATTTTGTCAAGTATATTGCATCTATATATGTCAAAAACCCAACAATACAGGGCTGGCCCCGTGGCCGAGTGGTTAAGTTCGCGCGCTCCGCTGCAGGCGGCCCAGTGTTTCGTCGGTTTGAATCCTGGGCGCGGACATGTCACTGCTCGTCAGACCACGCTGAGGCAGCGTTCCACATGCCACAACTAGAGGAACCCACAACGAAGAATACACAACTATGTACCGGGGGGCTTTGGGGAGAAAAAGGAAAAAATAAAATCTTTAAAAAAAAAATAAAAAAAAAACCCAACAATACAGCCTTATAATAATGATTGAAACAATTTCATTTTTTCGCTGAGGTAACATTGGTTTAACACTTTCGTTTTTTAAAGACATTAAAGGAAAGAAAGATATAGATCAGTCTTTTGTGTTTACCCACATGGTTAGCATTTCTGGATTCTTCATTCCTTCCTGTGACTTGGAGCTACCATCTGGTGTCCTTCCTTTTCAACCTGAAGGACTTCCTTCCATGGAATAAGTTGGCTAGCAACAAATTCCCCATTTGTATTTATCTTGGAATGTCTTGATTTTTGCTTGAGTTTTTAAAACATTATAAATAAGAAATTTATTTAAACAACAATATGCTTGACTTGAAGAGAAAACTATCTAGGATCCTTTCGTTAAAAGTAAATTATCACTACTTAAAGACATACGGTTGTACGTATAACAGCGACATACCAAAAAAGTTATAAAATTGTCCTTGATTTTATAATGAAAAATGAAAAACATTGAAATTCTCCACACAAGATATGCAAGGATGTTTTTTGTTATTGCTTCTTGTTAAAGAGCAAGAGCTAATAACTTATTGGAATAGAAAGATGGGAGTCAGATGAGCATGTTCCTAATGGAGAAAAGGAGTATTTTCACAGAAACAGTCTTTTTCCCTACTTCATCTCCATTTGATGTGGATGAAAATATATAATTGACCATTTAGTTAAAAAAAAAAAATCAGGATGCTTGTGTGCATACCCCAGTCACCTCATGTACAATAAAGGGATGGGGAGGGGAAAACGCAAGAATAGAGAAAACTATTCAGGATGTGGAGCCAAATTTCAATTTCCTAATTTGAGGATGTGATCTTGGTCTGCGGAAACAGAATTCTGGACTAAAGTACAGATTCTATTCTTTGTTGACGCTTCCTGTCTGCTCTAGGAATGCACCGATTGTATCTTCGCCTCCTGTTTCCAGCTATGCTGGTGTGTCTGGTCATCGATCAGGTGCCCATCAGATCAGACTCTGATCTGCCTCATTGACAAACCTTGTCATTCACAACAGGCTTTCATTAGTTTACTAAGTGGTATATGTCTCTTAATCTTAAACTGCACCACAGAACCGTGCTGCCCACCGCCTTCACGTTAGCATCTCCATTGTTCTTGGCGGGATTCCTCTCTTAGGTCTCTCATCATAGTGAGTGCTGGAGCTGCCTCAGCTTCACAAAGGAGGTCCCAGCTCCCCGCCAGATGGGCACACAACCAGTGCCGTGAGTGGCAGAACAAGTCCCTTTCATTTCTGAAGGATGCCTTCTTCTGTCTCTTTCTCTCTTCCCCTTCTGGGTTCTGCGTTATACGTATGTTGCTATGCTTGACGCTGTCCCACAGTCTCTGTTCATTTTTCCTCACGTTTTTTTTTCTCTCTGTTCTTTGTACTGGATAATTTTTATTAACCCAATAATTGTTGTTAGTTGATCTTTGAGTTCACCAGTTCTCCCTTCTGCCATCTCAAATTTGCTGTGGAACCCTTCTTTTTGTGTGTGTGTGTGTGTGTGTGTGTGGAACCCTTCTAATGAATTTTTCATTCCAGTTATTTTACTTTTCAACCACCAAAGTTCCTTTTGGTTCTTTTAAAAAACAGTTTCTGTTCCTCCATTGAGATTTTCTATCCTTTTGAGTTAGTGTCCTCATATTTCCCTTTAATTCTTTGGAAATGTTCATAATGCAACGTCTGGGCACACTCAGCATCAGTTTCTGTTGACCCCTCTTTTCCCCCAAGTGTGGGTCACGCTTTCCCGTTTCTCTGCCTGTCTTGGAGTATTTGGTGCTGAGGGTTGTTGCTGCTGCTGCTGCTGCTCAGCAACTTGGCAAGACTCAACTGTGGGTTTAATTTCTCCAGTGGTGTGTAGTCACTGATATCTCTATTTGGTTTTTCTGTTCTGATTTTTTTTAGTCTGACTTTGGGATCTCCCCTGTGCCTGCATAGCTTAGTCATCTGGCGGTCAAAGATTTGGGCAGAAGTGGTGCTCGAATCCCTGGAGCCCCTCTGGCAAGTGACCTGTGTGTAGGCTGGGAGCACACTTAGCGTTCAGCTATACTCAAGGCTCCCTCAGCTTTTACTTTCTGCTAGGGTCCCTCGGGTTTCCCCAAGGAAACTGATGTGCAGGTCTCACAGAATGCCAGCAATATTTACATCCCAGAGAAGTGTCGTTAAAAAGAACCATTAAATTCTGAAGGCAGCTATGCTGTAAAACAGTTTAAAATGCGATTATTGTTTAATATTCATTTAAAAGTAAAATTATAATGCTAGGGGTCAGCCTGGTGGCTGGTTAAGTTCACATGCTCTGCTTCAGCAACCTGGGGTTTGTGGGTTTGGGTCCTGGGCACGGACCTACACATTGCTCATCAAGCCATGCTGTGGTGGTGTCCCACATAGAAAATAGAGGAAGAGTGACACATATGTTAGCACAGGAAAAATCTTCCTCAAGCAAAAAGAGGAAGATTGACAACAGATGTTAGCTCAGGGCCAATCTTCCTCACCAAAAAAGAAAAGAAAAGAAAAAAGTAAAATTAGAGTGCTAGACCCAGCCTGTGGCCCCGGCATTGGTGCATCTGCCATCCAACAGAGCCGACAACGTGGATGTGATGTCTGCTTTAGGTCTGTGTGTATCCTAAACCCATCAGGCTGGAGGTGTTCACTCTCGCTGAGAAGCATGACTGATCTTTATCTACTGCTGCAAAGAAATCATCCCCACGTCCAGCTGTCCAGGCGACACTGGTGGCAGTGTTCCACTTCCTGCTCACCTTCTGGAAACAGAGCCACTCAACTTGGTCCCCATACTCTTCTTGATGCGAAGCTGGAATTCCATTGTCTTGTAGCAACCAAAGTTGCTCTGAGTCACTCAAATGCCCTCTGGTCCCTGGCTAGCTAGCCCTCGTAGCCCAGTGCCAAGGGCCCGGGATCGGATGCCCGGTGACAGTCAAAGCTGCATGGCAGCACAGGGTGACAGTTGCTCCTTTTTTACCTTTTATCTTCCTCGACCTCTCTGACATTTTGCATGTTTATTTTTCTAAGGTCCCAGCTCACAGTAGTAAGGAAGGTCACGTCTTGGTAGTTAGAACCTTATAACTTCTCCATGGAAATTTGCTGAAGGAATCCGCCCTTGGACTTTTAAAAGCCTCTATTGTTTGCTCTCCTATCCTCAGTCTAGGATCAAAGCCAAGAAACTCCTTTCACGAAATTTCACCTGCAGTGCCCATCAGTTGGGGGGAAATCCTATCTTATAGATATTCCCACTTTATAAGGTTTCAAAATTCTGTATGCTTCAAGAGGCTTACATGGTGATGAACACCTCTTGTGCCACCTGTGTAAATAATCAGGCCGAAATTAAATGAAGCCTTTTGGACGTTTGAAACTTGATCACTCCCTTCTCAAAACTCACCCTTCTCCTGGCCTACAGTACCCCTCTTCCTCCGGCCCTGACCCCTCCCCTCTGCTCTGCAGGCCTCTCTTCCTCCGCCTGCTCCCTGGTGGTTGGGGCCCCTGCACGCCCCAAACCCGCCGGCACCATCCGCTCTGAGCCGTCCTTGCCACCCAGGGCCACCAGAGGGAGCTCTGTCCCCGCAGAAGCTCACTCTCCTCCAGGACATGGACAACCACAAAGCCATTCGGCTGGAATAAACCACCTAACCTTGTTTCTGGGCTTTGAGGGGGTGCCTGTCAGCCTGTGTGCTGCTCTCGCCAATCATCAGAGGCCCTGTGCCCCCCTATTCTTATACACTCTGCTCCTGCACCACCTCCCTCTTACGCTAGAAATTCTGATTCCCCTCTGCAAGACCTCAGGTGCAAAATCTACAGGAGCACCCAAAAAGCCTCATTTATCAACATAAATAATATTTTAAATGCTATATTTTTTGAAAAGTAAAAATTAATGCAAAAACTCCACGATGAACAAAATATTGAAATTTTAAGCACAGATAGACTCAGTATGACTGATTTTTCCTTTCACCTCAAGCCTCAACACGGCTCTGCGGGCACTGCTGGGTTTCACCCCCCACCACTAACTCAAGGACTTTGCTTCCGTATTTGCCTCGCTCCTGCGGTATCACTTTTTCTCTCTCCCCTGGATCCTTCTTTAGCATATTTTCCATCTTAAAAGAAAACCAGTCCCCGGCTTGACCTCGCATGCCCTACTGTCCTTCTCCGTGTTGTTGTTCTCCGTTTTCTCTGGAACCGGCTACAATTAGGCTTTGTTCTCAACACTCGCCGGAAGCTGCTCTGGCCAGCGGCACCAATGACCTCCACCTTGCCTGCGTTCCTCTTACTTGGCTGTGGCAGCTGGTGGAGGAGAGCACCTCCTCCTTGAGACGCTTTCCTCTTGGCGTCCTGGCCTCCCAGCTGCCTGCTTCTCTTCCTACAACCCTGCCCACGTCTTCCCTGGGTTTTCCTGTCTTCCTGACCCCGAACGTCAGAATATTTCTCTGTCCACGCTCTCTCTCAGGGCAAACTCATCTAGTCCCATAGCTCTAAATGATGTTATATCCTTGATAGGATGGCAATTCCCAAACCTTCATCTCCAGGCCAGACCTTTTCCCTGACTTCCAGACTCGTACCCACTGACCTACTGGACATTTCCACTTGTAAGTGGAACAGGCATCCCGTTCTCAAAATGCTCCCGAACCCTAGCCCCCCAACACAGGCATCGCCATCTCTGCGATGCAGCACCATCTTCTAGTTGCTGAGGCCAAGCATCTTGCAATCATCCTTAATTCCTCTTTTTCTTTTCTTTATTGAGATATAATTGACATACAACATTGTGTTAGTTTGAGATGTACAACATAATGGTTTGATATATGTATATATTGAGAAATGATCACCACAATAAGATTAGTTAACATCCATCAACACACGTAGTTACAAATTTTTTTCTTGTGATGAGTACTGTTAAGATCTACTCTCTCAGCAACTTTCACCTAAAGTCACTGTCTTGATTCCTCTTTTTCTGTTGCATTGCGTATATGGTTCATTAGCAAACTTGTCGGCTCTACCTTCAAAATGTATCCAGCATCTGACCCGGTCTCCCTGCCTCTTGCCTGAACCACCGTGTTACCGCACAAAGGGCACCACCTGCTCCCCTTGAGACA
Organism: Equus przewalskii; assembly: GCF_037783145.1. NCBI lineage: Eukaryota > Metazoa > Chordata > Mammalia > Perissodactyla > Equidae > Equus > Equus przewalskii. The sequence goes on along the minus strand of NC_091842.1, from coordinate 9,108,903 downwards.
AAAGCCACCCGTCAAGAGGCAGGATGGTGGCAGAGAAAGGGCATTTTATCATGACTTACTAGCAAGGGGGAAGATGGCCGACTAATGTCCAAAAGAACCATTTTGGCGGGAGCACTGAATCTTGAAGCAGTTATATGGGCCAGTGGGTTACAGGGGAGGGGGTTAGGAATGTTGACAGACTGGGAGTGGCCACACCAGATAGGCTCTCTGTCCAGGGGTCATCACCTTCCTAAGTAACTCAAAAGAACAAAGTTATTGTCCTATCGCAGCTGGGAGGAACCTGCGTCAGCAGGGGTCATAAAAGCTGCAGAGCAGTCAGATTTCCTGGAGGGTGCTTATCCAGCTGGGTTAGTCAGTGGTCATTCAAAGTTATAATATGGTTTCTCTTACAATATGGCTTCCCTTAGGTCAACCTTGTGTTGAGCTGGTATCAACTACAATAACCTCTTCACTGGCTCCCTGTTTTCATCCTTGCCTCCCTTTGATATTCACAGAGAAGTGTTTTATGGGCCAGTATGTCATAGGTTTTTATAATTGCCTCATGTGTGTTTGAGAAAAATGTATGTTCTTTACATTTCTGGGACGAGAATTTTATATCGATCCATTGTATCGAGCTTATAACTGTCTTGTTCAAGTCCTCTGTATTCCTAACGTAATGTTTTTCATCTGCCTGAGATATGAGTCACCAACGCACACTTTTGTTCATATCTCACAAAGGCTACGAATTTGTCTATTTCTTTTTGTAATTCGACCAGTTGGTGATTTATATATTTTAAGCTATATTAAATCTATACACATTTAGAATTGTTATATTTTCCCAGTAAATTGAACATTTTTACCATTATGCTGACAAATAGAAATGGCAAGCAATAGGATATGTTAGAGTATGTGAAGAAGCCATTCGGTGTAAACCTAATGCGGCCTGACTTTGTTTTTTCCAAAAGGGCCTGACTGTGGCCGTTGAGCACATGCATTGCATATCTGCTTTAAACATTTCCTATGGTAAGAACAAATGGCCTTAAGATAAAGGTGCAACTTCCCCCTACATTGGCATTTCCTTAGGGATAAGCATCTTTCCTTAGGCTAGGAACTGATTGCTGCACTCATATTTGACCACCCAGCTCACCGATGACCACCCAGCTCAAGAAGACAGACCTGCCACCCTGCTGTATTCACCGAGACAGCAGACCTATCGGCTGTTTCATCAATCGCTGTGCCGACAGAGCAGTCTCGCGACTATTGTAAAAGTGACATTTCAATCCTATGTGAAACATCCTGTTTGGGGGTATATAACCACCCTGTGCACCCTACTTCTTCGGTGCCCTTTCTTCCTTTGGGAAGAAAGGCTCCGGGCCATGGTCCTCACATTTTAGCTCAGAGTAAACTCTCCCAGATTTTCATTTATAGATTGGTTACGGATTATTTTCGTTGACAATGCTAGTATCATTTGTTAACATCGGTCAAGTCTTTATATTATTATAATGCTTTTTGCCTTAAAGTCTTTTTGGCCTTCAAAACCTCAATTCTCTTCCAGATTTTTCTCCTAAGGAAATATCTTTCTTCACCTAATCAAAATGGAATATTTGAATAAGCTATTGATAAACATGAGCTAATGACAATTAGTTGTACATATTTTTTTACTCGAGAGTATTTTTATGCCCAAGACACAGAGACTCCCCACACTTTGAGAGCACGCATGGGCCGTTCACAGACACTGACCACGTATGAGGTTACGAAGGAACTGTAGCAAACTCCAAAGGTCGTGTCTGATAGAGACTGTGATCTCTGACCGTAGGGAATAACACTGAAAATCAATAGCAAAAGGCTAACAAACACATCTTGATTGTCTGGGACTTAGTTTAAAAACTACTCCATAATTTTTTAATCATAGGTTGGAATCATGAGGGTGATTCTCTTTCCCTTGTCTGTCTGTCCACCTGGCATCCTAGGTCCCCTTTCCTTTTCTTGAACTTTCTCCTGAGGAAGCTCTCTCCTCTGCACCTTGGCCTGACGTCCTCCATTTTGCTTCGACTCTCCCGCTAGTCCAATTCCGAGAGTGACCCGCTTAACTTTCCTTCTTGTGGTAGATGGACTTATGTAAATACATACGTTTAATTGTTTATTCATGTATTTTGGTTTTTACATTGAGCTCTTTTAACTGAAGAAGAAGTAAGGAATCAGTGAGGTAACAACATCTTCAACCAGAACAGAGGAGCCTGCCATGAAATGTCAGTTCCCCTCTCTGGGTCCCCTATGGAGTGGTTGTTTGTTCCTTTGTTTTTGCTCGCTTTAGTCGATGCGGTGTAACATGGAAAGTGAGTAGAGTGCGCCAATATTAAGTGCTGTTATGGCTGAATTATGTCCTCCCTAAATTCGTATGTCGAAACCCTAACTCCCAGGATGTCAGCGTGAGACTGTATTTGGAGATAAAACCTTTAAATAGATGGCTACGTTACAATGGGGTCATTAGGGTGAGCTCTAACCCAGTCCGACTAGTGTCCTTATAAAAAGAGGAAATTTGGACCCAGAGCTATGCAAAGGGAAGACGATGTAAAGACACAGGAAGAAGGCACTCGTCTGCAAGCCAAGGAGAGAGGCCTCAGGAGAAACCACGCCTGCTGGCACCTTGATCTCAGACTTCCAGCCTCCAGAACTGTGAGAAAGTAAATTTCTGTTGTTTTAGCCCCCCACCCTGTGGCATTTTGTTAGAGGAGATGGAGCAGACTAATGCAAGTGCACAGCTGGAGGAACGTTCACATGTGTTCACATCCGCGTAAGTATCACTCCGGTCAAGACACAGACCGTTTCCATCACCCCAGCCCTCTCCCCGCCCATCCTCACACCTCAAAGGTTGCTACTGTTTTGAGTTCTATTGTTATAATTTATTTTTGCCTGGTTTTGAAACTCACATAAGTGGAAAAGACACCAAAATACATGCGCAAAAATGTTCATAGCAGCTTGATTCATAATAGCCAAACGCTGGACACAATTCAGTTGTACGTTGAGGTGAGTGAATACACAAATGGTGGTATTCTATATCATGGAACACAGCATAACAATACCTGAAACAACACCGATACCTAAAACACTGTGGAAGAATCTCAGAAACATTCTGTTGCATGAAAGAAGCCAGACACAAAAGAATATACGTTCTATGATTCCATTCATATGAATTTCTGGAACAGACAAACTAATCTATAGTGACAGAAAGCAGATCCTTGGTTGCGTAGGGCTTGAATGGGGTGGAATTTGACTGCAACGGGGCATGAGGGAACTCTTTGGGGTGATTCACAACTTCCTTGTGGTGGCGATTATACAAATATACACATTTATCAAAGCTTATTGAGCTATGCACTTACAATGAGCGTGTTAAAGTGTATATGTAAATTATACCTCCATAAAGTTTATTTAAAAAGAAAAAACAAAAGCCAGCTTTGCAACTTGAAAACATCAGCAGCTTTCCACCAAGATAAAAACCTACATGATCCGCACTTGCTTAAGCCTAAGACTCAAAGATACTCAAAAGCCAGTCCTGGTTTATTTGGGCCAAATTCAGAATTAATTGAGAGAATGCAGGACCCCAGTGAATGGAGACAAGAGATATCCACTTGATTTCTGATAAAGGCCAGCTTGAGGGATGTGGCTAAGATTTGTGACAAAGTGGATTTGTTAACGTTCTCTGTGCCCTTCCCTAGACCTGGCCTTGGGACAGCCCATCTGTGAGAGGGTCAGGAGAACAGAGGCACTTGCTCACGACTGTTGCTTCACACTGCCTGGGGTGGGGGGGGCCGTGGGAGGGGGTTGGAGGTGGGGGTTGGGGAGTTGGGGAGAGACGTGAATCCCAGTGTTTAAAGCCTCTTGATATGTGGCACAACCATGCAAGAGATTTAGACGAATGGCTGTCACTTACCACTGCAAGTGTGGGAAAGAGGCAAGGTCCACAAGTTAATACCTAGCAGAGATCTCACCACAGGGAAACGTGATCATCGGGGAATGAGTGTTCCCATCAACGGGATCTATGTGACTCCCTGTGTTATTGTGATCTATAATAAGAAGTATATATTTGCTCCCCATTTCTGGCACAGAGGTCCTAAAACCCTTGGAATTTCCCAAGTGATGAGTCATAAAGGTGTCTTTTGTTAGGTTAATGAGGTGGCTTTTCAAAAGCACCTAAGATTTGGAGTGGTTGCCTAGAGAATCAACCAGAAGATGAGATGGTTGGAACTTTCAACTCCATCCCCCTGACCTCTGGGGAGGGCAGAGGGGTTGGGGGTTGAGTCAATCACCAAAGGCCAATGATTTAATCAATTATGACTATGTTTTGAAGTTTCCATAAAAACCCAAAAGGACAGGGTTTGGAGAGCTTCCAAGTTGGTGAACCAGGACACTTCCATGTGCCACTGTGCCAGGCCCAAACTCCACAGGGATAGAAGCTCTTTCGTTTGGGAGTTTGCCCTGTGTATCTCTTCATTTGGCTGTTGATTCGTCTCCTTTAATATCCTTTGTCATAAACTTGTAATCTAGTGAGTAAATGAGTTTCCTGAGTTCTGTCAGCTGCTCCAGCAAATTAATTGAACGTAAGGACGGGGTCATGGGAACCTCAGATTCAGAGCCAGTTGGTCAGAAGTACAGCTAACAACCTGGACTTGCAATTGGCGTCGGAAGTGGAGGGAGTCTTGTGGGACTGAACCCTTACCCTGTGGAATCTGATGCTATTGCCTATCTCTGGGGAGTGTCAGGATTGAGTTGACTTGTAGGAGACTCAGCTGGTGTTATAGAATTGCTTGTTGGTGTGGGGAAATCTCCCCGACACACGCACACATTGGAGATTGGTGATCAGAACCCTTACCCCCTTATAGAGAAAATGTTTAAACTCCCATAAAAAAGCTTTAAAGAGGACCTGAATAAAAGGAGAAATGTACCATCTTCATGGATAGGATGACTTAGACCTGCAAAGGTGACAGTTCTCCCCAAGTCGATCTATTAAACTGAATTCTATATTTATATGGCAGAATAAAAGTCCTTACGTAGCTAAGAAAATGTTGAAAAGGAAGAGTGAAGGAAGACTCACTCAACCAGTTTAAAAAATATTTTATAAAGCCGTGGTAAAAACAAAAAACACCAAAACCATGCTGATACTTGTGCTAGGACAAATAAGTAAGGCAATGGAACAGAAGTGACAGCTCAGAATCAGATCTGCGTGAACGTGGCAATCTGGAGTAGGGAGGAGGTGACACCACAAATCAGTGGGAGAAAATAACCTGTTGGTTGATGCTGTTGGGAAAACTGTCTCACCATTTGGAGTAAATTTGAGCTAGATCCTGGGGTAGGCTGAGTAATGATTCTCCAAAGATGTCCATGTCCTAATCCCCAGACCTGATGAATATGTTACCTTACATGACAGATGGGATTTTGTAGGTGTGATTAAATCAGGGACGTGAGGTGGGGAGATTATCCTGGATTATCCAGGCAGACCCAATCTAATCACAGGAATCCTTCAAAGTGAAGAACCTCACCTGTGGTGGGAGGGAGAGAAGGTGATGTGATGAGGGAAGCAGAGGTTGGAGCTGTGTACTTTAAAGATGGAGGAAGGAGCCACAAGCCAAGGAATGCGGGTGACCTCTAGAAGCTGGAAAATGCAAGAAAACATTCTCCCTAGCACCTCCAGAAGAGAAAAGCCCTACTGATACCTTGATTTTGGCCCCATAAGACTCATTTTGGACTTCTGACCTCCAGAAGTGTAAAATAATAAATTTGTGGGGTTTTGAGTCACTAAGTTTGTGGTAATTTGTTACAGCAGCAATGGAAAACTAATACAGATCCCTAACTCACTGTATACAGAGGTGAACTCCCCAGAGGTTCAGACCTAAATGTGAAAAATAAAACAACAAAACTAACAGAAGACAATGTAGAGAGTAGCTTTGAGACTTTCGTCTAGGGAAGGACTTTTTGAACCAGAAACCATAGATGGGGAAAATTTTCTTTTGTTCAACCAAGCACTGCGGAGACAATTAAGATATGGAGGTCCAGCTGGAAAAAGACACTTACAATGTCTGAAATTGACAGGGGATTAATATCCAATAAACTCCTGTAAATCAATTTCAAAAAGACAAGTAGCCCAAAGAAAAATAGGCAAAGACCATGAAAGCTAAATGGCTAACAAGCATTTTGGAAGATGCTCACTGGTAACTGGTAATTTTGCACCCACCCAGGGGCAGGACGAGAGAGACAGGAGAAGTAGGGGGTGCAGAGATGGGTACAGACATTCTGGAGAGCCATCCAGCGAAGCAGTGAAACTGAATTATGTGTAAACCTGACGACCCAGCAATGCACCTCCCAGAGAAACTCTCACGTGGATAAGTCTTCAAAACCAAAACAATAGGAACAGAAAAAGATGAGATCCACAGAACGCATCCATGTACATAATTTTAAAACACTTGCATAGATGAAACTACAATATAACTTTCAAGGCAACGTTAATATATTAATGTATAATTTCCATATATTTAGCACTTTGCAGTGGGCACTGATGGAAGAGGGAAAAGATCGGCTCAGAGGGACAAACCTGATGAGAGACGAGCCTTGTTTGGGCTTTTGACTGTAGGGTGATCTGAGATGTGTGACCAACTCAGCCCTCTGCACTTGAGGTCCAAGCAGTTCTCACCCCTTAGTGATACCTGAGTCTCCATACCCTGTCCTGTGTCGACACACTCGAGCCTCTGGGTTCTTCGATGGTGATTCTGATCCTCACACACATGTGAGAGCCACTGTTCTAGGAGAAGAGTGGTTGAATTGTGTCCCCCACATCCCCCACCCTTCCATTTGTATTTTGAAGTCCTAGTGTGTAACCTTATTTGGAAATAGGGTTGTTGCAAATATAATTTGTTAAGTTGAGATGAGGTCATACAGTGGGCCTCAATCCAGTATGACTGATGTCCTTATACGAAGGGGAAGTTTGGACGCAGAGACACACACACAAGGAGAATGTCATCTGAAGATGAAGTCAGAAACAGGAGTGATGCATCCACAAGCCAAGGAACACCAAAGATTGCCAGCAAACCACCAGAGGCCAGAGGAGAGGCGTGGATCACTCTTCCTCATGGCGCCCAGAAGGAACCAATGCTGCCAGCATCTTGATCTTGAACTTCTAGCCTCCAGAACTGCTAGAGAATAAGTTTCTGTTGTGTAAGCCACTCAGTGTGTGGTACTTCGTTATAGCAGTCCTAGGAAACTAATATGGGGGTGGGCCCCTCCTTGGGGTGTGTAGGAGTTCTTGATCTGGTGCCTGGTGAGTGAGTCTTGAGGGGTCGGCTAGACCTGGGGGGCTGTTCCCGAGAAGAGCTCACCAAAAGGGTTCCCAGACCCAGCCTGCCCTCCAGGTTTAAGAGTGAAGCCACAGCAAACCCTTGGCTGCTGTAGCATCAAATCAGGCGTCTCGGACATGTTAGACCAAGTCCCAGATCTGGATATTCTCAACACGGGCTCTGCAGTGCAGACAGCACCGTTCCGGGAAGACAGGAAGATGATGAAGAAACAGCTGAGAGCTTGAGCCCTCCCAGGAAGGTTTTTAAGCTCAACTTTGGGCATGAGCATGCCAGGAGTGTCTTCCCTTTTGTTTCCATCTGGTCTACCCTGTGGCAGAGAAAAGGACACCTCCAACGCTGTTGAAAGAGGCCCCCGTCCTACTCAGGTGGACAACATTCAACCTCGTGGAGGTGTTGAGGGAGAGCTCGTTCTGCTAGCAATTAGCACCTGGTGTTACAGAGGGAGCAGTCTGCTTTCCCAAAGCCTTGTTCACACAGTCGGCTTTCAAGCTAAGCTCGCCCGGTGCAAACTTACCTCTTCCTAGGTGGGTGACCACAGGCGAGCCACTTAATCCTTCAATTCCTCACTTTCTTCATCTGTAAAAAGGAGAAAAATGTTCTGGCCTCATAGGGTTGTTGTGAGGATCAAATGAAATAATGATGTGCTTTCAAACCTCTTTCGTGACCGGCATGTATGAAAAATGATTGCATTGATAAGACTGGAGGCCAGAAGTTACCTGAGGGTGGGGCACCAGCCTCTGTCAAGCCCTGCCCAGTGTGGTCCGAGGGCCGGGGGCTCCCTCTCCATGCACACCTGTAACCCTTTCAGGGCATGCTGAGTTGAGGTGCCCAGGTTGGGAAGCCATGAAGTAATGCATGTACACGTTTGGCTTCAGGCCTGGCGTATACCTAAGGGCTCACAGATGGTTGGGCTGTAATTGGGATCAGGGCAATTTTGGAAGTCTGGCAGGGGCCCATCAATGGCCAGTAAGGGTCATGGAGAACAAAGTCACTCAGTCTTCACCAGACATTATAGGTCCTCTTTTCCTGTGGATTCAAATTTTATGTCCTATAGAAATGAGGGATGGAGGGCAGAACCAGCAGGCTGTAGTTTTATCTCACAAGCCAGAACTCCAGGGGTCCCTGCAACCTCCCTCCGAGAACCTTGTGGTCTGTCACCAAGATCAACGCTGGTGAGCTCTGCTTATGACTGACACCTCCAGCAGAAGCCAGGTTTCTGAGAGTTGGGCCTGAGAGGGGGTTGCTGATGGCGGATCTTGAGCCTCTCACCTGGCCAGTGCCCGCCCTTTGGCCAGCACCCAGGGAGGAGGTGTTATGGGCTCCCCGGCTCTGCCCACTGTCCTTCCCCTCGCTCCTGGCTTGCCCACCACCGCCCATGCCTGCGTTTCCCACTACCAGCCTTTAGCTTGGTCGCTGCTTCTGACCCACCATCACTCTGGGCATTGAACTTGTTTTCTCTGGGTTTGCTGCCCCGTATACTTCTCTGGGCCCCGGGCATTCTTGGCCTTACCAAACCTCAGCCGCTGGGGCTCCACCTTGATCCTAGCTAACCTGCCCTCCACCCCCACCCCTCACTGTCTCCTCGCCCTCTGCTCTCTCCAGGAGGCACTGAGCTAATCAGGCTGATTATCGCTCAGGTCCAATTCCACTTTCCCTGGTTGCAACACGCGGTAAATTTCCTTAGCCGCCTGGCTCCCCTGTGAGCCCTGCCTCTTGTCACGCAGCCCAACTTAAGAAGCCGCCAGCTCCCCCGCCTGCTGTATCATCGTAGATGAATCAGGCCTGCCCGACCTGGGGGTGTAATCTAAACGCCATCTATGGGGTCATGTTTCCCTCAGCAGCAAAACACAGTTGTCACATCTTTCCAGGTCTGGTAAAACCTCTGGCGTTCTAAATGCTGAGGCCCTTACAGTTTTCAAAAAGACCACGCTCTAATCTGCCTGCGAGAGAGGTGAATTTTAGAGGATGCTTTGGAAAATTATTTCCCTTGTCCTACACGTTTTGAGGGTGGGCTAGTGGCCTGAGGCTTAGTTTCTCATCAGGGAACAGTCTTTGAACTTCCAGCCTCATTTCATACTTGCCCCATCCCCAGGATCTCTGGGTGGCTGAAAGTGATGAGAAAAGATACAGAGAGGGAGATCAGGATGCTGTGTTTATTCCCAAACCGAGGGCCCCCCGGGATGGAGAAAGAAACTCTGCTGACTACTCCTTCTGTCTCGATCCCTTCCAGAAAGGGTGAGGCTTGGCTGTGGGAGGAAAGAAGAGAAGAGAAGAGGAAACCAGAATGTATGAGTGCCCACAGCGTGCACAGCCCAGGCTAGATTCTATGACCCCAGAACATGGGGCTTTCCATAGGATGGGAGATAAGCAGGTATGAAACCATTAGAAATCAAGTAAGAATTCGATTATGTCTTGTTGACACAAGCCCAAAGGGAGACCAGAGAAGGATGGAATGAATGTGACAGGAGACATCTTTAAAGACCTTGTGGAGATGAGTGTTGATTCAATTAAATGTAAGAAATTTTAATAGCATCTTCTACACACAAAGCACTGTGTTAGGCTCTGTGGGGGTCTGAGGGGAACAAAGCCCCATCCTCGACCTGATGGGACAGATTGTAGGGAAAATTATGAATGTGATGTACGAAGTATACATAACAGTGTTAGGGACAGCTATGGACTGAATGTTTGCGTCCCCCGTCAAATTCCTATGTTGACATCCTAACCCCCAAGGTGATGGTAATAGGTGGGGCTTTGGGGAGGTGGTCAGGTCATGAGGGCGAAGCTCTCCTGAATGGGATTAGTGCTTTTATAAAAGAGGTCAAAGAGAGCTCCCTCACCCCTTCCATCATGCGAGATTACAGTGAGAAGACAGCCACCTATGAACCAGGAAGTGGGCTCTCCCCAGACACCAAATCTGTCAGCACCTTGATCTTGGACTTCCAGCCTCCAGAACTGTGAGAAACAAATGTCTGTTGTTTATAAGCCCCCTCCCCGAGTCTATGGAATTATATTACATCAGCCCGAATGCACTAAGACAGTGAGTTTTAGAAGCTGAGGATTTAGATGTTAAATATGAGAATGAACCCAGTGAAGGGGGGAGGCCAGGAGAGAATGGCTTTGAGAAGCTGAACGGCGCCTGCAGATGCTCTAAGTGTCCATGAGGGGGCAGCAGAGCCTCGGCTCTTTCTTAGGTTTTAAGTTTAAGTAGGGTGGCCTTCCGCAAAATGAATCCTGAGCTGCATGGCAGGAATCATAAAACATCCTAAAAACGTTAAAAATGACGGTGATGAGGGGGACTTCAGGAAAAACCTATTCCTTATTCAGCAGAAGGCAGGACTGAATCCAAATGGTCAAATAGGATTTTTTCCAAATTTAACCCAGGGAGCTGATGAAAAAGCTGGAAATAGAACCCAGGACTCCATCTCTTCAGATCTAAAGAGAGAAACATGAGCCCATTTCCAGAAAGAGAACTTGGTTCTCTCCCAGTAGAAAGTGAGTCCCTGTATCACGTGAGTGAGTGAGTGAGTGAGTGAGTGTGGGTCCTGCCTCATGGCATCCTTAGTGACCAGCAAGTGATGCTGGAGAAGGTCAGGGATGGCACTCTTCCTGGCTGCAGATTTACTTGGCACCTTGAGACCAAACTCATCAGACCCTACATCCTGGAGGAGACGAGGAGAGAGGGCCTGGCAAGTGAGAAACAGGAGATTGTATAGGGCATCGACAGAGAAAGGTCTGGGAACCATGAAAATTTAGTTAAATTGCCTTTGCTGTTTTTAGTTATTAGATACATATATATTAGTTTCTTATTTATATACATTAGAAATATATACGATTATATTCACTAACAAAAAATCAGAACCTGTAGATAAAAAACAGTTAACAATATACAATCCTGTATACTCAAAGAAAAATGCCGTATACTTAAAAACTCATGTTTGTCATGAAGATGAGATGCAATAAATCTTGCAAAAGCATTTTGTATCAAGTTCAGTCCAGTGTAAGCAATCTCTCCGGGTAAACGAGTTGATTCGGGCGCTGTCCTTGGTGCTGAAGCAGGGCCGTCGGGAGGAAGAATCTCCCTGGAATGAGCGGGAGGACCTCGCCTGAGATCATGGCAAGCCCACAGGAGCTTCCACGGTGCTTTTATTTGAGCGTTCCCCAGCACTGTGGTCTCTCTCCTTTTCCTCCTAGGTAAGTGCTGGTAGGTGTTGTTTCTCATCAGTTCCCGTGGAATGCTCGTGATGGGGAAATGCTCCACCAAGCTTAGTCGAACTCACTTCCAGACCCCAGAGTTCCGTGCGAAACTCTTTGCCTTAAATCGATGTCATGATCACCTGAGGCCTCTTAATTCTGATCTGGAGAGAGAGAGAGAACCAGGTGAGGGCTGGGCCCACGAGGAAGCTGGGATTTGGAAGCATAAGAGTCGTGGGCCTGGGGAAGTGCTCAGTTTAGAACTTATCCTATCACCTGGAGTCGAGCACAAACCAGCGGTGTGTCCCCTTCCCCTGCCCTCCGAGTTAGGTAGGCTTAAAGGTATCCTGGCTAGGGAAGAGTTCATCTTTGCCCCAAGGCTCTCTCGAGGGAGTATAGTGCCTGAAGCCAATTACACTTCTTCTGAGGTGTGAATGCTTTGAGAGTATTTCTTCTGCCCTCAAGTATCCATCCAGTTGAAATAAAATTAAAGTGGCAATCAAGGAGTGATCACCCCTTGCCAAGTGACCAATTTTGGCTTCAATCATAGCGGGACAACCTGACATTACATACTTCTTGAGGTATGCAATAGTGTTATCGATGGCATATGCTTAACAAAAATGTTTAAGCTGAGTCTAATCAAGCCTCTAGACCTAACTGCCAGTTTGTAGGAAACACAGAGGATTGAAGGAAAAGTTAAACGACACCCTGAGGAAATAATTAGACAAATCCAGAATGTGGGACATTCCTTGAGACAACCATCCTAGTCTGTTTTAAAAATCAACATATTAAAAAGGTAGGAATTGGTTCTAGACTGAAAGAACAAAGAGACACAACAAAAGTCAGTGAGTGAAATTTGTGGTATTCCTATTTGAAAAAACCAGTAATAAGATGTTCTTTGGTTAATTGGGAAAATGGATATTGGATGGTATTGTGGAATTATTATCAATTCATTTGACATGATAATGGTATCTGGGGGAGTGTGCTGAAGTGTTTAGGGACCAAGTGTCATAATGTTTGCAACCGACTTCCATGGCTCAGCAAAACTTGGGGAGTATATCCTATATATATATATATATATATATATATATATATATATATATATATAATGAAAATATGGCACTGTGTTAAACATTGCTGCTCTAGGTAGGGTATATAAGTATTTACTGCACTATTCTTTTGATTTTTACATGACCTTGAAATTAAAATGGCTAAATAAATTGGCCATCAAGGACATATTTAAAGTGGAGACGGAAACCTCTGAGCCTGGAGCCTCAGGGGTCTAGGGATGGTAGAACCCACCTTCCCACCTGGCTGCTTAGCTCTCCCTCCCCTACGCCTGCTGCTACCCTGAGTCATGTCCATTTCCCAGGCCTGGATGATCACCTGGACCAACAACCTGTAAACATAACTTTGCTCTCCTGAAGATCCTCCCATGGTGGGAGGGGAGACAGGGTCTCATGGTGAAGGGAGACGAGCACCTCATTCACACCCTTCTTACCTTTGTTTCAGAGTCTATGTGGCCCAGGGCGGGCTGGAAGTTACTATAGATGGAGTCAAGGCGGATATAGTTCTCTTGTTCTAGATGGAGAGAAAATCCCACAGAAGCAGATGGTTAGGAAGACATGTTCTTTTCTCTCCCTCTAATCCTACCCACCACAGGGTGAGGGGTGCATCCTCCCTTCCCAGGAAACTGAAAATGACTGCAGACATGACAGGTTATTTCAGCAAATGATTTCATTGCTTCTCAGAAGATGTGAAGAATTGCATTTAAAAATTCAACAAAGAAAAACCACAAGTGCTTTGCAAGCAGCTTCCCAGTTCCTGGAAAGTCCATTAAGATTTGGCCTGGACTGAGGGTGCCATGTGACGGCTTCGGGATACTGAGTGCCCCAATTTATGGAATATGGCTTTTCGTTCCTTTAGGGTTTCTACAATGTTTTTAAATAAAGTTTTCTCATTTTCCACTGAAAAGTCTTAAACGTATTTTGTTGAATAGATTCCTAAGTACTGTATATATTTGTTGCTGTATAAGGGGTATTTTAAATTAAAGGATCTGTTTGTTGCTGATGCACAGAAACGCAATTGATCTTGTAAGAACTGACCTTATATCTGGCAACTTTGATAAATTCTATTACTGCGAGTGATTAACATTCTTTTGGGTTTTCTATGTAAGACAATCATATCATCAGCAATGACAGATTTATATTTTTCTTTTCAACCTTTAACCTCTTTACTTCTTTTTCTTTTTTATTATACTGATTAGGATACCCGGGACAATGATTAATAGAATTAGAGAGAGAGGGCATCTGTGACCTGCTCCTGGTTCAAGGCAGGGGTTGGCAAACTATGGCCTGTGAGCCAAACCCAGCCTGACATCTATTTTCACATGGCCCACAAACTAAGAATTTTTTTCCACATTTTTCAGTGGTTGAAAACGTTTCAGTGAACACAATCACACTCATTCCTTCATTTATGTATTATCCATGGCTGCTTTCGCCAGCAGAGTTGAGTAACTGTGACAGAAGTCACACTGCCCACAAAGCCCAAAAAACGCTAGCTGGCTTTTTGTAGAAAATGTTTACCAACCCCTGGTTAAATGGAATGACTTGTAATGTTTTATCACTGAGAATGATTTTTGGGGTCGGCCTGGTGGCCCAGCGGTTAAGTTTGCACGTTCCGCTTCGGCAGCCCGGGGTTTGCTGATTCGGATCCCGAGTGTAGACGTGGCACCGCTTGGCAAGCCATGCTGTGGTAGGCATCCCACGTATAAAGTAGAGGAAGATGGGCACAGACGTGAGCTCAGGGCCAGTCTTCCTCAGCAAAAAGAGGAGGATTGGCAGCAGATGTTAGCTCAGGGCTAATCTTTCTCAAAAAAAACAGAGAATGATTTTTGTGTGTTTGTGTGGAGACCTTTACCGGGAAATGGAAGTTCTCTTCCCTTCCTAATTGGCTGAGTTTTTATAATGAGCAGATATGGATTTTTTATTAAATGTCTTTTTTCACATCCACTGAAATGATCCTATTTTTCTTCTAATTCTGGTAACGTGGTGAATTTATAAATAGATTTCTAATCTTGAGCTAGCCTGGTTTTCTAGAATAAACCCAACTAGTCAAACCTGCTGGGTTTGGTGTGTTAATTTTTGTTTTGATCTCTGTATCTATGTGCGCAAGCGGATTTGGTCTTTAAATTTACTTTCTTGTACTGTCTTTGTTTGGCTTTGCTATAAACGTTTACAGTAGGCTCATAATGTGAATGGGAGAGAATTCCCTCTTTTTCCAGTCCGTGAATGAGTTTGTAGAAGATGATCAATCAGAATATTTGGTAGAACTCGTAAAACCATCTGAGCCTGATTCATTTTGAAAAGCAGTTTTAACTGCCATTCTGGCTTTCAGAATTTTGCCTAAGTTTATGGATTTATTGGTTGGAAGATGTTCATAATAGTCTCTATCTTTTTTTTTTTTTTTGAGGAAGATCAGCCCCTGAGCTAACATCTGCAGCCAATCCTCCTCCTTTTGCTGAGGAAGACTGGCCTCGAGCTAACATCCGTGCTCATCTTCCTCTATTTTATACATGGGACGTCTACCACAGCATGGCTTGCCAAGCGGTGCCATGTCCGCACCCGGGATCCAAACTGGCGAACCCTGGGCTGCTGAAGCGGAACGTGGGAACTTAACCGCTGCGCCACCGGGCCGGCCCCTCTTCTTGTCTTTTAACTAACTGCTACAATCACCGTGATGTTCCCTTACTCGCTCCTGACACTATTTGTACCTTCACCCTTTACTCTTCAATAATCTTAAGCAGAAATTAGTCAATTTCATTAATCTTTTCAAATAACCAACTTTTGATTTGTTGACCCTTTCTATTGTAATTCTGCTTTCTAGTTTGTTGATTTCTGCTCTTATCTTTATTTTTGCATCTCCGTTCTTTGCAATTACTTTGCTAGTCTTTTCCTAACTTTTAGAGTTGAAAAATTAGCCAAATAAGTTCCAATCTTTCTTTTCCTTCCTTGATAAAAGCATTTTAAGGCTATAAGTTTTCTTCTGAGTACAGCTGTAGCTGCATCCCATAAGTTTTGAAACCAAGTATTTTCATTATCATTCAGATCTGAGTATTTTCCAACTTTCATTATGATTTCTTATTTGGTCCATGAGTTATTTAGAAACTTTTAAAAAAATTTCCAAAGATACAGGACTTTTGTTTTCGTTGTCCAGAAATGTTTTTGTTATGAATTTCTAATTCACTTGCACTGTGGTCAGATAATATAATCTGATTTAAATAAATTTTTTGAAATTTGTTGAGACTATCTATGGCTTTGTGTGTGGTGATTCTGACAAGTTTTCTGTAAGCTCTTGTAACGAATGTGGACTCTCCAGTTGTCGAATACAGTCTGTCCATAACAATTATATGAAGGTTGTTAATTATTTTGTATGAAAGTCCTATATCCTGATGACTTTTTGTCTGCTGGATCAATCAACTATTAACAGAGATATTTTAAAAATCTCCCACTATGTTGGTGGATTCATCAACTTTTCCTTGTAATTTTGTCAATGTTTGCTTTATATATTTTGAAGCTGTATTTATAGGATACACATGTTGGACTTGTTATATCCCCTTAACAAAGTAAACCATTTTGTCCCAGTAGATAGTTATCATTTTTATCTGACATTGATCATTTTTAGGAATTCTTTTTGCCTTAAAGTTTATTTGCCTGCAATGAATACAGCTATATATAGAACACAGCTGTTCGGGTTAGTATTAGTTTTGTCTTTTTTCATACCCTTGCTTTCATCCTTTCTCTGTGCTTCTATTTTACATATGCCTTTCATCCACAGTGAATAGCTAGATTTTTAAAAACTCCATTCTTTTAGCTAGAACGTTTAGCCCACTTATATTTATCGTAGTTGTCGATACGGTGGATTATTTGCCATCATCTTACTTGTGCTTTCTATTTGTCATCCCCTTTTGTTTTCATTTGTTCCCCTTTCTTGCCTTCTTGTGGATTGACTAAAATGTTTTCCTAATTCCAATTTCCCCCTTCTTTATAATTTAAATACTATTTCTAGAAAAAGCGTCATCCCATCTTTTCCTTCTTTAGAATTTAAAGACTCGATTTCTAGACATTTTAACTTGTACATTTAACCTAACAAAATCTACACTTAATCACTTTACTGAGCTATAACTCACTGCTAACGAGCTCACCCACTCCTAGGCGCTTATCTGTGTCCACATAGGCACAGTCTTGTGTTCTGGAGATATCTACCAGCATCAAGTCAGCTGTGCCTCCCCAGTGGTCTAGTTAGGCTGTGCCCATGCTTATGCCCCATCTAGGGCCTTGCAGGAGCCAGTGGTGGAAATACGGTTGCAGATGTGGAACCCAAAATTTTGAGATTGAAATGCTTGTCCCTTTCGCTCCTTCATGCCAGGATTATCCATGCGCCTCCCAGGCATCTCTCCTCACTTGGAGACACTCTGAGTCCACTGGGATTTCCAATACCTTCACAGATGTCAAAGCCAATGTTCTGGAAGGTCCCAGGGGCTGGCCCACCATCCTCTTCATGCCACTTGTACAACTGAGCCACTTTGGACTTTTGCCTGTTGGTAGAAACACCAGAAAGACCCTGTTATGAGCAGGGAACAGGGACAAGGACTCAGGGGCTGGCTATGTCCTTGCTTTCAGCTCCCCCACTGTCCACTCCGAGGATGGAATGATTGAAGACAGAGGGATCAGAAAAGGAAGAGGAGGTGGCGGCAAACGGAAGAGGGGTGGCAGTGGCTCACCTTTCCACCTGCCTTCTGGAGCGGAAGATGAACATCAGGAGGATGGCGAGGATGATCAGCACCACTGCGCCCACCGCCCCGAGGAGCCCGTACACCAGGCTCTTCTTGGTGCTGAATTCACACGTCTCCCCGCTGTACCATTCAGTGTCTGTGATCAGGCAGCTGAGACAGAGAGAAGGTGCAGGTGGGGAGAGGGAGCCACCCAGAGTCAGGGCCAGCCAGTGCCCGCAGCCTCCCAGTCTCAGAACCGGCCCTGACCCCGTGGGTGCTTAATGAGGAGAAGGTAAGACGAGTTCACTAGGGTGCAGAGCAAGGAGCCCCAAGGGGATGAACAGAGACGAAGTCGTTTCCACCGGATGGGCCTTAAATAGGCCCAATACCCAGCACTAGGCTTTAGGTTTTGCAGCCCAAGACCTAGAAGAGTTGGCCCAACACTGGGGCTTCCCTGGGCTGCACCCAGGACCTTGAGACCCAACTGTGACTCTTTTGCACACACATTAATCATCCTCCTTTTCAGCCTCCCTCTCTATCCAGAGAAACACTCCGCCATGCCGGGACCAGGGAGCGCACTCCACCTCTGAAGCTCCTCCTCCTCCCTGGAGATGCCTTCTCTAAGCCCGGCTCTTTTCCCGCCCGCGGCGGGCGCCAGCTTGCGAACTCCTCTTCCAGGAAGCCATACCGGAATAACTACTCCGGCCTTTGCGTATGTGTGACTGCTTCCCCCACACCTGGTGCTCCAGCTGGTCTCTCTTAGGTTTAGTTTCAGAGGGCAATGCCTTCCTTTGCTTTCCTACTCCTGTGACTCCACCTTTACACGCTGTCCCCCCACCCCTGCCTCACCCCGACTCTCACCCCCCCACCCCCACCCCCACCCCCACCCCCACCCCAACCCCAACCCCATGCAGGTGTGTGCTCTTTCCCCATTCCCCCAGCAGGGGGCGCTGATCTCTCCTGGGAGCAAGGCTCTGTCCTCGCCATCTGACCAGGAGCTTCCCGAGGCTGGGGCCTTCCTTCTGCTTCCTCAGAGCTGGGCATACTCCTCAGCCTCTCTCGGCACAAATGCCGGGGAGGGGAGGGCAGTTACTGAGCCACCTCGGCCCGTTCTGGACCTGGCCTTGGGGCTCTGGCCACGCGTGTCCTTTGTGGCTAGCTGCATTCCAGAAAGGCGAGGACCCACGCCAGGACCTCGGCCTCCAGGCAGTCTTGAGGGGCGGGGAGGAGGACATCTGGGCTTGGATGGGACTTGCGACACTCACTAGCACCGAGGGCCGCTGCGGTCCAGCTGGCACGTCCCGTGGTTGCAGTTGAGGGACCTGTTGAAGTTCGGCTCGCAACGGCTGATGCAGTTTGGTTTCCCGTTGTCGTCGTACTCCACATAGAAGTACTCAGCGAAGTCTTGCCCGGCCTTCTCCCGGCACTCCTCTGAGGGGCGTGGAAGAGGGGCCGCGATCAGGAGGCTGGGAGCCCGCCTGCCTCCCGCGCCCTCCCCGAAGCCCCTCACGTCACCTACCTTCAGGGTCGTACTGGGTAACTGAAATGTTTTGCACCCTGGTGGCAGTCTCGTTGAAACACAGTAAGGCTGTGAAGGAGACACGTGAAGCCTATAAAAAGCTTGTTTTGCCGGGGGCTCAGGTGTATGTGAGGGGGGGGCGGTGAGGGGCTGTGGTGCGGGGAGCTGGGAAGCCCATCCTCGCAGAGGAGGAATGCGAGCCTCACATCTAGCTCTCCAGAACGATGATCCTGCAAGTGTCCTCTGCCCACCCCCCCCGACCCCTCGCCGTGTCCTTCTCCTATAGCCACCTCTGCCAAGTTCCTCACACCCCTCACTCCGTTGAGCAGCGTCTACTTTGCATAGTAAGCCACGCTGTGCTTCATTTTCCTGCAGACTCTGGCAACCACAGGATTTAGCCTGCGTGTACACTGGCTCTGCACTCTCCTTTCAGAGCGTCTCTGGGAATATGCTAGTCTGAGTGACAAGCTTGGGGACGGAGTCCTGGGCTCTCAGTGCTCTGTTGCTGCCCCCAGCGGCTTTTCTCACCTCCCCCACCCCAGGGATGGCAAAGCTTGAAGACCCCCTCATGGCCCTCCCCAGAAGCCTAGGAATTTACTTTCGCAGGTATTATTTGTGCTTATTTGTTCTTGAGTTGTAGTCTTGATTTTTGACTCCACGTCCTGGATGGCCTTATCCAAAACGTCCTTGTAATCTGGGGTGAAGTTGGCCTTCAGGATGACATCATGCTCCACCTTCACACTGCCAGGACTGAGGAGAAAGAGGAAGATGCCCTCAGGGTCATAATGGGTGCCCGCCTCTCCTACCCTTTCCCCAGGTAGGCTGTGCCCTCCTGCTCCCATAGGAAGGCAGATCTGGGGCAGGACCATTGAAAATGATGACCCAGTGTTTACTGGGTAAAGGCTCGTTCCAGGTGCCTTGCTAGGCGCTTCACCATAGGACTTCTATCATGACCTGAGCCTAAGAGAATCATCTACAAAGGGAAGGCTCTGGGCCGCCCTGCGTGAAAGTCTTAGGGAGGAAGATGGACAGAGGGATGGGACCGTGGAAGAGGTCATCCTTAAGGTACTATGAGATGTGTTCAAGTGGGAGACTGGGCAGCTGCTGGCAAGGTGTCCTTGAGGGGTTGGAGGTCACACCAGGGACTCATGGGATTCATGAATTGCTAGGTGGCTCAGGCTGCAGGAGGTCTGCGGGCCTGCTAAGATTGTATGCAAAAATTTGAAGGTGCATATGTACCTATTTTCTACTCACACACATTTTGGTCAATTCTAGAAGGAGTCTCTGACATCTAAAAGGTAAAATTTCAGGCGAAAGTCTTTCCCTACTCTCTGTGTAGGAGGTCGGAGAAGTCTGGGGCCGGGCTCCGAAGTGAGAGCGGCCTCGGACAAGCTCACAGCAGCTCTTTGCTTTCTCTCTTCTCCCTAACTCCCCATCTCCAGTCAGCAGTCACCAAAAAAGAACCAGAAATGCCTTTAAATCAACACACTGTTATTCCAGAAGGCAAATTACTTCTCTCAAGTGAGTGTAGGAATTATTTGCACCCCAGGAAAGAGTCCTTTCTGGGTTAAAAATACAGCAACAAGTCTTACATTCTCATGCTCACAATCCAAGATTCCTAAGTACTGGACGTCATCAGTAGTCTCTTCCCCTTGCATTCTCCTTAATGCTTATATTCAGAGGCCTAAATATAATAGCAGGTCTGGACGGATGCTCATAGGATAATGTTAGAATTAGAAATAACATATAGAATAGTAGAGTTCTTAATATTATTATTCACATTATTACTAATATAATAATTATTATAATAATATTTGGTATAACATGTAGAATACTAGAATTAGAATAACTCAGAATAGCACTACAGTCAGAAGGGACCAGGAGATCTAGTTCGAGGCTGCCTTTCACAATGAGGATGCAGCCATTCCCACGAAGCCCGCTTGGTCGTGGCCTCAAGCATCTCCCAGTCTCCATCACTGTCCTCAGCTCCCTTTTTGAGAGCTCCCATGGAGAACTGGGGCTTGGTCGAGGTTGTGCGGGTGTAGTGGGAGTTAGGAGGTGCGGGATGAGACCCTGACACTGGCCCTAAGTAACAGTGTGACCTTGGACCAGCCACCTGGCCTCATGGGGCCTCAGTTCCCTTGTCTGTAAAATGATGGGCTGGCGTGGACAGATGGTTCCCAGGACTGTTCCTTCCATGCTTTCAAAGTGAGTGATTCTCACTTCTTATCTGCCCTCTCCCAGACCTCTCTGGAGCCACTCTCTGAGCAAGACGCCCTTTCCTGCTGTGTGTTTTCCCGGAGCCCTCAGAGCCCGGCTCTCTCCTCCTCTCTGCATGAGGAGGAAGATACCTAGAAACGCCTTCAGGTGACTGCCGTGACCAGGAATGGAAAGGTGCTGGCTCTGTGCCTGGTCCACAGAGCCCGTCCTCTCTCTTTCACCTGAGAGATAGAGAGGAACAGGTAGGGAAGAAGGATAAGGACTGGCCTTAAAGACCCCCCACAGGGCAAAAGAGAACCCTGCAAGGTCAGCACATGCCAGTCCCAGAAAGGAGTTTTAGGGCCAGAAAGAAAAATGCTTTTCTCTTGCAGGGAAGCTGAGCTGCTCAAGAGCAGCAAGCAGCTCCCTGCCCGGAGCCTGGCCGACCCAGGCACCTGCCGTGAACACAGACTGGGAGGGGCCTGGGAATCCCACCCAGTCCTACCTTACATTAGACAGAAGAACTTTCCTGTTAGAATTAAGGGAGAAAGAAAAACAGAGGCTAGTAGACACTTTTGTCTTCTGTGCTTTTTGTGCATTTTTTCCCCCTATTGGTTGTAAGTTCCTCTTGGAGACTCTGTAAACCATGAGAAAAGATGTCTTCTTCATGATCCAGAGGAAGCTGGGGGACCCATGTAAGCCCAGTTGGCCAGCACCATTCAAAGGATTTCATAAAGTTGGGGGTCAATAACAGGGCAAAGATTCGGGGGGGGGGGGCAGAATCCTATCGTAGGTGAGTAAAAGTAAACACAAAATAACTGTGGGTTTGGGTGCTTTTTTCCCTGGGGGGCTTCCCTTCGCAGGTTATTTGGCTTCGTCTCTGAAGACCAATGGAATGTCCATCCCACAAGGGTAGCCTCCGGGGGTTCTGGTGTGGGTGTCACCAGCGCAAGAGGACTTCTCTTTGTCTTGGCTCTACCACTCTATAAATGATCCCTTGGGCAACTCACTGTGCTCTCTAAGCCTCAGTTTCTTCATCTGTGCGATGGGAACAGTCCTACTGGCCTCACCCACAGGGTAGTTACAAGCTTTCATTTGGAAAATGTATGTGAAACTGTAATTGTTGGACGGTTGTTGTGGGTTGAATTGTGTTCCCCCCAAATTCCTGTGTTGAAGTCCAAGCCCCAGTACCTCAGAATGTAACTGTATTTGGAGATAGGGCCTTTATAGAGGTGATTAGGTAAAAATGAGGCCAATAGGGTGGGCTCTGATCCAATCTGACCAGTGTCCTTATAAGAAGAGGAAATTTGTTCACACAAAGACACACCAGGGATGCACCTGAACAGAGGAAAGACCGTGTGAGGACACGGCAAGAAGGCGGCCATCTGCAAGCCAAGGAGAGAGGCCTCAGAAGAAACCTGATTTTACCCTGCTGACACCTTGATCTTGGACTTCCAGCCTCCAGAACCATGAGAAATAAATTTCTGTTGTGTAAGCCGCCCACTCTGTGGTCTTTTGTTATGGTGGCCTGAGCAGACTAATACAGGGGACATAGTTACAATTGTCTTTATAGTTATGACTACTGCTTCCCCTCCGAAAGCCTGCTTTCAAGAAGCCCCAGACACTCACCTCAGCTTTGTGATGTTGACCCCTTCATATTCAGGGATTCCGGAATAAACAATTTCCATCTGAAAGGCAAGGGGCCATTGTGTCACTCCAGAGTCCCCACCTCGGTGCCACCGGGCCTTTCCTTACTCAGAATCTCAGGAGGGTGGAGGATGGACCGGCGGTGTCTGCCGGGCCGTGTCCCACCTGGCAGCGGCATACCCTCCAGATGGAGTAGTCCCTTCACAGAGACCTGCCCTGCCTCTGGGACCCCTGGCATCCCCCAGAGGGAGCCTTACTTTGTTTTTCCCTCCCTCCCTCCCTCCCTGGCAAGCCCTGAGGAAATGGGTGACTTCTTTCTTAGCCCTTAGAGACTCCTCCCGGGGAGAAACGAGTGGCCACGGGGACTTGCTCTCCTAGGCTCACCTGTTTTGTGAATGTATCGTTGAAATCCTGGAATTCCTGAGAAGACCAGTCTTTTAGCTCTTCAGAGAACCCTATATTGGTCACTGTCACGGTCAGTTCCACCTGGGCAGAGACGGTCTCTGGCGGAGATTCTGAGGGGGCCAGACACCGCACCGCTTACTGAGGTAACACCCCCCAAATTCCCTACCAAGGAGACCCACATCTCCAGCAATTCTGCCCTGGGAAGAGGCGTGGTCCAGGTCCCCCACCCCTGACCTCCAGTCAGGTCTCACCGGAGTACCCCTTGGGGGACAGGTCTACTGTACTCCTCATGGCTTTGAATGCAGCCCAGAGGACCATGGGTCTTATATTCTCTTAGAGAATTCCACCACACATTTTGTATTCCGCTCCATTATATACTCATTTAAGTGTGTTTTATGGTAAAATTTTGTTCCAAATTTGTATTTCGTTCGAAACTATACTTCCTTGCTTTATTCATTTTTTTAATGCTTTACCTTTCTTACCACCAGGTAAAATGGTTGCCCTGGAAGAGGCCATATTCCTGGCCACACGCTGAGGAGGGGCAGGAACGGGTGCTGAGCATGGAGACTGGGCCCAGGATTGGGGAGGGGAGGAGGACCCTGCAGTCTTACCTATGTCAAGGCTTGAGACCACCTCCTCACAACTCGTCCCATAGTAGGGGCTGGTGCACACACACTTGAGCCCATCCCAGGTGCCGTTGTTCCAGCAGATTGGAACCCTGTTCTGGCACTGATGTCCTCCGAAGCCAGGGGGGCATTTACAGCCCTCTTCACTCAGTGTCCCTCCATTCAAGCAGGTCTCTGAAAGGGAAAAGGTCCCACTCAGCCACACGTATTTGCACAGC
Organism: Equus przewalskii; assembly: GCF_037783145.1. Classification (NCBI taxonomy): domain Eukaryota; kingdom Metazoa; phylum Chordata; class Mammalia; order Perissodactyla; family Equidae; genus Equus; species Equus przewalskii. Next base: position 9,085,000 of record NC_091842.1, on the reverse strand, counting down.
ACTTTACGGCTTGCAACATATTTTTGCAGACTCTGTTGAATTTGATACTCTCATGAGGCCCTGGGGCAGGCAGGACAGTTAGTGTCATCCCCACTTTACAGATGGGAGAAACGAGGTGGAGAGAGGCTATGAGACCCACCCAAGGTTCCACGTGGAGGCCAGACTTGACCTGGTCTTGGAGTCCTATGCCAGCATACCTTCCTTCAGGCTCCAAAATGAGGAAAGAGAACCCTGGTGTCTTGAGAGGTTGGGGACAATGCAGTCAGGGCAGAGGAAGAGAAAAAGGGAAACAGAGACTGTGAGAACTCAGGGGGAGTGGCCAATCTCAAGTCCACCAAGCTGGGAATGAGCACGTCATTGTCCCTCCACGCCTACTTCAGAAGAACCTGTACCGCACATCATTGCCATCGTGACTGTTCATGATTCCGTTTTTATTTGCTGGGACATGGAGTTTGAGGGAGGTGTATAGACTTAGTGTAAATAGATAGGAAGTAGTTCGAGACAACTCTTGAATGTCTTTGCCAACTAGTCTGGAAAATATAAAGCTCTGTTCTCTTTGGCTTTTCTTGCAAAGAGCTGTGCCTGTGCACATCAGTCTTCCAGGCATAGTTTCTCTGGGGAGGTGCATGAAGTATGCATATACTCTATGAAGACCTGCCCCACCTCTGCCTTCTGGTCTACCCCCATCAGACTCAGGGAGCAGGGGCCACAGCCATGACAGTCACATCACACAGCCTCTGTTTACAGGCCTTTGGTTCAAGACATTCAGGAAGAATGGAAGAGATGAGTTAAGAGTAGAGTCCTGTGCACACTGGAGACCCATAAATCCCAAACCAGCCTCTCTCTCTTTCTCTCTGTTGTGTATTACTGAAGATGTTCAGACCTGACGTAAGAGCCCAAGCACAGGCTTATGAGTAGCAGCAAAAGCAGCTGCTGGGGTTCGTTCACCTGTTGCCCAACAGTCTACAGGGAAGGCCAACATCCAGGGAACAGGAGAAAGACAGAGGGCAACCATCTTCCTTCAGAAGGGTGAGCAGCTGCTGCGGGCCCGGTGGTCATGCGGCCACCTGGCATTCACTGAGAGACACCTGTAGGGCTTCTTGGGAACACAAGGTCCAGACTTCCCCTCTGAAGATGCTCAGCCCCCTATCTGAGAACCAGAGAGCTTAAAAAGACAAAGATACATTGGAGAGAAACCAGAGAATGAAGCCACATAATACAAGGCCAGGCAAAGCAGAGCTCAACAGAGGAAGCAATCACAAAGCCCTGAGAAAACGCATCAGCCAAAAGCTGGAGAACCGCCCTTCTCCTTCATCAGTTCAAGAGGGGACTGGTCAGTGCCCTGGCAGACACAGATCATGTATCTGTGAGCGTATCTATAGTTGACCTCAATTAATGCATGTTGTCAAGTATTTTAACTAGTATACTTTATCCTCTCAATCTGAGAATAATACTCACAGCTATCATGGTATATCATATAATATATACCGCATATTGCATGTAATATATCAGTATATTATAACAGTAGGTGTGGAGTGGGGCAGGTCTCATCCTAACCAGAGTGAAGGGAGCTGAAAGCTCTACAGTCAGAGAGAAGAGAGGGTGGCACAAAGATAGAAACACTCAAGAGCATGGAGGTTGAGTTCAGAGCCGATACAAGTGCACCTTCTTTTGCTGCTGTGGTGGATGCTCAGAGGATAAGAAAAAAGAAAATGAAAGTGAATGGTGGTAGAGAGAGTTGCCAAATGTACCTGTGAATACTATTGGCAACATCCTCCTCTCCTCCAAGATAATAATCTTTGCATGAGGAAAATCAGTGAGAAAGACCATCAAAAAGATGTGAAAATGCAAATAAAAAATACAAAGGTAGTGAAATTATGGTATAAAAATGCAGTGGGACAAAGACTGCAGAGTACAAAGGGAGGGAATGGGATGTGTGGACACTTTACCAGGGGTTGAAGGTACCCAGGCAAAAAGAGGTAAAAGGCAGTGTACAAATGATTGGAACTAGTACAAGAAACAGCAAGATGGGGCAGAGAAGTAAGTGCTAGGATGATAGGAATGCAGAGGTTTTATCGAATTGAAAACAAGGAAGACCAAAAGAAGTCTATGATGAGTAAAGCTTTAAAAAGAAAACCATAAAGAGGAAATTGAAAAGAAATGTAAGTTTCAAAAAGGAGAAATCAAGAATTGCTTACGTGGTGTGGTTGTTGGAGAACTAGAAGTTGTGGTGGGGGTGCTTCCCATTGTAACAGCGGAGGAGCTAGTGGAGAGAATGGTGACTGTGGTGGAGGGAGTGCTCAGCGTGGTAGGTTCCCCCCTGGCAGTTGAAGTGGTGAGAGTTGTGGTGGTGGCAACATCAGAGGTCACAGAGGTGGATGAGGCAGAAGTTGTTGAAGGGCTAGAAGGACTAAGAGTAGACACAGGGGAGGTGATGTGAGAAGTAGTCACTGAAAATGGGGTGACTTCAGATGTACGAGCTGCTGTAGAGGTTGTCACAAGGGTGTGAGTGCCATGAGGAGTTGTTGAAGACAAAGTAGGTCCCGTAGAAGTTGTCAGAGCAGTGGTGATGTCACTAGAAGTTGTTGAAGATGCACTGCTCTCAGTTTCAGTCGTCATAGGGGTGGCACTGTCGGTAAGAGTGGTTGAAGATGCACTGGTCTCCGTTTGAGCTGTCACAGGGGTGGTGCTGTCACTAGCAGTTGTTGAAGACGTACTGGCATCAGCTTGAGTTGTCACAGAGGTGGTGATGTCATTAGGACTTGTTGAAGACGTACTGCTCACAGTTTGAGTTGTCACAGAGGTGGTGCTGTCACTAGGAGTTGTTGAAGATGTACTGTTCTCAGTTTGAGTTGTCGCAAGGGTGGTGCTGTCACTAGGAGTTGTTGATGATCCAGTAGTCCAAGTGTGAGTTGTCACACGGGTGGTGCTGTCACTAGCAGTTGTTGAAGATGCACTGGGCTTAGTAGGTGTTGTCTCAGGGGTGGAGCTTCCAACAGGAGTTGTTGAGGGTGCACTGGTGTCTGTTTGAGCTGTCACAGAGGTGGTGCTGTCACTAGCAGTTGTTGAAGATTGACTGGTCTCAGTAGGTGTTGTCTCAGGGGAAGTGCTGCCACGAGGAGTTGTTGAAGGTGCACTAGTCTCTATTTGAGGTATCACAGAGGTGGTGCTGTCAGTAGCACTTGTTGAAGATGCCCTGGTCTCAGTATGTGTTGTCTCAGGGGTAGTGCTGCCACTAGGAGTTGTTGAAGATGCAGTGGTCTCGGCAGGTGTTGTGACAGGGGTGGTTCTGTCAGTAGCGGTTGTTGGAGATGCACTGGTCACAGAAGGTGTCGTCATAGTAGTGGAGCTGTCACTAGTAGTCCTCGCAGATGCACTGGTATCTGTTTCAGTAGTCAAAGGTGTGGTATTGTCACTAGCAGTTGTTGAAGATGCAGAGGTGTCAATAGTGGTTTTCTCAGGTGTAGTGCTGCCACTAGTAGTTGTTGAAAAAGCACTGGTCTCAGTGGGTGTTGTCACAGGGGTTTTGCTGTCACTAGTTGTTGAAGATGCAGTGGTCTCTGTAGGGGTTTTCCCAGGTGTAGTGCTGCCAGTAGCAGTTGTTGAAAAAGCACTGGTGTCGGTAGATGTTGTCACAGGGGTGGTACTGTCAGTAGGAGTTGTTGAAGATGTGCTGGACTCAGCCGGTGTTGTCATAGTTGTGGTGCTGTCACTAGTAGTTGTTGGAGATGCACTGGTCTCCATTTGAGCTGGCACAGTGGTGGTGCTGACACTAGCAGTTGATGAAGGTGCACTGGTCTCCGTGGGTGTTGTACCAGGGGTCGTGCTGCCACTAGGAGTTGTTGAAGATGCACTGGTGTCCGTTTGAGCTGTGACCAAGGTGGTGCTGTCACTAGCAGTTGTTGGAGAGGCACTGGTCTCAGTAGGTGTTGTCTCAGGGGTGGTGCGGCCACTAGGAGTTGAAGATGCACTGGTGTCAGCAGGTGTTGTGTCAGGGGTGGTGCTGTCACTAGCAGTTGTTGGAGATGCACTGGTCTCAGTAGGTTTTGTCTCAGTGTTCGTGTTGCCACTAGGTGTTGTTGAAGATGCACTGGTGTCCATTTGAGCTGTCACAGAGGTGGTGCCGCCTGTAGCAGTTGTTGAAGATGCACTGGTCTCAGTAGGTGTTGTCTCAGCTGAAGTGCTGCCACTAGGAGTTGTTGAAGATACAGTGGTCTCGGCAGGTGTTGTGTCAGGGGTGGTGCTGTCAGTAGTAGTTGTTGGAGATGCACTGGTCTCAGTAGGTGTCGTCATAGTTGGAGTGCTGTCAGTAGTACTTATTGGAGATGCACTGGTGTCAGTAGGTGTTGTCTGAGGGGTAGTGCTGCCACTAGGAGTTCTAGAAGATGCACTGGTGTCCGTTTGAGCTGTGACAGGGGTGGTGCTGTCACTAGCAGTTATTGGAGATGCACTGGTCTCAGTAGGTGTTGTCTCAGGGGTAGTGCTGCCACTAGCAGTTATTGAAGATGCACTGGTGTCAGCAGGTGTTGTGTCAGGGGTGGTGCTGTCACTAGCAGTTGTTGGAGATGCACTGGGCCCAGTAGGTTGTGTCTCAGTGTTCGTGCTGCCACTAGGTGTTGTTGAAGATGCACTGGTGTCCATTTGAGCTGTCACAGAGGTGGTGCCGCCCGTAGCAGTTGTTGAAGATGCACTGGTCTCAGTAGGTGTTGTCTCAGCTGAAGTGCTGCCACTAGGAGTTGTGGAAGATACAGTGGTCTCGGCAGGTGTTGTGTCAGGGGTGGTGCTGTCAGTAGTAGTTGTTGGAGATGCACTGGTCTCAGTAGGTGTCGTCATAGTTGGAGTGCTGTCAGTAGTACTTATTGGAGATGCACTGGTGTCAGTAGGTGTTGTCTGAGGGGTAGTGCTGCCACTAGGAGTTCTAGAAGATGCACTGGTGTCCGTTTGAGCTGTGACAGGGGTGGTGCTGTCACTAGCAGTTATTGGAGATGCACTGGTCTCAGTAGGTGTTGTCTCAGGGGTAGTGCTGCCACTAGCAGTTATTGAAGATGCACTGGTGTCAGCAGGTGTTGTGTCAGGGGTGGTGCTGTCACTAGCAGTTGTTGGAGATGCACTGGGCCCAGTAGGTTGTGTCTCAGTGTTCGTGCTGCCACTAGGTGTTGTTGAAGATGCACTGGTGTCCATTTGAGCTGTCACAGAGGTGGTGCCGCCCGTAGCAGTTGTTGAAGATGCACTGGTCTCAGTAGGTGTTGTCTCAGCTGAAGTGCTGCCACTAGGAGTTGTGGAAGATACAGTGGTCTCGGCAGGTGTTGTGTCAGGGGTGGTGCTGTCAGTAGTAGTTGTTGGAGATGCACTGGTCTCAGTAGGTGTCGTCATAGTTGGAGTGCTGTCAGTAGTACTTATTGGAGATGCACTGGTGTCAGTAGGTGTTGTCTGAGGGGTAGTGCTGCCACTAGGAGTTCTAGAAGATGCACTGGTGTCCGTTTGAGCTGTGACAGGGGTGGTGCTGTCACTAGCAGTTATTGGAGATGCACTGGTCTCAGTAGGTGTTGTCTCAGGGGTAGTGCTGCCACTAGCAGTTATTGAAGATGCACTGGTGTCAGCAGGTGTTGTGTCAGGGGTGGTGCTGTCACTAGCAGTTGTTGGAGATGCACTGGGCCCAGTAGGTTGTGTCTCAGTGTTCGTGCTGCCACTAGGTGTTGTTGAAGATGCACTGGTGTCCATTTGAGCTGTCACAGAGGTGGTGCCGCCCGTAGCAGTTGTTGAAGATGCACTGGTCTCAGTAGGTGTTGTCTCAGCTGAAGTGCTGCCACTAGGAGTTGTGGAAGATACAGTGGTCTCGGCAGGTGTTGTGTCAGGGGTGGTGCTGTCAGTAGTAGTTGTTGGAGATGCACTGGTCTCAGTAGGTGTCGTCATAGTTGGAGTGCTGTCAGTAGTACTTATTGGAGATGCACTGGTGTCAGTAGGTGTTGTCTGAGGGGTAGTGCTGCCACTAGGAGTTCTAGAAGATGCACTGGTGTCCGTTTGAGCTGTGACAGGGGTGGTGCTGTCACTAGCAGTTATTGGAGATGCACTGGTCTCAGTAGGTGTTGTCTCAGGGGTAGTGCTGCCACTAGCAGTTATTGAAGATGCACTGGTGTCAGCAGGTGTTGTGTCAGGGGTGGTGCTGTCACTAGCAGTTGTTGGAGATGCACTGGGCCCAGTAGGTTGTGTCTCAGTGTTCGTGCTGCCACTAGGTGTTGTTGAAGATGCACTGGTGTCCATTTGAGCTGTCACAGAGGTGGTGCCGCCCGTAGCAGTTGTTGAAGATGCACTGGTCTCAGTAGGTGTTGTCTCAGCTGAAGTGCTGCCACTAGGAGTTGTGGAAGATACAGTGGTCTCGGCAGGTGTTGTGTCAGGGGTGGTGCTGTCAGTAGTAGTTGTTGGAGATGCACTGGTCTCAGTAGGTGTCGTCATAGTTGGAGTGCTGTCAGTAGTACTTATTGGAGATGCACTGGTGTCAGTAGGTGTTGTCTGAGGGGTAGTGCTGCCACTAGGAGTTCTAGAAGATGCACTGGTGTCCGTTTGAGCTGTGACAGGGGTGGTGCTGTCACTAGCAGTTATTGGAGATGCACTGGTCTCAGTAGGTGTTGTCTCAGGGGTAGTGCTGCCACTAGCAGTTATTGAAGATGCACTGGTGTCAGCAGGTGTTGTGTCAGGGGTGGTGCTGTCACTAGCAGTTGTTGGAGATGCACTGGGCCCAGTAGGTTGTGTCTCAGTGTTCGTGCTGCCACTAGGTGTTGTTGAAGATGCACTGGTGTCCATTTGAGCTGTCACAGAGGTGGTGCCGCCCGTAGCAGTTGTTGAAGATGCACTGGTCTCAGTAGGTGTTGTCTCAGCTGAAGTGCTGCCACTAGGAGTTGTGGAAGATACAGTGGTCTCGGCAGGTGTTGTGTCAGGGGTGGTGCTGTCAGTAGTAGTTGTTGGAGATGCACTGGTCTCAGTAGATGTCGTCATAGTTGGAGTGCTGTCACTAGTACTTATTGGAGATGCACTGGTGTCTGTAGGTGTTGTCTGAGGGGTAGTGCTGCCACTAAGAGTTCTGGAAGATGCACTGGTGTCCGTTTGAGCTGTGACAGAGGTGGTGCTGTCACTAGCAGCTGTTGAAGATGCAGTGGTCTCAGCAGGTGTTTTCTCAGGTATAGTGCTGCCAGTAGCAGTTGTTGAAAAAGCACTGGTGTCGGTAGATGTTGTCACAGGGGTGGTACTGTCAGTAGGAGTTGTTGATGATGTGCTGGACTCAGCAGGTGTTGTCATAGTTGTGGTGCTGTCACTAGTAGTTGTTGAAAAAGCACTGGTCTCAGTGTGTGTTGTCACAGGGGTTGTGCTGTCACTAGTAGCTGTTGAAGATGCAGTGGTCTCAGTAGGGGTTTTCTCAGGTGTAGTGCTGCCAGTAGCAGTTGTTGAAAAAGCACTGGTGTCGGTAGATGTTGTTACAGGGGTGGTACTGTCAGTAGGAGTTGTTGAAGATGTGCTGGACTCAGCCGGTGTTGTCATAGTTGTGGTGCTGTCACTAGTAGTTGTTGGAGATGCACTGGTCTCCATTTGAGCTGGCACAGTGGTGGTGCTGTCACTAGCAGTTGATGAAGGTGCACTGGTCTCCGTAGGTGTTGTCTCAGGGGTCGTGCTGCCACTAGGAGTTGTTGAAGATGCACTGGTGTCCGTTTGAGCTGTGACAGAGGTTGTGCTGTCACCAGCAGTTGTTGGAGATGCACTGGTCTCAGTAGTTGTTGTCGGAGGGCTAGTGCTGCCACTAGGAGTTGTTGAAGACGCACTGGTGTCAGCTGGTGTTGTGTCAGGGGGAGTGCTGTCACTAGAAGTTGTTGGCGATGCACTGGTCTCAGTAGATGTTGTCCCAGGGGTAGTGCTGCCACGAGGAGTTGTTGAAGATGCACTGGTGTCCGTTTGAGCTGTGACAGAGGTGGTTCTGTCACTAGCAGTTATTGGAGATGCACTGGTCTCAGTAGGTGTTGTCTCAAGGGTAGTGCTGCCACTAGCAGTTATTGAAGATGCACTGGTGTCAGCAGGTGTTGTGTCAGGGGTGGTGCTGTCACTAGCAGTTGTTGGAGATGCACTGGGCCCAGTAGGTTGTGTCTCAGTGTTCGTGCTGCCACTAGGTGTTGTTGAAGATGCACTGGTGTCCATTTGAGCTGTCACAGAGGTGGTGCCACCCGTAGCAGTTGTTGAAGAGGCACTGGTCTCAGTAGGTGTTGTCTCAGCTGAAGTGCTGCCACTAGGAGTTGTGGAAGATACAGTGGTCTCGGCAGGTGTTGTGTCAGGGGTGGTGCTGTCAGTAGTAGTTGTTGGAGATGCACTGGTCTCAGTAGGTGTCGTCATAGTTGGAGTGCTGTCACTAGTACTCATTGGAGATGCACTGGTGTCAGTAGGTGTTGTCTGAGGGGTAGTGCTGCCACTAGGAGTTCTGGAAGATGCACTGGTGTCCGTTTGAGCTGTGACAGAGGTGGTGCTGTCACTAGCAGCTGTTGAAGATGCAGTAGTCTCCGTAGGGGTTTTCTCAGGTGTAGTGCTGCCAGTAGCAGTTGTTGAAAAAGCACTGGTGTCGGTAGATGTTGTCACAGGGGTGGTACTGTCAGTAGGAGTTGTTGAAGATGTGCTGGACTCAGCCGGTGTTGTCATAGTTGTGGTGCTGTCACTAGTAGTTGTTGGAGATGCACTGGTCTCCATTTGAGCTGGCACAGTGGTGGTGCTGTCACTAGCAGTTGATGAAGGTGCACTGGTCTCCGTAGGTGTTGTCTCAGGGGTCGTGCTGCCACTAGGAGTTGTTGAAGATGCACTGGTGTCCGTTTGAGCTGTGACAGAGGTGGTGCTGTCACTAGCAGTTGTTGGAGATGCACTGATCTCAGTAGGTGTTGTCGGAGGGCTAGTGCTGCCACTAGGAGTTGTTGAAGATGCACTGGTGTCAGCTGGTGTTGTGTCAGGGGTGGTGCTGTCACTAGTAATTGTTGGAGATGCACTGGTCTCAGAAGGTGTTGCCCTAGTTGTGGAGCTGTCACTACTCGTTATCGGAGATGCAGTGGTCTCTGTTTCAGTTGTCACAGGCGTGGTACTGTCAGTAGGACTGGTTGAATATGCACTGGTCTCCGTTTGAGCTGCCACAGTGGTGGTGCTGGCACTAGCAGTTGTTGAAGATGCAGTGGTCTCAGTAGGGGTTTTCTCAGGTGTAGTGCTGCCAGTAGCAGTTGTTGAAAAAGCACTGGTGTCAGTAGATGTTGTCACAGGGGTGGTACTGTCAGTAGGAGTTGTTGACGATGTGCTGGACTCAGCAGGTGTTGTCATAGTTGTGGTGCTGTCACTAGTAGTTGTTGAAAAAGCACTGGTCTCAGTGTGTGTTGTCACAGGGGTTGTGCTGTCACTAGTAGCTGTTGAAGATGCAGTCGTCTCAGTAGGGGTTTTCTCAGATGTAGTGCTGCCAGTAGCAGTTGTTGAGAAAGCACTGGTGTCGGTAGATGTTGTCACAGGGGTGGTACTGTCAGTAGGAGTTGTTGAAGATGTGCTGGACTCAGCCGGTGTTGTCATAGTTGTGGTGCTGTCACTAGTAGTTGTTGGAGATGCACTGGTCTCCATTTGAGCTGGCACAGTGGTGGTGCTGTCACTAGCAGTTGATGAAGGTGCACTGGTCTCCGTAGGTGTTGTCTCAGGGGTCGTGCTGCCACTAGGAGTTATTGAAGATGCACTGGTGTCAGCTGGTGTTGTGTCTCGGGTGGTGCTGTCACTAGCAGTTGTTGGAGATGCAGTGGTCTCAGTAGGTGTTGTGCCTGAGGTAGTACTGCCACTAGGAGTTGTGGAAGATGCACTGGTGTCCGTTTGAGCTGTGACAGAGGTGGTTCTGTCACTAGCAGTTGTTGTAGATGCACTGGCCTCAGTACTTGTTGTCTCAGTGTTTGTGCTGCCAGTAGGAGTTGTGGAAGATGCAGTGGTGTCCATTTGAGCTGTCACAGAGGTGGTGCCGTCCGTGGCAGTTGTTGAAGATGCACTGGTCTCAGTAGGTGTTGTCTCAGCGGAAGTCCTGCCACTAGGAGTGGTCTCGGCCGGTGTTGTGACAGGAGTGGTGCTGTCACTAGTAGTTGTCGGAGATGCACTGGTCTCAGAAGGTGTTGTCATATTTGTGGAGCTGTCACTAGTCGTTATCGGAGATGCAGTGTTGTCTTTTTCAGTTGTCACAGGCGTGGTACTGTCAGTAGGATTGGTTGAATATGCACTGATCTCTGTTTGAGCTGTCACAGTGGTGGTGCTGGTACTAGAAGTTGTTGAAGAGGCAGTGGTCTCAATAGGGGTTTTCTCAGGTGTAGTGCTGCCACTAGTAGTTGTTGAAAAAGCACTGGTCTCAGTGGGTGTTGTCACAGGGGTTGTGCTGTCACTAGTAGCTGTTGAAGATTCAGTGGTGTCAGTAGGGGTTTTATCAGTTGAAGTGCTTCCACTAGCAGTTGTTGAAAAAGCACTGGTGTCGGTAGATGTTGTCACAGGGGTGGTACTGTCAGTAGCAGTTGTTGAATATGTGCTGGACTCAGCAGGTATTTTCACAGTTGTGGTGCTGTCACTAGTAGTTGTTGGAGAGGCACTGGTCTCCGTTTGAGCTGGCACAGTGGTGGTACTGTCACTAGCAGTTGTTGAAGGTGCACTGGTCCTCGTAGGTGTTGTCGCAGGGGTCGTGCTGCCAGTAGGAATTGTTGAAGATGCACTGCTGTCTGCAGGTGTCGTGTCAGGAGTGGTGCTGTCACTAGCAGTTGTTGAAGCTGCACTTGTGTCAGTAGGTGTTGTCTCAGAGGTAGTGCTGCCATTAGGAGTTGTTGAAGACGCACTGGTGTCCGTTTGAGCTGTCACAGAGGTGGTGCTGTCACTCGCAGTTGTTGGAGATGCACTGGCCTCAGTAGTTGTTGTCGGAGGGGTAATGCTGCCACTAGGAGTTGTTGAAGATGCAGTGGTGTCCGTTTTAGCTGTCACAGAGGTGGTGCCGTCCGTAGCAGTTGTTGAAGATGCACTGGTCTCAGTAGGTGTTGTCTCAGCTGAAGTGCTGCCAGTAGGAGTTGTTGAAGATGCAGTGGTCTCGACCGGTGTTGTGACAGGGGTGGTGCTGTCAGTATAAGTTGTTGGAGACGCACTGGTCTCAGTAGGTGTCGTCATAGTTGGACTGCTGTCACTAGTACTTATTGGAGATGCACTGGTCTCAGTAGGTGTTGTCTGAGGGGTAGTGCTGCCACTAGGAGTTCTGGAAGATGCAGTGGTGTCCGTTTGAGCTGTGACAGAGGTGGTGCTGTCACTAGCAGTTGTTGAAGATGCAGTGATCTCAGTAGGTGTTGTGCCGGGGGTAGTGCTGCCACTAGGAGTTGTTGAAGATGCCCTGGTCTCTGTTTGAGCTGTCACAGAGGTGGTGCTGTCCGTAGCAGTTATTGTAGATGCACTGGTCTCCGTAGGTGTTGTCTCAGTGGTAGTGCTGCCACTAGGAGTTGTTGAAGATGGAGTGGTCTCGGCCGGTGTTGTGACAGGGTTGGTGCTGTCAGTAGTAGTTGTTGGAGATGCACTGGTCTCAGAAGGTGTTGTCCTAGTTGTGGAGCTGTCACTACTAGTTATCGGAGATGCAGTGGTCTCTGTTTCAGTTGTCACAGGCGTGGTACTGTCAGTAGGACTCGTTGAATATGCACTGGTCTCCGTTTGAGCTGTCATAGTGGTGATGCTGGCACTAGCAGTTGTTGAAGACGCAGTGGTCTCAGTAGGGGTTTTCTTAGGTGTAGTGCTGCCAGTAGCAGTTGTTGAAAAAGCACTGGTGTCTGTAGATGTTGTCACAGGGGTGGTACTGTCAGTAGGAGTTGTTGAAGATGTGCTGGACTCAGCAGGTGTTGTCATAGTTGTGGTGCTGTCACTAGTAGTTGTTGGAGATGCACTGGTCTCAGTACATGTTGTGCCTGGGGTAGTGCTGCCACTAGGAGTTGTTGAAGATGCAGTGTTCTCCGTTTGAGCTGTCACAGATGTGGTGATCTCGCTCGCAGTTGTTGGAGACGCACTGGTCACAATAGGTGTTGTCGCAGGGGTGGTGGTCTCTTTGGGAGTTGTTGAAGTTCCAGTGCTCTGATGAGGTGTTGTCTTATTGTTGTTCCTGTCAGTATCATTTCTTAAGTTTGCACTAGCGTTTGTAGGATTATTTTCTGTGTTGTTAGTTTTCACCTGAAATGTTGCACATGTAACTTCCATACCATCTGTATTCCTCTCTGATAGCCATTGGCACTGGGAGTCCTGGAGATTTTTCTCAGATATCTCCCCTCCTCCATCCCAAACAACACTGGTCTCACTGAGGTCTGAAAGAGAGAAATGGAAGTTAGTCTCGACCACCTTCTTGTTTCACAGTCTAGACATCAGGCATCATGACTCACTTCACATAGAGGTGAAGCAAGAAGATTGGGGGTTAAGGGATGAGGTCTGAAGGTCTTCGGGGACGTCAGAGTATGTCAAATTGTGCAGGTGAAGGAAGTTCATGTCCAATTCAGGGGTCAGATTTCTGGGAAGTAACTATTTCCATGTGACTAAGTCCTCTCCAGTGCAATGTGAGCACTATTGACAGATGCCACTTCCAGCCTGACCCAAACAACTTCCCTCATGTTCCTGATTGCTCTGCCAGTTGGAGGCAGATGGTGAGGAGGCCAAGGAGAATAGTGAAGCCTTAGGAAGAAGGATCCTAGGTCCCTGAATCACCATGTGAAGGAAATCTCCCTGCCAACCAGGACCATCTGCCTTGTATTGTTACAGGAGCAAGAAAAACACCTACTGTGGTTCAGCCATTATACATTTGGGGCGTATTTGTTATAGCAAATACAAAAATATCTTAACGGATATAGTGAAGAGCTTTGTTTAACCATAGGAACAGGTACAGTTACTTTGGTCATTCTAAAAAAATTCAAACCCATAGTATTAATATTTTATGTTAAAGAATCTCTTCACATTTGCAATTCAATATATTTGTTATGGTCAAGAGAATTTGGCCTATTGGAATAACGTGCCAACCTTGCAGTTTCAATTTAAAATATGTAATCGAGGAGATCTTGTCAAGATGGTGGTGTAAGCAGACTCTGAACTCATCTTCTCCCACAAACACAATCAGGTTACAACTATTTTTGGATAAATTACCCTGGAGAGAAAACGGAAAACTGGATAAAAAGAAACTTCACAACAAGGGACAGTCCTGACTAAGGCAGAAGAGGCAGAAATTCCTGCTGGAGAAGAAAAAGCCACCTTTGGGAGCAGCGGAACTTCTCAGCTGGCCAGGCAGGAGCCACCCTAAGGTATGCAGCCCTCCCTGGAGGACTGAGGTCCCGAGCAGGGCTGCTACTGTGATAAGCATCCTTCAGACTCAGACCAACTGAGATGGCAGTCTTACTATCTGGCTTTGCTGGTTATTAGCTGCAGTGAGGATACACCCAGAAAAGCTATTGGCAAAAGCCACAATGTCCCGGGTCTTGAAGGGCCCATGCACAGACTCACTCATTGTAGCAACCTAAAATCACCAAAGAGGTTGACAGTCCTTTGGTGAAACGAGACTCACCTGGTGGGTTTTGGGAGCATTTTGATGAGAGGAGGGACCTCTCGGGAGACTGAGACATTGGTGGGGCCCATTGTTCTGAACGGGTCCAGGTGTGCTGACCCGGACCTCAGTGGGCCCCATTGAGTTCATCCCTTGGCCCTTTAGCCCAGGGGTCTGCCATGCCCACTGGAGTGCAGATTTGATCCAGTTCAGCCAGGGCAGGCAGACCACCCTAGGGACTGGCCCCGCCTGAGAGCAGGCCCTCAGGCTACTTTTCAGCCTGCATTGACTGGGTGCCTTGATCCTCTACAGGCAGGCAAGGGTGTCTGCCTCTGTGGGGCGGGGCCTGTGTGAAGATCAGGTGAACTGTGGGGGGCATTGGTGGAGGGGTGGGGGCCTCTGCAGTGTGGCATCAGGGTGCGCTCCAGGGGGTTGAGAAGCGTGCTCGATGAGGTCTGTGTTGACAGTGTGTGTGGTCCTGTGGGGGGTGAGGCTTACCAGTGGCAGTAGACCTGTGCTTCACAAATAGCCATGAAAAGGATCAGCCGCACCTTCCAAAGCCTGAAACAATTGAGTGCTCCCTGCCTAGGGCCAGCCCCACTCAGCAGCACTCCTAAGAGAACTGACAACAGCCTTGTAGGCCTGAGGCCTATCACAACTGTACGCCCCTGAGCCTAGCAACCAGCTACAATGGCTACCAACCCAATTAAGAGGAAAACTGCAATAGGAGTGTGCTGATAGACTTTGTAGCCAGCGGTGCTGAGGCTTCCCAAACCAGATTTACAAACAGCTGGCCAGGGAAGGAAAGACTAGACTCCCTGTGTACCTGCAGTGGGAGCAACCCTGACACAGCAGAAGGACACAAGTAGCCCACAAAGGGGTCACTCTTGGATCTTCTGGGACTGGTGATGAGAGGGAAGCACACTGCTGGGCCTCATAAGGCATATCATACATAAGGCCACTTCTCCAAGATCAGGAGACATAGCTAACTTACCTAATACATAGAAATAAGCATAGAGAAAGAAGCATAATGAGGAGACAAAGGAATACTTTCCAAGCAGGGGAACAGGACAAAATCCGAGAAAAAGGACTAAATGAAACAGAAACAAGCGACCTACTCGACAAAGAGTTCAAATAAAATATCATGAGGAAGCTCACAGATATTGGGAGAAGACTGGATGAACACAGTGAGCACAACAGGAAAGAACTGGAAGATATATATATAAAAAAAAAAACAATCAGAAATGAAGAATACAATACTGGAAATGAGAAATTCACTAGAGGGACTCAATAGCAGAGTAGAGGATGCAGAAGAGTCGATCAGCGAGCTAGATGAAAAACTAGAGGAAGTCACCCAGGCAGAACGGAAAAAAAGAAAAAAGAATTAGACAGAATGAGAACAGTCTAAGGGAACTCTGGGACAATGGCAAGCATGCTAACATTCGGATTATAGGTGTCCCAGAAGGAGAAGAGAGAGACAAAGGGGCAGAAAATTTATTTGAAGAAATAATAGATGAAAATTTTCCTAATCTGAGGAAGGAAACAGACATCCAAGTTCAGGAAACAGAGAGCTCCAAACAAGGTAAGCCCAAAGAGGCCCACACCAAGACATATCATAATTAAAATGTCGAAAATTAAGGATAAAGAGAGAATCCTAAAAGCAGCAAGAGAAAGGCCACAAGTGACATATAAAGGGAAGCCCATCAGGCTATCAGCAGACTTCTCAGCCGAGACCCTACAGGCGAGAAGAGAATGGCACGACATATTTAAAGTGCTAAAAGGAAAAAACCTGCAGCCAAGAATACTCTATCCATCAAGGCTGTCATTCAGAATGGAAGGAGAGATAAAGAGCTTCCCAGACAAGCAAAAATTAAAGCAGTTTATCACCAAGAAACGAGTCCTACAACAAATGCTAAAGGGACTTATTTAAGTGGGAAAGCAATGACTACAAACAGAGATAAAAAAAAATTATCAAAAAAAACAAAACAACAACAACAACAAAACCACTTGTAACAGCAACAATAAAATCACTTGTAAAGGTAAAAATATAACTACCTGTGAAGATGATATCAAGGTTAAAAGACAAATGTACTAAAATCACCTATTTCAATGATAAGAGGGTAATGGATAGACGCACACTAAGCAAGAGACTATATATGACTTGAAAAACATAAAACATGGGAGGAAGGGAGTGAAAAAGTAGAGCTGTTAGAAAGAGGTCAAGCTAAAGAGTCTGTCAACTCAATATAGACTGTTATATATGTAGAATATTAAATAGGATCCTCATGGTAATCACAAGTCAGAAACATATAATAAGCAAGAAAAAAAGTAAGACAAAAGAATTCAAAGGTATTGCTAAAGACAGCCATCAAACCACAAGGGAAGAGAGCAAGAGAAAAAGACAGGAACAGAGAAGAACTACTAAAACACCCAGAAAAAAAAGTAACAAAATGGCAATAAATACATATTTATCAATAGCTACTTTAAATGTCAATGGACTAAACGCTCCAATGAAATGCCATAGGGTGGCCAATTGGATAAAAAGACAAGACCCATGTATATGCTGCATACAAGAGACACACTTCAGACCTAAAGACACTCACAAACTGAAAGTGAAAGGATGGAAAAAGATAATCCATGCAAATGGCAAAGAAAAGAAAGCGGGGGTAGCAATACTTATATCAGACAAAATAGACTTAAAAAAAAACTGTAACAAGAGACAAAGACGGGCACTACATAATGATAAAGGGAACAATCCAACAAGAAAATATAACACTTGTAAATATCTATGCACCCAACATAGGAACACCTAAATATATAAAGCAATTATTAACAGACATAAAAGGAGAAATAGACAGTAACACAATAATAGTAGGGGACTTTAACACTCCACTTACACCAATGGATAGATCATCCAAACAGAAGATCAATAAGGAAACATTGGCCTTAAAGGACATGTTAGACCAGATGGACTTAGTAGATATATAGAGAACATTCCATCCAAAAACCACAGAATACACATTCTTTTCAAATGCTCATGGAACATTCTCCAGGTTTGATCACATGTTAGGACACAAAACAAGTCTCAATAAATTTAAGAAGATGGGAATAATACCATGCATCTTTTCTGACCACAAAGGTATGAAACTAGAAATCAACTACAGGAAGAAAACAAGAAAAGCCACAAAAATGTGGAGATTAAACAAAATGCTATGGAACAACGATTTGGTCAATGAAGAAATCAAAGGAGAAAGCAAAAAATTCCTGGAGACAAATGAAAATGAGACTACAACATGCCAAAATCTGTGGGATACAGCAAAAGCAGTTGTAAGAGGGAAGTTTATAGCAATTCAGGCCTACCTCAACAAAGTAGAAAAATCCCAAATAGACAATCTAAAAGTGCATCTAAAGGTACTGGAAAAAGAACAACAAACAAAGCCCAAAATCAGCAGAAGGAAGGAAATAAAAATCA
The DNA here is from genome assembly GCF_037783145.1 of Equus przewalskii. Lineage (NCBI taxonomy): Eukaryota > Metazoa > Chordata > Mammalia > Perissodactyla > Equidae > Equus > Equus przewalskii. The sequence continues at coordinate 9,067,961 of NC_091842.1, read as the reverse complement.
GAGCAGAAATAAATGAAACAGAGACTAAAAAACAATAGAAAAAATTAATGAAACCAAGAGCTGGTTCTTTGAAAAGATAAACAAGATTGACAAACCCTTAGCTAGACTCACCAAGAAAAAAAGAGAGAAGGCTCAAATAAATAAAATCAGAAATGAAAGAGGAGAGATTACAACAGAAACCTCAGAAATACAAAAGATAATAAGAGAATACTGTGAAAAGCTATACGCCAACAAATTGAATAATCTAGAAGAAATGGATGAATTCTTAGAAACATACAACGTTCCAAAACTGGGCCAAGAAGAAGCAGAAAATTTGAATAGACCAATCACCAATAAGGAGATTGAAACAGCAATAAAAAACCTCCCCCAAAATAAAAGTCCAGGACCAGATGGCTTCCCTGGTGAATTCTACCAAACATTCAAAGAAGACTTAACACCTATCCTTCTCAAACTCTTCCAAAAAATTGAAGTGGAGGGGAGCCTTCCTAACTCATTCTACGAAGCCAACATTATCCTGATACTAAAACCAGACAAGGACAACACAAAAAAAGAAAATTACAGGCCAATATCACTGATGAACATCGATGCAAAAATCCTCAACAAAATACTAGCAAATCGAATACAACAATACACAAAAAACATCATACATCATGATCAAGAGGGTTTCATTCCAGGGATGCAGGGATGGTTCAACATCCGTAAATCTATCAACTTGATACACCACATTAACAAAATGAAGAATAAAAATCACATGATCATCTCACTAGATGCAGAGAAAGCATTTGACAAGATACAGCATCCATTTATGATAAAAACTCTAAATAAAATGGGTATAGAAGGAAAATACCTCAACATAATAAAGGCCATATATGACAAACCCACAGCAAATATCATTCTTAATGGAGAAAAACTGAAAGCTATCCTTTTAAAAACAGGAACCAGACAAGGATGCCCACTGTCACCACTCTTATTTAACATAGTATTGGAAGTCCTAGCCAGAGCAATCAGGCAAGAAAAAGAAATGAAAGGGATCCACATTGGAAAAGAATAAGTGAAACTGTCACTCTTTGCAGACGACATGATTTTATATCTAGAAAACCCTAAAGAATTCACTAAAAAGCTTTTAGAAATAATAAAGGAAAACAGTTAAGTTGCGGGATACAAAATCAACGTACAAAAATAGGTTGCGTTTCTATACACTAACAATGAAGTAGCAGAAAGAGAAAGTGAGAATACAATCCCATTTACAATTGCAACAAAAAGAATAAAATATCTAAGAATAAACTTAACCAAAGAGGTGAAAGATCTGTATACTGAAAACTATAAAACATTGTTGAAAGAAATCGAAGAAGACACAAAGAAATGGAAAGATATTCCGTGCTCTTGGATTGGAAGAATTAACATCGTCAAAATGTCCATACTTCCTAAAGCAATCTACAGATTCAATGCAATCCCTATCAAAGTTCCAACAGCATTTTTCACAGAAACAGAACAAAGAATCTTAAAATTATAAGGAACAACAAAAGACCCCAAATAGCCAAAAGATTCCTGAGAAAAAAGAACAAAGCTGGAGGTGTCACACTCCCTGACTTCAAAATATACCACAAAGCCATAGTAACCAAAATAGCATGGTACTGGCACAAAAACAGACACACAGATCAATGGAACAGAATTGAGAGCCCAGAAATAAACCCACACATTTATGGACAGCTAATATTTGACAAGGGAGCCAAGAGCATACGATGGAGAAAGGAGAGTCTCTTCAATAAATGGTGTTGGGAAAACTGGACAGCCACATGCAAAAGAATGAAAGTAGACCGTTCCCTTACACCATGCACAAAAATCAACTCAAAATGGATTAGAGACTTGGATGTAAGACACAAAACCATGAAACTTCTAGAAGAAAACATATGCAGTACGCTCTTTGACATCGGTCTTAGCAGCATATTTTCAAGTACCATGTCTGACCGGGCAAGGGAAACAAAAGGAAAAATGAACAAATGGGACTACATCAAACTAAAAAGCTTCTGCACAGCCAAGGAAACCATCAACAAAACAAAAAGACAACCTAACAATTGGGAGAAGATATTTGTAAACCATAAAGCAGATAAGGGGCTATATGCAAAATATACAAAGAACTCATACAGCTCAACAACAAAAAAACTAACAACCCAATTAAAAAATGGGCAAAAGAGCTGAACAGAGATTTCTCCAATGAAGATATATGGATGGCCAACAGGCACATGAAAAGATGCTTAACATCATTAACTATCAGGGAAATACAAATCAAAACTACAATGAGGTATCATCCCACTCCAGTCAGAATGGCTATAATTAACAAAACAGGAAACAACAAATGTTGGAGAGGATGTGGAGAGAAGGGAACCCTTGTGCACTACTGGTGGGAATGCAAACTGGTGCAGCCACTATGGAAAGCAGTATGGAGTAGCCTCAGAAAATTAAGAATAGATCTACATATGATCCAGCTATTCCACTGCTGGGTATTTATCCACAGAACTTGAAAACACAAAGGCATAAAGATACTTGCACCCCTATGTTCATTGCAGCATTATACACAATAGCCAAGACTTGGAAGCAACCTAGGTGCCCATCAAGGCACGAATGGATAAAGAAGATGTGGTATTTATACACTATGGAATACTACTCAGCCATAAGAAATGATGAAATCCGGCCATTTGTGACAATGTTGATGGACCTTGAGGGTATTACGCTGAGTGAAATAAGTCAGAGGGAGAAAGTAAAATACTGTATGATCTCACTCATAAGTAGAAGAAAAAAATAACAACAATCAAACACATAGCAATGGAGAATGGATTGGTGGTTACCATGGGGGGGAAGGCAAAAGGGGTGATTAGGCTCACATGTGAGGGGATGCACTATAATTAGTTTTTGGGTGGTGAACGTGATGTAATCTACACAGAATTCGTAATATATTATGATGCGCATCCGAAAGCTATATAATGTTATAATCCAATGTTACTGCAATTAAAAATAAATAAAATTTTTAAAAAGATGGAACATTCTATCTTAACTTCAAATGTTAAGCTTGCTAGTTATTCAGGATTACATCAACCCTGAAAAAAAATAAAATAAAATAAAATAAAATAAAATAAAATAAATATATAATTGAGTGATTGATTTAGACATGTGATTTTACATTAAAATCTTGCTAAGGCTGTAAACAGAATTAGAACATTTAAGAGAACTTTAGATTTGCCACACATATACATTTAATTTATTAGGTTTGTAAAATTACTTAAGCTTGGGGAAGTTTTAAAAAATATGCATTTAATGTATTAGATTTATGGAGTTTCTTGAGTACTTGGAAAGATTTTATTTATTAATCCAACAATTGAAGTCTTTCAATAGGAAATGTAATGTCTTAATTTTATAAATGCAACTTTAAATGTTTAAAGGAATTTAATTAGCCAAGTATGTAAAATAGATTAAATGCTAATCGAAGGCTCTCATCAAAGCAATCGTACTTCTGCTTCTGGCCAAAATAGAGTAACGGGGGTCAGATTTACCCTCCTGCCTGAAACAACACTCAACCCCCAAATAACCTCATAACCATACAATAGATATGAAACGATGACTTTCAGCACCCTGGATAGCAGGCAACAAAGAAGAGTGATTCCTGAGAGATGGAAAACAACTGAGGGAGCCCTACAATCACCCTTAGCTTACTGACTTGAGAGAGTTTCCAGGCAGGAGTGCAAAGAAGCTGACCCAGATGGAGCCCAGCAGACCTCTGGAGTTGAGGAGATGCAGGCGAGACTCTTGGGAGATGAAGACAGCCAGTGTTCTAGGACAGAGCTCCTGGAGAGGAGAGAGCTGCACACAGAGGTCCCTGGAGATTCCCAAAGGGTGCTCCTTGAGTATTAAGCACTGCACTGATCAGAACATACTTAAGAAGAAGCTACCCCCAAAAGGGGGGGAGACCATTGCAAAAGATGAGAAGGAACAGGACTTGGATCTCACGTAGGGGCGGGAACAGTGCTGTTCCCACTAGCCGAACTGGAACAACGCATGAGTCACAGGGCGCTTGTTAAAGTACTCAGGAAGATCTTGCTTCAGGAATGGGAAAAACAGCCCTACACTGAGATTTCTCAGGACTTGCCCAAGAAATTCTAAAAAACAAGAGAAGAAAGAGGAGGAGGAGAAGAAAAAGAAGGAAGAGGAGGAGAAGAAGAAGAAAAAGAAAAAGAAAAAGGTTTGATTTTGGAATAATTAATGCTCACACATGGTACAAACAAAACTTGAGTTTTGTACCATGTGTGAAAAGGCATACTCTGAAAATAAGCCTTTCTCCCATCTTTTCTCCTAACTCTCTTTGTCAAAATCTACTATTACTGGTTTCTTGTGAAGCCTTTTGTGGATGTTATATACGTCTATAAGCACTTAAGAAAATATGGAAGCAACCCAAGTGCCCATCAATAGATGAAGGGATAAAGAAGATGTGGTGTGTATATATATATATATATGTATAATGGAATACTACTCAGCCATAAAAAAGACAAAATCTTGCCATTTGCAACAACATGGATGGAAATTGAGGGTGTTATGCTAAGCAAGATAAGCCAGACAGAGAAAGACAAATACCATAGGATTTCACTCATATGTGGAAGATAAACATATAGATAAGGAAAACAGATTAGCGCTTACTAGAGGGGAAGGGGATGGGGAGGAGGCAAAAAGGGGTAAGGGGGCACATATGTATGATGACAGATAAAAACCACACTATTGGTGGTGAACACAAGGCAGTCTACACAGAAACTGATATTTAATAATGTACACCTGAAATTACACAATGTTATAAGCCAATATGACCTCAATAAAATTTTTTTTTAAAGTATGGTTGCATACTATACATATGGTTAAGCGTCTAGATTTTTTCACTGACTATCTTGGACATCCATAGCAGCACAAATTAAGCTGCCACCTTCTTTTTAATGACTGTTCCATGGTATAAGTGTACTATAATTTATTTAATCCATCTCCTAGAGATGGACATTAGGCTGTGTGGCAGGCAGAACTTTGGCCCCCATGACCTCCGCCCCATGGTGTTACTTCTTAGAATATGTTACGTCACATGGTGGAAGGGTCTTTGTATGTATAACTATAGGTACTAACCAGTTGACTAATTAGTTAAAACAGGGAGATTATGCTGGATTATCAGGGCAGGTCCAATGTTATCACATGAGCCCTTAAGAGCAGAGGGCGGGAGGGGCCCACCCAGTGGTATAGTGGTAAAGTTCATGTGCTCAGCTTTGGCAGCCCAGGGTTTGCAGGTTCTGATCCCAGGCGTGGACCTAAGCAAGAGCTTGTCAAGCCATGATGTGGCAGGCGTCCCACATATAAAGTAGAGGAAGATGGGCATAGATAGTAGCTCAGGGCCAGTCTTCCTCAGCAAAAAGAGGATTGGCGGCAGATGTCAGCTCATGGCTAATCGTCCTCAAAAAAAAAAAACAACAGAGCTAACATCTGTTGCCAATCTTCCTCAAAAAAAAAAAAAAGCAGAGGGCAGGAGCAGAAGAGAAATCAGAGAAATTCAAAGCATGAGGACAAGCCATTGCTGGCTTTGCAGATGGAGGGTGATGAGGATTTTAGGTTGGTTACTTTGAAAACTGCACATGAGAAACAGGCTCCGAGGACTGGAATTTTGCTTGTCCTTTTGAGAGACATTTGCATTTGTGAAGGAAGGGGGATGACCTTGTAGGGACCTGAAATTGGCCACCCCAAGATATGTCTCTTTGGCATCAGGATTGTTTTGGGGCTGATTGCTTTTGATAAACTGGGACAGGGAAGGAGGCTCTGAGGAATGGAACTTGCCCTTGTTGGGACACATTTACATTTCTAAGGTAAATCTCTATCTGTAAAGGTGTCTCCCTTTCTGTACCAGGAAGAAGAAGAGAGATGACCTTATCCCTAGAAACTCTTAATGGGGAAGGCAAGAAGTTGGTTGCTGTCTGGCAATCTCATGTAACTGATTTAGGGTGGTGGCTTCTGACCTTTACTTAATCCGATTTGATTCTTGTCTAAAAGTCTTGGGATCACCCAACGACCAGACCCTACCTGCACTGATACCATTTTAACTTTCTTTTTTTCATGTTCTTTCCTTTGTCTTGTAAAGAAATGACCCATATACCCATGCCTTATAAAATTAGCCCTAACCCTCAACTCGGGGCAGCCGCAGGAGCTCTGACTGCCCGTGGGTCCTGTCCCCACACACCAGCTCTGCCTGCCCATGGGTCCTGTCCCCATGCCAGCGGGGGCAGCAGCAGCTGCTCTGCCTGCCCGTGGGCCCTGTCCCCATGCCAGCGGGGGCAGCAGAAGCAGTGGCAGCAGAAGCTCTGACTGCCCATGGGCCCTGTCCCCATGTTATTCCGTACTATTCTCCAAATAAAAGAGCACTACTGCCAGATCTTGAGAGTCCAAGAAATCTTTCTTTCGACGACTCGGCTCACCGACCCCGCATCAGAGGGGGCCTCATGGCGAGCTCAATTCTGCCAACAGCTTGAATGAGTTTGGAAGTGGACTCCTCCACAGAGAACCCAGCAAGGAACACAATTCTGCTGACACCTTGGTTTCAGCCTGGCAAGCACCTAGCTGAACCACACCTGTACCTAGACTTCTGACTCATCAAACTATGAGATAAGAAAAGGCTGTTGTTTTAAGTGACTAACTGTGTGATACTTTGTCATGGCAGCAATAAAAAAGTGACGTAGCCAGGTCCTATCTTTTACTGGAGTGAATATGGCTACCCTTGCACACACGACTTTGTACGGGTATGTGAGTGCATAGCTAGGGTAAATTCCTTAACATAGAAGATGTAGGTGAAAGAGCAGAAGCTCTGAATGTTGTGTTACTTCTTTCCCAGGCCTTCTATAGAATTGTACCAATTGCATTCCCTCCACCTTTCTGTGTCAATTCTGTGTCAATGTCGGGGAAACCACTCCCCGATGGCCCATATGCTGTCTAGCTTTTTGATTCTTGGTGACTGTCATGGGTTGAGTTGTGTCCCCTCAAAAGATAATTGAAATCTTAGCTCCTAGTACCTTGGAATGTGACCTTTTTTGGAGACAGTTCACTACAGAGGTAATCAAGTTAAAATGAGGTCATTAGGGTGGGCTCTAATCCAATATGGCTGTGTCCTCATAAAAAAGGGAAATTTGGGCAGAGACAGACAGACACACAGAGAGGGAAGACAATGTGAAGACACAGGGAGAGGAGATGGCCAGGTGACTAGAGGATGCATCTACAAGCCACTGACCCCAAGGATGGCTGGTAAAGGCCAGAAGGCAGAAGAGGCAAGGAAGGATGCTCCTTTGGAGCTACCAGACAGAGCATGGCCCGTTAGCACCTGGGTTCCAGTCTCTAGAACTTCGAGACAATGAGTTTGTGTTGTTTTAAGCCACCCTGTTTATGGGGCTTACACCAGACACAATGGATTAGGGCCATGCAATGGGTTAAAGATAGTAACTCTTTGTAGTTTTAAGTTTTCCCACCTCTTGCCCACACCCTCTCCTTCTTGAAGGATTATATTCCATGGCTTCTGGGTTACTGCACTGTTTTCCTCCCTCCCGTCGGGCCATTCCTTCTAGGCATCCTTTGTGGGATCTGACATGCCCTGGGGCTCCACCCTGAGCTCTCCTTGCTTCATTATCCAGGGTAAGCTCATGGCTTTACACATCACCTGCACTCTGATGACTCCCATGTGTGTCTCTTGCTCTGGCCTCCCCTCTCAATGGCAGACTGATTCCTATTTTCGTCTTGACATCTCCAGGTGATGTTAATTAGGCATCCCAGACTTGTCCAAAACAGAACCCCTAATTTCTCTGCTAGATCCCTCTCAGAAAATACCCTTCTATTAGTTGCTGAAGGCCAGCATCTCAGAAAGCGTTCTAATTCTCTTCCCCCCACACGTCCCACATCTACTCCATGAACCAGACCTACTGGAGCATATCTTGAACGTGTCCACTTCTTTCCATTTCTCTTGTAACCACCAGGTCGGCACTGATGTTATTCTCACCCCAATTACTACCACGGCCTCCTGCCCCATCTCCTTGCTTCTTGTCAGTACAAGAGATTTTCACATATTGAGGGATATAGGGTAACTATTCAGGTTCAAGACTGATTTGACTTGAACTAAAAAGCCTGACTTACGGCCTATCAAACATACGTTGTACATCTGCTTAACCATTAAAGTAAAGAATGCACTCTCTTAAGATAAGAATGCATACTTCCCCTTCTACACCCTATTGGTAATGCCTGGGTTAGTCCCTTTTCCTGACATCGGTGTCATGTTGACCTCCTAATTTGCAAGTGAATAACTCTTTGAAACTCTGATGAAAATGTACCATGGGTGTGTTTAATGTATGTTCTTTGTTCTAAAAAGATAGAAGACTGTAGTGAAACCCATGCTTCTCTGAAACACCTTCTAAGGCCTTCCTGGGTTAGAATCCTCACTCTGGCTCATAATAAACTCACCCTAATTTTGATTTACAGGCTGATTATGGATTATTTTTGTCAACACAGGGATGAGTGAAAGGGCCCAGGGTGGGTGTGGGCTGCAGGGTGGGCAGGGTGGAAGGGTCAGAAGGGCACATTCTAGACAGATGACTGAGCACCCAGGCCTTGGTCCCATTCGTACTGGGTGTGGGAGGTGAGACAGCACTTGCTGAGGCTGGATAGTGCTGAGCAGGGCAGAGGACATTGTGTTGAGATGCAGTATAACCAGGGTGTGCTGGAAGGAGGTGGCCTGGTGGTTGCAAGAGGTTGTGTCTGTCAGGAAGAGTGAGATGCAGGCTGCTAGGCACCTCCTCCAGGCCCACACCCATCCGGGCATCCCCAGCCCAGGAGCCTGAGGAAGGATGAGGCTCTGGGTCCCCAGAGAGGAGACATGGGACAGTCAAATGTCACTCAAAGCTGGCCAGGTCTCTATAGACCAGCTGATGCCAGGCCCAGACAGGGGACCACAGAATCTTGGAGAGCAGGAGCAGAGTCCAAAAGGCCCCATTTCACAGAGAGGGAGACTGAGGCTAGAGATGCAGTGAGCCACAGCATGCAGAATGTGGGAAGAGGCCAAGGGTGGGGGGTGGAGAGAAGAAGAAAGGGAAGAGAGAGGGAAGGGGAGGGAGGGACCAGAAAGAGGGAAGAGAGAAGCAGGAAGAAAGAAAGGAGGGAGCAGGGGGTGGAGGGATGACAGGGAGCTGGAAAGATCCCTAGCTAAGGCCCATCACGGAACCAGGAAGAAGGTGTCATTCTTACCAGTAACAAGATGGCAGCTCGGGGTGACATCACATTGGGAGTCTGTGCTAAGTGACAGCGTTCAGGTCTGTGAATCAGTCCTTTTGAGCAAGCTAAGTCACTGCTGCACTCTGCCCAGCCTCCCTGCCCCTATTTCTGCCCCCATTCTCTTCATTAGCCTGGGCAGCCCCAGGCAGGCCCCCAGAGAAGGCCCTGCCTACTGTAGATGGGTTTGGGCCAAGGAGGCTCCAGGCCTAGGGACAGGCTCAGGTGTACTTTCTCCCCCTCCCCCATCCCGTTTCCTCCCTGGAGAAGAGCTAGCCAGCAGCTGGGCCAGGGGGACCGGGAGCCCCCACTGCTCCTGACGTGAGCTCAGGGCAGGACAAAGTCCAGGACATGGAGGTTTGAATGTCATCTACAGGGCCCAGAGTGCACCCTGCTTCTGCCTGCAAGCTCCCTTCTCTCCCAGGATGACCAACGTTTGGTTTCTGCCTTGGTTCCCCTCCCTTTTTCTCTGGGGGCAGGTGAGGGGCAGAGGGAGCTCTGGGAGGGTCCCACCAGGACCCACTGTCATCCTCTGCTGACCTGAGCCCTGTCCCCACAGCCACAGAGCCTAGAGCAGCTGAGTTGGAAGGAAACTTAAAGGTTCCAACCCTTGTCCTTTATGGGGAGAAACTGAGGCCAGAGAAGATCTGGGTTGCCCCACGGCTGTTTCATGGCAGGATTAGAATCTGGGCCTCCTGAAACCCCATCTTGTGCCCATTTAGCTACAGCAGTGGCCTCTCTCCTGGTTCTGGGACACCTGATAGCCCCCTGACATCCTAGGGGCACAAGGCAGGGGTGGGGTGATGCCAACAGCGGCAGGACAGAGTTAGAGAGCGCGGAGATTCAAGGCATTTGTCTCGTGTTATGTGAGGAAGACCCGGGGCATTTGGTGCAGGGGTGAAGGGGCAGAGGGGATTGGAAGGACACATTTGAGGAGTAAGGACAGGCCCCAACATTGGCTGAGCGTCTGCCACATGCCAGAGATGATGCCCTGCTGATTCCGTCTAATCCTCCAGCCCTGGGGAGCAGGCCTTATTCCCACTTCCTGGAGATGAAACTGAGGCTCACAGAAGCTCCCTTGGAGGAGCTCCAAAGCCCAGCTCTTCTCCCAAATCTCGTGGGGAGGGGAAAGAAGAAGGCGAGGGGCGTGTGGTGAGCTCCAGGCGGAGGGCACCCTGACCTGGGCCCCAGGAGGCAGCCCACCCTCGGGCAGATCCAGGAGAGAGCTGGCAGGGCTGGGGCTGGGAGGGCAGCGAGGCGGGGGGTCACTCACCATGCTCAGCAGCAGCATAGGGGGACAGGAGCTGGAGGACAAGGGCTGCTAGGCAGAACGTCATTGTCGCTAGTCTCGACATTGGACCTCGGAGGGCTGTGCGTCTGCTCTTCGCTCTGGCGGAAACTGTCCAAATAAACGTCGGCCGAGGAACCCCAGAAATAAATAGGCCCCAGAGCCCTTTGATCCTTGAGACACTGGGGACCTGGGGGCCGGCCGAATCTGAGTCAGTCTGGGAGCTTCACTCACGACTGGGGGTGCGGGGCCTGTTCCAGGCCAAAGGGCAGAGGGAGGGGGAGCCCTGCCTGGCCAGGCACAAAGCACGCAGGCCATCAGACTTGTTGTCCCAATGAAGGGGCAGGTGCAGGAACCTGAAGTGCTGGGAGAACCGAGAAGACCCCTGGAGTGGGTAGGAGGTGGCAGGGAAGGACTGGGCCTGGGCCCGATAGGAGAAGGATGCCTGGTATCTGACTCCATTCCCCTGCAAGGAGACCCCCGTCCCCTCTTCTCAAGCCCCCTTTACTGCCCCTATGGGTACCTCACCAAGACATGGGGTGCAGGTCATGGCTGCACCTGGGCCAGTGCCCAGCCCCTGATGGCTGACTGTACTTGGGTCTGCAGGTTCTCAGGTGAGCGTGGGTCCCTGTGGCCATCTGGAGTGACCTCGGTCCCCAGCAAGGTCAGCAGAGCTTAGTGCTCACTCCTTTGCCCCCACCCCTGACACCCTGGGTCCACTCCCCTCCCCAGGACCTGACCCTAGGCTCATCCATCACAGAGACCTCAGGCAGAGGCGGCCTGGCCCTGCCCTGGCCCGGAGCCGGTGAGGGGCTGGTACTCCATGTGTGGGCACAGGAAGGTGCCCGAGAGCATCCCCGGGTCCAGATTCAGCACTCAGGCCTGAGAGGAACGCTCTCCGGCGAAGGACCTTCCTGGAGACCCAGGCCCCAGCCAGGCCCTGCAGGGGAAGGAAGAGAACCACACACACCACACTCTGCACTTTGAAATTTGCTCTTTTATTGGTAGGAAAATTCCAGAGAGGGGAGTCACTGTGGAGCAAACAAGGATGCAAGGTGTCTGGGCAGCCTTGGGCCTCCTGGGTTGGGGGCAAGAGTGGCTCGCAGCAGGGGACGGAGCCAAGCCCGCCAGCTCTGAGCAGGACATGCCTCAGGCCCTCACATGTTTCCTCTTGACCCACACTGGGCCTGCAGTGGGCTCTCCACTAAAGTCTTGTCGTCCGGAACTGGGGGATGAGTGGAAGCATCTGTCCTGGTCAAGGAGCAGGTGTCACCGCCTGGGGCCTCTCAATGTGGAACTGGGGGTGAGAGAGAGGAGGTGAGGCCAAGGGAGGCTGTGCGATGGCCATGTCCACAGGGAGTGACCTGCATCTGGGCCGAGTGTGCCCCACTCTCCCCAGGCAGCCCCAGAGTGGTAGGGGGCAGGGGTGACAGGAAGGGAGCAGCTCCTGGCTGGGGGTGGGCCCCTGAGTCACCTCTGTGTTGGAGTCAATGTTCCCCAGAGAGGGCCGGAAGTGGTTGTAGGCGTTTGCAAGGCCGAATCTGTCCCTCAGATTCTGATCTGTGGGGAGAGGAACTGGGTGAGAGCGAGCCTGGGGGAGCCTGGAGAGATACGGAGCGGGGATTTTTTCCAGTGAAAGGAGCAGGTTTGAAGAGTCAGTCCCATATCTGCCCTAAACTATCTTCCCACTGCCCGCCCATCCTTCCACCATGGCAGCTTATCTCCAAGGTGGGTCTTGATGACTCTGGAGCGTGTCTGGGGAGCTGGCCCGGTGTGACGCAGGCACAGGTGGGAACCAGAGCAGCAGCCCTCTGACGAGCCTTGGAGTCAAAAGTCATGGCCGTGGTGAGCATGGGCCATGGGCAGGCACAGGGATGACAGGGTGGAGCAGGAGGAAGGTTTGGCTTGGGGTTGCCACGGACACTCAGTCTTAGCAACGGTAACCACAGCAGGCTGCAAACAGCTGTGTCTGGAATCTTCTCCTTTGTGTTCGAGTTGGCGAGTTGGTGTATGCTCAGCCCCCACTTCCCCGGTCCTGCAGCTCACTCTGTCCTTTGGTCTCCTGGCACCTCCCAGACCATTCCTTCTCTGCCTGCTTCCAGGTCCTCCCCGGGGCCCTGCCTTCCACCCTCCTCACCTGCCTTCTCCCCATGGTGGGCCGAACTGAGCTGAGGACGCCCAGCACTGTCTGCAGGCCACTCCTCAGGCTTCAGACAGGCCAGAGCCTGTGGTGCCACCCCCTCTGCACCCCACCAGCCCCCAACGCAGCATGCCCCACCTGCTGCCTCTCCCCTCTGCGCCCCGGCCCAGGCAGTGACCCTCTCCACCAAGCCTGCAAGCAAAAAGTCCTACCCGGCTCACTGACATCTAAACTGCTCCATCCGTCCACTCCTCCCATCCCCACTGCCCCCACTCAGCCTCAGCGAACCCCATCCGTTAGACTGTGGAACACCTCCCTGGTCTCCCTACTTTAGTGCCATCCCCCTCAAATCCACATGAATGAGCTACTCACAATGCATGTCGGCCGCCTTCCCTTAAAGCCCCTCCAGTGGGTCCCCCAATCATGGCCCACAAAGCCCTCCATGACCTGGCTCTGCCAACCTCACATCCTGCTGGCCTGCCTTGGGTTCCCCCACGGCCCACACTTGTTCCCACCCCACGCCCTTTCCGAAGCAATGCCCTCTGCTCAACTGCCCTTTCCCCCTCCTGGCTCCTCGCTGGGCTCTATGTTCCTGGAAGCAGGATGCATGCGGCTTACTCACCGGTTCTGAGCGCTGACCCTTACCCACAATGTGTGAATCAGGCGCCGTCACCTCTGCAGCCTTCTCTGAGCCCGCCCCACTCCGGGCTGGGTCAGGCGTCCCTCTGTGCCCTGTGGAGCCCTGGGCACGGCCCTATCTATCATCCCATAAACTGTGTGTGCATCTGATGCTCTCCAGAGGCAGGATCCTTTCAGTCATCCCTGTAGCCCCTCCATGGTGTTTGTGAGGAAGAACTGGGAAGGCAGGATTTGCTCAGGGGCAAGGATAGAGGTGGACAGAGATGCTCAGGGCCAAGGGTTCATGTAGTGAGAGAGCAGAGCGGACGTGACGGTTTTCCATGGCAGCTGGGTGCGGTGCCATCAGGGGCTCTGGGAGCCAGAGGAGGCTGAACACACATGGAGGAGCAACATTTGAACCTGATCTTGGAAATAGAGTGGGAGTGGGGTGTGCTGAGACTCGGATGAGGGGAACCTTCCAGACAGTGGCGCGGTCCATGCAAAGGCATGGAGGAGGGAAAACAGTGGGCATTGGTGGGCCACACACAGACTGGAGGAGCCAAGGAAAGACTGCAGGGGCAGCGGGGGGTGGCCCATGGGAGCTCTGGGTCAGGAGGCTGCAGAGGAGCTGGCCCAGCCTGGCTGCGGCGGCAGATGTGGGTGGGCTGACAGGAAGTGTGAGTCACCCACAGCCACAATGAGTCCAACCGCAGTGCCTTCTCAGCCTTGCTCCACCCTCAGCTCTGGCCCGACTCCTGCCCTTGATGAGAGGTACCTTCCCAGACGTGTGCATTCTGGAAACTGCCGAGGATGCCTTCTTTTTGCCACTCTCGAAACAGATTGTGTTCTTGCCTGCCAAGAGAAATGCCATGAGCAGCTGGTGGCAGGGGGCGGACGAGGGGGCTCAGAGGCCCCGACCCTCAACTTCTGGAAGGAGCTTTCATGGCCAAGCCCTGAGTCATGGAGGGGCCTGCCCCCAGTGGCAGACACAGAAAACAAGGAGTGTGCCTGGGAACATCACCATCGCCTGCCCCCCTTCATCCCTCAGCAAGCCTCAGTTTTCCTATCTGTGAGGTGGGGGCGTCGGACTAGAGTCAGGGCAGCTCCCTTGAACTGCCACCTGCCAGCCAGGTGCTGTACCGGGCATTTCATGGCAACCTTCTCAGGTGGATCTTATCTGTTTTACAGCTGGAGAAAGCGACACCAGATGTGCCCTGGCGTCCCATTGTGACAGTTGCTCCGTGGCAGCCAAGGTGAAAATAAACACCAGGTAATTTCGGTACACAAGTTTTTGTTTCCATTTCTCTGCCAAACGGATATATCCTTTCCCATCAGCAGGCTGCCCTTTGCTGCACCCAGAGCTGGGAGGGGCCGGTCAAGGTTCCCCTCAGGCCTTGGCTGACCTCCAGCTGCTGAGCCAGAAGGAGCAGAGCCTTGGGATATTCCAATGGTGGTCCCCTCTCTCTGGGTCTGGCCCCAGCTTACTGGTGCAGTTTTCTCTGGGATCGGCTGAGGAAGATGGACAGGGCAACCACCAGGATCAGCAGCAGCACCACCACAGCCCCCACAATCCAGTACACCATGCTCTTGCTGATGATGACCCCACAGGTCTCTCCCAGGTGCCAGTGCGTGTCCGAGGTTGGGCATCTAGGGACATATGCAAGCTCAGGGCAGCCTGAGCTCAGGGATGCTCAGGTAGCATCTCTCACACTCAGTCTCCCAAAAGAAAAAGTCAGGGTCACAGCTCAGGAAACAGGCTCTCCCTCCGAGGACAGGGGCTGGGCACCCTCCCTGACTCCCCAAGACTAAGGGATAGTGGGGGGTGAGGGGACCCTGGGACTGCAGAGCAGGAATTCAGAATCTGAGAGTGTCGGGTGCCTCATCCCACACACACGACGTTGCCCCATCTAATCTCTAAGCCGTAGCTAGAGGTGATAGTGGCACCATGGCTGGGATGATGGATGAGAGAGATGTGTAGATAAAGATTAACTGGAAATTACTCAGGAAGGGGCTTGCTCAGTCCCAGGATGTGCATGTCTGCAATCTATACATCCTCCTCACTCTGAGGGACCCACGTAGAGGAAAGAGGGACATAGAGGAGGGGCGAGAAGGCACCATTCGAGCTCTGCTCACCCCAACCCTGCCCCCTCGGTGACTGTGAGGGAGGGCGCGGCCCTACCACCAGAGGAGGTGGGCCCTGGGCTTAGAGGGGCTGGGCACTTACAGGCAGCGGGGACCACTTTGCTCCAGCTGGCACTTGCCCTGGTGACAATTCAGTTGTGACTTTGTCCCCGAGGTGCACTTGGTCACACAGGTTGGCTTCCCGTTTAGCTCCTCCACATAGTAGAATGCGGCTAAGTCCTTCGCAGCCTTCTGGCTGCATTGCTCTGGTGAGGAGTGGGCAGTAAGCATCAGCCTGGGTGAAGTGCCTCCTAGCCCCCATGTTTACTGCCCACACGCTGTCCCCTGCCCCTGCTTACCCTTCAAGTCAAAACCCAGCTTCACGGTCTTGCTCACAGTGGTGGCCTCCTCGTTGAAACACAGAGTTGAGAAGCCTGATAAAGGTGGTGGAAAAGAACAGAACAGAATTGCTGGGGGTAGCCAGCCTCCCTTTCTTCTATACCACATCCTCTATGCTGGGCCTACATGACTAGGGTCTTGGCCCATCCCTAGCTGCATCTGGGCCTGTGAGCAGGCTCAGATGGGGACATCAGGGCTGGTGACAACCTCAGTGCTGGACTGGGCGGGGCTGCTGGGAGTACTGCAGAGTCTGAGGAAGGCCCCCAAGCCTGGCTTTTGGGTTCCTATAGCGAGGTCTCTGGAGTTCCAGAAGAGAGGAGAGATGAATGGCGGGGTGGGGAGGCTGAGTCCTCCTGAAGGGACGCCTCTCATCCTTTCCTCACCAACATCAAAGGGTTTTAGGTAGACCTACCTTTGCATTCCTTAGATTCTGGGTGTAGCCTTTTGGTCTCATTCATAGTCTTGGTCTTTACGATCTCAATGAGGTTTGCAAACAGTCCCTCAAATGCTGAAGTGTAGTTTGCCTCCAGGATGACGTCAAATTCCACCACAACGCTGCCATTGCTGGAACCAGAAGTCAGTGGTTAATCGGTCACCTGAGTCACCCACCCTCCCAGCAAGTGGAACCAAGAAGCAAGGGGGTGATGAGAGACAATTAGCCATAAAACCCAGAGGCAGGATGGAACTAGAGATCATCCCTAGCAGTTAACAACCAAGAGGGAAGCCACAGACTGAAACGACCTAAGATCCCTGAATATCAGTGATCACAATAAACACCAATGGGCAAAATTCATTCCCCAAATTGGAGGCTCTTGGGCAAAGATGTGAGAAATTGAACACTTGAGCACTGTTGATGGGAATGTAAAATGGGGCAGCGCTGTGGAAAACAGTAGGGCAGCTTCTCAAAATTTAAAAATAGAATTACCATAAGACCCAGCAGTTCCACTCCTGGGTATATACCCAAAAGAATTGAAAGCAGGGATTCAAAGACATATTTTTACACTCACGTTCACAACAGCATTATTTGCGATAGCTCAAACATGGAAGCTGCCCAAGTGTCCATCGATGGATGAATGGACAATCAAAATTTGGTATACATGCACAATGGGATATTATTCAGCCTTAAAAAGGAAGAAAATTCTGACACCTGCCACAACATGGATGAATCTCCAGGACATTATGAAACAATAATAAGTGAAATAAGCCAGTCACAAAAGGACAAATACTGCATGATTTCACTTATGTGAGGTACCTGGAGTAGGCAAATTCATAGAGACAGAAGTAGAATGGTGGGTGCCAGAGGTGGGATGAGGGGGAATTGGGAGTTATTGTTTAATGGGTATAGAGTTTCAGTTTGGGAAGATGAAAAATTCTGGAGGTGGACGGTGGTGGTGGTTGCACAACAATGTGAATGCCACTGAACCTCACAATTAAAATTGTTAATGAAAAATTTTATGTTAGGGATATTTTACCATAATAAAAAAAATTTAAATAAGGAAATTAAAAATAGAAGCTCTTGGATTATATTCTGAAAACCAAATAAGCAAGCTTACAGAAATGAAGAAACATGAGCTCACTTTAGAAACATAGAATTCCAACCCAGAAGCTCCTTGTTAGATGGCAAGCAACGCTGCTGAGTGGGGAGATCTTGGGACAAGGCCAGTCACTGCTCACAGCCATTGTGACAGAGAAGTCAGGGAGCAGGACCCAGGAGCACTTGAACCAACAAAATCCTGAGCCAAAATGGAGACGGAGATGATGGTGCTGATGTTGGGTGAAGGGTGAGGGTCGGGGTGGAGGATGCTGAGCTATGTAACCCTGTGGGCCCTTGACAGTGTGGATTTCCATCCTTCCTGAGACCCTTTCTTCCCCAAGCTGCTGGGACATGATGCCCTCTAGGCTCCCTTCCCACCCCTGTCTGCTTCTTTCCACTCCCCTTTGGGGGCTGTGCTTTTCCTGCCTATCTCTAGAGTACTCTAACCATTCGTGACAGGAAGTGGCAGGAGAGAAGGGAAAAGAGAGAGGGCTTCCCACAGCCCCTCAATCTGCCCACCCCCGCAACATACTCACAGCAGTCTCCTAATGATCAAGCCTCCATAGTGGGGAAAGTCCTTGCCTTTGTAAGCTTCATCCATCTGAAAGAAATGTGGCAGCTGACTCATATAGGCCTAGAGGGTGCAGCAGCCCCAATTTCCTGTCTCAGAGGGCAGCCCCAAGGCCCCCTTCCAGAGGGATCCCATGTATTAGCCCATAGGAAAGAAGGAAGGGAAGGCGTAGGGACACTCCTTCCACCAGGATGTGGATGGGGTAGGGATCAAGAAAGGAGGCTCTCAGAAGACCCTCTCTTGGGACTTGGGAAGACTGAAGAGACCCATGAGCTGAGAAACCCTAAACAGGAAGTCAGACTGAGCCTCTGCCCACTTCTCACATCAAACATCCACAGTAGAGAATCTTAGCTTCCCCTGTTCTTACCTGTTTCTTGAATTGTTCAGAGAAATTCAAGTAAGCCTGTGAGGATACGTTGTTCAGGTCTGTTGTGAAATTACAGTTTGTCACTTTCACTTTCACACCTACAGTGGCATTGATTTTTTCCGGGATTTCTGTGGGAACAGGCCACATTACACGTAAGACAGCAACCTCTCAGTGATGTCTTCCGGGATTGGTTAATTCTCCCCTATTGGTCTCAGGGAGGCAGAG
This sequence comes from Equus przewalskii, assembly GCF_037783145.1. Lineage (NCBI taxonomy): Eukaryota > Metazoa > Chordata > Mammalia > Perissodactyla > Equidae > Equus > Equus przewalskii. The sequence continues at coordinate 9,049,383 of NC_091842.1, read as the reverse complement.
AAAGCAGGTAGGAGGAAGGATGAAAATTCAAGAGGCAGGTAAGAGTTGCTGAAACCTCTGCCCCTTGTTTCTGAACATCATGAGGAGCTGGCGGGTAGGATCACCACCCAGAGAGAGCTAAGAGGAGGTCTCCAGAAAGGGTTGGGAGAGAAACTACCTGAGGAGAGGGGCAAGTGAGCTAGTAAAAAGGGCCCTGAAGGGGGAGGCAGAAGATCCACGTTCTACCTGTGTTTTGGCCTGGGTGAAAGTCACATTGTCTCCTCCACCTGCACAAGGAGGCAGTGGTAGCGATGACCCTTCCAGTGCTGTGCTCCTATTTTAAGTGGTTCAGGCACGTGGGGATGATGGACAGGTCTTAGAAAAGTCATTACCTAGACTGAAGGAGTCCACAGGAGACTGATACAGATAACAAACGAAGCCTGGGGCACAAAAACACTCTTCTCCGTTCCAGATGGTCCCATTCTGACACTGCTCTGTGGAGGGGGAGAATTGACAGCAGTCACCATGGAAGCCCAAGAGACAAAAACCCTGGCTCCCATTCTGGGTCCCATCATTCAGGCATTGCACTGAAAGAGGGGGATGGGAACAGATGATCATGCAGCAACTGAGACACCTTTGCCACCACCTTAATCCCCAGGAGACAGTGGGGAAAGGAAGAAAGACAATGGGGAGGAAGGAAGCAAGAGATAAAAGAGGATGAGCAAACATAACAAGAGTCCTACAAATAAAAAGAGAACAGCATCCATCTGCATGGATGATGTACATAGCAACAAGAAAGTACTGGAAGGCTGGAACAAAATCACAAGATGTAAAAGCTGATTAGCTGGTGAGGGAAGGTGGACAGGAGAGGACCACAGAGAGACATAGAATGGGACTTACTTGGTTTTGTAGCTGGAGAGTGACTTGTCATAACAGTTGTGTGGGTGCTAGTGAATGAGGGATAGAGGGTTGAAATGGTATTGAACTCAGGGACTGGAGAATGAGTAGACCCAGGTGCAGTGGAGGAGAGAGGAAGGGAAACACCAGAAGAAGGTGCAATGGCTGAAGGAAAGTCAGAGACTGGTGTGGAGGAGAAAACAGGGATAGGTGAGGCGGAAGAAGAAGCACGAGGGTATTCAGTTGGGGAGCTGTCAGATGAAACTGTTGTGTTTCGTGAATCTGGGCTGCTTTTGGAGACTGTAGATCCTCCATTGAGGGTGGTGGATGCTGGTCCAAAGATGGCTCTAGTTGTAGAAGATGGAGTGACACCAGAAGAGGTGGCAGGACTAGGTCTTTTGGTGGTAGAAGGGATGGAAGTAGAAATGGTGAGACTTCCATCGGTCACGTCAGAGATCACAGTGGGGATAGACACCACACGGGGGCTTGATGGGGCTGTTGAAGTACCAGTTTCTAGGGTCTGCGAGCTGGGGGAGTTAGGAAATGTTGATTCAGATGCAGCAGAAATGGTGGAGTAGATGGTGGACTTCTCTGACAGAGTTGTGGTGCTTTGCTCAGAGAGCACAGAAGGTGTAGACAGTGCACTGGGGCTTGATGGGGTGACAGAAGTACCAGTTTCTGGGGTCTGTGAGCCAGGGGAGGTAGAAACTGTTGATTCAGATGGAGCCAAAACAGTAGAGTAGCTGGTTGACTCCTCTGCGAGAGTTGGGGTGCTTTGCTCAGAGAGCACGGTGGGTGTAGACACTGCACTGGAGCTTGACGGGGCTGCAGAAGTATGGGATTCTGGGGTCTGCGAGCTGGCAGAGGTAGAAACTGCTGATTCAGATGGAGCCGAAACAGTAGAGTAGCTGGTTGACTCCTCTGCAAGAGTTGGGGTGCTTTGCTCAGAGAGCACAGTGGGCGTGGACAACACACTGGGGCTTGACGGGGCTGCAGAAGTACCAGTTTCTGGGGTCTGAGAGCTGGGGGAGGTAGAAACTGTTGATTCAGGTGGAGTTGAAATGGTGGAGTAGATGGTTGACTCCCCTGCGAGAGTTGGGGTGCTTTGCTCAGAGAGCACGGTGGGCGTGGACAGCACAGTGGGGCTAGACAGGGCTGCAGAGGTACCAGTTTCTGGGGTCTGTAAGCTGGTGGAGGTAGTAAGTGTTGATTCAGTTGGAGCCGAAACAGTGGAGTAGATGGTTGTCTCCCCTGCGAGAGTTGGGGTGCTTTGCTCAGAGAGCACGGTGGGCGTGGACAGTGCACTGGCAGTTGATCGCGCTGCAGAGGTGCCAGTTTCCGGGGTCAGCGAGCTGGGGAATGTAGAAAGTGTTGATTCAGATGGAGCAGAAACAGTAGAGTAGCTGGTTGACTCTGCAAGAGTTGAGGTGCTTTGCTCGAAGAGCACAGTGGGCGTAGACACTGCACTGGGGCTTGTCGTGGCTGCAGAAGCACCAGTTTCTGGGGTCTGCGACCTGGGGGACGTAGAAACTGTTGATTCAGATGGGGTTGAAATGGTGGAGTAGCTGGTTGACTCCTCTGCGAGAGTTGGGGTGCTGTGCTCGAAGAGCACAGTGGGCGTAGACAGTGTACTGTGGCTTGACGGGGCTGAAGAAGTACCAGTTTCTGGGGTCTGAGAGCTGAGGGAGGTAGAAACTGTTGATTCAGGTGGAGTTGAAATGGTGGAGTAGATGGTTGACTCCCCTGCGAGAGTTGGGGTGCTTTGCTCAGAGAGCACGGTGGGTGTGGACAGCGCAGTGGGGCTAGACAGGGCTGCAGAAGTGCCAGTTTCTGGGGTCTGCGAGCTGGGAGAGGTAGAAACTGTTGATTCGGATGGAGCCGAAGTGGTAGAGTAGCGGGTTGGCTCGTCGGCGAGAGTTGGGGTGCTTTGCTCAGAGAGCACGGTGGGTGTAGACAGTGCACTGGAGCTTGACGGGGCTGCAGAAGTATGGGATTCTGGGGTCTGCGAGCTGGCAGAGGTAGAAACTGCTGATTCAGATGGAGCCGAAACAGTAGAGTAGCTGGTTGACTCCTCTGCAAGAGTTGGGGTGCTTTGCTCAGAGAGCACAGTGGGCGTGGACAACACACTGGGGCTTGACGGGGCTGCAGAAGTACCAGTTTCTGGGGTCTGAGAGCTGGGGGAGGTAGAAACTGTTGATTCAGGTGGAGTTGAAATGGTGGAGTAGATGGTTGACTCCCCTGCGAGAGTTGGGGTGCTTTGCTCAGAGAGCACGGTGGGTGTGGACAGCGCAGTGGGGCTAGACAGGGCTGCAGAAGTGCCAGTTTCTGGGGTCTGCGAGCTGGGAGAGGTAGAAACTGTTGATTCGGATGGAGCCGAAGTGGTAGAGTAGCGGGTTGGCTCATCGGCGAGAGTTGGGGTGCTTTGCTCAGAGAGCACGGTGGGTGTAGACAGTGCACTGGAGCTTGACGGGGCTGCAGAAGTACGGGATTCTGGGGTCTGCGAGCTGGCAGAGGTAGAAACTGCTGATTCAGATGGAGCCGAAACAGTAGAGTAGCTGGTTGACTCCTCTGCAAGAGTTGGGGTGCTTTGCTCAGAGAGCACAGTGGGCGTGGACAACACACTGGGGCTTGACGGGGCTGCAGAAGTACCAGTTTCTGGGGTCTGAGAGCTGGGGGAGGTAGAAACTGTTGATTCAGGTGGAGTTGAAATGGTGGAGTAGATGGTTGACTCCCCTGCGAGAGTTGGGGTGCTTTGCTCAGAGAGCACGGTGGGTGTAGACATCACACTGGGGCTGGACAGGGCTGCAGAAGTACCAGTTTCAGGGGTCTGTGAGCTGGGGAAGGTAGAAACAGTTGATTCAGATGGAGCCGAAATGGTGGAGTAGATGGTTGTCTCCCCTGCGAGAGTTGGGGTGCTTTGCTCAGAGAGCACGGTGGGTGTGGACAGCGCACTGGCGGTTGATCGGGCTGCAGAGGTACCAGTTTCTGGGGTCTGTAAGCTGGTGGAGGTAGTAAGTGTTGATTCAGTTGGAGCCGAAACAGTGGAGTAGATGGTTGTCTCCCCTGCGAGAGTTGGGGTGCTTTGCTCAGAGAGCACGGTGGGCGTGGACAGTGCACTGGCAGTTGATCGCGCTGCAGAGGTGCCAGTTTCCGGGGTCAGCGAGCTGGGGAATGTAGAAAGTGTTGATTCAGATGGAGCAGAAACAGTAGAGTAGCTGGTTGACTCTGCAAGAGTTGAGGTGCTTTGCTCGAAGAGCACAGTGGGCGTAGACACTGCACTGGGGCTTGTCGTGGCTGCAGAAGCCCCAGTTTCTGGGGTCTGCGACCTGGGGGACGTAGAAACTGTTGATTCAGATGGGGTTGAAATGGTGGAGTAGCTGGTTGACTCCTCTGCGAGAGTTGGGGTGCTGTGCTCGAAGAGCACAGTGGGCGTAGACAGTGTACTGTGGCTTGACGGGGCTGAAGAAGTACCAGTTTCTGGGGTCTGAGAGCTGGGGGAGGTAGAAACAGTTGATTCAGGTGGAGTTGAAATGGTGGAGTAGATGGTTGACTCCCCTGCGAGAGTTGGGGTGCTTTGCTCAGAGAGCACGGTGGGTGTGGACAGCGCAGTGGGGCTAGACAGGGCTGCAGAAGTGCCAGTTTCTGGGGTCTGCGAGCTGGGAGAGGTAGAAACTGTTGATTCGGATGGAGCCGAAGTGGTAGAGTAGCGGGTTGGCTCGTCGGCGAGAGTTGGGGTGCTTTGCTCAGAGAGCACGGTGGGTGTAGACAGTGCACTGGAGCTTGACGGGGCTGCAGAAGTATGGGATTCTGGGGTCTGCGAGCTGGCAGAGGTAGAAACTGCTGATTCAGATGGAGCCGAAACAGTAGAGTAGCTGGTTGACTCCTCTGCAAGAGTTGGGGTGCTTTGCTCAGAGAGCACAGTGGGCGTGGACAACACACTGGGGCTTGACGGGGCTGCAGAAGTACCAGTTTCTGGGGTCTGAGAGCTGGGGGAGGTAGAAACTGTTGATTCAGGTGGAGTTGAAATGGTGGAGTAGATGGTTGACTCCCCTGCGAGAGTTGGGGTGCTTTGCTCAGAGAGCACGGTGGGTGTGGACAGCGCAGTGGGGCTAGACAGGGCTGCAGAAGTGCCAGTTTCTGGGGTCTGCGAGCTGGGAGAGGTAGAAACTGTTGATTCGGATGGAGCCGAAGTGGTAGAGTAGCGGGTTGGCTCGTCGGCGAGAGTTGGGGTGCTTTGCTCAGAGAGCACGGTGGGTGTAGACAGTGCACTGGAGCTTGACGGGGCTGCAGAAGTATGGGATTCTGGGGTCTGCGAGCTGGCAGAGGTAGAAACTGCTGATTCAGATGGAGCCGAAACAGTAGAGTAGCTGGTTGACTCCTCTGCAAGAGTTGGGGTGCTTTGCTCAGAGAGCACAGTGGGCGTGGACAACACACTGGGGCTTGACGGGGCTGCAGAAGTACCAGTTTCTGGGGTCTGAGAGCTGGGGGAGGTAGAAACTGTTGATTCAGGTGGAGTTGAAATGGTGGAGTAGATGGTTGATTCCCCTGCGAGAGTTGGGGTGCTTTGCTCAGAGAGCACGGTGGGTGTAGACATCGCACTGGGGCTGGACAGGGCTGCAGAAGTACCAGTTTCAGGGGTCTGTGAGCTGGGGAAGGTAGAAACAGTTGATTCAGATGGAGCCGAAATGGTGGAGTAGATGGTTGTCTCCCCTGCGAGAGTTGGGGTGCTTTGCTCAGAGAGCACGGTGGGTGTGGACAGCGCACTGGCGGTTGATCGGGCTGCAGAGGTACCAGTTTCTGGGGTCTGTAAGCTGGTGGAGGTAGTAAGTGTTGATTCAGTTGGAGCCGAAACAGTGGAGTAGATGGTTGTCTCCCCTGCGAGAGTTGGGGTGCTTTGCTCAGAGAGCACGGTGGGCGTGGACAGTGCACTGGCAGTTGATCGCGCTGCAGAGGTGCCAGTTTCCGGGGTCAGCGAGCTGGGGAATGTAGAAAGTGTTGATTCAGATGGAGCAGAAACAGTAGAGTAGCTGGTTGACTCTGCAAGAGTTGAGGTGCTTTGCTCGAAGAGCACAGTGGGCGTAGACACTGCACTGGGGCTTGTCGTGGCTGCAGAAGCACCAGTTTCTGGGGTCTGCGACCTGGGGGACGTAGAAACTGTTGATTCAGATGGGGTTGAAATGGTGGAGTAGCTGGTTGACTCCTCTGCGAGAGTTGGGGTGCTGTGCTCGAAGAGCACAGTGGGCGTAGACAGTGTACTGTGGCTTGACGGGGCTGAAGAAGTACCAGTTTCTGGGGTCTGAGAGCTGGGGGAGGTAGAAACTGTTGATTCAGGTGGAGTTGAAATGGTGGAGTAGATGGTTGACTCCCCTGCGAGAGTTGGGGTGCTTTGCTCAGAGAGCACGGTGGGTGTGGACAGCGCAGTGGGGCTAGACAGGGCTGCAGAAGTGCCAGTTTCTGGGGTCTGCGAGCTGGGAGAGGTAGAAACTGTTGATTCGGATGGAGCCGAAGTGGTAGAGTAGCGGGTTGGCTCGTCGGCGAGAGTTGGGGTGCTTTGCTCAGAGAGCACGGTGGGTGTAGACAGTGCACTGGAGCTTGACGGGGCTGCAGAAGTATGGGATTCTGGGGTCTGCGAGCTGGCAGAGGTAGAAACTGCTGATTCAGATGGAGCCGAAACAGTAGAGTAGCTGGTTGACTCCTCTGCAAGAGTTGGGGTGCTTTGCTCAGAGAGCACAGTGGGCGTGGACAACACACTGGGGCTTGACGGGGCTGCAGAAGTACCAGTTTCTGGGGTCTGAGAGCTGGGGGAGGTAGAAACTGTTGATTCAGGTGGAGTTGAAATGGTGGAGTAGATGGTTGACTCCCCTGCGAGAGTTGGGGTGCTTTGCTCAGAGAGCACGGTGGGTGTGGACAGCGCAGTGGGGCTAGACAGGGCTGCAGAAGTGCCAGTTTCTGGGGTCTGCGAGCTGGGAGAGGTAGAAACTGTTGATTCGGATGGAGCCGAAGTGGTGGAGTAGCGGGTTGACTCCCCTGTGAGAGTTGGGGTGCTTTGCTCAAAGAGCACGGTGGTGGTGGACAGTATACTGGGGCTTGACGGGGCTGCAGAAGTACTGGATTTTGTGGTCTGCAAGCTGGGGGAGGTAGTAACTGTTGATTCAGATGGAGCCGAAACGGTGGAATAGATGGTTGACCCCCCTGCAAGAGTTGGGGTGCTTTGCTCAGAGAGCATGGTGGGCGTGGACAGTGCAGTGGCGGTTGATCGGGCTGCAGAGGTACCAGTTTCTGGGGTCAGCGAGCTGGGGAATGTAGAAAGTGTTGATTCAGATGGAGCAGAATCAGTAGAGTAGCTGGTTGTCTCATCAGCGAGAGTTGGGGTGCTTTGCTCAGAGAGCACAGTGGGCGTGGACAGCACACTGGCGGTTGATCGGGCTGCAGAGGTACCAGTTCCGGGTGTCTGTGAGCTGGGGAATGTAGAAACTGTTGGTTCAGATGGAGCAGAAACAGTAGAGTAGCTGGTTGACTCCTCTGAGAGAGGTGAGGTGCTTTGCTCGGACAGCACAGGGGGCGAAGACACGGCACTGGGGCTTGTCATGGCTGGAGAAGTACCAGTTTCTGGGGTCTGCGAGCCAGGGGAGGTAGAAACTGTTGATTCACTTGGAGCTGAAGTGGTGGAGTAGATGGTTGACTCCCCTGTGAGATTCCCAGAAGCAGGAGTGTCTGCAGACCCAGTGGATCCCTCCAGGGGGTACGTGGTCGTCTGTGGTGAGACATGGGGAGTGGTAGACAGCTGGCCAGGACTTGAAGAGGACGGGCTATTTCCACCATTCCCGGAAGGAGATGATGCAGGGGAAACAGTCGGTGTGGACAAACCAGAAATGTCTGTGTAGACAGTCGTCTCTTCTGTGGAGAATGTGTGTGTCTGTCTAGTTTCCTGATTGGTCGTTGATGTCTCAGGACCAGAAGGCGATGAAGGACTTGTATTCTCAGTTGTATAGACGGTGGCAGAGGAAACGGTTGAACTGAAAACTACCGTGGGTGTTGTGGAGACAAAAGATTGCACAGGTGTGGATGTCGCCAAAGTTGAAAAGGATTCTGTGGAAGTTGATGTGGACTCATTCTTTGTCGGTGATTCTGTTGGTTAGAAGAGTCAGAGATGATGCTACAGCCTGTTAATTTTTCATCGAACTTAGTGGCAATCCACGCCAGCAGCTTGGCTGGTGGTACTGGTCAATGCCCGGTGCTTAGGCTCTGCTTTCCTTTCAGGAGTATGGGAAGTGCCATGGACACCTCTAGATTTGGACCTTTTACCAATGGTAATCTAGACCTTTGTGTCTTCTGTGGAGTAGCGTAGTTTTTCTAGAGAGCAAGGTGTTACTAATTAACGGTCTGGGACTTGTTTGTGATCACCTTCTTGTATTGTTATTTGTGTGCTGGTGGATTTTGACAAACCTATATGATGTTTAGAAATATATCTCACCTGGAGATCACCACATTCCTCAGGCTCCCTGCCTTCGTGTGCCCACCAGAAAACCACTTCTCAGTTCTGCAGCCCACTTATCCCAGCTTTCATTCAACAATAACTTGCTTGTGATCTCTGGGACCAGAGGCCCTGAGTTTGAAGACAAATGAGCCCCCACCCCTCACTAGTGCTCCTGGGCCCCCAGTGCAATGCAAGGGTAGTTGAGGTCCATTTGAAGGGAGAGTGGGAATCAACACAGCATGGGGAGGGAGGGAACTGCTTCTCTGCCTTTCTTGGAAGGCTTCAAAAAAAAAGCAAGGTCTAGGGCCAGCCCCAGTGGCCTGGTGGTTAAGTTTGGCATACTCTGCTTCGGTGCCTTGGGTCCCGCTCCAGGACGCAGACATATACTGCTCGTCTGTCAGTGGCCATGCTGTGGTGGCGGCCCACATACAAAAAGAGGAAAATTGGGTGTGGATGTTAGCTCAGGGCAAATCTTCCTCAGCAAAAAAAAAAAAAAAGAAAGAAAGAAAGAAAGAAAAAAAAGTAACGTCTGAACTCTTTCTTCTCTTCTTCTTTAAAAAGGAGTTTTATGGATTTGGGCATTATAAATTCTACTAGACTTTTTTCTTTTAAAAAAAGATTTGCACCTGAGCTAACATCTGTCGCCAATCTTCTTCATTTTTTTATTTCTTCTTCTTCTCCCCAAAGCTCCCCAGTACGTAGCTGTATATTCTAGTTGTGAGTGCTTCTGGTTGTGCTATGTGGGACGCTGGCTCAGCAAGGCCTGATGAGCGGTGCCATGTCTGCGCCCAGGATCCAAACCAGTGAAACCCTGGGCTGCTGAAGCGGAGCGTGCAAACTTGACCACTCGGCCACGGGGCCAGCCCCAGGACTTTTTTAAGTTACAGAAAAAGACTGTGTTTGTTCCATCATTGAAAAGCATATAAAAGCAGTTTATGACCATGTCCCTGACTGAATCACAGGAATGAATGGGGCGGGGAGAGGTGGCATTTACTGACTGTCTCTCAGATTCCTGCCCTCGCCCTATGACAGTTGTAACTCAATGATGCTGTAAGTAATCACCTGTGGACTGTCTGCTCCTCTCTGAGTCTCCATTGGCATAGAGAACATTTCTTCCCCGTTCAGCCTGACCTGGAGCAGGTGCTCAATGAGCACTTCTGAAGGAAATGAGTGAGCGAATACTGGAAAGTCTACCAGACACGTTTTCTTAGCTATTTAAGGTAACCCTGCGAGATAGCCGTTAGTATTTCTGTTTTACACACGAACTGAGGTCCTGCAGGTTAAGTGCCTTCCCAGTTCACCCAGCTGGTAAGATAGAACTCAAGCACAGCCTGCGAGTGGCTTTTACTTTTAGCACAAGGGAAGGGTTTGGAGAGTAAAGAGGAAGGAGAAGTTTTCAAGCCGAGGGAACAGCATGTGTAGAAGGCCAGGAGTGTGTGTTTGGGGTGGAGCTGGACAGTGAGAGATGACTTTGGGCAGAGAGAAGGCTGGCAATGTGGGTGTGAAGCCAGCTCTGGACTTGACTGAGCAGAAGTGAAGAGTGTCCAGCAAAAGGCCAAGGTCCCAACTGTGCCTTAGAAGCAGAGCCCTGGAGTGAAGGGGCAGCGGGGGCAGATCCAGGGAGATTGATGAGGCCACAGCAGAGATATGGTGGGCCACTAGGGGCCCCAACGAAGGCTGGGACACTCGTTGGAACGGACTGTAGACATCCTGCTCTCTTTTGTCTTTATTCCTGAATTCATACCATTTACCCTATTTATCCTTAAACATCCACATCTGTAGTCCCGTTGCCTCTCAGGGCATACAAACGAGCTCAGAGCGCCCGAATCCTTGTCTATGCCACCAGGCCGCCCTTCTTCCTTCTGGGATCTCTCTCATCCTTCCGGCCTCAAGACACCACTGCCTCCTAATTAGCCTTCTCCTCCCTCCTGCTCTTCTTCCCTGCTCACTGAGGGGAAGGCCGAGCTAAAGGTACTGCTGCACCCACATCCTCCTGGAAGGCAGCCCCCTCCATGCCCGAGGCTTTCACTCATTCCTGGGAGGGACAAGGAAACAGTGCCCTGGTTGAAGAGCTTTAGACCCCTCCTGGCCAAGGATTCTGGTGGCAAAGGCCTCCTGAAGGGTGTGGCAGAGCAGGTGAGGCTGTCCTTCCTAGAATCAACCTCCTGGGTCAAGGATGCTCCACCAGGAAGCTGAGCTAAGAGAAAAACACAGCTCTTCAAATGTCAATAAGCCTGTGAGAAGAAAAAAGCAAACTTCACTGCTAAGCAAAGAATTTCAAAACAAAGGATGATACTACTTATTGTTACCTATCAAATTGTACCCCCTCCGTGACGTTAGGTGATAATAACAGCTGGTGTTGGCTAGGGCGTTCTCATAGGATGCCCATGGACATAAACTTGGTATCTTATTTCTAAAGGCTAATTTGAAAATATGCATCAGGGACCATAGGCAGAGTCAAACCATTTTAGTGATCTCATTTCTAGTAACTTATCTGAAAATAATCTGATGCAGATTTTAAAATTTTTATACAAGAATGTTCATTACATCAATATTTATTATAACGAAAAATTGGGGTAAACATGTCCAAGGATAGAAGCATGGGAGACAGCTCAGATGTCTACAGTATCCCATGGGATGGAGTATTGATCAGCTGTTAAAATATAAACTGCCCACAGAATAAATCTAAATACATATTCAGAAATAGACCAAAATGTTAACATTTATCTGAGCACTAAGGTTAAGTGAGATTTTTTTCCTTTTCTTTGTCTATATTTTCTAAATGTTCTATAACAAATACGCACTCATGTTATAATGTTTAAAATACAATAAATGTGAGGCCAGGCTGGTGGCGTGGTGGTTAAGTTGGCACAGTCCATGTCGGTGGCCTGGGGTTCGCAGGTTCGGATCCTGACACAGACCTAGCACTGCTCTCAAGACATGCTGTGGCAGTGTCCCACGTAAAATAAGGGAAGATGGGCGCAGATGGTGGTTCAGCGACAATCTTCCTCACAAATAAATAAATACCAAAAAACGTGAACGCTATAAAAATAAAAAGTTATGTGTGTCCAATACCTTGGAGAACCAGAGGAAATTACCCACTGGTAACGATGCCCACACTCTAGTGGTCAAAACGCTTCACAAAAATGATATATTTGCTTGTGTTGCAGCCACACTGGCCATCAAAGACACCAGCTCTCCTAACAAAGAAGTAAAATTTGGTACTTGCTTGCCCTACTATAGTTTTTATTGCTTCTTCACAATATGCGTATTTAGATCTTTCTTAGAAAGATAATCACTTGAGTAAGGCAGCTGGTTTGCCAGCAAGTCTCTCATTTGGTGGCCTTCTTGGAGAAAAGCCCTAGAAAGCACCTCAGACAAGTCTGAACACTGCCACTGCGATATGAGACTGTCCCCTCCTGTCACGTCCACGACACATGTCTGCTTGTGGTGAACTCAGTCAGATGTGTCTGCAGGAGCAGCCCCTGGAGGGTGGATGGGGGCCTAGCTGTGCCTCCATGATCAGCTGTGGGGTCTTGAGCAGTTAACCTCTCTGAGCCTCTGTTTCCCCCTAGAAAATGGGATGAAGGTTGCCTACTGTGACCACCCTGCTCACTCTAGAATATTTTACAAGAAAAGCAGTGTGGGGACCACTGGGGTGGACTTTGGTCAACCAGTCCTAGGTGCACTTTCAGCTCTGCCACATGCAAGCTCAGTGGCTTGGGTCTGTCCCGTTTTCCATAAGGTCTTTCCCACCTGACAGAGCTGTGGTAGGAGCGAGTCCGGCCAGGGCCACCATGGCTCTTTCCCCTCCCCCCTGCCCACACCTGTGGTGAGTGGATGGGCTTTCTGGCTTTCACTCCACCTTGCCCACTGCCTCCCTGAAGAGAGAGCCACTGGTTGCTACCAAAGCAAAGGACATGTCGAACTCCTAACCCCAGTACCTGTGAATGCGACCTTATTTGGAAACAGGGTCTTTGTACACGTAACTAAGTTAAGGATCTCAAGCTCAGACCATCCTGGATTTAGGGTGGGCCCCAAATCTAAATACTGGGGTCCTTATAAGAGAAAGGAGAGGGAGATCTGACACACACAGGGAAGATGGCCATGTGAAGACTGAGACAGAGATTGGGGTGATGCCACCAGAGCCAAGGCTCGCCAGGAGCGACCAGAGGTTGGAAGAAACAAGGAAGGATCCTCTCCTGGAGCCTTTGGAGGAACTGGGCCCTGATACCTCACTTCAGACTTCCAGCCTCCATTACTGTGAGAGAATGAATTTCTGTTGTTTGAAGTCACCAAGTTGGTGGTCATTCACAGGAAACGAACATACGTGGGCAACCCCAGTCAGAGCAAGTGGTAAAGAATGTGAGCTCTGGAGTCAGACAGTTTGGGTTCAAACCCTGGCTCCTCCACTTGATGGATGGGAAAGCTTGAACAAGCTATTCAAAATCTCCATGCCTCAGTTTCCCCATGTATAAAACAGAAATCAGTAACAGCACTTCCTCTTAGGGTTGTTGGGAAAGTTAAATGAGATGATGATATCATTTCAAACAGCGTCTAGCAGATAGCAGACCCTCCATGGTCATGAGCAATTTTGATTATTAATATAACACCCAGATGACAGGGTCAGTGTGGTTTCCCAATTTGCTGTACCCAGGGAAGCTTTTTATCAATATTCCAATTCTCTCTATAGTTACACGTGGCTTTGTCAGTTCTGAATTTGCCTAAGGCCCTTGGGTGTCTATTAATACTTTTCCGTACTACTCCTCAATAGCCACCAAAATCTAGTGCCACCTCCCCCTGCAGCCTCCCCGATCAGCCCAGACAGAAGCAGCGTCTGAGGCCCCCTCCACACCCCTCCACCCTCTTGGGCCCCTCTCAGAGCCTCGGCACCGGGCTTGGGCTGTGGTTCTTTCTGCACCTTTCCCATGTCCCATCTAATAAACTCAACTCTAAATGGGCTTATTCATCCAGCTTCGTGCAGAGCCCCAGCACCTGCCCAGGCAGAGCCAGGCCTCCTGTGTTTGCTAAATGAGTAAGTTTATTGCTTTCCACATAAAGCAGCACTTCTTTCTAATTACTCTAAATTTACGTCACACAAGTGTCAAAGGTTGCCCCTTTGTGTATTGTGAGCAAATCTTCACCACACTCTTCCCGATTTTATACGTGTTGGACATCTCCACTCTCAGTTCACCTTTCTAGGCTACAGAGCTCTGACCCCTTCAGGCTCTGCGCCAGCCCTCCAGGACACACGTCATCCCTGACCCCATGCATCCCAAGGAGCTCCCCTCCCCCGCCATTACTATGAGCACTTTGGAACCTCATGTTAACAAAACGGGATGCTGGTTCCAATCCTCACGTTGATCCCTAGCATTGTCTGGTCTTTGTGGTCCCTGTAGCCCATGGAGAATACAGAATTCTAGATTGTGTCTCTATTTCCGTCTTCCTCCTTGAGCCCCAGGCCTCCAGGACAGCTCTGCCCAGAAGCTCCATGGTCACCCCAAACTCACAAGGCCCACCTAAAGGCCACTGTCAACCACCAAAAAGAGGTTCTTGCCCTCCTAGTCATGCCGGCTCTAGGAATGCTTATCTCACTGCCCCCACAGCCCATCACCAAGTGGAAACTTCCTCTCTGTTTCCAGGGTTCCCAGCTACATCATCATGGCCTCATGCCAGGCTGGCTTTCATTGCCTCTCTTGGGATCTGCCCTGGCGGGGGAGACCCACCTCTGAGCAGCCCACAGAGGTCCTCTTATGCCTAAAAGCCTGCACTTGGCTTTTATGCTCTTGTTGCCCAAAGATGCTCCCTCACCGCCACACTTTCCCCAGCAAACCTCACGCCCACCAGGCATCCACCCCATCACCTTCAGGGCATTTCTCCTCCTCCAGTCCCCTGCACGGCCCTGTGCATGTTTGTCTACCTTCCCAGGCTGGTATTCCTTCTCCCTGTGGATGTTGTCCAAAGCCCCATCAGTCCTCCCAGTGAACTGGAATACCCACCCAGAGGAGGTTGCAGATTCGCAACAAGGAAAAACACAGATGCCCTGGTGGTCTCTGACCCCACATCTGAACCCCTCCCTGGGGACCCAGAAGAGCCACATGGGGTAGTGGTGTCACAGAGGGCTGAGGTCCTCCTGTGCAGGGACAGAGCAGTACAAACCCAGTGCCAAATGGGTGAGGTCACGCTACTTGCTTGCTGTGTGGCCCCAGTAGGTCACTCACCCTGTTAAGCTTCAATTTCCTGTCTGCTTTCACTTCCTTACACAATCTTCCTTGGGAGGGTCCTATGGGCTGCCTGCTGTGAAATGCCTTTGTACATAGCAGAGCCCTCTGCAAGTGGGGCCAGGGGCCTCTGGGTGTCATGAGACCTTCTGGAGTCCCCTGGAAGGGCCCTGGCCTCGCCCCCTCCTGACAGCTCTCTGCACTTATCATAGAGTTGCTTTTGGATTCCTGCATGCTAATGGGTTCACCTGTGTCAACATGATCTTTTCTAGGCAATTATAAGCGCTTTAGGAAAAGGGGTCTTTGCTCATGTGGGTAGCTGCCAATAACGGGTGGAGGGCACACAGAGTCTTGCTGACTGTTGGGTCCTTCACCATCATCATGACCACCACCAGCCCTCTCCTCAGATAACCTGGCCAGAGAGAGGCCAGGAGTCTGCCCGGGACCAGGGACAGGGAAAACCCTTCGAAAGGCTGACCCTTGCCCATAGCTTCCTAGTCTGTATATCACCCTAACGGTAATATATCTGTAATTAATGTTCTTTCATAATGTCCCTAAAGCCACACACGTCACACCCCCGGCCCTGATATTCTTCCTTCAGTGACTCCAGCCTGCACTGCTGCACCCCCAAAATGCCTGGATGGGGGAAAAGCATGACGGGGCATGGCGGGCTGAGGGGGTTACCTCATGGCCCGCCCTGCAGAGCGACAGAGACCCCCGCCTCCCACCCCTCCTACCCACTTACCACTCCTCCTCACACAGCTGCAGGCCCTTCCACTGAGCTCCCTCTTCACCTGGGGCGTGGGGCTCGCTGCCCCACGCCCCTCGCGCCCCCCCGGCCACCCTGCCCTCAGAATCCCTGGGCTCTTCCCTGTCCTTGGGGAAAGGACCCGAAAGTCTGTTCTGCACTGGAACCAGTCCTTTCCCATAGAAACAACCATGGCAAGGTTCCAGAAGGACCCCCGAGCCTGTGTCTCCCCCTCAGTCCTCAGCCATTTCTAACTAGGGAGGCTCTCCTCCAAGAAGTGGGGAAGCTACCTGATGGCCCGGACTCCTTCCCTCCCCAGTCAGGGCTGCAGCCTGGACATGACCTCTGTGAGGTGTGGACAGCCCCAGCCCTATAGAAAGAGGCAGCCTGCAGGATGAGGGCAGCCAGAGCGCACCATCTAGGTAAAGAAAAAGCCCTCCTTCCCCTGGAGAGCAGGGGGGTAAATTCCAATCCCACTCGGCCCTCGGCCAGAGGCTTGGTATAGGCCACCAATTGCACAACCACAAGCCATGCCCCTTCCTCTGCACCTGCAGGTCCAGGGTGACCACTTTAGCACCCCAAAAGCAGGAGGGGGTCACAGCCTGGGTGTCCAGCCCTTTGGAAGCCCTGTTCTCTGCAAAGGGAGGGAGACAAGGACAGGGGCCAGCCACCTGCAGCCCTGCCTGAGGCCAGCACACACAGGGATGGCAGGGCCAGGTCTCACTCACCTGTCGTCGGCGTTGTCACTGTAGCAGTCACCCAGAGCCAGAGAGCCAGTGGCAGGATCTGGATCACCAGCATCTCCAGAGAGTGCAGGCCTGGCTGCAGGGTCTTCCCTCATCAGGAGGGATCAAGAAATGAGCACCTCCCAGGGAGGGATCAGCTATAAAAAGGACCCTGGAGACCTTTGCCTTGGGAAGGACAGCGCCTGGCCTAGGGTGGGGGTACAGCAATGGGGCTTGGTGGGTGGCGCATGATGACCAACGGGAATTGGTCAAAGGGCAGCCTGTCAAACCTCCTCCCCTCTAACTCCAGGAGAGCTGACCGCCCTTCAGCCAGGGTCTCTCCAGTGGAAGCCTGAGCCATGGGTGGGGCAGGGCAAGAGGGAGGGACAGGTGGCTGGAGTTGTAAGTGTGTGACGGCTGGCTTCCAAGAAGCCAGGGCCAAGAAGTACCAGGGAGATGGTGTCGATGGAGGGAGGGGTGAAAGAGCCCTGGAAGGAGCAGTCACCGACAGGCCAGGCTGAGGGAAGGACACTCCGCCCCACCCAGCCCCCCGGAGGCCCCTTTTTCTTCCAGACTTCCTTTCCCATCATCCGTCTCAACCTGCCCCATGCCAAATTTCCAGTGCCTTGCCCTGGGCCTCGGACCACCAGCTCTTCTCCTGGGTGGGGCCCACACCTGAGGCTTTATGATCCTGGTCTCCTCCCTGGCCACTGCCAGTTCCTTTCCTGTCCTAGGCAAAGCTCCCAGGGGCCTTTCCCATACTCCCACCCAAAGAATCTCACTCCATCGGCCCCAACCTCCTTCAGCTTGAGCCCAGCAGCCCCGGCTGCCCACAACAGCAGGACCAGGAGAGCCCAAAGCCTGGGCATGCAGGCCCTGCTGCAAGTGTGTGTCTGACCCCAGGGCCTGGGGAGGTCAAGGCCTTTGTGGAGACCCAGCTTATCCATCAGCGACAATGGCAGCTGACCCAGCCTGGGCCAGCCACCTCCCTGACCAAACCCTGAGCTCCTGACATCAAGGGGGAAGGGCAAGGATGACAAACTCAAGAGAGCTCTGCCTTCTGCCCATCAAGAGGCTCTCCTGCCCCCACCCACTCCCTAAGAATCTGGGCCCCCCAATCTCTATGTTCCTTATGAAGACAGCAGTGGTCCCTGAGAGCTGCCCACAGACCCCTCCCTTCCTTGCTGTGAGAAACTGGCGCTTCCAGCCGCCCCGCAACAGCTCCTCTGGATGTCCCTGTTCTCAACCTAGCAGTGACACCAGCAAGTGAGACGGAGAATGACACAGAGCAGCATCGTTTACAATAAATGCTATATTGCATTCACATGGGAGAATTGGAGGATTGCAGAATTCCTGTCCCCAAATGAGACCTTCCTGCGAAGGAGGCTGTGGGCTTCTGGGCTGAGAGGCTATTGCAGGGATGGGGTGAGACCCGGGAGAGGAAGGGAGAGGAGGAGCTGGCAAGGGGGTCGGAAAGAGAGGTGAGGCAGTAAGGGAGGGGATGGAGTTAGGAAAGGAGGAGGGGGCTGAGGGAGCTTCCTCACCTCAGGGTCCCACTTCCCCTCATCCTGGAGGACCTGGAAACACACACCCCACATCCCACCCCCACCCACGGGCATCCAGGGCCCTTGGGGGAGAGGAAGGGATGGAGCCTCAGAAGGGGGAACTAGGGCCTGGGGAGTACCAGCTAGGGGTCCTAAGTGGCAGTGGGCATAGGGACAGGGGTGGGGCAGGGAAGGACTTAGGACTGGGACGCTGGGATGGGGGTTAAGGATTTAGGGTGGAAGGAACAAGGATGGGTAAGGGGAGAAAACATAAATGGGGAGAGATGTAAGGCTGGGAGCTGGATAGGGGAGAGGCGTGATTAAGAAGTGGGTTTAGACGGGGAGAAGATATAAGGAATGGGGGAAGGGGCACCGTAGAGAGTCTCCTTAGCAGACGGTAGGAGGCAGGGATGGGTTGAAGGCTGGCGACAGGTGTTGGGAGGCAGGTGGTAGGGATGCGCACAGGGAACTAGAGACTGAGGCCTGAGATGGGCAAAGGATGTGGGGACTGGGAATCTGAGAGAGGCCACATAGATGAGGGCTGACACAGGAAGGTGCATTGGGACAGAGATCTGAGCGACCACATCTGGTTTGCACAATGACTGTTCAAGGTATCAGGACAAGTATGCTATACACATTTTACAAGTTCAGAGAAGCTACTGAGCTGCCCAAGGTCCCACAGTGGAAGATCCTGGATTTGACCTGGGTTTGCAGGTGGGTTTCATCCAAGTTGAGAGCGTGCCGGTCTGGGGACAGTCTGATTTTGCCCAGGATTCCAGGAGGCTGAGCTGCATGAGTCCTTGGCCATCTCTTGAAATGGATGCAGAGCAGATGCTTCCTTCCCGCTGTCCAGGGCAGGTGGACAGGGTAGGGCAGGGCTCACATCGAGGACAAGTCCACCTCAGGTCTCTGGGTGTGCACCTGCCACAGAGCACATGAGAGGGAGTCAGAACAGAGCCACCTCGCTCAGGCTGGCTGGGAGTTCACTGCCTCCTGGTCCCAGCCCAGCCGCCTGCCCTGGTGGGTGGGTGGGGCAACTGGAGCTGGACCTGGGAGAACTTACCATCCCCCCTTTGCCCTCTCACCCTCACATTGGTGTCCACCATCTCCAAGGCCACCTGGAAATTTTCATCCTTGACTAGAGAGAGAGAAAAGAGGAGGGGAGAGGAGAAGAGGGAGAGGGAAGAAACGTGATGGAGTCAGGGCTTCAGGGGGCTTCTGTGTCCCCACGTGCCCTACAGGGACAGCCTGTGCAGGACCTGGCCTTCCCCAGGAGGGGCTCAGGGAAGAGGAGATGCCAGAGCCCTGGCAGGAGCTATGTGTCTTTCTTGGCCAGGGAAGGTCACCTGGTACTGCCCAGGCTGGGGTGATGCCCAGGGAAACCCCTGCCACTCTTGCCCAGGAGGCAGGACTCACAAGGTTGGTCATCCTGGAAGCCCGAGTTGGAAAAAGTCCCTGCGGTGTCCTCATCCCAAATCTCAAACCATTTCTTGTCGTAGTCCCAGGACCTGAGTCAGGGCACAGCGTCGTCAGGGCAGGGCCTCCGGGTCTGAGGCCCCTTGCCGCCCTCACCCCAACCCCCAGGGTGCTCACCGGGCTCCGCCTCGGCCGCTCCTCCTCCAGCGCCTGACGAAGAATGTCAGCGCCAGCAGCAGCAGCAGCAGCAGCGCTCCGGCCCCGGCCAGGCCCCCGACCAGCGCCCTCCACTGGACGGCCACCTCGCAGCGTGGGCCCAAGAACCAGAGCGTGTCCGTGGAGAAGCAGCTGGAGAGGGGGTCACAGGTCACAGACCCCGCCACCTCCCAAGCCCGGTTAACTCGCGCAACTGGACCCAGCCAGGGCTGGCAGGTGGGCGGGGCTCCCGACAGGGGGAGTGAGCGGGGCGCGCACGTGTGGGCGGGGCCTCACCGGCACTCAGGACCAGTCTTCTGCACAAAGCACTGGCCCTGGTTACAGTTGATGGCGCCTTCCACGTCTGACGTGCAGTTGGTGACACAGCGGAGCCGGTTCTCCTCCTCCAAGGGGAAGTAGTAATCCTCATAGACCTCGGGAGCGGCCCGACGGCAGATGGCTGTGGGGAGAAGAGGGGGTTGCAGAGAGACTACTCAGGAGCCTGGTTACGGGGACTCTGAAAATGGATGGGGAGGACTCCATTTCTGAGGGTGGGGTGTCGTGGGGTAGACCGTGGGATCCGAAGTCGGCAAGGCAGGCCCGCCGGACTCTCACCGACTCCTCACCCTGCCTGCCAGTCCTCAGGAGGAAGCTGTTAATAAGGGTCAGGAAGTCATCACTTGCCTCCCCAAAAGGTCTCCCATTCTCCCCAGAGAATTTCAGCGGGCAGATGTCGCTGAGGGGTCATGGCCTCCTGTGGCCACTCAGTCCTTTGTCCCACACTCACCTTGTGGGGTCATCTCCATCCTGGTGTCGTTTCTCACAGTGATGGAGTCAGGCTTAAAACACAAGGCTGAGGGGACAGAGGCACAGGTGGAATTGGCATGAGTCAAGGGGTCCAGGCCAGGGAAGCAGGGCAGGCGTGGGGAGGGGCAGACAGGGCTCATCTTCCCCAAATAATCAGGGGTCCTCAGCCATCCTGGAGATCTTGAGCAGAACTGTCAGGCGGGCTCTTCCCCAGCACCCAGGTTCTGGCAAACCCCTCCTTAGCCCCATCCTTGACCCAGTTGGCTGTGGATCACACCCCTCCCTCCAGCCAAAGGCGCCCAGCCTCGGCTCACTCTGGTTATTCTGGCAGCTGTCCATGTCCTGGCTGACATTGTGAAGCTCGTCTTTCAGGGCTGCCTTCACCATCTCATAGTTTGTCTCCAACTGGGAGCTGAAGGGCAACTCCAGCAGGACCACATAGTCCACCACGATGCTGCCATTCCTGAAATGGTCAAGGGGTTAGGCACCTTACAGGCCTCCCAGGCCTGGGGCACAGAGGTTCTAGAAGGGCACCTCCAAGGCCAACCATAGGTGGTCATGTGTAGAAGGGAAGGGGGCAAAGGCAACGAGTTGGGATGCCAGGCACATTATTTTCAGAAGGGGCTGCCAGCATCCCTGATGTTGTCAGCCTGGGAAGGCATGACAAGGAATGATTGGCATTCCTTTGCATTGCCTCAAGCCATTACCAAACCAGGGCCTCCTGGGCTCTCTGCCAGGCTCATGCTGACCCACTCAGCAGACCAGGTGCCAGCCAGAATGAGACCAGCTACAGTCCAGACACCAGACTTCCCTCCAGCCCTCAGGTACCACTTCCCTGCATGCAATCTCTCTCCTTCTGACGTGCTTAGAGAGGAGGGGTGGTGCCCTCCTTCAGAGAAATGGCTCCAGAAAATGATCGCTAAAGTCCCCACACTGCCTCCACCCTTCCCTTTATGAAGTCTGATGATTCCAAAAGCAAGAGATGGCTTCTCCAGCCTTTCTTTACGCCCCCTTCCCCCAGCTCACTCTGCCTCCACAGCCTTAGAAGGGTCTCCTACCTCAGAGACAGGATCTCCACATCCTTGAACCCCTGCACATTTTGGTAAATCTTCTGCATCTGAAAAGCAAAAAGTTGCTGGGCTCACGTCTGAACCTCCAGAGTTGAGGGCAACCAGGGGAGGACCTTTGAGTCCCTCAGCTCCACCCTCACCTGACTGCGGAAGTTGTCACTGAAATCCTTGTAGGCCTTGGAAGTGTTGTCATGGAGATCCGGGAAGAACTCCTGGTCGACAGCCACCTCCATGCCCACTTCAGCGTCCACAGTTTCTGCACACAGCATGCCCTGCTCTGGTCACTTCACCATCTTTCCTGTCTGACATCACCCCCAGCACCCTGATCTGGAGGCTACTCCCATGAACCCTCTCCATGTTCCCGAGGACTGATTGAAGAGCAGGAGGGAGAAGGTAGGAATTCTGGGATGACTTGTCCCGAGAAGAGGGAAAGAATGGAAGTCAGGGTGCTCTCGTTGTCTGCCGCAGTGGGAGATGAATAATGGCCCCCACTGATACCTAGGTCTCACTCCCCAGAACCTGTGACTATGTTCTGCTAGATGCAGGAGGAATCAAGGCTCAGGTGGAATGATGATTGCTGATCAGCTGATGTTAATGTGGGAAAATTAATGTGAAATATGGGAAAATGAATGGACCCAATGTAATCACGAGGGTCCTTAACAGTGGAAGACAGAGGCAAAAGAGTCAGAATGACTCAGGTGAAGACATGACTAGAAGAGAAAGGCACAGAGATGCAATGCTCCTGGTGTTGAAGATGGAGAGAGGGAAGCTTGAGACAAGGAAGGTGGGAGGCACCAGAGTCTGGAAAGGGCAAAGAAATGGATTCTTCCCCGGAGCCTTCAGAAAGGAGCACAGCGCTGCCGAAACCTTGATTTAGCCCAGCAAGACCATGTCAGACTTCTAATCTGGAGAACTGTAAGATGAGACATTTGTGTTGTTACAGTTGTGAAGTTTGTGGTAATTCGTGACAGCAGCAATTAAAAACAATTACAGCTCCAAGCACCCCTGACCAGGGGTGTGGTCCTAGCCATGTGTGAAGGTGAGGGTGCACAGGAGGCATGGATTAGCAGTGGGCGTGAGAGTGAAGGCAGGAATGGAGAACTTGAGCATTATGGCATGGGCACCTCCACATGGACCACAGGGCTGGGACCAGGGAGAGTCAGTGAAACCCAAGAGACAGTGCAGAGGGCAGGGCCCCAGCAACTCACCAAAATCCATCTGTTCTACTGCAAACTCACAGCGGGTGCCATAGAAGGTGCTGGGGCAAACACACTTGAGGCCATCCCATTGACCCTCATTCTCGCACACGCTGTCCTGTCGCTCACAGCGGTCCCCAGAGAACCCCGGGCGGCAGAGGCAGCGGTCCTGAATCCAGGTGCCATCATTCTCACAGGTTCCTGGGCAGCACGAGAAGAAGGGGAAGTTCACAATGGGGCCTGACATTGGTGACACAGGAATTTAGTAGGAGAAGGAACAGGGAGGTAGGAGGTCCAACCTGGGGTGGTGGTGGTCATCTGAGTAGTGGTTGAAGTTGTCATCTGAGTAGTGGAAGAAGTTGTCCCTGGTGACGTGACTGTGGTGGGAGTCTGAGGGGTGGTCGCCTGAGTAGTGGTCGAAGTAGTGGTTGTCTGAGTAGTGGTGGAAGTTGTCTTTGGTGACGTGAGGGTAGTAGGAGTCTGAGTTGTGGTCACCGGTGTTCTTGGAGTCTGGGTAGTGGTTGAGGTGGAGGCAGTCAAGTTGCTTGAAGTTGTCACGGCAGTTGGAACGCTGCTGCTTTGTTCGGTGGTCAGTGGGAGGCTAGTAAAGCCCGGCATACGTGGCGTATTTACAGAGTTGGTGCTCATCCAAGTTCCACTGGGGGGTCTTTGTGTGCTTGTCAAAACTGTGCTGATGGGCACGGCCCCAGTGCTCATAGAACTAGGAGCATCACTAATGAGGTTGGTGGGACCAGTTTCGAGAACTGAAGTAGAAGTGTCCAGAGGTGTAGGAAAGACAGTAGTCATACTGGTGTATCCAGGAACGGTGACCTTCTCAGTGGTAGAGGGAATGACTGATAATGAGATGCTGGGTGTAAAGGTTACTTCATGAGTTGGATCCATTTCCACACATGGAGTAGTGGAAGAAGCAGGCACTATTGTAATTGATATAGTTTCTGGACATGGGGTGGTGGAAGAACTAAAGATAGTAGGAGTGATGGTTGTTTTGGTAAGAATAGGGATCACAGGAGACTGGGGTGTAGAAAAGCTTGTAGTAGCAGACGAAGAGGGAGTAGAAAAAGTGGTGACGGGAGAAGACTTTGTATTTTCTGTACTGGAGGTGGGCGGGGATGGAGGAAGAGAGCTAGTGGTGAACTCTGAACTTACTCTGCTGGAAGAGAGAGTAGAGGATGTTTTCACTGTGGAGGCGGAAGAAAGGATGATGGTACAGAAAGGGGTAATTATGGCATTTGTACGGGTATTCAAAGTAGAGGAGGATGGTGTGGGAGAAACACTAGAAGGAATCTGTGGTGTAGTCGAGGATACTGTTGTGAGAATGGGGAGAGTAGTGGTACTGTCTACGTCTACAGTTAAGGCAGTCGCAGAAGTACCTGTGATCGAGGTGGCAGGGGTTGAAGTGTCGGTGGGAGCGGTGCTTTCACTTGTGGCCCAGGTGACAGTGGTAGTGGGAGATGCCGCGGTGGATGTGGCGCGGGGTGGAGGCGATGTGGTAAGCAGGGTGGGTGGAGGGGTAGTGATGGTGGTGAAAGTGGGGGCAGGTTCTGTGGTTGAGGCAGGCGGAGACGACTGAAGCACACTCGTGGGTGACGTCTGGATGTTGGTGGTCGCTGGGGTAGAGGTGGTGGATGTTGGAGAAGACACGACATTCGTGGGTGTGATGGACGACGTGATAGGGGCAGGTGCAGTGGTGCCTGTGGTGGCAGTGTGTGTAGGAAGGTCACTGGTGGGCGTAAGGGTGATGTTCCCAGTGGTCGTGGCGTGAGCGGTTGTGTAGGTCGACGTGCCTGTGTGTGTGGTGGCTGCAGTGGAGGAGGGTGTTCCCGTGGTGGTCGAGGTCGTGAACGTGTGGGTGGTGGTGGGTGCCGGGGTGGTCCGCGCGCTTGTGCCCAGTGTAGGTGTGCTGCTTGCAGATGAGGCGCCACCCTCAGTCTGCGTCGTCCCCGGACTGCTGGCAGACGTGGAAGGGGAGCCTGCAGATGTACCTGGAACACTGGTCGAGAGGGAGGGAGGTGGAGGGGTGTGCGTGGTCGTGAGCGTAGGCGACGCGCTAGGCGTTGTGGCGGAGGTTGTGCTGGTTTCCGCACTGTGGGAGGTGGGCGATGAAGAGGAGGTGAAGGTGGGGGAGGAGGACGTGCTGGAGGCAGTCAATGTGGAGGTGAACTCGCTGGTGGTGGTCAAGGGGCCAGTGGTGCCCAGGGACGTGGGGGTGGTGGTTGTCAGTGTTGTGGTTGGGATACGTGTACTAATAGAAGACGGGGCTGCGACTGTGGATGTCAGTCTGGTACCAGAGGTAGGGTGCGAAGGTGTTGCTGCAGACGTGGTTGTGCTTCCCGTGGATCGGGTGTTTGAGGACGCGGTCTCTGAAGTGGTGTATGGTGTTGTGAGGGTGGGTGTCCTTACCGTGTCTGAGGTAGACGTCGCCGCCGTGTGAGGAGCTGAGGGAGTGGGGGAGCTGACTGTGATCGAGGTGGCAGGGGTTGAAGTGTCAGTGGGAGCGGTGCTTTCACTTGTGGCCCGGGTGACAGTGGTAGTGGGAGATGCCGCGGTGGATGTGGCGCGGGGTGGAGGCGATGTGGTAAGCAGGGTGGGTGGAGGGGTAGTGATGGTGGTGAAAGTGGGGGCAGGTTCTGTGGTTGAGGCAGGCGGAGACGACTGAAGCACACTCGTGGGTGACGTCTGGATGTTGGTGGTCGCTGGGGTAGAGGTGGTGGATGTTGGAGAAGACACGACATTCGTGGGTGTGATGGACGACGTGATAGGGGCAGGTGCAGTGGTGCCTGTGGTGGCAGTGTGTGTAGGAAGGTCACTGGTGGGCGTAAGGGTGATGTTCCCAGTGGTCGTGGCGTGAGCGGTTGTGTAGGTCGACGTGCCTGTGTGTGTGGTGGCTGCAGTGGAGGAGGGTGTTCCCGTGGTGGTCGAGGTCGTGAACGTGTGGGTGGTGGTGGGTGCCGGGGTGGTCCGCGCGCTTGTGCCCAGTGTAGGTGTGCTGCTTGCAGATGAGGCGCCACCCTCAGTCTGCGTCGTCCCCGGACTGCTGGCAGACGTGGAAGGGGAGCCTGCAGATGTACCTGGAACACTGGTCGAGAGGGAGGGAGGTGGAGGGGTGTGCGTGGTCGTGAGCGTAGGCGACGCGCTAGGCGTTGTGGCGGAGGTTGTGCTGGTTTCCGCACTGTGGGAGGTGGGCGATGAAGAGGAGGTGAAGGTGGGGGAGGAGGACGTGCTGGAGGCAGTCAATGTGGAGGTGAACTCGCTGGTGGTGGTCAAGGGGCCAGTGGTGCCCAGGGACGTGGGGGTGGTGGTTGTCAGTGTTGTGGTTGGGATACGTGTACTAATAGAAGACGGGGCTGCGACTGTGGATGTCAGTCTGGTACCAGAGGTAGGGTGCGAAGGTGTTGCTGCAGACGTGGTTGTGCTTCCCGTGGATCGGGTGTTTGAGGACGCGGTCTCTGAAGTGGTGTATGGTGTTGTGAGGGTGGGTGTCCTTACCGTGTCTGAGGTAGACGTCGCCGCCGTGTGAGGAGCTGAGGGAGTGGGGGAGCTGACTGTGATCGAGGTGGCAGGGGTTGAAGTGTCAGTGGGAGCGGTGCTTTCACTTGTGGCCCGGGTGACAGTGGTAGTGGGAGATGCCGCGGTGGATGTGGCGCGGGGTGGAGGCGATGTGGTAAGCAGGGTGGGTGGAGGGGTAGTGATGGTGGTGAAAGTGGGGGCAGGTTCTGTGGTTGAGGCAGGCGGAGACGACTGAAGCACACTCGTGGGTGACGTCTGGATGTTGGTGGTCGCTGGGGTAGAGGTGGTGGATGTTGGAGAAGACACGACATTCGTGGGTGTGATGGACGACGTGATAGGGGCAGGTGCAGTGGTGCCTGTGGTGGCAGTGTGTGTAGGAAGGTCACTGGTGGGCGTAAGGGTGATGTTCCCAGTGGTCGTGGCGTGAGCGGTTGTGTAGGTCGACGTGCCTGTGTGTGTGGTGGCTGCAGTGGAGGAGGGTGTTCCCGTGGTGGTCGAGGTCGTGAACGTGTGGGTGGTGGTGGGTGCCGGGGTGGTCCGCGCGCTTGTGCCCAGTGTAGGTGTGCTGCTTGCAGATGAGGCGCCACCCTCAGTCTGCGTCGTCCCCGGACTGCTGGCAGACGTGGAAGGGGAGCCTGCAGATGTACCTGGAACACTGGTCGAGAGGGAGGGAGGTGGAGGGGTGTGCGTGGTCGTGAGCGTAGGCGACGCGCTAGGCGTTGTGGCGGAGGTTGTGCTGGTTTCCGCACTGTGGGAGGTGGGCGATGAAGAGGAGGTGAAGGTGGGGGAGGAGGACGTGCTGGAGGCAGTCAATGTGGAGGTGAACTCGCTGGTGGTGGTCAAGGGGCCAGTGGTGCCCAGGGACGTGGGGGTGGTGGTTGTCAGTGTTGTGGTTGGGATACGTGTACTAATAGAAGACGGGGCTGCGACTGTGGATGTCAGTCTGGTACCAGAGGTAGGGTGCGAAGGTGTTGCTGCAGACGTGGTTGTGCTTCCCGTGGATCGGGTGTTTGAGGACGCGGTCTCTGAAGTGGTGTATGGTGTTGTGAGGGTGGGTGTCCTTACCGTGTCTGAGGTAGACGTCGCCGCCGTGTGAGGAGCTGAGGGAGTGGGGGAGCTGACTGTGATCGAGGTGGCAGGGGTTGAAGTGTCAGTGGGAGCGGTGCTTTCACTTGTGGCCCGGGTGACAGTGGTAGTGGGAGATGCCGCGGTGGATGTGGCGCGGGGTGGAGGCGATGTGGTAAGCAGGGTGGGTGGAGGGGTAGTGATGGTGGTGAAAGTGGGGGCAGGTTCTGTGGTTGAGGCAGGCGGAGACGACTGAAGCACACTCGTGGGTGACGTCTGGATGTTGGTGGTCGCTGGGGTAGAGGTGGTGGATGTTGGAGAAGACACGACATTCGTGGGTGTGATGGACGACGTGATAGGGGCAGGTGCAGTGGTGCCTGTGGTGGCAGTGTGTGTAGGAAGGTCACTGGTGGGCGTAAGGGTGATGTTCCCAGTGGTCGTGGCGTGAGCGGTTGTGTAGGTCGACGTGCCTGTGTGTGTGGTGGCTGCAGTGGAGGAGGGTGTTCCCGTGGTGGTCGAGGTCGTGAACGTGTGGGTGGTGGTGGGTGCCGGGGTGGTCCGCGCGCTTGTGCCCAGTGTAGGTGTGCTGCTTGCAGATGAGGCGCCACCCTCAGTCTGCGTCGTCCCCGGACTGCTGGCAGACGTGGAAGGGGAGCCTGCAGATGTACCTGGAACACTGGTCGAGAGGGAGGGAGGTGGAGGGGTGTGCGTGGTCGTGAGCGTAGGCGACGCGCTAGGCGTTGTGGCGGAGGTTGTGCTGGTTTCCGCACTGTGGGAGGTGGGCGATGAAGAGGAGGTGAAGGTGGGGGAGGAGGACGTGCTGGAGGCAGTCAATGTGGAGGTGAACTCGCTGGTGGTGGTCAAGGGGCCAGTGGTGCCCAGGGACGTGGGGGTGGTGGTTGTCAGTGTTGTGGTTGGGATACGTGTACTAATAGAAGACGGGGCTGCGACTGTGGATGTCAGTCTGGTACCAGAGGTAGGGTGCGAAGGTGTTGCTGCAGACGTGGTTGTGCTTCCCGTGGATCGGGTGTTTGAGGACGCGGTCTCTGAAGTGGTGTATGGTGTTGTGAGGGTGGGTGTCGTTACCGTGTCTGAGGTAGACGTCGCCGCCGTGTGAGGAGCTGAGGGAGTGGGGGAGCTGACTGTGATCGAGGTGGCAGGGGTTGAAGTGTCAGTGGGAGCGGTGCTTTCACTTGTGGCCCGGGTGACAGTGGTAGTGGGAGATGCCGCGGTGGATGTGGCGCGGGGTGGAGGCGATGTGGTAAGCAGGGTGGGTGGAGGGGTAGTGATGGTGGTGAAAGTGGGGGCAGGTTCTGTGGTTGAGGCAGGCGGAGACGACTGAAGCACACTCGTGGGTGACGTCTGGATGTTGGTGGTCGCTGGGGTAGAGGTGGTGGATGTTGGAGAAGACACGACATTCGTGGGTGTGATGGACGACGTGATAGGGGCAGGTGCAGTGGTGCCTGTGGTGGCAGTGTGTGTAGGAAGGTCACTGGTGGGCGTAAGGGTGATGTTCCCAGTGGTCGTGGCGTGAGCGGTTGTGTAGGTCGACGTGCCTGTGTGTGTGGTGGCTGCAGTGGAGGAGGGTGTTCCCGTGGTGGTCGAGGTCGTGAACGTGTGGGTGGTGGTGGGTGCCGGGGTGGTCCGCGCGCTTGTGCCCAGTGTAGGTGTGCTGCTTGCAGATGAGGCGCCACCCTCAGTCTGCGTCGTCCCCGGACTGCTGGCAGACGTGGAAGGGGAGCCTGCAGATGTACCTGGAACACTGGTCGAGAGGGAGGGAGGTGGAGGGGTGTGCGTGGTCGTGAGCGTAGGCGACGCGCTAGGCGTTGTGGCGGAGGTTGTGCTGGTTTCCGCACTGTGGGAGGTGGGCGATGAAGAGGAGGTGAAGGTGGGGGAGGAGGACGTGCTGGAGGCAGTCAATGTGGAGGTGAACTCGCTGGTGGTGGTCAAGGGGCCAGTGGTGCCCAGGGACGTGGGGGTGGTGGTTGTCAGTGTTGTGGTTGGGATACGTGTACTAATAGAAGACGGGGCTGCGACTGTGGATGTCAGTCTGGTACCAGAGGTAGGGTGCGAAGGTGTTGCTGCAGACGTGGTTGTGCTTCCCGTGGATCGGGTGTTTGAGGACGCGGTCTCTGAAGTGGTGTATGGTGTTGTGAGGGTGGGTGTGCTTACCGTGTCTGAGGTAGACGTCGCCGCCGTGTGAGGAGCTGAGGGAGTGGGGGAGCTGACTGTGATCGAGGTGGCAGGGGTTGAAGTGTCAGTGGGAGCGGTGCTTTCACTTGTGGCCCGGGTGACAGTGGTAGTGGGAGATGCCGCGGTGGATGTGGCGCGGGGTGGAGGCGATGTGGTAAGCAGGGTGGGTGGAGGGGTAGTGATGGTGGTGAAAGTGGGGGCAGGTTCTGTGGTTGAGGCAGGCGGAGACGACTGAAGCACACTCGTGGGTGACGTCTGGATGTTGGTGGTCGCTGGGGTAGAGGTGGTGGATGTTGGAGAAGACACGACATTCGTGGGTGTGATGGACGACGTGATAGGGGCAGGTGCAGTGGTGCCTGTGGTGGCAGTGTGTGTAGGAAGGTCACTGGTGGGCGTAAGGGTGATGTTCCCAGTGGTCGTGGCGTGAGCGGTTGTGTAGGTCGACGTGCCTGTGTGTGTGGTGGCTGCAGTGGAGGAGGGTGTTCCCGTGGTGGTCGAGGTCGTGAACGTGTGGGTGGTGGTGGGTGCCGGGGTGGTCCGCGCGCTTGTGCCCAGTGTAGGTGTGCTGCTTGCAGATGAGGCGCTACCCTCAGTCTGCGTCGTCCCCGGACTGCTGGCAGACGTGGAAGGGGAGCCTGCAGATGTACCTGGAACACTGGTCGAGCGGGAGGGAGGTGGAGGGGTGTGCGTGGTCGTGAGCGTAGGCGACGCGCTAGGCGTTGTGGCGGAGGTTGTGCTGGTTTCCGCACTGTGGGAGGTGGGCGATGAAGAGGAGGTGAAGGTGGGGGAGGAGGACGTGCTGGAGGCAGTCAATGTGGAGGTGAACTCGCTGGTGGTGGTCAAGGGGCCAGTGGTGCCCAGGGACGTGGGGGTGGTGGTTGTCAGTGTTGTGGTTGGGATACGTGTACTAATAGAAGACGGGGCTGCGACTGTGGATGTCAGTCTGGTACCAGAGGTAGGGTGCGAAGGTGTTGCTGCAGACGTGGTTGTGCTTCCCGTGGATCGGGTGTTTGAGGACGCGGTCTCTGAAGTGGTGTATGGTGTTGTGAGGGTGGGTGTGGTTACCGTGTCTGAGGTAGACGTCGCCGCCGTGTGAGGAGCTGAGGGAGTGGGGGAGCTGACTGTGATCGAGGTGGCAGGGGTTGAAGTGTCAGTGGGAGCGGTGCTTTCACTTGTGGCCCGGGTGACAGTGGTAGTGGGAGATGCCGCGGTGGATGTGGCGCGGGGTGGAGGCGATGTGGTAAGCAGGGTGGGTGGAGGGGTAGTGATGGTGGTGAAAGTGGGGGCAGGTTCTGTGGTTGAGGCAGGCGGAGACGACTGAAGCACACTCGTGGGTGACGTCTGGATGTTGGTGGTCGCTGGGGTAGAGGTGGTGGATGTTGGAGAAGACACGACATTCGTGGGTGTGATGGACGACGTGATAGGGGCAGGTGCAGTGGTGCCTGTGGTGGCAGTGTGTGTAGGAAGGTCACTGGTGGGCGTAAGGGTGATGTTCCCAGTGGTCGTGGCGTGAGCGGTTGTGTAGGTCGACGTGCCTGTGTGTGTGGTGGCTGCAGTGGAGGAGGGTGTTCCCGTGGTGGTCGAGGTCGTGAACGTGTGGGTGGTGGTGGGTGCCGGGGTGGTCCGCGCGCTTGTGCCCAGTGTAGGTGTGCTGCTTGCAGATGAGGCGCCACCCTCAGTCTGCGTCGTCCCCGGACTGCTGGCAGACGTGGAAGGGGAGCCTGCAGATGTACCTGGAACACTGGTCGAGCGGGAGGGAGGTGGAGGGGTGTGCGTGGTCGTGAGCGTAGGCGACGCGCTAGGCGTTGTGGCGGAGGTTGTGCTGGTTTCCGCACTGTGGGAGGTGGGCGATGAAGAGGAGGTGAAGGTGGGGGAGGAGGACGTGCTGGAGGCAGTCAATGTGGAGGTGAACTCGCTGGTGGTGGTCAAGGGGCCAGTGGTGCCCAGGGACGTGGGGGTGGTGGTTGTCAGTGTTGTGGTTGGGATACGTGTACTAATAGAAGACGGGGCTGCGACTGTGGATGTCAGTCTGGTACCAGAGGTAGGGTGCGAAGGTGTTGCTGCAGACGTGGTTGTGCTTCCCGTGGATCGGGTGTTTGAGGACGCGGTCTCTGAAGTGGTGTATGGTGTTGTGAGGGTGGGTGTGGTTACCGTGTCTGAGGTAGACGTCGCCGCCGTGTGAGGAGCTGAGGGAGTGGGGGAGCTGACTGTGATCGAGGTGGCAGGGGTTGAAGTGTCAGTGGGAGCGGTGCTTTCACTTGTGGCCCGGGTGACAGTGGTAGTGGGAGATGCCGCGGTGGATGTGGCGCGGGGTGGAGGCGATGTGGTAAGCAGGGTGGGTGGAGGGGTAGTGATGGTGGTGAAAGTGGGGGCAGGTTCTGTGGTTGAGGCAGGCGGAGACGACTGAAGCACACTCGTGGGTGACGTCTGGATGTTGGTGGTCGCTGGGGTAGAGGTGGTGGATGTTGGAGAAGACACGACATTCGTGGGTGTGATGGACGACGTGATAGGGGCAGGTGCAGTGGTGCCTGTGGTGGCAGTGTGTGTAGGAAGGTCACTGGTGGGCGTAAGGGTGATGTTCCCAGTGGTCGTGGCATGAGCGGTTGTGTAGGTCGACGTGCCTGTGTGTGTGGTGGCTGCAGTGGAGGAGGGTGTTCCCGTGGTGGTCGAGGTCGTGAACGTGTGGGTGGTGGTGGGTGCCGGGGTGGTCCGCGCGCTTGTGCCCAGTGTACGTGTGCTGCTTGCAGATGAGGCGCCACCCTCAGTCTGCGTCGTCCCCGGACTGCTGGCAGACGTGGAAGGGGAGCCTGCAGATGTACCTGGAACACTGGTCGAGCGGGAGGGAGGTGGAGGGGTGTGCGTGGTCGTGAGCGTAGGCGACGCGCTAGGCGTTGTGGCGGAGGTTGTGCTGGTTTCCGCACTGTGGGAGGTGGGCGATGAAGAGGAGGTGAAGGTGGGGGAGGAGGACGTGCTTGAGGCAGTCAATGTGGAGGTGAACTCGCTGGTGGTGGTCAAGGGGCCAGTGGTGCCCAGGGACGTGGGGGTGGTGGTTGTCAGTGTTGTGATTGGGATACGTGTACTAATAGAAGACGGGGTTGCGACTGTGGATGTCAGTCTGGTACCAGAGGTAGGGTGCGAAGGTGTTGCTGCAGACGTGGTTGTGCTTCCCGTGGATCGGGTGTTTGAGGACGCGGTCTCTGAAGTGGTGTATGGTGTTGTGAGGGTGGGTGTGGTTACCGTGTCTGAGGTAGACGTCGCCGCCGTGTGAGGAGCTGAGGGAGTGGGGGAGCTGACTATGACTGAGCTTTCAGGGATCATGGTGACAGTGGGAGTGGTGTTTTCAGTTGTCCCTGGGGTGACCGTGCGTGTGAGAGATGTGGTCGTGAGAGAAGAGGTCATGACTGAGGTGTCTTTCTCTTTCGTAATGTTATCACTAGTGGTGGTGGTTACTCCTGACTTCTCTGTCCCAGGAATGTTGGTATAAGAGTTGGTTAAGGACACTTGGGTCATTGTCACACAAGTGGTGGTGGGATAAGTGGTGGTGATTATAAGATTCGTTGGATTGATGCACTCTGTGGTGCTCATATGGACAAGGATGGTAGGTGGAGTCGTTTCAACCTTGATGACAAACTTGGTTGTTGGGATTGTTGAGGTGCTGGAACTGACTGGAGATTGCAGCAATGTTTCCGAAAAGGGTTTAAGGTACGGGGAGGTGGTGAGAGTCATAAATGTGTTTTCCCTCCTGCTGGGAGCCAGTGAAGTGGTTTTTGGGGTGCTGAGTGGCCACCCTGCTGTGCCTTTCAAGTGTGGGCCACTGCTGAGGGCAGTGTGGGGTGCCTCTGCCCTGGAGAAAAGCTCAGTAGAGGTGGCTGTGGCCATGGGTAAAGTGCCTGTATTGGTGGTAGGAGAGAGGAATTCGTTTGTAGGTCATGTTGTCACCATAACACCACAAAGGTTATTCCCACGCCATTTTCAAGATACGTATCACAAAAGGTAGGAATTTCCATCACTTATTTTCCATCACAGGCAGTTTGGGTTTGGGGCCTTTCAGGTTCTGAAGGCCAACATCTGTCTACTCCTTGAGGCAGTCTCTCCAAGGGGAGTGGGGTTGCCTCCGTCCCTTGCGCACCTTGTCTGAGTGACTGACCTTTCAGCCCCAGGATGGCCTCTGCTGAGCATGTGGGTTCAGCTGAGGCTCTTGCCTCCTCCGCTCGCCACCCCATCCCTTGCTCCTGGCACACGTGCTCTTCTCTTCCCCTGCTCCCTGCCCTCTCCTCCACCAGCTGCCCAAAGTCGTTGCTCTACTGGCTCTCTGCCCAAACCCTTTGGCCCACCTCTGCCCCCCTCCCTCTGACCCTTGCTGTCTGGGCGGACACTCCTCATCGACGAGAGAACCCACCTAAGGCTGGGCTGGGGTCGGGACACATCATGGACCCCGGGAGACAAGGGGTCAGACTGGGGAAGCTGGCATAGAGAACAGCAAAGTGGAAAACAGAGATTGAAGCCCAGACTCTACTGAGACTGGGAACAAGGAGAGAGAACCACAGTGACAGGCTGAGGGACAGGACAGACAAGGAAACTTCCAGAAAGAGATACCTCGGCACGCAACCATGAATCCCATAAGGTTTAGCAATATTAATAATAAAAATAGACCTATTTTCTATTACCTACTCTGTTTCATCCACGAGGTTATTAGTTTACAGATAGGCATCTGTTGCTCTGTAGACATATTATAGGCAGTAAGAGTGAGCGTCAGAGATCTCGGAATGTGGGGAGAGAGTGCTGGGGATGACTCGGGAGCCACAGCAGTTGTAAGCAGGGAGCCCCGACACCTCCTGCCCACTCAGTGTCAGCCTCCTCCTCACCTGGACCCAGCACCTCTTCCCTCTGAGAGCTGGGGTTTCACTTCTCAGCCAGGGTGGGGGTGTTAGAGATGTGGAGGGGCGGAGATTATGAAGATGCCTGGGCAAGAACCCTTGAAGCCAGGAGGTGGCCCTGGAGGCAAGTGAGAGGGTGTGGACCGTGGGCCTCTGGGTTTGGAAGGTCTAGGATTGGGGGTCAGGAGCAGACACGGGGAGGCAGAGGGAAGGCGAGTGAAGAGGAATTGCAGGGTTTCCAAGGGGCAGGAGAGAGAAGGCCTGGGAACCCACACCCACTGGGTGGTCTCAGATCCACCCTTTCGGAGTAATCCAGATCTCCCCACCTTGGCCCTGCCAATGACAGCTGTACCCAGAAACACGGCCGGCTGGAGGCTGGCAGACAGGGCAGAGCTGGAGGAGGGGGCACCAGGACCAAAGGCGAAGAGGCCCCAGGGAGAAGAGGTCGCCCCAGAGGCAGAGGCTGGGACTCTCAGGAGGGCAGCACTGGTGGAAATAAAGGGAGAAATAGAATCCAGGGTGGAGCGAGCACCAAGGCTGGTGGAAGTGGGACAGTAGAAGAGGAGGGAGGCTCAGAAAACTGAACCAAAGTGGGAAGAGCACTCTTCCAGAAAGAGGTTTCGCCCACCATCCTGATGCGAGAGAGCCGACCCCTGCAACCTGCTGGGTGCTGGGCGGAGAGCAGCACCAGCTGGACCCAGCTTCCCTCTCCTCCCCCACGTCACTTCTCTGTGCACACAGAGGTCTGAGAGACCCCTCCTCAGTCTCCCCTTAGGCCTTGGAGCCACCCCCAACACTCCTGCCCTGGAACATCAGGAGGGTCTCTCCAGCTCTCCGTGTACCTCACCCCCTCACCTCTGGTCCCCGGAGAGGCTGTGAGCATCCAGAGGAGGCCGAGGAGCCCGAGCAGCTGCATGGGCCTGGTGCAGTGGTGGCTGGAGGCAGAGCAGACGCAAGCACGGGGACAGCAGCAGGGAGACAGCCACAGTGTGCGCAGCAGCACCCAGCTCAAACTGAAAGTCATGGTTATCTACCCTGCTGGGTGTGTGGTTGAGCATAGCTTGACCTTTGCACCGCCCCACTGCGCCCCTCTTCCCCCCTTCTCCCTGTGTCTGACTTCAGTGGTGTGGGAAGGGAAGATGCAGAGAAGGTAGGACAAGCCCAGGAGGTGTCAGATGGGGAGAGCCGCTGGCGGCCCAACCCCCAGCCTGCCTGGCCCACTCGGAGCAGTTCCCAGGACACTGCCCTTCCCCTCCTCTGCCCCCAACCAAGAACTAGCAGATCTGGATGGAGGATACACTTGGCCAAGACCTTGGACTCTGGAGTCTGGGGCCACCTCTCACAGCCTCTCCTTCATTTCAATCCCAGCTTCAGGGGAGGGAGGTGGAACCTTGCTCTACTTCACTCCCTCTGCCCTTTGCTCTTCCCTCTTTCCATCCTGCCCTTAGCACAGCTCTGGAGCTGTGACCCCATATCAATGCCGAGGGAGCAATGCTTCATGGGAGAATTCAATCAGAAGTCATTTTAATATCTGAGGGTTTGGGCCAGGTCCCAGAAAAGAAAAATACAGATGGTCAATGGAAACCATCAACTGAATGACTAGTTTTCACTCAGAAGATTAAGAACTATCAGGACATTTGATTCCAACTAGTGTTGGGGAATGTGTGAAGAATAAACACTCCTTATCCAGCTGGTGGGAGTGTAAGTGGTTTGGACTTTAAAATGGCAATTGGGTGGCATCTATTAAAATTTTTAATTTACACTCAAGGACCAGTAATTCCACTGTTCCCTCTCTGTGTTCAAGAAGCACTTCAAGGAGGCATTCATGAGGATGTTAATTGCCACCCAGTCTGTTGCAATCACAATACGGATTGGAAACAACCCAAATAACCCTTAATCGGAAACTAGAATGTCTATGGAAAATTCACATTGTGGACTACCATGCTTGAATCAAAAAGAATTGTACCAGCATGGAAAGACTTTCAGAATGTCTTATTGAAGGAAACCAGTAGACACAGCTTTGTTAAAGCCCACGACATATACATTTCCTGTGAATGACACACACAAACACAGACACACACACACATATAAGTGCATTCAAAATTTGGAAAGACGCTCACCTACCCCAACAACAGGGTGAGGATAGCTCAGAGACGCACAGGAATGATGGTCAGGGAACTTGAGCTCTATCTGTAGTTTTTACTTTTTACTTTGACGAAGATTCTGTCCTTGACCAAACTCTAGCCAGGCTCCTCTGAGCCCTCTTCTCAAACACGCCGCAACCTTGGTCTATAAAGACTTGAACAAACACTAACAAGGTTTCTAACAGCTCATAAACGCACCTCCAGGATGACCACAGCCCCCTTAAAGTGCCTGCCTGAGAAAACTCAAGGCTGCCAAGAGAACTCACTGTCTGGTCCAGCAACACCTGAAGATGGGGCCCATCTCCTAGCCTCTCTGGAGGGATGGGAACCTAATTTTGATAAGTGCCACTTAGCAAGCCCAGATGGGTTTCACACCAAAAGCCCTCCTCTTTTTGTAATTTTTCACCTCCCTGACTCTCCTGAGCCCCTGCTCGCCCCCCTCCCTCCTCCCTCACTCTCCATTTAAAATGCCCAGTCACCTCTGTGCAAATCCAAGCGGCCTTCAGTTCACACTGGACTCTTTTCCCTACTGTAATAGTATCTTACTGATTAAAATCTGTTGTTACCACATTAACGAGTGTCTTTCTTGGTTTTCTTTGATAACTTGGAGAATATATTATGCATTTGAAGGTAATTAAAAAATAACTCAGAGGAGGATTCTGGGAATCTGGCCCAGTAGGACACACCAGGAGTCCATCCTCCCACCCAGACAACAATTGCACTGGCGGAATCTGTCTACTGTAACAGTTTCAGGGTCTGAGAGTCTGTTGAAGGCTTGCAACTTCCACCGGAAGACCTGGATGGTAAACTGCAATTAATTTTGGTCATCTTCGGCTTGTAGCACAGTAGCAGCTACCCGTCCAACACCCACAGCCACATGGCTGGAAGCATTGTGTGTGTTCCTGGAGCAGCTTGCACACTGCTTGTAGGAGCTAGGCTAGGCACTATGGACCATGTGCTCAAATATCAGGAATCTGTGCTCTGATCAGTGAGTGCCGCTTCTGCTCAGGAAGGTGCAGGAGAAGAGGCACAGAGCCATTGTTATTGCAGCTCTCCCACATTCTTTCAAGACCCTCCCCCTGAAATTACTTCCCCAGCATTTAAAGGACCAGTGACCTTCCCCCCTTTCATTTTTTTCTTTTTCACCCTTTTGGGAGTAAGACATTCAAGACTAGGAGATTCAAAACAACCGCATATATAGGGAAAATTAGAAGTGACTGTGCATGCCCAGGGAAAGGATTAGAAAAGACCTGAGAAGACCTTCGTTTACACATCATGCTGCTCTTTGGCACACAGACGGGCTACAATAGTGAAATACAAAAATAAACAAAAGCAATAACAGGAAACAGCAAACACTGGGGAAGGACGAGAATCTGATTTCCAGAATTACCACACTATTAGATTCAAAGGTTCAGTGTTCAACAAAAAATCACAAAGCATGCAAAGAAACAGAAAAGTACTGTTCATTCAAGGAAAAAACATAAATCAACAGAAACTGTCCCGGAAGAAAACCCAATGGTAGATATACTAGACAAAGACATTAGAACAACTGACTTAAAGATGCTCAAAGAACTACAGGAAGAAGTGAGGAGAGTCCAGAAAATGGTGTGTGAACAAAATGGAAATATCAATAAAGAAACAGAAAACCTAAAGAGAAACCAAGAAGAAATTCTGGAGCCGAACAGTCCAATAACTGAAATAAAAAATTCACTAGAGGGATTCAAAGGCAGATTTGAGCAGGCAGAAGAAAGGATCTTCAAACTTGAAGATAGGACAATGGGAATTACTGAGTCTGAGAAAAAGGAAGAAAACAACATTGAAGAAAAGTGAGTAGAGCCTAAGGGACCTGTGGGACACCATCAAGCAGACCAGCATACATATTGTGGAAGTCCCAGAAGAGGAAAGAGAGAATGGGCAGCGAGAATATTTGAAAAGGTACTGGTGAAAACTTCCCAAATTTGATGAAAGACAGGAATATAAACATCCAAGAAGCTCAACAAACTCCAAACATGATAAACTCAAAGAGACCCACACTGAGATACATCATAATCAAAATTTCAACAGCCAAATCCAAAGAGAGTATCTTGAAAGTAGCGAGAGAGAAGCCAGTTGTCACACATAAGATGTCCTCCATAAGATCATCAGCAGATTTCTCATCAGAAACATTGGTGGATAGAAGACAGTGGGCTAAAAGAGTCAAAGTGCTAAAAGGAAAAAACTGTCAACCAAGATTCCTACATCTAGCAAAACTGTTCTTTGAATGTAAGGGAGAAACTAAGACATTCCAAGATAAACAAAAGCTGAGAAAGTTAGTGACCACTAGACCTGCCCTGCAGGAAATGCTCAAAGGATTCCTGCAAGGTGAAGTGAAAGGACAATAGAGGGTAACTCGAAGCCATATGGAATATTAAAGATCTCAGTAAATGTGAATACATGGGCAATTATAAAAGCTAGCATTATTGTAACAATGGTTTGTAACTACTTTTTGGTTTCTACATGATTTAAAACACTGATACACTCGTAATTGGGGTTTTTCTTTATGGTAAAAACTAGTATTACTGTAACTTTGCTTTGAAACTCCAAATCTTTTCTACATAATTTAAGAGACATGCATTTAAAAGAAATTTTAGTTTATGTTTTGGGGCACACAGTGTATAAAGATGTAATTTTGTGATATCAACAATGGAAAAGATGTGGGGAGGGACCTGTAAAAGAGCAGTGTTTTTGAATGTGATCGAAGTTAGGCTGGTATAAATTCAAATGAGAGTGTTAT
The DNA here is from genome assembly GCF_037783145.1 of Equus przewalskii. Classification (NCBI taxonomy): domain Eukaryota; kingdom Metazoa; phylum Chordata; class Mammalia; order Perissodactyla; family Equidae; genus Equus; species Equus przewalskii. The sequence goes on along the minus strand of NC_091842.1, from coordinate 9,010,528 downwards.
CACTTTAGGATGTTAAATGTAATCCCCATGGTAAATAAATAGAAAAAAAATAACTGTAAAATATACATGAAAGGAAATTAAGAAGGAATTTAAACATTTTGCTGCAAAAGATCTTTTTTCACTCCAATCATTGGTGTTTAAGTTTCATTACACCACATTCTCACAACTCCTAGGTGGTCTGGGAAGGTCATATTACCACACTGAGCAGATGAGGAATAAAGAAATATGCCAACTAAACACAAAAAAATTCAGCAATGCAGGAAATGAGGGTCAAGTAAGCTATACAGCACACAGAACACAAAAAGCACAGTGACAGGAGAAAATCATTCCTTATCATTAAGGACTTTAAGTGTTAATTGATAAAACTCTCTAAGCAAGAGACAGAAATTAGCAGAATGCATAAAACACATGATCCAGGTATATACCGTCTACAGGAGACTCACTTGAGATTCAAATACACAAACAGGTTGAAATCGAAAGGATGGAAAAAGATTCCATGCAAATAGTAACCAAAAGAAAGCAGGAGTGTCTATACTGATACTAGACAAAATAGAATTTAAATAAAAAATGATTACAAGAGACAAAGAAGGACGTTATATAGTAATAAAGTATCAACAGAAATTGAAACATAAGGATGTACACCTGAAATTTATATAATGTCATAAACCAATGTTACCTCAATAAAAAATAAAAGGTTCAATACAGCAAGGAGATATAGCAATTATTAACATTTATGCACCTAATGACAGGCCAGAAAACTAAAGGAAGCAAAAACTGACAGAATTGAAGAGATAAATACACAGTTCTACAGCAATAGTTGGAGACTTCAATACCCTACTCACGATAATGGATAGAACCAGACAGAAGATAAATAAGGAAACGGAAGACTTCAACAACACAGTACACTGACTAGACCTGATACACGTGTCCAGAACACTCTCCCCAATAACAGCATACACGTTCTCCTCAAGTGCACAGGGGACATTTCCAGGATAGGCCATTTCTTAGGCCACAAATTAAGTCTCAGTAAAATTTAAAAGACAGATATCATACAGAGTATCTTCTCTAACCATGACAGGATGGAGTTACAAATTAATGACAGAAGGAAAACCAGGAAAATTCAAAAAATTGTGGAAATTAAGCAATACACTTTTAAGCAACCAATGCATCAAAGAACAAATCACCAGGGAAATCAGAAAATACTGATAGACAAATGAAAACAAAAACACAACATACCAAAACTTATGGAATGCATCAAATGTGGTGCTAAAGAACAAATTCATAGCTATGAACTCATTGAAAATAAGAAATATCTTAAATCAACAACCTAGGTTTACGACTTAAGGAACTAGGAAAAAAAAAAAAAAAGAACAAGCTAAATCCAAAGCTAGCCGAAGGAAGGAAATAATAAAGATTAGAGCAGAGTAAATGAAATAGAAAATAGAAAAACAATAGAGAAAATCAACAAAACCAATAATTGATTCTTTGGAAAGACCAACAAAATTGACAAGACTTTAGCTAAATGGACTGAAAACAAGTGGAGAGAATGGGCAGCTCCAGTGGCCTGGTGGTTAAGGTCGGTGCACTCCACTTCAGCAGCCCAGGTTCACTTCCCAGGTGCGACCCCACACCACTGGTCTGTCACTGGCCATGCTGTGGCAGCAGCTCACAGACAAAAAGAGGAAGATTGGTAATAGATGCTAACTCAGGGCAAATCTTCCTCAGAAAAAAAAAAGAGAGAGAAGACTCAAGTTACTAAAATCAGAAAGTGGGAACAAGAGTACTGATTTTACAGAAATAAAAAGGATTTATGAGAATACTATGAATAAATGTATATCAGCTAATTGGATAACCTAGATGAAATGGACAAATCTTTAGATACTTAGAACCTACCCAGGTAAAATCGTGAATACAAAGTCTGAATAGACCTATAACTAGTAAAGAGATTGCATAAGTAATAAAAAATCTCCCAACAAAGAAAACTCTTACACCTGATGCTTTCACAAATAAACACTAATATCAATCCTTCTTAAACTCTTCCAAAAAAATTGAATAGGAGAGAACACTTACTAACTCATTCTGTGAGGCCAGTATTACCCTGATACCAAAGACAATACAAGAGAAGAAAACTACAGACCAATATCCCTCATGAACATTGATGCAAAAATCCTCAAAAACTACTTGCAAACAGAATTCAGCAGCGTATTAAAAGGAAAATACACCATGGCCAAGTGGGATTTATCCCTGGAATGCAGGAACGGTTCAACATACGAAAATTGACCAATGTAATACACCATAGCAACAGAATGAAGGGGAAAAAAATACCTGATCATCTCAATTGATGAAATCGAGAAAAAGCACTGGACAAAATTCAACACCCTTCCAGGATAAAAACAATCAACAAGTAGGAATGGAAGGAAAATACCCCAACATAATAAAAACCATATAGAAAAACCACAGCAAACATCATATTCAGTGGTGAAAGACTGAAAGTGTTTCCTCTAAGATCAGGAACAAGACAAGGATGCCTTTCACCACTTCTAGTCAACAGAGTACTGGAAGTTCTAGCCAGAGAAATTAGGCAAGAAAAAGAAATCAAAGACATCCAAATTGGAAAGAAAGAAGTAAAATTATCTCTGTTTGTAGTAATAGATAATAATAGATAATATAGCATAATTAATATATATTATATATTATACATACTATATATGATGTTACATGTAGAAAACTCTAAAGAATCCACAAAAAGCTGTTAAAAGTACTATATGAATTCAGCAAAGTAGCAGGATACAAATTCAACACAAAAAATATCAGTTGCATTTCTATATGCTAATAATGAACCAACTGAAAAGGAAATTATAAAAACAATTTCATTGACAATAGCATTGAAAAGAATAAAATATTTAGGAATTGGATTAACCAAAGAGGTGAAAGACTTGTACAAGAAGAACTACAAAACATTACTGAAAGAAATTTTAAAACACATAATAAATGGAAACATATCCCATGTTCACAGATTGGAAGACCTAATATTGTTGAAATGTCAATACTACACAAAGCGATCTACACATTCACTGCAGTCCCCATCAAAACGCAATGACATTTTTTGCAGAAGCAGAAAAACCCATGTTAAAATTCATATGGAATGTGAAGAGATTCTGAATAGCCAAATGAATCCTGAAAAACAAGATCAAAACTGGAGGACTCACACTCCCTCATTTCAAAACTTACTACAAAGCCACAGTCATCAAAACAGTGTGGTCCTGGCATAAACAGATACATAGAGCGATGGAACAGAGAGCCCAGAAATAAACCCTCATATATATGGTCAAACGATTTTTGACAAGACTGGCAAGATCATTCGCTGGGTAAAGAATAGTCTTTTCAACAAGTAGTACTGAGAAAACTGGATATCTACATGCAAAGAATGAAGTTGAACCCTTACCTAACACCATATACAAAAATTAACTCAAACTGGATCAAGGTCCTCAAACAAGAAAACTCTTATAGAAAACATGGGGCAAAAGCTTCATGACATTGGATTTGGCAATAATTTCTTGGATATGACATCAAAGACGTAGGTAACAAAAGAAAAACTAAAGAAACGGGACTTCATGAGAATTTTTTAAATTTGTGTATCAGAAGACACTAGCAGCAGAGTAAAAAGGCAACCCAGACAATGGGAGAAAATATTTGCAAAGCACGTATCTGAAAAGGGATGAATGTCCCAAACATATAGAGAACTCCTAAACCTCAACAACAGCAAAATAGACAACCCAGTTCAAAAATGGACAGAGGACTTGAATAGACATTTCCCCAAAGAAAATGTAGGAAATGCCAAGAACCAGATGAAAAGATGCTCAGCCATCTGGGGGATACATCGTACTGCCCTGGCCTCAGAGGGTTTGTGGTCAAGCTGGGGAAGTGGACAAAGGAATCAAAAGATAAAGCGTCCAGAGGAGGTGGAGCCCAGAGCCAGAAAGCGACACAGCAGGTTTGGCTCAAGAGGGAGCCAACAGAGGGCCGGGCCGTCCTTGGGGTCCTCCACTTTGATTTCTTAACACGTTGGACCAGTTGGCACAGCATTAAAGTATTTGCTTTCAAAGAGCTTTGCTGCTACTTTTCAGAGGAGTCTCTGTGGGACTGTGGCTATGTGGTCAAGCACCAGGACTGAGCATATGCTGGCAACAAAGCACGAAATGCCAGTCACAGTGCTGGGGACACAGATGTGAAAGGACTCCTGTGGTAATGGACACCTGGCTCCTGGGAAGATGGATCCCAATGCAACTTCAGATCCTTGATTCTTCTCCATCTGTTTTTTCAATGTCATCTCCCTCTACTGCCCAAACTTCCTCCTGCTCCTGCCAACAGGTCTCCTTGCCTCAGGCTTTCCTACGTCGGGGCCTTTGCCTGAGCTGTTTGCTGCACCAGGAAGGCCCTCTGCATCTCCCTTTCTCTTTCTCTCAGCCTGTGAAAATCCTACCCATCCTTTACTGCTTTGCTCCTTTCTCTCCCCACCAAGAAGCCCTGTGTGATCAAGAAATGACCTCTCCCACATCTGAAATTCAATAGCACTTAATACCAATACCTCTCCCATGGCACTTATTTGTGATTTACCAGCAGGTGTTACAGTCATTTCGATGCCTGCCCAGAACGGGGAGGGGAAGGTAATACCTTTGCACTGTGAACTAGGGCTGTGGCCTCTTTGCCTCTAGAGCCAGGGGAGGCCTCACCCTGCTCAGGGAGGAGATGGTCAAGCTAAGATTGCTGGAGTCCTCTTGCTGCTGTCCAAGTATGCCCCACCCCCATGTTGGGGTCCACCTTCGTGGGGAAGCTGGATGGGATGGAAGGAGATAGCAGCAAGCACCTCAGCTGCTTACCCCACTGTGGTACATTGGGGCTGGGAAGCACTGCTGGAAGTGTCAGATACAGCCTTTCTGCAGGCTATCCACAGTCAGCTGAGACCAAGAGGTGGCTCCAGAAATGAATGTGGTCCCAGCTCAAGTTTGAGATGGGTAAGAGGGCTGCTAGGGGGAAGAAAGGGGCAGAGGTGGTAGGACTCGGGCCTGAGGATGGAGAGGTTGGCCCAATGATCAGTGACACCCACCACTCGCCCCTTCTCAACACCTCACTCCACAGGCCAGGTGACATTAAAGTGGGCTTCATGGGAGGAATGTGAAGAGCACTGCCTTTTCTCCAAGGTCCCACCATTGTCACAGGTACCTGTGGGAAGATGTGAATCCAGGAAAGCACAGTCTGGGACCATCCCCCAAAGGTCAAGGATTAATGACAACGTGTTGAAGACAAGGCCAGGGAATAGGAATGAGTCAGGGGAGGCTGAGAACATTAGGCCAGTGTGCTCGTCATCCTCTCCGCTGTATCATGATCTGAACTGTGGTTCAGTGGTCACTGATGGCGTCAGGTGGTGAGAGTAGAGGTGCTGGCTAGAGCTGTTTCTGACGTCATGGTGAGGGGGGTAGGGGACGACAATGTGCATGATGGCAGACAAAAAGCTGATATTTGGCTTTGGGACAGGTGGAAGTCAACGACATTCAGTATGTCAGTCAGGAGATGTCAGATTATGCTGAGGTAACAAACAATCCTAAAGGCTCAGTAGCTTTCCACAGTAGAGGTTTATTTCTCATTCATCCCAGTTACCCATCTCAGCGTCCATGCTCTCCTCTATGTCATCTTCACTGGGTGACGCAGGCTGATGAAGCACCTCCTATCTGGGACATTGCCAGTCTCATGGCAGTCAGAAATGACAGATGGCAAAACCATGAACTGGCTCTTAATGCTTCTTTCCTGAGATGGCATGTGTCTCTTCCAACCACCTGTTGTTGGCCAAAGCAAGTTACATGGTTGACCTTGAGCTGGACAAGACAGGGATGTAAAATTCTTCATCAAGGAAGGCACCACACATCTGACACCAAGCTGGATATCAGTGGGGTGGGGACGTATAATTTGCTGCAGGGAGGGAAAGTAAACATGTATGTTTAGTAATAACACAACCTACCACAGCTGGGATCCCAGTAGTCGTTATGAGTTATGTTTGTCAAGATCCCATCAGTGACAGTGGCAGACAGGATGGAGCACCTGTCAGGTCTTTGTGTGCTTGTCAGAGCTGTGCTAGTGGGGAGGATCCCTGTGATGGTGGCATTAGGAGGATCAATTGGGGTGTTGACGGGCTCAACCCCAGTAGTCAAGGATGCTGGAGAACTACCCATTGTTGGAGGGGAAACTCCTATGCTGGAGACACTAGACACTGCAGTTACATTAGAAAAGGGAGCAGAGGTCCCCCAGAACTGAGATTTGGCAACATACTCATGGAGGTATTGGCAGTGATCACTATCAATGGGAAGGACGTGCCTTCAACACTGCGTCCTGTGTCAGTAGGTGGAGTGGTGTGAGAAGCTGGGATGGTAACAACTGGGCTCATTTCTGGACACTTTGTGGAAGAGATAAGACAGTAATGGAAGGGATTTTGGTACTGGTGCGAGATGGTAGAACATGATCTTTCACATCTTAAAATCAGGAAATAGGGTAATATGGAGGATAAGAAGCAATTCACAGAGAAATACATACAGCACTTCTCCATTTATATGAATTTTGAAAGGCTAAACAATATTTTGGTTCAGATTCCATATATGTATCATAACACCATAAAGAAAATCAAGGTACTTATTGATATAAAATTCAGGATAGCAGTTATGAAAGAAAGCAGTGTGCACAATTGGTGAGGGGCATCTAGGCATTTCTAAACTACGTGACGTTCAATTTCCTAAGCTGGGTAGTGGGTACATGGATATTCTTTTATTGTTATCCTTTAATTGTGTATGTGTTTTTCCCTCACTTTTGTATGCATAATATGTTTCTCAAAAAATAATAATGTAAGAGAATAGGCTGTAACATAACACATTCTAAACAATCAAATACTCAAGCTATTTTTATGGAAATCAGAAACAAGACAGAGATGCTCACTATTGCCATTATTATTTTAACATTGTTTTGGGAGTTAGCTAGTGTAACAAGGCAAAAAATAAAAAGAAATTCTTGGCATAAACAATAGAAAAAGTTTGATGTCCCAATTTTTGCCAGTGAAATTGTTGTATAATTAGAAAATTCAAAGATGCTGGTAGGGAAAAGAAAACTACTATATTAATGAGAGGCCTTTATCAAGGCAGGATGGATCTAATATAAAACAAATAATTATCTCCATTCTAGAAATAACCAGCTAGAAAAAGAAGTTGGAAGAAGTGTTCCATTCACAACAGAAACTCAAGTGGAAAAATATCAATCTGTAAAGCCAAGATCATTCATAGGTTTTTGAGGACAGTTCTTTGTTACATCAGGAATAACACTTGTTACAGGATTTCTCACAAACTTCTATTGTCCATTAAACCATACTGTGTATGTTTGCAACCAGCATTGTGATATATTCTGTACATATATTGCTAAAAATTAAGTACTGATTAATATATATATTGTTCCTGCACTCACAGTGGAGGGAAGAGAGGAAAGAAAAAGGAGACCCAGTAGGAAAATGGGCAGAGGGTATGAATAAGTAATTTACAGAAGGAACTCGAGTAGTCAATAAAGACATGCAAGTGACTCAGCTTCCTAGAGGCAGAGAAATGCCAATTAAAAAAATGTAAAAAAAAATCACTTTATACCAACAGCCTGGCAAAGTGCTAAAGAGCATAACAACTCCTATTGGTGAGAATTTGCAGGAAAAGTTACTGTCATATATTGCTGGCAGAGAAATACGAATTTTTCAGCTTTTGCTGAAATACATCTGGCAATTAGAATAAAAATAAAATAAAACAAAAATCACCCATACCCTTCACTACTCCTGTCTCACCTCTGGGACTCTATTTTGTAGAAATAAAAGCAACAATGTACTTCTGTAAAAAAAAAGGAACTTCTGTACAAACCTGTTTATTACATCTTTCTTTGTAGTAATTAAAGAATCAAAAAATTAAGCCACATCAAAAAGAAAATGGTTGAATAAATCGTGGAAGGATCACACAATAAAATATTATGCAGCTACTAAGAAGAATGTGTCAGGGGCCAGCTCTGTGCCCTAGTGGTTAAGTTCATCATGCTCTGCTATGGTGGCCCAGGTTCAGTTCCCAGGCGAGGACCTACACCATTCATTGGTGGCCGTGCTGTGGCAGAGACCCACATACAAAACAGAGGAAGATTGGCACAGATATTAGCTTAAGGCAAATCTTCCTCAAAACAAAAAGAGGAAGATCGGCAATAGATGTTAGTTCAGGACACACCTTCCTCAGCAAAGAAAAAAAACAGAAGAAGATGAATGTGTTAGATTTATAACAAGTAGCTTGGAAACGTTTCCACTGAGTACTGGAAGTGAGAAGAGAAGGATACACAGAAGCATATGCAATATGAACTTGTTCTGTAAAATAAAAAAGATGTATATAGCATACATGTTTGGAAAAGTTTGGAAAGATTTCCACAAAGATACATTATCAAGTCATGAACATCAATTACTGGAGTTGAGGGAAAAAGGTTAAATGAAGAGACTAGAAGGGGAGGGAGGTGCATGGATTTGATGCAGTATGGAGACCAACTCTGGAACACGAGCTGCACTGAAGGGCCCCTGCTGAATACACGGAATCATCCTGAATGATCCACTGTCATCTTCCAAAGACCCGCCATCTTCTGCACTGACCAAACAGAGGAGTTAAATGGGAATGTCACAGAAATCAAAACCTTACATCATTTGAATCTTTTCTGGTTGCACCAACGTCTGTGATTCGACTCAGCCAGGCAGAATTGCCTTGGGTTTACTATTTTGGCGGGGGGAAGGGGCTTCCCTTTGTCTAATCCTAACATAATAGTTCTTCCTCTACAGATCAGAAAGCCAGTGTGGGGATTCCGCCAGGTGGGAGAATATTCATGTCAATTTTACACTTAGCTACTGGAAGGATGACCATAGAAGGTTTGTGGTCCCAGGGACCTAGCATGAGGCAAACCCAGGATGAAAGCTCCATTGGTCATATGACTCCTGAAAGCCCCATCTAAGGTTAGGTCGGGGAGTTGCTTTCGCCTATGACCAGTGTCAATACTCCCAGAAAGGTCTGAGTATTTATCTTTCCCAGTGCACAATTTCCTAAGTATTATCAACAGGCCCTTCAATGAAGGCTCAGAGGGAGATTTGCAGTCTCTATTTGTGATGTTATCGCACGATTCCTCCTGAACTGAACCCAGGACCAGCACCGCCAATCATTCTGAGAGGCTCTGGGTCTATGAATTACGTTCACCAGTGGCCATGACTGTCTAGGATGGTGGCCTCAAGGGTGTTTGTTGTTGTTGTTGTTGTTGTTGTTGTTGTTGTTTTGGTGAGAAAGATTCACCCTGAGCTAACATCTGTGCCAGGCTTCCTCTATTTTGTACATGGAACGCCACCACAGCATGGCTTGATAAGCAATGTATCATGCGAACCTGGGGCCACTCAAGCAGAGTACATTAAATTAACCACTACACCACTGGGCCTGCTCCTCAAGGATTGTTTTTCCCAGTTTTCCCACTCCCAGCTGCTTGAGCTCGCTCAGAGAATCCACAAGTTCTGGCCATTGGACCCACATCAATAGATTCAGCCTCATTTGAAACTATGCTCTTCTGTTCTTGGTTTGGGACTTTCAGAATCTCCCACACATATTCTTCACAGCTACAGAGAAAATTAACAATCTTTGGTTCCTTTGGCTGTGTAAGTCTTCTCTGACAGACCTGGCTTTGTACCCGACCCGCTTTGTCAAGGTGGGTCTGACTCTAAGTGTTGGTCTGAAACAATGAAGGGTGGCAGTAGGGCACCTGAGGGACAAGGCAGTCACCACGTCTTCAAGCAAAGGGGAAATGGCCTTATGAGGGAAGGGAGGAGAGGCTGCTGTGTCTAGAAAGGAGGGCTCAGAGGGAATAGGGGAGGGGAAACAGTTGAATCCTCTACATTCTCTCATTGCAGTTCTCAGACTCCCATTCGTTCCCCATCGGCACCCTAACTTTCACATAAGACAGCCAGCAAAACGACGAACTTCAGCTGACGCTGTGCTTTGGTAAACACGGGATAAACTCTGTTTTTGAACTTTGGCTCTCAGTAAGGAGGCTCAAGAGATGAAGTAACAGGGTCTCTGAGTTTCAATCCATGCCTTGAGTCAAGATTTGAGTTTGTCCTTTTCCTTCCTCAGGCTGCATTGTTCTGTTGGAAGCAGTCACCCCAACCCCCATGTTCGCTCATGTTCTTGGTGCCATTCATTTATTATGACCACTTTGTCCCCAGAAATCTTGCCTTGAGTGGGCACTTTATTCCCAGGGACCACAGATGATCATTGAAGTAGCTGTTTCTATTACTGCATGATATGAATTCTGCCCCTTACTATTTACTAACTGGGTTTTTACTGTCTTCAGCCCCCCTGAGCCAGACAACTAACCCAGATTCTTCCATTTCCTGAGGGACTGTTGTCTTCGGCTCACTCACTGGCCCCAATTTCTGCACCAGACAGTGTTCTTGGTTGCAAAGAACAGAAGTAAGAAATGTGCTTATTGGAACATTAGTATGTAGCTTGGGGAATTTATGTGGCCAAGACTACAGTTAAATCATGCAATGGTTCAAGTCTAATTGGTTGCTTCACCCACGACCAGTGCCACCACCAGTATCAGCCTTGGACACTGATGCCACAGCCAGCACCACTGCACCAAGACACAAGACGCCACTGCCACCTCTTACCACCATCGTCAGAATGAATTTCTAAATAATTCCCTGCTTTATGCAACACTCATTCCACATTCAAATATCTCACTGGTCAAGCTTAGGTCACAAGCCCATGTTCTAACTGCCAGAGAACCCGAAGGGGAACTCGATGCCTCCATCCAGCTTCCATGATGGGAGGTGAAGCTGGGATTCCACCATCTTAAGATTTCCCAAAATGAGATTGGATATTTGTATACTTGGCAGCGAAAAGCAACAGATTACCTGATAGGTCTGTTCTATTAGAGAAAAATCAGAAAAATTAGTCTGTTAAGTAATCATCCTAGGAATTTTAGTAGAGGTGGTGATAGTACCAAATATTGTTTAAGTGTTGAGAAAGTATAAGCAATATTGATGATCGTTGTGGAAATTGTCCATGCACTAGAGATATTGGGAATGGTGGCCATATCACTTGTGTATGGAATTCCTAGAATGAGGGTACTGGGGAAAATTTGGTGTTGACAAAATAAATCCCAGTAGCGGGCTGTTGGTTACTTATTGAACATCTATCCTCTGCCCTTTTTCCTTTCTAACACACTCCTTTTTTGTTCCCATAGTCAGTATGAGTCAGGGAAGAGTGACCCATCCCAGCACTATGGGTAGATCCTGTGTAGTCGAAGGCAATCAGAGCAATCCCATCCCCCACCAACCCCCAATGTGTGAATGACACCATTCTGATCAACAAGACAGTGAGGGAAAATCTGCTAGGGGCTCCCGGGAAAGAGTCCCTAGCATCTAAGAAAGAGACACAGGAAAGATTATCTCTCTTTTTGCTCCGGACCTTCCAATTCTGGTCCATTCCCTACTTTCAGCCTGAGTTAGGCAGAGAAGAGAACTGGTAAGAACCTGGGCTCTTGATGACGTCACTGAGCTACTGACTTTCTCATTCCTAGAGGCTGATCTGTCTCCGGACTTTTTATAAGATAATACAAATGCTAATGTTTAACCAGTTTGAATCATGATTTCCATAATTTGCAGCCAAAACATCCTAAGTGACATATACCTAAGGAGCCAGTTGTAGGTGAGGTAGGGTTCATTTGGCTACTTAACACCAATACCACTTGGCTTTTATGCTCTTGGTTCCCAAAGGTGCTCCCTCGCCGCCAGGCTTCCCCCCCCTCAAACCTCATGCCCACCGGGCATCCACCCCCTCACCTTCAGGGCATTTCTCCTCCTCCAGTCCCCTGCACAGCCCTGTGCATGTTTGTCTACCTTCCCAGGCTGGTATTCCTTCTCCCTACGGCTTGTTGTCCAAAACCCCCTCAGTCCTCCCAGTGAACTGGAATACCCACCCAGAGGAGGCTGCAGATTCGTAAGAAGGAAAACCACAAATGCCCTGGTGGTCTCTGACCCCACATCCGAACGCCTCCCTGGGTACCCAGAATAGCTGCATGGGGTAGTGGTGTCACAGAGGGCTGAGTTCCTTCCTTGCGGGGACTGAGCAGCACACACCCAGTGCCAAATGGGTGAGCTCATGTTTATTGCTTGCTGTGTGGCCCCACATAGGTCACTCACCCTCTTGAGCTTCAATTTCCTGTCTGCTTTCACTTCCTTACACAATCTTCCTTGGGAGGGTCCTATGGGCTGCCTGTTGTGAAATGCCTTTGTACATAGCAGAGCCTCCTGCAAGTGGGGCCAGGGGCCTCTGGATGTCATGAGACCTTCTGGAGTCCCCTGGAAGGGCCCTGGCCTCGCCACCTCCTGACAGCTCTCTGCACTTATCATAGAGTTGCTTTTGGATTCCTGCATGCTAATGGGTTCACCTGTGTCAACATGATGTTTCTAGGCAGTTATAAGCTCTTTAGGAAAAGGGGTCTTTGCTATGTCGGTAGCTGTCAGTAGTGCATGGTGGGCACACAAAGCCTTGCTGACTGTTGGGTCCTTCACCATCATCATGACCACCACCAACCCTCTCCTCAGATAACCTGGCCAGAGAGAGGCCAGGAGTCTGCCCGGGACCAGGGACAGGGAAAACCCTTTGAAAGGTTGACCCTTGCCCATAGTTTCCTAGTCTGTATATCACCCTAAAGCTAATATATCTGTAATTAATATACTTTCATAATGTCCCTAAAGCCACACACGTCACACCCCCGGCCCTGATCTTCTTCCTTCAGTGACTCCAGCCTGCACTGCTGCACCCCCAAAATGCCTGGATGGGGGAAGGAGGCATGACGGGGCATGGCGGGCTGAGGGGCCTCTAACGGCCTACGTTCCCTGACAGGTTGCCTCATAGCCCGCCATGCAGCACGCCACAGACCACCAGCTCCATGCCCCTGCCCACTTACCACTCCTCCCCACACACCTGCAGGCCGTTCAACTGAGTGCTGCCTCTTCACCTGGGGCCTGGGGCTAAGTATAGGCCACCAAGTGCACAGCCACAAGCCATGCCCCTTCCTCTGCACCTGCAGGTCCAGCGTCATCCCTATAGCACCCCAAAAGCAGGAAGAGGTCACAGCCTGGGTGTCCAACCATTTGGAAGCCCCATTCTCTGCAAAGGGAGGGAGATAAGGACAGAGGCCAGCCACCTGAAGCCCTGCCTGAGGCCAGCACACACAGGGACGGCAGGGCCAGGTCTCACTCACCTGTCGTCGGCGTTGTCACTGTAGCAGTCACCCAGAGCCAGAGAGCCAGTGGCAGGATCTGGATCACCAGCTTCTCCCAGAGAGTGCAGGCCTGGCTGCAGGGTCTTCCTCATCAGGAGGGATCAAGAAATGAGCACCTCCCAGGGAGGAATCAGCTATAAAAAGGACGCTGGAGACCTTTCCCTTGGGGAAGGACAGCACCTGGCCCAGGGTGGGGGTACAGCAATGGGGCTTGGTGGGTGGTGCATGATGACCAACGGGAATTGGTCAAAGGGCAGCCTGTCAACCCCACTCCCCTCTAACTTCAGGAGAGCTGACCACCCTTCAGCGAGGGTCTCCCCAGCAGAAGCCTGAGCCATGGACGGGTCACGGCAAGAGGGAGGGACAGGCGGCTGGAGTTGTAAGTGTGTGAAGGCTGGCTTCCAAGAAGCCAGGGCCAAGAAGTACCAGGGAGAGGGTGATGATGGAGGGAGGGGTGAAAGAGCCCTGGAAGGAGCAGCCAGCAACAGGCCAGGCTGAGGGAAGGACCCTCCGCCCCCACCCATACCCCCCAGAGGAGCCTCTTTCTTCCAGACTTCCTTCTCCAACATCTGTCTCAAGCTGCCACATGCCAAATTTCTAGTGCCTTGCCCTGGGCCTCGGACCACCAGCCCTTCTCCTGGGTGGGGCTCACACCTGAGGCTTTATGATCCTGGTCTCCTCCCCGGCCACTGCCAGTTCCTTTCCTGTCCTGGACAAAGGTCCCAGGGGCCTTTCCCAAATTCCCACCCAAAGAACCTCACTCCATCGGCCCCAACCTCCTTCAGCTCGAGGCCGGCAGCCCTGGCTGCCCACAACAGTGGGACCAGGAGAGCCCGAAGCCTGGGCATGCAGGCCCTGCTGCAAGTGTGTGTCTGACCCCGGGGCCTGGGGAGGTCAAGGCCTTTGGAGAGACCCAGCATAGCCATCAACAACAATGGCAGCTGACCCAGCCTGGGCCACCCACCTCCCTGACCCAGCCCTGAGCTCCTGACATCAAGGGGGAAGGGCGCGGATGACAAACCCAAGAGGGCTTCCCCTTCTGCTGATCAAGAGCCCCTCCTGCTCGCACCTACTCCCTAAGAATCTGGGCCCCCCAATCTCTATGCTCCCTACGAAGACAGCAATGATCCCTGAGACCTGCCCATAGACCCCTTCCTTCCTCGCTGCGAGAAACTGGTGCTCCCGGACCCCCCGCAACAGCTGCTCTGGATGTCCCTGTTCTCAACTGAGCAGAGACACCAGCAAGTGAGAAGGAGAAAGACACAGAGCAGCATCGTTTACAATAAATGCTATATTGTGTTCACATGGGAGAATTGGAGACTCGCAGACTTCCTGTCCCCAAATGAGACCTTCCTGTGAAGGAGGCTGAGGGCTTCTGGGCTGAGAGGTTACTGCAGGGATGGGGTGAGACCCGGGAGAGGAAGGGAGAGGAGGCGCTGGGAAGGGGGTGAGAAGTGGGGGTGAGGCAGTAAGGGAGAGGGAGATAGGAAAAGAGGAAGAGGGGGCTAAGGGAGCTTCCTCACCTCAGGGTCCAACTTCCCACATCCTTGAGGACCTGGAGAAACCCACACCCCACATCCCACCTCCATCCACGGGGATCCAGGGCCCTTGGGGGAGAGGAAGGGATGGAGCCTCAGAAGGGGGAACTAGGGACTGGGAAGTACCAGCTAGGGGTCCAATGTGGCAGAAGGCATCTGTACCCAGCTAGGGACAGGGGTCAGGAAGAGGGAGCAGGACTTAGGACTGGGACACTGGGATGGGGGTTAAGGATTTAGGGTGGAGGGAGACAAGGATGGGAAAGGGGAGAAAACAGAAACAGGGAGAGATGTAGGCCTGGGAGCTGGATAGGGGAGTGATTTAAGAAGGGGGTTTAGACGGGGAGAAGATATAAGGAATGCGGGAAGGGTCCCCCAGGGAGTTACCTTAGCAGAGGGTAGGAGGCAGGGATGGGCTGATGGCTGGCGACAGGTGTTGGGGGGCAGGTAGTAGGGATGCGCACAGGGAACAAGAGACTGAGGCCTGAGATGGGCAAAGGATGTGGGGACTGGGGATCTGAGAGAGGCCACATAAGATGAGGGCTGACACAGGAAGGTGCATTGGGACAGAGGTCGAAGCGACCACATCTGGTTTGCACAATGACTGTTCAAGGTATCAGGACAAGTATGCTATACACATTTTACAAGTTCAGAAAAGCTACTGAGCTGCCCAAGGTCCCACAGTGGAAGATCCTGGATTTGACCTGGGTCTGCAGGTGGGTTTCACCAAAGTTGAGAGCGTGCCGGTCTGGGGACAGTCTGATTTTGCCCAAGGATTCCAGGAGGCTGAGCTGCACGAGTCCTTGGCCATCTCTTGAAATGGATGCAGAGCAGATGCTTCCTTCCCGCTGTCCAGGGCAGGTGGACAGGGTAGGGCAGGGCTCACATCGAGGACAAGTCCACCTCAGGTCTCTGGGTGTGCACCTGCCACAGAGCACATGAGAGGGAGTCAGAACAGGAGCCACCCCCCTCAGGCTGGCTGGGAGTTCACTGCCTCCTGGTCCCAGCCCAGCCGCCTGCCCTGGTGGGTGGGTGGGGCAACTGGAGCTGGACCTGGGAGAACTTACCATCCCCCCTTTGCCCTCTCACCCTCACATTGGTGTCCACCTTCTCCAAGGCCACCTGGAAGTTTTCATCCTTGACTAGAGAGTGAGAAAAGAGGAGGGGAGAGAAGAGGGAGAGGGAAGAAACATGAGGCAGGCACGGCTTCAGGGGGCTTCTGTGCCCCCATGTGCCCTGCCAGGACAGCCTGTGCAGGACCTGGACTTCCCCAGGAGGGTCACGGGGAAGAGGCGACGCCAGCACCCTGGCATGAGGTATGTGTCTGTCCTGGCCAAGGAAGGTCACCTGGTACTGCCCAGGCTAGGGTGATGCCCAGGGAAACCCCTGCCACTCTTGCCCAGGAGGCAGGACTCACAAGGTCGATCATCCTGGAAGCCCAAGTTGGAAAAAGTCCCCGCGGTGTCCTCATCCCATACCTCGAACCATCTCTTGTCGTAGTCCCAGGACCTGGGTGGGGCCACCGTGGCGTCAGGGCAGGGCCTTCGCGTCTGTGACCCCTTTGCCGCCCTCAGCCCCCGCCCCAGGGTGCTCACCGGGCTCCGCCTGGGCCACCCCTCCTCCGCGACCTCCTGAAGATGTGGGTCCCCGCCACCAGGAGCAGCAGCAGCAGCAGCGCCCCGGCCCCGGCCAGGCCCCCGATCAGCGCCCTCCACTGGATGGCCACCTCGCAGCGTGGGCCCAAGAACCAGTGCGTGTCCGTGGAGAAGCAGCTGGGGAGGGGGTCACAGGTCAGGACCCTGCCACCTCCCCTCCCAGCCCTGTCAACTCGCTCAACTGGACTCAGCCAGGGCTGGCAGCGGGGCGGGGCTCCCCATGGGGCGAGTGGGCGGGGCTCCCACGTGTGGGCGGGGCCTCACCTGCACTCGGGACCGCTCTTCTGCACAAAGCACCAGCCCTGGTTACAGTCGATGGCGCCTTCCACGTCTGATGTGCACTTGCTGACACAGCGGAGCCGCTTCTCCTCCACCAAGGGGAAGTAGTAATCCTCATAGCCCTTTGGAGCAGCGCGATAGCAGATGGCTTTGGAGAGAGGAGGGGGGTTGCACAGAGACTACTCAGGAGCCTGGTTATGGGGACTCTGAAAATGGATGGGGAGGATTCCATTTCCGAGGGTGGGGTGTTGTGGGGTAGACCGAGGGATCCGAAGTGGCCAAGGAAGACCCCCAGGACTCTCACCCTCTCCTCACCCTGCATGCCAGTGCTCAGGTGGAAGCTGTTAACAGGGCCAGCAAGACATGACTTGCCTCCCCAAAAGGTCTCCCATTCTCCCCAGAGAATTTCAGTGGGCAGATGTCCCTGGGGAGAGGGGTCATGGCCCCCTGGGGCCACTCAGTCCTTAGTCCCCCACTCACCTTTTGGGGTCAGCTCCGTGCTGGTGTCGTTTTTCACCATGATGGAGTCAGGCTTAAAACACAGGTCTGGGGCACAGAGGCACAAGTGGAATTGTGGTGGGTCAAGGGGTCCGGGCCAGGGAAGCAAGGCAGGCATGGGGGAGGGTAGAAAGGGCTCATCTTCCCCAAATAATCAGGGGTCCTCAGCCATCCTGGAGACCTTGAGCAGAACTGTCAGGGGGGCTCTTCCCCAGCACCCAAATTCTGGCAAACCCCTCCTTAGCCCCATCCTTGACCCAGTTGGCTGTGAACCTGTGCCTCTTCTCCCAACCTGCCAGAGGTACCACAGGGCTGCCACCTGAGCCCAGAAGGCTCCTGTCTGTGCTGGAGTAGGCTGGGATGTTGGCTGTGGATCACACCCCTCCTTCCAGCCCAAGGCCCCTAGCCTCGGCTCACTCTGGTTTTTCTGGCAGCTGTCCACGTCCTGGCTGACATTCTGAAGCTTGCCTTTCAGGACCATCTTCACCGTCTCATAGTTTGTCTCCAGCTGGGAGCGGAAGGGCAACTCCAGCAGGACCACATAGTCCACCACGATGCTGCCATTCCTGAAGGGGTCAAGTGGTTAGGGGCCTTACAGGCCTCCCAGGCCTGGGGCACAGAGGTTCTAGAAGGGCACATCCAGGGCCAATCATAGGTGCTTAGGTGTAGAGGGGAAGGGGGCAAAGGCAATGACTTGGGATTCCAGGTACATTATTTTCAGAAGGGGCTGCCAGCATACCTGACATCGTCAGCCTGGGAAGGCAGGACTAGGAATGATTGGCATTCTCTTGCTTTGCCTGAAGCCATTACCAAACCAGGCCCTCCTAGGTTCTCTGCCTCGCTCATGCTGACCCACTAAGCAGACCAGGTGCCAGCCAGAATGAGACCAGCTACAGTCCAGACACCAGACTTCCCACCAGCCCTCAGGTACCACTTCCCTGCATGCAATCTCTCTCCTTCTGACGTGCTTAGAGAGGAGGGGTGGTGCCCTCCTTCAGAGAAATGGCTCCAGAAAATGATCGCTAAAGTCCCCACACTGCCTCCACCCCTCCCTTTATGAAGTCTGATGATTCCAAAAGCAAGAGATGGCTTCTCCAGCCTCTCTTTATGCCCCCTTCCTCCACCTCACTCTGTCTCCACAGCCTCAGAAGGGTCTCCTACCTCAGAGACAGGATCTCCACATCCTTGAACCCCTGCACATTTTGGTAAATCTTCTGCATCTGAAAAGGCAAAAGTTGCTGGGCTCACGTCTGAACCTCCAGAGCTGAGGGCAACCAGGGGAGGACCTTTGAGTTCCCTCCACTCCACCCTCACCTGACTGCGGAAGATGTTGCTGAAATCCTTGTAGGCCTTGGAAGTGTTGTCATGGAGATCCGGGAAGAACTCCTGGTCGACAGCCACCTCCATGCCCACTTCAGCGTCCACAGTTTCTGCACACAGCATGCCCTGCTCTGGTCACTTCACCATTCTTCCTGTCTGACATCACCCCCACCACCCTGACCTGAAGGCTCCTTCCATGCACCCTCTCCGTGTTCCCAAGGACTGATTGAAGAGCAGGAGGGAGAAAGGTAGGAATTCTGGGATGACTTGTCCCGAGAAGAGGGAAAGAATGGAAGTCAGGGTGCTCTCGTTGTCTGCCGCAGTGGGAGGCGAATAATGGCCCCCACCGATACCTAGGTCCCTCTCCCCAGAACCTGTGAATATGTTCTGCTAGATACAGGAGGAATCAAGGTTCAGGTGGAATGAAGATTGCTGATCGGCTGACGTTAATTTGGGAAAATTAATGTGGACTATGGGCAAATGAATGTTCACCCAGGTGGACCCAATGTAATCACGAGGGTCCTTAACAGTGGAAGACAGAGGCAAAAAGAGTCAGAATGAGTCAGGTGAAGACATGACTAGAAGAGAAAGGCACAGAGATGCAATGCTGCTGGCTTTGAAGAAGGAGAGAGGGGAGCTTGAGACAAGGAAGGTGGGAGGCACCAGAGCCTGGAAAGGGCACAGAAATGGATTCTTTCCCAGAGACTCCAGAAAGGAGCACAGCCCTGCTGACACCTTGATTTAGCCCAGCAAGACCATGTCAGATTCTAATCTGGAGAACTGTAAGATGAGACATTTGTGTTGTTACAGTTGTGAAGTTTGTGGTAATTTGTGACAGCAGCAATTAAAAACAATTACAGCTCCAAGCAACCCTGACCAGGAGTGTGGCCCCAGCCGCGTGTGAAGGTGATGGTGGAGAGGGGGTGTGGGGTAGCAGAGGGCATGAGAGCGAAGACAGGAATGGAGGATGTGGGCACTATGGCATGGGTGCCTCCACACGGACCACAGGGCTGGGCCCAGGGAGAGTCAGTGACAGCCAGGAGACAGTGCAGAGGACAGGGCCCCAGAAACTCACCAAAATCCATCTGTTCTACTGCAAACTGACAGCGGATGCCATAGAAGGTGCTGGGGCAGACACACTTGAGGCCATCCCATCTACCCCCGTTCTGGCAAACGCTGTCCTGGCGCTCACAGTGGTCCCCAGAGAACCCCGGGGGACAGAGGCAGTGGTTCTGAATCCAGGTGCCATCATTCTCACAGGTGCCTGGGCAGCACGAGAAGAAAGGGAAGTTCACGATGGGGCCTGACCTTGATGACACAGGAATTTAGTAGGAGAGGGAACAGGGAGGTAGGAGGTCCAACCTGGGGTGGTGTTTATCCGAGCAGTGCTCAAAGTTGTGGTCATCTGAGTAGTGGAAGAAGTTGTCCTTGGTGACATAAGGGTGCTGGGAGTTTGAGGGGTGGTCACCAGTGTTCTTGGAGTGTGGGTAGTGGGTGAGGTGGAGCCAGTCAAGTTGTTTGAAGTTGTCACGGCAGTTGGAACGCTGCTGCTTGGTTCGGTGGTCAGTGGGAGGCTAGTGAAGCCAGGCGTACGTGGCGTACTTACAGAGTTGGTGCTCATCCAAGTCCCACCAGGGGGTCTTTGTGTGCTTGTCAAAACTGTGTTGATGGGGACAGTCCCAATGCTGATAGAACTAGGAGCATCACTTATGAGGTTAGTGGGACCAGTTTCGAGAATCGAAGTAGAAGCATCCATTGGTGTAGGAAAGACAGTAGTCATACTGGTGGGTCCAGGAAGGGTGATCTTCTCAGTGGTAGAGGGAATGACTAATAATGAGATGCTGGGCGTAAAGGTAACTTTGCTAGTTGGATCCATTTCCACACATGGAGTAGTGGAAGAAGCAGGCACTGTCGTAACTGATATACTTTCTGGACATGGGGCGGTGGAAGAACTAAAGATAGTAGGAGTGATGGTTGTTTCGGTAAGAATAGGGATCACAGGAGTCTGGGGTGTAGAAAAGCTTGTAGTAGCAGACAAAGAGGGAGTAGCAAAAGTGGTGACGGGAGAAGACCTTGTATTTTCTGTACTGGAGATGGGCGGGGATGGAGGAAGAGAGCTAGGGGTGAACTCTGAACTTACTCTGCTGGAAGACAGAATAGAGGATGTTTTTACTGTGGAGGCGGAAGAAAGGATGATGGTACTGAAGGGGGTACTTATGGCATTTGTACGCATATTCAAGTTAGAAGAGGATGGTGTGGGAGAAACACTAGAAGGAATCTGTGGTGTTGTCGAGGTGGCTGTTGTTAGAACGCGTACAGTAGCAGTAGTGTCTAAGTCTGTAGTTGAGGCACTGGCAGAATTACCAGTGACCAAGGTGGCAGGGGTTGAGGTGTCAGTGGGAGTGCTACTTTCAGCTGTGGCCAGGGTGACAGTGGTAGTGGGAGATGTCAGGGGGGATGTGGCATGGGTTGTGGGCAGCGTGGTAACCAGGATGGATGGACGGGTAGTGCTGGCGGTCAAAGGGAAGTCTGGTTCTGTGGTTGGGGGAGGTGGAGATGATATAAGCTCATTTGTGTGTGATGTCAGATTGTTGATGATCATGGGGGTAGAGGTGGTGGATGTTGGTGAAGAGACGACATTCGTGGGAGTGACTGATGGCATAAGAGGGGGAAGTGCCATGGTGCCTGTAGTGGGAGCTTGTGTGAGAAGGTAACTGGTGGGCGTAAGGGTGATTCTCCCAGTGTTTGTGGCATGAGCGGTTCTGTGGGTCATTGTGGCTGTGTGCATCGTGGTTGGAGTGGAGGAAGGTGGTCCTGTGGTGGTGGAGGAGGTGAAGTTATGGGTCATAGTGGGTACCAGGGTTGATCCTGTAGATGTGCTCAGTGTAATTGTGCTGCTGGCCGATGAGGTTATATTTTCCATCTGCATCGTCCCCGGACTAAGGGTAGATGTGGAAGAGGAGCCTGCAGATGTACCTGGAACACTTGTTGTGAGGGAGGGAGATGAACTGGGCTGCGTGCTCATGACCATAGGTGACATACTAGGGGTTGTGGCAGAAGTGGTGGTGACACTGAAGGTTCTTTCTGTATTGCGTGAGGTGGGGGATGAAGGGACAGTGGAAATGGGTGATGCCAACGTACTGGAGAAAGTGAATGTAGAGGTGAGGTCACTTACAGTTGTCCATGAGCTAGTGGCGCCCAGTGAGGTGGGGGTGGCAGTTGTCAGTGTTGTGGTTGGGACACGTGTACTAATAGAAGACGGGG
Organism: Equus przewalskii; assembly: GCF_037783145.1. NCBI lineage: Eukaryota > Metazoa > Chordata > Mammalia > Perissodactyla > Equidae > Equus > Equus przewalskii. The sequence goes on along the minus strand of NC_091842.1, from coordinate 8,988,606 downwards.
TTGTGACTGTGGATGTCAGTCTGGTACCAGAGGTAGGGTGCAAAGGAGTTACTGCAGACGTGGTTGTCCTTCCTGTGGATCGGGTGTTTGAAGAAGAGGTCTCCGAAGTGGTGTATAGCGTTGTGAGGGTGGGTGTCGTTACCATGTCTGAGGTAGAAGTCGTCGCCGTGTGAGGAGCTGAGGGAGTGGGGGAAGTGACTGTGATCGAGGTGGCAGAGGTTGAAGTGTGTGTGGGAATGGTGCTTTCACGTGTAGCCTGGGTGACAGTGGTAGTGGGAGATCTCGGGGTGGATGTGGCGTGGCTTGGAGGCAGTGTGGGAAGCAGGGTTGGTGGAGGGGCAGTGATGGTGGTGAAATTGGAGAAAGGTTCTGTGGTTGAGGCAGGTGGAGATGACTGAAGCACACTCGTGGGTGATGTGTCGACGTTGGTGGTCGCTGGGGTAGAGGTGGTGGATGTTGGAGAAGACACGACATTCGTGGGTGTGATGGATGACGTGATAGGGGGAGGTGCAGAGGTGCCCGTGGTGGCAGTGTGTGTAACAAGGTCACTGGTGGGCATAAGGGTGATGTTCCCAGTGGTCGTGGCATGAGTGGTTGTGTAGGTCGACGTGCCTGGGTGTGTGGTGGCTGCACTGGAGGAGGGTGTTCCCGTGGTGGTCGAGGTTGTGACCGTGTGGGTGGTGGTGGGTGCCGGGGTGGTCCTCGTGCTTGTGCCCAGTGTACGTGTGCTGCTTGCAGATGAGGTGCTACCCTCACTCTGCGTGATCCCCGGACTGCTGGCAGACGTGGAAGTGGAGCCTGCAGATGTACCTGGAACACTGGTCGAAAGAGAGGGAGGTGGAGGGGGATGCGTGCTCGTGAGCGTAGGTGACATGCTAGGCGTTGTGGCAGAGGTTGTGCTTGTTTCCGCATTGTGGGAGGTGGGCGATGAAGAGGAGATGAAGGTAGGGGAGGAGGACTTGCTGGAGGCAGTCAATGTGGAGGTGAACTCACTGGTGATGGTCAAGGGGCCAATGGTGCCCACCGACGTGGGGGTGGTGCTTGTCAGTGTTGTGGTTGGGATACGTGTAGTAATAGAAGACGGGGCAGTGACTGTGGATGTCAGTCTGGTTCCAGGGTAGGGTGCAAAGGTGTTGCTGCAGCCGTGGTTGTGCTTCCTGTGGATCGGGTGTTTGAAGACGTTGTCTCTGAAGTGGTGTATAGTATTGTCAGGGTGGGCGTCGTTACCGTGTCTGAGGGAGAAGTCGTCGCCATGTGAGGAGCTGAGGGAGTGGGGGAAGTGACTGTAATCGATGTGGCAGGGGTTGAAGCGTCAGTGGGAGTGGAGCTTTCACTTGTGGCCCAGGTGACAGTGGTAGTGGGAGATCTCGGGGTGGATGTGGTGTGGGGCGGATGCGGTGTGGTAAGCAGGGTGGGTGGAGGGGTAGTGATGGTGGTGAAAGTGGGGGCAGGTTCTGTGGTTGAGGCAGGTGGAAATGACTGATGCACACTCGTGGGTGATGTCTGGATGTTGGTTGTCGCTGGGGTAGAGGTGGTGGATGTTGGAGAAGACACGACATTCGTGGGTGTGATGAATGACGTGATAGGGGGAGGTGCAGTGGTGCCAGTGGTGGCAGTGTGTTTAGGAAGATCACTGGTGGGCGTAAGGGTGATGTTCCCAGTGGTCGTGGCATGAGCGGTGGTGTAGGTTGACGTGCCTGTGTGTGTGGTGACTGCACTGGAGAATGGTGTTGCCGTGGTGGTCGAGGTTGTGACCGTGTGGGTGGTGGTGGGTGCCGGGGTGGTCCTCGTGCTTGTGCCCAGTGTACGTGTGCTGCTTGCAGATGAGGTGCTACCCTCAGTCTGCGTGGTCCCCGGACTGCTGGCAGATGTGGAAGGGGAGCCTGCAGATGTACCTGGGACACTGGTGGAGAGGGACGGAGTTGGACGGGGATGCGTGCTCGTGAGCGTAGGTGACATGCTAGGCGTTGTGGCAGAGGTTGTGCTTGTTTCTGCATTGTGGGAGGTGGGTGCTGAAGAGGAGGGGAAGGTGGGGGAGGAGGACGTGCTGGAGGCAGTTAATGTGGAGGTGAACTCGCTGGTGGTGGTCAAGGGGCCAGTGGTGCCCACTGACGTGGGGGTGGTGGTTGTCAGTGTTGTGGTTGGGATACGTGTACTAATAGAAGACAGGGCTGTGACTGTGGATGTCAGTCTGGTTCCAGAGGTAGGGTGCAAAGGTGTTGCTGCAGCCGTGGTTGTGCTTCCTGTAGATCGGGTGTTTGAAGACGTGGTCTCTGAAGTGGTGTATGGTGTTGTGAGGGTGGGCATCGTTACCGTGTCTGAGGTAGAAGTCGTTGCCGTGTGAGGAGCTGAGGGAGTGGGGGAAGTGACTGTGATCGAGGTGGCAGGGGTTGAAGTGTCAGTGAGAGTGGAGCTTTCACTTGTGGCCCGGCGTGACAGTGGTAGTGGGAGATCTCGGGGTGGATGTGGTGTGGGGCGGATGCGGTGTGGTAAGCAGGGTGGGTGGAGGGGTAGTGATGGTGGTGAAAGTGGGGGCAGGTTCTGTGGTTGAGGCAGGTGGAAATGACTGATGCACACTCGTGGGTGATGTCTGGATGTTGGTTGTCGCTGGGGTAGAGGTGGTGGATGTTGGAGAAGACACGACATTAGTGGGTGTGATGAATGACGTGATAGGGGGAGGTGCAGTGGTGCCTGTGGTGGCAGTGTGTCTAGGAAGGTCACTGGTGGGCGTAAGGGTGATGTTCCCAGTGGTCGTGGCATGAGCGGTTGTGTAGGTCGACATGCCTGTGTGTGTGGCGGCTGCAGTGGAGGAGGGTGGTCCCATGGTGGTCGAGGTTGTGACCGTGTGGGTGGTGGTGGGTGCCGGGGTGGTCCGCGCGCTTGTGCCCAGTGTACGTGTGCTGCTTGCAGATGAGGTGCTACCCTCAGTCTGCGTGGTCCCCAGACTGCTGGCAGACGAGGAAGGGGAGCCTGCAGATGTACCTGGGACACTGGTGGAGAGGGACGGAGTTGGAGGGGGATGTGTGCTCGTGAGCGTAGGTGACATGTTAGGCGTTGTGGCAGAGGTTGTGCTTGTTTCTGCATTGTGGGAGGTGGGTGCTGAAGAGGAGGGGAAGGTGGGGGAGGAGGACGTGCTGGAGGCAGTCAATGTGGAGGTGAACTCGCTGGTGATGGTCAAGGGGCCAATGGTGCCCACCGACGTGGGGGTGGTGCTTGTCAGTGTTGTGGTTGGGATACGTGTAGTAATAGAAGACGGGGCAGTGACTGTGGATGTCAGTCTGGTTCCAGAGGTAGGATGCGAAGGTGTTGCTGCAGCCGTGGTTGTGCTTCCTGTGGATCGGGTGTTTGAAGACGTTGTCTCTGAAGTGGTGTATAGTATTGTCAGGGTGGGCGTCGTTACCGTGTCTGAGGGAGAAGTCGTCGCCGTGTGAGGAGCTGAGGGAGTGGGGGAAGTGACTGTGATCGAGGTGGCAGGGGTTGAAGTGTCAGTGGGAGTGGAGCTTTCACTTGTGGCCCGGGTGACAGTGGTAGTGGGAGATCTTGGGGTGGATGTGGTGTGTGGCGGAAGCGGTGTGGTAAGCAGGGTGGGTGGAGGGGTAGGGATGGTGGTGAAAGTGGGGGCAGGTTCTGTGGTTGAGGCAGGTGGAAATGACTGATGCACACTCGTGGGTGATGTCTGGATGTTGGTTGTCGCTGGGTAGAGGTGGTGGATGTGGAGAAGACACGACATTCGTGGGTGTGATGGACGACGTGATAGGGGCAGGTGCAGTGGTGCCTGTGCTGGCAGTGTGTCTAGGAAGGTCACTGGTGGGCATAAGGGTGATGTTCCCAGTGGTCGTGGCATGAGCGGTAGTGTAGGTCAACATGCCTGTGTGTGTGGTGACTGCAGTGGAGGAGGGTGTTCCCGTGGTGGTCGAGGTTGTGACCGTGTGTGTAGTGGTGGGTGCCGGGGTGGTCCCCGCGCTTGTGCCCAGTGTACGTGTGCTGCTTGCAGATGAGGTGCTACCCTCAGTCTGCGTGGTCCCCAGACTGCTGGCAGACGAGGAAGGGGAGCCTGCAGATGTACCTGGGACACTGGTGGAGAGGGACGGAGTTGGAGGGGGATGCGTGCTCGTGAGCGTAGGTGACATGCTAGGCGTTGTGGCAGAGGTTGTGCTTGTTTCTGCATTGTGGGAGGTGGGTGCTGAAGAGGAGGGGAAGGTGGGGGAGGAGGACGTGCTGGAGGCAGTTAATGTGAAGGTGAACTCGCTGGTGGTGGTCAAGGGGCCAGTGGTGCCCAGGGACGTGGGGGTGGTGGTTGTCAGTGTTGTGGTTGGGATACGTGTAGTAATAGAAGACGGGGCAGTGACTGTGGATGTCAGTCTGGTTCCAGAGGTAGGATGCGAAGGTGTTGCTGCAGCCGTGGTTGTGCTTCCTGTGGATCGGGTGTTTGAAGACGTGGTCTCTGAAGTGGTGTATAGTATTGTGAGGGTGGGCGTCGTTACCGTGTCTGAGGTAGAAGTCGTCGCCGTGTGAGGAGCTGAGGGAGTGGGGGAAGTGACTGTGATCGATGTGGCAGGGGTTGAAGCGTCAGTGGGAGTGGAGCTTTCACTTGTGGCCCGGGTGACAGTGGTAGTGGGAGATCTCGGGGTGGATGTGGTGTGGGGCGGAAGCGGTGTGGTAAGCAGGGTGGGTGGAGGGGTAGTGATGGTGGTGAAAGTGGGGGCAGGTTCTGTGGTTGAGGCAGGTGGAAATGACTGATGCACACTCGTGGGTGATGTCTGGATGTTGGTTGTCGCTGGGGTAGAGGTGGTGGATGTTGGAGAAGACACGACATTCGTGGGTGTGATGAATGACGTGATAGGGGGAGGTGCAGTGGTGCCTGTGGTGGCAGTGTGTCTAGGAAGGTCACTGGTGGGCGTAAGGGTGATGTTCCCAGTGGTCGTGGCATGAGCGGTGGTGTAGGTTGACGTGCCTGTGTGTGTGGTGACTGCAGTGGAGAATGGTGTTGCCGTGGTGGTCGAGGTTGTGACCGTGTGGGTGGTGGTGGGTGCCGGGGTGGTCCTCGTGCTTGTGCCCAGTGTACGTGTGCTGCTTGCAGATGAGGTGCTACCCTCAGTCTGCGTGGTCCCCGGACTGCTGGCAGATGTGGAAGGGGAGCCTGCAGATGTACCTGGGACACTGGTCGAGAGGGACGGAGTTGGAGGGGGATGCGTGCTCGTGAGCGTAGGTGACATGCTAGGCGTTGTGGCAGAGGTTGTGCTTGTTTCCGCATTGTGGGAGGTGGGCGATGAAGAGGAGATGAAGGTAGGGGAGGAGGACTTGCTGGAGGCAGTTAATGTGGAGGTGGACTCACTGGTGGTGGTCAAGGGGCCAGTGGTGCCCACCGACGTGGGGATCGTGGTTGTCAGTGTTGTGGTTGGGATACGTGTACTAATAGAAGACGGGGCTGTGACTGTGGATGTCAGTCTGGTTCCAGAGGTAGGGTGCAAAGGTGTTGCTGCAGCCGTGGTTGTGCTTCCTGTAGATCGGGTGTTTGAAGACGTGGTCTCTGTAGTGGTGTATGGTGTTGTGAGGGTGGGCATCGTTACCGTGTCTGAGGTAGAAGTCGTCGCCGTGTGAGGAGCTGAGGGAGTGGGGGAAGTGACTGTGATCGAGGTGGCAGGGGTTGAAGTCTCAGTGAGAGTGGAGCTTTCACTTGTGGCCCGGGTGACAGTGGTAGTGGGAGATCTCGGGGTGGATGTGGTGTGGGGCGGATGCGGTGTGGTAAGCAGGGTGGGTGGAGGGGTAGTGATGGTGGTGAAAGTGGGGGCAGGTTCTGTGGTTGAGGCAGGTGGAAATGACTGATGCACACTCGTGGGTGATGTCTGGATGTTGGTTGTCGCTGGGGTAGAGGTGGTGGATGTTGGAGAAGACACGACATTCGTGGGTGTGATGAATGACGTGATAGGGGGAGGTGCAGTGGTGCCTGTGGTGGCAGTGTGTCTAGGAAGGTCACTGGTGGGCGTAAGGGTGATGTTCCCAGTGGTCGTGTCATGAGCGGTTGTGTAGGTCGACATGCCTGTGTGTGTGGTGGCTGCAGTGGAGGAGGGTGGTCCCATGGTGGTCGAGGTTGTGACCGTGTGGGTGGTGGTGGGTGCCGGGGTGGTCCCCGCGCTTGTGCCCAGTGTACGTGTGCTGCTTGCAGATGAGGTGCTACCCTCAGTCTGCGTGGTCCCCAGACTGCTGGCAGACAAGGAAGGGGAGCCTGCAGATGTACCTGGGACACTGGTGGAGAGGGACGGAGTTGGAGGGGGATGCGTGCTCGTGAGCGTAGGTGACATGCTAGGTGTTGTGGCAGAGGTTGTGCTTGTTTCCGCATTGTGGGAGGTGGGTGCTGAAGAGGAGGGGAAGGTGGGGGAGGAGGACGTGCTGGAGGCAGTTAATGTGAAGGTGAACTCGCTGGTGGTGGTCAAGGGGCCAGTGGTGCCCAGGGACGTGGGGGTGGTGGTTGTCAGTGTTGTGGTTGGGATACGTGTACTAATAGAAGACGGGGCAGTGACTGTGGATGTCAGTCTGGTTCCAGAGGTAGGGTGCGAAGGTGTTGCTGCAGCTGTGGTTGTGCTTCCTGTGGATCGGGTGTTTGAAGACGTGGTCTCTGAAGTGGTGTATAGTATTGTGAGGGTGGGCGTCATTACCGTGTCTGAGGTAGAAGTCGTCGCCATGTGAGGAGCTGAGGGAGTGGGGGAAGTGACTGTGATCGATGTGGCAGGGGTTGAAGCGTCAGTGGGAGTGGAGCTTTCACTTGTGGCCCGGGTGACAGTGGTAGTGGGAGATCTCGGGGTGGATGTGGTGTGGGGCGGAAGCGGTGTGGTAAGCAGGGTGGGTGGAGGGGTAGTGATGGTGGTGAAAGTGGGGGCAGGTTCTGTGGTTGAGGCAGGTGGAAATGACTGATGCACACTCGTGGGTGATGTCTGGATGTTGGTTGTCGCTGGGGTAGAGGTGGTGGATGTTGGAGAAGACACGACATTCGTGGGTGTGATGAATGACGTGATAGGGGGAGGTGCAGTGGTGCCAGTGGTGGCAGTGTGTTTAGGAAGGTCACTGGTGGGCGTAAGGGTGATGTTCCCAGTGGTCGTGGCATGAGCGGTGGTATAGGTTGACGTGCCTGTGTGTGTGGTCGCTGCAGTGGAGAAGGGTGTTGCCATGGTGGTCGAGGTTGTGACCGTGTGGGTGGTGGTGGGTGCCGGGGTGGTCCTCGTGCTTGTGCCCAGTGTACGTGTGCTGCTTGCAGATGAGGTGCTACCCTCAGTCTGCGTGGTCCCCGGACTGCTGGCAGATGTGGAAGGGGAGCCTGCAGATGTACCTGGGACACTGGTCGAGAGGGACGGAGTTGGAGGGGGATGCGTGCTCGTGAGCGTAGGTGACATGCTAGGCGTTGTGGCAGAGGTTGTGCTTGTTTCCGCATTGTGGGAGGTGGGCGATGAAGAGGAGATGAAGGTAGGGGAGGAGGACTTGCTGGAGGCAGTTAATGTGGAGGTGAACTCGCTGGTGGTGGTCAAGGGGCCAGTGGTGCCCACCGACGTGGGGGTGGTGGTTGTCAGTCTTGTGTTTGGGATACGTGTACTAATAGAAGACGGAGCTGTGACTGTGGATGTCAGTCTGGTTCCAGAGGTTTGGTGCGAAGGTGTTGCACCAGCCATGGTTGTGCTTCCTGTGGATCGGGTGTTTGAAGACATGGTCTCTGAAGTGGTGTATAGTATTGTGAGTGTGGGTGTTGTTACCGTGTCTGAGGTAGAAGTCGTCGCCGTGTGAGGAGCTGAGGGAGTGGGGGAAGTGACTGTGATCAAGGTGGCAGGGGTTGAAGTGTCAGTGGGAGTGGAGCTTTCACTTGTGGCCTGGGTGACAGTGTTAGTGGGAGATCTTGGGGTGGATGTGTCGTGGGGTGGAGGCGATGTGGTAACCAGGCTGGGTGGAGGGGTAGTCATGGTGGTGAAATTGGAGTGAGGTTCTGTGGTTGAGGCAGGCGGAGACGACTGATGCACACTCATGGGTGATGTCTGGATGTTTGTTGTCGCTGGGGTAGAGGTGGTGGATGTTGGAGAAGACACGACATTCATGGGTGTGATGGATGACGTGATTGGGGGAGGTGCAGTGGTGCTGGTGTTAGGAGCCTGAGTCAGAAGGTCACTGATATGCGTAAGGGTGGTTTTCCTGGTGGTTCTTGCATGACCAGTTTTGTCGGTCGACTTGCCTCTTTGTGTCGTGGCTGCAGTGGAGGATGGTGGTCCTATTGTGGTCAAGGTTGTGATCATATGGGTGGTAGTGGGTACCGGGGTAGTCCCTGCGCTTGTGCCCAGTGTACGTGTGCTGCTTGCAGATGGCTTGCTACCCTCAGTCTGCGTCGTCCCCGGACTGCTGGCAGATGTGGAAGTGGAACCCCCAGATGTACTCAGAACACTGGTCGAGAGAGAGGGAGATGGAGTGGGATGCCTGGTCGTGTGCATAGGTGACATGTTAGGTGTCCTGGCAGACGTTGTTTTGACACTGAAGGTCATTTCTGTATTGTGTGAGGTGGTTGTTGAAGGGACAGTGGAAGTGGGTGATGCCGACGTGCTGGAGGCATTGAATGTGGATTTGGGGTTGGTTGTTGTGCTCGAGGAGCCTGTGGGGCCCACAGACTTGGTGGTGATGATTGTCAGTGATGCTGTGTGGGTACCTGTACTAATAGAAGATGGTGTGACTGTGGGTGTCTGTTTTGTATCAGTGGTGGGGCGTGAAGGGGTTATGGCTGACTTGGTTGTGCTTCCTGTGGATTGGAGGTTTGAAGAAGTGCTCTCTGAATTAGTATATATTGTTGTCAGAGTGGGTGTTGTTACTGTGTCTGAGGTAGAAGTCGTGGCCCTGTCAGGAGCTGAGGGAGTAGGGAAAGTGACTGTCATCGAGATGGCATGGGTCAAAGTGTCAGTGGGAATGGTGCCTTCAGCTGTGGCCAGGGTGACAGTGGTAGTGGGAGATGTCAGGGTGGACGTGGTGTGGGTTGGAGTCAGTGTGGTAACCATGGTTGATGGAGGGGTACTGATTGTGTTCAAGGTGGAGGCTGGTCCTGTTGTTGTGGCAGGCCAAGTTGACAGAAGCACACTCGTGGGTGATGTCCCAGTGGTGATGGTCACTGGGGTAGATCTGGTGAATGTTGGGGATGAGATGACATTCGTGGGAGTGATGGATGATGTGATTGGGGAAGGTACAGTGGTCCCTGTGGTGGGAGCCTGTGTAGGTAAGTCACTGATAGGAGTAATGGTGGTTTTCCAGGTGGTTGTGGCGTGAGCAGTTGTGATGGTTGTCCTGGCTGTTTGTGTCATGGCTGGAGTGTAGTAGGGTAGTCCCATGGTGGTGAACATCGTGAATGTATGGGTTGTAGTGGGTGCTGGGGTTGATTTTGCAGTCGTGCTCAGTGTGTTTGTGCTGCTTGCAAGGGAGGTGCTACCCTCTGTCTGCGTCGTCCCCAGACTGCTGGCAGCCGTGGAAGAGGAGCCTGCAGATGTACCTGGAACACTGGTTGAGAGGGAGGGAGATGGAGTGGGATGCGTGCTCATGACCGTAGGTGACATACTAGGTGTCATCGCAGAGCTTGTGTTGACACTAAAGGTCGTTTCTATATTGTGTGATGTGGAGGATGAAGGGACAGTGGAAGTTGGGGATGCCGACGTGCTGGAGGCATTGAATGTGGAGGTGAGGTTGGTCGTGGTGGTCAAGGAACCAGTGGTGCTCACAGATGTGGGGTTGATGGTGGTCAGTGTTGTGGTTGGGATACCAGTGCTAGCAGAAGACGGGGTTGTGATTGTGGATGTCTGTTCTCTATCAGAGCAAGGCTTCGATGGGGTTAGTGCAGATGTCGTTGTGCTTCCTGTGGACTGGATGTTTGAAGAAGTGGCCCCTGAAGTAGTGTGTAGTGTTGTCAGGGTGGGTGTTGTTACCTTGCCAGTCAGAGCAGTCGTATCCGTGCCTGCAACTGAGGGAGTTGGGGGAGTGACTGTGATCGACATGGCAGGGATTGAAGTTTCAGTGGGAGTGGTGCTTTCACTGGTGGCTGGGGTGACAGTGGGGGTGAGAGATGTTGGGGTGGATGTGACAAGGGTTGGAGGTAGTGTGGTGACCAGGGTGGATGGAAGGGTAGTGATGGTGGTCAAAGTGGGGACTGGTTCTGTGGTTGAGGCATGTGGAGATGACAGAAGCACACTTGTGGGTGATGTCCATATGTTGGTGGTCACTGGGGTAGAGGTGGTGGATGTTGGAGAAGACATGACATTCGTGGGAGTGATCGATGACGTGACTGGGGGAGGTGCAGTGCTACCTGTGGTGGGAGCCTGTGTAGGAACGTCACTGGTGGGTGTACGGGTGGTTTTCCCGGTGGTTGGCGCGTGAGTGGTTATGTCGGTCGTCTTGCCTGTTTGTGTCAGGGCTGGAGTGGAGGAGGGTGGTACCGTGGTGGTGGAAGTGGTGTATGTATAGATGGTAGTGGATGCCGGCATGTTTCCTGTGGTTGTGTGCAATGTTGTCGTGCCTGTTGCAGATGAGGTGCTGCCCTCAGTCCGCCTCGTCCGTGGACTGCTGGCAGACATGGAAGAGGAGACTGCAGTTGTACCTGGAACACTGGTTGACAGGGAAGAAGATGGAGTGGGACGTGTGCTCGTGAGCATAGGTGACATACTAGGTGTCATGGCATAGGTTGTGGTGACACTGAAGGCAGTGGTGGATGCTTCTGCCCTGGAGGAAAGCTCAGTAGAGGTGGTTGTGGCCATGGATAAAGTGCCTGTATTGGTGGTAGAAGAGAGGAATTCATTTGTAGGTCATTTTGTCACCATAACACCACAAAGGTTATTCCCACGCCATTTTCCAGAGACATATCACAAAAGGTAGGAATTTCCATCACTTATTCCCCATCACAGGCAGTTTGGGTTTGGGGCGTTTCAGGTTCTGAAGGCCAACATCTATCCACTCCTTGAGGCAGTCTCTCCAAGGGGAGTGGGGTTGCCTTGGTCCCTTGCGCACCTTGTCTGAGTGACCGACTTTTCAGCCCCAGGATGGCCTCTGCTGAGCATGTGGGTTCAGCTGAGGCTCCTGCCTCCTCCGCTCGCCACCCCATCCCTTGCTCCTAGCACACGTGCTCTTCCCTTCCTCTGCCCTCTCCTCCACCAGCTGCCCGCTCTGCTGTCTCTCTGCCCACACCTTTTGGCCCACCTCTGCCCCTCTCCCTCTGACCCTTGCTGTCTGGGCTGACGCTCCTCATTGATGAGAGAACCCAGCTAAGGCTGGGCTGGGGGTGGGGACACATCATGGACCCTGGGAGACAAGGGGTCAGACTCTGGAAGGCGGCATAGAGAACAGCAAAAGGCAAAACAGAGATTGAAGCCCAGACTCTACTGAGACTGGGGACAAGGAGAGAGAACCACAGTGACAGGCTGAGGGACAGGACAGACAAGGAAACTTCCAGAAAGAGATACCTTGGCAGGCAACCATGAATCCCGTAAGTTTTAGCAATATTAATAATAAAAATAGACATATTTTCTATCACCTACTCTGTTTCAGCCACAGGGTTATTAGTTTACAGATAGGCATCTGTTGCTCTGTAGATATATTACAGGTGGTAAGAGTGAGGGTCGGATATCGGAATGCCGGGAGGGAGTGACGGGGATGACTCAGGAAGCCACAGCAGTTGTAAGCAGGGAGCCCCGAGACATCCTGCTGACTCAGTGTCAGCCTTTTCCTCACCTGGACCCAGCACCTCTTCGCTCTGATGGCTGGGGTTTCACTTCTCAGCCAGGCTGGGGGTGTTATGGAGGTGGAGGGGTGGAGATTATGAAGATGCCTGGGCAAGAGCCCTTGGAGCCAGGAGGTTGCCCTGGAGGCAAGTGAGAGGGTGGACCGTGGGCCTCTGGGTGGGAAGGTCTAGGATTGGGGGTCAGGAGCAGACACGGGGAGGCAGAGGGAAGGCGAGTGAAGAGGAATTGCAGGGTTTCCAAGGGGCAGGAGAGAGAAGGCCTGGGAACCCACACCCACTGGGTGGTCTCAGATCCACCCTTTCGGACTAATCCGGATCTCCCCACCCCGGCCCTGCCAATGACAGCTGTACCCAGAAACATGGCCAGCTGGGGGCTGGCAGACAGGGCAGAGCTGGAGGAGGGGGCACCAAGACCAAAGGCCTTCGAAGAGGCCCCAGGGAGAAGAGGGCGGCCCAGGGGCAGAGGCTGGGACTCTCAGGAGGGCAGCACTGGTGGAAATCAAGGGAGAAATAGAATCCAGGGTGGAGGGAGCACCGAGGCTGGAGGAAGTGGGACAGCAGAAGAGGAGGGAGGCTCAGAAAACTGAACCAAAGTGGGAAGAGCACTCTTCCAGAAAGAGGGTTCACCCACTGTCCTGATGCGAGAGAGCCGACGCCTGCAACCTGCTGGGTGCTGGGCAGAGAGCGGCACCTGCTGGACCCAGCTCCCCTCTCCTCCCCCACGTCAGTTCTGTGTGCACAGAGAGATCTGAGGGACCCCTCCTCAATCTCCAATTAGGCCTCGGAGCCACCCCCGACACTCCTGCCCTGGAACATCAGGAGGGTCTCTCCAGCTCTCCCCGTACCTCACCCCCTCACCTCTGGTCACAGGAGAGGCTGTGAGCATCCAGAGGAGGCCGAGGAGCCTGAGCAGCTGCATGGGCCTGGTGCAGTGGTGGCTGGAGGCCGAGCAGATATCAGCACAGGGGACAGCAGCAGGGAGCCAGCCAAGGTGTGCGCAGCAGCACCCAGCCCAAACTGGAAGTTGTGGTGTCTACCCTGCTGGGTGTGGGGGTTAAGCACAGTGTCACCTGTGTAGCGCCCCACCGCACCTCTCTTCCCCCCTTCTCCCTATGTCTGACTTCATTGGTGTGGGGAGGGAAGACACAGAGAAGGTAGCACAAGCCCTGGAGGTGTCAGATGGGGAGAGCTGCTGGTGGCCCATCCCCTAGCCTGCCTGGCCCACTTGGAGCAGTTTCCAGGACCCTGCCCTTCCCCTCCTCTGCCCCCAACCAAGAGCTACCAAAACTGGAAGGAGGATACACTTGGCCAAGACCTTGGACTCTGGAGTCTGGGGCCACCTCTCACAGCCTCTCCTTCATTTCAATCCCAGCTTCAGGGGAGGGAGGTGGAACCTTGCTGTCTTTCACTGCCTTGGCTCTTCCCTCTCTCCATCCAGCCCTTAGCACAGCTCTGGAGCTGCGACACCATATCAATGCCGAGGGAGCAATGCTGCTGGGAGAATTCAATCAGAAGTCATTTCAATACCTGAGGATTTGGGCCAGGTCCCAGAAAAGAAAAATACAGATGGTCAATGGAAACAATCAACTGAATGACTAGCTTTGACCCAGCAGATTAGCAACTATTAGGACATTTGAATCCATTCACTGTTGGGAAAGGTGTGAAGAATAAAGACTCCTTATCCAGCTGATGGAAGAGTAAGTGGGTTGGGCTTTAAAATGGCAATTGGGTGGCATCTATTAAAATTTTAAATACACTCTCAAGGTCGCAGTAATTCCACTGTTCCCTCTCTGTGTTCAAGAAGCACTTCAAGGAGGCATTCATGAGGATGTTAAGTGCCGTTCAGTTTATTGAAATTCCAATACAGATTGGAAACAACCCGAATGACTGTTAATAGGAAACTAGAATGACTATGGAAAAGTCACTCTATAGGCTACCATGCTCAAATCAAAATGGTACCATGGTGGAAAGACTTTCAGAATGTCTTATTGAATGAAGCCAGTAGACACAGGTTTGTTAAAGCACACAACATATATATTTCCTGTGAATACACATACACACACAAACACACACACACACATATGCAAGTGCATTCAAAATTTGGAAAGAGGCTCACCTACCCCAATAACAGGGGTAAGGATAGCTCAGAGACGCACGGGAATGATGGTCAGGGAACTTGAGCTCTATCTGTAGTTTTTACTTTTTACTTTGACGAAGATTCTGTCCTTGACCAAACTCTAGCCAGGCTCCTCTGAGCCCTCTTCTCAAACACACCTCAACCTTGGTCTATAAAGACTTGAACAAACACTAACAAGGTTTCTAACAGCTCAAAACCATACCTCCAGGATGACCACAGTCCCCCTTAAAGTGCCTGCCTGAAAAAAGTAAAGGCTGCCGAGAGAACTCACTGTCTGTTCCAGCAACACCTGAAGATGGGGCCCATCTCCCAGCCTCTGTGGAGGGATGGGAACCTAATTTTGATAAGTGCCACTTAGCAAGCCCAGATGGGTTTCACACCAAAACCCCTCCTCTTTTTGTAATTTTTCACCTCCCTGATTCTACTGAGACCCTGCTCTCCACCCTCCCTCCTCCCTCACTCTCCCTTTAAAATGCCCAGTCAGCTCTGTGCAAGTCAAAGTGGCCTTCAGTTCACACTGGACTCTCTTCCCAATGGTAATAGTATCTTACTGATTAAAATCTGTTCTTACCACATTAACGAGTGTCTTTCTTGGTTTATCTTTGACAACTTGGTCACTAACTATGTGTTTGAAGATAATTAAAAAATAACTCAGAGTAGGATTCTGGGAATCTGGCACAGTAGGACACACCAGGAGTCCATCCTCCCACCCAGACAACAATTGCACTGGCAGAATCTGTCTACTGTAACAGTTTGAGTCTGAGAGTCTGTTGAAGGCTTGCAACTTCCAGCGGAAGACCTGGATGGTAAACTGCAATTAATTTTGGTCATCTTCGGCTTGTAGCACAGTAGCAGCTACCCGTCCCACACCCACAGCCACATGGCCTGCAGCATTGCGTGTGTTCCTGGAGCAGCTTGCACACTGCTTGTAGGAGCTACGCTAGGCACAATGGACCATGTGCTCAAATATCAGGAATCTGTGCTCTGAATAGTGAGTGCTGCTTCTGCTCAGGAAGGTGCAGGAGAAGAGGCACAGAGTCATTGTTATTGCAGCTCTCCCACATTCTTTCAAGACCCTCCCCCTCCCCCTGAAAGGACTTCTGGAGCATTTAAAGGGCCAGTGCCCTTCCCCCGCTTTCCTTTTTTTTCTTTTTCACGTTTTGGGAGTAAGACATTAAAGACTAGGAGATTCAAAACAACCACATATATAGGGAAAATTAGAAGTGACTGTGCATGCCCAGGGAAAGGATTAGAAAAGAGCTGAGAAGACCTTCGTTTACACGTCATGCTGCTCTTTGGCACACAGACAGGCTACAATAGTGAAATACAAAAATAAACAAAAGCAATAACAGGAAACAGCAAACGCTGGGGAAGGACGAGAATCTGATTTCCAGAATTACCACACTATTAGATTCAAAGGTTCAGTGTTCAACAAAAAATCACAAAGCATGCAAAGAAACAGGAAGATATTGTTCATTCAAGGAAAAAACATAAATCAACAGAAATTGTCCTGGAAGAAAACTTAATGGTAGATATACTAGACAAAGACATTAGAACAACTGACTTAAAGATGCTCAAAGAACTACAGGAAGAAGTGAGGAGAGCCCAGAAAATGGTTTGTGGACAAAATGGAAATATCAACAAAGAGACAGAAAACCTAAAGAGAAACCAAGAAAAAATTCTGGAGTTGAACAGTCCAATAACTGAAATTAAAAATTCACTAGAGGGATTCTAAGGCAGATTTGAGCAGGCAGAAGAAAGGATCTTCAAACTTGAAGATAGGACAATGGGAATTACTGAGTCTGAGAAAAAGGAAGAAAACAACATTGAAGAAAAGTGAGCAGAGCCTAAGGGACCTGTGGGACACCATCAAGCAGACCAACACACATATTGTGGAAGTCCCAGAAGAGGAAAGAGAGAATGGGAAGTGAGAATATTTGAAGAAATACTGGTGAAAACTTCCCAAATTTGATGAAAGACAGGAATATAAACATCCAAGAAGCTCAACAAACTCCAAACAAGATAAACTCAAAGAGACCCACACTGAGACACACCATAATCAAAATTTCAACAGCCAAATCCAAAGAGAGAATCTTGAAAGTAGGAAGAGAGAAGCCAGTTGTCACACATAAGATGTCCTCCATAAGATCATCAGCAGATTTCTCATCAGAAACATTGGAGGCTAGAAGACAGTGGGCTAACAGAGTCAAAGGGTTAAAAGGAAAAAACTGGGAGAAGGGGTGGAGCAAAATGGCAGGATGAGCTGACCTAGGATTCTCTCCCCTCCAAAATACAATAAAGGATTGGAAAAACTTAATTTCAGAGAATAATTCTAATGCCAACACGTGAGGGACCTACCATACCAAGAAGGTGGAGATCATAAACCTTGCTGAGGGCCTCAGAGGCGCTGGAAGGGGTAGGAGAGAATGTCGCTCCCTCCCATAGAGTCTGCGATCGCTGCCGCGCAGTCCGGGAAGGAGCAGGGGAGGGGCCGCACAACCGGGGGATCATCCAGGACTCCTGCTGCTGGTTCAGTGGAAACCCGCTGACAGGGGAAAGCTTCCATGCGCGGGACCCCATAAATCGAGGGCATTGGGAGACCAGAGAACAGAACTGATCTGAATCCAGACCAGCAGGTGAGAATAGCAGTCCCTCCCTCCCAGCAAAGCCTCTGGGCGCCGCCATCTTGCCCAAAGGCAGAGAGCTCAGAACACGCGGCTCTCGACCCCCCATCTAGTGGCGACAGGCTGTAACTGCAACCGAATTCTACCACCATGCGAAAAAACCACTCCTCTACCATCCAGCAATTTATAAAAGCCCCAGACCAGAAGGAAAACAATAAAAACATAGAATTAAGTCCTGAGGACTTGGAATTAGGTAAACTAAGTGATAATGAGTTCACAGCAGCTATAACCAAAAAACTCAATGAGGTAGAGAGAAAGATAGAGAAACAAGCCAATGAGTTCTGGAGTTACTTCACAAAAGAGATTGAAATCATAAAGAAGAATCAAACAGAATTACTAGACATGAAAAGCACAATGGACCAGATAAAACAGAATACGGATTCCCTGAATGCCCGTGTAGACACCATAGAAGAGCAAATTAACATAACTGAAGATGGACAGGCTGCATGGCTCCAGACAGAAGAAAAAGGAGAACTGAGAATTGAAAAAAAAAAAAAAGAGGAAAATCTCAGAGAGATAGTGGAATCAATGAGGAGTAAGAACTTAAGGATCATAGGAATTCCCAAGAATGTGGAAAAGGGAAATGGAGCAGAAGGTGTGCTTAACGAAATTATTGAAGAGAACTTCCCAAATCTAGGGATTGATGAAGAAATGTGTGTAGAGGAAGCTTTAAGATCTCCTAGATTTGTCAATGTAAAAAGACCTACTGCAAGGCACATAGTAGTACAATTGGCAAGAAGGAAAGATAAAGAAAGAATACTCAGGGAAATAAGAAAAAAGAAGAGAATAACCTATAAAGGAGCCTCTATCAGACTTTCAGCAGATTTCTCTACAGAAACCTTACAAGCTAGGAGAGAATGGAATGACATATTCAAAGCTTTAAAAGATAAAAATCTTCAGCCAAGAATACTCTATCCAGCAAGAATTTCCTTCAGATATGAGGGAAAAATTAAATCTTTTCCAGGCAAACAAAAGTTAAGGGAATTTGTAACTAAAAGCCCTCCCCTATAAGAAATCCTCAAGAAGGCTCTGATGCCTGAAAAAAGAAAAAAGGGAGAAAGGGGTCACAATCCACAGACTAGGGAGACCGATGGATAGAACCAGAACAGGATAGCAAATATTCAACCATAGCATTAGGGTAAAGGTAAGGAAACTACCAAAGCAAGGACGATCTTATCACTCTAACTACAAATTCATAACACGAGTTGGAATAAGAAATGAAAATAATTATTTAGGAGGGGAAGAGCAAAGGGTCTAAATCAGTATTGGCCAAGTAAGTAAGAGACCACCAGAGAATAGACTATATTATACATGAGATTCTAAATACAAACTTCAGGGTAGACACTAAAATAAAATACAGAACAGAGTCACAAATCATAAATAAGGAAAAATTTAAGAAACCCAACATAAGAAATTGCAGTATTAAATGGGTACGCTAAAGCACACAGGAAAACAAGATAATGAGCAACAGATTGACAGCTTTAAGTCCACATGTGTCAATACTCACTCTCAATGTAAATGGATTGAACTCTCCAATAAAAAGACACAGAGTGGCAAAATGGATTAAAGAACAAGATCCAACAATTTGTTGCCTCCAAGAAACACACCTCAGCCCCAAGGACAAACACAGGCTCAGGGTGAAGGGGTGGAGGACAATACTTCAAGCTAATAGCAAGAAAAAAAAGGCAGGTGTTGCAATTCTTATATCAGACAAAGTGGATTTCAAAATAAGACAGGTAAAGAGAGACACAGAGGGACAATATATAATGATCAAAGGGACACTTCATCAAGAAGAAATAACGCTTGTAAATATCTATGCACCCAACACAGGAGCACCAAGATTCAGAAAGCAACTATTAACAGACCTAAAGGAAGATGTTAAAAACAACACAATAATAGTAGGGGACCTCAACACCCCACTCACATCAATGGACAGATCATCCAGACAGAAAATCAACAAGGAAATAGTGGAGCTAAATGAAAAACTAAAACAATTGGACTTAATAGACATGTATAGATCACTCCACCCTAAAAGAGCTGAATACACATTCTTCTCAAGTGCACATGGAATATTCTCAAGGATAGACCACATGGTGGGAAACAAGGCAAGCCTCTACAAATTTTTAAAAAATTGAAATAATAACAAGCATCTTCTCCAATCATAATGCTATAAGGCTAGAAATTAATTACAAGATAAAAGCTGAGAAAGGCACGAAGATGTGGAGACTAAACAACACACTACTGAACAAGCAATGGATCATTGAAGAAATTAAAGAAGAAACCAAAAAATACCTGGAAACAAATGAAAATGATAGCATGCTATACCAACTCATATGGCATACAGCAAAAGCTGTATTAAGAGGAAAATTCATCACAATACAGGCACATCTTAACAAACAAGAAAAATCCCAAATAAGCAATCTTAAACTACACCTAACTGAACTAGAGAAAAAAGAACAAATAAAGCCCAAAGTCAGCAGAAGGAGAGAAATAATAAAAATCAGAGCAGAAATAAATATTATTGAAAAAGGAAGGAGAAAGGATCAATGAAACAAAGAGCTGGTTTTTTGAGAAGATAAATAAAATTGACAAACCCCTAGCCAGACTTACAAAGAAAAAAGGGAGAAAGCTCAAATAAACAAAATGAGAAATGAAAGAACAGAAATAACAACAGACTCTGCAGAAATACAACGGATTATGAGAGAATACTACGAAAAACTATATGCCAACAGAATGGATAACCTAGAGGAAATGGATAAATTCTTGGATTCCTACAATCTCCCAAAGCTCACTCAAGAAGAGGCAGACAATTTGAACAGACCAATCACAAGGAAAGAGATTGAAACAGCAATCAAAAACATCCCAAAGAATAAAACCCCAGGACCGGATGGCTTTCCTGGGGAATTCCACCAAACTTTCAGAGAGGATTTAATACCTATCCTTTTCAAGCTATTCCAAAAAATTAGGGAAGATGGAACACTTCCTAACACATTCTATGAGGCCAACATCACGCTGATACCAAAACCTGACAAGGACACCACGAGAAAAGAGAACTATAGGCCAATATCACTGATGAACATAGATGGAAAAATTCTAAACAAAATTTTGGCAACCAGAATTTAGCAATTCATCAAAAGGATCATACATCATGGTCAGGTGGGATTCATACCAGGGACTCAGGGATGGTTCAACATCCACAAATCAATCAATGTGATACACCACATCAACAAACTAAGGAATAAAAACCACATGATCATCTCAATAGATGCAGAGAAGGCATTTGACAAGATCCAACAGCCATTTATGATAAAAACTCTGGACAAATGGGCATAGAAGGAAACTACCTCAACATAATAAAGGCCATATATGACAAACCCACAGACAACATCATACTCAATGGGCAAAAACTGAACGCCATCCCCCTGAAAACAGGAATGAGACAAGGATGCCCTCTATCACCACTCTTATTCAACATAGTACTGGAGGTCCTGGCCAGGGCAATCAGGCAAGAAAAAGGAATAAAAGGAATCCAAATAGGGAGGGAAGAAGTGAAACTCTCGCTGTTTGCAGACGACATGATCGTATATATAGAAAACCCCAAAGAATCCATTGGAAAACTCTTAGAAGTAATCAACAACTACAGCAAAGTTGCAGGGTACAAAATCGATTTGCATAAATCAGTAGCATTTCTATACTCCAATAATGAAGTAACAGAAAAAGAACTTAAGAACACAATACCATTCATAATCGCAACAAAAAGAATAAAATACCTTGGGGTAAATTTAACTAAGGAAGTGAAGGACCTATGTAATGAAAATTACAAGGCCTTTCTGAGAGAATTGGATGACGACATAAGGAGATGGAAAGACATTCCATGTACATGGATTGGAAGAATAGACATAGTTAAAATGTCTGTTCTACCTAAAGCAATCTACAGATTCAATGCCATCCCAATCAGAGTCCCAATGACATTCTTTGCAGAATTAGAAAAAAGAATCCTAAAATTCATATGGGGCAACAAAAGACCCCGAATTTCTAAAGCAATCCTGAGAAAAAAGAACAAAACGGGAGGCATCACAATCCCTGACTTCAAAACATACTACAAAGCTACAGTAATCAAAACAGCATGGTACTGGTACAAAAACAGGTGCACAGATCAATGGAACAGAATTGAAAGCCCAGAAATAAAACCACACATCTATGGACAGCTTATCTTCGACAAAGGAGCTGAGGGCCTACAATGGAGAAAAGAAAGTCTTTTCAACAAATGGTGCTGGGAAAACAGGAAAGGCACATGTAAAAGAATGAAAATTGACCAATCTTTCTCACCATTCACCAAAATAAACTCAAAATGGATCAAAGACCTAAAGGTGAGACCTGAAACCATAAGTCTTCTAGAAGAAAACGTAGGTAGTACACTCTTTGACATCAGTAGTAAAAGGATCTTTTCAGACACCATGCCTTCTCAGAGAAGGGAAACAATAGAAAGAATAAACAAATGGGACTTCATCAGACTAAAGAGCTTCTTCAAGGCAAAGGAAAACAGGATTGAAACAAAAAAACAACCCACTAACTGGGAAAAAATATTTGCAAGTCATATATCTGACAAAGGCTTAATATCCATAATATATAAAGAACTCTGACAACTCAACAACAAAAAATCAAACAACCCAACCAAAAAATGGGCTGGAGACATGAACAGACATTTCTCCAAAGAAGATATACGGATGGCCAATAGGCACATGAAAAGATGCTCATCATCGCTGATCATCAGGGAAATGCAAATCAAAACTACACTAAGATATCACCTTACACCTATTAGAATGACAAAACTATCTAAAACTAATAGTAACAAATGTTGGAGAGGTTGTGGAGAAAAAGGAACCCTCATACACTGCTGGTGGGAATGCAGACTGGTGCAGCCACTATGGAAAACAGTATGGAGGTTCCTCAAAAAATGAAAAATAGAACTACCATATGATCCAGCCATCCCACTACTGGGTATTTATCCAAAGAGCTTGAAGTCAGCAATCCCAAAAGTTGTATGTACCCCAATGTTCATTGCAGCATTATTTACAATAGCCAAGACATGGAAGCAACCTAAGTGCCCATCAACAGACGAATGGATAAAGAAGATGTGGTACATAAATACAATGGAACACTACTCAGCTGCAAAACAGAGCAAAATCATTCCATTTGCAATAACATGGATGGACCTTGAGGGAATTATGTTAAGTGAAACAAGCCAGCTAGAGAAGCACTCATATGAGGAATTTAAAAATGTGGACTAAGAACAGTTTAGTGGCTACCAGGGGAAAGGTGGGGTGGGGGGTGGGCACAAAGGGTAAAGTGGTGCACCTACAACATGAATGACAAACAATAAAGTGCAACTGAAATTTCACAAGATTGTAACCTATCATTAACTCAATAAATAAATAAATAAAAGGAAAAAACTGTCAACCAAAAGTCCTACATCTAGCAAAACTGTTCTTTGAATGTAAGGGAGAAACTAAGACATTCCCAGATAAACAAAAGCTGAGGAAGTTAGTGACCACTAGACCTGCCCTGCAAGAAATGCTCAAAGGATTTCTGCAAGGTGAAGTGAAAGGACAATAGAGAGTAACTTGAAGCATATGGAATAATAAAGATCTCAGTAAATGTGAATACACGGGCAATTATAAAAGCTAGCATTATTGTAACAATGGTTTGTAACTACTTTTTGGTTTCTACATGATTTAAGAGGCTGATACACCCGTAATTGGGGTTTTTTCTTTAAATGTAAAAACTAGTATTACTGTAAGTGTGGTTTGAAACTCCAGATCTTTTCTACACAATTTAAGAGACATGCATTTAAAAGAAATTTTAGTTTATGTTTTGGGGCACACAGTGTATAAAGATGTAATTTTGTGATATCAACAACGGAAAAGAGGTGGGGAGGGACCTGTAAAAGAGCTGTGTTTTTGAATGTGATCGAAGTTAGGCTGGTATAAATTCAAATGAGAGTGTTATCACTTTAGGATGTTAAATGTAATCCCCATGGTAAATAAATAGAAAAAAAATAGCTGTAAAATATACACGAAAGGAAATTAAGAAGGAATTTAAACATTTTGCTACAAAAGATCTTTTTTCACACCAATCATTGGTGTTTAAGTTTCATTACACCACATTCTCACAACTCCTAGGTGGTCTGGGCAAGTCATATTACCACACTGAGCAGATGAGGAATAAAGAAATATGCCAACTAAACACAAAAAAATTCAGCAATGCAGGAAATGAGGGTCAAGTAAGCTATACAGCACATAGAACACAAAAAGCACAGTGACAGAAGAAAATCATTCCTTATCATTAAGGACTTTAAGTGTTAATTGGTAAAACTCTCTAAGCAAGAGACAGAGATAAGCAGAATGCATAAAACACATGATCCAGGTATATACCGTCTACAGGAGACTCACTTGAGATACAAAGACACAAACAGGCTGAAAGTGAAAGGATGGAAAAGGAGTCCATGCAAACAGTAACCAAAAGAAAGGAGGAGTGTCTATACTAATCCTAGACAAAATAGAATTTAAATCAAAAAAGATTACAAGAGACAAAGAACGACATTACATATATTAATAAAAGTTTCAACACAGAAATCGAAATATGATGTACACCTGAAATTTATATAATGTCATAAACAAATGTTAGCTCAATAAAAAATAAAATAAAAGGTTCAATACAGCAAGGAGATATAGCAATTATTAACATTTATGCACCTAATGACCAGAAAACTATAGGAAGCAAAAACTGACAGAATTGAAGAGACAAATACACAGTTCTACAGCAATAGTTGGAGACTTCAATACCCTACTCACGATAATGGATAGAACCAGACAGAAGATAAATAAGGAAACGGAAGACTTCAACAACACAGTACACTGACTAGACCTGATACACGCGTCCAGAACACTCTCCCCAATAACAGCATACACGTTCTCCTCAAGTGCACAGGGGACATTTCCAGGATAGGCCATTTCTTAGGCCACAAATTAAGTCTCAGTAAAATTTAAAAGACAGATATCATACAGAGTATCTTCTCTAACCATGACAGGATGGAGTTACAAATTAATGACAGAAGGAAAACCAGGAAAATTCAAAAAATTGTGGAAATTAAGCAATACACTTTTAAGCAACCAATGCATCAAAGAACAAATCACCAGGGAAATCAGAAAATACTGATAAACAAATGAAAACAAAAACACAACATACCAAAACTTATGGAATGCATCAAATGTGGTGCTAAAGAACAAATTCATAGCTATGAACTCATTAAAAATAAGAAATATCTTAAATCAACAACCTAACTTTACGACTTAAGGAACTAGAAAAAAAAAATAAGAACAAGGTAAATCCAAAGCTAGCCGAAGGAAGGAAATAATAAAGATTAGAGCAGAGTAAATGAAATAGAAAATAGAAAAAACAATACAGAAAATCAACAAAACCAATAATTGATTCTTTGGAAAGACCAACAAAATTGACAAGCCTTTAGCTAAATGGACTGAAAACAAATGGAGAGAATGGGCAGCTCCAGTGGCCTGGTGGTTATGTTTGGTGCACTCCACTTCAGCAGCCCAGGTTCACTTCCCAGGTGCGACCCCACACCACTGGTCTGTCAGCGGTCATGCGGTGGCGCAGCTCACATACAAAAAGAGGAAGATTGGTAATAGATGCTAATTCAGGGCAAATCTTCATCAGAAAAAAAAAAAGAGAGAGAGAAGACTCAAGTTACTAAAATCAGAAAGTGGGAACAAGAGTACTGATTTTACAGAAATAAAAAGGATTTATGAGAATACTATGAATAAATGTATATCAGCTAATTGGATAACCTAGATGAAATGGACAAATTTTCAGATACTAGAACTTAACCGGGTAAAATTTTGAATACAAAGTCTGAATAGACCTATAACTAATAAAGACATTGAATGAGTAATCAAAAATCTCCCAACAAAGAAAACTCATACCTGATGCTTTCACGTTTAAATAAACACTAATATCAATCCTTCGTAAACTCTTCCAAAGAATTGAATAGGAGAGAACACTTACTAACTCATTCTGTGAGGCCAGTATTACCCTGATACCAAAGACAATACAGGAGAAGAAAACTACAGACCAATATCCCTCAGGAACACTGATGCAAAAATCCTCAAAAAGTACTAACAAACAGAATTCAGCAGCGTATTAAAAGGAAAATACACCATGGCCAAGTGGGATTTATCCCTGGAATGCAGGAACGGTTCAACATATGAAAATTGACCAATGTAATACACCATAGCAACAGAATGAAGGGGAAAAGAATACCTGATCACCTCAATTGATGAAATCGAGAAAAAGCACTGGACAAAATTCAACTCCCTTCCAGGATAAAAACAATCAACAAGTAGGAATGGAAGGAAAATACCCCAACATAATAAAAACCATACGGAAAAACCACAGCAAACATCATACTCAGTGGTGAAAGACTGAAAGTGTTTCCTCTAAGATCAGGAACAAGACAAGGATGCCTTTCACCACTTCTAGTCAACAGAGTACTGGAAGTTCTAGCCAGAGAAATTAGGCAAGAAAAAGAAGTCAAAGACATCCAAATTGGAAATAAAGAATTAAAATTATCTCTGTTTGTAATAATATATAATAATAGATAATATAGCATAATTAATATATATTATATATTATACATATTATATATGATGTTACATGTAGAAAACTCTAAAGATTCCACAAAAAGCTGTTAAAAGTACTATATGAATTCAGCAAAGTAGCAGGATACAAAGTCAACACAAAAAATATCAGTTGCATTTCTATACACTAATAATGAACCAACTGAAAAGGAAATTATAAAAACAATTTCTTAACAATAGCATTGAAAAGAATAAGATATTTAGGAATTAACTTAACCAAAGTGCTGAAAGACTTGTACAAGAATAACGACAAAACATTACTGAAAGAAATTTTAAAACACATAATAAATGGAAACATATCCCATGTTCAGAGATTGGAAGACCTAAAATTGTTCAAATATCAATACTACCCAAGGCGGTCTACACATTCACTGCAGTCCCTATCAAAATGCAATGACATTTTTTGCGGAAATAGAAAAACCCATGGGGCTGGCCCCGTGGCTGAGTGGTTGAGTTTGCGTGCTCTACAGCAGGCGGCCCAGTGTTTCGTTGGTTTGAATCCTGGGCGCGGACATGGCACTGCTCGTCAGGCCATGCTAAGGCAGCGTCCCACATGCCACAACTAGAAGGACCCACAACGAAGAATATACAACTATGTACTGGGCGGCTTTGGGGAGAAAAACGAAAAAAATAAAATCTTTTAAAAAAAAGAAGAAAAACCCATGCTAAAATTCATATGGAATGTGAAGGGATTCTGAATAGCCAAATGAATCCTGAAAAACAAGATCAAAACT
Organism: Equus przewalskii; assembly: GCF_037783145.1. Classification (NCBI taxonomy): domain Eukaryota; kingdom Metazoa; phylum Chordata; class Mammalia; order Perissodactyla; family Equidae; genus Equus; species Equus przewalskii. The sequence goes on along the minus strand of NC_091842.1, from coordinate 8,962,597 downwards.
GGAGGACTCACACTCCCTCATTTCAAAACTTACTACAAAGCCACAGTCATCAAAACAGTGTGGTCCTGGCATAAACAGATACATAGAGCGATGGAACAGAGAGCCCAGAAATAAACCCTCATATATATGGTCAAACGATTTTTGACAAGACTGGCAAGATCATTCGCTGGGGAAAGAATAGTCTTTTCAACAAGTAGTACTGAGAAAACTGGATATCTACATGCAAAGAATGAAGTTGAACCCTTGCCTAAGACCATATACAAAAATTAACTCAAACTGGATCAAGGACCTAAATCTAAGACCTCAAACAGGTTATGCTGAGGTAACAAACAATCCTAAAGGCTCAGTAGCTTACAACAGTATAGGTTTATTTCTTGTTCATGCCAGTTACCCATCTCAGCGTCCGTGCTCTCCTCTATGTCATCTTCACTGGGTGACCCAGGCTGATGAAGCACCTCCTATCTGGGACATTGCCAGTCTCATGGCAGTCAGAAATGACAGATGGTAAACCATGAACTGGCTCTTAATGCTTCTTTCCAGAGATGACATGTGTCCCTTCCAAACACCTTTTGTTGGCTAGAGCAAGTCACATGGTTGACCTTGAGTTGGACAGGACAGGGATGTAAAATTCTTCATTGGGGAGAGGCACCACGTGTCTGACACCAAGCTGGACATCAGTGGGGCGGGGAGGTATAATTTGCTGCAGGGAGGGAAAGCAAATGTGTATGTTGAGCAATAACACAACCTACCACAGCTGGGATCCCAGCAGTGGTTATGAGTTATGCTCATCAAGATCCAATTCAGTGACAGCGGCAGACAGGATGGAGCACCTGTCAGGTCTTTGTGTGCTTGTCAGAGCTGTGCTAGTGGGGAGGATCCCCGTGATGGTGGCATTAGGAGGATCAATTGGGGTGTTGGCGGGCTCAACCCCAGTAGTCAAGGATGCTGGAGGACTACCCATTGTTGGAGGGAAAACTCCTATACTGGAGACACTAGACACTGCAGTTAGGTTAGAAAAGGGAGGAGAGGTCCCCCAGAACTGAGATTTGGCAACATACTCATGGAGGTATTGGCAGTGATCACTATCAATGAGAAGGACGTGCCTTCAACACTGCGTCCTGCGTCAGTAGGTGGAGTGATGTGAGAAGCCGGGATGGTAACAACTGGGCTCATTTCTGGACACTTTGTGGAAGAGATAAGACAGTAATGGAAGGGATTTTGGTACTGGTGCACGATGGTAGAACATGATCTTTCACATCTTAAAATCAGGAAATAGGGTAATATGGAGGATAAGAATCAATTCACAGAGGAATACATACAGCACTTCTCCATTCGTATGAATTTTTAAAGGCTAAACAGAATTTCGTTCAGATTCCATGTATGTCTCATAATGCCATAAAGAAAATCAAGGTACTTACCGATATAAAACTCAGGATAGCAGTTATGAAAGAAAGCAATGTATGCAATTGGTGAGGGGCATCTAGGCATTTCTAAAGTACGTGACGTTCAATTTCCTAAGCTGGGTAGTGGGTACATGGATGTTCTTTTATTGTTATCCTTTAATTGTGCGTGTGTGTTTTTCACACTTTTGTATGTATAATATGTTCCTCAAGAAAATAATTTAAGAGACTAGGCTGTAACATATCACATTCTAAGTGATCAAATACTCAAGCTATTTTTAATGAAATCAGAAACAGGACAGAGATGCTCACTATTGCCATTATTATTTCAACATTGTTTTGGGAATTTTAGCTAGAGTAATGAAGCAAAAAATAAAAAGAAGTTCTTGGCATACACAATAGAGAAAAGTTTAATGTCCCAATTTTTGCCAATGAAATTGTTGTATAATTAGAAAATTCACTGATGCTAGTGGGGAAAAGAGAACTACTATATTAATGAGACGCCTTGATAAGGTGGGCTGGATGTAATATAAAACAAATAATTTTCTCCATTCTAGAAATAACCAGCTAGAAAAAAGTTGGAAGAAGTGTTCCAATCACAATAGAAACTCAAGTGGAAAAATATCAATCTGTAAAGCCATGATCATCCATAGGTTTTTGAGGTCAGTTCTTTGTTACATCAGGAATAACACTTGATACAGGATTTCTCACAAACTTCTATTGCCCATTAAACCATACTGTGTATGTTTGTAACCAGCACTGTGATATATTCTGTACATATATTGCTAAAAATTAATTACTCTTTAAAAATATAGTGTTCCTGCACTCACGGTGGAGGGGAGGGCAGAAAGAAGAAGGATAACCCAGTAGTAAAATGGGCAGAGGTTATGAATAAGTAATTTACAGGAGGAATTTGAATTGTCAATAAACATAGGCGATGGCTCAGCTTCCTGGTAGCAGAGAAATGCCGACTAAGATAACAGTAACAAATCACTTTATACCATCAGTCTGGCAAACTGCAGAAGTGCCTAACAACACCTATTGGTGAGAATTTGCAGGAAAAGTTACTGCCATATATGGCTGGCAGAGAAATACGAATTTTTCAGCTTTTGCTAGAATACATCTGGCAAATAGAATAAAAATAAAATAAAACAAAAATCACCCATACCCTTCACCACTCCTCTCTCAGCTCTGGGACTCTATTCTGTAGAAATAAAAGCAACAATGTACTTCTGTAAAAAAAAAAAAAAGGGGGGGGGCTTCTGTACAAACCTGTTTATTATATCTTTCTTTGTAGTAATTAAAGAATCAAAAAATGAAGGCACATCAAAAAGAGAATGATTGAATAAATCGTGGAAGGATCACACAATAAAATATTATGCAGCTACTAAGAAGAATATGTCAGGGGCCAGCTCGCTGGCCTAGTGGTTAAGTTCGGCATGCTCTGCTTCGGTGGCCTGGGTTCAGTTCCCAGGCGAGGATCTAAACCATTCATTGGTGGCCGTGCTGTGGCAGAGACCCACATACAAAAGAGAGGAAGATTGGCACAGATGTTAGCTCAAGGCAAATCTTCCTCAAACAAAACGAGGAAGGTCGACAACGGATGTTAGCTCAGGACACATCTTCCTCAGCAAAAAAAAGAAGAGGAATGTGTTAGATTTCAACGTACATTGGAAAAGTTTGGAGAGAAGTCAACAAAGATACATTATCAAGTCATGAACATCAACTACTGGAGTTGAGGAAAAAAGGTTGAATGAAGAGAGTAGAAGGGGAGGGACGTACATGGATTTGTTCCAGTATGGAGACCAACTCTGGAACATGAGCTGCATTTAAGGGCACCTCCTGAATACACGGAATCATCCTAAATGATCCGCTGTCATCTTCCAAAGCCCAGCAATCTTCTGCACTGACCAAACGGAGGAGTTACATGGGAATGTCACAGAAATCACCACTCTTACATCTTGTTAATCTTTTCTGGTTGCACCAACCTCTGTGATTCGACTCAGCCAGGCAGAATTGCTTTGGGTTTACTATTTTGGCGGGGGGAAGGGGCTTCCCTTTGTCTAATCCTAACAGAATAGTTCTTCCTCTGCAGATCAGAGAGCCAGTGTGGGGATTCCGCCAGGTGGGAGGATATTCATGTCAATTTTACACTTAGCTACTGGAAGGATGACCATAGAAGGTTTGTGGTCCCAGGGACCTAGCATGAGGCAAACCCAGGATGAAAGCTCCATTGGTCATATGACTCCTGAAAGCCCCATCTAAGGTTAGGTCGGGGAGTTGCTTTCGCCTATGACCAGTGTCAATACTCCCAGAAAGGTCTGAGTATTTACCTTTCCAGCACACAATTTCCTAAGTATTATCGACAGGCCCTTCAATGAAGGCTCAGAGGGAGATTTGCGAGTCTCTATTTGTGATGTTATCGCACGATTCCTCCTGAACTGAACCCAGCACCAGCACCGCCAATCATTCTGAGAGGTTCTGGGTCTATGAATTACGTTCACCAGTGGCCATGACTGTCTAGGATGGTGGCCTCAAGGGTGTTTGTTGTTGTTGTTGTTGTTGTTGTTGTTATTTTGGTGAGGAACATTCACCCTGAGCTAACATCTGTGCCAGGCTTACTCTATTTTGTATGTGGGATGCCACCACAGCATGGCTTGATAAGCAATGTATCATGCGAACCTGGGGCCGCTCACGCAGAGTGCATTAAATTAACCACTACACCACTGGGCCGGCTCCTCAAGGATTGTTTTTCCCAGTTATACAAATAAAGCAGATGTAGGATCTACCTTAGCTTCCCCATTGTTTGGGCCAAGGCACCCTGTGAGCAATTAGCCATTGTCAAAGGTCTCTGGGTCTGCCCACTCTGAAGTCTCTGCTACCCACATGGCAACTGTTCCCATTGCAGGACCCTCCCAACTCATCTCCCAGGGAGCTCATTTCTGGCTTCTCCTACCTTTTCATTGAGCACCTACCACACCAAAATCCGTCTGTTTCCAGATGACTAGCTAAACACACAGTGAAACCACTCCCAGCTGCTTGAGCTCGCTCAGAGAATCCACAAGTTCTGGCCAGTGGACCCACATCAATAGATTCAGCCTCATTTGAAGCTATGCTCTTCTCTTCTTGGTTTGGGACTTTCAGAATCTCCCGCACATATTCTTCACAGCTACAGAGAAAATTAACAATCTTCGGTTCCTTTGGCTGTGTAAGTCTTCTCTGACAGACCTGACTTTGTACCCGACCCGCTTTGTCAAGGTGGGTCTGACTCTAAGTGTTGGTCTGAAACAATGAAGGGTGGCAGTAGGGCACCTGAGGGACAAGGCAGTCACCACATCTTCAAGCAAAGGGGAAATGGCCTTATGAGGGAAGGGAGGAGAGGCTGCTGTGTCTAGAAAGGAGGGCTCAGAGGGAACAGGGGAGGGGAAACAGTTGAATCCTCTACATTCTCTCATTGCAGTTCTCAGAGTCCCATTCGTTCCCCATCGGCACCCTAACTTTCACATAAGAGAGCCGGCAAAACGACTAACTTCAGCTGACACTGTGCTTTGGTAAACATAGGGTAAACTCTATTTTTGAACTTTGGCTCTTCAGTAAGGAGGCTCAAGAGACAAACTAACAGGGTCTCTGAGTTTCAATCCATGCCTTGAGTCAAGATTTGAGTTTTTCCTTCTCCTGTAGGCTGCGTTGTTCTGTTGGAAGCAGTCACCCCAACCCCCATGTTCATTCATGTTCTTGGTGCCATTCCTTTATTATGACCACTTTGTCCCCAGAAATCTTGCCTTCAGTAGGAACTTTATTCCCAGGGACCACAGATGATCGTTGAAGTAGCTGTTTCTATTATTTCATGATACTAATTCTACCCCTTACTATTTACTAACTGGGTTTCTAATGTCTTCAGCCCACGTGAGCCAGACAACTAACCCAGATTCTTCCATTTCCTGAGGGACTGTTGTCTACAACTCACTCACTGGCCCAGTTTCTACACAAGACAGTGTTCTTGGTTGCAAAGAACAGAAGCAGGAAATACGTTTATTGGGATGTTAATAAGTAGCCCAGGGAATTTACGTGGCCAGGACTACAGTTAAATCATGCAATGGTTAAAGTCTAGTTGGTTGCTTCACCCACCACCAGCGCCACCACCAGTATCAGCCTTGGACACTGATGCCTCAGCCAGCACCACTGCACCAAGACACAAGACGCCACTGCCACCTCTTACCACCATCGTCAGAATGAATTTCTAAATATTTCCCTGCTTTATGCAATACTCATTCCACATTCAGATATCTCACTGGTCAAGCTTAGGTCACAAGCCCACGTTCTAGCTGCCAGAGAAGCAGAAGGGGAACTCGATGCCTCCATCCAGTTTCTGTGATAGGAGGTGAAGCTGGCATTCTACCATCTTAAGATTTCCCCAAATGAGATTGGATGTTTGTATACTTGGCAGCGAAAAGCAACAGATTACCTGATAGGTCTGTTCTATTAGAGAAAAATCATAACAACTAGTCTGTTAAGTAATGATGCTAGGAATTTTAGTAGAGGTGGTGATAGTACCAAATATTGTTTAAGTGTTGAGAAAGTATAAGCAATATTGATGATCGTTGTGGAAATTGTCCATGCACTAGAGATATTGGGAGTGGTGGCCATATCACTTGTGTATGGAATTCCTAGAATGAGGGTACTGGGGAAAATTTGGTGTTAACAAAAAAATCCCAGTAGCGGGCTGTTGGTTACTTATTGAACATCTATCCTCTGCCCTTTTTCCTTTCTAACACACTCCTTTTTTGTTCCCATAGTCAGTATGAGTCAGGGAAGAGTGACCCATCCCAGCACTATGGGTAGATCCTGTGTAGTCGAAGGCAATCAGAGCAATCCCATCCCCCACCAACCCCCAATGTGTGAATGACACCATTCTAATCAACAAGACAGTGAGGGAAAATCTGCTAGGGGATCCCGGGAAAGAGTCCCTAGCATCTAAGAAAGAGACACAGGAAAGATTATCTCTCTTTTTGCTCCGGACCTTCCAATTCTGGTCCATTCCCTACTTTCAGCCTGAGTTAGGCAGAGAAGAGAATTGGTAAGAACCTGGGCTCTTGATGACATCTCTGAGCTACTGACTTTCTCATTCCTAGAGGCTGATCTGTCTCCGGACTTTTTATAAGATAATACAAATCCTTAATGTTTAACCACTTTGAGTCACAATTTCCATAACTTGCAGCCAAAACATCCTAAGTGATATATAGCTAAGGAGACAGTTGTAGGTGAGATAGGGTTCATTTGGCTACTTAACACCAATACCACTTGGCTTTTATGCTCTTGTTTCCCAAAGGCGCTCCCTCGCCGCCAGGCTTTCCCCACAAAACCTCATGCCCATCAGGCATCCACCCCCTCACCTTCAGGGCATTTCTCCCCTCAGGTCCCCTGCACAGTGCCGTGCATGTTTGTCTACCTTCCCAGGCTGGTATTCCTTCCCCCTATGGTTTTTTGTCCAAAACACCATCAGTCTACCCAGTGAAACGGAATACCCACCAAGAGGAGGCTGCAGATTCGCAACAAGGAAAACCACAGATGCCCTGGTGGTCTCTGACCCCACATCTGAACCCCTCCTGGGGACCCAGAATACCTGCAGGGGGTGGTGGCGTCACAGAGGGCTGAGGTCCTCTCGTGTGGGGATAGGGCAGCACCAACCCAGTGCCAAAGGGGTGAGGTCATGTTAATTGTTGGCAATGTGATGCCAGTAGGTCACTCACCCTCTTAAGCTTCAATTCCCTGTCCACGTTCACTTCCTTACACAATCTTCCTTGGGAGGGTCCTATGGGCTGCCTGTTGTGAAACGCCCTTGTACATAGCAGAGCCTCCTGCAAGTGGGGCCAGGGGCCTCTGGATATCATGAGACCTTCTGGAGCCCCCTGGAAGGGCCCTGGCCTCGCCCCATCCTGACAGCTCTCTGCACTTATCATAGAGTTGCTTTTGGATTCCTGCATGCTAATGGGTTCACCTGTGTCAACATTATCTTTTCTAGGCAATTGCAAGAGCTTTAGGAAAATGGGCCTGCTTGGGTGAGTAGCTCCAATTACACGTGCTGGGGGACACAAAGCCTTGCTGACTGTTTGGTCCTTCACCACCATCATCATGACCACCACCAACCCTCTCCTCAGATAACCTGGCCAGAGAGAGGCCAGGAGTCTGCCCGGGACCAGGGACAGAGAAAACCCTTTGAAAGGTTGACCCTTGCCCATAGCTTCCTAGTCTCTGTATATCACCCTAATGCTAATATATCTGTAATTAATGTACTTTCATAATGTCCCTAAAGCCACACACGTCACACCCCCGGCCCTGATCTTCTTCCTTCAGTGACTCCAGCCTGTGCTGCTGCACCCCCAAAATGCCTGGATGGGGGAAGGAGGCTTGACGGGGCATGGCGGGCTGAGGGGCCTCTAACGGCCTACGTTCCCTGACAGGTTGCCTCATAGCCCGCCATGCAGCACGCCACAGACCACCTCCTCCATGCCCCTGCCCACTTACCACTCCTCCCCACACACCTGCAGGCCGTTCAACTGAGTGCTGCCTCTTCACCTGGGGCCTGGGGCTCGCTGCCCCATGCCCCTTGCCCCCCCGGCCACCCTGCCCTCTGCATCCCCGGGCTCTTCCCTGTCCTTGGGGAGAGGACCGAAAGTCTGTTCTGCACTGTAACCAGTCCCTTCCCATAGAAACGACCGTGGCAAGGTTCCAGAAGGACCCCCGAGCCTGTGTCTCCCCCTCAGTCCTCAGCCATTTCTAACTAGGGAGGCTCTCCCCCAAGAAATGGGGAAGCTGCCGGACGCCCCAGATGCCTTCCCGCCCCAGTCAGGGCTGCAGCCTGGATAGTACTTCCGTGAGGTGTGGACAGGCCCAGCCCTCTAGGAAGAGCAACCTGCAGGGTGAGGGCAGCCAGAGCGCACCATCTAGGTGAAGAAAAAGCACCCCCTCCACCTGGAGAATCGGGGGGTAAATTCCAGCCCCACTCAGCCTTCGGCCAGGGCCTTGTTATAAGCCATCAACTGCACAACCACAAGCCATGCCCCTTCCTCTGCACCTGCAGGTCCAGGGTGACCCCTTTAGCACCCCAAAGACAGGAAGGTGTCACAGCCTGGGTGTCCAGCCCTTTGAAAGCCCCGTTCTCTGCAAAGGGAGGGAGATAAGGACAGAGGCCAGCCACCTGAAGCCCTGCCTGAGGCCAGCACACACAGGGACGGCAGGGCCAGGTCTCACTCACCTGTCGTCGGCGTTGTCACTGTAGCAGTCACCCCAAGCCAGAGAGCCAGTGGCAGGATCTGGAACACCAGCATCTACCAGAGAGTGCAGGCCTGGCTGCAGGGTCTTCCTCATCAGGAGGGATCAAGAAATGAGCACCTCCCAGGGAGGGATCAGCTATAAAAAGGACCCTGGAGACCTTTGCCTTGGGAAGGACAGCGCCTGGCCCAGGGTGGGGGTACAGCAATGGGGCTTGGTGGGTGGCGCATGATGACCAACGGGAATTGGTCAAAGGGCAGCCTGTCAACCTTCCTCCCCTCTAACTCCAAGAGAGCTGACCGCCCTTCAGCCAGGGTCTCTCCAGTGGAAGCCTGAGCCATGGGTGGGGCAGGGCAAGAGGGAGGGACAGGCGGCTGGAGTTGTAAGTGTGTGACAGCTGGCTTCCAAGAAGCCAGGGCCAAGAAGAACCAGGGAGACGGTGACGATGGAGGGAGGGGTGAAAGAGCCCTGGAAGGAGCAGTCACCGACAGGCCAGGCTGAGGGAAGGACACTCCGCCCCCACCCAGCCCCCTCGGAGGCCCCTCTTTCTTCCAGACTTCCCTTCCCATCATCCATCTCAAGCTGCCACATGCCAAATTTCCAGTGCCTTGCCCTGGGCCTCGGACCACCAGCCCTTCTCCTGGGTGGGGCTCACACCTGAGCCTTTATGATCCTGGTCTCCTCCCTGGCCACTGCCAGTTCCATTCCTGTCATGGGCAAAGGTCCCAGGGGCCTTTCCCAAACTCCCACCGAAAGAACCTCACTCCATCGGCCCCAACCTCCTTCAGCTCCCGCCTGACAGGCCTGGCTGCCAACTACAGTGGGAAGAGGAGAACCCAAAGCCTGGGCATGCAGGCCCTTCTGCCCGTGTGTGTCTGACCCCGGGACCCGGGGAGGTGAAGGTCTTTGGGGAGGCCCAGCTTACCCATCAGCGCAAATGGCAGCTGACCCAGCCTGGGCCACCCACCTCCCTGACCCAGCCCTGAGCTCCTGATGTCAAGGGGGAAGGGCAAGGATGACAAACCCAAGAGGGCTTCACCTTCTGCCAGTCAACAGTCTCTCCTGCCCCCACCCACTCCCTAAAAATCTGGGCCCCCCAATCTCTATGCTCCCTATGAAGACAGCAATGGTCCCTGAGAGCTGCCCACAGACCCCTCCCTTCCTCGCTGCGAGAAACAGGTGCTCCCGGGCCCCCCGCAACAGCTCCTCTGGATGTCCCTGTTCTCAACCTAGCGGAGGCACCAGCAAGTGAGACGAAGAAAGACACAGAGCAGCATTGTTTACAATAAATGCTATATTGTGTTCACATGGGAGAATTGGAGGATTGCAGAATTCCTGTCCCCAAATGAGACCTTCCTGCGAAGGAGGCTGAGGGCTTCTGGGCTGAGAGGTTACTGCAGGGATGGGGTGAGACCCAAGAGAGGAAGGGAGAGGAGGAGCTGGCAAGGGGGTCGGAAAGGGAGGTGAGGCAGTAAGGAAGGAGAGGGAGTTAGGAAAGGAGGAGGAGGGGGCTGAGGGAGCTTCCTCACCTCAGGGTCCCACTTCCCCTCATCCTTGAGGACCTGGAGAAATCCACACCCCACATCCCACCCCCACCCACGGGGATCCAGGGCCCTTGGGGGAGAGGAAAGGATGGAGCAACAGAAGGGGAAACTAAGGTCGGGGGAGTACCAGCTAGTGGTCCTAAGTGGCAGAGGGCATAGGGACAGGGGTCAGGGAGAGGGAGGAGGACTTAGGACTGGGACACTGGGATGGGGGTTAAGGATTTAGGGTGGAGGGGACAAGGATGGGGAAGTGGAGAAAACAGAAACAGGGAGAGATGTAGGACTGGGAGCTGGATAGGGGAGTGATTTAAGAAGGGGGGTTAGACGGGGAGAAGATATAAGGAATGCGGGAAGGGTCCCCCAGGGAGTTACCTTAGCAGAGGGTAGGAGGCAGGGATGGGCTGATGGCTGGCGACAGGTGTTGGGGGGCAGGTGGTAGGGATGCGCACAGGGAACTAGAGACTGAGGCCTGAGATGGGCAAAGGATGTGGGGACTGGGGATCTGAGAGAGGCCACATAAGATGAGGGCTGACACAGGAAGGTGCATTGGGACAGAGGTCTGAGCGACCACATCTGGTTTGCACAATGACTGTTCAAGGTATCAGGACAAGTATGCTATACACATTTTACAAGTTCAGAGAAGCTACTGAGTTGCCCAAGGTCCCACAGTGGAAGATCCTGGATTTGACCTGGGTCTGCAGGTGGGTTTCACCAAAGTTGAGAGGGTGCCGGTCTGGGGACAGTCTGATTTTGCCCAGGATTCCAGGAGGCTGAGCTGCACGCGTCCTTGGCCATCTCTTGAAATGGATGCAGAGCAGATGCTTCCTTCCCGCTGTCCAGGGCAGGTGGACAGGGTAGGGCAGGGCTCACATCGAGGACAAGTCCACCTCAGGTCTCTGGGTGTGCACCTGCCACAGAGCGCATGAGAGGGAGTCAGAACAGGAGCCACCCCGCTCAGGCTGGCTGGGAGTTCACTGCCTCCTGGTCCCAGCCCAGCCGCCTGCTCTGGTGAGCAGGTGGGGCATCTGGAGCTGGACCTGGGAGAACCTACCATCCCCCCTTTGCCCTCTCACCCTCACATTGGTGTCCACCTTCTCCAAGGCCACCTGGAAATTTTCATCCCTGACTAGAGAGTGAGAAAAGAGGAGGGGAGAGAAGAGGGAGAGGGAAGAAATGTGAGGGAGGCAGGGCTTCAGGGGGCTCCTGTGCCCCAACGTGCCCTGCGGGGTCAGCCTGTACAGGACCTGGCCTTCCCCAGGAGGGGCACGGGGAAGAGGCGATGCCAGAGCCCTGGCACGAGGTAAGTGTCTGTCCTGTTCAGGGAAGGTCAGCCGGTATTGCCCAGGCTGCCGTGATGCCCAGGGAAACCCCTGCCCCACTTGCCCAGGAGGCAGGACTCACAAGGTCAGCCATCCTGGAAGCCCAAGTTGGAAAAAGTCCCCGCAGTGTCCTCGTCCCAGATCTCAAACCACTTCTTGTCATCGTCCAAGGACCTGGGTGGGGGCACCGCGGCGTCAGGGCAGGGCCTCCGCGTCTGTGACCCTTGGGCGGCCCTCACCCCTACTCCCAGGGTGACCGGGCTCCGCCTAGGCCGCCCCTCCTCTGCCAGTGCCTGAAGAAGAGGGTCAGCTCCACCATCAGCAGCGCCCAGGCCCCCGCCAGGCCTCCGACCAGCGCCCTCCACTGGACGGCCACCTCGCAGAACCAGTGCGTGTCTGTGGAGAAGCAGCTGGGGAGGGGTTACAGGTCACAGACCCTGCCACCTCCCCTACCCAGCCCTGTCAACTCGCTCAACTGGACTCAGACAGGGCTGGCAGCGGGGCGGGGCTCCCCATAGGGCGAGTCCGCGGGGCTCCCAAGTGTGGGCAGGGCCTCACCTGCACTCGGGACCGCTCTTCTGCACAAAGCACTGGCCCAGGTTATAGTCAATGGCTCCTTCCACATCTGATGTGCAGTTGGTGACAGAGCGAAGCCGCTTCTCCTCCAAGGGGAAGTAATAATCCTCACAGCCCTCGACAGCAGCACGACGGCTGATGGCTGTGGGGAGGAGAGGGGGTTGCAGAGAGACTACCCAGGAGCCTGGTTATGGGGATTCTGAAAATGGATGGGGAGGACTCCATTTCCGAGGGTGGGGTGTTGTGAGGTAGACCATGGGATCTGAAGTGGGCAAGGCAGGCCCCCAGGACTCTCACCGTCTCCTCACCCTGCCTCCCAGTGCTCAGGTGGAAGCTGATAATAAGGGCCAGGAAGACATCACTTGCCTCCCCAAAGGTTCTCCCCTCCTCCCCAGAGAATTTCAGTGAGCAGATGTCCCTGGGGAGAGGGGTCATGGCCCCCTGGGGCCACTCACTCCTTTGTCCCCCATTCACCTTGCTGGATCAGCTCCGTTCTGGTGTCCTTTCTCACAGTGATGCAGTCAGGCTTAAAACACAGGTCTGGGGCACAGAGGCACAGGTGGAATTGGGGTGGGTCAAGGGGTCCGGGCCAGGGAAGCAAGGCAGGCATGGGGGAGGGCAGAAAGGGCTCATCTTCCCCAAATAATCAGGGGTCCTCAGCCATCCTGGAGACCTTGAGCAGAATGTCAGGGGGGCTCTTCCCCAGCACCCAGGTTCTGACAAACCCCTCCTTAGCCCCATCCTAGACCCAGTTGGCTGTGAACCTGTGCCTCTTCTCCCAACCTGCCAGAGGTACCACAGGGCTGCCACCTGAGCCCAGGAGGCCCCTGTCTGAGCTGGAGTAAGCTGGGATGTTGGCTGTGACCATGACCCCTCCCTCCAGCCCAAGGCCCCCAGCCTTGGCTCACTCTGGTTTTTCTGGCAGCTGTCCACATCCTGGCTGACATTCTGAAGCTCACCTTTCAGGACCGTCTTCACCATCTCATAGTTTGTCTCCAACTGGGAGCTGAAGGGCAACTCCAGCAGGACCACATAGTCCACCACGATGCTGCCATTCGTGAAGGGGTCAAGAAGTTAGGGGCCTTACAGGCCTCCCAGGCCTGGGGCACAGAGGTTCTAGAAGGGCCAACCATAGGTGCTAATGTGTAGAGGGGAAGGGGGCAAAGGCAATGAGTTGGGATTCCAGGCATGTTATTTTCAGAAGGGGCTGCCAGCATCCCTGACGTCGTCAGCCTGGGAAGGCAGGACTAGGAATGATTGGCATTCCTTTGCATTGCCTCAAGCCATTACCAAACCAGGCCCTCCTGGGTTCTCTGCCTCGCTCATGCTGACCCACTCAGCAGACCAGGTGCCAGCCAGAATGAGACCAGCTACAGTCCAGACACCAGACTTCCCTCCAGCCCTCAGGTACCACTTCCCTACATGTTCCATGCAATCTCTCTCCTTCCGACTTGCTTAGAGAGGAGGGGTGGTGCCCTCCTTCAGAGAAATGGCTCCAGAAAGTGATCACTAAAGTCCCCACACTCCCTCCACCCCTCCCTTTATGAAGTCTGATGATTCCAAAACCAAGGGATGGCTTCTCCAGCCTTTCTTTATGCCCCCTTCCCCCACCTCACTCTGTCTCCACAGCCTCAGAAGGGTCTCCTACCTCAGAGACAGGATCTCCACATCCTTGAACCCCTGCACATGTTGGTAAATCTTCTGCATCTGAAATGTGAAAAATTGCTGGCTCACGCCTGAACCTCCAGAGCTGAGGGCAACCAGGGGAGGACCTTTGAGTTCCCTACCCCTTCGCCCTCACCTGACTGCGGAAGATGTTGCTGAAATCCTTGTAGGCCTTGGAAGTGTTGTCATGGAGATCCGGGAAGAACTCCTGGTCAACAGCCACCTCCATGCCCACTTCAGCGTCCACAGTTTCTGCACACGGCATGCCCTGCTCTGGTCACTTCACCATCCTTCCTGTCTGACATCACCCCCACCACCCTGACCTGAAGGCTCCTTCCATGCACCCTCTCCGTGTTCCCAAGGACTGATTGAAGAGCAGGAGGGAGAAAGGTAGGAATTCTGGGATGACTTGTCCCGAGAAGAGGGAAAGAATGGAAGTCAGGGTGCTCTCGTTGTCTGCCGCAGTGGGAGGCGAATAATGGCCCCCACCGATACCTAGGTCCCTCTCCCCAGAACCTGTGAATATGTTCTGCTAGATACAGGAGGAATCAAGGTTCAGGTGGAATGAAGATTGCTGATCGGCTGACGTTAATTTGGGAAAATTAATGTGGACTATGGGCAAATGAATGTCCACCCAGGTGGACCCAATGTAATCACGAGGGTCCTTAACAGTGGAAGACAGAGGCAAAAAGAGTCAGAATGAGTCAGGTGAAGACATGACTAGAAGAGAAAGGCACAGAGATGCAATGCTGCTGGCTTTGAAGAAGGAGAGAGGGGAGCTTGAGACAAGGAAGGTGGGAGGCACCAGAGCCTGGAAAGGGCACAGAAATGGATTCTTTCCCAGAGACTCCAGAAAGGAGCACAGCCCTGCTGACACCTTGATTTAGCCCAGCAAGACCATGTCAGATTCTAATCTGGAGAACTGTAAGATGAGACATTTGTGTTGTTACAGTTGTGAAGTTTGTGGTAATTTGTGACAGCAGCAATTAAAAACAATTACAGCTCCAAGCAACCCTGACCAGGAGTGTGGCCCCAGCCGCGTGTGAAGGTGATGGTGGAGAGGGGGTGTGGGGTAGCAGAGGGCATGAGAGCGAAGACAGGAATGGAGGATGTGGGCACTATGGCATGGGTGCCTCCACACGGACCACAGGGCTGGGCCCAGGGAGAGTCAGTGACAGCCAGGAGACAGTGCAGAGGACAGGGCCCCGGAAACTCACCCAAATCCATCTGTTCCACGGCAAACTCGCAGTGGAATCCATAGAAGGTGCTGGGGCAGACACTCCTGAGGCCATCCCATTGACCCTCGTACTGTCACATGCTGCCCTGGCGCTGACAGCAGTTCCAGAGAACCCCAGGGGTCAGAGGCAGCAGTCCTGAATCCATGTGCCATCATTCTCACAGGTGCCTTGGCAGCATGAGAAGAAAGGGAAGTTCACGATAGGGCCTGACCTTGATGACACAGGAATTTAGCAGGAGAGGGAACATGGAGGTAGGAGGTCCAACCTGGGGTGGTGTTCACCTGAGCAGTGCTCGAAGTTGTGGTCATCTGAGTAGTGGTGGAAGCTGTACTTGGTGATCTAAGGGTGGTAGCAGTTTGAGGGGTGGTTGCCAGTGTTCTTGGAGTCTGGGTAGTGGGTGAGGTGGAGCCAGTCAAGTTGCTTGAAGAGGTCACAGCAGTTGGAACGCTGCTGCTTGGTTTGGTGGTCTGTGGGAGGCTAGTGAAGCCGGACGTACTTGCATGGTCACAGAGTTGGTGCTCATCCAAGTCCCAGCAGGGGGTCTTTGTGTGCTTGTCAAAACTGTGTTGACGGGGACAGTCCCAGTGCTGATAGAACTAGGAGCATCACTTATGAGGTTGGTGGGACCAGTTTCGAGAACTGAAGTAGAAGTGTTCAGAGGTGTAGGAAAGACAGTAGTCATACTGGTGGGTCCAGGAAGGGTGACCTTCTCAGTGGTAGAGGAATGACTGATAATGAGATGGTGGGCGTAAAGGTAACTTCATGAGTTGGATCCATTTCCACACATGGAGTAGTGGAAGAAGCAGGCACTGTCGTAACTGATATACTTTCTGGACATGGGGCGGTGGAAGAACTAAAGATAGTAGGAGTGATGGTTGTTTCGGTAAGAATAGGGATCACAGGAGTCTGGGGTGTAGAAAAGCTTGTAGTAGCAGACAAAGAGGGAGTAGAAAAAGTGGTGACGGGAGAAGACCTTGTATTTTCTGTACTGGAGATGGGCAGGGGATGGAGGAAGAGAGCTAGGGGTGAACTCTGAACTTACTCTGCTGGAAGACAGAGTAGAGGATGTTTTTGCTGTGCAGGCAGAAGAAAGGATGATGGTACTGAAGGGGTACTTATGGCATTTGTATGTGTATTCAAAGCAGAGGAGGATGGTGTGGGAGAAACACTAGAAGGAATCTGTGGTATTGTCGAGGTGGCTGTTGTTAGAACGTGTACAGTAGCAGTAGTGTCTAAGTCTGTAGTTGAGGCACTGGCAGAATTACCAGTGACCAAGGTGGCAGGGGGTGAGGTGTCAGTGGGAGTGCTACTTCCAGTTATGGCCAGGGTGACAGAAGTAGTGGGAGATGTCAGGGGGGATGTGGCATGGGTTGTGGGCAGTGTAGTAACAAGGGTGGATGGACGGATATTGCTGGTGGTCAAAGGGAAGTCTGGTTCTGTGGTTGGGGGAGGTGGAGATGATATAAGCACACTCATGGGTGGTGTCAGGATGTTGATGATCATGGGGGTAGAGGTGGTGGATGTTGGTGAAGAGACGACATTCGTGGGAGTGACTGATGACGTAAACGGGGGAAGAGCAGTGGTGCCTGTATTGGGAGCTTGTGTGAGAAGGTCACTGGTGGGCATAAGGGTGATTTTCCTGGTGGTTGTGGCATGAGCGGTTGTGTAGGTCGTCTTGGCTGTTTGCATCGTGGGTGGAGTGGAGGAGGGTGATCCCATGGTTGTTGAGGCTGTGAACGTATGGGTCATAGTGTGTACCGGGGTTGATCCTGTGGTTGTACGCAGTGTAATTGTGCTACTTGCAGATGAGGTGATATCTTCCATAGCGTTATCCCCGGACTAAGGGTAGATGTGGAAGAGGAGCCTGCAGATGTACCTGGAACACTTCTTGAGAGGGAGGGAGATGGAGTGGGATGTGTGCTCGTGAGCATAGGTGATATGCTAGGTGTTGTGTCAGACGTGATGGTGACACTGAAGGTCGTTTCTGTACTGTGTGAGGTGGAGGATGAATGGACAGTGGAAGTGGGTGACGTCAACATATTGGAGAAAGTGAATGTAGAGGTGAGGTCACTTACGGTGGTCCAGGAGCCAGTAGTGCCCAGAGACATGGGGGTGATGGTGGTCATTGTTGTTGTTGGGATACCAGTGCTAACAGAAGATATGGTTGTGCTTGTGGGTTTGTGTTTGGTATCAGAGAGAGGGCACGATGGGGTTACCGCAGATGTGGTTGTGTTTCCTGTGGACGGGAGGTTTGAAGAAGTGGCCTCTGAGGTAGTGGGTAGTGTTGTCAGGGTGAGTGTTTTTACAATGTGTGAGGTAGAAGTCATGGCCGTGTCCACAGCTGAGGAAGTGGGGGAAGTGACTGTGATTGATTTGGCAGGGGTCGAAGTGTCAGTGGGAGTGGTGCTTTCAGTTGTGCTCCATGTGACAGTGGTAGTGGGAGATGTCAGGGTGGATGTGGTGTGGCATGGAGGCAGTGTGGTAACCAGGGTGGATGGAGAGGTAGTGATGGTGGTCAACGTGGAGACTGGTTCTGTGGTTGGGGCAGGCAGAGTTGACAAAAGTGCACTCGTGGGTGGTGTGCACATGTTGGTGGTCACCAGAGTAGAGGTGGTGGATGTTGGGGAAGAGACGACAATCATGAGAGTGATGGATGACGTTACAGGGGAGGTGTAGTGGTGCCTCTGGTGAGAGCTTGTGTACGAAGGTCACTGGTAGGCATAAGCGTGGTTTTCTTGGTGGAGGTGGCATGATCGGTTGTATTGGTCATCTTGCCTGTTTGAGTCATGGCTGCAGCGGAGGAGGGCATTACCCTGGCCGTGGAAATAGTATAGGGGGTTCCGGGGTGGATCCTGTGGGTATAGGCAGTGTAATTGTGCTGCTTGCAGATGAGGTGGTACCTTCTGTCTGCCTTGTCCTTGGACTACTGGGAAATGAGGAAGAGGATCCTGCAGATGTACCTGGAACACATGTTGAGAGGGAGAGAGATGGAGTGGGATGCGTGCAAGTGAGCATAGGCGACATGCTAGGTGTCACGGCAGAGGTTGTGGTGACACTGAAGGTCATTTCTGTATTGTGGGAGGTGAGGGATGAAAGGACAGTGGAAGTGGGTGATGCCGATGTGCTGGAGGCTGTGAATGTGGAGGTGAATGTGGTTGTAATGGTCAAGAAGCCAGGGAGCCGGCCTTGTGGCGGAGTGGTTAAGTTCGCATGCTTCGATGCAGCGGCCTGGTGTTTCGCTGGTTCGAATCCTGGGCGCAAGCATGGCACTGCTCATCTGGCCATGCTGAGGTGGCATCCCACATGCCACAACTAGAAGGACCCACAACTAAGAATATACAACTATGTACCAGGGGGCTTTGGGAAGAAAAAGGAAAAAAATAAAATCTTTTTAAAAAAATTAAAAATTAAAAAAAAAAAGCCAGTGGTGCCCACAGACATGGAGCTGATGGTTGTCAGTGTTGTGGTTGGGATACCTGTACTAAAAGAAGATGGGCTGGTGACTGGGGATGTCAGTTTGGTATCAGAGGTAGGGTGCGAAGGTGTTACTGCAGACGTGGTTGTGATTCCTGTGGATCGGGTGGTTTGAAGACGTGGTCTCTGAAGTGGTGTATAGTGTTGTCAGGATGAGAGTTGGTACCATGTCTGAAGTAGAAGTCGTCGCCGTGTCAGGAGCAGAGGGAGTGGGGGAAGTGACTGTGATTGAGGTGGCAGGGGTCAAAGTGTCAGGAAGAGTGGTGCTTTCACTTGTGGCCCGGGTGACAGTGGTATTGGGAGATCTCAGAGTGGATATGGCATGGGTTGGAGGCAATGTGGTAACCAGGGTGGGTGGAGGGGTAGTGATGGTGGTGAAAGTGGAGACAGGTTGTGTGGTTGAGGCAGGCGGAGATGAGTGAAGCACACTTGTGGGTGATGTCAGGATGTTGGTGGTCACTGGGGTAGAGGTGGTGGATGCGGGAGAAGAGACGACATTCGTGGGTGTGATGGATGATGTGATAGGGGGAGGTGCAGTGGTGCCTCTGGTGGGAGCCTGTGTAGGAAGGTCACTGGTAGGCATAAGGGTGGTTTTCTCGGTGGCGGTGGCTTGAGCAGTTGTATCGATCATCTTGCCTGTTTGAGTCATGGCTGCAGAGGAGGCAGGTGGTACCCAGGTGATGTAAGTCATATACGTATGGGTGACAGCGGGTTCCAGAGTGGATCCTGCTATTGCAGGCAGTGTAATTGTGATGGTTTCAGATGAGGCGCTACCCTCTGTCCGTCTCGTTCCTGGACTGCTGTCCTACGTGGAAGAGGAACCTCAGGATGTCCCTGGAACACTGGCTGAGAGGAAGGGAGATGGAGTGGGATGCGTGCTCGTGAGCATAGGCGACAGACTAGGTGTCCTGGCAGAGGTTGTGGTGACACTGAAGGTCGTTTCTGTATTGTGTGAGGTGGAGGATGAAGGGACAGTGGAAGTGGGTGATGCCGATGGGCTGGAGGCAGTGAATGTGGAGGTGAGGTCAGTTGTGGAGCTCAAGGTGCCAGTGGTGCCCACAGACTTGGTGGTGATGGTTGTTCAGTGTTGTGGTTTGGATACCTGTACTAATAGAAGACCACCGGTGTTGTGACTGTGGATGTCTGTTTTGTATCGGTGGTAGGACATGAAGGGGTTATGGCTGACTTGGTTGTGCTTCCTGTGGATTGGAGGTTTGAAGAGTGCTCTCTGAATTAGTGTATAGTGTTGTCAGGGTGGGTGTTGTTACCCTGTCTGAGGTAGAAGTCGTGGCCGTGTCAGGAGCTGAGGGAGTGGGGAAAGTGACTGTCATCGAGATGGCATGGGTCAAAGTGTGAGTGGGAGTGGGGCTTTTAGTTGTGGCCCGGGTGACAGTGGTAGTGGGAGATGTCAGGGTGGACTTGGCATGGGTTGGAGGCAGTGTGGTAACCAGGGTGGATGGAGGGATAGTGATGGTGGTGACACTGGAGGCAGGTTCTGTGGTTGAGGCAGGCGGAGATGAGTGAAGCACACTCGTGGGTGATGTCCCAATATTGGTGATCACTGGGGTAAAGGTGGTGGATTTCGGAGTAGAGGTGACATTCATGGGAGTGATGGATGATGTGATTGGGGGAGGTGCAGTGGTGCCTGTGGTGGGAGCCTTTGTAGGAAGGTCACTGGTGGACATAAGGGTGATTTTCCTGGTGGTTGTAGCATGAGTGGTTGTGTCAGTTGTCTTGGCTGTTTGCATCTTGCCTGCAGTGAAGGAAAGTGGTCCCATGGTGGTGGAGGTCGTGGATGTATGGGTGGTAGAGTGTTCTGGGTGGATCCTGTGGCTGTGGGCAGTGTAGTCATGCTCCTTAGAGATGAGGTGCTACCCTCTGTCCGCCTCGTCCGTGGACTGCTGGCAGCAGTGGAAGAGGAGACTGCAAATTTACCTGGAACACTGGTTGAGAGGAAGGAGATGGAGTGGGACGTGTGCTCGTGAGCATAGGTGACATGCTAGGTGTCATGGCAAGGTTGTGGTGACACTGAAGGCAGTTTTGGGTGCTTCTTCCCTGGAGGAAAGCTCAGTAGAGGTGGCTGTGGCCATGGGTAAAGTGCCTGTATTGGTGGTAGAAGAGAGGAATTCATTTGTAGGTCATTTTGTCACCATAACACCACAAAGGTTATTCCCATGCGATTTTCCAGATACGTATCACAAAAGGTAGGAATTTCCATCACTTATTCCCCATCACAGGCAGTTTCGTTTTGGGGTCTTTCAGGTTCTGAAGGCCAACATCTGTCCACTCCTCGAGGCAGTCTCTCCAAGGGGAGCGGTGGTGCCTCAGTCCCTTGCGCACTTTGTCTGAGTGACCCACCTTCCAGCCCCAAGATGGCCTGGGCTGAGCATGTGGGTTCAGCTGAGGCTTCTGCCCCCTCCGCTCGCCACCCCATCCCTTGCTCCTGGCACACGTGCTCTTCCCTTCCCCTGCTCCCTGCCCTCTCCTCCACCAGCTGCCCAAAGTCGTTGCTCTGCTGGCTCTCTGCCCACACCCTTTGGCCCACCTCTGCCCCCCTCCCTCTGACCCTTGCTGTCTGGGCTGACACTCCTCATCAATGAGAGAACCCACCTAAGGCTGGGCTGGGGGTGGGGACACATCATGGACCCCGGGAGACTAGGGGTCAGACTGGGAAACTGGCATATAGAACGGCAAAGGGAAAAACAGAGATTGAAGCCCAGACTCTACTGAGACTGGGGACAAGGAGAGAGGACCACAGTGACAGGCTGAGGGACAGGACAGACAAGGAAACTTCCAGAAAGAGGTGCCTCGGCAGGCAGGCATGAATCCCATAAGGTTTAGCAATATTAATAATAAAAATAGACATATTTTCTGGACTGGCCCCATGGCCGAGTGGTTAAGTTCGCGCGCTCCGCTGCAGGCGGCCCAGTGTTTCGTTGGTTCGAATCCTGGGCGCGGACATGGCACTGCTCATTAAACCACGCTGGGGCGGCGTCCCACGTGCCACAACTAGAAAGACACACAACAAAGAATATACAACTATGTACTGGGGAGCTTTGGGGAGACAAAGGAAAAAATAAAATCTTAAAAAAAAAATAGACATATTTTCTATCACCTACTCTGTTTCATCCACAGGGTTATTAGTTTAGAGATAGGCATCTGTTGCTCTGTAGATATATTACAGGTGGTAAGAGTGAGGGTTGGAGATCTTGGAACGTGGGGAGGGAGTGGCAGGGATGACTCGGGAGCCACAGCGGTTGTAAGCAGGGAGCCCCGACACCTCCTGCCCACTCAGTGTCAGCCTCCTCCTCACCTGGACCCAGCACCTCTTCGCTCTGATCGCTCGGGGTTTCACTTCCCAGCCAGGGTGGGGGTGTTATGGAAGTGGAGGGGCGGAGATTATGAAGATGACTGGGCAAGAACCCTTGGAGCCAGGAGGTGGCCCTGGAGGCAAGTGAGAGGGTGGACCGTGGGCCTCTGGGTCTGGAAGGTCTAGGATTGGGGGTCAGGAGCAGACATGTATAGGCAGAGGGAAGGTGAGTGAAAAGGAATTGCAGGGTTTCGAAGGGGCAGGAGAGAGAAGGCCTGGGAACCCACACCCACTGGGTGGTCTCAGATCCACCCTTTTGGAGTAATCCGGATGTCCCCACCCCGGCCCTCCAAATGAGAGCTGTACCCAGAAACATCGCCTGCTGGGGGCTGGGAGACAGAGCAGACTGGAGGAGGGGGCACCAGGATCAAAGGCGAAGAGGCCCCAGGGAGAAGAGGTCGCCCCAGAGGCAGAGGCTGGGACTCTCAGGAGGGCAGCACTGGTGGAAATAAAGGGAGAAACAGAATCCAGGGTGGAGGGAGCACCGAGGCTGGAGGAAGTGGGACAGCAGAAGAGGTGGGAGGCTCAGAAAACTGAACCAAAGTGGGAAGAGCACTCTTCCAGAAAGAGGGTTCACCCACTGTCCTGATGCGAGAGAGCCGATGCCTGCAACCTGCTGGGTGCTGGGCAGAGAGCGGCACCAGCTGGACCCAGCTTCCCTCTCCTCCCCCACGTCAGTTCTCTGTGCACACAGAGCTCTGAGAGACCCCTCCTCAGTCTCCCCTTAGGCCTTGGAGCCACCCCTGACACTCCTGCCCTGGAACATCAGGAGGGTCTCTCCAGCTCTCCCCGTACCTCACCCACTCACCTGTAGTCACTGCAGAGGCTGTGAGCATCCAGAGGAGGCCAAGGAGCCCGAGCAGCTGCATGGGCCTGGTACAGTGGTGGCTGGGGGCTGAGCAGATGTCAGCACAGGGGACAGCAGCAGGGAGCCAGCCACGGTGTGCGCAGCAGCACCCAGCCCAAACTGGAAGTTGTGGTGTAGACCCTGCTGGGTGTGGGGGTTAAGCACAGTGTCACCTGTGTACCATCCCACTGCACCCCTCTTCCCCCCTTCTCCCTATGTCTGACTTCATTGGTGTGGGAAGGGAAGACACAGAGAAGGTAGGACAATCCCAGGGGGTGTCAGATGGAGAGAGCTGCTGGTGGCCCATCCCCCAGCCTGCCTGGCCCACTCGGAGCAGTTTCCAGGACCCTGCCCTTCCCCTCCTCTGCCCCCAACCAAGAGCTACCAAAACTGGATGGAGGATACACTTGGCCAAGACCTTGGACTCTGGAGTCTGGGGCCACCTCTCACAGCCTCTCCTTCATTTCAATCCCAGCTGCAGGGGAGGGAGGTGGAACCTTTCTCTCCTTCACTGCCTCTGCTCTTCCCTCTCTCCATCCTGCCCTTAGCACAGCTCTGGAGCTGTGACCCCATATCAATGCCAAGGGAGCAATGCTTTCTGGGAGAATTCAATCAGAAGTCATTTTAATATCTGAGGATTTGGGCCAGGTCCCAGAAAAGAAAAATACAGATGGTCAATGGAAACAATCAATTGAATGACTAGCTTTGACCCAGCAGATTAGCAACTATTAGGACATTTGAATCCATCCAGTGCTGGGAAAGATGGCAAAAATAAAGACTCCTTATCCATCTGGTGGAAGTCTAAGTGGTTTGTGCTTTAAAAAGGCAATTTGGTGGCATCTATAAAAATTTTTAATTCACACTCAGGGACCGATAATTCTACTATTCCATCTCTGTGTTCAAGAAGCACTTCCAGGAGGCATTCATGAAGATGTTAATTGCCATCCACTTTGTTGCAATCGCAATGGAGATTGGAAACAACCCAAATAACCCTTAATCGGAAACTAGAATGTCTATGGAAAATTCACATTGTGGACTACCATGCTTGAATCAAAAAGAATGCTACCATCATGAAAAGATTTTCAGAATGTCTTATTGAATGAAACCAGTAGACACAGTTTTGTTAAAGCACACAACATATACATTTCCCGTGAATACACAGACACACACCTAGACACACACACACGCACGCATATGTGAGAGCATTCAAAATTTGGAAAGAGGCTCACCTACCCCAACAACAGGGGTGAGGATAGCTCAGAGACGCACGGGAATGATGGTCAGGGAACTTGAGCTCTATCTGTAGTTTTTACTTCTCAACTAGGCCTCAACCTTGGTGTATAAAGACTTGAACAAACACTAACAAGGTTTCTAATAGCTCAAGACTGCACCTCCAGGATGACCACAGCCCCCTTAAAGTGCCTGCCTGAGAAAACTCAAGGCTGCCAAGAGAACTCACTGTCTGGTCCAGCAACACATGAAGATGGGGCCCATCTCCTAGCCTCTCTGGAGGGATGGGAACCTAATTTTGATAAGTGCCACTTAGCAAGCCCAGATGGGTTTCACACCAAAACCCCTCCTCTTTTGTAATTTTTCACCTCCCTGACTCTACTGAGCCCCTGCTCGCCCCCTCCCTCCTCCCTCACTCTCCATTTAAAATGCCCAGTCTCCTCTGTGCAAATCAAAGTGGCCTTCAGTTCACACTGGACTCTTTTCCCTACTGTAATAGTATCTTACTGATTAAAATCTGTTGTTACCACATTAACGAGTGTCTTTCTTGGTTTATCTTTGACAACTTGGTCACTAACTATGTGTTTGAAGGTAATTAAAGAATAACTCAGAGGAGGATTCTGGGAATCTGGACCAGTAGGACACACCAGGAGTCCATCCTCCCACCCAGACAACAATTGCACTGGCGGAATCTGTCTACTGTAACAGTTTCAGGGTCTAAGAGTCTGTTGAAGGCTTGCAATTTCCAGTGGAAGACCTGGATGGTAAACTGCAATTAATTTTGGTCATCTTCGGCTTGTAGCACAGTAGCAGCTACCCGTCCAACACCCACAGCCACATGGCCGGCAGCATTGCGTGTATTCCTGGAGCAGCTTGCACACTGCTTGTAGGAGCTAGGCTGGCACAATGGACCATGTGCTCAAATATCAGGAATCTGTGCTCTGATCAGTGAGTGCCGCTTCTGCTCAGGAAGGTGCAGGAGAAGAGGCACAGAGCCATTGTTATTGCAGCTCTCCCACATTCTTTCAAGACCCTCCCCCTGAAATTACTTCCCCAGCATTTAAAGGACCAGTGACCTTCCCCCACTTTCATTTTTTTCTTTTTCACCTTTTTGGGAGTAAGACATTAAAGACTAGGAGATTCAAAACAACCACATATATAGGGAAAATTAGAAGTGACTGTGCATGCCCAGGGAGAGGATTAGAAAAGACCTGAGAAGACCTTCGTTTACACATCATGCTGCTCTTTGGCACACAGACAGGCTGCAAAAGTCAAATAAATAAATAAATAAACAAAAGCATTCACAGCAAACCCTGGAGAAGGGCGAGAATCTGATTTCCAGAATTACAACACTATTGGATTCAAAGGTTCAGTGTTCAATAAAAACTCACAAAGCATGCAATGAAACAGGAAAGTATTGTTAATACAAGGAAAAAACATAAATCAACAGAAATTGTCCCTGAAGAAAACCCAGTGGTAGATATACTAGACAAAGACGTTAGAACAACTGACTTAAAGATGCTCAAAGAACTACAGGAAGAAGTGAGGAGAGTCCAGAAAATGGTGTGTGAACAAAATGGAAATATCAACAGAGAGACAGAAAACCTAGAGAGAGGGCCCAGCTCAGTGGTGCAGTGGCTAAGTTCACACGTTCCACTTCTTGGCAGCCTGGGGTTCGCCAGTTTGGAATCCAGGTGTGCATATGGCACCATTTGGCAGAAGCCATGCTGTGGTAGGAGTCCCACATATAAAGTAGAGGAAGATGGGCACAGTGTTAGCTCAGGGCCAGGCTTCCTCAGCAAAAAGAGGAGAACAGGCAGTAGTTAGCTCAGGGGTAATCTTCCTCAAAAAAGAGAAAACCTAAAGAGAAACCAAGAAGAAATTCTGGAGCTGAACAGTCCAATAACTGAAATTAGAAATTCACTAGAGGGATTCAAAGGCAGATTGCAGCAGGCAGAAGAAAGGATCTTCAAACTTGAAGATAGGACAATGGGAATTACTGAGTCTGAGAAAAAGGAAGAAAAAAACATTGAAGAAAAGAGAGCAGAGCCTAAGGGACCTGTGGGACACCATCAAGCAGACCAGCACACATATTGTGGAAGTCCCAGAAGAGGAAAGAGAGAATGGGCAGCGAGAATATTTGAAAAGATACTGGTGAAAACTTCCCAAATTTGATGAAAGACAGGAATATAAACATCCAAGAAGCTCAACAAATTCCAAATAAGATAAAGTCAAAGAGACCCACACTGAGACACACCATAACCAAAATTTCAAAAGCCAAATCCAAAGAGAGAATCTTGAAAGTAGCAAGAGAGAAGCCAATTGTCACACATAAGATGTCCTCAATAAGATCATCAGCAGATTTCTCATCAGAAACATTGGAGGCTAGAAGACAGTGGGCTAATAGAGTCAAAGGGTTAAAAGGAAAACACCATCAACCAAGATTCCTACATCTAGCAAAACTGTTCTTTGAATGTAAGGGAGAAACTAAGACATTCCAAGATAAACAAAAGCTGAGGAAGTTAGTGACCACTAGACCTGCCCTGCAGGAAATGCTCAAAGGATTCCTGCAAGGTGAAGTGAAAGGACAATAGAGAGTAACTCAAAGCCATGTGGAATAATAAAGATCTCAATAAATGTAAATACACGGGCAATTATAAAAGCTAGCATTATTGTGACAATGGTTTGTAACTACTTTTTGGTTTCTACATGATTCAAGAGACTGATACACTCGTAATTGGATATTTTTCTTTAAATATAAAATGTAGTATTACTGTAACTTTGCTTTGAAACTCCAAATCTTTTCTACATAATTTAAGAAACTAATACATTTCAAAGAAATTTTAGTTTACGTTTTGGGGCACACAATGTTTAAAGATGTAATTTTGTGATATCAACAATGGAAAAGGTGTTGGGACAGACTTGTAAAACCACAGCGTTTTTGTATGTTATCAAAGTTAAGCCAGTATAAATTCAGATTAGAGTGTTATAACTTTAGGATGTTAAATGTAAATTTATGGTAAATAAACAGAAAAAATAACTGTAAAATATAAACAAAGGAAATTAAGAAGGAATTTAAGCATTTCACCACAAAAAATCTTTTTTCACTCCCATACTTGGTGGTTAAAATTCTGTTACACCACATTCTCACAAGTCCTGGGTGGTCTGGGAAAGTCATATTACCACACTAACCAGATGAGGAATAAATAAATATCGCAACAAAACACACAAAAAATTCAGTAATGCAGGAAATGAAGGACAAGTAAGCTATACAGCATATAGAAGACAAAAAGCACAATGACAGAATTAAGTCCCTCCTTATCATTAATTACTTTAAATGTAAATGGATAAAACTCTCTAATCAAAAGACAGATTAGCGGAATGGATAAAACTCATGCTCCCAGTATATATCACCTACAAGAGACTCACGTGAAATACAAAGACACAAACAGGCTGAAAGTGAAAGGATGGAAAAGGATTCCATGCAAATAGTAACCAAAGGAAAGCAGGAGTGTCTATACTAATCCTAGACAAAATAGAATTTAATCAAAAATGATTACAAGAGACAAAGAAGGACGTTATATAGTAATAAAGTATCAACAGAAATTGAAACATAAGGATGTACACCTGAAATTTACATAATGTCATAAACCAATGTTACCTCAATAAAAAATAAAAGGTTCAATACAGCAAGGAGATATAGCAGTTATTAACATTTATGCACCTAATGACAGGCCAGAAAACTATAGGAAGCAAAAACTGACAGAATTGAAGAGACAAATACACAGTTCTACAGCAATAGTTGGAGACTTCAATACCCTACTCACGATAATGGATAGAACCAGACAGAAGATAAATAAGGAAACGGAAGACTTCAACAACACAGTACACTGACTAGACCTGATACACGCGTCCAGAACACTCTCCCCAGCAACAGCACACACGTTCTCCTCAAGTGCACAGGGGACATTTCCAGGATAGGCCATTTCTTAGGCCACAAATTAAGTCTCAGTAAAATTTAAAAGACAGATATCATACAGAGTATCTTCTCTAACCATGACAGGATGGAGTTACAAATTAATGACAGAAGGAAAACCAGGAAAATTCAAAAAATTGTGGAAATTAAGCAATACACTTTTAAGCAACCAATGCATCAAAGAACAAATCACCAGGGAAATCAGAAAATACTGATAGACAAATGAAAACAAAAACACAACATACCAAAACTTATGGAATGCATCAAATGTGGTGCTAAAGAACAAATTCATAGCTATGAACTCATTGAAAATAAGAAATATCTTAAATCAATAACATAACTTTACGACTCAAGGAACTAGAAAAAAAAAGAACAAGCTAAATCCAAAGCTAGCCAAAGAAAGGAAATAATAAAGATTACAGCAGAGTAAATGAAATAGAAAATAGAAAAACAACAGAGAAAATCAACAAAACCAATAGTTGGTTCTTTGGAAAGATCAAGAAAATTGACAAGCCTTTAGCTAAATGGACTGAAAACAAATGGAGAGAATGGGCAGCTCCAGTGGCCTGGTGGTTAAGGTCGGTGCACTTCACTTCGGCAGCCAAGGTTCACTTCCCAGGTGCGACCCCACACCACTGATCTGTCAGTGGCCATGCTGTGGTGGTAGCTCACATACAAAAAGAGGAAGATTGGTAATAGATGTTAACTCAGGGCAAATCCTCCTCAGAAAAAAAAAAGAGAAAAGACTCAAATTACTAAAATCAGAAAGTGGAAACAAGAGAACTGATTTTACACGAACAAAAAGGATTTATGAGAATACTATGAATAACTGTATATCAGCAAATTGGGTAACCTAGATGAAATGGACAAATCTTTAGATACTTAGAACCTACCTGGGTCAAATCGTGAATACTAAGACTGAATAGACCTAAAACCAGTAAAAAGATTGAATGAGTAATCAAAAATCTCCCAACAGAGAAAACTCGTACACCTGATGCTTTCACATTTAAATAAACACTAATATCAATCCTTCTTAAACTCTTCCAAAAAAATTGAATAGGAGAGAACACTTACTAACTCATTCTGTGAGGCCAGTATCACCCTGATACCAAAGACAATACAGGAGAAGAAAACTACAGACCAATATCCCTCAGGAACACTGATGCAAAAATCCTCAGAAAGTACTAGCAAACAGAATTCAGCAGCGTATTAAAAGGATAATACACCATGGCCAAGTGGGATTTATCCCTGGAACACAGGAACGGTTCAACATATGAAAATTGACCAATGTAATACGCCACAGCAACAGAATGAAGGGGAAAACAACACCTGATCATCTCAACTGATGAAATCGAGAAAAAGCACTGGACAAAATTCAACAACCTTCCAGGATAAAAACAATCAACAATTAGGAATGGAAGGAAAATACCCCAAAGTAATAAAAACCATACAGAAAAACCACAGCAAACATCATACTCAGTGGTGAAAGACTTAAAGTGTTTCCTCTAAGATCAGGAACAAGACAAGGATGCCTTTCACCACTTCTAGTCAACAGAGTACTGGAAGTTCTAGCCAGAGAAATTAGGCAAGAAAAAGAAATCAAAGTCATCCAAATTGAAAAGAAAGAAGTAAAATTATCTCTGTTTGTAGTAATATATAATAATAGATAATATAGCATAATTAATATATATCATATATTATACACATTATATATGATGTTACATGTAGAAAACTCTAAAGATTCCACAAAAAGCTGTTAAAAGTACTACATGAATTCAACAAAGTAGCAGGATACAAAGTCAACACAAAAACATATCAGTCGCATTTCTATACACTAATAATGAACCAACTGAAAAGGAAATTATAAAAACAATTTCATTGACAATAGCATTGAAAAGAATAAGATATGTAGGAATTAACTTAACCAAAGAGGTGAAAGACTTGTACAAGAAAAAATACAAAACACTACTGAAAGAAATTTTAAAACATATAATAAATGGAAACATATCCCATGTTCACAGATTGGAAGACCTAATATTGTTGAAATGTCAATACTACACAAAGCGATCTACACATTCCCTGCAGTCCCTCTCAAAATGCAATGACATTTTTTACAGAAGCAGAAAAACCCATGCTAAAATTCAAATGGAATATGAAGGGATTCTGAATAGCCAAATCAATCCTGAAAAACAAGATCAAAACTGGAGGACTCACACTCCCTCATTTCAAAACTTACTACAAAGCCACAGTCATCAAAACAGTGTGGTCCTGGCATAAACAGATACATAGAGCGATAGAACAGAGAGCCCAGAAATAAACCCTCATATATATGGTCAAACGATTTTTGACAAGACTGGCAAGATCATTCGCTGGGGAAAGAATAGTCTTTTCAACAAGTAGTACTGAGAAAACTGGATATCTACACGCAAAGAATGAAGTTGAACCCTTGACTAACACCATATACAAAAATTAACTCAAACTGGATCAAGGACCTCAAACAACAAAACTCTTATAGAAAACATGGAGCAAAAGCTTCACGACATTGGATTTGGCAATGATTTCTTGGATATGACATCAAAGACATAGGTAACAAAAGAAAAACTAAAGAAGCAGGACTTCATGAAAATTTTTTAAATTTGTGTATCAGAAGACACTATCAGCAGAGTAAAAAGGCAACCCAGAGAATGGGAGAAAATATTTGCAAAGCATATACCTGAAAACGGATGAATGTCCCAAATATATAGAGAACTCCTAAAACTCAACAACAAATAAGCAGACAACTCAGTTCAAAAATGGACAGAGGACTTGAATAGACATTTCCCCAAAGAAAATGTAGGAAATGCCAAGAAGCAGATGAAAAGATGCTCAGCCATCTGGGGGATACATCGTACTGCCCTGGCCTCAGAGGGTTTGTGGTCAAGTTGGGGAAGTGGACAAAGGAATCAAAAGACAAAGCGTCCAGAGGAGGTGGAGCCCAGAGCCAGAAAGCGACACAGCAGGTTTGGCTCAAGAGGGAGCCAACAGAGGCCTGGGCCATTCTTGGGGTCCTCCACTTTGATTTCTTAACACATTGGACCAGTTGACACAGCATTAAATCATTCGCTTTCAAAGAGCTTTGTTGTTTTTCAGAGGAGTCTCTGTGGGACTGGGGCTATGTGGTCAAGCACCAGGACTGACCAAGATGCTGGAAACAAAGCATGAAATGCCAGTCACAGTGCTGGGGACACAGATGTGAAAGGACTCCTGTGGCATTGGACACCTGGGTCCTGGGAAGATGGATCCCAAGGCAACTTCAGATCCCTGATTCCTCTCCATCTGCTTTTTCAACATCATCTCCCTCTACTGCCCAAACTTCCTGCTGCTCCTGCCAACAGGCTTCCTCGCCTCAGGCTTTCCTACCTCCGGGCCTTTGCCTGAGCTGTTTGCTACACTGGGAAGGCCCT
This sequence comes from Equus przewalskii, assembly GCF_037783145.1. Lineage (NCBI taxonomy): Eukaryota > Metazoa > Chordata > Mammalia > Perissodactyla > Equidae > Equus > Equus przewalskii. The sequence continues at coordinate 8,931,243 of NC_091842.1, read as the reverse complement.
CTACATCTCCCTTTCTCTTTCTCTCAGCCTGTAAAAATCATACCCATCCTTTACTGCTTTGCTCCTTTCCTCCACCAAGAAGCCCTCTGTGATCAGGAAGTGACCTCTCCCACTTCTGAAATTTAATAGAGTTTAAGACCAACACCTCTCCCACAGCGCTTATTTATGATTTACTGGCAGGTGTTACAGTCATTTCGATGCCTGCCCAGAACGGGGAGGGGAAGGTAATACCTTTGCACTCTGAACTAGGGCAGTGGCCGCTTTGCCTCCAGAGCAAGGCGAGGCCTCACCCTGCTCAGGGAGGAGATGGTCAAGCTAAGATTGCTGGAGTCCTCTTGCTGCTGTCCAAGTATGCCCCACCGCCATGTTGGGGTCCACCTTCGTGGGGAAGCTGGATGGGATGGAAGGAGACAGCAGCAAGCACCTCAGCTGCTTACCCCACTGTGCTACATTGGGGCTGGGAAGCACTGCTGTAAGCGTCAGATACAGCCTTTCTGTAGGCTATCCACGTACAGCTGAGACCAAGAGGTGGCTCCAGAAATGAATGCGGTCACAGCCTGACTTTGAGATGGGCAAGAGGGCTGCTAGGGGGAAGAAAGGGGCAGAGGTGGTAGGACTCGGGCCTGAGGATGGAGAGGTTGGCCCAATGATCAGTGACACCCACCACTCGGCCTCTTCCAAGCACCTCACTCCACAGGCCAGGTGACATTAAAGTGGGCTTCATGGGGGTACAGTGAAGAGCCCCGGCTTCTCTCCAAGGTCCCACCATTGTCACAGGTACTTGGGGAAGATGTGAATCCAGGAAAGCACAGTCTGGGACCATCCCCCAAAGGTCAAGAATTAAGGACAACGTGTTGAAGACAAGGTAAGGGAATAGAAATGACTCAGGGGAGGCTGAGAACATTAGGCCAGTGTGCTCACCACCCTCTCCGCTGTATCATGATCTGAACTGTGGTTCAGTTGTCACTCATGGTGTCAGGTGGTGAGAGTCGAGGTGCTGGCTAGAGCTGTCTCTGACGTCATGGTGAGTGGGGTAGGAGACGTCAATGTGCATGATGGCAGACAAAAGGCTGATATTTGGCTTTGGGACAAGTGGAAGTCAATGACGTTCAGTATGTCAGTCAGGAGATGTCAGGTTATGCTGAGGTAACAAACAATCCTAAAGGCTCAGTAGCTTACAACAGTAGAGGTTTATTTCTCGTTCATGCCAGTTACCCATCTCAGCGTCCATGCTCTCCTCTATGTCATCTTCACTGGGTGACGCAGGCTGATGAAGCACCTCCTATCTGGGACATTGCCAGTCTCATGGCAGTGAGAAATGACAGATGGCAAAACCATGAGCTGGCTCTTAATGCTTCTTTCCTGAGATGACATGTGTCCCTTCCAAACACCTTTTGTTGGCTAGAGCAAGTCACATGGTTGACCTTGAGTTGGACAAGACAGGGATGTAAAATTCTTCATCAGGGAGAGGCACCACGTGTCTGACACCAAGCTGGACATCAGTGGGTTGGGGAGGTATAATTTGCTGCAGGGAGGGAAAGCAAATGTGTATGTTGAGCAATAACACAACCTACCACAGCTGGGATCCCAGTAGTCGTTATGAGTTATGCTCGTCAAGATCCAATTCAGTGACAGTGGCAGGCAGGATGGAACACATGCCAGGTCTTTGTGTGCTTGTCAGAGCTGTGCTAGTGGGGAGGATCCCCGTGATGGTGGCATTAGGAGGATCAATTGGGGTGTTGGCGGGTTCAACCCCAGTAATCAAGCATGCTGGAGAACTACCCATTGTTGGAGGGGAAACTCCTATTCTGGAGACACTAGACACTGCAGTTAGGTTAGAAAAGGGAGGAGAGGTCCCCCAGAACTGAGATTTGGCAACATACCACGGAGGTATTGGCAGTGATCACTATCAATGGGAAGGACGTGCCTTCAACACTGCATCCTGCGTCGGTAGGTGGAGTGATGTGAGAAGCCAGGATGGTAACAACTGGGCTCATTTCTGGACGCTTTGTGGAAGAAATAAGACAGTAATGGAAGGGATTTTTGTACTGGTGCGAGATGGTAGAGCATGATCTTTCACATCGTAAAATCAAGAAATAGGGTAATATGGAGCAATTCACAGAGGAATACATACAGCACTTCTCCATTTATATGAATTTTTAAAGGCTAAACAATATTTTGGTTCAGATTCCATATATGTCTCATAATGCCATAAAGAAAATCAAGGTACTTACTGATATAAAATTCAGGATAGCAGTTATGAAAGAAAGCAGTGTATGCAATTGGTGGGGGGCATCTAGGCATTTCTAAAGTACATGAGGTTCAATTTCCTAAGCTGGGTAGTGGGTACATGGATGTTCATTTATTGTTATCCTTTAAGTGTGTGTGTGTTTTTCACACTTTTGTATGTATAATATGTTCCTCAAGAAAATAATTTAAGAGAATAGGCTGTAACATAACACATTCTAAATAATCAAATACTCAAGCTATTTTTATTGAAATCAAAAACAAGACAGAGATGCTCACTATTGCCATTATTATTTCAACATTGTTTTGGGAATTTTAGCTAAAGTAATAAGGCAAAAACTAAAAAGAAATTCTTAGCATAAACAGTAGAAAAAAGTTTAATGTCCCAATTTTTGCCAATGAAATTGTTGTATAATTAGAAAATTCAATGATGCTAGTGGGGAAAAGAGAACTACTATATTAATGAGAGGCCTTGATAAAGGGGCTGGATGTAATATAAAACAAATAATTTTCTACATTCTAGAAATAACAAGCTAGAAAAAGAAGTTGGAAGAAGTGTCCCATTCACAGTACAAACTCAAGTGGAAAAATATCAATCTGTAAAGCCAAGATCATTCATAGATTTTTGAGGATAGTTCTTTGTTACATCAGGAATAACACTTGATACAGGATTTCTCACAAACTTCTATTGCCCATTAAACCATACTGTGTATGTTTGTAACCAGCATTGTGATATATTCTGAACATATATTGCTAAAAATTAATTACTCATTAATAAATATAGTGTTCCTGCACTCACAGTGGAGGGGAGGGCGGAAAGAGGGAGGATAACCCATTAGGAAAATGGGTAGAAGGTATGAATAAGTAATTGACAGGGGGAATTTGAGTTGTCATAAACATAGGTGATGGCTCAGCTTCCTGGTAGAAGAGAAATGCCAGCTAAAGCAACAGTAAAAAAATCACTTTATACCATCAGACTGGCAAACTGCAGAAGAGCATAACAACGCCTATTGGAGAGAATTTGGAGGAAAAGTTACTGCCATATATGGCTGGCAGAGAAAAACGAATTTTTCAGCTTTTGCTAAAATACATCTGGCAATTAGAACAAAAATAAAATAAAACAAAAATCAGCCATACCCTTCACCACTCTTCTCACGCCTCTGGGACTCTATTCTGTAGAAATAAAAGCAACAATGTACTTCTGTAGAAAGACAAAAGGGGACTTCTGTACAAACCTATTTATTATATCCTTGTTTGTAGTGATTAAAGAATCAAAAAATGAAGTCAAATCAAAAAGAGAATGGTTGAATAAATCGTGGAAGGATCACACAACAAAATATTATGCAGCTACTAAGAAGAATGTGTCAGGGGCCAGCCCTGTGCCCTAGTGGTTAAGTTCGGCATGCTCTGCTTCGGTGGCCTGGGTTCAGTTCCCAGGCGAGGACCTACACCATTCCTTGGTGGTCATGCTGTGGCAGAGACCCACATACAAAATAGAGGAAGATTGGCACAGATGTTAGCTCAAGGCAAATCTTCCTCAAACAAAAAGAGGAAGATCGACAACGGATGTTAGCTCAGGACACATCTTCCTCAGCAAAAAGAAGAAGAAGAAGAAGAATGTGTTAGATTTCGATGTACATTGGAAAAGTTTGGAGAGAAGTCCACAAAGATACATTATCTAGTCATGAACATCAACTACTGGAGTTGAGGAAAAAAGGTTGAATGAAGAGACTAGAAGGGGAGGGACGTACATGGATTTGTTCCAGTATGGAGACCAACTCTGGAACATGAGCAGCATTTAAGGGCACCTCCTGAATACACGGAATCATCCTGAATGATCCACTGTCATCTTCCAAAGCCCAGCCATCTTCTGCACTGACCAAACGGAGGAGTTACATGGGAATGTCACAGAAATCACCACTCTTACATCTTGTTAATCTTTTCTGGTTGCACCAACCTCTGTGATTCGACTCAGCCAGGCAGAATTGCTTTGGGTTTACTATTTTGGCAGGGGGAAGGTGTTTCCTTTGGTCTAATCCTAACATAATAGTATTTCCTCTACAGACCAGAAAGCCAGTGTGGGGATTCCGCCAGGTGGGAGGATATTCATGTCAATTTTACACTTAGCTACTGGAAGGATGACCATAGAAGGTTTGTGGTCCCAGGGACCTAGCATGAGGCAAACCCAGGATGAAAGCTCCATGGTCATATGACTCCTGAAAGCCTCATCTAAGGTTAGGTCGGGGAGTTGCTTTCGCCTATGACCAGTGTCAATATTCCCAGAAAGGTCTGAGTATTTACCTTTCCAGCGCACAATTTCCTAAGTATTATCGACAGGCCCTTCAATGAAGGCTCAGAGGGAGATTTGTGAGTCTCTATTTGTGATGTTGTCGCAGGATTCCTCCTGAACTGAACCCAGCACCAGCACCGCCAATCATTCTGAGAGGCTCTGGGTCTATGAATTACGTTCACCAGTGGCCATGACTGTCTAGGATGGTGGCCTCAAGGGTGTTTGTTGTTGTTGTTGTTGTTGTTGTTGTTGTTGTTTTGGTGAGGAAGATTCACCCTGAGCTAATATCTGTGCCAGGCTTCCTCTATTTTGTATGTGGGATGCCACCACAGCACGGCTTGATAAGCAATGTATCATGCGAACCTGGGGCCGCTCAAGCAGAGCACATTACCTTAACCACTACACCACTGGGCCTGCTCCTCAAGGATTGTTTTTCCCAGTTATACAAATAAAGCAGATGTAGGATCTTCCTTAGCTGCCCCCATTGTTTGGGCCAAGGCACCCTGTGATCAATTAGCCATTGTCAAAGGTCTCTGGGTCTGCCCACTCTGAAGTCTCTGCTACCCACATGGCAACTGTTCCCATTGCAGGACCCTCCCAACTCATCTCCCAGGGAGCTCATTTCTGGCTTCTCCTACCTTTTCATTCAGCACCTACCACACCGAATTCCGTCTGTTTCCAGATGACTAGCTAAACACACAGTGAAACCACTCCCAGCTGCTTGAGCTCGCTCAGAGAATCTACAAGTTCTGGCCAGTGGACCCACATCAATAGATTCAGCCTCATTTGAAACTATGCTCTTCTCTTCTTGGTTTGGGACTTTCAGAATCTCCCACACATATTCTTCACAGCTACAGAGAAAATTAACAATCTTCGGTTCCTTTGGCTGTGTAAGTCTTCTCTGACAGACCTGACTTTGTACCCGACCCGCTTTGTCAAGGTGGGTCTGACTCTAAGTGTTGGTCTGAAACAATGAAGGGTGGCAGTAGGGCACCTGAGGAACAAGGCAGTCACCACATCTTCAAGCAAAGGGGAAATGGCCTTATGAGGGAAGGGAGGAGAGGCTGCTGTGTCTAGAAAGGAGGGCTCAGAGGGAACAGGGGAGGGGAAACAGTTGAATCCTCTACATTCTCTCATTGCAGTTCTCAGAGTCCCATTCGTTCCCCATCGGCACCCTAACTTTCACATAAGACAGCCGGCAAAACAACAAACTTCAGCTGACGCTGTGCTTTGGTAAACACGGGATAAACTCTGTTTTTGAACTTTGGCTCTCAGTAAGGAGGCTCAAGAGACAAACTAACAGGGTCTCTGAGTTTCAATCCATGCCTTGAGTCAAGATTTGAGTTTTTCCTTCTCCTGTAGGCTGCGTTGTTCTGTTGGAAGCAGTCACCCCAACCCCCATGTTCATTCATGTTCTTGTTGCCATTCCTTTATTATGACCACTTTGTCCCCAGAAATCTTGCCTTCAGTGGGCACTTTATTCCCAGGGACCACAGATGATCATTGAAGTAGCTGTTTCTATTACTGCATGATACTAATTCTACGCCTTCTATTTACTAACTGGGTCTCTAATGTCTTCAGCCACACTAAGCCAGACAACTAATCCCAGATTCTTCCATTTCTTGAGGGACTGTTGTCTACAACTCACTCACTGGCCCAGTTTCTACACAAGACAGTGTTCTTGGTTGCAAAGAACAGAAGCAGGAAATACGTTTATTGGGATGTTAATAAGTAGCCCAGGGAATTTACGTGGCCAGGACTACAGTTAAATCACGCAATGGTTAAAGTCTAGTTGGTTGCTTCACCCACCACCAGCGCCACCACCAGTGCCAGCCTTGGACACTGATGCCACAGTCAGCACTGCACCAAGACACAAGACGCCACTGCCACCTCTTACCACCATCGTCAGAATGAATTTCTAAATAATTCCATGCTTTATGCAACACTCATTCCACATTCAAATATCTCACTGGTCAAGCTTAGGTCACAAGCCCATGTTCTAACTGCCAGAGAACCCGAAGGGGAACTCGATGCCTCCATCCAGCTTCCATGATGGGAGGTGAAGCTGGGATTCCACCTATCTTAAGATTTCCCCAAATGAGATCGGATATTTGTATACTTGGCAGCCAAAAGCAACAGATTACCTGATAGGTATGTTTTATTAGAGAAAAATCAGAAAAACTAGTCTGTTAAGTAATCATCCTAGGAATTTTAGTAGAGGTGGTGATAGTACCAAATATTGTTTAAGTGTTGAGAAAGTATAAGCAATATTGATGATCGCTGTGGAAATTGTCCATGCACTAGAGATATTGGGAGTGGTGGCCATATCACTTGTGTATGGAATTCCTAGAATGAGGGTACTGGGGAAAATTTGGTGTTGACAAAATAAATCCCAGTAGCGGGTTGTTGGTTGCTTATTGAACATCTATCCTCTGCCCTTTTTCCTTTCTAACACACTCCTTTTTTGTTCCCATAGTCAGTATGAGTCAGGGAAGAGTGACCCCATCCCAGTGCTATGGGTAGATCCTGCGTAGTCGAAGGCAATCAGCGCGATCCCATCCCCCTGCCAACGCCCAATGGGTGAACGACACCATTCTGATCAACAAGACAGTGAGGGAAAATCTGCTAGGGGCTCCCGGGAAAGAGTCCCTAGCAACTAAGAAAGAGACACAGGAAGGATTATCTCTCTTGTTGCTCTGGACCTTCCAATTCTGGTCCATTCCCTACTTTCAGCCTGAGTTAGGCAGATAAGAGAATTGGTAAGAACCTGGGCTCTTGATGACGTCACTGAGCTACTGACTTTCTCATTCCTAGAGGCTGATCTGTCTCCGGACTTTTTATAAGGTAATACAAATCCTTAACGTTTAACCAGTTTGAGTCACAATTTCCATAACTTGCAGCCAAAACATCCTAAGTGATATATAAAGATGCTCCCTCACCACCACGCTTTCCCCACCAAACCTCACACCCACCAGGCATCCACCCCCTCACCTTCAGGGCATTTCTCCTCCTTGGGTCCCCTGCGTGGCCCTGTGCATGTTTGTCTACCTTCCCAGGCTGGTATTCCTTCTCCCTACGGTTTGTTGTCCAAAGCCCCATCACTCCTCCCAGTGAAACGGAATACCCACCCAGAGGAGGCTGCAGATCTGCAACAAGGAAAACCACAGATGCCCTGGTGGTCTCTGAACCCACATCTGAACCCCTCCCTGGGGACTCAGAACACCTGCAGGGAGTGGTGGCGTCACAGAGGGCTGAGGTCCTCTCGTGCAGGGACAGAGCAGCACAAACCCAGTGCCAAATGGGTGAGGTCATGTTTATTGTTTGCTGTGTGGCCCCAGTAGGTCACTCACCCTCTTGAGTTTCAATTTCCTGACCACTTTCACTTCCTTACACAATCTTCCTTGGGAGGGTCCTATGGGCTGCCTGTTGTGCAATGCCTTTGTACGTAGCAGAGCCCTATCTGCAAGTGGGGGCAGGGGCCTCTGGCTGTCAAGAGACCTTCTGGAGTCCCCTGGAAGGGCCCTGGCATCGCCCCCTCCTGACAGCTCTCTGCACTTATCATAGAGTTGCTTTTGGACTCCTGCAGGCTAATGGGTTCACCTATGTCAACATTATCTTTTCTAGGCATTCATAACCGTTTTAGGAACAGGCACCTTTGCTTGCGTAGGTAGCTGCCAGTTACATGTGGTGGGCACACAGAGTCTTGCTGACTGTTACGTCCTTCACCACCATCATCATAACCACCACCAACTCTCTCCTCAGATAACCTGGTCAGGGAGAGGCCAGGAGTCTGCCCGGGACCAGGGACAGGGAACACCCTTCGAAAGGTTGACCCTTGCCCATAGCTTCCTAGTCTCTGTATATCACCCTAAAGCTAATATATGTGTAATTAACATACTTTCATAATGTCCCTAAAACCACACAAGTCACACCCCCAGCCCTGATCCTCTTCCCTCAGTGACTCCAGCCTGCGCTGCTGCACCCCCAAAATGCCTGGATGGGGAAAGGAAGCACGACGGGGCATGGTGGGCTGAGGGGGCCTCTAAGGGCCTACATTCCCTGACGAGTTACATCATGGCCCAACCTGCAGAATGCCAGAGACCCCCACCCTCAAGCCCCTGCACACTTACCACGCCTCCCCACATACCTGCAGGTCCTTCAACTAAGCTCCTTCTTTACCTGGGACCTGGGGCTCGCTGCCCCAGATCCCTCGCCCCCACAACCACCCTGCCCTCTGCATCCCTGGGCTCTTCCCTGTCCTTGGGGAGAGGACCCAAAAGTCTGTTCTGCACTGTAACCAGTCCCTTCCCATAGAAACGACCGTGGCAAGGTTCCAGAAGGACCCCCGAGCCTGTGTCTCCCCCTCAGTCCTCAGCCATTTCTAACTAGGGAGGCTCTCCCCCAAGACGTGGGGAAGATACCGGACGCCCCCGACTCCTTCCCTCCCCAGTCAGGGCTGCAGCCTGGATAGTACTTCTGTGAGGTGTGGACAGGCCCAGCCCTCTAGGAAGAGCAACCTGCAGGGTGAGGGCAGGCAGAGAGCGCCATCTAGGTGTAGAAAAAGCCCAGCTTCCCTCTGGAGAGCCGGGGTGTAAATTCCAGCCCCATTCGGCCCTCAGCCAGGGGCTTGGTATAGGCCACCAAGTACACAACCACAAGCCATCCCCCTTCCTCTGCACCTGCAGGTCCAGGGTGACCACTTTAGCGCCCCAAAGGCAGGCAGGGGTCACGGCCTGGGTGTCCAGCCCTTTGGAAGCCCCGTTCTCTGCAAAGGGAGGGAGATAAGGGCAGAGGCCAGCCACCTGCAGCCCTGCCTGAGGCCAGCACACACAGGGATGGCAGGGCCAGGTCTCACTCAACTGTCGTCGGAGTTGTCGCTGTGGCACGGACCCTGAGACAGAGAGCCAGTGGCCCGATCCGGATCACCAGCATCTATCAGGGAGTGGGGCCTGGTTACAGGGTCTTCCCTCATCAAGAGGGACAAAGAAATGAGCATCTGCCAGGGAGGGATCAGCTATAAACAGGACCCTGGAGACTTTTGCCTTGGGAAGTACAGTGCCTGCCCCAGGGTGGGAGTACAGCAATAGGGCTTGGTGGTGGCACATGATGACCAATGGGAATTAGTCAAAGGGCAGCCTGTCAACTCTCCTCCCCTCTAACTCCAGGAGAGCTGACCGCCATTCAGCCAGAGTCTCTCCAGCGGAAGCCTGAGCCATGGGTGGGGCAGGGCAAGAGGGAGGGACAAGCGGCTGGAGTTGTAAGTGTGTGAAAGCTGGCTTCCAAGAAGCCAGGGCCAAGAAATAACAGGGAGAGGGTGACGATGGAGGGAGGGGTGAAAGAGCCCTGGAAGGAGCAGCCAGCAACAGGCCAGGCTGAGGGAAGGACCCTCCGCCCCAACCCACAACCCCCGGAGGCCCACTTTCTTCCAGACTTCCTTCCCCATCATCCGGCTCAAGCTGCCACATGCCAAATTTCCAGTGCCTTGCCCTGGGCCTCAGACCACCAGCCCTTCTCCTGGGTGGGGCCCACACCAGAGGCTTTATGATCCTGGTCTCCTCCCTGGCCACTGCCAGTTCTTTTCTTGTCCTGGGCAAAGGTCCCAGGGGCCTTTCCCAAATTCCCACCCAAAGAACCTCACTCCATCGGCCCCAACCTCCTTCAGCTCGAGCCTGGCAGGCCTGGCTGCCCACAACAGCGGGACCAGGAGAGCCCAAAGCCTGGGCATGCAGGCCCTGCTGCAAGCGTGTGTCTGACCTCCGGGCCTGGGGAGGTGAAGGTCTTTGGGGAGGCCCAGCTTACCCATCAGTGCAAATGGCAGCTGACCCAGCCTGGGCCACCCAACTCCCTGACCCAGCCCTGAGCTCCTGACGTCAAGGGGGAAGGGCACGGATGACAAACCCAAGAGGGCTCCACCTTCTGCCGATCAAGAGGCTCTCCTGACCCCACCCACTCCCTAAGAATCTGGGCCCCCCAATCTCTATGCTCCCTATGAAGACAGCAATGGTCCCTGAGAGCTGCCCACAGACCCCTCCCTTCCTCGCTGTGAGAAACTGGGGCTCCCGGGCCCCCCGCAACAGCTCCTCTGGATGTCCCTGTTCTCAACCAAGCGGAGACACCAGCAAGTGAGACAGAGAAAGACACAGAGCAGCATCATTTACAATAAATGCTATATTGTGTTCACATGGGAGAATTGGAGACTCGCAGACTTCCTGTCCCCAAATGAGACGTTCCTGTGAAGGAGGCTGAGGGCTTCTGGGCTGAGAGGTTACTGCAGGGATGGGGTGAGACCTGGGACAGGAAGGGAGAGGAGGAGCGCGGAAGGAGGTGGGAAGGGGGGGGGGGTTAGGCAGTAAGGGAGGAGAGGGAGTTAGGAAAGGAGGAGGATGGGGCTGAGGCAGTTTCCTCACCTCAGGGTCCCACTTCCCCTCAACCTGGAGGACCTGGAGAAACCCACATCTCCCACCCCCACCCACGGGCATCCAGGGCCCTTGTGGGAGAGGAAGGGATGGAGACTGAGAAGGGGGAACTAGGGCCTGGGGAGTGCCAGCTAGGGGTCCTAAGTGGCAGTGGGCATAGGGACAGGGGTGGGGCAGGGAAGGACTTAGGACTGGGATGCTGGGATGGGGGTTAAGGATTTAGGGTGGAAGGAACAAGGATGGGTAAGGGGAGAAAACATAAATGGGGAGAGATGTAGGGCTGGGAGCTGGATAGGGGAGAGGCGTGATTAAGAAGTGGGTTTAGAGGGGGAGAAGATATAAGGAATGCGGGAAGGGTCCCCCAGGGAGTTACCTTAGCAGAGGGTAGGAGGCAGGGATGGGCTGATGGCTGGTGACAGGTGTTGGGGGGCAGGTGGTAGGGATGCGCACAGGGAACAAGAGACTGAGGCCTGAGATGGGCAAAGGATGTGGGGACTGGGAATCTGAGAGAGGCCACATAGATGAGGGCTGACACAGGAAGGTGCATTGGGACAGAGATCTGAGCGACCACATCTGGTTTGCACAATGACTGTTCAAGGTATCAGGACAAGTATGCTATACACATTTTACAAGTTCAGAAAAGCTACTGAGTTGCCCAAGGTCCCACAGTGGAAGATCCTGGATTTGACCTGGGTCTGCAGGTGGGTTTCATCCAAGTTGAGAGGGTGCCGGTCTGGGGATGGTCTAATTTTGCCCAGGATTCCAGGAGGCTGAGCTGCACGCGTCCTTGGCCATCTCTTGAAATGGATGCAGAGCAGATGCTTCCTTCCCGCTGTCCAGGGCAGGTGGATAGGGTAGGGCAGGGTTCACATCGAGGACAAGTCCATCTCAGGTGTCTGGGTGTGCACCTGCCACAGAGCACATGAGAAGGAGTCAGAACAGAGCCACCCTGCTCAGGCTGGCTGGCAGGTCACTGCCTCCTGGCCCCAGCCCAGCCGCCGGCTCTGGTGGGCGGGTGGGGCATCTGGAGCTGGACCTGGGAGAACTTACCATCCCCCCTTTGCCCTCTCACCCTCACATTGGTGTCCACCTTCTCCAAGGCCACCTGGAAGTTTTCATCCTTGACTAGAGAGTGAGAAAAGAGGAGGGGAGAGAAGAGGGAGAGGGAAGAAACATGAGGCAGGCAGGGCTTCAGGGGGCTTCTGTGCCCCTACGTGCCCTGCCAGGACAGCCTGTGCAGGACCTGGCCTCCTCAGGAGGGGCACGGGGAAGAGGCGACACCAGCGGCCTGGCAGGAGGTATGTGTCTGTCCTGGCCAGGGAAGGTCATCCGGTCCTGCCCAGGCTGCTGTGGTACCCAGGGAAGCCCCTGCCCCACTTCCCCAGGAGGCAACACTCACAATGTCGGTCATCCTGGAAGCCCAAGTTGGAAAAAGTCCCTGCGGTGTCCTCATCCCACATCTCGAAGCATTTCTTGTCATCGTCCCAGGACCTGGGTGGGGACACCGCGGCGTCAAGGCAGGGCCTTCGCGTCTGTGACCCCTCTGCCGCCCTCACCCCCACCCCCAGGATGCTCACCGGGCTCCTCCTCGGCCGCCCCTCCTCCTCCAGCGCCTGCAGAAAAGGCTCAGCGCCAGCAGCAGCAGCACCAGCAGCAGCGCTCCGGCCCCGGCCAGGCCCCCGACCAGCGCCCTCCACTGGACGGCCACCTCGCAGCGTGGGCCCAAGAACCAGTGCGTGTCCGTGGAGAAGCAGCTGGAGAGTGGGTCACAGGTCACAGACCCCGCCACCTCCCCAGCCCTGTCAGCTGGCTCAACTGGACCCAGCCAGGGCTGGCAGCGGGGCGGGGCTCCGCACAGGGCGAGTGGGCGGGGCGCGCACGTGTGGGCGGGGCCTCACCGGCACTCAGGACCAGTCTTCTGCACAAAGCACTGGCCCTGGTTACAGTCTATGGCGCCTTCCACGTCTGACGTGCAGTTGGTGACACAGCGGAGCCGATTCTCCTCCTCCAAGGGGAAGTAGTAATCCTCATAGCCCTCGGGAGCGGCCCGACGGCAGATGGCTGTGGGGAGAAGAGGGGGTTGCAGAGAGACTACTCAGGAGCCTGGTTACGGGGACTCTGAAAATGGATGGGGAGGACTCCATTTCCGAGGGTGGGGTGTCGTGGGGTAGACCGTGGGATCCGAAGTGGCCAAGGAAGACCCCCAGGACTCTCACCCTCTCCTCACCCTGCCTGCCAGTGCTCAGGTGGAAGCTGTTAACAGGGCCAGCAAGACATCACTTGCCTCCCCAAAAGGTCTCCCCTTCTCCCCAGAGAATTTCAGCGGGCCGATGTCCCTGGGGAGAGGAGTCATGACCCCCTGGGGCCACTCAGTCCTGTGTCCCTCTCCTCACCTTGTGGGGTCATCTCCGTCCTGGTGTCGTTGTTCACTGTGATGGAGTCAGGCTTAAAACACAAGGCTGGAGGGACAGAGACACAGGTGGAATTGGGGTGGGTCAAGGGGTCCAGGCCAGGGAAGCAGGGCAGGCATGGGGAGGGGCAGACAGGGCTCATCTTCCCCAAATAATCGGGGGTCCTCAGCCATCCTGGAGACCTTGAGCAGAATGTCAGGGGGGTTCTTCCCCAGCACCCAAGTTCTGGCAAACCCCTCCTTAGCCCCATCCTTGACCCAGTTGGCTGTGAACCTGTGCCTCTTCTCCCAACCTGCCAGAGGTACCACAAGGCTGCTACCTGAGCCCAGGAGGCCCCTGTCTGTGCTGGAGTAAGCTGGGATGTTGGCTGTGACCATGACCCCTCCCTCCAGCCCAAGGTCCCCAGCCTTGGCTCACTCTGGTTTTTCTGGCAGCTGTCCACATCCTGGCTGACATTCTGAAGCTCGCCTTTCAGGGCCATCTTCAACGTCTCATAGTTTGTCTCCAGCTGGGAGCTGAAGGGCAACTCCAGCAGGACCACATAGTCCACCACGATGCTGCCATTCCTGAAGGGGTCAAGAAGTTAGGGGCCTTACAGGCCTCCCAGGCCTGGGGCACAGAGGTTCTAGAAGGGCACATCCGGGGCCAACCATAGGTGCTAATGTGTAGAGGGGAAGGGGGCAAAGGCAACGAGTTGGGATCCCTGGCACGTTATTTTCAGAAGGGGCTGCCAGCATCCCTGACGTCGTCAGCCTGGGAAGGCAGGACTAGGAATGATTGGCATTCCTTTGCATTGCCTCAAGCCATTACCAAACCAGGCCCTCCTGGGTTCTCTGCCTCGCTCATGCTGACCCACTCAGCAGACCAGGTGCCAGCCAGAATGAGACCAGCTACAGTCCAGACACCAGACTTCTCTCCAGCCCTCAGGTACCACTTCCCTACATGTTCCATGCAATCTCTCTCCTTCCGACTTGCTTAGAGAGGAGGGGTGGTGCCCTCCTTCAGAGAAATGGCTCCAGAAAGTGATCACTAAAGTCCCCACACTCCCTCCACCCCTCCCTTTATGAAGTCTGATGATTCCAAAAGCAAGGGATGGCTTCTCCAGCCTTTCTTTACGCCCCCTTCCCCCACCTCACTCTGCCTCCACAGCCTCAGAAGGGTCTCCTACCTCAGAGACAGGATCCCCACGTCCTTGAACCCCTGCACCTTTTGGTAAATCTTCTGCATCTGAAATGTGAAAAATTGCTGGCTCACGTCTGAACCTCCAGAGCTGAGGGCAACCAGGGGAGGACCTTTGAGTTCCCTACCCCTTCGCCCTCACCTGACTGCGGAAAGTGTTGCTGAAATCCTTGTAGGCCTTGGAAGTGTTGTCATGGAGATCCGGGGAGAACTCCTGGTCGACAGCCACCTCCATGCCCACTTCAGCGTTCACAGTTTCTGCACACAGCATGCCCTGCTCTGGTCACTTCACCATTCTTCCTGTCTGACGTCACCCCCACCAGCCCGACCTGGAGGCTCCTCCCATGCACCCTCTCCGTGTTCCCGAGGACTGACTGAAGGGGAGGATGGAGAAGTTGGGAATTCTGGGATGACTTGTCCCAAGAAGAGGGAAAGAATGGAAGTCAGGGTGCTCTCGTTGTCTGCCGCAGTGGGAGGCGAATAATGGCCCCCACCGATACCTAGGTCCCTCTCCCCAGAACCTGTGAATATGTTCTGCTAGATGCGGGAGGAATCAAGGTTCAGGTGGAATGAAGATTGCTGATCGGCTGACGTTAATTTGGGAAAATTAATGTGGACTATGGGCAAATGAATGTCCACCCAGGTGGACCCAATGTAATCACGAGGGTCCTTAACAGTGGAAGACAGAGGCAAAAAGAGTCAGAATGAGTCAGGTGAAGACATGACTAGAAGAGAAAGGCACAGAGATGCAATGCTGCTGGCTTTGAAGAAGGAGAGAGGGGAGCTTGAGACAAGGAATGTGGGAGGCACCAGAGCCTGGAAAGGGCACAGAAGTGGATTCTTTCCCAGAGACTCCAGAAAGGAGCACAGCCCTGCCGACACCTTGATTTAGCCCAGCAAGACCATGTCAGATTCTAATCTGGAGAACTGTAAGATGAGACATTTGTGTTGTTAGAGTTGCGAAGTTTGTGATAATTTGTGACAGCTGCAATTAAAAAAAATTACAGCTCCAAGCAACACCGACCAGGAATGTGGTCCCAGCCACGCATGAATGTGAGGGTCGAGAGGAGACATGGGGTGGAAGAGTGCATGGGAGCGAAGGCAGGAATGGAGGACTTGGGCATAATGGCGTGGGTGCCTCCACACAGACCACAGGGCTGGGCCCAGGGAGACTCGGTGACACGCAGAACACAGTGCAGAGGGCAGGACCTGATAACTCACCTAAATCCATCTGTTCCACGACAAACTCACAGTGGGTGCCATGGAAGGTGCTGGGACAGATACACCTGAGGCCATCCCATTGACCCTTGTTCTGGCACATGCTGTCCTGGCGCTGACAGTGGTCCCCAGAGAACCCCGGGGGACAGAGGCAGAGCCCCTGAATCCAGGTGCCACCATTCTCACAGGTGCCTGGGCAGAACAGGAAGAAAGGGAAGTTCAGGACAGGGCCTGACCTTGGTGACACAGGAATTGGGCAGGGGAGGGAAGAGAGGGAACAGGTAGACAGGAGGTCCAACCTGGGGGGGTGGTCAGCTGAGTAGTAGTCCAAGTTGTCTGTGGCGACGTAAGGGTGGTAGGAGTCTGAGGGGTAGTTGCCAATGTTCTTGGAGGCTGGGTGGTGAGTGAGGCGCGGCTGGTCAACTTGCTTGAAGGCATCACAGCAATTCGAAAGCTGCTGCTTGGTTTGGTGGTCAGTAGGAGGCTAGTGAAGCCAGGCGTACGTGGCGTGGTTACAGAGTTGGTGCTCATCGAAGTCCCCCTAGGGGGTCTTTGTATGCTTGTTGAAACTGTGTTGACAGGGACAATCCCAGTGCTGATAGAACTAGGAGCATCACTTATGACATTGGTGGGGCCAGGCTCAAGAACTGACGTAGAAGTGTCCATATGTGTAGGAAAGACACTAATCATACTGCTGGATTCAGGAAGGGTGAACTTCTCAGTGGGAGAGGGAAGGACTGATAATGAGACGGTGGGCGTAAAGGTAACTTCACTACTCGGGTCACTCTCCACACGTGGAGAAGTGGAAGAAGCAGGCACTGTTGTAAGTGATATGTGCTGTGGATATGTGGTGGTGGAAGAAGTAAAAATGGTAGGACTAATGGCAGTTTCACTAAGACTAGGGGTGAAAGGAGACGTGGATGTAGAAAAGCTTGTAGTAGCAGACACAGACGGATTCGAAAAAGCAGAGAGAAAAGAAGACCTTGGAATTTCTGAACGGGAGAAATGTGCGGATGGAGGAAGACGGCCACTGGTGAGGACTGCAGTTACTCTGCTAGAAGATACAGTAGGAGGTGGAAATATTGTAGATGCTGAAGAAAGCATAACTGTACTAGGAGATGTGGTTATGGCATTTCTGTGCATACTAAAACTAGAGGAAGATTCTGTGGGGGATATGCAAGAAGATATCAGTGATGTTGACGACACGGGTGTTTTCAACAAGTATCTGTAAGAGGTGCCAGATGTGTCAACAAGAGAAGGAGAGGGGGCAGGCAGTCTCATATCGTTGGAAGACACGACGAAGGTGGTCAAGGTGGAGACGGATCCCATAGCTGGGGGAGCCGGAGAGGACACAAGTGGGGCGGTGGGTGGCGCGAAGGTGCTGGAGGTCACCGGAGGAGGCGAGGTGGGGGACGGTGGGGAGGAGACGGCATTGGTGTTGGTGGGAGCGAGGGAGGACGTGACGGGGGCAGGAGCAGTGAGGGCTGTCGTGAGAGCCTCTGGAGGCAGGGCGGGGGTAGGAGGCAGTGTGGTTCTCCAGGTGGATGGGGCGTGAGAGGTGGTGTCGGTCGGGCTGCCTGTGTGCGTGGTGGCTGCGGTGGAGGAGGGTGGTCCCGTGGCGGGGGTGGAGGTCGGGTAGGCATGGGTGGGAGTGGGTGGCGGGGTGGATCCCGCGGTTGTGCGCCGGGTGAGGGTGCTGCTTGCAGGCGGGGTGCTGCCCTCTGGGTGCGTGGTGCCGGGAGAGGAGCCTGCGGACGTGGCCGGAATAGTGGTGGAGGGGGACGGAGAAGGGGGGCGAGGGGTGCTGGTGAGCGTGGGCGGCAGAGGGGGCGTCGTGGCAGAGGTGGTGGTGCCACCGGGCGTGGTTTCTGTATGTAGGCTGGCGGGGGATGAAGGGACCGCGTGCGTGGGGGCCGCCGAGGGGCTGGAGGCAGCGAGTGTGGAGGTGAGGTGGGTGGCGGCGACCAAGGCACCGGTGGTCGGCGCGGAGGTGGGGGTGATGGTGGCCGGTGGTGTGGTCGGGTGGCCTGTACTGACCGCTGAGGACGGGGCGAGGACTGTGGATGCCTGCGCGGTGTGGGAGGTCGGCGGAGGCGGGCTTCCTGCCGATGTGGTGGCGCTGGCTGTGGAGTAGAGGGTGGAGGAAGAGGCCCCGGGCGGGCTGTGTGGTGTTGCAGGGGCGGGCGTGGTGCCCATGCTCGTGGGAGCGGCCGTGGCTGTGTGTGGAGTGGAGGCCGTGGGGGCCGGGGCCGTGACGGAGGGGGCCGGGCTGGAAGTGTCAGCGGGAGCGGTGCTCTCAGAGGTGCTGGCCGGGCTGACAGTGCCAGGGCCAGGGGCAGAGGCAGAGGCAGAGGCAGAGGCAGGGGTGGACGTGGCGTGGGTGGCAGGCAGCGTGGTAAGCGGGGCGGAAGGAGGGGGAGCGAGGGTGGCCAAAGTGGAGACGGGTCCCGTGGCCGGGGGAGGCGGAGAGGACACAAGCGGGGCGGTGGGTGGCGCGAAGGTGCTGGAGGTCACCGGAGGAGGCGAGGTGGGGGACGGTGGGGAGGAGACGGCATTGGTGCTGGTGGGAGCGAGGGAGGACGTGACGGGGGCAGGAGCAGTGAGGGCTGTCGTGAGAGCCTCTGGAGGCAGGGCGGGGGTAGGAGGCAGTGTGGTTCTCCAGGTGGATGGGGCGTGAGAGGTGGTGTCGGTCGGGCTGCCTGTGTGCGTGGTGGCTGCGGTGGAGGAGGGTGGTCCCGTGGCGGGGGTGGAGGTCGGGTAGGCATGGGTGGGAGTGGGTGGCGGGGTGGATCCCGCGGTTGTGCGCCGGGTGAGGGTGCTGCTTGCAGGCGGGGTGCTGCCCTCTGGGTGCGTGGTGCCGGGAGAGGAGCCTGCGGACGTGGCCGGAATAGTGGTGGAGGGGGACGGAGAAGGGGGGCGAGGGGTGCTGGTGAGCGTGGGCGGCAGAGGGGGCGTCGTGGCAGAGGTGGTGGTGCCACCGGGCGTGGTTTCTGTATGTAGGCTGGCGGGGGATGAAGGGACCGCGTGCGTGGGGGCCGCCGAGGGGCTGGAGGCAGCGAGTGTGGAGGTGAGGTGGGTGGCGGCGGCCAAGGCACCGGTGGTCGGCGCGGAGGTGGGGGTGATGGTGGCCGGTGGTGTGGTCGGGTGGCCTGTACTGACCGCTGAGGACGGGGCGAGGACTGTGGATGCCTGCGCGGTGTGGGAGGTCGGCGGAGGCGGGCTTCCTGCCGATGTGGTGGCGCTGGCTGTGGAGTAGAGGGTGGAGGAAGAGGCCCCGGGCGGGCTGTGTGGTGTTGCAGGGGCGGGCGTGGTGCCCATGCTCGTGGGAGCGGCCGTGGCTGTGTGTGGAGTGGAGGCCGTGGGGGCCGGGGCCGTGACGGAGGGGGCCGGGCTGGAAGTGTCAGCGGGAGCGGTGCTCTCAGAGGTGCTGGCCGGGCTGACAGTGCCAGGGCCAGGGGCAGAGGCAGAGGCAGAGGCAGAGGCAGGGGTGGACGTGGCGTGGGTGGCAGGCAGCGTGGTAAGCGGGGCGGAAGGAGGGGGAGCGAGGGTGGCCAAAGTGGAGACGGGTCCCGTGGCCGGGGGAGGCGGAGAGGACACAAGCGGGGCGGTGGGTGGCGCGAAGGTGCTGGAGGTCACCGGAGGAGGCGAGGTGGGGGACGGTGGGGAGGAGACGGCATTGGTGCTGGTGGGAGCGAGGGAGGACGTGACGGGGGCAGGAGCAGTGAGGGCTGTCGTGAGAGCCTCTGGAGGCAGGGCGGGGGTAGGAGGCAGTGTGGTTCTCCAGGTGGATGGGGCGTGAGAGGTGGTGTCGGTCGGGCTGCCTGTGTGCGTGGTGGCTGCGGTGGAGGAGGGTGGTCCCGTGGCGGGGGTGGAGGTCGGGTAGGCATGGGTGGGAGTGGGTGGCGGGGTGGATCCCGCGGTTGTGCGCCGGGTGAGGGTGCTGCTTGCAGGCGGGGTGCTGCCCTCTGGGTGCGTGGTGCCGGGAGAGGAGCCTGCGGACGTGGCCGGAATAGTGGTGGAGGGGGACGGAGAAGGGGGGCGAGGGGTGCTGGTGAGCGTGGGCGGCAGAGGGGGCGTCGTGGCAGAGGTGGTGGTGCCACCGGGCGTGGTTTCTGTATGTAGGCTGGCGGGGGATGAAGGGACCGCGTGCGTGGGGGCCGCCGAGGGGCTGGAGGCAGCGAGTGTGGAGGTGAGGTGGGTGGCGGCGGCCAAGGCACCGGTGGTCGGCGCGGAGGTGGGGGTGATGGTGGCCGGTGGTGTGGTCGGGTGGCCTGTACTGACCGCTGAGGACGGGGCGAGGACTGTGGATGCCTGCGCGGTGTGGGAGGTCGGCGGAGGCGGGCTTCCTGCCGATGTGGTGGCGCTGGCTGTGGAGTAGAGGGTGGAGGAAGAGGCCCCGGGCGGGCTGTGTGGTGTTGCAGGGGCGGGCGTGGTGCCCATGCTCGTGGGAGCGGCCGTGGCTGTGTGTGGAGTGGAGGCCGTGGGGGCCGGGGCCGTGACGGAGGGGGCCGGGCTGGAAGTGTCAGCGGGAGCGGTGCTCTCAGAGGTGCTGGCCGGGCTGACAGTGCCAGGGCCAGGGGCAGAGGCAGAGGCAGAGGCAGAGGCAGGGGTGGACGTGGCGTGGGTGGCAGGCAGCGTGGTAAGCGGGGCGGAAGGAGGGGGAGCGAGGGTGGCCAAAGTGGAGACGGGTCCCGTGGCCGGGGGAGGCGGAGAGGACACAAGCGGGGCGGTGGGTGGCGCGAAGGTGCTGGAGGTCACCGGAGGAGGCGAGGTGGGGGACGGTGGGGAGGAGACGGCATTGGTGCTGGTGGGAGCGAGGGAGGACGTGACGGGGGCAGGAGCAGTGAGGGCTGTCGTGAGAGCCTCTGGAGGCAGGGCGGGGGTAGGAGGCAGTGTGGTTCTCCAGGTGGATGGGGCGTGAGAGGTGGTGTCGGTCGGGCTGCCTGTGTGCGTGGTGGCTGCGGTGGAGGAGGGTGGTCCCGTGGCGGGGGTGGAGGTCGGGTAGGCATGGGTGGGAGTGGGTGGCGGGGTGGATCCCGCGGTTGTGCGCCGGGTGAGGGTGCTGCTTGCAGGCGGGGTGCTGCCCTCTGGGTGCGTGGTGCCGGGAGAGGAGCCTGCGGACGTGGCCGGAATAGTGGTGGAGGGGGACGGAGAAGGGGGGCGAGGGGTGCTGGTGAGCGTGGGCGGCAGAGGGGGCGTCGTGGCAGAGGTGGTGGTGCCACCGGGCGTGGTTTCTGTATGTAGGCTGGCGGGGGATGAAGGGACCGCGTGCGTGGGGGCCGCCGAGGGGCTGGAGGCAGCGAGTGTGGAGGTGAGGTGGGTGGCGGCGGCCAAGGCACCGGTGGTCGGCGCGGAGGTGGGGGTGATGGTGGCCGGTGGTGTGGTCGGGTGGCCTGTACTGACCGCTGAGGACGGGGCGAGGACTGTGGATGCCTGCGCGGTGTGGGAGGTCGGCGGAGGCGGGCTTCCTGCCGATGTGGTGGCGCTGGCTGTGGAGTAGAGGGTGGAGGAAGAGGCCCCGGGCGGGCTGTGTGGTGTTGCAGGGGCGGGCGTGGTGCCCATGCTCGTGGGAGCGGCCGTGGCTGTGTGTGGAGTGGAGGCCGTGGGGGCCGGGGCCGTGACGGAGGGGGCCGGGCTGGAAGTGTCAGCGGGAGCGGTGCTCTCAGAGGTGCTGGCCGGGCTGACAGTGCCAGGGCCAGGGGCAGAGGCAGAGGCAGAGGCAGAGGCAGGGGTGGACGTGGCGTGGGTGGCAGGCAGCGTGGTAAGCGGGGCGGAAGGAGGGGGAGCGAGGGTGGCCAAAGTGGAGACGGGTCCCGTGGCCGGGGGAGGCGGAGAGGACACAAGCGGGGCGGTGGGTGGCGCGAAGGTGCTGGAGGTCACCGGAGGAGGCGAGGTGGGGGACGGTGGGGAGGAGACGGCATTGGTGTTGGTGGGAGCGAGGGAGGACGTGACGGGGGCAGGAGCAGTGAGGGCTGTCGTGAGAGCCTCTGGAGGCAGGGCGGGGGTAGGAGGCAGTGTGGTTCTCCAGGTGGATGGGGCGTGAGAGGTGGTGTCGGTCGGGCTGCCTGTGTGCGTGGTGGCTGCGGTGGAGGAGGGTGGTCCCGTGGCGGGGGTGGAGGTCGGGTAGGCATGGGTGGGAGTGGGTGGCGGGGTGGATCCCGCGGTTGTGCGCCGGGTGAGGGTGCTGCTTGCAGGCGGGGTGCTGCCCTCTGGGTGCGTGGTGCCGGGAGAGGAGCCTGCGGACGTGGCCGGAATAGTGGTGGAGGGGGACGGAGAAGGGGGGCGAGGGGTGCTGGTGAGCGTGGGCGGCAGAGGGGGCGTCGTGGCAGAGGTGGTGGTGCCACCGGGCGTGGTTTCTGTATGTAGGCTGGCGGGGGATGAAGGGACCGCGTGCGTGGGGGCCGCCGAGGGGCTGGAGGCAGCGAGTGTGGAGGTGAGGTGGGTGGCGGCGGCCAAGGCACCGGTGGTCGGCGCGGAGGTGGGGGTGATGGTGGCCGGTGGTGTGGTCGGGTGGCCTGTACTGACCGCTGAGGACGGGGCGAGGACTGTGGATGCCTGCGCGGTGTGGGAGGTCGGCGGAGGCGGGCTTCCTGCCGATGTGGTGGCGCTGGCTGTGGAGTAGAGGGTGGAGGAAGAGGCCCCGGGCGGGCTGTGTGGTGTTGCAGGGGCGGGCGTGGTGCCCATGCTCGTGGGAGCGGCCGTGGCTGTGTGTGGAGTGGAGGCCGTGGGGGCCGGGGCCGTGACGGAGGGGGCCGGGCTGGAAGTGTCAGCGGGAGCGGTGCTCTCAGAGGTGCTGGCCGGGCTGACAGTGCCAGGGCCAGGGGCAGAGGCAGAGGCAGAGGCAGAGGCAGGGGTGGACGTGGCGTGGGTGGCAGGCAGCGTGGTAAGCGGGGCGGAAGGAGGGGGAGCGAGGGTGGCCAAAGTGGAGACGGGTCCCGTGGCCGGGGGAGGCGGAGAGGACACAAGCGGGGCGGTGGGTGGCGCGAAGGTGCTGGAGGTCACCGGAGGAGGCGAGGTGGGGGACGGTGGGGAGGAGACGGCATTGGTGCTGGTGGGAGCGAGGGAGGACGTGACGGGGGCAGGAGCAGTGAGGGCTGTCGTGAGAGCCTCTGGAGGCAGGGCGGGGGTAGGAGGCAGTGTGGTTCTCCAGGTGGATGGGGCGTGAGAGGTGGTGTCGGTCGGGCTGCCTGTGTGCGTGGTGGCTGCGGTGGAGGAGGGTGGTCCCGTGGCGGGGGTGGAGGTCGGGTAGGCATGGGTGGGAGTGGGTGGCGGGGTGGATCCCGCGGTTGTGCGCCGGGTGAGGGTGCTGCTTGCAGGCGGGGTGCTGCCCTCTGGGTGCGTGGTGCCGGGAGAGGAGCCTGCGGACGTGGCCGGAATAGTGGTGGAGGGGGACGGAGAAGGGGGGCGAGGGGTGCTGGTGAGCGTGGGCGGCAGAGGGGGCGTCGTGGCAGAGGTGGTGGTGCCACCGGGCGTGGTTTCTGTATGTAGGCTGGCGGGGGATGAAGGGACCGCGTGCGTGGGGGCCGCCGAGGGGCTGGAGGCAGCGAGTGTGGAGGTGAGGTGGGTGGCGGCGGCCAAGGCACCGGTGGTCGGCGCGGAGGTGGGGGTGATGGTGGCCGGTGGTGTGGTCGGGTGGCCTGTACTGACCGCTGAGGACGGGGCGAGGACTGTGGATGCCTGCGCGGTGTGGGAGGTCGGCGGAGGCGGGCTTCCTGCCGATGTGGTGGCGCTGGCTGTGGAGTAGAGGGTGGAGGAAGAGGCCCCGGGCGGGCTGTGTGGTGTTGCAGGGGCGGGCGTGGTGCCCATGCTCGTGGGAGCGGCCGTGGCTGTGTGTGGAGTGGAGGCCGTGGGGGCCGGGGCCGTGACGGAGGGGGCCGGGCTGGAAGTGTCAGCGGGAGCGGTGCTCTCAGAGGTGCTGGCCGGGCTGACAGTGCCAGGGCCAGGGGCAGAGGCAGAGGCAGAGGCAGAGGCAGGGGTGGACGTGGCGTGGGTGGCAGGCAGCGTGGTAAGCGGGGCGGAAGGAGGGGGAGCGAGGGTGGCCAAAGTGGAGACGGGTCCCGTGGCCGGGGGAGGCGGAGAGGACACAAGCGGGGCGGTGGGTGGCGCGAAGGTGCTGGAGGTCACCGGAGGAGGCGAGGTGGGGGACGGTGGGGAGGAGACGGCATTGGTGCTGGTGGGAGCGAGGGAGGACGTGACGGGGGCAGGAGCAGTGAGGGCTGTCGTGAGAGCCTCTGGAGGCAGGGCGGGGGTAGGAGGCAGTGTGGTTCTCCAGGTGGATGGGGCGTGAGAGGTGGTGTCGGTCGGGCTGCCTGTGTGCGTGGTGGCTGCGGTGGAGGAGGGTGGTCCCGTGGCGGGGGTGGAGGTCGGGTAGGCATGGGTGGGAGTGGGTGGCGGGGTGGATCCCGCGGTTGTGCGCCGGGTGAGGGTGCTGCTTGCAGGCGGGGTGCTGCCCTCTGGGTGCGTGGTGCCGGGAGAGGAGCCTGCGGACGTGGCCGGAATAGTGGTGGAGGGGGACGGAGAAGGGGGGCGAGGGGTGCTGGTGAGCGTGGGCGGCAGAGGGGGCGTCGTGGCAGAGGTGGTGGTGCCACCGGGCGTGGTTTCTGTATGTAGGCTGGCGGGGGATGAAGGGACCGCGTGCGTGGGGGCCGCCGAGGGGCTGGAGGCAGCGAGTGTGGAGGTGAGGTGGGTGGCGGCGGCCAAGGCACCGGTGGTCGGCGCGGAGGTGGGGGTGATGGTGGCCGGTGGTGTGGTCGGGTGGCCTGTACTGACCGCTGAGGACGGGGCGAGGACTGTGGATGCCTGCGCGGTGTGGGAGGTCGGCGGAGGCGGGCTTCCTGCCGATGTGGTGGCGCTGGCTGTGGAGTAGAGGGTGGAGGAAGAGGCCCCGGGCGGGCTGTGTGGTGTTGCAGGGGCGGGCGTGGTGCCCATGCTCGTGGGAGCGGCCGTGGCTGTGTGTGGAGTGGAGGCCGTGGGGGCCGGGGCCGTGACGGAGGGGGCCGGGCTGGAAGTGTCAGCGGGAGCGGTGCTCTCAGAGGTGCTGGCCGGGCTGACAGTGCCAGGGCCAGGGGCAGAGGCAGAGGCAGAGGCAGAGGCAGGGGTGGACGTGGCGTGGGTGGCAGGCAGCGTGGTAAGCGGGGCGGAAGGAGGGGGAGCGAGGGTGGCCAAAGTGGAGACGGGTCCCGTGGCCGGGGGAGGCGGAGAGGACACAAGCGGGGCGGTGGGTGGCGCGAAGGTGCTGGAGGTCACCGGAGGAGGCGAGGTGGGGGACGGTGGGGAGGAGACGGCATTGGTGCTGGTGGGAGCGAGGGAGGACGTGACGGGGGCAGGAGCAGTGAGGGCTGTCGTGAGAGCCTCTGGAGGCAGGGCGGGGGTAGGAGGCAGTGTGGTTCTCCAGGTGGATGGGGCGTGAGAGGTGGTGTCGGTCGGGCTGCCTGTGTGCGTGGTGGCTGCGGTGGAGGAGGGTGGTCCCGTGGCGGGGGTGGAGGTCGGGTAGGCATGGGTGGGAGTGGGTGGCGGGGTGGATCCCGCGGTTGTGCGCCGGGTGAGGGTGCTGCTTGCAGGCGGGGTGCTGCCCTCTGGGTGCGTGGTGCCGGGAGAGGAGCCTGCGGACGTGGCCGGAATAGTGGTGGAGGGGGACGGAGAAGGGGGGCGAGGGGTGCTGGTGAGCGTGGGCGGCAGAGGGGGCGTCGTGGCAGAGGTGGTGGTGCCACCGGGCGTGGTTTCTGTATGTAGGCTGGCGGGGGATGAAGGGACCGCGTGCGTGGGGGCCGCCGAGGGGCTGGAGGCAGCGAGTGTGGAGGTGAGGTGGGTGGCGGCGGCCAAGGCACCGGTGGTCGGCGCGGAGGTGGGGGTGATGGTGGCCGGTGGTGTGGTCGGGTGGCCTGTACTGACCGCTGAGGACGGGGCGAGGACTGTGGATGCCTGCGCGGTGTGGGAGGTCGGCGGAGGCGGGCTTCCTGCCGATGTGGTGGCGCTGGCTGTGGAGTAGAGGGTGGAGGAAGAGGCCCCGGGCGGGCTGTGTGGTGTTGCAGGGGCGGGCGTGGTGCCCATGCTCGTGGGAGCGGCCGTGGCTGTGTGTGGAGTGGAGGCCGTGGGGGCCGGGGCCGTGACGGAGGGGGCCGGGCTGGAAGTGTCAGCGGGAGCGGTGCTCTCAGAGGTGCTGGCCGGGCTGACAGTGCCAGGGCCAGGGGCAGAGGCAGAGGCAGAGGCAGAGGCAGGGGTGGACGTGGCGTGGGTGGCAGGCAGCGTGGTAAGCGGGGCGGAAGGAGGGGGAGCGAGGGTGGCCAAAGTGGAGACGGGTCCCGTGGCCGGGGGAGGCGGAGAGGACACAAGCGGGGCGGTGGGTGGCGCGAAGGTGCTGGAGGTCACCGGAGGAGGCGAGGTGGGGGACGGTGGGGAGGAGACGGCATTGGTGTTGGTGGGAGCGAGGGAGGACGTGACGGGGGCAGGAGCAGTGAGGGCTGTCGTGAGAGCCTCTGGAGGCAGGGCGGGGGTAGGAGGCAGTGTGGTTCTCCAGGTGGATGGGGCGTGAGAGGTGGTGTCGGTCGGGCTGCCTGTGTGCGTGGTGGCTGCGGTGGAGGAGGGTGGTCCCGTGGCGGGGGTGGAGGTCGGGTAGGCATGGGTGGGAGTGGGTGGCGGGGTGGATCCCGCGGTTGTGCGCCGGGTGAGGGTGCTGCTTGCAGGCGGGGTGCTGCCCTCTGGGTGCGTGGTGCCGGGAGAGGAGCCTGCGGACGTGGCCGGAATAGTGGTGGAGGGGGACGGAGAAGGGGGGCGAGGGGTGCTGGTGAGCGTGGGCGGCAGAGGGGGCGTCGTGGCAGAGGTGGTGGTGCCACCGGGCGTGGTTTCTGTATGTAGGCTGGCGGGGGATGAAGGGACCGCGTGCGTGGGGGCCGCCGAGGGGCTGGAGGCAGCGAGTGTGGAGGTGAGGTGGGTGGCGGCGGCCAAGGCACCGGTGGTCGGCGCGGAGGTGGGGGTGATGGTGGCCGGTGGTGTGGTCGGGTGGCCTGTACTGACCGCTGAGGACGGGGCGAGGACTGTGGATGCCTGCGCGGTGTGGGAGGTCGGCGGAGGCGGGCTTCCTGCCGATGTGGTGGCGCTGGCTGTGGAGTAGAGGGTGGAGGAAGAGGCCCCGGGCGGGCTGTGTGGTGTTGCAGGGGCGGGCGTGGTGCCCATGCTCGTGGGAGCGGCCGTGGCTGTGTGTGGAGTGGAGGCCGTGGGGGCCGGGGCCGTGACGGAGGGGGCCGGGCTGGAAGTGTCAGCGGGAGCGGTGCTCTCAGAGGTGCTGGCCGGGCTGACAGTGCCAGGGCCAGGGGCAGAGGCAGAGGCAGAGGCAGAGGCAGGGGTGGACGTGGCGTGGGTGGCAGGCAGCGTGGTAAGCGGGGCGGAAGGAGGGGGAGCGAGGGTGGCCAAAGTGGAGACGGGTCCCGTGGCCGGGGGAGGCGGAGAGGACACAAGCGGGGCGGTGGGTGGCGCGAAGGTGCTGGAGGTCACCGGAGGAGGCGAGGTGGGGGACGGTGGGGAGGAGACGGCATTGGTGTTGGTGGGAGCGAGGGAGGACGTGACGGGGGCAGGAGCAGTGAGGGCTGTCGTGAGAGCCTCTGGAGGCAGGGCGGGGGTAGGAGGCAGTGTGGTTCTCCAGGTGGATGGGGCGTGAGAGGTGGTGTCGGTCGGGCTGCCTGTGTGCGTGGTGGCTGCGGTGGAGGAGGGTGGTCCCGTGGCGGGGGTGGAGGTCGGGTAGGCATGGGTGGGAGTGGGTGGCGGGGTGGATCCCGCGGTTGTGCGCCGGGTGAGGGTGCTGCTTGCAGGCGGGGTGCTGCCCTCTGGGTGCGTGGTGCCGGGAGAGGAGCCTGCGGACGTGGCCGGAATAGTGGTGGAGGGGGACGGAGAAGGGGGGCGAGGGGTGCTGGTGAGCGTGGGCGGCAGAGGGGGCGTCGTGGCAGAGGTGGTGGTGCCACCGGGCGTGGTTTCTGTATGTAGGCTGGCGGGGGATGAAGGGACCGCGTGCGTGGGGGCCGCCGAGGGGCTGGAGGCAGCGAGTGTGGAGGTGAGGTGGGTGGCGGCGGCCAAGGCACCGGTCGTCGGCGTGGAGGTGGGGGTGATGGTGGCCGGTGGTGTGGTCGGGTGGCCTGTACTGACCGCTGAGGACGGGGCGAGGACTGTGGATGCCTGCGCGGTGTGGGAGGTCGGCGGAGGCGGGCTTCCTGCCGATGTGGTGGCGCTGGCTGTGGAGTAGAGGGTGGAGGAAGAGGCCCCGGGCGGGCTGTGTGGTGTTGCAGGGGCGGGCGTGGTGCCCATGCTCGTGGGAGCGGCCGTGGCTGTGTGTGGAGTGGAGGCCGTGGGGGCCGGGGCCGTGACGGAGGGGGCCGGGCTGGAAGTGTCAGCGGGAGCGGTGCTCTCAGAGGTGCTGGCCGGGCTGACAGTGCCAGGGCCAGGGGCAGAGGCAGAGGCAGAGGCAGAGGCAGGGGTGGACGTGGCGTGGGTGGCAGGCAGCGTGGTAAGCGGGGCGGAAGGAGGGGGAGCGAGGGTGGCCAAAGTGGAGACGGGTCCCGTGGCCGGGGGAGGCGGAGAGGACACAAGCGGGGCGGTGGGTGGCGCGAAGGTGCTGGAGGTCACCGGAGGAGGCGAGGTGGGGGACGGTGGGGAGGAGACGGCATTGGTGTTGGTGGGAGCGAGGGAGGACGTGACGGGGGCAGGAGCAGTGAGGGCTGTCGTGAGAGCCTCTGGAGGCAGGGCGGGGGTAGGAGGCAGTGTGGTTCTCCAGGTGGATGGGGCGTGAGAGGTGGTGTCGGTCGGGCTGCCTGTGTGCGTGGTGGCTGCGGTGGAGGAGGGTGGTCCCGTGGCGGGGGTGGAGGTCGGGTAGGCATGGGTGGGAGTGGGTGGCGGGGTGGATCCCGCGGTTGTGCGCCGGGTGAGGGTGCTGCTTGCAGGCGGGGTGCTGCCCTCTGGGTGCGTGGTGCCGGGAGAGGAGCCTGCGGACGTGGCCGGAATAGTGGTGGAGGGGGACGGAGAAGGGGGGCGAGGGGTGCTGGTGAGCGTGGGCGGCAGAGGGGGCGTCGTGGCAGAGGTGGTGGTGCCACCGGGCGTGGTTTCTGTATGTAGGCTGGCGGGGGATGAAGGGACCGCGTGCGTGGGGGCCGCCGAGGGGCTGGAGGCAGCGAGTGTGGAGGTGAGGTGGGTGGCGGCGGCCAAGGCACCGGTGGTCGGCGCGGAGGTGGGGGTGATGGTGGCCGGTGGTGTGGTCGGGTGGCCTGTACTGACCGCTGAGGACGGGGCGAGGACTGTGGATGCCTGCGCGGTGTGGGAGGTCGGCGGAGGCGGGCTTCCTGCCGATGTGGTGGCGCTGGCTGTGGAGTAGAGGGTGGAGGAAGAGGCCCCGGGCGGGCTGTGTGGTGTTGCAGGGGCGGGCGTGGTGCCCATGCTCGTGGGAGCGGCCGTGGCTGTGTGTGGAGTGGAGGCCGTGGGGGCCGGGGCCGTGACGGAGGGGGCCGGGCTGGAAGTGTCAGCGGGAGCGGTGCTCTCAGAGGTGCTGGCCGGGCTGACAGTGCCAGGGCCAGGGGCAGAGGCAGAGGCAGAGGCAGAGGCAGGGGTGGACGTGGCGTGGGTGGCAGGCAGCGTGGTAAGCGGGGCGGAAGGAGGGGGAGCGAGGGTGGCCAAAGTGGAGACGGGTCCCGTGGCCGGGGGAGGCGGAGAGGACACAAGCGGGGCGGTGGGTGGCGCGAAGGTGCTGGAGGTCACCGGAGGAGGCGAGGTGGGGGACGGTGGGGAGGAGACGGCATTGGTGCTGGTGGGAGCGAGGGAGGACGTGACGGGGGCAGGAGCAGTGAGGGCTGTCGTGAGAGCCTCTGGAGGCAGGGCGGGGGTAGGAGGCAGTGTGGTTCTCCAGGTGGATGGGGCGTGAGAGGTGGTGTCGGTCGGGCTGCCTGTGTGCGTGGTGGCTGCGGTGGAGGAGGGTGGTCCCGTGGCGGGGGTGGAGGTCGGGTAGGCATGGGTGGGAGTGGGTGGCGGGGTGGATCCCGCGGTTGTGCGCCGGGTGAGGGTGCTGCTTGCAGGCGGGGTGCTGCCCTCTGGGTGCGTGGTGCCGGGAGAGGAGCCTGCGGACGTGGCCGGAATAGTGGTGGAGGGGGACGGAGAAGGGGGGCGAGGGGTGCTGGTGAGCGTGGGCGGCAGAGGGGGCGTCGTGGCAGAGGTGGTGGTGCCACCGGGCGTGGTTTCTGTATGTAGGCTGGCGGGGGATGAAGGGACCGCGTGCGTGGGGGCCGCCGAGGGGCTGGAGGCAGCGAGTGTGGAGGTGAGGTGGGTGGCGGCGGCCAAGGCACCGGTGGTCGGCGCGGAGGTGGGGGTGATGGTGGCCGGTGGTGTGGTCGGGTGGCCTGTACTGACCGCTGAGGACGGGGCGAGGACTGTGGATGCCTGCGCGGTGTGGGAGGTCGGCGGAGGCGGGCTTCCTGCCGATGTGGTGGCGCTGGCTGTGGAGTAGAGGGTGGAGGAAGAGGCCCCGGGCGGGCTGTGTGGTGTTGCAGGGGCGGGCGTGGTGCCCATGCTCGTGGGAGCGGCCGTGGCTGTGTGTGGAGTGGAGGCCGTGGGGGCCGGGGCCGTGACGGAGGGGGCCGGGCTGGAAGTGTCAGCGGGAGCGGTGCTCTCAGAGGTGCTGGCCGGGCTGACAGTGCCAGGGCCAGGGGCAGAGGCAGAGGCAGAGGCAGAGGCAGGGGTGGACGTGGCGTGGGTGGCAGGCAGCGTGGTAAGCGGGGCGGAAGGAGGGGGAGCGAGGGTGGCCAAAGTGGAGACGGGTCCCGTGGCCGGGGGAGGCGGAGAGGACACAAGCGGGGCGGTGGGTGGCGCGAAGGTGCTGGAGGTCACCGGAGGAGGCGAGGTGGGGGACGGTGGGGAGGAGACGGCATTGGTGTTGGTGGGAGCGAGGGAGGACGTGACGGGGGCAGGAGCAGTGAGGGCTGTCGTGAGAGCCTCTGGAGGCAGGGCGGGGGTAGGAGGCAGTGTGGTTCTCCAGGTGGATGGGGCGTGAGAGGTGGTGTCGGTCGGGCTGCCTGTGTGCGTGGTGGCTGCGGTGGAGGAGGGTGGTCCCGTGGCGGGGGTGGAGGTCGGGTAGGCATGGGTGGGAGTGGGTGGCGGGGTGGATCCCGCGGTTGTGCGCCGGGTGAGGGTGCTGCTTGCAGGCGGGGTGCTGCCCTCTGGGTGCGTGGTGCCGGGAGAGGAGCCTGCGGACGTGGCCGGAATAGTGGTGGAGGGGGACGGAGAAGGGGGGCGAGGGGTGCTGGTGAGCGTGGGCGGCAGAGGGGGCGTCGTGGCAGAGGTGGTGGTGCCACCGGGCGTGGTTTCTGTATGTAGGCTGGCGGGGGATGAAGGGACCGCGTGCGTGGGGGCCGCCGAGGGGCTGGAGGCAGCGAGTGTGGAGGTGAGGTGGGTGGCGGCGGCCAAGGCACCGGTGGTCGGCGCGGAGGTGGGGGTGATGGTGGCCGGTGGTGTGGTCGGGTGGCCTGTACTGACCGCTGAGGACGGGGCGAGGACTGTGGATGCCTGCGCGGTGTGGGAGGTCGGCGGAGGCGGGCTTCCTGCCGATGTGGTGGCGCTGGCTGTGGAGTAGAGGGTGGAGGAAGAGGCCCCGGGCGGGCTGTGTGGTGTTGCAGGGGCGGGCGTGGTGCCCATGCTCGTGGGAGCGGCCGTGGCTGTGTGTGGAGTGGAGGCCGTGGGGGCCGGGGCCGTGACGGAGGGGGCCGGGCTGGAAGTGTCAGCGGGAGCGGTGCTCTCAGAGGTGCTGGCCGGGCTGACAGTGCCAGGGCCAGGGGCAGAGGCAGAGGCAGAGGCAGAGGCAGGGGTGGACGTGGCGTGGGTGGCAGGCAGCGTGGTAAGCGGGGCGGAAGGAGGGGGAGCGAGGGTGGCCAAAGTGGAGACGGGTCCCGTGGCCGGGGGAGGCGGAGAGGACACAAGCGGGGCGGTGGGTGGCGCGAAGGTGCTGGAGGTCACCGGAGGAGGCGAGGTGGGGGACGGTGGGGAGGAGACGGCATTGGTGCTGGTGGGAGCGAGGGAGGACGTGACGGGGGCAGGAGCAGTGAGGGCTGTCGTGAGAGCCTCTGGAGGCAGGGCGGGGGTAGGAGGCAGTGTGGTTCTCCAGGTGGATGGGGCGTGAGAGGTGGTGTCGGTCGGGCTGCCTGTGTGCGTGGTGGCTGCGGTGGAGGAGGGTGGTCCCGTGGCGGGGGTGGAGGTCGGGTAGGCATGGGTGGGAGTGGGTGGCGGGGTGGATCCCGCGGTTGTGCGCCGGGTGAGGGTGCTGCTTGCAGGCGGGGTGCTGCCCTCTGGGTGCGTGGTGCCGGGAGAGGAGCCTGCGGACGTGGCCGGAATAGTGGTGGAGGGGGACGGAGAAGGGGGGCGAGGGGTGCTGGTGAGCGTGGGCGGCAGAGGGGGCGTCGTGGCAGAGGTGGTGGTGCCACCGGGCGTGGTTTCTGTATGTAGGCTGGCGGGGGATGAAGGGACCGCGTGCGTGGGGGCCGCCGAGGGGCTGGAGGCAGCGAGTGTGGAGGTGAGGTGGGTGGCGGCGGCCAAGGCACCGGTGGTCGGCGCGGAGGTGGGGGTGATGGTGGCCGGTGGTGTGGTCGGGTGGCCTGTACTGACCGCTGAGGACGGGGCGAGGACTGTGGATGCCTGCGCGGTGTGGGAGGTCGGCGGAGGCGGGCTTCCTGCCGATGTGGTGGCGCTGGCTGTGGAGTAGAGGGTGGAGGAAGAGGCCCCGGGCGGGCTGTGTGGTGTTGCAGGGGCGGGCGTGGTGCCCATGCTCGTGGGAGCGGCCGTGGCTGTGTGTGGAGTGGAGGCCGTGGGGGCCGGGGCCGTGACGGAGGGGGCCGGGCTGGAAGTGTCAGCGGGAGCGGTGCTCTCAGAGGTGCTGGCCGGGCTGACAGTGCCAGGGCCAGGGGCAGAGGCAGAGGCAGAGGCAGAGGCAGGGGTGGACGTGGCGTGGGTGGCAGGCAGCGTGGTAAGCGGGGCGGAAGGAGGGGGAGCGAGGGTGGCCAAAGTGGAGACGGGTCCCGTGGCCGGGGGAGGCGGAGAGGACACAAGCGGGGCGGTGGGTGGCGCGAAGGTGCTGGAGGTCACCGGAGGAGGCGAGGTGGGGGACGGTGGGGAGGAGACGGCATTGGTGTTGGTGGGAGCGAGGGAGGACGTGACGGGGGCAGGAGCAGTGAGGGCTGTCGTGAGAGCCTCTGGAGGCAGGGCGGGGGTAGGAGGCAGTGTGGTTCTCCAGGTGGATGGGGCGTGAGAGGTGGTGTCGGTCGGGCTGCCTGTGTGCGTGGTGGCTGCGGTGGAGGAGGGTGGTCCCGTGGCGGGGGTGGAGGTCGGGTAGGCATGGGTGGGAGTGGGTGGCGGGGTGGATCCCGCGGTTGTGCGCCGGGTGAGGGTGCTGCTTGCAGGCGGGGTGCTGCCCTCTGGGTGCGTGGTGCCGGGAGAGGAGCCTGCGGACGTGGCCGGAATAGTGGTGGAGGGGGACGGAGAAGGGGGGCGAGGGGTGCTGGTGAGCGTGGGCGGCAGAGGGGGCGTCGTGGCAGAGGTGGTGGTGCCACCGGGCGTGGTTTCTGTATGTAGGCTGGCGGGGGATGAAGGGACCGCGTGCGTGGGGGCCGCCGAGGGGCTGGAGGCAGCGAGTGTGGAGGTGAGGTGGGTGGCGGCGGCCAAGGCACCGGTGGTCGGCGCGGAGGTGGGGGTGATGGTGGCCGGTGGTGTGGTCGGGTGGCCTGTACTGACCGCTGAGGACGGGGCGAGGACTGTGGA
Source organism: Equus przewalskii (assembly GCF_037783145.1). NCBI lineage: Eukaryota > Metazoa > Chordata > Mammalia > Perissodactyla > Equidae > Equus > Equus przewalskii. The sequence goes on along the minus strand of NC_091842.1, from coordinate 8,897,710 downwards.
TGCCTGCGCGGTGTGGGAGGTCGGCGGAGGCGGGCTTCCTGCCGATGTGGTGGCGCTGGCTGTGGAGTAGAGGGTGGAGGAAGAGGCCCCGGGCGGGCTGTGTGGTGTTGCAGGGGCGGGCGTGGTGCCCATGCTCGTGGGAGCGGCCGTGGCTGTGTGTGGAGTGGAGGCCGTGGGGGCCGGGGCCGTGACGGAGGGGGCCGGGCTGGAAGTGTCAGCGGGAGCGGTGCTCTCAGAGGTGCTGGCCGGGCTGACAGTGCCAGGGCCAGGGGCAGAGGCAGAGGCAGAGGCAGAGGCAGGGGTGGACGTGGCGTGGGTGGCAGGCAGCGTGGTAAGCGGGGCGGAAGGAGGGGGAGCGAGGGTGGCCAAAGTGGAGACGGGTCCCGTGGCCGGGGGAGGCGGAGAGGACACAAGCGGGGCGGTGGGTGGCGCGAAGGTGCTGGAGGTCACCGGAGGAGGCGAGGTGGGGGACGGTGGGGAGGAGACGGCATTGGTGCTGGTGGGAGCGAGGGAGGACGTGACGGGGGCAGGAGCAGTGAGGGCTGTCGTGAGAGCCTCTGGAGGCAGGGCGGGGGTAGGAGGCAGTGTGGTTCTCCAGGTGGATGGGGCGTGAGAGGTGGTGTCGGTCGGGCTGCCTGTGTGCGTGGTGGCTGCGGTGGAGGAGGGTGGTCCCGTGGCGGGGGTGGAGGTCGGGTAGGCATGGGTGGGAGTGGGTGGCGGGGTGGATCCCGCGGTTGTGCGCCGGGTGAGGGTGCTGCTTGCAGGCGGGGTGCTGCCCTCTGGGTGCGTGGTGCCGGGAGAGGAGCCTGCGGACGTGGCCGGAATAGTGGTGGAGGGGGACGGAGAAGGGGGGCGAGGGGTGCTGGTGAGCGTGGGCGGCAGAGGGGGCGTCGTGGCAGAGGTGGTGGTGCCACCGGGCGTGGTTTCTGTATGTAGGCTGGCGGGGGATGAAGGGACCGCGTGCGTGGGGGCCGCCGAGGGGCTGGAGGCAGCGAGTGTGGAGGTGAGGTGGGTGGCGGCGGCCAAGGCACCGGTGGTCGGCGCGGAGGTGGGGGTGATGGTGGCCGGTGGTGTGGTCGGGTGGCCTGTACTGACCGCTGAGGACGGGGCGAGGACTGTGGATGCCTGCGCGGTGTGGGAGGTCGGCGGAGGCGGGCTTCCTGCCGATGTGGTGGCGCTGGCTGTGGAGTAGAGGGTGGAGGAAGAGGCCCCGGGCGGGCTGTGTGGTGTTGCAGGGGCGGGCGTGGTGCCCATGCTCGTGGGAGCGGCCGTGGCTGTGTGTGGAGTGGAGGCCGTGGGGGCCGGGGCCGTGACGGAGGGGGCCGGGCTGGAAGTGTCAGCGGGAGCGGTGCTCTCAGAGGTGCTGGCCGGGCTGACAGTGCCAGGGCCAGGGGCAGAGGCAGAGGCAGAGGCAGAGGCAGGGGTGGACGTGGCGTGGGTGGCAGGCAGCGTGGTAAGCGGGGCGGAAGGAGGGGGAGCGAGGGTGGCCAAAGTGGAGACGGGTCCCGTGGCCGGGGGAGGCGGAGAGGACACAAGCGGGGCGGTGGGTGGCGCGAAGGTGCTGGAGGTCACCGGAGGAGGCGAGGTGGGGGACGGTGGGGAGGAGACGGCATTGGTGTTGGTGGGAGCGAGGGAGGACGTGACGGGGGCAGGAGCAGTGAGGGCTGTCGTGAGAGCCTCTGGAGGCAGGGCGGGGGTAGGAGGCAGTGTGGTTCTCCAGGTGGATGGGGCGTGAGAGGTGGTGTCGGTCGGGCTGCCTGTGTGCGTGGTGGCTGCGGTGGAGGAGGGTGGTCCCGTGGCGGGGATGGAGGTCGGGTAGGCATGGGTGGGAGTGGGTGGCGGGGTGGATCCCGCGGTTGTGCGCCGGGTGAGGGTGCTGCTTGCAGGCGGGGTGCTGCCCTCTGGGTGCGTGGTGCCGGGAGAGGAGCCTGCGGACGTGGCCGGAATAGTGGTGGAGGGGGACGGAGAAGGGGGGCGAGGGGTGCTGGTGAGCGTGGGCGGCAGAGGGGGCGTCGTGGCAGAGGTGGTGGTGCCACCGGGCGTGGTTTCTGTATGTAGGCTGGCGGGGGATGAAGGGACCGCGTGCGTGGGGGCCGCCGAGGGGCTGGAGGCAGCGAGTGTGGAGGTGAGGTGGGTGGCGGCGGCCAAGGCACCGGTGGTCGGCGCAGAGGTGGGGGTGATGGTGGCCGGTGGTGTGGTCGGGTGGCCTGTACTGACCGCTGAGGACGGGGCGAGGACTGTGGATGCCTGCGCGGTGTGGGAGGTCGGCGGAGGCGGGCTTCCTGCCGATGTGGTGGCGCTGGCTGTGGAGTAGAGGGTGGAGGAAGAGGCCCCGGGCGGGCTGTGTGGTGTTGCAGGGGCGGGCGTGGTGCCCATGCTCGTGGGAGCGGCCGTGGCTGTGTGTGGAGTGGAGGCCGTGTGGGCCGGGGCCGTGACGGAGGGGGCCGGGCTGGAAGTGTCAGCGGGAGCGGTGCTCTCAGAGGTGCTGGCCGGGCTGACAGTGCCAGGGCCAGGGGCAGAGGCAGAGGCAGAGGCAGAGGCAGGGGTGGACGTGGCGTGGGTGGCAGGCAGCGTGGTAAGCGGGGCGGAAGGAGGGGGAGCGAGGGTGGCCAAAGTGGAGACGGGTCCCGTGGCCGGGGGAGGCGGAGAGGACACAAGCGGGGCGGTGGGTGGCGCGAAGGTGCTGGAGGTCACCGGAGGAGGCGAGGTGGGGGACGGTGGGGAGGAGACGGCATTGGTGTTGGTGGGAGCGAGGGAGGACGTGACGGGGGCAGGAGCAGTGAGGGCTGTCGTGAGAGCCTCTGGAGGCAGGGCGGGGGTAGGAGGCAGTGTGGTTCTCCAGGTGGATGGGGCGTGAGAGGTGGTGTCGGTCAGGCTGCCTGTGTGCGTGGTGGCTGCGGTGGAGGAGGGTGGTCCCGTGGCGGGGGTGGAGGTCGGGTAGGCATGGGTGGGAGTGGGTGGCGGGGTGGATCCCGCGGTTGTGCGCCGGGTGAGGGTGCTGCTTGCAGGCGGGGTGCTGCCCTCTGGGTGCGTGGTGCCGGGAGAGGAGCCTGCGGACGTGGCCGGAATAGTGGTGGAGGGGGACGGAGAAGGGGGGCGAGGGGTGCTGGTGAGCGTGGGCGGCAGAGGGGGCGTCGTGGCAGAGGTGGTGGTGCCACCGGGCGTGGTTTCTGTATGTAGGCTGGCGGGGGATGAAGGGACCGCGTGCGTGGGGGCCGCCGAGGGGCTGGAGGCAGCGAGTGTGGAGGTGAGGTGGGTGGCGGCGGCCAAGGCACCGGTGGTCGGCGCGGAGGTGGGGGTGATGGTGGCCGGTGGTGTGGTCGGGTGGCCTGTACTGACCGCTGAGGACGGGGCGAGGACTGTGGATGCCTGCGCGGTGTGGGAGGTCGGCGGAGGCGGGCTTCCTGCCGATGTGGTGGCGCTGGCTGTGGAGTAGAGGGTGGAGGAAGAGGCCCCGGGCGGGCTGTGTGGTGTTGCAGGGGCGGGCGTGGTGCCCATGCTCGTGGGAGCGGCCGTGGCTGTGTGTGGAGTGGAGGCCGTGGGGGCCGGGGCCGTGACGGAGGGGGCCGGGCTGGAAGTGTCAGCGGGAGCGGTGCTCTCAGAGGTGCTGGCCGGGCTGACAGTGCCAGGGCCAGGGGCAGAGGCAGAGGCAGGGGTGGACGTGGCGTGGGTGGCAGGCAGCGTGGTAAGCGGGGCGGAAGGAGGGGGAGCGAGGGTGGCCAAAGTGGAGACGGGTCCCGTGGCCGGGGGAGGCGGAGAGGACACAAGCGGGGCGGTGGGTGGCGCGAAGGTGCTGGAGGTCACCGGAGGAGGCGAGGTGGGGGACGGTGGGGAGGAGACGGCATTGGTGCTGGTGGGAGCGAGGGAGGACGTGACGGGGGCAGGAGCAGTGAGGGCTGTCGTGAGAGCCTCTGGAGGCAGGGCGGGGGTAGGAGGCAGTGTGGTTCTCCAGGTGGATGGGGCGTGAGAGGTGGTGTCGGTCGGGCTGCCTGTGTGCGTGGTGGCTGCGGTGGAGGAGGGTGGTCCCGTGGCGGGGGTGGAGGTCGGGTAGGCATGGGTGGGAGTGGGTGGCGGGGTGGATCCCGCGGTTGTGCGCCGGGTGAGGGTGCTGCTTGCAGGCGGGGTGCTGCCCTCTGGGTGCGTGGTGCCGGGAGAGGAGCCTGCGGACGTGGCCGGAATAGTGGTGGAGGGGGACGGAGAAGGGGGGCGAGGGGTGCTGGTGAGCGTGGGCGGCAGAGGGGGCGTCGTGGCAGAGGTGGTGGTGCCACCGGGCGTGGTTTCTGTATGTAGGCTGGCGGGGGATGAAGGGACCGCGTGCGTGGGGGCCGCCGAGGGGCTGGAGGCAGCGAGTGTGGAGGTGAGGTGGGTGGCGGCGGCCAAGGCACCGGTGGTCGGCGCGGAGGTGGGGGTGATGGTGGCCGGTGGTGTGGTCGGGTGGCCTGTACTGACCGCTGAGGACGGGGCGAGGACTGTGGATGCCTGCGCGGTGTGGGAGGTCGGCGGAGGCGGGCTTCCTGCCGATGTGGTGGCGCTGGCTGTGGAGTAGAGGGTGGAGGAAGAGGCCCCGGGCGGGCTGTGTGGTGTTGCAGGGGCGGGCGTGGTGCCCATGCTCGTGGGAGCGGCCGTGGCTGTGTGTGGAGTGGAGGCCGTGGGGGCCGGGGCCGTGACGGAGGGGGCCGGGCTGGAAGTGTCAGCGGGAGCGGTGCTCTCAGAGGTGCTGGCCGGGCTGACAGTGCCAGGGCCAGGGGCAGAGGCAGAGGCAGAGGCAGAGGCAGGGGTGGACGTGGCGTGGGTGGCAGGCAGCGTGGTAAGCGGGGCGGAAGGAGGGGGAGCGAGGGTGGCCAAAGTGGAGACGGGTCCCGTGGCCGGGGGAGGCGGAGAGGACACAAGCGGGGCGGTGGGTGGCGCGAAGGTGCTGGAGGTCACCGGAGGAGGCGAGGTGGGGGACGGTGGGGAGGAGACGGCATTGGTGCTGGTGGGAGCGAGGGAGGACGTGACGGGGGCAGGAGCAGTGAGGGCTGTCGTGAGAGCCTCTGGAGGCAGGGCGGGGGTAGGAGGCAGTGTGGTTCTCCAGGTGGATGGGGCGTGAGAGGTGGTGTCGGTCGGGCTGCCTGTGTGCGTGGTGGCTGCGGTGGAGGAGGGTGGTCCCGTGGCGGGGGTGGAGGTCGGGTAGGCATGGGTGGGAGTGGGTGGCGGGGTGGATCCCGCGGTTGTGCGCCGGGTGAGGGTGCTGCTTGCAGGCGGGGTGCTGCCCTCTGGGTGCGTGGTGCCGGGAGAGGAGCCTGCGGACGTGGCCGGAATAGTGGTGGAGGGGGACGGAGAAGGGGGGCGAGGGGTGCTGGTGAGCGTGGGCGGCAGAGGGGGCGTCGTGGCAGAGGTGGTGGTGCCACCGGGCGTGGTTTCTGTATGTAGGCTGGCGGGGGATGAAGGGACCGCGTGCGTGGGGGCCGCCGAGGGGCTGGAGGCAGCGAGTGTGGAGGTGAGGTGGGTGGCGGCGGCCAAGGCACCGGTGGTCGGCGCGGAGGTGGGGGTGATGGTGGCCGGTGGTGTGGTCGGGTGGCCTGTACTGACCGCTGAGGACGGGGCGAGGACTGTGGATGCCTGCGCGGTGTGGGAGGTCGGCGGAGGCGGGCTTCCTGCCGATGTGGTGGCGCTGGCTGTGGAGTAGAGGGTGGAGGAAGAGGCCCCGGGCGGGCTGTGTGGTGTTGCAGGGGCGGGCGTGGTGCCCATGCTCGTGGGAGCGGCCGTGGCTGTGTGTGGAGTGGAGGCCGTGGGGGCCGGGGCCGTGACGGAGGGGGCCGGGCTGGAAGTGTCAGCGGGAGCGGTGCTCTCAGAGGTGCTGGCCGGGCTGACAGTGCCAGGGCCAGGGGCAGAGGCAGAGGCAGAGGCAGAGGCAGGGGTGGACGTGGCGTGGGTGGCAGGCAGCGTGGTAAGCGGGGCGGAAGGAGGGGGAGCGAGGGTGGCCAAAGTGGAGACGGGTCCCGTGGCCGGGGGAGGCGGAGAGGACACAAGCGGGGCGGTGGGTGGCGCGAAGGTGCTGGAGGTCACCGGAGGAGGCGAGGTGGGGGACGGTGGGGAGGAGACGGCATTGGTGTTGGTGGGAGCGAGGGAGGACGTGACGGGGGCAGGAGCAGTGAGGGCTGTCGTGAGAGCCTCTGGAGGCAGGGCGGGGGTAGGAGGCAGTGTGGTTCTCCAGGTGGATGGGGCGTGAGAGGTGGTGTCGGTCGGGCTGCCTGTGTGCGTGGTGGCTGCGGTGGAGGAGGGTGGTCCCGTGGCGGGGGTGGAGGTCGGGTAGGCATGGGTGGGAGTGGGTGGCGGGGTGGATCCCGCGGTTGTGCGCCGGGTGAGGGTGCTGCTTGCAGGCGGGGTGCTGCCCTCTGGGTGCGTGGTGCCGGGAGAGGAGCCTGCGGACGTGGCCGGAATAGTGGTGGAGGGGGACGGAGAAGGGGGGCGAGGGGTGCTGGTGAGCGTGGGCGGCAGAGGGGGCGTCGTGGCAGAGGTGGTGGTGCCACCGGGCGTGGTTTCTGTATGTAGGCTGGCGGGGGATGAAGGGACCGCGTGCGTGGGGGCCGCCGAGGGGCTGGAGGCAGCGAGTGTGGAGGTGAGGTGGGTGGCGGCGGCCAAGGCACCGGTGGTCGGCGCGGAGGTGGGGGTGATGGTGGCCGGTGGTGTGGTCGGGTGGCCTGTACTGACCGCTGAGGACGGGGCGAGGACTGTGGATGCCTGCGCGGTGTGGGAGGTCGGCGGAGGCGGGCTTCCTGCCGATGTGGTGGCGCTGGCTGTGGAGTAGAGGGTGGAGGAAGAGGCCCCGGGCGGGCTGTGTGGTGTTGCAGGGGCGGGCGTGGTGCCCATGCTCGTGGGAGCGGCCGTGGCTGTGTGTGGAGTGGAGGCCGTGGGGGCCGGGGCCGTGACGGAGGGGGCCGGGCTGGAAGTGTCAGCGGGAGCGGTGCTCTCAGAGGTGCTGGCCGGGCTGACAGTGCCAGGGCCAGGGGCAGAGGCAGAGGCAGAGGCAGAGGCAGGGGTGGACGTGGCGTGGGTGGCAGGCAGCGTGGTAAGCGGGGCGGAAGGAGGGGGAGCGAGGGTGGCCAAAGTGGAGACGGGTCCCGTGGCCGGGGGAGGCGGAGAGGACACAAGCGGGGCGGTGGGTGGCGCGAAGGTGCTGGAGGTCACCGGAGGAGGCGAGGTGGGGGACGGTGGGGAGGAGACGGCATTGGTGTTGGTGGGAGCGAGGGAGGACGTGACGGGGGCAGGAGCAGTGAGGGCTGTCGTGAGAGCCTCTGGAGGCAGGGCGGGGGTAGGAGGCAGTGTGGTTCTCCAGGTGGATGGGGCGTGAGAGGTGGTGTCGGTCGGGCTGCCTGTGTGCGTGGTGGCTGCGGTGGAGGAGGGTGGTCCCGTGGCGGGGGTGGAGGTCGGGTAGGCATGGGTGGGAGTGGGTGGCGGGGTGGATCCCGCGGTTGTGCGCCGGGTGAGGGTGCTGCTTGCAGGCGGGGTGCTGCCCTCTGGGTGCGTGGTGCCGGGAGAGGAGCCTGCGGACGTGGCCGGAATAGTGGTGGAGGGGGACGGAGAAGGGGGGCGAGGGGTGCTGGTGAGCGTGGGCGGCAGAGGGGGCGTCGTGGCAGAGGTGGTGGTGCCACCGGGCGTGGTTTCTGTATGTAGGCTGGCGGGGGATGAAGGGACCGCGTGCGTGGGGGCCGCCGAGGGGCTGGAGGCAGCGAGTGTGGAGGTGAGGTGGGTGGCGGCGGCCAAGGCACCGGTGGTCGGCGCGGAGGTGGGGGTGATGGTGGCCGGTGGTGTGGTCGGGTGGCCTGTACTGACCGCTGAGGACGGGGCGAGGACTGTGGATGCCTGCGCGGTGTGGGAGGTCGGCGGAGGCGGGCTTCCTGCCGATGTGGTGGCGCTGGCTGTGGAGTAGAGGGTGGAGGAAGAGGCCCCGGGCGGGCTGTGTGGTGTTGCAGGGGCGGGCGTGGTGCCCATGCTCGTGGGAGCGGCCGTGGCTGTGTGTGGAGTGGAGGCCGTGGGGGCCGGGGCCGTGACGGAGGGGGCCGGGCTGGAAGTGTCAGCGGGAGCGGTGCTCTCAGAGGTGCTGGCCGGGCTGACAGTGCCAGGGCCAGGGGCAGAGGCAGAGGCAGAGGCAGAGGCAGGGGTGGACGTGGCGTGGGTGGCAGGCAGCGTGGTAAGCGGGGCGGAAGGAGGGGGAGCGAGGGTGGCCAAAGTGGAGACGGGTCCCGTGGCCGGGGGAGGCGGAGAGGACACAAGCGGGGCGGTGGGTGGCGCGAAGGTGCTGGAGGTCACCGGAGGAGGCGAGGTGGGGGACGGTGGGGAGGAGACGGCATTGGTGTTGGTGGGAGCGAGGGAGGACGTGACGGGGGCAGGAGCAGTGAGGGCTGTCGTGAGAGCCTCTGGAGGCAGGGCGGGGGTAGGAGGCAGTGTGGTTCTCCAGGTGGATGGGGCGTGAGAGGTGGTGTCGGTCGGGCTGCCTGTGTGCGTGGTGGCTGCGGTGGAGGAGGGTGGTCCCGTGGCGGGGGTGGAGGTCGGGTAGGCATGGGTGGGAGTGGGTGGCGGGGTGGATCCCGCGGTTGTGCGCCGGGTGAGGGTGCTGCTTGCAGGCGGGGTGCTGCCCTCTGGGTGCGTGGTGCCGGGAGAGGAGCCTGCGGACGTGGCCGGAATAGTGGTGGAGGGGGACGGAGAAGGGGGGCGAGGGGTGCTGGTGAGCGTGGGCGGCAGAGGGGGCGTCGTGGCAGAGGTGGTGGTGCCACCGGGCGTGGTTTCTGTATGTAGGCTGGCGGGGGATGAAGGGACCGCGTGCGTGGGGGCCGCCGAGGGGCTGGAGGCAGCGAGTGTGGAGGTGAGGTGGGTGGCGGCGGCCAAGGCACCGGTGGTCGGCGCGGAGGTGGGGGTGATGGTGGCCGGTGGTGTGGTCGGGTGGCCTGTACTGACCGCTGAGGACGGGGCGAGGACTGTGGATGCCTGCGCGGTGTGGGAGGTCGGCGGAGGCGGGCTTCCTGCCGATGTGGTGGCGCTGGCTGTGGAGTAGAGGGTGGAGGAAGAGGCCCCGGGCGGGCTGTGTGGTGTTGCAGGGGCGGGCGTGGTGCCCATGCTCGTGGGAGCGGCCGTGGCTGTGTGTGGAGTGGAGGCCGTGGGGGCCGGGGCCGTGACGGAGGGGGCCGGGCTGGAAGTGTCAGCGGGAGCGGTGCTCTCAGAGGTGCTGGCCGGGCTGACAGTGCCAGGGCCAGGGGCAGAGGCAGAGGCAGAGGCAGAGGCAGGGGTGGACGTGGCGTGGGTGGCAGGCAGCGTGGTAAGCGGGGCGGAAGGAGGGGGAGCGAGGGTGGCCAAAGTGGAGACGGGTCCCGTGGCCGGGGGAGGCGGAGAGGACACAAGCGGGGCGGTGGGTGGCGCGAAGGTGCTGGAGGTCACCGGAGGAGGCGAGGTGGGGGACGGTGGGGAGGAGACGGCATTGGTGTTGGTGGGAGCGAGGGAGGACGTGACGGGGGCAGGAGCAGTGAGGGCTGTCGTGAGAGCCTCTGGAGGCAGGGCGGGGGTAGGAGGCAGTGTGGTTCTCCAGGTGGATGGGGCGTGAGAGGTGGTGTCGGTCGGGCTGCCTGTGTGCGTGGTGGCTGCGGTGGAGGAGGGTGGTCCCGTGGCGGGGGTGGAGGTCGGGTAGGCATGGGTGGGAGTGGGTGGCGGGGTGGATCCCGCGGTTGTGCGCCGGGTGAGGGTGCTGCTTGCAGGCGGGGTGCTGCCCTCTGGGTGCGTGGTGCCGGGAGAGGAGCCTGCGGACGTGGCCGGAATAGTGGTGGAGGGGGACGGAGAAGGGGGGCGAGGGGTGCTGGTGAGCGTGGGCGGCAGAGGGGGCGTCGTGGCAGAGGTGGTGGTGCCACCGGGCGTGGTTTCTGTATGTAGGCTGGCGGGGGATGAAGGGACCGCGTGCGTGGGGGCCGCCGAGGGGCTGGAGGCAGCGAGTGTGGAGGTGAGGTGGGTGGCGGCGGCCAAGGCACCGGTGGTCGGCGCGGAGGTGGGGGTGATGGTGGCCGGTGGTGTGGTCGGGTGGCCTGTACTGACCGCTGAGGACGGGGCGAGGACTGTGGATGCCTGCGCGGTGTGGGAGGTCGGCGGAGGCGGGCTTCCTGCCGATGTGGTGGCGCTGGCTGTGGAGTAGAGGGTGGAGGAAGAGGCCCCGGGCGGGCTGTGTGGTGTTGCAGGGGCGGGCGTGGTGCCCATGCTCGTGGGAGCGGCCGTGGCTGTGTGTGGAGTGGAGGCCGTGGGGGCCGGGGCCGTGACGGAGGGGGCCGGGCTGGAAGTGTCAGCGGGAGCGGTGCTCTCAGAGGTGCTGGCCGGGCTGACAGTGCCAGGGCCAGGGGCAGAGGCAGAGGCAGAGGCAGAGGCAGGGGTGGACGTGGCGTGGGTGGCAGGCAGCGTGGTAAGCGGGGCGGAAGGAGGGGGAGCGAGGGTGGCCAAAGTGGAGACGGGTCCCGTGGCCGGGGGAGGCGGAGAGGACACAAGCGGGGCGGTGGGTGGCGCGAAGGTGCTGGAGGTCACCGGAGGAGGCGAGGTGGGGGACGGTGGGGAGGAGACGGCATTGGTGTTGGTGGGAGCGAGGGAGGACGTGACGGGGGCAGGAGCAGTGAGGGCTGTCGTGAGAGCCTCTGGAGGCAGGGCGGGGGTAGGAGGCAGTGTGGTTCTCCAGGTGGATGGGGCGTGAGAGGTGGTGTCGGTCGGGCTGCCTGTGTGCGTGGTGGCTGCGGTGGAGGAGGGTGGTCCCGTGGCGGGGGTGGAGGTCGGGTAGGCATGGGTGGGAGTGGGTGGCGGGGTGGATCCCGCGGTTGTGCGCCGGGTGAGGGTGCTGCTTGCAGGCGGGGTGCTGCCCTCTGGGTGCGTGGTGCCGGGAGAGGAGCCTGCGGACGTGGCCGGAATAGTGGTGGAGGGGGACGGAGAAGGGGGGCGAGGGGTGCTGGTGAGCGTGGGCGGCAGAGGGGGCGTCGTGGCAGAGGTGGTGGTGCCACCGGGCGTGGTTTCTGTATGTAGGCTGGCGGGGGATGAAGGGACCGCGTGCGTGGGGGCCGCCGAGGGGCTGGAGGCAGCGAGTGTGGAGGTGAGGTGGGTGGCGGCGGCCAAGGCACCGGTGGTCGGCGCGGAGGTGGGGGTGATGGTGGCCGGTGGTGTGGTCGGGTGGCCTGTACTGACCGCTGAGGACGGGGCGAGGACTGTGGATGCCTGCGCGGTGTGGGAGGTCGGCGGAGGCGGGCTTCCTGCCGATGTGGTGGCGCTGGCTGTGGAGTAGAGGGTGGAGGAAGAGGCCCCGGGCGGGCTGTGTGGTGTTGCAGGGGCGGGCGTGGTGCCCATGCTCGTGGGAGCGGCCGTGGCTGTGTGTGGAGTGGAGGCCGTGGGGGCCGGGGCCGTGACGGAGGGGGCCGGGCTGGAAGTGTCAGCGGGAGCGGTGCTCTCAGAGGTGCTGGCCGGGCTGACAGTGCCAGGGCCAGGGGCAGAGGCAGAGGCAGAGGCAGAGGCAGGGGTGGACGTGGCGTGGGTGGCAGGCAGCGTGGTAAGCGGGGCGGAAGGAGGGGGAGCGAGGGTGGCCAAAGTGGAGACGGGTCCCGTGGCCGGGGGAGGCGGAGAGGACACAAGCGGGGCGGTGGGTGGCGCGAAGGTGCTGGAGGTCACCGGAGGAGGCGAGGTGGGGGACGGTGGGGAGGAGACGGCATTGGTGTTGGTGGGAGCGAGGGAGGACGTGACGGGGGCAGGAGCAGTGAGGGCTGTCGTGAGAGCCTCTGGAGGCAGGGCGGGGGTAGGAGGCAGTGTGGTTCTCCAGGTGGATGGGGCGTGAGAGGTGGTGTCGGTCGGGCTGCCTGTGTGCGTGGTGGCTGCGGTGGAGGAGGGTGGTCCCGTGGCGGGGGTGGAGGTCGGGTAGGCATGGGTGGGAGTGGGTGGCGGGGTGGATCCCGCGGTTGTGCGCCGGGTGAGGGTGCTGCTTGCAGGCGGGGTGCTGCCCTCTGGGTGCGTGGTGCCGGGAGAGGAGCCTGCGGACGTGGCCGGAATAGTGGTGGAGGGGGACGGAGAAGGGGGGCGAGGGGTGCTGGTGAGCGTGGGCGGCAGAGGGGGCGTCGTGGCAGAGGTGGTGGTGCCACCGGGCGTGGTTTCTGTATGTAGGCTGGCGGGGGATGAAGGGACCGCGTGCGTGGGGGCCGCCGAGGGGCTGGAGGCAGCGAGTGTGGAGGTGAGGTGGGTGGCGGCGGCCAAGGCACCGGTGGTCGGCGCGGAGGTGGGGGTGATGGTGGCCGGTGGTGTGGTCGGGTGGCCTGTACTGACCGCTGAGGACGGGGCGAGGACTGTGGATGCCTGCGCGGTGTGGGAGGTCGGCGGAGGCGGGCTTCCTGCCGATGTGGTGGCGCTGGCTGTGGAGTAGAGGGTGGAGGAAGAGGCCCCGGGCGGGCTGTGTGGTGTTGCAGGGGCGGGCGTGGTGCCCATGCTCGTGGGAGCGGCCGTGGCTGTGTGTGGAGTGGAGGCCGTGGGGGCCGGGGCCGTGACGGAGGGGGCCGGGCTGGAAGTGTCAGCGGGAGCGGTGCTCTCAGAGGTGCTGGCCGGGCTGACAGTGCCAGGGCCAGGGGCAGAGGCAGAGGCAGAGGCAGAGGCAGGGGTGGACGTGGCGTGGGTGGCAGGCAGCGTGGTAAGCGGGGCGGAAGGAGGGGGAGCGAGGGTGGCCAAAGTGGAGACGGGTCCCGTGGCCGGGGGAGGCGGAGAGGACACAAGCGGGGCGGTGGGTGGCGCGAAGGTGCTGGAGGTCACCGGAGGAGGCGAGGTGGGGGACGGTGGGGAGGAGACGGCATTGGTGTTGGTGGGAGCGAGGGAGGACGTGACGGGGGCAGGAGCAGTGAGGGCTGTCGTGAGAGCCTCTGGAGGCAGGGCGGGGGTAGGAGGCAGTGTGGTTCTCCAGGTGGATGGGGCGTGAGAGGTGGTGTCGGTCGGGCTGCCTGTGTGCGTGGTGGCTGCGGTGGAGGAGGGTGGTCCCGTGGCGGGGGTGGAGGTCGGGTAGGCATGGGTGGGAGTGGGTGGCGGGGTGGATCCCGCGGTTGTGCGCCGGGTGAGGGTGCTGCTTGCAGGCGGGGTGCTGCCCTCTGGGTGCGTGGTGCCGGGAGAGGAGCCTGCGGACGTGGCCGGAATAGTGGTGGAGGGGGACGGAGAAGGGGGGCGAGGGGTGCTGGTGAGCGTGGGCGGCAGAGGGGGCGTCGTGGCAGAGGTGGTGGTGCCACCGGGCGTGGTTTCTGTATGTAGGCTGGCGGGGGATGAAGGGACCGCGTGCGTGGGGGCCGCCGAGGGGCTGGAGGCAGCGAGTGTGGAGGTGAGGTGGGTGGCGGCGGCCAAGGCACCGGTGGTCGGCGCGGAGGTGGGGGTGATGGTGGCCGGTGGTGTGGTCGGGTGGCCTGTACTGACCGCTGAGGACGGGGCGAGGACTGTGGATGCCTGCGCGGTGTGGGAGGTCGGCGGAGGCGGGCTTCCTGCCGATGTGGTGGCGCTGGCTGTGGAGTAGAGGGTGGAGGAAGAGGCCCCGGGCGGGCTGTGTGGTGTTGCAGGGGCGGGCGTGGTGCCCATGCTCGTGGGAGCGGCCGTGGCTGTGTGTGGAGTGGAGGCCGTGGGGGCCGGGGCCGTGACGGAGGGGGCCGGGCTGGAAGTGTCAGCGGGAGCGGTGCTCTCAGAGGTGCTGGCCGGGCTGACAGTGCCAGGGCCAGGGGCAGAGGCAGAGGCAGAGGCAGAGGCAGGGGTGGACGTGGCGTGGGTGGCAGGCAGCGTGGTAAGCGGGGCGGAAGGAGGGGGAGCGAGGGTGGCCAAAGTGGAGACGGGTCCCGTGGCCGGGGGAGGCGGAGAGGACACAAGCGGGGCGGTGGGTGGCGCGAAGGTGCTGGAGGTCACCGGAGGAGGCGAGGTGGGGGACGGTGGGGAGGAGACGGCATTGGTGTTGGTGGGAGCGAGGGAGGACGTGACGGGGGCAGGAGCAGTGAGGGCTGTCGTGAGAGCCTCTGGAGGCAGGGCGGGGGTAGGAGGCAGTGTGGTTCTCCAGGTGGATGGGGCGTGAGAGGTGGTGTCGGTCGGGCTGCCTGTGTGCGTGGTGGCTGCGGTGGAGGAGGGTGGTCCCGTGGCGGGGGTGGAGGTCGGGTAGGCATGGGTGGGAGTGGGTGGCGGGGTGGATCCCGCGGTTGTGCGCCGGGTGAGGGTGCTGCTTGCAGGCGGGGTGCTGCCCTCTGGGTGCGTGGTGCCGGGAGAGGAGCCTGCGGACGTGGCCGGAATAGTGGTGGAGGGGGACGGAGAAGGGGGGCGAGGGGTGCTGGTGAGCGTGGGCGGCAGAGGGGGCGTCGTGGCAGAGGTGGTGGTGCCACCGGGCGTGGTTTCTGTATGTAGGCTGGCGGGGGATGAAGGGACCGCGTGCGTGGGGGCCGCCGAGGGGCTGGAGGCAGCGAGTGTGGAGGTGAGGTGGGTGGCGGCGGCCAAGGCACCGGTGGTCGGCGCGGAGGTGGGGGTGATGGTGGCCGGTGGTGTGGTCGGGTGGCCTGTACTGACCGCTGAGGACGGGGCGAGGACTGTGGATGCCTGCGCGGTGTGGGAGGTCGGCGGAGGCGGGCTTCCTGCCGATGTGGTGGCGCTGGCTGTGGAGTAGAGGGTGGAGGAAGAGGCCCCGGGCGGGCTGTGTGGTGTTGCAGGGGCGGGCGTGGTGCCCATGCTCGTGGGAGCGGCCGTGGCTGTGTGTGGAGTGGAGGCCGTGGGGGCCGGGGCCGTGACGGAGGGGGCCGGGCTGGAAGTGTCAGCGGGAGCGGTGCTCTCAGAGGTGCTGGCCGGGCTGACAGTGCCAGGGCCAGGGGCAGAGGCAGAGGCAGAGGCAGAGGCAGGGGTGGACGTGGCGTGGGTGGCAGGCAGCGTGGTGAGCCGGGCGGAAGGAGGGGGAGCGAGGGTGGCCAAAGTGGAGACGGGTCCCGTGGCCGGGGGAGGCGGAGAGGACACAAGCGGGGCGGTGGGTGGCGCGAAGGTGCTGGAGGTCACCGGAGGAGGCGAGGTGGGGGACGGTGGGGAGGAGACGGCATTGGTGTTGGTGGGAGCGAGGGAGGACGTGACGGGGGCAGGAGCAGTGAGGGCTGTCGTGAGAGCCTCTGGAGGCAGGGCGGGGGTAGGAGGCAGTGTGGTTCTCCAGGTGGATGGGGCGTGAGAGGTGGTGTCGGTCGGGCTGCCTGTGTGCGTGGTGGCTGCGGTGGAGGAGGGTGGTCCCGTGGCGGGGGTGGAGGTCGGGTAGGCATGGGTGGGAGTGGGTGGCGGGGTGGATCCCGCGGTTGTGCGCCGGGTGAGGGTGCTGCTTGCAGGCGGGGTGCTGCCCTCTGGGTGCGTGGTGCCGGGAGAGGAGCCTGCGGACGTGGCCGGAATAGTGGTGGAGGGGGACGGAGAAGGGGGGCGAGGGGTGCTGGTGAGCGTGGGCGGCAGAGGGGGCGTCGTGGCAGAGGTGGTGGTGCCACCGGGCGTGGTTTCTGTATGTAGGCTGGCGGGGGATGAAGGGACCGCGTGCGTGGGGGCCGCCGAGGGGCTGGAGGCAGCAAGTGTGGATGTGACTTTGCTGGTTGCGTAGGTGTTTGGAGATTGCAGCAATGTTTCAGAAATGGGTTTCAGGTAAAGGGATGTGGTCAGATTCATAGGTTTGTTTTCCATCCTCCTGGGAGCGGGCAAAGTGATTTTGTGTGTGATGACTGGCCACGCTCCTGTACCTTTCGAATGTGAGGATCTGGTCAGGGTAGTGTTGGGTACTCCTCCTTTGGGTAAAAGGTCAGTAGAGTTGGCTGTGGCCATGGGCAAAGTTCCTGTAGTGGTGGTAGGAGACAGGAATTCATTTCTAGGTCGCGTTGTCTCCATAATAGCACAAAGGTTTTTCACACCCCGTAGAACACCACCAAGCTTACTCCCACCCCATTTTCCAGATACGTATCACAAAAGGCAGGAAGTTCCATCACTTATTCCCCATCACGGGCAGTTTGGTTTTGGGGCCTTTCACATTCTGAAGGCCAACATCTGTCCACTCCTCGACGCACTCCACTGTCTCTCAAAGGGGAGTGGGGGTGCCTCGGTCCCTTGCGCACCTTGTCTGAGTGACCGACCTTCCAGCCCCAGGATGGCCTGGGCTGAGCATGTGGGTTCAGCTGAGGCTCCTGCCTCCTCCGCTGGCCACCCCATCCCTTGCTTCTGGCACACGTGCTCTTCCCTTCCCCTGCTCCCTGCCCTCTCCTCCACCAGCTGCCCAAAGTCGTTGCTCTACTGGCTCTCTGCCCACACCCTTTGGCCCACCTCTGCCCCTCTCCCTCTGACCCTTGCTGTCTGGGCTGACGCTCCTCATTGACGAGAGAACCCAGCTAAGGCCGGGCTGGGGTGGGGACACATCATGGACCCCAGGAGACCAGGGGTCAGACTGGGGAAGCCGGCATAGAGAACAGCAAAGTGGAAAACAGAGATTGAAGCCCAGACTCTACTGAGACTGGGAACAAGGAGAGAGGACCACAGTGACAGGCTGAGGGACAGGACAGACAAGGAAACTTCCAGAAAGTGGTGCCTCGGAAGGCAGGCATGAATCCCATAAGGTTTATCAATATTAATAATAAAAATAGACATATTTTCTATCACCTACTCTGTTTCATCCACAGGGTTATTAGTTTACAGATAGACATCTGTTGCTCTGTAGACATATTACAGATGGTAAGAGTGAGGGTCAGAGATCTCTGAAAGCGGGGAGGGAGTGGCCGGGATGACTCGGGAGCCACAGCGGTTGTAAGCAGGGAGCCCCGACACCTCCTGCCCACTCAGTGTCAGCCTCCTCCTCACCTGGACCCAGCACCTCTTCCCTCTGAGAGCTGGGGTTTCACTTCTCAGCCAGGGTGGGGGTGTTATGGAGGTGGAGGGGCGGAGATTATGAAGATGACTGGGCAAGAGCCCTTGGAGCCAGGAGGTGGCCCTGGAGGCAAGTGAGAGGGTGTGGACCGTGGGCCTCTGGGTTTGGAAGGTCTAGGATTGGGGGTCAGGAGCAGACACGGGGAGGCAGAGGGAAGGCGAGTGAAGAGGAATTGCAGGGTTTCCAAGGGGCAGGAGAGAGAAGGCCTGGGAACCCACACCCACTGGGTGGTCTCAGATCCACCCTTTCGGACTAATCCAGATCTCCCCACCCCGGCCCTGCCAATGACAGCTGTACCCAGAAACGTGACCGGCTGGGGGCTGGGAGACAGGGCAGAGCTGGAGGAGGGGGCACCAGGACCAAAGGCAAAGAGGCCCCAGGGAGAAGAGGTCGCCCCAGAGGCAGAGGCTGGGACTCTCAGGAGGGCAGCACTGGTGGAAATAAAGGGAGAAACAGAATCCAGGGTGGAGGGAGCACCGAGGCTGGAGGAAGTGGGACAGCAGAAGAGGAGGGAGTCTCAGAAAACTGAACCAAAGTGGGAAGAGCACTCTTCCAGAAAGAGGGTTCACCCACTGTCCTGATGCGAGAGAGCCAACGCCTGCAACCTGCTGGGTGCTGGGCGGAGAGCGGGACCAGCTGGACCCAGCTTCCCTCTCCTCCCCCACGTCACTTCTCTGTGCACACAGAGGTCTGAGAGACCCCTCCTCAGTCTCCCCTTAGGCCTCGGAGCCACCCCCGACACTCCTGCCCTGGAACATCAGGAGGGTCTCTCCAGCTCTCCGTGTACCTCACCCCCTCACCTCTGGTCCCAGGAGAGGCTGTGAGCATCCAGAGGAGGCCGAGGAGCCCGAGCAGCTGCATGGGCCTGGTACAGTGGTGGCTGAGAGCCGAGCAGACGTCAGCACAGGGGACAGCAGCAGGGAGCCAGCCACGGTGTGCGCAGCAGCACCCAGCCCAAACTGGAAGTCGTGGTTATCTACCCTGCTGGGTGTGGGGGTTACGCACAGCGTCACCTGTGCACCGCCCCACCGCACCCCTCTTCCCCCCTTCTCCCTATGTCTGACTTCATTGGTGTGGGGAGGGAAGACACAGAGAAGGTAGGACAAGCCCAGGGGGTGTCAGATGGGGAGAGCTGCTGGTGGCCCATCCCCCAGCCTGCCTGGCCCACTCGGAGCAGTTTCCAGGACCCTGCCCTTCCCCTCCTCTGCCCCCAACCAAGAGCTAGCAAAACTGGATGGAGGATACACTTGGCCAAGACCTTGGACTCTGAAGTCTGGGGCCACCTCTCACAGCCTCTCCTTCATTTCAATCCCAGCCGCAGAGGAGAGAGGTGGAACCTTTCTCTCCTTCACTGCCTCTGCTCTTCCCTCTCTCCATCCTGCCCTTAGCACAGCTCTGGGGCTGTGACCCCATATCAAAGCCGTGGGAGCAATGCTTTCTGGAAGAATTCAATCAGAAGTCATTTTAATATCTGAGGATTTGGGCCAGGTCCCAGAAAAGAAAAATATGGATGGTCAATGGAAACAATCAATTGAATGACTAGCTTTGACCCAGCAGATTAGCAACTATTAGGACATTTGAATCCTTCCAGTGTTGGGAAAGGTGTGAAGAATAAACACTCCTTATCCAGCTGGTGGGAGTGTAAGTGGGTTGGGCTTTAAAAAGGCAATTTGGTGGCATCTATTAAAATTTTAAATACACTCTCAAGGACGCAGTAATTCCACTGTTCCATCTCTGTGTTCAAGAAGCACTTCAAGGAGGCATTCATGAGGATGTTAACTGCCGTCCAGTTTATTGCAATTCCAATAGAGTTTGAAACAACCCAAATAACTGTTAATAGGAAACTAGAACGACTATGGAAAAATCACCCTATAGGCTACCATGCTCAAATCAAAATGGTACCATGGTGGAAAGACTTTCAGAATGTCTTATTGAAGGAAATCAGTAGACACAGTTTTGTTAAAGCCCACAACATATACATTTCCTGTAAATACACACACACAGACACACACAGACACACATATGCAAGTGCATTCAAAATTTGGAAAGAGGCTCACCTACCCCAACAACAGGGGTAAGGATAGCTCAGAGACGCACAGGAATGATGGTCAGGGAACTTGAGCTCTATCTGTAGTTTTTACTTTTTACTTTGACGAAGATTCTGTCCTTGACCAAACTCTAGCCAGGCTCCTCTGAGCCCTCTTCTCAAACAGGCCTCAACCTTGGTCTATAAAGACTTGAAGAAACACTAACAAGGTTTCTAACAGCTCAAAACCGCACCTCCAGGATGACCACAGCCCCCCTTAAAGTGCCTGCCTGAGAAAACTCAAGGGTGCAAGAGAACTCACTGTCTGTTCCAGCAACACATGAAGATGGGGCCCATCTCCCAGCCTCTGTGGAGGGATGGGAACCTAATTTTGATAAGTGCCACTTAGCAAGCCCAGATGGGTTTCACACCAAAACCCCTCCTCTTTTTGTAATTTTTCACCTCCCTGACTCTCCTGAGCCCCTGCTCGCCCCCCTCCCTCCTCCCTCACTCTCCATTTAAAATGCCCAGTCACCTCTGTGCAAATCCAAGTGGCGTTCAGTTCACACTGGACTCTTTTCCCTACTGTAATAGTATCTTACTGATTAAAATTTGTTCTTACCACATTAACAAGTGTCTTTCTTGGTTTATCTTTAACAACTTGGAGAATATATTATGCGTTTGGAGGTAATTAAAAAATAACTCAGAGGAGGATTCTGGGAATCTGGCCCAGTAGGACACACCAGGAGTCCATCCTCCCACCCAGACAACAATTGCACTGGCGGAATCTGTCTACTGTAACAGTTTCAGGGTCTAAGAGTCTGTTGAAGGCTTGCAACTTCCAGTGGAAGACCTGGATGGTAAACTGCAATTAATTTTGGTCATCTTCGGCTTGTAGCACAGTAGCAGCTACCGTCCAACACCCACAGCCACATGGCCGGCAGCATTGCGTGTATTCCTGGAGCAGCTTGCACACTGCTTGTAGGAGCTAGGCTGGCACAATGGACCATGTGCTCAAATATCAGGAATCTGTGCTCCCATCAGTGAGTGCCGCTTCTGCTCAGGAAGGTGCAGGAGAAGAGGCACAGAGCCATTGTTATTGCAGCTCTCCCACATTCTTTCAAGACCCTGCCCCTCCCCCTGAAAGGACTTCTGGAGCATTTAAAGGGCCAGTGCCCTTCGCCCCTTTCATTTTTTTGCATTTTCCCTTTTTGGGAGTAAGACATTAAAGACTAGAAGATTCAAAACAACCACATATATAGGGAAAATTAGAAGTGACTGTGCATGCCCAGGGAGAGGATTAGAAAAGACCCGAGAAGACCTTCGTTTACACGTCATGCTGCTCTTTGGCACACAGACGGGCTGCAATAGTCAAATAAATAAATAAACAAAAGCAATAACAGAAAACAGCAAACCCTGGGGAAGGATGAGAATCTGATTTCCAGAATTACCACACTATTAGATTCAAAGGTTCAGTGTTCAACAAAAAATCACAAAGCATGCAAAGAAACAGAAAAGTACTGTTCATTCAAGGAAAAAACATAAATCAACAGAAACTGTCCCGGAAGAAAACCTAATGGCAGATATACTAGACAAAGACATTAGAACAACTGACTTAAAGATGCTCAAAGAACTACAGGAAGAAGTGAGGAGAGTCCAGAAAATGGTGTGTGAACAAAATGGAAATATCAATAAAGAAACAGAAAACCTAAAGAGAAACCAAGAAGAAATTCTGGAGCTGAACAGTCCAATAACTGAAATAAAAAATTCACTAGAGGGATTCAAAGGCAGATTTGAGCAGGCAGAAGAAAGGATCTTCAAACTTGAAGATAGGACAATGGGAATTACTGAGTCTGAGAAAAAGGAAGAAAACAACATTGAAGAAAAGTGAGCAGAGCCTAAGGGACCTGTGGGACACCATCAAGCAGACCAGCATACATATTGTGGAAGTCCCAGAAGAGGAAAGAGAGAATGGGCAGTGAGAATATTTGAAGAAATACTGGTGAAAACTTCCCAAATTTGATGAAAGACAGGAATATAAACATCCAAGAAGCTCAACAAACTCCAAACAAGATAAACTCAAAGAGACCCACACTGAGACACACCATAATCAAAATTTCAACAGCCAAATCCAAAGAGAGAATCTTGAAAGTAGCGAGAGAGAAGCCAGTTGTCACACATAAGATGTCCTCCATAAGATCATCAGCAGATTTCTCATCAGAAACATTGGAGGCTAGAAGACAGTGGGCTAACAGAGTCAAAGGGTTAAAAGGAAAACACCATCAACCAAGATTCCTACATCTAGCAAAACTGTTCTTTGAATGTAAGGGAGAAACTAAGACATTCCCAGATAAACAAAAGCTGAGGAAGTTAGTGACCACTAGACCTGCCCTGCAGGAAATGCTCAAAGGATTCCTGCAAGGTGAAGTGAAAGGACAATAGAGAGTAACTCGAAGCTATATGGAATAATAAAGATCTCAATAAATGTAGATACTTGGGCGATTATAAAAGCTAGCATTATTGTGACAATCGTTTGTAACTACTTTTTGGTTTCTACATGATTTAAGAAACTGATACACTCGTAATTGGGGTTTTTTCTTTAAAGGTAAAAACTAGTATTACTGTAACTGTGGTTTGAAACTCCAAATCTTTTCTACATAATTTAAGAGACATGCATTTAAAAGAAATTTTAGTTTATGTTTTGCGGCACACAATGTATAAAGATGTAATTTTGTGATATCAACAACGGAAAAGAGGTGGGGAGGGACCTGTAAAAGAGCAGTGTTTTTGAATGTGATCGAAGTTAGGCTGGTATAAATTCAAATGAGAGTGTTATCACTTTAGGATGTTAGATGTAAATTTATGGTAAATAAATAGAAAAAAGATAGCTGTAAAATATACAGAAAAGGAAATTAAGAAGCAATTTAAACATTTTGCTACCAAAAAAATCTTTTTTCACTCCAATCATTGGTGTTTAAGTTTCATTACACCACATTCTCACAAGTCCTAGGTGGTCTGGGAAGGTCATATTACCACACTGAGCAGATGAGGAATAAAGAAATATATCAACTAAACACACACAAAAAAATTCAGCAATGCAGGAAATTAGGGACAAGTAAGCTCTGCAGCATATAGAGAGCAAAAACAACAATGACAGAAATAAGTCCCTCCTTATCATTAATTACTTTAAATGTAAATTGATAAAACTCTCTAACCAAGAGACAGAGATTAGCAGAATGGATAAAACACATGATCCAGGTATATACCGTCTACAAGAGACTCACTTGAGATTCAAAGAGACAAACAGGCTGAAAGTGAAAGGATGGAAAAGGATTCCATGCAAATAGTAACCAAAAGAAAGCAGGAGTGTCTATA
Source organism: Equus przewalskii (assembly GCF_037783145.1). NCBI lineage: Eukaryota > Metazoa > Chordata > Mammalia > Perissodactyla > Equidae > Equus > Equus przewalskii. The sequence goes on along the minus strand of NC_091842.1, from coordinate 8,875,403 downwards.
CTAATCCTAGACAAAATAGAATTTAAATCAAAAAAGATTACAAGAGACAAACAAGGGCATTATATATATTAATAAAAGTTTCAACACAGAAGTCAAAATATGATGTACACCTGAAATTTATATAATGTCATAAACCAATGTTACCTCAATAAAAAATAAAAGGTTCAATACAGCAAGGAGATATAGCAATTATTAACATTTATGCACCTAACGACCAGAAAACTATAGGAAGCAAAAACTGACAGAATTGAAGAGACAAATAGACAGTTCTACAGCAATAGTTGGAGACTTCAATACCCTACTTACGATGATGGATAGAACCAGACAGAAGATAAATAAGGAAATGTAAGACTTCAACAACACAATACACTGACTAGACCTGATACACGCGTCCAGAACACTCTCCCCAACAACAGCATACACGTTCTCCTCAAGTGCACAGGGGACATTTCCAGGATAGGCCATTTCTTAGGCCACAAATTAAGTCTCAGTAAAATTTAAAAGATAGATATTGGGCCTGGCCCCGTGGCCGAGTGGTTAAGTTCACGCACTCCGCTGCAGGCGGCCATGTGTTTCATTGGTTCGAATCCTGGGCGCGGACATGGCACAGCTCATCAAACCACGCTGAGGCAGCGTCCCACATGCCACAACTTGAAGGACCCACAACGAAGAATATACAGCTATGTACCGGAGGGGCTTTGGGGAGAAAAAGGAAAAAATAAAATCTTTAAAAGATAGATATCATGCAGAGTATCTTCTTTAACCACAACAGGATGAAGTTATAAATTACTGACAAAAAGAAAAGCAGAAAAATTCAAAAAATTGTGGAAATTAAACAATACACTTTTTCTTCATTTTTTTTTGAGTTATTGATAGGTTACAATCTTGTGAAATTTCAGTTGTACATTAATGTTTGTCAGTCATGTTGTAGGTGCACCACTTCACCCTTTGTGCCCACCCCCCACCCCACCTTTCCCCTGGTACCCACTAAACTGTTCTTGGTCCATAATTTTAAATTCCTCATATGAGTGGAGTCATACACAGATTATCTTTCTCTCGCTGGCTTATTTCACTTAACATAATTCTCTCAAGGTCCATCCATGTTATTGCAAATGGAACAATTTTGTTCTGTTTTGCAGCTGAGTAGTATTCCATTGCATATATGTACCACATCTTCTTTATCCAATCGTCTGTTGCTGGACAGTTAGGTTGCTTCCACGTCTTGGCTATTGTAAACAGTGCTGCAATAAACATTGGGGTGCACAGGACTTTTGGGATTGCTGACTTCAGGCTCTTTGGATAAATACCCAGTAGTGGGATGGCTGGATCGTATGGTAGTTCTATTTTTAGTTTTTTGAGGAATCTCCATACTGTTTTCCATAGTGGCTGCACCAGTTTGCATTCCCACCAGCAGTGTAGGAGGGTTCCTTTTTCTCCGCAACCTCTCCAACATTTGTTGCTATTAGTTTTAGATATTTTTGTCATTCTAACGGGTGTAAGGTGATATCTTAGTGTAGTTTTGATTTGCATTTCCCTGATGATCAGCGATGATGAGCATCTTTTCATGTGCCTATTGGCCATCAGTATATCTTCTTTGGAGAAATGTCTGTTCATGTCTCCAGCCCATTTTTTGATTGGGTTGTTTGATGTTTTGTGGTTGAGTTGTGAGAGTTCTTTATATATTATGGATATTAAGCCTTTGTCAGATATATGACTTGCAAATATTTTTTCCCAGTTAGTGGGTTGCTTTTTTGTTTCAATCCTGTTTTCATTTGCCTTGAAGAAGCTCTTTAATCTGACGAAGTCCCATTTGTTTATTCTTTCTATTGTTTCCCTTCTCTGAGAAGGCATGGTGTCCAAAAAGATCCTTTTAATACTGATGTCAAAGAGTGTACTGCCTACGTTTTCTTCCAGAAGCCTTATGGTTTCAGGTCTCACCTTTAGGTCTTTAATCCATTTTGAGTTTATTTTGGTGAATGGTGAAAAAGAATGGTCAATTTTCATTCTTTTACATGTGGCTGTCCAGTTTTCCCAGCACCATTTGTTGAAAAGACTTTCTTTTCTCCATTGTATGCCCTCAGCTCCTTTGTCAAAGATAAGCTGTCCATAGATGTGTGGTTTTATTTCTGGGCTTTCAATTCTGTTCCATTGATCTGTGCACCTGTTTTTGTACCAGTACCATGCTGTTTTGATTACTGTAGCTTTGTAGTATGTTTTGAAGTCAGGGATTGTGATGCCTCCCGTTTTGTTCTTTTTTCTCAGGATTGCTTTAGAAATTCGGGGCCTTTTGTTGCCCCATATGAATTTTAGGATTCTTTGTTCTAATTCTGTAAAGAATGTCATTGGGATTCTGATTGGGATGGCGTTGAATCTGTAGATTGCTTTAGGTAGAATGGACATTTTAATTATGTTTATTCTTCCAGTGCATGTACATGGAATGTCTTTCCATCTTCTTATGTCGTCATCCAATTCTCTCAGAAAGGCCTTGTAATTTTCATTATATAGGTCCTTCACTTCCTTAGTTAAATTCACCCCAAGGTATTTTATTCTTTTTGTTGCGATTGTGAATGGTATTGTATTCTTGAGTTCTTTTTCTGTTGGTTCATTACTGGAGTATAGAAATGCTACTAATTTATGCAAATTGATTTTATACCCCGCAACTTTGCTGTAGTTGTTGATTACTTCTAAGAGTTTTCCAATGGATTCTTTGGGGTTTTCTATATATAAGATCATGTCGTCTGCAAACAGTGAGAGTTTCACTTCTTCCCTCCATATTTGGATTCCTTTTATTCCTTTTTCTTGGCTGATTGCTCTGGCCAGGACCTCCAGTACCATGTTAAATAAGAGTGGTGATAGAGGGCATCCTTGTCTCATTCCTGTTTTCAGGGGGATGGCGTTCAGTTTTTGCCCATTGAGTATGATGTTGGCTATGTGTTTGTCGTATATGGCCTTTATTATGTTGAGGTAGTTCCCTTCTATGCCCATTTTGTTCAGAGTTTTTATCATAAATGGCTGTTGGATCTTGTCAAATGCCTTCTCTGCATCTATTGAGATGATCATGTGGTTTTTATTCCTCAGTTTGTTGATGTGGTGTATCACATTGATTGATTTGCGGATGTTGAACCATCCCTGTGTCCCTGGTATGAATCCCACCTGATCCTGATTAAACAATACACTTTTAAGCACCCAGTGGATCAAAGAAGAAATCACAAGGGAAAACTCAGAAAATACTGATAGACGTAAACAAAAAGACAATGTACCAAAACTTAGGGGATGCAGCAAATGTGGTGCTAAAGAACAAATTTATAGCTATGAACTCATTAAAAATAAGAAATATCTTAAATCAACAACCTAACTTTACAACTTAAAGAACTAGAAAAAAAAATAAAAAGAACAAGCTAAATCCAAAGCTAGCCGAAGGAAGGAAATAATAAAGATTAGAGCAGAGTAAATGAAATAGAAAATAGAAAAACAATAGAGAAAATCAACAAAACCAATAGTTGGTTCTTTGGAAAAATCAACAAAATTGACAAGCCTTTAGCTAAATGGACTGAAAACAAATGGAAACAATGGGCAGCTCCAGTGGCCTGGTGGTCAAGTTTGGTGCACTCCACTTCGGCGGCCCAGGTTCACTCCCAGGTGCGACCCCACACCACTGATCTGTCAGTGGCGGTGCTGTGGCGGCAGCTCACAGACAAAAAGAGGAAGATTGGTAATAGATGCTAACTCAGGGCAAATCTTCCTCAGAAAAAGAAGAGAGAGAGAAGACTGAAATTACTAATATCAGAAACTGGGGACATGACTACTGATATTACAGAAATGAAAAGGATTTATAAGAATTTTATGAACAACTGTATATCAGCAAATTGGACAACGTAGATGAAATGGACAAATTTCTAGATACTCAGAACCTACCTAGGTGAAACTGTGAATAGAAAATCTTCGGGCTGGCCCTGTGGCCATGTGGTTACGTTCGCTAGCTCCGCTGCAGGTGGCCCAGTGTTTCGTTGGTTCGAATCCTGGGCGCGGACATGGCACTGCTCATCACACCATGCTGAGGCAGCATCCCACATGCCACAACTAGAAGGACCCACAACGAAGAATACACAACTATGTCCTGGGGGACTTTGGGGAGAAAAAGGAAAAAACTAAAATCTTTATAAAAACAAAAGAAAAAAGAAAATCTGAGGAGACCTATGACTAGTAAAGAGATTGGATGAGTAATCAAAAATCTCCCAACAAAGAAAACTCTTATACCTGATGATTTCACATTTAAATAAGAACTAATATCAATCCTTCTTAAACTTTTCCAAAAAAATTGAATAGGAGAGAGCACTTACTAACTCATTCTGTGAGGCCAGTATTACCCTGATACCAAAGACAATACAAGAGAAGAAAACTACCCCTGGAGTGCAGGAACGGTTCAACATACAAAAATTGACCAATGTAATACACCACAGCAACAGAATGAAGGGAAAAAAAACACCTGATCATCTCAATTGATGAAATCGAGAAAAAGCACTTGACAAAATTCAACACCCTTCCGGGATAAAAACAATCAACAATTAGGAATGGAAGGAAAATACCCCAACATAATAAAAACCATACAGAAAAACCACAGCAAACATCATACTCAGTGGTGAAAGACTGAAAGTGTTTCCTCTAAGATCAGGAACAAGACAAGGATGCCTTTCACCACTTCTAGTCAACAGAGTACTGGAAGTTCTAGCCAGAGAAATTAGGCAAGAAAAAGAAATCAAAGACATCCAAATTGGAAAGAAAGTAAAATTATCTCTGTTTGTAGTAATAGATAATATAGCATAATTAATATGTATCATATATTATACATATTATATATGATGTTACATGTAGAAAACTCTAAGATTCCACAAAAAGCTGTTAAAACTACTATATGGGGGCTGGCCCCTTGGCCGAGTGGTTAAGTTCGCGCGCTCCGCTGCAGGCGGCCCAGTGTTTCGTTGGTTTGAATCCTGGGCGCAGACATGGCACTGCTCATCAGACCATGCTGAGGCAGCATCCCACATGCCACAACTAGAAGGACCCACAACGAAGAATATACAACTATGTACCGGGGGGCTTTGGGGAGAAAAAGGAAAAAAATAAAATCTTTAAAAAAAAAAAAACTACTATATGAATTCAGCAAAGTAGCAGGATACAAAGTCAACACAAAAAAATATCGTTGCATTTCTATACACTAATAATGAACCAACTGAAAAGGAAATTATAAAAACAATTTCATTTACAATAACATTGAAAAGAATAAAATATTTAGGAATTAACTTAACCAAAGAGGTGAAAGACTTGTACAAGAAGAAATACAAAACATTACTGAAAGAAATTTTAAAACACATAATAAATGGAAACATATCCCATGTTCACAGATTGGAAGACCTAAAATTGTTGAAATGTCAATACTACACAAAGCGATCTACACATTCACTGCAGTCCCCATCAAAATGCAATGACATTTTTTGCAGAAATAGAAAAACCCATGCTAAAATTCATATGGAATATGAAGGGATTCTGAATAGCCAAATCAATCCTGAAAAACAAGATCAAAACTGGAGGACTCACACTCCCTCATTTCAAAACTTACTACAAAGCCACAGTCATCAAAACAGTGTGGTCCTGGCATAAACAGATACATAGAGCGATGGAACAGAGAGCCCAGAAATAAACCCTCATATATATGGTCAAACGATTTTTGACAAGACTGGCAAGATCATTCGCTGGGGAAAGAATAGTCTTTTCAACAAGTAGTACTGAGAAAACTGGATATCTACATGCAAAGAATGAAGTTGAACCCTTGCCTAACACCATATACAAAAATTAACTCAAACTGGATCAAGGTCCTCAAACAACAAAACTCTTTTAGAAAACATGGGGCAAAAGCTTCATGACATTGGATTTGGCAATGATTTCTTGGATATGACATCAAAGACATAGGTACCAAAAGAAAAACTAAAGAAACTGGACTTCATGAAAATTTTTAAAATTTGTGTATCAGAAGACACTAACAGGAGAATAAAAAGGCAACCCAGAGAATGGGAGAAAATATTTGCAAAGCATATATCTGAAAAGGGATGAATGTCCCGAATATATAGAGAACTCCTAAAACTCAACAACAAATAAGCAGACAACCCAGTTCAAAAATGGACAAAAGACTTGAATAGACATTTCCCCAAAGAAAATGTAGGAAATGCCAAGAACCAGATGAAACGATGCTCAGCCATCTGGGGGATACATCGTACTGCCCTGGCCTCAGAGGGTGTGTGGTCAAGCTGGGGAAGTGGACAAAGGAATCAAAAGATAAAGCATCCAGAGGAGGTGGAGCCCAGAGCCAGAAAGTGACATAGCAGGTGCGGCTCAGGAGAGAGCGCCAACAGAGGGCTGGGCCATTCTTGTGGTCCTCCACTTTGATTGCTTAACACATTGGACCAGTTGACACAGCATTAAAATATTTGCTTTGAAAGAGCTTTGTTGTTGTTTTTCAGAGGAGTCTCTGTGGGACTGGGGCTATGTAGTCAAGCACCAGGGCTGACCAAGATGCTGGCAACAAAGCACGAAATGCCAGTCACAGTGCTGGGGACACAGATGTGAATGGACTCCTGTGGTAATGGACACCTGGCTCCTGGGAAGATGGATCCCAAGGCAACTTCAGATCTTTGATTCCTCTCCATCTGCTTTTTTAACGTCATCTCCCTCTACTGCCCAAACTTCCTTCTGCTCCTGCCAACAGGCCTCCTCGCCTCAGGCTTTCCTACCTGCAAGCCTTTACCTGAGCTGTTTGCTATACCAGGAAGGCCCCCTGCATCTCCCATTCTCTTTCTCTCAGCCTGTGAAAATCCTACCCATCCTTTACTGCTTTGCTCCTTTCTCCCCTCCACCAAGAAGCCCTGTGCGATCAGGAAGTGACCTCTCCCACATCTGAAATGTAATAGCACTTAATACCTCTCCCACGGCACTTAATTATGTTTTAGTGGCAGGTATTACAGTCATTTCAATGCCTGCCCAGAATGAGGAGGGGAAGGTAATACCTTTGCATTCCGAACTAGGGCAGTGGCCTCTTTGCCTCCAGAGCCAGGGGAGGCCTCACCTTGCTCAGGGAGGAGATGGTCAAGCTAAGACTGCTGGAGTCCTCTTGCTGCTGTCCAAGAATGCCCCACCCCCACATGGGGGTCCATCTTCGTGGCGAAGCTGAAGGGGATGGAAGGAGACAGCAGCAAGCACCTCAGCTGCTTACCCCACTGTGCTACACTGGGGCTGGAAACCACTGCTGTAAGTGTCAGATACAGCCTTTCTGTAGGCTATCCACGGACAGCCAAGACCAAGAGGTGGCTCCAGAAATGAATGTGGTCCCAGCTCAAATTTGAGATGGGCAAGAGGGCTGCTAGGGGGAAGAAAGGGGCAGAGGTGGGACGACTGGGGACTGAGGATGGAGAGGTTGGCCCAATCATCAGTGATACCCACCAGTGGGTGCTTTCCCAGCACCTCACTCCACAGGCCAGGTGACATTAAAGTGGGCTTCGTGGGGGGACAAGGAAGAGCACTGCCTTCTCTCCAAGGTTCCACCATTGTCACAGGTACCTGGGGGAAGATGTGAATCCAGGAAAGCAGTCTGGGACCATCCCCCAAATGTCAAGGATTAAGGACAACATGTTGAAGACAAGGCCAGGGAATAGGAATGAGTCAGGGGAGGCTGCAAACATTAGGCTAGTGTGCTCGTCATCCTCTCCGCTGTATCATGTTCTGAACTGTGGTTCAGTTGTCACTGATGCTGTCAGGTGGTGAGAGTTGAGCTGTTGACTAGAGCTGCCTCTGAAGTCATGGTGAGTAGGGTAGGGGACGACAATGTGCATGATGGCAGATAGTAGGCTCATACTTGGCTTTGGGACAAGTGGAAGTCAACGACATTCAGTATGTCAGTCAGGAGATGTCAGGTTATACTGAGGTAACAAACAATCCTAAAGGCTCAGTAGCTTACAACAGTAGAAGTTTATTTCTCATTCATGCCAGTTGCCCATATCAAGATCCATGCTCTCCTCTATGTCATCTTCACTGGGTGACCCAGGCTGATGAAGCACCTCCTATCTGGGACATTGCCAGTCTCATGGCAGTGAGAAATGACAGGTGGCAAAACCATGAGCTGGCTCTTAATGCTTCTTTCCAGAGATGACATGTGTCCCTTCCAACCACCTTTTGTTGGCCAAAGCAAGTCACATGATTGACCCTGAGTTGGACAAGACATGGATGTAAAATTCTTCATCAGGAGAAGCACCACAAGTCTGACACCAAGCTTGATATCATTGGGGCAGGGAGCTATAATTCGCCACAGGGAGGGAAAGCAAATATGTATGTTGAGCAATACCACAACCTACCACAGCTGGGATCCCAGCAGTGGTTATGGTTTATGCTCATCAAGATCCCATCAGTGGAAAGCGATTCCTTGCTCATGGATTGGAAGAATAAACCTAGTTAAAATTTCCATACTACCCAAAGCAATCTACAGATTCAAGGCAATCCCTATCTTAATCCCAATGACATTCTTCACGGAAATAGAGCAAAGAATCCTAAAATTCATATGGGGCAATCAAAGACCCCAAATTGCTAAGGCAATCCTGAGAAAAAAGGACAAAGCTGGAGGTATCACAATCCCTGACTTCAAAATGTACTACAAAGCCATAGTAATCAAAAAGGCGTGGTACTGCCACAAGAACAGGCACACAGATCAATGGAACAGAACTGAAAGCCCAGAAATAAAACCACGCTTCTATGGACAGTTAATCGTCGACAAGGGTGCCAAGAACATACAAAGGAGAAAAGACAGTCTCTTCAATAAATCATGTTGGGAAAATTGGACAGCTACATGCAAAAGAATGAAGGTAGACCACTACCTCATGGCATACACAAAAATAAACTCAAAATGAATCAAAGACTTGAAGATACGACCTGAAACTATAAAACTCCTGGAAGATAATATTGGCAGTACGCTCTTTGACATCTAACTAAAAAGGGTCTTTTCAAACACCATGTCCTCTCAGCAAGGGAAACAAAAGAAAAAATAAACAAGTACGAATTCATCAGACTAAAGAGCTTCTACAACGCAAAAGAACCTAGGATCAAAACCAAGAGACAACCCACCACTTGGGAGAAAATATTTGCAAATGATATATCTGACAAGGGGTTAATCTCCATAATATATAAGGAATTCACACAAATGAACAATAAAAAAGCAAACAACCCAATCAAAAAGTGGGCAGAGGAGATGAACAGACATTTTTCCAAAGAAGATATACAGATGGCCAATAAACACATAAAAAGATGTTCAACATCACTAATCATCAGGGAAATGCAAATCAAAACTACACTAAGACACCCCCTTACGCCTGTTAAAATGGCTATAATCACTAAGACTAAAAACAACAAATGTTGGAGAGGGTGTGGAGAGAAGGGAACCCTCACACACTGCTCGTGGGAATGCAAACTGGTGCCATCACTATGGAGAACAGTATGGAGATTCCTCAAAAAACTGAAAACAGGCCTACCATATGACCCAGCTATCCTACTACTGGGTATCTACCCAAACAATTTGAAATCAATAACCCAAAGTAACATATGCACCCCTATGTTCATTGCAGCACTATTCACAATAGCCAAGACATGGAAGCAACCCAAGTGCTCATTGACCGATGATTGGATAAAGAAGATGTGGTGTATATATACAATGGAATACTACTCAGCCATCAAAAAAGACAAAATCATCCCAAAATAACATGGAAGGACCTAGAAGGAATTAGGCTAAGCGAAATAAGCCAGACTGAGAAAGACAAACACCATATGATTTCACTCATATGTGGAATATAACCAAGTACTTGGACAAAGATAACAGTTCAATGGTTACCGGGGGTTGGGGGGCACTGGGGGTGAAAGGGAGCACCTATTGGTGAAAGTCAAGAAATAATATACAACTGAAATTTCACATTGATGTAAACTATTAGGAACTCGATAAAAAAATAATTGAAGAGGAAAAAATATCCCATCAGTGACACTGGCAAGCAGGATGGAACACCTGTCGGGTCTTTGTGTGCTTGTCAGAGCTGTGCTAGTGGGGAGGATCCCTGTGATGGTGGCATTAGGAGGATCAATTGGGGTGTTGGCGGGCTCAACCCCAGTAGTCAAGCATGCTGGAGAACTACCCATTGTTGGAGGGGAAACTCCTATACTGGAGACACTAGACACTGCAGTTACGTTAGAAAAGGGAGGAGAGGTCCCCCAGAACTGAGATTTGGCAACATACTCATGGAGGTATTGGCAGTGATCACTATCAATGAGAAGGACGTGCCTTCAACACTGCGTCCTGCGTCAGTAGGTGGAGTGATGTGAGAAGCTGGGATGGTAACCCCTGGGCTCATTTCTGGACACTTTGTGGAAGAGATAAGACAGTAATGGAAGGGATTTTTGTACTGGTGGGAGATGGTAGAACATGAACTTTCACATCTTAAAATCAGGAAGTAGGGTAATATGGAGGATAAGAAGCAATTCACAGAGAAATACATACAGCACTTCTCCATTCGTATGAATTTTTAAAGGCTAAACAATATTTTGGTTCAGATTCCATATATGTCTCATAATGCCATAAAGAAAATCAAGGTGATTACTGATATAAAATTCAGGATAGCAGTTATGAAAGAAAGCAGTGTGTGCAATTGGTGAGGGGCATCTAGGCATTTCTAAAGTACGTGACGTTCAATTTCCTAAGCTGGGTAGCGGATACATGGATGTTCTTTTATTGTTGTCCTTTAATTGTGTGTGTGTGTCTTTTCCACACTTTTGTATGCACACTATGTTTCTCCAAAAAAATAAGAGAATAGACTGTAACATATCACATTCTCAATAATAAAATATTCAGGCTATTTTTATTGAAATCAGAAACAGGACAGAGATGCTCGCTATTGCCATTATTATTTCAACATTGTTTTGGGAGTTTTAGCTAGTGTAATAAGGCAAAAAATAAAAAGAAATTCTTGGCATAAACAATAGAAAAAAGTTTAATGTCCCAATTTTTGCCAACTAAATTGTTGTATAATTAGAAAATTCAATGATGCTAGTAGGGAAAAGAAAACTACTATACTAATGAGAGGCCTTGATAAGGTGGGCTGGATATAATATAAAACAAATAATTATCTCCATTCTAGAAATAAACAGCTAGAAAAAGAAATTGGAAGAAGTGTTCCATTCACAATGGAAACTCAAGTGGAAAAATATTTAGGAACAAATTTAATAAAAAAGAACATATCTTGTATGAGGAAATCTATAAGACTTTATTCAAGGGCATAAAGCAAGATATAAATAAATGGAAAGGATGTGTCAAGTTCTTGAGTATAAAGATTTTTGCAACAAAAAAAAGTCAAGTCCCCCAAAATTAATGTATACATTTAATACAATTTTAATTAAGATCCCAACAGGGTTGAATTTTTTTTTTGGATACAATTACCTTAAAGTTCCTGTAGATGAATAAATGTTTAAGAATGTACTAGAAAATTGTGAGAAGGCTCACTTTGTCATATACTAAGATATGCTATAAAGCTACTGCAATCCAAACACTATAGTGTTGCCATAAGAATAAGCAACAGATCCATGAAACAAAATGGAAAAGCCAGAAATAAATCCATTTAATATACAATAGAAGTGGAATTTAATTCAGATGAAAGAATGGTTTATTTAATAACACAACTGACTGTCCACATTGCAGGAAATAAAGTTAGATCTTTGTCTTACATTAAATTTTAAAGCAAATTAAATCAAAGACAGAAGAAAAAAACTAAGTTCTAGAGGAAAATTTAGGAGACTATGTGTTTAACTTGCGCGCTGAAGAAACTATTTTAATCAAAATGAGAAACCCAAAAGCTATAAAAAACAGAATTCAACATAACCTACTACCTATATTAAAAAAGTAACATTTTTGTGAGGGAAAGGTACCAAAACAATACAAAGTAGACAAAGAATAGATTGGGGAAAATTATTCGCAATGTGAATGACAGATAATGGGTTAATATCTGTCATACATAAAGAGCTTTTACAAATTTATATTTAAAAAACAAATTGTTCAACCCTATCCTCATGGACACTATATTTTTAATGTTTCCAAAGATACTTTGAGGATTGACAGTGTGCTCTTGTGGGTTATTGAAATATCCTGTAGTATGTTTGTTTTCTTTTGTTTTTATTGAGATATAATTGACATAACATTATGTTAGTCTCAGATATACAACATAATGATTCAATATATGTATATACTGTGAAATGATCACCACAATAACCTAGTTAACATCCATCATCTGACATAGCTACACATTGTTTTTCTTGTGATGAGAACTTCTCAGATTTACTCTTAGCAACTTTCAGTTATACAATACAGTATTGTTAACTAAAGTCACCACGTTGTACATTACATCCCCATTACTTATTTATTTTATAACTGGAAGTTTGTACCATTTGACAACCTTCACCCATTTCACCCACCCTCCACCCCCCACCTCTAGCAACCATGAATCTATTCTCCATATCAATGAGTTCAGTTTGGGGGTTTTTTAGATTCCACACATAAGTGAGATCATATAGTACTTGTCTTTCTCCTCCGAGTTATTTCATTGAGCGTGCCCTCAAGTCCATCCGTGGTGTGACAAATGGCAGGATATCCTCCATTTTAATGGCTGAATGATGTGCATTGTGTGTGTGTGTATATATATATACACACACACACCACATCTTTATCCATTCATCCATGGATGGACACAGGTTGTTTTCATGCCTTGGCTGTTGTAAATAGTGCTGCAATGAACACAGGGGTACAGACATCTTTTCGAGTTAGTGTTTTTGTTTGCTTTGTAAACTTCCAGAAGCAGGATTGCTGGATCATATGGTAGTTCTATTTTTAATTTTTTGAGGAACCTCCGTACTGTTTTCCATAGCAGCTGCACCAGTTTACATTCCCACCAACAGTGCACAGGGGTTCCCTTTCCTCCACGTCCTCACCAACACTCGTTATTTCTTGTCTTTTTGATACTAGTCGTTCCAACAGGTGCGAAGTGAGATTTCATTTTGGTTTTCATTTGCATTAGTGATGTTGAGCACCTTTTCATGTACCTGTTGGCTATCTGTATGTTTGTAGTATGTTTACCCATTTTATATGGGTAAAATGTTTTTCAGTCTATTTTCTGAAACTTCTGTTTCTGTTTCGTGAAGTTTGTTGCATGTGAAATTTTTTTCCATTTCATCTCTCTCTCCGTCTCCATCTCCCTTCCCTTCCTTTCCCCACGCCCCTCCTTCCTTGTTTGTTTCATGTCTGCATAGTGACTCCCAGGATAAAATCAAGCGCTTAGCTCACACTGTTCCAGGACCGAAGATCACAAAGGGGCATTTCAAGTGGCAGCTGGTTTTGTTATAACTTTCTTATTGGCAGTTTCGTTTTATCACCACTGCTTTAACGCAGTTTCTATAAATTCGTTATAGGTTTCATGGTTTAATGGAAACACTCTAGCTTGAGAAAAGGAAGTAGGGGAAGGGAGGAGAAAGGGCTTGTTCGTTTCCGTTTGCAATATGACTTAATATGCTATGCTTTCTGATTCTAATGAGGACAAACACCATAACAAATGTAACTGTGGGATTTATCCTGTTAGGAGGAATGTTCACAATAAGTTAGAGAAATGAATGCCACCATTTATGGATTTATGGGGTTTTTTAAAAACTCACAGAAAGCCTGTGCAAACATTTCTCATGCAGTAATTGATTTATGAGGATTGCGTACAAGGAAGCCCAAGTCAGCTTGACGATTTTTCTAAAGGCTCAACAAAGGGATATCAATCAGAGAGACCGAATCTCACCTTTTCCTGACATTATTTCTTCTCTCTTACCCAACCTTCTTCCTGGCATCTGGTGTATCGGGAAGTGCTGTGAACACTGGCCTACCCCACACAGCCTGTCCGGGAGCAACTATGGCTTCCCTATAAATACTGAGGGTAGCATTGGCCTGCTCCTTATAGTGCCAACAGAATATTGACAGTAAACACTCACTGAAAACGTGATGGCAGCTTTGGACCAAAACTAATGGAACTGAAAGCACCATTTGCCAAATAGCAGAGGCCATAAGCAGCCACTCAGTTTTTAGTTCCTGTTAATTATAGTCTTCCTGCTTCCAAAGCCTTGGATTTGATTTTTTGTCCTCTGGTTGGAAAAGTTACTTTTGTAAAAGTACGTATTTATAAGTATAAGTTTTCTCTTGGGTTTTTTAATTTTTTGGGTTGTGTAAGAAATTGGTGCACAGTTCACCTTTTGGCTTTGGAGAACCTCAGTTCTTGCTGAGTTTTTGAGGGGCGGGTGAGGGGAGTCAACACTGATATCTAAATCAACCTCCAACTCAAAGCACGCTAGTGACCACGCTAGTGAAGGCTTTTGCCCCCAAACCTCAGGAACATTTTAGGAAACAAAACTGATTTTCCCCTGTTGGTGATCTTAATGAATGTGCTTAGGAGTTTTATTTTAATAGTTCTATTCCTTAACTTCAGTCTTAAGTATCTATAGCACGACTGGTCTTAGTGAATTTGTTGAAGCGTGCATTTTATTCAAAAGTAGAATTTAAGATCAGATATATACTATACACATAGATAACTAGAAAACTTGGTTTGTAGTACACAATGTCAGATCACTAAATAACTGTTATAGGCAGCATTTGGGTAACATTTTTCATTCCTGGGTATTGCTTTTACAATGTACTTCTACTTTTATGACATGAGTGGATGCCATATTTTTTTAAACATTACCAGATCTGGTACTATTGTTGTGATTTATATTACAGGGAACTTAGCTTAACAGGTTTAAAATAAAACATTGTCGATTGGACTGTTAAAAACGAATCACTTCTCAAGCTCACATGAAACATTCACCAAGATAAACCACATTCTGGGCCATAAAACACACCTTAAGAAACTTAGAAGAAGAGAAGGCATACAGTGTCTCCTCTCAGACCACAATGGAATTAAATTAGAAATAAATAATAGAAAGACAACCGGGCAAATAACAAAATATGTGGAGACTAAACAACAACACACTTCTAAATAACGCATAAGTCAAAGAAGAAATCTCAAGTGAAATTTAATAGAAGGTAGGGGCCGGCCTCGTGGCCGAGGGGTTAGGTTCGCACGCTCTGCTGCAGCAGCCCAGGGTTTCGCCAGTTCGAATCCTGGGTACGGACATGGCACCACTCATCAAGCCATGCTGAGACGGTGTCCCACGTGCCGCAACTAGAAGGACCCACAATAAGAATGTGCAACTATGTACCGGGAGGCTTTGGGGAGAAAAAGGAAAAATAAAATCTTTAAAAAAAATAAAAGAAGGTAAAATATGGTTCTAGGAGGTGCACAGATTTGTTCCAGTATGGAGACCACCTCTGGAACACGAGCTGCACTGAAGGGCCCCCGCTGAATACACGGAATCATCCTGAATGATCCACTGTCATCTTCCAAAGCCCCGCCATCTTCTGCACTGACCAAACGGAGGAGTTAAATGGGAATGTCACAGAAATCACCACTCTTACATCTTGTTAATCTTTTCTGGTTGCACCAAGCTCTGTGATTCGACTCAGCGAGGCAGGATTGCTTTGGGTTTACTATTTTGGCAGGGGCTTCCCTTTGTCTAATCCTAACAGAATAGTTCTTCCTCTACAGATCAGAAAGCCAGTGTGGGGATTCTGCCAGGTGGGAGGATATTCATGTCAATTTTACACTTAGCTACTGGAAGGATGACCATAGAAGGTTTGTGGTCCCAGGGACCTAGCGTGAGGCAAACCCAGGATGAAAGCTCCATTGGTCATATGACTCCTGAAAGCCCCATCTAAGGTTAGGTCGGGGAGTTGCTTTCGCCTATAACCAGTGTCAATACTCCCAGAAAGGTCTGAGTATTTACCTTTCCAGTGCACAATTTCCTAAGTATTATCGACAGGCCATTTGGTGAAGACTCAGAGGGAGATTTGCAGTCTCTATTTGTGATGTTATCGCAGGATTCCTCCTGAACTGAACCCAGGACCAGCACCGCCAATCATTCTGAGAGGCTCTGGGTCTATGAATTACGTTCACCAGTGGCCATGACTGTCTAGGATGGTGGCCTCAAGGGTTGTTGTTGTTGTTGTTGTTGTTGTTGTTGTTTTGGTGAGGAACATTCACCCTGAGCTAACATCTGTGCCAGGCTTCCTCTGTTTTGTATGCGGAATGCCACCACGCAACGTATCATGCGAACCTGGGGCCGCTCAAGCAGAGCACATTACCTTAACCACTACACCACTGGGCCGGCTCCTCAAGGACTGTTTTTCCCAGTTATACGAATAAAGCAGATGTAGGATCTTTCTTAGCTGCCCCATTGTTTGGCCAAGGCACCCTGTGATCAATTAGCTATTGCCAAAGGTCTCTGGGTCTGCCCACTCTGAAGTCTCTGCTACCCACATGGCAACTGTTCCCATTGCAGGACCCTCCCAACTCATCTCCCAGGGAGCTCATTTCTGGCTTCTCCTACCTTTTCATTGAGCACCTACCACACCGAATTCCGTCTGTTTCCAGATGACTAGCTAAACACACAGTGAAACCACTCCCAGCTGCTTGAGCTCGCTCAGAGAATCCACAAGTTCTGGCCAGTGGACCCACATCAATAGATTCAGCCTCCTTTGAAACTACGCTCTTCTCTTCCTGGTTTGGGACTTTCAGAATCTCCCACACATATTCTTCACAGCTACAGAGAAAATTAACAATCTTCTGTTCCTTTGGTTGTGTAAGTCTTTTCTGACAGACCTGACTTTGTACCCGACCCGCTTTGTCAAGGTGTTGGTCTGAAACAATGAAGGGTGGCAGTAGGGCACCTGAGGGACAAGGCAGTCACCACATCTTCAAGCAAAGGGGAAATGGCCTTATGAGGGAAGGGAGGAGAGGCTGCTGTGTCTAGAAAGGAGGGCTCAGAGGGAATAGGGGAGGGGAAACAGTTGAATCCTCTACATTCTCTCATTGCAGTTCTCAGAGTCCCATTCGTTCCCCATCGGCACCCTAACTTTCACATAAGAGAGCCGGCAAAACGACTAACTTCAGCTGACACTGTGCTTTGGTAAACATAGGGTAAACTCTATTTTTGAACTTTGGCTCTTCAGTAAGGAGGCTCAAGAGACAAACTAACAGGGTCTCTGAGTTTCAATCCCTGCCTTGAGTCAAGATTTGCGTTGGTCCTTCTCCTGTAGGCTGCGTTGTTCTGTTGGAAGCAGTCACCCCAACCCCCATGTTCATTCATGTTCTTGTTGCCATTCATTTATTATGACCACTTTGTCCCCAGAAATCTTGCCTTCAGTGGGCACTTTATTCCCAGGGACCACAGATGATCATTGAAGTAGCTGTTTCTATTACTGCATGATACTAATTCTACCCCTTACTATTTACTAACTGGGTCTCTAATGTCTTCAGCCCCACTGAGCCAGACAACTAATCCCAGATTCTTACATTTCCTGAGGAACTGTTTGATGAGGATCAAGGCCGCCCCAGGGAGAGAAGCCCAAGGCGTCCTGGCCTTACCAATCTATATCATCTTCCGGGAATTATTGGACGTATTGACCTGATTTGACCTGATTCGTATCCAAAGTTATACGACCACCCCATAACCAGACCCCACCTGCACTGATACCGTTTTAACGACTTTTTTTACATGATCTTTCCTTTGTCTTGTAAAGAAGTAACTCATATACCTATGCCTTATAAATTTAGCCCTGCCCTCAACCCACTGCAGCTCTTCACTGCCCACGGGTCCTGTCTCCATGCTATTCTCTGAATAAAAGAGCACTACTACCAGACCTTAAGAGTCCAAGAAATCTTTCTTTCAGCTCCTCAGCTCGCCAAGCCCACATCATTGTTGTCTACAACTCACTCACTGGCCCCAATTTCTACACTGAACAGTGTTCTTGGTTGCAAAGAACAGAAGCAGAAATTGCGTTTATTGGAATGTTATTAAGTAGCTCAGGGAATTTAGGTGGCCAAGACTATAGTCAAATCACGCAATGGTTAAAGTGTAGTTGGTTGCTTCTCCACCCACAACCAGCACCACCACAGGTGCCAGCCTTGGACACTGATGCCACAGTCAGCACTGCACCAAGACACAAGATGCCACTGCCACCTCCTACCACCATCGTCAGAATGAATTTCTGAATAATTCCCTGCTTTATGCAACACTCATTCCACATTCAAATATCTAATTGGTCCAGTTTAGGTCACAAGCCCATGTTCTAACTGCCAGAGAACCAGAAGGGGAACTCGATGCCTCCATCCAGTTTCCATGATGGGAGGTGAAGCTGGGATTCCACCATCTTAAGATTTCCCAAAATGAGATTGGATATTTCTATACTTGCCAGCCAAAAGCAACAGATTACCTGATAGGTCTGTTCTATTAGAGAAAAATCAGAAAAACTAGTCTGTTAAGTAATCATCCTAGGAATTTTAGTAGAGGTGGTGATAGTACCAAATATTGTTTAAGTGTTGAGAAAGTATAAGCAATGTTGATGATCATTGTGGAAATTGTCCATGCACTAGAGATATTGGGAGTGGTGGCCATATCACTTGTGTATGGTATTCCTAGAACAAGGGTATTTAGGAAAAAATTAGTGGTGTTGACAATAAAATACCAGTAGCTGGCTGTTGGTTACTTATCGAACATCTATCCTCTGCCCTTTTTCCTTTCTAACACACTCCTTTTTTGTTCCCATAGTCAGTATGAGTCAGGGAAGAGTGACCCCATCCCAGCGCTATGGGTAGATCCTGTGTAGTCGAAGGCAATCAGCGCGATCCCATCCCCCTGCCAACGCCCAATGGGTGAATGACACCATTCTGATCAACAAGGCGGTGAGGGAAAATCTGCTAGGGGCTCCCGGGAAAGAGTCCCTAGCAACTAAGAAAGAGACACAGGAAGGATTATCTCTCTTGTTGGTCTGGACCTTCCAATTCTGGTCCATTCCCTACTTTCAGCCTGAGTTAGGCAGATAAGAGAATTGGTAAGAACCTGGGCTCTTGATGACGTCACTGAGCTACTGACTTTCTCATTCCTAGAGCCTGATCTGTCTCCGGACTTTTTATAAGATAATACAAATGCTAATGTTTAACCAGTTTGAGTCATAATTTCCATAACTTGCAGCCAAAACATCCTAAGTGACATATAACTAAGGAGCCAGTTGTAGGTGAGACAGTGTTCGTTTGACTACTTAATATCAACACCACACTGTTGATTACTGTAGCTTCCTAAGTCTTGAAAGCAGGTAGTGTTAACTCTTCAACGTCATTGTTTTTCAACGTTGTTTTGGGTAGTCTATATCCTTTTCATTTCTACAGGAAATTTATAATCAGCTTATCAATTTCTAAAAATAAAAAAGCCTTCTCGGATTTTGATTAGGATTACCTTGAACCTATAAGTCTGTTTAGGAAGAATTGACATTTTAACAATGTCATCTTCCAACCGATGGACAAGTGATAGCTCTCCATTTGGTTAGATCTTTCATTTCTATCAGCAATGTTTTATAGTTTACAGTGCACAGATCTTGCATGTCTTTTGTCAGATTTTTCCCTAGGATTTCGTATTTTTAATGCTGCTGTAAATGGTATTATTTTTCATTTTAATTTAATTTTGTTCATTGCTAGTATATAAAATACAATTGATTTTTGCTTTTGGATTACATTCTACAATCTTGCTAAACTCACTTATCAGTTCTAGTAACACTTTTGTAGATTGCATTGGTTTTTCAAATAGATGATCATGTCATATGACAATAGTCTTACTTTTTCCTTTCCTATCTGGATACCTTTTGTTTCTTTTTCTAGGCTGATTGCTCTGTCCAGAATCTCCAGTACAATGCTGAACAGAAGTGATGAGAGCGGACATCCTTGTCTTTTTCCTGATCTTAAAGGGAAAGCATTCAATCTTTCATCATTAAGTAGGCAGGTTTTCCGTAACGCCTTCAGATGTAGAGCAACTTCTTTTCTAATCCTAGTATGCTCAGTTTTTACCAGGATGGATGTTAGACATTACCAAATGCTGCTTCCAGGTCTATTAAGATGATCATATGTCCAGTTTTAAAACAAATAAGTCGTGAGGATGTAAAGAATGGTGACTATAGATAATAATACCGTCGTCCCCCTTATCTGTGGGGGATATGTTCCAAGACTCCCAGTGGATACCTGAAACCACAGGTAGTACAGAACACTATATAGACTGTTTTTTCCTATACATACATACCTATGACAAAGTTTAATTTATAAACCAGCTGCAGGAAGAGATTAGCAACAATAACTAATAATAGAACAATTATAACAATATACTGTAGTAAAAGTTACTGTGCATCTTGGCAATCTCAGCATATGATTTTTCTTCTTTCCTTATTAAGCTGAGAACTTTCACCTTTTCACTTAAAAAAAGCGCCTTACGGCTTCTCTCTGGCATATTCGAATTGCTGGCATCACTACTCTTGCACTTTGGGGGCCATTAAGTAAAACTGTGGTAAGGACAGTTGATCTGATAACCCAGCCAGCTACTAAGTGATTAGCAGGCTGATAGGTTATAGAGCATGGATTTGGAGGACAAAGGGATGATGCAAGTCCCAGGCGGGATGGAGCAGAGGCACAAGATTTCATCATGCTACTCAGAACACCAAGCAATTGAAAATTAATTATTGTTTGTTTCTGGAATTTTCCATTCAATATTTTCAGACCACGGTTGACTGTGGGTAACTGAAACCTTAGAAAACGAAACCTAAGACAAGGGGGGACTACTGTACTGTTTTGCATATTTAAAAGTTGCTAAAAGAGTCGATCTTAAAAGTTCTTATCACAAGAAAAAAAATGTGTAGCTATGTATGGTGACAAACGTTAACTAGACTTATCGTGGTGATAATTTTGCAATATATACAAATGTTGAATTATTACATTGCACATCTGAAACTAATACAATGTTATATGTCGATTATATCTGAATGTTAAAAAAAAATTTTAAGATGACCCTGTGCTTTTTCTTTTTTTTTAGTTTGTTAAGATAGTGAATTACATTGATTGATTTTTAAGTGTTAAAACAACCCTGAATTCCCAAGATAAACTCCTCTTGGTCATGATATTTTATTCTTTGAATACAGTGTTGAATTCAATTTGCTAAAATTTTGTTTAGAATTTTTGCATCTGTGTTCATTTGGGATATTGGTCTTTAGTTTTGTTCTTCTCTTCTATTTTCCGGAAGAGTTTGTGCCCAATTGATATTATTTCTTCCTCTAATGTTTGGCAGAATTCACCACTGAAGAGATCTGAGCCTGGAGTTTTCCTTGTGGAAAGTTTTTTAACTACAATTTTAATTTTTAAAATAGATATAGGGGTATTCAGGTTATCTATCTCTTCTTGAATAAACTTTGGTAGTTTGTGTCTTTCAAGAAATTTTTCCCGTTCATTTAAATTGTCACATTTACTGGCATAAAGCTGTTCATAATATTCTCTTATCGTCCTTTTAAAAGCTACAGAATCTGTAGTGATGTCACTTCTCTCATTTCTTTTTTTTTTTTTTTTTTTTTTTGAGGAAGATTAGCCCTGAGCTAACTACTGCCAGTCCTCCTCTTTTTGCTGAGGAAGCCTGGCCCTGAGCTAATATCCGTGCCCATCTTCCTCTACTGTATATGTGGTCTCATTTCTAATATTGATAATTTGTGTCTTCTTTCTTTTTCCTGATTAGTCTGGTTAGAGACTTATCAATATTATTGATCTTCTCAAAAAGTAAGCTTTTGGTTTCCCTTATTTCCTTGATTTTTTTTTTCTGTTTTCTATTTCATCAATATTGACTTTGATCACTATTATTACCTTTATTCGGCTGGCTTTAGATTTAATTTACTCTTGTTTTTCTAGTTTCTTAAGATAGAAACTGAGGTCATTGACTTGAGATCTCTCTTCTTTTCTAATATAGGCATTTAGTGATATAAATTTGCCCGAAATATTCTTTTTCTTTTTTTTCTGCTGAGGAAGATTCACCCTAAGCTAACATCTGTGCCAATCTTCCTCCACTTTGTATGTGGGTCACCACTTCAGCATGGCTGATGAGTGGTGTAGGTCCACAAGCGGCTCTGACCCACAATCCTGGGCCACCGAAGCAGAGCAAGCCGAGCTTAACCACTATGCCACAGGGCCAGCCCCACCCCTGAGATATTCTTTAGCAACATCCTACAAATTCAGATCTGTTGTGTTTCCATTTTCGCTCAGTTCAAAATACTTTTTACTTTCCATTTTGATGTCTTATTTGATCTATGGATTACTTGGAAGGGTGTTTTATTTTTAAATACTTGAGAATTTTCCATAGATCTTTCCGTTATTGATTTTTAATTTAGTTTTATTGTAGTCAGAGAACAGACTTTGTGTGATTTGAATCATTTCAAATTTATCAAGACTTGTTTTATGGTCCAGAATATGGTCTATCCTGGCAAACGTTCCGTGTGCACGAGGAGAATGTTTACACTCCTGTTGTCAGGCGGAGTCTTGTGTAAATGTCAATCAGGTTAAGACGGTTGTCGGTCTTGTCCAATTCCACTTGATCTTGCTGATTTTCTGTGCAATTGTTGTCTCATGATTGAGAGCATCATATTGAAGTCTCTGACTATAATTGCGGATTGGTTCATTTCTCCTTGCAGTTCTATCAGCTTTGGTATGTATGTTTTGAAACTCTGTTATTAGCGGAATTAAACATCTAGGATTATTATCTCCTCTTGACGAATTGACCCCTTTATCATCATGGAATGACCTTCTTTATCCTTAGTAATATTCTTTGCTCTGAAATCTACTTTTTCTCATATTAATATACCCACGGCCCCTTAATTCTTCCTCTCAATCTACACCTATGGCTTTTTTGGAAGTTCCTTATGACCAATGGACAGAAGAATAAAAAATTCACACCTGGCTTACAGATGGTTCTGCACAATGAGCTGGCATTACCCACAAGTGAAGCCATACAGTCCCACTGTGGGGTGGCCCGAAAGAAGAGTGGTGAAGGAAAATCCTCCCAGTGAGTAACAGTCCAAGTGATGTGCCTGGAAGGAGAGATGGCCAGAGGTACTGACATACACTGATTTGTGAGTAGTACCTAATGGCTGATGATTTGGCTTGACTTGGAAAGAACATGACAGGAAATTTGGTGACTCTGGTGACCAGGAGGTCTTGGGAAGAGGTATATGTATAGAACTCTTTGAATAGGCACAGAGTACAAAGATATTTGTGTCCCAGGTAAATGTCCACTCGAGAATAGCCTCAGCAGAGGAGAGTCTGAATAATCTGTGGACAAGATGATCTGTTCTGTGAACCTCAACCAGCCTCTTTCCCTAGCAGCCTCTGTCTTTGGTCATGAACTAAGTGGCCAAAGTGACGGAATTGGAGTTCATGCGTGAACTCAGCAACATGGACTTCTACTCATCAAGGCCAATCTGGCTAAAGCAACTGCTGCGTAAGTAACCTGTCAACAGCACAGACCAGCACTGAGCCCCTGATAAGGTATCAATCCCCATGAGATCAACCAGCATCTGGTGGTGGGTTGATCTCACATAAGATCACTTTCAACATGGAAGGGACAGAGCTTTGCTCTCAGTGGGATAGACACTTATTCTAGATAAAGATTTTCCTTCCCTTCCTGCAAGGCTTCTGCCAAAACCAAAAGCAAAATTTATGGTATTCACCATCACAGCACTCCACATAGCATTGCTTCTGACCAAGGAATTAATTTTACAGCAAATCAAGTACAGCAATGGGCTCATACTCACAAAATTACTCATAAAATTAACTGATCTTGTGATGTCACCCATCACTTTGAAGCAGCTGGCCTGATAGAACAGTGGCCTTTCAAAGACTCAGTTATGGTCCAGTTGAGTAACAATACCTTGTGAGAATGAAATAATGTCTCCCAGGATATAGAATAAATTCTAAATCAGTGATCAATCCTCCTGTTGCCAGGACTGGTGGGTTTGGGAATCAAGGGAATGAAATGGGAGTGGCTCCTCTCACTATTGCCCCTAATGATCACCAGCTTCTCAACTCCTCAACGTTGAGCTTTCTGGTCAAAGGTCCCAGTTACCAAAGAAGGATGCTTCCACCAGGAGAACAGTTCAATTAAACTGGAAGTTGAGGCTGCCACCTGGTTCAAGCCAGTGAACAAACAAGCAAAGGAGGAGATTATTGTACTAGCTAGGGTGATCGATCTTGACCAACAAGGGGAAATTGAGTTACTGTTATTCAGTGGAGGTAAGGAACAGTATTCTGAAATACCAGGGATCCTCCAGGGTGCCTCTTAGTACTCCTACGACCTGTGGTTAAAGTTGATGGAAATCTACAACAACCCAATACAGGCAGAACAACTAACATCCCAGACCCTCCAGGAATATATATTAGGGTTACTCCATCAAGAAAGAAACCACAATCAGCCAAGGTACTTTCTGAGAAAAAATGGAACACGGGATAGGTCCTGGAAGAAGATAGCTATAAGCACCAGCTATGACCACATGACCAGTTGTGGAAAAGAGGACTGTGGTAGCTATAAGTATTACTTTGTTATGAATATACTTATTATATATTAACCATTTTTTTCTTCCACTCTCTCCTCCCCCTAGCATCTGAAACAAGCTGTGGTTTTAGTAGTTAACCATATATTTCAATACGTAAGTGACAGGATACCAAAGAGGGAATGGACTCAGCTAGAAAAGGAATGAGCATGACCCACAGAGGATGGGGGACTTTGAATTCTCTCTTGGGGGAGAGAGTTAGCATGTTTTCACTTGCGTAGGAGATAATTTAATGATGACAGGCAGAAGCAGGATTTTGCTAATGTCTCAAGTTGGAATTTAATTTAAATATGGTTAAAAGAGGTGTATATATAAGACTTCCAGTTGATAAGGGGAGGACTGTCATGCATTTTCACTGGCACTCAGCTGAAGTATGTTTCCTAGAATCCCTCCCCTGAATAATCCTGGGTTTGCACAGCCACATCACCTCGCACTAGATTTGTCAGGTGGAAGCGAAGCAGTCGCTATATTCTTTTTACGCTCAAAAGGTCTGTGCGGGCACCAAGGCGCTGTTGCAGCTCATGCACAGACACTGATCTATAGGCCTCCTTCATCGGCATGGGACGGCAGCTGGGCCTGTAGCTCCTGACGTTCCCTGCCCCCCGACCTCTGACCCCTGAGCCAGCTGTGTGCTTAACTCCTTGACCTGCTTCTCCTGCGGATCATTTGTATCATCAAAGCTGGAGGCTTAGAGACTGGCAGAGGCCGACGTGTGGTCCAGCTCATCACTGTGGGCTCCAGTTTGCTCTCCCCACTTCATGTTCCTCTCTCCTTTCCAAATGCCTGCGCTGCTGGCTCCAGGCCCAGAAGCAGAAGCAACAGCTATACAGAAACTGTTCAACTTGTTTCTACAATTGTGAAAGTCCCTATAATAAATTTCATATTTTGTATCATTCCTAGTGGTTCTATTTCTCTGACTGAACTCTGGCTGATGGAAGAACCTTCCTGTGGCGAAAGATTTTTCAGATGTGCCGTGAGTGCTAATGTGCGTTGTTCCAAATGTGGAAGTTGACAGAGGTGGGGACAGCCGTTCAATGCCAGCAGAGCTATGACTGTGCTTGAGAACTGAGTTGTGGATGTTGTCGATGAAGTGCTGATGGTGGGACAAGATGTAGTTGGCAGTGAACTTTTGACTGTCCTAGTGGTGACAGGCAGTAGGAAGGTGTTGTCAAAGGATAAGAAGAGAAGAAAGAGTTTGTTTCAGTCGTTAATGTTCTCTAATTGGTAACCAGCGATTGTAGGAGAAGAGAGGATTGTGAGTACAGGTGGCGTCCTGGTGGGGTGTATGTGCATAGAAACGACACTCATAAAAATAAGTGTAGTCTTCATGGTGCCACTTTGTTCTTGAACTTGGGCAAGGAGATGATGATGCCCGTCAATATTGTCAGCATATTGGTGGCAAGGGGAGAAATGGTGTTAGACAAAACCATAAAGATTTTAAAAGAATATCTTCATGACCTCAAGGTAAGAAAGAATTTCTTACACAAAACATAAAAAGCACTAGTCAGAAAGATAAAGATTAATAAACTTGACCATATTTAAATTAAGAAATTTTCCTGAACAAACAACCCAAAAAAAAGCCACATAGAGAAAATCCCTTCAACATATAAACAAAAAAGACTAGTTAACACAACATATGGAATTCCTACACATCGAAAGGAAAAAGACAACCCGATAAAAAAGTGGACAAAGGACTTTGTAGGCTCCTCACAAAAGAGGAAAATCCGAATGGCTAGGAAGCATATGCATACTTGCTTAATTCCTTAGTAATCAGAGACAAATTAAAATTAAAATTATAGCGAGATACTAGTTTACCACTGACCAGATTGGCAAAAATGTTCAAGTCTGGAAACACCAAGTGTTGGCAAGAATATGAAGCAACAGGAATTCTCCTGTACCATTGGCGAGGTATAAATTGGCGTCAGTATTTTGGAAAACAGTCTGGCATCATTTAGCACAGTCGAGGATGCACACACCCGATCACAGCCCTGCTGTCCTGTGGTTAAGATTCGGCGCTCACCGCCACCGTGGCCTGAGTTTGTTTCCTGGTCAGGGAACAGCTGCGTGTTGCTGTGATGCCGGGTATTTCAAATACCAGCAGGGTCACCCACCATCCAGCCCAGACTAAGACAGGCTAGGAAGAAAGACCTGGCCACCCACTTCCGAAAAAATGGGCCGTGAAAACCATAGGAACAGCAGTGGAGCATTGGCTGATACAGCACCAGAAGGTGAGAGGACGGGGCAAAAATCTCAGGGTCTTAATTCTGTGGAGAAATAAAAGCACGTTTCTCCCTCAAGTCTGATAGAGCATGGAGGGTCAAAGTTCTTAAGGGCCAGGCCACACATGGTGGTTTCCCTAAAAAAGGAGAGCCTGGGGACAGTGGCAGCCCCCATCCTAGAGACCTGCTCAGATTAAAGAGATTCAGGCTTGTCATGTGGGGCCGTCCTTAGGAAAGAAAACGCAGGTTTCGACTATAAAGGGCAAGAAAGGCCTCCCAAGGGCTTCCCACTTGTAGTGAGTGAGCTGGCTGGACAACGGGTCCATTCAGCCACTCACTGTGGAACAGCTAGGCTTCCAGGGCAGACTGAAGAGCGGCAGCAGCGGCTGTGGTCAGGGCAGTTAGGGGACACTGATTTGCAGAAGGGTCCTGCGAAAGGTTGAGAATCCTGGCCCTTTATGAGTTTCCTCCAGTGAGAACCCAACAGATTACCCTCATCTATACCTCATCCTGCTGGTTCCAGAAGCCCGGGTGGACCCGAGAGCTCATACCACCTCCCAGCAGGCTGATGGAAATCCCTTTTCCAGCCAAGAAGCACAGAGTCATTCCCAGCCCCAATCGTAGGATTGCCCGCAGCGTGTGAACAGAGGCCTGGCCAGCCAGCGCTGGCCTTGAGCTCTGAGTGTCGGGAGTGGGAGCAGAAGGCTGCACGCTGGATTGTGTCAGCAATGGGAGAAATCCAGCCCCCTCGGGGAAAAAAGACAGATACAGTTGTGTTTTGTCTTACTATAAGAGAAATGCATTCGCATTGCCAAAAAAAATGTGAGGAAAAGTTATAAAGAAGAAAATGTAAATCACCTATAAAGCCATATACATCACTCAGCATGAGTCACTGTTGCAATTCTGGTTCATCTCTTCATACTTTTATCTATGCGAATAGATTTTTTTCCTGTAAAATGGGATAACAGCTAACTTACTCCTTTGCCATTTTCACTTAATTATATGTCATGGGCATTTTTTTACTCTTTTTTTATTGTGCAAAATATACATAACATAAAATTTATCATTTTAACTATAACCTGCATTTTAACCATACCACGCAGTGGCATTAAGTCCATTCACAATGTGGTGCAACCATCACCACCATCCATTTCCAGAACTTTTTCATCACCCCAAGTGGAAACTCTACCCATTAAACACTGACTCTCCATCCCCCGCCGTGCGGCCCCCACCCCCCGCCCGCCAGCCCCTGGTAACCTCTAATCTACTTTCTATCTCTATGAATGTGCCAACTCTTTCTCTGTGAATTCCACCTCACGATAGTGGAATCATACACTTATTGTCCTTTTGTGACCGGCTTATTGTACTTAGTATAATGTCCTCAAGTTTCTTCCATGTTCTAGTATGTGTCAGAACTTCCTTCCTTTTAGGCTGAATAATATCCCATTGTGTCTTTAACCAGGTTTTGTTTATTCCTTCATAAGCTGATGGACATTTGGGTTGTTTCCACCCCTGGCTGTCGTGAGTAGTGCTGCTATGAACATGGGTGTGCAAATATCTGTTGAAGTTCCTGCTTTCAACATCTCTCTTGTTTCCAGCATGAAGCAGGGTCAGCAAGAGTCACCCAAAGCACTGAGAGGGACAGGCGCTAAAGCCTCGTCTCTCCTGCAGTTTGGGTTTGGGGTTTTTTTCACTTAGAATATGTTTCAGGCACCTCTGTATGTCACTGTAGCCGTGGCAGACTGTTCCTAATGTGGACACCTCACAGCTTCTGGAAGCAGGCCGACTCAGTGGACGTTTGGGTCATTTCCTCTGTTGCACTAATACAAACAATGAGGCAATACACTTTCCTATTTACATCTCTTGGCAAAGGGGCCAACAATATTTTTTTAGTTTTAAGAAATATTCCCAAGTTTACCTCAAATTGCCATTTCTCCACATTCTTGCCAAAGCTATGTGGTAGGTTCCAGAGGCTTGTCCAGAACCTGGCAACTGGGACTTTGCCAAAGAACATAGGAATTGGGACACCAAACCTTAAACGACGATTATTAACGCAACACTTGTCTAGCAAGAACAGGTAGACAAGACGGGAAGTGACTAGATGGCTGACTGTTTTTGACACTCCACATACACACAGACACACAGACACGAGCCTCCTTAGAAATGCTGAAGTTGTGATGCTCACCCGGGGGCCAATATGACTATTCCCTCCTCTGGGGCACAGATTAGGTACACACACTGCCCACAGGGGACCCATAGCTGCCCCTTCCCCACCCAGCAAGCTTCTAAGTGCTTCTCTATAGATGGAAGGATTCATAAAGGCACCTCTTAGTGAGGCTCATGGCTGTGACCCCCTTGAGGGGTCTCCACCTCTTGTCCCTGCACAGGGTGGAATCTTGAGTTCCCCATCTTTACTCATCAAACGAGCTAGCTGGCCAGGAAATCTCAATGCTGACAGACGCTCTGGGATCCCATCGTGTGGAGCTAATGATGGGTGGGCTCTGAGGAGGCCTGGCACGGACATTGGTAAATGTGGCCACAAAAGCCAGACGCTGGCCTGACAAGGACAATGAAATCACAAATGGATCATCCTCCTTGCCACCTCCACACACCACACCCATGTTCTTAGTGCAAGAGAGAAAAGAAGATCAAGGAAAATATTTGGATTTAAGCATATTCTACTTCTTTTTTTCCTTTCCTGATGGCCAAAATGTGCACAGCCAAGACTCCAATTTGTCCCCCACTATCAACTTCTCCCTTCTTCCTTCCTCACTGAATTTTGGTAGGAAACATGATCACCCAGCCAGGAGATTATTCCCCAGGCTCTCTTGCAGTTAGATGCGGCCATGGACTCAGGCCAAAAAGACATCAGTGAAAGTGATGTGTGCATCCTCTGGGTCACGTCCTCAAAAAGGAAGCTGTTTCTGTTCACTTCCTCTTTCTCTTTTACTGCTGGCTGGAGCATGGTGATAACCAAGATTGTGACATTCCCAGATAAAGAGAAACTGAGAGAATTTGTCGCTAGTAGGTCTGTCCTACAGAAAAACAATACAGGCAGTCTTTCAGGCTGAAATGAAAGGACTCTAGACAGTAACTCAAATTACACGAAGAAATAAAAAGCCCCAGTTAAGGTACCTACATAGGTCAATATAAAAGACAGTATAAATTTATATTTTGTTTGTGACTCTTTTCTTCTTCTACATGATTTAAATGACAACTGCATAAAGTAATAATTATAAATCTATGTTGATGAGCATAGAACATATAAAGGTGTATTTGTATAAGCATAAGAGCACAAACACTAAAATTCATATGGAAATTCAAGGGACCCAGAATAACAAAAACAATCTTAAAAAAAATAATAACAAAGTTGGAGGACTCATAGTTCTCAGTTTCAAACTTTACTACAAAGCTGTAGTAGTCAACACTGTGTGGTACTGGCATAAGGATAAATATATAGATCAATAAAAAAGACCTGAGAGTCCAGAAATAAACCCTTACATTTATGGTCAATTGATTTTCAACAAGGGTACCAAGAAAAGTCGACAGAGAAAGAATACTTCTTTCAACAATATCTTGATAGGACATTATCAAGAAAGTGAAAAGATGATCCACAAATTGGAAGAAAATATTCGCACATCAGATATCTGATAAGTGCTAGTATCTGGTATACACAAAGAACACTTACAACTCAACAATAAAAAAAATAAAGCAGGGGCTGGCCCCGTGGCCGAGTGGTTAAGATTGTGCGCTCCACCACAGGCGGCCCAGTATTTCGTTGGTTCGAATCCTGGGCGCGGACATGCACTGCTCATCAAACCATGCTGAGGCAGCGTCCCACATGCCACAACTAGAAGGACCCACAATGAAGAATATACAACTAGGTATTGGGGGGCTTTGGGGAGAAAAAGGAAAAAAAATAAAATCTTTAAAAAAAAAAAAGCACTGAATTTTAAAATAGGGAAAGGATTTAAATAGACCTTTCTTCAAAGGAGATACACAAATAGCCAATAAGCACATGAAAAGATGCTCAACATCATCAGTTATTAGGGAAATGCAAATTGAAATCACATAATACTACTTCACACCCACTAGGATGGCTATAATCAAAGAGATGGACAATAACCAGTGCTGGCGAGGATAGGGAGAAATTAGAATTGTCATCCATTGCTGACATGAACGTAAAATGGTTCAGTTGATGTAGAAAAGAATTTGGCAGTTTCTCAAAGAGTTAAATACACAGTTACCACATGACTTAGCAATTCCACCCCTAAACACATATCCAAGAGAATTTAAAACATGTGTCCACACAAACACTTGTACATGAACGCTCATAGCAGCATTATTTATAACAGCCAAAAAGTGGAACCCAGTCAAAATGTCCAGCATTTGATGAATGGATAAATAAAATGTGGTATAGCCATACAATGGAATATTACTCAGCCAAAAAGAAACGAAGTTCTGATACACGCTACAGCATGGATAAACCTTGGAAACATATGCTAAGTGAAAGAAGGCAAACACGAAGGCCATATATTGTGTGATTCCATTTGTACGGAAAGTCCAGAATAGGCAAATCGATAGAGATAGAAAGATAGTTGTGATGGCTGCACGACTTTGTAAATATGCTAAAAGCCACTCAATTGTACACTTGAAAAGGGTGAATTTTATACTATATCTCAATCAATAAATGTAAAAAAAAACCTAGAAAATATTGCTCTCATGAGCCCTTTTTGAAAGGAAAAAATACTAAAAGAAAAAGTTCAGTCAACCAAGAGATGAATGGAAAAACTATTGACTCTGATCATTGAGTCTCTCTAAGTGATAACATAAGATTACAAACAATATGAGGACTGTGGTTAAAAGACAACGTGGGGGTCGGCCCAGTGGCGTCGTGGTTAAGTTCAGTTCACACACTCTGCTTCCTCGGCCCGGGGTTCACAGGTTTGGATCCCGGGGGAGGACCTAGCTCTGCTCATCAGACTACGCTGATGAGTGTATCAGGCGGCGTCCTGCATACAAAATAGAGGAAGATGGGCACAGATGTTAGCTCAGGGCCAGTCTTCCTCACACACACACGAGAAAGACAATGTGTGCATTATAAAACCTAACAACCTAAAAATAATACGTATCGTGAATTGAGAGGGGAGCAGGGGAAGAAGACAGGAGGATGTTCAAGTATGCTGATATCCTCACGTTTTACAGCTGGGGCTTTATAGATATTTAAGCTGATCAATCAAGTAATAAACTTATAAAAATATTTAACAGTACCAAGGTCAATAAGAAAGATATTAAAATCAAATCATGGAGGGGGAGAGGAAGACAGAAGAAAGAAAGTATGTTGATCTCATTATTGCTCCTAGCAGGGAATCAGTTCCTAAAGAAATAGAATTACACATCTAGTATTAGTTATATATTCTATAACAGTAGCCACTAGTAAGAAAATTTAAACATCCTGAATTATCAGAAGAAACATACACAAAAGAAAGCAGAGTCCACACAACGAAGGCGTTTTTAAGTTATAAAACAGAAAGCACAGGGAAAAAATATGAGAAAAAAACCCAACACAGCTGTCTTATAAATAAAAGAAAATGAGCTAAGCTCACCTACTTTTTTAAGACTTCAACATTGACACACAAAGGGAAACCCAACTCTGCTGTATACAAAAAGTCACATCAAAGACAAAGGGATTCAGAAAGGTTCCAAATGAAACGAGAGCCAAAATTTACTAGGCAGATGCAAACAAGAAGAGAGCAAGGGTCATAATATTTATTTATTCTTTTAAAAAAATTCTTTTATTCCTCAATTCCTTTCTATCAGTTTTGATTATTTTTCTTTGGACTGCCTGCCAGGCATTCAAGGATAATGATGCTAGCCATCTGTCTGTCAGCACTCTGTGCCTGGCAATTAGAGCACAGTGTTTTGAAAATAGCAAAGATCCAGTATGTTGATTCACACACATAGTTGCAACGCAAAAGACTGCCAGAAAAATCCAAGGACTGAAGTATATCCTGGTTACAATTCTCCCATTTAAATTACATTGAGATGTAACATAATACTGTACAATTTCATTTTTAATCTTATTTGCCATGCCTTAGAATCATTTCTAAATTAAAAATCAAACAACTCTGGAAATTTACACAATGTTATAAGACAATACGACCTCAATAAAATAATTTTTTAAAAAAATTAAACAGAAACCCCACAGAAGAACATTTGTTTAGCATTGCTCTGGTAACCTGTGCAACTTGTGTGCAAGTGTAGAAATTGCTAACCTGCACCTACAATTTTATATTTTAAGATGCTTCCATCTGTTGCTCACCTCAGATTAAATGAAACCCGAAATAAGCATACAGTTAAAATATGCCAAGTTTCCCCACCCAAAATGAGATCACAGAGTAAGCCACAAAATGCATAAAGTATCAAATCCAAACATTTTAATTAATTGTTATATTTAGCAGAAAGAGAGGTGGCAAATTCTAAGGGTTTCTAGTCAACTAAGTTTTGACTCATTAAAATTTGTTCTATTTTACTGTTTAAATTATCTTACAGTAAAATTGATTTTCTGCTGTCCAGTGCAATGAATTTTAACACGTGCATAGATTCATGCAGCCACCACCACAATCAGGACACAAAACAGTTCTATCGGTCCCAAAGCCTCCCTCATGCTCTCTCATTATCGTCGCCCCGTCCTCCTACGCCAACTTCTGAAAACTACTGATCTGTCCGCTGTCCCTGTCCTTCTGTCTCTTTGAGGATGTCATCTAAATGGGTCTTTTGAGATTGGCTGCTCTCATTCAGAATACTGCCTTTGAGATGCGTCCTAGTTACTGGTGTATCCATAGCTCATTCCTCTTCATTGCTGACTATTATTCCATGGGTGGATGTACCACAGTTTGTTTATTCATTCACCACTGCATGGACATTTGGATTATTTCCAATTTGTGGCCTTTCTGTATGAACTGAAATTTTCACATCTGTAAGTGTAAATACCCAGGAGAGTGATTGCTGAGTAATAAGGTGAGTGTATGTTTACTTGGTAAGAAACTTCCAAGCTGTTCTCCAGAGTGGCTGTGGCATTTTGCACTCCCAGCAGCAAGGCACAGGAGTTCTCTTTGCTCTGCATCCCCATCACCACTTTACCAAGTGTCAGGACTTTTTCCATTTCAGCCACTCTCATAGGTGTGTAACGGTATTTCATTGGGGCTTTAGTTTGCATTTCCTTAATGACTGACGATGTCAAACATCTTTTGACATTCTTATTTACCATCTGTATCCTCTTTGGTGAAGTGTCTGTTCAAACCTTTTACTCATTTTTTAATTGGGTTGTTTGTTTTCTTATGGTTGAATTTTGAGAGTTCTTTATATATTCTGAATACAAGTCCCTTGTCAGATATGTGATTTGTAAATATTTTCTCCCATTTTATAGTTTGTCATTTCATTCTCTTAACTGTGTCTCTCACTGAGCGAAAGTTTTTAATTTTGACAAAGGCAAATTTATCAATTTTTGTCTTCTATGGATTGTGGTTTGGGTATCACAAAAGACGCTTTTTAATGACAGGATGTACAATTCACAATGAAGACATGACAGTTATGACTATCTATGCACCAATTTGCAAAGCATCAACATTTTTATATCTAAACCTATACAAAATATAAGAAGAAATAGATAGAAACAGATGAGTAATAAAAAACTTTAATTCATCTCTCTCAGCCCATGATAAATCAAATGGCCAAAAAAGAAATGAATATAGAAAGGGTTTCATAGAACACAAAAAGCCTAAATAACACAGTGAGGCCAATCTAATTGATCAATATAGCGAATTCTGTATCCTGCAAACAGAGAATAGATCACTTTTGCAGGTCCAATGGGACAGTCACAAACTTTACCATGCATCAGACCAGAAGAGAAAACACATTCCCAAAAGAAGAATTATACAGTATTTCATTAGTTCTAAGGTATATGTTTTTTTCACCTGTTGATGTCTCTAAAGTGTGTCCATCTTACAATTGACTGTGTCTTACATTTGTCATTGGCAACACCTTTTTTCTTTCTTAGTGGCATTTAAATAATATAGTGATACTTATTCATTGCAAAGGGAAAAATTGTAACTTTACAGTTGAGAAATCTGGCAGACACCTCCCTAACCAAGTGAATAAGTCATAGCAACATCCTGTACCTCCTGAAATGATGTACCGTGAAGGGCACAAGGTCACTTCTGCAGTATTCTGGCCAAAAGTAGGTAACCTTAATTTACTGATGAGGAAATATCAGACAAACATAAACTGAGGGACATTCTACAAAGTAACGGGCCAGTGTTCTTCAAATGTGTCCAGGTCATGAAAGACCAAGAAAGACTGAGGAACCGTCTAAACTGGAGGAGCTTCAGGAGACACGACAACTCAATAGACTATGTGGTCCTGGACAGGCTCTTGCAGCAAAAATAGGACAGTAATAAAACAACTGGCAAAAGTTGAATGAGGTCTGTAGATTTTTCCACAGTATTGTATCAGTGTTCATTTCCTAGTTTTGATTATTGTACTCTGTTGATGTAAGATGTTAACACTTAGGGAAGCTGGACGAAGATATACAGGAACTCTCTCTGCTATTTTTGCAACATTTCTGTAAACCTGAAACTATTTCAAAAGAAAAAGCTAAAAATTTTCTCAATTTAAAAATAAAATAATGACACATCTGACAACTATAATATCTTAGATTCAATGAAATATGGCAGTGCGAAAAACATTCTCTCATCAGAATTCAATAAACCTAGAAATTAGTAGCGAATCCATTAAAAAATAAACCCTATCACTTGGAAATTAAAAACTCTTTCTTAAAAAGTCTTGAGACAAAGAGGAGGTATAAACCAAAATTACAGAACATCTAGAAAACAGAAATAATAAAAAGAATACAGCTAAATACAATGCTCATAGGAAAATTCATAGCATTAATTATATCAATAAATAAGAAAGAATGAAAATAAATTAAACATACAACTCCAGAAGTTCTGAAACACTAAAATAAACCTAAGAAAAGCAGAAGGAAGAAGTTAATAAAGATAGAAGCAGAACTTAAGAAATTGGAAAACAGAAAAATGGGGGCCGTTAAACACATGAAAAGATGCTCAAACTCACTCATAATAAGAGAAATGCAAATTAAGCTTTACAGAAACACCATTCACCTCTTAAATAAGCTACGATCTTTTTAATAAAATTGTGACAGGCTGTATTGGCAATACTCTAGGCAACCAGTAACTTCATAGATTACTGGAAATAATGACCCAGAAACACAAGTCTAAGAATATATTTGTATATACAGGATATACTTGCAACACTGCAAAATGGTTCATGTACAAGGTTTGTAACGGCAAGGAACTGAAAGCAATTTAAATGTCCCGTAGTGGAGGATGAATTAAATTGTGTTACATCCATGCAATGTAAAGTATGCAGCTTTTCATTAAAAAGAAAGAAAATTTAAAAAATGAAGAAGTCTGTATATCAGTTTGGAATTATCCCTAAGATAATTGTTAGGTTAAAAAAAAAAGTCAAAGTGCAGAAGGAGAGTGTGTATAGGATGCTACAATTTACAGACAAATGCGAGTTGGGGGCAGAAGAGTATCTGTTGCTAATAAACGCCACACGACCAACAGAACCTTTGTTCTAGGGATAAGAACTGGGTGCCTGGGGCTTCACACTTTATAGCTTTTGAATTTTACAAATTCGTGAACTGTTCAAATAACACTGACCTGTGACTTGAGACCCACCTCTTTTCATTTCCTGGACTCTAGAAGTTAATTTTCTGGAAGTTACAGAAGAGCTGAGTGGCTGCGAAGCACATCAAGCCCATCGCAGGCCGGAGTTCTCCTCCAAAGTCCAGGGCCTCTACTGTTACCAGGCGATGAAAGTAAGCAAAAGGTGTGTCAGCTTCCAGGCTGTAAAGTTGTCAAGCTAATAGGGCGTTACCCCATTGGAGTGTCGTGAGAATTCAACGAGATGACGTAGAGAGAGCGTTCAGGCCAGTGGCTGGCAAACAGGCCCCCAGGAAATGCCAATGTGGAAGTAACTCTGCATCTGGGCATCTCACCAACTCCACCCTGATGTCCCCGATATTGCGGACATTCACCTCAGGGCTCAGCTGTCTACAGGACCACTGGCCACGCAGCCAACCTGGCAGCCAGCCTGCACTGTCCCAGGCAAGGTGCGGGGTCCCAGACAGGCCCTCCCAGCCTCTGCACCACTCCTGTGTCCCGTGCTTGGTGACTATGGAACCACAGCCAGGTTCAACGGAGGAACTCTGCTTTGGAATGGTTCTCATGGGCTGGCTGACACCTGCAGGGCAGCCCGGGGCAGCTGGGAACGTTTTCAGGAGCTCTCTGGGCGTCAAACATAAACAGTACCTAGTGCGACCTTGCCAGCTGTTCCCAAGAGATCATCCAAGATACACTGCTAACATCTAAACTAAAACCAGCACCGGGGTTGGCTGGAGCCAAGCTGGTGTGAAACCAGGATCTGAGCAGGCAGCCTGTCGGCATGCCAGGGACCCTGTCAGGTGGGTGCTGAGTCATACTCCAGGATGCTGAGTTCCTACAGGGTTCTGACACCACGGCAGATGAATGATAACAAGGCCTAAATAAATCCCTGTGAATTAAATTACGAATTTCACTCGCTCCAGAACCATTACAGTCCAGGGGCGGAAATCAACAGAGAAGGATACTGTTGTCTACACTTAATCAAACAGAGTGCAAGGATGTGAAACCCCCCCTCCACCCTACCCCCAGCTAGAAAGGGGGTGAGAATAAGCAAAGGATATTTGATGAATTGCATGGGGATTACTGTAAACTGGTTCAATATTTAGCAGAATTGGGGGCGGGGGGGTGGTAGAATGAGACTATCCAGAGACAGGGTAAAAATTGTGAAATGCTCAAAACTAGCAAAAGAGAAAAAGGTGCAAACAGGATGGACAAATGAGTCTGAGGAGGAATCATGTGAAATGGTGTCACTTGGATTAAGTAGGAATTTTAGGCCAACCTTCAGAAAGGGTCACAGGAAGGGGTAAGGAGCGGAGAGGAAAGTCCCGGGCATGGCTCAGGCTCCCAACGCTGCAGGTCAACGAGCCCGCTTTATGGGATTTGGGGCAGTGGCCTCAGCAGGCGCCCTCCAGCCTTAGGTGGGGGCAGCCCCCGAGGTCACCCTTGACCTGAACCACTGCCCGTGCCCTGCTCTGCGCACCGGGATGGTGGGAGCACCCATGTCAGGCAGGCTGCGCGGTCAGGGCAGGGCCGCCGCATCCTGGACCCCGGTGCCACCCTCCGCATCACCGCGCTCCCGAGCTTCCGCCTGGGCCGCCCCACCTCCGCGAGCGCGCGACGAAGACGCTCAGCGCCACCACCCGCAGCAGCAGCGGCCGCAGCAGCGCCGAGGCTCCCGCCCAGCGCCCTCCAGCGGACGGCCACCGCAGCACGACCCGAGAACCAATGCGTGTCCGTGCAGAAGCAGCTGGGGGGAGCCCAGGTCACAAGACACAGAAATTGGAAGCAGGAGGCGTCATCCCTGAGTTGCAACATTTTAGAAATGTGTTTCAGCCCTGCGCTGACAGCGGCAAAGGAAGGCATCACGTGGTGTGATGGACAACGGGCTAGCCCCCAGCATCTGCTCCCTCTTCTTCCTCAGTCTTAGGACAGCCAAATTTTAGGTAAGTACACAGTTATCCAGAACAAAGACTACATCTCTGAACCTCCTGCATAGCTAGTGATGACCTGAGGATTAAGTTCTGGCCAGTGGGCTCTAAGCCGAAGCGCTGTGTGTGTGATTTCCAAGAAATGTCCCTCAAAGGAGGAGCGATGCCCTTCTTCAATCCTACCTCCTTCCTGCTGGCTGGAATGCAGATGCGATGGCTGATGCTCCAGCAACCATGTTACACCATGCAGTGGGAGCTACGTGCTGAAGACAGTTAACTAACAAAAATTCTGTCTAAAGGAAGCTGGTCCCTGACATCGAGGGCACCCTGCCAACCCTGCATGGCCTACTTCTGGGTTTCTTGAGTGTAAGATTTCATTCAAGCCATTATTGTTTGGTTTTCTGTCTCACAGAGCTGAACTGAATCACAACCAATAAACAGAGGAGACGAGAATCCTTTTTATTGGCAAAGGCGGGGCAAGGACTGTAATAGAAATAGGCATTCCCTGTGTTGGCAAAGGCGGGAGACAGAGATGCAAGTGAAGCAGAACTGGCAGACTGGTGGCAGATGTACTCCTGGATAAACAGACGTGGCAAAAGAAGAAATGCAAGACTCAGGGACATCCCTGTAATGGGGTCACAGAGGACATCTGGGAGGTTACTGTGTTGGACCCTGTAGGGAAAGGTGTCATGGCTAGACAGGCAAAGTCCTTGTGTGGACAAAGGATTGGGCGAGGCTGAAGGTAAAAAGAGGAATCGTTCTTGGAAATTCTATCCATTTTTAAGAACAGGTTCAAATCTTTGTCCATCTCCCTTTGTGGCCAGAGGTGTCCCCGTTAGTTCTTGTACCCACTGACTGCTCACAGCACCTCCTGCTGACCCACACAGCCGGCTGGCCCTCAGGAGGTCAGTTTGGACTGACCTCAGGGGTACCTGGTCCACCATTTTTCTTCATGGGGTCCTCAGGCCACCCTCATGCGACTGCACTGATGACAATAAAAGGACAGACTTACGGACCCCCCAACCCCAAATGGATCAGCCCCTCTGAGTGGCCCCTGTGACTCTGACATACGCCCAAGTTCAATCCTCCATTTCACAAGTGGGGAAACTGAGGCCCAGACAAGGAGCATGACTCCCAAGAGGTCTCACTGCCAGTCAGCAGCGCACTGGGCAAGAATGCAGGACTCAGGACCTTCCAGTCCAGAGCTTACTCCAACGCCCTGTGGACCTCCCAGCACCCGTACCCTTTATCCTGGCTCTCTCGAGTGGTCCCCCTGCTAATTTAAAAACTCTCTGAGCTGGAGACACAATCTGCATGGTCTCGTCCATCCTCACAATCCTGGGACAAACTGCAGGCTGAGGACAACCGTGGCGCCTCAGCACATCTCCCAGAGCTGCGTGCACCTGCAGAGCCCCTGGCCTCCTTCTGCAGCACCTACCTCGCAGACACAGGCCTGCATGCCCCAGGACTCCGTGCGGACTTGCAGATTCATCTGACGGGACATCCAACTGACCCCTCCCTGACTCAGGGCCTGGGGAAGTACATCTGGGGCTCCCGGAGTGGGACACCCTCCTCGGATCCCAATCTACCCCCCTAACGGTCCTGCCTGCCCTTCCTCCCATCTCCTCATGCCTGGAGAATGGGGAGGAGGGTAGTGACATAAATGGTTGCATCCTCTTCCTGCCCCAGACACTCAAGCATCTTGGGAGCTCCCCCTCCCTCTCCTGCTGGCTGACCTTCCATAGCCATACCCCCCACCCCCGAAAAGCATGTGCAAAGTTCTGACTGGCTTCAGAAGGCTCCACAACCCACCTTGTCCTCACCTCCCATGGATGCCCCCATCACCTTCTAAGCTATTACTAGTTCATGATAATCCTGGGCTAGAAGCTGTCCCTGCCCGGTCTATCTCCATGGTACAGCCTGGGAACTCCTGATTAGAGGAGTCACGCGAGGTGCCTGCATCGTACAGCCCCTTTTGGAGAGAGACAGGGAGGCAAGCCCCCATCACTTCCAGGGCCTTTACGGGTCAAAAGTCCCTACAGCCTTGGGACTGGGGTAGGCCTCTGTTCACTCATTGATAGTCTGTTTTCAGCTTTCTAACAATTCATAATTACCACGCTGAGAAACCTGCCTCAGATCCTCTTCTCCCGCAGCAACACAAGACTGTCCAGTTTTCCATCCCCTACCCCCGCCCACAGCCCTTTCGCCTGCTCTTCAGGGAGCGGGGCTGGGGACGTAGTCAGATCAGCGGCGCGCTCTCAACCAGTCGGGCCAGGACGCTGAAGGCCGGATGCAGGGAACCTCCGCGTCCAAGCAGGGGATCTGGGGTGCCTGGAGAGTGCAGGCGGAAACGGTGGGAATAGACGGCTGGGCTCGTCTCCGCAACGTCCCCGCCCCATCCCAGTCCACGAGGCCGGAGAGGCTGCCTACGGCGCCACCTGGCGGCCGCCGCCCGTGAGAGGCACGCGGACCCACCGGGGTCCCCGGGCCTGCGGGGCCCAGTTCCTGCGGGGCGGGATGGGGGACGCCCAGCTTGGAGAGCCGGACGCGCGGCCCAGGGCCGGGCACGTCTCCAAATTCCGGCGACCCCGCGACCCTCCGCGAGACCTCGAGTCCGCGGACTCTCCGCGCCCTCTCGGCGGGGAACGCGGGTCGGGGGCGCCGCGGGGCTCACGGCGGCCAGGGAGCGTGCGCGCGCCCGCCCCACGCAGCGCCCCGCACGGCCGCACGCGCGCACGCATGCCCCGACGCTCGCCCGCCCGGCCGATCTCCCCAGCAGCGGGCCACGGGCTGGCGAGCCGGCCGCCCCGGGAGCAGGAGGTCGTTCGGCGCGGCGCCCGCGCGCGGGCACGCCCTGCACACTTGCCACCATCCCCTCGGGCGTGGAGACGCCGCTGCGGCCGCATCGTCCCCATCGGTGTCCCCCTGGAGGGTGGGAGGTGGGGGTCCGTGCACCCAGGCCCCTCGGAGCAGGCTGGGGGCGCCAGAGCCAGGCCGCTCCCACCTGCCGGTCGCGGCGTCCAATGAGAGCCTGGCCTGGTGATGTCATGCCCTGACCGGACCCGGGTGACGAAAGTCCGAGGTCACCCATCAGGGAACCAGCGCAAACCCACCCGCGGGGGTTCCGGAAGTTTCCATTGCGGCGGGCGGCGGAATGCGGCCTCGCCCCGCAGCGGTGCGCGTGCCACCACGGTGGCCTGCCTTCTCGGGTGTCCCAGAGTCACCTCTCCCTTCCCCGGGGTCTCCTTCCACGAGGGCCCCCTTCATTTCCACTCGTGATCTCATGTCCATATCTTCATTCCCACAGGTGTGCCCTCGGCCCCAGGAGTGTCCCACGTCACCTTTTCTCCACCAGTGCCACCCGGACCCCTGAGGGGGTCCTCCCATGCCACCCCTGCTGTGTCGTGGCCAGGGATGCTCATTTATTCGGCCCCCCCCCCACCCAGCCCCGACAGAGGCTGTCAGTGTGTCTGAGTGTGTCCGTCCGTCTGTGAAAGCCGGTCACTGCGTTTGTCTGTGGCTGTCACTGCATGAGGCCGTCTGCGTGCGTCTGTCTCCGTGGGCTTCTGTCCGTCTGTCACTGTGGGCGTCTGCTCCGC
Source organism: Equus przewalskii (assembly GCF_037783145.1). NCBI lineage: Eukaryota > Metazoa > Chordata > Mammalia > Perissodactyla > Equidae > Equus > Equus przewalskii. Next base: position 8,833,253 of record NC_091842.1, on the reverse strand, counting down.
CGCTGCGGGTCTCTCGGTCTCGTCTGTCACCGCGGGTCTGTCCGTCTGTCGGCGTCTGTCACTGGAGTCCTTCTGGGCCCCGGGGTCTCTGGGTCTGGGCTCCGAGGGAGGGAGAGGGAGGGGAGGTGGCGGCCCGGGAGGCGGGGAGGGGCGGGGGCGGAGACAGTGGACGGGGGCGGGCGGGGGCGCGGTGCGGCCCGGAGGGGGTGTGTGCGGGGGGCCGGAGGCGGCGGCTGTCAGAGTCGGCTCAGCCTGCGCCGGGGAACATCGGCCGCCTCCAGCTCCCGGCGCGGCCCGGCCCGGCCCGGCTCGGCCGCCTCAGGTGAGTCTCCCGCCCCGCCCGGGGCCCTCCCCCGGCCCGCGGCCCGTTCCGCGTCCGAGGGACGCTGCGCTCCCCGAGAGATCCAGGCCCCCAAACGGGACGCCCACCGTGCCCCGGGCCTGCCCAGCGACGCCCCCCGCCGCCCCACACTCATCCTTAACTCTTCCCTCGCCGCCGCATCCTTACGGTCGCCCGCGCGGGAGCCGGCACCCCGCAGGGCCGGCCGCCGCCTCTCCTCTCGAATTCCTGTCGGGACCCCCGAGCGCCCCTTCCCCGCTCGCACCCAAGTGTGGGGCCACTGGAAGACTCGCCCTGCTTAGGGCGGCACCCGAGCTGCGCAGGTTCTTGGCGCCGGGCTGGGCCCCCCCGGATCCCGCGCGCCCAGCGCCCCTGCGCAGCGCCCAGCCGAAGCCCCCTCCGAGGCCCAGGCGTCCCCCTTACGCGGGGACTCCGTCTCTATTTTTTGGGAAGGGGAGGCTCAGCGGAAGCCCCGAGTTATAATTAGCCCCACTCGGGTTCCCTAGTTAATCTCCAGCACCACCACCCCAGCTCAGGGCGGCGTGGGCTGGGTGAGGGGTGACCACCGGCAGAGGGGGGAGTTCCGACCCGGGGAATTTTGATCCCTTGGCTGGAGATGCCGGAACCGCAGCAGCTGCTGCCCAAAAATAGCGCCCCCGCCCCTGCAGCCGGGGATCTCCGGAGCTCCGAGAACACAGGCGTCCCGGCTCGCCCTTCAGACCCTCCTGCGATGCCCGCGAGCCCCCAGACCCCCACCCCAAGTTGCAGGCTCCTGGACTCGGGGCGGGGAGCGCCGTCCTTTTCTCGGTCTCTACTGCCCCCCGCTGGCGGCAGCGTGCCTCGCAGCATCGGACGGACGGGGGCTCGAGTCCTGGGGGGCCAGGGCTGGCGAGCCTCTTCTCTGAGGCTAGGCGAGGGGGCTGCGCAGCTGACCGCCACCCGCTGGCACCAGCACGCTGTGCCAGACAGTGGATGAGGCCTGGCAGGGTGGCGCAGGATGTGGAGTCGGCAGGATTGGGACCTGCGGCTTCCACACCCTGAATGCCCAACCCACCCCCCAGGGCCCCAGCCCTGGCCAACGCAGGAGAGGCTGTGCCTTCATGCCACCGCAAGGTCCCCCATGGGCGCCTCCCATCAGTGAGGGCCCCGCCCCTGTCAGGGGACCTGTGTGTGGACTGCGGCCTCTGGTGCTGGTGCCCGCACTGCTCACACTGGGCCCAACCCAGTCCACCCAGCCCTGGGAAGGAGGTGAGGGCGGTGGGCCCTCTGCGGGACAGGGGAGGGTATTGCTTGGCAGGGCTCAGCACCGTCCCTGCTCTTGTCTGTCTGGGTGTGTGTGTGCCTGATCTCTATGCCCTCTTGGTTCTCCCTGTCTGCCTGTGTCCTTGTCTCTGCCTGTCTCCCTCCCTCCATTTCTCTCCTCCTCTCTGCCAACCTGCCCCACCTCCTCTGCAGCTCAGTGATAACCCCTGGGCAAGAGAGTTACCTAATCTTCTCCCTCCTAGCAGCCTCAGACCTTCACCCTCTGCCTTTCTTTCTCTCAGCAGACGCCTGCCTGCCCTGGCAGCCATGAGGCCCCCGCGGTGTCCCCTCCACTCGCCCTCCCTGGCTTCCCCACTCCTTCTTCTCCTCCTCTTCCTCCTGGGAGGAGGGGCAGAGGCTGAGGGCCCGGAGGATCCAGAGCTGCTGGTGACAGTACGTGAGGGCCGGCTGCGGGGCATCCGCCTTATGGCCCCTGGGGGCCCTGTCTCTGCTTTTCTGGGCATCCCCTTCGCAGAGCCACCTGTGGGCCCCCGTCGCTTTCTGCCACCAGAGCCTAAGAGGCCCTGGCCGGGGGTGCTGGACGCCACAGCCTTCCAAAGTGTCTGCTACCAATACGTGGACACCTTGTACCCTGGCTTCAAGGGCACCGAGATGTGGAACCCCAACCGTGAGCTGAGCGAGGACTGCCTCTACCTCAACGTGTGGACACCATACCCCCGACCTGCATCCCCCACCCCTGTCCTCATCTGGATCTACGGGGGTGGCTTCTACAGCGGGGCCTCCTCCCTGGACGTGTATGATGGCCGATTCCTGACCCAGGCCGAGGGGACTGTGCTGGTGTCCATGAACTACCGGGTGGGAGCCTTTGGCTTCTTGGCCCTGCCGGGGAGCCGGGAGGCCCCAGGCAACGTGGGTCTGCTGGATCAGAGGCTGGCTCTGCAGTGGGTGCAGGAGAATGTGGCCGCCTTCGGGGGGGACCCAACGTCAGTGACTCTGTTTGGGGAAAGTGCAGGTGCGGCCTCGGTGGGCATGCACCTGCTGTCCCCACCCAGCCGGGGCCTGTTCCACAGGGCTGTGCTGCAGAGCGGTGCGCCCAATGGGCCCTGGGCCACGGTGGGCGTGGGCGAGGCCCGCCGCAGGGCCACCCTGCTGGCCCGCCTCGTAGGCTGTCCCCTGGGTGGCACTGGTGGCAATGACACAGAGCTGGTTGCCTGCCTGCGGACCCGGCCAGCTCAGGACCTGGTGGACCACGAGTGGCACGTGCTGCCTCAGGAAAGCGTGTTCCGCTTCTCTTTTGTGCCTGTGGTGGACGGAGACTTCCTCAGTGACACGCCCGAGGCCCTCATCAATGCTGGAGACTTCCACAGCCTGCAGGTGACTAGTGGCCGGAGCGGGTGGAGCTGGTTCTTCCAGGCCTGTTCTCCCAGCAGCCCCTCCCCCTGGGGACCCAGGCATGAGGGCTCCTCAAGACCCGCTCCCAAAGCCCCTGGCTTCTGGGACCCTGGCCACCCCCTCCTCCCTGAGGGCTGAATCCCCGGGTGGTCAGTGGGAAAGAGGAGAGGAATTGTAGGTATATTTTCTCTTTCTCTCCATCCCTTCCCCAATCTCATACTCTCTGCCTCCACGGTTCTGGGTCTATAACTGTTCATCTCTCTGGCTCTTTGTCTGTTCATCTGTTTCTGTCTGCCTGTCTGTCCGTGCCCACCCCCGTCCCTCCATCCTGTCCCCCCAGGTGCTGGTGGGTGTGGTGAAGGATGAGGGCTCCTATTTTCTGGTTTACGGGGCCCCAGGCTTCAGCAAAGACAACGAGTCTCTCATCAGCCGGGCCCAGTTCCTGGCTGGGGTGCGGGTCGGGGTCCCCCAGGCGAGTGACCTGGCTGCCGAGGCTGTGGTCCTGCATTATACAGACTGGCTGCACCCTGAGGACCCGGCGCGCCTGAGGGAGGCCATGAGTGACGTGGTGGGCGACCACAACGTCGTGTGCCCTGTGGCCCAGCTGGCTGGCCGACTGGCTGCCCAGGGTGCTCGGGTCTATGCCTACATCTTTGAACACCGTGCGTCTACACTCTCCTGGCCCCTCTGGATGGGGGTGCCCCATGGCTACGAGATCGAGTTCATCTTTGGGCTCCCCCTGGAACCCTCGCTAAACTACACCATCGAGGAGAGAACATTTGCCCAGCGACTGATGAGATACTGGGCCAACTTCGCCCGCACAGGGTCAGCAGTGCTGAGGGGAGGAGGGCCTCCGGGAGCCAGGGGGCATAGAGGGGACAAACAGAGAGAGGAAGCAGCAGAGACAGACAGAAAGGGCCAGAGAGAGGGTAAGTTCACAAAGGAAAGGAGACAAAGGGGGAGCGAGCACAACAAAGGAGACCCAGAAAGGAAGGCAGGTGAGATGGCAGATCCTGAAGAGCCAAGGACGGAGGGAGGCCGAGAGAAGAGATAGACGAGGAGAGAGTCAGGAGCTGGACCTGTACAGCTGATCAACCAGACCAGTATCAGCTGTGCGCGTTTCTGCACGCACACACACCAGTTTACCTGTCTGAAGAAGGGGACAATAAATCCAACATCGCATGGGTGTTGTCAAAAGGACCCGTGATGTTTGTAGAGATAGGACGGTTGCATAGTAAGGGCTCAATAAATTGTAGCAATTTTTTTAATGGGAGAAGCACAGACAAAGAAGGAGCAGAAAAACTGAGGGAAAGGGAGAGGAGAGACTAAGAGGGAGGGCAGGAGGAAGGGGCAGAGTCCAGATGATGGGGATACTGGAGAAGAGAAAGAAGGGTTAAAGAGGTGGCGGGAGGGAGGGGCTAGGGCTCACCATGGAGCCGAGGAGGGCATGGGTCAGGAAGCAGTCTGCCTCCTCCTATACTCCAGCCCCCAGGGCGGGGCAGGCTTGCCTGAGGCTGAGCCTTCTCTTTCCTCCCGCAGGGACCCCAATGACCCCCGGGAGCTCAAAGCCCCGCAGTGGCCACCGTACACGGCGGGAGCGCAGCAGTACGTGAGCCTGAACCTGCGGCCGCTGGAGGTGCGGCGGGGGCTGCGCGCCCAGGCCTGCGCCTTCTGGAACCGCTTCCTCCCCAAATTGCTCAGCGCCACCGGTACGCAAGGACCAGCGGGCCGGGGCTGGGAGGACGGGGGAGAAAAGGGGCGCGGAGAGAGAGAGGGGAGGAGCCGGCCGGGTGTAACCCCTCTCTTCTTCCCCCAGCCTCGGAGGCTCCCAGCACCTGCCCAGGCCCCGCCCACGGGGAGGCTGCCCCGAGGCCCAGGCCCGGCCTCCCCCTACCCCTCCTTCTCCTCCTCTTCCTCCTCCTCTCCTGGCTCCCGCGGCTGTGACCACGGCCTCTTCCCTCTCCGGCCTCAGGGGGCCCCTCCTCTAAGGAGTGGTCGGACCGTGGGGAAGGGACCCCCCCTCAGGGATCTCCGACCCAGAGCCCCCTCCCTCCTCAAACCGAGACTCAAACTGGCCAGGGATAGAGGGGTGACCTATGACCCGTCTCAGGGACCTACACGCCTTTGTTATTTAAATGGAAATGAAAAAGCCAATTTTCTTTTTTTATAAAATGATTCTTTGGAACCTGAGCCTGGTGTTGGGGGGACAGGGAGGACCTGGGGCTATTAGCACCCCCCAGTGAGGCTATAACCGTCAACCATTTCTGTCTCTTCTCTTTTCCCCACCAACCCATGGACCCTCCCCCTTCTGATCCCGTCTGTTCCTGTCTTCCGGTCATTTTCTCCCCTTCCCTCCTCCTTCCCGCCGTCCTTCTCTGGCCCCGCCTCTACCCTCATCCTCCCGCCGGTCCTGTCTGCTGCATATCCTCCTGATCCTCTCTCCACCTTCCCACGTGTCCTCCCTGCACTCACGCCCCCCGCCCCCATGTCCGTTCCCCGACCTTCCCTCCGTCCTCCCCGCACCCACTTGCCGGGCGCCCTGGCCGCAGACACGCTGGACGAGGCGGAGCGCCAGTGGAAGGCCGAGTTCCACCGCTGGAGCTCCTACATGGTGCACTGGAAGAACCAGTTTGACCATTACAGCAAGCAGGATCGCTGCTCCGACCTGTGACCCAGGCGGGACCCCCACGTCCCCCGCCCTGCCCGCCCCGCCCGGCCCCCTAGCTGTATATACTATTTATTTAAGGGCTGGGATGGAACACAGAGCAGCCCGAGGCTCTGCCCACCCCGACTTTTCCCTGGGGCTCCCCGTCCTCTGCATGTCTTGGGCCGAGCCCCGTCCCCCGCGGTGCCTTCGCCCCTCTGGGCCGCCAATAAACCGTTACAGCCACTGGAGTGTGCGCGACTGGGGAGCGGGGGCCAGGGCAGGATGCCTCAACCACCGGGGCCGAGCGACCGGAGGGGTGGGCGCCGGAGCCAGCAGACGTGCGGCTCGCCGCAGGGAGGCGCAGGCACCCGTGTCCCGCCGCCGCCGCGTGCCGCGTGCCGCCCCGCCCCACGAGGTGGAGCTCGCGCCTGCGCAGTAAGAACGGCGGCACGGGGGCGGCGGTGCATTGTGGGAGCCTTGCGGCTCGCCGTCGCCCCGCTGCTGACTGGGTCTCTCCTGCCCGCCGCCACCCCGAGACCAGGGGCCGAGAGGAAGCGCCGGAGCCCGCAGTTCTCCCCGGAGTCCCCGCCGTTCCCGCCCGCCACCCTGGAGCCACTGAAGGACGTCCACGTGGGCCTAGCCCCACCCGGCCGCGACCCCGCTCGCCTGGCCGTCCTCTCGGGCCACTACCTCTACTATCACTACGGCTGCGACGGCCTGGACGACCGGGGCTGGGGCTGCGGCTACCGCACTCTACAGACGCTATGCTCGTGGCCAGAGGGCCGGGCCGCGGGCGTGCCCGGGGTTGCTGCCGTGCAGGCGGCCCTGGAGGACATGGGCGACAAGCCCCCCGGGTTCCGGGGCTCCCGGAGCTGGATCGGCTGTGTGGAGGCCAGCCTCTGCCTCGACCATTTCGGAGGGCCCCAGGGGCGCCTATGCCACGTGCCCCGTGGAGCCGGGCTTGAGAGGGAGCTGGAGAGGCTTTACTCCCACTTCGCAGGGGGCGGAGGGCCTGTCATGGTTGGGGGCGATGCGGATGCCCAGTCCAAGGCCTTGCTGGGAGTCTGTCTGGGGCCAGACACTGAAGCTTACGTCCTGGTATTGGACCCTCACTGCTGGGGTGCTCCGAAAAACTCCACTGAACTGCAGACTGCTGGGTGGGTGGGCTGGCGAGAGGTAAGCACAGCCTTTGACCCCAACTCGTTCTACAACCTGTGTCTGACCAGCCATAACGCCAAAAAGCAACAGCACGCCCTGGACTGAGGCTAAGGTTCCAGAACTGAGACTGGGTCTCTGGCCCCATACACATTCACCTACCCGCCTCTCAGAGGCAGAGGCTGCTTGATGTCAGGCCCCCCAGGAACAGGAAGTCCAAGCAGAGCCTGCGCCCTTTGGGGTCAATAAAGAGGCAAGACCCAGCTAACCATGGCCCCAGCCAATTTGGGGGAGATTTGGGGAAATACATAATATATAGTCAGTCAGGAGTCTGTGGAAGTGCTTTTATTGGCAGTAGGGCTGAACGTACAAAAAATTCTCAGAGCTGGATGGGACAAGGCAGTCAGAAGTACAGATGATATCAGGAATAAGGAAAAGTAGGCGGCTCAAAAGAAATCCACATCATCTGGAGCATCCAGGTCACGATATTCCACAATGGCCCGTGGGTCTCCACGGACCATCCTGTGAGATAAGAAAGAGGTAAGATGGCATGAGAGTTGAGGGTCCCTGAAAGAGTTTGAAGAGGCAAGAAAGCCTGGGCATCCTGGCTCATTCTCACCTGTTTCGAGGTTTTCCAGGATAACCTCCCTGGCCTCGGAAGGCATCATAGTTCCCTCGGCCAGCACCATAGGGGGCATGCGGGTATGGAGGCCCTCCTGTGGGGACTGCAGGGCGCACAGCACCAGCTATGAGAAAGATCAGTGTTGAGTTGGAAAACTATGACCTCAACTACATCCCAGCTAAGTTTTCTTTCTACCAGCCCCTCACAACCACCAAGCCACTCTTTCAGCTCCCCCTTATGCTTACCTCCATATCCCAAAATGGGGGGCCGAGGCTGACCATAGGGCATCAGGCCCTGGGGAGTCTGGTGTGGGTAGGGGAGTCCCGGAGTCAGGCCTGGGGGGAGTACAACACGGACAGGGACATGAATTACTGCGGGGGGGGGGGGACAGACACACACACGGAGACAACAGGACAATGACAACTGGCTTTTAAGAATGTGGCCTGAGGGTAGGGTAGACAGATTTGGAGAACCAGGAGTCTCAATGGTCCAGGGAGAGGAATGTGGCAGACTCTCACGGATCGTATCTTACTCTGGGCAGGGCCAGGTGGCTGAGCTGGCTTGATCTCAGGCAGAGCTGGGCGCTTGGCATCAGTGAGAAAGTTGTTAAAAAAGGCCACCTCCTTCTTCACTTCCTCAATTTTCTCTGCATGCTTGTTAAAGATATGTTTCCGTACAAACTCAGGGCCCTGGGTGAAAAGAGGAGAGGGTCAGAACAGAGCAGCAATGGGGCTTCCGTAACCCCAGACCCAATCTGGAAGGGTAATCAACCTCCCCTCTCACCAATCCCACTAAGCAATTTCCTCCCCAGGCCTTGAGGCGGCTTCATGGCTCAACCCCCACCTCCCACCATTTTAACACACAACTCTCTAATATTCCAGACCTTGAATTTCTTGCCACTGAGAGGGCACAGCCACTTATCCTTGCCCAGTTCCTGGGTGTTAGAGGTGACAAACTTTTCCACTTCCTGCTCAGGGTCTTTGCGACCCATCTTCTGAGCCTCTTCCTCTGAAAGAGATTCCCGCACACTCAGCAGCGGAGTCAGCTTCTCCTCAAATGTCTTCTGCCACTCTAGCACTGTGGTTTGGGAACAGACACCGACAGCAGGTTGGAGAAGGGAGCCAGAAGCAAGGAATACAAATGGGATTAGAGAAGAGGGTGGCGGAGCACTGCCTCCAGAGGAGAACTAAGACCAGAGGCAGCTGGGGAGAAAGGGAGACCAAAGGGGAATCAGGAGCGGGGGGAGCTGGGAGCTCACCTTCTCCATGACTGATGCGGTTGGGTGGCATGGGCCCCCGAACATGGATGATGCCACAACGGTTGGGCATTTCATCCTCATTGGGGTACTCGCACGTGTTATAATAATCCAGGGAATGCACAATGCGCAAATAGAGAAGGAGTTTGTCCAAAACCTAAGAGAAACAAGAAGCCGTGAGTTCACCACACTCTGGCCCCTTTGCTGCCCCGAGCCAGGCTCTCGCACACCCCACACTCTGCTCTCGCTGGCACCTTGATAAGCTTCTCATCCCGTTCCACGTTGATCTCTGCTGGGTTCCCTTCCTTAGGGGGCTCCTCAGGGGGGGCCCCCCCACTGCTCCCCAGCAGCTCCTCCTCCTCGGCACTCACTTCCTCGATCAGATAGTCGGTGATATTCTTCAAGATTGGGTTCTGAGAGGGCAGACTCTGGGAGGAAGGGAGATATGGGGCAAGTGAGGCAGAGAAAAGCCCTCAGGGTAGGCAGCCTAGGAAGCCCCCCTCACATGAGAGGCAAGGTGCAGCAGGAGCTCAGGGCCCACTCGGCCTAACTATAATCGTTGCCTCGTTATTTGTCTTCATTCTTGTATTTGGTCCACCCTAACATACAAATCATCACTAACGCCAGTCTGTTCTGTTGGAAGCAAGAGGTGCTCCCCGACAGAGGCAAACAAGCGTGTGGGTATAAGGGTCAATGCCAGAGGTGCCCACACATGAGGTGGTATCAGCTGCTTTTGAAAAAGCCCCATGGGAAGTGACTGACTGTTGGCAGAGGAGGTGTCCCGGGCTCAGAGGCCCAGAGCTGAGTCCTGTCGTCCAGCGTATGGATCAGCTTGGCGGCCAGCTTGATGTCATTGCGCACTATCTGCTTGTGTTGGGTGATGCCGTTGATGTTGCGGACGCGACGGGTCAGGTCTCTGTTCACGCCAGGGCTCAGCTCACACTCTCGGAGCTGGAGGGAACAGAGAGCTTACCAACACTTGCCCAAGAAATGGCAACTCAAAGGCTGGCCCTACTGAGGGCAGAGTGATTAGACCGTGAGCACCCTGAGGACAAGGACCAGGCGTGTCTTGTTCCCGGTCACAGGCCTGGAGCCTGGCCCAGAGATGGAAGTATATAGTTAATGTGAGCAGACTGAATGGATGAAATAGGGGGCAGAATGAATGAAGCAATCAACGAACAAGGGAATCAGAGGTGTGTGCGGCATGGAGCGCCCCACTTTCTCTTCCTCAAAATAGTCCCACTCCCAGCACTCACTCGAATATTCTGCAGGTTCCAACAAATCTCCTTGATGTTAACACTGCGGTCAAAGGTCACCCAGCCACGCCGGAAAAACCTATACAAGAAAGAAAAATCAGCATAATCCTGGGGTGCAGATGTTGTTGGCCATTAACCTTCCCTGCACCTTTTCTTCAACTAATCCAGGGTCACACTTCTTTCCATCCCTCACCTCCTCTCGGGCTGAGGCTCCGACAGTGCCACACGCATAAAGCCTGGATATCTTTTACAAAGCTGGAAAAGCAGAGGAACAGAAACCCCATTTAGTGATTCAGGGATTCACTTCGTCCTCCATTCCCCATGTTCTCGGAACCCTGGGGGACTGCCTTTACAACTTTACTCGGGCAAGAAAAAACCAATAAAGGGCTTAAGAATAACAGCACTCGAAAGCAAATCGTGCCATCAGGGTCAGCCCTCGAAGGGCATGGGCCCATGGAAAGAGGGCCTCCCTATTAGAGAAGTAGGGATATGTGTCAGAAGCAGTGCCAGATCATCCTGTCCCAGCCGTGCCCTAGCTGTCAGCCCCACCCCAACACCATTTTCGCCACTCACAGAAATGATCTCAGCCCGGGAGATGTTGGGGGCGATGTTGCGCATGAAGAGAGAGCAAGTCTTATGCAGTGGCCGGGGCTTACACTCCAGCCCAGGGGTGTCCTTAGGCTTCTCCCTTTCTTCTTCCTTGGGCTTCTCCTTTTCTTTGAGTGCTTCTTCTAAGCAGAAGTGGTGGGAGTTGATGAATTTTTATCAGTGATTTTGCAGTGGACGATATAGAGGTTGTCAAACCCCCAACCCCCAACAATTTCTCACCCCCCCACCTGTTCAGTAGGAAAGAATGGACTAGAAACAGAAAGCAAAACCCACCTGCATCCTCCTTCTCCTCCTCTGCTTGGCCGCTCTCGGACTCCGACTCGGACTCCGACACACTGCCCTCGTCAAAGCTGTCCTCACCACTGTGCTTCCTGTTCCGCTTCTTGCTGCTCTGTGAGAGCCACAGCCAGAGGCGGTGAGGAGACAGGAGGCCCCAGCCCTGCCAGTGACCCCATGCAACAGCTACCCTACCTTTTTGGCTTCTTTCTCAGAGTCGTCTTTCTTCTCTTCCTTTTCCCCATCACCCTCGGATTTCTTAGTTTTGTCATCACTAGAACTGTCATTTTCAGCCTACAGGTGGAGACAATCACTGAGGATGTCGACGTTCCCTTCAACCTCTATCAGAGGGCCCCTCCCATCCTCTACAACTGAGCCCAGAAATTCACCTCTCCTCCACCCAATACACAACCCCCTAGTTCCAGCTTCTCTGGAGCCCACCACCACCCAGGCAGCTCCCTCCTCGCAGGCCCTCAGAGGCAGCACCCAGAGGCCCAGCACTCGGACCTGTGTGCCATCTTCTTTCTTGTCATCCTTGTCGTTGGCCTTGCGCTCTCCATCCCCCAGGCCTGGTCCAGCCCGGCCTTCCTCTTTCTTGCTAGGCTCCCCGGGCTTTCCTGCCTGTTCCTCCTCCTCCTCTTGCTCCAGGATGCGTAGGTCATTCTCTGTACCTCCTTCCATCTTAATCACAGCTACCAACAAAGGGAGCAAAGGTCACAATCCAAGGGCCCTGGCCTTCAGCCTTTGGCTTTGTGTCAACCTACTTCTGTTTCCCAACCAAGACCTTGGTCGCCAGACACCCCCACCTCTCCCAATCCACACACCTGCATCCAGCATCTTGACAATGGCATCAGCTTTGTCTATGTCCAGGAGAAGATTATCAAACCAGCCACTCTCCATGAGGGACAGGAATACCCTCAGGCGGTTTTGCAGGGCCCCCCGGGCCTCCTGCCTACGCTTCCCCACCTCATCTGGGTGGTACTTAGAGCGAAACCTGGGAAGGAAGGGAGGAGGGAAGAGACAAAATAGTCACTGGAGGCCAGGGCCAGGACATGGGGAGGGGCCCAAGAAAGTTAGGGCATAGCCCCCATCCTCTCACACCCACAAAAGATTAAAAGCAGAGAGACTGGGGAGAGCGGTGCATTAGAACCACCCAATACCCCCAAAAGGAAGCACAGGTTATGCTCGGAGAAGATTTGGGGGAGAGCCAAGAACTAAGAGCTCTGGATTTGGGAAAAGCAATGACTACAGGGCGAGGCCAGGACTGGAGAGGCAGACTGATTGCCTTAAGTCTCTGGGAAACACTAACTTTAAAAAGTGTAGTTTCCCAAAGCTTCTGAGAGGAAGGCTTAGGAAATACAGGCTCCAAAGAACCTCCCTCTCCTCGCCAACCCCAAACTAGAGTCATTAAAAGGACTGCTCCCACCAACTCCCTCCATCCCTAGGTGGAAGACAGAGGGAAACCTGAAATGCACCAGATAGGAAAAGCCAAAAAGGCAGGATACCTTTCTCCCCCCTTGGGAAGACAAGCAGATGGTAAAGGGACAGGGAGAGACCAAAGGGAGAAACGAAAGTGCCCTTATAACCTTAGGTACTGCCCACAGGGAGAGCGAGAGGAGGGGGGAGGGGGAGCATGAAAAGAGAACATTTAAAGTAGGAGGACCTTGGGGGAAAAAACAGAAGAAATTAAAGAATATGAGAAAAAGGAGAAAGAGAAAGTGTAAAAGTCCCAGAAATCAAAAACAAAGGGAAAAACTAAAGATTAGACTGAGAAACAACAACAGAGTAAATCAGGAAGGAAGTGTTAGGCAGGGAGCAAGAACAGGGACAGAGAAAGAATGAAAGGTACATGAAAGACTGAGACAAAGGGACAGAGAGAGAAGAAAGAGGGGACAGTGAAAGACAGAACAGAACCACGAGTTGAGAATAAGAGCAAAGGAAAGCCGCAGGCGTCACCTCCAGGATCTTTACCTTGGCCGCTTGGTCAAACAGAGCTCAAGATTTAACTAGCCGCGCCCAGGGCCCATGCTGGCAGGTGGGCACCGGCTGGCTCCTGGCTGGGGCGTCCCGGCCCGGATGCCCCACCCCGGCGGGACTCCGCGGTGGGGCCCTGACTGACTAACTGCCTGAGCAATCACATTCAGCTAAACCGCTGCATTGTGCACAGCAGTGCCCTGCCTGTCTGCCTGGCCGGGGCAGCGCGGTCAGCCCAGGGGGCTCATGTATGGGCTGGGTATGGTGGGGGTGGAGGTGGGTTTGCTCCGAGCTCCGTCGATGGGCGGGTGTAGTTCCCAGTTCTGGCTCTTTTCAAGGAGGAGGAGCAGAAAGAGGATGAGGAGGAGGAGGAGCAGGAAGGGGGGAAAAGATGGTTGATTAAAATTAAAACATCCACAAAAGGAAAAAAATTAAAATTCTTTTTCTGTCAAACGACCCTGAGATCTTTGATTTTCTTGTCTGGATTCACTCGTTGCTTTTGGGAGGACGCCACAGCCACACAGGGTCCCGGCGATCAGGGATGACAATGACCCAATATCAGCAAGTGGGAAGCAGTCTGTCTGCTGCCCCAAGGGAACAGGTGGCTCTGGCCAGCTGCCTGGAGGTGTCCCACTCACTGAGGACAGTGGGGAAGGGAGATGGGGGGCCGTGGCAGACACTGAAGTGACGAGGAGAACCCATCAGCCAGTGCTGCTGTATTCCCATCCCCCACCCCCAGGAAGTTCTGGATTGGGGAAAATGGGAAGAGGACAGGGCTGCAGGCTCCACTGGCGGGGCCAGGGGAAACATGCCAGGGAAAAGACAGCAGGAGGGTAGGGGCACTCACCACTCCTCATCTTTATGAGCCAGGAAGAAATCCTGCATCTGCTGCCTTCGAAAATCCAGCTTGTAGTCATTATAGCGCTTAACTGCCTCGGTCTCATCCACAGAGTCATCCAATGACAGGAGAAACTCCTTGAAGGTCTTCATCACCGGTGGTGGCACACCCAAGTCGATCTCTGCAATGCTGCCCAGCCTGGGGGGGGCCCGGTCAGGAAGTCTTGGTTGTAGGGGAAGAGGGTGGGGGATGGGGGGGCCAAGGTAGCCAGCTGCCCCCTTCCTTTGCCCACCATGGACATCACCCCAGGCACCAACTGCTACCACCCCCCCAGGCTCTGCTCTGTGTGCCTAACCCACTTCCTGGCTCCAGCCACAGGCTGTAGCAACCCCAAGTCCATCCCCCTAGCCTACCAACTCCCTTCTCCCAAGGAACCCCCGAACCCCAGGTCTTTACCTGGCCTGGATAGGCAGAACATGATGCTGCATGATGTGGACGTCTGGGTGGCCCCAGGGCTGAGGGGGGCCATAAGTTGGGCCCCCACCCCCCCCAGCATAGGGCATCTCATAGCCACTGTGGTATGGGTCAGAGCTGTGCTCATCCCTGAGGGTGGGGGGACACAAAAGTCAGACAGAGAAGGAATCATCTCCCAGAGCACGAAGGAGGATGCGACACAGGGAAGGGCATATGGAACATGGTCTCTCGCCCAAAGGTTTAAAGGGACAAGAAAGTGGGTTTATAGCAAGTTTGAGAAAAGGAAAGGACACATAAAGTTCTCAGCAGAAGTGAGGGAAGACAGCGGAGGCCCAGGTGGAACTGAGAGCAAGGAGAGGAGACAGGGAAACTGTTGCCATCTCACCAGTCTCGACGCATGCGCTTCTGCGGGGGGCTGAGCTCGTGGCGGGGAGGAGAGAAGCGCTCTCGCCGATTCCGGTCATAGTCGCGATATTCACCCCGACTGCGGCGCTCCCGGCCACGGTCCCACTCTCTGGAGACCAGGACGAGCAGCAGTAAGTAAGGCACCGCTAGATAACCTGAGTTTACACTCCTGGACAGGGACTTCGTGTCCTATCTGAGACACCAGACTAAAAGCCTAAAATCATGAAACTACTCTCCAAACAGAAAAAGACCCTTGCCTACTTCCATCACTTAGCCATTACCCACAAACTGATGGCTCTCCAACTCTCCCTCCAATCTGGCCTTTTTCCTGAGCTCAGGACCAACATCAACAATCCCCCGCTAGACGGCCACTGTCACCTAACGTTCCGCATGTCACAACTGAGCCTATTATTTCTACCACTATGGGCCCAAACTTGCTTCCATCCTCCTTGTCCACTCTCAGTTATATCAACGTATCACCACGCATCCAGTCACCGAGTGTCACCCTTATTTGTTACAAGCTTGTTGATCCTCTGCCTCAAAGCCTATTAAAACTGTCCTCTTCCCTGCCATCCCCAGACACTGTGCCCTAGCCCATGTGCCTGATCCTGGTCATTCCTCCTGTAACTGCAGCATTGGTTTTGGTTACCAGCCCCTGGTCTCTCCCCCTTCTCTACTGTCAAAGTGCTCTTTCCCAAACACAAATCTGCTGATGCCATGCCCTTGCTTAAATGCCCTTGCTTAAATACACAACACTGTTCAAAACCTTGGTTCCTGGGTGTCATTCCAGCCTCTCCACCAGTCTTAACCATCACAAATCACCTCCATCCCCATCTTAACGAAATAGAAAAAGGAAATCCTTGCTCTAACCCAGTGGGTTTCAAACTTTTTGGTCTTGGGATCCCTTTACACTCTTAAAAATTGTTGAAGATTAAAGAGCTTTTGCGGGGCCCGCCCAGCGGTGGTTAAGTCCATAGGTTCTGCTTCTTGGTGGCCCGGAATTCGCTGGTTCGGACGCCGGGTGCTGACACGGCACCACTTGGCAAGCCATGCTGTGGTAGGCGTCCCACATATAAAGTAGAGGAAGATGGGCACGGATGTTAGCTCAGGGCCAGTCTTCCTCAGCAAAAAGATGAGGATTGGCAGCAGATGTTAGCACAGGGCTAATCT
This sequence comes from Equus przewalskii, assembly GCF_037783145.1. Classification (NCBI taxonomy): domain Eukaryota; kingdom Metazoa; phylum Chordata; class Mammalia; order Perissodactyla; family Equidae; genus Equus; species Equus przewalskii. Next base: position 8,817,577 of record NC_091842.1, on the reverse strand, counting down.
TCCTCAAAAAATAAATAAATAAATAAAGAGCTTTTGCTTATGTGGGTTATATCTAGCCATAATTCCACTCACATTTGAATACTATACTCAAAATCAGAACAGAAAAAAAATAATGCCTATTAATTTTGAAGTTAAATATTAACATAAACTGCATCTTTTTATGAAAAATGCCTATTTCCAAAAAAACTTCAGTGAAAAAAGTGGATTGTTTTACATTTACAAATCTTTCCAAAGTCTGGCTTAAGAGACAGTTGGATTCTCACATTTGCTTCTACATTCAATCTGTTATAATATGTTGTTTGCTTGAAAAACATGAAGAAAATCTGGCCTCACAGATACGTAGTTGGAAAAAGGAATACTTGAAGAGCCTTTTCAGATAACTGGGGACATTCTTCCATACCACCCAAAACTTGACGAAAGAGCTTCTTAAAGGCTAGTTGCCATGTTGAATCTGAAACCCAATCAATGAACATTCTGTACTCTGCTACATTCAAATCTATTGTTCTACCTGGCTCTTTGAATGGATCTTGACACATCTTTTTATACAATATCAAAACATCACGCTCACTAGTATCACTACGTATCTCCTCAGAAGAGCCTTTAAGTAATGGGATACTGTCAAGCTCACACTGGTAGATACAAGTTTTCCATAATTTCAGTTTTCACTGGAATGTTTCACTTTCCCACTTGCAACAAAACTGACAAATTTCCTTGAAGTAACAGGTTCTCTTAGTCTGTTTTCAAGAAAATGTCTGTCAAATACCCAAATATGAATAACCACTATTTGACAGTCTTTCATTCAGGTAAAAATGACATCCCACAAAAAAAATAGTTCAGCTCGCAACTCAATCCCACAAATACTCTTCCTCAAGGTAGCCACTGTACTCCTGTATGCAGAAGTGCTTTACGCATACTTTTCATTCATCACGTGTGTTAAAACGATGTACAGGGGCCGGCCCCATGGCCGAGTGGTTAAGTTCGCGCACTCCACTTCAGCAGTCCAGGGTTTCACTGGTTCGGATCCTGGGCGCGGACATGGCACCACTCATCGGGCCATGTTGAGGTGGCATCCCACGTGCCACAACTAGAGGGACCCACAACTAAAATGCACAACTATGTACCGGGGGGCTTTGGAAAGAAGAAGGAAAAAAAAAGAAAATTGGCAGCAGATGTTAGCTCAGGTGCCAATCTTTAAAATAAAAAAAAAAGGGGGGGGGGGGCTGGTCCGGTGGGGCAACAGTTAAGTGTGCATGTTCTGCTTCGGTGGCCCAGGGTTCGCCAGTTTGGATCCCAGGTATGGACATGGCACCGCTCGGCACGCCATGCTGTGGCAGGCGTCCCACATATAAAGTAGAGGAAGGTGGGCAGTTAAGAATCCAATTTAATAAAATTAAAAATTTCTACTGCTTCATGAAGATGATTAAGTGAAAGTGGATTGGCTGAGGCACCAGCAGTTTCTTTCACCAATGCTATAGCATCAAGAATGTAAATGTCACTACGGTGAAAACGACAATACCACCCTTAATGTTAGCATAAAAACAGATGTAACCTCACAGATCCTGAACAGTCTGTGGGCCACACTCTGAGAACCACCACTCTAAAAACATTAGAATATGTGCTCTTTTCTGCACACAGCGTTATGTCCCCAACTCCAAGCTGTTCACGCCACCTGTGTCTGGGGAATTCCCATTCGTCTTTCCAAGTCTTGCCAAGTGTCGCTTTCCTGCAGCTCTCCCCTCCCTGAGAAGATCTGTTCCCTCAGCGCTTACCATCTTCATAACGATCTCTCATACACACTCACTCGCAGCATATACCCAAGGCCATTCTGTCCCTGACTTCAAGCCCCAGACTGTAAACTCCTCAAGGGTAATAACCACATCTTATCCATCTTCAGAATTCAGAAGAGCATCTCTGATTTCCTTCCTTCTCAGAAAATACCAAGGAAAACAAAGAGCCACATAGAGCCTCCACGATGAAGAGATTCACTGACGGACAGACTGACTGATTTAGTCACTTTTTCAAAACAATACTGAATGAACAAATGTTATCACAGTAAGTCACCTCAAACTCTTTTTTTCTGGTAATCCAAAGGGAGCCAGTGCCGTCAGCTCATTGGATATTTATGATGTCCCTTATATTAAAAAAGTCTTCCACAGTTCCTCTCATCTTGATTACTTTATTTAAAAACACGTTAGACATTTCTTAATGGAAACACCTTAACTATAATTAACTCAAGAACATCCCAGAAAGCTAATCTCTAGCTGAGTCAAACCTAATCAATTAACCCAACCATCACCCTCCAAAGAACTCCTTCTGATGTTAGCCAGGACAATTACAAGAAATTTCACCATATTCTGCCAGGCAACTGGTCTGACAACCTCACCCGTCAAGCCAATTCTGTATGACTTTTTTCCAATCCACCTTCTCGAGATATAATTTACAAACACTAAAATGCGCACATTTGAAGTACACGTATAAACACTGCTTTTTCATACTCAAAACTCTCTTAGCTCTATTGCTTTGATCTCCCGGACATTTCAAAACCAAGCCAGAGCGAGCTCTTGGGCTAACAGCAAATAGGCTGAACCGCAGGAAACGGCCAACAACGAGCGGTCTCACCTGGTCCGCCCTGATAAAATTACAAGGGCAGCGCCATGAGGATGGAAGACAGCAGAACGAGACAGGGGCACAAAACTGAGGAAAAGCAGCGTCTCACCGGTCATTCCAATCGTCCCCTCGCCGTCTTTCATCCCTCTCCCTGGAACGGTCATAGTCGCTGCGCTCTCTTCTAAACTTGTCCCTGCGCCTGCGATCGTACTCGTCATCACTGTCACCCATGGCGCGGTCGCAGGGGGCCTGGAGCCCGGACAGGGGCGGTCAGGGCACCGAACAATGACGGGAGGGAAGGCTCGCCCCTCCGCAGCAGCGCGCCCGCCCCGCTCCACACAGGCCAGCCAGCCGCCGTCCCCGCCATCCTAAGCCCTCTTCTCCGGCGGGTCGGCGGCTCCGACGCGGCGCTCGTCCCCACCGGTCTCCCGCCACCCCGCGGGCCCCGGGCCCCGCTCTCCGGGCGCTCCCCTCCCCCACCTGGGAGCGGCCGCGGCCGTTAGTCTCGCGCTCGGGCGGGCTTGCTTTCCGGGCGACCTGGGCCCGCCTCCGGCCTCGGGCGCGCGACGAGGACGGTGAGGAGGGTGAGAGGGAGACGCGGGGCCCTCAGCTAGGGGGCTGAGGCGACGAGAAGAAGGTGGGCCAGCGACGATGGGCGGTCGGCGCGCGCCGCTCGCGCTGCGCCTGCGTCACCGGCGACACACCGCCTCCAACAGCAGAGCGGCCCCCGCGCGGCCCGAGCTGGAACTAAACCAAAGAGGGAAAGACGGGGAGCACCGGGGCATGACGGGAAGGGGCGGGGACCCGGAAGTCTCGCACGCTTTCCAGGACGAGAATTGCGCAAGCGAGAAGACCTACGGGAAGCCGGCTGGACCAAGCGCCGCCTCGAGAGGGCGGTAGAGCCCTCTGGGCGTGAAGGGGCGCTTCTCCGGGCCGAGGGCGACGGCCACGTTTCCTTGGCTTGGTCTTGGGTCTTTTCCAGTTCCCATCCAGCCGTTGTCCGGCCCGCGCTTGCTCCGGGCGCCTTCTAACCTCCTCCTGGGTTGTTGCGCCCCTCTCCTCGCGCAGCACCGGGGCTTGGGGAATGCGTTCGCTCAGCATGATGAAGCAACCATTTTAAAGCATCCCTCCCACCATTTTGTGCTCCCACCAAAGAACCAGCCTTTATTGGTGACTCGGTGTGAGCTCCGTGGAAAACCCATTGTTCCTGCTCTTCTCCGACAAAGGCGCCCCATCTTTAAGCAGAACGGCCAAATCTCAGTCTTATTCCCAACCAGTACTTTGATGAGACAGGCAGGATTTGGCTTGCCCCAGATGAAACGCACCACCACCCCAGAGATAATACCACGTCCTGCTCAGTGAATTGAGTGGAAAGGCTTAAGAATAGGGAATGCTGCCTCCCCGGAGCATGCTGCTGCAGCTTTGCTCCCGGCACGGAGACCAGTGTCTAGTGTTTGGTGTCTAGACCAAACTACATTCAAAAAAGTGTATGATAGAGTTGCAAAAAACTGGACCAGGACTAAGAAAACCCAGGTTCTGAGCTTGGTTCTGCCATTTTGGAACCATGCAATCTGAGGAAGTCACTTCTCAGCTAAAAATGCAGATAGTCGCAACGATCGTGCTTGTGTTGGGCTGCTCTGAAAATCAGATGAGACAGCAGACTTGAAAGTGTTTTGTAAACTCTTGAGCGATTATTATTTCATGATTGGAGGGAGAGGAGATAGCATTTGGTGACAAGGCTGTAAAGGCAGATGTCAAGGAGGGTGGTCGTGGGAACGGAGAACACGGAGGGTGCTTCTGGGAAGACTCAGCAGTCGGTGGTGACAGTGGCTGAGAGCTCCTGGATGCGCCAGGCACTGCAGGCCTTGCACAAGATATGCCCATCCAGTGGGTAGCAGCCCTGACACTCGCCCTCAGAGGACAGCAGCAGCCCACACTCCTGTTGGGAAAGAAGCAACAGCTTTCCATCAGGCCCAAACCGCTGGATTCCTTCTCCCTTGTTCTCTCCCATACCCAGCACCCCAGACCCCAAGAACCCCGTTTCCCATTGCCCAGGCCCCCTGACCTCGCACTTGTAACAGCCAATGTGAAAACTGCGATCCAGAGCAACAATTCGCACTGTCTCCTCCTGACCTGGTTCAGGCATGATGGCCCCACCACACACTGAGCATCGTGGGGCAAACTTCCTGGGATGGAGGGGAACCAAGAGGCTGTCAAGCTGGGCTGGAGAGGACTAACAGTGGAGCCCAGAGAAGGTGGCATAAAGAAGGGAACAGGAGAGGCCAGAGGTATGGTCTTGGATCTTGGGGAAGAGATTGATGTTAACAAAAATGAGGCATAGCCAGGGGTAGGAAACGGGAGAGGCTGGTACTGAGACATGAAGGAGCGATGAGGAAGATGGGAAAAGCCAGACATCCTGAGACAAAGGTGGGGGACCCAGCCTGACCTGTGGAAGTCCTCAATGCAATGGATCTGGCTAGTGGCATCCACCGTGAAAGGGATGCCGTCGAGGCCACGGTGGCACACCACGCAAGTGAAACAGCCAGGATGGTAGGCCTTCCCCATAGCCCGCAGGATCCGGTCTAGGATGGGTTGGGAGCATGTGGAGCACTTCTCCAGAGTGGCCTGTTGGGAAGGCAGGCAGGAAGGCTGAGGGCTAGGAGACCCATGGCAGCCCCACAAGCATCCTGCCAGCCCACCCATCTGTTCATGGATCCGCCGCACGTGATTGAGTGAAAGGTGGCAAGTCTTGGCACTGTGGTTTCCTGGACAAGTTATTTAACCTCTCTGAGCTTCAGTTTCCTTCAGTGGTAATATGTGCCTCACAGGGGTGTGGTGGGAATTTAACACATTCCCTGAACTCTAAAATAAATGCCTCACATTTGCAAGGGGCTGTTATCCTTCCCTCCAGCAGCCAGTATTCAGCTACTTACTTAATCCCTCCCTTCTTGTATATCAGTTTTAGTTCCCCAGCTTCAAGCTCAGTTCCTCTTTGGGGCTTGGACATCTAGTTCCCACCTTGGATGGAGGCCCCCTGCCTCCTGCCCGCCCCAACCACTCACCACATAGCAGCTCTCACAATACGCCCTCCTCTCCACAGCATAGAAATGCTGGCCCCGAAGCTGGGCCCGGCACGTAGAGCACACAAAGCAGCCAACGTGGAAGACGCGGTCCAGGGCCACAACCCCGGCCCCATCCCCGACCACATCTTCTCCGCAGCCACCACACCGGCCTGGGGACAGGGAGGGACACCGTCAATCTGCATAGGCTGGGGAGCTGGATGGCTGTCCCTCTGACTCTCCAGCCCCACCTCCCCCTTCCCACCCCACCCTCCGGGTCAGCTCACCGAAGTACTCCCCGCTGGGCGGGTGGTTCATGTCGTGCACCAGCTTCTTGGTCAGCCTCTCAAGTTCCTCCTCAGGAGGCTGGCTCAGGGGGACCTGGGAGGTGAGAATCAGGGGTTCGGCCCTCCTTCTAGCTCCCGACACTGTGAAAATCACTGAGGGTGACCAAACACTTCTACCCAGAAAGCTCCTCTGAGAACATTTCAGCCCAGGGTCCAGAGCCACACCTTGAGGAGCCAGGGTACAGCTCTAGTCCCCTCCCTCCTGTATTTCCTGACCTGCCCACACCCCTGGGGGATCCAGAGCTCCAACACCCAAGGCCTCTGATGACCAGGACATTAAACACCACCCAAGCCCCACCCAATCAGCATCCTGTTGTCTGTGAGGACCCCAAATCCCAGCACCGGGGCTCACCTGGGGCCCATACCCGCCTCCTCTTCCTCCGCCTGCGTGGCCAGAGACCCCCGCAACCTCCTCTTTACCCCCTGGCCCTGGCTCTCGGTGGCTCCTATAGCCAGGCCCCCAGACTTCACCTCGGCCTGGGAGAGGAAAGTTGGGGCCTGGAAGGGGCCCAGAGGCCTGAGAGGCCCCCCGCCTGGGGGGGCCACAGCCCCTCACTGGTTGTGCCACCTTCACTTGCACAGGGAAGGCAGGGCCAGCAGGGGTGCTGGCTGTTGTGTAGGAGGCCGGAGTGGGGCCCCCATAAGGGGATGCTGGGAGCGGTGGGGAAGGAACACCCCCTCCATTCGGCTTCAGGGAGCCCGTGCGGTAGGCAGGGGGCTGAGGGGCCTCATAAGCCTGGGGAGAAATGGAGACCAGAAGGAGTGAGCTGGGCCCATTCCAGGACACACACCTGTGGAAACCCCCCACCCATGTGTGTGGGACCCAGGTAAGTGCCGGTTTTTATCAAGGGCCCGCCCTCGAGTAACTGACAACCTAGTAAGTTTTGGTGGCCCAGCTTCTTCCACGAGGTGGAGGTGGGGGGTGGACCAGGTTGAGAATCCAGAGAAGGGACTAGGCTGGGGGTGGGGGGCAGGGGACAAGGAGCAGGGGAGGGACTGGGGCAGGACAAGGGAGTCACCTGCCGGTCAGGCCGCCGTGGGGCATGACCACGACCCCCGTCCAGCTCAGCCAGCATGCTGGTCAGCGAATCGATCTCAGCATCCAGACTTCCTGGGCGTAAGCCCCCTCGGTCTGGGGGGAGCCCCTGGGGATGGAGCAGAAGCAGGGAGAAGGCAAATCCCACGGGCTCTTCTCCTGCCCCACCCCCACCCCCCAATCCCGGTTCTCACCTGTGAGCGCTGGGGTGCTCCATGGCACCCCACCCAGGCCAGCCCCCTATCCTCTGGTCCCCCCGGGGCCTGGTAACACTGCTCAGATGGGAGGGGGCAAAAATTGACCCTGGGGTGGGGCTGGAGTGCTGGGGTGGGGGGAGAGAGAGGGAGGGGGGATGGGGAAGGAGACGAGGGTGACACTTGTGGAGGCCGCCCTCTTGGGTTCCTCTTCTCCCCTTCCCCCCCGCACCTGGGCTCCGAGAATGGGGAGAATGGGGCGAAAGGCGGGGAGGGCTGCGAGACGGCAGGGGCGGCTGGTCCCAGCGGGCTTCGGGGAAGGGGCGGCGGGCAGGCTGGGCGGGAGGCAGGAGCCGCCGGGCAGAGGTGGCCTCCTCGGCCCAATGGGGCTGCCTTACCTGCTCCGGGGGCTGGCGGCGGCCCTGGGGCGCCCCGGGGGAGCACTCTCCCCTGGGGGGCTCTGGCGGGCTCCGGCTGCTTCGGGGGGAGCCAGGTGGGCCCCGACATGGCCTGGTACGGGGGCCTCCCGACCGCAGTCAGGGTCCCACGGAGCCCCGGACCTCTGGCCTGGACCCCTTCTTCTGTCCCACACCGCGTTCGGGACTCCAGGAAAGAAACTTTTTCTGGCTTTTTTTTCCCCCTTCCTCCCCAATTTTGGGGACAGCCACGCCCCCGGTGACGTCACCGCATTCCTGGGGGAGGGTCACGTGGCCCCCTAGGCCCTAAACTGCGGTCCCTCCCTAGTCGGCCCCCTTCTGCCGAGCGGGGAGGGCTTTCCGCCAAGCCGGCGTCTGGGGGCTGCGGGCAGCCTCCATTTCCAGGAGTCCCCCAGGCCCCGCGCCCCAAGTCCCGCACGTGGCCACCTCGCCGCTGGGGCGCTCCAGCGCTCCTCTTTGCCACATCCCCCCATACGGATGTCTCCGCGCTCCTGTCCCATCTACCCACCCCCCAGCAGTGCTCCGCCAGCCCTTAGTGTTTTGGTCTTTTATTCACGTTCAGCAGTTAGAAAAATAAAACAGAACAAAAACATCACAACCTCAGGGGTCATCAAGTCTTGTTGAGTGAGGGGGAGACTGAGGTAGCCTAGAGTCACAAGCGGAGACCCAGTCCCCGTCAAGGCACCGGTGAAGGGAGGGAGGCCAACGTGGCTGGCGGCTGGCGGGACAGCTGCCCTGCTGAGTGCACCAGGGGGGCCCCTCTCCCAGGCATGGTGAGATGCCCCAGACCAGGATCCCCTAATACCTCCACCGGGCTCCATGTACCATCTGCAAGCAGGCGGGAGGCGGCCCTTCCCCTCCTCCTCCACTGATCAAGGTGGGCCTCCCGGCCTGGGCACTCTCTACTTCAGGAATGGGACATCAGAGATCAGTACAGGTGACAGGGGTGACGCCATGGATGAGCAGCGTGGGGCCCAGATCACGGCTCAGCATCTCCAGGAGGGCCAGGTATCGGGGGTATCGGGCAGCATCAGCAGGTGGCCGAGGCAGGTACAGGAAGGTGAGGGCGGTGGCAGGCCCCTCCACGCCATCCCCACCCTCAGGCCCACCTGGCCCTCCTCCTCTGCCACGCCCCTGCTGGGCCCGAATCAGGGCGTTGGCGCTGCATGCCAGGGCCTCTGCCTCAGCGTCTCCCCGCCTGCCATTCACAAAGTCCCCTTCCTCCTCCTCCTCAGGCTCCTGGGACCCAGCCCCCTCACCCCACACCACCTCCTGCACCTCGGCCCGGATCCTCAGCTGGCTCAGCAGTGCCCGGAGCCGCCCCTCAGCCGCCCCGGGGGCCTCCCGAGGCCCCAGGCACAAGAAGATCCGGAGCCGGGCACTGTGCCAAGCAGGCACCATGCCCAAGATGGTTGCCATCTGCAGCAGGAAGAGGCCGCAGACGTCCACATAGCCAGGCCCACCCCGGGGCCGCAGCAGGTTGAGGGGCCACACGTCCACGTGATGTGGCTGAGAGGTGCCCCCAGAGCCCCGGCTCAGCCGCTCAGGGGGCAGGGCCCCACAGGCTCGGGCCAGAACCACATTCTTGTTCATCTTGAGGGCATCCGCCACGGTGGCCACATAGTCCTGGGGAGTGAGAGCCCGGGGGCTCCCAGGAGCCCGTGGTGGAGGGAACAGGGTGCTCAAGGCTGGGGTCCCACCCTCCTGGGTGCCATCTGCAGGCTCAGAGAAAGCCGGGTCTGTCAGGAAGTGGTCCTGCGGTGCAGCATCATCGTAGAAACCCAGGACCAACGTGTTGGGCTTCATGCCACCTGAGGGCAGAGATGGGGAGGGGAAAAGGAAGGACAGGAATCAGACTCACAGGCTGAGTTGACCCCCAGGCTAATACGGGTGGGCCCACTCCTACATGCTGACGTGTGTCAGCCATCAGGTATGACATTCACACTGTGCTTGGGCTCTTAAGGCAACATTATGCACGTTTGCATAATGACTTTTAGTTTTCCCAAACACTTTCACAAGCATTTATTCAATTTATCCATGACTAATATCTCCCACTTAGGCAGAGGTCGCCTTGGGATTCTTTTAACTAAAGAGCACTTCCGGTCCCTGGCAGTCGGATGCATCCACTCCAAGCTACTCCCAGCATACCTTTTCCATGATGGGAGACGAGTCTGACTCCACTGGGTAGACCAGACCCCGGATTAGTCAAGCTCATGGTCTGAATCCCCAGGGAGAGAGCACCCAGACCCTGCTGGGGGAGGATGAGAACTCGGACTGGGGCTGCATGATGTTTCCATGACTGCAAAGCCCTAATGATGGTGGGTCCAAAGCATAATCCCCAGAGAAGAGATGGCTAACATCCACCCACTAACCAGGGGCCCCGTCCTGTTGAAAGAAAGCACTTCGTGTTTTAACTCATCCGATCCTTGAAGCAACACTATGAGGTAGGGACTATTTACTCCACCCCCTCTTACACATAAGGCACAGAGCGGTGAAGTCACTTGCCCAAAGGCTTATGGCTGATAGATACGGGCCGGCAGGTGAACACGATGCACGCAGCACCAGAGCCCACTCTCTGAGCCTCTAAGTTGGTGTGTGTACCAACCACAATGCCCCCAGTCCCTGCCAGCAGCTCCTGGCTTTTAATTTTTGGACAACCAGTATGGAATCAGATAATCCCCCCTTTAAGAGGGCTGCATTTACAAGAAGACGCTGAGAACTCTTCTGAAACCCCTTCTCGTGAAACAAACGGATTGCTTAAAATCTACCAGCAGATCAAATTTTACTTGCTAGGAGAATTTACTATTTAGAGAAAACCTTTTCCGTTTTATTGGAATCATTTTCCACAGGATACATTTCATGAAAGTAGTGGTCTGTTTGCACAGGTTTGCACGGGTTTCCCCAAAAAAGGTGGGGCTAAGGAGAGACTAGGCCCTCGGATGCTCCAGGGTCTGCCTACTAATGCTTGAAAGTACCCCAAAATACCTCAGCAGGGGTGAACTGCAGCTGATCTTGCAAATTAAGCTAGTTATCCCCCCTCCTGAGCGTTCTCCAGGATTCTGCTATACACGAAACAGGGCAATGTCCAACACTTGAACTTTAGCCAGATTCTAGATGGAGAAGGCAGCATGCACTCTGAGAGGGACTGAGAGAGGAGGAGGCGGCTGAGCCTGGCTCTGGAGGAAGCTGGGGGGCAAGGTGGGGGGCCTCCTGGGTACTAAGACGCAGTCACAAAGATGGGAATCTTCCACTCCATCCAAAAGCATCAGCCCCATGCAGCCTGCACGTCCTTTGCGGCCTCTGGGGACCACGTTACACCACTCCCTACTTCTCTGCCCCTTTCAAGGCCGGGCTGAGATACCATCTCGTCAAAAAACCTTTGCTGACCACATCAGCACACAGTGGTTTTTCTTTCTCTGCACTAGAGTGGTTAGAAACCTTCTGTCCTGGATTTGACGGGGCAGCCCCCAGCCTCAAATAATTGTCCCCAGAAATAGAAAATTCTCTTCAGAGCCTATGCCCCAATTTTTGGATCAGAAAAAAACAAGTGTCATCCCATCTCGAGTCCTTAAGCACCTCCTTTGAGATCTTATCACACACTGTCTGTTATCTTTGAGGCTGTGTCTATCTGCACTCAACTGTGAGTTCCTTTTGGAGTTTACAGTCTGTGGTTTAGACTCTGGGGGAGGGGAGCAGAGATTGAAAGGGGCCAGACAGAGGCCCAAGGGGGCCCAGGAGGAGCAGCTCACCAAGGCCCGAGATCCGCAGCAGATGCTGAGCTCCCTGGCGTACGGAGGGCGAGAGGGTGAGGTCCACGAAGGCCTTTACTTGCGCCCGGTCCACCAGGCTCAGCCACGCCCCGTACTGGGGCTGCACAGGGTCCGAGGGGAGGCAGTCTGCAGAGAAGGAAGGCAGCAAATGTGAGCCAAACTCATTACTTTCTCTTGGAGTCCAAACCCCAAATGGGCAGAAGAAAAAGGTCTGGGCAGGGCTGAGGCTCGCAGGGAAGAAGCACAAGCCTCAGGGACACAAAGAACCCAAGGAGCATCTGAGAGGGAGAGGGAGAAGAGGAGTGGAGGGCAGCTCACCAAGGTCTCCCAGGGTGACATGGCCCAGCACATAGAGTCCCCCCTTTTTGAGCTGGTTGGCCAACCGCAGTAGAGGCAGGGCACCCCGGGGGTTCCCCACCAGGAGCAGCAGCTGGGGCCGCCAGAACTTCACGTGATCCTTCCGGACGTCCAGCCGGAGCAGGTATTTACGCACCTGGGGACAAGAGTGAGGTGGTGGGGAGGAAGGGCTGGAGCGGGCAGCCCCCACTCAACACCTCTCAGCAGGGAACCCCAACTCCAGCCAAGGGAAGAGAAGGCCTCCTTGGGGCATGGGCGTTCCCAGACTGCCTTCTCCCCTCCCCCGCCTCTTTCAAGTACCCCTGACCTGGTGGAAAAGCAACGCCTGGCTGACATAGCCCCAGCTGCTGGGACCTCCTCGAGCTGTGAGCAGGGCAGAAAGCAGGGCCATGAGAAGCAGAGAGCCACCGGCCGCTCCAGGGCTGATGAGAAACATCATGAGGAGGCAGGAGGCCACCCCCAGCAAGCAGGTATGCCAGGAGAACAGGCTGAAGGTGGGGCTGGGAGTGGATGGAGAGGAAGATGGAAACTCAGGGCCTGCCCTGGGCACCGTGCCACTCCACTCCATCCCCAACCTCGCCCCCTTGGTCCGCGTGCTTCCCATTCCTCTCTCTTTTTCTCTGGCGACACAGGCATCTTATTCTCTTACCGGAAGTTGGGGGCCGAGGCCCACTCCAGGCTCAGGCAGGACAGGTCCACCGCAGCATAGGCCACCAAGTAGAAGACGGTGACCACAGCTGCCAGTGTGTTCAGCTTCCCAGCCAGGAGCACCAGCTGGACAAGGACCAAGAGGCTGGGCATTGATGCAGCAACCCCCACCAAATTCCAAGGCATCCTGCCTTTTCATTCACATCTCCCAGCCCGAGCGAAGCCCCTCCTGGTCCCGCAAGCGTAATAGCAAGGGGCTTAGGGTGAGAGGAAGGGCAGCTTAAAGAGGAAGGCTCACCTGCACTAGGGCCCAAGAATACAGCACGGCTCCCCAAGGATTCCCCCCTCGGGACACGACCTTGGCCGGTGCCAAGATGACTCCTGTGCAAACAGAAACGCAGCAGATGCAACAGCCTGAGCCAAGCAGGGACGGAGACAGACGCGGAAGTGGGGCTCAGAGCTGGGCAGAGGCAGGGGACAACACACCGAAGAGGTCATCCTGGGCCAGGGCGTGGAGGATGCGGGAGGCGCCGATGAGGGAGCTCATGGAGGCTGAGAGTGAGGTGGCGTAGATACCTATCAGCACCAGCGGGGGCCACAGGCTGATGGCGCGAAAGAACCCATAGTCCTCCTGCAACAGCGTCCTAGCGGGAAGGATAGGAAGAGGACATGGGTAATAAATGCGCACCCATCGTAGGGTCCTTGTGAGAAGGTGCTCACGACCCTGTGTGCAGTTAAGATCCAGGTATTCTCAACTACCCCAGCCTCAATCTCGAGGACCAAAGGAACAGATCGAGTGTGCTGGGGGAAAGACTTGGCATTCTTTGGTTATCGTTGCGCTGCTTTGCATTTAATCACGTGGTGGACATTCCCTACATTATATGCACAAGAAGCCATCTGTTTCTGGAAGTACAAATTGACTAGAAAGCCATTCCTCACCCCACCCCCAAATAAGAGCCTACAGCAGTACTAGGCACGTGACAAATGCTGGCTGTGGACTGGCTCTCACCACTTCACCAGCCTTTCCCAGCGGCGGCGGCAGCTCCTTCTCTCTCCCAATGTGAGAAACAGTCCCATTTTCCCTACACCCCGACAACTTGGGACCTGCCCCCCAGCCTGTGTTTCCCTTGGTGATCCAAGTGCACCAACCTTGTCCCGACACCCCACTCCACCCCCTCGGGGGCCAGGCTCACCCCCTCCCCAGGCACCTGTCACAGGTGAAGCTGGAGAGGAAGAAAAGCAAGATGTAGATGAAGAAGGTATAGGCTACGGCGATGATGGTACCCAGAGGAATCGCCCGGCTGGGGTCCTTCAGCTCCCCTGGAACGGGGGAACAGAGGGAGCAAGGTCAGCCTTCCATCATCCCTACACCCCTGAGCCTTCAGCATCCCAGTAGGGACACAGGGTGGCAGCCCCACACCCCTAGGAGACAGCAGGCAAGCCCTTTCACCTGACATGTTGGCCCCAGCCATGATGCCCGTGCAGCCATTAAAAAGGACGGCAAAGACGCTGGCGAAGGTCATCATGGCCCCCGTGGTGTAGTCCTTGGCGTAGCCAGCTGAGGAAGGAGTGTTCCCAGGGAGGAGAGGGTCTCAGCCTCCCTCCTAGGAATCCAGGCATCCTGGCCCTGCCAACTTCTCCTCACATTCCACAACCCCCGTGCCTCCCCCAGCACCCTCACCAAGACCCCAGCCCTGACTTGTCTCTGGCCCTGGCTCAGCTGACCTCCTCACCTCTTTCTCCCCCTAAACTGCTCTCTTCCTCTCTCCAGGCCTCCAGCCATGCTCTGTCCCCACGACGCCTTCCCTCCGGCTCCATCTGAATTCCCCAACCCATCTGGGCCATGCCCAGCTCCACCTGCTCCCGCCCTCCCCGGCCGTGCTCAGATCTCCCTCCTCTCCTCTCTTGACTCTTGTCTACTTGACCCACACTCTGTCTGACTGCACTGTTTAATTGTTTCCTGAATGTACATCTTATCTCTCCAACCAAACAAGTTCCTCTAAGGCAGGGATTGTCTTCTGGTCACTCTCATGCCCACCAGGCCACACACACAGTGGCCAACACACGCCTGACAGATTCCCCTGTATGCTCCAGGGCCAGACCTCCTGCCCCTGATGCTCTCTGACATCTGTTCTCATCCGGGGATTCCAACGGCCTGGCCCCCACGAGTGCCCACCCCTCGCCCTGAGAACCCCAGCACCCCTGTACCCAGCTCACCACCCAGATTGGCCTTGAGAGTGCTGCTGTTGAAGCCGGTGAAGTGGCCGAACTGGGGCGGCAGGGAGGAGCCATTGGGACCAGGCCGAGGGGTCAAGGGGATGTTCCTGGGCCCCACAGCCACAAAGCTGACCAGCACCGAGGCCAGAGAACCCGAGACCAGCAGGAATGTGAGGAAGGAGGCGCGGGCGTAGAGGCCAGCCCCTAGTGTGCAGACCCCACCCACGAGGCCCAGCAGCAGGGAGCCGTAGAGCAGGCTCCAGCCGTAGCCCTGGGGCAGGACCCGGAGCCCCCCGGACCCCATGGCATCTGTAGAGAAAGGAACAGAGTTAGAAGGCCAGGGCCACCAGGAGGGACCCCAACCATGACTCAAAGCTAGAAAATAGCCCCTCTTTGGCCCACCTGTCCTCAGAGAGGCTGCCTTTCCCACTCCCCCACTCAACTGTACCCCAGCATCCTAGCCCTCCCTGGGGGGCACCACGAATCTTGCTCTGTCAATTTTAAGGGTAATTAGCCTCGCCTCCCCAACTAGATGGTAAGCTCCCTGTGGGCCAGGACAATCTCTCAGACATCTTAACAGGGCCAGGCACACAGGAGGAGCTTGAGAACACCAAGCTAATGGGCCACTTGGCCCTTCTCCTGGAAAGGGCTTCTCTCCCTCGTGATCCCAGAATCCGAGACCCTGCAAACCCGAAGAGCTGCCTGGACCAGGGTGGGGAGCACGGACCAGCCCCGAAGGTATCGAGCACAGCTTCCACCAGCCCCAGCAGGGAGACGGCACAGCCACAGACGTTAGCCAGGTAGAACATGAGGCCAATGCTGCCCCCGACCTCAGGCCCCAGGGTCCGGCTGATCATGACTAAAAGTGGAAGCAGGGGCGAGCGTTAAGGGAAAAGAAACTGAAATGGAGGCTGAGGGAGGGCCCTGGCACAGAGCACTCTGCAGCTGGTTGTGCAGGCCTCATCTCCCTGCACACACCGGGACTGTTCCCTTGGCCATGTGTCAATGTGTCCCAGTGCAGCCACTCTCAAGCCACATGGTTTTGCCCAAGCCACTAATGCTCCTGAGCTCCAGTTTCCTCATCTGTAGAATGAATACTACCTAATTGACAAGACAAGAGAACCAAAATGACAGCTGAGAAGACAGCCAGTGGACTGGAAAGTGGCAGTAACATGTAAGGCCATGTTGGTCACCTTCCCCATACCAGCCTACCCACCGGACATTCATTAGAACTTGCCTCCCTCTTGCCCTGCCCCACAGGAGATGGAAGAAGGGGTCCCTCCCCCTCCCCACAAGACAGAAGAGCCCAGGCCCCAGGCCATCAATGTTGGAGGATACAGTAGGCTCCACCCCCCCGGACAGCTCCATTGGTGGCAATGGCACAGACAGAGAGGACGGTGAGTGCCAGGATGAAGTAGGCAACCAGGAGCATGGCCAAAGCCTGCAGGAGCCCAGCATGGCCCACCACGAACCCTGGGAAAGAGTAGCAAAGCAGGTCAGAGGGTGGCCCACACACCCCAACCCCCAATCCCCACCCCACTGGTTGTCAGTTACCTTCACACTGGAGCTAAACACATGGCCACAAGGAGCCCTCTCCCTAAGCCCTTCATCCACCCACCTCTCCCAGGGCCTTTCCCCAACATTGTCCCAGTCCCACTTCTCCTCGCCACTGGGCCCCAAGTAAGCCCCACCATCCCACTCACCAATCCTCAGGAAGACAACTATACTGAACATGGACAGGACCGTGGGCACCACCACACCCAGGAAGGTGGAGAGCTTCCGGGCAGATGCTCCTCCAGGAGCCCCAGCCCCATTCGCAGGGAAGGCAACCCCTTCCTCCCCCAGGAGCCGGTAAGCCAGCAGAGGAGAGTTCTCACTGGCCATGGCCGAGAGCAGGCAGACAAAGCCACCAGTGAGTTATGAGGCCTGCAAAAGACAGGATGCTGAAGGGAAAGCAGCTCCACAGAGCCCCCCCAAAACACCTCTAACCAAACACCCAGAAGCCTCCCCAACAGGGAAACACACACACACACACACACACACACACACACACACACACACCTGCAACTCAGAGTTAGTGGGGGGAAGTCTGGTCCTGGCCGCTGCCTGGACAACAGCAGGCTCGAAGCCCCTCAGCATTTGGGTACCAAGGCCCCTCCCAGCTCCTAGGGGCCACCCCTTCCCCCACATCCCTGAGACTAAGGATGGCAGTGGTCCTCAGAAGGGGCAAAGATCCTCTCTTTTCTTAACTGGCAGTGCAAGAGGAAGCAAATCTCCTGAAAGGGAAGTGAGTTATGGGCAGGAAGCCTTCCTCACCCCCACCTCCAGAGTCCTAAGCCGCCCCCCTAAGCGGCCCCTTGCAATCACCTCACCCAGGACAACAAGAAACTTGCAAATCTTCCAAAGCCCCACCTCCGTCAACCCTCTCCCTCAACCCATCTCAAATCTGCTCCTCCTCTCTCCTCAGCCTCACCAGATTCCTTCCACCCACACGAGGCGCCCCTCAGACTCTACCAGCCCCAACACACCCCTCGACTACCAAAACAAAAACACAGGCCGGCCACACAAGCCGGGTCCTCCTGCCCCCACCCGGTTGCTGCCCACTTTCTCCCAGGGCGGGTGGGAGGGGGCCGAGATCCGCTTCTCCCCGGCCAGGCACACCCCCACAGCCCGGGGGCGGCGGGGCGCTCCCCTACTCACCCGGAGGACGCAGCCGCTCGGGGGTGATCCCCGAGAGCCGGAGGGGGCACGGCTGCCGGAAAGACAGCTGCGGCTACCGGGATGCCAGGCCCGGAGCCTGCCTCCCCAGCGCACGCGCCCCATTGGTCCCCGGGCCGGCCCCGCCCCGTGGGCGCGCCCGGGGAAGCCCCGCCCCCTGGGGGCTCGGGCGGCCGGCGCAGCTCCGGCTCCACGTGCGCCCGGGGTGCTACCCCGGGTCGCCCTTCGGGCGTACATCTCCTCGGGAGTGTGGGCCACGGATCCTACAGCCCCCATCACCCCGGTGCAAACAAGCGCCCGCCGCGCGGGAGGGACCCCACTCCGAGCTCGGAGGCGCGTGGAGGAGCCAACGCTGAAGGGGGCGTGTGGTGACCTCGGAAGGCGGCCTGCAGGTGGGCGGGGCCGCGACATCTGGCCCAGGTGTGTCGCCAGGAACGCGGGGCACGTCGGTTGGCGCCCTCTGGGGTCCTACTCCTCCGGTCTCTCGAATCCCTGGAGTGTCCACAGGTCCCGAGCCTCTGCCCTCACCTCCACGAGGGCTCCCCTCTCGCACCGGGTCCAGCCGACCAGCTGCGCTCTTCGCTTCCGCCAGCGGAGGGAGCCATTGGCCGCCGATCCGGGCGAGCCCTGGAGGCGCAAGCCACCACAGTTCTGTATCGTCCGCCGCCCGCTCTCTCTCGTGCCTCCCCCCACCATGTTCTCCCCTCTAGCAGAGATGACAGGGCTTGTGAACCCCGGAGCTGGGGCCCTCCTCACGCTTTACAGGTACCATCAACTTCAGTGCCACCTGCAACGTTTCCTGATCTGTAAAAGGGGGGGAAACTAGAACCTCCCGCATAAGGTTGCTGTGAGAGTTCAGTGAACTAATAGGCGATGGGAACAATCCCGAAATGTTCAGTAAGTGATTATTTGCATGCAGTACTACATTAAGTATGCATAACCACTCTGAGGTAGAGACTGCTATGATTTCCATTTTTCGTTAGGAATTTATTAATTGAAGCGTGGAGAGCTTCAGTAATAAATTCCTAACTTTTATTACAGTCCTTTATGGTGACACCGTCATCTGAGCCTCAGGAAATGAACACTGCTTTGGCTGTAGATTATCTGCAGCATTTCCCGAGGAGACAAAGGGCTCCAAGCAGCCCAGATATGGCTTTGCCAGATACAGGTCTCATGAGCAGTTAAACTGTGGCATTTCAGTGGTCATCTCTGCTGCCCATGACACAGAGTTTGGCTCCTGGATCTCTCCAACACCTCTCTGGGCACAATTTCTGGTGATTTCAATGTCCGCGTGGATGAGACTTCCCACACCCTGGCCTGACAGTTGCTTAAACTCCACTTTTGCATAGATCTCACCCTCCACAATACCCGATGGTTGTGCCTAGACTTTGTCGCTACCAATAACTGCAGCCTCTCCCTCTTTCCACTCGCCTCTCCTAGTACACCTGTTAAGGAAAAAATTAATCTGACACTTGTTAAAACAGGACGGACGACTTTATTCAGGACTGTGGCAATAGATGTCAAGACTATCACAGTAGGGGAAGGATATCAGGCTCAACTCCAAATACAGCCAAGACCGCTGGGGATTTATAGCCAACAAGCAGATGAGGGAGTCAGTGGATGGAAGATTACTAAGAGAAAACACCAAATGTGGGGGATTCTAGATAAACAGACTTAACAGGATTCTTGCTGAAGGCAGACCAGGGTGCTCACATATCAAGGGTTGAGGCATTCTCTCTAAACTCTAAACTGGGCTAGGTAGGCCCAGAAAGGATGGGGACGAAGGGCGAGGCCTAGTCCGGAAGAGGGCTCAGAGGAGCCTCACGGAAGTTTGGTCGAGGAGAGGGTCTTTGTCATGCCTGACCCCAAGGATCCTCCACCTCACTGGACCCCCAACCCAGTGATCCTGCCATCTTCCCACTGTCCCCCATCACTTCCCTTCTTACCCAGCTCGAAGTTCACGGTTAGTGGAAAGCACTCCCTTGCCGTCTCGGACTTTATCACACCTCCTGGCCAAACCACAGCTCTGGTAAACGCAAATCCCCATCTGCCATGAACCTATCCAAGCAGCTGAGTGTGGCTGGGGAAAACACCCAACCATAACCATCAGTCTCATTTCAAATTTGTGACTGCGACCCTCAAGTGGGCCCTGATGCTGCCCAGCACTTGGACAGGATTTCTCTAGTCTGTTCACTCTCCCACACTCCTGGGTGACTGTTCAGTCTTCACCTGTCTTCAATCCTCTGGTGCTTCCCCCACTGTTCTCACTCTCAGCTCACAATCTTACTTCCCAATTCATTGAGAAAACAGAAGCCATCGGAGAGACTCTAAAAGCTCCTATCCACCCACCACCCTTTGCTCTGCCCTCTCTCCTGTTACTAGGGACGAACTGATCACGCTCCAGCTAAGGGCAACCTGCCACTAGGTCCCATCTCATCATTTTGTTTTCTCTCTCCACTGGATCGTTCCCGTTAGTATAGAAAGACACTTTTATTTCTCATCTTAAAAAGGAAAAAAAATTTCTTGAATCCTTTACTCCCCTCGCCAGCTATTGCTCCATTTCTTTGTGGTTTCTTCTCTATAGCAAAACTTCTTATATGATGGTCTACACTAGCTGTTTCCAATCCCCTCCTCCCAGTTATTCTTAAACCCACTGCACGTAGGCGCTTGCCCCTCAGCAAAAGGGAAACTGCTCATCAAGTCACCACTGACTTCCACTTGGTCAGTCCAAGGGTCATTGCTCAATCCTCATTTTACCAAACCACCAGCCTCATTGGACACACTTACTTGCTACCTTCTCCTCCAACACTTTCCTCACATGGCTTCTAAGACACCGCAGTCACGGATTTCCTCCTGCTCAGTCTCCCTTGCTGGAACTTCCTCATATCTCAACTCTGGAGACCCCTTGGCGTTGGAGCAACAGCCAAGAAGCCACTGTGGACTGGAGGCTCCACTGAGGACTGGAAGCTCAGTCCTCAGACTTCTATTCCCCATTTATGCCCGCTCCCTTGGTGATCCAATCTCAGCCAATCTCACAGTTTCAAATACCATCTCCATCATAGTGCCCCCAAGGGTGTATGTATCCCCCGCCCAGATCTCTTCTCTGAACTTCAGACTGTATGTCCAACAACCTACTAACATCTCTGCTTGGACGTCAAAGGGGCAACTCGAACTTGGTATGTCCAAAATCGCCTAAACTTACCCCAACAACCTACTCCTCTGGCGGTCTTCCCACCTTTCCAGTTGCTTAGGTCAAAAACCTTGGGGTTATGCTTGAACACTTTCTCACAACCCACATCCAACCCGTCAGCAATTCCTTTTGCCTCTGCTTTTAAAATATAGCCGGTACCCAAGCACATCTTACCACCCTAGTCCAGGCCACCATCATGTCTCACCTGCATTACTGCAGTAGCCCCCTAACTGGTTTGCCCGCTTCGGCCCTTGCTGCTACAGTCAATTCTCAACAGAGCAGTTACAGTGATACCATTAAAGCAAGCATCAGTTCATGACGCTTCTCTTTTCAAAACATTCCAATGGCTTCCCATTTTCCTCACAGTAAAAGCCATAGGCCCTTATACGTAGGGTAACCATACTTTCCTCCTCATTCACAGACTACAGTCCGTCCGACTACAACAGTTTATGCCTGTTGCCTCGGCATAAGTATTAACAGCGTTTCCTTTGCTCAGAGTGACCCAGAGTGGTCCGTACATTATATGGCCATCCTACCCAGGAAGCCCCATCCGATCTGCATCGCGCCCCCACCTCTCCTCCTCTCCTGCCCCACAACGGCCTCTGGGCTGTCCCCAGGAATGCGCTGTGGCGCACAGGGCATGAGCCTTCTTTGTCTTCTGGATTCAAATATTATCTTCTTAGTGAGCTCTTCTCCGCCAAGCCCAACTAAAATTGAGCCACACCTTCCCATCCCTCTTTCCTAATTTTTTTCTCCAAAGCGTTTAACACCATTTAACTGATATATATCAGTTTATTTGGATATATACTGTTTATTTTGCTCATTGACTGCCTCCTCCCAACAGAAAGGAACTTTTGCTTTCTCCGCTGCTGTGGCTCCGGGGCTTCTAACAGTCCCTGGCATTTGGGTGACCCGCATTAAGAATCCTTCCTGAGGGAACCATAGCCCACCTGGGCCTTGCTCCTCACGTGACACTGGCCGCCCCGCCCCCGCTGGCAGGGCAGGGAAGATGGCGGCGCCCAGGGTAGCCTCAGAGAGAGGGCAACCAACGAGAGGCGCCCGCCCGCTAGAGCGTCCCCGCTGCCGCCCTGTCTGCGGTTGCGTCCCGGGATGGCGCGAATTCTGGGGGTCCATACTGGTCCTCTGCCCAAGCGTTTTTTAAGGGGAAAAAAACCTGAACTAATCCTCGGAGACGACTTGGTCTGACTTGCCTGCGGCCTCTCCACCCCTTGGGATCCCCGGGACATGAAGCTTGTTGGACGAGGATGTTGGGATTCAGTATCTGAGTTTTTCTCCCCTGGTGTTGGCTCCCGGGTCCGCCTGTTAGGTGACTTCGGGGTGTCCGTCCAGCCTTCAGTT
Source organism: Equus przewalskii (assembly GCF_037783145.1). NCBI lineage: Eukaryota > Metazoa > Chordata > Mammalia > Perissodactyla > Equidae > Equus > Equus przewalskii. The sequence continues at coordinate 8,795,638 of NC_091842.1, read as the reverse complement.
CTAGGGATCCCCGAAGACACACCCGGGCCGCCCCTCCGGGACGAGAACGTCCAGTCCGCACAGCTCTCCTCCCCCCCACCCCTTCCCGGTGCCCTACTCCCGAGTTTAGACCCTAAATGCAATGCTAATTCCCGGCGAACTACCCTCCCCACCCGGGCCTGAGCTCCCCAGGATTAATCTGGTGAATCCGGACCCCCTCCCCCAGGCCCCAGGGGCAGATGAGCCCTTGGCCACCGCCCCTACAATTTCCTGCAGACCCAACAAACAAAAGGCTCGGGAAGAGAGGCGAGGCTGAGCTGGGCGCCCTTCCTGCAGGAACAGCTGATGGAGCAAAATGGCCCAGGAGGGAGCGGAGGGGAGGGATGAAATTCCAGGGGTCCTGGAGGACCGCAGTGCGAGGCCAGACTCCTGGATCCCGGGAATCCAGCGAAGTAGGTGGGGAGGGCCCAGGCAGGACACCTGAGTTTGCTGGGCTCTACCAGATCCCAAATGCCCTGGTGGAGGTGATGTCAACCTTAGAGAATGGAGGGGGTGGGGGGGACACTAGGGTTCAGGTGAGCTCTCAGGCCCCCAGGGTGGAATGATGGGGGCTGGGAGAGGCCTGAAGCCCTGCGTCATCTCCTCCGGGGCCCAGCCCAGCCTACCGTCCCCTGGCCCGACCTGCTACCCTCTGCGCTGGCCCCACCCAGGCCTGGCTTCCTGCTCCTCCCCAGGCACAGAGCTTTCTTTGCCAAGCTCCACGAACCAGCCCGGGGGCTTCTTGTCCCTGCAGGACCCTGGTAGCCTAGCCCCCAGCCAGGAACAGTCCTTATAGTCCCTCCTTGAACCAATGCCCCTGCCCCCATTCCTGTCAAGGACACAATGGTAAGGGAAGGGCCATGTCCAGTGGGTGGGGGGATGCTGGCATGGAGGGGGGGCTTGGCCTCATATCCTGTCAGGCTGCCAAGGGAAGAGAGGAAACAAAAGACTTCCCCCTGCTGGGACAATGAGCCTCCCACTACCTCTCCCCCGCCCCCACTACCACCTCTCCCTTTTAGCTGTGGTCCCCAGCCCCTTTGCCTCCCATCACTCCACCTCCTTGCCCTCTGATAGCCTTGGCCTCTGCCGTGAGCTCCGCCTTCCCATCTGCTGGCACTGATGCTCGCTGCTCCTCCTCCTAGCTGTTTCAGTCCCCTGCTCTCCCATCAGTGCTCAGGGTTGCTTCCTCCATCCCCAACGCCAAGATGAGGGGCTGGGTTGTGAGGCTCCGGTGAATGTTAGGGGGTAATCACGCCCCTTTAATGGCTAGTGGGAAGTGGGGGCTCCGAAAGAAAGGCTCCAAGGCAGAGGGAGGGAAATGCCCTCCGCCTGCCCTGGCCGAGAGAGGAAGGAGGGAAAGGGCATGCAGTGTCCAACAGGTCCTTGGAGGCGGGGCTGGCAGGCGTCCTGTATGCCAAGTGCAGTGGAAGAAAACCACAGCGGAGTGGGGCGGACCTGCTGACTACTAGCAGAGTGCACTGGACAGGTCACTTAACCTTCTGAGCCTGTCTCATCGTTAAAGTGGATGTCACAATATTGCCCCTCCTGCCTCTCTAACGAGGTACTTATGATGATTTAAATACGCTAATGTTTATTTTTAAAAAAAGAAGGGCCAGCCCTGTGGCCAGGTCATTAAAGTTCCACGCGCTCTGTTTTGGTGGCCCAGGGTTGGGCGGGTTCAGATCCCAGGCGTGGACCTACTCCACTTATCAGCCGTGCCATGGAGGCATCCCACATACAAAATAGAGGAAGATTGGCATGGATGTTAGCTCAGGGCAAATCTTCCTCACCAAAAAAAAAAGAAGAAGAAAGAAAAGGTGAAGTAATAAAGCTTTCCTCAGTCTTCCCAATCTGCACAGGCTCCTCCACATCTCGTTCCCACTCCTCACAGCTTCCATCACCATCATATGCCAAAAACTCCCAAACTTGCATCTCCAGCCAAAAGCTCTCTCTGAGCTCCAGTCCCGAATATCTAGTCGACTTCTGGACCTCTTGCCTGAATGATACACAGGGATCTCAAATTCAACATGCTCATCATCTTCCCCCACTGTGGTCCCTGTTTCACGAGCTCCTACCTAGCTGCCCAAGTCTGAAACTTGAATTCTGCTTGATTCCAGTCTCCCTCACTCCCACAGCCAGGCTCCAGGTCCTGCCTGCTAGCTCCCTACTTCTCTTGAATGCTCCCCCAACTTGCTCTCTGTCTCACACAAACACACACACACACACACATACGCACACCCTCTGTCGCTTCAAGCCCTCACGGTCATCAGAGAACTGCATTTGATTTCTCTGCTTTCAGTCTTGATCCCTTTTAATCTGTTCTCCAAAGTTGTATGCGTAGGATCTTTCTGTACAAATCCGACAATGTTGCTTCTTTGCCTAAAACCCTTTGGCGGCTCCCAAGGTATTCAGGACAAGCCTGTACTCCCGGAAGTGCCTGTAATGACCAAGGCTGGCCCTTGCTTGCTCACCTCTCCAGTTCATCCATTGTCACTGTCCTTGCATTCTACACCCTGGCAGCATCGTGAACTTTGGCAGCTCGGGGACAGTCTCGCCATGTCCATCCTTTTGTTCTTGCTCCTCCTTCTGCCTTTAAACCAACCTTTCCTGCCAGTCTCCTCTAGGACTCGTTCAGACACCATCATCTCTCCAGAAAACTCACATTGAACCTGCAGGCTGGATTAGGTGTGCTGCCTCTGTGGTCCCATGGGACCCTCTGTGCGCCACCACTTCCGCTCAACGTGTAGCTCCTGGGTTCTGTTGAGGTTTCATGGCTATTTCTACCCCTGGGCTGTCAAGCCCTGGAAAGCAGAGGATGACTTTGGGTCCCCAATCCTGTGGCCCGTAGTAAATGTTCAATAAATAACTGCTGAGTAAATTAAAGAATGATTAGCCAATAAAGGAATAAATAGTTCAATATTTACTACGTATTTACCATGGGCCAGACCTACACTGGATTTATAACCATAGCAAAACATATGTTGCACCTGCTTTTATGAAACTTTAGGGCTACATACAAGTAAATATAAAATCACTAATAAATTAATAAAGGCTTTATGCGCGTCTTTACAACGTTGTATATGATGAGTTCGGGAAGATCGGTGGTGGTCAGATGAGGAGTGGATTCAGGTTTTGTGGGTCCTGAACTTTATACAATTTGGGGAACCCTCCTCAAGAAAACAAAAACAAAATTATGAATATAAAATTACATATGAAAGTTAATGTTTATTTAGATTGAGAAATCACAACCAGTTGCAAATGTTAAGGTGATGAATACCATAAATATTACAAAATCTAGGAAAACAACACAATATTTGTAGCAAAAAAACTGCCTAACATACCTCTATAATATTTTCATGTCTAACCTTTTTCTTTTTTTTGTTTTTGAGGAAAATTAGCCCTGGGCTAATATGTGCCACCAATCCTCCACTTTTTGCTGAGGAAGACTGGCCCTGAGCTAACATCTGTGCCCATCTTCCTCTACTTTTTAAGTGTGGAATGCCTTGGGGCCGGCCCGGTGGCACAGTGGTTAAGTACACACGTTCCGCTTCAGTGGCCCGGGGTTCACCGGTTTGGATCCCGGGTGCAGACATGTCACCGCTTGGCAAGCCATGCTGTGGTAGGCATCCCACATATAAAGTAGAGGAAGATGGGCACGGATGTTAGCTCAGGGCCAGTCTTCCTCAGCAAAAAGAGGAGGATTGGCAGCAGATGTTAGCTGAGGGCTAATTTTCCTCAAAAAAATAAATAAATAAATGTGGGATGCCTGCCACAGCATGGCTTGACAAGCAGTGCATAGGTCCACACCCCGGATCTGAACCGGCGAACCCTAGGCAGCCAAAGCAGAACGTGTGAGCTTAAAGGCTGCGCCACTGGGCCAGCCCCCAACCTTTTTCTTTGATACGTGCTCTTTGACCACTTCTTCATGTGATAGTCATTTTGTAATATTATTTTCTATTCTTTCTGTATCTCAGTCTTTCCTTTAGTATGGCTGGATGAAATCTTTTTCTTTCATTATTGAGCGCTTATAAAAATTCCCTTGAGCTTTACGACTCATGATTGGTAATGTCAAAACCTCTATCAAATTCATTTTGTGTAAGAGCTGTGAGATTTCGGCCATTTCAAATGCTCTCATGCTGTGACTCACCTTGAAAACTGTTTAAATTGATGGCACTCATTAACCAGGGTGGTGGGAGGAGTCAAGCAGGTGAGGGGGCCTGAAGCTTAAACTTCCTGAGCTTCCAGGTAAACTTAACTCCACACTTGACGGGGTTTGGTAGGCTGGAAGAGAGGGGCTGGGATATGGGAGAAAGTGTGACGATTTCCACAATTTATGGTGAAAAGGGATGACTTGTTTATTACATATAGGAAAAGTCCAAGCTCCAAGATTGCTTAAAACAGCTATAATGATGTGGACAGCAAAAAGAAAACCCTACCAGCTATTTAGGGGCGCTCCACACAGTACTGCCACAGTGATAAGCGACAGTGTGTTGATCATGGGCAGGGGACAGAGGTGACAGCCTAATATTTGGGGCAGGGGGACAGTGAAGTGCTCTAACAATGAGGAAAGGAGGGCCCAAGATTTGTTTGGGCATGGGGAGCAAGCATGGAACCAGGTAGTCACAGGACGCTCACCTGGGAAATATAATTCGGTGGATACTGAATTAGCTTGCCTGGGAGGTGGTCCTGGGGCATTGGAGGATGCAGGAAAAGACCCCACACCCACGGGACAGACCGAGGGTGATTCCTGAGCACTAGAGTGAAAATTTCAAATATCATCTCCATGGAAAGGGGAAATAATGGGGTTTCCACCAGATTGTAGATCTTTGAGGTCAGGAGCCATGTTTTACAAATCTTGCAGACTAGAACAGTGATCACCCAACACATAGTAGATGATCAATAAAGCTTTCATTGTATTCATTCTTTTATTGATCTATACTGGGTACCAGGAACTGGGTATGAGGATTACATGCTGGGAGGTAGGGGCTGAGGACCCCATAATACGGGATCAACTGGGTATTTTCTTACCTAATGCACTCTCTTGCTTTTAGCTGGGGGCGGGGGGGGGGGGGGGAGGCGCCTGGTCCTCAGGGATCAGAAATACAGGGTTCAAACCTGCGGCGAGCTGTTATACCTGTTCACCCCTCAATCTCATCAACCCCTCACTCAACCCTGCCTCATTTCTCTGTGCATCTGGGTCTCTCTCTTCCATTCAGGCCATGCACCCCCTACACCCTCTAGTAAGGAACTGCATCCTCCACCAAATGAGACAATTCAAGCAATCAGGGGCCTGGGGGGGAGAGGGTTGCAGGCAGAGCCCACTAGGAGACAGAGACATAACTTTCAGAGGCTAGAGACTCTGAGTACAGAGAGAGCAGGAAAAGGTGTGTGGGGGGAGATGGATAACCTGGAGGAGAAGCTGAACAAGAGAAGGCACACCGGGCTTGGATCAGGGAGGGAGCGGGGGGGGGGGGGGGGGATTCCCAGCGCCAGCCTGGTCTGCCTGGCTCCAGCCAAGCCGGCTGTTTCCTGCCCTCTGTGACCCCCCACCCCGGAGCAGGACCCAGGCAGGGCGACAAGGAAGGGCAGGGGTGTGGGGAGCACCACTTGTGGCAGGAAGATAAGTGCGCTGGGACAAGAGGTCACTGCAGGTCTGGCTGTGCTCCCTGGGGGGTCAGAGACGCTTGGCAGCCCCCCAAGCGGCGAGAACGCCTTTTTCCCTCTCTCTTGGCTCCTGAGCTCCTCTAGACTCTGTCTCCCTTAACTACCTTGAGGCTAAGCCCTTCCCTTCCAGCTCTCCCACCGGGGCCCTCCTGCGCACCCCCTCCATCCACCCCATGACCCACCCTATAGGTGCCCTGACGTAGAAGGGGGTTAGTGGGAGGAGCACTGCTTTCCTGGACCCTCCCCCTAACTGATGGGATTGGCGGGGAGGGGGGCAATGAGAGGAAGGGCCCTCCCAGTCATCCCGAGGGCCCCCAGGAGCCAGACAGGAAACAGCTTCAGGAAAGACAGCAGCAGTCCGGGCCCCAGGCCCAGGGGTCAGGGCTGCGGGCGGCGCGGGGCCCTCCCCAACGCGGCAGTGAGAGTGACGACGATGATCTGGGAATCCCTCCGGACCCTTCACTCTCTTGGACCCACCTACCTTTTCTTTGCCCTTGCTTCCCCGTCTTTTCTATGTCTCTCCCTGTCTCAACTCAGTTGTCCCATTTCCTCCCCACATTTTTAGCACGACGTTGCGCGCACAGAAGGTCCCCAATACTTAATGTTTGCTGAATGATTTTGTGAACGTTCGCTCCAGGGTTATCTAAGCTGTGATCGCTGCCTCGGGACCCGCTGGGCCATCTTCCATCCTCAAAGTTTCCCCAAACATGGTCCCCTGCGCCAACGAGGGGGTAGTAGGCACATCCCGGAGAAGAATCTGGAGTCCAAAGGAAGATCTGAGCGGGCTTCGAGTGTGTAGTGTACTTTTACGCGCACGTCCGTGCGACCCCCCCGTGCTGCTGGGTGTGTTTCTCTGCTCCCTGGCTTCTGCCGGGTCGGACCTGCCCCGGGGGGTCCCTGGGCCCCGGCCCCGACACGCGCCGTCCAGACCGGGGCGCACGGCCACTGAGCACGTTTGGGCGGTCCCGGGCTCCGCGCCCGCCGCCCCTCCCCCTTCTCCAAACTTTCTCCCAACTTCCCGACCTGCTCCGCTCTGCACCCTGCTCTGCTTCCCTCATGAATTATTCAGCAGCGTGAGCTCCAATCAGCGCTCCCCAGTCCCCTCGCCGAGCCCCCGCTGGGGTGGGGGGAGCTCCCTCCGCCCCCCGCGCGGCCCTCCCTCCCCCGCTAGGCGCCGCCCGGCCCAGTCCCAGCCCGGCCCAGCCCCGGCCCGCCCGACCCCGCGCCGCAGTCTCCCTCCCTCCCGCTCCCGTCCCCGCTCTGGCTCCCACCCTCCTCGCCGTCGCGGAGCGCACTGGGCCCGGCGGCGCTAGCAGCGCCACTCCAGGGAGGGGGGGAGACCGCGAGCGGCTGGCCCATCCCTAGCCAGCTGGGGTGGGACCCCGAGGCCCCAGAGGGACCCCGACTCCAGCCACATCTCGTTCTGCGTCCGCCCTGCGCGGCCACTGCAAGGACGCCCCCAGCCCGCCTGCCTGCGCGCGCGCGCGGCGGGGACTCGGGGCCACACCTGGGCGCCGCCGCCGGGTGCCCAGCGCGCCCGCATGGGCCCGCGCTAAGGGCCCCGACCGAGAGTCCCGCGCGCGGAGTCGGCGTTCACCCGCTCAGGGGGGGTTCAGACCTGGGGGGGCTAGCGCCCCCCAAACTCGGATCGGATCCAACCGAAGTGAGGCGGCGCCATGGAGCTCCGGGCTCTGCTCTGCTGGGCTTCGCTCGCAGCTGCTGTAGAAGGTGAGTTTCCATGGGGGCACCCCGCCACTCCTGGGACCCCCAAAGTTGGGCCTCGGAGCGGAGGGTCCGACCTCTCTCTACCCCGACCCTGGCACCCCAACCCCGAACACTTCAGACCAATAGTGCTGGACCGGGCTGGGGGCGGGGAGGAGGCGGCCCAGCGGGCAGCGGAGTTTTCTTTTGTTTGGGAAAGAGATGGAGTCGGGCTCCGTCCCGGGACGTGCCCCTGCTCCGGTTCCCCAAACTCTTCCTCCCGACTCCACACGCCCTTGGCAGCCTTTCCTTTTCCCTCTGCTCCTGTCCTCAAAACTCTTTCCAAAGTTTCTGTCCCTCTTCCCACCTCTGCGAAACGTGAGGAAGCATTTCTGGAGGAACAACGCCAGACAAGGCAGAACTTTGTGCTAGGCCGTAAAACTACCCCCGCCCCCCATCCCTGGGCATTCACACCTTGATCCTACGATTCCACACTCCTCTGGGGATGGCCCCCTTCTGCACGCACACTCCAAACCCCCAATCTCCCCCAAAACTGCTGCCCTTGGGCAGAGAGGCCCCCCTCCCTGGTTTCCCCAGGCTGCACCCCAGCCCTTTAAATGCCGTCTACACCCCAGGTCTGCCCCGGTCCTGCCGGAGCCCCTCTCTCCAGCTGTACAACCAGCAGAAACTGACCTGCACAGCCCCCATGTCGCTGGAACTCAGCGTAACCACTACCTCCTAGTCTCTGTACATTTCTAATTTTTTCTGTATTTCTCTCCGATGGATTCATCGGTGAGTCTCTCCCCTCCCCTTACCCCCTAGAGGGGGAACCAAGAGTCCTTTAAACCCTCCTCCTATGGCCCTAATCTCCTTTCAATGAGCTGCCTCCCCACCCCTCCCCCCCGCCCCACCTTGATTGCCTGGAGTCAAAGGGGTCTCGGGAAGTGGGGCATGGGGGGCTGCTGAGGAGGAGGAATCAAAGACAGCAGAACCCCTCTCCCCAGGCTGGGCAGTGCTGCTCTGGGCTGGGGATCAAAGGCTGGGTGTGGGGGAGAGGGAGACTTGGCTGGCTCAGAGAAACGGGGAAGAGCTGTGGGAGAGAGAAAGGAAGGGCAGCAGGGGGGAAAACCCACCAGGACAAAGTGTGGGGAGACGGACAGAAAGACGGGAAGGGGAAAAGGAAATAATGCTTCTAATTCCTGTAACCTAAGTACTTCCCAAGCTCCAGGCCCGTGCCGAGGGCTTTGTATTTTTGTGGTTCTGACCACTCTGCGGGTGGAGGTATTGTTGCCCCCATTTTACAGATGAGGACACTGAGGCTTGGAAGAGTTAAGTAATTTATCCAAGGCCATGTGCCCCAGGGGAGGTGAAAGGTGGGACACAAGACAGAGGAGAGAGAGTGACCGTCAGAAAGAGAAGCGGAGGTGGACTGAGAGCAGGAGAGAGAGGTGAGAGGAGAACTGGCAGATCACGGAGGGCGCGAGGCAGGCCAGATGGAGATAGGATGAGAGAAAGTGAGCCGCTCTGAGCGCCAGGACAGCCCTGAAGCAGAGACAGTGTGTAAATTGGAGACAGGAAAACACTATCCAGGCTGGAACAATGGAGGGTGGAGACGGGCAGCCTCTATCCACCCCCTTCCCAGAACCCCAGCATCCTGTCCCCAGTGTGCTGCGCTGTCTCTTGCCACCCATGGGGGCCCGGGCCTCACCTCGGGCTGGCTGGGGGCCCGCCTGACCCCTTACCCTCCCTGGACATCACTTGGTCCCTGAGGGCCGCTGCCCCACCTGCATGCCTTCCCTTCTCTCCCGCAGCCTCCACTGAGGGGGGCAGGCCCTGGTCCCAGGTATGCTGCTGGCTCCCCTGGGGGCACCTCTCTGCTCCTCCCGCGCGGCCTCGGCCCCCCACATTGCCCTGGCCTCGGAGGGGATTCCCCTGCTCTCCCTGCACCCTCTGCTGCTGCCAGGGGCTGTGCAGTTTCTCCCAATCACCCCTTCTGGCAGAGCCCCACCCCTCCCCTGGTGCCCGGTGCCGGAGCCGAGCCAGGTGTGCTTAGCCCCCATACACACCCCCCGAAAATCTCCTCTTTTCCTTCCCGTAACCAAATACAGATGTGAGCCCCTGCAGGCAGGGGCCAGGGCGGGAACCCAAGCGTCCAGACTCCAGCACTTCCTCCTCTGACAGCAGTGAGCCGGTGGGGGGCCGGGGGGGAGGGCAGTCAGGGCTGGGCCTCAGGAGGCCAGCACCACCTTCAAGGATCTGAAGGACTGGAGTGTTTGCGCCCTTCGCCCTTCAAGTGGGGACTTGGAAGAGGAGCAGAGTTGGGGGGAGGGAGGCGGCGACTTTGGATTTGAGGAAGGGACGGCAGAGGTCAGGCCCTGTAGGGAAGGTGTCCCCAGCCTGCAGCCCTTTGCCCACTGCCGGATCAGGGCCAGGTCAGCGCTCTGGTTTAACGCTGTCTGAACTGTTTGCCCTTCTCTTCCAGCGTTTGTGTCTCCCCGCTTCTCCTCCTCCAGGGCACAGTTCACAGCGGCCTCCATCTGGGAGTCCTGAGGGGGCAGCCCAGTGCCTGCCAGCTGTTAGGGGTGGGGCTGGCACTCAGAGGCGAGAAATTGGGCACACGGACACACACACACACACACACACACACACACGACTGACAGTGGGGAGGGCTTGCTCCCTCTCATCTCCGTCAGATCCGACTCCTCCAGCTTGGAGCTAAGAGGACCCACCTGTCTCCATTCTCAGGGATCTGGTCTTCCCGGTGTCTCCCCGAAGCACTGACTGACTCTGTCTGTCTGTCTGTCTGTCTTAGAGACCCTACTAAACACAAAATTGGAAACTGCCGACCTGAAGTGGGTGACATTCCCCCAGGTGGACGGGCAGGTAAGTGCTGGGCCCAGAAGCTGGGGCTCCGAGGGAAACTGAGGCGGGAGGGACGAGAGGCGCCTGTGCTGACCTGCTTCCCTGCCCTCCCACATGGCAGCAGCCTGAGCTAGTGTCCCCCAAGCTTTGCTCTCAGAGGTCCTCTCTGCACTTTATGACAAACACCCTCCCCCTGACCTTCCCCCGCTCAGCAGCCCCCAAGCTGACCCCCTTCTCCCGCAGTGGGAAGAGCTGAGTGGCTTGGATGAGGAGCAGCACAGCGTGCGGACCTATGAGGTGTGCGACGTGCAGCGGGCCCCGGGCCTGGCCCACTGGCTGCGCACGGGCTGGGTCCCGCGGCGGGGCGCCGTCCACGTGTACGCCACGCTTCGCTTCACCATGCTCGAGTGCCTGTCCCTGCCGCGCGCCGGGCGCTCCTGCAAGGAGACCTTCACCGTCTTCTACTTCGAGAGCGATGCTGACACGGCCACAGCCCTCACGCCCGCCTGGATGGAGAACCCCTACATCAAGGTACCCAGGTGGATGGCCACGGGCTAGGGGTGGGGACACACCTGTGGTCAGAGGCGACGGATGAGCTTCCCAGGCCCTTGGCGGGGGCCGGGGACTCTGAGGGCTGGAGCAGGAGGCTCAGGTCTGGGGAGGGAAGAAGGTGATCTGCCAGGTAGTGCAGCAGCATGCAGTTGGGCTGCTGGCCTGGCCCCTGGGGGAGATCATCTCGACCGCTCTAGTCCACTGTGCTCTGGCCACCCTACATGTCCCCATTCTTCAAGGATACCTCGCCCCTTTCCAGCCCCGTGCCTTTGCACTAGCTGCTGCCTCGCTCTGGAATGCATTCTCTCTGCCTCTTCTACCACCTCCTACTGGTCTTCTAAGTTCCAGCCCCCAGCTCTCCCCTGGGACGTCCTTGCTGACGCGGCCGGCCCTGGGGTTCCTCCTGCTGCAGCACGCACAGTGTTTGCAGTTGTCTGTGTTTCCTTCGTGTCTGCTTCCTCGGCGCTGAGTTAGGGCCTGGTGTGGGTGTGGATAAATGTTTGTAGAATGAGTGAACCGAAAGAGGGTGCAGGACAGAGGCTGGACACAGGAGCTCAGCAAGTATCAATGGTCAGTGTTGGGGCCGGTAGGAAAGTGCACGTTGGGAAAGATGGAGAGAAGGTTCTGGAACAGGAACCGAGGCGGTCAGGGAGAGGGTGCGCTAGGAAGAAGACGACAATCCACTGAGTCCTTGGGAAGTGGAGGACGTCTGTAGTGAGGCTCTTCTCCCACCTGGCAGGTGGACACAGTGGCGGCTGAGCACCTGACTCGGAAGCGCCCGGGGGCCGAGGCAACCGGGAAGGTGAACATCAAGACGCTGCGTCTGGGCCCACTCACCAAGGCGGGCTTCTACCTGGCCTTCCAGGACCAGGGTGCCTGCATGGCCCTGCTGTCCCTGCACCTCTTCTACAAGAAGTGTCCCCAGCTGACCGTGAACCTCACCCGCTTCCCGGACACCGTGCCCCGGGAGCTTGTGGTGCCCGTGGCGGGGAGCTGCGTGGCGGATGCTGTCCCTGCTCCTGGCCCCAGCCCCAGCCTCTACTGCCGGGAGGATGGCCAGTGGGCTGAGCAGCCGGTCACGGGCTGCAGCTGTGCTCCAGGGTTCGAGGCCGCTGAGGGGAATACCAGGTGCCGAGGTGAGGGCTGGCGACTCCCCCGTAAAGCTTTGCTATCCTCGCGGGGGGCGTCGTGCACCCTGCCCTTGGACCCACTTCTTAGATTTCCATTTCCTCACTCTCTTGGGCACTCAATTACTGGAGGGCCTGTTTTCAGCACCCCCAGCAGAATTCTGAGTTCTTCCACACTCTTCCTCTTAACTACGACCCACTCCTTCCTGCCCATGGGAGGCTGTCCTGGGATGCAGGACTGTCCTCAGAGTGGGCGGACCTTGTTGGGCTCAGAGGACAAAGTTCTCACGGTCTCTCTTCTTGTTCATCGTGGTTCCTCTAATTTCCTGATACTGAGTTCTCACTTGGCTTTTTCTCTAGAGCAGGGGTTCTGAACTTGGGTTTACAGACAGAATGTAGGGGATCTGTGAACCTGGGTGGAGGAAAAAAATGACCTCTTATTTCCACTCACCTCCGCCTGAAATTGGCCACTCCTCCCATGTGGAATGTGGGCAACAGAGCCCAGGGGTCAGAGCGGGACCTGGGACTCGGGCACCATTCAAATCATGGGTATTTTCACAGCCCGTGACCGAGGATGCAAGACGGTCAAAATGCTCTTTTTGCTCATCACAACTTCAGTGTTAACAGTGGCCATTAGATCTGCCACTACACCATGTTGATAAGGAAACACATTGCTATGTCACAAACTTGTTTTCATCATTGTATTTCAACTTACCTGGTTTCCTTTGTGGTCCTGTGTTTGCTGTGATATGCATTTGAGGTCATTATTCTGAGCAGGGGTCTGTGGGTTTCCCCAGGCTGCCATGGCGGGGTGGGGGTGGGGGTGTCAGGGTTAATGAAGGTTAGGACCCCCGCTCTGGAGGGAGGTCTCCTGCTCCTCTTACATCCTCCGTCCTCACTTTGCACTGCATGCAAACGTAATTAAGAGCACAGCATGTTTTTGATAGACGTTTTCTCTGTCTCAGCCTGTGCCCAGGGCACCTTCAAGCCCCTGTCCGGCGAGGGGTCCTGCCAGCCGTGCCCAGCCAATAGCCACTCCAACAGCATCGGCTCGTCTGTCTGCCAGTGCCGGATAGGGTACTTCCGGGCTCGCACAGACCCCCGGGGTGCCCCTTGTACCAGTAAGTGACCAGTGACCCCTGGGGTGGACCCCTACCCCAGTTCCCATCCTCCCAGGCCTGCCTTCTCTTGACCCTGGCCTGCTGGTGCCCAGCCAAGACGAGAAGTCAGTGTGGCTGCCTGTCTGTCCCACTGCCCCCTCCCGTGCCCATCTGCTCAGCCTCTGTCTGACTCCTGGTCTCCCGCAGCCCCTCCGTCCGCTCCTAGAAGCGTGGTTCCCCGCCTGAACGGCTCCTCCCTGCGCCTGGAGTGGAGTGCCCCCCTCGAGTCAGGTGGCCGAGAGGACCTCACCTACGCGCTCCGCTGCAGGGAGTGCCGCCCCGGGGGGTCCTGCACGCCCTGTGGAGGAGACTTGACCTTCGACCCTGGCCCCCGGGACCTGGTGGAGCCCTGGGTGGCAATTCGTGGGCTGCGTCCTGACTTCACCTATACCTTCGAGGTCACCGCCTTGAATGGGGTGTCCTCCTTAGCTACCGGGCCGGTCCCATTTGAGGCTGTGAATGTCACCACCGACCGCGAGGGTGAGACTTACAGCTGGGGGCAGCCCATGGTTGGATGGGAGAGATGTTGGTGGGAAAGGCCAGTGAGGGATGTGGACAGCCTAAAAGACTGAAGGAAAAAGTCAGTGGCTGGGGCATGGGGTCCCCAGAAGTATGGAGGGTCAGGGCTTGCAGGGCAAGAGGCAGAAGAAGGAATGAAAAAGATGCAAAGGAGGCTGGAGAGGTAAGGGTGGGGCAGAGGGAGCCAGAAGGAATTCCTGAAACAGCTGGAGAACTGAGACAAGTGTAGTCAGCAGAGAAAGTTGGGAAACATAAGGGACAGACCTGCCATGAGGAAGTCTCCCAACCGGTCTCTTCTGTCACAGTGCCGCCCCCAGTGTCCGACATCCGGGTGACGCGGTCATCACCCAGCAGCTTGAGCCTGGCGTGGGCTGTCCCCCGGGCACCCAGTGGGGCAGTGCTGGACTACGAGGTCAAGTACCACGAGAAGGTAAGAGCAGGCCCTGACCCCAGGACTAGGGGTGGGCAGTGGGACATCCTCCGGGCTTGGGGGACACCTGAATTGCAGGCATCTGGCAGGCATTAGAATTCCCGCTCTGCCATATGTACTCGCTGTGTGACTGTGGGCCAGCCCCTTGGCCTCTCTGAGCTCATTGTCCCCATTGTAAAATAGTTATAACAGAACCCGCCCCACAGAATTGCTGCAAGGGTTAAATGAGATGATGAATGCATATCTAAGTGAGCACAAAGTCCTTGCCTGCCACTCAACAGGACTGAGAAGCTAGTGATGGAGACCCAGAGCCCGGGGAGGTGGGAAGAGAGCAGAAACTGGGGGCCCCAAGTAGAGCCAGCCCCCTCCTCCTCCTGGACAGGGCGCAGAGGGCCCCAGCAGTGTGCGGTTCCTGAAGACATCAGAAAACCGGGCAGAGCTGCAGGGACTGAAGAGAGGAGCCAGCTACCTGGTCCAGGTTCGGGCGCGCTCCGAGGCCGGCTACGGGCCCTTCGGCCAGGAGCACCACAGCCAGACCCAGCTGGATGGTGAGCTTGGGAGGGGGTGGGAGTGCTGCCCCCAGGAGGCTGGAGGTGTGGCCTCTGCCTCGAAGGACCCCCCAAAGTCACATCTGCGTGCTCCTCTTCCTCAAAGCCACGAGGCATTTTGGCCTGGTGAGGAGAGCACACAGTGCAGAAACCGAAACCAACAGCTGGGTGTGAAGACCCGCTCACAGCTTTCCAGCTGTGTGACCTTTAGCAGAATCTTGACCCCTGAGCCCCAGCTCTGTCATCCAAAAAATGGAAATATCCCGAGGCCTCTCACAGGGCTCCAGGGATGAAATGAGGTGACGCTTGTGAGTTCTCATATGCTAGCCCAGTGATTTTCTAAAACCTTTTAACTTTTTTAACAGTTTTATTGAGATATGTTTCACATACCAAACAATTTGCCATTTAAAATGCACAAATCAATGGCTTTTGGTATATTCACGGAGTTGCGCAAGCATCACCACAATTAATTTCCGAATATTTCAGCACCCCCGAAAGAGACCCCATGCCCCTTCCATCAGCCCTCAGCCCCTGGCAAACACCAGCCTGCTTTCTGTCTCCATGGATTCGCCTCTTCTGGACATTTCATACGAATGGAATCACACAATACATGGCCTTTTGTGACTTCTTCCTTTTGTGGTTTTCGTGGCTTCTTGTTTCACTCGGCATGATGTCTTCAAGGTTCATCCATGTTGTAGCACATGTCAGTGCCTCATTCCTTTTTATGGCCAGAAAATAGTCCTCATACGGCTACAGCGGGTTTTATTTGTCTGTTCATCCATTGATGGATATTTGAGTTGTTTCCACTTTTTGGCTGTAAACCTTTTCATTTTTAGCCTTTGGGACTTTTCATTCAGTTGGGACTTTTTGCGGTCACCGGGATTCATAACTGAACAAAATCAAACCCACTCTGGTGGTAATAAGATTGGGAAACTTCCTTCTTTGCCCTGAGGGACTTCTGGGGGCCAACGGGCCGTGGAAAGCACTTTGTAAACCATTGGGCTTCCCAGGCCCCTCCTCCCTCCGCCCTCTCTCCCTTCTTTCTCCCGAGCCTGCCGCGCTGTGCTGGGGGCCTGTTCTCAGGGGACTCACGGCCCCTTCCTCAAGGCTGGTGCGGGGCCCAGGGGCCAGTGGGTTCTCTGATCACCAGTTTCTCTCCCCAGAGAATGAGAGCTGGCGGGAGCAGCTGGCACTGATCGCAGGCACGGCGGTTGTGGGCGTGGTGCTGGTCCTGGTGGTCATCGTCATCGCTGTCCTCTGCCTCAGGTGAGGACTCCAGGCCCTGGGGGCCCTTGCAAAGCCCCACATACATGGCCACCTGCCCTCTTGCTCCGGGGCAAGCCTCCTTCTATGCCCCAGGAGGCTGTTTTCACTTGGAATCTTTTCCAATCCCCGCTCCTCTCTTCCTGTCGTGTCCCTCTGGGAACACAGAGATGTGTGACTCAGTTTACCTTTTCTTTCCCATTGGCTATAGGAAGCAGAGCAGCGGGAGAGAAGCGGAATACTCGGACAAACACGGACAGTATCTCATCGGGCACGGTGGGTAGGCCTATCCTGAAGGAAAGAGGGCTGGGGCAAGAGCTGTGAGACAAGAATCAGGGCAGCTGAGGGCAGGGGATGTTACGTAACTGACGGGCTCTGCTTGATCCCTCAGGTACTAAAGTCTACATTGACCCCTTCACCTATGAAGACCCTAATGAAGCTGTGAGGGAATTTGCAAAAGAGATCGACGTCTCCTATGTCAAGATTGAAGAGGTGATTGGCGCAGGTGAGAGGAAAGATGCCTGGGCGCCTGGGAGGGCAGGCAGGCCAGACCAGGGCGGAGGAGAGCTGACCCTCGGTGTCCTCCCTGAAGGTGAGTTTGGCGAGGTGTGCCGGGGGCGGCTCAAGGCCCCAGGGAAGAAGGAGAGCTGCGTGGCCATCAAGACCTTGAAGGGTGGCTACACGGAGCGCCAGAGGCGCGAGTTCCTGAGCGAGGCCTCCATCATGGGCCAGTTCGAGCACCCCAACATCATCCGCCTGGAGGGTGTGGTCACCAACAGTGTGCCCGTCATGATCCTCACTGAGTTCATGGAGAACGGCGCCTTGGACTCCTTCCTGCGGGTGAGCCCCCCTGTCCCCAGCCTCCACGTCCATCTGAGCTCCCCCAGCGCAGCCAAGGAACTCAGAACCCAGGACAGACAGTGGGTCCCAAGTCACTCCCCATCCGCCCTTGGTTCTCCCTGCAGGAAAGGTTGAGTTCCTGGGATGGGCCTCTCCTTCCGCCGTGGGTGGAACTGGCCTCTCTATGGGGCCAGCTGACCCCAGGATATAAAGGGTCATCCTTCATCCTTTTGACAAATATTTCCTGAGCACCTTCTATGCACCAGCCAGCATCCTAGGCCCCGGCATAGAGCCATGAGCATCTCTGCTCTTACAGACCTGACAGTGTAAGGGGGAGACTGAGAATTAACAATTCAACACGCAAGCTTTTATAGAAAGTGAACAAAGAATTGTAGAGACGAAAACAATTAAAAAGGATCATGGAAAAGTAGCTGCCGTTGAGGGGAAAGAGCTTATTTTCTTTTTGTCATTTTAACAGGTTTTAGTGAACTTTATTATTTTGTTAACTTTACAATGCGTTTTTAGAAAAATCAAAATGTTTTCCTACATAGCAAAATAATGTTACATTGAACAGAATTACAACACTCCCCTGGTATCATCCAGCCCCCAGTGGACATTCACTTTTCCCCAAAATGTCCCTTATTGCGGGTTTATCCAAACCAGGATCCAGTTCAGGATCAAGCATTGCACCTGGTGGTTACTGTTTTGAGCGTCTTCGAAATCCCTTGTCGTGACACTGACATGCTGAAGATCTAGGCCACTTGTCACCATCAGTGTCTCACTTCTGGATTTATCAGGTTCTTTCCTGTAGGGTCATTTAGCTTGTTTCTCTGTATTTCCTGTAGGAGAAGCTATATCTAATGTTTTGATAAGTTCAGAATTAAACGTCTGTGGCCAGCCTACCCCGGGGGTGCTGTGTAATTCACACGGCCCCCCCTCAGGAGACACAGGCTGCCTGGCTCCCCCCATGAGTGATGCTGAGGCAGAGCTTGGGGTGGTGCGATGACGGCCTGACCCTCCCTTGTGGACACAGGAGTCTGTTCCATTGGCAGTGGACAAAGATCCGTTTACAAGGAGGGGAAAGAAGTCTGTTTTAGCAGCGACATTTGGATAGATGAGACAGAGGCAGCCCTGAGAAGATGGGGGGAGAAGCGTGTTGGGGGCAGAGAGGAGAGCCCCAGAGGGGGCAGGAACTCAGCATGTTTGAGAAGCAGAAAGGCCCATGAGGCTGAAGCTGGTGAGTGGAGGAGCGACCGTGACATAGGTGGTGGCCCGGCCAAGTGGGCCTCGTGGCCTTAGTCAGGAATTTGGCTTTGATTCGAAGTTGGAGGGGAACCCTTTGGAGGGATTCCAGCAGGAGTGTGAGATGATTTAAGGAGGTCCCTGTGGCAGGTGCTGGCGAGCAGGAGCAGAAGCCAGGAGCCAAGGGGGAGCCCTGCCGTCCTTCAGGCCGGGGCAGGGTGCGGTGGGGTGCTGAGACGTGGTTGGACTTGGGGTGTGTTTTGGAAGCAGGGCCAGCAGAACTCGCTGAGGGATTGTAAGTGGCAGGTGAAGGAAAGAAAGGAAGGAATCACAGTGATGCCTGGCTTTATACCCTGAGCATCTGGCAAGTGGTGTTTCCACAAACTGAGTTTTGAGGCCTGGAGTAGGTGCAGGCTGTGAGGACGGATTCAGAATTCGGTTTTCAGACTCTGTCCCTGGCCCTGCAGGGCTGCCAAGGGTCCCCAGCATGCTGGCTGAACCCAGAAGATGGGGTTAGTTAACTGTCCACGAGTGGTCGGCTTACCTGGTAAAGGCAAACTCAGTCAAGGTCAAGGCCAAGATTTAGACCCTGGTTTTGGTGCTGTGGTCACCGGTCACGCCCCGACTCCTCGCTGTTCTCTTGTGCGCTACACGTAGTTGGTCCAAGAGGGCTGAGCGAGATGCAGCTGGGTCAGCACCGGTGCATCTCCACCTGTGGACAGGTAGCTCAGAGCACTCCTAACCGTCAAGAACTCTGTCGCTGTCAGATAAAAAGAACATTTTGGATCAAGAGCATTTGTTGAGAATTTCCTGGGTGTAAAGCATTACATAGGTTAAATGGAAGAAAATTTTAAAATATCTGCAATATAATCTCATTAAGAGAGACTGCTGCATATATTTGAAACAGGAACAATTATAAGCAATGTGTCATGATACTGCAGTAAGGGCCGAGAGAGCTCGGGGTAAGAGAGAGGAGGAGGGCTTCCCAGGCAGTGGGCAGCCCTGCCCTACAGGTGAGCATGAGATGGGTCTGGAGATGGCAAATACGGCTTAGAAAGAAGAGGGAACGGTGGGCCAGCTGTCCTAACCATGCCCCCACTCTCCCTTGTCCGCTCTCCAGCTGAACGACGGACAGTTCACGGTCATCCAGCTGGTGGGCATGTTGCGGGGCATTGCCTCGGGCATGCGGTACCTTGCTGAGATGAGCTACGTCCACCGAGACCTGGCCGCCCGCAACATCCTGGTCAACAGCAACCTCGTCTGCAAGGTGTCAGACTTTGGTCTCTCCCGATTCCTGGAGGAGAACTCCTCTGATCCCACCTACACAAGCTCCCTGGTGAGGCCGGGGGATGGGCGTATGAACTAGGTTCTTAGGGCAGGTAGGGAGGGAAGGTTGGAAGGGCGGGGCGCTGAGGGATGGTCAGCTCTGGTCCAGGGACAGCATATAGGAGCAGACCATGGAGGGGACGGTCAGCTTCGGGACCTGTGTTCCAGGTATCTAGGCAAAGAACAGAGTTGAGCTGGGTGCTGGGGTCCCAGAAAGAAGGGAGGCCTGAGCCAGGGGGAAAAGCAAAGGCAGGGGGGAGGGGGCCTGGTTCTGTGGGTTCCTCAGCTCACCTTCTTCTCCCCCATCTTTAGGGAGGAAAGATCCCCATCCGATGGACAGCCCCTGAGGCCATTGCCTTCCGGAAGTTCACATCTGCCAGTGATGCCTGGAGCTACGGGATTGTGATGTGGGAGGTCATGTCATTTGGGGAACGGCCATACTGGGATATGAGCAATCAGGATGTAAGTGTCCCGTGGTCCTACCAACTGTTCCTGGAATGTTCTTTCACCTGGGCTGTGGAGTGGGGGGTGGGATTCCCAGAGTGCTCATCACTGCCGGATCTTTGAGATGGTGAGGGTGGCACGAAAAAGAGCTGGTCTTTGTATCCAAGACTTTGGTACAGCAGGTCTGGTCACAGAAGGACACAGAGATGGACAGAATGGTTGAGAGGTTACATGTCTGGATTACAACCCAAGAGCTGCTGGGGCATCGAGCCACAGCTAGACTCGGCCTGGCCAGGAGGACCCCCAGATCTATCATTCTGGAGGGCTGTGGCACCGTCCCAGCATGTGCTCAGTCACCGTCTCCTTGGGGTCCTTTGGCATCGTCATTCTCCCCAGACATCTTCACCCAGTGCTTCTACTTGTCATTCCAGGTGATCAATGCCATTGAACAGGACTACCGGCTGCCCCCACCCCCAGACTGCCCCACTTCCCTGCACCAGCTCATGCTGGACTGTTGGCAGAAGGACCGGAATGCGCGGCCCCGCTTCCCCCAGGTGGTCAGCGCCCTTGACAAGATGATCCGGAACCCTGCCAGCCTCAAAATTGTAGCCAGGGAGAATGGCGGGTGAGGACCTCAGAGAAAGGGCCCTCCTTCCTGCACTCTGCCGCCCCCCAGAACCTCTCTTTCTCCCTTTGGTGGTATGTGGGATGGTCTCCGCTGCCTCTCCAAGGCTGGGCTCAGCATCCCTGCCCTGGTACAGGCCTGGTACTCAGCGCGTCCTCCCCATCCTTGCCTCCCAGGGCTTCACACCCGCTCCTGGATCAGCGGCAGCCTCACTACTCAGCTTTCGGCTCTGTGGGTGAGTGGCTTCGAGCCATCAAGATGGGAAGATACGAAGAAAGTTTTGCAGCCGCTGGGTTTGGTTCCTTCGAGCTGGTCAGCCAGATCTCCGCTGAGTAAGTCGTGGCAGGGGCTGGAGGTGGGGGTGAGGGCCGAGCAGTCAGAGGGGCACCTGGGGACCAGAATCAGGCCCACAGTTTGAGCAGGGGCCTTTGAGGTCAACTCCTGGTGCCAACTCTGTTTTCTAGAGCCCCTCAAAACAGTAACAGCTGCTGGGGCTGAGAGCCCAGGGAATCTTCCAGACCAGCTGTGCCCGCCTCACCCCCTTGCACCATCTTAGCCCTGAGCTATCTCACTCCTGGCCTCTCAATCTGTATCTCTCTTTGTGCATCTATCTGCATTCCAGACCCTGCTCTCACATTAACAACGTGTCAACTCTGGATGTTTTCCCACCCATAAAAGGAGAAGGTTGGACTGGGTTTTGCAGATCCTTTCCAGCTTTAATATTAAATGGTTTTATGATTCCAGCACCTCCCAAAGACTGTCTTTCCCTAGTTGGCCTCTCTCTGGTACTCCTCCTTTCTGCCTTCTCATTTCTCTTTCGAGGACTCTTCTTGCCCAAGGTTTGAATAACAGAAATCCGGAACCTGAAGGTCCCGGGAGGCCCTCCCTCTCCCCCCAGGGCAGGGTGCTCTCCTCCCTGACTTGTCCCAGCCTCATCTTGACACAGGTTCTTGCTCTCCATTTCCCACCTCATCTTTTTTCCCTTATCTCAGTCTCCAGGCGTCAGGATGGGGGGGAGCAATTTGTTTTCACCCCTTCCCTCCCTTTCCTGTCCACCCAGCCCTTCCTCTGTCTCTGGCCTTTTCCTTCTGACTTCTCCTCTAATGCAATCTGTGCAGTCCCTTCCCCCAGCCTAATCTTGTGGGCTTTTTTCTCTCTTTCGTTCCTCTCCTCTGATTCTTCTTTTCCTAATCCTTGCTCCAGCATCCAGGCCACAGCCCCCACCTCGAAGCCGGCACCTCCCGCCTCTGGGCCCCTGCGGGATACCTAGCCCCACCCCTTACTGCGGCTGCTCGCTTCTGCAGCCTGGCTCCTAAACCCTCCGGAAACTGCCTGGCAACTATTGACGTGTTCCCCGCTTCCCTGCTGGCCTTTCTGATTGGTTGACAGTCCCGAGTCGGGACGGTTTCTGGAGTTAAGCTAAGAGAGCCGCCGGGAGCCCTATGGCCCGCCTCACCTAGCTCTCCGTTCTTCCCTAGGGACCTGCTCCGAATTGGAGTCACTCTGGCGGGACACCAGAAGAAAATCCTGGCCAGTGTCCAGCACATGAAGTCCCAGGCCAAGCCTGGAGCCCCAGGCGGGTCGGGAGCGCCAGCCCCGCAGTACTGACCTGCGCCTCCTCGCCTGGCCCCACAGCTCTGGAGCGGCAGGAACCCCCACGCCAGGGACCTAGCTCCCCTTCTTCCCTGAGGCAGAGTCGGGGGGTGGTACCCAAGAGGCCCCCTTCCGTGTGCCCCACTGGATTGCACTTTGAACCCATGAGGATGGGGAGCTGGCAGTTTGGAGAGACAGGATCTGGGGATTCTGCCATGGGAGTGTAGAAATGACATGCCCCCCGGGCAGGGAACCCCACACCAAGGGTGCGGGAGCCCTTCCCTCAGGACTGGGTGTGACCAGAGGGAAAGGAAGCGCCCATGCTATGCCAACTTCCCCCGGAGTGGTTGGGCACGATGCCCACAGCCTCCCTCGGATCCCCAATTCGGGCCCCGGGTGCCCCTCCTCCCCTTGAAGGGCCCCGGCCCTGCAGACCAAAGAGAAGAGGGTGGGCAGCCTGCGAGCTCGGGGGTGGAGCGCCCTGGCGGGAGGCAGGGACAGCTGTCATGGCCCAGTGACAGAATCATTGGGCTTGGGTGTCCCGACCTTGCTGCTGTCTCCACCCAACTCAGTTTTCCCTTGTAAATGCCCCTCCCCAATCTGCTGCCTTCATATTGAAGGTTTTTGAGTTTTATTTTTTGTTTTTGGTCTTATTTTTCCTTCTTCCCTTCCTTTTTTTTTGTTTTTGTTTTTGTTTTGTTTTTCTACCGTCCTTGTCATAACTTTTCGTGTTGAGGGGACCTGTTTCATTATCACCTCCTTTGCCCAAGTTGAAACAGGGACCCATCGTTGTGTCTGTTTTCAGAACAGTGCCTTGGTCACGCCACTCCCCCCAGACATTTCCCTGCCCCCCAAGTACCCTCAAGCTGTGTCCATGAGGGGGTGTGGGGGATGAGGTAGTGGTGTGGAAGCCAGAGACAGCCACCGGTGCTTGGAGGGGTTCTTAAATTATATTTAAAACAATTTTTTGTATAAATAAAAGAAAATGGGAAGTGTCGCAGCTCTGGGGGTGATTGTGGGCGGAGGATGGGATAGATTTCTGAGGAGAGTGGGGTCTGGGTATGGAGAAGCTTTCCAGCCAGGGGTCGAGGTCTTGAGACAGGGTTGTGGGGGGCTGGGTGCTCTGTTCGCATCCCCAGGGTGTGTTTGAGGTGGTGGGGTGGGGGCAGTGGGAGATGAGTCATTGGCAGCTGCTTCTAACAGCTCCAGATGGCTCTGCCAAGAGCCTGGGGCACCTCCGGAGTGGGGCTGCCCCCTCCCTCCCTTGTCGTGGTTCCCTGTCCCTGGCAGAGGCCTTGAGCTTACAGCCCCGCCCTGCAGCCCCCTGAAGGGGAGAAGGGGGTATTGGCTGGGGTGGGGTCCAGTCAGATGAAGGAGACAGATGTGGGCCAGATGTTGACAGCTGGGGTTGGTTTAGAGGCAGTGGGGGGAGCGTGTCTGCACTGGCTGTGGGGGAGGGGCAGAGGGCTGATGTGGAGGCCATGGATCCCCCCCCACCATGTGTACGCGCGCGTGCACACACATTGATTCTGGGCTGGGTTGGGAGGACAATTCCTCCTTTCAAGATGCTGCCCAGGCAGGTTCTCCCAGCCTCCTGGGAAGAGGAGGGGAAAACCACCTGAGCGTCTTCCCCCAACTTCTCCCTCCCAAACAGGAAGACGAGGATGGGGTCAATCCCCCGTTGTCTTTCTCACCATCTTCTGTTTCCTTCTTTGCTCCCAATCTCTGCCCGCCCTCAGGGGACACCTGCAGGGGGAGGCCTAGGCCCCGCCAGCTTTGTTCACCTAGTGTAGCTTTGCCATATCTGTGTCTCAGTTGCCCCCTGGTGTCGTGTCAGGGTTGGTGCAGGACCCCACATCACAGTTGCTGCTCCTCCAGGCCAGGTAGCCTCGGGCGGTGATCCTGTCCTGGATTTCCTGCCTCTACAGCCCTCTTCTGGAGTCCCTAGTACCTCTGGAATCCTGTCCCCTCCCTGGATGACATACTGCCCATACCTCTTTGTAACCCCAAGACGGGGTGGAACTCATTTCTGCCAAGAACGAGGAGGTTCTGGGTATAGAGGGAGGTTGTCTGGAGAATGCCAGCCCAGGCCACCCCCTTCCTTTGCCTACTAGAAATCCTGGCTACATAAGGTGACCTTAGCTAGCAAGGGAAGGAGCAGAGGTCAAGGGAGCAGGGCACGGATGAAGAACAGAGGCAGAAGGTCAAAGACCAGGTGAAGGTCAGGGCAGGTGTGCAGCGGGGAGCCCGTGATGCCCAGGTTAGAGCATGGCCAGACCAGTTCCAGAAACTGCCCCAACCCTTCCTGCCATGGCCAGCTCCAGAGTGTGAGCTGCTCCCTGCCAGCTAAGGGGATGTGGCCTGGCCAGGGGCAGCCCTCCCTTCCTGGGCTCCTTTCCCCACCCAGGTTGGGTCTCACTTCCTTAAACGAATGCGGTTGCAGGGGCCATCTCAGAGAGTAAGCACAGAGTAAGGATTCCTTTCTAGACCCCAGTGCCCTGCTGGATTTGGCATCCCCTGTCCCCTGTTCCCAGGGGTCCTACACCCACCCCTCACCCCTCCTCCAAGTTAGTAGCCTCTCTTTACTTAGAGCCCAAGCAGGATGTCCCAGCCCCTCTCCCAAGCAAGGACCTGTCCAGTGGAAGGTACAGGCATTGGGGGAGGGGTCAGAATGTTTGCCCTTTGGCCTGAGGCTGAGTTGAGGGGTCACTCCTAGGACGGAGCTCAAAACTCCTCAGCATGCCGGCCCCCAGACCCCACCCTCAGTTACCACAGTAACCCCCAGGCACTTTTGGGAAATGGACCCGTGCAGAAGGTGGAGGCCTCCCCAGAGGGTCACAGGCTGGTTCGCCCTTTCGAAAAAGCCACATTCCCCATTCTTAGCCGCTACCCAGCGATTATTCTCATCGTTAGAAACGTCAAACTTCTCAGGGTCACCTTTCACAGCCCCTGGTGGGGAACTCAGAGGCCCTGGGGTGAAGACAGGAAAAGTGCAGTCTCTTCTCCTGTGTCCAAGAAGCCAGAGGGCTGACAGCCCACCCCCACGTGGCTTTGTCTAAGGGACAGACACCTCCTCAGACCTCGGGTCCCCTCCCCGTTGGACATTTTGCAGAGCACCCAGCCCACGACCCCACACGCCTGTCTCCCTCCTATTTCTCCCCCAAGACCCACCTCACAGACCCTTCCTCCACCATAATCATGTGGAAATTCACACCTCAATAATAAATCATTTTATTTTCTCTCTCCTTTTTTGAGGATAACTCAAAACTGAGTGACTTTGAAGGCACGCCTGGGAACATAATCTGAGGAGGAAAGCAAGAATACCCATATTAGAGGCTGACTCGACTCCTGGCCTCCAGGGTTCAGTGGGGTTGGTTCTCACCTGCGTCCGCCAGCCGGTCTCCATTCTGGCTATGCGTTTCCTCCCTAGGGGGCAGTGGGGAACAGACAAGCGTTGGTGCCCACTCCCCGTGTTTATGCACCCCCAGCCGCCCCTCCTTGTCCCCTTTCCAGAACTCACTTCCTCCTCCTCCGCCTCTTCCTGGAAACGCATTCTCTGGTCAGTGCAGGCACCACGACTATCACAGGCACCAGCATTCCCAACAGGATGGCCACCAATGCGAATACTTCTGGGGTGCAGGGAACAGAAAGGGGCATGGGAGAGGAAGGGATGGGGGCAGAGACTCCCTTTCAGTTCTCAGTTGCCTCCAGGAAGGGACCACATCCCCCTAAATCCTGGGTGTGGCTGGTTCTCTCTCCTGGAGGCCATGGCTCCCGGGGCTCCAAAGCCTTAGCGCCACCCCCGGGAACCCCTTCTGTTTCTGAACACACAACTCCCACACGCCTTTTTAGGGGGCTGTTCATCCAGCTGGTTCCCTGGAGCCCAGAGTACCGTCTCGGCCAGTGCCTCTCAAAGAGTGGCAGCCCTGGAATCATGTCCTTCAGTTAAAATGCAGATTTCCAGGTCCACTGCAGACCCACCGAATTTGGATCTCTGGGGGTGAGACCCAGAGTGATATGGAAACAAGCTCTCCCCACCCCAATTCTGCCCGGGCAATCTTGGGCAAAAGGTAAAACTGGGGAACCAGTGGCCCAGAGGCTCAAGGAATGATAACTTTGAATAGAGAAAAACAATAAAAGGTACTGGAGAGGCTTAGAGGAATACGAGAGGGGGAAATAAGAGCGGGGCGAGGCATACAGGGGCCGTGAGGACACAGGGCTTGGGATGAAGTTCTTACCTGGCTTTTCAGGGGGTGGCACATCCCAAGGCTCCGTGCAAAGGTCTCCCCCGTAACCAAGTTCACACTCACAAGTGAAGTGGGGTCCCTGTTCCTGGCACCGCCCGTCATTCTGACAGGGGTTCCGTAGACACGGGCTTTCTGCAGGGATGGGGGAGGTTGGGAGGGGGTTCTAGGAGGAAACCTGCAGCCAGGGAGAGGCGCTGGGGGCTGGGACCCCAGGGAAGACAGCAGCGGCTCACAGAGACTGGCTGGGGTTCCCTGGCCTGGCGTCCAATGCTGGTCTGCACTCAGTAGCCCAGGGCTCTGGGGAAATCGCTCACCCTCTCTGAACTCCATGTTCTTGACTATAAAATGGGGCTGCTGTGCTTACCCCCAAGCGCTGAGTAAGGACTAAAGGAGCTCACAGGAGGCTAACGCTGGGAAAAGGGCCCAGCACAGTGTCTAGCAGATAGCAGATGCTCGAAAGCCAGGTCCTTGCCATTTGCCCCTCCCAAAAAAGGAAGGGAGCCAGTGAAAAGAGCAAGATTAAATGGCGTGAACTTCCTCACATCGATGGGGAGGAGTCGCAGGCAGAGGACTGGGAGGGAGGGTCCTCAGGCCTGGGGCCCCCAGGGTATGGGGGCAGCTGGAGCCAAGGGGCGGTCCGGGCTCACCTCGGAAGCAGCCACGCGTGAAGTTGCCCAGGGTGCAGATCTCCCCAGCGCGGCAGCTGAAGGGCTCACACAGCAGGACCCCCGAGCTGGCACAAATGCAGCGCTGAGAGCAATCCTCAGTCACAAACCTGTCACCCCGCTGGAGTGGGGAGGGGAGAAGGGCGGGGAGGAGAAAGTCGGGTTTCCTCTCTCATGTGGCTGACCCCTCCGCCACCCCAGGCCTCCCCATCCCAGCCCAGACCTGGTAGTAGATGCCGTTGTGGGTGCAGCCACAGTGGGCCAGGGGCAGGCTCCGAGCGCCGCTGTAGACGTAGCCGGGGAGGCTGGCACAGCCTTCCACACAGGGGCCCTCGCAGTCCCCGGGGGCGGCCAGGTTGGCACAGGAGGCGGGGCAGGGTGTCATACAGCTCTGATAGACAGTATTGGCTGGACACACCAAGGCTGAGGGGACAGAGTTGCAGTCAGAAGGTGGCTGGGCCGGGGCCAGCCCAACAGGTCTGGGGAATGTGCAGCCGGAAGCTAGAAAGGGACCAAGGTCAGCCAACAGAACACAGAGCTCTGTGCTGGCCGGGAAGCCAGGCCAGGGGGCCGGCTTTGGTTGGGTGCCTTTCATCTGGGACATTAAAGCATGTGAAGGAACTGGAGGAGCAAAGATGGGCATTGGTGAGAAGGAGTGGGATAGGGTAACGTGGGTGGGGGTGAGGCTTCCCAGGTCGAGGCAGAGGGGGCGAGGTTGGGAGGACGTTGACAAGGTGAGAGTTGAAAGACGGGGAACCAAGGCGGGAAGCCCGAGGTCGGGGCAGCGGTGGGGGCTCAGAGCAGAGGGTAGAAATGGCTGATGGGGTCAGGGGTCAGCTGCTGGGGAAGATCAGCGCCTCACCACAGTGGGTGTGGTCTCGCCAGCCGGCCAGGGCGGCGCCCGCTTCCTGGCAGATGATGGCGTACCCGCTGAGGACCTGGCAGCGCAGTTCCTCCCGCTGTCTGGGGTCCCAGGCGGCACACAGATCAAACACACAGTGCCTGGGGGTGGCGGGGACAATTGGGGGGCTGTCAGAGACAGGAGGCCAGGAGACCCAGCCCTAAAGAAGAGGGCCTGGAAGTCCAGCAGAAAGACATCAGGCCATGTGTGTGTGGGGCGGGTGGGGGGTGGCTCATAAGGAACCGAGGCCACAGAGAGAAAGAAGGGAGCCCAAGGGAGCACAAATCCCAGATGGCAGCAGGACCCGGAGAAAGGCCATTCCCGCATGTCTGGGGTCCTTGACTCACTCGTGGAAGGGATCTGGGGCCACAGTCTGGTGACAGGTGGCAAAAGGGCCCTGGGGGTCCACCAGCACCCCACAAGCCTGGGTGCTGTTGCGGAGCTCCAGCTGCTCCGGGCTGCATTCTGTCACCTGGAAGCCTAACTCCTCCTCTCCATCTTCCTCCTCTGGTATGGCCCTGGGGCAGAGACAGCGCAGGGCCAGGTGAGGCCCCCAGGACTGTGAACTTAGGGGGAGGGAGAACTGGGAAGGGGGCGTAAGGGAGCGCATGCACAGAATGGACGCCCACGGCAGGCGCCCCACAGCCGGTCTGAGGAGAATCAAGCATGGCTGGCTGGCTGGCTGGGCGCGCGCCTTGCGTGTCCTCCTGTGCTGAGATATGGCGTAAGAGAGTGTGGACAGATGTTGGGCCGCTGCTCATCTCCCCGGGGCCTGGGCCTCCCTGCTCAGAGCCCCAGCCCTCTCACCTTGAGACGCGGGCAAGGTCTTCCTTGATCTTGACCTCCCAACTGTTGCCAAAGGTGTTGAGGTTCTGGGTGAGGGTGCCATTGGGCAGCATAAACTCGTTCCTCCGGTTCTTGTCGTAGTTCCCACACAGGCCGCGCACAAGCCCCTCGTACATGCTGGGCAGAGAAATCACTGCAGGAGGAGGGGGCGTCCAGAAGTGAGACTCCCCCCTCTTCTCTTTCCCACCCCTCCTGTCTGTTCCCCTGGAACTCGGGGCCTCACTCCCAGCCCACTCGCACCATGTTCAGCCTAAGACGTGGTTTCCCTCCCCTATTCCAGAAACATCCCTTCGGCTCTCCTGTCCCCACTCGCAGGTACCTGCGTTATTTCTTCCATCGAAGCTCACGACCAGCTCAAAGTTGGTGATCAGATACAGGCGATGGCTCCGCATGGTAACCCGCAGATGCTCGTTGACCTTGTAGGGGATGGCCATCTTCTGGTTGTTGACCTGGAGAAGGAAGACGGGAGCCCTAGGGCGTCCTGAATCAACCTGACCGTCTACCACTTTTGCCTCTGCCTCTCTCTGCACATCTCAGTACCTCTCCATGCCGTCACTCTGTGGAACAAGATACCCAGCAGCCTTTGCTATCGCAAGTAGCAGAGGCCTCTCTGAGGTCTGCTCCTTTTGCGGCCCCAGCCCCTTCTTTGCAAAAAGCTTGGCAGAGTTCATGCCCCTGGTGCTTCTTCAGCCTCACTCCACCTTCACCCTGCACGCTCTCTCCTCTCTCTGCTCCTGTCTCTCACCAACCTTTTGCTTAATCCCACTGCCCCTTCTACCTCTCCCCAGGAGGGGAGTGTGGCACTGATTCTGACTTCTAAAACTAGGCAGCCCCTGCAGGGACCCTCCCAGGGAACACAGAGTCCTGGCTTCACCTGCTGCAGGCGGCCCCCCATGGCCCAGCCTACCTCCCCAGACCCTCCCAGCCCCCCGGCTCCTACCACAAGCTCCAGGTTGGTCTGGAGCTGGATTGTATAGCCATAGACCATCACGAGGATTTCGTGCAGGAAGATGGAGGTGAAGGGGGGAATCATCTTGTTGCGTCCCTCCACGACCAGGGGCTCCACCCCATCGGGGAGCACATCCACGGTCTTGACCAGGGTGTAGGTCATGCGGCCCTGGAAGCGGTAGCTGAGGCCATCAAATGTGCGGTAATGGGGGTCCCCGAAAACTGAGCATTGTTCCGACTCTGCCGAGAAAGGCCAACGCTGAGAAGGCACCCTGCCCGGATACAAAAGTCCCAGAATCCCTCACACGGCTCCACGTCTCTGTCGCCCTCACTCTCAGCCCTGGCCTCCCTGGGTACTTGATCTTTCAACTTTCCCCCTCTCCCAGCCCCAGTTAAAAACCTGAGAGGATCTCCTATCGGGGCCCCTCTTTTTGCCCTCAGTGTAGCAAATCCTAGCCAGAGGCATGACTTGCAGGCGGCCTCAGAGCTGGGGAGAGCCAGGATGAGAACAGCGGGTGGCGGGGGGGCGGGGAGGGGGAGATTGTGACGGGAGCCACCACCCTTGCCTGCCCCTGCCGCCCTCTCTCCCCAGAGCATCCCAGCGGAAGCCCTGCCTCTTGCTCCACCTCAGCCCTGAGCACGCCTCTCCCCACCTCCCTCATGAGGGCCATCCTCACTGTCGGGAGCACAGGTGTCAGTGCTGGTGGCGTCGGGCTGGCAGTGGGAACCAGAGGGGCAGGTGAAGGGCTGGCACTGAATAGCTCCTGCTTTGCAGACACATCTCTGGGTGCAGCCATGGGACAGCCAGGTCTTACCCACCTGTAGAAGCCACAGGAAGAACAAGGGAGGGAGCAGGAAGAGCCAGTTCACCCTCTCACCACTACAGCCCAAGTCTACAGTCTGAAAGGTTTAACAGTTACGGGGCTGTTTGCACCTTATGTCCCTGGAGCACCCCCCAGAGGCACTGTGCTTGGAGTCTTACAGATGTTGTTCAGGAGGTACCACTGGACCCATCTTACAGATGAGGAAGCTGAGGTAACAGGGGTCCCTGACCCATGACTGGTACCGTCAGGAGTCGAACCAAGGCTGAGCCTCTCCCACTACATCATGCCACATCCCAGCTGTTTGGATTCCTCAGATCCAAAACCCAAATCATGCACCTCTAGCCATGCCTGGCTGGAGACCAGCCTGCCCTGTCCCCAACCTTCACACCCCAGGGCCAGCGAGACGCCCCAGTCAACGGAGGCACAGAAAAGGAGAAAGCTCCATCCTCAAGGTGTCTTATCTCCACTCACGGGGAGCAAGCCGCCCTGGGCGTCCTTGCAACCGCACTGACTCCAGGGCACACAGTGCTGCTCACTGAGCACGTAGCCGGGCTGACAAACGCAGCCCTCCTTGCAGGTGGCGGGGACTTCGGTGCCCTTGCACCAGCCTTCCGGGTCCTGGCAGGAAGGTGAGCAGGCAGGAACGCAGGTCGTGAAGGTGCTGTAGGTGGGGCACTCCAGAGCTGGGGGAGGGGGAGGGGAGACATTGACTGAGTGCGCCACATGCCAGGTCCCAAGGAAAGATGGGAACAGCAATGGTTTTCCCAGTTCCGCATGGGAGACGGCTGTCGGCCAGCAGCCACCGTGAGCCTTTGATGCATATGGTCAGCAAGCAGGTGGCAGGCATGCGGGTACGAGGTATAACAGGAGCTCAGAGCAGGGAGGCAGTGACTCAGGGAGGAGTTAAACAGAGCCCTTTCAGTAAAAGTGCTTGTGAACCAATGGAAACGTCCACGCATAGGAAGAGCCCGCAACATAAAGATGTCAGTTCTCCCTAAGTTAATTTATGCATTTAATATAACGCCAGTGAAATACACCAACATGATTTCATTTTGTCGTTTAATAGGACAAGACGATATTAAAGTGGAGATGAAGCTATAAACAAATCAGAAAAGCCAAGACAACTCTGAAAAAACAAAGAGTGGGTAGTGAATGTCACCACCAGAAATGAAAACGCATTTTAAACTCTCAAGGATCACGACATTGAGTTCCCAGTAAGTAAAGAAAGATGGAGCAATGCAAGAGAAGAAAAAGCTCAGATAGGGACCCAAATATGTATGAGAATTCAGTGTAGAATAAACTGTGGCATCTCAGTCAGTGGGAAAAGACGAGACTAGTCATTTAATAATGCTGTAAAAAACCAAAAACAACAAAGTCAATTCATATGTCATACTACGCATCAGGATAAATCCCCGTGGATCAAACACTTAAATATAAAAAAATGAAATGATAAAAATACTAGAGCCAAACATGGGCAAATTCTTTTTGAACTTCAGAGTGCAGAAGGCATTTATAACTATGGCTTAGAATGCAGAAGCCATAAAACAAAGCCTAGTATATTTGACCCCATAAATACATATATATATATATATTTTTTTTTTTTTCTCTGCATGGCAAAAAAAAGAGTCAAAGATGAAAAGAAAAGACCTGGAAAAATTTTTGTAACTCATGGCGTTAATAAAAGGCTACTCTCTGTAATAGATAAGGGACTTCTGTGAAATAGTTCAATAAAGAAACAACAACAAACCAGTGGAAAATGGCAAATGGGTAGGAAGAGATAGTTCACAGAAAGGGAAATTCAAATGGCTGCTAAATATTTGAAAGAATGCACAACCTCCCTCATAATAGGAAAAATGCAAATTAAGACTCTTTTTATTTTTTACTTATCAGATTGGCAAAAATCCAAAAGCAGGATAACGCTCCGTGTTGGCGAGGCTGTGGGGAAACGGACACTCTCATATGGGGCGGGTGAGAATGTAAATTCCTCAAGCCCTGTGGAAAGCCAATTGGCAGTATCTCAAAGCACAAAGGCACACAGTCCTTGACCCAACAATTCCACTTCTAGGAATTTATCCCACAGACAGAAACATACGCATAGAAAATCGTTATATGCGTAAGGTTATCCACCGCAGCACCATTTGCAATAGTAAAAGATTGGAAACAACTTTGCCAATCGGAAAGTTCACCAAGAGGAGACTAGTCAAATAAATTATGATAAATGAATTATGATGTGATAATGGAATATCAGCTACAAAAGAGAGTATCTGACGCCAAAGGATCTGTAAGCCAGGTTGTTAAGTGATTAAAAACTGCAAAATACTGTGTCTTGTATGCTGTTTGTAAGAAAATAAGGAAAATAAATTACACTTGTTTGCACGTGCATAAATACAAGATCTTTGGAAAAATACTCAGATGCTGCGAAGAGCAGGCTGGGAACTGGGCCCACAGGGTCAGGATGGGAGGGGACTTCGCACTGGGCATCTTTAAAATACTTTTTAAGTTTTTGAACCATGTGAATCTATCACATACTAAAACCACTTTAATCACTGTCGTAAAATTTAAAAGCTTCTGGAATCACATAGCGGTAGTGGTTGCACAATCTGGTGGGGATCCTAAAAGCCAGTGAATTGTACACTTTTAGAGGGGTGAATATTATGGCATGTGAATAATAAAATTTTTTTAAATTTTAAGGAAAGAGCTACAGAAGGATGCCTAGGCGTCTTCCAGGAGGAGAGAAGGAGGAAACTTCCAGCTGCAGGGAGCAGTGTGTATAAAGGCAGGGAGGGGTGGAAAGCGAGGCCCGTGTGGGGAATGGGGTCATGCGATGCAGGTCATGCACAGGTGCCCGGAAACAGGGGTGAGAGAGGAGAGGCCGGGGTAGCTTGCAAGATCCAGTACATCTCAGAGAGGAGCTTGGACTTAATCTTTCAGGCAACAGCCATGCAGGGGGCTAACTCGATTACACTTCCTTTGGAAAGGCAGCGTTGGCGAAGGAAGAGACGAGAAGCAGCCCGCGCTCTCTTGTTGGCAGGGGCCCTGGCTAAGAGGTTACTGTAAACGGTTCACATCAGAGACATGAAAGAGTCAGAAATAGGTCGGGAACCAGCGGAAAGGAGCTTTAAGGGATACACAGAGGGGAGCAGGGCTTGGGAGCAGTTTTGGGGTGACCATAGGGGACACTCACGGCAGAAGCTGCTGTTTCTCCAAATGGGGGGCTTGAGCCCCTGGGCCTCGCAGGCGGCCCCGAAGGCTTGCAGAGCCTCGCAGAGGAGATGGTTTAGCCCTCCAAACTCACAGAGCTTGTATGTACAGCCGAGCAGGAGGGGTTTGACAATCACACGGGTGGCGCACTCAGCCCAGGCCGGAGCGTGAAAGGCCGCTTCGCATTCCTTCTGGGCTGTCACTAGGTCAGCTGGCCTGCAGTCTGTAATCGGTTTCTCCTGCTGTTCTGTTGGGGTCACCGTCTGCTCATCTTGTTGGCATCTGGGAACGGAAGGGGGTCATCACAGGGACAGCCACTGCCCCACCTATGACAATGATTTGGCACTCCCAAATGACCCGAAGACCTCTCTGTCTTCCCCGCAAGCTGCTCTGAGCTCTGGCCAGCCTTCCACACAGACTTGGGCTCCTCTCACATTTCAAAGCCGAGAAAGGAAGACATCCATGTTTCCCCAAATAGATTCCTGGGACCCGGAAGCCACTGCCGTCAAGTTACACACATACAGGAATGCTCCTGTCTTCCTATCCTGGGTGTGCCGAACAGTCTAGAATGCCAGCTCATGCTCCTATGAAAAGGCAGAGAGTCTCCGGGGACAATTACTTTGGGTCGGACTCCTTATCTCGCCAACTGTCCACAAATTGGGTGTCATTCTCGGCCAGCTCGTCACTGGGCATCATTAGTTCGTCCTCTTCCTCTCCGTTGAAGTTCCCGCACATGCCACAGACCTGGGGGGACACGGGATTTTTGAGCACCAGGGGAGGTAGAGAGCATTTTCATTGGCGCCCCCTCTTCCAGGGTAAAGAGACAGGCACAGCCCTCCTCCCTTCTGGGAAGTGACCTCTTCAGTGTGGCATCAGCCCCTGGAGGCTGACTCTCCTAGAGAAGAGCCAGGTGTTTTCCCCACCTTTTCGTAATAGGCTCTAGGGAGTTTGATCTCTAAGAAACCATTGCCGTCGAACTTGACTTGCACCCCGATGTTAATGCTGAGCACGGTGTAGGCACCCCTGGCAGTGATGCTGACGCCCCGGATTTGGGAGGTCAAGGGGAGGCTGACTTGTGTGCCATTGATCTACAGAGGAGGACATGGGAGAAGGAAGAAGGACCAGAGCCCTCTCCCCAGAGCTCACGTCATCCCTCCCTGCCCACGCCACCCAGCTCACCAGCACACGGTGGCCCTGCTGCAGGGTGACCAGGAAGCCAAAGATGTTGACGTTGAGCTGGCGGAGGTAGAAAGTGGAGGTTTGGCCTTCCCGTTCCCCATTCTTGCCAGTGATCTTGAAGAAGGGTAGGTCCATGGTGGAGTGGCACACTTTGACCAGGACGTAAGTGCAGGTGCTCCCCAAGGCATGGTAGGCGCCATCGAAGCTCACGTAGTTGGACTCCTCCAAGATACGGCACACTCCCATATCTGAAGGAGAGAGAGGGGGCTGAGGATGGCCCAGCCTCGAGCAAGAATAGGTGTTCTCCCCACCTTCAAGGAAACGCTATGAAGGGGGTGGGGAGGGGGTGCCTGCAAAGGGAAGGAAGACAAAGAAAAGACGAGAATCAAAGCACAAGGGCCAGCAGGTGTGAGGCGTAGGGTGGCGCGGGTGTTATTCTGCCAGGGAGAGACTTATAACAGCCCATCTAAGTTCACAGGCGCTTCGGAGAACCAGGGGTGAACCCCGAGAAGCCCTTCCTGACAGCGCAGGGGTCGTCTTTCCCCGCCAGAAGCTCTGCAGTACAGCGGGACTAGGAACCCAGAGAGGGTGTGAGGGGGTGAGCTCTTCTGGGCAGCTGTGGGTCCTCCTACCTGCGGCCCGGCAGCGCATCAGCCCATCCAGGGGCCAGCACATCTGGCTAGGCTTGCACGCCGTCTGGAGGCAGGAGATGTTGTGGGTGGAGCAGGTGCAGAGCTTGGAGCAGGTGTTGTCTGTGAACCAGCTCTCCCCGACCTGTGGGGCGTGGGCATCAGCGGAGCCAACAGAAACTTGGAAGGCGGAGATGGACGGGAGGCTCCCCCAGGCCGGGCCCCCACGAGGCTCACTCCACTTGGGTACTCTCCTCCATCCCTAGCCTTTCTCAGCCTTTCGGCTTCTGGACTTGCTCCTCAGCCCCTAGCACTGCCCGGCCCTACCCCTTCTCTGGCTCTGAGCCTTCCTGCCCCCATACTCATGGAGCCGAGCAGGGCAGTGTGCCCCCTGCGGTCTGGCCTCTCACCGGGTGGTAGGAGCCCCACTGGTCGGTGCAGCCACACTGGCTGAGGGGCACACAGGAGACCCCACTCAGAACGTGCCCTTTCTGGCACTCGCAGCCCTCAGCACAGGGCAGCGCTGCCGGGCAGTCTTTTGGGGTGGTCAGGCTGAAGCAGGTGACTGGGCAGGGGTTGGCACAGCGGCTGTAGCTGCTGCCCGATGGGCACTTCAGAGCTAAGAAGAAACCAGTGTTAGGAAGGCAGAGTGATTTCCATCTCCCTGACCTTGGGACATGAAGAGTTCCCGGGAATATCCATCAGATGAATGGATCAACCAAATGGGCTTGATCCACACAAAGGAATATGATTCAGCCCTAAAAAGAAGGAAATTCTGGCCACACTGCAAAATGGATGAAACTTGAGAGCATTATGCTGAGTGAAATAAGCCAGTCACAAAAGGACAAATACTGTGACTCCACTCATGGGGGGGTCCCTAGAATAGGCAAATTCATAGAGACAGAGGGGAGAATGGCGGGTGCCCCGAGCTGGGGGAAGGGGGTATGGGCGTTAGTGTTTAATGGGGACAGTTCAGAAAGATGAAAAAGTTCTGGAGATGATGGTGGTGATGGTTGCACAACAAGGTGAACATACTTAATGCCACAGAATTGGACATTTAAAAATCGTTAAAGTGGTAAATTTCATGTTACGTATCTTTTACCACAGTTGAAAAAAAAACGTTCCTGGAGAGCCAGCCCTGGTGGCCCAGTGGTTAAGATTGGGTGCTCTCACTGCCGAGGCCCAGGTTTGTTTCCCGGTCGGGGAACCACACCACCTGTCTGTCAGTTGTCATATTGTGGCGGCCGCTCACGTGGAAAACTAAGCTAATAACTAGGAAACACAACCATGCACTGAAGCTTTAAAAAAAAAAAAAGTTCCTGGGAAAGAGAGGGAGAAAGGGAACAGAGCTGGCCCAGGTAAGCAGAGAAGGAGGCAGTAACTAAACAAGGGAGGAACTTTTCAGTGAGGTGAGAATCAGATGGAGGAGGCTGCCAGGGCAGGGAGACTAGCAGAGAACGGGAGTCGGGCTTGGAGCAACTGGAGAGCCAAGAAGGGAGGAGGGTCCCAGTGGCGGCTGAGGGTCAGGCTGTGGAGGGAAGGGCAGAGGAGCAGAGTTCAGGGAAAGGAAGAGAGGACAGGGCTCCGGGGCTCTCCTCCAGGCTGCGGGGGCGGGTCATCAGGTCACTCACGGCAGAAGGTGCTATTCCTCCAATCAGGGGCCCTGCCGGCCCGGGCGCACAGGGACGCATAGGCCTGCAGGGAGCGGCACAGGGTCAGGGGGTCGCCCTTGCTCCCACACTGGCCATACACACAACTGGCGAAGCTGGAGTGTGGTGGCACCACCTCATGGCACTGGGAGAAGGGACCTGGAAGATGAAACAACACTGGTGTGAGAGAGGAGAGGAAGCTTGGGAAGGGAGCAGAACCATGCCGCTGCTTTGGGGGGAATTCGACATCCATTTTGATCAAAATCCATATTTATCGAGAACCCGTCAGCCTCCCAAGAAGGTGAAGGCAGCCTCGGCATGCCATTTGCCTTCCTCCTGATCGTCTATCTATGTCGTGTCTCACTCTCCCTCCCTCCCTCACCAGTCCCCCTCCTCTGTCTTCCGCCCTAGGGGAAGGAGAAGGGGCCAGCAGGGGATGTGGCTCACCCACAGGGTTCATTAAGATATCACAGTTCTTATTCCAGGTGTCTGCCGCTTCCTTCTCCTGGCATCTGGAGGGCTGGCCACCAGCGCCACCGACAAAGCAGCTGGATGAGGAGAGGGGGAAGGGCAGGAGTTAGGACTGGAGAGAACTTCCCCAAAACTGAAGCCACAGTGGAGAGGGAGACAGGGCGGGGAATAAGGACAGGAGAAGAGAACAAGGTGGTGCCCTCAAGTAGGAAGGTCAGAGGCTGCAGCAGGAAGGAAGAAGGTCAGATCTCAAGACAGCTAATTTGTGACAAAGGAGCCAAGAACATACAGTGGAGAAAGGAAAAGTCTCTTCAATCAATGGTTGGGAAAACTGGACAGCCACATGCAAAAGCATGAAAGTAGACCATTATCTTACACCATACACAAAAATTAACTCAAGATCAATTAAAGACTTGAATGTAAGACCTGAAACCATAAAACTCCTAGAAGAACACACAGGCAGGACTCTCTTTAACATCAGATAGCAGTATCTTTTTGAATATCACGTCTCCTCAGGCATGAGAAACAAAAGAAAATAATTAACAAATGGGACTACATCAAACTAAAAAGCTTCTACACAGCAAAGGAAACCATCAACAAAATGAAAAGACAACTTAGCAACTTGGAGAAAATATTTGCAAATCATCTCTCTAATGAGGAGTTAATATCCAAAATATGTAAAGAAATCACACAACTCATCAATGAGAAAAACAAACAACCCTATCCAAAAATGGGCAGAGGATATGAGCAGACATTTTTCCAAAGAAGATATACAGATGACCGATAGGCACATGAAAAGATGTTCAAGATCACTAATTATTGGGGAAATGCAAATCAACACTGCAATGAGATATCACCTGACACCTGTCAGAATAGCCATAAATAACAAGACAAAAAATAACAAATGTTAGAGAGGTTGCAGAGAAAAAGGAACCCTCATACACTGTTGGTGGGAATGCAAACTGGTGCAGTCACTATGGAAAACAGTATGGAGATTTCTCAAAAAATTAAAAAGAGAAATACCATATGATCCAGCTATTCCACTTCTAGGTATTTATCCAAAGGACAGGAAAACACTAATTTGAAAAGATATACGCACCCCTATGTTCATCGCAGAATTATTCACAATGGCC
The DNA here is from genome assembly GCF_037783145.1 of Equus przewalskii. Classification (NCBI taxonomy): domain Eukaryota; kingdom Metazoa; phylum Chordata; class Mammalia; order Perissodactyla; family Equidae; genus Equus; species Equus przewalskii. Next base: position 8,757,031 of record NC_091842.1, on the reverse strand, counting down.
AAGACTTGGAAGCAACCCAAGTGCCCACAAACAGATGAATGGATAAAGGAGATGTGGTATACATATACAATGGAATGCTACTCAGCCATAAAAAAGACAAAATTGTGCCATTTGTGACAACATGGATGGACCTTGAGGGTATTATGCTAAGTGAAATGTCAGACAAATGTGGATGACTTCACTCATATGTGGAAAATAAACAAACACATAGATGAGGAGAATAGATTGGTGGTTACAAAAGGGGAAGGGGCGGGGGAGGGTGTAAGGAGTAAATGGGCACATGGTACAGTGATGGATGGCAACTAGACTTTTGGTGGTGATCACGATGCAGTCTATGCAGAAGTTGAAATATAACGATATACACCTGAAATTTATATAATGTTATAAACCAGTGTGACCTCAATTAAAAAAAAAAACAAGCAGATTAGATCTCAGGAGAGACTTCCTAAGAGGGCTCTGCAGGGAGAGGTCAGTAAGCACGGGAGAAATCAGCCAGCAAGGGCATGGGAGGTCAGAGCAGCACCTCCTCAACCCCAGGCTCGGAGATTGGGACACACAAGGACACCTCTGGGCTGCCCACAGAGGCTCCTCTCCAGTCCAGCTCCCCGAGCCTGGCTGCCCCCCTTTCCAGCTCACCCTGGCTCAGAGTACTCATTTGACTTCCAGGAGATCCCCAGCTGGACAGAGCTGCCTACAGGCCTTTTATGCGGACTCAGAATGTCGTCCAAACTGTTGTTGTTGTAGTTCCCTGGAAGAAGGAGCGGTTAACAGAGGCGCCCTGCCAGCAGACCCGGCCCCAGGACCACCATCTTCCTTCCCAGAAGAGGCAGCCCTCGCTCTTCACTCAAGAGACCAAGGTCCACCCTTTCTTCTTCTTCTCCTTCGGCTTCCCCTAACACCTACCCTCACACACAACACCCTCAACCGATTAACTGGTGGACAGGCACTTAGGACTCCTAAATGATCTGATTTAGGACCAAGATAGGCTCCTTGTCTTAGGACCTAGTCTTAGGATCAAGACAGGCTCCTGTCCACCGTCCCAGCTTTGACCGCAGGTGTCCAGGGAACGCACCGCACAGCCCGCAGAGCCGGCCAGCGTAGGTGGAGGGCACTGTCACTTCGACCAGGTGGTTCCCATCATAGCGAACTTGAAGCCCAAAGTCCGTGTAGAGGAGGACAAAGGAGCCACTGGGCCTTATGCTCACCCGGCCGTGTGCGGGCCACAAAGGCAGGGCCACCCGGCGACCGTCCAGCTACAGAGGCAGGGAGGACCAGGTAGGGAAAGGCGCTTGAGACAAGGACAAGAACAGGGCCAAGACCAGGGAACAGGATGGGGATGGCGGGTGTGTCTCAGGAACTGGGGCTGGGTCTGCTGTGGGCTACCCCCAGGGGCTCCAGAAGCCAGATGGGTGGGCCTGCGGACAAGGAGGTGCAGAGATGCTGAGCAGGCGGTGGTGTGGGGCCTGGGAGGTGAGCAGAGGCACGTACCACGACCTTGTGGCCTTTGATCAGCGAGATTCTGAGGTTGAAGACCTGCACGTGGACAGCCTTGACGTAGGAGGCCTCCAGGTTCCCACTGCGAAACTCATTGGTGGCACTCACAACGAAGGTGTTCTCTAGGGACCTGACCAAGCACAGCTGGGTCAGGACGTAGGTGCAGGTGCCCATGAAGTGGTGCAGGGCTCCGTCGAACGTCAGGTAGTGGGGGTCCCCTGAGACAGTGCAGGTGCCAGTCCCTGGGGAGGAGGAGATGGAGTTCAGAGAGGCGTGACCTCTGAGCTGCCATCCTGGCGAGTCCACGTTGGAACGGTACCCATGGCTCATCGGTGTGGTTGGCTTGGCTCGGAGAGGTCAAGGACAGGGACTAGATCAACCTCACTCTCTGGGTCCTTGAAGACCTGCTCGGCTTGGGGAACTGCCTTCTAGCCCCTGGTTATGGCTCAGCTCTCTGGGGAACCTGCTTTAGGGCAGGGCTACACCCTTGCTGCATGGGCTGCACGGGCATTCCCCTGCTTGCCTTCCCCGACTGCTCACCTTGGGCGTGGCAGCCATAGATGCCACCCTGCAGACTGCAGACCTCCTGGGGCTGGCACCTCCAGAGCTCGCAGCGAATTCTGTTGTTGCCCTCACAGATACAGAGCTGTCTGCAGCCTGGCTTGAACCACTGCTGCCCTATCTGGGGGATGGAAGGAAGGAAGAGAAAGAAGTGATACCCAGGTCTGACTCTTAGCCACTGTGTTCAGATCACTGGCCTGCTCACTGGGGAGGCATCCTGTCATCCCAAAGCTCCAGGCTTAGTTGCATAGGTCTGGCACTGGCTTGCTTATTCAGGCATCTCATGATGTCTTTGCTCCTTCACTGTTTCAACAGATATTTACCTGTCTACACTGTGCCAGGCGTTAAGGATTCAGGAATGAACCAGATGGATGATGTCCCTGCCCTAAGCAAAACTCACAGTCTAGTGGCGGGGGGGGGGGGGGGGGAGGGGAGGAAACAAGTAAACTAACAGACTTTGTGCTCCAACACGAGGTGGACCCAAAGAAGACAATCAGGGCACCCAGTGAGAGCTTTCTGCCATTGACAGACACTCAGCACTCCCTGCAAGATGCTTTCTGCCTTTGCTTATCAAGAAGGCTTCGGGGCTGGCCCCGTGGCCGAGTGGTTAAGTTCGCGAGCTCCACGGCAGGCGGCCCAGTGTTTCGTTGGTTCGAATCCTGGGCGTGGACATGGCACTGCTCATCAGACCACGCTGAGGCAGCGTCCCACATGCCACAACTAGAAGGACCCACAACGAAGAATATACAACTATGTACCCGGGGGGGCTTTGGGGAGAAAAAGGAAAAAAATAAAATCTAAGGAAAAAAAAAAAAAGAAGGCTTCAAAGAGGAGGTAGCATGGCAACAGGGCCTCAAAGGAGGGGAAAGATTCCAATAGGCGTGGTGGCTGGGAGGCAGAGTAGGGTGAAAAGGGGCACAGAGAAGGGGAAATTGAGAGGAGAGCCAGGCATGGACAAAGAGCACACAGTGGGCCAGCCTGGAACCAGGGTGGGTGGATGTGGGGTGGGGAGGAGAGCCAAAGGGGCATTAGGTGGCAGAGGGCTTTACCGGACATCTGTGTCATTCTCTGGCCTTGGGAGAGGGACAGGCAAAGAAGGAAGAGAGAAGCACCCCAGAAGAAGATGTGTCTCTAAATGCTGCTTCTGAGAAGACTGTGGTGACAGCGCCCAGGGAGGGGCCAAAGTGCTTCAGCGGAGAAAGAGACCCTTAGCAGGAGAAAGAGACCCTTAGCAGGAGACGTGATGGGCAGGGGGATGGACGGGGAGAGAACCAGGGGTGTCAGCCTCTGCCAGGCGGTGTGGGAAATAACTGTGTTATGACCCCCTGGCTTCCCCTCTTCTCTCTCTGGCCCACGAGCCTGCACAGACTTCAGAACGGGGGGAGGGCTTTCTGGCTGCCCAGCCCCGGCGCTCACCTTGAAGTAGCCAGCCCCGGGGGTGAGGCACCCACACTGGGACCGGGGGACGCACTGGAGACCACTGAGGACGAAGCCCGAGTTGCACTCACAGCCCTCCACGCACCGGTCCTGACAGGACATGCCGGAGAAGCCGGAATGGCAGGTGTCGGGGCACACCTTGGCACACAGGGTGTAGTGGCTGTTGGGTGGGCAAGCCAGAGCTGGGGGAAGGAGGGGCCCAGGTGAGAAGGGCATGAGACAGGACAGGGCAAAGAGAAAGAAGGTCCATAGCTAGTTCACAGCCGAGTTCTGAAGGCCTGCAGCTAGCGGCTCATGCCCAATCTCGAGAAGAAGAGAGCGACTGGGAGAAGCCAGCTGAGATGCTCAGCTTTCACTGTGCACCCTCCCACGCCACGCGTCCATGCTTCACATGTGGTCGGTGACCTGGGCATGCGTGTGCACACGTACGGGCACTGCTCTGCAGAGCTTCAGATGGCTGGGAAGGCTGTGTGATTTTCTCAGTGGCTATTTCTGACTACAGCTTTCCCTGTCCTGGTGTGCAAGTGAAGGGGTCCAACTAGGGACCCCCAGGCTGGTGCTAGCATTCCTAGATGCCAGCCCTCCGCTTGCATCTGCATCTTGAAGGAAGGGGCCCTGCCCTGGGAGCGACTCACGGCAGAACTGCGGTCCTCTCCACGGCTTCACTACATAGCCAGCATCCTGGCAGGTCTCAGTCAAGGCCGCCATATGGGCACACAGCATCAGCTGCAGCCCCTGGAAGTTACACAGGTCAAACATGCAGCTCTCGAAGAAGGGAGAGGCCCCGAGGTGAGGCAGGCATGCCCTGAAGAGAGAGGCCAGGCCAGAGGGAATGAGGGGACAGAACCTCCCACCTCCCACCTCCCGCCCAGGAGGACCCCAGGTGCCAAGTGGCCGCCTGCACGGCCCTTCCTGGCCTCATTCGTACTCAAAGGTTCCATGGGAGTCCGCGAGCCGTCCACAGAACTCTGGCCCCGACAGACCGTTCAGCAAGGCTGAGGTGCAAGACGGGGGAGTGGCCTGGTTCTTCTGGCACCTGGAAGAGACCCATCCCAAATGCCCTGAGGGCCGAGGGTCACCTCCATCCTGGCCCCTCCCACTGCAGCCCCGGTTCTCGGGCACCCCTAGTGGAGATCATTTGAACACCAAGCCCTAAAGGAGGGGGGAAGACCTGGAGTCCCCAAGTGAGAGGCAGGGCTGTTCAGAATGCCTGAGGACGACGGACAGTGGGGGTGAGCCGAGTGGTCGAGTTCGTGAACTTGGCCAGGAACAGGATGGGGAGAAGGACAGAAGTGGGGGGCGTGCAGGCAAGGAGAAAAGGCATGATGCCAGTTTTTGGTGTTTCGTTCTTAGAAGGGGAAAGGAGCAGGACGGTGGAGACAGAGATGGGGATGTCCCCACTCACTCCACGTCCTCATCCTCCACCATCTGCCAGCTGTGGCCCAGCTCCTCGTCATCTCGCTCCGGGCTGCCATCCGGCTCCTGGTTGTCATTGCTACTGTCGCCATCATAGTTGCCACACAAACCACAGAGTTTGCCAGAGTAGGTGCTAGGGGCATGCCAGGAGTGGAGGAGGCGTTAATGGAGACAGGGGACCTCAGTCATCTGAGGGAGCACAGCAGAGAGGGGATGAGCTGGGGGACCCAGGCTCAAGGTGGGCAGAGCACAAAGAGGTGCCGACTCAGAGGAAGGTTCCATGCCAGGCGCCAGGCACACAAGGACCTCCCAGCCCTTGCCCCCGAGCCATCTTTACAGTCTCTTCTTGAGCCCCCGTCTTCTCACACCCCTTTCTTCCAGCCCTAACAAACCTCTGGCTGGCCCTAAGACATTCTAGTTTCTTCTTACATTTGCTGTCCACTGTTTCTATAAGGTCTTTTGGCCCTTGTTTGTGCATCTGGGGAGCCGCTCTTTCTTGAAGACCGGGGTCAAGTGACCACTCTTCTGAAAGCTCCCACAGCCCTTTAGGGACTCCTTCAAGCACATTCCCAAAGCATTGTGTGTATATCCTGCTATTCTCACGCTGCCCTGAAACCATTTCCTGCTGTCTCCTCATCCAAAGGGAGGCCTCTGCCAGCTGAGCGTGGGGGCTTCCTACCCTTGAGTGAGAATTAGTGCCTAGAGTGGAAGGGGAAGGGATGCAGGGGTCCTGGGGGTGGGGGCAGAGCGGGGAGAAGTGCCAGCTGCCTCGCTGGGTCGCCCCCTCACCTGGACACACTTATAAACAGCTGCTGGTCACCATCCCATCTCACCCGCAAACCAAACGCTGTCTGCAGCTCCACAAATCGCCCACTTGGAGCCAGGAAGACGCCTTTAGAAGGTATCGCTGGGAGGGTGACTTGCTGACCCCCAACCTGGAAGGCGGGGTCCAGGGAGGAGGCAGAGACACAGATCCGGAGTTCAAGGAGAACCCCCAGCAGACTCCCACATCCGCGCTGGAAACCGCAACACCCCCCACAGCAATCCTAATGACTTCTTCCACTGCAGCGCCCTGGAACTGACAAAGGGCCCCCGCCAGCCTTGTTTGATTTAAGCTCGTCCCTGAGAGGGTCTGGAGGCTGGAGGAGCCGGCCAGGACCAAGGCCACCGCCGCCCACAGGACAGGCTGCAAGCATAACTAAAGAAAGGGACTCACCAGCGTGCGCCTGCCCTTGAGCAGCGTGATGGTGGTGTCGGGCAGGGTGACATAGACTTTGCTCAGGCAGGACACACCTTCCTGTCCGCGCTCCTCATTCTTTGCTGTCACCCTAAAGAATGGCTCTGGGTGGGGAGAGGGATGAAGAGGGCCCAGAGGCTCATTCGACAAGCATTTCTTGAGGCTGGGAGAGGTGAGGGTGGTACCCACACCCGGCACTGCGGGACCACAGACACAGCGGCTCTGCAGTTCGAGAGGAGCACAGGGGAACTGTCCATCTCTCCCAGAACAGCCTGCAACCATGCCGCGAAACTGGCTCCCCTCAGTTCCCTGGGACATCCTCCAGGGCAGCAGGTCTGTGCTACTTCTCTTGTCCCTTTATTGTCACTATGGAAGGCGGGCCCTCAATAAAAGCTGGCCAAGGAAGCAACTGATAAGGAGAAGCGTCTTAAACTGTATTTTCCCTGTTCATCTGGGCCCGAGGAATTTCTGCTTCTGGGGTGGCTGCGTCAACCCTAGCTTTCCAGAAGGCCCTGCTCCCATCTGCTCTGGGCCCTTTCCTGCCACCCATGGGGCTCCCATGTCCAGCTATTCTGACCTCGGCCCCATGCCCAGGCCAGGGGCATCTCTAGGGCCCTACCTGTCAAATTGCCACGGGCCTGGGCCAAGATGTAGGTGCATTTGCCCATGAAGCCGAAATGCCTCCCGTCAAAGGTGAGATAATGAGGGTCCCCGTAGACAAAGCAGGTGGCAGTGCCTGCAGAGGGGAGAAAGGGGAACGCATGAGGCTGGTTCCACTGCCACCAGGCAGGCCCCATACACAGCCACCTCACCCACCCAATGCAACACCCCGGCTCCTCCGGTCAATGGAGGGCACCCTGGTGTTACACCCACTCTGGCAGGCTGGCAGGGGGGGCATGAGGGGAGGGGCTTACCATAGGGGTGGCATCCGTACTCGCCATTCTTTAGCTGGCACACTGTGTGTGTTGCACACTGAGAGAGCTCACACTCCATCCGACTGCCCGGCCAGCAGCGGCAACGTTCCGTGCAGTTGGGGCTGAACCACTCTACCCCAGGCTGGGGGCAAGGGATCCGGAGTCACAGTGCTGTGGCTCTGGGGTCCTTTCCCCTTATCCTCCACCACTGCACCTGCAGATCTAACCTTGCTCATACTCTTCCACTTCCCACCACTCACCAGCTATTCCCGCACACCACAGGACATTCGCACATGCCATTCTCTCATCCTTGAATGCTCTTCCCTCTCTCTCTAAATCATTCCTACGCAACCAGCAGAATTCAGCTCAAGGGTCACTGCTTTCTCAGGAAGACTTTGAAAACCTCTCTGACTAGGTCATCCTCATGGGTCATAGCTCCTTTCCAGAACTTAGGAAAACTGCACATTTATGTTTATTTTTGTGATGGTTTGATTGTAAGCACCCTTGTGAGGGACCACGTCTATCTTTCCTGTCTTAGCCCCAACACGCTGCACAATGCCGAATGAATAAATTCAATAAATAAATACGTGCTGAATGAAAGAGCGAACCAAGACACAGGGTGTCCCTCAGAATCTGACGGCATCAGGAGAGAAGGACCATGTCCTCTTCCTGGTGACCCCAACACCAGGAGGGCTGAGAGCACTCAATCAACATTTGCTGAATAATAAATGGATATATAATAAGTTAATACATGCGTCCCAGGGCGGAGGGAAGAGATGTTTGATGCTGATGCTTGCGACAGATCTTTCTACCCAGGCTGTGGCTGAAGCTAATCGGGGACACCCAGGAGACTGATTCAAGGGGGTTGGGAAGGAAGTGGCTCCCGAAGAGACAAGCAGCATGGCCCCCAATGACAATGGGAAGGACACCCAGAGCTGAGAAGAGGCACTGGACACTGATCAATCGCTTCATGCACTTTTAATTAATAGGCAGCATATGATATTTATCATAAATTGCTAATAATAATGACAATTAACATTTATTGAGTAATTGGCCTGTGTCAGGATCTAATTTCATCTTCACAACAATCTTAGGACGTAGGAAATCTTATGTGCACATTTTATAGATACAAAGACAGATGTAAAGAGCTAAAGAACCTTGCCCAATGTCACCCAGTGAACGAGTGCTGGAGCTGGGATTCAAGCTCGGACAGGCCTGACTCTCAGGTGGCTGTGGCCAAGACAGTGGCCACCAGCCACTTGTAGCCACTGAGCCCTTGAAATGTGGCCGGTCTAAATTGAGATATAGTGAAAGTGCAAGATACACACTGGGTTTTGAAGACTTAATATAAAAAAAGGAATGTAAATATCTCATTAATAACTATTGATTCTATGTTGAAATGAGAATATTTGAGATTGAGTAGATTATTGGAATTAATTTAACCTGTTTCCTCCTCCTTTTTGTGTGTGTGTGTGAGGAAGACTGTCCCTGAGCTAACATCTGTGCCAATCTTCCTTTATTTTGTATGTGGGATGCTGCCACAACGTGGCTTGATGAGTAGTGTGTAGGTCCATGCCCGGGATCTGAACCCACGAACCTGCGAACCCCAGGCCACCAAAGCGGAGTGTGCAGACTTAACCACTACTCCACCAGGCCAGCCCCCCCCGCCTTTTACTGTTTTTAATGTGGCTATTAGGAAGTGTAAAGTGATGTTTGTGGCTTGCATGCTGTCCCTTTTGGACAGCGCTGGTCCAGAGTCTGTGCCTCTTCAGAGCCTCTGCTGTGTATCTCCCCGGGGGGGCCATCAAGGAGGGGAGACGAGAACAGTAACTTCTCTCCTTTGACCTTGCCTATCAGGATTTGCAAGTTCCTTTGGAAGAAGATTCTGGAATGTCATATTCTGCCTGGAACAACATGCCTGAAGCTCAACTCAGTGTGTGGGGCTCTCTGTATATGCAGGGACCCCCAACTTTCCTCAGGATGGAGAGGAGGGCACTGCACCACCTGGCTGGTCTGGTGTCTCTTGCATCAGGGCTGCCAGGATGGGACACAGAAGTACAAAAATATCAAGACACTTAGGAGCACTTAGCACAGGGCCATGGGATGATGGAACCTTCTGTGTGCCCTAGCATCATGCCGGGCCAAAGCGGGTGCTTACCAAGTATTTATTGTACGAACAAGATGACAATCCAAAACCACGCACGAATGAATGACTCCACCATTGTGGAACCACTCCTGTGACCTGAGCTCCTGGGCACATTCCAGGGATCCAAATTCCCCTCCCTCAGGGAGCAGAGGGAGCCAGAACCCAGGTGTTGGGCTTGCAATCTCCCTCGGGCGTCTGGACACCCCCGTGGTCTCACCTTATAGTAATTGTTGTTGTACATGCAACTGCAGGAAGAGGCGCTGATGCAGCGGGAGTCGTTGAACAGAAAGCCAGGGTTGCAGACGCAGCCGGGCTGGCACACGAACTCACAGGTGGGCTTTGGGCTCTGGCAGGAGGCCGGGCAGGCACAGGATTCGTAGTGGGCATTTGGGGGGCAGCTCGCTAAGGGGAAAACAGCCTCAGTAAAGCCTCCATTTACAGCTTTTCTCAAGGAGACTTCCCCTCTCTCCTCTTCCCCACACTCAACTGCTTCTCTAAGAACTAGATCCTTATTATTCAGCCACAAAAAGGAATGAAGTCCTGCCACACACCACAACACGGATGAACCCTGAACACGTGATGCAAAATGAAAGGAGCCCCTCACAAAAGACCACGTACCATGTGATTCCATTTGTATAAAATGTCCAGAACAGGCAAATCCATAGAGACAGAAAGTAGATCAGTGGTTGCTGAGGACTAGGGGGTGAGGGGGAATGGGAGGTGACTGCTAATGGGTATGGGCTTTCTTTCAGGGGTGATGAAAATGTTCTGGAATTAGAAAGGGAGGATGTTTGCGCAATCCTGTGAATATACTGAGACCACTGAATTGTACACTTTCCAAGGATGAATTTTATGATATATGAATTACATTGCAATAAAAATATAAGAAGTAAGCTTAGTTCTGGGTTCCCAACAACCCCCACCCTACCTGTGCCCTGTTGACCCTCTCACTCAGGGTCATCAGTCCTCAACGTTTCTTCTAAAGTCACCATGTCTGATTCACTTCTCCTCTAAGACTGCAGTTTTCTTCTAGAAGCATCCCTTTTCCTAATTCTCTCTCCTAGTCACTGTCTCCTGCCTTCAGCTCATTGTCCAGTGCTCCATCACATACCTGGAGTGGGGCGAGGGCCTTCAGTGCTGGCCAGGGTCACAGCGGTCATGGGCATACTTGGAGCACCAAGAGGCATGGCCAAGACTGTTGGTTCAGTGGGTACAAGTGTTGGGCTGGGCTGGGGTGTCAGAGGAGCTGTGGGCCTTTCACTGGGGACGGTGGGCCTTTCTGTGGGGACGGTGGGCCTTTCTGTGGGGAAGGTGGGCCTTTCAGTGGGGACAGTGGACTCTTCAGTGGGGACGGTGGGCCTTTCAGTGGGGACGGTGGGCTTTTCAGTGGGGATGGAGGGCTTCTCTGTGGGGACGGTGGGCTTTTCAGTGGGGATGGAGGGCTTCTCTGTGGGGACGGTGGGCTTTTCAGTGGGGACGGTGGGCTTCTCTGTGGGGACGGTGGGCTTCTCTGTGGGGACGGTGGGCTTTTCTGTGGGGACTGTTGGTTTTTCTGTGGGAACAGTGGGCTTTTCAGTGGGGACGGTGGGCTTCTCTGTGGGGACGGTGGGCTTTTCAGTGGGGACGGTGGACTTCTCTGTGGGGACGGTGGGCTTCTCTGTGGGGACGGTGGGCTTTTCAGTGGGAACGGTGGGCTTTTCTGTGGGGACGGTGGGCTTTTCAGTGGGGACGGTGGGCTTCTCTGTGGGGACGGTGGGCTTTTCTGTGGGGACTGTTGGTTTTTCTGTGGGAACAGTGGGCTTTTCTGTGGGGACGGTGGGCTTTTCAGTGGGGACGGTGGGCTTCTCTGTGGGGACGGTGGGCTTTTCTGTGGGGACTGTTGGTTTTTCTGTGGGAACAGTGGGCTTTTCTGTGGGGACGGTGGGCTTTTCTGTGGGAACAGTTGCTTTTTCAGTGGGGATGGTGGATATTTCACTGGGGACAGTAGGTTTTTCTGTGGTGGCCATATGTTTTCCTGTGAAGACAGGGGTTTCAGAAGGGCCAGTCAGGGGAACCGGAGATTTGGAAGGAAGCACTGTTGGTGCAGGTCCTGCAAACAAAAAAATCCCTGGGGTTTAGTCAAAATCATACCACCACTCTCTTCACTCACATCTAATTAAAGTGGGTGGGCTCAAAGGGGTGACTTATTCACACCTCTCCTTCTACTCCCAACCCCAACCTTCACTCAACAAACACTCAAGAAACACTGTTTCTAATGTATGCCAGATATCATGCCGAGTACAGGAAGCACAAAATGAACAGGATATCGGTCCTCCCATCAGGATCACCATTCACTAGGTAAGAACTTCTGGATCCACCATCAGAAATTCATGGCATCAAAGTCACATTCACTCAAGCGAGCAGCCTGATGGGGCCGGGAAGGTAGAGGTGGGCAGACTATAGAAAACAAAGCTGTGAGGGAACTCACACAGAGAGGACTCGCTTTTTAAGCAGCAGATATAGAGAAGCCCAAGAGCTGGTCATCCCAGAGCATGGCCCCCTTTCTGGGGCCTTGGGTTTTGTCTTACCTCGACATGTCCCATGATTGATGAAGATGAAACCCACAGCCATGACGAACGCACTGTTGGTACCCCTGATGGCCTCAAGTATCAGCTGAAGGTAATGAGGGAGCAAGAGGGAAGAAAGAAATGAAGGTGAATCCCTGGCAACTCGGTGACTCTGCTGGGCATGGAGTCTGTCCTCTGCCAGAACACCACTTTGTTCTAGCCTCGACAGTCCAACTCCACGCTGCCCCTTTCAGGAGCTGGATAGCCTTCTCAGGAACACCAAGTTCACATCCGCTCTGCTCCCTTGCCAGCATCTTATCTTCTCATGGTTGGGCTCCCAGATCCCAGGCATCACGTCCCACTCACCATGCCCCTTACAGACACTTCCAGGGCCCACTCTCTCCGTCTCTCACCTGTATGGGCTGTTGACGTCCTGAAGGGATGGTGATGGAGGTGTTCAGCCAGTCAGGGCTCTGAGACCCCACGCAGTGCCAGAGAGAAGTTGGGGAACTGCCCGCAGGACTCTCCAAGAGGAGCCTGAGCTTGGCGCCCTCTCCAAAGCCGTACATGTGGTAGGAGAGCTCCACACAGATCGCACCCGGGGTGCAGAAAGGCCGGCTCATCAGTCGGAAAGACTGGCCCGCCTGGGAGAACTTGCCAGGCTGGAGGTAGATATAGTGACTTTCTGGGCAAAAGGGAAGGGGCAAGATGAGAAGTCCCTACAGGACAAGTCTAGCGCTGCTTTCTTTAGCAACACCTTGCTTTCCAGATGGGGGTTTGACGAAAACACCAAAACTCCCTTCATTGTAGCATTGTTTTTTTTTTTTTTCTGCCCATTTTGGCTTTCTAACTAAGAAGGCAGGATCAGAGAGAAAGGGAAAAACAAACCAGCAACCCAGAATCCTTTGTCAGCTGTACCACTAAATGTCTTGACTGACAATGAGATAGTGGATTTTGAAGCCCCGAGCTCAATGGAGTGAGATGCCTGGATTTTCTGGGGGTTTCAGTGACCCCACAGCCCTGAGAACCCTCAACTCACTCTACCTCTATCATCTCCACAGCTCTGGCCCCATGGCAGCTTCCCAATAAACACCTGCTGGCTGACCTTCAGCCCCTACAACATCTTATTCCACCAATCACACCAGCCAGTCCCCTAGCTGGGAGCACATTCAGTAACTCATTGGCTTGAGGGGTCCCCAATCTCCTCACCGCCGTTAAGGGAAGCTCCGAAGGGGCCTGGACCCTGAAGGGACTGATTTTTACTTCCCCGGGCCCAGTGTCCGCCATTTCCTGATGCCTGGGCCCAGTTACAGAAGGGACGGGCATCATCTTCAAAGTCACACTCAGGAAAGCTCTCTAGGGGATCAGAATGGGAGATTTGAGAAATTTTGGCCGTACTCTCCATCCCTCCTCCACCCCACCCCAGATTCTGAGAGATCTGAGACTTCCGGGGCCTCGCTCTCACCCCCACAGGGAGCAATGACGATTGCGTCCACTGCCACAGCTGGCTCTGGGACCATGCCAAAGACGCCCACCACGGCGAACTGAAGAGAGTGGGAGAGGGGCCAGGAGTGAGAAAACAGCCCACATGCCCAACCCTCGTCTGATTTTACTCTACTCTGGGACCCAGGCAAGCTCCTCCCGCGCCCAGACCCTCAGTCCATTTCAATATCGGGGGTGCCTACCACATGCAAGGAAACCTAATCTCTTGCTCCTCTGTACCTGAATCTGTCCCTGGCCTGTGTAACTGACAGAAACAGACTGCCAGTAGGGTCTGGGTTGTCCTGAGAAGAGAGTGTGTTTCCGGATGCTGCCTGCAATGGAAGGAATCCGAGAGAGAAGTGAGACTGAGGGGACTGGAAAATGACTTCAAACCTATACTCGGAAGGATGAGCAGCAAAGGGAATACTTGGAGTGGATCTCCCCACCCCGGCAAACTCAAGTACATCGTGTTTTCTCACTCGTCTGCACTTTTACCTATTTTTCCAGAACCCAGTGCCCTCCTGGCTCCCCAATTCCCATCTGTGGAATAATCTTGCACGTATCCCAGATTTTCCTAGACTCTGAGGGATGCCCCATATTTCCCTGTCAACTCAAGCCTGAAGATGAGCCTCAGGTCAGGGTAAACCCCGGAACCTCTCCACTCTTACCCAGGACGGAAGCATAGACCATGAGGGCTGCGCCAGGAGACTGGCCATAGAGGGTGTAGTGGAAGGACAGGGTCAGACAGCCAGAGGACCGGCTCAGAGGACTCAGGAGAACACATTTCTGCCTTGGTTTTGCATCCTTGGGGTCCAGGAGCATGTAGAAGCCACCTGCGAAGGAAAAGGCCAGTAAGGAGCGGCGCCTGCAACTGGGCGACTATGGTACAGGGAGAGGACCCTGCGAGGCGAGGGGGCCTGGCCCTAGGGAGCCCCAACAGCTGCCTAGAATCAACCGGCGCTGAGGTGGGCCTACACCGGTCTCACGACGGGCCGAAGCATTCGATCCTTCCAGAAGTGCTTGGCAGGGCCGGGTAAGGATGCGGGCGCCGCCATACGAAACGCAGCGTCCTCTCGGAAGCAGCGGCCAGAACCTTGTCCTTTGGGTTCTGACTTTTTAGGTCCCCCAGAGTCACATCTTCCTTTCCTTGATCCACTGGAGATAGGCGGTTCACACAAACTGGTGAGAGAGGGTCGGTCTGACATTGAGGACTGGGCATCTTCCCCCCCAACCTCGGCCACCAGCTGAGGCAGCCAATCAGCGTGGACCGCGCTCCGTGACGCAACTGGTAGCTGGGGGACATTGAAGGGGCCGCCGGCAGCGCGCGTGCGTGCACGTGCCCGACTCCCACAGGGTCCACGTGGTGAGCGCGCTCCCCGGGGGCGGGAAAGTGGGCTTGGGAAAGGGAGAGAGGGGCTGAACAGGAGGAAATGGGCAGGTGTGGGAGAGAAGAGAAAAGAAAAGAGAGGAAGCAACAGGGAAGGAGGAGGGAAAGGAAAGGAAGTGGTAAGCGGTAAAAGAGAACGCAAGGAGTGGCGTGCTGGGACATCTGCGAAATGGAAAAGGAGTGAGACGAAAGGAAAGGTGAAAAAATATAAGGAAGCGAGCAAGATGGAAAAAGGAAGAGAGAGAAGAACTCAAAACAAAACAAAACACATTTACTGAAACTGCGGGCCCTGGGATACGTGCTAAAGGCTCCCGGGGATGCAGAGATGCGGGGATACAGAGATGGGCAGCCCGGCCCTGCTCTCCAGGGGCCTAGAATGAAGGAGGGTGGGGGGTTCTCAAGGTCTTTCTGGAAGGCAAACCTCAGGCAGCAAGAAAGCTCAGAGGAAGGAAAGCGTGGAGTTGGAGGGGACAGAAAGGGCTGTGGAGTAGGGGAGGGGAACATGGAGAAGAAGAGAAAAGAAAATGAAAATGAAAAGGTGGAAGGAAGGGAAAGGATGGAGAATGGAGAGAGGCAAAGGCAAAGAGAAGAGAGAAGAAGTAGAAACTCAGAAGGAAATTAGGGAGCACGATTCTGTTTGACCTGCAAAGCTTGGCATGACACCCACTCAGTGAGGGCTGCAAATGCATGTTGTGTGAAGATTGAGAGAGGAAGTGGCTGCTGTGAGGGAGAGAGAAGGAGCCAGAGAGCAGGGAGGAAGGAAGGAGGAGAGGAAAATGAGAGGCAGGGGGAGAGAAGGAATGGAAGGAGGGAAGGAAGGAAGGGGTGAACACTAGAGAGAAGAAGAAAAGCCAAGCTGAGAGCATAGGGAGGTGGTGGAAAAGAAGCTAGAGATGGACATGGATGAAATAGAAGAGGAGGAAAGAGAATCGCCTGGATTATTGCAGAAGCCTCCTAAATGGCCCCCCAGCCTCTGCTCTTGCCAGGTCCGTTCAGTAGATTCTCAATGCAAAAAACCCAGGTGATCGTTTTAAACATCCGTCAGATCAAGTCACTCCTCTGCTGCAAGTCCTGCAAAGGCTCCCTATCCCCTTAGAATAAAAGCCACAGTCCTAAGAATGGCCTTCAAGGCTCCACATAATCTGCCCCTCCTAGTGGCCGTCTGAGCTGATCCTCTCCATCCCAGGCACACGGCTCCTTGTTGTACCTCAACATCCGCCCCCTAGCTCACTGCTACCTCAGGGCCTTTGCATGGCTGACTCCACTGCTTAGAATGTTCTTCCCCTTGACATTTTCATGCCTCACTCCCTCACCTCCTTCAAGTTTGGGCTCAAATGTGACCCAGATGAGACCTATCCTGACCACCACCTGAGGTTATTTAAAACCTCCAGCCCACCTCCCCTTGTACTCCTAAGGCCCTTACTTTGTTCAACTTATTTTTCCCATAGCACTGCTCACCTTATAACTATAGAATTTACTTCTCAGTTGTTTCAGGAGTTGTCTCCCTGTCGTCCTGCGCCCCACCTTGTCTGTTTTGTTAACAATGTATCTCGGCTGCCTGGGACGGTACGTGGCCCATCATCAGTGCTCAATAAATACTTGTTAGGTGAATGAATGAATGAATGAATGAACGGTGCCAGGGAGAGGAAGCAAGGAGCAGGCTGTGTTGGGTCAGCCAGGTAGGCTTGTGGGGTGGCAGCGGGGGAAGCTGGCCGGCTGCTTGGGGTTTGCTTTCTGGCGGGGAGCTTGAGCTGGTGGAGGTTGGAGGTTGCTGGGATTCACCTGAGACCGTCCAAGGGAGTTCCCACTGGGTCTTCCAGCAAACATCATCAACTCCCACAGAGGTCACTAGAAGCCCAGAGTGTCAGAGGACGATGGGAGTGTGGCCATTACTCACAGCCAGGGCTAGAGAAGTCTTCCTCAGGCCCCACGTTCTGCACCCCCGACGACCCCTGCTTCTGGACCCACTTGGCCCCAGAGGCCGTCGGGATCCAGCTCCAGCCACAGAGATCATTCGGAGTGTCGAAGTCGCACATTTGCATCATGCAGACTGAGGGGGAAAAAGGAGGGAGGATTTAGCTCTTTCTAAGAGGGGACAGCTCAGAAAATCTCAGTCCAGAGTCAGAATTCTGAGTCCCAATCTGGAGGTCTTTCAAGCCGGATCCGGTTCCACTCCCTAGTGGCTGTGTTCCTGACGCAGACTACGTAACCTGCCCAAGCCTCAGTTTCCTCGTCTGTAAACTGGGAATATCCGCCTCTTGTAAGCTGGATCATGTACAGGGAGCATCTACCACAGTGCCTGTGCTCAGTAAGTGTTAATTCCTTGCACCCAGCTTCTGGAATGTTCCTTCACTTAAATTTGCTCCCCTTGAATCTGTAACGTCAGCTTAGCGGGCTAATTCTGGATGGATCTGGGGTAACGGGGTGACCAAGCGTCCAGGCTTGCCCAGGACTGGGGGTTTTCCCAAGATGCAGGACTTTCAGTGCTAAGATGGAGGCAGCCCAGGGCAAGCCGGGATGGTTGGTTACTCTAGGACGGCTATCACCCCAACTCTGTGTTAAAGGAGAACCTCTCTTTAGGGGTGGCCTCTTCGGGAGTCCAAGGGTGTGGAGGGAAGCAAGGAACCCCAACCCTGGGAGAAACCAAGTCATGGTCCCTGAGCTGCTCCTGCCATCCTGGGCAGATTTTTGGGGCCGGGAAAAAGAGGAGGAGGGACAGACTCACTCGGATTGCAGAAGCCCCGACGGACAGAGATGGCGTCCAGAGCGATGTCCAGGTAAGCTGTGCTGCCACTCCTTCCTTCAAATATCAGCTGTGGGAGGGAGGAAGCGACCACTCACCCTGTGAGCCCCTTTGCCTCAGGCTCCCAGTTTCCTGCTTGAATTCAGATGGCCCAGCCCCCACGCCCCCTCCTTGTCCCAGCCCCTCCTGGGCCTGTCCGCCCCCACCTTGCCCCCCAGCACAGAGAATCCCCCTGGGGTCCTGGGCCCTGCCCTCGGCCTCACCTGGCTGGGCAGGGTGGACCTCCTAGGCACAGTGACGGCGGTGGGCATCCAGGAAGGGCTCTGGGTGTTACTGTGTTTCCAGAGCAGTCTGGGGATCTTGCCCTTCGGGCCCGTGAGCAGCAGCAGCCTGAGCTGGGCGCCCCACGACAGCCCAAACATGTGGTAGGCGAAGTGAACACACAGGGGGCCTTGCTCCCAGATGCGGGGGCTGCGCAGGTGGGCCACCTCGCCCTGGTGGAAGGTGTCCGAGTCCATGTGCAGGTACTTGCCCTCTGCGGGAGGCAGAGCCCACCCAGCACAGTAAGGCCCTGCTGCCTCTGAGGGCTGCCCCTCCCACCCCCTTCTCAGAGCCGAAGCATCCACTTCCAGCTGCCTCCCTGCTCCCTGCACCCAGATCTGCCCGTGCCCACCTCCCAGCTGCCTCCCTAAACCTTAAGCGTCCTCACCGCCATTGGGGTACCCCCCAGGAGGTCCAGTGCCACTGAGGGAGGGCCCGCTGGCCGGAGTCCAGTCCCCATCATCTGTGGATGCTTGGCTCCAGTCACAGAGGGGTTTGGAGTCATCCTCAAAATCACAGTGGGTGAGAATGGCTGGGAAGAAAGGGCCACTGTGAGGCCAGGAGAGGGGGGAGGGCCGTCACAGAGCCAGATGGGAAGAGGGGGCATAACAGCATTGCTAAGCTTAGAGAAGGCGGCCGCCAAGATGTAGGGTCCAGAGCAGCTATTTGGGAAAGAATCCGAGAAAGGCCATCTCTTAGGAGAAATTGGGGGCTTGGGGGGAGGTGCTGGTGCAGAATGACTAGGGCAGGGGTCGTATGTAAACTGAGTTCCCAGGGGCCTGGATTCAGCTGGGCAAATAGGCTGTGTCTGGGCAGGACACACTGTGTTCCTTGAATGCGAATCTTTTGGGCAGGCCTTGTGCTCTCCTCCGCCGCCCTCGATCATCTCAGGGCTGCCCTTCACACATTTATTGCATGTTTATGTCGTTGCCCGGCCCCCAGGGTACTTGAGGGCCCCCCACCCCTCCCCCACCAGGGAAGGACAGAGGTCTGAGCAGTCCTGGTATCAAACTCACAGTCGTCCCTAGAGCTGCGGGCAACTGGCTTCCCGTCTGGAACCTTCTGTTTCCTTGGGGTTGATTTGGAGAAAGAAAAAATGTAATACTTGTCATTGTCAAGAATTACAGGCCTCAGTGATTGTGAGCTTTCTGAATGGTCGTTTATGGAGGATTGTCCCCCTTTTTTGGTATCCATTGTGGTATCAGTGTGTATGCAGTGAATCTATATTGATTTGTCTTCTTTAAGGTTTTCAGATAGGTCACCCATAGCCTCCTCGCCTTACGTTCCCATCTAGCTCCTAAAAAGTGTGTCGCCTCCAAGCTCCTCACATCCCCACCAGTTCCCTCCACTCCTCTGTGCCCTAGATGTCATGCGTGGTTGAGTCTCACGTGAGGGGGACCTGGTTTACACCTGGGGATCTCCTTCCTTTGGGTTCAGGTCTTCTTGTGCTACGGCCCAGGTTGTCCCCATAGAGCAGGAACTACATGGGTTGCCAGGTGGGTGGCAGGAGTGGTGTTGTCCCAGCTGCACGCAACGGAGCGTACAGATGAGTAACACAGGAGTCACCCTTCTTCACCTTACGAATCCACAGAGAAGCTGTCTGTCCCTCCCCAGGTGGCGAGGGCCATGTAAAACAGCCCTTTGTTTCAGTTGTTCAAGTTCTACTTGTTCAAATCCCCCCAAACGAGCTCCAGGACACCAAGCCGTCCATCACTTCTTGCTGCCTCCTACTTGAAGTCTCTCTTATCTGCTGGGTCTGCCCTGGATTTTGTCCTTTTTCTGAAGGCCTGACCTCTCTCTGCTCCCCTGCCGTCCTAGGACCTGTCTTCCCAGCTCTGCGCCTCCTCCCTCTCTCCTTACATTTCATCTCTGTCCCGCTCCTGTTGAGCTCTCGCGACACTTCATTCTGGGCTCTAGGGCTGTGGGGCTCCCCCTATTTCTGCTTATCATCTTTTTCCCACCCCGTCGTCGGGCTCCTGCCTTCCTCCCCAGGGCCACGCCCTTCATCGTTAGCCTGCTTGCCTCCTCCAGCTTTGCCCCTCGCTCTTCGTCAGAGCCACTCCCAGTCGCACCCTGAGCCCAGCTTACCGGACAGGCTGAGGCATGTGGCCCTGGCCCCAGGCGGCCCCCACCAGCAGCACCAGAGTCCAGACTGGAGGAGCCATGTGGGATCTCAAGGCAGCTCTCAGGGGAGAGGGGGAAGGCAAAGTGAGAAGCCCAGGCCACTTTATACCCCCCGGGCCCTCCTCACTTGGCTGCCTCCTGAGGATGCCATGAAAACTAGACAGTCAGGGAACATGAGACCACTCTGGGAAATGAACACTACCGGGGCTGAAATTTAAAATCCAATGGAAGGGTTGTAAGCTGAAATCAAGAGAAATAAAATGAGAGAGAGTGCGAAGGAAAGAAAGAGAGAAAAGAGAAAGAGACTTAGAGGATTGGTCCAGAGAGTCCAACACCCAATGAAAAGAGTTCAAAAAAGAAAGAACAAAGGAAAAGAGGTTACTTAAGAAAAAACGCCAGATTTCCCAGAATGGAAATATATGTCTCTTGATTAAAAGGGGTCCAGTAGGATGCGTGCAAAGAGACCCATGAAAGGCATGTCATGAAATTTCAGAATCTCGGGGGTGAAGAGAAGATCTTAAACACTTAGACAGCAAAAGGGAGGTCACCTACTGAAGATCAGGAATCAGCATGGCATCGAACTTTTCAACAGCAACCGTAGATTCTAAGCAGCTGTGGAACATTGTCTGCAGAATTCCAACAGAAAATCATTTCAAACCTAAAATTCTATAGCTGACAACAGTGGCAGAGGCGACTGGAAGGTCAACGACAGTGAGAACTGAAAATGCTTGTTGGCGAAAAATCAAAAAAGACAAGTCACAGAGAAAGACATAAAACCACCCAGGAAACATTGGAAAAGATGTTCCACTTCACTGGTAATGAGGAAAATGCTAATCAAAACGACAGCTGTCACCTTGACGACAATTTAAAGGACTGATGGCCTGGAGTGTCGGCCAGGATGCCAGTAGACACACTGACGTATGTGGATGCTAAGACTGTATGTTGGTGGAAACTTCTTAGAAGGTAACTTGACAATAACTGTTAAACTTTCAAATGTACGTGTCTTTGACCCAGCATGACCTTTCTAGGAATCTTCCCACAGAAATACATGCGTATTTGCACAAAGATGTACTTGCCTTGAAGATGTTCATTGCAGCATTGTTTACAATAGGGAAAAAAATCAAGATCACCTAAATGTTTAACAGTAGATATGTGGTCGTTAGATCATATTTAAGGAATATTATTCATACGAAAGAATATTATGCAGATATTAAAAAGAATGATGTTCCTCAAAAAATTAAAAATGAAATTACCATATGGTCCAGCAATTCCTCTTCTGGGTATATACCCAAAAGAATTGAAAGCAGGGGCCCAGCCTGGTGGCATAGCAGTTAAGTTCGCACACTCTGCCTTGGCAGCTGGGGTTCACCAGTTTGGATCCTGAGCGTGGACCTACACACCACTTATCAAGCCATGCTGTGGCAGCATCCCACATATAAAATAGAGGAAGATGGGCACAGATGGTAGCTCAGGGTCAATCTTCCTCAAAAAAAATTGAAAAGAATTGAAAGCAGGGATTTCAAGAGATACTTGTACACCCATGTTTATAGTGGGATTATTCACAATAGCCAAAAGGGGACAGCCACGCAAGCGTCCAGAGACTAATGAATGGATAAACAAAATGCGGTCTATACATATAATGGAATATTATTCAGTCTTCAAAAGGAAGGAAATTCTGACACATGCTACAATATTGAGGACATTATGCTAAGTGAAATAAGCCTGACACAGAAGGACAAATACTGTGTGATTCCTCTTACATGGGGTACCTAGAGTCATCATTCATAGAGACAGAAATTAGAATGGTGGGTGCCCGAAGCTGGGGGACAGGGGGTAGAGAGTTAGTGTTTGATGCGGGCAGAGTTTCAGTTTGGGAAGACGAAGAGTTCTGGAGATGGATGGCTGTACTTAATGCCACTGAACTGTACACTTAAAAATAGTTAAGAAGATAAATTTTATGTTATGTGTATTTTTTCCTTTTTTAAAAAATTTGAGTTCATAATAGTTTACATCATTGTGAAATTTCAGTTGTACATAATTTCTTGTCTGTCACCACATAGGTGTTCCCCTTCACCTGGTGTACCCACCCCCCACCCCCACCCCCACCCCCACCCCCACTTCCCCTGGTAACCACTGAACTGTTTTCTTTGTCTGTGTGCTTGTTTATATTCCACATGCGAGTGAAATCATCTGGTGTTTGTCTTTCTCAGTCTCGCTTATTTCGGTAAGCATAATTCCCCCCAGGTCTTTCCATGCTGTTGCAAATGGGATAATTTTGTCTTTTTTTCTGGCTGAGTAGTATTCCATTGTATATATATACCACATCTTCTTTATCCAGTCATCGGTTGATGGGCACTTGGGTTGCTTCCATGTCTTGGCTGTTGTGGATAGTGCTGCAATGAACATGGGGTGCATGTGTTACTTTGGGTTGTTGATTTCAAGTTGTTTGCGTAGATGCCCAGTAGTGAGTTAGCTGGGTCATAGAGTAGTTCTATTTTTAGTTTTTTGAGGAATCTCCATACTGTTTTCCATAGTGGCTGCACCAGTTTGCATTCCCACCAGCAGTGTGTGAGGGTTCCCTTCTCTCCACACCCTCTCCAACATTTGTTATTTTTAGTCTTAGTGATTATAGCCATTTTAACAGGCGTAAGGTGGCATCTTAGTATAGTTTTGATTTGCATTTCCCTGATGATTAGCGATGTTGAACATCTTTTCATGTGCCTATTGGCCATCTGTATATCTTCTTTTGGAAAAATGTCTGTTCATATCCTCTGCCCGTTTTTTGATCGGGCTGTTTTTTTGTTGTTCAATTGTGTGATTTCCTTATATATTATGGAGATTAACCCCTTATCGGATACATGATTTGCAAAAATTTTCTCCCAGTTGGTGTGTTGTCTTTTGGTTTTGATCCTAGTTTCCTTTGCCTTCCAGAAGCTCTTTAGTCTGATGTATTCCCACTTGTTTATTTTTTCTTTTGTTTCCCTTGCCTGAGAAGACCTGGTATTTGAAAAGATCCTTTAAGTTCAATGTCAAAGAGTGTACTATCTATATTATCTTCCAGGAGTTTTATGGTTTCAGGTCTTATCTTCAAGTGTTTGATCCATTTTGAGTGTATTTTTGTGCATGGCGTGAGATAATGGTCTACTTTCATTCTTTTACATGTGGCTGTCCAGTTTTCCCAGCACCATTTATTGAAGAGACTGCCTTTCTCCATTGTATGTTCTTGGCTCCGTTGTTGAAGATTAGCTGTCCATATACATGCGGTTTTATTTCTGGGCTTTCGGTTCTGTTCCGTTGAGCTGTGTTCCTGTCTTTGTACCAGTACCATGCTGTTTTGATTACTGTAGCTTTGCAGTACATTTTGAAGTCGGGGATTGCGATGCCTCCAGCTTTGTTCTTTTTTCTCGGTATTGCTTTAGCAATTTGGGGTCTTTGGTTACCCCATATGAATTTTAGGATTCTTTGTCATTGGGATTCTGACTGGGATTGCATTGACTCTGTAGATTGCTTTGGGTAGAATGGACATTTTAACTATGTTTATTTTTCCAATCCATGTGCATGTAATCTCCTTCCATCTCTTTATGTCATTATCTATTTCTTTCAGTGATGTTGTATAGTTTTCATTGTGTAAGTCCTTCGCCTCTTTAGTTAAATTTATTCCTAGGTACTTTATTCTTTTTTTTTTTTGTGATTGTAAATGGAATTGTATTCTTGAGTTCTCTTTCTGTAAGTTCGTTATTAGAGTAGAGAAATACAACTGATTTTTTAAGTTGGTTTTGTACCCCACATCTTTCCTCTAGTTGTTAATTATTTCTAATAGTTTTCTGATGTATTCTTCAGGATTTTCTACATATAAGATCATGTCATCTGCAAACAGTGAGAGTTTCACTTCTTCACTCCCTGTTTGGATTCCTTTTATTCCTTTCTCTTGCCTAATTGCTCTGGCCAAAACATCCAGTACTATGTTGAATAAGAGTGGAGAGAGTGGGCACCCTTGTCTTGTTCCTGTTCTCGGAGGGATGGCGCTCAGTTTTTCCCCATCGAGTATGATGTTGGCCGTAGGTTTGTCGTATATGGCCTTTATTATATTGAGTATGTTATGTGTATTTTACCACAATTTAAAAAAATAATTGAAAAAATATTACTTAATGTTGTAATACTGTTTATTAAAGTTTGTTCCTGACTTAAAGAAAAAAGGAATGGTGGTGGATCTGTATAGTCTGATATTGGAAAGGGCCCCTGGCTGTATTACTAAAGAGGTGAATCATAGAAAAATAATTTATAGTATGGTCCCATTTATGTAGAATGCTCAAATAAAGGTATGTGTCCATGTACATATATTTAGGTCGAGGTGTAGGGATGGAAGTAGAAGGACCCCCAGCAAGCTGTGCACGGTGGTTCCCTCTGGGAAGGGGTGGCTGGGATTTCCATGTGGCCTGCATATTTCTGCACACAGTGAGCGTGCTTCCAGGCCTTCCTGTGGAACAGATTTGGTTCATTATAGAGACCCTAGTGAAAGCCACTTGAGGGGCCTAGTTGGGAGGAAGCCAGACTGGACGGTTTGAGGAGGGGGTGGAAGTTGAAGAAGAGGTCCCAATGGAGACTTGGAGAGTAGGTGCAGAAATTGGGGGCACAGTAGGGTCCTTTCAAGATAAGAGAAGTTTGAGCCTGCGTAAATGCTCATGGGAAGGGTCTGACAGCAAAGAGATGAGAAAGGGGCTCCTGAGGAGGTGGGTGAGAAGAGTCTAGAACACAGACAATAGGAGGGACAAGCCCGCTCTGTGAGGGGAGGGCGTGGGGAGGGCAGCTTTGATTCATCTGTGAAGTAGGAGGTCAGTGGAGAAGGCCCTGGTGGCGAGAAGGCACAGTGGTACCCCCCTCAGGCAAGCTCCATGCCAGTCCCACCCATGGCCAGCTCATCCCTCTCTCCAGCGTGTGGTAACACCGCCGCTCTCTCTGCCCCACCCCTTCCCACCTTTCTCCACACTTGCATTGCTCAAGACTTCACTCCAACCAGCATTCCTCTGTGGGCAGACAGACAGGTGGCCAGGCAGACGAGTGCTTTGGGAGGGAGTGTGTGGAAGGAGTCCCTGACCCAGGTCACTGGCGACAGGAAGGGAAGGGAGCTGGTTAGGAAAGGTTTTTTGCAAGAGAGGACACCTGAGGAGCTTTCTGAACTACAAAGAGATGGTAAGTAGGCAAAGAAGTTGGGAAGGCACATTCCGTGAAGAGGGAATGTTCCAAGCTTACGGGGAGCACGAGCCTTGGAGAATGGCTAGGTGTGTGCGTGAGTAGACGTAACACTGGGAGGAGGCAGGGGCCGCAGCAGGGGCCGTGTCTTGGAGGACCTGGAATGCCATACATTTGAGGATGAACCAAAAGTTTTTAAGCAATGGGGGTGACGATCTCATTTGCCTTTTCAAAAAGCTGCCCCAGCAGCGCCCCGCCCGCCCCGGCAGAGATACATCAAAGAGGGGCTGGTCTGACCTCGGGAGTCAGGAGAGGAGGTTGTAGAGAGTCACAGATGGTGGTGCCAAAGAACGCTCACAGGGAGGCAGGGGGAATGGGGACATGAATGGATGGAGGGCTTCCAGGAGCCGGAAACAGCAGTTCTTGCGGCTAACCTAACCGAGTCTCGTGTCCTCTTCATGGCAAAATTATCGGCCTCTTTTTCCATCTGTGGATACGAAGGTCCAGAGAAATGACAATTGCCCAGCATAAGAGCTCGACGCTGACAGTCCCCACCCTGTGTCCTGCCGAGTCCCATAGTTCTGCGAGGTGCCCCTTGGGGGCTGTTAGGGGGCATCCAAATGGGGGCAGGGTCCCACCACCACCAGAGCAGCTCTGCTTTCATCAGTTTCATAAATGGCAATTCTACATAAGATTGCCACTAAAAGGACGATTTTGCCGCTTTAAAGAGCCCTATCGACTCCCATTGCGCACAGAGCTAGATCTAGGCTGGAGGGCTGGCCCCGCAGTGAGCTGAGCTATCCAGGGTCCAGATTTCCTGTATCCCACCACAGCCAGGTGTTCCTAGAAGCCTTCACTTCAGCAGCCCCCCACTCCATACTACCAAATCTGTGCCTGGGGCACCAGGCCTTTGCCCCTGACAAGTGACAGTGATGCCTGGCCGGCCTTCTCGTGAGCTGTAAGGAAGAGACTGGCACAGTCATGCACTAGGCATTGAGAGGGAGGTTCCAAACCGCTTCGCAGTCCTGGGGACTCCTCCTGCCCAAATAAGCACCAGTAGGGCCCCTGCAGGAGTCAGAACCTGGGAGAGCGATCCTCTGTCCATTTACAGCAAAACTGGGGATACGAAGGCTGCTGGTCACAAGCCCTGGTCTACCCTTCCTCCACACCAGGTTAGAAGAACGATCAATGGAAGGACAGAGGCAGGAAATGGTTAACCCAGAGAAGAGCCTCAGAAGCCAATTGACCCCTCCCGGTTGGGCAATAAGGCCTCTGAGGGCTGCTTTTGCTGACCTCCCTTTGGCGCCACAGAGCTGGACAGCCAGAGCTTCCAACCTGTCTGGAGGTGGGGGTTGGTGTTCAAGGCAGGACAGGAAGGGATGGTGGTGGGAGGGAACCACTGGGATCTGCATTTTGGGGAATCAGGAACCGGCAGGCCCCAGAGGGTTTGTCCCTTGGCAAGACTGGCAGCTGCAGGAATAGATGTGAGAGACCTTCAGTTGTGGAAAAACCTGGGAATCGCTGCAGAGAACGGGAGCCAGTCTTGGCTTCACTGTGTGTCTTGGGCACTTTGCTCTCCCCCTCTGGGCCTCAGTTTCCTTATCTGTAAGATGGAGAGGCTAGCACAGCCAAGGTTTTTTAAAAATCAGAAATGTTTTGTGGGTCCTATAATTTTTTAATAATCAATTTTAAAAATCAAGTTTATAGACCTTTGGGCGTATCTCACATAAGTTGGGAAACCGTACTGCTGTTTGTTGCCAATAATCTTTCATAATGTCACAGTTTTATGATGGAATTTTGGAGGAATTACTTTTGGCCAACTGGAAATAATATAGTTAACATTCAACTTAGATTCTAATGTGTAAGAGGCCCCATTTGGCTGACTCAACTCCAGCAACAATCGCCTTCTGTGGTGAGGCCTTTAGACTGTGTAGGAAAATCTTAGGTGGCCTGCGAGCTGGGATCAGGCAGGTGCATTTGGTCAGCCTGCTGCACAAGCCTAGGGAGAGGATTCGGGCCAGTAGTACCCAAAGTCGAGAGACTGAAGGTGAGGTGGGAGCTGCGGCTGCAGGAGGTGGCTGAGTTGGCCCCTAGTGGTGGGAGACTCGGGCAGTAGGCACCTTCTGCCTATCTAGGGAGCAAGTGGGAGCCCACGACAGGAGACAGAATGGGAAGGAGTTGGTAGCGAGAGACGGATGAGCATAATGCCTCATTTCCTCCCCTCTGTCTCCTCCCTCTACTCTCTCCTCTCCCTAATGATCCGTGATTCAGGTGGAAGAGGGACTGGGAGTCAGAGCGCCTGGCTCCTGGTCCTGATGCTTCCTCTCAGTGGCTTGTGACCTGGGCAAGCCCCATGGACTCTCTGGACCTCGGTTTCCTCCTCTGCCAAAATGGGGATCCTCTACCGTCTTTGCCTTCCTCATGAGGTTAGGAGAGCCAATGAGAGAATGCTCTGGAAAGCACCTTGTAAATTGCAAAGCACTCTACAAACAGAAGGCATCTCCATTGAACAATTATGTAACCCGCTGACTCAGAACTGGGCTGCGCTGGCTCCTCTCCCGCCAGGACGTCAGAAGAGCTGGCTCGGTCCCTCACCTGGCACAACTCAGTTATAGTTTCCCATCTGACGAATGGAGAAGACACTCATTGTCCTGCTTTGCGGATTTGTGGCAAGAATCACAGAAGATCATGTAGGTGCCAGAGATTTAATGTGTTGTTAGTGATAATAATAATGGTACAGAAGAAACTTCCCCCTCCCGGTCTGCACTTAAAAACCCCTGAACTCTGGGAACGCCCTCCCTGCATATCTGTGTCTCTTCCCAGGGACTCTGATCCTCACCAGGTTCTTCCCATCGCGGGCCTCTCTGCACTCAGTCGCATACCAAGCTGACTATGTCTAAATTAATGAGCTCCCGTCTTTTTGCCCCTTAGGACTGCCCACTCTCAGAGGACACTGGGCGGTGAGTGGCACAGTGGCGCAGACGATTTCATGTTTTGTAGCTCTTAATGCAAAGGCTGGCACACAGCAGTCATCCCATAAATCTGGAATAAATGAATCATGTTTTAAATGTTCTTAACATACTCGCCCGTCACACCTGGCCTAGGTCCGATATGTAGTTCAGTTTCCACTATTTTTTTTTAACTGAAAGCAGTAAGCGGTTTGAAGAGAAGTCGAGGAATGAGATCAGTGGCCCTAAATTCTGGGGTAAAAAAGAGCCAGGAACTGGCTAGACAGCCAATCAGGCTGAAAAAGAGGTGGACAAGTTTTGGGGGTTCTGAGTCCTAAATCTTAAATTCAGGTCCTAGTTGTCATTTATTAGCTGGATTCCTTGGGCTTCAGGACACGTCTCTTAGCTTGAATTTCACCAGCAAGGAAGAGTAATTCTTCCCTTACTGATTCACAGCGGTGGGGCAAGAACTAGATGCCATGTGTGGAAACCACAATACAAATTTTTATTGAAATGTAGGCAATCCCTAAGGAGTCCATTACTTGTAGACTTCGCTAACATTTCCCAATACAGCCTGAAGAGGGCAGTGTAGCGCAGGAGCCGGTTTGGCCGACCCTCCTACCCGCCCACCCGCAGACACACAGAATTGGCAAATACCCTCCAACCCCTCAACCTGCCCGTGATTTTTCCTGCGCCAGATTGCAAACCGTTCTCCCTCTTTTGCATACGTGCAGGGTCGCAGGCTGACGTCTCTGAGTTTTGTGATAGAAGCATAAAGACTGATTCCCACAAAGAGGATAATGGCCAGGATTGGGGTCCCGATACAGTTTTGCGACACCTTTTGCTGTCTGCACAGGTCTCTCTTGGGCAATACTTTGCAGCGTTATTTCTGGCAAGGAATTTGAAGTCGGTTGCCTGAGTAAAGGGTAAAATTAGAAGTGGGGATCAGGAGTGAAGGTCGAGTTAGCTTGCTGTGGGTCCCCCTTCCCCCGGGTCAGAAGCAGGTGGGGACTGTGTGGAAGAGGGAGGGGGTGAGTGCTGGGGGAATGGGGATTCCTGTCATCTTGGTCTTGGGCAAGTTACTTTACTTCCTCATCTGTGCAATGGGAGTAACAGCAGTAACTTTCTCCTAGGGTTGTGTAAGGAACAAAATGAGGTCACAGAAATGAACCACCCAGAGTAGCATCGGGCCCAGAGCGAGTGGGCAATGAATCAGCTGTCTGGGAAGGTGGCTCCTGCGGCCCCACTGTCTACTGCCTCTTCTGCAGGATTCAGCATAGCGCATTAATGGTGACCGTCCCCAGGCAAGGAAAGAGTCAGCTGGATTTAGAGGGAGTCTGCGCACTGCAGTGGCAAAGGCTGATGCCGGGAATGTGCTTTAGCCAAAGGGACCACAGAGAAGAGGCTGGAAATAATAAGGGTCCAGCGGCCCCCAAAGGGGCCCTTCTTCCTGGTTCCTACTTCCTCAGTGGCAGCCGTGGCTCACTAAACACTTGTCCTGGGCCAGTGGGCAGCTGCCTACTGAGGGACAGCCTTGAATGGAGCCACCTTATTGACCAGTGTGGGCAGAGCTTGTGGCCTCAGGCCCGGTGGGGTCAAGAGGTCAGACAGGCCATGCGAGGCAGCACGTAGGGCCCTCCCCTCCCCCTCTGGGTTCCCAGGCCTGCTGCCTGCTGCCAGGATGGGGCAGAGCCAGGCAAGTAGGGTGCTCTCAGGAAAACAGAACCGCCAACAGCCATGTTGTGGTTTCAGTTCTTGCCAATGAGATTGAAAAATACAAAAACTAGGACCCCGTGAGAGCCAAGGGCCAGCCCCCATCCCACCTTCACGGCTCCCACCACCCTCATTGTCCAGTGGGCTCTTGCTGTCATGGGAGTCCCCATGAGACCTGGAGAATTCATGGCTTGCCGCCCAAATTCTCCAGTCCATCCTGCCCCTCCTTGGTAGGGGCAGAAAGAGATATTTGCCCTCCAGCTTGTCCTGGCATCACAGTTCCGCAGGGCACCGAGATGAGTTAGGGGTCTCCCCAGCACGGCGCCTATCCCCGTGTTTAAGCTGATCAACTCTGAATTCCTCCTGCTTCGGGGCCTCAGGCTGGCCCTGTGACATCCTTGGATCTGGGTTGAGCTCTGGACAGTTCCTCTGGCCCCTGCGATGTCACCGCTGGCCCTGGAGTGTCCAAGGGATAGGCTGGCGCTGAGCTGATAGCCCCTCAACAGGGGTCAGGAGTGGTGGCGTGGAAGGCGTGGCACAGGCAGTGGTGGTGAGCGAGGTGGTGGACGTGCCCAGGGTGCAAGCACCTGGTCACCTGTCCCCTCTCCTGCAGGCCTCCCCTGTGTACAGCTTCAGCTTTCCCCGCAGGAAATTGGAGTAGATTCGGAAGAGTTTGCACAAAGTATCAACAGCGAATGTTCGGAGTGGAGCAGCAGAGGCTGCATCTGGAGGGGAGATGGCTTCCTTCTACCAGGGAGAGAACAGAAGGTTACTGCAGTCCGGGACCCCAGAGTGAGATGGGATTCGGGGTAGAACTGGAGCGGGGGATGAGGAGCGTCTCAGTGTTCCTGGGCAGAGCCCTTCTCCCACATTACAGAAAGGGCAGACGGAAGAGTGTGGGAGGGTCCTACACACCTGGGCTCCCAGCGCCCGAAGCAGGGAGGTGAGGCTGCGCAGGCTGCTGACGGCTTTGTCCACATGCAGCCGCAGGGTCTCAGATGGCTGGGAGGAGTTGGCCAACAGGGCCTGGCCCTGCAGAATGGCTTCTGAGAGCAGGGCCAAGCCCTGCCAGACTTCCACAGCCTGCTGCTCCACCTAAAGGGAGCAGAGACTCGAGTCAGCTGGCCCAAGCCGCCCTTTCCCTCCTCCCTCTCAGCAGCCCCAAGCCCCAAGCTGAGCAAACAGAAGGCATGCAATAAGGCTTGTTGAATGAATGAATGAATGAATGAATGAACGAACACTTTTCATTCAGCCCTTATCTTTGCTGCTTAATTTCTTTTCTGTCGTCATCATTCTCCCTCCCACCCTGTCAGGCTCCCAAAATGAGACTCTCCAAGAGGAAGGAGAAAATGAACTCACCTCCATCCTCTTCCAGGAGTAGAAGTTAACCTTGGTGTCTGGAACGGTGACATTCTCACCAAAGCTGCAGCCTTCGGCACAGCCCATCTGAAATGCACAACTGGGGAGTCAGAACCTCCAGGGGCCCCAGCCCCGGCCCCGGTCCCAGGCCATAGGACCCTCCGCCTCTGCCCCTCACCTGCTTCCAGGTATGCGTCGGGGGCTACCAGTTTTATCAGTTTTACTGAGAGCTCTGGCTTCCAACCTCCACCCCTGAACCAAGTGCCAGGAAGGAGTCTGGGCTCCCAGATCTTGGAGGAGACCCCTGGGCCCCTGAGAGTGAGTCCTGTGGAATGTCCTGGGGAGGGGACCTCACCGTGACATTTTCGGCCTCCCTGGCCTCCAGGATGTACCTCTCCAGGACTCGGCTGTCACAGATGAGGCGTGGAGGGGCGCCCAGGGCTGGGAGGCCCAGAGGAGGCAGTAGCAGGGACAGCAGAAGCAGCAGGGCAGGACATTCTGGAAAGGAGATCCGGGCTGAGTGTGAGGCAGGGAGGGGAAGGGGAGGGTTGGTTTGGAGGGGCAGGTTCACGCATCCCCCTCCTCTGCCCCCAGCTAGTGGCTCCTGCCCCCAACCTTCCCAGCGCTCAGGGTCTGTCTCCTCTGCCTTCATTCAATCCTGCTGCCGCCTGCACACCCCACCCCCCAGCTACCGGCATCCACCTCTCCCGGCCAAACTTCAATCCCGGTGTGACAGAGGCTGCCCCTCTCGCAGATCCGGGTTGTTGCTCCGAGACCCAGGTATCAGCTTCCTCCCCACCCACCTGGCAGCCCCTCTTCTCCCTGAACCCCCAAACCTCGTCCCCATCTCCAGGTCAGATTTTCACCTCTCCAGGGACTCCCCGGCACGTGGAGGCTGCCCCACCCCCCTTGCCCTTCCAGGGTCCTTGGCAAGTGGCTGAGTCCTTGAACCCAGTCACCTCGGGGCCAATAGCCCCGGCGGTAAATCCCTCTTCAAACAGGGGCCCAGGACGGGCGGGAGCGCCCCAGCCCGCGAGCACTCACCGCGCACCCCCATCTCCACGCCTCGCCCGCCGGTCAGACGCCAGGGGCTCGGCCGGCGCCCGCGCCGGGAGCCCTCATCCCGGGAAGCTCGGCGGGGCAGAGCCAGCCCCGCGAGTCGAAGGAGGGGGCCGCGGTCCAGGGGACGCCGAGCCGGGGTCGGGGCAGAGCGAGCGCAGGGCCCCTGGCCAGGGTCCGGAGGACGGCGCGGCCAGGCGAGGCGACCGGCCGGGGTTGGCCCGGGGACTGCGGCTGCGGCCGGGGGTCGGGCTGTTATCAGGCTGTGTGCGTGCGTGTGGGGGGGAGGCTGCGCGCGTGAGGGGTCGCGGGAGGTGGGGGCCAGAGGGGTCAGAGCAGGGGGCAGGACGCCTGGGTCGGGGGCTCGCGGGGCGGGAGCAGAGCTGCCGCGGGCGCGGGGCCCCCGGCTCCCGTCGGACCCCGGATGCCGGGAGGAGCAGCCGGGTGCGCACCAGCAAGACGGGCCGAATGCCTGCGCCTGGGACAGGAGCGCCATTCTGCGAAAGGCTGGGGACCCCCACGCCTCCCTGGGGGGCGTCCCAGTCTTGGGCGGGGGCTCAGAGCTGGGAGTGCCTGGGTTCCTGCGAGGCCGCCGGGAAGGTGCTGGCAGGGGCAAGTCAGGTTGCCCTCCTTCTCCATCCCAGTAGTTGTTCTAGAAACCAGTGTTGTTCCTGTTGAGGGATTTGATGGGGGTGCCTGGCGCAAGAAATCTGGGGGTCTTCTCCCAGGACTTCTCATTTCTAGGACCCTGAAGTCCCAGACACTGAACTTTTAGGGCACAGAGCACATGGCATGCTGTGCAGGACACACATGCACTTTGCCGTCCATTTTTCTGACCTGTGATATAGGTTAAACACCTGTGTGGCAAATTCTTCAGAACCCTGAAATAGCACTAACCCCCAGAGTGGTGGCAGCTCGGATTTGCAGTTAAGCCGCTGTGGCTCCTAGGAAGCCCTGTGGCAGGGGGCAAGCTCCCCCGAGCAGGAGTCCAAGGCTGACCGGCCTCTCAAACCTTGGAAAGTGGCCTCAGTCCCTGAGCCAGAGGGCCCTCACCTGTCAAATGGGCGTGCTGCAAGTACCAGTCAGATCCTGTGCAGGGCTCACAAAGGACAGGAAAGTCCCACAAATACAGGTGGTTACATATATATATGTGCTTTCACTCCCTACCCAGTCCCATGACCTTAGAGGTATTTCATTCATGCATTCAGTGTCTTTTTTTGTGCAAGATACTTGATCACACACTTTGCAGGACAAAAAGGTGTGTTGAGACCTAACTCCTGCCTCCTGGAGTGTGTAGCTTAGGACAGAGATGAGTAGACAGGGCCGTGTGTGAGGACTGACTACAGCGCCAAGCTGTAAGAGTTTGGAAGAGGAAGAGCTCACCTTGAGCTGGGGAAATCAAGAAAGATTTGATACAGGAGGTGACAATGAGCTTAGCCTTGTAGGGCGGCTAGGATTTCAATGGGAAGAGATGTGAGGTGGGGGGGGAGGCGGATCCAGCTAAGTGAGTGGTGGGTCAGGTGTGTCGGGGCGGAGGGTGTGGAAGGGAGAGGCGGAGATTTAGGCCAGAATGCTGGCTAGGGAGGGGTCAGGTTGTGAAGGGCCTTGAATGCCACTCTGAGGAATATGGATTTTGTTCCAAAAGAGTGGGAACCATTCATTCATTCATTCAAGAAATATTTATGGAGTACCTCCTCTTGGCCAGGGACCTGGGGATGAGACAGACAATGCCTGTCCTGGAGGAGCTGACATTCTAGTGGAGAGGTAGATGGAAAACACAAAAATGAATAAAAGATAGAGGCTCTCCAAGGGCAATGAGGACTAAGGAGAGAAGGCATGGGGCAGGGGTGGGGTGGGGTGGGGTGGGCCAGGTTCTGGATGAGGTTGCCGTTTTAGATGAGGCAGGCAGGCAGGGGTGCCAATGAGAAGGTGACCGGAATAAAGACCTGATGGAGGGGAGGGAGGGAGCCATAAGGTGTGGGGAGAGCATGTTCAAAGAGGGGTTCAGAGAGGTGAACGGGAGGGCTGGGGGACAGAGGCTGGTGTGCGTCTGGCGGGAATTAATGGGGGCCCTGGACCCTCTGCTCACCTCGAGCCTCCTCTTGGGGTCCTCCCTGAATCTGGCGTCTGCACGCCCCGCTATGCCCTCTGGTCCCAGCTTTCCTCTCCACACCCAGGCAGCCTCCCAGCCCCACTTAGCCCTCAGAGCCCATTCTGCTCCCTTCGCAGATCCCAGCTGTGGGACGAGCACACGCACACTCACGTCCACACACGTCCGCACATGTGTTCTGCCCCGACCCCCCACTTCCCAGGCTCTGCGTTCCCGATCCCCTGACTCCTGCATCACTGCCCTGACCTGACCATGGAGAGGGGGCCAGCGACGGATGGGGGCTAGACACGGCCTCAGGAGAGGAGGAGGCTTTCAGGCTGTGCGACCTGCTCCTCCCCTCATGGCAACTTGTCAGAGGCGCCTGCCTTCACGAAAGGAGAGGACGTGGGCCCTGAGCACCCGTCCCTCGGTGCTGGGGCCTGCTGGACAGGGGTGGTGCGGGCTCATCCCCTGGGGCTTTTGGAGAGAGAGCTACGATCAATCGCAGCTTGGGAGACAAGGTAGAGGAGAGGATCTCGGTTCCCCCGCACCCAAGAGTAATCCTACCAAGAGGACAGAGGCTCGTTTGGGGGCCAACTTCAACCCAGGTGCTCTTGGGTACTGCCCAGCAGGGTCCATCTACCTGTTCTTGATGGCGGGAGACCCTGAGGAGCAGCAAGAAATCGGGAAGCCACCTGAGGCTCCCCGGCCAAGGCCTACCACCCCCCCTACCAGTGCCCCCTCCATCTGCCTGCTTATATTCCTCTGGCATGGGGCTGACCCAGTCCCAGGGCCACCACAGAGGGTCTCCTCGCTGACCTCTCCCGTTGACCCCCAACCCTGCTGCTGGATTAACTTTCCCATTGAATAGCTGTCTTCCTGTCACTCTGGAGCAGAAGCCAGCAATGGCTCCCGGTTGCCTCAGAACTAAAACCCCGTGTTCTGCCATCCACCTACCTTTCCAGCCTCTTCTCCCACTTTGCTCATTCCCACTCCCTCCATCACGGGAGCTCAGTTAGATGGTTTGCTGCTTCCTGTCCTTTGCTCATGCTGTGCCTTCCACCTGGATCACCCTCCACACCATCTCCCCGTGTTCTTCAAAGGCCAAATCCAAGCATTACCTCCTCTATGAAGCCTTCCCTGATCCCCCCGCAGGAAGTTGTCCCCTTCCTCCGTGCTGCCATCCTTTATGTACATGTCTTAGGCCTCGCCTGGCTGGGCCACCATGTCCAACTGTCAGGGTTGAGCACTGCACAACTCCAGGGAGTGCCATTCACATAGACTCTGATGAGAATGGTACTCTCTGGAGTCAGGCAGCACAGGTGTCCTGTTAATCAGAGAAGGGAGCAAAGGACAGTCTATGGCAGGTCTCGTTCACCTTCGTACCCACCAGGCACCCAGCATGTTGCCTGTTTACGGTCATCACTCCTACGTGGCTTGCGTTGTGTGGTCCCTCCACTCCAGACACCTCAGCCAGAGAATGGGCCTCCCAGGGGGAAGTGAGCTGCTCATCCTGTGAGTGCTTGCTGGAGCCATGCCTGGACAACCTAGCTCTGGGATCTCGGGGGCTTGCGAGGCGGCCATCCACTTCCTGAGCAGGCAGTCACAGAGGCAGGGTCTGAAAAGGGACGGTTGTGACAGAGGATGGCGGGGGTGGAGGCAGGCTCTGTTCCATGAAGTCTTCCTGGCAGCCAATTCAGACTGAAAAATCCAAGGAGAAGCAAATTTACAGCCCCCCTGAGCTGTCCCAGAGCCCCAGGCAGCACGAAGCCCCAGCTGCCTGGAGTCGTGTTGGGGACAAGGGGGGCCTCCGGGCCTCTCCTCCTTCCTCCTTTCCAAGCAGTGGTTTCTTGGTTTGGCTGGGGAGTTCAGCCGGCAGCCCAGAAGCCCTTCTGTGCTGGGAAGTGAGGTGGCCCGGACCCTGGAGGGTACGGTGGTGGAGGGCTGCCGGACCCTGGGAAACTGGGAAGGGAGCAAGAACGCTTTAGAAGAGATTCCTGGCGGAGAATCAAAGAAAGTCCTGTGCGAAGGTCAACTTGGAGAAAATGAGGCAAGGGCTACTTTCTTGGCTATAAAGTAGCCAGTATCACCAGACATCCGGGTTTCTGTTCTCAGCCAGCAGCTCTGTGGCCCAGCAGCGATTGGTGGCCTGAGCTCTGCCACTTGCTAGCACCCGACTTGGACAAGTGACTTTATCCCCGAGCCTGAGGATGGTGAAAATGATAGTAATCACTTCCCAAGCTGTCATGGGATTACGTAACGCCTGGCATAGGGTAATCGATAAACGCTGCTGTTACTCCTGCACGCTCTGCTTTAGTATCCTTCCTATTTGTCTCCACTTTGGAGGCCTGGAGATCAAATCTCCAGCATATTCTTCAACCTTCCTCCATCGTCTTCTGCTGTTCTCTCTGGGGAGCTGGGCACAGGTTCATGGCACCATATCTCTGGTATTGTCGCTGTCCACCCCCTCCCCCAACCCCAAGCAACTCATTAGAATTGTGAGAACAGTGCAGTGTGGACAGAGGCATCCCTGGGTGTGTACAGTGACTATACTTTAGAGAAACTTGCCCCTGAACACCACTGAGTGAAATGGCGTCACTGCGGGAGTTGGAGGTGGGTTAAGATGCAGATATCAAGACAAGTCTTCAACTTAGTTTACGCAAAGCCTGGGGCCAACAGGGATTTCTTGCCCTATCAATGTGGGTCTCCTCCTCGGGAGGCCCAGAGAAGCCCCAGAGACCTGGGACTGAATGAGGCCTTTGGGCCCACCCCAGACAAACCTTGGAGCATTACAGGGTCATCTTCCTCGGTCGCTTGTCTCTTGAATCCCTCCAATGCCACAGTCCTTGAAGGATGGCTCCTGGAGCACCAATACCTCCACCTCCAGCTCCAGAACTTCTTCCCCTGGTTAGGTTTCTGTGAAACATGTCGGCCTACATCCTAGGATCTCTAACTTACAAGGATTGCTGAATGTTCCTAAGCCTCTTCCTGTATCACCCACCCTATATCAGAAGATGGAGCTGCTAAATTGGCCTGAGTAGCTTTCCTGTCCAAAAATAAAACAAGAGGATCCTAACTAAATTAAAACACTCCTGGCAACACCAGTGGGAGTGATGTTTTTCTCCCACGAAAGACCTCTGCAGGTGTGTAGTTGTGAATACAAAAGTTTCCTTTTGTTAACCTGGCCTTGGGGACTTTCTAAGGATTCTGCACGCACTCTACTGGGTGGTCCTATAGGCTCTTCCTACTTGGAGGAATAAAGGCCACAATCTACTCAAGGCAAGTTTATAGAAGCCTCAGACATACTCTTAAATATCCAAATTTAGCAAATGTTTTCCCAAATTGTTCATGGCTCACTGAGAACCAACAAATTACAAGAACCTATTGCTTGACCCCATAGGCATCCCCCGACCTGAATGTAAGTGAGCCTTTCTGCTCACGTTTTATTTCATGGATCAGCAAATAATTTTAGTACTTTTGCAAAAGTATGTTTTTCTTGCATCAAACAAGATTCATAGACGCTGAGCTGAAAGGGACCTAGAAGGTCCCCTAAAGATGAAGGTCCAGTCTCTGCTCGCATAGTTCCAGTGACAAGACAGGTGGCGTTTCTCAAGGGGACAGAGACTTGTTATAGAGTCAAAAGCAAGCCATCCTGGACATCCGTCAACAAATGCATGCATCCATCTATTCATCAGCTATTTATTAGTTACTGGATTTGGCAATGGAGTCACTTCGACTTTTATCTCATCCGTTTGATAACTAAACCCCCTGATCACCCCCCCTAGAGAACAGAACAAAGGAACAGGCTTTGTAAAAAAATTAACTTTTTCTTATTACAAAAACAATATGTGGGGCTGGCCCGGTGGTGCAGCAGTTAAGTGCGCACGTTCCGCTTCATCGGCCCGGGGTTCACCGGTTTGGATCCCGGGTGCAGACATGGCACCGCTTGGCAAGCCATGCTGTGGTAGGTGTCCCACATATAAAGTAGAGGAAGATGGGCACGGATGTTAGCTCAGGGCCAGGCTTCCTCAGCGAAAAGAGGAGGATTGGCAGCAGATGTTAGCTCAGGGCTGATCTTCCTCAGAAAAAAAAAAACAAAAAAAACCCCACAATATGTGATCACTGAAAAACTAGAAAATGTGACTAACCCAAAACAAATTAAAAAGGACCCATAACCCCATTAGGAAGATCATCTTCAGTGGCCATTTTCACCGACTTTTTCCTTGGTGGGATAACCTTTGCCTCCCCCCACATCTCTGTGCAGGTGGACATCTGTTCCCTAAGGAGTTACTTTTGTGTGTGTGTGTGTGTGTGAGGAAGATTAGCCCTGAGCTAACTGCTGCCAATCCTCCTCTTTTCGCTGAGGAAGACTGGCCCTGAGCTAACATCGTGCCCATCTTCCTCTACTTTATATGTGGGACACCTACCAGAGCATGGCTTGACAAGCGGTGCCATGACCACACCCGGGATCCAAACCAGCGAACCCCAGGCCGCCGAGAAGCGGAACGTGCGCACTTAACTGCTGCCCCACTAGGCCGGCCCCTAGGAGTTAGATTTGACACATACTCCAGTCCAACTTCTCCAGAGGTTGGAGGGTTTGTGGAACATGCCATTCTTCCCCGGCTCCTGACCAAGCACCAGGAACTCACAGGGACAGAGTGTGGGGACCTTCCCAGGAGGATCATCAGCACATCCAAACCAGTTCCTATGTCCTGAGGGCCTGTCTTCTGCTCCCGCAGGTGAGCCACAAATAGAAAAGCTCACAGAACTAATAACCCGGCCTCGTAAGTCAAACACACACACACACACACACACACACACACACACACACACGAATGACCTTCCTGCCCCTCCCCCATCCCCATTAAGAGGCCCTAAACCATTTTCCAGCAAAATGTCTCATACTAACAATAGCAGCCGTTACTATTTATTGAGCCCTTACTAACGCCAGCACAGTTCTGAGCACTAGGCAAATTATTTGTCTTTTTAAATCTATCTGCTTCCTATTAGACTTTGCAGGACCACTGGCTGGCACCTCCCCGGGCAGGCCTGGCGCCTAACAGATCCCTACAGCTAGTGGATGCTCAAGATGCTATGGGTGATGAGCCAACGTCTACAGCCTCCTCCAAGACAAGCCTTTCGGTCCTGGCCTCTGGGGATCTGTTTTTGAAGCAGGAGGTCATTTGGCACTTATTGTGGGCTCTGCAGTTGTCAAGTAAAAACAAGGTAGAATTGCATTTGGACGTACCTTCTGCCCCATCCTCTTCTGCTTCCCAAGCTTCCACGGAAGACGCTTCAGGGAGCCAGGAGAAGGGAGAGGAACAGAGCCCAGGGTTGGCGTCCCTATGGGAGGAAAACTGAGTTCCTGGCCCGCCCACCGTGCATGCACTCAGACAGATGCAGGAGCCTTCCCCACACCCCCTACCTGCCCACACACACTACAGGGTGAGCCCCAGACCCTCTCTTCCTTCAGGGGCAACGTCTAGGGGCTGTTTCTGCAGACCTGCCACTGAGGGAAGCCCCATTGGCAAGCAGTGAGAGAACATGGAGTAGAAACAACAAACAAATAGGCTGAAAGAGGGAGCTGCCAAAATAAACCAAACGCAGAAGGGCTGCCTGCCGCCACCTCGGCTGGGCCTAGGCCAGGAGCACAGAGACACAAGAATACATACGTGCAGGGAGACACAGAGCTCACTGCAGTTCCCTGCTGGCTCCCCACTCTGCTACTGCAGAGCCCCAGGGCAGGGGAGCCTTGTAGTCAAGGCTGACAAGGGAATGAGGTGGGGAGTCTACTGGGGTGTGATAGAAATGTCTCTGGTCTTGTCTGCCTCAAGTCTCCCCAGTGCCTCCTGCTTTCTAGCACCCTGAGTGACCCTCTAGTCCCAGAACATGCCCCACCTATCCATGAATCCCCTTTGTGCATGCTGACCCCTCTGCTAGATATGTCCTTTCTTTTTTGCCTGGCAAACTCCTATTCTTCCTTCAATACCCAGGCCAAAGGTGAAACCATTTTAGACCCCACCAGGAAGTTTGCTGTTGCCTTCACCTTTCCCTATTGTGGCTACTCTTACTTCTTATGTAACACACCTTACTCATACACAAAAATTTGTGTATCCACCTTCCCAATGAAATGGTGAGCTCCTTGAAGCTAGGGGCTATTTTATACTCATCTTTGTATCCCTCCCCAGGGCCCAACCCAGGCCTTGGCTTCCAGGAGGCACTCAGCATGTGTCATGTGAATGAAGCGACAGTCCTTCCTGTAAGAGTCTGCTTTCCTGAGTTGCTGGCAGTCAGTCATCCAGCATCAGAGTCCCTCACCAACACGAACACTCAAGCCGGAGGAAGGGATTTTGATAAATGAGAAGCCCGATTTTCAGAACCCCAAACCAAACTGCCTTCAAGCAAACTAGAGTAAAATTCTGTTACTAACCTTTTGATCTGAGGCTTTTAAACTCTTGTGACTCGACCGACAGTAAAAAAACACAATTTACATCACTAGTATGCATGTATATATCCACATCTATAACTGAGTGTCAGCAAAACAGTGCCATTTCAGTTGCATTTTTTGTTCTGCACTTGCTTTTAAGTCTATGACCCAGTAAATTGATTTCAAGACCCACAAACGGGTCATCACCCGCTTTGATAAACATTGCTTTAGGTGACTCTGGTTGGATAAACATGAGAAATCAGATCCTCCTCCAAACACGCAAACAAAAAAGTATCTATTACCTGTGTGCCCAGTCATTCAGGGGGCAAGCTCTCCTTTCCCACTAGAACAGCCCAGCCAGAAGGGTCTGATGGGCTCTGGACCACAGCTGCTTGGATGAATCTGGGCCCCGCAGGACCAGGAATCAAGTGAAACTTGTGTCGGTCCCGACATCAGAGACCGACACAAGAGGCCCCGGTCTTTGCTTCCTTCATCCTTAAACCCTCACCATTCCCGTGCCTGGAAACCGCCACTAGAGAGCCTGATGCTTCTCGAGCCTACATCTATCCCAGCTGGACTTCAGCCGGCCTTCCTCTGAGAGGACATTTTAAAGCAAACACTGGGATCGTCCAGCTTCTACACTGTAAAGTTTGTTTTATGTTACACCGTCCGTAGTAAACCTATGCTCTCTGTGAAGGCAAGAAACACTTGAGTTCCCCTCCCGTACCCAAATACTTAAAGTTTCCGGCTCTCCTTTCCAGATACACACAGAATTTACACAGGCGAGAGGCAGTGGCAGTGGGGTGGCCTGACACTAGCACAACTTGACACTTTTTATTGTATAGGACAATGGTTACAGACCACAAAGATTCAGGAAGACCCACTGCTTGGGCCCAAAAAGAGACAAGACTCCCCGTGTCAGTTCAGTCCTCTGGGCTGTGAGGGGACAGGCTTTTTCTTACATGGGTCTGGTAGGAAATCCACGACAGTACTCAGTACAACGAGAGCCTCAGCTGAGCCCAGCTGCGTGAAGGGGCACAGAAAATGCAAGCCAGCCTCACTTCAGTTACTTGGGTGTGACCCTGAAGACTCGGATGTGGATGGCCGAGTTGTTGCGGATGCGGGTGAGCGGCTCTCGCGTATCAGTCTCTGGTTCCAGCTCATCGACAAGCTCTACCGTGGAGGTATTGGCAGCCACCTGCAAGGACCCGAAGCTGCCTGCCTGCAGCTGTAGGGCAATGTTGATGGCACGGTTGATGGCCAGGCCCAAGCCGTGAATGTAGATCTCAGTGCATGAGTTCTGACCGCGCGCCCCGCCATCCAGCAGCTTTTGGCAGCGGGCCAACTGGGCCTTAAAGTCAGTCTTCATGTTGACATAAATGTCATTGGGTCTCCGGGGCAGGCGGTGGGGCAGCCGCTTCCGAAGGGTGTACTCCACCGGGTCCAACTCAGCCTCGACGGCCCCGCGGGGTTCTCGGTTTTCTGCCATGCTGTGTGCCCTGGCACGGGAAAGGGACAAGATCAACGAGGGTGACTTCGCCTCCTTTCCCATCCAGTTTCCTTCCCAAAGCGTGCAGCCGGGAGGGGGCGCAGTCGACGCCCCTCTTCCGTTCCAGCCTCTCAGTCCCCTCCCACTCCCCTCCAGTCCCCGTATCTCCCCCACCCCCGGTTCTCAGTTCCTATTCATCCATGACATCACCAACCTCAAGCCCTCCGCCGCCCCTTCCCCGCGCCTACTCTCCCCAGTCCACAGTACCCTCTGCGCGCCCGGGGCCCGCTCCCCAGCCGGGCCACTCAAGCGCTGCGCCGACCGGCCCGAACAGAGGGCGCTGCTCGCGACCCCCAGGCCCCAGGAGCGGAAGAGAAGCAAAGAGCAGCGCTACAGAACGCCCGATCACGACCGCTCCGTCGGCGCCCGGCTCTGGAAAGGGCTGCGGAGCGTGCACGTGGCCCCCGCCCCAGCCAGACCCCTGCGGCGCACGAATGGCCTTCCCGGCTTCCGTCCTCCCCGCCCCTTTCCTGAGCGCTCGCGCGACCGCGCGGTGTGTCTCAGTAACGCGAGGCTTCCGGAGTTGACGGGATCTACCACGTGTACGCCTCGGAGGCGGGGCGCGGGGCCAGGGGGCGTGTCCCAAGTCGAAGCCGGGGAGGACTAGCCGGGGAGGGTCCGCTTTCCCAGGCCAGGCCGAGTCCCCGGCCCGCGAAGGGGTCCTGGAGGAGAGAAAGGCGGGGAGGAAGCCACTGTAGCGGCGTGTAGGACTTGAGGGAGGGTCTTTCAAAGAGAGCAGAGAGGGCGGCGAGTTCAGGAGAACGTGATCGCGAAGGGCCTGAAGGCACAACTGGACTCCCGCGCCCATCACTTCCCTCCTCCAGTCAGAGGCGGCGTGGCGGAGCTGGCAGCGCTGGCCTCCGGCCCGAGGGCCCTGTTGCCCACAGATGGGAGAGTTGAGTGACGAGGCGGCGGACGGCGCCTCGGGACTCCCTTGCAGTTCCTGGGGACCCGCCCCTCTCCCTTATCTCTTGCCGGGCTGACCCCACCCCAGGCCAGCCCTTGGGGACCCACGGCTTCCCCGGGGCACGCAGACCCACCCACACGCCTCAACCACGGCCCACCAGCTCGAATGCTGCCCGCGACCCGGGAGCGGGGACGTGCGCCCCCTGGCGGGCAGGGTGGAGCGGCGCGCGGGGGGTCGTGGCTCCCCAAGGCCAGCAGGGAGGGGTTTCCTCTGCCTGGGGAGGGGATTCTCCCCCGAGATTGGTGTAGCTTCTGGCGAGTTCCTTTCGGAAATGAGTTAGACATGCACTGGGGACCTGGAACTACTCTCCTCTTGAGTTTCCCCATCATTTAAATGGAGATAATTCCTGTCTTGCCATTGGGTCGTGAAACCCAATGTGACCTTGTAAACTATAAGCCTACACATGTGCGTTGGCATTTTTATGCCCCCCTGCCCACCCCCAGACCCCTGTCTAGTTGCCTAGGGTGGAGTCTGATCCCATTTGACTGGGGGCTGGAAAGAGGTCAGATCCCTGAGAACTTCTCTCTCAGCACCATTTAAATCCTATAGTTCTTTTAGCGTCAGATTCCTTCCTTAATCACAAATTTGGGGGTTTATGGGGGCGTGAGGAGGAAAGGCTGGGTACAACCCTATTCTGCCTCAGAAGTGACATCTGAGCTGAGCTTTGATGGATAAACAGAAGTTCTTCAGGGAACCAAGAAGTATTCTGGAAACACTGAACAGTATTTTCAAAAGAATGGAAGCATAATCTAAGCTTCCACCGCAAGGAATTAGAACAAGAAGAGCCAAATAAAGCCAAAGCAAGAAGATGGGAGGAAATAATAAAGAGCAAAAGACAACGAAACTGAACACAGAAAAACAATAAAGAAACTCAAAGTAAAAACTGGTTCTTGGAAAATATCTGTAAAATTGATAAGCCTCTAGTCTAGCAAGACTGACAAGAGAGTACAAGAGAAAGAAGACAAGTTAAATTATCAAACATGAAAGAAGGGATAACACTAAAGATCCCTTATACATTAAAAGATGGTTAGAAAATAATACAAACAATTCTACATCCATAAATTCCACAACTTAGATGAAATGGACCAATTCCTAGAAAACTACAAACTACCAAACTCCTCCAAGGTGAAATAGATCATCTGAATAGTCCTATAACTATTAAAGTAATTAAATTCATAGTTAAACCTTTAGAAAAAGAAATATCTAGGCCCACATGGTTTCACTGGTGAATTCTACCAAAAAAAGAAATAACAGAAATTCTACACAATCTCTTCCAGAAAACAGAAGAGGAAGGAACATTTCCCAACTACTTTTATGAGGCCAAAACCAGAAAAGACAATACAGAAGAAGAAAAGTACAGACTGCTATCTCTCATGA
Organism: Equus przewalskii; assembly: GCF_037783145.1. Classification (NCBI taxonomy): domain Eukaryota; kingdom Metazoa; phylum Chordata; class Mammalia; order Perissodactyla; family Equidae; genus Equus; species Equus przewalskii. The sequence goes on along the minus strand of NC_091842.1, from coordinate 8,712,545 downwards.
ACAAAGACGCATAAATCCTCAGCAAAATGTTAGCAAATTGAATCCAGCAGTATATAAAAAGAACTACACACCACGACCAAGAAGAGTTTATTCCGAAGATGCAGGACTGGTTCAGTATAAGAAAACCAATCCGGACCGGCCCCAAGGCCGAGTGGTTAAATTTGTGCACTCTGCTTCAGCAGCCCCGGGTTTCGCCGGTTCAGATCCTGGGTGCGCACATGGCACCGCTCATCAAGCCATGCTGAGGTGGCATCCCACATGCCACAACTAGAAGGACTCACAACTAAAAATATGCAACTACGTACTGGGGGACTTTGGGGAGAAAGAAGAAAAATAAAATCTTAAAAAAAAAAGAAAACTAATCAATATTATCCACCATAATAACAAGCTAAAGAAGAAAAATCACATGATGCTATTGATTGATGCAGAAAAACCATTTAACATAATTTAGCACCCATTTATGATAAAAAACTCCCAGCAAACAAGGAATAGAAGGAACTTCCTCAACCTGATTAAGAGCATCTACAAAACATCTACAGGGGCCAGTGGTTAAGTTGACACGTTCGTTCGCTTCAGCGGCCCAGGTTCGCTGGTTTGGATCCCAGGTGCGGACATGGCACCACTTGGCAAGCCATGCTGTGGCAGGCGTCCCACATATAATGTAGAGGAAGATGGGCACGGATGTTAGCTCAGGGCCAGCCTTCCTCAGCAAAAATCCCAAGGAATCTGCAAAAAACTCATAGAAGTAATAAGTGAGTTTGGCAAGTTTGTAGGATACAAGATCAACATACAAAATCAATTATATATATATATTTTTAAAGATTTTATTTTTTCTTTTTCTCCCCAAAGCCTCCTGGTACAGAGTTGTATATTTTTAGTTGTGGGTCCTTCTAGTTGTGGCATGTGGGATGCCGCCTCAGCATGGCCTGACGAGCAGTGCCAGGTCCTCACGCAGGATGAGAACTGACGAAACCCTGGGCCTCAGAAGTGGATGTGTGAACTTAACCACTTGGCCACGGGGCCAGCCCCCCTCAATTATATTTCTATACACTGGCAATAAACAATTGGAAACCGAAATTTAAAACACAATACCAGGGGCTGGCCTAGTGACGCAGTGGTTAAGTTCACACATTCCGCTTTGGGGGCCTGGGGTTTGCCAGTTCGGATCCCAGGCACGGACCTACGCACCGCTTGGCAAGCCATGCTGTGGCAGGCGTCCCACATATAAAGTAAAGGAAGATGGGCACAGATGTTAGCTCAGGGCCAGTCTTCCTCAGCAAAAAGAGGAGGATAGGCAGCAGATGTTAGCTCTGGGCTAATCTTCCTCCAAAAAAATAAATAAATAAAATAATAAAAATAAAACACAATACCATTTACAATCACTCCAGGGGAGGTGGGAGAAATATTTAGTTATAAGTCTAACAAAACATGTACAAAATATGTATGCCGAAAACTGCAAAATGCTGATGAAAGAAATCAAAGATGATTTAAGTAAACGGAGAGATAGACCATGTCCATGTACTAGAAGATTCAGCATAGTAAAGACATCAGTTCTCTCCAAATGGATCTGTAGATTTAATGTGATTCCTATGAAAATCCCAGCAAGACTTTTTGTAGATATGGACAAGTTTATTCTAAAATCTGCATGGAAAGGCAAAGGAAATAAAATAGTTAAAGCAATTTTGAAATAGAAAAAGTTGGAATCACAATACCTGATTTTAAGACTTACTACATAAACACGATGATCAAGACGGTGTCGCATCTGCCAAAGGATAGAATTGTGGAATAATTCTATTCAATTAAGTGGAATAGAGAACCAGAAATAGATTCACACAAGTACAGCCAGCTGATTTTTGACGAAGGTGCAAAAGCAGTTCAATGGGGAAGGGATAGTCTTTTCAATAATTGGGCAAATAGGCAGAGAAGTGAACCTCAGCCCTATGCAAAAAATGAACACAAAATGGATGGTAGATTTAAATATAAAATGTAAAACGAGAAAACTTTTAGAGGAAAACATCTTCATGACATGGGGTCGGGTGAAGAGTTCTTAGACAACTCCAAAAGTACCGTCTGTTAAAGAAAAAAAGTGATAACCTGTACTTCATCAAAATGAAAAACTTCTACTCTGTGAAAGACCACATTAATAGGATGAAAAGAGAAGCCACAGACTGGGAGAAAATAATCACAAGTCACATATCTGACAAAAGACTGTATTCAAAGAACTCTAAACTCAAGAGTTACAAAACAAACAACCCAATGAGAAAAGTCGGGAACAGACACTTCAGCAAAGATGGTCCTAGGATGGCAAAAACACACATAAGATGTTCAACGTCATTAGCCATTAAGGAAATGCCAATTAAAACCATGATGAGATACCAGTACACGCCTATCAGAATGTCTAAAATAGCCTTGACGATACCGAGTATTGATGAGAATGTGGAGAAACTGGATTTCTCATACACTGCTTGGAAATGTCCAAGGGGACAGCCACTCTAGGAAATAGTTTGGCAGTTTCTTCTAAAACTAAACATACACTTACCATACGACCCAGCAACAGCACTCCTGGGCATTTAAAAGCTCATCCACAAATGTCCACAGCAGTTTTATATGTAATAGCCCCAAATTGGAAACAACCCAGCTATCTTCCAATGGCTGACTGGTCCAACAAACCATGCTACGGCCATGGGATACCACTTCGCAATAAAAGGTCGATCAGGAGAACTGTTAGGCTGTTGGAATACTGGTGACATCATAGAATATTGTGCTAAGCAGCTCCCAGTTTAGCGTGGAAGGTAAACAAGATGGGCAAGAGTGTGACCAGCGTTCAGGTGGGACCATGTACAGGATTTGGTGGACCCCCAAGGAGGAACAGCCCACATGACCTTGGGGCATCCAAGGTTTTCCAAAGGAGGCAACAACTAAGCTGAGGCAGGAACGTCTAGCAGTGGGGCTCATGTCCCGTGCAGTCCCTCCCGTTACAACAGAGAGGTCTGGAAGGACTGAGCCCTCGGAGGTAGGGGAGAAGAGGAGGAACCAGCAAAGGACTCAGCAGGAGCAGCTAGTGAAGTAGGAGGAAACCCAAGGAAGTACGATGTCCTGGAAGCCAGGTGAAGAAAGCATTTCCTGGAGGAGGGAGGGACTGGCTGTGTCATATGCTGTTGACAAGCCACATAAGATAATGGACCAGTCGATTCAGCAACGTGGAGGTCATTGCTGACTAGACAAGCAGTTACATTTGGTCCACCAAAGAATGTAGCTCATGGCCGAAAGTAATTCTGAATGCAATATATTAATTTCAGGGCCCATTTTGTCTGATAATTAACAGTAAGCACAGTTTATGAATTATCACTCCACGACTCAGACTGTGCCTTTTCGTGATATTTAAAATACATTTTCCAAACTTTGACATCCAGATAAATACAAAGGTTCACAATTCAGGTGGGTGAAGCCGGGCTCTGTAATAAACCAATCTGACACTAGATGGTCCTTATCTTTTTGCATTTCATTCAAGGCAAACACCGCAGAGGAATCTGCCGTTAAGAAAAAAGGCAGAGTTTGGCTGTCTAGTCTTCCTGGAGACCTCCCTTTCATCTCCATTAATCATCTAACCAAATCTCTTTGTTTAGTTCAAAAGCTTGCAAATCTAAAACAACACAGACCAAGACATTTTACAGCATAGCACCTGAATAAACAAAAATATTTTAGGTCCAAGTGATTTCTTTGTAATTTTTAAGCACTGTATGGGAGATGCACAGTTCTGATTTCATTAGTTGCCTTTCCCAAAGAGGGCGCTTCTATCATCCAATTTCCAGTGTTCTCTGCAGCAGCAGAGGCCCAAACTATGAGAGGTACCCTCCCCCACTGCAGAGTACCTCTCCAGGGTCACACGCTGGTCCCCAGGGAACCTGGGCAAACACTCTGATCTCCCACTCTGGAGCCGAATGTGCTCTTCTTGTCAGGCAGCATCTAGTGGGTGCTATTCTCAGATCAAAGACATTTTTGTGGGCCCACCTGGTAGCACAGCGGTTCAGTTCACACACTCTGCGTCAGTGGCCTGGGGTTCACAGGTTTGGATCCCGGGCAGGGACTTACACGCTGCTTGTCAAGCCACGCTGTGGTGGCGTCCCACATACAAAATAGAGGAAGACTGGCACAGATGTTAGCTCAAGGACAATCTCCCTCAAGCAAAAGGAGGAATATTGGCAACAGATGTTAGCTCAGGGCCAATCTTCCTTACCAAAAAAACCCAAAACATTTTCATGGAGGCCCTCAACCGAGGTTCACTTCACCTCTCATCCAACTAGCAATCCAGGTCCTCTTCTCCTCCAGCCTGGATTGTGGCTATTCTCCAGCTCATGCCCGCTTTTCCTAAATCTACCCAAATCCTTCCAGCTCAGCACAGGCTGCCCCTGTCCCCGACTGCTTCCACTCCACAGAGGTCGCCCTCTTTTTCCTCTGAGCCATTTCTCTCCTATAATCTGCAATCTCACATTTGCCAATTAACAATTAAAACATGCCAAGACCTCATTTATTCAGAGGTTAGGCTGCTAGTAACTTCAATCACCTAGAACACGATGTAGAAAAGTTCAGAAACAAAACGCATCAACAGCAAAAGCTTTTGAGTAAGAAAACACAGCCATCATAACGTTAAGAACTTTAGTCTAGAAGAATTCTGACCCAAGTTGGAGTCTGTTGATAGATTTTCACACAGTGCTAACAGTCTGAATGTTGTGGACCCTGTGGAACCAGAAGCCCCTCTTAGCCAACTTTTGTGGAGCGCCTGCCCTGTGCCAAATGCTTAACCACGCAATCCAGAGACCCCAGAGATTAATTAACCCGCCCAAGGCCACAGTCAGGAATGGATGGAACCAGCACAGGAGCCCTTCCTTTAAACAACTGCCTTTTCCAGCCTGTGAGCAAGCAGCTTGACTGACACACTGGAGCGGGAATCCTGGCTGCAAGAAAGTGGAGGGAACTGAAAAAGGAGACACTAAAACTCCAAGTGCACAGAAGCCGCGCGGCTGGGGTGGGCGGGTATTCGGCGCAGGAACAAAGGGCCTTCGTGGGAGCTCCCGAGGTCCGCACTCCATTATGGCACAACTGTCCCCTGTGGGCACTCGAGTTCCAAGTCAGAACTCACCTTTCCCCGTCTTGAGGAGGATTATTGTGTACTTAGTAACGGTTGTTTTAGGAAGCTGGAAAGGACAATATACATTCTGGAAAGACTTGGGAGGAGAGTGATGAAAACACACACAAAGCTTTCTCAGCCTAAAAACTTCAGGGATTCGGAAAAGTCGTTCTCGAAGACCTCTTTTTTAAACAAAGGAGGTGTCAACCTACCTTGCACATTTGCATAGCAGTTTCCCTCTTTTCAAAGCCTTTCACATTCACCTATTCTAATTCTTCCAGCTCGCCGGGATGGGAGCGGGATGGGGGCCGGGGATGGGATGGAGAACAGCATTCACACCTTACTAGAAAAGAGAAACTGAGGCCCGAAAGCGTCAACTCCTTTGGCCCCTGAGGTCCAGGAGCCAGTCAGTGGCGGAGCCAGACAGAAACTCCAGGTCTCACCAGCCAGCACTGCCTCGGGCTGTTTCTAAATCATTCGGCTCTCCGCTCCTTTCACGTCTTCCAGGCCGTCTGACGGACGCACCTCTGGAGTGGTTAAGCTTTCCTTCAATCCAGGCGGCCTCCCCGGAGGAAGCCGACTGGCCGGGAAACACCGACGAGGCCACTGGGAGTCGCGACGGTCGCGCGTCACGTGCCGGGGTGCAGCGCGGGATGCCCCCCGGGGCTGCCCCCTACCCCCACCCACCCCCCGGGGCGCAGCTGGCCCCGCGTCACGTGACGAGCTGGGCTCCCGGGTCACGTGCCGGGGGGGCCGGGGGCGGCGGGTGTCCGGGCCGCGCCCGCGGGGCTGGCGGGGAGCGCGCGAGGCCGGCGGGCCGGGGCGGCCGGGGCCGGGGAGGGAGGCGGCGGCGGCGGCGGCGGCGGAGGGGGCGGCCCCGCGGCCCCGCGTCCGCGTCACGTGGTGCGAGGCGGGCAGCCATCTTGCTACAAACACAAACAGAGAGGAGCGGCCGCCGCGGGAGCGCCAGCGCCCCCTCCCCCGCCGCCGCCGCCGCCGCCGCCCGGCCCGGACCCCGCGCCGCCCCCCGCCCGCCCGCCCGCCGCGGTAAGGCCCGGGCCCGCCGCCGCCGCCGCCCCCCCGCCGCGCCGACCCGCGGAGCCCGGGCGCGCGGGCCGCACGGACCCTCCCCCGCCGCCTGCGGGCCGCCGCCGCCCCCGGCCCGCCGCCCGCCCGCGCCCCCGCCCTGAAGGGCACGCCGTCCTCGGCCCCCGCGCCCGCGCCCCCGCCGGCCGCCCCCCGCCCGGCCCGGCGCCCCAGCCTCCCCGCGCGCCGCCGTGCTCGTCGCGGGGGCCGGGCCCTGCGGCTCCGCTCGGGCGGCCGGGACTTCGGCCGCCGGGGCAGCCGGGCCCGTCCGCCGGAGCCCCCCGGCCGCGTCCTCGCCTCAGTTTCTCTCCAGCGCTTGGTCATTGGTGCTTGGTCATTGGGGTCTCCTTCCTCCCCGTCGCCGTCGCCGGACTGGGCCCCTCCCAGCCCGTCCCCCGCGATGCTGCAGCCCCCGCCCCGCACTCTTGGCCTTTGATGATTTTTTCAAGTTAACTTTCGAGAGACCCTCCTCTCGCGCCTCTCGCCTGGTCACGGCTCGAATGCCGCCGGGTCTGGTCCAGCAGCGCGCCCGGCCCGGGGAGATGCTCCATCAATACTTGTTGGCCCCTTCTCTCGTCCATCCTTGCCGGTCTGACCCCCCTCTGGCTTCTCGGGGGCTGCCCTCGCAAGGATCAGCAGCCTCTCGGCCGCCCCTCCGAGCTCACACGCCAGTTGCATCTTAGCCCCCCACCCCTTGCCTCTGCGGCTGAAGCCCCGTGGGGACGAACAGGCGGGTCCCCTGACTCCCCACTCGGTGTGGGAGTTTGCTGTCTGGCTTCATCTGTGCTGGTCCCTGTGCGGTCCCAGGCCCCCCACCCTCACCCTGGCTCCAGTCCTGTTTCCTAGACTGTGGGTCTAGCATGTCATTGCCAAGGGTTTGGGACAGATCTGGACTTTGCGTTGCTGCCGTGGCCTGGGGACCAGGGGCCTCAAGGGTCCCGCGTGGTGCTTACGGTCAAGTGGGTCCTTAGACCCCTGGCCTGGCTTTTTCAGCCAGTGGATGCGTTAGTCTTGTATGCCATTTGATGAATTAGACGACCCCAGTTTGCCTTCGGTTTTACCTCTGTGGTTGGAATTTGGGATAGAAAAAATAGCCCCATTTTAGAGCAGAGGAGATGGCTATGTGAAGGATTTTAAAAATTCTAACGGGAAATTGAAAATGGTTTAAAACTCACAAAGTGTGCTTGTGAGTTTGGGGTGGTTCCTGCTGCTTTTGCACCCGCTTCTGCTTCTGCAGGCTGGGATAGAGTGTTTGGGGTCGTCGGGGTCCTCTGTCTGGGCAGCTGCAGCCTCCCTTCCTTGTTTTCCCTGGCTGGAGCCCAAGACTGGGCAAGTGGGCAGAGGGATCAAATGAGGTAAAGTGTGGAAGTCCTTTGAAACTGGTAACGAGTAGGCAGATGCCAAGGGGCGTTATTTGTGGTGATGGCTCAGAGCGGAGAGCTGGGATAGCCCACCCCCCAGGAGGCATGCGGGCTTGCACCCCTTTTTAAGCCTCGGAGTTCTCGTCCTACGGCGCCAAGAGACTCTTTCCATCTTGAGAAAGGGTGGAGTCACCTCCAAAAGGCTTGGGGCTGGGTGCTTTCTGAAATGTTGGGGAATCTGGGCCTCTACTTCTGTTAATAGTGGTACCTTTCTGTGCCAAGGCACATTGCTCTAGATGGGGGCTAATTTTAGGGGTGATGGAATGAGGAAATGATGTTCTTAACTTAGCGTGTACTGGAACCGCCCCATCTCTAGATCTTTTTCTTCTCCCGTGAGTTCTGAACCCCAGAGAACAGGCCCCCCCTCCTCTTCCCTCAAGCCTGTTGTGAGCACCCAGGACCAATGTGTGTCCTCTCCCCTTGAGTCCGGCAGGGGGCAGCCTTTTAATAGCAATAATCCAGATGCCAAGGGAGTGAGGGTATACTGAGGCCAGAGAGAGAGAAGAGGGCGAGGAGGGAGCAGGTGGATGGGCAGACAGATGCTGAGGGCGGGCCGAGGGGTAGGGGCGAAGCTGGAGCGAGTTCCAGGAGACCCTTAGACCAAGCAGCCGGGAAGGCTGCTGCCCCTGTCCTCTGCCTGCCACCTCTCCTGCTCTTTCCTTCACTGGAAAGGGATACAGATGCTTGGCTTTGAGAGTTGTGTTAGAAAAACTTAAGTCAATTTTTTGTAAACTTGTTCCTTTCTCGAGGATTTCCCTCCTGGCAGGATTTCAAATTTCTCTCATGGGGCAGTGTAATTAGGGGTGATTTCCTTGCTCTTCAGAGGGGAGAATGAACTGGAGTAAATTTGGTTTCTCTTCTCTTTCATTCTTCCGCGTAAACAGAGATTAGGCTTTACCTGTGCTGGGGCATAGAGGAGGGTTTCCCAGGCGTGGCACTGTTGATATTTGGGGCCAGATAATTTTCTGTTGCAGGGTCGGGGGGTGGGCTGTCCTGTGCACTGTAGGATGTTTAGCAACATCCCTGGCCTCAACCCAGGTAAAGTGTGGAAGTGTAGATGCCTGTGGTACCTCCCAGTCATGCCAACCAGAAATGTCTCCAGATATTGCCAGATGTCCCCTGGGGAGCAGAGTCGCCTCCGTCGAGGCTTCGAGGAAGCATGTGGAAAAGATACACACCTGTTGGGAGGGATGGAAACCGGGGTGCCATGCATGCTTCCTTTAGCCTGAGGAAGGACCAGGCAGCCACCAGCTTCTGGGACCAGGTCCTCCTCTGGCTGGACCTGCCCAGAGCCATGGCCGTTTTCTCCGGCTGCTCCCCTGCTTCCTCTCGGCCCTGACTGCGTCTCTCTTGCCTCTGCAGTGTCTCTGCCTCTCACCTGGGAGCCGCTTCTCCTCGGTTTGCTCCTTACAGCCAGGACAGAAGGGAGAAGGCCGGAAGTAGACAGCACCGCGGCCAGCCGCCCTGCTGCTCCCTGGAAGGGGGGGAGGGTGAGTGGTCCCCTTTGCTGTCCCCTGTCCCCACAGCAGCCTTCCACGCCCACGGGACTCTTCTGTCCCTCTAGAAGCCCCTCTTCTGGAGTGAGCTGGAGGCGGCTCTGAGCAGCCTCGCCAGAGGTTTGTTCAAAGGAATGTGAGGTGTTTTTCTTGGAGTGGGGAAGACATAGGTATGCAGTAGCTATCCCCGAATGTCTTTTTTTTCTCTAAACCTTTTTTTTTAATGCTGGTAAGAATATAACGTACCCCATTTTAGCCATTTTTTTTAAAGATTGGCACCTGAGCTAACAACTGTTGCCAATCTTTTTTTTTTTCTTCCTGCTTTTTCTCCCCAAATCCTCCCAGTACGTAGTTGTATATTTTAGTTGTGGGTCCTTCTAGTTGTGGCTTGTGGGACACCGCCTCAGCATGGCCTGATGAGCAGTGCCATGTCTGCGCCCAGGATCCGAACCAGTGAAACCCTGGGCCGCTGAAGCAGAGCGCTGGAACTTAACCACTCGGCCCCGGGCCCGGCCCCATTAACCATTTTTAAGTGTATGGTTTTGTAGCATTAAATCCATTCACATTGTTGTGTAACCATCACCACCATCGTCTCAGAACTTTCTCGTCTTCCCTGTTTTGGCTGGAACTGTCACTGTTAAGCACCAACTCCCCACTCTGCTGGCTCCCAAGCCCTGGCACCCACCATCCTACTCTCTCTCTCCCTGAATCTAGGGATCTCATATGAGAGGAGTATTGGGTCTTTTGTGACTGGTTTGTTTGACTTAGCATAACGTCTTCAAGATGCATCTGCTGACCACATTACATACAGGTTGTAGTGTAGAAAGGATTAACCTTACTCTGCTGTCCTGAGGCCTCCTTGAATCCAGGGAAAGGAAGAGCTTTTCAACTGATTTATCTTCTCTGTCGCCCGGGTGTGCCGTAGCACGCTCCATCACCAGAAATGTCCAGCCGGGGCTGTTGTAGAAGAGATGTTCATGCCCCGGGAGGTCAGCCCCGCTCTAGAGGGTCCCCAAAGCTGCATTTCGCCCTGGGATGCTGGGGTTTGGGGAGTGGGTCCTTTGTCTGTCCTAGAGTTAGCTTCGTCTTCCGGTCTGCCATTGTAGGTGACAGCCTCTTTCCCTTGGCCCCTCTGGTGGAAACCCTTCTTCGTTCCAGAGTTGTGGAGTCGCGGAGTTTGATGGGAACCCTGGAGGCACTCCGGTCCAGCCTACCCCCGAGCCAGTGAGGGCAGCCCTCGTGCAGCTCCCTGGGACCCTGCCCCGGCCGTCCTCTGCTTGGAACCACCAGGGATGAGCCACCTCCTGAGAGCCTTTTCCGCTGTTCTTTAGAGGGACAGGTCACTGCCACCGCTGCTGCTTCTGTCAGCCTCAGGAACTCTGCCCTTATTTCTGCTTTATGGTGAGGAGCCTTCCTTCCAGCTTGTACCCTGATAACATGTTCCCTCTTGCCCTTCATCCTTACAATCAGGCCTCTCCTGATCCTGGGGAAGGAGTCTGAGGGTTGAGTCCTGTTTGGTCCATCAGCCCATGAGGGCGCAGCTGGACTTGCCTGCCCGGGTCCTTCAGGAACACCCCCTGCCTCCCTTGTGCTGGGTTTCTTCCCAAACTGAACCCCTGGATTCTAGCTGCCAAGCAGCCAGCCCTGAGTATTTTCAAGAGGGAAGTAATTTTGTTTCCAGATTAGTTTCTAACCCTTCTCTCCATAACTCACCTTTTCTCTCTCTAGAATACTTGTGGTGCCAGGGAGTTTTTTTGCTTGTTTGCTTGTTTTCGTTTCATCGTTGTCCTGAACACCCGTGCATACCTGAACCAGCCTCTTACCAGATACTGTGCCACACGGCGAGCGAGCTGGGCCTAGTGAGGTGCCTGCGTGTTTTTGCCGCACCTCCAGCACCTCACTCAGCCTTTGCTGAGTGAATGATGAGCTGCTCTTGAGGCCTAAGGTGGGGGGACTCAAATGAGGAGGAGCAGGGGCCGTGGGCCCCTGTGTTGGACAAGCAGCAGCCTCCAGGCAGCTGGGAGTCCCCCTGTTGCGCAGGAAGAGGAGGGCCCGAAGCAGGGAGGCCCGTCTGACCCATTGACTTAACCCCGCCTTGCTCCCCTCATCTCTCATTAGGGATCTTTCCCGGATGTGAAGGTCCCTCCCCGGCACCACTGTGGTTAGAGCAACATCCAGTAGTTTGGGGACCCTGGTTCACTCCAGCATAGGCCCCTGCCTGAAGAGAGCCCAGCCCCCACCCTCCCTGCTTCCTGGGGCAAGGCTGCCAGGTGAGTCTGGGGTGGAAGGAGGGTGCCCCTGCAGAAGCTGGAAAGGGCCTTAGCTGCCCTGTGTCCTCTCCTCCCCCAGGTCTGTCCCCACCGTGACTCTTTGGTCAACTCATGGTGTGAGTGGCTCGTGGCTGCTTACGTGAGTCCTTTCAGAGCCTCTTACTGTGCCCACCCAGGTGGGGACCTATTCTTCACTCTCTTGGGGTTCTCTGGGTGTGCTGCCACCAAGGCCCAATGTCCTTATGCTCCACAGGTGTTTGGAGAGAGAACGCCAGGTCCCCCCTCCTCTGCTCAGCCCCTCTGACCTCTAGCACCCGCACAGCCCCACAATGGCAGCAGAGACCCTGAACTTTGGGCCTGAGTGGTGAGTCAGGTGTGCTTTGGGTGGCATGGAGAAACTTGGAAGGATAGGGCTGCTCAGACGCCTGTCTTTCTCCTTCCCCTGTGTCATCTTTCTAGGCTGAGGGCCCTTTCCAGCGGTGGCAGTGTGACCTCCCCACCCCCATCCCCTGCCATGCCCAAATACAAGCTGGCTGACTATCGCTACGGCAGAGAGGAGATGCTGGCCCTCTACGTCAAGGAGAACAAGGTGAGGGAGTGGGAGGGGTATGTGTCCCTTGCCCGTTTGGCCTCAGCAGTGGAGAGGACCCAGGAGCATGTGGTATCTCTGCCCTCCTGCCCCGACTGACAGGTCCCTGATGAGCTGCAGGACAAGGAGTTTGCTGCGGTGCTGCAAGAGGAGCCACTGCAGCCCCTGGCACTGGAGCCCCTGACTGAGGAGGAGCAGGTGGGGCTGGGCTGGGGCAGCTGCGGGTCGGGGTGCTGGGTCTCCACCTTGGTGAGGGGCTGGGGTTGGGCAGACAGGTGGTGGAGGTTGCAGTTTTGGACAGGGGTCGGGGCAGTCTGGTGCCTGGGTCCTTACTGCTGCCCCTGGCTCCCTCCTCAGAGAAACTTCTCCCTGTCAGTGAACAGTGTGGCCGTGCTGAGGCTGATGGGGAAAGGGGCTGGCCCCCCCCTCGGTGGCACCTCCCGTGGCAGGGGCAGCACGCGGAGCCGAGGTAGAAGGGGTGCTGGTGTGTTCTGGGGGCCGGCAGAGGTGGGGCTCGTGGTCTTGAGGCTGTGGAGAGAGATGATCTGGCAGGTTTCCCATGTGCCTCTCGTCTTTTCTCCAGGCCGTGGCCGCGGTGACAGTTGCTTTTACCAAAGAAGCATTGAGGAAGGCGACGGGGCCTTTGGCCGAAACCCCCGGGAGATCCAGCGTAGCCAGAGTTGGGATGACAGGTGCAGGCTGGAAGGAGGTGGCATCGAGGCAGAGCAGAGAGAAGCCCTGGGGTTAGGTCCCGGGGTTGCCTGCGGGGGGAAGGGTTGGGTCTGTCAGTAGAGGACGGCAGGAGACCCACCAGATAAGCCCTGTCAGGTCTCTCTCTGTGCCCTTTGTCCCCGTGGCCCTGCCCTTTTCCTTCTGATTCTTATGGTACCTGTTTGTCCTGGGACACTCTGCTCTCTGTGCCCCCTTGGGATCCCTCCCAAGCCTGACTTTTCCCAGTTTCTCTGTCCCCTGTAACACTCCCCGCCGCCCCCGCCCCGGGCAGAAAGGACAAGGTGTGCAGAGCTCCCGCAGGGTGGGGAGGGAAGCTGTCCTTTGACCAGCATCTTTCCCTCTTGCAGAGGCGAGAGGCGGTTTGAGAAGTCGGCCAGGAGGGATGGAGGTATGGAGAGTGGCGAGGGTAGTAGCCAGGCCCTGGAGGTCTTTGAGAGGCGGGGGGAGGGCTGAAATGGCTGACCGTACTAAGGGGGATGTTTCCTGGGGGAGATGGTGGGGCAGGAGGGCCTGGAGCTGGGCTCCTCTTTACCAGGAAGGTTTAGAGTAAGAGTCTTCCAGGGACCGGGGCTGAGTTCACTGACTCTGTCTTTCCCCGCCCCTAAGCACGATCCGGGTTTGAGGAGGGAGGGGCTGGCCCTCGGAAGGAACATGCCCGCTCAGATAGCGAGAACTGGCGTTCTCTCCGAGAGGAGCAAGAGGAAGAGGAAGAGGGCAGCTGGAGAATTGGGGCAGGACCCCGGCGAGATGGAGACCGCTGGCGCTCAGCCAGCCCTGGTGAGATGGGCGCCAGAGGGATGGGGTGGGCGGTGGTGGCAGGCACTTCCTGGGACGCCAGGCGGAGGGTGCGAAAAGCTCTCTGGAGTGCGGTGGGTGGGGCACCTGCAAGTGCCGCTGTCCCCGGGGGTCCTGGGGAGCAGCAGAACGTGGACATTCTGGCTTGACCGGGATACCCATTCTCCTTCTCCTCCAACTTTTCCTGTCCAGATGGTGGCCCCCGCTCTGCTGGCTGGCGGGAACATGGGGACCGGCGTCGCAAGTTTGAATTTGATTTGCGAGGGGATCGAGGAGGGTGTGGTGAAGAGGAGGGGCGGGGTGGGGGAGGCAGCTCTCACCTCCGGAGGTGCCGAGGGCCTGACGGTTTTGATGACGACAAGGATGGGCTCCCCGAGTGGTGCCTGGACGATGAGGATGAAGAAATGGGCACCTTCGATGCCTCTGGGGCCTTCTTGCCCCTCAAGGTATCTGTGAGGAGGCAAGGGGAAGGTTTCTGTTAGAGGTTGGTGGGAACCTGCCCTGATGGGGTCCTCTCACTCCTCCCATCTGTCGGCTGCCCCTCACCTCCCCATTGTGTTCCCTAACCCCATGCAGAAGAGTCCCAAGGAGCCCATTCCTGAGGAGCAGGAGCTCAACTTCCAGGGCCTGGAGGAGGAGGAGGAGGAGCCTCCAGAAGGGCTGGACCAGGAGGGGCCCGAGTCAGGTACGCCTGGGGGTGGGGCAGGGATGAAGCCTGAGGGGTCCCTCAGCTGGACACTGGCTGTCCGTCCGCCTTGCTTAGAAACTCGAGGACAGCCAGTGCTGACGGATGTGGGGAGGAACCCGGAAACAACAGGGCTGGGTCTTAAAGGCAGTGTGTCAAGTGAAAATCAAGCATCATTAAAATGACCTTTGAGAATCCCTTGAAGAATCTGTGGAAGACAGTACTACATCTCTGGTACTACATATACAGCCCTGGACAGTGACATGGTCACATGCCCAGTATCTTAGGGGCGAAAGAGTAAACGTACACCGTGGGTTTGTGCTGAACGTTAGGGGAGTTGACCAAAGTTAAGTGGGTGGGCTCAGTATCCAGAGGCCCAGGCTCTGGCCACAAATGGAGGGTTTGTGCTGAATCACTTGCAAGGCCTTCCTGCCCTCGGTTTTGCATTCTGGTAATTCCCCTTCTCTTTCAGGTGGGAAGGAGCTGACCCCTCTGCCTCCTCAGGAGGAGCAGCCCAGCGGCCCCTCCCCGCTGCCCACCTTGGGCCCGCTCTGGGGAGCGAATGGCGAAGGTGATGATGCTGGGGAGAAAGACCTGCCGGCCGCTGAAGGTACAACCAGAGAGCGGGGCCACCCTTTCCCTGAGCCAGGGGCTGGTGGGGCAAACGCTCCCCTTCCTTGTGGGAAGGAGGTGTGTGGGGGCTAGAGATAGAGCTTTCTGGACTGAGGGTGGATAGGGGACTGCCTTACCTCCTTCTCCAGACCCCGCATCCTACCTTCCTTTCTTCACTCCTTCTAGGAGACGATATGAGGGGAATGCAGCTGAGTCCTGGGGGGGCTCGCCCCCTGGCCCACCCGGAGATCTGGAAGATGATGAAGGCTTGAAGCACCTGCAGCAGGTGTGGGGGCCTAAGAAGGTTCTAGGGCTCCTCCCCAGCTGGGCACAGAGAGCCGTTCCACCTGTCCCTGCCCATGTTCCAGGCTTTTCCCTATCTGCCCGCTGTATCCAGGACGTGAGCCCCTGACCCCAGCCCCAGCCCCGTCCCTGTGTTGCTGGGATTGGGCGGTTGAGCCTTCTCTCCCTGGGCTTCCAGGAGGCGGAGAAGCTGGTGGCCTCCCTGCAGGACAGCTCTTTGGAGGAGGAGCAGTTCACGGCCGCCATGCAGGCCCAGGGCCTGCGCCACTCTGCAGCTGCCACTGCCCTCCCCCTCAGCCACGGCGCGGCTCGGAAGTGGTTCTACAAGGACCCCCAGGGAGAGATCCAAGGTGCCCATGTGGAGCTGGGGTCATGCGGGAGGGGGCACGGGGACACCCCCCTTCTCATTCCGGGCTTCTCTGGTGCACATTTCTAACTGAAATCCCCCTTCCCTTGCCCAGGCCCCTTCACAACACAGGAGATGGCGGAGTGGTTCCAGGCGGGCTATTTTTCCATGGCTCTGCTTGTGAAGCGGGGCTGTGACGAGGGCTTCCAGCCACTGGGTGAGGTGATCAAGATGTGGGGCCGTGTGCCCTTCGCCCCGGGGCCCTCACCACCCCCACTGCTGGTGAGCATACCCCCTTTGGCGTGGAGCAGGGAGGGGAGGCGGGAGCCTGATGGCCAGCAGCGGGTGGTGCAGAGCGAGACAAGGTCGGAGCCGCAGGAATGCTGTCCCTCTCCCTCAGGGAAACATGGACCAGGAGCGGCTGAAGAAGCAACAGGAGCTGGCAGCGGCGGCCTTGTACCAGCAGCTGCAGCACCAGCAGTTTCTTCAGCTGGTCAGCAGGTATGGGGGTCCTGGAAGGGACTGTCTGTGGGGCCAGGCCCTGGCCGTGTGGCCGGCCCCCCAACACCTGGGTGCGTCTCTGCAGCCGCCAGCTCCCGCAGTGTGCCCTCCGGGAAAAGGCAGCCCTGGGGGAGCTGACGCCGCCGCAGCAGCAGCAGCTCACCGCGTTCCTGCAGCAGCTCCAAGCTCTCAAACCCCCCAGGTCTGTGGGCTGGTCTTCGTCTCATCGCATCTCTGTGTGGCTGTGTGTGTGTCTGAGCCCTCAGGATGTGTACAGGGGGAGATGGGGCAGACCGTAGCTGTGTCTAGGGTGCTGAGGATCAATGCTTTGCTCCTTAGAGGTGGGGACCAGAACCTGCTCCCGACGATGAACCGGTCCTTGTCAGTGCCGGATTCGGGCCCCCTCTGGGACATACATACCTCAGCCTCATCACAGTCAGGTGTGTGGCCAGCCAGTCCCTGCCCTGGCCCTTGAGCCCTCCCTCCCTGGCCCTTCTTGAGTCCCAATGCCTCCTGCCATCTCCAGCATGCCTTCCCACCCCCCGCCCCTGCCGGGCTGGCTCCAGGTGAGCAGGAAGTACGGGGCGCTCCACCCCTCCTGCTGCTCTGGCCCAGGGGACCCAAGCTCCCTCCTGCAGCTGCCTTTGCCTCCTGCAGGCGGTGAGGCCAGTCTTTGGGACATACCAATTAACTCTTCGACTCAGGGTCCAATTCTAGAACAACTCCAGCTGCAACATAAAGTGAGTAGGCGTCCTTGGGCATCAAGGGCATGACTGAGGCAGGGAAGGCCAGGTGCCCCAGGTCTGACGTCTGGTCTCGTTGGCCCTGCCAGTTCCAAGAGCGCAGAGAAGTGGAGCTCAGGGCGAAGCGGGAGGAGGAAGAGCGCAAGCGCCGCGAGGAGAAGCGCCGCCAGCAGCAGCAGGAGGAGCAGAAGCGGCGGCAGGAGGAAGAGGAGTTGTTTCGGCGCAAGCAGGTGGGGGTCCCACCAGCCCTTGGCCAGCCAGCCTGAGCCTGGGGCCCGGCCGCGCACCCTCACTGCATCCCTCCCGTCCAGGTGCGGCAGCAGGAGCTTCTCCTGAAGTTGCTGCAGCAGCAGCAGGCAGTGGCCACTGTGCCCGTGCCCCCTGCGCCCAGCTCCCCGCCCCCACTGTGGGCTGGCCTGGCCAAGCAGGGGCTCTCCATGAAGACGCTGCTCGAGCTGCAGCTGGAGGGCGAGCGGCAGCTGCATAAGCAGCCGCCGCCTCGGGAGCCATCGCGGGCCCAGGCCCCCAACCACCGTGTGGTGAGCAGGCTGGGCCCTTCCCTGGTTGACTGGCACCTTTCGGGCCCTCGGGAACCCCTTCCATTCAGCTCCCAGGTGACCCCGGGGTGGGGCGTCGCTGAGCCCAAAGCTTCCAGCCGAGTGCTAGCCTGTGTCTGGCTCTGAAGGATCTCTTTTGTCTGGGGCCCTCACCTTGCTCCCCCCATCCCACCTAAACCAGCCTCCCTACTTAGCTCTCTTGAGTGTGTGTGTCCCTGCTTGGGCCACCCTGACTTCCTGCCGTCTGTAGCAGCTTGGGGGCCTGGGCGCTGCCCCCCTGAACCAGTGGGTATCTGAGGCTGGGCCGCTGTGGGGCGGGCCCGACAAGAGCGGGGGCAGCAGCGGTGGCCTGGGGCTCTGGGAGGACACCCTCAAGAGCAGCGGGAGCTTGGCCCGCAGCCTGGGCCTGAAGAACAGCCGGAGCAGCCCCTCTCTCAGGTACCCACCAGGGCCTGCAGGGTCTGGGCGAGGGCCAGGGCTGGAAGGATGTGGAACACCTGCGCTGATTTCTTGTCTCTGATTCACCCTGTCCCGCTCAGTGACTCGTACAGCCACCTGTCAGGTCGGCCTGTGCGCAAAAAGACAGAGGAGGAAGAGAAGCTGCTGAAGCTGCTGCAGGGCATCCCCAGGCCCCAGGATGGCTTCACCCAGTGGTGTGAGCAGATGCTGCACACGCTGAGCACCACGGGCAGCCTGGACGGTATAGGCGGCAGACCCTGGGAGGCTGGGCCGGGCCGGGCTGCATCAAGTGGACCCTGACACCACCCCTATCCTGTCCTTTAGTGCCCATGGCTGTAGCGATCCTCAAGGAGGTGGAATCCCCCTACGATGTCCACGATTATATCCGTTCCTGCCTGGGGGACACGCTGGAAGCCAAAGAATTTGCCAAACAATTCCTGGAGCGGAGGGCCAAGCAGAAAGCCAGCCAACAACGGCAGCAGCAGCAGGTGAGGTTTCCCCGAGCCCCGGCTGGGCGGGGGGTGTCCTCCTGGCTTGCCCTCCTGGCTCACCCTCCATCTCTGGTGCCTTGCAGGAGGCTTGGCTGAGCAGCAGCTCCCTGCAGACGGCCTTTCAGACCAACCACAGCACCAAACTTGGCCCTGGGGAGGGCAGCAAGGCCAAGAGGCGGGCACTCATGCTGCACTCAGACCCCAGCATCCTGGGTAAGTAGGGGCTGGGGCCAGGAAGGAGGCTCTCCCTGAGCATGGGGCAGGAGCCTGGGTGAGTGGTCACACCCAGCTTCTCCCCGGCTTCAGGGTACTCCCTGCACGGCCCTTCTGGTGAGATCGAGAGCGTGGATGACTACTGACCAGCCCGTCCCACCAGCCCCCGGGCTGTAGGCCAGGGCAGCAGCAGCAGCTTGGACCCTCCGGTCCCCAGCCTGCAGGCTCCCCGCAAGGAGCAGAGGAGGAAGCAGGGGCAGGGTCCCCAGCACTTGTTACAAACCACACGATGCACCTTAACTCACCCACCACGAGGCACTTTACAGATTGGGGGGAAGGGGTTTTTTCCTTTTTTTAAAAATTTTAAACAGCATTGAAGAAAACGTTAGGAGAGACAAGAAAAATTGTTAAAAGCTAGACTCTAAGCACCCCTTCCCCCTCTGGGGATAGTGGGGGTGACAATGGAAGGTCCACAGAGGTTCCTTTTTTTTTTTTTAAAGAAAAAAAACAATGAAAAAAAAAGGTTAGGAGACTGAAAGAAAAAACACACTGTTATTTTGGGGCAGTGGGGACCTGGGCCCCACGGACCTGTCCTGCCTGGCCCCCGAGGCTGCACTTACCCTCCCTGCCCCGCACGGTGGGCCATTGGGGTAACTGGAAGCTGGGGTGCCAGCAGTTTGCACAGCGAGGCCCCCTCAGCCCCGCCGGCCGGACCAGCTGTGAACGGCTCCCTTGTTGCTGTGACTGTGGCAGAGGTGTCCGCCAGGGGGGGGCCAAAGTAGCCCCTGGGCTTTGCTGCTTTGGGGGCAAGTTGCACAAATGGGCCGGCCGCCTCAGACCCCCGGGCTGCTGGCCTGTGCTGGCCGCCAGGCTAGACGGGAGAGGGCCGGTAGGTGCCAACCTCCTTTGGCTGTCCGGGCGGCCGGACTTCCACTCTGGCCCTGGTGGGGCTTCCCCCACCGCTGCCATTTCGGGGGATGGCCAGGTGTGAAGCTGAAAGCCCCAGCTCCCTGCCTTGCCACATGAATGTATTCTTTGGGCCGCAAGCCCCTGCTGTGCCCCCTGCCTCAACCCTGAGCGAGGCGGAGGTGGAGCAGTTCCTTCAGGA
Source organism: Equus przewalskii (assembly GCF_037783145.1). Classification (NCBI taxonomy): domain Eukaryota; kingdom Metazoa; phylum Chordata; class Mammalia; order Perissodactyla; family Equidae; genus Equus; species Equus przewalskii. The sequence goes on along the minus strand of NC_091842.1, from coordinate 8,693,010 downwards.
GCTGGAGAGAGAGGCACCACTTGACTGTTGTTTCTCCTGTGAAGGGGCAAGAGGAGGGGCCTGGGAGGCCAAGGGAGTGGGCAGCTCAGCTTCGGGTTGCGGTGCGGGGGCTGGTAGAAGGGAGCCCCACCTGCGGCCAGCTGTGTGGGATGTGGACCACGCAGCTCTGCCCTGACCCCTCCATTGACCAAATGGGAGAGGAGCAAGCGGCCTCTCCCCTCCCTGCTCCCCAATGCGTTTTTAATGTTGGCTAAGGTGGGGGCTTAAGACTAGAAGTGTCTGTCTCTCCCGCGTCAGGGGGAGGCGGCCCTTCTGTTACTGCTCACCGACTTCTTATTCCCAAACCTACCTGGGTTTGTCTCCATTCGTTTTTTTTTTTTTTTTTTTTTTTTTTAACAGTTCTCTTTTGGGTTTCTCATCTAACTTCTCCCATCGACCTCATTGCTCAGAGCGCAGTATTAGGGCAAGATTCTGCCACTGCCTCCCCTCCATGAATGTATTTATCCTTCCTGCCCTGGGGAAGTGGGGAGTGGCCCCAGTTTTCTTTCCCCATCCATCCCCAGAGAGGCGACTTTTTTTTTCTTTTTTTTTTTTTTGGCACCAAAGTGGCAACTGGGTCAGTGTTGGGGGATAAAGCTGGCCTCGGGGGTGGAGGGGCCCCCTCCACCTGCTTCTCCCTGGTTTCAACAGTGTTAGCGTCCGTGAGAAGACAATATTCTCTCTAAAGCAATAAGGGGGTGATGGGCCAGGGGGAAATGTCTTGCTGCTGCTGGCCCCCCAGCTCCCCCTTTCCTCACGCCAGTCTCTGGTGGCGTTGGAGGTGTGGGGGGAGGACTGTTGTGACTGAATGTAACTGCCCCCACCCCTGCTGCAGCCAATGCAGGGGGCGGGGGATGACACTCTGCCCTGTCTCTTCCTTCCCCTTCCCCCCAGCTAAAGAGACTTTGAACTTAGGGGGCCCTTGAGCCTGGAGAGGCCTTAACCCTGTGAGGAAGTGTAGGGGGAGCCCTCTCCCACCCCCATCCCCTTCTGAGAGTGGTCAATGTTTACAAGTCCCTGAGCCCCCCAGCCCAGGGACTCAGCCCCATTGCTGTCCTTCCCCAGCCCGTCTTCCTGGGCCCTGGCTGCTCTCCCACCCTTCCCAGGGTTGGGGTGGGTGCAGGGGCCATTCCCATGCCCTTGTCTGCCTTGTACCTGCAATCCCCCCCACTCCCCGTGTGACTCCCCTCTCTTCTACCTGCCCCTGTAAATACCCCCCAATAAAACTTGGTGTGTGTTCTCCCTTCCTGTCTCTGTTTTTCTCGGGGGGAAGGGGGCCTTAAGGATGAGAGGCTCTGCTCAGAGTTGGAAACTGAAAGAGCTGTGGGCAGGGGGTGGCTACAGCCTGACCAGCCAGCCTGACCCAAAGAACCCGGCCAGACTAGGGGGTTGGAGGGCTGGGCGTGTGTAGGGACACCTATGACCCTGCTGGGCAGAGAAGGTCCTCCTGCCTGTGACTTCTGCTTTGGTGTGAGGAAGAGTAGGGTCTCCTCTCTGGCCCGGTACTTGGTGGGCCCTTCCCCCCCCCCGTCTGCCCTGAGGGACAGAGACCTGGAATGAGGAAGATACAAGCAAGGGTAGAGACCAGGTACAGAGTTGGAATTGGTTCCTTTATGGAAAAACTGAAAATATAATAAAAATTAAAATAAAACCAGTTTTAAAAAAGCCAGCCCCTGGAGTTTCCACCTCCTGCCTCTGGCCCTCCAGAGGGATGAGGCCCCGACCCCAGGGCAGCAAAAGGACGAGGGCTTTTTGCCCCTCCACTTCCCCCGTTCTATCCCCATCTTTATCTCCACAGTGGGGGCCCCGGGAGGAACCAAACCTGGGTAGGGGAGCAGGGACCCAAGGCCCCGTGGCCCGGGGAGGGAGACTCGGCGTGCACCCAGCCCCAGAGCTCCCGGCCTGTAGTGTGGGCGTGGGCAGGGCCCCTCCTGGCCTGGGCCCAGTTGGGGTCGGGGCTGTTAGTTCCAGATCTTGAGGAAGGAGTCCCAGGAGCCTGTGGCCACAGCCATGCCATCGTCAGTGACCCCGAGGCAGCTCACGCGGTTGTCGTGGCCAGCGAGGACACCTGTAGGGGGTGGGCATCAGAACTCCCCGGGGCCTGGGTTCCCGGTCCCCGCCCTCCCCCCGCGGCACTCAGCGCTCACCAGCACGGTCACCCTTCATGGCATCCCAGATGTTGCAGTTGAAGTCATCGTAGCCAGCGAGCAGCAGCCGGCCGCTGCGCGAGAAGGCAACAGAGGTGATGCCACAGATGATGTTGTCGTGGGAATACATAAGGAGCTCCTGGTCGGCCCGCAGGTCAAAGAGGCGGCAGGTGGCGTCGTCAGAACCCGTGGTGAAGGCATAGCCATTGGGGAAGAACTGCAGGACGCAGGACCGGAGTGGGATGAGGGCACGGCGTAGGGCCACGGGCTGTGAAAAGACAGCCAGCCCAGCTCGCCCCAGAACTTACAGCCACGGCATTGATGTCGGACTCGTGGCCAATGAAGGTCTGTCGGCACATGGAATCCCGTACGTCCCACAGCTTGATGGAGGCGTCGCAGGCACCTGACACAAAGGTGCGGCCATCGGGGGCCAGTGACAGGGACATCACATCGCCACTGTGTCCAGCAAAACCCACCGTCTGCTGGCCTGTTTCAATGTCCCACAGAGCACTGGAGAGGTGATAGGAAGAAGGAAGGGATCAGAATGGGGGGCAGGACTGATCAGTGCCTCCCTGCCCCTCTGCCCTGTGAGCACAGCACTGATAGAGCCTTGGGGGAAGGGGCACTGGGAGCCACTGGGTCACAGAAGCCTGCTCTTGTCCCAGGTCGGGTGGGGGCCCCTTCCCCCTCCTTCCCACCACAGGAGAGGGAAGCTAAGGCATTCAGAGTGAGGGCTCCGTCCTGCCTGCTCAGGGTGTACACTATGCACTGAGAGCACTGAGGTAGCGGCCCCCCGGCAGGAAGCGTGAACGAGCCCCAACTGCCTAGCCCTGGCAGGGCCTCACCAGGTGGTGTCCCCAGAGCTGGTGATGATTTGGTTGTCATCCAGGAAGCGGCAGCACGACAGGTACCCTGGGGAAAGGGGCTGGTCAGCCGGATCTCTAAGGCAGGGTAGCGCAGCCCCTCCCCCTGCAACAGTGCCTGTGCCCTGCCAGGCCTCTCTCACCAGTGTGGCCAGGCAGCTCCCGGCTGACCCTGACATTGCCCTCACGGGTCTTGAGGCTGTAGATGGAGCAGATGTTGTCCAACCCCCCACAGGCCACGAAGTTCCCTGAGGGCGCGTAGGCACAGGTCATGACCCAGGAGGAGCGCAGTGGGATGGCATGGACCTAGGGAGGAGGGGCGACGCCCAGGGTCAGAGCCAGCCAGGGCCTGCAACCCAGCCCAAGCTGGCCTCAGGCACCACCTCTACCTTGTTGGTGGTGTAGCTGTCCCAGATGATGAGCTTCCCGTCCTGGGAGGCGCTGACCAGCAGCCTGTTGGAGAGTGGCAGGGGAGATAAGGAGGGGTCAGAACCTGAAAGCCCTTCAGGAGACAGGTCACCCTCTCCTCCCCTCCCATCTGGTAGGAGGCCCCTCTGAGAACTCCCAGCAGCAGCCCCGAAGTTCCCGTCAGTCTGGTCCTGTTTCCTATCCCCTGGGGATGTCTGGGAGTCCCGGTCTTCCTAAACTCGGCAACATGGGGATCCTGTTCACCCCACCAGATCTGAAAGGCTGCCCCCTACCCCTGCCCACTCCGCCTGCTATAACCTCAGCCCCAGGCAAAACAAAAGCTCAGCTCACAGCCCCAACCACATACGTACCTTGAGTCTGTCCCCCAGTGCATGGCATAGATTTTTGCCAGGTGCCCACGGAGGGTCCTCCGTGTCCTCATCTGGATCCTCCCCACTGGGTCCAGCCCAGCTGTGATCTGGAGATGGCAGCAGAGCGGGCTCAGGGAGGTTCAGACCACAGGGGCCTCCCAGGAATATACCTGCTCAAACCCTTGCTCCTTCCCCAAAGCCCCAGTGCTGCCCTGGGTTATTCTCACCTGGGTCAGCGTTGAATCCCCACATGCTTTTCGGGCATCCTATGACATGGCAGAACCAGTCAGAGTGAGGCAGGAGAGAAGATGGGAGGGGGCCAAGAGGATGGGAAACAGGAGACAGGCGAGTGGAGAGGATGAGACAGTGAGAGATTAGGGTACCCGCACCCACCAAAACCCTCCGCCCAGCCTTACACACAAGCCACCTGGCCCTACCCACTCAGCCTCCCCAGCCCGCCGGCCAAGCCCTCACCCGGATCTGGTTCCGGAGCTGCTCAGCCTCCTGTCTCAGTTGCTCCAGCTCACTCATGGCGCCGGGCCCGTGGGGCGGGGTTGGGGGCGGCTGGGGGCCGCGGGACGGGGGCTGGGGGAGGCAGCTCCTCGCCGCTGGCCCGAGGCCTGGGGGATGCAGGGCTGACGTCAGGCCCAAGGCCGCGGGGGAAGAAGTGGGGAAAGGCGGGGTGGAAGCGCGGCCCGGAAGGGGTGAGCACCGGTCCAAGGGGGGAGGGGGCGGCAGAGGTGGCCGCGGCCCGGGGGCAGAGCCGGGGTCGCTGGCACAGGCGGGATGTTGCCGAGGAATAGCTGACTTCCCCAATCTTCCTCCCGCCCCCCGGAAACGGAGCGGGAAGTGCAAGAGGAAGCGCAGGGGAAACCCCTCCCTCGGACAGCAGCCCGGGCGGGACACTCGCGGCAGGAACTGGGGGTGGGGGGGGGGCGGGGAGAGTCCCTTCGAAAACAGACCTGGCGTCCGCCCGGCCCGCACCGGCACCGCCCTCCTAGCGCCTAATTTTAAAAGGGGCGGTGCCTCTTTAAATTCACCCCCACACGCCGCACACCCTCCACACACACCCCCGGCTTCGACTGGGGCGGGGGGAGACCAGAGGGGGAAGCTGGGCTGTTCGTGGGGTTGCCTAGGCAACCGTCACCCGGACTGAGAGCACCTCATTGGTGAAGTGCCCCCACCCTAGCCCAGTTGCCAAGGCAACCGCATCCACGGCAGAGACCTGTAGGGTGGGTGACCCCACCCCCGGCCCCATCGCCCCCGCCCGACCCAGCCTCCCGCCCCTCCCCAGAACCGGCCAGGGTGGCTGTTTACAGGATTTGGGAAAAGCCGATTGGGCACTAATAGGTTCGGGACGGCTCACCCCGGATAATCCCCGGGCCGGCTGCGTCCCATTAGCCGCCCGCGGCGGGTGGCGGCGAGGGTGGCGGGGAAGGCAGCCCCGAGCCGCTGCTCCCTCCAGCGCCGAGCCCGCCCGCCCCGGCGCGCCCGCAGAAAGCCCGTGGGAGCGGCTCTCGAGTAATTAGGGCTGCAAGGAGAGGTCCCCGGCACCGAGGAGCGGAGCTGCTCTCTCCCAGGCGCCGGCGGGCGGCCCCAGGCGGCCCGGCCCCTGCGCCCTCGGCACCCCAGGAGCCCAGCCCGCGGCTCCGCGCCGGGGCCCCAGGGGCCGGGCTGGCTGCGCTCCAGGGCCCCGAGTCCTGCCCCCGCTTGGGACACCTGTGTGATCCGGCCGTGCACACTGCACTCTGCCGACCCAGCGTCCCCCACCCTGCTCCCACTTCCCCCAGGCCTTGGGCGTTCCTCTTCCCCACTGACATTTCCCCTCTGTCAGTTCAGCTTTCTACGCCAGCACCAGGGATGCCCCCCCAAAAGACGGGAGGCAGAGCCCCCCACGCCACCTCCCGAGCGCCGGACAAAGCCCCTTCCTTCCAGCTGCCGGCAGCCTAGGCCGGGCGGCAACGCCAGAGGCCAGGGGCAGAAGGAAGCAGGCCAGGAGGAAGCCGCTGGGGGCGGGGGCGACGCTCCCAGCCCTCAGTCCCCATCACCCTTCAGGGCCCCCTCAGGGGCCCCCGGGTTCTGGGCATACAGCGGCTGGGGCCCCAAGAAGAACTGGGGGTGCCACCGCCTCCGCAGGTCCGGCGGGGCGAAGGGGAGGGGACAGGGAGGGTCCCCGGATCTGGCAGCTGGAAGGCGCGGGCCGGTGCCGCGCTGCGATCGCAGTGGGCCTGGCCCTCCGGCCCCCTCGACCTCCATTTTGCCCAAAAGAAAGCTAGGCGGGGGGCGGGGGCGCCGGGGAGCTGGGCTTGAGGTTACGACTTGTAAAGGAAATAGGGGGTCGAGGTCTCCGGTCTAGGAGAGTGGGGCCAGAAAACACGGGCAGAACCCAAATCGAGGGTGGAGCCGAAGGGAAGGGTGGCCTCGCGGCCTTGCTGCCTCTCTGAGGATTCTGGAGTTTTGCAAGGCGAATGCCGGCGGGGGTGCGAAATGGGAGGACACGAGGGGTGCTACCCAGGGGCAGGAGGGAGGGGGGGAAGGGGGCGGGCCGGGGCCTAGAGAAAGCCCCGAATTTAGCCCCCCAACTTCCCAGGGAGCAAGAGGCAGGAGGGGCTGGGCTGCGGTCTGGGGTCAGGCAAAATGCCCCAATGGTGCAGGGAGTGGGTGCATTGAGGGCGAGGGTCCCCCAGTTCCCCTTCCGGGTTTGGAAGCGACGGGGCCAGAGGAAGGGAGGGGAGGTCTGGGGAGTTACGTCCGCTCCCAAGAGGCCAGACCGAAGAGACAGAAGGCAGAGAGGCTCCCCCGACGGGAATTTGGGGCTGGGGGGATGAGAACTCCTTTTGTCAGCGGAGGTACCTGTGGCGGTGGGACTCTGCGAAGGGTCGCTGGAGGAGCGTGGAAGGTCCTGTCTTCCTCCGCGGCGGAGGCGGCAGCGGCGGCAGCGGCGGCGACGCGGATGGATTTCCTCAGTCACCCCAACTCAACCGTCCAGCGCCGCTCTCCCCAGAGCGGAGGGATCCCGCCCGCCAGTGACGCGGCCGTCGCCGCCGCGCCCAGGGCCCGGCTGGGCGAGACCAATTACTGAGTGGGGGGAGGCCGGAAGGGAAAATACCACTTAAGGGGCAAAGTTTGACTCTGTCGCGACAAAGAATTACTCCACACTATTTCGACACAAAACGGACCAAAATAAATGCTTTGCTTCCCTAAAAGGGGCAAGACATCCCCCCTGGGACTGGCAGAGGTGGTACCGGCATAAGGGAGGGCGAAACCGCTCGCTGGTCACGTGACCTACCCTCCCGGATTGGGCGGCTCCAGACAGGGAAGGGGAGCTCGACGCCCCAGTTCTCGGTTTGGCCACGCCCCCCGCCCTGGTGAGACCACGCCCCCCACAGGGGGCGGATCTAGAGAGATCCCGACCGGCCCGCGCCCCGAAGGCTGCCCAGGGAAAGAGCAGTGAGCAGGAATGAGTGGGGCACATTCCTGAGCTCCTACTTATTTAATTCTCATGGCAGTGCTATGAAGTACTGGCATTTCCCCCGCTTTATAGTAGTGGAAACAGATTCAGGGTCGCAGAGTTGAGATAGGAACCAAGGCAGCTTTAGCGACTTTACTGTGCAATGATATCAATACTAGCTTCTTGATGAACTCCCTGTGGACCATCCCTGGGAAGGGGTGAGAAGGTAAGTTTAGCCTCAGTTTCCACATCTGTAAAATGAGAGTGTTGACAGCTACATGCCCTGCGATACACCTTGGATGAGGTGCGATGAGATCCCCACGGAGTGTGAAAATGCTTTGGAAAGTTCGTCAGTGAATAGTCTTCCTTGAGTCCTCCTGCAATTTAAAAGCAAAACTATCAAAATAGACACTTTTCATTTAGTCTCTGCTGAAGGCATTACAAATAGTTTTCAAAGCACGATTTTTAAAGGAAATAAGAAAGCCCCCTTTGCAGTCATGCACAAATTCCATTTGTGTGCACTTACCAATTCAATGATATACTAGCAGTAGACAATATATGCCTGTTAGACAGAATTTGGAAGGAACCTGATAGATAATTTGCTTCAATTTCCTCTCAATCTACAGATAGGCAAAGTGACTTCCCTAAAATTACTTAAAAACTAGCAGCCTAGGACTAGAACCCAATTTTGTTAATCTCTGTGGGGCATCTGACACTGCTTCCTCTCACTTTGGTTTCAGTGCTAATATACTTCCTTGTTTTAACTCATTCAGCAAATATTTATTGAGTCCCAGTGATGTATCTGGCGCTGTCCTAGGCACTGAGGATACAAACGTGAACACGTGCACCCTCTGCCCACCGGGAGGTTACGCTCTGCAGAGGAGACAGATGGTAAGTGATCGCTAAAATGACAATTAGCGCTGGTGGCTTGGAAGTGCCATTTACTGAGAGCAGAACATTTGGGAGGGGACACATTTAGGGAGGCAAATCAAGAGTTTTAGGTTGGACGTGTTAGGTTTGAGGTGCCTAGGAGAGGTGCAAGGAAGAATGTCCGGTAGGTGGCTGTTGGAGCAGGGCTGGGGCTCAGCAGAAGAGTCTGAGTTGGAATAGAGCCTTGGGAAGGTGTGGCATTTTAGAGCCGATGAAGTCATAAAGAGGTTCAGGGAAAAGACAAGATGGCCTAATACCAAGCCCTGTGGAACTCCAACATTAGAGGTCAGGCAGAGGAGAACAAGCTGCCAAAGGAGAAGCAGAGAGCTAAGAAAAAAGTCAGGAGAATGTGGAGTTCTGGAACCCAAAAGGAAAGAGGCTTCCAAGAAGGGAATGGGCAACTGTGTTGAGTGAGTGCTGCAGAGATGAAGCAAGACTGGCCTGGGAAGTGCCCACAGGATTGGAAAACGTGGAGGCCCCTGGTGGATGCTCTGCTTGCAGTGGGCTGCAGGTGAGTGGGAAATGAGGCAGTGGAGACAACCGGAGTGGCCAAGGCTTTGGGAATCTTGGCTTGGAGGGGGTATAGAAAGTGGGGCAGCAGTGGGAGGAGAATGTAGCGTCAAGATGTTTGTGTTTTGATGGGAGCTACTGGAGCTTTTTTAGATGCTAATGGGAAGGACAGCAGGGAGAGAGAGGTGAAGGATGCAGACAAGGAGGAAATGACCAATAGATGGCCAGTTTCTCTGAGGAGGCAAAATCCCTGGGGCACATGTGGAGAAGCTGGCTCGGACAGGTCATGGGACACTTCCCCCTTCCTCTGACTGTTCTTTCTCAGGCTTCTCCTTGGCCTTCTCCTCCTCCTCAGGGCACTCTGTAAACGTTGTTTTTCCCAGGATCCCAACTTCAGCCTCCTCTTCTCACTCTCCATGTTATTCACTGGTGACGTCATCCATTGCTGTGACTTTACCCCTTAGTTGCTGTAACTCTCAAATCTCTATCTCTAGCCCACGTGTCTCTCCGCATGTGCAGACTTGGTGATTGTCCAGCTGCAGGCTGAAGATCTCCATCTGGATGCTCACGGACGGTGGTGTGTTGGAGTCAGCTCGTGCCAGCTCAGACCAGCTCACAAGAGCCCATTGTATACCTCTCTTCCCAACTCCTTGTTCAGTGAGGTCACGTTGATAGTAGTAACTTGTCATTGTCATGGTGAGAGTGTTCATACCATGGAAATCGGCAAATACTTCAGATCGGGGCTCCATCTCCTCAAAGAGTTGTTGTTAAAACATTTACTGAACACCGCTGTTCACAGATGTCTTACACTCAACATATTCGAAACTAAATTAATCCTTTTCCACCTCACCCCACCCTGCCCAACCCTACCCCTTCTCTGAATCTCTTGGCCCAGTTAACAGCATCCACCATCCAGCCAGGAGCTTCTCACTCCCTCATTCCCCATATCCAAAGGATAGTCACTAGTTAGGGTATAGTTAAAACTGCTATAACAAAGAGTCCCAAAAATTCAGTGGCTTAACTGACAACCCCAAAATACATTCTCCAGGACTGCGGGGGCATCTCTGCCAACCTCAACATGTGAGTTCCATCTCTGTGTCCAGTGTGGCCCAGGCAGCTCCCACTGTTGTGTCTGAATCTCATCTATTGGGAAGGGGAGAGGGGTGGGGTGGAAGCACAACTCCTTTTCTGTTTAAGGACACCACTAACTTCTGCTCAGAAGTTGGCCAGATGCAAGGAAGGCTGGGAAAAGTAGTCTGTAGCCATATACCCAGCTAAAACGTTTTTCATAAAGAAAGATGGAAGATGGCTATTAATGTAAGGCTAGCGGTCTATGTCATCGGTGGACACATCTTGTCAGTGCCACCTCTCAAATTTTGCTTCATTCCATCACTTCCACTGCATGCCGAGCGCTGTTTCCTGGCCTCTAGGATAGTCCCTCTCTAATCAACCTACCAAATAGCTGCCGGAGATATCTTTCTAAAATGCAAATTGGATCATATAACTTTGTTTTTAAAAGCCATGCAGTAGTTCCCTATTGATTCCAAGAGAAGGGCCAAACTTCTTTGCATGATGCATGGGCTGGGTCTTGTCAGAATGCCTCCCACCCCCACTCCAGCTCAACTGCCTTGTCAGCCAGGAGAATTCAGGTCATTTTCTCAGGCTGAGTTTCCATATTGCCTGCCTGACCACACTGTTGCCGCCCCACTGCAATGCTGGCTCCATTCCCACTGCAGCCTCTACTGGACTATTCATTTCTGGCCACTTGCCACCTGCACTAGGGGCTTCCTGTGAAGCCAAGGCACTTGGTTTTTCTGGCATAGGGCTGGATAAGAGCTCACCCAGCAATGAACAGACCCTCACGAGCTGCCCAATCATTTCCAAGGTGTGGAGCCTGAGGGTCCTGACTTACCACTTTCAATGTCATTACCAGGTGCTCAGCCAACTGACTGTGGGCCTGGAATGTGGGAACCTCCAGATGCCTTTATTGAGTTAGTCGTTTGATCATCTACCTTCCAGGAGAGACGTTAAACTCTGTGAAACTCACGGGAAGCTATATGGGCCAGGCTAGTCCCAGTGCCTATCGGGTACTTAGAGAGCATCTATGAAACGAATAGAAGCAGGGCAACATTTCCCCCAGATCGATACTTTTTGCATGCCCCAGTTCAAATCTCAGCTCTATCACCTAGCAGCTGAGTGACCTTGGGCAAATCACTGAACCTCTCCATGCCTTTGTTTCCCCTGCAAGATGGGGATAGTGATCGAGTCATTATGAGGACTAAATGACTTAGTATTTGTAAAACATTTATAACAGTGCCTGGCAGAGTAGATGCTTGTGTTTGCTAAATAAAAATAGAGTTCAGGCGTGAACAGGTTGGTCTTTGACTACTTTTCCAGTCTCATCTCCCCCTGACACTGCTCTCTGCCACCAGCTCATAGCCAACTCTCCTTCTAGACTGAGCTCCTAACTATTTCAACATATGCCAGAAACATTCATGTCTCTGGGCCTTTGCACATGCTGTTTTCTGTGTGGAAGACCTTCCCCACCTTGTTCACCAGTGAACCCCTATTCATCCTTCACAGTTCAGTTCAAACTTTACTTCTGGCAGCCTCCCTGGACTCTCAGAGACAGGTAGCCCCTTCTTCCCCTGGGCCTCCATTTCACCCCACTTTCATGCATGTCTGAGCTCCTCACTGCACCAAAACTCCTTGAAAGCAGGGCTATCTCTTATACACCTCAGTATTCCTATGCCTCTTGGAAGGCCTGGCACGCCGTGGGCATAAAAGATGTTTGTTGAATCAATGAATGACGAATGAAATATATTTATAACCTTCACTTTAGCCACTTCCGTAATACAATAGAATATCGTGTCAGATCCCATGACAAGTGAAAATGCACCACAGTTGACCAGGAGGTGCTGTAATTAGCCGACTGTCGCTGTTCCACCAGCTAGGAGAGGAAAATTCACTTCCCATTACCAAGTAGACTACAGATTTCCAACTTATGCATAAAAATATGAAAGCCTCAAAAACTCCCCAGGGACATTCTTAGGACTCAGTGTTTACCGAGTAGTCCTGCGTGCCCAGCTCTTAGCCAGGGACTTGACTGTGGCATCAGACTGAGTCCTCATCCCTATACATGGGGACCGTGATGCTTGGAGAGGAAGACAGAGGTATTGTGAAACAAGGTCATCTCTCAACTGGCTGAGAAGAGGTGTGAGTTCTAGTCCTGGCTCTGCCCCAGTGGGCTGTGTGACCCAAGTGCCTCCATCTGGGGAAAACCCTGTAAAATCCAGGGTTTGGATCCATGATCAGTAAGGTTTCTCCCAACTGGGGCAGTTTCTGAATCTGAGAGGCTGAGTGGGGTGGGGGAGGGATGTAGTAGTGGGAATTGACAAGATGAACTTACAGGGGAAGGGAAGCAACTCATTAAATGTCAACAAAAGAAGAGTTGCAGGCCGTGAATAGAATCACTTTCCCCTCCTCCAGTGTTCACTTAACCCTCACCTCCCATTTAGAAAGGTGAATAAATACAGGCGCCAGAGGTTTAGGGGCTCATCCAGTTCATCCAGGCCTCAATTTATAGAGAGGTCAATGACTGACCTAGGGTCACTCAGGAATATTTCAGTTTCCCAGCTCCTGAGTCAGCGCTCCCCACTACAGCTCACCCCTTCCCCTGCAGCCTGGACTCCTCCAGTCTGGGGAGCCAGGCAGGACTCTGAACCAATCCTGTGCATGTGAAATGCCACCATTGCCAGTGGGTAACCAATGAGCCAGCTCAAACCTTCTGTCCTTTGGCTGGGGATGGGTGGAGTCCCTTCCAGAGTGGGCATCTGGTGAGCAGAGACCCTTCAGGGGCATGCAGCTATCACACAGTACCCTCTTCTTCTGCCGTCTCTGGTCTTAATGTTCCCTCTACCCCCAAGCAAGTAGGTAGGAGAGCCCTTAACACATGTATTCACATGTACCTACATGCATACATACATATGCACATGCACACATATATCGACACACATAAACACACACACACAGGCACACACCTACACAGCCTCACATAAGAGTCTCACAGCTAAGCAAGGCTGTCAGAGCTGCTCCTTCGCCTTTGCTGTCAAAACTGCTGTGGAGGTGGCATCATGCCAGGCGCCTAGGAGAACCGAAGAGCCAACTAGTGGAAAATGTACTTGCTTGATAAATGCCTCCTGAGGAGAGCAGAGGAAGAGAGAGGGCAGGGGAAAGGAAGCTACAGCTGGGCTAGCTGAGCGCCCATGTGTGAATGTGTGTACACGTGTGTATGTATAAGGCCCAGGCACCAGGGGACCAGTGGCCCTCAGAAAGACAAGGGTGGACCAGCTCCAGTGGCATAGTGGTTAAGTTCCGTGTGCTCCACTTCAGCAGCCCTGTTTGGGGGCATGGACCTACACCTGGACCTACACCACTCATCAGCCAAGCTGTGGTAGCAACCCACATATAAAGTGGAGGAAGATTGGCACAGATGTTAGCTCAGGGCTAATCTTCCTCAAGCAAAAAAAGAGGAAGATTGGCAACAGATGTTAGCTCAGGGCTAATCTTCCTCAAGCAAAAAAAGAGGAAGATTGGCAACAGATGTTAGCTCAGGGCTAATCTTCCTCAAGCAAAAAAAGAGGAAGATTGGCAACAGATGTTAGCTCAGGGCTAATCTTCCTCAGCAAAAAAAAAAAGGACAAGGGTGGAATGAAACAGGGGAAGATGGAGACTCACCTCCTCCTTCATCCCTCCTCTTTCCTTCTTCCTTTCCCTCCCTCTCCCGGTGATTTCATTCAGGCCTGAGTATGGCAAACCTTGCTCAGGACCCTGAGAATGGAGGACTCTGCAGGACGATGGCGCCCCACCCTCGACCTCATTTAAAAAAGCAAGGGAGCAGAGGCCCCATCAGTCACCCTGCGGAGTCCTGGTCTCTGGATGGACAAGGTCTCCATCTCTTTCGTTTGTCTGCTCTCTACCCGCCTATCCCTAAGGGCCAGTCTGGATGTCCTTGCCATCCTCCGCCTAATCCCCTCCTGGCTGCCTAACATTGAGGCGTCTACGCCTTTAAAGCAGCGGCCCCAGGCCGGGTTATTGTCTCGCCTCGCAGCCAATCAGCGGCGCCGTTGGGGGCGGGGGATCCGGCCTCCCGATTGGCCGCCCCGCGCCCCGCCCCGCCCGCAATCCCGGGAGCTGTCCGGCCGCCTCGGTGCTGATCCCGCCGCCGCCCACGGGCCGCGAGCAGCGCTGAGGGCACTATGAGCGGGGGCGTCTACGGCGGAGGTGAGTGAGCCTCCGGCTTCAGGCTCCCCAGCCTGGCGCGGCCTCGCCCGCAGCCCTGCGCCCCGAACCCGTGCGACCCAGGCTCTGGGCACCCCGGGGCCTGTCACCTTGGCGCTCGAGGGGGTCCAGCCCGGGATTTGGGTCCTGCGCCACTCCTACCTTCAACCCTCCCGGGACGCTCGCGCGCACCGGGCCCAACCTGTCCACCATTCAACCTACTTCCTCCCAGTCCCCGGCTCCTTCCTTCCCAGCAAGGAGAATGGCCCGAACAAGGCCACAGGGCAAGAAGGGACTCTGGAGATTTGACCCCCCACTCCCAGGACCCGGGACTCCAGGCCGAGCTCCCACCTGCCCCGGCTGGCTTTGAAGGTGGCGAGACTGTGGCTCTGCCCTGACCTCCTCTCAGAACTATCCAGGGGGAGAGATTTTGGGAGAGGTCCCCTCACACGCCTGTCTCCCCGCACAGATGAGGTGGGGGCGCTGGTCTTTGACATTGGCTCCTTCTCAGTCCGCGCTGGGTACGCTGGGGAGGACTGCCCCAAGGTGAGCCTTCCAGCCCCTTCCCCAAATCCTAGGGGCTCCGGACTCCCCTCCAGGCTTTCCAATGACCTGGAGCTCTCAGAGCCCAGCGAAAAGCTCTGTAGAACGGGAATGTGGGAGTAAACCCAGGGGCGGGCTGAGGGCCTTGCCGAGGTCCTGGATCGGGGCAAAAGATTGATCCCTTTTCCTGCCCATCCCCCGTTCCAGGCTGACTTCCCCACCACGGTGGGGCTGCTGGCCGCGGAGGAGGGAGGCGGGCTGGAACTGGAGGGGGAGAAAGACAAGAAAGGGAAGATCTTTCACATCGACACCAACGCCCTGCACGTGCCTCGGGATGGAGCGGAGGTCATGTCGCCTCTCAAGAATGGCATGAGTAAGGAGTCCTCACACACCGTCTCCTGACAAAGACTGGGAGCACCCCACACCCACGGAGTCTTCCTTGCAGCTGCCCAAGTCCCGGGGATCCCCTCACTTCTTCCCACAGCCACCTGGTTCCCAACCCAGAAGACCCACATCAGATTCCTGGGAAAGGGGGATTTCCCGTGGAGCTAGTCTTCCTTCTCCTCACCTGAACTTGGCCTCCCTCCTCCCTTTCCCTCCTGTCCCCGGACCCCTGCCTGCCTGCCTGTCTTCATTTCTTCACACTGGTCTCCTGGCCCCAGTCGAGGACTGGGAGTGCTTCCGTGCCATCCTGGACCACACCTACAGCAAACACGTCAAGTCCGAGCCAAACCTGCACCCAGTGCTCATGTCAGAGGCCCCGGTAAGTGTCTCCTTGTCTCATCCACCCCCTAGTCCAAACCTAGGATGGAGCACCTCCTTTCCACAATTTACCTCGCTCCTCAGGCCGCTGCCATCAATCACTCCACTTGGCTTTTCAGACTTTCCTTCCAACTCTATCATCTTCAACCACTTTCCTTCCTCCCTGGTTGAATCTCCATGCCTCTCTCCTCCTCCTGCAATAATCTACTCACCCTTCCCAAAGTTGGCCTTATCCACTGCCCTTTTTTCCTCCCAAAGCCCTTTTTTGACCTTTTAACTTAAAATTTTTGTCAATATTGTATATGCACATAAAAATCAATTTTCTTTAAAAGTAGGTTAAGAAAAAAACTGCCATTCTCACCCTCCTTCCATTTCCCCTTTTCTAGACGCAACTGCTTCTCTCTTTTGGCTCATTTTTTTTTGTCATTTCCTTTCATATCTCTAAATATCACACTTAAATAGCTGCTTGTGGATTTTTTAGTTTTAGGCATTATATATGGATTTCCCACAATAGAAAATGAAAATTTAGCTCTCTTTCCTCCCCCAGTCTGCACACATATTTCTCATTCCCCGTCTTTAAGTACAGTTGTATTTTCAGTTTCTTAAAGATCAATATTCAGTATTTACACTCTTATTATTTTGTATGGTAATCAGGGCCGAACCAGGCAATAAATTATGGTTACTTTTGCTTTCTTAAACAACTTTTTGTTTTTTCTAGAACTGAAAATTGTCTTGGTTTTTATTTTGCATAGTTTTCTATCTACTTAATAATGTGACCCTAAATTATTTATCATTTATCTATATCTTTTCTAAAGACGTTAATTCCTTTAGGTATTCTATCAATTTCATCTTCTTGAGGAAATCTCTCCAGGAGCCCACTGATCTGCTCCATTTTGCACTAGTTCCCTTCTACTCAGAGGACATAGCTATCATCCTGACATCTCCATTCACCATCATTTTAGGGAATCCCTTTGCCTCTCTCCTGTGTTAGAATTCCTGTTTCCTGTATCTCATGACTCCTTTTCTTGATTCACTCCCTTGTTTTCATGGAGCACATCCTCCAGTAACTGCCTTAGAAAGGTCATGGGAGGTAAAATTTTTGAGACCTTGCATGGCTAACTTTGGTTGGATATCTTAGCTGGGTATAACACTCCAGGTTGGAAATCATTTTTCTTCAGAATCTTGAAGGCACTTCTTCATTGTCTTCCAGCATTTATTGTTGCCATCAAGAAGGTTGAAGCCATCTAATTCCTGATTCTTTGACGTAATTTTTTCTCTTCCTGAAAGTTTATAGAATTTTCACTTTGTCCTCAGTGTTCTATAATTTCACAATATTATATTGGTTTATTTTTATCCATTACTCAAGACACTCAGTATGTCCCTTCAATCTGGAAACCTGTGTCTTTAATTCAGTGAAAAAAATTTAATTACTTATTTGATGATTTATTTCTCTCAATTTTCTCTGTTCTTTCTGTTGTGAAATCCTATTATTTGGATTTCGTACCTCCTGAACTGTCCCCTAATTTTTTAATCCTTTCTCCTCTCTTTAACTTTTCCTCTAATTCTCAAGATATTCCCTCAAATTTATTTTTCAACTCTTCTTTTAAGTTTTTCATTTCTCCTCTTGTATTTTTATTTTCCAAGAGGTCTTTTTTTGTTTCATGAATGTAACTTTTTAGAGCATCCTATTCTTCTTTCATGGGTGCGATATCATCTGTTATCTCACTAAGGGTATTACTTGTTTTGTTTTTGGAAGTTTTCATCTCCCTGTATAATTTCTCTTCTTCCAAGGTGCTTTTTTCTGCCCTTATTTTGGAGCCTCCATCTCATTTTAGAGATATTTATCAGATTTCTGCAAATCTTTGGTCATCTGCTTATGTTTAAGTGTGGGGGACCAGCTTTTTAAAGCTGATTGGAGGCTGTGTGGGGCAAGGGACTTGTTGACTGCCATCTCTGCTATAGGACGATCTGACTGGGATGTTTTCTGAGCAGCCTCTGATAATTGGCATCTTTAGATTTTTTATGTAACCCACCCTGAAGACAGGCCTGGCCACCTCCTTTCTGGGAGCCAGGTGAGGGAATATGGCTGATGTTCTCAGCATTCAATAAGCATGGCATCACTTAATTCCCCTGTTTTTAGGGTCCTCACTCGCAACTATGTCAAGTGTCCCACCAGTTCAGAGACCCTCAGTTTTCTTCTCTCCACAGAATAAACTTCCAGTCTTCTGCTGGGTTGGGGTGGGCAGTAGCGCAGTGACATGGTGTTGGGAGATAATTTAGGGATCTGGTACTTGAATAGCTTTAAACAATATTATTTTAGCTTTTCCTTTCCCTCTGCTTCCAGAGATACCTGAAACTACCAATTCCTGATCCCTGTGAGGATTCTGCAATTTAACACAGGTTGTTCCTGACTTTTTCCACCACCAGTTTAGGAATCAGCATTCTTGAATCTGTTAAGTCAGTTACTGCTCACCTATCTGATTTTCAACCTTCAAAAGTTTGTTGGGGCTGGCCCTGTGGCCGAGTGGTTAAGCTCACACATTCTGCTTCCATGACGTGAGGTTCGTCAGTTTGTATCCTGGACACAGACCTCCGTACTGCTCATCAAGCTACGCTGTAGCAGCATCCCACATAGAAGAACTAGAACGACCTACAACTAGGACATACAACTATGCACTGAGGCTTTAGGGAGGAAAAGAAAAAAACGAGGAAGATTGGCAACAGATGTTAGCTCAGGGCCAATCTTCCTGACCAAAAATTTGTTGCTATCTACTCCTTTCTTATTATCCCCAACCCTTGAGGGTGTATGTCTCTCTCTCTCTTTAGGTAAAATTCATATAACATAAAATTAACCTTTTTAAAGTTAACATTTCAGTGGCATTTAATACAGCCACAATGTTGTGCAACCATCACCTCTATCTAGTTCCAAAACATTTGCATCACCACCAAAGAAAATCCATTTTCATTAAGTAGTTTCTCTCCACTCCCCTAGCCCCCAGCCCTTGGCAACCGTCAATCTGCTTCCTGTCTCAATGGATATATCTATTCTCGATCTTTCATATAAGTGAAATCATGCAATATGTAACTTTTTGTGTCTATATTCTTTCACTTAGCACAATGTTTTCAAGATTCATCCATGTCGTAGCATATATCATTACTTTATTATTTATTATGACTGAGTAATATTCCATTGAATGGATGTACCACAATTTCTTTTTCCATTCATTCATTGATGAACATTTGAGTTGTTTCCACTTTTGGCTATTGTGAATAGTGCTACTATGAGCAGTTGTATACAAGGACTTGTTTAAGTACCTGTTTTCAATTCTTTTAGGTATATAAGTAGGAGTAAAATTGCTCGCTCATATGGTAATTCTATGTTTAACTTTTTGAGGAACTCCCAACTGTTTTCCACAGTGGCTGAGCCATTTAACCTTCCCAGCAGTAATGTACAAGGATTTCAATTTCTCCACATCCTTTCTAACACTTGTTATTTTCTGTTTTGCGTGCACATGTGCGTGCGTGTGTGTGTGTGTGTGTGTGTGTGTGGTTTATTAAAAATTATCATCACCATCCTAGTAGGTATGCAGTAGTATCTCATTGTGCTTTCAATTTGCATTTCCCTAATGGCCAACAATGTTAAGCATCTTTTCACATGCTGGTTGGCTTTCTGGGTTTATGTCTTTTTAAATTGCCCCTTTATTATAGTTTTGCTGGGATCTTGGAAGGGAATAAAATTAGATGTTTGCATTCAATCTACCATTTTTACCCAGAAATCCTCTTCCCCAGCTTTCTTGCCTGAGATGGTTAGAATGAGGAAGAGGGATGTACTGGGGGCTGGGAGGAGCCTGAAGAGTGTATTATACAATAAAGAGCAGTGGGCCAGGAGTCAAGAAACTATGACTCTAGACCCAGCTCTACCAAGAGCTTTCTGTGTGATCTTGGGCAAGTCCTTATCCCTCTGTGAGTTATGTTTTCTTCAGCTGGGTTTGGATTATGATCTTTAAAATTCTTTATAGTTCTCACATTCTAAAGTTCTAGGTGAGTCAAGGGGCCTGACCTGTGTGTGTGTGTGTGCATGTGTATATACCTGCATCTGTGCCTCTCCCTTCCTGAAGCCACCCCTCCTGCACTTTCTCCCCAGTGGAATACACGGGCCAAGCGGGAGAAGCTGACAGAGCTGATGTTCGAGCAGTACAACATTCCTGCCTTCTTCTTATGCAAGACGGCGGTGCTTACCGCGTATCCTCTGGGTTGAACGGCTGGGCCTGGGTGGAGGGCCAGGGTGGGGTGCGTGGCCCACTGAGCTGGGGGTTGGGCCTGATTCTTTGGAGATCAATGTCCTGGATGGGCAGGCACCCCCTTGATCCCCATTAGAGTAGAGGGCCCCTGTGGGCTGAGTGCCTTGAACTCCAGAGTGGCCAGGTCATGGGCCCTTTCCCATTCCTTGGATCAGGCTGAGCAGAGAGAGAGAGAGAGTTGGGCCAAGTAGACAGCAGGGGCTGGCACTGGAGAAGGGAGGGAGAGGTATATGACACTGAGGAGTTCCCTTCCCAAACAGCCAGTCGGCATTTATGTTTTTAAGGATTTACCTTGCATTGAACCCTGTGCTAGGCACTGGGGCCATATGGCCCCTACTTTCAGGGAGCCCCTAGGATGTAGAACCAAGACTAAAGAGAGACTGGGAGCTCAGAAGGAAGAAACAGAGGAAGAAGTTGTGATTCAGACAGGGAAGAAGGGACAGGGGTCCCAGGAGCCTTTCTCCAGCAGATGGGTCACAAACCAGAAAGAGAGATTTATTGACTGGGAATGGGCGAGACCTGGGAGAGCAGAGAGTGGCCAAGCCAGACCTGGACTCCAGCCCCCTCATTTGCTGCCGCTGTCTCTTTGACCTACCCATCCCACGCCAGCTTTGCAAACGGACGTTCCACGGGCCTAGTGCTGGACAGTGGGGCCACCCACACCACCGCCATTCCAGTGCATGATGGCTACGTCCTGCAGCAAGGTGGGGTCTCGACAGGGGTCAGGGGTGCCTTGGGGAACCATACGCTGACACTCCTCCCCTTCCAGGCATTGTCAAGTCGCCTCTGGCAGGGGACTTCATCTCCATGCAGTGCCGGGAGCTCTTCCAGGAAATGGCCATTGACATCATCCCACCTTACATGATCGCAGCCAAGGTGAGGCCTCTGGGGAGTCCTGGGCACTCACCCTATGACTGGCAACCCACTGACCCATCAGGTATCAGAGCGGGGAGCCGCAGGGCCCCCAGAGGACCCTGGATCCGGTTCCTCAGTTAACATCAGTGCATCAGAGACGCTGACAGACTGAAGGATGTGGCTGATGACACACAGCTAGCTAGTAGCAGGATGTATGAGGGCCAGTGTGGTGCGTTCTGGCATCCAATAGACCCAGGTTCAAGGTCAGTCTTTACCATGTAAAAGCTGTGTGACCTAGAGCATAAGACTGAATCTCCCAAGCCTCAGTTTCCTCTCCTGTAAAGTGGAGTAACAGCGCATACAGCAGCTATGAGCATTAAATGAGACACTGCAGGCAAGGGTCCCCCCTGGACCCCCACATGGAACATGGCCGGGTACAAGGCTGTTACCTTAAGATTCTGGTCTCCCAATGTATTCCCCAGGCCCTCAGCTTTCTCTGACCAGGCACTTCCAGATCAGCTACACATGGGCATTCACGGGGAAGGTTCTCCCCATTCTCTCTCCTCCAATGGGGAAGGGAGAGAAACACCCTTTGTGGGCGACAGCACAGAGAAGCCAACACCCATGAGCACAGAGCCGAGAGTGCTAGGAAAGCAGGGATGGTCAGGGTGGGCCCGCAAATGTGGGATGGGGAAGGCGCTCATAGGCTGTGCCCCTACAGGAGCCCGTACGGGAGGGCGCCCCCCCAAACTGGAAGAAGAAGGAGAAGCTACCTCAGGTTTCCAAGTCCTGGCACAACTACATGTGCAACGTGAGGAACTGGAGAGGATCCCCTGAAACACCCTGCCTCTCCCCAGCTACTAGTCCCCTGCCCTGTGTAGAGGGGAAGGGAGGGAGGCCCTGGGGGTGGGCTGGGAGGCTGAGGAGGGAGCCTGGGCCCTCACTCCTCCCTGGGTTCTCAGGAGGTGATTCAGGACTTCCAGGCCTCCGTGCTGCAGGTCTCAGACTCTCCCTACGATGAGCAGTGAGTGGGGCCCATGGCTAGGCGGGTGGGCGAGAGGGCAGAACTGGGACTCAGGGGGCACCTCTGGTCCTTTGGGAGCACCCCCAGGCAGAGTCTTACTCCTTCCTGGGCAGGGTGGCTGCACAGATGCCCACAGTGCACTATGAGATGCCCAATGGCTACAACACAGACTACGGCGCTGAGCGACTCCGCATCCCTGAGGGCCTGTTTGATCCCTCCAATGTCAAGGTTGGGCTGGCTGGAGTCTCCGGATGCTGGGGTGTGGGGGAGGCTAGGAAGGATCACAGGGGATCTGGGGAGATGGGGCAGAGGATACAAAGCCCAGGTCGCCTTTCTCCGCAGGGCCTGTCAGGAAACACCATGTTGGGTGTGGGCCACGTGGTGACCACCAGCATCGGCATGTGCGACATCGACATTCGCCCGGTGAGGCCCAAGCCTGTGGCTGGGCAAAGGGGCCCAGACGTAGGGGGGAGACAGGGAGGGGCTGTACCCTGGGGGCTCACTCCTCCTCTCTGCCCTCAGGGCCTGTATGGCAGTGTCATTGTCACCGGGGGGAACACGCTGCTCCAGGGCTTCACTGACAGGCTCAATCGAGAGCTTTCCCAGAAGACCCCACCGGTAGGAGCCCACCCCACTTCCCCACCAGGACCTTGGACCTCAATCCTGGCTTAGCCCCTTGAGACTAAATTCTTCCTCCTTCCCCAAGGAGCATCCTGGCCACCAGAGCAGACCCTCTCCCCCTATGGCTTCCCAGTCTTTCCCACCCCCAGCCCTGTCCCTTCCCAGAACCCAGGCGTCTGCTTCCCCCAGCCCCTATTTCCCCTCAGAGCATGCGCCTGAAGCTCATCGCCAGCAACAGCACCATGGAGCGCAAGTTCAGCCCCTGGATTGGGGGCTCCATCTTGGCCTCACTGGTGAGAGGGAAGGGTCCTGGCCTAGTGCTGAATGTGGGAAAGGGGAAGACCCAAGACAGCCCCGCCCTCTTGCCTCCCTCCTCATTCATTCATTCAACAAGCATGTCTTTTTGAGAAAGGGCGGTCAGTGCTCCCAGAAGGGTAAATACTCCATCAGGACACAAATCAGGGAGCAGAAGGGACAGGAAGCTGGAGAGGTTGGTTGGGATGGGATTGTGGTGGCCTCGTGTGCCAGGAAGAGGCAGCCACGGTACTCAGTTAGCGGAGGGGAGACACTGAAGGTTTGGTGCAAGGCGATGTGACAGTCATGAGCATGTTTGGGAAGACTACCTCAGGCTTGAGTGTTTGGGGATTGGGGTACATGCTGGACTCAAGGGGACCTTGCGAGGAGGCTCCTTCTGTCACCCTGGAGTCATAGGCTGGGTAGCAGTGGGGATGAGGTGGCGAGCAAGGGGCAAATAGAGGGGAGGCAGGCGGCTTGGTTCTGGGGCAGGAGGTGGTGAGTTCAGTCCGGACCGGCTGCAGGGGACGTTGAGCGGGGAGCTGGAGATGCAAACTGCATCTGGAGTGTCAGCCACACAGAGGGGACAGCAGGGCCATGATAGGACAAGGAGGACATCCACTGGAGGAGAATCCCCTAAGGAGACAGAAACAGGGGTCAGAAAGTCAGGAGGCTGCCAGCCTGAAGTTAGCTCGGGGCTAGGAGCGTGTGAGCCACACCCAGTTATTGCGGGCGTCCTGTGCGCCTGATGTGGAGCCAGCCTGACGTAGTCCCTGCCTCCAGGAGCAGAGACGGTCTAGAGGCCAAGACCGTTAATAGGGAAGTAACCACGAAGTGTGAGGGTGTTCTTTCAAGGGAGGACCTGATCTAGTTCAGGGGTCACTGAAGGGCCTCTAAGGAGCATTCAAACTGAGATGGGAAGATTGAGTAAGAACTCACGAGGCCAAGAGAGAGAGAGGGTGCTGGGACCACGGGGAGGGCAGGCAAGGCCAAAGGCGATGGGCAGACATGGTGGCTCTGAGTGCGGGGAACTCACATGGGCTGCAGAGTGGAGAGTGGCTTGGAGAGGGCTGCTGTGGTCTCCACTGTGACGGGTTCAAGAGGAATGGATGTCGGGGGTGGAACTGGGAGGTCCAACCGACAGAATTTGGACATTGTTTAGATACAAGAGGTGAGAGGGAAAGAGTCCAGGACAAGGCCCAGGACACCAGCTTCTGGCAGCTCTGTCCGATGGGGACATAATGGGAGCCACATATGCAATTTTTTTTTTTTTTTAAAGATTTTATTTTTTCCTTTTTCTCCCCAAAGCCCCCCGGTACATAGTTGTGTATTCTTCGTTGTGGGTTCTTCTAGTTGTGGCATGTGGGATGCTGCCTCAGCGTGGTCTGATGAGCAGTGCCATGTCCGCGCCCAGGATTCGAACTAACGAAACACTGGGCCGCCTGCAGCGGAGCGCGAGAACTTAACCACTTGGCCACGGGGCCAGCCCCCACATATGCAATTTTTTTTGTTTTATCAAGATTGGCGCCTGAGCTAACAACTGTTGCCAATCTTTTTTTTCCCCCTGCTTTTTCTCCCCAAATCCCCCCAGTACGTAGCTATATATTTTAGTTGTGGGTCCTTCTAGTTGTGGAATGTGGGACACTGTCCAGTGTGGCCTGATGAGGGGCACCATGTCCAAGCCCAGGATCCAAACCGGCAAAACTCTGGGCCGCTGAAGCGGAGCACACGAACTTAGCCACTTGGCCACAGGGCCGGTCCACATATGCAATTTTTAATTTTCTAGTAGCCATATTTAAAAAGAGTCCAAAGAATCAGGTGAAATTAAGTTTAAAAGATGTATTTTACTTAATCCAATATATTCAAAATATCATTTCAATGTGTGATCAATATAACAGCAATTGAGATATTTTACATTCTTCTTTCTGGACTTAGTCTTCAGTATGGGGTGTGCACCCGGACTGGCCTCATTTCAAGTGCTCAGTAGCTGCAGGTGGCGAGTGGCCCCTGTATCAGCAGCGCTAGTGTAAAGGTGAGAAAGACCAAAGAAGCAGGTCTGAGGGAGGCCTGAGGGAAGACGGTGACCTCTGGCACCCGCACCCATCGAGATTTGTACTGGAAACAGGCGAGGGGTGTGGTTTTAGCGCATGAGCAGAAGCCACGGGAATGGATGAGCTGGTCCAGGGTTTGTTCTGTGATCCAAGGAGACAAACAGGGGCAGAACCAGGGACGCAGACATTAACTTTAGGGCAGAGACAGAGCAACCATCAGAGAAGGGACAGTCTGAGATGCCCAGTGCAGGAGACCCTCAAGGAGAAAGTTGCAACAAGTGTGGGGGGCGGGGCCCAGAGAGAAGACAGCTCCATCTAGAGGTTAGGTGGTGCCGGAATGGTGAGGGTGGAAGAAGGATTTTTCTCGGGAATGAAGGAGACTTGACAAGTTTGTGACCCTTGAGAGAGTGACAGAATACCTGGTGAAGGAGGAATGTGTGTGTGTGTGTGTGTGTGTGTGTGTGTGTTTGGGGGGGTGTTGGGATGCTGGTTGCCTGGCCCGGGCAGACAGGTGCTCAGTAACTACTTGTTGAATGACTGAATCGTGGACTGAACGATATGAAGAGGAGTATTCACCCTTTGAATATGAAGGGGGGGACGGGAGGAGGGGGCGGGGAGGTCGTTGCGGGAGAGATGTGGGACTGAGAGACGGGAGAGACCAGGAGGAGGGTTTCAAGGAGCTGAGCCTGCTGGGGTGTAACGCGGGAAGGCGCACACCCCCTTCCTCCAGGGCCGCCCTGACCCCTGACCGCCGATGTTGTCCCCCTACCCAGGGCACTTTCCAGCAGATGTGGATCTCCAAGCAGGAATATGAGGAGGGCGGGAAGCAGTGCGTGGAGCGGAAGTGCCCCTGAGGGCGCCCCCTCCCCACCCACAGGCCCGCCTGCAGCCGGGCGGGAGGGGATGCAAAAGCAAGGGGAGAGGGTTTCACGGCCCGGCCTCCGCAAGCGCAGATCGAAGTCCCCTAACCCGCATCGCCCTCTTCTCTACCCCTCCCCTCTCGTTCTCTTCGATTGTGATGTTTCTGGGTTGAAAGGGAGTAAAAATCTTTTAAGAAAAAAAAAGTCTGGGCTCCCTGGATGTGGGGAGTGGGGCAGGGGTCTGGGGGGAGGCGAGGGGAGGGCCACACCTACATCCGTTGGTGATCCCACAGTGGACGCCGGGGCGAAGTCTGAGGGCCAGGCCGAGCCCTAGGAACCACGATGCCTCAGCCGTCAAAGGGGCCGCGATCCAGCGTGGATCACGCAGCGAGGACCCGGCAGAGTCGCGCGAGACCACCGGGTGGCGAGGAGCGGGAAGGGGGCGCAGGAGAGAGGATGCAGAGGGAGGGGCGGGGCCGGAGGTGGGGCCTGGAGTGGGCGGGGCCTCGGGCCTCGGGCCTCGGGCCTCGGGCGTGGCAGCGCGTGAGCACCCCCGGACCTGCATCCCTGGTCAGCCTGGCTACGCCGCTGTCCTCCTTCCCGGGGCTCTTGGCGGTGGCAGGAGTGGGGCGGGGACTGGGGCGCTGCTGCGCTCCAGCAGCTCAGAGCTTTTCTCCCGACTTGGGTAGGAGCTGAGGTTTCCCAGGGGAGACCCCCAACTCGGGGACCCTGAGCCCTTCTATTCCAGAGCTACTTGTCCAGGAGTCCTCTGCGGGGCTTGGGGGCCTACGCCTCCTGCCTGAAACCCTAGGTAGAACTTAGCAGTTTGTGCCTGTGATGTGTTCTTGGGGTCCCCAAGCCCCAAAGAGATAGAAACCCATGTGTCCCAAGTCCATTGGTCACCAAAGCGGCTTGGGTGCCCAGAGAGGACTATGACTTATCCATGGTCACTCAACTGTGCCCACGCCTTGGCCAGGACTCTTTCCATCCATGCCTGGAGGGCCTTGACCGACAGATCCCTGACTCCAGGAGTCCCATCCTGGAGCACTCACTGGTCCTGCTTGACCATGTGCTCCTATCCATGCCCCTCCCTCCTCAGCAGCCAGCAGGAGCCTGAGACCTCGCTTTCAGCCTGATTCCAAGGAGACAGACATCCACGTGGCCAGACCAAACCCCCAGTTCACACTGAGGCATCTTCAGCTTAGGATCCCACTGGGGCGGGCATCTGAACAGGGAGAGCAGCTAGTGTGTTACAGGGCCTGGGCATCCGGGGCCTGCAAGCCAGATGAGGAAGGGGAGCTTCCTTTCATGATGGGGAGCTTAGGAAGGGGACCCCCAAGGACACGGGGAGGGGTGGAAGCAGGAGAGGGGAGGGGCATCCGTGTCTCCGCCCTCCCCAGCTATCAGCTCTCCTCCCCCACCCCTGACGGGAACCTGGAGGCCAAAGTCTGCCCCAAGGTCAAAAAATTGATTGTTTTGCAGGCAGGGGGCAGGAGCGGGACAACGGCAGGATTGGCAGGGGAGGGCACAGCCCCTTGTCCTCTGGCCTGGGCTGGGGGGCCATGTCCGGAAGGCTGGACTGAGGCCAGGGCTGTGCTCCCACCCTTTGCGCGGGGCTCAGGCTGCCTGCCAGGGCTGATAAGAGGCCCTCTGGGGGCTCCCACAAACGGTTTATCACTGGGGCGGGGAAGGGGGGACAGCCGGTACGGCTCAGGAGGGGGCGTGAGCATGGAGCGGCTTTGGGGTCTACTCCAGAGAGCGGTAAGACTGAGTGGGGTGGGGGGACACCTTAAACCCTCTCTCTTCAGGTCCTTCAGCCCCCTCCCGAACCCCACAGCCGGTCCCTCCCCTTCCCACTTCCATCTCTCCCCTCCAGCCTGCCTCTCAGGGCTCTCTCCCCTGCCCAGTGCTCATTTGGCACCCAAAGCCACTTGACCCCATTATTGTCTGATCCCTCCCTATCGCCAAGGCCTCTTTCCCCAATCTCATGCCCACCATGCTCCCCACAGCAAAGATTGTCCCCAAGACTCTCTCAGACCATCTACAGGCGTGTGGAGGGCACCCAGCAGGGGCGTCTGGAGGAGGAAGAGGAAGACGGGGAGGAGGGGGCCGAGCCACAGGCCCACTTCTGCCACATGGAGCTGAGGGGCCCTGAGCCCCTGGGCTCTCGACCAGGACGTCAAAACCTTGGACTCTGGGCGGCAGCAGGACGAAGGGCCACCCCCTGCCTGGTCCTGACAGCCCTGCTGATCTTCACTGTGGGTGAGAGCCATCCTCCACACCAGTGAAGGGCTGGGGGGGGATTGCTGGGGTCCAGAGGGGCGCAAGGAGAATCTCCATCTTGCCACCCGCCAGCCTTCCTCCTGGGCTACGTGGCCTTCCGAGGGTCCTGCCAGGTGTGCGGGGACGACGTGTTGGTGCTCAACGAGGACATGAACTATGAGCTGGGCCCGGACTCCCACCAGGGCATGTTATACTGGAGCGACCTCCAGGCCATGTTCCTGCGGCTCCTGGGAGAGGGGTCCCTGGAGGACGCCATCAAGTAAGGATCAGCCTGGCCCCCTTCCCGGCCCTCCAAAACCGGTCACCTGCTCAGACTCCACCTCCCTTCCTCCTCGCCCAGGACCCTGGTGTCGGGGTCCCCCTTCAGAGTCCTTCTACCAGCATCCCTGGCCTCTCTGTTCAGTGGTCCTGGGAAGGATGCAGGCATTTGGAGCTGAGAGGGAGGGAGGGCGGCTCTGGAAATGAGACTGCAGAGGGCCTAGGCTCTGAGGGTGGCACATTCAAGAGCAGAGGGCGCTGACTGTCTGAATGAGGACAGAGGAGGCCAGCATCCAGATATGAGGTAGGAGAGACCCAGAAAAGTCTTGAATGCCATATCGAGGAGCTGGGATTTTGACCTGTGGCATTGGGGAGCTCTGGAGGGGTTCTGAGAAGGGTCATTTTAAGGAATTCGAAAAACAAGCAAGCAAATGCATTGTGGGTGCAGACCATCCCCACATCTACATCGTGAGGGATGCCAGCAGGCACAGACTGTGCGGGCCCGCAGCACAGCAGCAGGCCAGCGTTTCGTCTGTCTTGCTGAGGTCTGCCTTTCTCTGCTGGGAAGGAGCTGCCCAGGAGGGCCAGAGACGGGGTCAGGCCACCAATAGCCTTCTTTTAGGTCAGGAATCGCTTTTCAGTGGATTCTCTAGGGTTTTCTAAGTAGAAAAGTGTATAAGCTATAGTGAGGGACACATAGCGTCTTTTCCAATGCTTATACCTTCTCTGTCTTTTGCATTTCTTATTGCTTGGGGAGGACATGAGTTTAGGTAATGATGGCAGTAAATATCCTTGAGTATTTCCTGCCTTTCCTAGGACCGTTTTTATAGTACTTCGTCATTGAGTCTGAACTTTGCTGCAGACCCTGGGTAACTTTTTAAAAGCAAATTAAGGAAGTTTCCTTCTATTCCTAGCTTACTGGGGCTTTTTGTTTTAATGATCAGGAAAGGAGGGAAAGGTATAGAATTTTTTTCCAAATATTTTTCCAGAATGTGCTGAGATGATCACATGATTTGTCTTCTTTAATGTTTATGTAGCAATTTGTATTAATAGATTGCGTTGTCTTCCTGAGGTCAACGTAAACTTGATCGAGATGTATTATTCCTCTTCTGATTCACTGCTGGATCCACCTTGCTCAAAGACCTTAAATCTGAGGCATGAGTAACACGCAGGGCTTCCTTATTTTCTTGAGCACATTTGGTAGTCTGGGGACAGGCCACGCAGGTGGATGGTTTGACAGGTCTAGGGGTGGGGTGTGGCACAGTGGATGCCATCAGAGGGCAGGGAGGCAAGAGTGAACCGAGAAAGGGAGCAAGCAATGAAGTGAGGTGTGACCCTAGGTTGGATGGGGAAGGAAGGGAAGCCAGGGAGGAGCTGAGGGACTTGGAGAAATTGGACCCTCTGGAGTGCTCTGTGCAGTTGAAGAGCAGGTACAGGAGGGCAAGGGAGCGAGTCAGAACCTGAAAAGCTCTAGGCAGAGAGTGGGATTCTGGAACTTTCAAGATTGATCTGATCAACTGTGTCCTATTGATCCCAGAGTCTCCAACACCTACCTCAGTGCCTGGCACTCAGTAGCTGTTCAGTAAATCCTCCAAGATAGGATTCTGGAATATTCTGGAAGATTTCCAAGATAAATATTCCAGAGATGGAGTTCTGGCTAATAAGATCCAGGGTGTGGCCAGGGAAGTAGGTGGCTGGACTAGAGGTGACACCAATGAGGTCATGCATTCAATTATACTACAGATATTTTTGAGCACCCACTATGTGGCAGATGCTGGGCTAAGTAGGTAGTGGCGATATAGCAGAGAACCAAAGTCTGGACCTCGCCCTCATGGAGCTAATGGTCTATTGGAGGAAATCAGTACTAACCTAATAATCACATCCTGACTACGTACGTAATTATCATGGGGATCTTTGCTTTGAAGGAAAAGTACAGGATGTGACGAATGACTATAGCCAGGGGAGCTGATTTAGTTTGGGGTCAGGGAAAGCTCCCTTGAGAAAGTGACAAGCGGAGACCTGAGGGGGTGAGTCGTTCGCCAGGCAAAGAGAAAGTGGAAAAGCACTTCAGGCCAGAGAACAGCAGGTACAAAGGGTCTGAAGCGGGAAGATGGTGGCCTCTTGGAGGAAGTGAAGGAAGGTCCATGTGGCTGTCGAGGTGGAGCTGGCTCAGGCCTTAAAGGGTCTTACTGGCTACATGAACTGTTCTGGATTTTGTTCTAAGAGGAAAGAGAGAGAACCTTAGCTAGTGTGTTTGCTGCGTGCCTCTAAATACGCATGTGCCTTCGTCATCTATGTAACGTTTCATGTGCACATGTAGATTTTTCAAAACACTGTTTGTGTAAAATGCTATATGTTCATTATCTTAAAATTTAAGCAACATGGAAAAATATAAAGAAGAATGTAAAGAAAAAATCACTCCAGACCCACTATTCAGATATAGCTGTCTCTAGTGTGTGTTTTTGATTTAGATAAAGTTTTTTAACACTATGTTTTCAAGGTCTGTCTATATTTCAGTGTGACCTCTAGTTTGTGTATCACCTATTATTTTATGGCTGCGTTGATAGGGGCAGTTCCAAATGAACACTTGAGCTCCTTGATGGGGACGGGATGGGGAGAAGGGGGACAGGAAGGGTGCTGAGAAAACCCCTAGGACCATGGATCGCAATAGTCCCCGAGAGAGCCGAGAGGAGGGTGGCTGAGACTAAGGTGCACCATCCACGTGGATTTTGAAGTGGTGCAGAAGCTTAGTGGACCTCAGTAGGGGGAGCAAAATGATAAGCCAGATGCCAGAGTCCTCAAAGAAAGCAGATAAGGGACCAATTGGCTAGAAGATAGCAGTGAGGAGGAACAGAGGGTGAGACTGCTGCCCGACGGCACTGAGGAGTGTTACTGGAGGAGAAATGGTCAGAAATTTGAACAACGGAGCCAGGAACATGCCTCCACTCCAAGCCCGGGGAGGATGAGAACCTGAGCTGCCTTCTTCAAGAGTCCCCTGGGAGACTGGGTCTCTAAGGGACAGCTGGGTTTCTGCCAAGGCCAAAGGCAGAAGGGATAGTCAGTGAGGATGCTGGGGCGGGAGCAGTTTGTTTGACATGGAAAGGGCACAGGTGGAGTTGGTCTACAGGCAGGCCAGGCAGAGGCAGCCTGGCAGAGGTGACATGGAAAAAAAGGGAGAGTTCAAGTGACAACAGGCTTGCTAGTTAGTGGTGATTATGGAAGAAGCCAGGATGAAGTCTCCACCGAGACAAGTGGCCCCAGATTCCACGGGGATTCTTGGTGTAAGGTGTCTCCATGGGGCCCAGGTGGAGATGGGGGAGATGGAGGGTCCGCCACCTCTGCCCAGATAGCCCTTTGAAAGAAAAGTGTTTTCGTGTCTGGGGCAAAGCACAGGCGAGTGTGTGTATGTGTGGAGGGGACGGTGGCTAGATCCGTGAGTTTGGCCTGAGCCGGGAAGAACCTAAGGGATGGTGGACAGGACCCTAGCTATCAGAAGCTAAGGTTTAACCAGAAGGAGGCCCTGGAGCCCGTGGGCACAACCCTGGTAGTGATGGGGTGGGTGGCGATGGCATGGTCAGCGAGAGACTTGGGAGCCCCGCAGCACCCAGGGCATCCTTCCCCCCTCCCTCCCTCTCCTCCAGGCGCCCAGAAGTCCTAGCCCCTCTCCCCTTCCGCACCCCAATCCCAGCTCTCCCCGCTCAGGCAAACCAGCCTTCGGAAAAGGGTAGCCGGCTCGGCTGGGATGGCCGCCCTGTCTCAGGACATCCGCGTGGCGCTCTCCAGCCAGAAGCTGGACCACGTGTGGACAGACACGCACTACGTGGGGCTGCAGTTCCCGGACCCGTGAGTGCGGGGCGGGGCGGGGGCGCGGCAGTGGGGCGCGCGGGGAGGGGGCGCTCACCATCCCCGGTCCTCAGGGCTCACCCCAACACCCTGCACTGGGTGGATGCGACCGGAGGGCCGGGGGAGCAGCTGCCGCTGGAGGACCCCGACGTCTACTGTCCCTACAGCGCCACGGGCAACGCCACGGTGAGTGGCCCCGCCCCGGCCCCAGGACGGGGCAGCGCGCGCCCTTCCCCGGACGGCGCAGGAGGGACGCGGGGAGCGCGCCTCACCGTCCTCCCGATCCCCAGGGAGAGCTGGTGTACGCCCACTACGGGCGGCCGGAGGACCTGCAGGACCTGCGGGCCAGGGGCGTGGAGCCAGCGGGGCGCCTCCTGCTGGTGCGCTTGGGGGTGATCAGCTTTGCCCAGAAGGTGAGGGTCCCCGGGCTGGGGGGAGATGGAGCGCGGCGGGGACGGTGGGAGCTGGGGAAGCCGGAGATCGGATAGCGGCAAACGGGAAGTGTCTAGGAGGCTGCCAGAGGGAGAAAAGAAAGAACTAAGTGGGTCGTAAGCAAATGTGGGTGGGAAACAGTCAGGAGGTTTGGGTGGGGATCAGAGACCTCGGGGAATGTGGGGCACAGTGGAGGCTGAGGGCTGGCGAGGCGCTGCGGGAGGGCGGAAGATGAGGGCCAGGCGGTGCCTGTAGCCTCTCTGCGGCTCCACAATTGCAGATCAAAGGCCATGCCATTTCACTGTTTCTCCTGCCCTTCTAAATCGGTTTTCTCTGGGAGAAGGAGTCCTTTAGCTGCCTCCCTTCCCCAGGTGGCCAGTGCCCAGGACTTTGGGGCCCGAGGCGTGCTCATATACCCCGACCCAGCAGACTTCTCCCAGGACCCACACAAGCTCCCCCTGTCCAGCCACCGAGCTGTGTTTGGACACGTGAGTCTGGGGGTAGCCAGTAGTGCCTTCCTGGGGTGCCATGGCTGCACCTCCTCGCCCAGGATGAGGCTGGCACACTATTCCTGGGAGCCCCGCTCGCCGTTTCCACGTGGGCACCCCTCTCTCCACAGGTGCACCTGGGAACTGGGGACCCCTACACACCTGGCTTCCCTTCCTTCAATCAAACCCAGTTCCCTCCAGTGCAGTCCTCGGGCCTCCCTAGCATCCCAGCCCAGCCCATCAGTGCAGACATTGCCACCCTCCTGCTGAGGTGAGGGGCATGTGGGGACCAGGGGAGGAGGAGGCAGGGGGAGGTAGGCTGCAGCCGGCCCCGTAAGATGCCTTTCGGTGAGTTAGAAAATGTGGCTCCTCTGGGTGGGCACGGCCTCTTGCCAGGGCCCACTGTTTGGTGAGTGGAGCTCCAGTTGGATGTCACACCCATCTCCACTGGGCACCCTTGAGCAGGACACAACCTGCACAACTGTCCAAGGCCGCAGGCAGGGTGCAGAGGCAGACAGCTGGAGCCAGAGGATGGGAGGGAGAGAAAGAGTGAAGAGGGGGTTTTGAGCTCTTCTCTAGCCTCGCGTCTCTGCCACTTCCAACCCTTTCTGCTCTACCACTCTCCAGGAGGCTTGAAGGTCCTGTGGTCCCCCAAGAATGGCAGGGGAGCCTCCCAGTCTCCCCTTATCACCTGGGCCCTGGGCCAGGACTGCATCTGGGGGTCAACAACCACAGGGCCTCCACCCCCATCAGCAACATCTTTGGCTGCATCGAGGGCCGCTCTGAGCCAGGTGTGCTCGCTTGCCCAGCATCACCTACAGCCTGCAGGAGGGGAACTGCTCATAACCCACCCTGGCTGGAGGCGGGGCTGGAGGGGGAGACCCAGGAGACTGGGCAGGCGTGGTGCTCAGGGCAGGGAGGCAGCTTTGACTGAAGTGGAGGGTGTGGCAGAGGTTAGCAGGGAGGGAGGGAGGCCAGCAAGTTGAGGCTGGACTGGGACCGAAGGGAGTGGCTGTGAGGAGACCTCATGGTCAAACCTGTCCAGAGACAGAATGGGCACTTCTGCACGGTAGTGAGCTCCCCAGCACTAGGGGTGAGCAAGCATCAGTTGGGTGATGTTACAGCATGGAAGGGAGGTCAGATTCCATAGCCAAGCCTTTCAAGCATAACTAGATGTGGACAGCCATGGGAATCACCGTGGGCTCTTGAGCCGAAGAGTAGGGTCTCGACAGCAGCTATTTGGGAAGAGGAGTGTGGTACCTGTAAGCACTGAGGGAGAGGCACAGAGAGGCCTGTGATGAGGCTCAGATGATGATGCTGGTGGCGGGAGTGTGGAGGGGCAAGGGTTAGGGATTTAAAAGAGGAAAGCCTATCTGGACCCGGGAAACAGCAGGACATGGCCAACCGGGAAGGTTCTGGAGTCTAGAATGGCCCCTGGCACCCCGATGAAGGAACAGGCCAGCCAGGCAGGGCCACGGGGAGGAGGGGCGCTCCTTTTAGGGACAGCAGGGATGGCAGGGCTGTGAGGGGCTGAGAGATGGAGACTGGAGAAGCGGGAGGCCTGGAGAAATGGTGGTGAGGCCCTGGGAGCACCCGCCCTCCCAGAGGGGGGGGTGCGGAGAGAAGCCTCTGGGTTCTGCCCATGTAAGAGGTGGACCCCAAACATCCCCTCTCCCAGATCACTATGTTGTCATCGGGGCCCAGAGGGACGCATGGGGCCCAGGAGCGGCCAAGTCCGCCGTGGGGACGGCCATACTGCTGGAGCTGGTGCGGACCTTTTCCTCCATGGTGAGCAATGGTAAGGCCAGGGCCTGGGCCCAGGCTGGGCGGAGGCAGGATGGGGCAGAGGGGCAGTTAGGAGCACAGGCTGGAGGGTGGCCACTCAGACCTGGGCTCCAAACCGGGCCACTCATGTCCTATCTGCGTGGCCCTGGCATCACTGCATGTCCATTTCCTCATCTAAATATGAAGGTATTACTACTCCGTGGTCTGAGTGAAGGTTAAGGGGCAGATTCCATATGTAAGCAATCTCCATCGCCGTTACAGTTGAGTTGGGGCAGACCCAGGAGAGATGGGCTGCCATGGGGGCTTGGTGAGAGGGAAGGAGATCCCAGGGGCCCAGGACAGAAGAAGACAAAGAGGGGGTCTTTGCTTGGCCCCCAGCGGAGCCCATCCTCCCTCTCCCCCTGCCCCCAGGCTTCCGCCCCCGCAGAAGTCTTCTCTTCATCAGCTGGGACGGAGGTGACTTTGGGAGTGTGGGCTCCACGGAGTGGCTAGAGGTAACGTGGGGTCCTGGGGAGGCAGCCAGGCAGTGGGAAGAGCTGGGTGGGGGGAGTTCATACTCCACACCCATCACCCACAGGGCTACCTCAGCGTGCTGCACCTCAAAGCCGTAGTCTATGTGAGCCTGGACAACGCAGTGCTGGGTGAGCGGGGGCAGTGCCACCACCTGGGCCCCCTCAGGTGCACCCCTGCCCTTGGGGCCAAGCCTTGAGCCTGGCATCCTTCCCCCTCCCTCTCTGCAGGGGATGACAAGTTCCATGCCAAGACCAGCCCCCTTCTGATCAGCCTCATCGAGAGCATCCTGAAGCAGGCAAGAGCCCAGCCAGGAGCAGGGGAGGAGGGAGACTGGTGGCGGACAGAGCCTGACCCGTCCCCCCACCCCTGTCCCCAGGTGGACTCTCCTAACCGCAGCGGGCAGACCCTCTACGAGCAGGTGGTGTTCAACAATCGCAGCTGGGATGCTGAGGTGTAAGTTGAGATGAGGGGGAAAGGGAGAAAGCCAGGTGTGTGTGTGGGTAGCCCGGGAGCGTGAACCCACAGAGCATTCCAACCTGCCCACCCCCAGGATCCAGCCGCTGCCCATGGACAGCAGTGCCTATTCCTTCACGGCCTTTGCGGGGGTCCCTGCCGTCGAGTTCTCCTTCATGGAGGTAAGACTTTCTGGCCCTGCCCCCGAGCAGCGGTCCCTCAGCCTCTCTGCACCCTGCCCCTGCGCCAGCCCGCGCCCTGTCCCGGCAGGATGGCACCCCGTACCCGTTCCTGCACACGAAGGACGACACGTATGAGAACCTGCACAAGGTGCTGCGGGGCCGCCTGCCCGCCGTGGCCCAGGCTGTGGCCCAGCTCGCTGGCCAGCTCCTCATCCGGCTCAGCCACGATCACCTGCTGCCCCTGGACTTCGGCGGCTATGGGGACGTGGTCCTCAGGCACATCGGCAGCCTCAACGAGTTCTCTGGGGACCTCAAGGTCCAGGATGCCAACCCTGCTTCTGGGGGTGGGGGGCGCTATATCCCCTTAAAGTGCTGCCCAGGCGTGGAGTCTGGTCCCTCTTTCTCCCAATCCTTGGGGTCTAGGTCCCCTCTCCAGTCTGGCCCCTTTCCTCCTGCCCCAGTCACTTAAGTCCCGAGGACCCTGCTGGTACCTCCCAACAGCCCAGGTCTTCTTCCCTCGCCCTTCGATCCACACCAGCATCCTGTCCCCCTATACCTCTCCACTCCTGCCAGGCCTGGAGGTCCCAACCCCAGCCCGGACCCCCATCCTAGGCCAGGGTCCTGTCCCCTGCCGCCGGCCCCAGCCTGCGCCTCCGCCCTCAGGCTCGCGGGCTGACCCTGCAGTGGGTGTACTCAGCGCGGGGGGACTACATCCGGGCGGCCGAGAAGCTGCGGAAGGAGATCTACAGCTCGGAGGAGAGCGACGAGAGGCTGATGCGCATGTACAACGTGCGCATGATGCGGGTGAGGCCCCGCCCACTGCCGCGCCCCCGGCCCCGCCCCGCCGCCCGCGCTGCCCCGCCCTCCTCCACGACCCAGGGACCCTCTAACCTGCCCCGAGCGCCGTGCGGTCCCGTCCCCTCTGCCTCCTCGGGGCGCTGGACGGGCAGTGCTCACAGACCCAGCAGGCTGGAGCGACCACCGAGGCAGCCTCCGCAAAGTGATGAAATAGACAGGGAGGGCCAGCCCCTTGGCCACAGTCACCGGGCCAACGCGTGGCAGAACTGGGACAACCCTTCCCCTCCTCCCCGCCCTGCCCCCACCTCCCCGCCACACTCACACAAACAGGCCCCCACTGCCTCCCCACCCCTCTGGAGAGAAAAAGGTTGTCCATAATAGTCCACAGTACAAGAGGCACAAGGTTGCTTCCCGGAAAGTGCAAAAGGCTTAAGAAATCCAGGGCGTGGAGATCTCTCTTCCTTCTGGTAATAAGATGGGTGAAATCTAGAAAGGCTGCCTGGAGGAGGTGTCATGTGAAAGTTATACAAGAGCTTATTCTCTCGCCAGTTTAGCTTTGAATACTTTGCAGCCGCACCCATTCTCCAGCTCCAACCCTCTTCCTTCCATTTCCTCACTCCAAGAACTGAACCCGGCAACCCTTTGATCTTGGGAAACGGAGGGGTAGGGACTGTGGGCGTGGGAAAAAGTCTGTAGGGCAGAATTGTAAGCAGGACCATCCTTAGTGAGTGCGGGGTGAACAGGGAACTCATAGGGTCTGCACTCATCGGCCGTTTGCGGACAACATGTCTGCCCCTTGCAGGTTCGTGTTCTCTCTCCTCCTGGCTTTTTCCTGTTGTTTCCTTGCCTGATTCCCTTGGCGTCACTCATTCCTCCCTTCTGTTCACAAACCCATCCCTCTTGCTCTTTCCTCCTCACTCCTTTCTCCTCATCTCTCTCTTTCTCCTCTCTCCTCAGGATTCTCTTGCTCCTCCCCAGCTTCCTGACCTCTCCTCGCCTTCCCTTTGTCCCCTCCACTGATATGTGTCACCCTGTGGTGAGACAAGACATTGGGGCTGGTTCATTTTCATCCACAGATCTTGCTTTAACCCCTGCTGTGCCAGACTCCAGGAACACATAGACACCCCCCTCACCCCACCCCTGAAGTTGCCACACGCCTCCCAAGGGAAGAGGGACTCCTGTGTGTAAGGAATGTGATTCAGACTCAGGGCTGGAGAGTAACAGACTCAGGACTTCAGAACCTGAAACACCGGGCTGGGCCAGGCCCAGGGACCTTTGTGGCTCTAGACCGGGGGTTGGTAAACTATGGTCAGATTTGGCCTGCCTTCTGTATTTGTAAATAAGGTTTTATTGCAGGATGGCCATGCTCATCGGTTTTCATATTGTCTATGGCTGCTTTCCTGCTACAGCAGCAAAGTTGCGCAGTTGCAACAGAACCAGAATGGGCTGCAAGCCTAAAGTATTTACTATTTTGCTCTTTGCAGAAAAGTTCGCTAACCCCTGCTTTAGACTGGGATATGGGTCTTGAAGCGTGCACAGAACTTGGGTTGGTGCAAAGAAAAGACATTTCAGAGTGGAGAGACCCCGAATAAGGGTGTGGCGGTGAAATAGGCCTGGCTGTCCTTGAGAGAAGGGTGTGGACCAGCAGAGTCTGGACAGAAGTCCTGTGGAGAAGCAGAGGGGAAAGGAACACCCAAGAGTGGTTAGGGATCACGTATGGGGAGCCTTGAATGCCGGGATAAGAAGTTTGGGTTTTTAGGGTCTGGGCATCAAGGAAATCAGGAAGGTTTTTGAGCAGGGAGATGATGTGGGCTAAGTGGAGTTTTAAGAAGGATCTGGCCAGAGTGAAAATGGCCTGGAGAGGGAATGAAGTTAGGGACGGCTGAGCTTTGGGTGAGGGTGGCCGATGGAAGCAAATGCCACTGTGGGTGAGGGGACCCGACTGATGTGAGACATTTGGAGGGGAAAATGGACAGACTGGGTGTTGAGGAAAGAGGAGGAGAATAATTCTAGCAGCTGCCATTTATCGAGGGCTACCGTGTGCTAGGGCTTTGCTTCACTGACTGCTCCAAATCCTGTGAGGTTGCTAGTGTTGTACACAGAAGCTGAGGCTCAGAGAAGCTAAGTCATTTATCCAAGATCACAGAGTAAGTGGCGGAGATTAAATTGGAAACCAGGCAATCTGACCCCAAAGCGTGGGCTCACCCTACTCTCACTCACCTCCGAGGCTGAGAGCCTGGCACATGGGGAAGATCGCGGCGTTCCCAAAGGAATGTGGGTGCTCACCAGGCCAGGTTTTGGAGGAAGTTGGTGCCAAGGTGTGTGAGGCTGTGTCCAGGTGCCCCTTACCCCAGTGGGGCGGTCCAGGAGGCTAGAGGGCAGGATTCCAGTGGATGATATGGTGAGTAGACAGCAACTGACCCCGCAGAGGTCCTGGTTGGAGCCAGGGGCGTGGCCGAGCTCTTTGAATGAATGATGGAGGTGTAAAAAAGATGAGAGGTGTGAGACCACCCCCAGAGATTCTGATTTTGCTGGAGTGGCACCGAGGCAATGGTAAAATAAAAACCTTCCCCGAGTGATTCTAATATGCCGTCAGGGTCGAAAACCACTGATTGTCGGGAAAGGGAAGAGCAGAGGTGGAGGTAGAACCTTGGGCCTGCCCACAGATGGGAGCAGAAGGAACCAGAAAGGCTGGCGGAAAGGTGGGAGGAGAACCCGGCTAGGAGCGAGGCCATCTCGGGAAAGACAACCGCATCTGAGTCAGAGGATGAGGCTGCAGAGGCAGGCGCTTCATTAGGACTGGCCTGTCCCCTTGACCCTTGACTCTGGGCTGTGGACATTGGCAGAGGCGGGGTGGAATGACCGGGGGTCAGGAGGCGAGGAACAGCAGGAGGGCAGACCGTTTTCTGGGGTTTTGGGCAGGGAAGTGAATGGGGGAGAAAGGCAGACGGGGAAGACCTAGATGCAGGTTGGAGGCTCAAAGGATAGAAGAAAAGGATGGAACCGAACACAGCTGGAGGACTCAGCCTACTCGGCTGTTGGTGACGTCACAGAATGGCCATTCCTGATTGGGTGGCCAGATGGAGGCGGG
This sequence comes from Equus przewalskii, assembly GCF_037783145.1. Classification (NCBI taxonomy): domain Eukaryota; kingdom Metazoa; phylum Chordata; class Mammalia; order Perissodactyla; family Equidae; genus Equus; species Equus przewalskii. Next base: position 8,653,574 of record NC_091842.1, on the reverse strand, counting down.
ACTTAAGGACGCTGCACGATAGTATTTCTTAAGCGCTTGGCTACGAATTGCCGTTCGGGCCTTCGCTCCCGGACGGAGCCTCCACCCCGACCCGATCCCCATCTCGGCGCAGGTGGAGTTCTACTTCCTGTCCCAGTACGTGTCGCCGGCCGACTCCCCGTTCCGTCACATCTTCCTGGGCCGCGGAGACCACACGCTGGGCGCCCTGCTCGACCACGTGCGGCTGCTGCGCTCCGGCTCCGGGGCCCCTGGGGCCGCCTCCTCCGGGGTGGCGCCCGGCCTGGGCTTCCAGGAGAGCCGCTTCCGACGTCAGCTGGCCCTGCTCACCTGGACGCTGCAGGGGGCAGCCAACGCGCTTAGTGGGGACGTCTGGAACATCGATAACAATTTCTGAGGCCCTCCGGGGCCCCCACCTGCCCCGGGGCCCCCGCCTGCCCCTGCCCCCTGCCGAGAGCTCCTGCTCTCCCCGCCTGGGCGATTTCTGGGTGACCGAGGTGCCCCTGCACCACCTCTCATTGCTGACGGGTTTCTCATGAGCCCTTCCTGTCTCTTAGGGGGCCTGACTCCAGCGCAGACACCCACATACCCCTGGCCCTGAACTGTAGGAGTAGGTGAGCGGTGCCTTCCTCAATGGGACATTCATCCTATCAGCTAATCAAAGAGCAGCATCCTCTCCGTCTGTCACAGTCCCTTCGCCTTCAGGAGCAGGGTCCCCCACACCTAGAGACCACTCTGGAATGTTTCCTGGGCCCTGGGACCTGGCCAGCCCTCCTGGTGGGGAAGGTGGCTGGGACTAGAGCCTTATGGCCAACACGTGGTCTGTGGTGGGACGAGCTGGGGTTTGGACTTCAATAAACCACCTAGTGACATTCTTGTTCATAAGCACATTTATGCTCCTTCCTCCCCCTCCCCCCACCCAATCATTCTTCCCTTGAGACCTAGGGAAGTGTTGGGCAGAAGGGGCCAGAGAGGTTGCGAGCAGGAATGCTGACTCCATGGGAAGAACTGAGCTGTTCTCGTACCTGAGGAACTAAGGAAACCGCTTAAGGAAATAAGGAGGCCCTTCTCCAATGACCACCATGGGGTGGGGGGCTGGCTCTGCACCTTCTCCTGGAACCAGGGAGGGCTACATAATTTGCAAGGCCTGGTGCGAAATGAAAATGCAGGGCCTCTGGTTGACGAAGCAAGCACAAAGCTTTTTCCTTTCTCCCTCAGTCTCTTAACCTGTCATGGTGTTTTTTTATTTGCTATTTAATGTCCAGATTCCTCAGACAGGGAAATAGTCTGGGGCACATCCTCACAGGCACCCAGGGTTCTGCCCCACAACTTGGTACGGATAGTGCACGTGGCTGACCCTGACCCTGACCCAGACCTTCCCTGTGCCTGCGCCTGAGCCCAGCTCCCTGCTGGGGAAGGAGGGTGGCAGCTGTCTCCCATCCAGGGGAGGCAGGACCTCCAGCACATGCTCCATGGCCCCCATCGAGCTGCACTTCCAAAACATAAATTCGTTAGGAATTTCAAGACGGCAGCTACATAGCATTAACCCCTCTTCTGAGTGGTCACACACCTGTTATGTTGGCCCAGCCTGGGACCCCTCCCGCCAGGGTCCCCTTTGGCCACTCTTTGTCCAGTCAGGTGGGAGCTGCTGGAGGGCAGCTGCATAAATCCTAGGGCTCATCTCTCAGGCTCCTTGGGCCTCTTGGTCCCAGTATGGTAGGAGAAGTCCTAGTCTGCCCCTCAGGACACCAGGAAGTGAAGGCCTCTTCATCTATGGCTTGAGATGCCCCAGCCCCTGGGTTCCAGGATGGAACCAGCCCCTCCGTAGCCCCCCGAGCTGACTTGGTGGGTTCTCAGGAGACCCAACCAGGGTCAGAACCCTCCTGGACTATGTGTTTCTGTGACATACAGTCCAGAACAAATTTCCCGAAGTGGCTTCTCAACTCTTCTTCACCTTGTCCCTTTGCTTCGTGTAGCAGACAGAATAACGGTCTGGACAAAGATGTCCACTTCCTAATCTCCAAAATTTGTGATTGTTACCTTGCACAACAAAAAGGGTTCTGCAGATGTGATTAAATGGAGGGTCTTGAGATGGGGCGTGTCACGGGCTGAGCTGTGTCCCCCCCAGATTCATGTGTTGAAGCCCCCAGTCCCTCAGGATGTGTCTGTATTTGGAGATGGGGTCTTTAAAGAGGTGGTTCAGTTAAAATGAGGCCGTTAGGGTGCGTCCGATCTGACCAGTGTCCTTATAAGAGGAAACTGGACCCACAGAGAGACCCCAGGGATGTGCGTGTGCAGAGGAAAGACTGTGTGAGGACACAGCGAGAAGGGGGCCAGCTACAAGCAGAGGAGAGAGGCTTCAGGAGAAACCAACCCTGCTGCCACCTTGATCTCGGACTTCTAGCCTCCAGAATTGTGAGAAAATACATTTTTCTTGTTTAAGCCACTCAGTCAGTGGCAGCCCTAGTGGGCTAGCACAGGAAGATTATCCTGGATTGGGGGAAGGAGGACAATGTAATCATTAAGCCCCTTATAAAAGGAGGCAGGAGGATCAGACAGACAATGGAGATGTGATAACAAGGAGAGGGTCAGAGTCAGAGACAGATGTGAAGATGTTACACTCCTGTTTTCTTTTTTTTTAGTGATTTAAAGCAATGATCATTTATTAATGCCACCCCTGGCTTTAAAGATGGCAGAAGGGGCCCTGAGCCAAGGAATGCACATGGCTCTTAGAGCCTGGAAAAGACAAGAAAACAGATTCTCCCCTGGTCCCTCTGGAGGGGACACAGGCCTGCTGACACCTTGATTTTAGCCCCAGAAGACTCATTATGGATCTCTGACCCCCAGAACTGTAAGAGAACTAAAATTGCCTTGTTTTAAGCCGCTACGTTTGTGATAAATTGTTACAGCAGCCACAGGAAACTAATACACACCCACTCTAATTGCTACAAGCTCAGTATTGTTTTCTAAAGAATTTACTTAAAAAAAAAAGACTGTGTCCCAAGCTCCTCCCACCCCTATACTGTCCCTTCAAAGCTGTCTCAGAAAGCTTTCCAGATCCTACTGGCAGCAAGGCCTGTTCACAGCACATACCAGCAGCATCATAATGACTGGTACTACAAATGCCTTTTTGGGGTCCTGGGCACAGCCAGCCCAGTGTGAATGGTTATCACTCATACACATGTAATTTGGCAAGGGGCTCGCTGGGCCACGATGAGAGCCCTGCTCACACTCCTAGACAAAGGCTCCAGAGCGTGTCTTTGCACACTATGGGGGCCACACCCCATGGAGGCCAGCTCTGGGTGTGGGAGGGACAAGAGTCCCTGGGGAAGTGGGGCAGGTCCCAAGGCCCCCAAAGTAAAGGTGGAACAACTGATAACCTTCTAGCAGCCTAACAGACCGAGTCTGTCTTTACAACATTATCTGGCTGATTTATGCCCCCAGTCAACAACCTGCCCGTGTCACTGGCTGCCCTCACCCCCCATCTGAAGGAAGGCTGGGAGCCTGCCTTTCAAGATCCTGTTCTTTCCCTGTGCCTTAGTTTCTCCTGCCTGGTTGAGTTGAGGTTATGTCAGGCAATGCCATTTCCTTCATCTTGGCGGACCTTAGTGTTTCTGACCCACAAGAGTGGAAGTCTTACAGGAAGAGACAGGGGCCGGCCTGGTGGTGCAGCAGTTAAGTGCACACATTCCGATTCGGTGGCCCGGGGTTCGCTGGTTCGGATCCCGGGTGCGGACATGGCACCGCTTGGCAAGCCAGGCTGTGGTAGGTGTCCCACATATAAAGTAGAGGAAGATGGGCACGGATGTTAGCTCAGGGCCAGTCTTCCTCAGCAAGAACAGGAGGATTGGCGGCACATGTTAGCTCAGGGCTAATCTTCCTCAAAAAAAAAAAAAAAGGAAGAGACAAATAAACCAGAGAAGTGGTCAAAAAGGCAAAAAAGGATTCTGGGGATTGGAGGCAACCAGGCAGCTCTGGCAAGGGGCTCTGATGGCTCAAGATGGTGAGACAGTTCTACAGCGGGTGGGATGAGGTGGTATTTTTGTCTGTTGCTTTTTAGCTGAGGCACTGGATCCTATTTCAGGGCTAAAGGGGATCTTAAGAATCAACTTGCCCAATTCTCTCATTTTAGAGGTAGAAACAGAAGCTCAGAGAAATTAAATGACTTGCTCAAGGTCACACAGCTTTTTTGGTGCAGCAGCAGGACCAGAAGCCAAGTCTTCTAAGTCCTCACTGGGCCTCTTCACTGGCCCAGGTGCCTGGGCCCCCTGGGAGTGGGAGCAGGAGGAACCGGAGGAAAAGAAGTGGGAAGAAAGGGGCACGTTCCTTACATTTCTCAGTTTAACTTTAAAAATTTATTTTATTCAACTTGGAAAATGAATACAAATCCCTGGGCATTTCTGGTAGGGGGGTGGGGTGGGGGGAGTGGCCAGGAAGGAGGAAGAAGGGAGCAGGAATTGAGCAAGGGATGAGGGCACGGTGTTGCAAGTCCGGTCCCTGACCAGGGAAGGGGGTGGACGTTGAGCAGCGAGCTCAGGTGCGGAGGAACACCATGGTGAGGAGGCCTGGAGAGGCAGAAAGAAAAGGTTGTGGGTGTAGCCGTGGGGCTCTGTTAGCCTTCCTCCCAGCCTCCACCCCTCCCCCCCCAGCCACTACTGTGCTCACCCAAGACATAGGCTGCCACCAACTTTTGTCCCAGGGAGACATGCAGGATTTGGGGCAGCTGGCTGCCGAGTTCGTCCTGGAGCGGGAGCAGCAGGAAGGCCACAGAGACGATGCCCGTCAGCACAAACAGGAGGAAGGAGCTGGTGGCCAGTTGTGGGCGGGGGTCTGGGAAACAAGGCTTGTCAGAAGCTCCAGCCCCCCCTGCCCGGCCCAAGGTCCTCCAGGGAGGAGGCTGAAGATGGAAGGTGTATCCATTTTTTTACTGCCCTCCACGGGTACACTGCCAAGTGTCCTCTTCTCTCTGGGGCCTCTGTCCCAGCGGCCACAAGAATCCCTCTCTCCTCTGGTCTCTCAGCATTGTTTTTCTGTCTTTACCGGGCTTTGATTACTGGCTCCTGTGTACCTGTCTGTCAGGCAGGGACCTCTAGCCCCCATACCCAGCACACAACTTGGTACAGCATAATTGCGCAATACAGCCTTCTTATTGAACTGAACTAAGCTGGCATGTGATAGGAAGTACTGATGTTAGAGCTAAGGAAGAACTTTTCCCTCTCAGTAGAAGCCAGAAACGAGGGAAACTGTAGTCTGCTTTTTCTCTAACCTGATATAAAATCTCAACTCCTGGGAATGTTTCCACCAAAAAGCAAAAGACTGAACCAGAAGTTCTCTTCGACTCCAGCTGAGCTCACCTCTGGGGGAATGCTGGGTCCTCCCTCCCTGCAGAAGTCAAGAATTCCCATTCCCCAACTCACTCTCCGGAAAGTGTCTGGCCGTGGGTGGTGCTGTCCAGGAAGGAGGCCCTGTGTGGGGTGTTGGGTCGGGCTGTGCCTGAAGCTCAAGGGGGTAGGCTGGGGCTCTCAGGACCGAGGTGATGTCCTTGCGCCCCACCACTCGGCCCTCAGCTCCCTCCTCAGACAGCTCAATGCGGAAGCGGTCCTGGACGTCATAGTGGCTGGGAATGGGGGCCACATGGCGAATCACACTGGTCCCAAGACAGGAGAGAGGCCCATTGAGAGGAAGGGAGTGAGAGGCAGTGATCCAAGTGGATCCAGGCCCCACCTTCCCAGGAGCCTTTCCCTTAGGGACACAGACAGAGGGTGGGGAAAACAGGTTGAAGAGGATTAGGTCTCACACCTAAGACCACGGCAGGATAATTCAGAGAAGGGTGGCAGCGACCCCTGGCTTCCCTCTGCCTCCCCACTCTCCCAACTCACATGTCAATGCAGGACTGAGGCTTCACATATCCTTCTGCGTCAAACACTGTGTATTTGGCAGGTGCTGTGCACAGGACTGAGGGATAAAGGCAGACAGAGAGCGACCGTTGCTTCAGAGATCCTACAAGCCTTGCCCCTAGAGGGACACTAGAGTCCCCCTTGCCTTCTACCCCAGGGCTAGACATGACTCTTTAGTCTGCCAAGGCTGGACGTCTGCCTGCGCTTGTCTCACTCTTCCAGCCCTCACAGCTCCTCAATGTCCTGCCGCCAGCCCCCCCCATCCCTAGCAATGAGGCGCCCATCCCTTCACCTCGGAAGCGAAGCGCAGCTCCCGTGGGGTTATAGAGGGTCAGCAGCTGCCGGGGTCCGCTCCGCTGGTCCGCCCTGAATACTAGATCCGGGGGAAAGACGAGGACCGGGACAACAGGTCCCGAGGGAGAAGGGGCGCCCCGGGACCCCCGCCCAGGAGCCCCCGGACCCACCAGCTCCTGGTCCTGGAGCGCCCCACGGCGCATGCAGGCTCTGGACGGTGGGACATCCGAGGGCAGAGCTCAGGGGACAGGGCCTGGAGTCTACAGCTGGCAGGAGAGGGGCGAAAGGGAACGAGATGAGATCGCGGGGCAGGGCCTGGACCGATGCCGCCGCCGCCTCGGAAACCCGCTAGATCAGGCTCCCGCAGACCAGGCCCAGGCCCCCCAACTCCTCCCTTCCCCAGCTCTGCCCCAGGTCCCTTTAGGTCCCGCCCCCAAGCCCCACCTCGATGGTCACGCCCACCCCGCAAACCCTGCCCCTCGCGGCTCCCAACCCGGGACCCGTCTCCAGGCCGGGCTCCCGATCTCCAGAGCCCGGCCCCACAGGCCCCGCCCCTTCCGGGCGCCCCGGGACTCCCGCCTCCTCTCTCCGGCCAGACCCCGCCTGCCGCCGCGGCCGCCTCCGGAGCCGCCCTTTCCGCCTCCTGCTCCCCAGGGACCTCTGTGCGGCCGACCCTCCCTGAGCTCGCTTCTGCCTCCGAACGGCCGCTCGTGCTATGATACTCACCTTCTGGTCACAGAACCTGCCAATCAACTTTGGCCAGACCGAGGCTGCCATCTTCCCAGGAGAGCATCTCTGCGCTTCCGCCGTACGGCCTCTGTCACTGGCCAGGGCGGCTCGTTTCCGCCGTAAGCGTGCGCCGATTGGTGCGCCTAGAGACGTGATTGGCTTGTTCCCCGGGGCATAGAAACGTGACCCGGGTTTCTGGCTAGGACTCTAGCCCGGGGTAACTTGGTGGCGTCGGAGCTGGTCTTTGCCCCGGCTTTGAGACGGTCCGGATCACCGGCTCTGCCACGAGGAAGCCCTCCTTCTCCGCTTCCGTCCCGGGCTCTCCTGGAAGCCTCTGCAGCAGCCAGAGCCGTCTTCCCTAGTGCCAGGTGGAGATCGCTGCCAGCTGGAACTCGGATCTCAGCCCACGGCTGCTCTCCTGGTTCTCTCGTTCCTGCACAGGACTCGGAAGTCACTCACATTTCCACAGGGAGTTCAGATTTACCAACCCTGCCAGTTACATCATCCCACCGAGTCTTCAGCTACTTTTACAGACCAGGAAACAGGCGAGGTTGAGAATCTCACCCCAGTCTCACTACACAATTGGTTAGCGGTGGAGCAAAACCAAATGATCTTATGCGAAAGCCTTCCCTGAGCACCGTGTCAAATGTAGAGTCCCCCTTTGTCTGGCTTTTTCTCTTGCTTTTGTTTTCTTCATAGCACTCGGGGCTACTTGAAGTCTTACGTTTATTTTGTTGTTCTCTCTGCTGCAGTGGAAAGTACTGTCCTCTTCACAGGAGCAGAGGCCTTTGTTTTGTGTATGTTCGGCACCTTTATAAAACAGTGCCTGCTATTTGGGATGAACCAATAAAAGAGTGACTAGGGTGAACTTTGGGCTGAGATCTGATTGAAGTTAGGAAGGGAGCCATGAGATATCTGCGGAAGAGAATCCCAGACAGAGGGAACAGCAGACGTGGACCAGAATGGTCAAGGAGCCAGTGAGACTGGAGCGGAGGTTCTAAGGGAGACAACAGTCAGAGATGAGAGGAGGTGGGGGGAGGACGCAGATCACCTAGTGCCTTAGAGCCCACAGCAGGACTGTGGATTTTATTCTGAGACTGATGGCAAACTATGGGAGAATTTTTTTTTTTTAAAGATTGGCCCCTGAGCTAACAACTGTTGCCAGTCTTTTGCTGCTTCTCCCCAAATCCCCCCAGTACATAGTTGTATATTTTAGTTGTGGGCCCTTCTAGTTGTGGCATGTGGGACACTGCCTCAGCTTGGCCTGACGAGCCGTGCCATGTCCACACCCGGGATCTGAACCGGTGAAACCCTGGGCTGCCGAAGCAGAGCACACAAACTTAACCACTCAGCCACGGGGCCGACCCCTGGGAGAATTTTTTAAAAGTTTTTTTTAACAGCTTTATTGAGATATCTTTGACAAAAATTGTTGATATTTAAGGCGTACAACTTGATGTTTTGATATATGTATACATTGTGAAAAGAACACCACAATCCATCACGTCTACATAACCCTTTTGTGTGTGTGTTGAGAATATGGGAGAGTTTTGAGCCAAGGGGCGACAAGATCTGACTTACATTCTTTTTTTTTTTTTTTTTTTTTTTAAAGATTGGCACCTGGGCTAACAACTGTTGGCAATCTTTTTTTTTTTTCTGCTTTATCTCCCCAACCCCCCCCCCCCATACATAGTTGTATATCTTAGTTGGAGGTCCTCCTATTTGTGGGGTGTGGGACACCGCCTCAACGTGGCCTGATGAGCGGTGCCATGTCCGCGCCCAGGATCTGAACCCTGGGCCGCCACAGCGGAGCGTGCGAACTTAACCACTCGGCCACAGAGCCGGCCCCCTGACTTACATTCTTAAAATATTATTCTGTATAGTAAATGTCTGTTGAGGTTAATGAATGAGTGAAAAGAAATCCCCAAGATGGGCATCAAAACCATAGAAATGGAGATGTGATCCCTTCCTCAGTCAAGAAACATTTATTTGGATAAGAAAGAGTTCCTCGGGTCAGGGGCTTGGAGGCTGGCCTGGGTCTCAGGCCTGGGACCCAGCAGCCTGAACAGGCTAGGAGGGGCACCTCTTGCTGATGTTGGTGAGGATCTGGTCCTGGTTGGGCCGGTAGAGAACCACGAAGCTCTCTGGAGGAAGGACGGGACCTCTGTTCTCCTCCACCTGGCCCATCAGCAGATAACTGGCTCCTGGGGGAGGGGCGGGGGATGAAGAGCTTACGTTATTGAGACCTTGTAGATGTACATCCTCGTCTGGGCCCCTCAGATTCGACCACCTCTATCATTTGCAGGAGTCTATGGTTCCCTCCCCATTTCCCACATCTCTTACCTTTCTTCATGGGGGGGCACTGTTTGCAGGGCACGTAAAACTTCAGGGGGGTGTCAGTGGGTGGAGAGGGCAGGTCCAGGCCTCCGGTTTTATAAGCACCAATGAGACTGACAGTGACAGTGAGGCCCTCCCCTGGGCCCCGAACCATGGACTTCACTGTTGCTGTTACCACTGTGTGAGAGTAGGGGTGAGAGGTGAGGAGACAAGGCAGGGCAGGGCTGGAACCAGAGGGAGGGGGGACTTTGGGGACAGGAGGGGAGGTTAGAGGAGGTGGAAGAGCAGAGCTGGGGGAATGGGCCCCTTACCCAGGTTGCTGGCACAGAAATTGCTCTGCAAGGTGCCTGTCCGCCGGCACTGCTTCGGGCAGGGGACACCTAGTGCATCTAGAAGGGGAGCGCTGTTTGAGGAGGGTGACCTACCCAGCAGGTAGGAAGGACCACTTTCCCTATCAGTCTCATTGATTTGAACTTGTTCAGAGCTCTGTCCAGCTCAGTAGCAGCCGTTAGCACAGAGGAGACACCAGTGAGTGTTGTACGAATGAATGAATGAGCCCAGGAAGGCCTTTTTGGAAACGCCTGCCTTCAGTCTGCGTCCCCCTCCTCCTCCCCAGACTCACCGGGACCCACTAGTGTTGCCTTGGCCTCAGGCGAGGCCTTCGGTTTCTCCGCAGGTGGGAGTTTGGGCTTCACTTTGGGGCCGGCTCCAGGCTTGGGGCCGGGGCCGAGGAGCGGAGGACCGGGCCGGGCGTCCTCCCCCGGACTCTGGGCCGGCCCTTCTTTGGCGGCGCCCCTCGGCAGGGTCCTATACGAGGCCGAGAAGCCGTCGGCTGTGACGCTGAGGTCCGAGACGAACTGGACGAGGAGCTCATTCCCTTCGGAGGAGATGGGACTGCGGGCGGCGGGCATTGGGGAAGGCGTCAGGCGGGCCGTGCACCCCGCCCTACCCAGGCCCGCGGCCCTTGAACCCCTGACCTCGCTCGGCTGCATTAGCTTCCCGACTTCATAGGCCCCCCTCGCCTCTGGATCCGCGGACCCCAGGCCTGGCGCCGAGCCTGGTCTTCCCCTGGCCCCCTACCTGCTCCGCCCACTCGTTTGGGGCTCCCGGGTTCAGATGCCACCTCTTCAGCTAAGCCCTGCCCCTCTCCACAGCAGCGCAGTCCCCCCACTCCCGCAGCTGGGGAGATGGAGACACCCGCACCACGCCGCCCACCTAGGTCCCGCCCCCTCACCCCGGGGCTGTGTCGCCGCAGAACTTCCCCAGCCTCTTGGCGTCGTCGCTCACGGCCCCGTTGAACACGCTGACCGAGTCGTAGCGGCAGTAGGTGTCGCTCTCCAGGTCAAACTTCCCGAAGGTCAGCGAGATCACCTGGCGGCGGCGGGGGAGGCGGAGGCTGCGCGGCGGGACCCCGGGAGCCCGAAGGCACGGGGACTCTGCGCCTCCCCCCTCCTCCGCCCGCCGCCGCCTGTGGGACGCTTGCAGCAGCCTCCTCTCTCCCGCGTCCCCTCGAGCCCCCCTCTTAATGCATCCCCACTACAGCTTGGAGGATCGCACACACCCACGGGAACCCTGCAGAGGCGTCCGTCGCCTTGGTCGGCAAGATCAAGTCCTGGCTCATTCTCAAGGGACAGACCCAGAAACCTCCTCCCCCCAACACACAGTTTATAGAGCTTGGTGTACCTCGCTCGCGTGAGACTCGTCACAGGTGTAATTTTACATTTTTTGTTTGCGTGCAAGCAGGTCTGGGTGTGTTTTTGCTCCCCACCAGCGCAAGCGCAGTGCTCGGGACATAGTAGATGATCAATAAATCTTTGCTGGCTGCATGCTGGAGGGCGCCGCTCGGGGCCCCAGGGCAGCCCGGGCAAGGGTTGGTACCTGGTCCGGGGGCGCGATGATGTGCCAGGAACAGCTGATGCCCGGGGGGTAATCGGACTCGGGCCAGTTGGGCGTGGTCAGGGTTCCCTGGGCCTTCTCCAGCCGCCCCCCGCAAAACTGGTGCTCTGGGGAGGGGAGAGAGGAGCGGGGGTGGGGAGAGGAGAGCTCTAGCCTGGGAGCCTGTGCAGGAAGCTCGGATGCCTGGGTCTCAGGATGCGGGGACGAGAAGAGGGGGAGGAAAGAAGGGTAGGTTAGCGGAACGGGGGCTTGGAGGAGCGGGGCTCAGGGACTGCCGGGCGCCAAGGCGGGCGGTGGAAGGGGGGAGGAGGAATTGGCTGGACAAGCTCCCTTCTTGCCCCTCCCTCTGACCCGCGGCCACATCGCTCCTCTTCCCCTGGGAGATCCCATCTCCCCGGCCTGGCAGAAAAGCCTCCTTTGCAGGCTGGAGAGTCCCCACGCTGTGAGGGTGCCCTCAAACTGGGGCACAGCTCCCGAGGCGCCTTTGGGGAGGTCCTTGCCTTAAACATTTTAGGGGAGACTTCTGCCGCCAGGAGGGGGTGATGGGACCGCAATCGGGAGCCCCGGGCTGGGTGTAGGGGGCTCCGGGTTGGGGGAACCTAGTCCCCCAGCCCGGGGGTGCCCCCTCGCGCCCGTTTGCGGGAGCCCGATTGCGGATGGGGGCGGGCAGTTACTCACCGTCCCAGTAACCCCAGGCCGCCCATTCCACCCGCGGGTCGGTGACCCATTTCCGCCTCGCGCCTGGGGGGGGGCCTGGAAGAGGGGGTGGGTGGGAGCGGGAGGGAGGAGAGAAGACGGGGAGGAGGGACTGAAGGGGCAGTTAGTGAGGAAAAAAGGTAAGGGAGGTAATGGGGCCCTAGGCTCTGGGGTGGAGGTTAAGGCTGGGGGCGGGGCCTGCGCCGGGGGCGGGGCCAGGAGAGGGGGAAGGCCGAGGTGAGGGAGGTCTCACCAGTGCCCGAGGTGGCCCGCCCGCTGTACCAGAGCAGGAAGCCGCGTCCTCCCGTGCCCTCGTCCGCCGTCATCCTCAGGGTCACCTGGTTGCCGGGGGCGACTAAGGGCGCCGGTCGGAAGGTCCCGCAGAAGCGACCGAGCCGCTGGCCCGAGGTTCCCGACCCGGCAAAGACCTCCAGAGCATCGTAACGGCAGGCAGGGTGCAGCTCCAGGTCAAAGACACGGAAGGAGAGGGATACAGTCTGGCCCTCAGGGACCTGATGGCGGGGACAGGGGCAGGGGACCCGCAAAGTCAGGCCACACACAACTCAGGCAGAGGGCACCTCCCTTTCCCAAACTTTTTCTGCAGAAACTGGGCCTGAACAGGAACAGAGCCCATCAGGGTGCAGAGCAGAGGGGCTGGGCTCTGTGGCCAGCTTGTGGCTTGTGCAAGGGGACAAGGCCTGAGGTCTGTGGAGAGATTAGAGGGCGCCGGAATCAAGTTGGGAGGGGAGAAGCAGGATTTGAGATAAGGTGTGAGGACACTCGCCACTTGTTATTGTGGGCACAGATGCCATCAGTGACCAGAGGGGAGGGCCTGGGACTTCCCTCAGGTTGAGAAGGTGGTGCTGGGGCCGGGGTCCCTTAGTAGTCAGGCCTTTGGCTGCCTGGACCCAGGCCCCGGAGACTTTGACAGGGTAGTGACCAGAGGGGCCTTCTCACCGTTATTGTCCAGATGCACTCCTTATTGGGGGGGTAGAGGTTGGGGAAACCCTCACTTGCCACGTAACCTGACTCCCCAGTCACATCCCCTCCGCACAGGAACACGGGTCTGGAGAACAGAAGAGGGGTCAGCCATGGGGTGGGGGGCGGGTAGTAGGGAGCTTGGGATAGGGTAATACGGATGGGGAGGCCAGGGAGGGAAGCCAGGGAGATGAGGGAGAAAGGCCTAAGGGATCTGGGGTGGCCTCAGCCAGCCAGGTTGGGGCTGGGGTGGGAAACACTCCAGCAGAGGATCGGGAAAAAGTGGGGCCAGCAACTTGGCTGTACCTCCAACCCCCCAGAGTCCCCACCCCCACCCCAACAGGAATTCCCGGAATCCTCTTCGGCCCCCCTTCCTCACTCTCCCCCCTCGCACTGCCTGGCAGTCTGGGACAGGAGCCGCCTAACTGCTTCCAGATGTGGACACAGCCACGAGGCTGTGGGGGGGAGGGGGTGGAGAGATGAGGGAGAAGCGGCAGCGATGGCCCTCAAATTGAACCTGGAGACCAGGCCCCCTGAGCTCCCAACCTTTGCCCTGCTCCTGTTCCAGTTAACTACTTGAGTATCTGAGTCCCAGGTCTCCCACTCGCTGCCCCCTCTTCCCCTCACAACCACTCTATAATTCCCTCCTGGAATCCAGATGTCTAGCTACCAGGCAAGTTCAAGGTCTTGGCGCTCTCAGGTTCCATGGGGGGGCCAAGAGTCTGGGTGGATGGGGAGGCTTAGGGGGCAAAGGATGGAGGGTGGAGGAATGGGGAGCAGTGGTGACCTGCAGGAGACAGTGGTCTTGCAGCAGGGAGGGAGGACTTGGGGGCCAGAGAAGGGTGGGGGCTATGGGAGATCTGGGGGGTCGTGTGTTAGCAAAAGACTCCACAAGAACCACAGGCATAACCCCCTACGAACCAGGGCTTTTGAAGCTCACTCGGGCTATCTGGAAGGTGCCAAGAGACCTACCTGGTGTAGTTGGGGGTCTGGCCCTGGGCGAAAGGCAGCAGGGCCCAGGCAGTGAGGAGGGGCCCCAAGAGGGAGGCTGTGGCAGCAGGCAGCATGGCTTGGGGGGAGAGGCGCTGGGGTCCTTGAGACAGAGGCAGCAGCTGAGTTTAGCAGCCTCGGCAGGAGCAGCAGGATAATCAGTGCCAGATGAGGCAGCCTCTGGTGTGTGGGCGTGGGGACTGGCCGGTGGGGCGGGCGGCGGGGAAGGCGGGACAGGGAGAGTAGAGCTGGGACAGTGGTGAGGCCAGGGGCCTCTCTAGGTCCAGGACACATAAATATTGACCTAAGTAGGGGGTGGAGCAATGGAGGGCAGAGTGAGCATCAGGCCCTCACTCATACTCCAGGCAGCAAGTAATGTCATCTGGAAGCCGGCTCTGTCCGGTGCCCAAGCATCCTGTGAACACAGCCTCTGGTCCTTCCTGAGGACTCTCTGGTCTCCCACAGTCCTCCCCAGTCCCTGCTTCCTCAGGACCCAGAGGAAGTCCTTCCCTGGACTCCCAACCTCTAATCACTCCACTCACCCTCTTCCTGACCACTCCCTGCTCCAGTTTATTTTCCACTTTGAATTTCTACCGTCTTCTCTCCTTTCCCAGACCGGACCAGGCCAAGGAGAAAGAATTCTGCTCACCTATTTTCCCTCCCAAATATGTTGAGGAATGGGAGCAGGGTAGGGAGGCATAGTATGTGGTTAGAGGGAGTGTCTCCCTTATTGAGGAAGAGGATGGAATAGAAAGTACAGAAAAGGGATAACATGTGAGACCAGACCTGGAAGGTAAACAGGGGAAGCCAGCGGGGGGTGGGGGGGGGGTGGGTATGTGTGTGGGGGGGTGGGGTTGACTTCACAGGGCTGAAGGGAAATGGGTAGGAATCTTTCTGAAATCAGAAAGAAGTGGCTTCCTCAGGATGGGAATAAGTCTGGTAGACAGAGGATCTAAGTGGGGGAACCAAGCAACACATGTTGACTGAGTTGTTCCAGAAGGCGGGCCTAGGACTTCCAAGTCTGGAAGGCTGGGTTGGGTCTTGGGAGCGGCAGGGGAAAGGGAGCTGAAGGATTCAGGTGCTGTCAGCTCTGTAGCAACTGCGAGCCTGAGCCACTTCTGCCCTGCCTGCCCCACCCCTGCCCTCCCATGCCCTCAGAGCCAGGCCTCAGGTTCCCCATCCCCTGCCCCACTTTCCTCCTAGGCCCCAGGGTTCCAAACTGGGCCTCATTTCAGCCTTTTATTCTATTTGTCCATCAAATCTCTTGTCCATGATAGTCAGGTTGGGGGCCCCTCCTGGGCAGCCCTCTGAACATTTTACAAAACAGTCCTCACCCCGCTATGTCCTCCTCCCCATGCACACACACAGTGTGTGCCCCTGGCCCAGAGCCAGACTCTCCCTCTAGGGGGGAGAGTAGGAGAGAGGGGTCAGCTATCAGGGGTTGGGGGGCCTTCGCCAACCCCTCCAGCAGCCGTCTGCAGCATATCCAGGGCCTCCCAGAAGAAATCCTTCTGTGCAGCCATCAAGGGCATCCAGCCCACGATCTCCTTCATCTTTTCCATGCGGTCCTGCAACGTGGGGCAACTATGGATCTGGCTGAGGTACTCCTCACAGGCCTGGGCTGTCCCACCAGGGTCCTGGGGTGCTCCGGCCCCTGGGCTGGGCTCGGGGTTCCCCACCACCCTGCTGGCCGGTAGGTCCCGATAGGCGGGATGGTGCTCGATGTCATGGCTGGACAGCATGTAGAGGCACTCTCTGGTAGAGCAGAGGGAGCAGGCACACAAAGGGACCTTGGAAGAGAGAAGGGGCGTGGCTGAGTGGGGCCTTTACCAAGGGGTTCCCCGGAAGCCCCAGCTGTTGTGTTCCTCTCTCTCAGACCAGCCCTGAGCCAGCAAGTGAGCTGAGCCCTAGGGTTGTGTGAGGTCAAAGAGGGCCAGCAGGGTCTGCTGAGGGAGACAGCCAGGAGCCATGGTGCGCAGCAGGAAAGGAGGGTGGGTGGTGGTGGGGAAGTGGAGGCCCTGGGTCCCTGCAGGAGCCCCAGCTACAGTCCTGTGGGCTACCTAGTGCCATTGCTCCTGCCCTCCCTGGTTGCCTGCTCGCCTGACCCTGCTCTGACCTTGACATGAAGCTTGACGAAGGAGGCACTCCCCTTCGGCCAGCCGGGGAGGCGGCCTCCAGCCCCACAGCCACAGCCCAGCAGCTCCTTGCTGAAGTCCAAGCCCTGGCTCAGCACCAGGGAGTGGTTGAGGCCACACCACAGGGCAATGGGGCGTTGCAGATAATGTACCTGAGGACACAGGGCCAGGGTCCCTAAGCGGGGAACACCAAGCGACTGGGGGCCTAGGTTGGAGAAGGGTGACAGGAAGGCTCATGGCAGACTCTAGGGAAACCAAGAGAAATGGGACCCAGCATCCTCTCCCCCTCCCCCAGGAGATCTGCCCTGATGAATGGGGAGGGCAGCAAATCTCCCTCCTCACTTCTCCTGCAACCCCACGGTCTGACCACATGGGGTCTAGCGCTTCCGCTGGTTCTTCATCTTTGTTCCCCAGAAAACAAGGGCCTGAGGCCAGGGCCTGCTGTCTACTCCCTCATTCTCACCCGACAGGCCTGTGCCAGTCCAGCCTCTCGTCCTGCCTTCCAGCCTCAGCGGGAAGAATACAGCCTTCCTATTCCCAGGGCTTAAAGAGTCTCTCCCTCCCTGTGCAAGGCCAACTTAGCCCCAGGAAGGACTTTCCTTCCACTTATTCCTTCTTTCCGTCTCCAGCATTTTCAATTTGTCATATCATTATCTTTCAAAATAGCCACCCTATTTCAAAAAAATATTTCTGCCTGATTCCTCCTGCTTCCTATCTCTGTGTTTTAGGCAGAACTGGTTACGTGACCAGTCTGAGGGTTACTGCTTTCTTGTTCTCACCACAGCCAGTCTTTCCTGAACCTTCTGTGATCTGGCTTCTCTCCCTACGGTGCTACTGACTTGTTCTCTCCAAAAGCACTTGACCTCCCGGCTGCAAAATCTCAGGGCCGCTCCTGCGTGCTTTCTCCTGAGACTGTATGCGCTTTAATTTAGAAGACATAGATAAGTAACTTATGCTCATTACAGAAAAATTATAAAATATTGGCAAGCAAAGTTAATTTAAAAATCACTGGAAATCCCACCACCCGCTATTAACATCTTGCTGGATATGCTTCTTCACTGCTGCCTATACCAACATATACATGTAAGTTGTGTATTTTTAAACAAAAATGGGATCATATGATGTAAACCATTCATGAACTTTTTTTCACCTAAAAATACGGCATGACCATCTTTTCATGTCAGTAAGTGTCTTCCTCCATTATCGCTCTGTCACATTCATCACCCCTTCCAATTTGAAACTTTCTGTGCCGTGGCTTCTGGGATGTGGCATTTGAGGGTGTGCCTCCCCACAACTTTTCATTCTCTCTGCCTACAATGACGGCTACCGCCCAGGGTTCCTCCTCTATCTCTACTTTTGTTGTTTCAGCTTTGTTCGAACTTGGAATCCAATTGCCAGCAAGACGTTCCCACTTCAGTGTTTTACTCTCACTGCAAAAAAGTCCAAATTCACCCTCTTCCTCTTTCCCCAAACCAGCATCCCTTTCCAGCTCACATGTTTGTTGTGATACCATCTGTTTTCAAGGGACCTAGAAAGGCCAGAGCCACCTTTGTCCTTCACCCCTCCTCACATCTAATCAGTTTCCAGGGCCTGTTCATTTCCTTTCAAAACATCGCTGGTAGCCATTCCTTTCCATTCTGGCTGCCATTGTACAGCCCCAGGCGCTTGTCTCAAGTGCTGCCATCACTCAACAGCCTCGCAGCAGGCTTCTCACCCACAGCCTCCTGGGCACTATGGCCAAGTGACCTGTCCTCAGTCACCCATGGGGGTTGCCTTCTCCTGCTCCAGAACCTGCAATGACTCTTCCCCATATCTGTACCTCTCCAGGCTCGCACCACCTATGCCACCTCATATCTACCAATTTCCAAACACCCTCTCTGCTTTAGTCTGGCCCATCTTTTCACTGTCCCAGGTACGTGCAAGCTTTGTCCCCATCCGCAACACACAGAATGCCTTTCCTATACCCATTGGAATCCTATCTAACCCACTAGGCCCTGCTCACATCTCACCTCTTCTAGTCACTCCAGCCCACCCGGGTGTCCCGCTTCCTTCAATTCCTAGTGCACTGACAGCATGCACTGCACAGGACAGACCTCAGAGTGCCAGCCCGAGTAGGACATGTGGCAGTGTGACCAGCAGTACACACTGGCTGCCTTAATCTCCCTAGGGAGCAAGAAGTGGAGTCTAAGGAAAGTGGAGAAAGGGAGAGATCTGGGGCTTTGAGAATTGGAGGAAGGGGGTCAGGATGAGAGTTGCTGGGAAACAGTCTCACCTGTGTGGGTTCCCCTCGGTCCATTTTGTCCCCTGTTCCCAGCTGCCCATATCTGTTATTTCCCTGCATAAAGATTCGGCCAAATTCATCCACCAGGCCAAGGTGATTATAGCCAAGAGCACAGAAAAGGATCTAGGAGGTGAGACAGAAAGGGGAGCTGGGCATTCAGTTCCCTCCAGAGGAATTCTGAGCTCCAGAATCTGCCCACCGCTAACTTGCCACCACCAGCTCATCTCTTTTGGCCTTGCCCTCTACATCACCCCTCACTTTGGGTCTCCTGTCCCTCCCTGATCAATGATTCCTGCTCACACTTCAGACCCTCAGTGCCTTTCAGTCCCTAAAGCCCCGCCCCCTCTGACCTGCCCCATCCCTCCAGGATCCTACCTTGGCAGGCAGTGAGAGAGCAAGCGGCATCTGCTGGTCCAGGGGGTCAAAGGCTTGAAGGGTCCCAAAGAGATCACGATACACCCCTGGGGTGTGCACCTCAAAATACACTCCCCCCTGGTCTGGGGGGTCGGGAGCCCTCAGCTCAGCAGCTTTAGGCACCCATTTCATAGGGATAAGGCCCCTCCCCGGATGAAAGCTGCAAGATCTAGGGAGTTTCACACCCACTGGAAATGCATCGGCTATGATGTCTGGGAACCTAAACACATCTTTTCACTAGGATGCCCTAAGGGTCCACCACAGAGCTGGAATAAGGATGGAGGGTATTCATATTTGGAAAGTCTGTTCAAGGCTGGGGTCTGGAGAAGAAGGGAGGTGGTTCTTACCTGTGATGTAGACAGTACTGCTCTGGTTGGAAGCCATGCAGGCCACACGCAGGTGAGGCAGGCAATGGGACACCTTCCTCAGGGCCAGCTGAACTGTGTAGGAGCGTGGCTGGTCCAGCTGGGTTTCATTCACTACCAAAGAGTAGATCTTTCCTTCCTCTGGGGGATCGGGGGAGACAGACAACTATGTAGGAGAGCGGACCCTCCAGTGTCCACATTAATTTCCCAATACTCTCTCTAAGCCATACAGGATCAAACATTTACTACCCCAGAGTTGGGCTGGAAGAAAAAGAGTGGAGATGAACTAAGGAAAGAGTGACCTCAAGTTCCCCAGACTCCAGCCCCTCACCACCAAAAATAAATCGAGGAAGTCCTTCTCGTGAGAGATGAGTAGAGAAAACCTAGAAGGTAGATTGGCAGAATCTAATTTGAATTTTGGGAATGATGTCTAGGGATTCAGGGCCAGAAGGTCCCGAAGGTCTCAGGTTTGGGAGTGTGGTCAAATATAGCGGACACTGAGAAAGTAGGGTGGCAGTTTGGGGTATAAAGTGAAGTGCCTGGCATGGAGGTTGGAGAGATTAGAATTTAAAAAACCAGGCATTCACTAGAACAGTGGTTCCCAAACTATTTTTTGCAGGAGGGCCCTTTATTCACATGAAATATGCAGAATCGTAGACTAGGAGACAGACGAAAGCAGAGCTGTTTGAGACCAGATGAGGTGGCACGCAGAACCCTGTGTGAGACCTCCCTCCCCCTCCCTGCAGGTCCCCAAGAATCTGCAGGAAACTTTTGCAAACCACAGCTCAAGGCCACACCTGTGAGGAGCAGCAGAGCCCGCTGGGTCTCCTGACCAACCAGCACAATCTGTTTGAAGCTCATGGAGTGGTGGAAGGTCATCTTGAAGACCCGCTGCCCACTGGACTGCAGATAGACCTCGACACAGTCGCAGGCCCGGCTGCCGGTCGCGCCTGCCACTCCCAGCTGCTCCCGAGTGGCCAATACATAGAGGTATTTACGGTAAACTGTGTCACATCTTGGGTCCGAGGCAAACTGTAGGAAAAGATGAAGGTGTCTGGGATCGACGGCCTTGGAGTGGGATGAGGCTGGGGCAAGTGGATCCTGTGGGAGGTGAGCTCCTTGGGTGCAGGGCTGGGAAGTGAGGACTTGTTTTCCAGTTCCTGGTTTGGGAGGACACCTCCAGACTGGCTTCCCGGAGGAGGGGTGGCTTCTGAGCTGCCAGGGTTCTGCTACTCACATCCTTGGCTCCGCGACACAACACAACATAGCGGCAGGCGCGCTTCCACTGGATCTGGCCAAGGGTGGAGGAGACCAGGGCATTTTTGAAGAAGAAGAGGGTTCCCACGTAGTCGAGAATGAAGACGTGGTCCTTGGTGGGCAAGAAGCGGCGGTAGCCGTGGGCTAGCAAGGGGGCTACACTCTTGCTGAGGCAGCGGCGGCGGCCCCCAAATGCCTGGAAATACAGGCCCTTTGTGTCTGGAGAAGGGAAGGAGATGGAAGGGTCAAGGGGCTGGGATGACAGGAGAGGGATGAACCAGAGCTTGGGCAAACTAGATTTCTCAGATACTCTGGTATCCAGGTCCTCCCCATTCCCAGGACTGGGGAACAGAGCCATTCCATAGGACATATGGAAAGCTTAGAAGATATCCTCAATTATACCCCATATCTGAACTTCAGTTCTCTGCCCCACCTCAGCTCAGGGCCAAAAACATGCTTCTAAGGGAGCCCTTCTTTGGTCCAACCTTGCATCAGAGACATCAAGGGAAATACAAGAATACACAGAAAAGCAGAAGAGGAATGAAAGGAATGCCTGAGAAAGGCCAGCAGCCCTCCCTCCCCTCCACGAGCTGGATCTGCTATCTGGATCTCCCTAATCTCTGGTGTGTGAGATGAAGTAATAGGGGCTCCCTGGGGAGGGAGGGGGTTTCAAGTATGTTTCTCAACCTAGGGGTGATTTTTATCCCTCAGGGGACATTGGTTGTCACAATTCGGGGAAATGCTATTGGCATCTAGTGGGTGGAGGCCAGGAATGCTGCTAAATATCTCTAATGCACAGGACAGCTCCCCACTTCAAAGAATTATTTGGTCCAAGATGTCAACAGTGACAAGGTTGAGAAACGCTGGATAAGAGCAGGGAAAATTCTAGGTTTGGGGAGTGGGGGATGTCTCCAGGGCAAGATTTGGAAGAGAGTTTGACTATGGAGGGAGACTTGGCAGGGATGCTAATAATGGGGGCACTGGGTGGGACATCTATCAGAAGGTAGCTCTAGAGACCTGAAATAGTCAATGGCATATGTTTGAATCTAGCAAGTCCCTTCCAGAGAAAGGGGCCCTGGAAGGATGTCTGGGAATGCTGAGGTCCTCAGGCAGCTTTATGGAGTGGCAGGGATCCCAGAATAAGGCAGGACAGAGGCAAAGGGAACTGGAGGTTCTGGGGAAGGTGTACAGTTAAGGATGGCAGCTCTCTTCCACGGCCGGACCCCGGAACCCTGTTCTCGGAGGCGAGGACTGAGCCTGCGACAGATGCGTCTCCACACGCCCTCAGTGTCGCACACTTCTCGGAAGTAGTGGCAGGTCTGGCCAAGGGCGACTACATCTCTGACTGGGAGGAACGAGATGATATGCTCCACCTGGGGGACAGGGGGGAGGAAGTGGGGGTTACTGAGGGGGCTCCTCAGTGGTCTGGCTGCCAGTCCTCTCTTCTTAGTCCCTCCCCTCCAAGGGACTCACCAGCTCTGGGGGAAACAACTGAACTGAAATAGGGTTCCCTCTCCCCTTCTTCTCTTCACCCCCAGGCTCTGGGCCACATGAAGGGCAGCTCCGCTTCACCTACTCAAGAGGGGGAACACAGGGGTTCCATGAGGGTCATGCCTCTTTGTCTCTCTTCTCTCAGCTTGTCTTTCAGTAACTACTGTCTTGGGGGCTCACAGCTCTGACTTCCAGCCCTGCGCTGTCAAATCCTCCCATCTTTCTCTCTAGGTCCATAAGTCACCCCTCCCTGTCTGCCTTATTCCTTGGTCCAAATTCTCCAAATAACCCCTCCCCCATCTCTTGCTGCCATCTTCCTGCCCTTCCCTTGCCTTGCCCCCTCCCTCCCCCCCTCACCCTGAGCCCCTCCTGTCCGCACAGCCCGGTAAATTTTTGCAGCTTCCGTCTCTGGCTTCTCCTCACCATCCTGACCACTCCCGCCCTGCTCCTGCCCTCATCTCTCCGGGCCCCTTGGCCCCCGGTACTCAGCTCCCTGGTCCCCGTCCCTGCTGCCTTTCCCACACCATGTCCTGTGCCTGAGCTTGGGGGACCTCTGGGGCCCCTCTGCCTCCCAGGCCCCTCCCCCATGGAGCCTGGGGCGGACAAACCTCTCTGTGACCTCACTGCCCAGCCACTGTGACCTATTTTCCCCAACCTTGCCCGGGATTTTCTCTTAGACAAATCCTCAGCTCTAGCCACCAATGGCTCATGGGCTATGCATTTTAGAGGAGAAATAAACTGTGCACTACTGGTAGATGAGGCCTTTACTTTTAGGGAGTAAGGAGGTTTTTCCACTTGAGGCCCTTTTAGCACTAACTTTCTAGAGAAACACAGGTGAAATCTTCATATCTCAGGGCCTCCAAACTCCAAAAAAAAAAAAAAAAAGTATAAACTCAGTTTGACAGGTGAAGGGGAGAGGGGAGCCTGCCAATGACCATCTAGCTCACGAAAGCATGCACCAGATGGAAGGGGGAACAATCCCACACAGACTCTTTACAGCCTCATGAAAAACACATCCAGAAGCAGACGGCTTTCCTGGGACAGTCACATCATGGCATGTAGGAAGGGCAACCTATTAAGGTGGGAGGAAGGGATGGATGTACTTTGAAAGCTTCGCGTATCTCCCAGAATCTAAGCTAGGAACTTAGTCTCATGAGGGGAGGGGAGTGACATTTAAGAGGAGTTACAGCAGGAGTTGGGCTTATGTGTCTGTCCAGGTAGGAGCAGAAGATCTACACCAATAAATCCCAGGATGGCTGACTCTTCCACGGGCTCAAAGGAATCCAGCCCTGGGCAACCAGCCCTGAGCTGTGCAGTGTCACAGGATTGTTCTTTTACTGTGCTGACAGGCTGTCAACCATCCAGTCAAACTCCCTTATGCGTGGTGACTAGTAAACAGCTGGTTTGGGATACCTAGGAGGGAATTTTAGTAATTCAATAAACGCTTAGGAATATCAACCTCAGAGATGTGACTTATGAGAAAGGCCCTTCCGTTATTGGTGGTTAGGCAACTGTTAACATATAAGTGGCCTAAAAGGATATTACGATCTCTCAGCAGGTGGAAAAAGTATCGTCAGCTTCCTCTAGCATCTGGGTTCCCTTCATCCACGCCATCTCACCTCGGGAGGCAAAGTGGGTGCAAAGGGAACAAGTCCACTGTAAAAGCTGATACAGTGGGGAGCTGGCTTCCAGGGCAAGCTGTAACTGGCTGTCTGCTCCTGCCAACTCATCAACTGCCCTCTGCCTCAGTTTCCTCATTTGTAAAACACAGAACTTCTTCAAGATGAGTGGTCCCTTCTAGACTAAATCTCCCCAGGTCTTGCCATCCCGATGCCCGCCTAGGTGCGCTCCTCTGGGTAGGCGGGCAGGCCAGCCTTCCGCGAGCCTCCCTCCAGGAGCTGAGCTGGGCCCCTCCAGTCCCTGGGAAGACCCCATCCACCCACCGGCCCGGAACCAGAGACCGTCGCAGGGCCTCAGCCTCCGCAGCCAGAATGGCCTCCACGGTCCCTTCGGCCGCAACGAGCCCCTGCTCACTGGCCTCCGGCGTCGCCTTGCACCTCCCGCTCTCCCTCACGCCCTCAGAACTGCCTCGCTCCCTAACACTGCCAGCTCGCACACACGACTCGGGGGCCCCCGGTCCTCCCAGACTGCCCGGCACACTGCGCTCACATTCTTTACCTCAAAGTTCTAGCTCACCCGCCTCCTCCTTAGCGAAGGGACGGCCTTCTCGCCCATGCTATTGGTAGGTAGAGCCGTCCCTTAGAGAAGAGGCCGGGCCAGGTTCCCTCTGGAGGATCTAATTGGTCTTCTTGACAGTCACTCGCCTGTATCTGGCTTGCGATTGGCTTTCGTTGGAAAAGCACCATGCGGTCTCCCGGTCTCAATCCCTTCTAGTTGAACGCCGGCGTCCCCGCCTCCGGGTTGGGCCTGATTGGCTGATCTCCAGCCTTCAGCATTGTGATTGGATGCGGCTGCACGGGGCGGGGGGCCGGGAGCGTCGGCCGTTGGCGAGCGCTCTGTTCTGGTCCCCCTCCCTTCGCTCACCTCACTCCTGCGCTGGAGTCTCCACCCCCTCGGCGGGTTCTGATTAGCCCCTTCCGAGGCGTCCCGGGACCGCCATTGGTCCGCGGGGTCCCTGAGCCCGCTCCCTCCCCCTTGAAGCGACTACGGCGGCTCCAAGGCGGGGGAGGGGGCAGGAGGACGGCCGGTCCCGTCAGTCAGGCAGCGGGAGCCGCCGGGAGCGGATGGCGGCGGCGGTAGCGGCCCCACTCGCCGCCGGGGGTGAGGAGGCGGCGGCCACGACCTCCGTCCCAGGGGCTCCGGGTCTGCCCGGGAGCCGCAGTGCAGAGCGGGCCCTCGAGGAGGCCGTGGCCACCGGGACCCTGAACCTGTCTAACCGACGCTTGAAGCACTTCCCCCGGGGCGCGGCCCGCAGCTACGACCTGTCAGACATCACCCAGGCTGGTGAGTGCGCCCGGCCCCCAGCCCGGCCGGGACCCTCATTTGCATGGCTCCGCCCCCTCGCTTATTTCTCTCCGGGCCCGGGAGCGTGGCCCGCCCCTTCACCTGGCCGTCGGGTGCTCGACCCTGCGATTTGCACCAGCCTGCGACCCCTCCCCGCCACCTCCGCTTTAAGAACTGCTAGACGATGAACAAATTTCTCGTTTGCACCGAATGCCCAGTGTCCCCGGCCGACGTCGTGAGAGCCTGCGGCCCTCCGCTTGTCTTTATTTGCATATCTGCGCACCTGTAGCATGGCCCCGCCCCTCACCTGGTTGGCTTATTTGCATGACCTCTTCAACCTCAGTTCTGATCATTCCATAAAGCAGCCCCCACCAGCCCCTCTAAGGACTCCTTTCGTCTCCTCCACTTCGTCTTCAACTCTTGCCCCAGTTCCACCGAGAACCGAGTGGCCCCAGGCCCCCGCTTCGCGTGGATTCGCCCATAACAACCTGATGTTTCTGCTTACTTTGCTTATAGTCCCGCCCCCTAAGGTCGTTGGCCCTCTCCGCTCTTCCCCCTGCCAGCCTATGGGAAAGAAGCACATCTCCCACCTCCCCTAACTCGTTTCTTCCCGAGCTCTTCCGCCTATTATCCCTGACCCCCTTTATCTGCGACTCCTCCTCCTTCCTGCGTGTGTGAGGTCACTATGGAGCCTGTGACCTCATAGGGACCCTAGAATTCCCATTTCAGTCTCTGCTTTCCCTAGGGGAGGGACTGGAGGCAGTTGCTGAAAGGAAGGAAATCTTATCTCCTAGATAGGAGTGCTGGGAAGCTAGAGACGGTCCCACTGTCCTTCCACTCCCCCACCCGCAGCATCCCGCTAATCATGCCCGCTCCACCCTGGTGTCTGTTGATGGTGGGTGTGGGGGGCTCGCTGTGACAGGTGAGTCGGGCCTCAGCTGCTCAGGAGGCAGCCTATGACCTTGGGCTGGCAGCTGGGGGCTGGGGATTGGGAGACGGGAGGAGGACTGCATTCCCGAAGCCCCACCCCAGCCTAGCCCAGGGTGGAACCTGGGGCTGGAGGAGAGTGCCCTCCTGCTGACGCTGCCCTGGGACTCCCCTAGCATTTCTCCCCTAGCAGGTGTCTGCCCACCTGCAAACACTCCAGTGGACACACTCTCTTTCCTCTACTGTCGTGGGGAGAGCCAGTTTAAACCTCTCCACTTTTCTTGGGCGGCTAGGTAAACTAACTTGCCCACTATGCGGAGTGAGTTCAGGGAATGGGTTAGCCCCCGCCGCCATGCCTGTCCCTCTCGGTCTCCCCTAGCCGCCTAACCCCCAAGCTCCAGATTGACCTCAGCAGCTGTGTGACACTCGCCGTCTGTTCCCTTTCCCCTCCCCCTTGCTTGTTTTTTGACAAAGACCAAATGTTATTCTTTACTTCCTTAGGGCTCTGTCTCTGTGAGTGGACTCCGGGGGGAAAACTACCAAGAACTCCCCGGCCCCTCCCAGCTCCTACCCCCTCCCCGCTCCTCCCCCAGCATTCCGGGCTCAGGGTGCAGCCAGTCCTGTTAGTGAGCTCCTGTCGTGAAGGGAGAAAATCCCAGCTTCCTGAGAACCCGTCTCTGCCCTGCTCTCCGCGCAGGAATCCTCAGTCCTTTCAGGGCCCAGGTTGTCGGCCAGGTGGGGTCTCTCTTGTCCAGACTCTCTTCTCCGTCCCCTCTCCCCAAGGGGTGCTTATGGCTTGGAGTGGAAAGGGGAAGTGACAAAAACACAGTCAGTATTGCCCATACCCTGCCCTCCGCACCTCTTTGCCCTTCAACCCAGGCTAAAAGCTTCAACGTTCTGCTGCCCAAATCATTTTGAACCCTCTCCTCCTGCTTTCCCAGCTCTTTCTGAACTGGTGTTTTGCTTCCATGCTTCTGTGGCGCCGGTCCCTGATGTCCCTTGGACTTGTTCCTGGGGCCCTGATAGTAGGATGAATCCTGAGATGGGGGAGGGGCTGCTCGCACAAAAGAGAAGTGCAGCTTATTCTCTCACAGACCACATCCTGTGCCTCCTGTGCCCTGCCTCCTCCAGCCCGGGCTCTTCCGCTCCTGGCTTTTGCTCCACTTACCCCCATCATAACCTGTTCTCCACCTCCTTCATCCACATGCGTGTGCGCACGCACACACATTTGTGGACACAGGGAAAGCAGGCAGGTGGAGGGTGAGGGTGGGAGGACTGCATCTGGTCCTCCCACCCTCTCCGGAACTTTCTTCTCCCATGACAGGTCTTCTAGCTGTGTGCACCAGGGTTGGGAGCAGAGAGGGAGAGGGAGCTATCCCTGGGGCCGCAGGCTCTCATCCGCCCTGGTAAACACAGCGCCCACCAGAGACAGAACTGACAGATTGTCTCTACTTCGTTTCCTGTCACAAGACTTGTTTCCTTGGGGGATATACCCCAGCTTCCCCTCCCCTCAGCTTTTGCTCACCCCTCCCTGGGGAAGGCCCTCTAAGAAGCTCACCCAAGTTCTGTTGCCGGGGTTTCCCCCAGCAGCCCCTGGGCCCCTCCCAGTACAGGCTGAGCAGAGGAAACAGAAACTCTGCTTGGAGAGGACTAGGCAGTGAGTGCCTCCACGCTGGTGGGAGCCCCAGTGCCCGACTCCTTGCAGTGGAATTGGCCTGCCACTGCTTGAGATAAGGGGGCGGTCATAGATTCTCCTCTCCTCTCCACTCTTACCCATGCCCCAGACTCAGGCAGAGGAGCTGATCTCCTGAAGGCTGGGTCGGTAAGAGGAAGTGGAGGAGGGCTGGTGAGGCTGGAAGAGGGTGGGAAGGAGGCCAGCCCTGAGGAAGGTGTGCCCGGATGGGAGGGACCTGAGGACTCTGACTCCCACCTCCAGCTTGGTCCCTCCTCTCCTGGTCCTTGGGCGTCTATAACTTCATAGTCCCTTGGACCTGGCTTACTGATCCCAGGGGCTGGTGAAAAACCATTGTCCAGATCAGGAGCCTTACATAATTTCTAGAGCCAGGCTATAGTGACCCTTGGTTTCTCCCTGGGTTGAAAACAGGTTGCGTTTGGGAGACAGGGCCCTCAGGAGGGATGCACACTCTCAGTGGCTTCCCCCAGAGGCTGTCGGTATAGTCACCGTGAGCCTCCCTGCCCACCACTTTGCTAGTTTCTTTGGAGCAGCAACCCTCTCCTACAACTTTCGCCTTCCACCTCTCCTGGCATCGCAAAACAGCAGGAGCCACAAGAGTTAAAGAATCCACGCTTCTAGGATAGCTCCTCATTTGTGTGTTCCCACATGGTGTTCATGGCTTGCCCCCGGCCCGGTCTGGGCTTCTCTGGCTCAGCGTCTCCTCTGCCTTCCCTCTACCCTTCTGGTCATCCTTGGAATGTGCTCCAATTTGCCTAAGGCTTTCTTCTCACTCTGAGGAGCCCAGGTTTATAGGTCTGATTCCTCAGGTCAGCTGGGGAGAGAGGGCTGTCCAGCTGGCTCTGGGGGAGGTCAAGGTCCTCCTGTCCAGGGCTGGGCCTTTGCAAGCTCTCCCCCAACACTTGCTTCCCCTAGACCTGTCCCGGAACCGGTTCCCCGAGGTGCCGGAGGCGGCGTGCCAACTGGTGTCCCTGGAGGGCCTGAGCCTCTACCACAATTGCTTGAGATGTCTGAACCCAGCCTTGGGGAATCTCACAGCTCTCACCTACCTCAACCTCAGGTAGGGAGGCAGGCCCAGGGCGGGGTGTGGGGGCGGGGGGCTTGTCCTCAGCCCCAAGTACCAGGGCACAGTTCCCTGAGCGACCCTCCTGGTGACCCTGAAAGGAGGGTGACACTGGGACGCCGTGCCTGGAGAGTGAGCCCACTACCTTTCTCCCTTCCACAGCCGAAACCAGCTGTCATCGCTGCCCCCTTACATCTGCCAGCTGCCCCTGCGGGTGCTCATTGTCAGCAACAACAAACTGGGAGCCCTGCCTCCCGACATCAGCGCCTTGGGAAGCCTGCGACAGCTTGTGAGGATGGGGAGTGGGGCGAGAGGAGGGGTTGCTGACCCAGGCACCAGGGACCTTTTTGGGGGAAGTCAGGGAAAGGCAGCATGCGCCTGAGGGGCAGGCCGGGACTAAAGGGGGTGGCCAGAGACAGGAGGTGGTTTCTGATGCTCCTGGTCTTGTGGCTCCTTTCCTACCTCCTTCCTCCTTCCAGGATGTGAGCAGCAATGAGTTGCAGTCCCTCCCCGCCGAGCTGTGTAGCCTCCCTTCCCTGCGGGATCTCAATGTTCGGAGGAACCAGCTCAGCACCCTGCCTGATGGTGAGGAAAAGGAAGAATTGGTGGCGTGTGTGTGTCTACCTTGGAGAAGTCACAGACAAGGAATCTTCACAGAAAAATCATGCCTTAGTTGCCTTAGGTTTTGCAGCATATAAAACAAACTGTAAATTGCTTTATTTGCTCCTGCCCAGCAGCCCTCTGGGGCTGGTAAGACATGGATTATTAGCTCTATTTTACAAATGTGGAAAAAGGCACAGAGAGGGGGAGTGGAGTGCATCGGCACCCTGTAGAATCTCACGGTCACCCTGTGTCACCACTCACCCTGGCAGGAGCTCTCAGACCCCTGAGTCACATGACGCCCTGCATGACCTCCCCAGAAACTCTGAATCAGTAGGACCACGTGCGGGAGCCCAAGCAGCCCCATTTTAACGAGCTAATTAATTGTGATGCACCCCAACATTTGATCGCCTCTGCTCCAAAGCATGTATACCTTCCTTTATGCAGCCAGCATTGTTGTATGTGTTTCCTGTGTTTTAGGTGGGGACCAGGTAGATGGGAGTGATGTCACTCAGATCTGGGGCCAACTCAAGATTTCATGCCTGAATGGGGAAAGACAAGCAGAGGGAAGTGCTAGAACAGGATCCTTAAAGAGCTGCGGGAGCTAGAGGGAGGTGCCCAGCTCTGCTTGGGGAAGTTAAGGAAGCCTTTACCCCACGGGCACAGCAGGAGCTGCCCTTTGAAGGGGAATCCTGCATCCTTCTGCATCCCAGGCAGAGGAAACCCCATGTGCGAAGCATGGAGGTGGGAGGGAGCATGGTTCAGCACGAATGCGGTTAGAAAGGCAAGCCAGGGCTAGGCAGGAAGGACCTGTGCCGTGCCAACCTTGATTTTGAGGAACAAGAGAGGGGAGTCAGGTGGTCCTCTGTGTTCTCTGGCCTCCCCCCTACTCCTACGCCGGCGCTGTTGCCTTCTGAATCAGTAGGGGTACAAATAAGCATTCGATCAGGGTTCTCTCTGGGCCATATAAGAGACCCCAGCAAAATGCCCCGGGGACACAGAGGAAGGAGCAATGAATTCCAACCTCGTGTCTAGAAAGATTTCATGGAGGAGGTGACACTTGAGCTGTACCTTGAAAGATGCATGGAGAGAAAAATGGCATTCTCCCAGCTGAGCAAACAGCATGTGGAAAGGCCTAGAAGCCCAGGAGCTGGAGGGTTGTCTGATGTGGTCGGAGGGCAGGCAGTGAGATGGGAAACATGGGCGGAGCCTGATCATGAAGACCTTGACGGTGCTTGACCAGGGAGTGGTGATTTTTGGTGTGCATCTTGGGCCACCGCTAATCGGTCTGTGCTTCTGAGAAGTACACAAAGGCACCTTTCCTGTGGGTGGCCTGAGCCTCGCCCAGGGGTCAGGGCTTGGCTAGTGAAGTGCACGGGCTTGCCATCCCCTCCTGCCTGGGTGCTTTTGGGCACAGCCCACTCACCCTTAGCAGCCCCGGCGCAGGTCATGGAAGGTTTCTGAGCAACGCAGTGTCACAGTTTGGTTTGGGTCTTGTGGTGGCCAAACCACTTGAGAATGGAGAGGCCAGGGTGGAAAAAAGGAGGGAAGCAATGAGATGGACAGGAGCTGAAGTCGGATAGGCCTGATGGGGGAGTGAGCCTGAGGGTGGGCCAGATTGGAGCGGGAAGAGGAGCAGGGAGGTTGTTCCTGGGGAGTGCCTTCAGCCAGCTGGGACAAAGGCTGTGGTGGACCCAGGGGTGACCGGCTGGCCAGAGCAGAGGGCAGAGGAAGTGAGCACAAGGCCCCAGCTTTGGGCCTGCTCCTGACTCTTCCCTCACCCACCCCCAGAGCTGGGGGACCTTCCTCTTGTCCGCCTGGATTTCTCCTGTAACCGTGTCTCCCGCATCCCGGTCTCCTTCTGCCGCCTCAGGCACCTGCAGGTCATTCTGCTGGACAGCAACCCCCTGCAGAGCCCGCCTGCTCAGGTGAGGGGTGGACCGTGGGGACAGGGCTGAGAATGGGCAGGAGTTGGGGCGTGGGTCCCTTTGGTAGCCAAGCAGGATCTGGGGAGTCCCCCCCCCGCCTTCCCCTAACTCCCCGCCATGTGCCTTCTCACACCTAGATCTGCCTGAAGGGGAAACTTCACATCTTCAAGTATTTGTCAACAGAGGCTGGGCGGCGCGGGGGCTCTGCACTGGGGGACCTGGCCCCTTCCCGTCCCCCAAGTTTCAGTCCCTGGTAAGTCCCAAGTGGGAAGGAAGGAAGGAAGCCTTTGGATATTTGACACCCCTTCCTGGCACCAGGGACCCTATGGTTTCTGGAGGGAGAATGAGGGGATTGCTGTCCAGAATAGGACTGACCAGCTCTCCCTGGTTGGCCCCAGCCCAGCTGAGGACTTATTTCCGGGACGTCGGTATGATGGCGGGCTGGACTCAGGCTTCCACAGCGTTGATAGTGGCAGCAAGAGGTGGTCTGGAAATGAGGTAAGGGCCTCCTTTCCAAGGGACATTGGGGGTCTCAGCCCCAGGGGAGAACCTGTGAGCCGGGACGCTTTGCCTGGGACCTCTAAATCTCAGAGTGACAGGTGGTGGCTGGAGCTGTCCTCTTCCTTTTCTCACCCAAGTATCTCGGGGAAGGGCTGGCTCAGCAGGAGACCCTGAGGTCCTGAACCCCACAAGCCCCTGGTACTACAGAGAGGCTGTCTCCCATCTCTGCATTTCTGCATTTACAGTCCACGGATGAATTTTCCGAGTTGTCGTTCCGGATCTCGGAGCTGGCCCGGGAGCCTCGGGGGCCCCGGGAGCGGAGGGAGGATGGCTCTGGTGAGTACTGGGGACAGGGCCTGGGAGCTGGGGAGAAGGCCCTCCAGCTGCTTGCTGACGTGCCCTGGCCTCCTCAGCTGACGGAGACCCTGAGCAGATTGACTTCATTGACAGCCACGTCCCTGGGGAGGACGAAGAGCGAGGTGCTGCTGCTGAGGTGAGGGGCCAGCCCGTGTCTGTCTGTCTGTCTGCCATGAGGGAATAGGCACTCCTTCAGCCCCTCTGCTGTTCTTTCTTCAGGAGCAGCGGCCACCAGAATTAAGCCCCGTGGCAGGGGACGGGGAGAGGGCGCTAAGCAGCAGGTACCCCAGAGCCACCCGAGCCGGCCCCTCCTCCCTTTACTCCATCCCCTGCCCGGCTCTGCCTCTCATCCTGCCTTTGCCCTGCAGGCAGGAGGAGCCCGCAGGGGAGGAGCGGCGGCGCCCAGACACCTTACAGTTGTGGCAGGAGCGGGAGCGGCGGCAGCAGCAGCAGCAGCAGCAACAGCAGAGTGGCGTGTGGGGGGCCCCCAAGAAGGACAGGTGTGGGCATGAGGGCTGCTGCTGGGCGGTGGGCCCTGGATGAGTGGTAATGAGCCTCTTGGGGTCGGCAGGGTCCCCTGCCGGGCCCCGCTGACCCCACCTCTCCTTCACTTTCTAGTTTTCTGAAGCTGGGGCTCAGGGCTGCTGGCGGAGGTGCTGCCGCCTCGTCTACTCAGGCCACCTACAAGTAAGTGTCCTCGCAGACTCCGCCTCCCTGAGCCCTCTCCCCGCACACCCTTCTCCTGACCATCCTCTCATTCCCTGTCGTCTTTCCTCAGCGGCACGCCTAAGTCCAGTGCCCCCCAACTGGGAGCTTCAGGGGGTCAGGGAGCCCCCGCCCCCACCTCCCAGGAGCCTGTTCCTGTGGCCAGACCAGGTGGGACAGGGGCTTTGGGAAGAGGATGGGGGCCTGTGCAGGTGAAGGGGTGGTTGGGACCCGGTGGCCCGAGGGAAGAGTGGGACACTGAGGGGATGTCTCTGCTCTGGCCCCCAGCGACACCACCTGCTCCCCGGCCGCTCGGCTCCATTCAGAGACCAAACAGCTTCCTCTTCCGTTCTTCCTCTCAGAGTGGCTCAGGTGGGTCTCCCCTTGTCGCCAGGACTAACCCAGTGCTGACCCAGCACTAACCCTTGGGCTGCAGTCACCGCTTCTGGCCTGCGAGTTCTCTGGTCAATTGCTCCTTTGTGTTGAAAATCCCACAAGCACAGAGGCAGGAGATGTGTGTGCCAGACACTGCGACCCAGCTACCGAGTCGAGGGTGGGTCACGAGACAGCCCACATACCCTCCTTTCTCTCCAGGCCCTTCCTCACCAGACTCTGTCTTGAGACCCCGGCGATCCCCCCAGCTTCTGGATGAGAAGGAGCTGATGGCCCAGCTGCGCCAGGTCAGAGGCTGGAGCTGTGTGAGCGGGCTTGGGCTCAGCATGGCGCCTCCTCCAGTTTCCTGGTCTCCCCCAACACCCTCTTTGCCCACCCTGGTGCTTCTGCTGAGGACAGAAGGGGCTTCTGGGAGTTCCCTGCTGACCCTGACCTCTCCCTACTTCTTCCCCTGCCTCCCAGGTCCTAGAGTCACGGCTGCAGCGGCCCCTGCCTGAGGACCTGGCAGAGGCTCTGGCCAATGGCGTCATCCTCTGCCAGCTGGCCAACCAGCTGCGGCCCCGCTCCGTGCCCTTCATTCACGTGCCCTCGCCTGCTGTGGTCAGTTGGGGCCCAGGGCAGGCAGTAGGGGATGGGACAGGGGACTCTTGTGGCCTCTCCTTTACTCTCTTCTCTTTTTCCTTTCTTACCCACCCCCAGCCAAAACTCAGTGCCCTCAAGTCTCGGAAGAATGTGGAGAGCTTCTTAGAAGCCTGTCGAAAAATGGGGGTGCCTGAGGTATGAGGGGGTGTCCTCAGGAGCCCGGGGCTGGTCTCGCCTGTAAAGAGTGGTGGCATCCTGGGCTCGGCTGAGTACTCTGCATGGCTGGCAGGGTTCCGCTCAAGGGGCGTCTGCTCCCCAGAAGGAAGCATGTCCGTAGGCCCCCATCCTGCACGTCTCCCCTGCATGCCTCCCTTCCCTGCACTCTGCATGTTGGCGTGGCGCTGCCCCTGGCACCTGAGGGTAGGGGGTGGGGAAGATTGTCTTGCTGCTGACGTCTGTCCTTTGTCCTTGTCCATTTGTCCTACCCTCCTTTCCCAGGCTGACCTGTGCTCGCCCTCGGATCTCCTCCAGGGCACCGCCCAGGGGCTGTGGACCACCCTGGAGGCCGTGAAGTGGGTGGGGGGCAGGGCCCCCCCGCCCCTCTGGCCCCCCTCTGGTCTGGGTGGCTTCGTCCTCTTCTACGTGGTCCTCATGCTGCTGCTCTATGTCGTCTACACTCGCCTCCTGGGTTCCTAGGACCCGAAGTTGCCCCTCCCCCACCTCCTTGCCCTTTTTCTATTTATAAGACTCCTGTGCAACCCCCATCCCCACCGGTGGTGCCTTCAGCCCCTACCAAAGACACTAGTGAACCCCCTCTCCTCCCCAATACTGACCTCACAGGCCCCACTCTGGTGCCCCCAACCTCTGGCCCCCTCTTCTAGCCCCTCCCCTCTTGGTGCTGATGGTGCCTTCAAGCCCTCTTGCGGCTCTGCCCGGCCCTCTGCTCCCCCCAGGGATGCATCTTAACCTTCCTCTTGAGCCCTCCCTCCAGCCAACCCCTACCCCCCAGCTATGGGGGGCTAAATTATCTATATTTTGTAGAGAGAACTCTATATTTGTAGAGGATGCCGGGGCCCAGGTGGGGCCCTGTCTCTTGTATAAATTGTACAGATTGTGGCCGCCTCTGTGTGTGTGTGTTTGCGTCCGTCCCGCTATGGCCAGGCGCAGCCCTGGCCATGTCAGGGCTCTGTGTGCTAGCCTGCCTACTCCAGCGTTGCCCTCTGGAAACGACAGGTCTCTCCTTCCCCCTGAGCCTTGGCCTCTTGTGTCATCTCTCTTCTGTTATCTGCTGGCAGCTTCCTTGCATCTCATTTGTCCCCAAGCCATGTCCAGGGAGCCCCTGACCTCCGCCTCCTACACTTTGAGGGGCCATCCTGCCAGCCCCTTTGCCCAGGCTCCTTTAGGGTGTCTCCCACCCTGCCCTCTGCGAAGGGCAGGGAAGCTCAGAGGAGAAGGTGACAAGCGGAACTTAACCTGGGCCCCTCCCCCCAGGAGTCCCTGTGCCAGCCCCACCACATCCTGGAAGAGGAGGGGGCCCCAGGAAGGGGTCTCCCCTACATCGCTGCTGTCGTCCACGCACTGCTGGAACGGCCTTAGGGGTTGAGGTCGGGGCTCAGGGCACCCACCCGGCCGGGACCCCAGGAACAGCGAAGACAGACGCGCCTGGGCTCTGCTCTCTAGTGAGGACTGGTGAGGGCGGCCTCGGGCCTGGCCCCCTCCCTCAGGCACCCCCTCGGCCCGAGGGCTTGGGAGCAGGCCGGCCCAGCAAGGCGCCTGGCCGCCCCTGGGTGGCCGAGGGTCTGGGATGGAAGCCGGGGTGCTGGATGATGTGTCAAGTGCAATAAAGAGAAGCTGGAAGCCCTCTAGGTCGCCCCTCAGGTGTGTGTGTGTCTGCGAAGGAAAGCGAGGCGCCGAGGGGAAGAGGGTGCCTCCACCGCCATGTTGAGGGCCCGCAGTTCCCGCCGCTTGGCTGGGCGGGCGGGCGGGAGGGCGGGAGCCCCGCCACCCCCGCCGCCAGGGGGCGCCCGCGGGAGCGCGCGCCACGTGGCCCTTCCGGAAACGCGCTGGGCGCCGGCGTCCAGGCGAGGCCTGGAGAGGTGGGCCGAGGTTCGGGCCGCGCGGAGAGCCTAGGGCAGCGCCGGGCGTCGAGGGCGTGGGAGGCCGAGGCGGGGTGAGGCGGGCGCGGCGGGAGGCCTGGCGGGGGCGCGGGCGCGGGGCACAGAGGTGCGGCCCTGCCCTGCCCTCCCCCCAGACGCGACATGTTGCCCTGGCCCCCTCCGTGGGGGGGCGCGGGCGAGGAGCAGGCGCCCCAGGAAGAAGGCCCCTTGGCGGGCAGTGACCCCAGCGAGGCCTGGGACTCTGGAGACGAAGCCCTGGGGGAGCCAGGAACACCCCCACCGGACAGGTGAGGGCTCGGCCCGAGGCACCTGGGGGACATCCGACGGCAGACCACAGTGTGAGGTCTTCCCTCAGTTGTCCATAGGGAAGAATGGGTGTGACCAGCCTCCCCGCACAAGGCACCCTTGGCCCTTGTCCGTTTTCAGACTGGGAGGGGGAAAGGGGAGTGAGGGCAGCTGTGACGGGAACATCTCATACCTCCCCTTCCCAGCCCTCAGCCCCGGTCCCCAAGGCCTTCCTGGACTCGGAGAGAGCAGCTGCTGTCCCAGGCGCCCCCAGGCACGGCTGCTGAGCAGTGGCCCAGAACCCCGGGTAGGTACAGGGCCTTGCTGCCCTTCCCCCACAGGACCCTTTCATCGACCCCTGAGCCTGTCTTAATCTCTTCGAGTTCCCCCCCCCCAGTGCCGCTTTCCCCCCAGATGGCCTGGGAGGTGGCCCCCTCAAGGATGACCTTGCTAGCACCCTGGGACCTCAACTACGACTCTAAAGCAGGACCTTGGCTGGTGTGGGTGAGTTTAGGGGTGCCTAGGGCTCCGGCCTTGGGGTGGGGCAGGGGTGCCCTGGCAGGGGGCTGAAGCCCTAGTGATCTTTCCTGCCCCTCCACAGGGGCCCAGCTCTGCATCTGGCGTTGCCTTCTCAGGCCGGACCTTGTGTCATCCCTCATTCTGGCCACTGTATGAGGCAGCCTCAGGCAGGAACCCCAGGCCCCTGGCTCCTGCAACAGGACATCAGAATGGAGAGCATGCAGGTACTTCCCTTGGTCCCCTCAGACCTTGGAGTGATGCTGCATGCGCCCCGTAGGGAACAGCGCAGAGCTCGAGGGCGTGGGGACCCCTCGCCTGCCACCATAGCCGCTTCTTGTCCCCAGGGTTCCCGGTGATGTGCTGTGAAGACGTCTTTCTTTCCGACCCTCTGCTGCCGCGAGGGCAGCGTGTTCCCCTGTACCTGTCTGAGGCCTCTCAGCAGGTGAGCGCTCTTCCTGCTCTGGCCTCAGCCCAGCCTCCCTGCCGGCTCAGGTGGGGACACTTCCCCCTCCTCTCTCCTCTCTCCTCAGGTGCTGGGCTCTCTGAAGCTGCTGCTCCCACCCCCTATTATGTCCCCCTGGGTCCTCCCCACCTCATCCCCTGGCTGCTCCACCGCCTGGCTCAGTGGGCCTGAGCTGATCGCCCTCACTGGCCTCCTGCAGATGAGCCAGGGGGAGCCAAGACCCAGCTCCTCCATCTCAGGGGCTCCCACGCCCCCTGCTGGCCCCCCTGACCCTCTCTCTGACCACCCAGGCCTCAGTGGTGGCGGGAGCTGTTCTCACTGTGCTGATCCATCGCTCCCAGGGACCCCAGACAGTCATTGTCTATAGCTCCTCTGGGGGCAGAGTGGGCCCCCTGTTCCCCCAGGCAGATTCTTTGACAATAAAACAGTGCTGGTTTGCAAACAGGCTCCTTGTGGCGAGTAGCAGAGTGGGGCGCCGAGGCAGGGATGGGATCTCTTCCTCCACCACGGCTTTGGCTGCCCTCCCTCAAATTCTGGTTACTCATTGGCCACCCCCTACAGTGAGATCGGGGAATCTGTGGATCTAAGACCTTTCCAGATTGACCAAGCAGGAAACCTTTAATTGTGGGGTGGGGCCAGGGTGGGGGTCCAGAGTACAGTCCCCCAGACTAGTGGGATGCAGGTACTCCATGAGCTCTGCTGGGTCCCGGAGAAGGGAGGATGGTGTGAGCACGTGGCTGGCATTGGGAGAGGCAAACTAGGGAGTAAGGGGGTGGCACTTCACTTTTTGGGGGGCACTAGGGATAAGATACCTGGTGCTTTCATCCAACTTGTGCTGTGCCCCGGGAGTTAGGCTCTGGGGCTGGGTTAGTTCTTTGGCTGGGAGGAGACACAAGGCAGGCACTGCAGGTGTAGGGGGGAGGGGGATCCATGTGGGAGTCGTCACCAGAGGCAGGATTGGGGGCCAAGGCCAACCTGAGACTCTGGAGCAATGCTGCAGGAACCCTGTGGGGAAACAGAGAGGATCAGGGTTTTAGCTGAGAAAGCCTACAAGTTTGTAGAGTTTTTTTTCTTTTTGTAAAGGGGAGAGGTTCTAGAATTTTCTCCCTTAAGAGAATCCAACTTCTTGTGGAACCTCCTTCTGGAAGTTTCCCAGGCACCACAGCTAGAAGGGGCAGAGTGGGCAGCGGGACCTAAGGGGCAGCTCAGGGCCTCTACAGATCACACGTCCTAAGGGGCACCTGGGCCTTAGAGCCCCTCCGCCGTGGGCACAGGTGTGAGGGGTGGTTGAGGGGGGGCGAGCGGGAGGGCACTGGTAGCTGCCCGATTTTCTCTCCCCTCCTCCTCATCCATCCGTCAGCCCTGGCTAGACAGGGCGGGGCGCCAGGTTTCCTCACCCGCGCCTCGCCAAGGTTCTGGAACTCGATGCTCGCGTAGCTGTGCGGGCGGTGAGTGCTGGCCCCGGGGGTGTCGCCTCGCGCCCGCAGAGGAGGGACCAGGTCCAGGTCGATGTAGTTGAGGCGGCCGTCGGGCGGCTGCGGTACGGTAGTGCCCATTCCTACGTAGTCCGGGGCCACGTACTCGATGCACACGTACTCCCCGGCTAGCTCGGACGGCGCCTGCAAGCAGGGGTGAGCTCCCGCCGGTCCCCAGCTGTCCCCGACGCCGAGACGGGGGCCTCGGAGCCCGAGTCCAGGCTCCCCGGCCCCGGGCTTGTAGAAACCGGGCAGGGAGCTCGAGGAAAAGGACCCTGGTGCAAAGCGGCTCATGGGCACGTATTCAGTGCCCCCCGAGTCCTGGAGTGGCTGGCGAGGAGCGGTGCTGGCGGCTGCCGGAAGGCCCGGGGGCGCCATCACCATGTAACCGCCTGCATCGCCGCCCCCCATGGGCTCATAGTCACTCCTGGCTCCCATGGTTATGTAACCCCCGCCTTGCTCCAACCCCTGGGGGTACGAGGCTACTGCCCCCAGCGTCACCAGGGTCTTGAGGGTTGCTTGCTCGCTCCTCTCACCCAGGCAACCCGGACGGCTCAGACTGATTGATTGGGCCGCGGAGGCCGGGGTCTCATAAGGTTGGGGGACAGAGAACCCGGGGGCGCTTGTCGGGGGATCCCTTGGCAGTGGCTCAGCCCTACCACCGGTAACGCCGTCCCCGAGTCTCTTCATGGCGGCCAGAACGGTCTCGTGAATGCTTTGGGCCACCACACCATCGGGCGCCTGTAGCCACAGCTCCCCGGGACCCGTGGGCGCTGAGCGACCGAGCTCCAGGAAGAAGAAAGAGTCTGCGTGGCCGCAGCGGCGCACACTGAGCAAGGACAGGCGGAGGGCCGGCGGCGGCCATGCCTGGGTGTCCCCGGAGCCTCTACCCCTGGGCTTCCGCAGCAGGCTCAGTACCCCAGAACCCAGGCACAGGCGGTAGCCGCCACTGCCCAGGCCTCGTGTCCGCCCCAGCCCCTTGGGCCGCAGCGTCACGGGCCAGACGTCCTGAAACGGAGCGAGGATCCAGGTCCCGGGGGCCTCTTGGGAACTAGGACCTGGAGAGACAATGGGCTGGTCGGGGAGGTTGGAGTCACTGTGCCCCGAGAACTGAACACGTGGAAACTCTTCATGTTTGAACTTGATTTCGCAGACTTAGGGGGAGGGAGAGCCTACGGATAAACCGAATCCTTGATCACCCGCCTCCCCCCACCCCGCGCCATCCCCTCCTGCCCAGGGCTTGGGCCTCACCGGCGGCGGCGCGCGCCTGGAGCAGGGCGCTGTACCACGCCTGCTGCTCCGCCTCGCTGGCCGCCGCCACGCCCAGGCTGCGGTCGCGCGTGTAGAGGACGATCAGGTGGCGGTGGCGCGCGTCCACGCGCTTGCTGATGGTGCACGCGCCCGCCAGGCTCACGCTGAGCTTGGGCGGCGCTCGGCCGGCGCGGAACAACTTCTCGCTCTCGTAGCACTCGAGGCGCGGCGGGTCCGCGCGGAGCACGAAGAAGCGGCGGCGCTGGGACTTCTGCTTCCGCAGGTGGCCGCAGAGCCGCACGTCATCGGGCCAGGCCGAGGGCCGCGGCGGACCGGGGGGCGCGTCGGTGGACTCGGACTCCGGGGTCGCCGTGGGGCCACCGTCTCCGGGCTTCATCCCCGGCCAAAGGCAGTAAAGTGGTCGGAGGAGGGACGGAGACGGCTGGGAAAAGACCCGCAGACGTGGGGTGGAGGTGGTGCTCCCAGGGACGGGGGCGTCCAGACAAGTCTTGATGCCCAGCGTCTGTCCCCTGCTTCCGACTTGAAGTTTGGGGCAGGGGGCTTGCAGTGGCCCCTTGCTGCGCGCAGCGTGTGCCCCAGAGGCTGCCCGGTGGCCTGCGATACCCGGGGCTCCAACGGCCTCTAATACTCCGAGGCTCGACCCCAGCCGGCTCCGCGCGCCTCCCGTCGCCTCCTTTCCCCTCCCTCGCTCTGCCGAGCCGACTGCTCCGGAGTCCCCACCCCCGCGAGGTTAACCCTCGCGCGCCCCGGGCTCTGGACGCCGGGCCGTGGGAGTGGAGTTGGAGCTGGAAAGTCTAGGGGAGGCAGCCTCCGCCCCACCCCACCCCCTCGCACTGGGCTTTCGCAGGGGCGGGGAGTGTGGGGGCGTCTCCACTGGTCTGAGCTGACTGCCGAGAAAGCGACGATGTGAGGTGAATGTGAATGCAACTGTGTCCGAGGTGACCGCACTGGCGGCGTCCACAGTCCTGGCCATTAGTGGGAGGCTAAGCCGGGCCACCCTTCCAGCAGCAGCCCATTCCAGCTCCTGCCACTCTCCACTCGGGCTCTAGGCGTCCGGCACCTGGGTCGCCCCTTCCCACCTAGGAATGGTTCTGTACTCTTCCTTCCCAAGTAACCCTAAGAGCCGGGCTCCTCAAGCATAGGGCTGTGCGCTGTCAGACAAGCTGGAGGTTGTTTCTCTGTGGGTTTGGGGTGATAGGCCGTGTCTTGGGATAGGTTAACTTCTGGATTGGTCCCTGTGCACAGACCAGTCCCACCAGAATCCCAGTCAAGTGGCCGCTGAAGGAGATCCTGTGGAGGAAAAGACCATCTCTCAGGGCATGTCCCTCTTGCTGCCCCATTGCCCTCAGCCCCTCCTCACCACCACTGTCCAAAAATGCATGGGCCTGTGGAAGGCTCTCATCACAGAAGTGCAGACTCTCTGGCGGAGATACCCTTTGCCCCTTGCATTCTGAGTGGTTTGAGATGGGGCTGGGATTCAGACATTTTACACCCTACTTCTGATCCTTGCAAGGACCACCGACTCATGCTGGGGGTGATGGCGCTGGTCAGTGCACACCCTGCAAGACAAACCAGCAGTTGACACAAGGGTGGGGGCCTTAGAGGACCTTGTGATATCACTTTCATGGCAAGTAAGATATCTACAGGAGGGAGCTGAGGGTTGGGCGGTGAGGAGGGCAATCGTGGCCCCTATTAAAGATGGAGCACCTTTAGGGTAAGGAAGGAGATAGAACAAGAGCACCGAAGCAAGGGAAGCTGCCTCTCTTCTCAGACTGGTCCAAGGGCCAGGGCCACCTGAGCAGGCAGGGCAAGGCCTCCCACCTGTGCCCCTCCACTTCCCAGCCCTGGGAGGAAGGGGCTCCTCTGTGAGCTGGAATCCTGCAGAAGCCAGTTGTGCCATGTGCATGGAAACTAGGATCCTTGAACATCTTTACAAGGGTCATGTTGAGAGTGCAGGGAGCCAACTAGTGAGGATGGGCATCTGGCTAGCAGGCAGGCGGTGCCCAGAGCCCACTCCAGGTGCCTCCTGGTCAGCCAAAGTCCCCCCAACGTACAGGAGAGGTGCTGGGCTCAGGTGGTGCACTGGGGCCAGTGGCAGCCACCACCACTGGTGGGTGTTGGCCAGGGAGAGGCAGGTATGTGATGGATCAATAAGTGGCCACCAAAACAAGTGTGTTCAAGGCCATAGCCTCCAGTGTGGCCTTGACATATGCACCCTGTGCACAGTGGCAGGAACACAAAAGACCTTCCCAGCCTTGGCACTGCCTCAAGGAGTTGGGCACCCACAGGGAGCCTGCCGTGCTCCTGGCCTGGAGCCTTACTCCCCAGGCTTGATTTGAAGCTACCCACAGGAGGGTCTCTTACCTATTCCTTCCTGCTCCCCATCAACCAGGCCACTTTACAGCACCTCAGTCCTTGTAAAATCACAGCTGCTGTCACAGAGACCAGCTCCAAACTACCTTGTGTCATTGAGCCCCTAAGTGCTGGGCAAAGATAAAGCAGGAAGCGGCAGGCACCTGAGTGCCTGGGCTCTGGGCAGGCGACAGCGGTAGAGTGGGCTGGTAATCAGTGCCAGGCGATTTAGCCTGCTGGGTACCAGGAAAAGCCTGGAGCCAAACAACTGGCCTAATCAGTCGCCCTAGCAACGACACTACCCTTGGCCTTACCCAGACAAGATTTATTTTAGCCTGTTGCCCTGGTAACTGGAGTTGCTCCCCAGGGACAGGAAGTGGCAGAACCTCAGCTTGGCTGGGTGAGAACACCTCCCCCAACCTGAGGAGTCCACCTGTGCACCCCCCTGCCAGGTGCAGGGCAGCCATGGATGGGCTCTGCACATTCTAAGTCCCCATGGAAGAATCTTGTTACCAGGGAGAGGAACTTACCGGAGGAGCCTGGGGTGCTACGGCTGGGCTGTTCCCCGTGCCCTCCCTCCCCATCTGCAGGAACAGTGCCATCTCCTTCCTTCAGCAGCCCCTCCCCCGCCCCACCACCATGGTGCAGGCTCCAATGTGGAGGGAACAGAGCTTCCGAGGTCCTGGGGCCTGGCTCCTGCTTCTTCACCCACAGGGGCAGCAGGAGGTGACCTGCTGCAGGCTGGGGCCGAGCCAGAGACTGTTGTCTGCAGAGCATGGTCACAGTGTTGGCCAAGGGAATGGTAGGACTTGGTCAGAAGCCTAGTGGGAGCCTGGGTGAGTCCCTCCGCCCCCATGATGTGCTTGTGGTGGGGTTCAGATTTGTGACCACCAGGCAGGGCCGTGCAGGGCCCGGGCAGGAGGAAGACAGCCCAGTCATTTAGACATTTTCTGTCAGCCCAGGGATTTTTCCATTCTTCGCCTCTCGCCTGGAGAGAGGGGGCCCTTTGGAGGCGGCACTACGGCTGTTCCCTGCCAAGAGAGGCAGCTGCAGTCCTGGTCTCCGTCTGTGCCTAGGGAACTCTTGGTTTTGCTGCCCTGGGGTCGGAGGCTGACCCTGTGTAACTTCTCTGACTGGTTGGTCGTCCTGCCCTGGCCAGTGAGCTGGCTGGAGTCCACGTCGGACAGAGTGACTGGGAGGCGGAACTGCAGGGAGGTCCCGGGCCCAGGCACCAAGCAGTAAGGAGAGCCCTGGGTAACAGCAGGAGCGTGACTGAAACGCAGGAAGAGGCACTGCAGCCCCTGGGCCTCTAGTCTCACCTCCGCACCTCAGCATACGGGCTAGGAAAGGAGGTGTGGGAGGGCTGGGGAAAGGAAGACTGGGCTCCTCCTCCTCCCACACCACGACGGATCTCAGCTTCCCTCCCTCCTTGGCTCTAAGCAGAGAGAATGGGAAACAAAGAAAGGGAGGAGAGAGAGACAAGCAAGGGTGACAGAAAAATACTGGGAGAAGGGGACAGAACATGAAAAACCCGGGAGAAAAGGATGGTGGTCCACCCAGGAGATCCACCAGGACATGGGAGGAGGGCAGAGGCTGAGAGAACAGACACAAGACAGGAGGGGTACTGAGCCTTGGAAAGGTGGCGAGGCCATGCTTGGCTGGGCAAATAGCAGCAGCTGGAGGTATTTCCAGAAAAACCCTGGAACTAAATAAAGTGATAACACAGTCTTCACCTCTCCTTGCTGTTATGCAATTAAAGGTCACGGGGTAGAAAGACCCAGAGAAGTCTCAAGAATGAACAGCTGAAAGGCCAGAGTTCCTGGGCAACGGAGAAAAAGGGAGGAACCTCTCCTGACAGCAAGGCCGAGTCCTGGGCCTCTCCACCAGGCGAGGTGTTTAACCCAAGCTGTCTGTCTTGTCACCACACAAACAGCGCAGACACCACTGCTGTTGACACAACATGCTCAGGTGGAACGTCTGGGGAGGAGCTGAGAATGCACCCAACCCAGGAGAGGGGGAGCTGTAGTCCCATCTCCGCACTGACACCTCCTCCTTTGTCCGCCCCAGCCCCAGTGGCAATCGCCTGCCCCGCCCCCCCCCCCCCCAACTA
This sequence comes from Equus przewalskii, assembly GCF_037783145.1. NCBI lineage: Eukaryota > Metazoa > Chordata > Mammalia > Perissodactyla > Equidae > Equus > Equus przewalskii. Next base: position 8,609,514 of record NC_091842.1, on the reverse strand, counting down.
CAGCCACCTGACTCCCTTGACACGCCATCCCATTGCTGACAGGGTACTCAAGTTCAGAGAGGGACTGGCTCTGTCTGGCAACCAGTCCTGTCCTTGGCCAGGCAGCATCGTCACAGACCCAGGCAGTCATGCTGACTGACATGAGGCCCCTTGAGCTGACCCAAAGCAAGACCACGGGAGCCATTTTCTTTTTCTTTCAAATGCAGTTCTTTTCCAACATTGCCAGCAACAGCTTTGGTGCAGAGATTGGGGGCAGGGGAGGCACGTGGAAAAAAGAAAGAAAAAACAGCCAATTGCACAAAGCCTTTCCCTGGAAAAGCCCAGGCTCTGGGGTGGACAGGACATGTGACTGCCCTCCCCCCCACCCCCTGGAGCTCTGGCTTTGCTGGTGGAGGCACAGATGGGGATTCGTCCCATTCCCCATGTCAAAGAGCTGTCTGAGCGGGAGAACGGCTGCATGTGTGTATATCTCTCTATGTGTGTATATATATAATAGCCTATATTAGAAAATTCTCTATGTATAAATATAAAACACCGGTATCCAAACATGACACCACGGCTAACTAAAGTGCTTGACAGGAGCTGGGCACGTTTAAGTATGTCAGTAAAACTATTCATCCTGAATGCCCAGGATGAGGGAGGGAGCTGGGGAAGCACAGCCATGGAGGGCCTCCTTGCCGGGCAGGGGTGGGGAGAAAAGGGTATGCTGGCCCAAGCAGGGCCCCAAGGGCACTCTGGCTGCCCCCACCCCTCCCTGGGCCTTCACAGCAACACCACGCCTCATCTCCACCTCTCCCCTACTTCCCCACTGTGCTTCCCTCCATGAGAACAGTGCTGGAAAGCTGGGCATGGGGAAAGAGTTGTTCCCACAGGGAAAGCCCGTCAGTCTGTGCCCACAGCTTCCTCCGCGCCCAGGGCTGGGAGTGAAGGGAGCACTGTGTATGCTGAGGGCAGGAGAGGAGGAGGATGATTGTCATCATAATGAATAATTTGAGAAATGAAACACCATCACTCCTCGAGGCCAGGCCCTGCCTTCTCTCCTCCTGGGCCTCCTGCCTGGGCTCGGGCTGGAGGGAGGGAGGGAGGAAGCCTTGGGGGTAGCTGACCTGGGAAGCTGCCTTTTATCTGCAAGCCCCAAGCAAAGCATCAGGACCTCTACCATCCCTAGGATCCCTACCCTACAAAATAAGGCCCATTCTGGTCTCAGACGCACAGAAATGCCACAGGCAAGTGGTCACCAGAGCTCCAGGCAGTAGAGGGGCCCCAGAGAGCAGAGAAGGGCCCACCCCAGGACACAGTGCTACAAGAATGGGTTGGTGGTCGGAGGTTTGGAGGCAAATGGGCTTGATGAGGATCCAGTCTAGAAAGAAACAACAACCACCACAAATTGTTAGATTAGTGGAGAAAAGCTGGAGGCCACAGAAAAAATGTAGTTCAGGATTCCTTTCTCCCTCAAAATTACCATGCTGAGGACAGTGGGAAAGTGAGGGAGCTAAGAGGCCAGTGGAGGGGCGGGCAGTGTGGAGGTGACAGGGCCCAGAAGAGCTGAGGCCCATTGCCTAACGCCCTCCTCCCTGGCATAGACCAGGCAGATCTTCAGAGGAAGGGGCATGAGTTCCACCCCACATGGACCTCCTGTCCTGGAAGGATTCTGTCACCAACCCCTAGAGTGAAAGGCCATCCCCCACACACGCCCACACGAGGGCACTCACCATGAAGGGGTTGGTGGAGATGCCCGCTGGCTGGCTTAGTGGCCTCTGCCCCAGCTTGGCTGATCCTAAGTCGCTGAAGGAAGAGCCTGGGAAGCAGGAGCGGACACTCAGTTGCCATGAGCCTGTCCGTCATGCCGGTCCTGACCAGCTCACCCACCCCTCTGCAGGGCAGGCATATCTAGTTCCCGGGGGTGGGGAGGGGGCAGCAAGAGGGGCCTGCCTGCCTGCCTGACTGAGGTAATGGGTGTGGAGCTGAGTCAGAGGACACAGGCCACTGTTGCTTCCCTGCTCCCCCCTACTGGTCCAAAGGGGAACTAGCTCAGATGTCTGGCTCCCTAATATTCCTTCATAAACACACACACAGTCCCTGGGGGTGAGGTCTGAAGCCCTTACCATTCTGCTGCTGAGCCACCAATGTCTGTGTGGGGAAGATCGGTGGTGGGAAGGTGCCGGCAAAGGCTCCAGTGGGTGGCACTGTCTGGGGGAAGCCAGGCCCAGCACTGCTCATCCCGAAGCCAGGCCCTGTGGGGTGAGGAACATGAGGCTCAGGTGAAGCTCTAGAAGGGAGGCTGGAGTACACTTCTTCCTAAATCCTCCCCGTGGGGAAATGGGATATGGTTTTTCCCTAGCCGGCGGTACCCTGCAGAGGTACCCTGAATGAGCCATGGAACTCTTGAGCTTCCATGCAGCCTTCCAGGCTGCCTTCCTCCTGCCTGCAGCGGCTTGTGGCGTGGAGAGCACAGTAGTTACAAGCCAGGCATGGCTACCTACGAAACTGCAGAAACTAAAGAAAATGGTTAGCCCTCTCCGTGCCTCAGTTCTCTCCTCTCTAAAATGGGGACCGTACCTATCTCCCGGGGCTGCTGTGAAATTTAGGTAACGACGCAAAGTGCTCAGCAGTGGGCCTGCCACGTGGGTCAGCTTGGTAGCCATTATTATGCTCTCTTCCTGGCCTCCAGGTTTTTGAGAATGAAAAAAGGGAATGGGGGCATGAGTTTGAAGAGAGAAAAGCAGAGGCTGGGGAGGAGGGTAAGTAAGAGGAGACCACAGGACTCTGGCTGATGAGGGCAGGGAACAAGGGTCATGGTTTCAGGAGGGACACAGAAGGGCCCGAGGCTGGGCTCCCAGAGTGACACTGCTGAGGGCTGGAGAAGTGAGAATGGCTGACAGTACCAGTCACCAGGAAACCTCTGAACTGGCTCAGGTGAGCGTCAGTCTGTCTAATTCTGAAATCCTGACTCTGTGACCTGGGTGCTTCTACTTTTTGCCCACTAGGTGGCCTGGAAACTAAACTGGGTCTGGCCTGGGCTGATAAAGGGTGAGCAGGGGGACTCGTTTTGGGAGGACCACAACTGTCAGCTTAGGCTGCCTGCTGCTCCTCCTGACAGTATGGGGTTGGGGTGTTAAGAGAGAGGCGCGCGGGAGAATTGACGCCCTGGAGAAAGTCAGGGCCAGGGGACAGTCTGGGAGGCTTACCTGTGGTGATGCCATTGGGCTGGAATGGGTTGGTGGAAGGCAGCTGTGGGTGAGCAGCAGGAGCTGTGAAAGGGTTGGTGAAGGCTGCTCAACGTGGAATGGAGGGGGGAGAAAGAGACAGTTATTTTTTTTGTTCTCATTTGGTTAATATTGCGATAACTGAGCATCCCTCTAAATTTTGGTGTGCATCTCTCTCCACTCCCCTCCCTGTCCAGAGCCCCCACTTTCCTCTTGGCTTTGGATCCCCACCCTGGGTCTCCACAAGCAAGACTCACCTCCAAAGGCAAGTCCTGCACTGCCACCTCCACCAGTCGTAGCCGATGGGAGCGTGGGGACCTGGCCGGCCATCCCGAAGATGCTGCAATATGGGGAGAGAAGTCGGCATGCATATCATCCAGCACCAAGGAGACAAGCTGGGCAAAGGACAGGAGATGGCAAACCCTGTCCTGCCGGGCAGGAGGAGCTGAGGTTTCTTGGCTGGCTCTCCTGCTCAAAGACAAACTCCCTGACATACAGACCTACCTGCTAGGGACACCTCCAGCTGACGCCCCGGCTCCCAGGAGACTGCCCATATCTGTGAGGCTGTTGGGCTGACTGGCAGGCGCAAGAGGAGAGGCACCAAATGGAGTCCCCTGGCTGCTCCCTGGGCAATCACAGGAAGTAAAACACGGAGGGCTGGGGTGAGACAGGATGGAAGGGGCAGGAGAAGAGACAGAGGCGAGGATGTGGTGGAGAAGGAGTGGAGTGATGGCATGAGAGGCACCAACTGGCTTCTCTGAGCCAGTCCATTTTCCCAAGGATCACCCAGTTCAGAGGGCTTGTCTCCCACCCAGAATTCTAGGCCACGTGATACTCAGCCTTTCTCGATCTCCCTAGTGCTCAGGGCGCCACTGCTGAGAGAAAAGCCCTTCTTCCTTGTGTCGGATCGTTGGCCCTCCTGCTCTAGTTTGACTTACACGTCCCATTTTTCCCTCAAGAGATAGAAAAATCTGTCCTTTCCTCAAACCAGCATTTCCATTTATGGATAGGTCATATGAAGCGGCAGGTAGAGGGGGTGGAGGAGCAGCTGTGAAGGGCAGAAAGGCCCGAGGACCCTCGGGAGACTCCCATGGAGTGTGGAGATGGCACTGGGGGTGATGAGCATGAACGTCCAGCTATCAGCACTGTTCCTGCTCCCACCTGAGCCACCTCCTCTCAGGAGGCCAGCCTGAGGCTACGAGCTTAGAGCAGAGCCTGGGCACACTGCTCATGGGGCAGGGCCGACTGCAGGGTCCCCTACCCTCCCTGGTCTTCAGGTCTAAAAAGAAAAAGCACAGAGGGCAAGCCACACATGGGAGTTTTACATTACAAAACAGCCCGAGGAGCAAGTCCTAGAAATCCCAAGCAATCTCATGTCACGGGAAGAGGCCCGAGGCCCTGTCGTTTTAAGAAAGCCTCTTTATGTGCGTGTCTACATCTCATCTGTACGGTAGGATCCTGTCAACCACTCTGGGCTATTGTGAGGGTAAAATGAGGCTACAAGCAGTTGAAGGGTTTATTTTTGTGAGTGCTGGAAGACTCATTATCACCGAAGGGAAATGCGCTTTCCATGGCATCTGCCACAGGACAGTGCTCAAGAACTGTATGCTGCATGAACGCTGGAATAGGCAGAGTGAGAAGAACTGGATTCTTGTTGTGGCTTTACCACTTGCTACCCCTGTGACTTTAGCAAACCGTCTCATTCTCCTGAGCCCATTTTTTCCTGCCCTCTTGTACAGTGGCTGTAAAGACCCTCTGAGGCAAGTGAAAGTATTTTAAAATCATACTGATGATAGAAGAAGTTGTTTCCAGGGTCAGAGAAGCAAGACAAGGTCTCAAAGGAACACATGATGGCTGACTCAGATCGTAAACATAAGTGCACAAGGCCCTCAACTCTGACCTTCCCTCACGCTCTGCTTCTCCCTTGAACAAGAGGCCCCACCCAGGGCCTTGGCCTGCGAGCTCCTACCCACCCTCTAGTCTTTACAGAGCCATGTCTTCGGATGGGCCTTCCCTGTCCCACAATATGAATTTGATCCTCGTTTTCCTCTTATAGAACCTTGTGTTTCCCCTTCATAGCACTTGACATATTTGTAGTGAGATATCTTTGGGTTTTTTTCTGCATCAACTGTGTCCCCAGTAGACCAATTCCACTGCCAGGAATTTTCTTACAGATATAACTTGCAAATGTGCAAAATGTGACATATACAGGATTATTAACTGCAGCATTGTTTAACAGCAAAAGACTGGAGCATCCTAAAGATTCTTCAATAGGGGGCTGATTAAATAGATTATGATATGTAATACGGCGGACTATTGTGCAGCTATAAAAAAAGGAATGAGGAAGCTCTTCATGCACTGATTAAAAAAGGCTAACAGTGCTATTAAGTTAAAGAAAACTCAAGGTGCAGAACAATATGTATATTATGCCATAAAATGTGTAAAAAAAAAAAATAGGACACAGGACAACAAAATGAGTAAAGGAAGGCCATAGGCTCCTCTTCCCAGAGGCAGGGCTGTGGAAGGAGCTGAGACAACAGAGACGAGCAGGCGTAAGGCTGCGGGAACATTTTGTAGGACGGGCAACTGTAAGTGTATTTGTGGGAGGAAGGGAATATGCCAGCAGAGGTGGAAAAAGTGGAGGTGAAATTCAGATAAGAAAGCTGATGAGACAAAAGTCTGCTGAAAGTGGGAAAGCATGAGGGGGCAACCGTCCCAAGAGAAGATCCTTTTCTTTCTCAGAGACAAGAAGAAGAAGGAGGGACAGGGAAAGATAAAGTCACGAGGTGGGGAAGGAAATGGCAAAGCCAGGCTGGTTCTCAAATCCACACTGCTCCCTGGCCCCTCAACCCTCAGCCTGGCTTCTTGTCAGTAAAGTTTTGGGCATTTTTTTGAATGCCCCAGAACTCTATTTTGAATCTCCATGCTCTTCCTTTTCTAAACTGTTAGGCTGTATTTATCCGAAAACCATTCTTAAGGGTGTCGTCGCTGTGCTAGGCACTGAGCATGACCGACAGTGACCCAGCTCTAACCTGGAGAAGCTGAGAATCCAGCAGGGAAGACAGGTTCCAAAGATGGGCTGCTTCTTGAGTGCCGGCACTTAAAAGACAGTGTTCTCCTTGGCCACCCTCCCTCCCCAACTCCCAGGCTTTCTGGAGGAACAAGCACTAGACTATAACGCCACTGTGCACACTTGCTCTTCCATCCTCTCCAATGCCCAGGCCATAAGGAAGGCTGGAAAGCCAGCAGGGTGGTGTGGATCTTCTGATTCTCAGGCCTCCGGCCTTTCCCTTGCCTCATTGACTCGGGGTGTATGGAATTCCAAGCGAACACAGCTCCCTGTCATCACTTAGGTCAGACTCTCCTGTCCTGCTCTGGGCCTTCATGCCAGGGAGCTCCCCTCCCAGGTCCTCAGCCCTTCCAGGCTGGGAGAAGGACTGTCCTGCTGTCTGCACTCAGTGCATGTGCTTCCTTGCGGACACTAGAGGGCAGAGCTGGCCCTCGCTCAGGCAGGGTCGGCAGTGCACAGACAGCACATCCTCAGAAAGGAGGCGAGCCAGGAATACCTGGGCTCTTGTTTGCTTCTACACTTCCAGAGCCTCACTCCACACAGCTGGGTGTGTATACATGCCTTATAGCAGTTTCAGGGGAAAAGGCAGTTTTAGAAACCTGCCCTCTCCGTCCTCCCCCTCAGAAATATAAAAATACAACCAGGCTTGTCAGAAGAGACACCCACCTCTCACCACAATCTCCCTACTTTATACCCAGTAGTTCTTTATGTTACACTCAGAAACGGCCCCATGATCACTGTGTGCTGGAAAGTGAATGGGATCTGCCGCTTATCAGCCATTCAAGTTTGGCCAAGTCACTGGCCAAGCTGAGCCAGTTTCCTCAACTCAAAATGGAGTTCTCGGGGGCCGGCCACATGGCCGAGTGGTTAAGTTCGCACGCTCTGCTTTGGCGGCCCAGGGTTTTCCCGATTCGGATCCTGGGCACAGACACGGCACCACTCATCAAGCCATGCTGAGGCGGCATCCCATATGCCACAACTAGCAGGACCCTCAACTAACAATATATAACTATGTACTGGGGGGCTTTGGGAGAAAAAGGAAAAGTTTAAAAAATCTTTAAAAAACAAAATCTTTAAAAAAAAAAGGAGTTCAATCCTCCCTCATGGAGAGTGACACATGGACACTCCGAGCAATGGCAAGAGCCTCACCAGTGCTGGGTGGCTCTGGATCTGGCTGCAGACTGTCTGCTTTTTGTGATAACCAGTCACTGGGCAAATGCTTCATCCCAGGGTCAGCCCCGGATGGCTCCAAGGCTGCCGCCTGCCTTCTCTCCTGTGAAGCCTGGGCCTTTAAAGCTCTCTCTTTAAAGCAATCAGTCATGCTAGAAACATATTTCTGAATGGCCCAACTTATAACCACTTTGTATAGGCTGTTTCCTTTCCCGTTCTGTTTCCAGAACCACTTCCCTCTCACTAAATTGAATACTCCTGTACCAATTTACATTCTTACCAACAACATACCAAAGGACCCATTTTCCCCACACAATACTGGCCATTATCAATCTTTGTAATTTATGTGAATTTAATGTGCACAATTATTCTCTTCTCCTAATTTGCTTTTTCCCTGATTCGTCAGGTTGAGGACATTTTCACATTTTATCTAGGTATTATCTGCTTGTATCCCTTGTCCATTATTCTCTTCTTTCTTATTTATAGGAGTTTAAAAAATACACTATGGCTATTAGCTTTTTGTCTGTTTTCCACATTGTAATGATTTTCTCCTTCTCTGTTTCATGCCTTTAAGGATATGAAACATTATTTTGGGACATCTTTAATCATATAGAACGTGACCTATGCAATTTCTATTTGTTAGAATTTATGGAGATTTTATTTTCTAGTATATGGTCAAATTATAAAAGAGTAAATTTTTTTTTTGAGGAAGATTAGCCCTGAGCTAACTTCTGCAGCCAATCTTCCTCTTTTTGCTGAGGAAGCCTGGCCCTGAGCTAACATCCGTGCCCATCTTCCTCTACTTTATATGTGGGATGCCTGCCACAGCATGGCTTGCTGAGCGGTGCCATGTCTGCACCCGGGATCCGAACTGGTGAACCCCGGGCTGCGGAAGTGGAAGGTGTGTCCTTAACTGCAGCACTACCGGGCTGGCCCTAAAAGAGTAATGTGTTTGGAAATAATATATATTCTGTGTTTTGGTTACAAAGTTCTACTTATATGTCTTAGGTCAAACTTGTTCAAGTGTTACTCAAATCGTCCTCTTCCTTACTTGTCTCTCGAATTTATCTATTAATCTTGTGAGACAGTCTATTCCAGTCTCCTTCTCCGTTGGTTTATTAGCTTTTTATCGTGTCTAATAGTTTTTTGCTTTATGAATTTCAAGGCTACCCTGTCAGTCACTTTAAGTTCAAGATGTGAGAACTTAGTGAATGTAAACTTTTAGCAATATAAAATGTTTCTTTTTGTCCCATTTGAAAAAATTAAAATAAAATAAAAACCAAAGCAACCAACCAGTTCACAGGGCACAGTGGGAAGGCTGTGGCAGAGCAGGAGTCAGGAATTCTCGGCTCTGGGCTAAGCTCTGCCCCATTGTAAAACGGTTAAACTTGAAGGGATCCTTCCTAACCCTAGGATCAGAGGACCTGCTAGGCTCCTACCTTGGGCAGGCTTGGGGGTGGAAGGATAACTTACCAAAGCTGTAACTTCCCGTTAGCATCCGACTGGCTGGCAGTGAGGGTGGAGCGGGGAAAGGGCGGGCAGGTGGGGGAGGGGAAAAAGAGAGAGCGTAAGTCACTGGCTTTCTCCAGCAGATGGTCTTGACCGTGCTCCAGCTGCCCTCCCTTGCTTCCAGGAAGTCCAGATGAAGAGGGGCGGCCCAAAGGTTATGAAGACTCCAGGGCTGGGAGCTTAGAAACCGAATGCTTTAAGGCGGCCTTTAGACTCTCTGTCAACTGCACAACAGAACCAACACAACGCAGAGTTTCCAGGCTTCTGCGAAGAGGGAGGGGTGGGGACTTCTGGAGACTACCTTGGACTCTGACCAGACCTTGCCTTTTGGGCAGTATACAACACAATCAGAGGACTCTAGAGAAAAGATCAGGTCCATTCTCAATTTGTCTAGGACTCAGGTCTCCCTCACTTCCAGTCAGAAATCTAGTGCACAACCTGTACAACTCCTCTGGAATTTCAGCCATCGTCCTTACATGAAAAAAACAGAATAGAGCCCCCTCTGCCTGACAAGAACCTCATCGGCCTCCTCTCATCCTTTCCTGGAGCTTCTTCTCTTTGTCCTGTTCTCCTTTGCACAATTCCTTAGGTTGGTGCAGATGTGAATGAAGAGTGACGTATGGATGTAGACAATTGGAGGCAGTGCAAGAGGGAAAGGAAACCGTGGGGCAGAGTTTACCTGTGGGTGCTGGCTGGGCCTGGAATGGGGCTTGGCCAGCTGGAGGAATGCTTCCAAATGCAGAAGGGCTGGGGCTACTGCCAAAGGCATCGAAGTTGGCAAAGCCCCCATGGGAAGGTGTCTGGCCTAGAGATGGAGGGAATACAAAGGTTATATATATAAAATGTATATGTAATCTATATAATGTATACAAGTTCTAAAGGCCAAAGTCCACTCGATGGGACATCTGCCTTTTCACAGGGTCCTCTTCAAAGGGAGAGGGCAGGGCCCTGTGGCAGAGAGCCAGAACATGCAGGGGAAAGGGGATCTCAGAGGCCTTCAAGTTCCCTCCCTACCATCTTTTATCATTATTCCATGAGGTATTAACATTTTTGTCAGGGCCTAGTTTGGGCAGAGACATGTGATAAAATTTTTTTTTCATGGGAGAAGGGTCTTTTTTAAATTTAAATTTAAATTTTTTTAATTGCAGTAACATTGGATTATAACATTATATAGCTTTTGGATGTATATTGTAATATATTTCGAATTCTGTGTAGATTACATCATGTTCACCACTCAAAAACTAATTATAGTCCATCCCCTCACATGTGAGCCTAATCATCCCTTTTGCCCTCCACCCCTTCCCCTATGGTAACCACCAATCCAATCTCTGTTGCTATGTGTTTGTTTGCCGTTGTTTTTATCTTCTACTTATGAGTGAGATCATACGGTATTTGACTTTCTCCCTCTGACTAATTTTACTCAGCATAATGCCCTCAAGGACCATCCATGTTGTCACAAATGGCCGGATTTCATCATCTCTTATGGCTGAGTAGTAGTCCATTGTGTATAAATACCACATCTTCTTTATCCATTCGTCCCTTGATGGGCACCTAGGTTGCTTCCAAGTCTTGGCTATTGTGTATAATGCTGCAACGAACATAGGGGTGCAAGCATCTTTACGCCTTTGCGTTTTCAAGTTCTTTGGATAAATACCCAGCAGTGGGATAGCTGGATCATATGGTAGATCTATTCTTAATTTTCTGAGGATACTCCATACTGCTTTCCATAGTGGCTGCACCAGTTTGCACTCCCACCTGCAGTGTACTAGGGTTCCCTGAGAGGGGGGTCTTAAGAAGGAAAAAGGGACACTAGATACCACTTTATTTAACTCTCTTTTGGCTACTCCTGATCTTTGGGCAGACACTAGAGGGAATGGAACACATGATAATCCCCCTACTCCCATTTTAATAGAGACGGAAAGAAATAAAAGTGCTATTTCCAGTGTTCTAAAAGGAAGGGCTAGGAGCCCGCAACTGTAATGTGTTATGGTCAAACTCCCAAACATAATCCTGGCCATACTCACTTGACCCCGACCCTCCCAGCCCAATGTTCACAGTCCTGCTGCTTCAGAATGACCCTTGCGTTCATTCGTGTGGAGAGAGAGCCACGTGAAACTTGCTCACCCCAAGGGAGTGAATTCCTTGTGCTATGGGTACCTGTGTGGTAGGAAGGTTCTCATCCCGAGTCCTACTTACCCCCAAAGGCTGGGAATACAGCAAAAGCGGGTGCCACCTGGGGAGCAGCGAAGGGGTCTCCACCAATGTCAGCCAGCAGGTCAGTACTGGCTTTCTTGACTGAGGAGGGAGGAGGTGGCTGAGAGCTCCGGGGCTGGGATATCCGAGACTGAGACTGATTGACAGACTTGGAGGAGAAGGCATTACATAGAGCAGTTGGAATCCCAGACATGACCCAGGCCCCTGCATGGCTCCCCAGGCTGCCCCCAGAGAGGCAAGCGGAGAGAGAAGAGAGGGAGAAACTGCCCTCAACCGAGAGGCTTCCTGGGCACAAGCTGCCTTAGCCCCTCTCATACCTAATTCCTCTGTCTTCTCAGTACACCGGCTCCTAGAACCACACATTTGAGAACCTATCAGTCAAGGTAACCACGAGATTTACAGGGATGTCACCCAATAGTCCCCTTGGAAAGGTTACCTCCTCATCTTTCCCAGGTGCTTGAAGCAGTGTCCGAGCCCCTTAGGTGTTTCCATGGAGGAATGGTCAGGTTTGAAGACGATACTCTGACTTCCCTAAATACCACTTCCTATTGGGTTCTTTCTTCCAAAAGATACGATTCAAGGTGATAGATGCAAGACATAGGTAACCAGCTCACACCTGCTGTACTGCTGTCTGCTAAGTACAGGGGATTTGATCTAGGAAACTGACAGCCCCGTCTCCCAAATCCCCAAGTAATCCTGAAGGGCAGATCTGAGAGTTACCTGGCTCGAGGTGGAGGCAGCAGCTGAGAGAGACGGCACAGGATCCCCTAGAAGTGTCCGCAGGGGCTTCCCTTCCGGGAGGGAGCCCTGGAGAGGGGTGGTGGCACTGCCTTTGGTGTAAGCGGGCCCCTTGACTTGGTCTGGGGGGACATACCTTTGAGAAAGAACAGTTAGGCTGAAAGGAAAGGGGTAAAACCTTGGACCAGCCTCAGGTTAGGCGTTTGGGAAAACAGGTTATGGCAGTCAAAGTCCTTTCTCATTTTTCCCTACTAATTCTCTTTTTAAACTAACGGGAATTTAGCAACTCAGAAAGGTTCTGCCTATCTTGAGCTTCCCCTTTACTGTCAGATGCTCATTTTTTCTGCAGGAATGTTCAGTTTGCTCTGGCTTGTGTCTATTTTCCCTTCCTCTCTCCCTCCTCTTTCTGACACGTGAAACCATTTGGGTTTCAAGCAACAACAGCTGCAACAATGCTGATGGACAGGTGATGCTATTTTCCAACTTCCTACTCAAGGTCCTCCTTTTTGTTTCCTAGGTGTTTCTTCAGATTCCTCCTTCTCAGTCCCATAGAAAAAGTTCCTGCCGCCTCATCTTCTAAGTGCTCACAGTCTATCCTGCCAGCTCCTGCTACTTCTGATAAAACCCCCTTCCATTACCGTGTATGGGGTCTCTACTCTGAAAGTATCTTCTTTATCCTGAGGACACCTCCAGGAGGGACTTGAAAATGCTGTTTTATCCCCATCAATCTCCTTGCTCTCTGCATTCTCTTCACCACCCTATAGTTACCCCACAACATGCACACACCCCAGAGATCAAACAATAGGAAGTGATACTTGGGGAGAGAAAAGACAAGAGAGAACAGAGATGTTGTTTTCCTCATCAGGAAAATGGAATACACGTAAATCATGAACGAAACAATGAGTTAAAAGCATAAAGCTATAGGGCCAGCCCGGTGGTGCAGCAGTTAAGTTCGCATGTTCCGCTTCAGCAGCCCAGGGTTTGCCGGTTCAGATCCTGGGTGTGGACATGGCACCACTTGGCAAGCCATGCTGTGGCAGGTGTCCCACATATCAAGTGGAGGAAGACGGGCATGGGTGTTAGCTCACGGCCGGCCTTCCCCAGCAAAAAGAGGAGGATTGGCGGCAGATGTTAGCTCAGGGCTAATCTTCCTCAAAAAAATTAAAAAAAAAAAAAGCATAAAGCTATAGGACAAGCGCTTCCAGCCACCTCTTTCCATGTAGGAGATCAGCTGAGCTATAAAAACTAACCCACACTCCCACAGGCCTAGCTCTCCCTCCAATCACTCTACCGTCTCCCCAAAAGAGGGGATATCAAATCTGCAAGGCTACTGATCAAGAAGAAGTTGTCCTTTCATGTAGCTTTGTTATTTTGAAGTCAGAATTTAGCCCTAATTGAATTGGCGTGGAATAGACTCAGCCCAAGGCTAGCCTTTGGGAGAAGCCCCAATTTGACTCTGGAAACTGACTGTCAGATACAGTATGCTGTGGATGTATGTCTCCACAGCAATCTCTTTCCTCCTCCTTACCATCTCTTCTTCTCATATTTTTCCTGGAGAAACTCCTTCACCTTCTGAGGATCCCTGGAATCTGGTATTAAAGATGTCCGAGCATCAAAAAGACCCAGCCAAATCTTCCTGCAAACCTAAAGGAATGGAGTCAGGTGACAGAGGAGTTGAAGTAGAAAGCATGAAACGGCAATGATCCCAATTCCAATTTCTTCATCAATCACTGTGTACTGAGTGTGGGCACAGCGCAAGGATCTGGTAGACCTACAAGAGAGACAGGATCCCTGTCCCCACAGAGCTGATCATCTAACGGGAGGTCATGCCTTAGATAAATAAAAATGAATTTATAATTACGTATTGTGGCACATCTTGTAAAAGAAAATGGGGGCCATGAGAATTATGGGGAACTAAATTTGGATGGGGTTGGGTTCAGGGACAATGTTCAGAGCTGTGACTTCCAGAACACCCTCCAAAGGCCCTTGTTTGCACCCTCCAAGTGAGCCAATCACTGTAAGCTTGGGTACTGCTAACACCAAGGATGGCAACTTCCCACCAGCAGATTTAGCTGGGAAGGGGTTTAACTCACTTTCAGGTAAATGACATGGACTAAACCTGGGTTACTGACGCTCCGGTCAGCTGAGCTGGCTCCAGGAGATCTTCCTCAGAGGGGTGGGCCCAGTCAACTCTGCATGCTTCTCAACTGGAGCTCTACCCATTTTCCCCCTCGAGTGCCCAAGGGCAACCCCCTACAAAGATTTAGCTCCTTCCCCTGATTCCTCCAACAAGGGGCCTAGACAAACCATAATTTGTATAACTAAGATTCCGTAAATATACATGAGACTAGAAATCTGACATACTAAAAAATAAGAGGAACTTGACTAAAAAGGAAATCTGTAAGGTTTTTCTATAATCTGGAGGCAAAGCTCTGAGGGCAGATATGGCAACTCCAGCATGTAACCACTCTGTCAGTGGCAGCTCACCTCATTCCCACGGGATTGCAGGAATACTACTTCGGGCTCAGTGAAAGTTGTCATGGAGATGGACTTGACTCGATGTGGGGGGTTCAGGCCTCTCCTGTGGGAGAGAAATGGAAAGAGAAGTATAACGCAGTTAGCACCGCAGGTCTGTTTATGGGAGGAGGGGGAGGGAGAAAGAATAAAACGGCACATAAATTGAGCTCAGGTAGAACTCCCTGCCAGAAGCAACTTCTAATTCAAGGAAAGGGAAATGAGAATGTTTTGGAGGCTTCCAATGAGAGCAGGAAGGACAGAGTCAGGGACATAGTGTGACCCCTGTCATTCTGGAGAGGAAGGCAGCACTTGTCCATCCAGAAGCCTCCTCGACCTTGGCTCAGACCCCAATAGTTCAGGGCTCAGCCTGCAAGGCAGAGGGGTACTTCTGGGAACTCAGACGTGCGACCACTTCCCATTTCCTGCTTTCTTGTTTCGACCGACAGCACACCCTCAAGGTCCCAGAGCCCATGAAGACACACAAATCCCTCAAGCATGAGGAAAGTAAAAAACAAAGGCCCATAACTATTCCTGATTATACTAACAAAGGTAAGATTTGGAGACAAAACCCAGAGTCCCTTGGCTGGCCGCCCCTCCTCTTGTCTACACAGAAAGCTGGCATAGGGTAGGGATGCAGAGGGCCCCTCTCTTTTAGCAAGAGATCTCTGGGAAAAGAAATACTCCAGACTTTCTCATTGCTAGATCTTTTAGCGAAGCAGGAGGAATTCAGGTTCGACAATGAGATATGAGATTGGCATGAGTCAGGAACATATATCCCGTAGTGATGCTTTTGTGCCAGCTCTGGGTGTTCTGTTAACTCCCTGGGAATCCAGTTCTGCCCACAGAAGCCCTATGGAGATCACAGCAGAGAAGTCTTCCTCGCCCCCACTCAACTGCCCTCCGGAGTGTTCTAGCAGGGGAAACCTGGGGCCAAGCCAGGCAGGGTTTCATAGGTTCCCCTTTCTTTACACCTGACAAATAAAAATGGCAAGCAATAGGGGCTGGCCCCGTGGCCGAGTGGTTAAGTTCGCGTGCTCCGCTGCAGGCGGCCCGGTGTTTCGTTGGTTCGAATCCTGGGCGCGGACATGGCACTGCTCATCAAACCACGCTGAGGCAGCGTCCCACATGCCACAACTAGAAGGACCCACAACGAAGAATATACAACTATGTACCGGGGGGCTTTGGGGAGAAAAAGGGAAAAATAAAATCTTTAAAAAAAAAAAAAATGGCAAGCAATAGGATATATTGGAGAGTATGAGGAAGCCATTTGGTATAAACCTAATTCGGCCTGACCTTGTCTTTCCAAAAGGGCCTGACTGTGGCTGTTGAGCATGCATTGTATATCTGCTTGAGATATTCCCTATGGCAAGAACAAAGGCCCTTGAGATAAAGGTACAACTTCCCTCCCCCTGCCAACGTTGGCATTCCCTTAAGGATTAAGCATCTTTCCTTAGGCTAGGAATTGATTGCTGAGCTCACCTGTGACCACCCAGCTCGAGACAATAGGCTTGCCTCCTGCTTGCCCTCTGACATAGCAGACCCACTACCTGCTGTGTCCATCAAGCGCTGTGCTGACAGGGCAATCTTGTGACTATTGTGGGAGGGACACTTCAATCATATGTGAATCCTCCTGTATGGGGGTATATAACCACTCTGTATACCTCACTTCTTTGGTGCCCTTTCTTCCTTTGGGAAGAAAGGCCCTGGGCCATGGTCCTCAGATTTCAGCTCAGAATAAACTCACCCAAATTTTCATGGATAGATTGGTTATGGATTATTTTCGTCGACACACCTTACGTTTTACTCTGGTCTAGACCTACTGCCCTCATCAGAAGAAAACAAAACCGGCTGCACCAAAACAAAGAAACTAGCCCCTGGGACTAGGAGCAAACGACCACAGGCATATGCGGGAAAGACAGTCTCAACTGCTGAGGCCTCTTCAGACGTTTATGCCCCTGGAAAACATGGGCAAATCAAGATGTGAAAATAAAAGTAACTCAACAGGGTCCTAGGTGATGCCCTCAGGAAAGCAAAGGGAGAAGGAGGAGACAACAAAATTCACCAAATGGAAATCTCAGAGAAAGATAGGGAAAACACACATTCACGCTTGCAGGTGTACACGCAGAATAAAGGCACCCTGCCAAGCCTGGAAGCAGGGCAGTGCACGTGTTAGTGTAAGTGAAGGCGGCGGGGGCAGGGGGCAGATGACACAGCGCAGAGGGAACAGTGAAGGGCAGCAGCCCTTCTGGATAATAAATGACCCATTACGGGAATCTAACAAAGGACAGGACACTGGAGGCTACAACTGAGGGCAGTTTTAGCAATTCTGCTGCTAGACTTTTAAGTAAAGATACCCCTTTAAAAGACAAGCAATATCAAAGAGGACTCACGGCCTGAGGAAAGATAAGAGCAGGGAAAACCAAAAGCAAGGCTTTGTTACTACACGTCAAACAATAGCTCTTCAACTTGATCTGCCCTGAAGACTCTCTTCTGATCATATTTCAGAGGTATTCCAGGTTTCTCTCCTAAAGCCTCCCTTACTAATGGCTTGGTTTTGTCTAGGTTTGAAGTCTAGACAGCCGCTTTTATACTCTTTCCCTTTCCTTTTCTCCCCTTAACCCCTAGGTCTTCCCCCTCACAACACCAGGCCTTTCTGAGGTCTAGCCAGAGCAGACCTCTCTGTCCCCAGGATCCCAGTCCTCTTCTTCACCTCCCACTACCAAATATTTACTTTGCCAAAACACAAGGCATTGTGCTGGGCACTTTGGGTGATACAAGAATTATAGGACCTGGTCCTCGATCACCAGGCACTTGCTTACAAGATGGACCCAGGGAACTTCTGAATGCAGTAGGGTGCCATTTAGGCACACAGATGGATCAGCGAGAATGTGGCACCAGGATGCAGCAGTGGGGGAAGGAAGAGAAATGGTTATGGGAAAAGTAAAATGTATTATGTTTACACAAAGCGTATCACAAAAAGGTCATTGACATTTCCTGAAAGGACAACCAGGAACTGTTAGCAAAGCGTAAACAGGGAGGTGTGCTTCCTTGTAGGTGGAGGGGGAGGGACCCGGCCCACACATCAGTCTAGAGGGGATGCTCAGAACAACAGAGGTTCCTACGGCTGAACTTGGACCGGAAAGTTTATTTTTGGAGGGGGAGAGGTTAGGATGAAGGGAAGGAAGAGCAAATAAGTGATTTAGGTGCTTTGGGCCAAACGAATCTGACGGAACAGGATGTTTCCGTAGCACAGTACAAAAGGCAGTGCTCTGACCTTGATGTCTGTAGACTGGATTATGTATAACCAGAGCCACAGTTTGGGGGCAGGGAGAATTCTCGACAAGGCAAAACTCTGCAGCCCAGAAAGAGGGCCTAGTTACATGGCCTATGAGTCAGAGCATTTGCTTCTGAATCACAGAGAGGCCACTGCTGCTGAGAGAAGCAATTTAGAAGCAAGAGCCCCCCTCCTCTAGGAGTGTTGCTTTCCGCTGGGTACATACCATGGTCATGCAATGGGCCAGATATGAGTCACTGGCCTGGAATCAAACAGACCCAACTCTCCAACTTGCACCCAGTCTGCCCAACATAACTCTCAGGTCCTCCCCAAAAGAAGAAGTGAGAGCTAGAAGGAGGCACTGCCCTTCAGTTATCACAGCAAATCCATTCTGTTGTTTCTACCAGGAGGTGCTGGGGAAATATACAGATAAATTTATTTGCCCAGAATAGGGCAAGTTTTTCCAAATGAAGGCAAGTGCATTCCTAGGACCCAGGCCTTCAGCAGAGCCATGATATCTTTTTCACAGGGCACCTAAATGGTATTTGAAGTACTCTGAATCACTCTTTGAAGTACGCTAAATTGCTTGGCAAGTGCAGCCATGTGCAGAGATCCTAAAGTCTGCCCAATTCTCTCTCTCTCTCTCTGCTCTCCCCTCCCTCGGGCTCTACTAAGCATACTACTGTTTCTACAAATATCACACCTTTTGTTTCTCTGTGGTCATCACCCTCAAACTGGCCCATATTTTACTTCTATCTTGCTTAATAAGATTGAGCTGAGCTCAAACTTGTTCAGCTGCTCAGATAAGGAGGTTCTGCCAGGTCAAGAGTGGAAAAAAACAGTTCCACCCAACACCCGAGTTCTTTCATTTGTGCCAGATTTGGACTTGGGAATTCCTTACCTCTGCATATTTGTGTTTAAATTAATATACCCCAGACTGCGTTTCTTTGCTCCCGGGATTCCATCCCTCTGCCTCTGAGCAGCATCCAGCTAACCCTGGTTAGCTCTTACCTTGGACCCAAACATCACCAAGAAGAGTCCCTATTACAGACTTTTAATAGTCCCTAATAGGAAGGCTCCCCTATTATCCTGCTCCAGGGTCAATTTCACTAATTTTAGGAAACTTCCTCCTAATCTAAATTCCCCTGCTTCAATCTATTTCCTGTAGTTCTTCCTCAGTAACAATGATAAACAGCTGTTGTCTCATGCAGAGCCACGTAGAATCCTGGCACTACCAGCTGCCCTCTTCTTCAGGCTCAATATAAATCCTTCTACATTTTTTTCCTTTCTTCTCATCCCTTTGGTAATTTATTATTTTCTTAGGGGCTTTTCAAGTCGTCCAAGGGCCCTGTAGGATAGAGTGCCTAAATGTGTAATTTACTGAGACTCTGTCCACCTCTGCCCAGCAGAGGTGAATATGAAAGGTGAGGTTGAGGGGATGGAGGAATGGGAATAAAATAAAGGCAAGGGACATGTCTACTTCTCCAACACAGAGAGATGGAAAAGTACTGAATTACTGAATAACATACTACACCCTTCCTTCCATGGAGATAAAAGTGCTTCAACTAGGAACCACTACTAGTGAGCCAGACAGGGAAACTAAGGCACAAGGAAGGTAGGAACTTGTCACTCATAAAGAGATGTCAAGCACATCACTTGACACCCAGCCCAGAGCTTTGTCCACCTTAATCCTGACTTAGTCCCATTATCAGAGTAAAGTTGTGCAGAAGGAGAAGAGACAAGTATCCACTATTGAGACCTAAAGGACCATGGATTAAAAGATGGACCCAGGGGCTGGCCCCGTGGCCAAATGGTTAAGTTCGTGCGTTCCGCTTCGGCGGGTTTTGCCGGTTCGGATCCTGGGCACAGACATGGCACTGCTTATCAAACTGTGCTGAGGCAGCATCCCACATGACACAACTAGAAGGACCCACAACTAAAAATACACAACTATGTGCCGGGGGGCTTTGGGGAGAAAAAGGAAAAAAAAAATCTTTAGAAAAAAAAAAAAGGATGGATCCAAACAGCGGGGTCAGAAAAGCAGGTCACATACTTTGCTGAAAAAACTGGGTGTCAAAGGTAGTGTCCATCGCTGATGTCACGAGATCTCAGGCCTCAACATCTATTTTCTTTCTAAAGAAAAGCAGTTTATCCATTGGGGCATCCAAGTGAACCAGAACAAAAAAGAACATTTAAGGCACTGCTTTGGAAATAAATCCTTTTTAGTGGCAATCTTTATCCCATCCTAGCTTCAAATGGCAGATTCATTCTTTAGTGGAAGAGTTAGAAATGTAACTAAACAAACAAGCACATGTTTATACTATGGAAACTCAAAGGATCTCTATCCAGGTTAAGGAAATAAGCTTTTGAAACAAAACCAAATGAATAAAACTAGGTCAAATTTGGGACCTACAATTATGACAGCATGTACGTAAATTTAGAAACAGCAGAAACTAGCAGCTTCTCTCCCAGGCCCTCACACCGAAGCTGTGGGTTTTTGCTACAGCTGAGAAAATATTTCTCATTTAAAAACAGAGAGTGAGAATGAGTTCACACATGCAGGGATGAAGGCACAGTCATACCCACCCGCCAATATCAAAATCTGAATTTCTCTTCAAATCTTGGGAAATTCAACTTTGTCTGGAACAGTCAGTTTTGCTCCATCAGCCAATCCAGCCAGCTGGGAACTCTGCTCACTGCCCCTAGAATACTCCATTCCACTAAGAGGTAGACATATTTGTAACACACTCAAAATTCAAAATAAAGCCAGTCCTGCTGTCTCCTTTCTCTGGCTATGGTACTTCAATTCTTCCCCCTCAATATCCTCTTCACTTTAACAAAGAGTATTTCTTCTCTTTTCATCATCACACCTCAATATGAATTCCCATCACTCTCTAGGCCATGCTGAGCTTTATTTCACTTCATAGCACTTATCACTACCTGCAGTTATATATTTAATGATTTATTTCGAGTCCGTGGCCTCCACTAGGACATAAGCTACATGAAGATGGGTACTTTGTTGATTTGTACACTGCCTGATCTCCACTGCCTAAAACAGTGTCTGGGGCTTGACAGGCACTCAGTAAATATTTGTTGACTGACCGACTCAGTGAATGTGCAGGCTCTTGGCCTACCACAATTTTTACTTCCAAGCACCACAAAATCCTAACCTATGGGCAATCAACCATGCAGATTTAAGATATTAACCGGTGGATGTGTCACCGTGGAGCCATGCCTCTCCTCTGCCGGCTGGACTGTGTGAGCTCCCTCCTCACTCTGCAGCCAGCAATAAGCAGGCCCCAACTCACACACTCTGCCTAAGACCCACCGGCCAGCTCCCAGCCCTTTCCACAGTCCATCAGAGGACACAGGTAATACTTTAGGACCCCTTTAAAAGCTCTATATGCCTTGCCCTAGTCCATGCTAATTAGAACTCCAATTAGCAAAAGAGAAGCACCACCAGAACCCAGGCAGACAGGCACAGCCGGGGGAACTCCAGCTTTCTTGCAGAGTTTCTTCTGATATTCTCTCTTTATAAGCTCAACATGCCTTCAGTTCAGCTTCATTGAGTGGCGCAGCCTCTGGATCCTTCACTCTCCTCTCACCTCCTGCTAACAAAGGGTTGGCCTAGCTCCTTATTTCCCAACCACCAAAATGTGTTCCCTAAAGTCTACCACCTTGAGAATCACTCCGAGTGATTCTCATGATGCTTTACCAAAGCACTAGGCAAAAATGTCCTCTCTAGATCTTGTGAAACTAAAACAGGATTCCTCCTACTTAGTCCCAAGGGAACTTAAGTTCCTAAGGAGCTAAGCCCCCAGTTTGAGGTACACATATCCCAGAGACAGCCAGGTCTCTCAGGATACTTCTCTAACAAACTAATCAATCTTTAGGCCATAGTTACCTCCACGCAGGGTCTGCCCAGATCACGGGTGTTTGATTTTTCATTAATGAAATCAACAATAATGACCACAGGGGAAAGCGGTAAAGTTCCACAAATTGTGCACCGATATTTAAGGAGTTAACTTTTCCAGCAAAAGAAACCAGGTTTTTAGTGTGTCCCAGATCCCTTGGCCCTCCTTCTGGCCTGATTGAGGGATATTCATTATAGCAGGGAAATGTTATTTATGGGAGACTCTAAATCAAGATCTATAAAATCACGATAATGATGTCAGCACTTCTCATTTATTCCATGTTTTATCTTTCATCCCATCACAGCTAACCATGGGAATGAAGTAACACTGCTCCCTAACATTTTCATCTTACGACCTAGACTCTGATACACAATCAACTTTATTGCCCTGCTTCCCTTTACTTCTCTCCAGACTCCATAATCAGATTTTCCTTTTAACAGCAGGATCTTCAGGAATCTGCTCTCTTTCTACTTTATGCTATAAATATTCCTATTTTTTGCTCCTGCTCCCCTCAGAGTACTTTGTCCCAGTCTCAAGTCTCTTTTTGCTTCATTTGAGTTTCCATCTCAACTTCTGACACATTCTTGCTTGGAATCATTGTCCCAAGAGCCATAGCGGCTTTTCCTTAGACCAAAGTCAAGTCCATCCTCACAACACACAAGTGAGGTTGCTCACAACACAGAAGTTTGGCAGAGGAGGTAAAAACCGAATAGAGAAATCATCCTAAACTGTATCTTAGGAGCCCCGGATCTTCATTTCTGGTCTGCCATGGTCAGAACTAATACCAAACAACAAATGCTGAAAACAGCAACCCCATATGGCATTGGGTAAGTTACTAAACCTCTCTTTGCTTCTGTTCTCCCATCTGTCACGTAAGAACAATACTGCTCCCTCCTTGCTTGGCTCCTAAAGGGGTAAGAAGAAACAAGGAAAACGCTCCTTGTTAAAAAACAAACCAAACCAACAAATGAAGGTATTAAAATAATACTAAAAAAGTCAAAATAAATCCCTTGATAAATTTATTAAAAGTAGAGACACAGGCCTGGTATCAAATGTTAATCATGCATCTAACCAAATAATTCCCTAAGGAGAAAAATGCTTACTACTATATAATCAGAAATCCAGGCTAGATCGGTGGCTCTGAATTAGCTCAGGCATGACCAGGTACAGTGCCAGAGCCAAGCGTAGCACTGCAGATCATACAACAAGACTCCCCCAAATCTAGAATGAGTTGCGGGATGCCACTACCAGGATCCGGCCATGGCAACTGGAAGCTTAAAGGTGTAAACTGTTACACTTAAGGGATGGCTCATCCAGATCCCCAAACCTTCGGAAAAGTTAAGCTCTCTAGGAGGGCAACCCGGCAGCCCTCGCCTCTTAGATTTGTAAGAAATCTGCCTCTGGGTAGCCTTCCAGGGCCCTGCAAGATTAGGATCTGCACCTGAACACTGGAACCTGCTTACCTTACCTGCTATCTCCATGTGTCAAGCTGGGTTAACTTACCTGTTTTAAACTGGTTCTCCATCTCACACTCCAGGAGAGGCACAAGCCAGAGGGAAGAAAGGGACACCTTCATCTTGAGCCCAGCTGGTCCCCTCTCTTTCCTTTTCGCCCTCCCCCGACGTGAAGTTCCCTTTCAAGGTGCATGTCATTCTCTGGCCCTTTAAATCTCTATCCCGCCCCCCAGTTCCCTTCAATTCTCCCCACTTTCCGTTCGCCTCCCTTGGGGAGTTTCTCCATTCCTCTCTGCTGTCCTTCCCTTCCCCTGCGACGCGACTCCCAGGGTGTCTTGTCGCCTCTGCCCCTGTCCCTGCCCCATGACACCTCTGCAGCAGGCGGGCCTCTCGCCGCATCCGGTGCGTCCCCGGCCTCCGCGCCGCCCCCCACCTCGGCTCTGTCCCTTCGCCCCGGGTCCCCGCTGTCCCCCGCGCCGGCTCTCGGCCGCTCCTTCCGGGTCCTGCCCCCGCGCCGGTCCACTCACAGGAGGCCGGAGCAGGTGGTGCAGACGAAGCTGCCCACGGTGATGTCCACGTAGGTGACCCCGCGCTGGGCGCACTCGAAGCAGTGGCGGTTGCCGGCCTGGCTGCAGCCGCCCAGCTCCCGCACCCGGCGACACCACACCTCCGAGGCCGCCTCCGCCTCCGCCTTTCCTCCGCCGACCCCGCCACCCGGGCCTGGGCCCTTCTTCGCCGCCATCACCATGGCTGCCCACGCTCTCGGGCCTCCTCCCCGCAAGGCAGCAATCGCCCCTTCAACCACTGCCGCCTTCCCGCCTCCTCAGCCGCCTCCGCACGCCCGGCTCCCCTGACAGAAGCTCAGGAGCCGGTGGCGTCCGGGCGACACTCCTCAGCCCCCTGCCTTGCCTATCCTGCACGCTGATTGGCTAGTCTCCACCCACCTCCTCACTCTGATTGGCCCGACGTTGGACGGCCTCGAGCTGCGGGAGCCGCCAACACCACGCCCCACTGCCTTCAGCCCTCAGGCCTCTCCCATTGGCCCGCAGAAACCCTGACCGCGAGAACCGCGCGTGCCCTCGCCTTGTCCCCGCCCCCTCTCGCCACTGCCTCCACGGCGGCCCGCCTCCCAGATGCGATTGGTGAGTCCTCGGGACTCGGGCTCCGGCGCTCACTCTGATAGGCTGTCGAGGCTGCAAAGTTAGCGCGCGAGAGAAAGGTAGGTGTCCCGCGCGTGCGCAGCTCTGGTCCTTCCAAATGCTGAGGTTAGTTCCCGCCAAATTTTAAAGGCCTGGTCTCAGCTGGAGTGTGCAGAGAGGCACGCAAAGCAGACGAGAAGAGGCCATATGAGGGGCCCAAGGGAGGGGGGAAAGAAGGGAGCTCTCAGAGGAAGGAGGGAGAAGGAGAGGGAGTACTTTATAAACGCTGTTTCGGTTTCTCCTATCCTATGCCCTGGGTAATCTCATTTTACAGGGAATCTTAAGTAATAAAACTTGTGGTAAGTTCCACAATTGGAACGTGGCCCAGCCAGGATTCTGATCCGGGTCGTCTGACTTTAGAGACCCTACTGTTAACCACACATTATTCCTGGAATAGTATATGATCATTCATTTGACAAGTACTTATTGAGTGTCTATTAGGTTTCAGGCACTGTTCTAGATACTGGAAATATGGCCTGAACCAACCAAATTCCTATCCTCATGGAGCTTACATTTTAATAGGGAGAGGCAGACAATAAACAAGTTAAAGAGCCATCAGTTAGTGTTAAATTCTATACAAAGAATTAAAATGAGGTATTGTAAAAGAGAGTGGCTTGTTGGGTGTTTTAGATTGGGCAGGGGAAGATCTCTAAAGCAGTGATAGTTAATGAGACCTGGATAACAAAAAGGAGTCACCCATGAGGAGATCTGAAGAGGAGCAACCCAGGCAGAGGGGAAAGCAAGTGCAAAAGCCCTGAAACGTGAAGAAGCTTGGTATGGTGAAGCAGCGAAAGAGAAAGTCAGAGCATGGTGAGTGAGGAGAGAGTGGAGGCGATTATGCTGGCGTGGGACCTGATCATGGAGAATCTTCCAGACTTTGGTAAGGAGTTTGGATTTTCTTCTAAGTGTGATGGGGGGCTATATTACTTAGAATTAGGTCCCCACTCTGACATAAAACCTCAAATAATTGGAGCTTAAACAAGATAAAGTGTATTTCTCTCCCTGTAAAAGTGTAGGTAGGGCTGGTGGGTCGCTCCCTCTATCTTGTTGCTCCACAGTGCATTACCTCCACTCCCTAGTTCCCCTCATGGTCTATTCCAGCTTCAGCCATCTTGCCCGTTACAGCAGCAGGAAGAGCCTGCTCTTTTTAAGGACGTGCCAGGAGACTGCACACAACGTCATTGGCTCTCACTGGTCAGAACTCAGTCACATGACCACACCTAAGTGCAAGGAGGGACTCTGGAAAGTGGATTCTTTATTTTGGGCTTTTACATGCTCACCTAAACTTCAGAGGTTCTGTTACTGAGGTAGAAGGCGAAGAAGGTTATTAGGCTAAAACCACAGTCTCTGCCACAGAAGCCATTGGAAGGATTGTAGCG
The DNA here is from genome assembly GCF_037783145.1 of Equus przewalskii. Taxonomy (NCBI): domain Eukaryota; kingdom Metazoa; phylum Chordata; class Mammalia; order Perissodactyla; family Equidae; genus Equus; species Equus przewalskii. The sequence continues at coordinate 8,583,870 of NC_091842.1, read as the reverse complement.
GAGAAGGACGGGATCGGATTTTCAGTTTTGAAAAGAATCATTCTGTCTACTATGGGGGATATGGTTACAGGTGGGGAAGATTGGAACTAGGGCAATTAAGAAGTGAGTTCGACATTCCAGGTGGAAGGTGATGGTGGCATAGACCAGGGTGGTAGGAATGGGTTGGAGAGAAATGGATTGACTCAGGGAATGTTTTGGAGGTAAAACTTATAGGCTTTGTTATTGGATTATGTGTGGGAGGTGAGGGAAAGAGGACTCAGTGGCAACGTCTTTAGAGAAGCACTGTCAATAGAACTCTCTGATGATGGAAATGTTCTGTATCTGACTGTCCAATGTGGCAGCTACTAGCTACGTGTGGCTATTGAGCACTTGAAATGTGGCTAGTAAAACTGAGAACCTGAAATTTTTATTATTTTTAATTTTTATTTTATACATTTATATTTATTTTATTTTTTATATTTATTATATTTTTATATTTTATTTCTTTATTTTTTAAAGATTGGCCCTGAGCTGACATCTGTTGCTAATCTTCCTCTTCTTTTTTTTTTCCTCCCCAAAGCCCCTGTACATAGTTGTAAATCCTTGTTCGAAGTCATTCTAGTTCTTCTATGTGGGATGCCGTCACAGCATGGCAACTGACAGACAGGTGGTGTTGTTCCGTGACCCAGAAGCAAACCTGGGCTGCCAAAGCGGTGAGCACTGAACTTTAACCACTGGGCCATCAGGGCTGGCTCTATTTTATTTTTATTTATATTTATTTTAATGTATTTTAATTTTTATAAAAATAAAAATTATTTATTTCTTATTTAATGAATTAAAATTTAAATAGCCACATGTGGTTAGTGGCTGTCATACTGGACAAGGCAGTTCTAGATTTTTGTTTCGAGCAACTGGGTAGCTTATGACGACATTTATTGAAAAAAGGAAGACTATAGCAGGAGCAGGTTAGGGGATGCTTGATAGGCAGAAATCAGTAGTTTTTCGTTGGATGTGTTGGTTTGAGCTCCTTGTGAGGCCTCCAAGGAGCTGAGCAAGTAGGCAGGTAGGATATAGAGTCTGGATTTGCAGGTGAGGCTAGAGCTGGAAATGTAGGTGTAGGAGTCATCAGTATACAGGAGTTATTTAAAGCCACAGGACTGCATGAGTTTGCTTAGCTACAGCAGGGAGACAGAGAAGAGGGCCCAGAACTAAGCCCTGGGCACCCCAGTGTGTTCTTTGTTCCATCTTTCCAGTTATCAGAGCCACAAATGCACTTCAACGTCCCTAAAAGGAGGCAACAGCAAGTCACATCCAGATATGCAGATGTGACATCTCAGACCACTTTAAATGTTTCTTCTAAGAGTCAGAGTTTGTGGTTTCCAAGGGCTGCCCATTCCTCCTATAGTTTCTTGTTAGCCCAGGGTTATTTCTCATCACCCTGAAGCCTTGAACAAATTGGCAGACTCAGCCACCACCAAACCCCGATGCTACAATAGTAGGGGAGGAAAATTAGAATGTTACTGTGGATCGTGATAGTTTTCTGTTAATTTGCGCCACTGGGTGCAGTGGTGCAAGGAGGCAACCACCTCTGCCCCTCCCGGGCCCTATCGGGGAATAACAACCCTATTTTCCCTTCATAATCAAGGGGAACACAGCCAGCATGGGAACACCCTTTTCTGCCAATGCCCTAGTGGGAGGAGGAGTCCCACATGGCCAGGTGGAACCCTCACTGGGTTCCCTACTGCAAACACCTGGCCCTTGGACAATTAAGTCCACAGACCGTGAGTGACTTGGGGGATGGAAAGCAAATATTTTGAGAGAGAAAAGTAATAGTGAGAGCTACCACCCTCCACTCTCCCACCCCAACCCTTGGCTTTTGGACCTCTATATTGGCTGAGGGAGAGTTGACACTGCATTTCAGTCACTGTTGGAGACCACGTATCGCTTTCTATAAGAAAGTGTCCCAGCCTCACAGGTGCGGTCTCCCGGCTACTGCCAGATCTGTTTTCAGAACACCATTTCATTGTTCTATAAGGCCAGCTGCTTCTGGTGGATGGGAAATATGATCATGGTCCGTGGCTTGCCAACTGTGTTATTTCTTTTACTGAGAAGTGAGTTTCTTGGTTCGAGCCAATTTTGTCTGGACCACCCTGTGTTATGCAAAGTCAGTAATTCCAGGGATGGTGAAATCGTCAGAGGTATGACCTGCTGGGAAAGAAAATCCAAATAGAGGATAAATGTTTCTTCCAGAATGTATAAGTCACCACATCCTCTATTACAGAAGGGACCTGATAGAATTGACCTGCCACTAGATTCCTGACAGGCCCTATTAGGACTGTGTCCCGCCTCCCACTGAATTCACTTACTGTTTATAATACTTCTTTATTTCAGATGATTTTCTGCATTTGTCCAGATAGAGATCTTCAAATAATGATAGTTTTAACTTTTTTTCCCATCTCTAATTACTTTCTCTTGTCTAAATAAGTTGTTCGAACATCTAGAACTAGTTAAATAATAAGGAATATCTTTTCTCCTTCTGTAAGGGGCCTTAAAGTGTTACGTGTGTCCTCTGATGGACTGTGGGAAGGGCCGGGAGCTGGCAGGTGGGCCATGGGCAGAATGTGTGAGATGGGGCGTGCTTATTTTAAAATTTTTTAATGGAAGTGTATCTTTATTTCCCCATAAATCTTGATGTTGACTTTTGGGTTAACGTAAATATAGTTTATCATCTTAAAGAAGCATCCATCTATTCCCATTTTATGTATTCGTTTTACTGTTTTTTGTTTTCTAACTTAATTTCTGATTGTATCTATTAATTTATTTCTTCTGCCTCTCAGGTTTATTTTTTTATTCTTTAATTTCCTGAGTTGGATGCCTACTTATTTTATTTTAATTTTTTATTAATTAAGGCCAAATACATTTCATGTGAGCACTGTGTCAGCTGTATCTCATAGATTCTGATATGTTGTGATTTTTATTATTATTTTCTAAATATTCTACATTTTGATTTGTATTTCTTGATTGACTCAAGAGTTTCTTTTAAAAGAGAACAATAAAAAATATTCAGATGATAGAAACATTTTCCTTGACTTTTTTTTTTTTAAGATTTTATTTTTGGGGCCGGCCTGGTGGCACAGTGGTTAAGTGCACACGTTCGGCTTCTCAGTGGCCCGGGGTTCACCGGTTTGGATCCCGGGTGCAGACATGGCACCGCTTGGCACTCCATGCTGTGGTAGGCGTCCCACATATAAAGTAGAGGAAGATGGGCACGGATGTTAGCTCAGGGCCAGGCTTCCTCAGCAAAAAGAGGAGGACTGGCAGTAGTTAGCTCAGGGCTAATCTTCCTCAGAAAAAAAAAAAAAAGATTTTATTTTTCCTTTTTCTCCCCAAAGCCCTCCGGTAGATAGTTGTGTATTTTTAGTTGTGGGTCCTTCTAGTTGTGGCATGGGGGATGCCTCCTCGGCATGGCCTCCTGAGCAGTGCCATGTCCGCGCCCAGGATTCGAACCAGTGAAACCCTGGGCCAGCAAAGCAGAGCGCGCGAACATAACTGCTCGGCCACGGGGCCAGCCCCTCCCTTGACTTTTAATATTCATGTTTAGTTATATTATATAGTGATCAGAGAATGACATATATATTAGTTATTTTTCTTCCAACTTAATGAGGCTTTCTTTGTAGCCTGAGACATAGCCAACTTTTATGAATTTTCTCTGGGTGCTTGAAACTAAGTACCCAGTGTTTGATAATATCAGATCTACCATATTAATTATGCTGTTGAGGTCATCCAACTCCTTACTTATGTGTAGAGTTCTTCTTTAAATGTAAAGTCCCTCTTTTACCTTGCCACCCCAGAAAGAGACTTCCTCATGCAATGGCTTCCCTGTCGAATTGTCATTCACCCCACTTCTTCTGCTTTTCAGAGCCAAACAAGGTCCAGGAAGTTTCTGCCTGCCCCCTGCCTGCTCAGTTCCCCCATCTCAAACACCTGAGACAGACTCTGAAGTGGCTTTTGTGCCCCATGGTATGCCCTTACCCTTGAGTACTGTATTGTGCTGGCTCTTTTTGAGATCTGCAATAGCAATGACCTTGGTACCTTTCCTTCCACAAGCACCCCTGCTAGACCGCCGCTACTTTCAGCAGTGCTTCCACCTGAATTCTGGTTTGAAGTTTGAGCTAGTTCGTTCTTTCACTGAGATTGGAATTTGTATTTTTGTTTCTTATTCTCCCGATTGCTCTTGGATGGTTGGTTGCAAGAAGGTAAAGGGGAAATGCTGCTTTTATGTACCATCTTCAAAATGGAACTTTCCATGGGCTTTTAATATAATAATGCTGAGCCAGTCCACTTCTGAGTGATACCATCATACCACATAGAAACATCTGTAAATCTGGCTAGAGTCTTTTTACCCTTATTTAATTAATGGGTCATGTTGATGGACATTAATGAATGGGCTCATGTTGAGGATGCGGAACAATGGGCAAGTGAGAGCACACATGACAGGGGAGGGGAGAAGGGTAAAACGATGTGAACAAGGTGCTCAAGTAACTTACATAGGCCTTCAAGATGTGGAGTCTACTTAATAATGGAGAGCTTCTGGGTTGTCCAATTTTGAGGTGAGGTGGATTAAACTATGCTCAGTTCAGGTTTCATGGTAACTTTTCATCCCAGATATTTACACTAGACTTCAGGAGCAAGCTAGGAGATGTTTCCTGAAAGGAGAATAGTTATCTGCTGAAATATCATCTGGCTTCAAACCCCAGGGGCCCCCACTGTGACTCTCTGTTGGGCATGCTGAAGGTTCAGTGAGCTAGACACCTCCATCACCACTGGGTTGCCAAGACCATAACGGCATCTTGATTTGCAACCTGGACTAGTTTCAAAACTTCCTTTTTCTTCTTCTCCTCCTCAATCAAATGGACATATTTTCAGGCCAACTAATAAATGAGTCAAAGAAGGATTCCTAAGCAGGGTTGTTCTATGCATGTTGGCCATGGGCCCATCCATGCCTGTAGAGTCTTCTAAGGAAATCAACTGGTCTTCCTATAGCCCCCATTGAGTGGGCAGCCCACTGTAGCAGTAGAATTTTGTACTACAGCTTCCTGGTATAGCTGATTGGAGGGTGGGAAGACCCAGGGTCCTAAGACAGGCAAATCATACCGTGGCCCGTGGCCTTTAAAGTTGTCTGATGTGAAGAGACAAGCAAGGAGACTTCAGCTTCTGCCTATGTTCGAGTAACAGGGACTACATTCACCCTCTCACACTGAATGACTTAAAAATGGACCAAGTGTACAAAACAATTGTTTTCAGACACTGGACAACAGAAAGCACAGGACAGTGATTCCTGAGAAAAGGGAAAAGAATGAGGTCAGTTCTACCATTGCCCCAGCTTGCTGCCTGGAAAGAGTTCCCAGTCTGCAGCACAAGGAGGGGAACCCACACAGGGCCCACTGGGTACCCTGAGTTGAGGAGACAGAGCAGAGGCCAAGAGAGCTTGAGTTTACAGGGATAAGTATTGGAGGGAGAGGTGTACAAAGACAGAGGGAGAGCTCCTAAGATCTTCAGAGGGTTTCTCTCGAGTCTTCAGCTGAGTACTTATCGTCACATGTGTATGAAGAAACTACTCAAGGCTTGGATAATAAACTACCAGAAAGGAACAGGTGAAACAATTTCTGGGAATTGCACAAGTCTGGGAATAGTTCACATTCCTAACAGCCAGAATGGAGAAATCTCATAATACACAGGACATTGAGACTGCTTCAGAGGCTATTGTCTCAGTAGTTGAGCCAAGTTAGCCCCAGACTAAAGGCTGCTCTGGTCCTCACTGACGAAACTTAAAAACAAGCCTTGAAAAAAAAATAATAAACTATTTCCAAATAGCTTAGCTGTATCCTAACAGAGAGGTGAAAAATATTTAAAGGACTACAAAGAAATCCAGCACTGAAATGTAAAATTCACAATGTCTAGCATCCAATTAAAAAATATCAGAGATGCAAAGAGGCAGGGAAACATGACTTGTGGAGACGTGAGAAAATCAAACAATAGAAACAGACCCAGAAATGACACAGATGATAAAATTAGTAGACAAGGACATCAAAACAGCTATTACAAATATACTTCATATGTTGCAGAAGGCAGAGGAAAGCATGAGCATGATAAGAGGAGATAAAGATGTTAAAAAGGCCCAAATCTAAGTTCTAGAAATGAAAAATATAATATCGGAGATGAAAAGTACAGTGGATGGGATTAACAACAGGTTTGACACTACAGAATAAAAGATTATGAACTGAAGACATACTAATAGACACTGTTGAAAGTGAAATACAGGAAGAAAAAAAAGACTGAAAAAAAATCCCACAAACAGAACACGAGTAAGCTGTGGGACAACTGCAAGTGGTCCCCTCAGGAATTGGTGGCAGCAGGTACCTCTGGAAGTGGGGTAAATGTGGAGACAAGAATATTAATTGAAAGTTTAGAAAGGCATTAGACTCAACAACAAAAAGAAGAACCACTCAATTAAAAGATGGGCAAAGCGGGGCCGGCATCGTGGCCGAGTGGTTAAGTTTGCGCACTCTCGCTCCAGGCGGCCCAGTGTTTCGTTGGTTCGAATCTTGGGCGTGGACATGGTACCACTCATCAGGCCACGCTGAGGCAGAGTCCCACATGCGACAATTAGAAGGACCCACAACTAAGAATATACAACTGTGTACCAGGGGGCTTTGTGGAGAAAAAGAAAAAAAATAAAATCTTTAAAAAAAAAAAGATGGGCAAAAGACTTGAATAGACATTTCTCCAAAGAAGACATACAAATGGCCAGTAAGCACATGAAAAGATATTCAACATCATTAATCATTAGGGAAATACAAATCAAGAGCACTTAACACCCACTAGGATGGCTATAATTTTTAAAAAAAAAAAAGAAAAAGAAAAATGACAGTTGTTAGTAAAGATTAGAGAAATTGGAACCCTTGTATATTTTTTTAATTAAGTTCATAACAGTTTACAACATTGTGAAATTTCAGTTGTACATTATTACTTGTCTGTCACCATATAAGTGCTCCCCTTCACTCTCTGTGCCCGCCCCCCCAGCCCCTTTCCTCCGCTAACCACTGAACTGGTCTTTTTGTCCCTGTGTTTGTTTATCTTCCACATATGAGTGAGATCATCTGCTGTTTGTCTTTCTCTGTCTGGTTTATTTTGCTTAACATAATACCCTCCAGGTCCATCTATGTTGTGTGAAAGGGACGCTTTTGTCTTTTTTTATGGCTGAGTAGTATGCCTTTGTATATGTATGTATACCACACCTTCTTTATCCAATCATTGGTAGATAGGCACATGGGTTGCTTCCATGTCTTGGCTGCTATGAATAATGCTGCAATGAACATAGGAGTGCATATGTCACTTTGAATTGTTGATTTCAAGTTCTTTGGATAGATACCCAGTAGTGGGATAGCTGGGTCATATGGTATTTCTATTTTTAGTTTTTTGAGAAATCTCCATACTGTTTTCCATAGTGGCTGCACCAGTTTGCATTCCTACCAGAAGTGAATGAGGGTTCCCTTTCCTCCACAACCTCTCCAACATTTGTTATCTTTTGTCTTAGTGATTATAGCCACTTTAATGGGTGTAAGATGATATGTTAGTGTAGTTTTGATTTGCATTTCGTTGATGATTAGTGATGCTGAACATCTTTTCATGTGCCTATTGCCCATCTGTATATCTTCTTTGGAGAAATGTCTGTTTATATCCTCTGCCCATTTTTTGATCCGGTTGTTTGTTTTTCTGTTGTTCAGCTGTGTGTGTTCTTTATATGTTATGGAGATTAACCCTTGTCGGATATATTACTTGCAAATATTTTCTCCCAGTTTGTGGGTTGTCTTTTTGTTTTGATCCTGGTTTCCTTTGGCTTGCAGAAGCTCTTTAGTCTGATGAGGCCCCATTTGTTTATTTTTTATTTCCCTTATCTGAGAAGATGTGGTATTCGAGAAGATCCTTTTAAAATTGATGTCAAAGAGTGTACTACCTATATTTTCTTCCAGAAGCTTTATGGTTTCAGGTGTTACCTTCAAGTCTTTGATCCATTTTGAGTCTATTTTTGTGGCTGGCATAAGATAGTGGTCTACTTTCATTTTTTGCATGTGACTGCCCAATTTTCCCAACACCATTTATTGAAGAGACTATCTTTTCTCCATGGTATGTTCTTAGCACCTTTGTTGAAGAGTAACTGTCTGTAGATGTGTGATTTTATTTCTGGGCTTTCACTTCTGTTCCATTAATCTATGTGCCTGTTTTTGTACCAGTACCATGCTGTTTTGAGTACTGTAGCTTTATAGTACATTTTGAAGTAACTATTGTACATTTTTTTTAAAGATTGGCACCTGAGCTAACATTTGTTGCCAATCTTCTTTTTTTTCTCCTTCTTCTCCCCAAAGCCCCTGAGTACATAGTTGTATATTCTAGTTGTACGTAGTTGTATATTCTAGTTGTAGGTCCTTCTAGTTCTGCTGTGTGGGACACCACCTCAGCTTGGCTTGATGAGCAGTGCTAGGTCCGTGCCCAGGATCCGAACCGGCAAAACCCTAGGCTAACAAAGCCGAGCGCAGGAACTTGACCACTAGGCCTGGGGCCAGCCCCCAACCCTTGTACATTTTTGATAGGCATGTAAAATGGTGCTGCCGCTGTAGAAAAAACAGTTTGGCAGTTGCTCAAAAAGGTAAATAAAGAATTAAGATATGGGGGCTGGCCCCGTGGCCGAGTGGTTAAGTTCGCGCACTCCGCTGCTGGCGGCCCAGTGTTTCGTTAGTTCGAATCCTGGGCGCGGACATGGCACTGCTCATCAGACCACGCTGAGGCAGCGTCCCACATGCCACAACTAGAAGAACCCACAACGAAGAATACACAACTATGTACGGGGGGGCGTTGGGGAGAAAAAGGAAAAAATAAAATCTTTAAAAAAAAAAAAAAAAAAGAATTAAGATATGACGCAGCAGTTCCACTCCTAGGTATATACAGTACCCAAAAGAATTGAAAACAAGTACTTAAGCAAACAATTGTACACAAATGTTCATAGCAGCATTATTCACAGTAGCCAAAAGGTGGAAACAATCCAAATGTCCATCAGTGGATGAATGGATAAAGAAAATTGTGGTATATACATAGTACAATGGAATATTGTTCAGCCATAAAAAGGAATGAAGTGCTGATATATGCTACAATGTGGAGGAATCTTGAAAACATTATGCTGAGTAAAAGAATGCAGATACAAAAGGTCACATGTTTATGCTTCCATTTATATGAAATATCCAGAATAGGTAAATCCACAGAGACAGAAGTATATTAGTGGCTGCCAGGGCCTGGGGGAGAGGGGGATGAGGAGGGGCTGCTTAATGTCCATGCTGCTTTCTTTGGGGGTGATGAAAATGCTTTAGAACTAGATAGAGGTGGCGAGTGTACAACACTGAGAATGTACTAAATGCCGCTGAATTGTATACTTTAAAATGGTTAGTTTTATGTTATGTGAATTTCACCTCTTTTTTTTTTTTTTTAAAAGATTGGCACCTGGGCTAACAACTGTTGCCAATCTTCCTTTTTTTTTTTTCTGCTTTATCTCCCCACACCCCCTCTGTACACAGTTGTATATCTTAGTTGCACGTCCTTCTAGTTGTGGGATGTGGGACACTGCCTCAACGTGGCCTGGCAAGCGGTGCCATGTCCATGCCCAGGATCCGAACCCTGGGCCACCACAGCGGAGCCTGTGGACTTAACCACTTGGCCATGGAGCCAGCTCCTCACCTCTATTTAAAAAAAAGGCATTAGCCCACTAGATTCCCTCCCTATTCAAGCCCACAGGTGGGTGACTGCCCCTTCTTCCCCAGAAAGAAGACTGGAAGTTTATTCCTGGAGAAGGTAAAATAGAGGGTTTCTGGACTGTGGGACACAAGCCCAGTTGAGGGTGAGGGTACCTTATTGAAAATATGACGACTTAAAGAAAGCTAGTGGACCAGATGTTGAGACTCCTACCCCTCCCCCACCTCAGCTCCCAGAATGCTGGTAGCCAAGTAGACCTTTATCCTCCAGGCAGCAGCTTAGAACTATTTTTCCTGAAATACGACCAGCCTAAGAGAACAGACTTAGAGATACTGACTTTGGAGTTTCTCCACAGAAATGGCTCAGCTGGATCATCCTACAGTGAACCCTACAGGTGAAAAGCTCCACCCAGGCACACAGGGCTGCCAATCAACTTTTAGTTCCCCTTCTAGTGCCTAGTAAGGATCACCAGTATTTCTGAGGAGAACTTCTTAGATGAAAGGTGTCAATTAAAAAAAAAAAGAAAAGAAACTTGGGGGCAACTTGAAAGAAACAGATAGTATGCAGAGAGAAGAAAATTTTACAACCCCCCCCCCCATAATTAATATCCTCGAAGAGATAAGAGAAGCTACTACTTTTGTGAGACCAAAATAGGATGCTCTTTAAAAAAAGAATCTTCAGAGAACAAGAAAGAAATCTTGGAAATTAAAAATGTGAAGAAATATGAGAAGAGAAAAATGGACAGGTAAGTATCACTGAAAAAATTTAAGAAAATTTCCCAGAATGGAAGGGCATGAGTTTCCAGATATAAAGGACCTATGAAGAGTCCCAGCACAATTGAGACCTACTAAGAACCTCACCAAGGCACAACCTAGTGAAATTTAGAATAGTAGAGATAAGAAATAAAACCATATAAATTTCTAGGGGTACAAACAAATGATCCAAATTAGAATTTATAATAGCAACTCTGAAAGGTAGAGGCAAGGGAGCAATGCATGAAAAATTCTGCAGGAAAATAAATTTCCAAGCTGCAGTTCCATACACAGCCATCCTACGATTCTGAATGACTCTAGAGTAAAGACATTGTCATTAATTCAAGGTTCCCATGCAAATGACAGAAAGCCCAAAACAATTGTTACAAATTTCTTTCTCTCTCATGTACAAATCCAGGTCACTAGAGTGGCTCTGTTCCATGAAAATCTCAGCAATCCAGCCCCCACTCTGCCATATTCAGGGTGTGGCCCTCATCCTCATGGTCCAGGATGGTAGCATCTGCATACCAGACACCAAATGAAAGAAGGGATGATGAAGAAGGAGCAGGGGGCATTTGCCAGCTATCTCTTCAGGGAGTTTCTCAGAAGCTGCCCAGTAACAATTCTGCTTATATCCCATTGGTCAGAATTTGATCACATGGCCACACCTAGCTGCAAGGGAGGCTGGAAAACGTAGAAATATAGACTTTATTTATTTATTTATTTATTTATTTTAAGATTTTACTTTTTTCCTTTTTCTCCCCAAAGCCCCCGGGTACATAGTTGTATATTCTTCGTTGTGGGTCCTTCTAGTTGTGGCATGTGGGATGCTGCCTCAGCGTGGTCTGATGAGCAGTGCTATGTCCGCACCCAGGATTCGAACCAACGAAACACTGGGCCGCCTGCAGCGGAGCATGTGAACTTAACCACTCGGCCACGGGGCCAGCCCCAGAAATATGGACTTTATATTGGGTGATCTTGTATCGAGCTAAAAACTTTATTACTATGGAAAAATAGAAGACAGACATGACTGGAATAAGTAGCAGTCTCTGCTACACAGTCTTGAATGTTTTCTGAGCACTCTTTCTCAGGAAGCTACTGGTGGAGTATACTACCAAAGTGAAGGGATGAAGCAAGAAAGAGGAAGACTCTATGAATGAGGGTATCCAACACTAGACAGATAAAAGGAATTCCCTAGGGTGTTAGTGAAAGGAGATTCCAAGATGTCAGCTGACCTGCAGACCTAGACAGCAGTCAGTCCAGAATGGAGAGGGTCAGAAGGTTCTAGGAGGGATTTCTTTAAGAAGATGAAACGGATAGAAGACCTAATAATTTACCTTCACCTGGCAGGCACAGCAATATACCTTCACCTCTGTGACAGTCTACTCCATATATTTGAGCATAATGAGAAGACATTTATACATCAGAGGTTCAATTAGAAATAAATACCTAGAAAACAAGGCAGACAAAAAGACAAGACAATTATTAACTCCAGGGAAAACAAATGGAAAAGTAATAACATTATAACATATGGGTGAATTGTGAATAGCATTTACATAGTTATAAAAATATAACTCTGGGCCTGGCCCCGTGGCCGAGTGGTTGAGTTTGCATGCTCTGCTTTGGCAGCCCAGGGTTTTGCAGGTTCAAATCCTGGGCCCGGACGTGGCACCACTCATCTGGCCATGTTGAGGTGGCATCCCACAACTGGAAGGAACCACAACTCAAAATACACATCTATGTACCAGGGGGCTTTGGGGGGAAAAAGGAAAAATAAAATCTTTAAATATATATATATATACAACCCTAAATATCTTTCTAACTAAAATGACAAACGTATATTCAGAGGATGGTGACATGTGTGCGTATGTGACTGCGAAGTGAAGAGAGGTAGATCTCATTGTCCACAGTGAAGTCAATAGATAATGGCTAAAACTGAAAAAATCAAGAATTCATGGGCCGGCCCCATGGCCGAGTGGTTAAGTTCATGCACTCTGCCTTGGCAGCCCAGGGTTTCGCTGGTCCAGATCCTGGGCGTGGACATGGCACCCCTCATTAGGCCACGTTGAGGCAGTGTCCCACATGCCACAACTAGAAGGACCCACAACTAAAATATACAACTATATACTGGGGGATTTGGGGAGAAAAAGCAGAAGGAAAAAAAAAAAGATTGGCAACAGTTTTTAGCTCAGGTGCCAATCTTTAAAAAAAACAAAAAAGAATTCAAAATATAACCATATTGGAGTTGGCCTGGTGGTGTAGTGGTTAAGTTCACATGCTCCACTTCAGTGGCCTGAGGTTCGAGGGTTTGGATCCTGGTCGTGGACCTACACACCACTCATAAAGCCATGCTGTGGCAGAGTCCCATATACAAAATAGAGGAAGATTGGCAACAGGTGTTAGCTCAGGGCCAGTCTTCCTCAACAACAACAACAACAAAAATATAACCATATCATTTGGAAATATGTAGATAAATACCAAATACCAAAATAATCAACTTCAAGAACTGAAAAGGTGCTTGCTTCTAAGGAGCTGGAAATGGAGAAGGGTTGAAAGGGGTCTTCTACTTTTTTTTTCTAACAAGACTTTGGAAGTATTAAACTCTTTAAATTTTGAATATGTCAAAACTTTATTAAAAATAAAACATAAATTAAAAAAAAGAAAAGGTTATCATATTCTCTTTCTTGGCCTTTCAGGTGAGAAATACGGAATCAGCTGCAAGGAGACAAATACTAACAGGAGAGGTAGACAGTGGCCAAGCCATATAAACAACCTGGGATGGGAGGAAATCCACAAATTCCCATTCCCAGAGTTTTCCTGGACCCAGAACTTTCTGGAGTTTCAATCTCCATGAAGGCTGACCCCACTTGGCCTCAGATCTAGGAGATTTGGTCTCTCTCACTCTCTCATCCTTCTGTTTCTCTTCCTTCAGCTTTGTTGAGTGAACTTTTGTTTCTTGCCGTGAAAAAAGCCCTGCTGAAACAGAGGTATGGGTTGCTTTCCAAACTCCTTTTTAGTTGGAAGGGTATAAAATGTAGCAACTTGCCCTTCATTCCCTTCCCCTCCCCTTCACTTTGAAGGAGATATTCTTATACTTTATTCCAATGACTTCCTAAGAACTTCACTGATGTGGCAGGTCCTTGTATTTCTGCAAGTGTTACCTCACACCCCTATTATATTCGTGTCTCAGCAAGACATCAGAGATGCTTGCTGCTTCCTAATGTTCAAGGCAAATCAGCATGATATCATCAATGTAGCAGGTTAAGGTGACATTCGTGGAGGAGTAAATTAGTGTGATCGACCACCCCTGATTTCCAGGGACTCAGGGATTTCCTGGGATGCAGAACTTTCAGACAGTTCCAGGCAAACCCAATAATTGGTCACCCTAGGTAAAGTGGACTAGGTCCCTGTGGAGATACACTGCTACACCTGCCAGCCACAGACAGATAGCTTCTGATGGTGTGGGTAAAGAGAAACAGAAAAAATACTTTTATCGTATATCAGGTACCCACCTAATTAAGCTTGAGGTAACCCTCCATTATTTTTTAAGTCCTGTCAATCTTTGGTACCAACCAGCTGGGAGAACTGAATGATGTTGTAGCAGCCTTCCTCCAAGGCTCCCATCCTCCTCTTCTAAGAGCTCTGGGTCTTTAACTGACGCAGGGATGGTTACGGCCAGAGGGCGTATGACTATGTAGTGTGCTGGCTTCAGTTATATCTTTGTTCGTTAAACTAAGGAATTATCTTGCTGTACAAATCAAGCAGAACCCAGGCCTGCCCATCTGTTCTGTTCCTGCCAACACTTCAAGCAGAAGCCAAAACCACAACTCAGTATGTTAGGCCGTTTCTTGCACCAAAATTACCACACCTACTTGGCTTTTGCTTTTTTGTGGGCACGTCTAGGAGTGATAGTCAAAATATTTAGCAGCTGGTTACCACATGGCCACCAGCCAATTAGAATAGACACTAAACTTTAGCACTAAGATTCCAGGAGGCCGACAGCTGTGGTGGGTGTTAACCCTTTAGTTGTGGGAGGAGAGGGAGGTCTGGTGGCCTGGAGGCAGGTAGATGGGGATGGGGGTGTCAGGAGACTAGGCAGCAATTTACCAATTGATAGGAAAGCATGTCAGTATTTCAGCAACCAGTATGGCCACAGGCAGAATGTCAGCCTGGCCTCAGCAAAGAACAGAGACTGGATGGTCCACCCACTTTGCTTTTAACACCTTCCCCACCTTGGGTCTAACCACCTAGTTTCCTCCTTCCCCAATGTTATCAGTAATTTTGGTAATTTCATTTTGCTTAACCGGCCTCCTTCCGGGTTCCTGGCTGGGACAACTCTTCCATGCTCCCCAACCCCTTTTCCCCAAAACAGAGAGCCTGTGCTAATTAGTCTTTCGTCAGTGGTGAGTTTTCCTGAAGAAGATGAGGTGTGAGACGGGGCAGGCAGCTGTTACCAGATCGTTGGTGACATATTGTCATTCCCTTCTCCTTCAATCTTGGTATTTATTCATCTAGGATGTACCAAGAGCCACCCGGCTCTTCAGTGTCAGCTCCACAAAGTATTATTAGCCAAACTGTGTGCAGGAAGAGAAGGAAAGTGGGGGGCATGGGAGGGAACAGAGACAGAGACAGAAATAAAGAGAGGGAGGAAGGAGGAAAGAAAAAAAGTAATAATCTACCCTCCTTTACATATTCCATCTTGCTTGATTATGAACCCACGGGATTCAAGTCACCATAGTTTCTCCTGCAACAACTCCCTAGAAAACTCCTGCAATTCATTTTGTCTGCAATTCCTCTTTTTCCTGTTCGGATTCTGCACATCATTCTTGGTTTCATGGTATTTCCAAACTCCTATGACCAGATGTTCCTCATTAGGAGGTGACTCATCACATTTGCTTGGCGATCGTGAATGCAGTAGAAATGATTTGGAGGGGCCCAGGAGACTAGGGAGTTCCATCCCCTCAAGATATTGCTATTCCAACTGCCAGGATTTCAGTCTTTGGTAATCAAGACCTTAATTTTAACCATAGAAACCCAGCACCCTTGTGAACTTAGCAAATGCTGTAATTTGGCAATTTACAGTATCCTTTTTTATTGTAAAATATTTGGCAGAAAAATTTTGTGATAACATCTGGAAATATACAAAGAATATGTATTATGCATAAAAATAAATGAACACTGGTAAACTCGCCATTCAAGTTAAGAAGTAGAATATGATCAATATTCACTCTAGGGATGTGATTTTCAGTGGTTCCCAATCACTGGCTAATAGTAACAGGTGTCTTTTGTTGTAGGGCCACTGAGTGGCCTTGAGTATTGTTATCTGATTCTACCCAGGTCCTTGGGACTAAAATTTGTTCCTTCTTAATGCAAATCACCTAATGCTGTGATTTGCATTTAACCCTACCGCCTTTCTACTTCTTATTCCCTTAGAATGTCTCTCAAGCAGTGGTTCCCAAACTTTGAGGTACTTTAGGATCAACTGGGGAGATTTGAAATAGCCTGATGCCCCGGCCTGGTCCCAGCACAATTAAGTCAGAATCTCTGGGGATGCGACCTATGTGCCTAGGCTTTTTAGAGTATTTCAAGAAAAAAGAGGAAAGACCAAATTACTGAAATTAGGAATGAAAGAGGGGCATTTCTACTGACCTTACGGAAATAAAAAGGATTATAAGGGAATACTTTCAACAGTTATATGCCAATAAACTAGATAACTTACATGAAATAGACAAATTCCTAGAAACACGTAAACAATGGAAACTGATTCAAGAAAAAAATACAAAAATCTCAATAGACCTGTAATAAGAGATTGAATTACAAAACAAACTACACACGGAGAAAAGCCCAGGCCCATATGTTTTCACTGGTGAATTCTACCGACATTTAAAGAAGAATTAAAACCAGTTCTTCGCGGACTCATCCAAAAACCAGAACAGGAGGGAACACTTCCCAACTCATTCTATGAGGCCAGTATTACTCTGATACCAAAATTAGAGGAAGACATCAAAGCAAAGAAACTATAGACCAATATGAATATGGGCACAAAAATTGTCAACAAAATGTGAGCAAACTGAATCCAGAAACATATAAAAAGGATTATACAGCATGGCTAAGTGGAATTTATCTCTGGAATGCTAGATCAGTTTAACATCCAAAAATCAGTTAATGATCATATGGTTTTTGGTTTTTATCCTGATATGAGTAGGACAAAATCCCAAAACCATATGATCATCTCAAAAGATGCAGAAAAAGCATTTTGTGAAATCCAACACCCCTTCATGATAAAAACACTAAACAAATCAGGACTGAGGGAACTTCTCCAATCTGATAAAGGAAATCTACAAAAAACCTACAGCTAAAACTGGGAGAAAATATTTGCAAAGCATATATCCAACAAGGGGTTAATCTCCAAAATATATAAAGAAATCATATAACTCAAAACCATAAAAAACAAACAACCCTATCAAAAAGTGGGCAGAGGATATTGGAGCCGGCCCAGAGGCCTAGTGGTTAAGTTTGTGTACTCTGCTTCGGAGGCCTGGGGTTTGCCAGTTCAGATCCCGGGCAGGGACCTATGCACGGCTGTCCAGCCATGCTGTGGCAGGCATCCCACATATGAAAGTAGAGGAAGATGGGCATGGCTGTTAGCTCAGGGCTAATCTTCCTAAAAACAAAAAACAAAACAAAGGGCAGAGGATATGAACAGATATTTTTCCAGAGAAGATATACAGATGGCTAACAGGCACATGAAAAGATGTTCAACATCATCAAAACTACAATGAGATATCACCTTACACCTACCAGAATGGCTATAATTACCAAGACAAAAAACAACAAATGTTGGAGAGGATGTGGAGAAAAGGGAACGCTCATACACTGCTGGTGGGAATGCAAACTGGTGCAGCCACTATGGAAAACAGTATGGAGATTTCTCAAAAAATTAAAAATAGAAATATCATACAACCCAGCTATCCCATTACTCGGTATTTATCCAAAGAACTTGAAATCAACAATTCAAAGAGACTTGTGTACCCCTCTGTTCATTGCAGCGTTATTCACAATAGCCAAGACATGGAAGCAACCCAAGTGCCCATCAACTGATGAATGGATAAAGAAGATATGGTGTATATATATACAATGGAATACTACTCAGCCATAAAGAAGACAAAATCATCCCATTTGCAACAACATGGATGGACCCTGAGGGTATTAGGTTAAGTGAAATAAGCCAGACAGAGAAAGACAAACACTGTGTGATTTCACTCACATGAGGATAAACAAACACATGGACAAAGAGAACAGATTAGTGGTTACCAGAGGAGAAGGGGATTGAAGGGTGGGCATAAGGGGTAAAGGGATGCATATAATGGTGACTGACAAATAATAATGTACACCTGAAACTTCACAATGTTATAAACTATTATGACATCAGTAAAAAAAAAAAACCCTACAGCTAAGATCATACTCAGTGGTGAAAGACTGAATGCTTTCCCCCTAAGATCAGGAACAAGACAAGGATGCCTCTCTCACCACTTCTATTCAACATTGTACTAGAGGTCTAGCCAGGTCTATTAGGCAAGAAAATTAAATAGATTGGAACAGAAGAAGTAAAATTATGTCTATTCATAGATGACATGAACTTGTATATAGAGAATCCTTAGGAATCCACTGGAAAACCATCAGAACTAATAAATGAGTTCAGCAAGGTTGCAGGATATAAGACCAACAGACCAAAATCAATTATATTTCTGTATACTAGCAATGAACAGTCTGAAAGTGAAATTAAGAAAATTAAATTTACAATAGCATCCAAAAGAATGAAATACTTAGGAATAAATTTAACAAAAGAAGTGCAAAATGTACACTCTGAAAACTGCAAAGCACTGTTGAAAGAAATTAAAGAAGAGTGAAAATAAGTGGAAAGATATCCTCTATTCAGGGGTTGGAAGAGTTAATATTGTTAAGATGGCAACACTTCCCAAGTTGATCTACAGATTCAATGCAATTCCTATCAAAATCCCACGTGGTTTCTTTGCAGAAATTGGCAACCTGATCCTAAAATTCATATGGAAATTCAAGGGACTCAGAAGAGGTTAAACAATTTTGGAAAAGAAGAACAAAGTTGGAGGACTCATACTTTCTGATTTCAAAACTTATGACAAAGCTACAGTAAGCAGTACAGTGTGGTACTGGCATAAGGATAGACATATAAATCAATGGAATAGAATTGAAAGTCCAGAAATAAACCCTTATATTTGTAGTAAATTGATTTTTGACACGGGTGTCAAGAAAACTAAGCGGAGAAAGAATAGTCTTTTCAACAAACGTTAATGGGACAACTGGATATCTACATGCAAAAGAATGAAGCTGGACTCCTCCCTCATACTGTATGCAAAAATTAATTCAAAATGGACCAAAGACCTAAATGTAAAAGCTAAAACTATAAAACACTTAGAAGAAAATATAGGCAAAAATCTTTATGACCTTGTATTTTACAAAGGTTTCTTAGATATAACAACAAAAGCATAAGCAACCAAAGAAAAGATAAATAAATTAGACTTCATCAAAATGAAAAGCTTTGTGTTTTAAAGAACATCATCAAAAAGCGAAAAGACAACACACAGAATGGGAGAATAGTTTTGCAAATCACATATCTGATAAAAGATTTGTGTCTAGAATGTATAGAGAACTGTTACAACTCAATAATACAAAGAGAAATAACCCAATTAAAAATGGATGAAGAATCTGAATAGACATTTCTCTAAAGAAGATATATAAATGGTCAATAAAAACATGAAAAGTTGCTCAACATCATTAATCATTAAGGAAATGCAAATCAAAACGACCAATCAATGAGATACCCCTTCACACTCAGTAGGATGGCTATAATAAAAAAGATGAGAAAGAATAAGTATTGGTGAGGATGCAGAGAAATTGGAACCCTCATACGCTGCTCGTAGGAAGGTAAAATGGTGCAGCTGCTTTGGAAAATGGTCTGGCAGTTACTCAGGACTCGGCAATTCCACTTCTAGGTGTATACTCATGAGAACTGAAAATATATGTCCACACAAAAACTTATGCTTAAATGTTCATAGCAGCATCATACATAACAGTCAAAAAGTGGAAACGATTCAAATGCCCATCAACTGATGAATGGATACACTAAATGTGATATATCCGTACAATGGAATATTATTATTATTTTTTTTAAAGATTTTTTTATTTTTTCCTCTTTCTCCCCAAAGCACCCCGGTACATAGTTGTGTATTCTTCGTTGTGGGTTCCTCTAGTTGTGGCATGTGGGACGCTGCCTCAGCGTGGTCTGACGAGCAGTGCCATGTCCGCGCCCAGGATTCGAACCGACGAAACACTGGGCCGCCTGCAGCGGAGCGCGCGAACTTAACCACTCGGCCACGGGGCCAGCCCACAATGGAATATTATTTGACAATAGAAAGCAATGAGAATACATGACACATGCTACCATATGGATGACCCTTGAAAACATTATGCTAAGTGAAGGAAGCCAGGCACAAAAAAAACTACATATGATTTTATTTATTTCATTTATTTGAATGATTTCATTTATTTGAAATGTCAGAACAGACAGATCTGTAGAAACAGAAAGTAAATTAGTGGTTGTCTAGGACTTGGAGGGGAGGGGGCATTGAGGAGTGACAGCTAAAGCGTATGGGGTTTCTTTTGGGGATTATAAAAATGTTCTAAAACTGACTATGATTTAGGTGATGGTTGCACAGCTCTTTGAACACACTAAAACCCATTGAAATGTATGCTTTGAGTGGGTGAATTGTACAGTATGTGAATTATATCTCAATAAAGCTGTTCCCAAAAGAAAGACCAAAACTGCTTTTCTTTAGCAGTTGGGAGCAGTGTAACTGGAAGTCATCTTGAACATTTACAGCCTGCCTCAGACAGGAGGCCCAGCTGGGGAAGGCTGAGCTGGAGGTGCTAACTCAATGGCAGGTGGTGATTTGATGCAGATGGGGACTGGGGAAAGAGAAAGGTCCGGTATGAATCTCCCTCTCCGTCCACGTTCAGTTAGTTACGGAGTCCTGCTGGCTCCTCCCAGATCTCCCTGTGGCCAGTCTCTCCCGCGGCCAGAGACTGAATTGTGCGTGCCCCTGAAATTCATGAGTTGAAATCCTAACTCCGGGTGTGATGTATTTGGAGGTGGGGCCTTTGGGAGGTGGGCCTTTTGGGCAGAGCCCTCATGAATGCGGTAGTGCTCTTATCAAAGAGCCCGCAGGAGCTCCCTTGCTGCTTCTGCCAGGTGAGGACACAGTGAGAAGACGGCTGTCTATGAACCAGGAAGCTGGCCCTCGCTAAACACTGAATCTGCCAGCACCTTGATCTTGGCCTTCTCAGCCTCCAGGACTGTGAGAAATAAATTTCTGTTGTTTATAAGCCCCCCCAGTGTATGGTGTTCTGTTATAGCATAGTGATGGACTAAGACACCCCCAAGCCCTATTCGATCCATCTTCTAAACCACCACTGTAGTTTCATTCCTAAAACTCAGATCTGATTATGTCACTTTCTTTCTCAAAATCTTTCAAAGAATCTGAACAGTTTATCCTACACAGCTCTCCCACAAAGCTCCCTTCCCCCACCATGCACAAGCATACACACACACATGTCCTTCATTACAGCCACAGCGAACCATGTGTCTTCTTTGATCTTGACATTCCTCCTTTGCTCACCCTGTTCCCTCAAACTGGAATGTCCTTCTGCCTCCACATCTACAACAAGGGTTGAAATTATCTCCTTTCTTCAAGGCCTGATTATAATTCCACCACCTCCTGTACCTTTTCCTTTTTTTTTTTCACTCCCCACTCTTGGTGCGCATAGTCTGGGAGAGGAGATAAATGAGACAATTGAGTTCTGTATTAAATGTGATAATACTCTGGCTGTTGTGTCCACAGTGTCCTAGGAAGACAGGGGAGGGAGGGAGGAACTGTTCAGTCAGTTGAAAGATTGAGAATCCCACACTCAAGTTGACTTCCCAGTCCGAGGGCTTGGAAGTCGGTGAGGACGCATTGATTTCGTCCTAATGGATGCCTTTCCACTGATCTGCTCTTTTCTTAAGGGCAGGGGCTATGTTTTTAATTTCTGTACCTACAGCACCTAGTTGGGGTCCTCTCCGGCCTGAAGTGGCGACCATGTCTTTACAAAAGACTGACTGGATGGGAAGGGTTGTCTAACCCATTTTGGGGGAGGACCAGGAGGTACTTCCTAGAAGAGGTAACACATGAGTTGAATGCTGGAACGTGGGTGGAGATGAGCTGGGGAGGTCAGACGAGGAAGGGGCTCCAAGTAGAGGAAATAGGAGCAATAGTGTGAAGGTATGAGAAACCTGGCCCCCTCGGGGAGCTGGAAGGAGGTCAGCAGCCCTGAACTAGAGGTTTTAGAAGAGAAGACAGAGAGAGAAAAGCTGAAAAGGGCTAGATCACAAGAGCTGTGAATGCCATGCTTAAGAATTTGAAATTGATACAAAAAGCAATGTGGAGCTACTCAAGAATTTTGTGAGAGAAGATTGGATGGGTGTGGGTGATATTAAGGATACGGAATCTAAATCCATAGATTCCACCCTATTGAGAGGACTCTCCCTTCTTAAAATTTCAATTTAATTTGGTTTTGAAAAATAGGCAATACAGACACCATTCAAAATCCAAAAAGTGCTGAGGGTCTATTGTGAAAAATCTCTGTCCCTAGCCCTAATTTCTGGACTGTGTGGTCCATAGCTCTGCCCCCAGCTCCCTTGTCTGGGGGAAACCAAGTGTGCTAGAGCCTCTGGGACTGTTATGGGCACGTGGACAACTTGCAGCCCATGGCTTTTGCAACTTGCTTTTTTCAGTTAACAATATATATTGGGGATCATGCCATATCAGTCTTGAAAGAGCGTCTTCACTCTTTTTCATGGCTGTGTAGTATTCCATTGTGTGGGTATGCAATAGTTTATTTACAGTTTGCACATGTACAAATGTGGCACTGATTTTAAGGAACTCTCTTTAACACCAAAAAGTTTCACTGATCCCCATGAAATAGTTGTGCTGCTTGTTGGTGGAAAAAACACATATTACAAAAGACTGCTTGGAATTTAGGAGTACTTTTAGGTAAATTTGTACTTTAGCATGTTATATAAATTTGAAACTAGGTAGGCATATATGAGACACATCATTTATCCAGTCGCTAGACAGTACTCAGCGTATATCCAGATCCAGAGACTCCGCCCGCCAACACTAACTGGGTGTTTCCCCTGGGGTCCCTGCTAAGTCCTTACAGGACTTAGTGTCTGAGTGGTTTTGGGGGGAACGCAGAGATGGGAATACAGAGTGGTGCCCAGGCTTTTGATGTCCTTCTCTGGAATGATGACACCAGGGGAGCAGCAGGTTTGGGAAAGGGACAGGCACATGATTTGGGCATGTTGAGTGTACTGTGTCTCTAGAACATGTATGTTGGATTTTAAGCTCTGCAGCATTGTACCAATGCTAAACCTTGAAATGTCCTAATCAAGTCTGAAGGATTTACTAGGACAGTGTTGAGGGCATTTGGAGGAGAGGTCAGACAGTCTGGACCACTGCATCCAAGTTTCTTGAGCCCATTCTCAGAAGCCAGAGAAGGTCCAACTGCTCGATAGTCAGGGAGATTAAATTCTCTGATATCCAGGCAATTGTTAAATATCTTTTGAGTGCCCCTGCATTGCCAAGCCCTGTGTCAGAGCCCTAGTATTGGGGTGCCCACAGACTAGTAGGGGATACACAGAGAAACATGTGATTAAATATCATGTAATGCAAAATGGTTGTAGTGGTCCTAAAATATGTCCACATGCTCTATGATGCTTCTCCCTCCCAAAAGTAGAATCTAATTTTCCTTCCCTTGAATGTGTGCAAGGCTTAGGGACTCCCTTCCAACAAATAGAATGTGATGGAAATGATAGCATGTGACTTCTGAGGCTAGGTCATAAAAGATATCATGCTCCCACCTTGCTCTCTCTTGGATCGTCCATTCTGGGGGAAGCCACCTGCTATAGCATGGGGCCATCCAAGCAGCCTGTGGAGGGGCCCACACAGGGAGGTTCTGAGACCTGTGTCAGTAGCCAGCACCAACTTGCCTGCCATGGGAATGAGCCATCTAGGAAATGGATTCTCCAGCCTCAGTAAGGCTGCAGGTGACTTCAGTCCTCCAGCCTTCTAGTCTTCCAGCTGAGGCCCCAAACATTATGGAGCCACGTCCTGAATTCCTGACCCACAGTCACTGTGAGATAATAAATGATAATTGTTATTTTAAGCCACTATGTCTTGCAATAATTTGTTATGCAGCAATAGCTAACTAATGCAACAGTGGTGAGTGAATATAGAGCACCAAGGGAACACAAAGGATGGCTAATTTGCTCAATACGAGAGGTTTAGGAGGCTTTCTGAAGGAAGGGAAACTTGAACTGAGTCTTGAGGGGTGCATAAGAATTTCCCAGAAAGATCTGAAGGGTATTCCAGGCAAGGGAACAGGACGGTAAAGGCAGGGAGGCTGAAAACAGCATGGAGTATGGTATGAGTTACATATATAACTTACCCCCTTTGAATAGGGTCCCAAATGAACGGGCTTGAGACCTGGTTCTGCTCTCAAATAACTATATCTGTTACAAGTTTCCTATTGGCAAATATACCTAGCATACGATGGGGTGTCTGAACTTTTCAATCTGTTGACCTTTCATAAAAAGAATTTCAGAAGTTCAAGAGTCTCAGATGACCTAATTTTTGACCATTGGAACACTCCATTTTCTAAAAAGAGATTTCCAAACCCAGGTGAGTGTCAGAATCATCTGAGAACTCAAAAAAAAAAAACCGTCAGATTTCTGGGGCCTAACCCAGAGCTACCCGATCTCATCTGAGTCGGGCTCAGCATATAATCCAAGCTTCTCACTTTACAGATGAAACAAGAGACACACTGGACAGAGGTGAGACAAGAACCCTGCTTTTTCCTTTCTATTTGTGGTCTAGCCACCTCATTCCTCTGCTGCTTCCCAGAGCATCTTCCTTTCTCGGCGTCGAGATCCATCCCAGCTGAGTGATGGTTAAATATTGTATGAGCTACAGGGGCTGAGCCTGCAATGTAGATCTCGATCTTTGCATTCCGCCTCTCCGCAGTCCATGACGAAAAGAGAATTTGATGTTCTATTGAAGTTTTATGTCGCTTCCTTTAATTTTTTTTTGTCCTAGCATTCAGTCCTATTCTTAACCAGAGACATTTAAGAAATTGAGATATAATTCACATACCACAAAATTCACCATCCTAAAGTGTAAAGTTCAGTGGTTTCTGGTATATTCATACAGTTATGTAGCCATCATCACCATTTACTACCAGAATGTTTTTTTACCACCAAAAAGAAACTCTGTGCCCACTGGCAGTCACTCTTCATTTCTTCCTCCTCTCCATTCTCTAGCAACCACTAATCTACTTGTCTACATTCTGTCTCTATTGATTTTCCAATTCTGGTCATTTCATGTAAATGGAATCATACAACATGTGATCTTTTGTGTCTGGCTTCTTTCACTTAGCATGTTATTTTCAAGGTTCATCCAAGTTGTTTGTATCAGTACTTCATTCATTTTTATGGCTGAATGATATTCCATTGTATAGATGATCACATTTTGTTTATCTATGCATCTGCCGATGAACATTCAAATTGTTTCCACCTTTTGCCTGTTATGACTAATGCTGCTATGATCATTCATGTATACGTTTCTGTGTGGATGTGTGTTGATCATTCTCTCGGGCACGTGCCTGGGAGTGGAATTGCTGGGTGATATGGGAACTCTATGTTTCACTTTTTGAGGAGCTGCCAAACTGTTTTTCATAATCACATATATTTTTACACTGAGGAAATAACATTTTTAAAAAATTGAAAGCTTAACTCACCCACAAAGGGAAAAAAATTAGAACTCATATTG
Source organism: Equus przewalskii (assembly GCF_037783145.1). Lineage (NCBI taxonomy): Eukaryota > Metazoa > Chordata > Mammalia > Perissodactyla > Equidae > Equus > Equus przewalskii. The sequence continues at coordinate 8,558,375 of NC_091842.1, read as the reverse complement.
CTTAGAAGTAACACAATTTAGAGACCTTAAGTAAATATGGAGGTACACATGCATTTACCTCTTTTCCCTCCCGAAATCCCACTAAAATATAGTAACAGATTTTCTTTTAAGATACAAACCCTCACAGACAATGTAGACAGAAGAGAGGAAACTATAACAAAATGTTTTGAAGTTAAAAAGCAGATGGACAATGGTAACTGATTCACAGGAGACCAAAGAAAGCCAAGACCTAAGCCAGCCACGCGGGAGCCCAGTAGAAAGCAGACTGGCATCGCAGAACCCCAGAGAGGCCCAGATGGTAGAGACACCAAGTATTCCTGAAAGTAGGAGTGCAATAGGGATGAACAAAGAGATCAGATAAAAGTTTATTAAAAATTTGTACAACCATGTTCATAGCAGCATTATCCACAATAGCCAAAAGGTGGAAGCAACCCAAATATCCATCGGCAGATAATGCATAAACAAAATGTGATACATACATACAACGGAATGTTATTCGGTCTTAAAAAGGAAGGAAATTCTGACACCTGCTACAACATGGATGGACCTTGAGGACATTACACTGAGCGAAATAAGCCAGTCACAAAAGGACAAATGCTGTATGATTGTCTTGCGTGGGGTACCTAGAGTAGTCAAATAGAGTCGGAGAGTAGAATGGTGGTGCCAGGGGCAAGGGGAGGAGGGATGGGGGTTGTTGTTTAATGGGGACAGGGCTTCAGTTTTGCAAGATGAAGAGTTCTGGAGACTGGGTGCACAACAGTGTGAATACATGACATTACTAAACTGTATGCTCAAAGATGGTTAAGATGATGTTTTATGTTAATTGTTTAACACTTATGTTTAACACAGGTAAAGTTGATAAAAGAAACAGATTCTCAGCTCCCCTTCCCCACCCGGAACAAGATGACAGTCCCTCCTCCAATCCAGGCTGAAGATATAATACTTTCTTGAGAGGAACTGTGGGCCAGAGGACATAACCCACCTGAGGGCAGGGGCCCTAGCAGGGCAAGCGAGAGCTCCAGTCAGCCTGCCTCCCTTCGTCACCTTTCTAAGTGCTGGAAATCAGGATTATGACCTCCTTCTACCCCATCCCACACTGACGATCAGTGGAGCCCTCTCTGGAGTAGCTGACTGGCTCAAGAGAAAGACCGTTGGATATTGATGTATAAATACTGAGCTGAAGGTCACGCCAGCCTTTGGCATGAAAGACAGAAACTAAAGCAACAAAGAGGAAAAATGACTGTGGAAGAAGCAGAAGCAGGAGTGGGAGAAAACCTTAAAGAAAAAATAAAACTGTTAGTTGTTGGGTAGATAAGATCAGATCTTTCATCCTTGAAACAAGTACAAAAGACCATAAGAAAGCAACATTCAGAGAACAAAAAAAAAGGGCTCTCGAGAATTAACAATACAGTACTGAAAATGAAAAATTCAGTAGAAGGGTTGAAAAATAAAGGTGAAAAAAATCTCCTAGATAGTGGAACAAATGACAAAGCTACAAAAAAATAAGAGAGAAAAAATAAGAAAATTCAAGAATCCATTTAGGATATTGATCCAACATCAAAAATATTAGTTTCATAAAGAGAAAACTAAATCAGAAGAAATTATCAAAAAAAAAACTCTAGAAAAATGAGGCCCCATATGTATTAAATACAATGGGTTAAAATAAACCCATATTGACACAAATTATCTTGATAGTTCAGAACACAGAAGCCAAAGCCAAGATCCTGTGAGTTTATAGAGAGAAATAATAGAATCAGAATGACTTCGGACTTAACAACGTTGAAAGCTAGAAGACAATAAAGCAACGCTTTCAAAATTCTGAGGAAATATACATGTACCAAATCATTGTATTTTACACCTAAAACTAATACAATGTTATATGACAATGATAGCTCAATTTAAAAAAAAAAGCAAACCTTCCATGGAGAAGCACAAAGTTAGCATTAATACATTTTTGTTGAAAAACCATTATTAAAAGAGATTGACAACTAAATTTAAAAAAATTCTGAGGGGGGCTGGCCCCATGGCCAAGTGGTTAGGTTTGCATGCTCCACTGCAGGCGGCCCAGTGTTTCGTTGGTTCGAATCCTGGGCGTGGACATGGCACCACTCATCAAACCATGCTGAGGCAGCATCCCACATGCCACAACTAGAAGGACCCACAACGAAGAATATACAACTATGTACCGCGGGGCTTTGGGGAGAAAAAGGAAAAAAATAAAATCTTAAAAAAAAAAAATTCTGAGGAAAGATGACTGCAAATGTAGAACTCTGTACCTAGCAAAACTATCAATCCAGTTAGGGTAAAAAATATTCGAAGTCTCAAAGAAATTATCTCACTGGCATGCTTTCACAGGAAGCTACTGGAGGATTGGCTCCAGTCAAATGAGGGAATAATCTAGGAAAGAGGAAACATGGAACTCAGGAACAGGAGTGGGGAGAGAGGTGCAAGGTGTCCCAGGACAGCAGCCGTGTCACAGCCTACAGCCAGCTGTTGAGAGTGTAATGGGGATGAAGGGCTGCAGGATGGATGTCTTCAAGAAAAAAGTTTGGCTGATCCATCACCTGCAAGGATCGAATTCATGATCAGGACCTGGTAAACTAGACAAACAAAAAGATGAGGCAGTTAACTCCGGGGAAAGAAAACTCCAAGAAAGAAAATATAATCATAGTCTATTACATGGCTCAGCTGTAAAGAATATTTATATAATAATAATAATAATATTATAAACACTGAATTCTGCTCTGACCAAAAGTTAGGACATAACTTTTTTAGGGAGGAAGGGAGAAGGGGAAGAGCTATGTGTAGGGTGGAGGGGTTGGAGTTAAATTCCCATTTTCTGTTTTAAGAAATCACATCTAGGGGCTGGCCCCAAGGTATGTCAAGTTTGTGCACTCCGCTGCGGCAGCCCAGGGTTCGAAGTTCAGATCCTGGGTGTGGACCTAGCACCATTCATCAAGCCATGCTGAGGCACACATAGAGGAAATAGAATGACCCACAACTAGGATATACAACTATGTACTGGGGCTTTGGGGAGGAAAAAAAAGGAGGAAGACTGGCAACAGATGTTAGCTCAGGGCCAATCTTCCTCACCAAAAAGCATTAAAAAAAAGAAATCATTTCTAAAACTGAAAAAAATCAAGACATAGCTGTGCAAAGCGTGTTATAGAAACAGAGTGGTATATACCAGAAGAAAGGGCTGAAAGACTTGAATGTGATTGAATCTGAGAAGCGAGTCAAGAGTGTAATAACGGGGGGTTGCTTTTCTTCAAGATTAGTTGTTTAGTATTTAACTTTTATTTGGTTTTGTTTGTTTGTTGGTTTTTTGAGGAAGATTGGCCCTGAGCTAACATCCACCACCAATCCTCCTCTTTTTGCTGAGGAAGACTGGCCCTGAGCTAACATCTGTGCCCATCTCCCTCTATTTTATATGTGGGATGCCTGCCAAAGCATGGCTTGATAAGGGGTGCCATGTCCGCACCTGAGATTGGAACTGGCGAACCCCCAACCGCCAAAGCAGAGCACACAAACTTAACCAAATGATGTGCATGTCTAACTTTATAAAAATAAAATCAAATAAATAAAAGGCCAGGAGGAAGGAGCAATAAAATGGAAGGGAGATTTAGGTGGATCCATGGAACATTCTGTCCCTTTGCACTTTATATTAGGGGCAGGGCATGTCAAACTATTTAAAATGTGCAATGAATAATAGAAGATATATTTAGGATTTATATGGGAGCAATTATAGAGCAAAGATGGGAAGAGACAGATGATGAGAGAGAGTGTGACAGAGAAATAAAGGAAGGAAGGGGAGGGAGAGAGAGAAAGAAATGCCAAGACACAGAAAGACAGATGGAGACACAAAAAGCCATATCCCAGACGCACACACACAAAGGGAGAAACGTGGAGAGACTGACAGGAAGAAAACCACAGATCCGCTGAGTATACAGACCCTTCTGTGCACAACCAACCAAGTAAGGACAGACACCCAAGTCCTCCTGGATGACGTCCTGAACTTTTGTTAAACAGCACGGAATGAGGTTATCACCACTAAATAGCCCTCCTGCCACCTCCACGGAACTGACCCTCCTCTGCTTTCGAGACTCAGCGGAAATCTCCCCTCTTCCTGGGCGCCTTCCAGGCCACGCCAGTCGGGAGCCATTGCTCTGTCTCCTCAACTTTTCGAAAAAGAATGTCTTGTCTTACCACTCATGTTGAAAAAAGATTCATAGATGGACTTGTGACATTCTTATGTAGCTATACAGGCATACGGCGGAGGTATCGCAGGTTTGGTTCCAGAACACCGCAACAAAGTGAATAGTGCCATAAAACGAGTCACACAAATTTTTTGGTTTCCCAGGGCGTATAAAAGCTATGTCTACGCTATACTGTGGTCTATTCAGTGTGCAATACCATTCTGTCTAAAAAAATGTACATCTTAATTAAAAAATACTTTATGGCTAAAAAATGCTAACCATCATCTGAGCCTTCGGCAAGTCGTAATCTTTTGGCTTGTGGAGGGTCCTGCCTTGATGCTGATGGCTGCTGACTGATAGGGTGGTGGTTGCTGAAGTTGGGGGCGGCTGTGGCAGTTTCTTAAAATGAGACGAGAATGAAGTTTGCCGCATTGACTGATTTCTTTCATGAATGATTTCTCTGTAGCATGCGATGCTGTTTGATAGCATTTTACCCACAGTAGAACTTCTTCCAAAATTGGAGGCAATCCTGGGGCCAGCCTGGTGGCGCAGTGGTTAAGTCTGCATGTTCCACTCCTCAGGGGCCCGGGTTCACTGGTTTGGATCCCGGTTACAGACATGGCACCGCTTGTCAAGCCATGCTGTGGCAGGCATCCCACATATAAAGTAGAGGAAGATGGGAATGGATGTTAGCTCAGGGCCAGTCTTCCTCAGCGAAGAGAGGAGGATTGGCAGCACATGTTAGCTCAGGGCTAATCTTCCTCAAAAAGAAAAAAAAAATTGGAGTCAATCCTCTCAAACTCTGCTGCTGCTTTATCAACTAAAAAACTTAGTTTATGTAATATTCTAAATGCTTTGTTGTCATTTCAACAATCTTCTCCGCATCTTCTCTAGGAGTAGATTCCATCTCAAGAAAGCTTTCTTTGCTCATCCCTAAGAAGCAATTCCTCATCCGTTAAAGTATTATCATGAGGTTACAGCAATTCAGCCCCTCTTCAGGCTTCACTTCTAATTCTAGTTCTTTCGCTATTTCCTCTACATCTGCAGTTACTTCCTCCACTGAGTCTTGAAGTTGAGTTGGAATCAACTTCTCCCAAACTCCTGTTAATGTTGATATTTTCACCTCTTCCCACGAATCATGAACGTTCCTAATGGCATCTAGCATGTTGAATGCTTTCCAGAAGATTTCAATTTACTTTGCCCAGGTCCATCAGAGGAATCACTCCCCATGGCAGCTATAGTCTTACGAAATGTATTCCTTAAGTAATAAGACTTGACAGTCGAAATGGCTCCTTGATCCCTGAGCTGCTGAAGGCTGTTGTTTTAGCAGCCATGAAAACATTAATCTCGTTGTACATCTTCATCAGAGGTCTTGGGTGACCCCAGAGGTGCATTGTCAATGAGCAGTAATGTTTTGAAAGCAATCTTCTTTTTTTTTCACTTGAGGTTATGACAGTTTACAACATTGTGAAATTTCAGTTGTGCATTATTATTTGTTAGTCATCTTACAGGTGTGCCCCTCCACCCTTTGTGCCCACCTCCCACCCCCCTTCCTCCTGGTAACCACTAATTGTTCTCTTTGTCCATGTGTTTGTTTATCTTTCACATAGGAGTGGAATCATACAGAGATTGTCTTTCTCTATCTGACTTATTTCGCTTTACATAATTCCCTCAAGGTGCATCCATGTTGTTGTGAATGGGATGATTTTGCCATTTTTTATGGCTGAGTAGTATTCCATTGTATACATATACGCCATACTTTCTTTACCCAACCATTGCTCAATGGGCACTTAGGTTGCTTCCACGTCTTGGCTGTTGTGAATAATGCCGCAATGAGGATAGGGTTGCATAAGTCTCTTTGAGTTGCTGATTTCAGGTTCTTTGGATAGATACCCAGTAGTGGGATGGCTGGGTCATATGGTATTTCTGTTTTTAACTTTTTGAGAAATCTCCATACTGTTTTCCATAGTGGCTGCACCAGTTTGCATTCCCACCAGCAGTGTATGAGCATTCCTTTTTCTCCATAACCTCTCCAACATTTGTTATTTTTTGTCTTGATTATTATAGTCATTCTAACAGGTATAATGTGATATGTTAGTGTAGTTTTGATTTGCATTTCCCTGATGATCAGTGATGATGAGCATCTTTTCATGTGCCTATCCGTGTATCTTCTTTGGAGAAATGTCTGTTCATATCCTCTGCCCATTTTTGGATCGGGTTGTTTGATTTTTTGTTGTTGAATTGTGTGAGTTCTTTGTATATTATGGAGATTAACCCTTTGTCAGATATATGAATTGCAAAATTTTTTTCCCAGTTGGTGGGTTGTCTTTTTGTTTCAATCTTGTTTTCCCTTGCCTTGTAGAAGCTCTTTAGTCTGAGGAAGCCCCACTTGTTTAGTCTTTCTATTATGAGAGCAATCTTTTTTCTGAGCAGTAGTTCTCAACAGTGGGCTTAAAATATTCGGTAAACCATGTTATAAACAGATGTGCTGTCATCCAGGCTTTGTTGTTCCACTTACAGAGCACAGGCAGAGTAGATTTAGCATAATTCTTCAGGGCCCTAGGGTTTTCGGAATAGTAAATGAGCATCGGTTTCAACTTAAAGTCACCAGCTGCATTAGCCCCTTACAAGAGAGTCAGCCTGTCCTTTGAAGCTTTGAAGCCAGGCATTGACTTCTCCTCTCCAGCTATGAAAGTCCTAGATGGCATCTTGTTCCGATATAAGACTGTTTCACCTACACAGAAAACCTGCTGTTTAGCGTAGCCCCTTCGTTAATTCTCTTAGCTAGGTCTTCTGGAGAACTTGCGGCAGCTTCTGCGTCAGCACTGGCTGCTTCCCCTGGCACTTTTATGTCATGGAGACGGCTTCTCTCCTTAAACCTCGTGAACCAACCTCTGCTAGCTTCAAACATTTCTTCTACAGCTTCGTCACCTCTCTCAGCCTTCACAGAATTGAAGAGAGTTCGGGCCTTGCTCTGGATTAGCGTTTGGCCTCAGGGAATGTTGTGGCTGGTTTGAGCTTCTATCCAGACCGCTTGAACTTTCTCCACATCAGCAATAAGGCTATTTCACTTTCTTATCATTCGTGTGCTCACTGAGGTAGCACTTTTCATTTCCTTCAAGAACTTTTCCTTTGCATTCACACCTTAGCTAATCGTTTGGCTCAAGAGGCCTAGCTTGCAGCCTATCTTGGCTTTCGACATGCCCTCCTCACTAAGCTTAATCATTTCTAGCTTTAGGTTTAAAGTGATAGACGTGCGACTCTTCCTTTCACTTGAACATTTAGAAGTCATTTTAGGGTTATTAATTGGCCTGATTTCAATATTGTTGTGTCTCAGGGAATAGGGAGGTCCGAGGAGAGGGAGACAGGGTAACAACTGGTTGGTGGAGCAGTCAGAACACACACAGCATTTATTGATTAAGTTTCCCATCTTATATGGGTGCCGTTCGTGGCACCCCAAAACAATTATGATAGTAACCCCAAAGATCACTGATCACAGATCACCATAACAAGTATAATAATAATGAAAAAGTTTGAAATATTGCAAGAATTAACAAAATGTGACACAGAGACACGAAGTGAGCAAATGATGTTGGAAAAATGTCACCAACAGATTGGCTTGACACAGGGTTGACACAAATCTTCGATTTGGAAAAAACCGCAATATCTGTGAAGCATGATAAAGCAAGGCGCAGTGAAACAAGGTATGCCTGTGTTAAGCTGCTGCTGTCTCTCTCTTGAATTGCTATTTAGCTTTCCAATGTTTGTATGCTGCCCTTCAACGAGATTATAAGTTCACTGGAGACAGAGGAACCAAGCTTTACTTATTCAGAATCTTCCACGGGCCCAGCTTCCATGGAGGCTCTGGATTTGAATTCCTTCTCTGCCATTCATTTGCTGAGTGACTTTGGGCAAGTTACTTGATTTCTCTGTTCATCAGAGTTCTAATCTGTAAAGTAGAGATATTATTGGGTTAAACTATATAAAATTACCAATATTCTACCATATTTGACCAACAAAAATAGCAATTTTATATGGTTTGACCCAATAAGACTGCTGCTTCTTAGGTGGTGTGAGGGTTAAATGCAGAGCCTGTTTCATTGTAAACAGGTACCATCCTGCTGAATGAAAAGTGGGCCTGGGAGCAAGCCACTCAGACCTTGTGGAACAAAGGCAACAGCCTTGGAATGCAGAGCTAACAAACAGAAAGAGCCTGGCCCCGGATATCCTGCAGCCTCCAGCTCTGCGATGGACAGCTCATGCCTAAATGCTTCTATGAGCAAGAAATAACCTCCCGGTTAGGTTAAACCGCTGCTGTTTGGGTCTGTTTTGCAGCAAAGTGCTATCCTAATGAATAAAGGGTGTGTGTGTGAGAGGAAGGAGCCAGGTATTTCTATGAAGAGATTTCTGCCTCGGGAGACTGGATGTGCGGCCACTGACGGAGATGGGCATCTAAGACATGGCGGGTGGTTCCGGGGTGGGGCGGAGACGATGAGTGCAGCTGAGGGCGTGTTGTCTTTGAGGTGCGCCCACGGGACCTTGCCCTGTTCTTCTGGAGCCCAGGAGAGAGGTCGAGGCAGGAACTAGTTTGGGCATCACGTGTGTATGTATGACTATTGTGACCTTAGAAAGGCGTGGTCATCCTGGGAAGAGATGCAGGTACAGAAAAGAGGACTCCGTTGGCCAAGTGTGTCATGCAAGGGCGAGAACACTAGGAATCATGATTATTATTACCACTGACAAAGCACTTCACCACGTGCCAGGTGGGCTCAGAGCTAAAAATTTCAAGTGTGCCATTTAATCCTGAGAATAACCCGTTTGGTGAATAGCATTAATCCGATTTTACACGTAGTGGTCGGCAGAGCTGGGGTTTGAACCCGGGTCTGATCGACTTCAAAGTCCACGTTTCTAACCTTTACTCCGTAAATCTAAAGACAGTTTTTTAAAAAACTTGTGGATGCACCTATCTAGAGTGTCAAAACTCATCAAACTGGACTGAAAGTGGGTGCATTTTGTCCTCTGTAAATTATACCTCAATAAAGCTGAGTTTTAAAAATAGAAATGTGATTTCAGAGCTTTGATGGTGCATACATCAAGGGTCAATAACCAGCTGTTAACAAGGGATAATATAAACTCAAAGTGCCAGCAAGTGACAAAGGTTAGGACTTAAGGAAGGTTTTGTGTCATTCCCCACCTGCGCCTGGTCTGAATTAGAAATTACTGACCCACTCAAAAACAAACATCCAAAAACCTGTGGACGGAATAAAGCTGTGAGGTTTTTCGATAGGAATCTCAGGGTACCGTATGAAGATACTCAGGGCTTCAGCTCAAGATGCAAGCTTTCTCGGCCTCAATGCTATTGACATTTCACCCCAGATGCTGCTTTTCAGACCAGGGGCTGTCCTGGGCATTGTAGGACGTTTAGCAGCACCTCTGGCTTCTACCTGCTAGATGCCAGGAGCAACCCCAACCTCAGTTGTGACAACCAATTATATTGCCAGATGTCCCCTGTGGGGCAAACTCACCCGGTCGAGAACCGTGCTCTAAGTACCAATTAGCACATCTCCTGGGCGGTAGAGTCTCCTCTTGGGCTGCAAGATGACTAGAGTCAGGGATGCATGTCCACTAGGCCCACCCACGGTGCTGAGCATCCTAGGTTACTTTCTGGCCACCTGGGTTTGTCCCACTCACCCTTCTGGGGGACAAGTACTGCTTGCCTCCTTGGCAGGGCGTCTCCACCACGGCACCCCATCCATCCTCTCTCTGCACCCCGTCCGGTGGTTCTACCTGCTTCTTCTTCTGCACCTCCAGGAGCAATGGCTGGCCTCTCTGCTGTCCTCTTGGCCCCCACCCCTACCCCCATGCACACTGTAAAGCTTGAGTGGTCTTCCCCTCGAAGGTGTAAAGAGCGGTGGTCTGTCGGTGGACGGGGACAATGTCCTTTCTCCCACAGAGCCCCCCACCCTTCAGAATGGCAAAGGCAGGGGACTCCGTCCACCACAGAAAGGGTTGGGGGGGGGAGAGCAGCTCTCTTTCAGAGCAGTAATTGAAGGCAGCAAGCATGGTCTCCTACCTCTCTTCTTGGGAAGGAGGTGGATGGCCACCATCCTACCCCAGGAGTGAATTCCAGAAGCCAACTGTCCCTCCTCGGGTCTGTTTTTTCGTCAGGAGCCCTTCCCACCATGGGTGTATGGGTTTGCCTCTGTAAAAAGTTCCTATGAGGAGCTGTCTTCATTCCCTTACCTGAGGGCCTCCTGGGAGGGAAAGGAAGAAAGAACAACAAAGGAGAGGAAGGTAACTTTTCCTCTTTTCACTCACCCAGCCCCAACCTCAAAATGGGGGGGGGGTGGGGAGGGGGAGGTGTTCTGCATTTTTCAGATTTCCATATCTCTAAGTAGACCAGCCGTGACAGTTTTATGACCCAAATGCAAGGATACATTTTATGTTACTAAATGAGCAAGGTGACTTCAGATCTGAATGAGCAGGGAAATAAATAATAAATAAAAATTTCCCTCTAGTCTCTAATTTTTCCAGAAGGTTTCCCCTCACTACTCTGAAATTTCTGGAATGTGTACATCTCGCTGTCCCACCCATCCCCGGGCTTTAAGGCAGGAATGTCAAACACAATCAGCATAAGGTCACCACTTGGTCAGTGGAAATTTTTTTAAATAGTGGTGACACCATCTCTGGTGCTCCAGCCTATGGTTTCTGGCTCCCAGCCATTTTTGGCGGCAGAACATCGCCCTGGGGTGGTGGCAGAGGCCAGTGGGTGGTCTGGATGAGTCACCAGCCAACATGCTCCTCATTTCATCCTAGGGGCAGCTTGGAGGTGACGAAGAAGCAGTGGAAGCTGGACCCCCAGAGAGGGCTGCCACTCTGAAGGTGCATGCATTAGTGGCAACTGGGTCTGAACAACAAGTGTGCAGACGCTCTAACTCCCGGTCTCTATAAACTGTAGAGGTACCTTGAGGAGGCCGCCAAGCATGTGCAGGGAGTGTGACATTCTATAGGACAACTGGCCCAGGCTATTCCACAAGTCAGAGTTACGGGAAAAAAAGAAGCAAAGATAATGTGTCAAATTAGAAGAGATGAGGAAACATAAGGAGATGCAGTGCATGTTGTGGGTAGATTCTCAGTGTGCAATTCAGATGTTGCAGCCCTCCAGCGTGAGGGCATTTGGAAGCGGGATCTTTAGGAGGGGGTTAGGTTTAGAGGAGGTTATGAGGGTGAGGCTCGCCATGATGGGAAGGGGCTGGAAGACCAGCGCTCTCTGTCTCTGCCATGAGAAGACACAGTGAGAAGGTGGCTTGTCCGCAAGCCAGGAATAGAGCTCTCACCAGGAACCGAATGGATCAGCACCTTGATCTTGGACTTCCCAGTCTCCAGAACTGTGAGAAATAAATGTCTGTTGTCAAAGCCACCCAGTTTATGGTATTTTGTTATGGCTGCCGAGCTGACTAAGACACAGGACATTTGGGGGCATAATTAGGGAAATGTATATATGGCCTGAGTATTAGATAAGAAGGAAATCTATTGACATGGGGAGGTGGAGACCATTAATGGAGAAAAGCAGCTTTCAAAACAGCTTGTGCAGGATGGTCTCATTTTTTAAAAAAACGTACACATGCACAGAAAAAGCCCTGTAATGTTATACGGGAAGCTTTAAAGGGTAACCTCTGGGTGGTGGAAATATGGTGTTTTATTTTATTTTTGCTTTTCAGGACTTGACAACTTTCTACAATGCATATAATATTGCTTTGTAAAAATAGAAGGTTATTTTTAATTGGAGAGAGAATGTGCTGGGAGGGGTTTCCTAGATCATTTGCTCCCATCCCTCATTTTTTTCAAAGGAGGAAAATTTTTGACTCATCACACTGACTTTAAAAAAACAACACTTTTTATTGTGGAAAATTCTGAACAGACCCAAGCACAGACAAAACATTCATCCAGCCTCAATAATTATCAACTTATGGCCATTCTTGTTTTACCTTTCCCCCTGCACTTTCTCCCTTTCCGTTTTATTTGGAAGGAAATCACAGACCTTATATAATTTGTCCCATTAATATTTCAGTAGTATCTCTTTAAGGATTCTTAAAAATACATAACCACAATACATTATCACATCTAAAAAATTAATAATAATTACTCAATATCATCAAATATCCAGTCAGTGGTCATCTTCTCAATTGTCTCATAAATGCAGCAAGTGAGCTTTTTAGACCGTTTGTTTGAGGGGCTGGCCCGGTGGTATAGTGTGTTAAGTTTGCCCACTCTCCTTCGGTGCTTTGGTGGCTCAGGGTTCACCGGTTTGGATCCTGGGCACAGACCTACACAGTGCTCATCAAGCCAAGTGGTGGCACCCCACATAGAAGAACTAGAAGGACATACGACTAGGATATACAACTATGTACTGGGGCTGCAGGGAGGGAAAAAAAAGGAGGAAGATTGGCAACAGATGTTAGCTTAGGGCCAATCTTCCTCACTGAAAAAAAAAAACAACAAAACTTCAGTTGAATCAGGATCCAAATATGGTCCATAGATTGCAAAGGGTGATATGTCTTTTTTAGTCTCTTTCAATCTACAGCTTCCTTCTCCATCTCTTTATTTTCCCTGGCAATGTATTTGTTGAAGAATCTAGGTTGTTTGCCCTGAGGCATTTCCCACAGTCTCGATTTGGCTGATTGTATCCCCTGGTGTTCACCGTGTTCCCCTCTCCTCTGTATTTCCTGTAATCAGCAGTGGCATCTAGAGTCTTGATCATATTCCTAGGTTCCAAGAACACTTCATAGGTGGTGCATTCTTCCATCAGGAGGTGCATCATGCCTGGTGGTCTCTTGTAATGTGATGTGTGATGTTAGCGCTGTTGAAATTCAATACCTGGATCCCTGACTTCATGGTGATATTCCACTTCTAAAGTTCCGTCTCCATTTCTTAGCCAGAATATTTCTATGGCGAGAAACTTCCTTTCATCGATGATTTAATAAAGGCAGATAGATGCTGGATTCTTTGTGCTTACTTACCAGTTTTCAAAATAATGAATCGCTTCTCTGGCATCCTCCAAAGGTGAGAATTTTTTTTTGTTATTATGAACTCATGAATTTAAGCATAATTGTCTTTCAACCTGTTGTATTTCTTGCCCTTCTTCTTGCTCAAATTATCCTATCCTTTGGCCATTGGGAGCCTCTTCAAGTTTGCTCCTGAGTCTTTTTGACATGGCCCTAGCAATCTTTGATAGAAATCTCTCTTCAGAGCTGAAATACAATCTCAGTGGGCAAAATGGGCCATGAAACATAAGGCAGAATATTATTTCAGAGGTCTGTTTGTCTCTCCTTTGATTTGAATGTGTTCCTTCCCCAGCGACGAGGGTCTCCCTCACCCAGCTCTTATCTCCCTCTTGACTTGAACGCTCCAGGGCCCTCTCACCTCTGGCTGTGCTGTCCTAGAGTTCCTGCTTTGCTGGGGTTTTCACAAGGTGGAAAGTCAGTGTTGGAGGTGTCTGAGTGACCCCAGGAGGGGATGTGTAGCCCTAGGTGAGTTTTACCAGGTGGCAGGCAGGCAGGGCTGGGTCCAGACTGACTTTCCGGGGGTGCTCATCCCTCCCCTCCATGTGAGCTTGATAGTTCCAGCACAGCCTAGGTTCTTCAAACTTCCAACTCTTCAGGGGCCTCTGATCTTGCACACCTAGCAGAAGGGCTGCCTCAAGCACCTGCCTTTGACCGAGCCCTTCCTACCCTGACTCGGTTCACGCCTGCCTCTCACTCCAGCCCTGCTCAGATTCTCATCTCGTTCTCATCCTACCCTCTCTTCAGCCTCATCTCATTCAATCTCCCCAACAATCCTCTAATTATCCCCATTTCATAGATAATGAAAGGGAGAAACTTGGCTCTAAGTGCCCATCTGGATTTGAACCCACACAAGCTGGCTCCACAGGGCCTGACATTTCGTGCCTGCCTCTGCTTCTTGTCACTGAGCATAACTCCTGTCCCCTGTCCTCATCCTCCTTGAACACTTTACTTATTATTTTTCTTTTTTTTAAAAAAACAAATATCTATTCTATTTTTCTGATTTCAAAATGAAGACATAGACATAAAAATTCAAGCAATATACATTTTTTTTTTAAAAAGTAAATTAAGTCCCTTCTCTTCTCAAACCTCAAAATAATCAACATCAATGTTTTGTCGTATTTCTTTCCAGACCTACATAAAAATTTATGTATAACTTTTCTAAAAATGTGTTTTTTCCATATATACTTTCCTGCACATTGCTTTGCTCACTTATTGTGAACTTCGTCTTGTGTTTAGAACAGCTATAGCTTCCGCATTCTATTTAACAGCATCAGTTTCCCATTGTTATCATAAATTCTTTAGTCAGTGCCATACTGATGAACTCAGGGGTTGTTTCCAGTTTGTCATTATTTCAAACAATACTTCAATTAGCAGCCCTGTGCATTGAGCTTTGCACATTTGTGTAACTACTTCCGTAGGATAAATTCCTGGAAATGGAGTTTCTGAGTCAAAACTATGCACATTTAAAATTTTAATAAGTATTATTAAACTGACCTCCAGAAAGACTGTATTAATTTACATTTACACACTGAGCGCCTGTCGTCTGCACAGACTTACCAAACTGATGTTATGAATTTTTTTCAGTTTTGTCTGATAGGTGAAAAATATTTTATTATTGATTTATTTTGCATTGCGTATTGTCAAGGCTGAATAGGCTGATTGGTAATTTCTGTTTCCTTGGTGAATTGTCTGTTCACATCCTTTGCTAACATTTGTTTTGGTTGTTTTTTATCAACTCACAAATCTTTTTCATATATTGTATCAATCTTTTTCACATGTTAGAAATACTCTCCCAGTTTCATGTTTGCCCTTTGACTTTGCCATGTAGAAGTTTTAGTTGCGAATGGGGTCAAACAAAATTCTTTCGGTTTCCGGTTTTCACGTCATTTTAGGAAGACCTCCTCCATCCCAAAGAGGGGGAAGCTGACACCTTTCATATTATGGTCTTCCCAGCTAAGAACAAGTTATTGCTCTGCTTGTGCAAGTCTTGTGTGCTTAAGGAACTCAAAGGACTTCAGTTTTATTGATTGGTCGATACAGGGCCTGTACATTTCTTGTCAAAGCTACTCCTAGATATTTTATGAGTTTTGTTGCTCTTAAGAACAGGATACTTCCTTCCATTAATTTTCTAATTCTTAAAAAGCTATCGGAAATCCTGCCATTTGCAAGCACACGGATCGACCTTGAGGGCATTATGCTAAGTAAAATAAGTCAGGCAGAAAAAGACAAGTACTGTAGGATCTCACTTATATGTGGAATCTAAAAAAAAAAACAAACGAACTCATAGATACAGAGAACAGATTGGTGGTTGCCAGAGGTGGGGGCTGGGGGATGGGTGAAATGGGTGAAGGTCAAAAGGTACACACTTCCAATTATAAAATAAATAAGTCCTGGGGATATAATGTACAACGTGGGGACTATAGTTAACAATACTGTACTGTATGTTTGAAAGTTGTCAAAAGAGTAGATCTTCAAAGTTCTCTTCACAAGAAAAAAATCTAACTGTGTGTGTGTGACGGATGTTCACTAAACTTATTGCTGTGATCATTTCACAGTATATACATATATCAAATCATTATGTTGTATAGCTAAAACTAATAGTGTCATGTCAACTATATCTCAATTTAAAATATAAATAAAAATTTTAAAAGCTATTACTATTTTTTTCTTAACTCCTGTCTTTACCATACTCTCCCTTATAAAACTTAGTCTTCGCTTTGAGCACCATTCCTAGGTTGATGACTCCTAATGTCCACAGGCTTGTCATTTCTCCCAAACTATCATCATTTTATCTTTAACTTGGTTTTTCCTAAGCTTCAAGAATTCTCATACCTCTGTCATAATTTTTCATATTCTGTATACCACCTGTACCATTATTTGTTTCCTTAATATTTTTCTTTAAACCAACTCACTAAGAATAAATTTAGCCTTCTCTTGTACAATAATATCCATGAAATAAATAGTCTTATGTGCTGGTTATAACTTCTCTGATATGAATGAAAATACAAAACTATTAAAGTTTTAAAAAATGTTCTTCTTCATAGTGCTTAACATCTCCTGTATCATCCACCAAATTTCTGAAACTCTGTTCTAGCTGGGAACAAACCTCTCAACCCGAACATTCACCACTCCTTCAGATTCAACATCCTTCCCTCAAAATCCCTCTCAACCCCACTTTCTGTGCTCTGTCAAGATGATCATTTCCCCAATGACATGAGTTGCAAACGTGAGCTTCGAGGATGCTCCCTTCGGCTCCTTCATCCCCATCCTGAGGAAGTTTTCTTTCAGCTGCATCTTGCCCTCCATTCTCCCAGCCATTCTTATTATCCTCCTCCCTGGTGATACATTGCCTCCCAGCAGGATTCCTCTGGTCCAGCATCTTGCTTTGAGGCCCGTCTCCCTGAACCAGCTTCATCATGGCTGACTCCTTATTGTTCTCTGCATTATCTAAACACACTTCCTGCCCTCGCCCCCATCTTCTACTGTTCTATAGACAATCACACCACAACCTTGGGACTTTCCCTCTTCCCCCAGCTCATCTAAACCTTACCTGTCCTTTCAGGCTCACTTTCCAGGAAGCCTTCTCGAATGATGCCAGCCCTCTCTCTCTCTTACTCCTACAGCACTGTCTAGTGCCAGCACAGGTCTCTCATCTTCCTGAGTAGAGACTATATGCTGCTTGAGGGCAGGCTTCCGTCTGAATATTCCTTCTGCCTTGGTGCACTGCCAAGCACACCTCAGACGCCCGATACCTGCTTGCTGAGTCACTGCACGGTGGCATTCCCAAAGACTTACCTCAAACGCCACCTCTCCCTGTTACTTCCACAGCCACTCAACCCTCCCTGCTCAGTCTCCAACTCCCACCAACAAGAAACGGGTAAGAAAGGCAGAGCACACTGAGATATAAGAAGCCAGTTCTAGGATCATTAGTCTTTTAATATATTATTCTGAAAAGAAAGGAATTAAAAAAAAGTTCCTGACATCTCTTCTGATTCTTTTTTTAAATTTAAATAAATACCCTGCCCGCCCCCCACCCGCTAAAATTTCCCTCCTTC
The DNA here is from genome assembly GCF_037783145.1 of Equus przewalskii. NCBI lineage: Eukaryota > Metazoa > Chordata > Mammalia > Perissodactyla > Equidae > Equus > Equus przewalskii. The sequence goes on along the minus strand of NC_091842.1, from coordinate 8,541,059 downwards.
CCCATCATCTCGCGATCCCTGGTGCTAGACCCTCACTCCAGAGCTAAATAAGATGCCTATTTTGGAGCAGGCCACGCTCACTACCCAATTCTGGCGACTTGTAAATACTGCAAATGAGTCTTCGGCCCTCAGCTCTTGGAGCCCCTCCCTTCTCCTCCTCCACTCCCCACTCCAGACCAATCCCTAGCTTTGGGGTGGGCATGGACGGTGGGGCTTTGAGGCATTGGGGAGAGTGCAAACTTGGTTCCCTTTCATTGCCCGCCACTTCTACTGCCTGCTCAAGAGTAGGTCAGAAGGACCCAGAATTGCCCTCCGGACCAAAATAAATAACAAAATAAATACCCCCTCCCCATTCCCGACTCTATAAAAGAGCCCCTCCATCTCTCACTCTCTAGTCCCTGTTCTTCAGTTGACCCGCCCCGCTTCTGCCTCCCTAACCCCTCCCACCTCCCCCATGCTGACCTCCGGCTTGGCCTTTGACCTCTCAGGAGGAGGGGTCTACCTGGCTCAGTGGGGAGAGCAGGGGAGGGCCTCACTCCCAACCTCAAGCAAACCCTCCTGCTCTCCCGAATTTCTGGGGGTGCTGCTGGCGCCCCAAGCCCGATGGGCCTGGCAGACTCCCCGTCTCCGGGCTTAGGGTGGAGGGCGGGGCTCTTCCTCCCCTGGTCCCTCAAGTGTCCCTCTTTCAAGGCAAGTCTCCCGGAGAGCCGGGCGCATCCCAACCCCGCTCCCCAGTCCCGCCCTCCTCAGATCGCAGTGTCCCAGAGGACGGTGTGCTGCCGGCGGCAGGGCGGGGTGCCGGACTTGCGGGGCTCAGGCCCCCGCCGCCAGCTGGGGAGGATGGGCATGCTCTCCTGCTTGCAGAGGCCTCGGTCGGGGCGGTGGCGCGCCTTGATCTCCTTGCACACGCAGCGCTTGCGCTCAATCACCTCTAGCAGCTTCCCGTCGCGCTCGCGGGCGGGCTGGGGCGGCAGGGGCAGCGGCAGCGGCAGCGGCAGTGCGGGGTGGGTCTGTGGCTCCTCCTCCCACCGCGGCCCGGCCACGACCGTGGAGGGGAGGAAGGAATAAGGCTGGTCAAGGACCTCAGAGTGCCTGGGCCCTGTCCCACTGGAGAGAGCAATGCCTTCCCCCAGAAACAAGTCCTCTTTCTCCTAAGGCCTCTGTGCTCTCCTCCTGGCTGGAGATGGGAGCAGAAATCCGGCCCTTGCACCCTCTGCCCGGCTGGGCACTCTGGTGCCAGGCTGTCTCACCCTGAGGAAAGGGCACCTTTTAAAAGCTGTCTTCCCAGTAGGATACATTTTTCCACTTGGCACCTCAGAGGGGATACCTTCTAAATGCAAAGGCACAGTGTCCACCAGTGGACAGGGCCCTGCCTGGCTGCCCATGCTAAGCGGCCCCCTTCCAGGATCCTGCCCCCACCCCTCACTCTCCACCCAGCCCTATTAGTCTGTGTCAGGCCCCACCCTGACCTCTTGCCTTTCTTTCACAGCCAGGCCTTCCTCCCTATCTGCTCCTTCACAAATAAAACAAAACAAAACCCAACCTCGTCCTCCTCCTCACCTGGCTGGGGGCATCCCTGGGCTGGCTGCAGGGCCGGGGGGTGTGGAGTGCGGCCTGCCGGACTCCAGAGGTGGAGGCGGAGCGCCCCAGGCGGTAGCCTCCCGTGAAGTCTGAGGCAAAGGAGGAGGAGTGAGGAGAGAAGGGGCCTCCAGGTTCCCCACCCTCCGCTCCCTGAAGACAGCCCCTTCCAGGCTGCCTCTGCCTCATCAGAGGCGGGAAGAGGATGGAGATGCTGTATTAGGATGTGGGGCCCGGGACACGAGTCTTGGGAAATTCCCCCCAGCTCGCCCCATCTGTGTATGGAGTACGCGGGCAGTGTGTGTCACCTCCATTGCGGTGGCAGGCAGGGAAGGTCTGGCAGGGTACAGGCAGCGCCGTGCGGCTCCCTCCTCGGTCCCCTCCGTGGTGGATCCTGGCCAGCAGGCCCTCTGCCCCCTGGCTCCTCACTGGGATCCCTGATGCCAGGGGGCCCCTGTCCTCACGCTCCACCTTGCCTGGACCCTCGGCACTGCCATTCCAGGCTCGGGCACCGTCCTCGACCTCTGCTGGGGTGACAAGGAGAGCTCAGTGTCTGTACATGGGAAGGGTCTTGCTGTCCCCCCAGCTACACACACCATGGCATGGGTGACCAGAAGTAACTGCCCCTTTGCAGGTCACAGCTGGGAAGTGAGGGAGTCTACTTCCCGCTCCCCTAACACACACACACAGGATAGACCCCAATACTGCCACTTTCCTTTGCACCCACTGGTACCATCCCTGGCTGAGAATCATAGGTATTTGCTGATTCCAAGTCATTTTTCCTGGTCAGAAGGGTCTCCCCTACCGCAGCTTTAGCTTCAGAGTCCTCTAGCCCCAGATAGGGCCAGGATGACAACCTTCTGAAACAGAGACCAGGGGTGCTATTCTCCAGAAGGGGGAGAAACTGAAATCCTGGGCCAAGAAGTTGGGGGGTGGGAGGCGTTGGGGGAAGGGCTGCATGTGAACTAAGCTCATCTTTGAGAGTAGGCCTGGCAGAGCATTGCGTTGCCGGGCAACGGTAGGGGCCTCCCTCTCCTCTCCCTCCTGTCTGGATGGGTTGCCATGGCAACAGCTGGGAGGCAGCTGTGTTTAGCTCCTAGTGTGCGCACACTCACAAACACACACCCCTGCAGCCCAGGGAGGGGAGGGGCAGGGAGTAGAGCAGGACAGGGCAGGAGGAGGAGGCTGCCCTTGGGGCCTGCTTCTACCCTCTCCTCATTGCAGCTCTTCCTGCCCCTCCAGCACACACTCGGGACCCCATCCTTTCAGTCTGCTACACGCCCCCATCCCTCTGGTCTCCCAGAAAACTTCCCAGCTCAGGACAATGAGCTATGGCTTCCAAATAACCCCCCCAACACCTCTGCCAAATCATCATGGACATCCCCAGCCCCCCACCCACGTTCCCCCCTTTCACTCACTGGCCAGCTCTTGTGCCTTCCTCCCTCCATACAGGACCTTCCTCTGCAGAGCCCAGCCTGCCCCAAATGTCGTGGCGCCCATCTCTTCTTCCTCCTCTGGTGTCCCTGCACTGGCGATGACGTGGGCGCAGGAGATGCTGGCAAAGGCACCCCCATCGGTCCCTTGCTCCTGCAGCTGGATCTTGACCATGGGGGATGGGGCCCCCATTCCACAGCCCTTATTCAGCACCCCCCCAGCCTTGAGGCTCTCATAGGCAGGGGGTCTCTTGAGGCCAGCTGCTGTAGCTGGGTAGGTCCAAAGAGGGGTCAGGGGGCCTGCAGTTGGGTCCGGAAGGCTGTGTGGGGAGGCCAGGCAGCCGCGGTGATGGAGAACCCCAGCTGCTGCCCCCATGGCCCCGCTGTGGGGACTGGACTTCCCAGGCATGGGGGACCTCGAGCTGGTGCACAGCATCCCATGGAGAACTGAGATCTCTTTCTCCGTCTTTGGTTCCCCAGCACCCAGGGGCGGACCAGCTGGCAGGACGGAGTGCGTGGTCACCTTGACTGCTGAGTACACCATGGTGTAAGACACAGCCTTGTCCTTGGGGGGGCCGGGGAGCAAGGCGGCCGGGGCAGGAAGGGCTGCTGGCACCCCTGCCGCCCTGGGGCAGATCATGCTGTGGGAGTTGGGGAGCTCCCGCTCCCCCCGAGGCTGACCAGAGCCCTGGGGCGGCAACGGTGTTGAGTGGCTCCGGGCCCGGCCCGAGGGTCCCAGCAGCAGCAGGTTGGCAGCAGGAGGCGGAGGCGGCGGGGGAGGCGTCTCCCGCTCCCGGGCAGGCACTTGGGGAGCTGGGGTGGAGCTGGCTGGCTCCTTGGAGTGGCAGAGGACCGGTAGCCTCGAGACCCCATCGCCAGGGGTTCGGGAAGCAGACTTGGCTTGGGGGAAAGCCAGGAGCGGAGGACGGTGCTGGAGGAGGTTGGGGAAGGGCGGGGGGATTTCACAAGGAGTGGTTTTGGTGGGTGTCCCGTCCCTCCGGCTTGAGAGGGCTGAGGCTGGACGGCGGTGCATGTGGGGCTGAAGGGCTTGAGGCTGGTGTGGCGAGGAGGTCGCTGTCAACGGAGGGACCCCATTGGCCCGGCCTTCCCCTGCCTCCTCAGGCAGCGGGTACTTCATCTCCTCATATATGGCCTCACTCTCTTCTGAGTCCGAGTCGGCGCCAGCTGGAGGGGTCGGGCCCCCACCCCCAAGAGGGGGCCCAGTGAGGCCCCCCACACTTTGCCCTCCTCCCCTGAAGACGTCCCCCACCATCTCAATGTACACGGGCTCTTCTTCTTGGGCACCCACCTCAGGGTCCCCAGCTACGCAGGAGCCCCTGCTGAGGCGCTGAAGAGGCAGGTTCCCCCCTCGAGGGGAGGGGGCTGGGGGGCAGGACTCATCGAAGGAGACAGAGAGCTGGGTATTGGGGCTTCGCCTGGGCTTCTGTGGAGGAACCTTCCGGCTGGACTCTCGGCCCTCTGGAGTTGGCTTCTGTGAGCCTGAGCGGGAAGGGAAGGAGAAAAATGAACTGGGCTCTTAGTGGGGGAAGGAACAGGGACACCCTTTCTGACTTCTTGACCCATCTGCAAGGACATATCTGCCTCTTTATTTTCCCCACATCCCTCAACTTACAGCACCAGACGTTCCTTCCCTACTCATCAACCCTCAGTCCTTCCAAAGAACTCCCCAGAATCTGCAGCTCCCACCCTAAATTCTCTCCCACCCTCATGCCCCTCCAAGGCCACCCCTTGCCCAAGAACGGACTTTCCAGGGAGCTGCAGGGACGTGAATGGTTCATCTCAGGCCCTCCCAAAAAGCACTCCCCCCACTCCCTCTGAGAGTGGAACCTTCCACTTCCTTGGTTCTTCCCTGAATGAACCCTCCCGAAGGCCTCCCCTGGCCCAGAATGGATCTTCCCAGCTCCCCCTGGGGAGGAGTGAGGGGGTCTCACCTGCTTTTTTGCTGGGGGGTGTCTCTGCCCCAGACCCTGCCATGCTGAGCTTGGTGCTGGGGTGTCTCCGGGGCTTGGCCGGGGGTCTCCGAGTGCTGCCATCCTCTGTGAGACCCCCCCCACCGCCCCCAGGCCCACCCCCAACACTGTCCATGCTGCCCACCGAGTGGCAGGAGAGGGAGCGTGGGGCCATGGCGCTGCGGCAGGGGTGGGGGGTGTGCTCCTGGGAGGCGGGCATTGTCATGAAGCCCATCCTGAGGGAGCGGCGCAGCGAGGCGATGTCCCGCACGCGGACCCCGGGCCCCGGGCCAGCCCCGGGCCCTGCCGGGCCTGCGGAAGCCACCTCCTTACTGGAGCTGGGGAGAGAAGGCCAAGATGGAGCAGAGGTCGGGCCTCAGGCCTGGACCTCCCCCTCCTCCACCCCAAGAGGGACTTGCAACCCTGTGGCCTCCCAGGGAAGAGGAAGTGGGCTGGGGTGGGGATGTGGGGGAGCCTGAAGGTCCAGGGTACTGAAGTAGAAGCTTCAGGCAGAATCCCTAGGCTTGAAGAAAGGCAAAGAAATTGGGGGGCAGGGATGAGAGAAGGGGTGCGTATGCGTGCAGGGGAGCATCCTTGGAGCTGGCCAGCCCCAGCCTGGGCATATCTGGCACACAGCACACGTGGGGATGGCTTCATACATGGGGAGAGAGATGCAAACCCAGGCAGCACAGCCCCACCTGGCACACACACCTGCCACCACGGCTCTGCTCCATCTCACTCGCGCTGCCCCACACCTGGCCTCTGGCCTCCCCTCCTGTCCGGCTACTGCGGCCTACGCTCCCGCACCACACGGCGCCTCCTCTCCCAGACGCAGGCTGTCCGGCCGCCGCATCATCAGAGCAGCCTCCCCCGGCCGATCCGTTTTCCTCCCTTCCTCTCTCTTTCTCTCTCTCCCTCTCCCTCAGTGCTGTCCTCTCTCTGTCACCCTCCCTGGCTCACCCCCATTCCCTTTCACTGTCCCTGAGCTTCAGTGTGAGTGAAGGGGGGGCGGCTGGCGGGGCAGAGGGGAGAGCTGCTGTAGGGTGGGCTCTCATTAAGGCCCTGTCTACTAACCCTTCATTAGGGAGAGATCAGTGCAGTGATAGCTCTGATTAATCTAATTAACAACAAGAATTAAACTCCAGTGTCGAGGAGGGAGAAGGGAGCAAGGAGGCGGCTGAGTCAGGCTCCAAGAGGCTGTGCAGTCAATGGGAGTGAAGAAGAAAAGGGAGTGAGACGGGAGAGGCCAGGCCCCAGGTCCCTGGGAAGGCAAGTAGAGAGGGCACGCAGGGAGGGGCCCCCAGCCCTGGCTCTTCTGCAGGGCCCAGCCTGCACGTGCCCCACCACACACACACACACAACCCTGTCACTTGGCCACTGACCTCCCCCAGCAGAGGAGGCCGGGAGGGGGCCAAATGGATCTTCTCTGGTGCCCCTCAAATGACCCCATCCCTGGACTGTGAGGGCTGTGGGGCCTGGCCCTTCCAAGGTCAGGTGACAGGGGAACCAGGAGTCAGCCCCACATTGATAGAGAGGAGAAGACCACAGGCCAGAGGTGAGTCAGGAAGGAGGGACTCCGGCCACCAGGGATGGGGAAGAGCCATGAGGGTGCTCCGGAGCTGGAAGCCCCCCAAGAGGCCAGGAGCCAGGAGCAGGGTGGGGATGGGGCGTGTGCAATTCCAGCAATTCTGTGCTGAGCACAAACTCTGAGATCAGACTGGTGACCAAGCTGTGGGAGCCAGGAAGGGCAGAGGGATGTGGCCCAGCCCCAAGGGGGGAAGCAGTGGTGGGACAGGCGAGGGGGCAATCTGGGACCTCAGACTTACCTCCTCTTGGCCTCCTCCTCCTTGTGCTGCCTCCACTCCAGCTTGGTTTTTCGGTAGAGGAGGTTCATGTCGTGGGGCAGGAGGTGGGGGCTGGGGGGCCCTGCTCAGCGCCACCAGGCCCGGGGGGCGGCCCTCCCTGGGTCCCGGATCCACTTGGTGGGGGGGATGGGAAGGAAAAAGAGAAGGACGTGGGGTGGGTGGGGGCCAGGAATGAATGAGAGAGAGAGAAAGAGGAGCAGAGACGTGACTGGGGTTCTCAGAGAGAGGAAAACAGATGGAGGCACAGAAAACCCAACACCACCTTTAGGACCCACAGACAGACAGACAGACATAGCCGGACATGTGTACACAGAGTCACACACCCTGACAAAGATGTTCAGAGCCACAAATACACACTCTGGAGAGATCAGATCGACACAGATTCCCATCTGTAAATACATCCTGGGCCACCAGAGAGACGGGTCCCACTAATGTCCAGCAACCCCGCAGCCACACAAACACACATTCAGACACACAAACCACCGGGACACAGACCCGTATCTACAAACAGAAGAGCAGACACATAGATCGGCATAGGTAAACACAACCTAGGAAGAGGCAGACAGACACAGACATAAACACCCCCGACACACCCACAGCACACAGAGACCTCCAGACACACACAAATCGGCTACTGGAAATGGACATACCTACAGACAAGGAGTTATGCCGGGCCTACTTGCGTACATGGCACCCCACTGGGGAAGGGGGAGAAGGCTCCCCACCCCCTCTTGGGCCCTGAGGCTGGGGGTGTCATGAGGGCAGGGCGTGGATGCTGGAGAAAGGGTGGGGGCACTCTGAACCGGGCATCTACACCACCACCCGTCCATCCATCTCCATCCCCTGCCGTCCCCTCTTCTAGCCCTTCGCCTGGGTCCGGGCCTCGGTCCACCGTTATTCCTGTGCCCTGGCCCTCGGCGACGGTCTCCTCCGCCTCCCTCGCTGATGGCCCAAATCACCTTCTTCCTCTTCCAGGATCTGGGAGGCTCCCGGCCTCCCTCTTTTAGTCCCCGCCCCTCAATCCCACCCGGGGGTCTCCAGTCTGGCCTCAGAGCTACCTTCTGAGCAGCGGCCTCCATACCTGCTCTGTTTTCCCTTCCCCCCAGCACACTCCTTTGCGCCTTCAGCCTCACCTCTCCTCCTAGGCGCCCCTCCTCACTGCCGTCCTCTCCCTTCCCTGTGTGTTCCAAACCTGGCCGGCTTCATCCCCCTCTCCATCCAAGGACCCCAGGTTCCCGGGCACCCCTCCCCTTCCCCTTGTCCTGCTACCCTGGGTTTCTCCGTCTCGCGCCCCGCCAATCCTCCCTACCCCGTGTCCCCCCATCCCACCTCCCCGCACCAAGCCTCCCCAATTTCTACATCACCGTACCTGGCCTGCCGGGCGCCGGCCCCCCCATGCCGGGCTCCGCCCGGAGCAGGAGGAGGGAGGAGGAGAGACAGAGAGAGACGGGGGGGAGCCGAGCTGGGCCCTGCCGCAGAGACAGCCCCGCCTCCGGGTCCGCCCCCAGACCCGCCCCCGGCCCCAAACCCACCCTTCCACACCCTCCAAGGACGGAGCGGGAGCGGCCGAGCTGCGCTGCGCCGCCAGGCTGGGGTGGGGGACCCGGGGGCCGCGGAGCCCGCGGGGGGACTCGGAGAAAGGTCGTGGGGCGCCGGGGACCCGGCGCCAGCCAGCCCCCGCTTTGGGGCGTCCGCTCCTCGCCTCCCCTCGCCCCCTGCCCGGCCGGGCCGTGCTCCGATCGGTGTCCAAGGGCCCGGCGGAGCGAAGCGGGCGCAGCGCGCAGCGGCGACCCCCAGCGGCGGCCGAGGGCCCGCACCCACGCGCGCACCCCGTGCGCCCGGCGCTCCCGGGTGCGCACCCCGCGGCGGGCCAGGGCGAGGCTGCGGCTGCGGGGCCCCGAGTGCAGTGAGGCGGCAGGCCGACAGGGGGGGCCACTTTCCAGGCCGAGGGGCTCGGAGCGGGAAGCCGGACCAGCCGTGTCTCTGCCCAGCAGGGGGCGTGCTCCCTTGGCCGCACCCCATCTTCCCGCCGCCCCCCAAGTGCGGGGAGGGCACGGGAGCTGGCTCGCTCGCGGCTCGTCGCCGATCGCTGCAGCCTCGCGGGCGCCGGGACCTTGTTTCACCGCCTGGGCTCAAAGTCTTCCGCCCGTCCGCCCCCGCCGCCCAAGTCACCCTCCCCGTAACCTTTGAGTCCGCCGGCGGCGCCTGCCCGGACCCGGGCGCCCCGGGGTCGGCCACTGACCGGGACCACCGCGGCCAGGGCCCTGGTGCGGCCGCGGCAGCCGCTGAGGGTCGCGACCTCGCCCTCCCTCACATCACCTTTCTTATCAGCTCCTTGAGAAATCCTCGGAAATCCCTTTGCCGCACATTAGCTACAAGGGGACCTCGGTTCTACCCTTAACTGGCTGAAAAATGGCCCCCCATAAGATATCCACGCCCTAATCCCTGGAACCTGTGAATGTTACTTTATATGGCAAAGTCTTTGCAGAGGTGCTGCGTGGCTTTGGGCAAATCACACAACCTCTCTGAGAGACGCCTCATCTCCATACCTACCTCAATAAAGTTGTGGGGAGGGGCAACAAAATAATGAATACAAAGAGCTTTGTAAGTCGTAAAGGGCCCCATACATTAAAGGGCTGTTATAAATGCCCCCAGGAGAGGTAACAATAAAATACATACCAGTCCTTTCACATTTACACCTTAAGGTGAGTGAATTTTTATGTATTCATTCAACAAACATGTCCACAGAGACCAAAAATGTCCTAGGCACTGTAGACACGGAGGAGTCCAAGTAGATGCTGAGTGTCTGAGTTGGTGGGAAGGGGAGGGTCCAAAGATAAGCTTTGAATAGTTTATAGTGAGCCTGCGGTGAAGGAAGGAGGATGGGGGCGGGGCGGTGCACAGGGATGTGTTTTGAATATCGCCAGAGGGGAGAGCGGTGGGGGGTGGGGGTGGGTTGTGTGGGAGGCTACTTCGCGGCTTCCTGGCCCTTACGACTTGGGAGGCCTCAGGACTTGGCTACGGTAGCACTGTTTCCATGAAGGGAGGGAGGCAGGAGTGCAGACGCATTTTAACAAAGAGCTAAAGAATAAATATATAAACGCGGGGCAAGGAGTTCTGCATCATTTTGTTTTTGCCTAACCCTAAAGAGTGATTAAAAATTTCCATGAGCTCAAGCTCAGGAAGGAGGGAAGTGTCAGACAGCCCCGAGCTGGTCCCAGTGCCATCTAACACCAGCTCTGAGGCCTTGGGCAGCCTCGGTTTCCTTAGCAGAAACACTAGCTCGAAACCCACCGCATCTCTGCCGGGGGCTGTTTTGAGAATCCAGGAGATAACTACGTGAAGTGGACAAACCTGAGGAATTTTTAACAGGCTCTAGAATAGCGCCATTCGACCAAAATTAATTAGACTCCATTTGCTTCCGAACCTGGGAGGGAGGGCAGACGGGCCGTTCCACACTGCTTTTGCTAAAATAATTCCTCTTAGAATGTTGGTTGGGGGCGCCACAAGAGAAAATGGTGGTAGGAGGTTTATTCTTCCACGCCAAGCACATAGTAGGCCCTTTATGAGTGTGCGTGACTTCACCAAAGTGAGGGACGGAAGGGGAGGGAGCGGTGGGAAGGGTGAGAGGTAGCGAGGGGTCAGTCCTGGTGGCCCGCTGGGTTCGGCGTCCTCTGCCACATCTGTGTGGGCGACTGTATGCACATACGTGTGTTTGGATTCCAATACACCGCCCAATACAACAAAAGCTATTGGGAGGCAGATGAAACAAGATTGCCCGGGAGTTGACAATTGTTGAAACTGCACGGTGAGTTCGTGGGAGCTCATTACACTACTCTGTCTACTTGGGGCATATGAAAATTCCTAAGAATCCACTTTTTAAAATAAGGACAGGGGAGAATAGCAGTCCCTTCCTCATCCAGTGACTGTGAAAACCAGCCAAGATATGACAGTAACAGCTGTGGCTGCACTGTAACACGGACCGGGCGCTCCTGGGGCGCCCGCGCCCAGCCGAGCGCCTGGCAAGCTCCTTCCTACTCCCGTGCGTCTGTAGGCCAATGGCAGCGAGCGCCTACAAGTATGGGAATCCCGGGCCTCGCCGCAAACTCCTCCCCTTTCTCCCCGCCCTCCGCGGAAGAGCTGGGCTGCGGCCCAGCAGGTGTGGGGTTAAGGGAGCCCGATCCGGGCCCCAGGAGCTGCAGCGGCGGCATCGGCAGCAACTGCACCAGCAGCGGTGGTGGCAGGCCTGGCCCCGGGCCAGCTGGCCGGGAGCCCCAGGAGGAGAGGGGGCGGAGGAAGGGGAGGAAGAGGGTAAGGAGGAGGAGGAGGAGGAGAGGAGCAGTCAGCAGGCCCGAGGAGGCAGGACTTCCTGGTGTGGGGGTTGTCAACAGCCCAGAGAGAGAAAGACAGACAGAACCGAGAGGAGCTGAGGAGCGGAGAGGGACCCAGCGGGGCCACCACGCGGGAGGAGACTTGGGAGACCCGCTCGGCCCGACCACCGAGGCGGCTCCACCTGGAGGAGCGGGGGGCTGAGCCGCCCCCTCTCGCATCGCTCCGGAGACCCTTGGGGCTTCAGAGGCCGCGCCTGGGCTCCACCAAGGAGGCGGGGGTTCCTTCTTCTCCGGAGGGCAAACTTTCCACGGAGATGCCTTGCGGGGCGAGGTGCGGCCCCCGACGAGGACCAGCCAACCTCTGATCGCCACCTGCGCCTCCCGCGCTGCCGGGGCCGGGAGGCCCCAGGGAAAGGACAGCCCGACATCTTAGGCAGCCGGGACCCCCGGCCCCGCTCGGTGGCCGAGGCCGAGAGGTAGGGCGCGGGGCGGGGCGGGGCGCTGGGCTGGAGGGGCAGGGCCTGCCCCAGGGATGGGGGAGCTGGGGTGCCGTGCCTCGAGGCCCAACAGAGGCCTCCTGGTGGCCGGGCCAGGCTGAGGAACAGCTTCACCCCTGTTCCCCCAGGCCCCGGAGCCCTTGCCCTTGGGACGACTCGGTCCGCGAGTTTGAATCCCAGGCGAGAAGTGCCCAACTTTGGGTCTGAGCTGCGTCTTCCTGCTCTGTGTGCGCGCTCCTCTCGGTCCCCTATGCTCCGGTCTCTGTCGTCTCTGCCTGTCTCTTTGTCTCTGGGTCTCTGGCGGTTTCCCCTTCCTCCCCCATTCTGCTCCCCAGAGAGGAAGCCCCGGAGGTGGCCTGCCCACTGCTTTCTCTCTCACACACTCTCTCTCTCTCTTTTTCCAGTTTGCAAACTCAGCTCTGGAGTTCGGCAGCGACAGCAGCAGGAAAAACCTGCCCCTGCCTCCCCCTCCCGCCGCCACCCCTCCCCTGTTCTCCCTTCACCAGCCAGGCACCCCCAGTTCCTGCAAGGCCCTCCCGCCATGTCGGACCCAGATGTCCCCAGGGGCCCTGATGTCCCCGCCATGTGGCCCCCCTGTTCCAGGGGCGCCTGAGCCCCTTCGAAGAGCCACCACCGCCCCCCCTGCCCACCTCGGCCCAGTCCTGAGCCCCAGGGACCATGAGTGGGGGCAAGAAGAAGAGTAGTTTCCAGATCACCAGCGTCACCACGGACTACGAGGGCCCTGGGAGCCCTGGGGATCCAGATTCCCCTGCCCCGCCGGCCCCCACTGGGCCCCCGCCCCGCGTGCCCAATGGGGAGCCCAACCCCGAGCCAGGGGGCAAGGGCACCCCCCGGAATGGCTCCCCGCCGCCTGGGGCCCCCGCCTCCCGTTTCCGGGTGGTGAAGCTGCCCCAGGGCCTGGGAGAGCCTTATCGCCGAGGCCGTTGGACGTGTGTGGATGTTTACGAGAGAGACCTGGAGCCCCCTAGTTTTGGCCGGCTCCTGGAGGGAATTCGAGGGGCCTCAGGGGGTGCTGGGGGCAGATCTTTGGATTCCAGGTTGGAGCTGGCCAGCTTGGGCCTGAGCGCCCCTACCCCACAGCCAAGCCTGTCTCAGGGCCTCGCCTCCTGGCTCCGGCCACCTCCCACCTCCCCTGGACCTCAGGCCCGGTCCTTCACTGGGGGGCTGGGCCAGCTGGCGGTGCCCGGCAAGGCCAAGGTGGAGACACCCCCCATGTCAGCCTCCCCACCCCAGCAGCGCCCCCCAGAGCCTGGGACCGGGGATAGCGCAGGCCCATCCCGGGCCGCCACGCCCCTGCCCTCCCTGAGGGTGGAAGTGGAGGCTGGGGGCTCAGCAGCGGTGACCCCTCCACTGTCCCGAACAAAGGATGGAGCCCTGCAGCTGAGGATGGAGTTGGTTGCTCCGGAGGAGATGGGGCAGGTAAGAGCTGGGTTCCAGAGTCGGGGAGACACCTGAGGGCTGGTGCTTGCCCATCTCAGCCTTGGCCTGATCTCCAGCCTGGGCCTCTCTGCCACCACCTCCATATGGCCTTCTCCTCACTTCGTTGGCATCTGTCTGTCAGATCAGGTAGCCTCTCATTTTTCTTCCTGCCACTCTTGGAAGTCCATTCCTCCTCCTCTCACGCCTTTGCTCTCGCAGGCTCCTTCTTCCCCATATTCTGCACCTTCTTTCTTTCTCTTTGGCCTGTCATTTGTTGCCTTTGGCCCAAGTCTCCATCTCCAGATAGCCTAGTCCCATCTCTCCATCACGGAGATGTGGCCTCCTCACTCTGGTCTTCACCTTCTGTCTTGGTCTCACCCCTTCTGGCTTCAGGCGTTGAGGGTGGAGGCCCTGGGCAGGGCTGGGTGGGTGGGCCTCTGGGAGAGGAGCTGCCAAGGTTGGCGGGGAGGGGTAAGAAGTAGGCATTCCACTCTAAGTCTCTCCTTTGCAGCCCCATTCCGAAGGTGGGGGTCTTCCTTTCCCCACTACTCACCCATCCCAGCCCCGTCTCCAGCTTCGTCTGAAGCCAAATTTTCCCGAGGACCTGAGGAATTGGGTGAGGGGCTCATTACAAGGCTGTGGGGCTTGCCGGTTTGTCCTTTCCGCCCCCTGTTGTCCGGCTCAGTTCCCTGAATCTGGGTCTCTCCAGGGTCACTAACTAGGGGTGGCCACCATGGAGTGGGAGAGAGGTGGGAAGCAGTCGAGAAAGAGTTAAATCCTTTGCTCACTCTGCTTCCTGTCTCCAAAAGAGGAACAAGTCTGGGCTGGGGGGCAGGATGCCTGGGTCCCTGGGGTGGGGGGTGGGCAGCCAGGAATGTGAGGGTTGGATATGATGTCTGGCCCAAAGGAGAAAGTAACACCTTGGACTGCGGGGAGGAACGTCAGGGAGTGTGAGGATGAGAGCTTTTCCCCTTCCTGGCCTTGGGCACAGACCACAGTATAAAAATAGCCTGAGGCTGGGTGTCTGGGCCCTGTCAGGACCGGTCAGGACCGGCTCCCCCCACCCCTTCTGGCCGCAAACTCGCGTCTCTCGTGCTCCCCCCATCCCTACTTTTCTTGAGTTTTTCTCGAGCTCTTTCATTCAGTTCCTACCCCAGGGGAGAAGACGCTGTTTCCTTTACTGGTCCCTGTCCCCACAGTCTTGCAAAGCAAGCCTCCTTTCCCCCAGCCTCCGTCTGTCCTTCAGCCCTGCCTGAGTTTCCCTGAGGCCCGCTGACCCTGCCCCTCTCCCCTCAGTGCCCCCAGCCCCTTTCCTTCCCCCATGTCCTGACCCCTTCCTGTGTGCCTGCATCTGTACTGCTGCTTTCCTGCCCAGAAGTCTGTCTCCCTTTTATGCTCCCCCTTGCCTCTTCTCCCTCCGGAGAGAGGCTGGGAGAGGGCCAGGAGCACCACCTGGGCCCCCTTCCTCTGCTCTGTCCCTCTGACCACCTTGGACTCTCAGTTCTTGGCTTTTCCAAGAAGCTCGGGCCTCCTGGGGCCTCACAGAGGCGTCTTGTTCCTGTGGCCCCCGCCCTTTGCATCCACCCCCAGCGCCTGTTGGACTGTGTGGGTCCACACCCAGGCTCCGCCTCCCCCCATCTCCACAACTGCTCCCCCCCACCCCACCAAGGACTGAGCAAGCGCAGGAGCAGAACTTTTCACCTGAGTCGGAGAAGTTTGAGATGAGAGGCTAGAATGAGGGGGGCGGGAGGGGTGGAGGACCAGTTTCTGAGGAGTCATTCATTCTACAAATAGCTATTGAACAAACTAAGCTCTGCCCTCTGGAGCTTGCCTTCTAGCAGCGAAGAGGCAAAAATACTTTAATTTCAGATAATATTAGGTGTTATAAAAAATAGAACAGTTCAGTGGAATCCACAAGTTGAATGATGGGGAAATGCCTCTCTGAGGAAGTGACATTTGAGTTGCTTTAAGAAATCAAGTGACAGAAGGCAGACACTCTCTGACTAGCGGTCCTGGTTCAGCTGGTGGAAGGTGCTGGAGTGCAGACCAGAGCCCCTCTCTGATACCCCATGAGCCACTGTTTTCCGTGCTTCTAGTACCTGCCCAGTGCCTTCCCCAGAGCTGGAGGAGAAAGGGGCTGCAGGGGCGGGACTCCTGGGTCCTCGAAAGTGAGAGGGTGCGTGGGGAGAGGTGGGGAGGGAGGAAGACTGCTGGGCAAGTTGTAAGGTTCCTTTCTCTCGCTCGACGCTCTGCCTTCAGGTGCCCCCACTTGACTCTCGCCCCGGCTCCCCGGCCCTCTACTTCTTCCCCGATGCCAGTCTGGTACACAAGTCTCCAGACCCCTTTGGAGCAGCGGCAGCCCAGAGCCTCAGCCTGGCCCGTTCCATGTTGGCCATCAGTGGCCACCTGGACAGCGATGACGACAGGTAGGTGGGCTCCGGCTCCCCTCTGCCCCCAGCATCTGGGATAGCCACATGAAACTGCCTGATGTCCTTCCCCCAAGTTGAACTTGAAGGGGACCTCTTAAACAGAGAAACTTGGCCTGGGCATAACCACCGGGCATAGTTGATTTGGGACCCATTCCCTCTCTGTGGAGAGAGCTGGGTGGGACTCCCTGGCTTAGGATTGTCAAATCATAGACTTTTTTTAGGGTTTGAAGGGAGTCATTGTTGTCAAATTCCAGAGCTCTTGCAGATTTAGCGATCATCTGGCCAACTCTAAGAACTTACTGGCAAATGTGCTGGAGACGAGAATAGGGAGTCAGTCTCCTCCCAGTTCCCATCTCCCTCTCCCTACCGAGGGAAATGGGACCCCTGCCTTCAGCAGTAACATCCTTACGGTCTCTGCTGACTACTTGAGGATGGTAGGACCGCTAGTAACAAGAAAGCGTATGCCTGGGGCTCTGTTCTCTGCACCAGATCCACTACCGGGGCTAAGCGCCCCCTCCAACCCCCGCCAGGCCAGAGCCGGGGAGAGGATGGCTGTGGGGCACAGCAGCTGCTCGGCTGGGCTGGGCCCTTCTGGGGAGAATGTCCCGTTGACTTTGGGGCACGGTGGGCAGAACTTCCTGTTTCGAGGGCCAGGTCTCAACAAAGGAATGTCAGCACGCTGAAAAGGGAGGAACGAAATCTTGAGTCAAACAGCCAGGCTGCTGCCTTCTGGCAGCACACTGATAGGAACCCAGAAAGGCTGGGGAACCGCCACTTTTATTTTGGAGGGAGGAGTGGGACTTCCTGTTTGAGGCCCTGGGGGAGGGACTTCCTGTTTGGAAGGAACTAAGGGGCGGGGCTTAGCCTTGAGTGAGTGGGTGTTGGGGGACCTGTTCCAGAGGGGAGTCCTGCCTCTCCTCACATGCCCCCCCGCCCGACCCCGCGCCCCGAATCGAGGACCGAGTCCCACCAAAGAAAAGGGCCTGAGGCCTTGGGGAGGGCGGAAGCCGGAGAGGAAAGAGAAGGGGTGGCCGGGAGCCATGGGATGGAAGGTGAGGGGTGTGGTGGGGGCGCGTGGAGAATGAGGGGCACAGCTGGGCTAGGCAGGGCCCCCAGCCCTCAGCAATGTGTGAAGTGTGAGGTTGGCCCGGGCCAGGAGAGTCACCTGCCCCCATTGCTGCTATTCTGCTTCCTACCCTCTACCCCTCCCACTTGGGAGGTTGCCTGGCACCAGGGCTCCCTGTCCCTCCCCCACCCCTGTTGATTTCGGAGTCCAGCCTCCTGCTTTCTCTGTTTTAGAGAGTTTTGCCTCCAGAAGCCTCCTCAGCTCTATTCTTTTGGCATGTCCCCTCCCTCCCTCCCTCTGTCCCACCCCCTCACACTCCCCAGTCTGACCGGTCCAGCTCCCAGGCTCCACTTTACCCTGTTCCACGCCAAGCCTCTGGGGCTCAGGCCCAGCCCAGCCCCTTGTGCCCCACCCTGCTGGGCCAGCGAGTTTGGGTTGGTCACCCCCTTGGCCCCCTGGAATGGGGTGTGTAGCCCCCACCTCACCTCTCTGGTGTGCCTGGAGCTTAGAGGAGTTCAGGGTCCTGGTGGCATAGGACCTCCTCCTTGAGAGTGAAAGTGGGCTGGGGTTTTAAGTACCTGGATCCCAGATGGGGAGTTGAGGATGGCCAACCAATCTTAGAATCTGAGGTGGGGGAACAGAAGGTGCCTGGTGAATTCAGACTGTTTGTGTGCTCCTAGGTTGCAAGAACCTTCGTGCCCCCAATGGGGCCTTGCATTTGGGAGATACTTAAATAAGTGGATTGATGGATGGATAGATGAGTGGAGGGATGGAGAGGTGAGTGGATAGGTGGATGGTGGGTGGATAGATAGATGAGTGGATGGATGGAGAGATGAGTGGATACGTGGGTAGTGGGTGGATGGCTGGCATTGGGGATTCAGGCATTATACAGAATGAATTCCAGAAACTCGGGAAAGAAAAAGTACCTTTATCCAATGCCTGCTTTGGGTCAGATGCTGCCTCTTATGTCACATAATCCTAAAAGCAGCCCTGTGCTCCTCTCAGATGAAGAAACTGAGGTTCAGAGGAGGAAGGTTTTAGAAACTGCATAAGATCGTTAGAAACTGCGTAAGATCATCCAGCCAGTAAGTGGCAGGACCGCAGTCGGAGTCTGGGTCTGACTCCAGAGCCACACTCTCTCCACTCTCCTACTGGGATGCCTGTATCCCAAGAGAAGAGGAGGAGGCAACCATCTCTAGGATGCCCTTTCTCTGTAGGACAGACAGAGGCAGGGACAGCTCTCCCAATCTGGGCAAGGAGCCATCCTCCCCGCTCCCTGGCCCAGCCCCGCCCCAAATGCCCCACAGATCCGGGAGGGAGTGTAGACAGGGCAGCCGGATGCCATTTGGTTGGCTTCAGGCCCAGCCCCTGGGAGCTTCTCAAAACACCGTAAGGGAGCAGGGCTGGCCCTTGTCCCCGGGATCAGAACCTCCCCACCTCTCCCAGATGTCCTGCTTCTTCATCTGATCTTCGTTTTGAGGCTGTTGCATTTGACTTTCAAAAAGGAGGACCAGCCTGTACAGCTGGACTGGCGCTGCAGGACTCTTGGGTCAGTTGTGCATATTGTGCACTGCACGACTCCAGGGGGTGCCACTCACATTTGAAGTCACTGTCGACCCATGAGGTCATGACAGTTTTCCAGAAGATGGCAATAAGTGCCTTGAAGAAGGGAGCGTTTTATTCTGATTCACACCAAGTGGCCTTTGGGGCTGGTGGTGAGGGCTGATCTCTTGCAGCCAACCCAAATCTTCCTGCCCTTGACCCAGGAATTCCAGCCCAGCTCCCGCCCACCACCCCTCACTCAGGGATTCTCAAAGGGAGTGCTCGGGCTGCCAGAGTCCTGGTCCCTTGAAGTGTTAATGTTAGAATGTGACCATGTGACCGTGGAAAGTGCTGTCAAAAACTCCCCAGCACTAAACAAACAGGAGATAATCATCTGTCAGCCAACAAATGTTTATTGTTGTATTATTCCTTTATTTCTGGCAAGAATGAACAACTTCCTTGGCATCTTTACCATCTTTACTTGGAGTGTCTGCCAAGCCAGGCCAGTGTTCCTATTCCTGTGACTCTGCCCCTCTCTGGTCTCTGTGTGTCTGTGTGTACTGGGCTGGGGGTGGGGGGCAGTTCAGTGGTGGCCCAGTTTCCGCCTAGGTGTCTCGGATTGAAATAGCTTGAAAACTGCTTTGACTCTCCAGCTGGCTGGCCCACCCTCCAAGGGCTCTTAAACCTGTCCTCTTCCTCCCAACCCCATGAGTCCCACGTGTTCTTCCCCTACCCCACCCTGTCCTGCTGTCTCAGGCCCGGTCACCCCTTTGGTTACTCCACCTGTTGGCGCCTTCTGCACCCAGAGCTTGGACGGGAAATGGAAAATTCCCAACTCCCTTGTGCTCCCTTCCTGGCTGCAGGGCCTCATCCAAGGGTCACCTTGAATTGAGTGCTAATTCCCCCCACAGGGAAGCCAGTTGGAACTGACAAGCAGGAGAGAGGGCCTGACAAGGGAGCACAAGGGCGCGGGATGCAGCTTGTTGGGGCCAGCTACTCTTAGAGGGGTGGAGGGGGGACTGGAGGTTAGGATTGGTGATCCTGCAGCACAGCGGGGCATGGGTGGAGGGCTGGCCCTGGGCTGAGGCGGCCGAGGCAGAAGCTGGACAGGGCTGGGTCGTGAGCCATGGGGTGAGGCAGGATCCTGGGGCCTGAGTGGTGGGGAGACAGAACCTTGGTGGACAGGGCAGGGTGCAAAGGCCTGTGCAGGCCCTGGGCCACGGAGAGACATGCTTGGAGAGCTAGGATCTGGGACCCAGAGCCTGTCCCTGGGGACTGTGAGCCAGGCCTGAGTCGACCTCTGGTGGCCACTTAACAAACTGCACCCAGACCTGCTCTTCCCTCCCTGTCATCTGCAGCCCAGATGGAAGACCCTGCTCCTATTCCCACTGTCCCACCTCCAGCCTCACCTTCCCTCTTGTCCTCAAGCCCTCACTCCCTCCAAGACCCCAGACCCAGGTCCCAGGGTCATAGGCTGTACTTATCTTTCAGGGCTCTGGGCTCTGTTCCCGTTGCCATGGTAACCTTTCCCATTCCTCCTCACCTCACTGTGGGAGGTGGGGGACCCTCTGGGCAGGCCCCAAGGGTCACCCATGATGTGGGCTTTGTGTTTCGGGGGTGCTGACAGTCCAAGGAAGACCACCAGCACATCAGAAATACCCCTTACCCCATCACCACTGCTCCCTCTCTTATCTCCCAGCTGAGAGGAGCTGAGGCCTGGAGGGAGGCCTGTGTGAGTCCAGAGGGGGCAGGATGGGGTCAGAGGTGGGGAGAGGCCCCCCAGGGCCAGGTTCTCCCTTACCCTTCACCCCTCCCCACCCAGGTCTCCGGCCCCACAGCCCCTCCCCCGACCCAGCCCACCAGCTGACTTCCCTCAGCCGGCCCCCTCCCCTCCACTCTGGGATTGGTGCCAGGGTGAGAAGGGGACACTGGCACTGACCGTGTCTGGGAATTCCCGCCCACCATGCAGCCATTGGGAGGGGGTCCCCGTGTCCCTGAGGAACCAATAGCAGCCAAGCTTTGCCCTGGGGGGCGGTGTATATCTTTCAGGCCAGCACCCCCTAGGCACTGTCTCCTCTCTGCCTGCCTGGCACCCGACAGACTCCGCTCTGCCCGGGGGGCTCTGAGCCCCCCAGGCAGTCCTTCTGATACAGCCCTCTCCCTTTGAGGGGGCCTGAAGACCCTTTCCCCTTGGGATGGCCCAGCCGGGGGTCTCTGTCAAGTCCCTGGTGTCATCATATGAGACCCGAGTGGTAGGGATGGCTCCAGGGCCTCCCCGGAAAAGAGGCTGTGTCTCCTCTCCGTGCTCCCCTAGGGGAGCATCCCCCATCCGAGGGGCATCTGGACCCCCACCTCACCGGGGTCTGGGGGGGCCTGGACAGCGGCCCTCACCCCGCCGGGGGATGGACAAAACCCTCCTCTCCTTGATTCTCTACTGCCACAGGTACAGGCAGGGTGTGGGCGGGAGGCTGCAGCGAGTGGGGCTTGTGGAGGAGGCCGGAGCCTGCTCTGAGGAGGACCTGGAAGGCAGCCGGCCGGGGTGTCCAGACACTGGCTTGGCACCTGCTCCTCCTCCTCACCTCTCATCTCCCTGTGTCTCTCCAGTGGCTCCGGAAGCCTGGGTGGCATTGACAACAAGATCGAACAAGCCATGGTAAGAGAAGCCATCTTGATCCCAAGAGGTCCTGGCTCCGGTGCTGGTGCCCAGTCCCTTGCCTCCCACAGCCACCCACTGCTCCACTCCTGCTGTCCTTGTTACTAGTCCCGGCTCCTCAAGCCCGCTCCCAGCTGGGTTCCCTTGCTTCCTCCGCCCCCTCCTGTCTCCACCTGAACCCTTCCCTTGGTCCCTGGCCTGGCTTCTGGCCCCCATATCTGTCTTCAAGCCCTGACCTTGCCTCTGTCCGGTGTCCTTGCCCCCACCCTCACCCCTCCCCTGCTTTGCTTCTTCCCCAGTCATCCGTCATCATCTGGGAGCAGGGGGCTCTCTCACACCCAGCCCCTCAAGGCACTGGGCAGGGGATGCGGTTGGGGTGGCCTGGGACCCCTGACGCTTTGCCTGTCCCTGGGCCCCCAGGACTTGGTGAAGTCCCACCTCATGTTTGCGGTCCGAGAGGAGGTGGAGGTGCTGAAGGAGCAGATCCGGGACCTGGCCGAGCGGAATGCCGCACTGGAGCAGGAGAATGGACTGCTGCGTGCCCTGGCCAGCCCCGAGCAGCTGGCGCAGCTGCCCTCCTCGGGGGTCCCGCGGCTTGGGCCCCCGGCGCCTAATGGGCCCTCCGTCTGAGCCTCCCTTCCCTCACAATGTGCCTTTGGGGGCTGCCACAGCTGCCAGGCCTTGTGCCAGCCGCTGCCCCCTTCCTATGCAGCTTTAATGCCCCCTGATTCCGGGATGGGAGTTGAAGGCTCAGAATTGGCCTGTCCCCCACCCTTCCTCCGTCTCCCCATAGTGCCAGGGACTGGGCTCGGGCATCCCCTGGCCATGAGGAGGAGGGAGGGCTTCAGGATGGGGTGTCGGATGGAGCCCCCTCCTTCCTCCCTGGGTGTCAGTGGTCTGGGACCCCCAGCAGCACATGGCTTGGGGGAGTTGGAGGCTCCTGGCAGACACCCCATCCCCATTTGTTCCCTCGAAGTGCTCCTTCTCCTAGTCCAGGCAAGGGAGTATGGACAGTATCTGGAAGTTCTGGGATTCAGGTTGTTATTAAAATAATAATTATAATTAAAAAATCCGAAGAAACTTGAATTTGGAGGTTGGCATCTCATTGCTTGTGTCTAGACGGGGGTGGGCCTGCACCGGCCATTTCCACTTGTAGGAGAAAGACCCAGGCTATGGGCTTCCCGGGAGATCTTGTTCAGACTGGGGAGATCTAATGTGGCCCAGATGGAGTGGTTCAAAGAGATGCGGGAGAAGAGAGCCAGCGGCCTGGGTCCTGGGAAGGGGCAGGCGAGGCAAGGCAGAGGGAGTGGAGGGAGGGGGGCGTCGGCCCACGTGCTGGCTGGGGGACAGGGAAACAATGAGGCCTTTGGTGATTGTGCAGGATCCACCCCCAGCTTCCCAGCGTGTCCCCTCTGCGGGCTGGATCCGGGTGGCTGCTTGGGGGCGGGGCAGGGGGCCCTGAATGGGCCCCTTGTCTCTGTGCTGGGTGTGGGCCAGGCTCCCCAGGCACACAGTGCCCTCGCCAGGCCTGGCCGGCCTCCGTGGCTTCCACCCACAGCTGGCTGAAGACAGGGCCCTGTGGGTGAGCAGGCCCCTCCCTAACAGCCTTGGCTGGGCTCCTGGCCCAGGCGGAAGAGGCAGGTAAGGAGAAGGACCCCATCTAGTGGGAAAGGGGAGAGCAGCAGCCTCTGCCTCAGGAAGACCCTGGCCCCGGACTAAGGGGGACCTGTGGAGAGCTGGACCCTGGGGGCCAACCTGGATTGGACTCCCCGCCCTATAGCTCCCTAGATTTATGACCTTGGGCAGGTGCTTTGGTTTTTCTGAATCTCAGTTTCCTCGTGGGTAAAATGGCACAGCAGTAATACCTACCCAAAGGGCTGCTGTGAGGATTGCATGACGTCATACATGGGAAATGTGCAGCAAGTCCCAGGCGGTCCATAAATGTTAGTTTCCCTTCCCTGCATCTGGGGGAAGGACACCAGAGGGCACAGGCATTGGCTCTGGGGGTCCTGCAAGGGCCTCGGGGGTTGGGGTCGGGGCCAGGAAGACTCACAATGGGCTAGAACTCTCCCTCCCTCTGGGTTCTCATCCACTTTGACTCCTCTCCCTGTCCCAGGGAGGGGAGGAAAGGCCTAGGATGAGTCGCCGGGGCAGGCCTTTCCCCTGGATCCCCTATTTCTTTCTTCACTGCTGCACTTGAAACTCTGGAGAGACCCTTTAGGTGGTGGCCACTGGCCTGCAGCCTGTCCCCCCCGCTCCACCCATTACTGTACCAAATACGGGTTCTGCCCCATACTTTGGGGCTTGAGTATCAGGACAAATGACTGTGGTCAAGAGGTTCTTGCGATGGATTTGGCGAAAGATTACTTGCTGGGTAAGCGTCAGAGACTGCCCTTTCCTCACGAGACACTGGGTGGGAGGTGCTGGTCAATGACCTCCAGGTCATAGAAACCCCCCTCACCTGGTCTTCCCCCCCTCCTGGCCTCCTGTGGCCAAACAGGACAGGGAGGGAGGAGGCCGGGAGACTCACTGTCCCGTCCCCTCTGTGCCTTCCCTTCTACTGACTTGTCTCTGCTCCACCGCTCTCATCTGTCTCTCCTTTCCCTGTGTTGGTTCTTAGGTTTTCTTCTGGAAATACAAAGCTAAGACAGCCATCTTGGCACATCCTGACTGCAAGAAAAGTACGCTGAAGGTGGAGAAGACTTCCAAGGTGGTTGAGACTTTCAAGTTGGTTGAGCCCTGCAAAGAGGCGGGCGTCTTCAAGACACATGAGTGCCCCATGGTGGCCGATCCCTGCGTGTTGCCTAAGACAACAGAAGGGGCTGAGGTGAAGGTGGGCCGCAGCCGCCGATCCCTACTGCAGCTTCCCCAGACGGCCGTCAAGTCTGTCTCCACGCTCATGGTCTCGGCCCTGCAGTCCGGCTGGCAAATGTGCAGCTGGAAGGTCAGCACCATGTCCCCCTTGTCCCCAACTGCCTCCCACCCTCCCCAATCCCACAGGACCCATTCCTCCCTCCACTCAGTTGTTCACCATTTATTTCCTGTGCCTCTTCCAAGGGCCAGGCCCTGAGGCAGGCACCGATCTACCCCGACTAAGGGGGCTACAGACAAGATAGTGATTGTCGGTTCAGTATCATAGGGCTGTGACACGGGAGGTACAGGGGTCTGTGGGAGCCCGGGGGAGAGGCACCTCATCCAGACCTGGGGAGTCAAGGAAGGACTTCCTAACAGAAGAGAGGGTGGAGCTGAGACCTGAAGGGTTTAGCCTGACTTGGGTAGCCGGGATGTAGGGGGAGGTGGAGGGAGTGGGAAGAGCGTGCCAGGAAGCCAGAACAGGTGTGTGGAGGGCTGGCCCAAGGTGTAGGCGTCGGAGTAGAGTGGTCCTGGAGCCGAGAGCCAGCTCGTATGAGGCAGGGTGGGTAGCCAATTGTGGAGGTTGGATTTGATGTTAAGAGCAATGGGAGCCCTCGCAGACGTTAGAGCGGAGGAGTGACACCATCAGATTTGGATTTAGAAAGCTCCCTTGCACTTAGATGATGCTGCGGGAATGTGAGATGGTGCAGCCACTCTGGAAAACAGTTTGCTAGTTTCTTGTAAAACGAACTGTGCAATTACTGCACGACCCAGGAATCGTACTCTTGGGCATTTATCTCGGATAAGTGAAATTTTATGTTTATACAAAAATCTTTTATGTGAATGTTTGTAGCAGCTTTATTCACACTAACTGAAACCACCCCAAATGTCTTTTGATGGGTGATTGGTTAAACTGTGGTATATCCACACCATGGAATACTTCTTAGCCATAAAAAGGAACAAACTATTGATACAGGCAGCAACTTGGATGGATCTCAAGGGAATTATGCTGAGTGAAGACAACCAATCCCAAAAGGTTATATTCTGTAGTATTCCATTTATATCACATTCCATTCTCGAAATAACACAATTATGGAAATGGACACCCGATTAATGGTTTAGTGGTTGCCAGGACCTGTGGGGGGAGGGGAGTTGGTTCTAAAAGGGCAACATGAAGAATCCCTCTGATGATGGAAATCTCCTGTATCTTGACCATGGTAGTTGGATACATGAACCTACATGTATGATACAAAATTGGGTAGAATTCAACCCCCACACACAAAGGATTGCAAGTAAAACTGGGCAGTACGACCAGCGGATTGTATCAATGTCAATATTCTGACTATGATATTTTACTAGAGTTTTGCAAGACTTTACTATTGGGGGAAACTGAGGAAAGAGTACATCAGGAACTCTATTATTTTTCACAACTGCATGTGAATCTACAATGATCTCAAAGTCGAAATTTTAATTGAAAAAAAGGGAAATGTCTAGATCACTATCAAATCAACTTATTTTGGCCTCGACCAAAGTATTACTGCATTAAAATAATTTTTACAAGTTCACCTGGCTGCCATGTGGACGGGGGCCAGAGGGGACAAGAGGAGAGGCAGGAAGATTCATTGGCAGGGTGACAGTCCAGGCTGAGAGAGAAGGATGTTCTGGACCGAGGGGGAGGCATCGGGTAGAAGAAGTTAACAGATTGGAGCACTATTTAAGAGGTAGAATTGTCATCCTAGATGGTTGATTGGCTGCTGATGAGGAGAGAGGAGAGACTGAAGTCAGAGCAGGCTGGAGCCATTCATTGAGAGGGGAATGAAGGAGCAAGAGCAGACTTAGGGGAGAAAGGGACAAGTTTAGGGCGTTGGGACAAGATGAGTTAAGATGTCAGCAGGAGGTAGTGGGATATACAGGCCTGGAGGTCAGGAGAGAGCCCTGGGCTGGAGACAGAGGTTGGAGTGTCATTCTGTCCTTTTTCATTTGAACACATTCTCCATGAAACCCTAGTGGGGACTCAGAGGTGGGTCAGACAGGGACCATCCCTGTCTTCCAGGAGCTTGCCTTCTAGCATTGAAAACAGACAAGTCCACAGAACAAATAGTGTGTGTGACAGGGCAAACACAGAGTGGAGACAGCCCGGGAAGGCTTCCTGGAGGAGGCAGTGCTTGAGCTGAGGCCTGTTGGAGGAGGTGGAATTAGACAAACCTTTGCTGTTTATCTGCAGGTGGCTATTTACATGTGTACACCTTCTGTCTCTTTCACAGTCATCTGTGAGTTCTACGTCAGTTACTTCCCAAATAAGAACCAAGTCCCCTTTGGAGTCACCGGAGGCTGAGATGCTGCGGGAAGTGTACCTGGTGCTGTGGGCCATTCGGAAAGAACTGCAGCAGCTGGCCAGCAGGCAGGAGAAGCGGAGAAGGCGGCGCTATGTCCAGGCCTTCTCTCACCTCCAACCTGACCCAGTTGTGGGTCTGAGACAGGATGCCCGGAGTCCCCTCTAGGGGGGAACCCCACATCCTCAGAACGCCCCCACCTCACTCTCAGGTAGAGGTGATAGGAGGGGTTAGGGCAGCAGGCTAGGAGTTGTGGGTGAGGAGAAGTTTTCATCCTGTCACCTCTTAACGGGAGCCCAAGACCAGGCCTGGGGTCCCACTTGCTCCCCTTCATTCCGTCTTCAATTTGTGAAAAATTATCAAAATGTTGAGAAACAAATATCAATATTTCTGAGTAGATGTGGAGTGTATTTGTGGATGGCCAGAGGCAATGAGGGGAACTTGGGTGGGACAGGGAGGGGC
Organism: Equus przewalskii; assembly: GCF_037783145.1. NCBI lineage: Eukaryota > Metazoa > Chordata > Mammalia > Perissodactyla > Equidae > Equus > Equus przewalskii. Next base: position 8,514,607 of record NC_091842.1, on the reverse strand, counting down.
ACCATGCTGCTGGCCCAAATATGAGAGGGAGTAACTTGTGGGCCTGATTGGGGGGCGGGGGGGCGTCCGCAGGTCCTGGCCCTGGGCCCGCACAAACTTCTAAGAGTGGAAATGCCTTTGGCAGCTCTGCCAGGCCAGTGGTATAGATAGCAACCGCCCCTCTTGATTGGAGCCGGGTCCTGAGCCGGCGCCCTCCCTCCCTCGCAATTCTACAAGGCTGTGGCAGAGATGACAGACTTGTCCAAGGCCCTGCAAGAAACCAGACGTCCCTGGAAACCACCGCCTCCAGCGGCCGGCCAGCTCTCCTGCTTCTCTTGCGCTCTTGGGCTCGGCCCTGGCGAGGGTCAGAGGGTCTGAAGACGCGCGTGGTGACAGTGGGACACGCATCTGTTGGGAAGGCACTCAGGCCCTGGTGGCCACGTTCCTGGGCCGAGAGAGGCGGAAAACTACACCTCCCAGCGTTCCCGGCGGCGACACGGGGACCGCGGGGAGGGGGCGGCGTGGGAGGGTGGGATAACGGGTCGGGGTGGGGGCACCGGGGGAGGCCGGGGGCGAGGCGGAGGCCACCGGGGCAGGTTGTCCGCCTGGCGCCGTGGGACAAAACGGCCCGGCGGGAGGCCGTGGCGATTTGGAGGGAGATTGGGGGGCGGGAGGCGACGAGGGGGGACACGGTGGAGCCACAAGTGCCCTCTCTGGCTTAGCCCACCCTCTTGCCAGGCCACGCGAAGGCGCAGAGGTGGCTCCGCAAGGAAAAGCAGAGAGATTTACAAGACAGCAAAATTCGGGGATTTCAGGGTTCACGGCTTAAGGGGTGTCGGCAGGGCCGGAGCCTAGGGGGCAGCAGAGGCCCCGGGGACGGGAGCGCGGCCGCTGTGCGGCTGGATCTTGCTCCAGAGAGGTTAGTTTCGAGTAGCAGGCGGTGGGCGGGAGCAAAGCTAGCGGATAGTGAGGAGCGGCAGGGAGGGTTTGCTGGAAGTCCAGATTCACTAGAAAAGTCAGCAACCCCCCTCCCCCAACCTCCTTGCAGCTTTGGGAGAGCTGGGCCCAATTGCTGGGAATTCGGGCGGCCCTTCCCAAAAGTCCGGAGCACCAGCCGGCCGCCCCGCCCTCCAGCTCTGCTACCCTGAGCGTATTAGCTGTCCACCAAGTCTCAACGTTTACAGAGACAGTAATATCACCCGCCGCTCAAAAAGCACCTACTTGTGACTATTTTTATGTCTCGTTCTAAGTAATTCTCACAATAGCTTTATGATGAAGTATTTTGCCTTCCATTTTTTAGAGGAGAAAATTGAGACAGAAAAGTCATGTTTAAGGTCGTGCAGCTTTTATTCAGCCAACGGATGGGTCTGGCTTGCACAAAACATGTTACACACATGTTACATGTATACACACATGTTACAGAGCACATGTTCAATGCATGAATGAAGCAGCTTTGCTGGGAATCAGTCCTGAGTCACAGCTGAAGCCTGTTTTGGGGCGGGGGGGGGGCGGCTTCGAAACAGACTGATACACAGTGGCTCATTTCTGGGGCTTTCAATCACCAACTATTCACCACTTCTCCATTATGTGCCAGGAAGTGTTCTGAGGCTGAACAGGCCTTGCAGGGTCTGTGTCCTAGGAAGCCTGGAGGTTTAATGGGTCCCAGGACTTTGGAGGAGTACCTCACTGCCTAAGATCAAGGATCAGCCCCTCCAAGTCCTTAAAGAGGGGCTCCTCATCCTACTGGGGACCTAAGGTTTCAGTGAGAGGAGGGTAGGGTTGGGTGAAGCCTGGGCGCCCCGAGGTCACTGGTAAATAGCCTTGCAAGTAGCTACAGGCCCGGGAGCCGATCTGGGCTTGAGGCTGTGGGCTTGTGGGAAGGAATACTGCTCTCATTTTTCTTTGGCTTCCTCAGCATCTCAGGAGTGGGAGTAGGGTAAGGAAGAAGGTGAGTTCAGCCAGCAGCCAAGGGAGCTGCTGGCACCTCCCCCTCCTCTCCCTCCCCAGACATGATGGAGTCCTGTCTGGGCTTGGCCTTGTGGGGATAGGGAGACGTGGGAGAGAAAGAGGTGGGGTGGAAGGGGAAGGGCCATAGAACTTGCTTTTCCTGGATGTCTCAGCGCACCCAGGCCGCCTCCTTCCCCCCCATCCTAAGTAACCTAGCCCAGAGCCCTGGAGGAGGCCTGTGGTGGGACCTGAGGAGGAACTTCCCAACTGGGAGGAAAGCATATGGGATCTCCCACGGTGGACATTTGGCAGGGGGCGAGGGGTGTGGATTCTTACCCACCCCAGCCCTCTCCTGGCAGAGAGCGGTGGGGGACAGAGTGAATTAGAGAGCAGGGCCCTGGGAGTGTGGGGAGCAAAACGAGAGCGCTGGGCCCAGATGCTCTTGCTCTCTGCCCAGTCCTGCCCCACCTCCCCGCCTCCCCCCCCCCATCGGATTTCCTGATAACGTCAAATCTTTTCTTCTGCTTTTTCCCTGGGATCCCCCTACTGTCTATTTATCACACAGCAAAACATGGCACTTCCCTGCTTAAGCCTTCTAATGGCTTTCCATCATCCTTGGAAAAAACCCAAACTATTCTCTTTGTCTAGAATGCGTTTCTCTCAGGTCTTGGCATGGTGGGCTCCTTGCCAGTCTGGATTCTGTACAAATGTTGCTACATCTTCATGGACTCTTTCCCTCACCACCCAACCTAGAGATCAAGAGAGACCCACTGTCACGGTGGTCTTCTGTCTCTCGCCATGCTTTATTTTTTCATAGTAGTTAGTATCTGAAATGATCACATTTATTTGTTTACCGGTAGGCTTGGGAGGCAGCAGTGAAACGCAGTAGTTAAGAGCAGGGGAAGTGGTTTACTCTAACACTTCCTGGATGTGTAAACTTGGGTAGGATGGCTAACTTGTCTGAGCCTCGGTTTCCTCATCTGTAAGATGGGGGCAGCGGTACTACCCTTATCAAGGGTTGTCACGAACAGGGAGGTGCTGCCCTCAATAAAGGTCCTTAAAAAGGACTCCATAAATGTTAGCTGCTGTTATTTTGATAATGGTTATGATTTACGTTTTCTGATTACTGTCCCCGTGGCCTAAAACGGTGCTGAAGGAACCAGAAAGTAAACCTTCACCTCGTGTGTAGGAAGCACACTCGGAATAGCTGTCTTGGGAAGGGAACGCCATTTTGAAAGTGACAAAGACTGCCACGTGCAGTGAGTAGCAGGAAGAGCACTTGACAGAGAGTCAAGAGACCTTGGTCTGGGTCTCAATATTGCCACCACTTTGCTGCAGGCCTTGGGTGAGTCATGTTCCTTTACTGGGCCTCAGGCTCTTCAGATAAAATGATGGCTTGAACCAACTCATTGCTCTGCCCTCTGCCAGCTTCCAGGGCTTCTGGTCGGATCCTGCGCTGCCTATATCCACTGCATCCTCTTCAGGGGCTGGGGACACACGGTGCCTCCAACCTCCCTCAGCTCTGCTTCCAAACAGTCCAAAGCTGCCACAGAAAGAGTTGACCCGGGGAAAACATTCTTGGTTTAAGCCTTCGAACCCAGAGACAAAGTCCCAGCCCTGGATCTTCTTTCTGCTCAGGTCCCTCCCTCCCCTACAGCCTCACCCACTTTAGTATTTGAGCCCTGGGGGAGGAGAGCCAGCCCTGGCTGAGCCCCACCGTGGGCTGGGCACAGGCATGAAGGCCTTGGCCTGAGAGTTCTTCTCAGACCTGCAGACAGGGCGTGCGTACAGCTGGATGTACACAGATGCACGTGCCTGTATGTCCTTGTGGATCTCTGTAGCTATATTTTAACTTGCTCCCGTTTGTCTCTCAGGAGTGGCAGGACTGAGATTAATTAGAGGAAAAGATGGCAGGATTTCAGGGCTGGCATTCTCTACCCTCTACCTGAGGGGAGAAGTCACCTGTCAAATGAGATGTTGCTGGGCTGGCTTCCTTTGTCTGCACTCCCCCTTTACCCCACCCCCAACCCGCCCAAGATATGTACATAGTACCTAGGACTTGGGGGCGCAGGGAGACTGGCGGGGAGCACCTGTGGGGCTCAGAGGGCTAGAGCTTTTCCAAAGGGCCAGAAGGATGGCAGGCCTGGGAGCAGGCATTTCTGGTGGTGGCCTCATGCTGAGTCCTTTGTGCCCTGGGTCATTACTGCCAGATTTGCCAGCACTGTCCGCCCTTTGCTGGAGCTGCCTGTCTCCTCCTTGGGTCAGTCTGGGAGACTGGGCAGACAGCAGGTAAGAGCTCCGAGGGGGAGACGGACTAAGGGAGGGGATCTCCTCTTCCCATCACAGTCTTCTTTGTTTCAAAAGCTGAGCCCACCTACCCCACACCTGTCTACCCAGCTCACCTGGGATGCTGCGTCTGTCTCCCCGCTAAAGCTGAGGCCTGGCCTTCTGCCTGTCTCCCTTTCCCTCAGTAGGGGCAGGTTTTGGAAGGCAGGGCTTGGTCTTTTGTGTTGAAGGAGGAGTCTATGCACTGTGCAGCAAGGTGTGGCATCGGATGGGCTTGCCTGAGCTGGGCAGAGGAGGCCATAAGAAGGCTGGTCCCTGGGGTACAGGGGGGTCTGTACCCCCTGTCTCTGGCTTTCTCTCTCCTCCTGTAAGTTTAAGGCCCAGTTTTTCCTTTCTGTTTTATATACTCTGACGATTTTTCTACTGGGTTGTGGGTTTTTTGTAGAGACCCACAGAGTTTAAGAGTTTAATATAGAGTTTAAGAGCTTGCACTCTGGAGCCAGACTGTTGGGTTTTGTGTCTCAGCTCTACCACTTCCTAGCTATGTGGCCTTGGGCAAGTTGCTTAACCTCTCTGTGCCTCAGTCGCCTCACCTATAAAATGGAGATGATGTAGGAATGTTGTGAGGATTTAATGAATTAATGCATGGAAAAAACTTAGAACTGTACTCGCCACATATTATGTGCTGTATACATGTTTGTTTTTGTTATTATTTCTTATTGATGTCTAGAAGCTCTTTATATATTAAGGACATTAGCCCTGTATCCTTGAAATGAGTTGCAAATATAACACAGTCCTCTGTTTTTTCTTTTTATGTTTTATTTTGACATAAGGTGGATTCACATCCAGTTGTCAGAAATAATACAGAGTTCCTGTATACCCTTTATCCAGTTTCCCCCAAGGGTAACATCTTGCATAACTGTAGTACAATATCACCACGAGGAAACTGATCTTAATGCAATCCATTGACCTTATTCAGATTTCACCTGTTTTACATGTATTTATTTGCGTGTGTGTATTAAGTTCCATGCAATTTTATGACATGTAGATTTGTTTGACCACCACCACAGTCAAGATACGGAACAGTCCCATCACAGGGCTATCTCATGCTACCCTTTTATATAGCCTTAATCACCTCTTTCCCACTCCCCTCCCTAACCTCTGGCAACTACTAACCTGTTCCCCCTCTCTATAATTTTGTCATTTCAAGAATATTATATAAATGGAATCATACAGCATATAGCCTTTTGGGATTGGCTTTTTTTCTTGCAACATAATTTCCTTGAGATTCATCCCAGTTGTTGTATGTATCAATAGCATGTGCCTTTTCATTACTGAGTAGTATTCCACAGTATGGATGTACCAGAGTTTGTTTAACCAGTCAGTCATCAAAGGACATTTGAGTTTTTCTGTTCGGGGGCTCTTACAAATAAAGCTTCTATGAAGATTGTGTACAGATTTTTGTGTGAACGGAAGGTTTCTTTTCATGCACAAGAGTGCAACTGCCAGGTCATATGGAAAGTGCATGTTTAGTTTTGTAAGAAGCTGCCATACTCTCTTCCAGAGCGGCTCTGCCATTTTACACTCCCACCAGCAGTGTCCGAGTGATCCAGTTACTCTATGTCCTCACCGGCATTCGTGGTTCTCACTCTTCTTATTTTAGTCATTCCGATGGGTATGTAGTGATAACTCATTGTGGTTTCAATTTGCATTTCCCTAATGCTTAACGCCGTCGAACATCTTTTCCTGTATGTTCAGATAATCGCCATTCGTATATCCTCTTTAGCGAAATGTCTGTTTGTGTGTTTTGCCCATTTTCTGATTGGATTGTCTGTTGCTGTTTTTAACTTCTGAGTTTTGAGAGTTTTAAAAAATATATATTCTAGATGTATGTAAGTACTTTGTTGGATATGACACTTACAAATACATTCTCCGGGTCTGTAGGTCTCATTTCATCCTCTCTGCAGAGCCCTTCACAGAGTAAAAATTTTAAATTTTTGATGAGGTCTGATTTATCAAATTTTCCTTTTATGGACTGTGCCCTTGGTGTCGAGTTTAAGAACTCCTCCCCTAGGCCTGGGTCCTGAAGATTTTTCTCCTGTTTTTTTTTCTGTATTTTATAGTTTTACTTTTTACATTTAAGTCTGCGATCCATTTTGAGTTAATTTTTGTACAAGGTGTGAGGTTTAGGGCAAAACTCATTTTTTTCCTTATGGACGTCCAATCGCTCCAGCACCATGTGTTGAAAAGGCCATCTTTTCTCCACTGAATTCCTTTTGCACCTTTGTCCAAAATCAGTTAGGCATATTTGTATGGGTCCGTGGGTCTAATCCTGGGTTCTCTCTTCTGTCCCATTGATCCACTTGTCTGTCCTTGCCAGCACCTCACTGTCTTGATGACTATAGTGAGCCCTAACATTGGGTAGAGTGATTCCTCTCACTTTATTCTACTTTTAAAAAATTGTTGTAGCTGTTATATATATTTTTTCAAATATACAATATAGTATTATTACTTGTAGTCACCATACCGTACATTACATCCCCAGGACTTATTTATTTTTTAACTGGAAGTTTGCGCCTTTTGATCACTTTCACTCATTTCGCCCACCCCTCACCCCCCACCTCTGGCAACCACCAGTCTGTTCTCTGTATCTATGAGTTGTTTATCTTCCACAGTATTTGTCTTTCTCTGTGTGACCTTGAGGTCCAGCCGTGTTGTTGCAAATAGCAGGATTTCCTTGCTTGTTTTTTTATGGCTGAATAATATTCCCTTGTGTATTTATACCCCATTTTCTTTATCCATTCATCCATCGATGGACACTTAGGTTGCTTCCATGGCTTGGCTGTTGTAAATAATGCTGCAATGGACACGGGGGTATAGATATCTTTCTGAGTTAGTGTTTCTGTTTTCTTTGGATAAATGCCCAGAAGTGAAATTGCTGGATCATGTGGCAGTTCTATTTTTAATTTTTTGAGGAAACTCCATACTGTTTCCACAGTGGCTGCACCAATTTACATTCCCACCGACAGTACACAAGGGTTCCCTTTCTCCACATCCTCGCCAACACCTGTTATTTCTTGTCTTTCTGATAATAGCCGTCCTAACAGGTGTGAGGTTATTTATGTTGTTTTTTACCATGCAGATATGTTTTTGAAATTTTTATGGGGTTGGAGAGAGCTTCTTAGCGTAACTTGGAGCATATCGTTTCTCCATTTAAGATCTTTTCAGGGTATCCTGTGGCATTTAGGACGAAATCCAAACTCCTTACCTCAGCTCCTGGCTCTGGTCCCTGCCCACCTGCCTGGCCTCGTCTCTCCAGGTTTCCCGTCATCGCTGTCACTTCCACTGAGCTTGGCTAGTTTCAGTCTATTTCCTCTTCCCCCTGGGCCTTTGCAAATGCTGATTCTTCTGTTTTGAAAGTTGCTCCTCCACATTCTTCACCTGGCTGGCTCTCATTCTCCTTTAGATCTGCTCTCTAACTACCTCAGAGAGGCCTTACCTGAATCCCCGCCCCATCCCCTGGGCTTTGTTCAAAGCTGTGAGTCCTGGGCTGTGTCAGCACAGTGCTGGCATGCACAGGTGCTCAGTGGATGTTTGGGATGGGGAAGGATGACTCAGTGGGTATATTCTACTTGGTCCTGGCCTGCCCACCCAACGAATTCAGCACGTGCTTCAGGGTTCCGACTTATTCCCTTTAGGGTCCTGTCTCTGGCTCCCTGAATGTGCTCCCCCTCCCAGGCCGTGCTCCCCTCCCCAAAAGGACCTTTAAAACTCAGTGGGGAGAGGCACAGAGCTGGGGGCCACTAGGAAGAGGCAGGGGAGAATAAACATTGCCCAGAGGGACTGCTGACCTGCTGTCTCAGGCCCACACCACAGAAGTGGGGGTAGAGGGGTGACAAAGGAGAAGCCTGGGGCTGAAGGAGACAGGCGTGGGAAGTCACAGGTGGGAGCCCTCTTCATCCCTCCCAGCCCACCTAGATTTGCTATTTTCCTCCCCACACTGTCCTTCACCTGAGGGCCCCATTGAGATTTGCTGCTCAACGCTCCACCCCCTTCACAGCTGTGGCTTGACCTGTGTGTCCCTGCCCCTAAGGACAGGCTTCCACCCGGACCTGTCTGGGCAAAACCTCTGGGCCGCACTGACTGGTGGCCGGGCGCCTGTGTGGCACCGCCTCTCCTTTCCCCACTCAGGACCCAGCGGTCCTGCCTTCATCCTGCTCTTTGTGCAGCACCCGAGCGTCCCTCCGTTCTCCTAGTCCCCAGTGACCTGTCCAGGAAACACTATCTGGAGCCAATCCGAGAGAAGTCAGGGGACCTTCCACTCCCAGTGGCAGTGGGAGTGAGGGAACTAGGGGTCAGGACCACGTGGGGAGGTGGCTCCTCTGTTCCCTCTTCATGGACTCTCTGGGCAGAGAACCTGGCCCCCAGCAGGGGCACTGAACCCAGGGCAGTGTGGGAAGGGTGCTTCAAAGCCCTATCCAGCACCTTCTCAGGCTTCAGAGGGTGCCTGGTTGACTTCTAGAAACAAGCCAAGCCCCTGGGAGGGGATAACTAGCAGTGCACTGTAGGCGGCGCCAGCCCAGCTTTTGTATTCAGAAAGACCTGGGTTCGAATCCTGGCCTTCCTGACTGTGTGGCCTTGAGCAAGTGAGTAAACCTGTGTGAATCTCGCTTTCCTTTTCTGGAAAATAGAGTAAATATTTAGTTCATCTGGCTGTATGAATGTGAAGTGCTTTGCACAGGCCTTGGTACCCAGTGAACTGGCAACAGGTGAATAGCTTTTCTCCTAAATGTGTTACTGAAGAAGTGGTTCTCAGAGCACGGTCCCTGACCAGCAGCATCAGCATGCCCGGGGTCAGGGTGGGGGTGGGTGTGGGTGTTTGTGGGGGGTGATTGGTATAAATGCAAACTCGCAGACCCTGCCCTAGACTTACGGAATCAGAGACTCTGAGGGCGTGCCGGCAATGTTTTAACAAGCCCGCTGCTGTCTGAGAACCGTCACAGTGACTGCGAATACGGACTGCCAGAGTGTGAAGCCCAGGACACATCCGAATCGCCTGGGAGCTTGTGAAAAATACAGATTCCTGGCCACAAAGCCAGAGCTTGAGGGGGGCCTAGGAATTGCTATTTGAACCTGACACGAGTTTGGTGGGGGCCCCTGCACTAGAGGCTGCCCAGGGGGGAAGGTCACGGAAGGCACTTCAGGTCGTTGCAGGCTCCAGCCTTGGGTGGGGAGGGGATATAAATCTGGGGGAAGATGGAATTTGGACTTTACCCTGAAGTCACTGAGGAAGGGGAGGAGGGAGACCAACGAAGGGAGTGCACGGGGTCTGGACACCTGCCCAACGCCCCAGGCTGAAGAGGCGGGGCCTCTGGGAGGCGGAGTCTCTCCGGCCTCCGCCCTCGGTCTAGTCTGACCTCCCTCCTGGTCCGGTGGGCGCGGGTCGGGAGGGGCCGGGGGCACAGAGCACCAGGCGCTGCCTGGGACCTGTGGGGCCATTGGGGCGGCCGCCGAGCTAGGGGACCGGACGGCCTGTCACCTCGCGCGCCTGAGCTCCAGGTGGCGCTGCGGTGCGCGGACAGCGCTCCGGCCGCGCCTCCCTTGGCCTGTGGGCTGGGAGCTGGCGGCGGCCCTGCCCGGGCGGCGGCGGGGGCGCTGGAGGGCCTGGTGGCGGTGTCCGCGAATAGGGAGGCGTCCCTGTGCGACCCCCGAGCCCCCGGCCGCGGGGCCTGCCCCTCCTGTCCGCAGCCCCAACAGCACTAGCCCTCAAATGCTCAGCACGGTTCATCTGACCGTGGTGACATGGGCCGTTGGTGACACTGGTTCCACGGGACAGTTAATTTCTACTTAAAACGACCTCTCAAGAAGCCGGTGAAACCCCGTCTCCTGCCCGGGAACAGCCGGCCTCTCTCTGTGTGTTGTCACTGTCTGTCTCTTTCCCACTCTGTGTGTTGTCACTGTTCTTGTTGCACCATCCGGGGCACTTGTTTCATGACAAGCCGAGCTTTGCATCGATCATCTCATTTAATCCTAAGGGCAGACCATCCCTGAGCCCTCCCCCCTCATTTTCCAAATCAGTAAATTGTGCCTTAGGGGGGTTCAGTCACTCCCCCAAGTTCCCACAGTTAGTGATATTAGAGTGGACACAGGTCTGCTCAGCCTGGGGCTCTTGTCACTGACCACTGCTTTCCCCATTTCCTTCACTGGACCCGTGGGTCCTTCCTCCTCCTTTCCCTTTTGGACCCCCCCATCCCTCAGGGCCACCCCTTTCCTCCTTCTTTCCCTTTTGGACCCCCTCATCCCTCAGGGCCACCCCTTACCATTGCGCAGGTTGTACACTGCACAACTCTGTAGTCAACATAGAAGTATTGAACCATTAGGGCACTTTTCCATCAGATGGAAGTAAAGGGCTTTGAGGAAGGGGCACATTTTTCTAATTTATGCAAAGTAGCCTTCTGGGCTGCCCCATTGTCCCTGTAGCCACCCCCCACGTTTCTGCCGCCTCTCCCTGGCAGGTGCATCTGGCTTCCTGATTTCATACTGCAATTGGCTTCCTACAGGACCAAGGGTGTCTTCATAGAGCCTGGCCCAGGGACTCTAATTTCCTCTGGTGGAGTGATAGTGCCCTGTGACACTGTGTGACACTGTTCCTCAGTGGGACCTGTACTTATTAACAAGCACATGCTTACCTGTGTGTGTGTGTGTGTGTGTCGGGGGTCACCTTGTCTGCCAGGCCATAACCACCCCTTCTCTGTCCCCTTGCAGGTGACTGTGTCTTGTAAGATGAGACTTTCCCAGCAGGATTCCTGGGTGCACAGGCCAGGTGGATGAGCCCAGTGAGCAGACCACAAAGGAGACACCTCCTGGCCTGAGGCAGGTTGATCCTCCCAGCTGATAACTTCAAAGGCTGGGGTGGGGGGGGGCGGGAATCAGGAGAGGATGCTGGTCTCTGGAGCGCCAGGCTCACTGCAAGGATGGTTCTCACCAAGTGGGGCAGAGATGATGCTGGGAGTGGGGTGGTGGAAGCTGGCCTGGAGTCTGGAGAGGAGGTGGAGGAGGATACGGAGGACCAGTGTCCTGGAAGTGGAAGAGGGGAGGGACACCTAGGCTGCAGTAGGGGAGGGGGAACACCCTGGGCTAGGACCCCAGGCCTGAGGGTGGAGAAGGGAGAGGAGAACTTGATCCTATTGGGAACCCTGGTCTTGGTGTCCAATGTCCTGGCTGATCTCCCTGCCATGGCGGGGCCTTCCGGGAATGGTGGGACTCCCACAGCTTCCCCTATTCCTCCATTTGAGCCTGTACCCTATCTTACCTCAGTTCCTCATTCATTGGATGACTCCCAAAGCACGGAGCTTGCTCCTGGCAGGGGATCTGACCTGTTCCACCCCTCCAGCTCTCACTGCACCCACTTTATGCTTCTAGGGTTTTCTCTACTGCCAAGAAGCAGCTGATCGCCAGCATCCTTGACCTCAGACCTGCCACTTTTTAAGCTCCATCAGATCTGCTGCTTCCTGTGGTGACTGGTGGGCCTGGCTGTTGTGGGCATGCTGTCTCTACTCAGTCATCCTGAGCTGCTGCTGGCTGGGAGAGAGGTTGCTGGGGGGTAGATGGGGAGGCTGCCTTAGCCAATGGGGAGGGGCGATGCTGGAGTCCTGGGGAGAAGTGGCAGTCATGGACAGGAAGGAAGAAGGGGCTGGCGGCAGGAGATGCCAAGGGGAGGGGACCAATCACCAACCAGCCGCTGGCTGGCGGCAAAGGCCTGAAGTGTGCGTGTGTGTGTGTGTGTGTGTGTATGTGTGTGGTGTTGGGGGAGGCAATATACTGTCTGGAACAGAAGTTGCTCAGAGGTCTAGTATAGCCTCCCCGCCCATTTTACAGATGAGGAGACTGAGGCCCAAAGAGGAGAGAGATATTGTTGTTGGGAAGGAACCCTCTGACTTCTGGCCCTCCAAGTGACCTTGACTTCCTCCTACCCCTCTCTCTGTCTCCAGGCGCGGACTGTGGACCCGGGACTGCAGATGCTGTCTCTGCGCACACAGGCACTTCTGTGGCCGCAGCACACTGGTGTGGAAGGCCTCTTTCTCCACCAGCTTCACTTCCTGCTGGGCTCCCCAGTCACCACCGGCAGCTCCCTCTCTCCTTCAAGCCCAGAACCAACCCAGCCTCAAGCCTTTGTTGCCAGAGTAACAAGCCTTCCCTGGGCCTGGGATGCTGATGGAAATGTACTGGGCATTTGGGGGGTTTCCCAGGTTGAAGAACTGACACTGTGGGGGGTGGGGAGTAATTTGTGGGGAGGGAGCTGGGCCCTGATTCCTAGGGCTCTGCTATCAGCCCAGGTTTCTGCTTCCCAAAACTCTGTGTCTGAGGCCTCAGGTTCTTGAGCATGCTTCCTGGTTGCCGTGGCAACCCAACACTTGCAGAACATGATTGGAGACCAGCTTTGTGACCATCCCCTTGACCTTGAGATGTCGAAGGCCACCGGATGGGCCTGGCTGGACATAGACCCTCCCCATCAGCTTCTCCACACCGCAGGGCCTCCCTCTGGCCGCCCCTCCCCATGTGTGGACATGGCTCCCCCTTCCCTTTCCCCACACAGAGGGACCCCCATTTAGTCATTCCTCTATAATCCCAACACCACGCTTCCCTCCCCAGTACCTCCAACACACCACCTGTCTCCCACCTCCCACCCTTTCTCCTCCTACCTCTGCCTGTTTCCCTTGGCAACTCTCTGGAGCCTCCTGGAGACGCCTCAGGACAAGATGGTCCTTCCTGACCAAATCCTTCCCACCACGGGGCCTCCAGTCCCAGCTCCCCAAGGATGGGCATGCAGCCAAGGTGAAGGTGTCGGTGAGATCAGGGGGACAAGGGGCAGCCCGCACCTTCTCCCAGCTGTGTTAGTTTTCTGTGGCTGCTGTAACAAGTTGCCACGGACTCGGTAGCTGAAACAACAGAAATTCATTCTCTCACAGTTCAGGAGGCCAGAAGTCTGCAATCAGTTTCGCTGAGCTGAAATCAAGGTGTGGGCAGAGCCGTGCTCCCTCCAGGGCCTCTAGAGGAGGATCCATCTCCTGCCTCCTCCAGCGTCTGCTGGCTGCAGCGCTCCAATGTCTGCCTTTGTCACATCGCCACCTCTTCTGGATCATCTCCTGCTGCCTCCCTCTCATACAGACACCTGGGATTAGACCTGATATCTTTGGGAAGCTGTTATCAAGTCGACCACAACAGCCTTCCCCCAAATACACACACAGTTGTGACTGCTTCAGTGCGTGAGTTGTGGGAATCGGCCAGGAAAGGATTTGAAGAGGAGTCATCATTATCCCCGGACCAGCTAAGCCAAACTCTCCGGAGCCTCCAGGCAGGCCCACCTGGGCATGGGGATGTGGAGCAGGAAAGAGTGGAGGGGACAACTGTATTTCTCCCCAAGTTGTGCATCCCATAGTCCTTACCCAAAGGCCTCTCTGATGCCACCTGCCCTGCTCTCAGATTGGGAAGCACTAGGGAGTTTGGGTAAGAGCCTGGGGGTAGGCTGAGACAAACCTGGGGGTGGACTGAGGCATCTCCACCTACCAGCTGTGGTTCTCACAGTGTGGACTATGGGCCGGCAGCATCGGCATCACTTGGGAGTTTATGAGAAATGCAATTTCTCGGGCCCCACTCCAGACCTACTGAATCACAAACTCTGTGGCGGAGCCCAGCATTCTGTGTTTACTGAGCCCTCCGGGAGATTCCGACGCACCCTGGAGTTTGAGAAGCACTGTTTTAGACTTTTCATTAAGAAATGTGGATGGGGTGTCCCACACAGCAGAACCCGAAGGACCTCCAACTAGAATATACAACTATGTACCAGGGGCTTTGGAGAGAAGAAGAAAAAGATTGGCAGCAGATGTTAGTCCAGGGCCAATCTTAAAAAGAAATAAAACAAAATGTGGATGCCAGGACCTACAGCAAACACACGGCAAGTGGTGGGATTAAACGAAGTTATGTCCACAGAGGATTTACTGCAGTGCCTGGATCTTCAGAGCAGGTGCTCAGTTGAGATTTGTGGGATGAATGAAGGAGCTTTAAAATGAGTAATGGGATGCAAGTGATGTGGTTTTCATTCACCCAACAAACATTTACTGGGAGCTAGGTCCTGCCTGGGGTGCTTTGAAAGGTGATTCACTGAAGTCCCCAACCTTGCCAGCTCACAGTGAGAGGGGTAAACTGATGGTCACACTGCTGGGTAAGAAGGACCCCAGCTAAGGGATGTCTAGGTGGGCTGAGGGAGCCTGAAGATGGAAGGAAGGAAACCATCACTGCTTTAGGGGCTGTCACACATGCGTTATCTTTCCGATCTGTGAAAAGAGCACTAGAGCAGAGTCCTATTTCCTATATCTACTTGCTGTGTGACTTTGAGCAAATCACTTGGCCTCTCTGTTTGCAGGTGTATTACCTCATCTGCAAAAGGGGAGTCATAATGCAGCACAGGGTTTTGTTTGAAGCAGCTAGCATAACGCCTAGCATCAGTAGGTTCTGAAAGCTGGTAAATATCTTCTTGGAATCCTCCCAACAATCCTGTGATGTAGGTGCTCCCTTCATTTTTTATGCCTAGAAGGAAAGAAATGTGCTAGAAACCTAGGCCAAGATTAGTTATTGCAATGTGGCCCAAACTTTAACATTGAGCTCCGTGGCAGCCAGGATAAGAATGAAATTTGACTCTTACCATGAGAGTTGCTTAATTTGCATAACAAAAGAAGGCACCCCAGCTCCTTGGGGGACCCTCAGCAGGACTACCCTCAGCCTGGCCTTCGCCACCTGCCCTCCCTCCCTCTCCCAGCTGGTGGGGTGGCTGGCTTGGGGGAAGCAGAGTTGCTTCAGCTGAAGGTGCAGCCGGGTGACACTCCTGCTCAGATTCAAGGGGAGGGCACAGAGATGCCACCTCTCAATGGAAGGAGTGTCAAAGAATTTTCGGCCATTGTTTTAAATCCCCACATCAATCAAATCTCAAATTGTCAGATACAGGGACAGCATTTTCAACCTGAAAAGAGAACTTTTCTCTTGTATTTGAACATTTATTTTTTCCTTCAGTGGTGGACCCTGTGCTGGGCTTTGGGGAAGATGGTCCCCCTTGCCTGAGCATAAATAGCAGGGGGTGTGGGGAGAAGAAGGGTGGAGGGCCACACAGAGGCAGGTGCCCTGGGCTTTGGCCCTGGCTCTCTATCTACCAGCTGGTGACCCTGGGTCAGCTTCCTCATAAGCTCTAAGGTCCCTCTGTGTTGAGCAGCCAGGTTCTAGGAGAGGGTTCAGTCTGTGCCTGGGCACCTCTTGGGGGCAGCTGCGGGGAGGTGGGGACAGTGACACAGGCTGTGATAAAGGGATGGGTTTGGGGGCTGGTTCAGGCCTTGGATAAGGGAGGGTGGTGGTCTGTGGAGGCTGGGACCCCCTTCCCAATGGTTTTGGGGGAAAAGAATCCTGTTGCCCCACCCGAGCGTCCCATAGCCTCAGCAGCAGTGGACACCAGTGGGCTCGGGCCAGGTTTCCTTCTCTGCCATCTTGGACCCTCTTGCAGCCTCAGGACCAAGGCAGAACCTCAGAGCTTCTGGTTCCCTCTTAGGCCTCTTCTCTTTTACCGCTGACCCTGGTTCCTCTTCGAGCTTCTACACAGCTGCCCAAGCTGAGGTTACTACTGGGGACCATGGCCCCAGCCTCCTGGTCCCTTCATGATGTCCCAAGCCCCCGATACCTTGTCTCTGCCCCATGACCCCCATCTCTCCTCTTTGCCTAGAGCACTTCTCACCTCCAGCTGGCACCATTCTCTGTATGCCATCCCTCCCAGCAGCTGTAGCCTTCCCCTCCTCTCCTTCGCCCGCCCCCACCCTGTCTTTTCCTGTTGGGTGGCGTTTGCAGATGGTCCTGGGGCTGCTGCAGAGAGTGGAGTGCAAGGCACTCTGATCCTTCTCTTGTACCAGCCACCCTCGGGCTGTGGGAAGACCTCACACCAGCATCTGTGTGTCTGATCTAGAGGTTTCTGTGGAATCATCCTTCAGCCCTAATACCCCCAACATCTCCTGTGGTCCATCCTCATTGAGTGCTCCCATCCCATTTTTTTGAGGTCCTGATTCTCTGCCAGGCAGAGATCTGTCAGGACCTGCATCCCAGCAGCTTTCCCCATGTCCTTCTGCTTAGTTAAATTCCACCTACCTGTGGCCCCATCTTCCTGGAATATGGCTGCATCTTTCATGGCTCTAACCCCACCCACCCTGCTAATGGCCTTCATTCCCTTTCTTAACTCTGGTGGTTTTTGACCTGACTCTCCCCAGGCTCTTATTTATTTATTTTTTCTTGAGGAAGATTAGCCCTGAGCTAACATCTGCTGCCAATCTCCTCTTTTTGCTGAGGAAGACTGGCCCTGAGCTAACATCCGTGCCCATCTTCCTCTACTTTATATGTGGGACGTCTACCACAGCATGGCTTGCCAAGCGGTGCCATGTCTGCACCCGGGATCCGAACCGGCAAACCCTGGCCGCCGAAGCGGAACGTGCGAACTTAACCACTGCGCCACCGGGCTGGCCCCTCCCCAGGCTCTTTTAGGCCCCAACCAACTGGCATCAACCTTCTATTCCCTATGCTCACGTTAAGGACATCCCTTCCCCAGCAAGCTCAGGCCCTCAGTCCAATCCTCTCCCCTTTTCTGAGCCCAGCTCCAATGAATTCTCTGAACCCCCAATCCTGAAAATCTGTTTCTGTTTTCCTAGCTTCATCCAATTTCCCCTTCTTCATTCTTCTCTAACCCACCCAGGCTGTGGACAACTTCTTCCGAATGAGACCCTGTTCCCTACCCTCAACTCTCCTTCATCTCAGAAGCCGGCTTCATCCTACATCCCTGGACACTCATACATGAGGGGTCTCATCCTGGCCCTCCTGTTCCTTTTCCTGCTGCTGGACGGGCCAGGCCAAGGGACTCGGAGGCAGTGTGTTGGCCTGCAGCCTGATCCGTGCTCTCCTTTCTGGATCTTGGTGTGTTCCTTCTGGGTCGGGAGAAAGGAGTGGTGGGCTCATGCTGAAACACATCAGACCTGATATTTTGCTGGGAGGTCTACCCTGCCTGCCCCTGAGATTAGGTAGGATGGGAAAGTGGGGATGGGAGCCTGGATGTGTGTGTGGCTGGGGGGTGGGCCATAGCCCCTGAAGTACAAGATTGGCCACGCTCATCTTCCAGCACTCCCTGTGTGAGAGGGACACAGTGTGGAAGTGTCTCTGGGTTGGCCCCCAACCAGAGGCAGTTTGGGAGTGGGAGACGGGAAGTGAGGGGTCCTCGCAGGTGGGGTTTGCAGAGGGTGGTGGCTGAGGGTTGCCATCTCGTCTCTTTGACTTGTCTTGGCTCTATTGGAGGGCGCCTTCCTGGATGGAGCCTTTGCTCTTCCCCTGCCCCTTATGCCCCGGCAGGTCTTCCCAGCTGCCCTCTGCAGCAGTCCCAGCCACACTGTGGGTCACTACATTGGAGGCGTCCCACTGCTACTCAATGGCATGGTCCCTTGAAGGACCTCTGACCCTGTCCTGTCTCCTGTCCCACCTGTCACACCCATAGCGTCTGGCCCAGCAGCAGCTCGAGATGACATTGAATGACCCTTTCAGCATTCAGACTCACCTTCCCCAAACCAGGCTCCGGGTCTGGGATTGCCCCCCACACGACTAAAGGGAACATCACTACCTGGTGAGGTCTGACCCATGAAGACAGAACCTGAGAGCCTACAGCGTGACCTCTTCCTAGGGGCCTTCTCTGTGCCTCTTTCCCTCTTCCTTCAGCATTCCTGCTTCTCTCCTCTCCCCATCCTTCCCTGGATGGGAGATGATGCAGAGGTGGGGCCTCCCCAGTCTGGAGAGTGGAGGCAGGGCCCCCTCGCTTGGCAGTCTCAGGCAATGAGATCAGTTCAGCTTTTCGGTGTCTCCCCTCTTTTGCTTATGCGGGGTCCATTCCTGGACCATATTTACAATTCCTTCCCTAGCTGCCTCCTCCTGAGTCCCCTCTTCCAACTTCTCACTGCGCCCAGTCAGGGCTCGGTTTGGTGTGGCCTGTGACTGGAGTCCATTGTTGCAGAAGAGGGTGCAGCTCTAGAACGTGCTTCTATGAGGAGACTCTAAAGTTAAGGCTAGAGAAAGAGTCTTCATCACTTATCAATACCTTCTTAAAGGAGGTATTTTTTTTTTTTTTTAATAGAGGAAAAGCAATTCCAGGCCTCTCAGCCTGGTTCAGCCAAAAAATTCCTAGGAAGAGTGGGGGCGGGACTGGGACCCCTGATGCCCTCACTTTCACCCACGCATCCTCACTTTCACCTTGTTTCTTTAAAGTCACTCAGTGACCTTCCTACTTCCTGGAGGCTCACAGCATAGCTGGCAAACAGAAGGGCTTGTTTGTGTCTCTGTATCTGGGCCTGGGAAGGGGTAGTGGCTAGCTTTTAAGGTTGGGGAGCTGAGCATACTAAATGCATGGCTGGGGCCTTTATATCCATCTGCACAGCCAAGGCCTGGGGAGCGATTTCAAGTTTCAGCTCCTACACTTCCTGTGTGCCAAAGCTACCTCAGCCTCCTTTTCAAAAAAAAAGCACAACAAAATTTATCATGGAAATGTTCAAAATATATAAAAATAGAGAAAATATAATAAACCCCCATGTACCCATCACCCAGCTTTGACAACCATTCACATTTGACTGATCTTGTTTTCTTTATATACCCACCCCCATGCTCTGCCCCTCTTCCCAACCCCAACATTACTTTCATTAAAATTTTTATTGAGATCATTGTTGATTCACATGCAGTTGTGAGAAATAATACAGAAAGAGCCTTTGCACACTTTCCCCAGTTCTCCCCAATGGTAACTGCTGAAATCGGCAAACAGCCCTTGATGATTAAGTATTTAGGTACTAAAGTTTTTTCCTTTTTGCAATTACTGATGATAACTTTCAGCTGTTTAACCCGCCCATTGTTAACTGTGCTGCTCAGGTAGTATACTATCTGACGCCCACTAGGCTCCTATAGATAACGTCTCCCTGGAGCCTGGGTCCCCATGGGAATGGGTGTGTGAGCTGTTTTTCAGGAATTAGAACTCCTTGTCCACTTCAGGCCAGTTGAGACTACCCGCTCATCAACTGGGCCCGTGCAGATGTCCAATAGGTGACCTTTTGACATCAAGAGGCTTAAACTCCACCCTCACATCATGCTCACGCCGCCATTTTGTGAACATGGGTGCTATGAAGAGGCATGCAGTCTGACTACGCCTGCGCAGATCATCAATTACCTCACCTCTCCTCACCTCCAATCACCTCTCTCCACATTTCAGACCACCTTGCCCCCATCCCACAAATATCCCTGAGTCCCTATTTTCAGGGAAGTGAATTTGAGGCTCATGCTCTCACTTCCTCACGTGGCTGCCTTGTGAGTAAACCCTCTCTCTGCTACAATCTTCTCATCTTGGTGTTTGGCTTCCTGGGTGGCGGGCAAAGACGAACCTGGTTCTGTAACAAATGACGAGCCAGCCAGGAGCTAAGTCCAGAGGGACCTTTTTGCCTGAGACTCATCAGCCCCTTGCCAGGGTGGAGAACCTGTGGAGTCCAGCAGCTGCCGGGAGCATTTCCCCTGGGACTGTTCCGGGATTCTTTCCTGGCTTGGCGCTGCCAACTCCTCGGCGCATATTTTCACTTTGCAGTAGAGAGACGGTTTCTCGGTTTGGACGACGTCTTTTTGGTGAGTAAATTTGGTACAAGTGACCACATTCTTATTTCTTCTTCAAGTCTGGCTTCCAAAAGGAAGCCTTGGTTTGGCAGGGGACGCCCTCCGTGACTTCCAACAAAGGAAGCCTTGGTCCGGCCTTCATTGTGAGGGTCTTGGTTTGGAGGATGCTCGATAATAAGGAAGAATTAGGGATCTGTTCACAGAAGTGCTCTTGGCTTGGTTTGGTTTGGTTTGGTTTTGAGATCTGGTTCCAGCTGCAGCATAAGTATACTTTGACCGGCCGTGTCTAAATTATGCTAATTTGATTCCCACCTGCAGCCCCCTAGGCTGCATTCTTCTAAATTGGACAACTTTTAGTTACAAGTCCATGAAAAAGAAAAAGATGGTATTTTTCTGTAACACCATGTGGCCACAGTCAGAGAGCTCTTACGATGACTAGTCTTAAGAACTTAATCAAATTTGGAATCTCAGCTTCCACTCGTGGTCTTACAGATGCTAATGAAAGCTCCACACCCCACCCCCACCTCGCCACTGCCTGGTTTTGGAGGTGCATGTTCCTTCCCGGGGAGCTCTCCTCTGCCTGGTTTCAGAGAGTCCTCTTTCCACCCCCAGGAGCCCTCCTCTGTCTGGTTTCAGAGAGTTCTCATTCCACCCCCGGGAGCTCTCCTCTGGTTTTGGGCACTTGGAGTGATTCCAGGCTGGCCCCTTGATCAATCCTTGACTGACAATCTGGAACCATGTTTTGTCTCCTGTCAAGAGCTTGTTGAGGATTTTAGGTGCCTACTAAGTCAGTCGTGCAGACAGAGGACCGGTGATTTATTCTGTGAACTGTTTTGGCTGGGAACTGTTGTTTGTGTGAGCTTTATCTTGATAACTCTCGGGAAGAGGCTGGGAGGGCGAGGCCTGATCACTTCTTTCCCTTCTTTGTCTTGTTCGTCAGCTTCTCTGTTGTTATCAAGTTGGGGTTCAGTTTAGGCTGGACCTGAGCAGAACCTAGACAGTCTGTAAAATCAAAACTTGAAAAACTTTCTGCCAGGGACTTCGCTCTCAACCCTGGCAGTGGGAGTCCCAGCCCCAGACCACTCCAGGCCTTTGCCTCTTGCCTCTCTGGCTTGCCTTGTGCTGGCTCAGGGACTAAGTGCCTGTGCTGAATGGGACTTGACTAAATCTTATAACTATGTTGACACCTGCAGTCGGGCTCTGCACCCTTCTCTGGCCCACTGTCAGTCAGACACTGACGGTGCTTTACCACCATGGGGAATGCCCCAAGCATCCCCGGAGACTCACCGATTGGGTGCACTTTAATTAATTGGAAACACTTTCAACTTTGGGTGGGTTATGCCCCAGAAACTCCATCTTGGAGAAAACTTGAGTGGTTTCTCTGTGCCTTTACGATGTACTTGGACAGGTAGATCAACCCGTAATGTCATTTGAGTTACAACCCAATTTCTGAGAAATCAAGAGCCGCTGTCCTAGGAAAATCCTTGTAAGACTGGAAATGCAGCTTTAGAGGCAGTTCCACCCATTTCCCTTATCTCAGAGAGCTTGCAAATCCTCTGGGGACTATCTAGCCCATCACTAATTCCTAAGACTGAAGAAAAAAAAAAGGAAAAAGGCCAAAAATGACCAGAAGAGCGCCATCGCCAAAAATCAAGCATCGCGAGTGTCTTCTCCACAAACATTAGTAAAAAGGCTCAAAACAAAATTTGGGTTCACAACTAGGGAGCCTTGTACCTGATGCATGGCAGTAATTTTAAAACAATAGCTGTGCAGTCTCTGTGTATGTGTGTCTATGTGTATGTTATATGTGTGTGATATTTTTACCTTGGGATGGTATGGCCAAAAATTAAGAGCTATGTTTAATTGGCTTAAAGTAAGCACTTACCTAAATTATTTCTAAATGGAAAAGAAATTAACCCAAATGTCTTTTAAGTTAAGATGATATAAAATTAATCTTTGGTAAATGAAAGCTTATTTAAATTTGTTGGTTTGATTAAAATGGACATGTCCTCCAGAGTTAGCAGTGGATATGATGCAGACATGCAGCCTTGAATCTACATTTATTGGTCAAATAAGCTGATGTTATCTCTATTACAAAACTGGTTAGCAAAAATACTAATTTAAAATGATGGCTAATTTTGTCTAACATCTCACGAAGTTTTATAGGCAATCTAAATAATTATTGGGAACGAGTAAACTAGATGTGAAAAAGACAAAAGTGTTGGGTGAACTTTTTAAAATAATTATGTCTTATAACACGTATATTTAAAATAACTTCCAAAATCTTTCTGGTAACTTGAAACTTTGAAGTGTTTCTAGGTAAAATTGGATGATAAAAAACTCACTGAATATCTGGGTCATTTTTCATATAAGATAAAATACTGAAACATTATCATTAGACATGTCTAGATTTATCTATCTACTTTTGGCTTCTTATTACAAAGAAACTAAAAGGTGTTTAGGTCTATTAGTAAACATGTCTTGTATTTTACTAAGATTGTACATGAAGTAGCACGTTTCTAGAAATTATAAAACATATTTATAAATTTGCCAAGCCACAGCATGCTAATGTAAAGGACAGTTCATAACTGCTTAGTTTTTAGTTTTTACTAGGGTCTGTAAGGGTTAAAAATTCTAATTAATATATATGCAATTTAAAGCTACTAAAAATTAATAAGGCAAACAGCTCTGTATACAAGGAAATTAAAATGTATGTTTTCAGTAAAGAAGGTATAAAGAATGGAAGCATTTTTGTTCGTTAGTTTAAGAAAGATAAATTTGTCCTTAAGTACTAGAAGGGAAGAAAGAAAGCATGGGACAAATTCTGAATGTAAAAAGAAAGTTATAGAAGGTTTGTGAAAGAGAAATTCTGAAGGGAGTTTTATGCCTAGTCAAGTTGGCTAGGATTAAAGTAAATTCAATTAAGTAAATGAATTTTAACGTAAAACAAAAAATATGAGCTGGTGCAAAAATTAAAATTTGATTTTCTCTCTCAAAAGGATAATTTTCTTGAACTTTTGGTCTGCTCTTGATAAAGAGGTTATAAAAGGTTTTTTTTCTTTATTTTTGAGAAAGTCTACCCAAAAGACAGAGAATAAGCTCTCTCTATTAAGATCTTTTGACTGTTTTAACTGTTTACCCTTGACTGTTTCTTTTGTCACTTTGAATAGATAACTGAGTGTTGTTTCCTATCTGAACAAATGTTTTAAAACCTTTTGATATTTTTGACAAGTGCCCCCCCCCCACCCGCCCCGCTGCAAATACTCAAATTCTGAATAAAGGCTTTCTTTTGGCCTGGAAGAAGCAAGAGAATTTCTCTGAGGATTTTCAGAGGGCCCCTGAGACTTGTCAAAGAGATTTTCTCTCTCTTCCTATAAGGAGGAAGACACTAAGCTAATTAGGCTTATTTGGTATGTTAAATTACATGGGAAGCATTGCCAAATAAGTGATGATAAACTTTCTTAGGTGGTATTATGTGGAAAATACTATTCATATAAATGGTTTAAAAATTATATAACATTCCTAAAATTCTGATCAGTCCTGGTTGTCAGCCATAATTCTGGTTATTATTTTAAAGTATTGTATGTCACAAATTAACCAAATTTCTTTGTCAGTTGCCATTTTGGAATCTTATTGTTTACAGACAGTTAATGTTTTACTCTGATGCTTTTGCAAAATATGGTTTGTCTTCAGAGAAATTCATGGAAAGGACTCTGACACTCTAGAATACAGGTTTCCGATAAACTTTCAGATTGTAAAAGTGAACAGGGTAAGAAATTACAGAACTCTAACAGAGAAACTGATGACCTCATAAAACTGCCAACAGAACAGTAAGATCAAGAATTGATTACACAGGACTGAAGGAACTAATGAGGATGATTATGATTTATATGACTTTTCATTTGAGATATTGCTGATTTTTTTGATGTTCTGTTTTGTTTCCAGATTTAAGGAAGTCTTTTTCTCTCATGCTAACTATAACTTATGTCAATTTGATAAATTATACCTTTGTAAGCAGATTTGAAACATTTCTTTCTTTCTCTACCTGATCCCTCCAGGATTTGAAAACTCTTAACGAGTGAGTATAGTTTTCATGGCAATATAGTTATTTGCATAAGTAAGTTCAATAAGAATCTCTTCTCCTTATAACAGGACACAATTGGAAATATTGCTTATCTTACCAAAGCTTTGACTGGAATGTCATATTTGAGAGAAGCATACAGGCTCAGATACGACAAGACAACTTTTGAGGAATAAAGGTTGACTTCCTGGGATAAAGCCACTTGGAAACATTAGCCTGGTACCTTGTTTACAAGGATTCCAGCAACCCAGGTAAGTAAGGAAGGTCATTTATTTGGCAGGTGCCCGGAACCTCAAAATACTTTGGGCAATCTCAAGAGAAGAGAGGAATCCACCCAAATCTGTAGGTATTGCAGGCAAAATCTGATGACAAGTCTTTGGCTTGGCTTTCCTGGCCTCAAGAGGCCTTTAAAGTTCAATCTGAGATTCCTCAGAAAGAGTTTCAGCAAAGCAGATTTGAAAGAACCTATATAATCAATTGTTATTCTTGCTGTACTTATGTAAATAATTGGGCTGAGTTTATTAAAACTAAACTTATTTTGCAAACTGATTAGTCTTAATTTGGCTATCTTTGGTAAAAATGAGGGTGATTTTAGAGAGAAAAATTATGTTTCAATAAAAACTATAGTACACATACATGGTATTAAATTCTAATGCTGATAATTGTCTTTGAGGTTTTTATTTTATATCTGTTAACTGGACTGGATCCTGAATTCTTCTAGTCTCTTGAAATATCTGGCTACAAATCTCCAAATTAACGTTTTAAATTTTTCCCCATCATTTTCATTTGGAATCATTGAGAACTGAACCTGCCCTTTTTCCTGAAACCTTGCAAACTGAAGCTGGACAACTTGATATAAACTTAAGAGAGACTCATGTCTGTTGCTGTGTAAGACACTCAGTAAGATACCTGAACACCTGATGACATCATCGGAGACATTTCAAACTGCAAAAGATGCTTCGACTCTGACACCTAGAAATCTTTTGACTGGCTGCCACCTTGACTCAGAAAGGTTTATAATTTGCTCCACCATTAACCTTGTTTTTCTTTTTGTCTCTCTAGAAATACTCCTTATCAAATACCTGGTTACTTGCTAACACAATATAGGCTGAACTTTGGGAGCCTACCTGCATCACCATCTTACTAAGAGACTGGTTCAATGAGATGGAACAACCTATGCCCCTCATCAAAAGGATAATCCCTCAAGACTGAAGATGAACAACAAAAGAGGGGATTGATACCAGTCAACAGAATGTTGACATAAGGGAAGCCATATTGTAAAACAGAAACCATACCGTAACTTTGAATGACTTCTGATTAACTAACCCAGACATGGTCTGTATATTTTATGAACCCTCTCAGCTGCTATAAGATGATAACTTTGCTCTTTTGAGTTCCTTAGGAATGTGATGACCCCCAGGCAGAGAGTCTGTGCTGATGGGCATCATCAATGACAACTGAAAGATCAGGATATAGGCTGTTGCTGTGGTCTCTGATGCACATCCAGTAAAACAAAAGACTATCAGGAACTGAGACCAGATGTCTGCCCCACCTGGAGATCAGATGGAGGCCCCACTGGGATTAGGTCTATTTTTCAGGGATTGTTAAAATTTGGGTTGTCTAAACTTCTTACCCTTCTGGTAAGCTGAGAAAAAGAGAATATTTCCAGATGAGTGCTAAACTGTTTCATTCCTTTAACCCAGATCTATGCCCCAATTCAGCAGGAAGTAGCTAGATTAGTCATTGCCCCAAATTCCTCAAAATAAGGAATGACCAAAGAATAGGGGGGATTGAAACCGGCAAACAGTCCTTGATGATTGGGCATCTAGGTACTAAAGTTTTTCCTTTTTGCTATTACTGATTATAGCTTTTAGTTGTTTAACCCACCCATTGTTAACTGTGCTGCTCAGGTAGTATGCTATCTGACTCCCACTAGGCTCCTACAGATAACGTCTCCCTGGAGCCTGGGTCACCATGGGAATGGGTGTGTGAGCTGTTTTTCAGGAATTAGAACTCCTTGTCCACTTCAGGCCAGTTGAGACCACCAGCTCATCAACTGGGCCCGTGCAGATGTCCGATAGGTGACCTTTTGACATCAAGAGGCTAAAAACTCCACCCTCACATCATGCTAATGCTGCCATTTTGTGAACATGGGTGCTATGAAGAGGCATGGCGTCTGACTACGCCTGCGCAGATCATCAGTTACCTCACCTCTCCTCACCTCCAATCACCTCTCTCCACATTTCAGACCACCTTGCCCCCATCCCACAAATATCCCTGAGTCCCTATTTTCAGGGAAGCGAATTTGAGGCTCATGCTCTCACTTCCTCACGTGGCTGCCTTGTGAGTAAACCCTCTCTCTGCTACAATCTTGTTATCTCGGTGTTTGGCTCTCTGGTTGGTGGGCAAAAACGAACCTGATTCGGTAACACTGCTATAGACTGAATATTTGTGTCCCCCGCAAATTCTTATGTTGAAACCTAATCCCCAATGTGTTGGTATTTGGAAGTGGGGCCGTTGGGAGATGATTAGGTGCCCTTATAAAAGAAACCCCACAGAGCTCCCTTGTTGCCCCTTCCACCATGTGAGGACACAGTGAGATGGCCATCCATGAACCAGGAAGCGGTTCCTCACTAGACACCAAATCTGCCAGTACCTTGATCTTGGAGTTCCCAGCTGCTAGCACTGTGAGAAACAAATTTTTGTTCACAGCCATCAGTCTGTGGTATTCTGTGAGAGCAGCCCGAATGAACTAACACAGTAACATTTTGCAAAACTATACTATACTATCACAACCCGGATACTGACATTCATATAATCCACCAATCTTATTCAGATTTCCTAGTTTTGTACTCTTTTTGTGTGCATTAGGCTCTGTACAATTTTAACACCTGGGTAGGTTCCTGTATTCACCACCACAGTGTAAGAAATGTACAGTTCCAGCACCAAAGGATCACTGGTGCAGACGTTTTATGACCACACCCACCTCCCTCCTGCCACCTCTTTCACTTCGGCCCTAACACTTGGCAACCACTGGATCTGTCTTCTGTTTCTAAACTTTTGTCATTTCTAAAATGTTATATAAAAGGAACCATACATCATGTAATTTTTTGGGATTGGTTTTTTGCTCAATATAATAACCTGGCAATTCCTTCACCTTGTTGTTTGGATCAATAATTTGTTTCTTTGGATTGCTGAGTAGTATTCTATGGTATGGCTGTACCATAGTTGAACTCTTTACCTGTTGAAGGACATTTAGGTTGTTTCCAGTTTTTGGCTATTATGAGTAAAGCTGCTATGAACACAGTGTACAGGTTTTTAAATGTACAGGGATATTGAATTAGCTACCACATTCTGGGGGCAGAGGGGCTTACTGAGTCCATCATTATTTCTAAGGGCTTTTCAGTGGAAAGAATTAGGATTTACTTTTTCCCCCCTTTTTTGTTTTTCTTTTTTGGTGAGGAAGATTGGCCCTGAGCTAACATTTGTGCCAATCTTCCTCTATTTTCTATGTGGGATGCTGCCACAGCATGGCTTGATAAGCAGTGTCTAGGTCCGTGCCCAGGATCTGAACGCACAAACCCCAGGCTGCCCAAGCGGAGCAAGAGAACTTAACCACTATGCCACCAGGCTGGCCCCAGGATATACTTTTTAATTTAAGCTAAAATACAGCATGAGTTCATACAGATACTTTCTAATTAAATTCAAGACTATAGGAAGTTTGCATAACATCACTGATTTTATATCTACATATCTCCTCTCCTATGACAAAATTCCAGTTCTGATAACATCAACATAATTGTTTTATCTTACACATTTACACCTATTTCCAACAATACGACTACTGAATACAATTTCAGATTTTATGGCAGTTTTTTAAAAAATGGCAGTTAATTTTGTCCTTAGGGTAAATCTGTGTTTTCAAGTCATTCAGAAGAGCTCCATTCTGTGTAGTTAGGTCACCAAGATATACATTTAGGTTTATTTGTTTCATTTTACTTTCAACTTTTATAGATTGATTTTTAAAATTAATCTTTATCATTTAATCACATAAAACATGTAGGTTTCCAAAGTCAGATACATAAAACAGAGTATATGCAAAGTTTAGCCTCTTTTCCCTTCATTCTATTCTCTCCTTCCTCATATGAACTATTAAAAATTTTTGTTATACTTCCACTTTTTAAAAATATAAGTATTTATTTATTTACATTTGTACCTCCCTACTCCCTTTCACAATTGAATAGTAGAGGTAATGGGCATACTTTCTTATTCCTGACGTTAGCAGGAAAGCCTCTAGCATTTCACCATTGACATCCTCTAAAACGTTTTGCAAAATGCGGGCAACGCTATCCATTCTAAATAATCTTCCACAGCATTTCTTGGCAAGAAAAACGATGTGAAAACTCTCAAACTGAAAAGTGGCCCGCCAACATGCCTGTTGACTGAGTATTAACCCATTTGGGGAGAGCTTCAAGAGCTCCGAACTCGACTTAGTACATTTTACACAAGAAGAAAACTGAGAGGAACTGCCCCAAGGAACACTGGGAACGGGCGAGAGCTCCAGGATCCTGCCCTGTAGTCCAGGGGTCCTGGATAAGTCTACCAAGACTTTCTTTTTTATTTTCTTTCTCTCTTTTTTTTAAAGTGTACTCAATACACAGATACGTATTTTTACAGAGAGGAATATTTTAGGAGACCCTCGAAGGTTAAGAAGTGGCAGAAGGCTGCAAGGCTGGATGAAGCAGTTACCGCCCGCGCAACCACGATCGCCCAGAGCCCCAGAAGGGTGCCCCGCTCGCACCCACTCATACTGGGAAGCTCCGGTTCTAGTTCGGGGGCGACAGAACTCGCGGAGATGCTGTGAAGGCACGAAGTAGGGAGGTCCAAATGAGAGGGCGCGGGACCATTAAGTCAAAGCTGTCACACTTGGCGCTGGGACAGGGCAGACAGACACAGGCAGCATTCCAGCAGAAGTCGGGCGAAGACACAGCGGGGCGAGCACACCACAGGGTAGGTTTGCGAAAGGAGAATTGGTCCCGATGAGGATCCGTAGGGCTTCCACGGGCTTCAGCTGTGAAGCCCCGGCCTGGGGGCGGGGACTAGGTCCGCAGACGGAAACCCGCGGGAAGACTGGAGGCGGGGCAAAGGAAACGACGCTAAAGAGGCCCAATAGGACGGGGCGAGCCTCCTCGGGTAGGGATAACGGTTTCCGGTAGCGGCGAAAGGGAGGGGCGGGGGAGAGGAGTTGGCGAGTGGGGTCCTTTGACCCTTGGCCCCAGCGCCCACACCCCTGCAGCCACGCCAAGATGATGGGCTGTGGGGAGTCAGAGTTGGAGTCGGTGGGAAGGGGGGAGGCCCCGGGGCCACCCCCAGAACCGCGCGCCCCGGAGTCCGGAGCCCCGGTGCCCGAGCCCGGTCTGGACCTGAGCCTGAGCCTGAGTCCGAGCTCCGAGAGCACGCAGCGGCCGAACCGCAGCCCCGGGCGGCGCAAGGGGCGGGCGGAGCGGCGGGGCGGGGCCCGCAAAGGGCGGCAGGTGAGCTGGGGGGAGACCTGGCCGCCCGCCCGCGGCTCCGCGCCCACCTCTTCACCGCCCTGCTCTCTGCCCCCAGGTTCGCTTCCGCCTGGCCCCGCCCTCCCCGGTGCGCTCCGAGCTGCCGCCGGCCGCCGCCGCAACGAGCGAGAAGCCCGCGGCGCCGACCGACCTGGGCGCGCCCGCGCCGCACAGCAGCCTGGCCCTGAGCTTCGAGCTGCAGGCCGCGCGGGCCGCAGCGGGGGGCCCCTTCGATGCCGCGAAGGCCGTGGAGGAGCAGCTCAGAAAGTCCTTCCAGACCCGCTGCGGCCTGGAGGAGAGCGTGGCCGAGGGTGAGGGGGGCAGGCGGCCGGCCGGGCGCGGGGATCGAGGCGAGGGGCGCCGCTCACCGCCGCTCCCCCTGCGGTCTCAGGGCTGAACGTGCCGCGCTCCAGGCGGCTCTTCCGAGACCTGGTGAGCCTGCAGGTGCCGGAGGAACAGGTTCTGAACGCCGCGCTGCGGGAGAAGCTGGCGCTCCTGCCGCCGCAGGGTCGAGCCCCCGCCCCGAAGGTGAGGGCCCCGGGCGGGAGCCTGCCCTGTGCCCCCTGCCCCTGCCCGCAAGCCTAACTCCGCTTTGGGCTCCAACTCCCACAGGACCCACCTGGGCCAGGGCCAGACATGACCATCCTGTGTGACCCAGAAACACTATTTTATGAATCTCCACACCTGACCCTGGATGGGCTGCCGCCGCTCCGGCTTCAGCTCCGGCCCCGCCCTTCAGAGGACACCTTTCTCATGCATCGGACGCTGAGGCGGTGGGAAGCGTAGACCTGGAGGCTCCCTGGATTGCTACTTCCTATTTTTGTGTTAAAACTATTTATCGGAATAAAGTGGTTTTGCTAACAAATGGGACTCTTCTTGGGAGTCTTAAGTTGGGGGTCAAGCCTCAGGTTGGAAGCTCCCTGGAAGTCAAGTTTTTGGCCCTTTTTTTAAAGGAACTTCATAGGGATGACAAGTAGAAAACACTGTCCAAGTCAGGGGTTTAGATGCCCTCCCCGCCTTTTCCAGACTTCAGTCACAGCTACCACCTTTGTTTTTGATGACACCACACGTGTTCCTTTGCACCACTTATTTCTGATCGCTTTAACGTGTGGGCCTCAGCCCACGTTTTACACTTCAGGGAAGCCTTCCCTCATCCTGCTCAAGGAAGCTGCAAGGCAGTTGCTAGCACCCAGCTATTCAAAATGATCTTGTTTTTACCCTTATTTACACCTGACTCAGTGCTTAATATTTGTTGACTGAATGTTCAAACCTCCAGGAACACTTGACAAGCCACTGAAAAGCTTCAAGTTAATTAAGTTGCCTATTAGTCTGGTTCTACAGCACAAAAAGGGTGGGTGGGCTACTAGAGCAGGTGGTGGCCTGGTCCAGGTGACTTTTTCTAGCTCCACCGGTAACACTTCCCAAGTTAGCCTTCTGCCCCAAGCTCCCACACAAATTTTGTCAATGGGATTTTTGTAGAGGGGAGACGAACTCTTCAAGTTTCACATCAAAATTTGCACTATACCCCTTTTGTCTGACTGGCGTTCTGTATACTTGTGTGTAGATCAGACTAGCATTCAACAGTTTTCCCAACCACCAGAAGACCTGTCCTGTTCTTGAGACCCTGTAGTTTGGGCAGAGAGGAGGCACAGGTTCTACAGGTTCGGGGCGGCCCCCATCCCTTCCCTGCCAGCTAGAAAGTGCCAGACACAGGTGTGGGGCCACTGCCCTAAACACCAAGTTTACTGTGCTGTTCTCACATTCCAAACCCAACCCCCTCTCCCAAAGGGGGACAGCAGAGTGAAGGATTTTCACAGTACCTGCGTGCCTCCCTGCCAAGCTTATCCCCTTAACCCTCAGTCCATCTATCCGTGGTCCACTGAGACGCAGCTAGGGACAAGGCCCAAGGACAAATGGGAACCCCTCCTTGGGAGAACAGGAGGAAGAGGCCAGAGAACTTGATACCCCCACCTCCCATGCCTTAGGAGAACAGAGGTCAGCAAACAGTCCATGCCATCCAGCCCAGTGAGCTGGGGGAGAGGAAGATGATGGTAAGTCCAGCGCAGCTCAGCTTGCTGCTTAGGTGCCAGAGGTGTAGGGAGAAGGCTGGGGCAGCAACATAGGAAAAGCTTTCTCTGCAGACCCAAGAAAGGAAACTATTTTTGGAGCCAGAAAGGAAAGACCTTGGGACACTCTCCTCTTCCCCCAGGTCCTCAGGAGCAGCGGGCAGCTTCTTCACACTTTCTGTTCAGGGGGCCACTTAGTGGCTGGGGGAACGGGCCTTGTGGAACAGGTACACAGGACGCTGGAAGCCTGAGGGGAGAGTGTGCAATCAGGAGGGGTTGGCAGGACCTCAAGACTCTCCACAGGGTCTGCACCCTCTCTGCCAGGACCAGCCTCCCTTCCTCCCCCAAGAAAATAAGCCAGCCCTACCTTTGGAGGTGTTGTGGGGTGTGGCCACAAGCTCATAGCTGGAGAAGCCCACCTCTGGGGATGTCAGGTAGGAAGTGAACTGCTCTGGCTTCAGCTGGATTCGATAGTAGTTCTTGTAGATTGTTTCCTAGGGAGAAGGGCAGGGGACAATTTCAACTCGCTGCCTTCTCCCCGGGTAGAGAATGATGCCCACCCAGGGGGCCTTCTCACCTTGCTCAGAAAGTCCTCTTTCTGCTTCCTTGAGGCCTTTCTTGCCTCAACTAAAGGAAGGATATCCCCAATTTCCACTGAAACCCCAACTCACCGTGAGAGTCTTTCTCCTGCCATAGGATGACCAAGGTTGGGGCTCCAGGACCAGGATGCCCCCAGGGCGGAGGTGCCGGTAGATCCGGCGGAACATGCGCTTCAGCCCCTCGTCTCCCCAGTTCAGATGCACCCACTTGGTGAGGCTGAGGCAGAGCACCACATCATACTCGGGGTTTTGGGCATCCACCAGCTCATCTCGATCCAGCACATAGTTACCCTGAGGGCAAGAATTGGGGGCGAGGTCAACAGAGGCATTGAAAGAACCACTGCTCCCACACAACCCGCTCTGCAGCCTCTAAGACAAAGTCCCGCTGCCTCACCTTAGCCCTTGGCCACAATCTTCCCTGACACTCCTCAGACTAACTTCCAAATGGTGCCCTCTCTTTGAGTCTCCTTTTCTTGCTTTACACCCTCCTGCTCCTGCTTTCTAGTGAGAGTAAACCAATCAAACATAAAAAGGGCGCCTGGGTAATTTTAAGTTGAGCAAATTACCCACGAGATCTCCAAAGCTGGGTCAAATTGCAGAGAAAGAATGCTGAGGTTCTCCCAAGACCCTGTCCAGTACTTATTTCCACCCCACATACATTAAGCCGAGTGACTCAACATTATACAAAGGGACCTAACCCAGGTTTGAAAGGGAGACCTGTAGTTTCTTCCCTGTGGTTGGGGCTGGCAAAGTTTCAGGCCTATTCTTTCCCTTCTCCCAGAGAAACGAGGAGCCCTATCCTTCAGGAAGCCTTTTCTAGATAAGCTCACCACCCTCTGTAAAGCCCATTCTTCCAGGCTTAATCCAACATACTGCCAACTATTACTGCAGACGGCCTATGTGGAGCATGTTATGGGGAGCTATACATAGTCAGGGAACAGACATTCTGAAGACACAGGCCTCTTCCCTTCTGCAGAGGACTTTCTGATTCTTCCCCATCCTGCTATCTAGGGTCAGTGTGGAGATGATCTAAGGCCAATCCACTTGCGTTCCTGACCACTGACACTCTTCAACCAACGCTGCACCTATTGCAAACGAGGTCCCTATCAATGGACGGAAACCATAAATATTAGTCAGCCACTCCCCTAATCCTCCCCCTACAACCAGACATTCCACGTTTGACACCGATCCCTTCATGTGTCTTCAGTAGTTTGGAGGACAAGTTCTCATATGGACCAAATCCCCTAGTGAGCATCAGCAGCAGCCCCCAAGGGAAGGTGGACTGGTCTGGATTATAGTCCAGGCCGGGAGCAGGGCAGAAGGAGTCAGTCCCTACCTTGGGGCTTGTGGACATGAGAAAAAACCCTAGACAGAACTCCCGCCCTTCTAGGTTATAGAAAAGCAGAGACACCCAGCGGAATCAGTCCCAGATTAAGACCCTTCTCTTGAGGCTCTGGTTCTCCTAGAGTACATGTGAGTGCATGCACAGAAATCCCTCTGGTCATAACCTTCCCCTGCCAGGTTCCCATTTAATCTCATCTTCATACCTGGCCCCTATCCCCCAAACCTTTGGACCCTCTTACCGTGACGAAGACAACATTGTTGGGGAAGACTGATGTGTCTGCTCCATCCAAGGGCACTTGGGGTGCAGCAATGGGACCCCGGCTGGCTGTCAGTGAGGCTGGGAAGCAGCTTCTCTTTCGGACGGTTGTGGTCCCTTCCTCACTTTCTGCCCCTGGGTCCCCCTCAGAAGTCTGGGGTGGCAGACGCAGCTCCTCGGACAGGTAGTGTCTGATGTTTTGGCGGGCAGAGTGGATGAGCCGGGCATCAATATCCAGGCCCACCATGCGGGATGGGCCCCACTTACAGGCAATGCTCAGGGCCAGATGGCCCACATTGCAGCCCAGATCTAAGACGTCCCGACCTCGAAACCACTCGGGCTTCAACACCCGAAGGCGCCCATCCTCACAGGAAGGATTGCGGTACCCATAGTACTTGCTGTAATTCCCATACTGGAACTTGCGCTGTTGCTTTTTGAAGCCTGCTGCAGGTAGTGGGTGGAGGTGGTGGCGGCCTCCCCCACTCCCTCGGCCCTTTTCCTTGGGACCCTGGCCTGCACCCCTAGCCCCTGCCTCCGACTTGCTGGAAGTCCTGCGACGTTTGCGATGTCGTGAGGAGGAAGACGAGGGTGCAGAGGTAACTGAGGCAGCTGGAGGGGCTGAAAGGGAGCCTGAGGGACCCTGGAGGGCAGATGGAAGGGGGGAGACGACCTCATCCCTGCAGTTGATGGCTGTGTTGAGTTCATAGGGCTGGGGGGCATCCCGGTTCTGGCCTCTATGCCGCTGCTGCTGTGTGGTGCCCTCCCCATGGAGTGAGGGCGCGAGGGGGGCTGTGGGCAGCACAGAGTGGCTATCATTCCCGCCAGTTGCCTGCTGCTGCTGGTGGTGCTGTCCCCGGTGTCTATGCCGCTTCCGACCAGTCTTGAGTGGCGAAGCAAGAACTACTTGGGCCTCATCAGTGCAAGTGTTGAGACTGAGCGGATCAGTAATATCTTTGGGGATGAGGATCTCCACCGGATCTCGCCCCTTGGCCGGAAGTGGGGATGACTTGGGGGTCTCCGCATTGAGTACGCGGCTCACTTCCTCATCCAGGAGACTATTAAGGTTCAGTGGATCAAAAATATTGCCCCCCAGGAGGAAGTTGGAGGGTAACACAGAGTCACAGTCCGAATTAACCCGCCTGCGCCTCTTGAAGGCCGGATGTTTGAAGCCTCCCCCACCTCCTCCTACATTACAGCTATTTCTCCTCTTGCCCCCACCTCCCCCAGGGGGCCGGTGGGGCTGATAGCCATTTCGGGGTCGAGGAGGGGCAGGGGGGCCCAGTTCTGTTCCGCCCCCTCCCCGTCGCTCCTCCCCCACGTCCGGGGGAGCAGCTCGCCCGTGGGGATCAGACAAGCGGGCCTCCCCGTGCGGCGGCGCCTGGGGGCCGCCCCCTCGTTGCTGCTGCGCCTGGCCGCCCCGGGGGGTGGATGGAGCCCTGGGGCTCTCCTTGCCGGCCCCAGAAGCCAGGGCCCCCTCCGAGTGCGCGCGCGGCCCCGGCCCACGCTGCGTCCCGCCGCGGAGCTCCCCGGAGGCGGCCTCTCGGTGCGGCTGCACCGTGGGGCCGCCCCCTCCGCCCGACTCCTCTTTGAGCGGCGGCGGCGGGGCCGGCACCAGAAACGGCTCCTTCTCCGCCGCCATCTCGATCATTTCCTCCCCTTATTCCGTCCCAGTCGAGGGCAACGAGGGGGGCTAGGGGGCTTAACCCCCCTTCCTAGACCCCGCTCCCCTCCCCCCTTTCCCGAGTGCGCGCGCAGCTCTGCTCTTCTCGCCTAGTCTCGCGCCCAAGCGCCTCCCCCGAAGCGCGCCCCACTAGCCCGCGAGACCAAAACAAGATGCCCGCGAGACCCGAACTCGAGGAATCGACCGCGCGTGCGCCGACCCCTTTCTCCTCTACCACTACCGCTTCCCGCGAGCGCGCACTGCTGGAGCGCGTTCCTCTCGCCCCGGAATCACGCATGCGCACTCCGCCACCACCCTGGTTGCGCGCGCATCGGAGTACGAACCAACTTAACGGCTCCGGGAGTTTAAATATAGCCCCCACGACCCCCCAAAAAGCCCACCACCCCAAATTGACACCCTACTTCCCTTCGCAGCTATGTCCGTCCCTACTGATATCCTTTGTCTCTGCCGCGCGATCCCACCCACCGTAGGCGGGGGACGGGGAGCTGGTGTGAAAAGGTCTCCTTGACACCCGACCCTTGTTCCTGAGGAATGAGTCTCAGCGGTCTCCGCCCGGCTCTAAAGCCAACAACCTCCCTACCCCGCCTCCTTCCTCCCCCTAGCGGGCAGCGCCTGCGCACACCCTTTTGGGCTTGCGCGGGTAGATGCAGCACGTGCTGGAGATGACACCCCGCCCTCCGTCCTAGGGGCGGGGACTGTTACGTCGCTTCCTCAGGTTTGGTACACGCAACGTGCGTCAGCACGATTCGAAGGGGGCGTGAATAAGGAACGGGGCGGCCCTCATGAATTATTCATGACCCGGTCCCCCCCCCCCCCCCCCTTTGCCCACCTACTTAGAAGAGCTTCCGAGGCAGCGGAGGGGTGAACCTAAAAGTAGAGGAAGGGAAAGATCGGAGCATACTGACCGTCTTCCTACGAACTGTTCTCAGTAAAATACGATAGGTCATTTTAACTCACCCCGCTGGAAAATATTCTCTGCTGAACTGAAAAGAAAAAAAAAATAAGGCACTAAGACAGCCGATGTTGTCCAACTTCCTCTTCCCCCGAAATGGCCGAGTCGTTCTCTCGCTCCTCCGCCTTCCCCAAATCGCGATCACCTGGAGACACCACGCCCTATTCTCCGCCTCCACACCCAAAGCCCCGACACCAACGCCTCCGCCCACCACCCGAAGCCTGCGCAGGAGCCCTGAGCCCGGGGGCTGCGACGCCGACGCCCACCCCAGCCACCTCGCACGCAGGCCTTCCCGAGCGCACACCCTGCGGCTTCGCGCCGCCTAGTAGAAAAACGAATGTAGGCGGGGAAGAGATTTCGGCCTGCTTTGGGCCCCCTGCCTCGGCCAATGGGGAAAAAGCTATTCGACGCCCCTTCCACGGGGTGCTAGGTGGCCCTTTCTCCCTGCCAACAGTGCTTGGGGTGCGGGGCCTGTGGCTGAGAAGAGGGCGGGAGAGGTGAGAGTGGGGTTCAGGAGAGTCTCAAATAAAATATTAAAATAAGGGCGTGAAGGAGACTAAAAGGGAGAATAGGAATTGGGGAACGAAAAGAGGAAGGAAAAGGTAGTCTGGGACCCAGAGAAAACTTAGTAAAAGCAAGAGGAGCTTCATGAACGATCAGGCGCCGCAGCTGCCGCCTAAAAAAAGTGAGACCAAGCAGGATTATGGGATATGTAGTTTTACAGGGCAGCTCGGTTGGAAGATGGCGGAAATCGCTGCGCAAACGCAAAAGCGGCTTCCAGCTGCGCATGCGCCTCAACCCGGGCCGCCGCGCCACCCCCCCGCCCGCTGGGGAGGGGGTGGAGCTTGTGCGTGGCCTCGCACCTTCTCTTGGTGGCGGGAAAACTGGGTCGAGGCTGGAGCGGCTTGCAGAATCGCTGCGGTAGTTCGCTTCGCTCCTCGCCGTTTAGGGCCTCTTCACTCCAAAAGGTAGCTGGCTCTTCTCCGGTTGCAGATGAGGGTGCTTGGCCCGGCCAGTCCTGGTACTTGTGGTCTGAGGAGAAGTCTTCTCCTCAGGGCGACAAGCAACTCTGACGCCTCCTCCTCAGACTCTCTGGCCGCAGACTCACCCCCAACAGACACACAAAAGTAACCCCATATCGTGGCGGGCAGCGACGGGCTGAGAGGGGAGGAGGATTCTGGTGCCTCCGTGGAGGGGGCGGGGCGCCTCTGGGGGGCAGTGTCTCCTGGTGAGATCCTTGATGGCGAAGAGAGGCTGGAAAGCCACTTTTTTGCCCCTTGAGGGGCGTCAGGGACTTCGGACTCTGTGAAACCTCCCGTCTTATTATTGCTGTCCTCCAGAGAGAATGGGAGAGGGAAGAGAGGGGAAGAAGGCGGCCCAGCGAAAGCTCCCCGCTTTGGTTTAGAGGTGGAAGGAGGCCTCTCGCTGCCGCACTTGGGCGCCCGGTGACGGGAGGTGGCGCGGGGACCCGGGCGTGTGCGCCTTTCAGCCCAGACGACGCGAAGAGGCTGGTCTGAGGTCCGGAGCAGGGCCCGTGGGGAAGCCTTGCGGGCGGTGGATCCCGAGAGCCGGGGGACACGGGAGTCCCCCAGAAAGAGTCTGCGTTTGGGTGATAAGCGGCCACGTCTCTGCTTCCTTGTCCTCTGAACCAAGAAGCTTTAGCTCACGTCCACTGATTTGTAAAAGTCTGCAAAAGGTTTAGTTCAACTAGTTAGGACAGTAAATGTCTTGCTACGTGGTCTGGTCTGGGCAGTAAGGGCAGCTGGAATAATTTTTTTTCCGTCTGTCTTGTTAAAAGTTTTAAATCAAGCTCGCTGAGCACACATACACAAAGAAGAAAGAAAAGAAAAAACTACTGTTACTAATCGAGGCATGAAAATAAGCAGTTTACATGCCATTAGACGTTAACGCCAAAAGGGAATTAAACTCCAGTTTAACGGAGATTTTAAATATAGTCTTTACAGTTTTTTTTGAGGCTCACAGCGTTTGTGTTAGAGAATAATCCTAAAGGGTTTACTTTTCTTTTTAGACCAAGGATTCCAGGAACAGTATAAAAAGGGAATAATTGGATAGTTAGGAGGAGGAAACTTGTGAACACATTCTAAATGGGGGAGGGGGATGGGAGGACGATTAATGCTTTTTGAAAAATATTGACGACTGAATTAAGTTATTTAGCTAGATCGTTCTCAAACAGTTTGGTCTCAGAACCCTTTTATACTCTTAAAAATTAGGGAGGACTTCAAAGATTGGTTTATATCTGTTGCTATTCATATATTAGAAATTAAACAAAAATTTTGAGCATTTATTCTAAAATAAAAATAAACCCGTTACACTTTAACATAAATAACATTTTTAATGAAAAATATATTTGCCTAAATGAAAGAAAATTTAGTGTGAAGAATGGCATTGTTTTACATTTTTGCAAATCTCTTTCGTGTTTGGCTTAATAGAAGACAGCTGGATTTCCATCTGTTTCTGAATTCACTCTGTTATGATATCTTGTTTCGTTTCAAGTATATGAGAAAAAAACAGCCTAACACAGATAAGTAGCTGGAAGGGGGGGGGATCCCCAGGGGTCTTTGGATCACACTTTGAGAACTGCTGAGCTAGGTGATTCTATCCTAAAATCAGTGTGATGATTTTTAGTGTTCTAAGTGTAAGAAAACCTTGAATTTTTTTGGAACACCTCTTTCACCTTCCCTTGGTTCCCTTTATTGGTTGTTTGTTTTTCCCTCCTTATTCACCCTTCTTTCCTATGTTGAGTGGGTAGGATCCAGTTTATGGAACTTTCTTTTACTTTCATTCTTAAAGCTTCATTGTTTTTTTTTTTTTCCTCTCTTTTTCATCTAAGGTAAGAAGAGAGAAATTAAAATGTCAAATGTTATTCCTGGGTTTAGAGCTCCCAGTCATTTAGTAGCTGACCAGGTGAAAGTTGGTGGTATTTTGTTTATTTATTAACTCTTTTTCAAATTTTTTCTCTCTCTGAACTTGATTTCAGTATTCTTTACTGTGGAAGAAAATTTGTTTGAAACAGAGGAGCAGAAACTTGAGTTGTCAGACAGTGATTACCTGGCTTTCCTTTCTCTATTGATCAGGTTAGAGATTTTCTTTAAAAGTAATGTTCCCATCACACCCCCACTCTCAATTAAGGGGAACTACATACATTGCTGCTTATAGATTTACTACGTCTTACTGACTCAATGATGACCCGCGATTTTTCCCGGTTGGTTGAGGCTCCAGTAACACACTTTGGCCTAGAGAGGCCAGTGTAGGTTTAGATAATGATTTAAAACTAACTTTTGGAAAATTTTGCATTTTTTAGATTGATCAAAATACTCTTTTTGTTTTACTTGAAGAATGTAGAATTTAAAAAGTCACTTTTGAAGTGGTAATACGTGTATAAGACGCTAGAGGTACACAAGGGGATACAGTAAAAAGCTCCCTTCCACTCCCAGCCCCTCAGTTGTACTCCCAGAGGCATTTTTGTCAGTTTCTTGTATATTCTTCCAGAGATAGTTTATGGGTACACAAGCATATTATGTAGATGTACATTTTTAAAAATCAAATATTGTCATCTCAAATACACTAATTTTCATTTCTCATTTAGTGTAGCTCTTCTTGTAATTTAGTTTACCTTTATGGGGACTTCTCATGATCATTTTTGGAATTTTGGAGTCTGAGAGAAGATATGTTTGTCATTTGTGGCCAAATTAATATTTCTTTTGCAGCCTAATTTTATTCAGTTTCTGGCTTCTGTTTAGGATTGTCAAAAAGAAGGAGATCAATTTGCTGCAGTGTTTCTCCTCTAATTTCCCATTTGCCTTTTTTCCTGGAGCAAATAAGTTTGAGGGTTGGTGGTGATGAATTAAGATGGAAACACTGAGAAAATGTTCTCCTTAATATAAAGGAAAAGTAGTTACTGCAGAACAGCACAGCTGAATTATTCACGTTTATAGAATTAAGAAAAGGAACAGAAAAATACCAAAAGATAATTTAAAAATATTTTACATTCAGCCATGCTGTGGCCACCCTAAGTCAAGCTCCTGACACCTTTTGAATTTATCTTGGGATCTAAAGGGAGGAACTCTATACCCTGAACAACTGAGTGTTTACTCTAGCCTGGCCATTTCAGAGTCTTAAAATTTTCAGATCCTTTAAAGAGAAGTGTATATGAATCGAAAGATCCATTTTATGCTGCTTTTGGGTCTCTATTTATAGTGGGAAATGGCAGAGCTGGAAGATTAAGTTTCAGGCATAGGGCCTTCAAAGTGCTCAAAACCAACGGCCAGAAATAAGATCATTGAGAAGAATAGACAGGTTATTAGTAGAATTTAGAAGCCGAAGGCCTGAGTTCATCTTGGCTCTACCTCGTATTAACACTGAGGCTTTGGGCAAACCACTTAACTTCTCTTCGCATATTTTTTCATCTTTAAAAAGGGAAGCTGGCACTTTATGACCTCTAGATACCCTCCCAGAGCTACAATGCTTGTTATAATGTTTACAAAAATAAGAATGGCTTATATGCTCTAAGCCTAGAGAAAACTGGCTTATATGCTCTAAGCCTCAAGAAAACTGCGTAGAAGCGTTGTAAGAACTTTAGGCTGGTAAAACAAAAGGCAATTCTTTTCTAACATCTGGGTAAAAATAATGTCAATAGTGGAAAGTGTAAATTGGAAAAATGTATAAATTATTGGAACATCTCAAGATGAATCTTGGCACTCTGTTGGGCCACAAATGGCTTATAGCTGTGTGGACATACTCAGCCTTTTATGTCACTGGAGGCCTCCCCAACTCCCACCCCTCGGTTACCTATGGCTGTGAACAGCCTGGTCCTTTTGCTCCAGAGTACCCAGAAATAAAATTTTTCTTGTGTTTCAATGTGTACTTTTAATGGATGCTTTTCCTGTGTGCTGTGATATAAATCGGTGCGAAGCACTCCACTAGACTATCGGGATGTAGCATAGCACAGTTTATAGCGCAGACTTTTAAATCAGACAGATTCTAATCCTGATTTTACCACTTGTCAATTGCTTAATATCTCTAAATTCCTCTAAGCCTCAACCTCCCTAAGTGTAAGATGGTATCCAGCTCATAGATTTATTGTGAGAAATAAATAAGATGGCATATGTAAAGGGTAAAGAATATAGCCAGTGCTCAGTAAGTGTTATCCGTTATTAGTAGTCACAATTTTGGTAGTAATAATGAAGCATATTGATGTAGTGTAGAACATCTGTGAGTAGATAGCTATAGATGAACTACGGATGTAGAATGAAGGTGCTAGATTCTTATTACTAGCTTCTCTGGGGACCTCTGCTGGTTGCCAAATATTTCTGAGCCATGAATAGAGATTGCTAGAACTTAGCACATTGGGAAATGTACTGGACTAGAAGATGTAAGTAAAGGGAAGATATACATTATAGTGATGTTTAAAAAAGAGATTCTCTACATATAAGGACCTCTGAATTAGGTCAGAGAATTGCCAAATTATTTGTATTTTAAGCATTTAGGAGAACTTAGTGAAAAGAGCTTATCCCTCTGAAGAAAACTTTCTCTCTTTAACTCCTAGGCCCGTCTATATCCTCCTACTGATACTTACACTTCCATCTGTTAAAAACAAGATGACAGGACCCAAATGGAGTTGCTTACGCTAAGCCCCGCATCACCAAACCAAGTCTTAACTTAATTATAGTTTTGGCTCTCCCTGAAATGGAATCTTAAACCAGTCAATCAGGAATCACTTGGTCAGCCCTAGTTAGGCAATCTGCCTGATAGACCCCTGTCTATGCTGCCATCCTCTAAAGGAAGGTAACCTTGCAATAACCAATCCACTTTTTTGCCTAGTATGACTTCCTTGCTTCTGCTCCCTTCTGCTCCTTTCCGATTCATAAATCACTGAATAAAGCCTATAAGATCTTCAAAATTTACTCAGTTGAATTTTGTTTTTTGATACGTTACTACCACTACCACCTAGTGATGAGTGCCTACCTCATGTTGGACATGGTTCTAGGCACTTAAAACACTAAGGATTGTTGCTTATCTTAACAGTAACTGTCATTATCCCCTGACGTATAATTGGAACTGCTGAGGAGGTAGAAGTGTAGTCAAGAAGGCAGAAAGTGTAGTTCAGGGGTCCTAAGCAAAGAGATTCTGAGCCCAAGAAGACAGGGGGAGAAGAAAGTTTAAACTCATGTTCAATCAGAGTGACAGCAGTTAATTTCTTTTTTCTAGCAGAGGCACAAAGAAAGTGTAGCTTCTGACCTGAATGATGACAACAGTGCAGGGTAAAGGTGAGTCAAGAGTGAGAGAGGCTCACTTTGTATATTTCTCTCATTTTTTTCCTTTCTTTCTTGGCTCTTGGTCATTTGGACCAAGGGGACCAGATTCCCCCGAAAGGAAGCTCAGTTCACATCTACTTTTTGTCCACTCTAAGATACTACTTTTCTAGACACTTTGAGTGAAAGATATATGATTTAGAAGCAGTCCTGCTTAAGGAATATATGAAGTTATAGGGAGAGAAAACATGTTTAAATATCTGTAGCATAAATTTGAATGTGGTAAATGCCACCAGACAGGTACAAAGTGTTATGGAAGCTCAGAAGAAAGATGTTGCTTATACCTGGCAGGATCAGTACAATTTTCATTGCATCATTTGTAGATTTTGACTAGTGTTTTTTTTTTCAGTTTCTCTAATTTCCCGTAAAATTTTGTCCAAAGTTAAAATGAGTGAATTAAAAAACTTTCACATTTGAATAATTAAATTTCCTGCATGCTTATGTTTATCATCTTTGAATTACTCAGTGGTTCCTAAATCTGGAAGTACATCAGAATAATCTAGATAGTCTTGTAAAATTATAGATTCCTGGGTCTCACTTAAAACTACTTCATCAGAATCTCAGGGCAGAGGAGGTGGGGGTGGATGAGGAGACGCCTAGAAATCTGAATTTGTTAAAAGCATTCTCCAGATAATTCTGATATGGCCAGTCAGTGGGCAATGTTTGGCAGTCTCTGTGTTAGACTCTATGTTTCATGAATTCCATTTGATGATCAAATTTCTTTCAGAATGTGGGAAAGGACCAAAGAAAACCTTTGCCCCACCTGCACAAAAATTGCAGAGCCTGATGCTCTGTAGCTCTGACTCACCCAAGGAGGAGACCCTGGGGATCAGTTCCCCAGAGGCAGAGGCCAGGCCAGACCTGCCAAAGGCCAGATCAAGGAAGAAAGAGAAGAAAGCAACCACAGAGAATGGTCCAAGCAGTGGCCAGGGGGAGAAAAGAAAGTCTCAAGACAACCGGCAAGCAGAGAAGAAAGACAAGGTATTAGTCACATTGATGAGCTCCAGTGGGACAGTTTCTCCTAGTCGCTCAGCCTTGACAAACAGAATCTTTACATTTTGGGGAAATTCATCCTGTACTTTTAAATTGTTTATTCCTTTCTTGGGGCTTCCATTTTCTTTCCAAAGAGGTCAAAAATGTTTTGACGAAAGCATTTAGCAGGAAATAGTGGGTAGGTAGAAGTTGAAGTGGAATGGAGGTGAGAGTAGAAATAGACAAAGACTTTATAAACTTTTTCTTTGACTCTTTTATTCCCAGGAGATCTGGGATAGAGTTTACGGAATCCTGAGATACATTGACTTCATGCTCTCAGCCTCGTTAACTTACTGCCTCATCTATAGGAGGCTTCCCTGACTGATTAGAGAGGAGGACTGGGGAAAGACGAGCAGTTTTCCTTCTCTACCCTTGTCTCTGCAGGAAAAATCAAGTCTTACTAATGCAGAATTTGAAGAGATTATCCAGATTGTGCTACGGAAGTCTCTCCAGGAGTGCTTGGGTATGGCTTTTAGTAAGAGGAAAAGATTTGAAGTTAGACAAAGAAACTGTTGTCTTTAGGAATAGAATAAGTTGACAGCTCTCTTTTCCTCCCTCTTCCTAAGTAAGGAAGTATTAGATGGGACTTTGAAATATTTTTAAATTCTTCATCTTCTATCAACAGAACTATAGTTAAACCACCTTAGACAGGGGGTACAGACTTTTAGAAGAGTAGATTACATTGACTGCAGAATATAAATATAGTCTCATCTAGATTTTTAAAATGTAATTTAAATTCATTTTTATATGTTTACATCTATTTAGAAAAGATAAATTGTTTTCCCCAGATTTGAAGAACTTAGTTTCCATCTATCCTTGCATATTTCTGTTTCCAGTACTGTTTTAACATATGCTCAGGGATTTGACTTTTAGAATAAAGAACTCTATAGTGTAGGCCCTGAGGCCTTCTCCATAAGGAGATGGCATTTTTAGCTATTCTTAGGTGTACTTCTACTCTTAGGGAAAGTTTGTGGAACAAATGACACAAAACACATTACATACAATTTCTGTTATGGACACAAAATAAAATTAACGTTACCTGGGTATCCATGAATGAGGCAGATAAATCTGGAAGTTC
This sequence comes from Equus przewalskii, assembly GCF_037783145.1. Lineage (NCBI taxonomy): Eukaryota > Metazoa > Chordata > Mammalia > Perissodactyla > Equidae > Equus > Equus przewalskii. Next base: position 8,469,714 of record NC_091842.1, on the reverse strand, counting down.
TTGCAGGGAGATATAGATTTGTAATTTTCCTGAGAATTTAAAGACTTAAAGTTCTGTGGTATGACAAAATTCTAAAGGTAGGTTCTTCCAGGCAACAGGGGGGAGACATTTTAATGAAAGGTTGCAGTTTGGAAATAATGGAGTGGTTATCTTCTTTAACTGCTTCTCTGCTTATGGTATTTCGTTTTGGGAGGGATGGGATCTAGCCTTGATTTTACAGAGACTTCCTGTGCCCAGTCCATAAGATGTACACAGTTAGACAAGGAACCAGGAATTGCTGTTTCTACTACTGATAATGATAATGCTGATGGGTAAGTTTATCCCAGTGAGGCAGCTTGATCACAGGGTGGACTTAACATTTGTAAATCGTTATCTATCTATCTAGTCATTTTTCATATCTCTATAGATCTCTCGTAGCTCAGGAAACATACCTGTTTGAATTGGGAAAAATAGGCAAGTAGATGGGTAAAATGACCTCAGGAAGACTTAGAGGGCCTAGGATTCTTCTAGCCTCCTAACTTTTATCCTTGGGTTTTTCAAAAGAAGGGTACTGCAAATTACTCCTTTTTACCTTTTCATTAAAAAAATTCTTATTTTCAGAGAGATGGTAATGGTGCCTCATATTCTAGAGATTTCAGCTTCTCAGGAAGATGGAATAATCCCTGAGATAAAGACATCTGAGCCATTCCAGCCAGATCCTGCACCCTCTGAGAGGAAATTCAATAGACTCTCCTTAAGCAAAAGAAAGAAAGAAGCTCGTAAGTGTAGCCAGATGTACTTTGACATCTAGCTTAAGTTTTTACTCCACGAAATTAAAGAATGGAATAGTGGGCAGGCTGAGAATTTTCATCCCAAGGCTTGAAACTATTAGGCTATGGTTCTTCTTTCTTTCGCTGGCCTTTGCTATCTACAAAGAAGCTCTTCCTCATCTCCCTACCCTACCATGTTTTGTTTTCTTTTCCCAGAAGATGGGAAAATGGAGAAAGCCCAAAGTGGACATGAGCACAGACAGAAAGACCAACTGAAGAAAGCAGTTCAGGATTATTCTCAGATCAGAGACCCACAGAAAGGAGAGGGAAGTGGTTTTGGTGAGTTCAGCCATGGTTTGGAAAACTTACTTAGGCTTGAAAATTGAAGATGGAGGAGAGAGGCAAAGGTTAGGATGTTAAAGGAAATTCTGCAAAGATTATAATTTATCTCTCACAGCTACTTGTTAGAGAATATACTGCTGAGGAAGAGAGAGAACGTTTTCATTCATTCAATTATTCATTCATATAATGCATAGTTGTTAGGTGCCCACTGTACACCAGGCTTTTAGGAGATGCTGAATAAATGCAGAGGAAATGAATATGAGCTTGCCATAAGGGAGACAGATTTGTGGGGAAGGCAGACAAGAAAGCTACAAGTTGGGAGAAGACCTGGAAAAGTTTCCAAGAAAAGATATTGCTTAACTCAGATCTTAAAGTATAATTTAGTCAGGTGAGCTAAGGTGGGAATGGGGGCCAGAGGGATAATTATTGGCAGAGTTATGGAAGAGGGCTAATGGTTGTAGCTTTTGGGTGTGTTGGAGGGTAAGAGATTATAGGGGTGGGGGAGATGAGACTAGAGGCATGCAAGGACCAGATCATAAAAGGTCTTACACGTCAAACTGAGGAATTTGGATTTTACTTTAAGGGTAAAGAGAAAGCATTGACATTAAGTAGGGGACACTTGATAAGATTTGCATTTTAGAAAGCTCACCCTGCACTAAGCATGGAAGATGGATTGATGGGAGCAAGACTAGACCCGTAGAAATAGTGTCCAAGCAAGGAAGATAGTAGCAGTGAAGAGGAAGAGACAAATTTGAGATCTTTAGGAGGCAGGATCAGTATGATACGGTCGCCAGTTGGATATGAGAGCTGATGAACAGTGAGACCTCTAGGATGATCCTGTTTTCTGGTATGAGTGACTGAATAGCTGAAAGAACTATGATCTGAAATGGAGAGCATAGAAGAAAGAAACAGTTTCAGATGATGAATTCAGCTTTGGACAAGTTAGGGGATCTGTGATGAGATTTAGAGCTCAAGAAAGGGATCTGGGCTGGAGATATGGATTGGGAGTCATCTGCATCAGTAGGAATGGGTGAAATTTTCTTAGAAGCTATGGAGTGAAAAGAGAAGAGCACTGAATAAACCCCCCTGGGGGAACATAATGTTTAGGGTTGAACAGAGAAAGAGCTGCCCAGGGAGAAAATAAAGAGAACTAAGAGAAAACTCTGAAAGGCAGGAAGAAAGCTAGGAGAGTTTGGTATCATCGATGCCAGGGGAGGAGGGAATTTCAAGAAAGAGGGAGTATTTAGCCTTGTCAAATGCTACTGCAGAGACATCAAAGAGGATATAGTTTTGAAAATGCTCACCAGATATCACAATTAGGAAGTCATTAGAGTCTTGACTAGATTAACCCTATGTGTTGATAAGAGTGAATGACAGGTTTATAGTTGGTTGAAGAATAATTATTTGTTTCAGTTAGTTTAGGTGTGAAACTAGGAGGAAGCAAATGGTAAATAAAGGGGAGTTGGTGTAGAGTTGAGGGAAAGTTTTTCTTCTTTTAACTTTATTTTAAAAGAAAGAGGCTTAACTTGTGTGTTGTCAGCATATTTATATGCTGAGGGAAAATTGTTTATAGGGAAGGAGAGACTAAAGGGAATGAGAAGAGAACCAGAGGGTTTATTCTTAGTCAGAAAGGACACCTTAACCTTTGAGATTAGATGGAGGAATGATAAGGATGGATATAGATTGATTATATTCTTTTAACAATAGTTATTAATGCCTTATATTATGTGCCAGGTGTTGTCCTAGGTGCTGGAAATACAGTGGTGAACAAAATAGATAAAATCATTGCTTTCATAGAATTTTCAGTTTTAGTGTGTTAAATGGATAATAAACAATGTATTGTGTGAAATAAACTTGGTTAAATTGGGGAATTTTAGGAGAATAAATAAAATAGATCATACAATATATTAGTGTGTTTAAAATTTTCAAAATAAGTAGCCTTAACAAACTGGAGGAAAACAGGCTTGTGCTGAAAAAAAACAGAACCCAAAGTGTAAGGAACAATGGAATAAACAGCTAGTGTCTAATATGTATGTGTGTATGTTTATAATTTTGATTATAGAAGCATAATATGGTCTGTATGTTCTTGAAAGAAAACTCTAAGAAGACTATGCAGGAACCAACCAAGATAGTCCAGGGCAATAATCTGCTCCTAATGTCATATGACATGGTAGTATAAGGAGCTGGAGGTATAAGTCTAATCTGGGCAGTCCAGTGATCTGAGTGGCATTGTTCCATCTCCTGTACCTCTCAGTATTAGGGCAAGGATTGGATTTTAGACTGGGAGATGGATGTTCACTCCTTTGGCAGTGCTTGTGAGTTGAACTGTGATTATAATGAATGTGTAAGCCGCTTTCTATAAATGAGCCACTCTTTCTGTTTCTTACAGTTGCCAAGGAGAGGTGAGTCTTCCTGGAGTAGGAAGTAGAAAGGAGAGTATCCAATAGATAAAATTTTCATTAAGTACTGTGAAGGAAATGAAAAGAGTGTCGTAAGAGGAAATAATGGAGACCTAATTAAGTTTGGGCCAGCCAGGGAATGCATTTGTAAGGAAATAACATTGAAGCTGAGACCTGAAAGAATGGTAGAAGTTAGCCAAGCGAAGAGTAGGAGAAAGAGTTTTAGGTAGGGTGAAGTTTGGCATATTCCAGGTACTAAAAGAAAGCCAGTGTGATTAGAGTTCAGAGAGCAAGGGAAGCAAGGCAGGAAAGTGGCTTGATAAATGTAAAGAGGTAGGCAGTAGCTAGATCAAACACAAAGTTATGAATTAAGAATTTTGTCCTAAGTGTGGTGGGAAGCCATTGGTGGATTTTAACCAGGGGAGTGACATAATCAAATTAACATTTTAAAATGATCCCTTTGGTGATAAATTGAATAATTGAATATGGGGGGACAAGAGTAGACCAGTTAAGAAGTTAGAGCTACATCCCACAACTAGAAGGACCTGCAACAAAGATATACAACTATGTACAGGGGGGTTTGGGGAGATAAAGCAGGAAAAAAAACCAAAAAAACATTGGCAACAGTTGTTAGCCCAGGTGCCAATCTTTCAAAAAAAAAAAAAAAAGAAGAAGAAGAAGTTAGAGCTAGGGTTAGATCTTTTGCTGACTTGATGAAAGTGGAGACAGAGAAGTTGATGCTTTTAAGATATGTTTTTGGGGCCAGCCCCTTGGCCGAATTAAGTTTGTGCACTCAGCTTCAGCGGCCCAGGGTTTCTCTGGTTTGGATCCTGGGTGCGAACATGGCATTGTTCATTAGGCCTTGCAGAGGCAATGTCCCACATGCCACAGCTAGAAGGACCCACAACTAAAATACACAACTGGGGGCTTTGGGGAGAAGAAGGAAAAACTTTTAAAAAAAGATATGTTTCAGAGCTAAAATTGTCAGAACTTAGTAATGAATTAGATATTGTGGGTGAGAGAGAGGAAAGGGTATGTCAAAGATGACTGGCTTCTGGCTTGAGCAATTACATGAAAGGAGGTGGGGAAAAGTGGAGGAAGAGCAAATTTGTGGGTAAGATCAAGGTTTTGGGTTGGGGCCCATTGGGTTTGTGATCATTGTGAGACATCCGAATAGAGATGTTAAAGAGCAAGGTGGCTCTAGGAATCTGGAGCTCAGAACAGAGGCTGTTAGTATACATTTGTGTGTTGTAAGATATGAAAATGGGTTCCAAAGCTATGGGAATGGGTGAGCTTGCCTCAGGAGAAAGTGTAGCATGTGGAATGCCAACATTTAGAAATTGGATGAAGGAGGAGGAGAACCCAGTAAAGGAGACTGAGGGGGGACCTGCCAGAAGGATGGGAGGGGGAAACAGGGAATGAGGGATCACAGAACCCAAGGAAACTAGTGTGTCAGAAATGAGCGATCAACTGAAAAGCTCTTAACATGTGTCTATGACACTATCTTTGTTTTCAGAGAGCCATGTTGTGAGGCTCAAACAGTTCTCTGGAGCACATCATCTTCTCTTCTAAGTTGTTTGAAAGGAAATTTTAAAGAACTGTATGTTGCTGTCATTGGAAATTTCATCCCAAGCCACAAATACCTCATTCTACATCATTAGGCTAATTCCCCCCCCCACCTCATTTTCTCATGAATGTTCATTATTTTCACAACCAATCATTTATTTTATTGATCTGTATTTATGTTTATGGTCCCAGGTCCCCAGACCCTTCCCCAACTCTTTTTTTCTAGTCTTGCTAGGTTACCTCTATAAACATCCAAAGCTATCATTGGCAACTGTCTTTTCAGACTAATATATTATCCCCATTAGTACTTTGTTCTTCAAAATAAAGTAACTGAGACAGTGACCCATAATACAAGATATTTTGAAAGGATCCAAATGTAGGTCAACTGCTTTTCTGAGGGCTGATTTTGGTGGGATGGAGGGCATCCCTTGTGTTCAGACATTTAAAGTAAAATTTGACAGTAGGAGAGTGAACTTACTGGAGAAACACATTGGTTGACGATAATTGTGAATATATGGTATACCTATGTGCCTGGTTGTGTGATTTTCCTTTAGCAACTCCCAGTTGAATGAGTGTAGGCACAGAAAAGGTAGAGTGGGTTCATTCAGGGTTGTGCTTTGCCAGCTGGGCAGGAGGAAGGACAGAAGGAAAGGGAATTGGAGATACATGCAAGAGAATCTAAGGAATCAAACTTGAGTAAGTATAGAGTGAAGAAAGGAGATTGCTGCTAGACTGAGAGGAAGGTAGGGGCCAGTGGATTGGAGATCTAGATAAAGTGAACGTTGCTGTAGGGGCCTTTGAGCAAGTGAAGTGGAAGGATGGGGCATTTTTGTCAGAGAGGGCTGTTTGGATAAGTGGTTCAGGGGAGTGTGTGGTCTCTGTGGATGACTGGGTGGGGCATGCAGGAGTGGGAGTGGGTTACTGAAGTGAAGTGGGTTACTGAGGCGGTGTGGAGGAAAAGATCAAGGAACTCAGAGAATGGGATGCTTTGTGAGTTACTCCTGTGGAAATAGTGGTTATCTGGAATGAGGGCAAGAGGAGAAGAAGGCTGAACCAGATACCATCATCTTTACAAGGGAGATGAGAGGGTGGTCCATGGCATGGACCTCCAGGGAGGAAGGGTTTTTATAGGAGGGAGGATAGTATTGGTCTGGAAGTGTCAATGGGGCGTAAAGATGATGCTGACCTCATTTTCTGGCCTGAAAGATGTGGGACGTGTGAGAAGGAACTGACTCCACTTGGAGGGCTGTGAGTGGAGGTGGGGTCAGGTAGGGGCAGTGTCATTAGTGTGTCACCAGGTTTCAAAAACGAGATAGAGGTTCAGAGAAAAGATTTAGGATATGTGGACCTTTGTTGCTTTTGTCTAGAATTCCAAAGAACACAGTGGAAGAGTTTGAGAGGGAGAAATGAGAGGCTATGAGAGGCACTGAGTCAACTTAGAAGATGTGGGGATAGAGAAAGGTGGGGATGAGGGTTTAGAAGGTACTGGATAAAAGAAATGCTTGCTGTTTGAACAGCGCCTAAAGTAAATAATTGATTGAGAAATGATAGACTTAGACCTGTGTCTTTTGGAACGGGGTGAACTCAGGGCTGTTGGTCTCAAAGGCTGCAGCTTGGTGATTTGGATGACAGGTAAATCAGTTGAAATTCAGATAGGAACTCTGGATGTTGTATGCAAAAGAGATGCTGGGTAGCCCTTCAAAAGAACTTTTCAGTAGTGATATGCCAGCAGAGAACAAGGCATTAGCTGGAAAAGTGCCCTGCAACTTTTTAAAGAACTGTCAGTATAGTAAACACTCCTTTCTCCCCTGAGGAAAGGAGAGATGATAGCGTGGGGTAGGAGAAAGATTGAGATGTGAGACCTGGGTTCTAAGTTCAGCTCTACGACCAATTTAGACTGATCTTCGGCAAGTCGATTATTTTCCCTGAGCCTTGGTTTTCCCATTTATAAATCAAGGATTGGACTGGTTGATCTCTAAGACATTGTGATTCTGGCGGGGTGTGTATTGATTCTAGTTGGATTGAAGAAAGACGAGCACATGTTTTAGTCTCTTATTTCAGTTATTTTCCTGTCACAGATCAATGCCTAGTCTGGGTCCAGTGTTCCTCCCCAAACTGTGAGAAATGGAGGCGGCTTCGTGGAAATATTGATCCTTCAGTCCTTCCAGATAATTGGTCCTGTGACCAGAACACAGGTAGAATGGAGTGGAAATGTTTTTTTCAGCTTTCATTGTTCCTCCCTTTCCTTGCCTGCATGTATCCTTTAGACTAAATATGTTGTAAGTATAGTTTCAACTCCAGGGGTCCTTGCAGTGTTTTGGAGACTGTCATATCAAGATGAATCTGGCATGATGGCATAGGAGAAGATAGTCTGAAGAGTTATGTTGTGGGGAGGGGCCTGGAATCTAAATGTGTGTTCTGAGTGAATTCCATCTTCTTCAGGATTGGTCTGACCGTGTCAATTCTGACTAGATTATTAGTATTGGATTGGTGGATAGGAAAGAAAATGAGCTATATGGGGAAAAGCAGATGAGAGAGATCCAATGGCTTAGAATTGTAGAATGTTTGAAACTACTTGGTAGAGATTATGACAATCTAGTCCAGTCCAAGTATTTTACAGATGAGAAAACTGAGTCTCAGAGAAGTTGCTGTCATGATGTTACATAGATGGAAGCAGGGTCAGACCACGTGGGCTATAGGCAGAAGTTTGGAATCTCTTTCTGGAGTCTAAGGAGGCAGCACTCCTACTTCTCCTGGCTGTACCTGCATTTCCTTCATGGGTCTTTCTTATTCTTCCTCCATGCTTGTCTCCCAGGTGCCCTTTTGGTCCCACCTGCTACATGTACCAGTTTCTTCTTGTCCTCTCCCCTACTCTCATTCAGATTTTCACCTTTTGAGGCTCTTTCCTTCCCTTCCTCCTTCTCTCTTTTGGCAGACTTGGAGTATAATCGCTGTGATATCCCTGAGGAGACCTGGACAGGACGTGAGAGTGATGTGGCCTATGCCTCCTACATCCCAGGATCCATCATCTGGGCCAAGCAATATGGTTACCCGTGGTAGGGCACCATGGCATAGTCAGAGCATCCTTCATCAACCTAGGAGTCGTAGATTCAAGCAGGGAGGGAAGGAAATGGAAAGCATTTATAATAGAAATGGTACCTGCCTTAGAAAGAGTGTGGGGTGAGGGAGAAGATAAAAGTACCAAGCTTGGGGTTTTGAAAGAGCATGTTTTCTGGAGGTTTCACAGTGGAAGTGGTATCTCCCGGGAAAAAAGGGCCTGACAGTTCTACCCTGGGTGGATAGAAAGAGGAGAGTGGCTCTAAGGCATTTTTAAAACATTGCGGTATGAGAGATATACAAAGTAAAGAGAACAAGGAAGGATAGGATAGTTTCCTCTTTGATGATGTCCCTAGTCAGAAGGTTTTGTTCTCAGGGTTGCCAGAAGGCCTAGAAGGCTAAGATTGGCGGAGGAGACTATCTTTGGGAACCTTTGTTTGCAGAATATATTGCCCTTTTCTGTACATGTATATTGATGAGTTTGTGTTCATCTAACTCCTTCTCTTCCATGCCCTGTACCCATCTCTCTTCTCCAGGTGGCCAGGCATGATAGAATCTGATCCTGACCTGGGGGAATATTTTCTGTTTGCTTCTCATCTAGATTCTCTGCCGGTGAGTCTTCCTGGTTCAGGATAGGTAGGTGCTCAGGCCAAAGTAATGAACAAATCATCCTAACAGATGTGCAGAGTTAGAAATATTGACATAGCCAACAGACATGAGCAGAAACAGACACTTGGAGTGACAAACTCAGAAATAAGTATTCACATATAGAAATAAACTTGAATCTAAGTAAATATTTATTCGTTAGTAGGATATTTATGGTTTTGATAAATATGCTTTGGTTAGGATTTCTGAGGTCAGGATGGAACAATGGAATGAGCTGGGGTAGGTGGGTCAAGTATAAGGTGCAGACGAGGCCCAGCACCTCCTTCCTTGTGAATCCTCAGTTATTCCCCTGCCTTTTCTGGCTAGAGGGGCAAGGCAGGGAGAAGGACAAGAAGCCATAACAGAACCGTCTTTTATTTCAGTCTAAGTACCATGTGACATTTTTTGGGGAAACAGTCTCTCGTGCTTGGATCCCAGTCAACATGCTAAAGAACTTCCAGGAGCTGTCCCTGGAGTTAACTGGAGTGGTGAGCAACCCTCGGGGGTCACTTGTGTTACAGGGAGCTTGAAAATGAAATCTTCCCTTTATTAAACATGATTTTCTCCCGGGGGAAGCTGTGTTGGGAGAAAGTCTCATGTTTGACCAAGTGTGCAAGAGTGAGGTGATTCATGAGGGACTCTTCTTTCTACCAGGATTGGAGCAGGATAATGATTTTTCTTAGTCTCCTTTCCTGCCTGTAGTTAGAGGGTCTTCCTGAAGACCATGGTTTTCTACAGTTTAGTTAAAGCAGGTGTGGCAGAAATGAGGGCACAGATTAACTCAGGGTTTCTCAGTCTGGGCACTTTTGACATTTTGGGCCAGATAATTCTTTGTTGTGGAGGGCTGTCCTGTGCATTGTAGGATGTTTAGCAGCATCCCTGGGCTCTGCTGGCATCTAGCCGGTAGCACCACCCATCCCTAGGTGTGACAACTGAAAAATTGTCTCTAGACATTGACAGATATCTTCTGGGAGGAACAATTTTTCCCACTGAATTAACTAAATAATATAAAAAATAAATTACATTTATTATACAGATATTATATATAATATAATTATATATAAAATAATTAACTAAATAATATTTTCTTCCTATAATCATTTTGGGTTCAACCTGCCTTACAAATGAACAGAGGCCCCGTATTTCAGGGGCCTTAGAAAATCAGGCACTGAGTATTAAATCAAGCAACTGGCTCTAAAGAAACTTGTGAGAAGCTTAAAAGTGTAATCACCTAAACTCATTTAATCTTACCTTTTCACATTTCCATGGGATTTACTTTGGAGAGGACACCAAAATGTTGGTTGAAAATATTGCCGGGAACTGGTGAAAGGTTTGTTGAGGGGCAGGGTTGGGTGTGGCGGGGTTAGTGTCTCTGAACTCAAAAGATTAAGAATAGGAGTATCATATCAATATCAGGAACCAGAAATAAATGTAGTTAAAGATAATGTCTGGTGAGTAGCAGTACATTGGGGTCACTTCTCTAATATTTATCACTGACTCTAATCTTCCATTTCAGAAAAAGTACAGGAACAAGGACTGTAGCCAGAAACTGGGGGCAGCCGTGGTGATGGCTCAGGAGGCAGAACAGATCAGTATTCAGGTAGGAGAGTATTCAGAACACATGTCTCCTCCTCTTTGGGACTTGGCACGCAAAGCAAACCATGTACTCCCTACTGTGGAAAACCAACTTGTCCTTCCCCATTTTACAGTCTTAGTCTTAGAACTAGTCTTTTCTTCCCCAGCCAGATTCCCTTGACTCATTAACTCATCCATTCTTTTCCCTGCCCTTGGACAAATGGGATCTCCTTTCAGCCCGGGCAGATACAGTTTGTGGTAGGGAGAATCCTACTTCGTACTTCCATATTTAACTTCAAGTCTCAGATGTATGTACCTTAACCTCTCTTTTATTCAGAGTCAGTTTTTACTTTCAAATTCTTCTTTTGGGGCTGAGTGGAGACAGACAAACAGTGAATATCCTCTTCCCAGTTATTTACTGAGTTATAAATAAACTAGAAAAAGATTATAACAATATTATATATTATAATTATTTATTATAATATAATAGTTAATCTTCATAAAAATCTAGATAAACCTAATGAAATTTCAAGTGAAACGGTATGAAATATGAATATAAATTCCAAATCTTGAAGTCAGAGCCAAAAGTAGCGCCTGGGAGAGTAGTGGATGATGCTTTTGTTTCTTGGTTCCCTCAGGAGCGGGTTATCTTGTTTGGTTTCCAGAGCCGATACAACGGATCTGACAGTAGAGGAGAAGGAAAAGGTAGGATAAGGACTGGCGGGGGGGGGCGGGGGGGCGGGGGGGGATTCCTTCAAGAGGGCAGCAACTGAAGCTTTTCTTTGTTTTATATCCAATGTCGTCAGCCTAGCTCTGGATTCTATAATAGGAGGCTCTCCATGAATGCCACTGACCAGGTGTCCAGGATGGATGGATGGGTGGAGAAAGGAATGGAGAAAAGGGGTTGAGGAGGGCGGGTGCACAATGAATAGTGATGGGACTTAGAAAAGGGTGGAACCATCATCTATGAAGCTAGGATCGTGTTTTTTGGAGAAAATACCACTTGGACATGAAAGGCAGAGTTAGAAGACTGATAATCTGGGATCAGCTCCGTTAACTCATCACTTATTTTATTGGATAAATTAGTTAGCCTTTCCTTCCTATTCCTGTTCTAGACTTAATGCTCTCTGGGGCTAACAGCCCAGATTCCTGCGTGGAAAAAGAAGTGGAAGAGTCAGAGTTGGAGGACAAGGAGGAAGAGAAAAAAGTAAGATTGATCTTGGGGATTCCTTTTAGGGGATCCCTATAGGGCATCTGGTTAGCATGGATTTGTATTTACTAAGGAACCATCCTGTCCCTTCCTCTGGGTAGCACTGACTGGCTAGTCTTATCTCTTAGAGGCCTCCAGGTAAGGAGACTCTCCTCTTTCTTCAGTTATTCTTTCTAATATCTCACATCTCAAGGAACTTATTTCTTGATTGTCATCTCAGTTCATATTGTAGATCTTTGCTTCTTACTGGAGCAATTTCAGAAAATAGCAGGTTGCCTTTCTTCACTCCCTCTTCTCCCCTATGTGGACACTTAAGATATTCATTCGCTTGTTTCCTTAGTTTCTTTTCAGGCATATGAAATATAGATTTTTTTTCATATTTAAAGACTTTTTTTAGAGTAGTTTTAGGTTCACAGAAAAAGTGAGAGGAAGTTAGAGTTCCCATTTATTCCTGCCCCCACACATGCGTACCCTCTCCCATCATCAACATTCCCCACCAGAATAGTGCATTTGTTTACAATTGATGAACCTATATTGACACATCAATATCGCCCAAAGTCCATAGTTTACATTAGGGTTCACTCTTGGTTTTGTAAATTCTGTGGGTTTGGACAAAATATAATGGCATGTATCCATCACTTTAGTATCATACAGAGTATTTTCACTGCCCTAAAAATCCTGTGTGCTGCACCTATTCATCCCTCTCTTCCCATCCCCCTCAACCCGTGACAGCCATTGATCTTTTTACTGTCTCCATAGTTTTGCCTTCTCCAGAATGTCATATAGTTGGATCATACAGTATGTAGCCTTTCAGACAGGCTTTGTTCACATAGAAATATGCATTTAAGGTTCCTCAATGTCTTTTCATGGCTTGATAGCTCATTTCTTTTTTTGCTGAATAATATTCCGTTTTCTGGATGCATCACAAGTTTATTTGTCCATTCACCTACTAAAGGATATCTTAGTTCTTCCAAGTGTGGGCGATTATGAATAAAGCTGCTGTAAACATCTGTGTATAGGTTTTTGTGGGAATGTAGGTTTTCAGTTCTTTTGTGTAAATACCAAGGAGCTTGATTGCTGGATCTTATGGTAAGAGTATGTGCAATTTTGTAAGAAACCGTCAACCTGTCTTCCAAAGTGGCTGTACCATTTTGCATTCCCATGAGCAGTGAATGAGAGTTCCTGTTGCTCCACATCCTTGCCAACATTTGATGTGGTCAGTGTTCCAGATTTTGGTCATTCTAATAGGTGTGTGGTGGTATCTCATTGTTTTTTAAATTGCATTTCTCTGATGACATATGATATGGAGCATCTTTTCATATTCTTTTTGGCCATCTGTATATCTTTGGTGAGGTGTCCATTAAATGGTCCATTTTTTAATTGGGTTTATTTTCTTATTGTTGAGTTTTATGAGTTCTTCATATATTTTAGATAGCAGTCCTTTATCAGATGTGGCTTTTGCAAACATGCAAATATTTTCTTTCAGTCTGTGGCTTGGCTTTTCATTCTCTCTACACTGTCTTTTGTAGAGCGGAAAGTTTTAATTTTAATGAAGTCCAGCCTATCAATTATTTCTTTCATGGGTTGTGCCTCTGGTGTTGTATAGAAAAAATCATTGCCATATCCAAGGTCATCTAGGTTTTTTTGTATGTTATGTTCCAGGGGCTTTATAGTTTTTCACTTTACACTTAGATCTATAATACATTTTGAGTTAACTTTTAAAAAATTTTTAATTCTTTTTTATTGAGGTCATATTACAACATTGTGTAAATTTCATGTACGTTTAAGTGTACATTATTAAATGTCAGTTTCTATATAGACTGCATTGTGTTCATCGTCAATAGTCTAGTTTTTATCTGTCACCATGCATATGTGCCCCTTTACTCCTTTCGCCCTCCCCCAACCCCTTTTCCCTCTGGTAACCACTAATCTGTTCTACTTATCCATGTGTTTGTTTATCTTCCACATATGAGTGAAATCACATATGTCTTTTCTGTCTGGCTTATTTCACTTAGCATAATACCCTCAAGGTCCATCCATGTTGTTGCAAATGGCACAATTTTGTCTTTTTTATGGCTGAGTAGTATTCCATTGTATATATATATATCACATCTTCTTTATCCTTTCATCAGTTGATGGGCACTTGGGTTGCTTCCAAGTCTTGGCTATTGTGAATAATGCTGTGATGAACATAGGGATGCATAAATCTCTTCGTATTATTTCATATTCTTTGGATAAATACCCAGTAATGGGATAGCTGGATTATATGGTATTTCTATTTTTAATTTTTTGAGAAATATCCATACTGTTTTCCACAGTGGCCATACTAGTTTGCTTTTCCACCAGCAGTGCATGAGGGTTCCCTTTTCTCCACATCCTCTCCAACATTTATTTCTTGTCTTGTTTTTTAAAGCCATTCTGACAGGTGTAAGGTGATATCTCATTGTGATTTTGATTTGCATTTCCCTAATAATTAGTGATGTTGGACATCTTTTCATGTACCTGTTGGCCATCTGTATATCTTCTCTGGAAAAATGTCTGCTCATATCCTCTGCCTATTTTTTTTTTCCTGAGGAAGATTAGCCCTGAGCTGAAATCTGTGCCAACCTTCCTCTATTTTATATGTGGGTTGCTGCCACAGCATGGCTGATGAGTGGTGTAGGTCCATGCCTGAGATCCAAACCTGTGAACCTAGGCTGCTGAAGCAGAGCATGCCGAGCTTAACCACTAGGCCATGGGACTGGCCCTTCCTCTGCCTATTTGTTTTTTTCTTGTTGAGTTTTATGAGTTATTTATGTATTTTGAAAATTAACCCTTTATTGGAGATATTATTTGCAAATATTTTCATTTTGAGTTAATTTTTGAGAGAAGTGTAAAGTCTGTGTCTAGATTCATGTTTTTATATGTGGACATCCAGTTCCAGCACTATTTGTTGAAAAGACTATCTTTGCTCCATTGTATTGCTTTTGCTCCTTTGTCAAAGATCAGCTGACTGTATTTATGTGGATCTATTTCTGGGCTCTCTGTTCTTTTCCATTGATCTATTTGTCTATTCTTTTGCCAATACCACAGTGTCTTGATTACTGTAGCTTTACAGTAAGTCTTGAAGTCAGCTAGGGTCAGTCCTCCAATTTTGTTCTTCTCCTTCAATATTGTGTTGGCTATTCTGGGTATTTTGCCCCTGCATATAAACTTTAGGATAAGTTTGTCAATATCTACAAAATAACTTGCTGGGATTTGGATTAGAATTGCATTGACTCTATAGATCAAGTTGGGAAAAACTGACATCTTGACAATATTGAGTCTTCCTATCCACAAACATGGACTCTCTCTCCACTTATTTAATTCTTTGATTTAATTCATCAGAGTTTTGTAGTTTTCCTCATACAGATCTTGTACATATTTTGTTAGATTTATACCTAAGCCTTTTTTTTGGTGCTACTATAAGTGGTATTATGTTTTTTTTTTTTTTTGAGGAAGATTAGCCCTGAGCTAACTACTGCCAATCCTCCTCTTTTTTGCTGAGGAAGACTGGCCCTGAGCTAATATCCATGCCCATCTTCCTCTACTTTATACGTGGGATGCCTACCACAGATGGTGTGCCAAGTGGTGCCATGTCTGCACCTGGGATCCGAACCGGTGAACCCTGGGCTGCTGGGAAGCAGAACATACGAACTTGACTGCTGCACCACAGGGCCGGCCCCAGTGGTATTATGTTTTTAATATCAAATTCCACTTGTTCATTGCTAGTATATAGGAAAGCGATTGACTTTTGGATATTAACCTTGTATCCTGCAACCTTGCTATAAGCACTTATTAGTTGCTGTTTTTTTGTTGATTCTTTCAGATTTTCTACATAGACAATCATGTCATCTGTAGATAAAGACAGTTTTATTTCTTCCTCTGCAATTTCTATACTTTTTATTTCCTTTTGTCTTATTGCATTAGCTAGAACTTCCAATATGATGTTGAAAAAGAGTGGTGAGAGGGGACACACTTGGCTTGTTCCTCATCTTAGTGGGAAAGCTTCTAGTTCTCACCTTTAAGTATGATGTTAGTTGTAGGTTTTTTTGTAGATACTCTTTATCAAGTTGAGAAAGTTCCTCTCTATTCCTAGTTTACTGAGAGTTTTTACGTGAATGGGTGTTGGATTTTGTCAAATCTTTTTCCACATCTATTGATATGATCATGTGATTTTTCTTTTTTAGCCTGTTGATGTGATGGATTATGTTAATTGATTTTTGAATGTTGAAGCAGCCTTGCATAAATCTGCTTGTTCATGGTGTATAATTCTTTTTGTGCTTTGTTGGATTCTATTTGCTAATATTTTGTTGAGGATTTTTGCATCTCTGTGCATAAGAGATATTAGTCTATAGTTTTCCTTTCTTGTAGTGTCTTTGTCTGGTTTTGGTATTGGGGCAATGCTGGCCTCATATAACAGGTTAGGAAGTATTCTCTCTGCTTCTATCCTCTGAAAGAGATTATAGAGAATTGGTATATTTTTTTCTGTAGATGTTTGGTAGAATTCACCAGTGAACCCATCTGGGCCTGGTTCTTTTTTGTTTGGAAGGTTATTAGTTATTGATTCAATGTCTTTAATAAACATAGGCCTATTTAGATTATCTATTTCTTCTTGTGTAAGTTTTGGCAGATTGTGTCTTTTAAGGAATCGGTGTATTTCATCTCCGTTAGCAAATTTGTGGGCATACAGTTGTTCATAGTATTCCTTTATTATCCTGTTAATGTCCATGGGATCTGTAGTGATATCCCTTCTTTAATTTCTGATATTAGTAATCTGTCTCCCCTCTCTTTTTTTCTTAGTTAGCCTGGCTAGAGGCTTATCAATTTTATTGATCTTTTCGAAGAACCAGCTTTTAGTTTCATTGATTTCCTCTACTGCTTTCCTGTTTTCAGTTTCATTGATTTTTGCTCTAATTCTTATTATTTCTTCTCTTCTCCTTACTTTGGATTTAATTTGCTCTTCTTTTTCTAGTTTCCTAAGATTGAAACTTAGATTATTGATGTTAGATCTTTCTTCTTTTCTAATATATGCATTTACTGCTATAAGTTTCCCTCTAAGCACTGTGCATCCCACAAATTTTGATTAGTTGTGTTTTCATTTTCATTTAGTTCAATATATTTTAAAATGTCTCCTGAGATTTCTTCTTTGACTCATGTATTATTTAGAAGTGTGTTGTTTGATCTCCATGTCTTTTGGGATTTTCCAGTTGTCTGTATGTTATTGACTTCTAGTTTAATTCCATTGTGGTGTGAGAGCAGACATTGTATGATTTCAATATATTAAATTTGTTAAGTTGTATTTTATGGCCCAGAATGTGGTCACTTTTGGTGAATGCTCCACATGAGCTTGAGAGGAATGTATATTCACCAACAACAGTTGGGTGAAATAGTTTATAGATGTCTATTGTATCTAGTTGATTGATGGTGTTGTTGAGTTCAACTATGTCCTTGCTGATTTTCTGCCTGTTGGATCTGTCCATTTCTGAGAGAAGAGTGTTGAAGTCTCCAACTATGATATTGGATTCAACTATTTCTCTTGGCAGTTCTGTCAGTTTTTGCTTCACATAGTTTGGTGCTCTGTTTTTTGGCACGTATGCTTTAAGGATTGTTATTTCTTCTTGGAGAATTGACCCGTTTATCATTATATAATGCCCTTCTTTATCCCTAAGGACTTGCCTTACTTTGAAGTCCTCTTTGTCTGACATTAATATAGCTACTCCTTCTTTCTTTTGATTAGTGTTAGTATGGTATGTTTTTCTTCATCTGTTTACTTTA
This sequence comes from Equus przewalskii, assembly GCF_037783145.1. Taxonomy (NCBI): domain Eukaryota; kingdom Metazoa; phylum Chordata; class Mammalia; order Perissodactyla; family Equidae; genus Equus; species Equus przewalskii. Next base: position 8,452,375 of record NC_091842.1, on the reverse strand, counting down.
TATGAATCTTTATGTTTAAAGTGGGTTTCTTGTAGACAATGTATAGTTGGGTCTTGTTTTTTGATCCACTCTGAAATCTTTGTCTTTTAATTGGTGCATTTAGGCTGTTGACATTCAAAATAATTATTATTATAGTTGGATTAATATCTGCAATATTTGTTACTGTTTTCTGTTTGTTGCTCTTGTTCTTTCTTCCTATTTTCGACTTGCACTCTTTTTCTGCCTTTTGTGAATTTAATTGAGAATTCTATATGATTCCATTTTCTCTCCTTCCATGGCATATCAGGTAAGGTGTTGTCTTCCTTTAGCTTCTTTTAGGACTTTATCTTTGATTTTTTGTAGTTTGAAAATGATATGCCTAGGTGTAGTTGTTTAGTATTTATTCTTCTTGGTGTTTGCTGAGCTTCCTGGATCTGTGGTTTGGTGCCTGGCATTAATTTGGGGAAATTCTCTGTCAGTGTTATTTTCAGTATTTCTTTGGTTTCTTTCTGTTTTTCTTCTCCTGGCATTCCCATTATGTGTATGTTACACATTTTGTAGTTGTCCAACAATCCTTGGATATTTTGTTCTCTTTTTTTAGTCTTTGTTCTCTTTGCTTTTCAGTTTTGAAGGTTTCTGTTGAGATATCCTCAAGCTCAGAGATTCTTTCCTTAGCCATGTCCAATCTACTAATAAGCCCATTAAAGGCATTCTTCGTTTCTGTTACAGTGTTTCTGATCTCTAAAATTTCCTTTGAATCTTTCTTAGGATTTGCATCTCTTTGCTTACATTGCCCATCTGTTCTTACACACTGACTACTTAATCCATGAGAGCCCTTTGCATATTAGTCATATTTACTTTAAATTTCCAGTCTGATAATTCCATGCCGTGTTTGTTTTTGATACTTGCTTTGTCTCTTCAAATTGTGTTTTTTTGCCTTTTTATATCCTTATAGTTTTTTCTTGACTGCCAGATATAATGTATCAGGTAAAAGGAACTGTTGTAAATATGCCTTTAGTAATGGAGTGGTTAGGTGTTGGGGGAGGGGAAGTGTTCTATAGTCCTATGATTGGGTCTCAGTCTTTTAATGAACCTGTGTCTCTGGACTGTGCACTTCACAAGTGTTTCTTGTTTTTTTTTTTCTCTCCCCTTAGCTGGGACAGGATAATTAGAGTGGGCTGGAGTGGGTTTTTCCCTTCCTCTAGGACAGTTAGGCTCTGGTTAACTTCTGAGGGCAGGATAAAGTGCTCTGATATATTCCCAAATGTTTCCTTTTCCCCTCCCCTTGCTGGAAGCATGAAGGGATTTTTCTCTGATATTTTCTGTGAGAATCTAGTTGGGCTCCTGGAGGTAAAACTCACAAAAGTTTGGGAGCCCTCCGTGACTGGGTCCCCCTAGAGTTTTTAACTCTCAGACTTGTCTGCTCTGAGCAATTCATTTACTGCTGTTGAGGTTTTGCTGTCTGGCACTGGTTCTCATGGTGATTTCTGCTTATGAGTCTAGGCTCTGGTGAGCCAGGACTCCCTGTCTTTGCCTCTCTGTCTCTTCAGTCTTGAGGACAACAGTTTCCCTTGTGTCTCACCTCTCTTAGGAATCCAAGAAGAGCTATCGATTTTTCAGTCTATTCAGCTTTTTAGTTGTTGTTAGAACAGAATGGTGACTTCCAAGCTCCTTACATGTAGAACTGTAAACTGGAAGTCCTGAAATATAGATTTTTTTCACTTTCTCTTTTAATTTTTAATTTACCAATTTTTATCATGTTTGTGGCCTACCTTTATTTTCTTCTCTTGTGCATAAACCCTTGCATTGACTAATATCAAGTCGAATGGGAAAGATGAACATTTTTCTCTTTGTTGTCATTGAATTAAACAATATCAGGCTCACTGTTTTGACTAATTTGAACCTAATTTGACTCCCTTAAGTGCACCTGTCATGTCTGTAGTATCCCACTGTGTTAAAAACACAATTATGTGACTTCATTTATATTTTCTTATTGTTCTCTCCCATTCTCAGGACCCAACTATGCCCAGTCCCAAGCCAACCAAAGTTCAGACAAAAAAACCCAAGGCAAGAGGTAAGCAAGCCAGCTGGAAACGGGTCCTGTGCTACAGTTAAGGCAGGGCAGAGGCAGAAAGTGGAAGGGGTCTCCAGGCAGCCAGACCTTACTGACTGTCTCAGCTCCAGAACCTGGAAAATGGGCAGGATTCATGCTAGCATCAATGGGGAAGCTATGGCCTCCTTGCTTCCATGTATTGAATTATAAAATCTCAGGTTAAAGGCAGAATGAGTATTTTAAATTCTTAGCCAAGAAGGATGACTTCCTGGAGACTCTGAGAATTGTAAAGAGAAGATCTAGGGGGAAAAGAAATATTTGGGAAAAAGAAAGGAACTGAAAGAACTCACTAGACTGAGAATGAGCAGACGCAGGGCAGAGACTGAATGTGGAGGGGAGGAGGGTCTGTGGACCCATGTCAGACTGTCATTTAGAGAGAAATAATCAAATGTCCTCCATGCGTGGGGGTGATGTAGGCAAAGCAGATGGACGAGATGGGACTCTGCAAAGGAAGACAATGAAAAGACCTCTGGGAAATGAGTCCAAAGCTCCTCCTGTACCCATAACGGGAAGGAAAGAAGGGCATGGGAATTCAGACCCCGACCAGCCAGGTGAGGCTTGGGCTGGGGAAAAGCTATGGGGAACTGAGGTGCATGTCTGTGTCTCCTCTCCCTACATCATTTACCAATTCTACAGCTTTTCATTATGTTAAAAAAAACCCAAAAATTAAGCCAAAAGGGCATCTTTCAGATTGTAGAACACAGCACACACTGTAGAAACATAATGGTTATTGATTTAATTTGATCCAGGGAAAGGAGAATGGTAAGGAGGCGGGAACATACATATAGTATGTGTTGCTGTGGACTGGTAGATAGACACTCCCATACTTATTCCCTTTAATTCTTTCAATATCTCTGTGACTGGATATTTGCCACTTTAAAGATGAGGAGACTGAAGCTCAAAGGGTTTAAAATTTGCTTAAGACCTAAGTCTAGCCTATGTGACCCATGGCTTGAATCCAGGTCTTTCTGACTCCAAGGTCCAGGTTCTTTTGACTGAAAAAGGTCATCATTTCCAGAGATTTTTTGGAAATAGAAATTTAGGAGTTTGCTTTGTGAAAGGTAAGAACAGATGACCTAATAGGAATCTCAGCCTTGTCACTTTTTCACTTAGGCCCTAAGAAAAAATTTAAAGCTCCTCAAAGCAAGGCCTCAGTAACCAGCTCATCTGAGGAACAAGAAGCTAGAATGGTGCCAAAGGGCCTGACCCCACCAGCTCATTGCAGGGCCTGTCCTGCGGTGGGGAAAGAAGGGCCTGGACCCCAGGAGCCACCATGTCAGGAGGCTGGAAATTTCCTCTCTGACGATGAAGCCTCCAGTGACCTGGACCTGGACCAACTCATGGAAGATGTTGGAAAAGAGCGGGAGCAGAGGGAGGAGCTGCCGCATAGAGACGACGCAGAGGAGCTCATCATGGCCTTCTTTGAGGAATAGTTGTGTGCTCTTTTCTCCTTCCTGCTGTCTCACCCTCCTTCCCTGGGAGCAGGAGGGACAGCCTCTCAGAGGGCCCCTGAGAAGCTGATAAGTGTTGGGGCTGTTCATTGGCCCCAAGGTTAATTGGCCAAATTTGGAGTTGTGCAGTTTATGTGTTAATAAAACGGGTTATTGTTTTAATTGGTTTGGTTCATCTCTAACCAGGTGCTTCCTTTTGGCTTCGCTCCCTCCTCCTCCATGTCACCATGTCACATCATTGTTTCTGGGGGGAGGCCTGCTCAGTATGGGAAGCTGGGAAGGCAGTGACCCCTGAGTCCTGGGAGAAGGACATCGAGACTGGGTTCAAATCCTGGCTCAGTCACTTACTAGCTATGTGGCCTTAGGAAAAGCACTGTGGCCATTCTGGTTCTTGTTTTCATGCTTCAAGTGAGTACATCTAATACCAGATAGGGTCGTTGATGATGTTTAAATGAAGTGATGCTTGTGAAGCACTTAGACGATACCTGCTACTTATTTTCCTTAGGGAAGGAGAATGGTTCGACTGGGGGCAGTCGTTGAGTTCCAGGCTGGCTACAGTGTTTGGGGATTATTGTTCCCTGGCCTGAGGTGGTCACTGAACAAAAGTACTGGAGGAGGGATCTTGGCTGTGAGCGCTCGATTAGAATTCATTGTCGACGAGAAGGACAGAAGGTGAAGGGGACGTCAGTTTTCTCCTTAGATGCATTCAGGCAAATTCTCTGGGTACTTTTATTTTGGTGGGCAAGGCTAGGAAGTTGAAGAGGGAACTGGAGCAGATGGCTCTGTCTCAGCTCCATGGTGGCCTTCAACACCTGCTGGCTTCTGAGTCGTGTGTGTGTGGCCCGGGTTATTATTGGAAGCTGAGACCCTCCGCACAGCTTACTCTAAGGAAGTCGTCCCTCAGTCTGCTCCTTAGGCCTTCAAGGTAGAGTATAGGGTCTCTTCCTGGGGGGTCCCATGGGGAGGGGGGCAGGGAGGTGCTGCTGGTGAGGTCGAGCTGGAGAGGGCAAGGGAGGCGTAGTGGATGCCATCATCCTGGGCAGCAAAAGAGAAGGGGATTAGTCAGTGGAGGGGGAGCTGTCTCCATCTGAGAGCAACCATCCCAGACCTGAGTGCCCCGTCGATACCACATCCCTCTATTCCTTCCACCCCACCTTCTCCAAGCTTCCTTTTAATTCTTTCTGGCCCTAGTCTGAGCTCCTTACCTTGGGGTCCAGCTTGGGGTCTGTATATTGTCCTAGAAAAAATCAAGATGTGCTGGGGTCAGGTGGCAAGGCATCCAGGGTAGAGAAATGGGCAGGGGGCTGCAGTACTGAGGTTATCTGCTAGGTTAGGACCAGGGTCGTGTGGGATGGTGGGTGAGGAAAGAGGAGAATACTGGGGCACCTGTGTGGGTAGGGAGTGTGTGGGGAAGAAGGAAGACTGGTGGACAGTGGGGAGTGATGGTGGTAGGACTTACCTTTATTCCCAATATTCTCGTACTTCTCCTCAGTGTTCTGGAAGGATCCCCTGCATGGGAACAAGAGGGCAGAAAATGTGTTAAAGGCAGGGCAGGAAAGAGTTAAAACCCGCATCTGGTGGTTCTCTTTGTTGGGGGCTCTGCGACCTGCCTGGAGAGGCTCAGAAGATGAATGCAGTCGTGTAGGGTCAGAAGGAGGCTGCCGGGAAGAGGACTGAGAAGCAATTTTCAGCGTAGCCCAGCAGAGGTCGCCGAGTGCCCACTGAAGGGGGATTGTTCTAGTAACATGGCTTTTATTGAAGGGGCAGAGAGAAATCCTCAGGCTGAGCTCCTGTCCTCGCTGCTGGCACTGCCGCCCTAAAATCTGGAGAATGAAAAGCAGCAAAGCTAATCTCAGGTCCTCTGGGTGGGTGCTCAGGCCCTGGTCCCGGGAGGAGACGCCAAGGTTGGGGGGGGGGTGGGAAAGGGTGGAGGGGAGGGAACAACACGGGATAGACACCAGAGGAAGGCAAGTGGCAAGAGTGGGGGAGGCACAGGGAAGAGGGAGCGGTCTGTGGGAAAGGAGAGTGTGGGAATGGGAAGAGAGGCTGGAGAAGAGGAGGAGGTTGGAGGGTGTGAAGGACCAGGGCTGAGAAAGGAAGGGGAGCCCGGCGAGAGGAGAGGAGGCGAGGCTGGGAGCTGAGGAGGGAAGCTGCTCTGAGAAAAGACAGCAGCGGAGGAGCTGGAGGCAGAGGATCTGTGGCCCTTCACCCAGGTCACAGGGAAAGGACAGACTGGATGACGAGCAGAAAGAGGAAGAACGTGGAAGAGGTGGAGGTGTTTGGGAAGCATGGTGTTCAACGTGGAGAGAAACCAGGAGGCACAGAAGGACAAACAGAAATGGGGACGAAAGGGAGAGGAAAGGGGGCACCAGAGAAAGATGAGGGGGAAGCATTCTGCCATTCTGGGAAAGAATCAGAGAAAGTGCTGGAACCCTTCGGTCCACTGTTCTCAGGCTTTTGTTTTTGTTTTTTGTTTTTTTTTAGGAGACAGAGCCTCAGGAAGTGAAGGGGCTGGCCTGTTGGGGACACCTGAGGATGCAGACTGGAGAGTCAGGATGGGAGCAGCTGTGAAAGGCTCACTCCTGCTGTTCTCATAGGAAACTCCCTGTTTCCCAAACCAGTGCCCCCTGCCCACCCCGCCCCACCTTGGAGGACAAGCACTCACCTGGCTGGGGTTCTGGCTTTAGTCTGCAGACCTGTAGGGGGACAAACAGGGTGTCAGTGTGCCATCCACGGACGGCATCTCTCCTACTGCCTTCTCTGCTCCCTCCTACTCTGAGCCCATCCTTGGAGAGACCGGAGCAGTGAGCAGCTCTGCTGAAACCCCTCTGGGAAGGGCCTGGGACTCCGCGCCCACATCTGTCCTGCCATTGTCCCCAGCACCACATCAGGAGAGTAGCTCTTCTCTGCACCCTGTGCCTGCTTCACCCTGCCCTCTCTCCCAACCTTTCCCTCTGCTTCCTTCTCCCTTCCTTGGACTCCCCGTGCATCCCCCAGCCTGTTCCTTCCACTGCTGAGCCCTGGCCAATCCATCCCTCTCCTTCCCTCCTCTTGTCACAGGCACTACCCCTCCCTCCTGCCCTGACAAACCAGCTTCTTGTGCTTTCCTTCTGAGTGGTGGCTGTTTCTCTCTCCCACCTTGTGAACCTCATGACTGGAATCCGTGTTTGCACTGCAGCCCGTTCCTCTCCATCCTCTTCCACTGACCCTCTGCTGTCTCCCCATGCCCTCGACCCTGACATCCTCCTCAAGTCTCTCTACAGGATTTCCCAGGGAGTTGGCCCCTGGTCCACAGACCTCCTCTCCACCACCCATCACCATCCTAGGAGATCTCATCATCTACAGGGACAACCCTCTGAACACACTGGGGCCCCCAACTCCAGCGACCTCCACTCCACTCAGCCATACCCTGCACTTTGTTTTTAATCACTGGGACTGAGAACTCTGAAATAATAAGTGCTGGTATCATTTTACCTTTTATTTAAGATCCAGGCACAAATCCTCCATTTCTTTTTTTTTTTTGGTGCAGAAGATTGGCCCTGAGCTAACATCTGTTGCCAATTCCGTCTTTTTCTTTTCTCCCCAAAGCCCCAGTACATAGTCATATATCCCAGTTGTAAGTCATTCTAGTTCTTCTATGTGGGATGCCGCCACAGCATGGCTTGATGATGTATAGGTTTGCGCCCAGGATCTGAACAGGTGAACCCTGGGCTGCCGAAGTGGAGCACGTGAACTAATTACTACACCACTGGGCCGGCCCCAGTGCTGGTATCATTTTTATGCTACAACTTCCTGTCCTTCCAACTCTCTCTCTGCCATACTTGTGCTTTGACCTCACTGAACTCTTGTCCCTTGATAATCTGCTCTCTTCCAGGTTATCCAAGCTCCCTGCTGAACCCTCCACTCTCCATCCCTGCTCTCACTAGCTCCTTGGCCTCCTGTGTTCCCCTGTCCTTAGGCCACACCTAGATGACAAATCTCCAATCCTGGATGTGTCCCACGGCAAGAATGCCATTTGCTTACCCAAAATCCACTCACTTTTTACTCAGTCACAGAATCTGGATTTTATTTGGAGTGGCAGTGTGCTTCCCTACAGATAGATGTGGGACATGTGACTACCTTCTAGCCAGTAAGATACAAGGGGAAGTTATGGGTAGGACTTTCAGGAAGGCTCTTTTAAAGGAGGACACACAGCTGGGGCATAGTTTTTTGGTCCTTTCCTTCATCCTGTTTTCTGCCTGGAATTCAGAAATAAAGGCTAGAGTCCTAGCAGCAATCTTGGACCATGAGGCCACCTTCAGGATGGAAGCCAGTATCTAGAACAGTGAGCAGAAAGGTAGGAGCCTGAGTGCCTAGGGACAGTGGCCTCTGCTGTCTGCCTCCAGATGCTTTTATATGAGGGGAAAAAATAAACTCAGTCTTGTGTAAGCCACCATTACTTCTGGTCTCTGGTGCTAGCAGCTGAACCCAGCTCCTAGCCAACAAGTCCTAAAGGTTTCTAAACCTGTGTGGTTGGATACTGCTGGGGAAAAACACAATCGTGCAATGAGGCTTTTACGGATTTACTGTTTCTTATCTGAGATAAATCCTTAAATACCATCTCCCATTACCTGAGTGACTATGTCACATTTTCTCTTCATCTCTGACCCTCATTCTCACTCTCAGGAGACAACCATGATGGTTTTTGATCTGCAGAATTAAGAAAAAAAATCCTAGGGGCCAGCCCGGTGGTGCAGTGATTAAGTTTGCACATTCTACTTCGGTGGCCTAGGGTTCACCGGTTCGGATCCCAGGTGCGGACCTACACACTGCTTGACAAGCCATGCTGTGGCAGGTGTCCCACATATTAAAGTAGAGGAAGATGGGCACAGATGTTAGCTCAGGGCTAATCTTCCTAGAAAAGAAAAAGAAAAGAATAAAAAAGAAAAACATTTCTACATAGTTGAATTTATCAATATTTTTATTCATGACTTTTGGGTTTTATGTCATACTTAGGGCATTGTCTCCACTCCACAGTTATAAAATAGCCTCATTTGCTTTCTTCTGAGGGTTAGTTTTTCCCTCATTTGAATTTTTGATCTCCATGGAACTTATTTTGGTGCAAATTATGAGGTAGGGAGATAAGATGATTTTTCTTAGATGGCTACTCAATGGTCCCAGTACCATTTATTGAATTACCCATCTTTCCCCACTGATTGGAAATGCTACCTTTAACCTAGTAAATTCCACATATATTTGGGTCTGTTTACATCCTGCCTGTATTTGAGTTTTTCTCTTCTCTTCCATTGGTTTATCTGTGTATTAATATGACAGTGTCAAGTCATTTTAATTATTGTAGCTTAATAGTTATAAGTGCTAAGGCTCATCTAGTGCTTACTCTGTGCCAGGATCTTTCTAAATGCGTTACATTTAATTGTCATGGCAACCCCTAGGTAAGTACTATTATTATTCCAATTTTAGTGATGAGTAAGTTGAGGCCCAGATAATAGTACCATGTGCAAGAGTTTGCCCAGCTAGGGTGTGAGGCAGGACTGACTGCAGGCGGTCCACATTCTACGCTCGGCACCTCTGTGCTTTAACATCTGAGAGGGCTAATCTCCTCTCATTGCAAATTCTCTTTAAGGTAATTTCAAATCCATTTTGGAGGGTGTTGGGGTATAAATAATCAATGCCTCTCGCCCTGTCCTCTCTGTGGGCTGTGAGTGCATACATCCAAATTTCTGATGGACATCTCTACACAGATGCCACACAGGTATCTCAAACACAAAGTACCCAAACTAGAGAATCTTCGTTCTCTCCAAACATGGTCTTGACCTCCTTTGTTCCCTAATTTACTTGATGGTTCCATCATAGCCTCAGTCACCCAAGCTGAAAACAGGGGACTTATTTCCACTCCCTCGCCCCACATCAAGCCCATCACCAGGTCTTACTGGTTTCCCCTCTTAAACTTTTCCAGGATCTGGCCGTTCCCTCCGTCCACACGGCCAGGACATTAGACTGACCCCAGCCTGGCCCAACTCCGGCCCCTCCACCACAGACTGATGTATCTGTAAGGCGAAGCTGAGCTTGCCACTTTGCTGCTTCATGTTGCCTCTGGACCACAGGCTCTTGGTATGATTTACAAGGTCCTCTCCTCCAGCTGCTGCCTCCTCCACAGCACTGAGCTACTTACAGGTCCCAGAATGGCTTCCTCCCCCTGGATGCACAGTGACCTCTTCCCAACCTTCACCACTTGCCTGGCTAATTCTTTTTTATTCTTTGAGAGTTTTTGCAGGCGTCGCTTCCTCTGAGAAGTCCTCCCTGATCACCCCTCCTTTGTCCCAACCTACCACAGCTCTTTCCATTTGAGGCAATTAGCCCTTGAGGCAGATTCCTTCTCCTTTTCCCTCCCCTACTGAGTTCCTTGAAAGCAGGGCCTATGATTTATTTACTTTTCTATCTCCAACTACAAGCCAGGCCCTGGAAAATGGGCACTCAACCAATGCTTGCTGAGCAGAGCCAACTTCCTGTCCCTTCAGCTCTCTCCTTACCTTTTTCAGAGACTCTCCCTTCCCCATGAACCAAGAGGTGAGGACTGATGAGAAATGATTAAGTCAAGAGATGAGAATCGGAAAATGATCAGATTGTGGAGAGGGACTGGTCTGGATCAGTGATTCTCAAACTTGATCATGCACAGACTCCACTTGAGAAGACCGTTAAAAATGCAGATTCAGATTCCCAGACCTCGAGCCCAGCAGGGATCTGCATTTTTAAGGGCACCTGGGGTCATTCTGATGCAGGTGGGTTCTGAGAAACACCAACTGGGAAGCTAGGGGAGAGGGCGGGGCTCTGAACCACTTACCTTTCTTTTTCTTCCACCTCAGGTAGACCATCAGTCCCAAAATCAAGGTTAGGAGCACAGCGCCAGCCAGCGCCACCCCAATTGTGGCTCCCAGACTCAGGGGCCAAAACCCTGAGCTCTTTTGGCCCTCTGAGACACTGAGGTCAGCTGTGGTGGTGGTGGCAGTGGTGGTAGGGCCCAGGGTGGTCTTCTTGACAGCTGAAGAAGACATGAGAAATAAGTAAATTCTCCCTTGGGGGTGTGGCAGTATCTGGATGAAACTGTTACATCTTGTTCCCTAGTTTGGGGAATGTTGGGGTTGGGGAGCAACTTTCTGAAGCTCTCACACAGGGAGGGGAGTAAAAGGGGAATGCTGAAGACTTAGAATCCAGATCACACGGTTTAAGGAGTAATGTCAGCATCATGGTGGAGTGAGTTGTTCCCTTTGTGTCTCCCCTCTAAGTTACAACCATCCATTCATCAACAGAGGATTCCCTACACAGCACAACAGGATGCAGAAGAGATCCAGGCATCTATACAGCTGAAGGTCGGTGGACTGGACCCCCAGGAGGCAGTGGAACTAGGGGAGCAGCCCCCTCCTACTCCCCCCACAGTGGTGATCCAGGGCATGGATCTTCACACTGGCCCACATGCCTGTGAGAAAACAGGCTCAGCTTGCTCCCTCCCAGTGGACTCAGCCTGCTTACCCGTGAGTGTTCCCAATGCGGGCAGAGAAGGCAGCTGGCTATGTCCTGCCCGTCTCCCAGCAGATCTAGTGTGTGCGCCCCCTCCCCCTCTCGTGGAAGTGGCCAGGTCTTTCTGACAGTGAGGATAGTATACAAAACTCAGATTTTTCTGGATGGGGTGAGGTGGTCTGACCTGTTTTCAAAACACACTGGCTCGTGCCAGCAACCAGAGGCTGCTCAGTGAGCAACAAAAAAACCTCTCCTCGCTTAGCCCCTGCTCCCCACTAGCAGTAGCAGGTGGAACCTGTGACCAGAGGCTTCCGAAACCAAAGAAGAACCAGTGACCCAGCCCATAGTGGCATCACGCTAACAACAGCTCCACCAGCAGCGGTGGCTGCATACAATTCTCTGGGGCCCTGGCAGCGACAGAGACCCCCACAAACCCAGCACCCCTGGCAGCAGTGCAACCAGCACCCACAGACAACCTGCGAGCACCAGCACAGGTGGTGCATGGGGCAGCAGCATCTGAGTCTGTGGAGAGCCCGCAGAGAGCCAGTAGAGGAACATGAGACCCAGGCGACCTCAGAAGCAGTAGAAGTGCTCACAGCCTGGTGACCTTGGTGGCAACACTTGAGACTAAAGTGACATTGTAAGCAGCAAGGCACCAGCAACCCTGGAGGCACAAGCATACAAATATAGCACTGATGATGCCTGTGGCAGAGGCAGTGGAGGGTGGAAAGGGCAGGCTCTCAAATACAACCAAAAGCAGCCTAGGACCAAAGTAACCAAGGCTGTACCCAAATAAGAAAGGTGGTTACTGCCACAGATGCACCAGCAGAGGATCAGTTCATCAGTCATCATGAAGAACTACAGTAACACAGCAGAACGGAAGGAGAATGACAACTCTCCAGAAACCAAACTTGAAGTCACAGAAGATTGCAATCTAACTGACAGAGAATTCAAAACAGCTATCATAAAGAAACTCAACGAGTTACAAGGAAACTCAGAAAGACAGTTCAGTGAGCTCAAGAATGAAATTAATGAACAGAAAGAGCACTTCACCAAAGAGACTGAAACTCTAAAAGAAACCAAACAGAAATTCTGGACATTAGGGACACAATTAATGAGAAGAAAAATAAGGTAGAAAGCATTAAAAATAGAGCAGGTCATATGGAGGAGAGAATTAGTGAACTTGAGGATAGAAACCTAGAAATGATTCAGGTGGAGGAAGAGAGAGAACTAAGATTTTTAAAAAATGAAAAAATTCTTTGAGAAATATCCAACTCAATTAGGAAAAGTAACTTAAGGATTATAGGTATCCCAGAA